>NC_139557.1:107545001-109945001 GCF_965112155.1 Podarcis liolepis
ACTGTCAGCTTACATAATGAACAAAACCGACACGCAATAAATAAACCTCAGAAGTAATAAAACAGAGAGGCCAAAAATGATCAAACTGCAAAACGGCCAGAGGACAAAAATAAAATGCCTGACCAAAATAAACAAAACTAAATTGTCTTGACTTGGCTCCATAAAAAAATAAAAAATGTTGTGTTGGCTCCAAAATATTTTGTGCTCACTATATACATTTGAGGCGTGTTTCACTCTTCCAAGAATTCTGGACCCTGTAGTTCACCCCTCACAGAGTTATAATTCTCAGAAATGTATTGTTAAACCACTCTGGTAATGGTAGCTCTGTGATGGGAATTGAAACCTCCTAACAACTCTGAGCATGGTAAGCGAGTCACATGGTACAATGGTGCTTTAAATGTATGTGACCAAACAGTCAAGCAACCTCAGGAAAGATGGGTGTTACACATTCTCCTTTCCCACATCGAAACTCCGCACTACATAACAGCTCCTCTGCTGTTTTCGCTTGCAGTGTGCTAATTCCTGCCCTCCATCTTTTTGGCAGTTTTCCTCTCTTGAAAAAGTGGCTTCTGTTTCTCTGCCTCAATTCACAGGGTCCTTTCAGAATTTCTATTTTAATTTTAGACCATGAGGATTATTATTATCCTCTACACAGGGATGGATCCTGATGGGGAGAGAGGGACCTGTTATGATTTGTAGAAGTCAGTTGGCCCATAACTCGGGCCCACCATCCCTGTGTTGATACTGCACCACACTTTGGGCAGTGTGATCAGCAGAAAATGCACAGCTCCAGCAGAACACCAGTTTCCCTGATTTCCAGTAGCCTGCCTTTTCCAGAGTTCCCAGTTAAGGAAATTCCTTTCCCACTCAATTCAGTTTAGAATATAAAGTGTTTATTGTCTCATGGCACAAGACAAGCATAAGCTACATAAACTTTAAGAGATGCTGGTACATCATGATCTAATCTACTAGAATGTCATTCTTCTGGTCTTAAAAGTAAACCGTGTAAAGATAGAAGTATACAGAGAGATCCACTAGCACTTTACCATGCTAGCTCACCATGCTACACTGCATGTAACCTTCAGCTTCTCTGCTGATACCTTGTACTGAGCAAAACTTCTTATTGGTGAATACCTCGCACTCCTGTCATCGCTGCTGAACGCAGCCTGAAGTGTACATGGGTTTCTACGAGGCGATACACAGTGATAGCAGCAAGAGACTTTGTTGAGCTAACAGAACTGAACAACAGGGGCAAAGCAACTGCTCATATGTATTTCTGAAGCCCTGGGCCACTCCCACTCTTAATGTGATTGGCTGTCTAAACTCCCAAGCTGCGAATCGTAACTCAGAGCTTAAGAACCAATGCCAGTAGCCCCAACCCTGAAATGCCATGTGATTGGATATCATGTATCGAATCAGAACACAGGGGCTCAGAATCCTAGTCTCAAGATCAGAGACCACTGAATACATAACAAAGCCTTGGATTTCTACCTACCGCTGCACATACACACATTCCTTAGAGAAAGGGAGGTTGGCATGCTAACTCTAAACAGAATCCAGACATGGGGGATAGGTGAGCTGCTCAAGACATGGACCAAGCACTTTGTTATGTATTGAAGTTCTCACCCTGGCCACCAGGAGTAGTGTGTATGTAGTTTTCACTCAGGTCCACGTCAGTTATTTTAGGCGGGAAACCCTGGGTTGTGTTGCTACATTGTTGGCAGCCGGCTGCCTATAAAAGCAGGCCGACTGAGCTGTTTGCTGTTCAGTTCTGTCCAGCTTACAAATAAAGAGGAGGGCAACCAAAATGGTCAAAGGCCTGGAAACGATGCCTTATGAGGAACGGCTAAGGGAGCTGGGCATGTTTAGCCTGGAGAAGAGGAGGTTAAGGGGTGATATGATAGCCATGTTCAAATATATAAAAGGATGTCACATAGAGGAGGGAGAAAAGTTGTTTTCTGCTGCTCCAGAGAAGCGGACACGGAGCAATGGATCCAAACTACAAGAAAGAAGATTCCACCTAAACATTAGGAAGAACTTCCTGACAGTAAGAGCTGTTCGACAGTGGAATTTGCTGGCAAGGAGTGTGGTGGAGTCTCCTACTTTGGAGGTCTTTAAGCAGAGGCTTGACAACCATATGTCAGGAGTGCTCTGATGGTGTTTCCTGCTTGGCAGGGGGTTGGACTCGATGGCCCTTGTGGTCTCTTCCAACTCTATGATTCTATGAAAGAGCTGCTCTGGAGAAATCGCTGTGTCGTCTGCTATGTTCGCCCGCAACTTAACACACTTAGTGCAATTTCACCCATTTTTCCATATCTCACCACCAGGATCACGACTGAGCAGCAAGGAAGTATTTATGCAGAGCAAGGCTATGGCAGGATTAAACCCACATAGTCCCTGCAGTAGCAGCAGCAGCACCTCACAGGCTGTTTCAGAACAAGTAGGGTCATGTGAACCTCCTTCAAGAGATGGTGGAAACCTGGAAGGCTTTGGAGGGATGTATCAGAGACAGAGTAGAAATAAGCATCTTGGGCCAAAGACTTCCCGATGGGTTGCTAAAATGGTCTCCCCAAAGTCTCCACCCTATTTTCAGACAGAGAAATTTGCATTGGTGGGATTTTGCTGAACCTTCTCCACAGAGAGGTGGAATTCTCCAATCGGCATTTAGGAGGAGCTTGAAAACAATCATTTTCAGGAAATGGATGTTAATGAGTGAATACTACATTTAGTTTCAGGACAGAGAATTGGAAGTTTTAAAATCTTTTTTTCATCCCCCTCCTCTCTTCTTTTGTCCCCCCCCCCTGTCCCTCTCTTTTCCTTTTCCCTTCTTTCCATCTCCCTTCATTTTTATATTAAACTTTAAAAGCATTTCTTTTACTCCAGTGTATTATAAAAAGATACTTTGTGCAGGGGCCATGCTAATCTTCTCTGTATCGTTCCAATTTCAGTATATGTGCTGCCGAAGCAAGCACTAAAAAGATACTTTGCATTGTGCACGAACTTTTTTATTTCTTTGGGCAAGTATCAATTAATATAGATATTATTTTTTAAAAAATGAAAAATCCCCAGACATTCTCTACTGAGAAATTCAAGCCTAGTAAATACCAAATGAAATTATTTTAAAGCTATTTTTATTGTTATATATGTTTACAGTCATGAAATAGAAATGCCCATCTCCTGGGGGTCTAGTTTTTCTTCTTCTTCTATACAAATTGATTGTTAGGGTATTTACAGCTTTGTCTGCTAGCATTAATACATTGAGTTGGACCTGGTATCTCACCAAAAATCAGTGCAGCACTTTAGGGACTGGTGACATATGAAAACAAACACAGATCTACTGCTACCATGTTATTATTCCTCTTTATATCAAGGGGGAGCAGGAATGTGGCAGGGGCTAGGGGCTATTGCAATTGCAAGGAATGCATGCCAGATGTTAATTTCTTCCAACGGTTTCATTGGAAACCCAATTAAAGTCATGGATGGGAAGACAGAGTATTCTCCACCAGCACCTTTGGTGGTCCAGCAGCTCCCTGGCAAGTATCCTCTTTCCGATGTTTTCCTTCTATCTTGTTATTGGATGTTTGTTTGCTTTTAATGTATTTTTGCTGGCTGCCCCTGAAATCCCTCTTGGCCTGCATCAGTAGACCTTTATATTTAGCTTGTCGGAAATGGCGACTCTCTCCAAATTCCCCCTCCCTTTTATCTGGAGTATCCTTTGTGTATTTTTTTTATAAAAAAAACCCCATCCCATTTAATTTTAACAATGCCTTTAACATAGCTGTGCAGCTCTTCTTTACAGCGTCTTCTTTACCATTCTTGCCATTTGTTTAGGGTAGCCATCTACTATGAGTGTCTAACCTATGGCCTGTGGACCAAAAAAATATACTGCTCCTATGTGTTCCCGCTGTGATTCCATGTTGTTCCCCCAAAGTGCCCCCTCCCATTTTAAGGATTTATTTATTTATTTATCCTTTTCTGCCTAGCATTTCAAAGTACATAGTTCAACTCCTCCCCATTTAATGCTCACAACAACCCTGTGAGGTAGGTTTGTTGTTTAGTCGTTTAGTCGTGTCCGACTCTTCGTGACCCCATGGACCAGAGCACGCCAGGCACTCCTGTCTTCCACTGCCTCCCGCAGTTTGGTCAAACTCATGCTGGTAGCTTCGAGAACACTGTCCCACCATCTCGTCCTCTGTCATCCCCTTCTCCTTGTGCCCTCCATCTTTCCCAACATCAGGGTCTTTTCCAGGGAGTCTTCTCTTCTCATGAGGTGGCCAAAGTATTGGAGCCTCAGCTTCAGGATCTGTCCTTCCAGTGAGCACTCAGGGCAGATTTCCTTCAGAATGGATAGGTTGAGGTAGGTTAGGCTAAGAGACGGTGACTGGTCCAAGGCCACCCAATGAGCTTCATGGCTCAGTGGTGATTTGAACCCTGGTCTCCCGGGTTGCAGTCTGACACTCTAACCACTACAGCAAGCTGTCCCTTTCTCTCTGTTAACTCTGTTAATTTTGTATCTTAAATTTAACTCCATCACCTCATACCTTCTCAGACATAAAAATTGCCACCCGATCCATATCCATTTATGAGGATCAATATCACAAGCAGTATCACTTTAAGACAGGGGTGTGTGGGTGTGTGGGTGTGAGTTGCTTTCATGCCAGTTTCACTGCCCATCCAGATTCTCTGGATGGATTGAACCAGTCTACAGTGAGGCCGGCACCCAGCCTTAAAACCTGCCTCGGGGAGAGGAAAGGAATGTCATAGTCCAACATTCCATAAACCTTTAGGGGAAGCAATTTTTGTCTTTCATTAGAGACACCAAATGTTAAGTAGAGTGAGTAGCAATTATAGTGTGGAGCAGCTGAATCTAGTCACTACATTCTGACATGACATATATTCCCCCATTCAGAGGAAAGATAATTGCTGTCACGTGCATCTTTGGTTTGGTGATCCCTTTTAGCCTCCATTAACATCTGGCATTGATTCACTACAGAAATAGTAAGGGTATTGACACATGCAGGTGTGTGTGTGATGCTGCAAACTTCTTGGGTATTATTACCCCATATTAACAAGCAATCTGTCTCTGAAGACTGCCTGTTGTTAATAGGTTGGGGGATGAAATAGTGGGTAGTCTTTTACACAACCTAGTGCAGACATGAGGAAACACAGCCCTGGGGGCCAAATGAAGTCCTCCAGATCTCTTTATCTGGTCCTTAGGACTCTCGTCATTCCATAACCTCACTGCAGGCCACATGCTCACTGGCCCACCCATAAGGCAAGGTGAAGCAATTGCCTCAGGTGGCAGAATTTACTTGGGCAGCAGATACAATGTTGATCTTTCTCTACACACACACACACACACACGTTCTTGATGTAGATCTACCCTGGAGGGGAGCACCATACAATCTTAGAATCATAGAAAAGTAGAATTGGAAGGTACCCCAAGGGTCATCTAGTCCAACCCCCTGAAATGCAGGAATCTCAGCTAAAGTATCCATGACAGATGGCCAGCCAACCTCTGCTTAAAAGGCTTCAAGGAAGGAGAGTCCACAACCTTCTAAGGGAGACCATTCCACTGTCGAACAGCTCTTACTGTCAGAAAGGTCTTCCTGATGTTTAGTTGGAATCTCCTTTCTTGTAACTTGAATCCATTGGTTCGGGTCCTAGCTTCCAGAGCAAGGGAAAACTAGCTTGCTCCATCTTCCGTGTGACAGCCCTTTAAATATTTGAAGATGCTCTGTCATATCTCTTCTCAGTCTCTTCTTCTCCAGGCTAAACATACCCATTTTGTTTTGGGTTGGCCTTAGTTATACACCACCCTAATATTGTAGTACATAAATACTTTTATAGATAAAATAAAAAATCAAATGCCAAAATCAAATTCTATCAAATTAAATATACCTCTTTATGTGGATGTGGGTGGAACTCAACACAATGACCAGTGCTGAGAATTGCCAGAACAGAATCCAGCAATCATACCCCATTAAGCACCACTTAGGGAAAGAGCTGGTAAGCCTGACCTCTCAGCTGACACAAATTTTGATGTTGCAGACCTAGTTTAAAATATCTGCATAAATAGCGCAGCCACCTTTTCTGATGATATTAATAATGACTTTAACAATGAGCTGGGTTACACCAGCTTCAATCCAGCTAAGTACATTTTGGCCGCTGCCCAGACTCACTTCAGAGCTGACCTTTCTGCAAACTCGGTTCCGCTTGCCTTCCTGTCCCCAAAAATTGAAAGGCTGATGGATGGCAATCAGTTGGGAAGATCCCAAATGAGAAAAGCATCAAGAGTTAAAGGAGCCTAGAGAAATTTGCTTGAGTTCTTCTGACAAAGTCTTGGTGGGGGAAATTGGGCCTCTGAAATTGTCACAGAACTTAGACATCTTTCTGGAGATATCCGGTGGTTAAAACCAGCTAAGAGTGTGAGCCAATTGCCCCTGTCATGGACTGGTTGGATGCAGTGGAGTGGTAGGAGGCAGCAGCTGGGAAACCCCCAAAGGAACCCCCAGGGGAAGAAGGTTAAGTGGCAGGAGACTGGTGGTGGGACAATGATTCATGGTCAGAGGCAGAAGAGGGAGCTGACTGAGAGGAGGCAGTATCAGAAGCTGAAGAGGCAACAGGGTTTAGTGAGCAGGAAGAGGCTGTGACAGAAAGCGGTTCAGACTCTGAGGCAGAAGAGGAGGTGGGCCAGGAGACAGAGATGAGACAGGCTTCTGAAGAATCCAGGGAGTCTCCCCCTCCTGCTGCAACCATCTTCCCTCCCCACTGGTATCCAAGAACCCGAAGAGGTATAAAGAGGTCAAAGCAAAGAGAGACAAGACTTAGGCTGCTGGGGAAGGAACCAAGGGAGGGGCCTCAGAGAGCGGTGGGAAGGCTGTTGGAAAACGCCCTGGGGTGCCCCTGCAGCCCCGAACTCTGAGCATCCTTTGGTATGCGCAGCTCTGGAAAAGGCATTTCCCTTCTTCTCCAGTGCGCTTCAGTGACATATATCAAATGATATATGCACACTAATATTCTAGCATAACACAGCAAGAAGCGTGAGACATCGTAGAGCTAATCTACATATTTATTTACACACTATGTACAGACAAAGGAATCATGGCATCCTCTCTCTCCAGCTCCGAGAGGGAAACCAGAAACAAGTAAAAGCAAAAGTACAGTACAATAGTACATACAGCAGAAGACATAAGACTGTCCTCCGTTCCCACACTCTTCCCAGACAGACATGTGATTTACACCAATCTCATCTGCAGCATCGGAGGAGTGAAATACTAACAAAGGCAAGGAGGACTTTCAGTCCTTGCAACTGCCTCGTTGGGGCAAGACCTACTGGGAAGAGTTGCTGTGATCACTAGGCCTGGTTTCGTTTCTTTGAATAAAGAGTAAACTTCACTGGTGTTTTCTCACCTGCTCCTGACTCTGCCTCCTGGCACCTCCGCAGCTGGAGGCAGCAATGTTTCCAAATGCCAGTTGCTCGCAGCTACAATAATGATAATAATAATTTATTATTTATACCCCGCACATCTGGCTGGGTTTCCCCAGCCACTCTGGGCGGCTTCCAACAAAATGTTAAAATACAGTAATGAATCAAACATTAAAAGCTTCCCTAAACAGGGCTGCCTTCAGATGTCTTCTGAAAGTCTTGTAGTTGTTTTTCTCTTTGACATCTGGTGGGAGGGCGTTCCACAGGGAGGGCACCACTACCGAGAAGGCCCTCTGCCTGGTTCCCTATAACTTGGCTTCTCGCCAGAAGGCCCTCAGCACTGGACCTCAGTGTCTGAACAGAACGATGGAGGTGGAGACGCTCCTGCAGGTATACTGGGCCAAGGCAGTTTAGGGTTTTAAAGGTCAGCACCAACACTTTGAATTGTGCTCGGAAACGTACTGGGAGCCAGTGTAGGTCTTTCAAGACCAGTGTTATATGGTCTTCTTGACCGCTCCCAGTCACCAGTCTAGCTACCGCATTCTGGATTAGTTGTAGTTTCTGGGTCACCTTCAAAGGTAGCCCCACATAGAGCGCATTACAGTAGTCCAAGTGAGAGATAACTAGAGCATGCACCACTCTGGTGAGACAGTCTGCAGGCAGGTAGGGTCTCAGCCTGCGTACCAGGTGGAGCTGGTAGACAGCTGCCCTGGACACAGACAAGAGGGGAGAGTGTTCTTCTTCTCAGATCCTGTTTGAGGAGTTCGCAACAGGCATGGCCACTGTGAGAACAGAATGCGGGACTAGATGAGCCATTGGCCTGATCCAGCAGGCTCTTCTTATGTTCTCTGTGGGGCAGCTGCCGTGTGCACACACTCAGCCATCTAACTTGCATGTTGGTTGTGCAAAGGCATTTCTAAGTTCAGCAGCAGAGCACATCCTTTCTTTGCAGAAGGGCCCAGGTTCTATCCCTGGCATCACCTCATGATACTGGGAAAGACCCCTGCCTGCAACTTGGAGAGTCACTGCCTGTGTGGTGTAGTGGTTAAGAGCGGTAGACTCGTAATCTGGTGAACCAGGTTCGATTCCCTGCTCCTCCACATGCAGCTGCTGGGTGACCTTGGGCTAGTCACACTTCTCTGAAGTCTCTCAGCCCCACTCACCTCACAGAGTGTTTGTTGTGGGGGAGGAAGGGAAAGGAGGATGTTAGCTGCTTTGAGACTCCTTAGGGTAGTGATAAAGCAGGATATCAAATGCAAACTCTTCTAGATGAGACTGAGCTAGATGAGCCAATGGTCTGGCTCTGTATATGGCAGCTCCCTCTGTTTAAACCTATGTTTACTTTCGCCTGAGATGCTGGGAAATCGCTGTCAGTCAGAACAAAAATAGACCAGTGGCCTGACCCGGCATCAAGTAGCTTCCTGTGTTCCTTGTTGTGCCAGTTCTGTAAGTTAAAAAAGGAGTTATGTGGGGGTTATCATTTCAGTGAAGGGGATAGCAATGAGATTTCAGAGGAGGCCCCCAAACCACATCAAGTTTAAAGCAACATATCCAGTGCTTAGAAAGAACTAGTTTGCTTTAATGATGTTCACTGAATTAATACAAAAATCTCTGAACGACAAATGAAAACAGTTCCCATAACTGCCAAGTGAACTGAACATGAATTAAGCTCACTTGTGGGGAATAGCACTTTTAACAATTTCAAGTTCATCTTCAACGTCATTCTCTTATATGTGTTTTTTACCCTTTGGGGGCTTTAAGCATAATTGTTGGGATGATGATGATGATGATGATGATTTTATATGCCACCCATCTGACCGGGTTGCCCCAGCCACTCTGGGCGGCTCCCAACAAAATATTTAAAACCCAATAAAACGTCATTAAAAACTTCCCTGAATAATAAAAATATTCAGAAACCCACATTCCACTGTATGTGTTTTTGGATGTTTTCTTAGTCTTAAGTATATTTTAGAATTCATCGCAGCTGCTTGTAACATTCTGAATACTGGGGGGGCATGCTGGTGATCATTTGGATGAACTTGAATTGAACTGAATATGAACTGAACTAGTTCATTTGGCAAAGGGACAAATGTGAGCTGGAATTAGTCCCTTTTGGGATATGTTGAACTTGAATCAGAATTGTTTTCTTTTTAAATGAACTAAGGGTCACATTGGCCGAGAAATACTTAAAAGTATAAAATTTTATGTAATTGTATTTTGTATAAATAAAAAAAACAAAATTATAAAGAAAACATGTTCTATTTACAAACAAAACATTTAAATAGCTACTTTTCTACTGGGAGGGTAGGGGGTGGGCACAGGAATGAAACAAGGTTGGAAGGGGGCCATGGTCGAGAAAAGGTTGAGAAACACTGCCACAGAGGACTGGGCATGCCTTGGCACCATAATTCCCTTCTGAGTCTCTATCTCCTCTTCAAAAAGCAGGAGCCTGGGGCCTGCCCCTCTGGCGTCTCTCTAGGAGCACTTGCCAGCCACACTGCCTGCATTGGTACACCAGCTCTTTTGGAATGTGAAGCCCGGCAAGAAGGAATCATCACTGATGACCCCTTGCTGGGATCTGGCTTCAGAGGCCTCTGGCATCGCAGTCCTGGAGACTTTTAGTATCTTGACCTCTGGGGAGTCTCCTCCTTTGGCACCTCTGAGACAATGTCCAGGTCACAGCAGGACTCCAGAGACACAACAGGTCAATTTCTGAGGTGCCCCCAATCTTTTTATTGATAGACGTGCTGCATCATAGCAGGTAGATATTTAGCAGGTGAAGTGTTGATGGCTAGAAAGTAAGAGGCCCGAGGGAAGGAAATATTAATTCGACATAATCAAACTACAAGGCATGGCTGTTGTTAGTACTGCCTTCCAGAGTGTAGTTTAATTCTGTCAGACATGTACATATCGTATGAATAGCTTAGAGGACACCTTAAAACTCAGCAAAAATAATTCATTCCGAGCACTCAGTATGTTTATGTAGGGAGAACACAGTGACTGTTGATTGCGACGTTGTAATAAACCAGATGAATGTAAGTGATTCAAGCAGGGATTTCAAAGAATGGAAAGTATGACACACACTCAAGATCATATTCCACAATCAACTGCAATAACCGTCATCCCTGAGTCCCATCAGCACAATGATTGACAGAGGCGAAAATCCCCATATCTTGCATAAACATGCAATGGAAGGGTGGGGGAAAAATCTCTAAGTACATTACTGTTTTTCTGGGATGTTTAAGTGGTATTAAGAGGGCACTAATCAGATTTTCACTGATCATCTGTGGGCATCCATAGCAATGATAGAAGAACATGACAACCTTGTACTCTGGGACACACTAGGCAGGAAGGAATCATTGCTCCTTGCCAATTCTGTGCTCACCATTGTTCAGGTAGATTCAAATCCTCACTTCAAATGCAAGCATACATAGAAAGTAGGGGTGCTTGAGGAATTTGATTTATGTGGATTTTGTGCAAATAGCACGTGCTTTGCACCTCCCAGATTGGCATTCAGGTTTTCTTCAGATTTCGCCCTTCTCCAAATTTCACAATGCACTTCTTGGCTAAAAAATAGTGTGGAAATGCATTGAAATGCATATTTAAGGATGCAAGTGATTAAAATTATTATGTTATTAAATGGATAGCACATGTGAATTTTCATGAGGATTTTTTTCAAGTCACAAATACAGAGCAGAACAGATTTATGAATAAAACCAGGCAAAATTAACATGAAGAATAGACTGAGTGGTCTGACCTTTATAAAGAAGACGGGGGAATTCACACCGACAGAGCGTCTGCTCAAGGCTAAACTACATATAATAATCAATAGCATGTATTTTTCATTCTCTCTTACTGTTCCCCTAATGAAGCCACAAAGTCACTGCTCCTTACCAAGAGTGGGAAAGGTTGATGTGGTGTGGGTGCGCCAGCAAGAACAGTGGACTGGCTCCACCACTGCTTTTGCACTGTGCTGACTTCCCTGCCACTTCACCTCTCCTAGAAAGCAACAGTGATGCTGCTGCCTGTACACTAGCATGGCAGCCCCACCCCAGGGGTGGAGGAAGGGGGTGCGGTGGGGGCAGTCCGCCCCAGGCGTCAGCACTGAGGGGGGTGAGGTGACAAAATGCCAGGCAGCACTCACCCTGGGGCCTGCAGCGCGCCCGAGCCACGTGTCTCTCCTGGGAGTGACACAGTGGCTTGAGCGCCCGCAGGCCCCGGGCTGCCCCAAACAGTCCGCCCTCAACCTCCCCCTCAGCTGTAGGGTGGCTGTATGGGAGGAGGCAGGCAGACTCCTCGGAGGCCCCATGGAGCACCCTGCCCTGGCTGGCCCCGCCCCTAGGTGCAGGGCATGCGCACCACCCCAGGCGCCCAATCAGCTTGCTCCACTGCTGCCCCACCCCATCAAGTGAGCAACCTGTTTTTGTTTGTGAGTCTCCAAAGGCATCTGGTTTGCAAATATTGGAGAGAGAATGCTAGACTGAAAAGAACCGTTGATCTGATATAGCAATGCATTCAACTGCAGTGTGCCTCTGCTCACAATTGAAACATTTCCCACAGTCCATAGAGGTTGTGTATGTCAGTAGCAGCCTGCATGCTGCAGAATGTTGCATACCTTTATTACGCAGAGAAAATGATGTTCACTTGCTGCATACTAATCCACCAATGAGCATTGTGTTGGGGGCACATTTGAAGGGACTCTGACTCGGACATTGTTTTCTTGATGAGTGACAGAGCATGAAGCTAACAGCCGCTCTGCAAAGATCCTGCTGTCAAAAAGGCTCACAACGGACATTACAAATCCGTGTTGAATAAATTGTGGGTTGTTTTATTGGGAAGTTTGCAAAAACCAGATTAAGCTAGAGTTCCTGGATTCTGCTTTAAGTTTATCTCCACTCCCAATAAGGTACAAAAATATTTTCCTTTTCCAAGCTAGTGTAGCGGGGGAGATGCAATTTTATTTTGGGCTTTTTCATCAGATAAATTCAAGGAAGTACACCAGTGACCTTTCCCTAGATTAACACTAATGCCGGTTGATCTTTCTGCTTCAAATTCAGCAAAGGTATTTTTCAAATGTGGATTCACCAAAAAGGGATCTGAAGCAGACAAACAAGGAAGGCAAAATTAGGCACCTTGGTTTGATTGTGCGCCAAAGAGTCACAAATCAGTGGCCATTAGTGACCCACTTCATTGTTAGAAAGTGACAGATGGGAACAAAGCATGGCAAATGGCAAAGGTAGCTCCAAATTCTTTGTGATCCTCACACTTTCCATGGGGGCTTAGTTCCCACCCCAATTCACTAAAGGTGCTTCATCTTTGTACTTCCCCGAAGTCTTCTCCATACCACAAGCAACTCCAGAGGCTTCTAGGTCCACCATTTCACACTATGTTCTTAAAATTGTGTCACCAGTACATTCAACTTCCCTTGGTAGTCTGGATAAATTAGTAATCCTACCCTGTTTGGATCACTGTAATGGATCGTACATGGGGCTGCCCTTGGAAGCTTCAGTTGATGCAGAATGAGGCTTCCAAAATTTTAACCGGTATACAGAATCACATTACACCAATCCTGGGGGAAAATTGTATTGGCTGCCTATACATTTCTGAGTTCAGTTCAAGGTGCTGGTGCTTATCTTAAATTCATTATATTGCTTGGGACCAAATACATGAAGGGGGGCCTCTCTTTATATCAGTGATGATGCAGGATGAAGCCTTCACTGTGATGGTGCCCTGTTTGTGGTATGTCCTCACCTTAAAAGGAAAACAGGTACTGACACTGCCGCTGGTACCAACTGGAACTGGTAGGGTAGAAGACAGGGAGCCCAACAGTAGGGGGAGCCAGAGCTAACATCAGGCAGAGCCACCCCACCGGCTGGTTGTTAGAAAGAAGATAAGGGCAATTACGTTGGTGGGGCAGTGTCCAATTTGCTCCCTAGGACCAGCCTTAGTTTCAATGGAAGCCCATCTACTTGTGCAAGGGGGCTTTGCCTCCTCTCCTTCCCCCGTGTACCCCTGCAATCCCCAAAATTGGCTCTGGGGAGTGATGGTTGCGATAACCCCCAGAAGAGTGTGCAGGGAATGAGAGTTCTGGCAAGCTGAAAAGCTTACTTTGATGGAAAAATCACCTTAATGTTATGTCATATTCTTCCCCTTACATATAATTTCAGAATAAAAAAATTCCTTCCAGTAGCACCTTAAAGATACACTCTGAGTGTATCTGAAGAAGTGTGCATGCACACGAAAGCTCATACCAAGAACTACCTTAGTTGGTCTTTAAGGTGCTACTGGAAGAAATTTTTTTATTTTGACTATGGCAGACCAACACAACTACCTATCTGTAAATATAATTTCAGGTAAGTAATTTGTTTTCTGTTGTACTCCACCTTGGTATCAACATTAATGAGGCATGGGTTGTAGATCATCATCATCATCATCACCCCATTTCAATACGGATTCAACTATACAGACCACAAGTGCTTGCGTGGATCAGAATGCAGTGTATCAAGAGAAAGGAAGGAAGGAAGGAAGGAAGGAAGGAAGGAAGGAAGGAAGGAAGGAAGGAAGGAAGGAAGGAAGGAAGGGGTAGAGACACACCTGGACCCAAAGCTTTCTGTCTCAATACTTCTGACTCCTAGTGAGGTTCAGAACTTTGTGACGCACGTTTTTCCCTACAGAGAGAGCTGCAAAGCTGTGACCTAATATGCCTTTGCTATAAAAAATAAAATCAAGGATTATCCTGCTCCTAGCAGCGTGCATTGCCTTGACGTGACTGATGAAGTTCTAAATCCTTTTCTTTTCTGCGAACATTTGTCAATAATAGCATATCTAGGTGCACTCATCTTGCACTGAGGTGGATTAAAAAGAAAAAGAAAAAGTAAGGCTGTGTAATTAAGCAACATGACCTCTTAAGCAGCTTTCCTATTACGGGGCAATAAACTTGGAATTGAGCCAATGTGAATGCTGTCAGAAGGACCTGCGTCCTGTATATAGTGGAGGTGATATGTCAAGCAAGCGTGAGAATTGCTCTTTTAATCATAAAGTCTCATCCTCAGGAAACCAGGCATGGTTCTAGGTTACAGCCTGAGGCTCATTTTCAAAACTTGTTTAGCAACATGATTCCATCTTCACGTGAGGTGGGGATGACTTCATTCCTAACTTACTCTGCGCTGTAGTATTTGATTCAGTAAGTTTCACTCTGCTTAGATCAGTGAGGTCCAGCTTAAAGACTAGTTGAATAGCTCTGTCGGCAGAGCAAGAGACTCATAATCTCTGGGTTGTGGGTTTCAGCCCCACGTTGGGGAAAATATTGCTTCATTGCAGAGGGTTGGACTAGATAATCCTCATGGTCCCTTCCAGCTCTGCAGTTCTATGATTCTATGACTACTGAGAGACTAAGGTAAAAAGGCAAAGGACCCCTGGACAGTTACGTCAAAGGAGACTATGGGGTTGAGGCGCTCATCCCGCTTTCAGGCCGAGGGAGCCGGCGTTTGTCCACAGACAGTTTCCAGGTCATGTGGCCAGCATGACTAAACTGCTACTGGCACAACGGAGCGCAAAGACAGAAGCCAGAGTGCATGGAAATGCCGTTTACCTTCCCGCCACAGCGGTACCTATTTATCTACTTGCACTGGTGAGCTTTCGAAAAGCTAGGTTGACAGAAGCTGGGACAGAGCAATGGGCGCTCACTCCATCACGGGGTTTTGAACTGCCGACCTTTCAATTGGCAAGCCCAAGAGACTCAGTGGTTTAGACCACAGCACCACCCGTAATAAACTCTACCTGTTTACTAAACTCTACCTGTAATGTGAGTTACTTCTTTCTTTGGCCATCCAAACCCAATAAAATTTACATATAGACCATGAAACTGGTACGACTGAATGTTTCAGCTGATGCCTCTGGCGCAAGTTGTACACTATGTTAACTGTGTCTTTGCATCTAATGCAAATTTCATCAGTGCGGGGGACAATGAATGGATTTAGAGCAGGCATGGAGAAGGCATGGATTAGGGGAATTCTTCCCAAAGCAAATATTAACCCTAGAAGACTGATTTTCATCGAGTTGTTGTTGTTTAGTTGTTTAGTCATGTCTGACTCTTCGTGACCCCATGGACCAGAGCACGTCAGGCACTCCTGTCTTCCACTGCCTCACGCAGTTTGGTCAAACTCATGCTGGTAGCTTCGAGAACACTGTCCAACCATCTCGTCCTTTGTCGTCCCCTTCTCCTTGTGCCCTCCATCTTTCCCAACATCAGGGTCTTTTCCAGGGAGTCGTCTCTTCTCATGAGGTGGCCAAAGTAATAGAGCCTCAGCTTCAGGGCTGATTTCCTTAAGAATGGATAGGTTTGATCTTCTTGCAGTCCATGGGACTCTCAAGAGTCTCCTCCAGCACCATACTTCAAAATCATCCATTCTTCGGTGATCAGCCTTCTTTATGATCCAGCTCTCACTTCCATACATCACTACTGGGAAAACCATAGCTTTAACTATACAGACCTTTGTCAGCAAGGTGATGTCTCTGCATTTTAAGATGCTGTCTAGATGTTTCATCAAGTTATATTGTTGTTGTTTTGTTGTTTAGTCGTGTCCGAATCTTTGTGACCCCATGGACCAGAGCATGACAGGCACTCCTGTCTTCCACTGCCTCCCGCAGTTTGGTCAGACTCATGCTGGTAGCTTCAAGAACACTGTCCAACCATCTCGTCCTCTGTCGTCACCTTCCCCTCTTTCCCAACATCAGGGTCTTTTCTAGGGAGTCTTCTCTTCTCATGAGGTGGCCAAAGTATCAGAGCCTCAGCTTCAGGATCTGTCCTTCCAGTGAGCACTCAGGGCTGATTTCCTTCAGAATGGAGAGGTTTGATCTTCTTGCAGTCCATGGGACTCTCAAGAGTCTCCTCCAGCACCATAATTCAAAAGCATCAATTCTTTGGCGATCAGCCTTCTTTATGGTCCAGCTCTCACTTCCATACATCACTACTGGGAAAACCATAGCTTTAACTATACGGACCTTTGTTGAAAGGTGATGTCTTCATTTTAAGATGCTGTCTAGATGTTTCATCAAGTACTCCCGGTTAATTCTCTCTCATTGCCTCCTCTGATCCCATTAATCACCAGAGCCCCCCACCCCTGTTAATGCAATTTGCATTTAAAAAAACAACAACAACCCTTCATGCTGGATGTAAAGTCATATTTATTTGGCCCTCATGGGAATTGTAGTCTTGTGTTTTTATCTTGTGAACTTCCCCGAGTTCTTCTGTTGAAGGGAGGTTATATAAATTAAAGAAATAAAAAAGGAAAGAAAGAAAGAAAGTCCTAAACAGCTGGAGAGCATCAGGTCACGAAAAGCTAGATGAGCTATAAAAAACCAGAAAAATGATCTTGGGGTTATCATGGGGTCATTTTTTAATCTTGTAGTCATTATTTATTTAATGAATAAACAAAACTGCATTAAAATGTGGGGGGGCAGGCAGGGGAATTCACGCTAAAATGCTAAGGGATTTACTAGAGGACTTTAAAAAATTGCAAATTAGTGTGGATGTGTGGAAAACATCTTGTGGATCACCCTGAGATCTTCGGATGAAGGGGGAATATATAAATTTAATAAATAAAAATATCAGTGGTGATGATAACTGAACTTGAGATTGAAAAGATGAGAAACTGAAATAGACAGATTCTGTGAACCTTTGTTCCCTCCAGGCCTGAGACACCCAACAGAGACACGACGTTAAGGAAGAGTTGCCAGCGTAAGACATTGTTGGTTCTCCTCTGGGAAGTTTGCAGCGATTCCCACGCTCATTGCACATTCACCTGCAAAGCCAAAGGAGTCAGAGAGGTCCAGGCCATGTGCAAAATGCCAGTTGAACTGAGCACCTTGGCAACTCTCTGAGCCCGTCGACAGCATCTCTCAGCTGCAGCAAATTGAGGCCAGGAATTTGCCAGGACTGGCCGGCATGAATATTTGATGCCGTTCAATATTTAAAGAGCTTGATAAGATAATTTAAGAAACTCTGTCACTTTTTAAATTATTTGTAGACAATTTATAATGTAGCAAAATCCACTCAGTGTGAATAATACTGCGGCTGGAAAGAGAGCAGGGTTGCAGGCTTTCCCTTAATTGGCTTGAAAACATCACAGCGCCAGTGCTGTCACTAAAAACTCTCTGGGGGCCCAGAGTTTTCGCTGGTGTAAAAGGGGAATCATTATGGCCCATTTTTGCCCAAAGACCTGGCCTAAGCACAGGAACATGCTGCCCATTTTGAGTCAGGCACTCCATTACTCTCCTTAAGAGGAATGTTTTTGGGTGGTTTTTTTTTTGTTTGTTTTTTTTTAAGGAGATCACCAGGTTTCATTACAACTGCACTGAATGTTCTGCAGTTTTGATTTCGTGTAGAAATGAGAAATTGTAGTGAGGTTAAAAATAAAATCAGATAAAAGATCTCGTCCCCACCTTAAATGCACTCACCTGGTACAAATATTTAGCTTTAAGAGTGAATCCTATACGTACATTTCTCCTCCAAATTAAGTCCCATTGTATTTAATAGAGTGTACATAGAATTGCAGCCACAGAAGACCTATTTATAGTGCAAGCATGTAACTGTCTACTCAGAAGTAAGCCCCACTAGGTTCAATGAGACTTACTTCCAAATATTATTCATTTACTTAGTTAATTTAGAGCCCAGGGTGGAAAACATCAACATATCCAAACAGTACATGTTTTTAAAACTCAATAAAATCATATATAAAGGATCTGAAAACAGTTTAAAACATTTAAAAACAGAACATCTGAAAACATTTGAAAGCAATCACATGCTCTCAAAGTGATTTTGTGGTTGCCATGTATGTAATTAGCTATTTTCTTCACTTCTCACTTCCCTCTGTGGCCCCCTAGTCTTGTGTTGTGGCCCCCCCCATTTGTGCCCCCCCCCATTTCATTGGGCCTGAAACTCAGCCAAGTCTGTGCCAGATTGTGTTTTTGCTAATATAGAGTTAACTTTGAATGGCGTAATTTACTGCTGGCTGACTCTTTGGCAGAGTAGCACCTTTGGGGGCTCAGGAGGAACAGCCAGGGGGTACCACTGCCCCCTTCCATCGGCCACTCTGCCTAATGACTGAGACCCAGCTCTGAGCCTTCTTAAATTCCTTTCTGTCTGGGAGAAGTCGATGGACAGCCTGTGCGCAGATCTTCACTGGGAGGTTGTGGTTTCCCTCACAGGATACAGGCCAGCAGTTCCTGGCAGAAGGTTCTTTGCAGGGAGGCTGCAGTTCTGTGGCTTGCCACACGGGGCAGAGGTCAGTTTCTGACCATCGGTCATAGGAAGCTGCCATTCGGAAATATACAGTGGTACCTCAGGTTACATACGCTTCAGGTTACAGACTCCCCTAACCCAGAAATAGTGCTTCAGGTTAAGAACTTTACTTCAGGATGAGAACAGAAAGCGTGCTCCGGCGGTGCGGCAGCAGCAGGAGGCCCCATTAGCTAAAGTGGTGCTTCAGGTTAAGAACAGTTTATTTCTTTTTTAAAAAAAATAATTTTTATTAACAGACCAATTAAATCAAATCACATAAATTCCAAATTACAAAGTCGAATTTTAAATTTTTTGAAAAGATATTTATTAAGATTTTCAAAATATTACAAAATGAAAAAAGAAAAAAGAAAAATACAAAGGAAAAATAGTTAAAAACAACTCAATCTTTCCATTACTTATTTTTCATTAGCTTGTTTCCCGGACCTCCTCACACCTCCCTTTTTTGTATTCCAGTTCAGTTTGTTAATTCAACAAATCCTTCCCCTCTTTGTTTATCCTAGTCTTTAATCTTAAAATATTGTGACATTACATTTTTACCTATTAATAATCCATTTTTCATATTCCGTTATAGTATTACAGCTAAAAACCACTTAATTTCTATCCAACATCATTCTAACACTCATTAATTTTACAATATTTCTGTAAATAGTCTATAAACTTTTTCCAATCTTCTTCCACCGACTCTTCTCCCTGGTCTCGGATTCTGCCAGTCATTTCCGCCAATTCCATATAGTCCATCACCTTCATCTGCCATTCTTCCAGGGTGGGTAAATCTTGTGTCTTCCAGTACTTTGCAATTTTAAATTTTTTGTTGGGGGTACCAATATTTCAAGTTCCGAAAGGGATCCAATCCTCTTGTTGCTGCTGCTTTAATGTCCACAAATCTGTCCAAATAATGTTCGCAATTCTATCCAATCCTTTCTTGTTGTTTTCCACATCTCTTCTTGTTATTTTCATATATTTTTCCTTTCTTTTTGTCTTTGTGACCTTTGATAGTCTCCACAAGTGGGTTGAAATGAATTTGTAATCCTGTGTGGGGTTTTCCGTTCGTCCAAGGGTCATATTCAGATGGCTACCGTATTTCATTGCTTCCATAAAGAAAAACACTCTTACCGTCTACTCATTAAATTTTTTGCAGGTCTGTCACTCCCTTTCTCATTCCTGAGGAGGTTCTGCCAGGAATCCAATATGAAAACAAAGCTTCCTCCTCCCGATCATAAATCTTTCGACAGAACCTGCCAAGATGGCGACTCCCTTTTTATTACTGCGCCATTCCAAGAGCCCTTGTTCTTTTCTCGATCTCCATAAGTCAAACTTTTGGTTAGTAATTCATTTCCACACAGTTTTTAATCATCCTGCTTAGGTCAGTTATGCGACGGTTCTTTCTTGGTTGGGGAGGGGTTATTGGTTAATCACATAGAAGAAAAGAAGAAAAGTTTTTCCCCCCATCCAGTCCCGCTCCGGCATACAAACCTTTGGTGTATCTTCTTCATGTTATATTCCATTAAATCCAACCCGTCGCTCCTTTTGCAGAGGTCACTTCAATTAGCAGTCTTCACTCCCGTTCTTCACTTGAAATATGTGCATTTGCTTCTTTTCTAATTGTTTATTTCAAGTTGCTGCAGCCAGTGCACAATCAGAGACAGCGTCCGGAAGAGCCAGACCCACACAAGGGCTTTGTGCCTAGTGTCCTCACCCCCTTCTTTCGAATCTGGGGGTGATTTATGGCCACAGCAGGCAAGGCAGTGTTCCCCATATCCTTGGGGCAACAAGGGAGGCTGCATACTCCCATATCAGCCTCTTAATTACCTCGTGTGAGCCAGAGAGATGGTATTGTTGGCCATCTTCCAATGCGCCTCTGGTGCCCCCCCCCCCCGGTTAAGAACAGTTTCAGGTTAAGTACGGACCTCCGGAACTAATTAAGTACTTAACCTGAGGTACCACTGTAATGGGTATAGGTGACTCTGCAAACAAGCTGGCTGTGTAGACAGTATGGAAGAGAAGTGCTTTATTGCCTGGGGAGATCCAAAAGGATAGGTGCAAGCATGCCTTAGGCAGCAAAGAGCACCAGGCCCCCTCAGGGCAGCCATATAATGGGCTCCAGAGAGCTAATTGGAAGGCTATGCATTAAGTTAGTAATAAATATATAAACAGCAGCAGAAAGAGGTAATGTGGGCTGACTGAACTAAAAGACCCGAGATCTGAAAGCCTGCTGGACGTGGCCTGGAGGGGCTAGGGCTTTGTATTATGAGATATGCTTCTCTGGGCACAGTGAACTTTTGCAAGGAAGCATGATGCCACAGAGTCAGCCACTGGTCCATCTAGCCCATAATTGTCCGCCGGCAGCAACTCTCAAAAGTCTTGAGCAGAGGTCTTTCCCATCACCTGCTATTGTATCCTGGACCTTCTTGGAACTGAAACAGGGACTGTTATGCAGAAGATGGGCTTTACCGCTGAGGAATGTCCCCCTCACAGTGCCAGAGCTACCCCTTTCTTCAGATAGGGTAATAGGGTAAGGGGGAAAGGACCCCTGGACGGTTAGGTCCAGTCAAATTTGACTATGGGGTGCAGTACTAGTCTCACTTTCAGGCTGAGGGAGCAGGCAGGTTTTCCAGGTCATGCAGCCAGCATGTCTGAACCGCTTCTGGTGTGACGGGACAATGTGATGGAAGCCAGAGTGCATGGAAATGCCATTTACCTTCCCGCCACAGCAGTACCTATTTATCTACTTTCACTGGCGTGCTTTCGAACTTCTTGGTTGGCAGAAGCTGGGACAGAGCAACGGGAGCTCATCCCATTGCGGGGATTCAAACTGCTGACCTTATGATCAGCAAGCCCAAGACCACAGCACCACCTGTGTCTTCAGATAACCTGGTCCAGTATTCCTTTAGATCCTTATGTGCAAGTAGCAGGACCTTAAAACTGGTCCAGTAGCTAGAGAACTGTCCTCTTTGAAGCAGGACACTTGGCCAGCCCTACACTGGCCACTGATGGCCAAAAATAAAGAGGGTGAGCTTATCAAGCATTTGGCAGGCCCAAATATACAGCTGAGTGGCTGTGGTTAATGTGCCAGGTCACAAGCTGAATTCCTGCCTCCCCTTATTCCTTGTTGGTTTGTGGTGATCCCCTTTGTCTGTCTGCTGTTTCAAATGCCTTTACATGTAAAGCTTTCTTTTGTATTGTTAAATTATCATAGTCTTTGAGATAGGGACCCCGTGAAATGGGGTTGGGTTGCTAAACTGGCAGGCATGAGTTCTGTACAGGAATGGGGCAAGAATTCAATTGAGTTCATGTTTAGAGGTGACTGTACCACATTTGCACTTCCTGAAACAATATGCAAGTTGACCGTACCACAATTCGCACTTCTCTGAATTTTGCAGGGCCATTCTCCAGCCAAGTAACGTGTGTGAGTATAAATGCACTAAGGTAAAGTGTGTGGAAAATGCACATTTAAAAAAATAAAAATAACATAGGCAAATCCATTATACCAGGGAGCACCGCTTTGCAAAAATATATACATTCAGCAAAATGGCAAACATATGTATATTGTGAGAAATCTGTCCCCAAATGCTAATGAATTTTCACGAGGACTTAAAAACGTGCAAGCTGATGCAGATATGTAGAGAAATGAACTGAAGAATGGGAAAGTGAGAAAGCGAGAGAAACCAAAATTGACAGATTTCACCCCTTCCTAGCCCAGTAGTAATGACAGCAGCAGCAGCGCCTCCTCTTAAACCAGGATTGTCTTGGCTCCCCTTCCCTTCTGTGTTTCTTGCCTCTCCACAAAAATGTGACTCTTAACCTCCCATCCTTGCAGACATGATGTATATTGTCTTGAAACCGTTCCAAGAGACCTAACAAACAAAACCCTTGACCTCTAAGGAAAGTATTCCTTTTTAAAGTGGGGGGAAAGGTATTCTTAGAGACGAACCACTGGGAACGTTTTGAAAGGGAAGGGGTGGGGGGGTGGCGTATTTCTTTTCCATGTATACTTAGTGGGTCTTGACGATTACTGTACAAATATTTTGAAAAGAAGCAGCCAAACGGTCGGGAGATACACTAGAGATTGAAGCCATTTTAAGCACAGTGCGAGCCTAAGCATCAATTTTTCATGGTTGCATATACTAGTCTCAAATGATTTGTTCCAGCAAGCCACAAAAAGGAATATGTTGTCTTCCAGTTGATTTGGGAAGGGGGTAAAGGCAAAAGGGGGAGGCTTTGTGGCACGGGCTAAAGGTTGCAAAAGGTGACGGAGAGAAAGGGTTAGCACTTTTTAAAATTATATATATATCGTTTACGTGTCGGATGAAGCCTAAAGCTGCCAGATAGCTTCTTTTCGACAGCTTGGAGTTACTGTTGGGAACAGATCCATGTATGGAAGCGAAAGCAGAAAAGCAGAGATAAGCCGCTATCCAGCTATGCAAACCATGTTTAGAGACACTTAAAGGACAAGCATCCAAACTTCTTTCTTTCTGGTAAATGCAGAGGAGCTCTCATATGAAGTTCTCGCTCCACACAGCCCGAAACAGAGGTGCCGAGACTTGACAGGCGGTAAGTGCAGGCATGGGGGTTGGGGAGGAGAAAAAGGCTTGTTTGCATGACTTTCTGTGAGGAATTCCCAAAGGAGCAGTGTTTGCACTAGGGGCTTTTCATGCGTTTCGTAAGGCTAGAGAGAGAGGGGGGATTTGGCGGAGGTCCCTGAAGGAATGGCATGGAGCAGTGCTGCTTACCCAAGAGGCAGAGAAACTTTCCCATAGAGGGACCAAGAAAGCAGCAAAACTTGGATGGGGGGGAGAGATATGCAGAATAGTATTTATATAACGGGTTTCTCTTTGTTGGGATTTGTGAATCGTCTCATTTGAACTCGTCAGCGCATACACAATGCCTAAGCCTGCCATTGTGTCGCCTTTTCGTGCATCTGTGTGTTTACTGCGCACAAATGTGAGCATCTGGAGGTGCAGAATGTGTGTTGCTTTCATGTTTGGCGGCGTGTCCGCCTGAATGCTGTGCGCTGCTGAGCCACGGATTGTAGGAAGAGCTTTTTGTAAACAACGGTGTTTCTTTTGGCAATCCAGGGCCCATTTTTTAAAGCGCAGATCAGTTGATTGCATCCTGCTCAAAGATCTTTAATTGACAGTGGCATGTTGTGAAAGACTCGGTCTCTTCAAAGCGGCAGCACACACCCCACTGTTGCTCTTTTTCCATCCGAGGCAAGAGTAGGGGAGGGCTTGCTGCCCTCCAGATGTTGCTGGACTCAGCCCCAGCAAGCATGGAGGGGGATCGAGGGTGATGGGAGTTGTACTCTGCCAACATCTGGAGGGCCACAAGTTCCCCGTCTCTGATGGAAGGGAAGATTTCGGGAGTGTGGGCATCTTGGGGAATGGTTCTCCCTAAAGCCAAGCCCTATGTTGCTAGACTGAAAGGATAGGGGCATCAGTCAAGCTAATATATAATCATTCTTCCACAGAATACCTGCCCTTTAAAAATCAAAGTTACAGCAAGTAGTTTGTGTTTTAAATCTTTGGAAATAAGTTATCTTTGACAAAAGTTGTGTTTGCATGGGTATAAGCTTCCAACTTTTGAGAAGGTTAAATCAGCATGCAAGAGACAGCTCGGGTTCCTCATGATTTTGGACATGGGCATACAAAACCATGTGGGGAAATTAGGAAAACCGATTCCTTTTGGGTATATCTACTGTAGAGGTGGGGGGGGCAGTCATAGCTTGTGGAAACAATTCCTTTCTAAATTTCGTTCCCTTTACAGCAGAAATGAGAGATTGTCCTGTTTTGTCCCTCAAGTTTCTGTTTCCATTTTTAAATTTTTGGGGATGAGTTTCTAATGCTCCAAACTATTACTATCTGAATGGTTGGAAGATAAATATTTTTATTCAACTAATCATTTTAATATATTATAAAGGAGGGGGGGTGTTTTTTCAAAGCTTATGTGCCATAAGGGACTTCTATGTGTGCAGTTGAACTTCCTCTTCCTCTCCAGCCCCCCATGTCCTCAAAATCAGCTCTGAAGGGTTGGGAGCTCAAGGTCACCCAATGAGCTTCATAGCTGAGTGGGGATTCGAAGCCTGCTGCGCCAGGTTCTAGTTCATGGGTAGGCAAACTAAGGCCCAGGGGCCGGATCCGGCCCAATCGCTTCTAAATCCGGCCTGCAGACGGTCCAGGAATCAGCCTGTTTTGACATGAGTAGAATGTGTCCTTTTATTTAAAATGCATTTCTGGGTTATTTGTGGGGCCTGCCTGGTGTTTTTACATGAGTAGAATATGTGCTTTTATTTAAAATGCATCTCTGGGTTATTTGTGGGGCCTGCCTGGTGTTTTTACATGAGTAGAATATGTGCTTTTATTTAAAATGCATCTCTGGGTTATTTGTGGGGCATAGGAATTTGTTCATATTTTTTTTTCAAAATATAGTCCGGCCCCCCACAAGGTCTGAGGGACAGTGGACCGGCCCCCTGCTGAAAAAGTTTGCTGCCCCCTGTTCTAGTTCAACACTCCAAAGCATTACAGTCCTGTAACAGTCATCTACAGTGCCTCTGAATCGGCTCTCAGATCCAGGTTTCTATTTGAGGTATAAAGCAGGCTTCCCGTGTGACCTTTTGCCTAATACTGTTTTCCAAATTCCCTCTGAATTATCTGCAACAGAACTGTGTCATTTAGTTGCATGAATATTTAATACTGAACACATTTGCAGTAAACCTAAGAAATACTTGTGAAGCTCTGACAGGTATTTTTCTGCAAAACAACTTCATGTATATATGTTTCCCCTTGCCTGAACCATTTCTTTTAAGCATCCCTAAATCACAGGCATATATTTAAACTACCTATTTCACATATCCCTTCCAGACTCATGTTTACACTCAATTTGAATACCGTTTGTTTAACTCAGGCTTACCATTACGTGCAAGCCAGGCCGGTTAAGTGAAGGTGACAATTTCTGAACGATGGCGCAGCCAAATGCACCTAGAAATGTAAACTTAACTCTGGATGCTGCTAACGACTATAAGTATATCATGCAGGAGTTTGGTTTGCTTAGGAAAGCCAGCAGGAAGAGGTCCAAAAGGCGGCAATATTTCTGAACAATGCAAGCAATGAAACTGTCTCATTATTTAACTGCCGGCCTCAGTCAGAATGAACTTGATAACTCAAGTTGAATGAGATTTATGAAAGGTGCAAGCTTCATACACAGCGTCAAACTGTGGATTAAACTTTTTTTCAACTTACTTGACCTCTCAGTAAGCTAAAGTCAAAATAAAGGAAGACATGAGCGATACCAGTGTGAGTGCAAGTAAAGATCATGATGAAACACCGAATACCTTGAGAAGACATCCTAATCTAGATCCCCAACCCAGTGTCCTCAAGATGTTTCAGACTACAACTTGCGTCAACACAACCAGCCTAACTGGAACTGGTCGGAGTTGTAGTCCGAAGAATCTGGGTGGCACCAGGTTTGGGAAGGCCAGACTAGAGTGAGAGGGCCTCCTCAGATACTTATTGAAAACTGCTAAAACCGAATGCCAGTCCTATCATTAGGCAGAGGGAGGCGGCTTCCTCAGGCAGCAGATTTTAGGTGTCATGAAAGGGCAACGAATTGTTACTTAACTTAGTCTTGTGTTTTTTACTGGCAGGGATGAGGAAATGCACTTGTGGGATTTTCTGCCATGGTCACTGAATGTATTTTGACTTCGGAGGTGGGTTTTATTTACAGTCCCATCTCAGGGCAGCAAACCATCTTGAGCTGGGGCTGCTATGACGATATGGGTGGTTATGACAATATGGACTGTTTCAACGGTATGGTTCCAAAGTATAGATCTAGTTTACTTTTTTGTAACAGCTGTCATAAAGAGAAATATTGGCAGACTGTATACCTCTAAATATTTGGATGTCTTTGAGAAGGTCAAAAGTTTGCTTATTTGGGGGGGGGGACTTTATGCCCATGGGCATAGCCAAGGAGAGCAGGGGGGGCAGCTGTCCCCCCTAAATCAAGTAAAGCAGTAAAAATACTTAAGTACTTGATGTTCTGCCCCCTTAACTTGAAGCCTGCCCCCCCCAATAAATCCTGGCTACGCCCATGTTTATACCCCACCTCTCTTTTAAAATGTCCGAGTTCCCTTGGAACAACCATTAAAACAATAAAGTACAGGAAAGCTACAAACTAAAGCTGTAAGAGGATATGAGAGGCAACAGCTAATATTTCAAGGACATAAAAAACGTTCAACAATTCGGCAGGCCAGACGCCTGCCTAAAGTAGGAAGCCTTAATGGGCTGGTGGAAGGGCAAGGAAGGTGAAGTTTGCTAGGCAGGGAGATCCAGAGTCATCAGAAATGATCTATTCCACGTTCCAACCAATCACAACCAAGATATTATTTAGTATCACTAGTGGACTGCCTGTGCTGCTCACCTGATCTCTCAATAACTGAGTCTCTGCTGTTTACCTAGAGGGTGAGGGGAGGGACGGCAGGGAGATTGCCTTGGTGCGAGGTATGTGTGGTCTGTGAAAAAGAGGATATACTTGGGAAGAGGGGAAATGAGAGATATTTGAAGTGTATGAGTCTGTGTGGTATGTGTGAGAGAGAAAGAAGCATGTGGGTCTGCAGTCTCTATGTGTGCGATGAGATGTGTGTACATGTGAGAAAGTGTGGGGTGACCCCCTTGTTTATTATTTCCTGGTACCACTCCCCATTGTTACTAGACAGCGACAACCTCTTTGTGTGAGGTAGGGGCAGGGGGGGCCAATCCCGGAGGGAACAATGAGGACTTTGCTGTTTCTCTAATTTAATTTCTCTAATAATAATTCTCTAATTTTGTGTCATTCCATGAGTGCAATGGCAGCCATGTTGTTTTGCTATGCCCTCTCAGCAGCCATCTTGCCCCAAATAAAACAGAATAGCAGAGCACCGTCGGGAGCATGTAGCAAGGGGTGTAGCAGGAGGCTGTCAGCAAATAAGAAACTGGCATGTGGCATGGGTTGCTGTTCCAAATCAGAAGTGTGGGACGGCATTTTGAAAATGACAAAATCACGTGGGTGCTGCTCGCCTGCATGAGCAGCCCATTAACTGGAAGCACCCAGAGAGGGGAGCTCAAAGTTGGTTTTCGAACACCTTATGCAACCATGTTGGCTGGGGCTGATGGGAGTTGTAGTCCAATAACTTCTGAAGGGCACTGCATTGGCTACCCCTGTAGACCGATCCACATTGCCCCAATGAGTGATTAAGAGGAGGCCATCTATGGCTTCTTCCAGCACCCACGACACAGTCAAGTTACTCCTTGTTATTTCGGGAGCCTTTTCCTTTGCAGCTAATTCATATCTTGCCAGCGTTTGAGATTCCTTCCATGTGATGTGACTCAGCCTCACCGGGAGTATGTGCCTTGCCCAAGGAATGAGGAAATCTCCTGAACTTAGGGAATTAATCACAGGTGACATCACTCCATACCACTTATGGCCTTTCTAGGAAGTTGTTGTTTCTTTCTTTGGAAACGCTGCTTTTTGCATATGCTTGCTTAGGGAAGTTTTTAATATTTAATGCTGTATTGTTTTTAATACTTGATTGGGAGCTATCCAGAGTGGCTGGGGAAACTCAGCCAGATGGGTGGGGTATAACTAATTTTATTATTATTATTATTATTATTATTATTATTATTATTATTATTATTATATTCTACTGTTTCTCCAATGTCAGCCAAAGCTGTTACTTGGACATGGAGCTGTAAAAGCACTTAAAAAACACTTGCAACCTTCTCCAGCCAAAGGAGGTTGTGAGAGAACTCTGTTCCTTCTCTAGCACTTTGACCCCCTCACCTCAGATGCCCCCCACCCAAGGCTGTCCTTTTCTTTATACTCCATCACCATCTCCAGGCCTGATAACGAAGCTGGCTTGGCTTGCTTCTGGAAGGAGGAAACAGAAAGATGCATATATAAATGGGGAAAGTGCACAGAAATATGAATATATATGAGTCAAAATAACACACATAATTGCCAAGTATTAGGAGGAACTGCATATTAGCCAAAGTATTTTTATGAGGGATTTTTTTAAAAAAAAAAATGCATATGGCTGCAGAAATATGGAGAACTGAATTTAAGACTGGGAAAATTAGAAGCCTGGAGAACTGAAACTGACAGATCCTTCCATCCCTACCGGCAATGAAAAAAAACAAAAAAACCAGCACCTGCATGTCTTCTCCGACAAGACTGGAAATGGCCATTTCTTATAGGTATAATGGATAAAAGTACTGCCAAAGACATGCTGAGGTGAAATATCTGCATGTGCAACTTAGGGGGGCCAGATGCAAAACTGGATGGGGCTCGTGCTTCTTTAATAGTTGTGCAGAAGAGGGACCAACTATTAAAGAAGCACGAGCCCCCTTTCACTTTGTTATCTACCCCTTCAGTATACAACCAGGGGCAACAAATGTAAGGTTCTGCACAAACACAGGAAGAACCAGCTGCACAAATTTAAAATGGGAGACACCTCCTGGCCTGCCAGTAGTACATGTGAAAAGAATCTAGGGGTTTTAGCAGAGCACAAGCTTAACATGAGTCCACAGTATGATGCTGCAGCAAAAAAAGCTAATGAAACGGAAGTACCGTATTTTTCCGTGTATAAGACGAGTGTTTTTTTAATAAAAAATATATGTTAAAAATCAGGAGTCGTCTTATACACGGATAGTGCACTGTGGGGACGAGCGATTGGTTGCTGCCGCAAGCAGGAGATAGTCATTGGCACTCGGGTGGGTAATCTGTGGCAAGGGCTGTTATCGATTGGCTGCCGCAACAGCAGGCAATTGGCGGGTGCTGGTGGTGTCCTGTCAGACGATTGGTGGCTTTGGCGACACGTGATATTGTCTGCGATTGTCTGGTGGGTGAGCGATTTTTAGCAACCCCCCCCCCCAAAAAAAAGCTTAACAACTCTTCGCAACCTCCCCCCATTTTCTTAATTTGGAGTCCCCAAAAATAGTCTTATGCACGGAAAAATACAGTATAGTGTCCTGCTCAAGAGAAGTAATAATACCACTCTCTTCTGCCTTGGTCAGACCACAGCTGGAGTATTGTGTCAAATTCTGGGTGACAGGAAACATGTGCAGAGGAGAGTAACCAAGATGATCAAGGGTCTGGAAACCATGAGGAACGGTTGAGAGAGTTGGGTACTTTTAACATAACATTTTAACATATCAAGGAGATATATTCAGATATCTCAAAGGCTGTCGCATGGAACATGGAACAAGCTTGTTTTCATCTGCTCCAGCATGTAAGATCCGAACCAATGGCTTTAAGTTACAATAAAGGAGATTTCAACTAAACATCAGTAAGAACTTTCAGATGTTAAGAACTACTCAACAGTATGGACTCCCTCGGGAGGTTGTGGACTCTCCTTCATTGGATGTTTTGAAGCAGAGTCTGGATGGTCATCTATAACAGACGGCGTAGTTAAGATCCCTGCATTGCAGGGGGTTGGACTAGATGACCCCCAGAGTTCCTTCCAACTCTGCAATTTATAACTATAAATTCTATACTCATCTTCCAGTATACTCAGTGAGGTTCCCTTCCCTTTGATTTCCAGAACAATGCAGTTTGCTGCTTCTGTGGGTGCCATCGGTAATAGCATTCAGATGAAAACCACATGCCGTATTCAAGCTCTCTCACAAGAGAGAATCTGCTTCCTATCAGAAATATAAACATAGATTTTGTTTCTGGCATTTACCTTCCCTGTGTGCTTTCCCATGCCTCAGTAAAGCCAAGCGGCAGAAAATGTCTTATCGTAAACTCCAATGGATCTTTGTACATATGTCACTGTCAACATTTGTAGACTGAAGGAGAGATCTGCCTGCTGGCATATTAATTTATTTTACCTTAAGCCAATGAATCCAAGTAAAACAGTAGACCCCAGTTACAAGGACCACATTTATTTTAATTTAGTTTATTTTATTTAAAAAAACCATTCTGCCCTGCCTATATTCCCGAAGGAATGCAAGACAGCCAACAGATCCGAAGTATAAAAACAGACAGCCACCCCCAAATTAAACCCAATCACAAAATCAAAATATAAATATGAACAATGAAAATCAATTTTCATACCCACACAGGAGGGGGGAAATGGAAGTACAGAACAGCTGTCTAAACACTAAACCAAACCAGCAAAAGATCATTCAACCAAAGGCCTTTTCAAAAAGTCAGGACTTCACCAGTCACCTGAAACAATGCAAAGTAGGTCAATCACACAATTGCTGGTGTTTGGGAAGAGCTGAGGTTCGGTGGTCGAGCACGTGCTCTGCTTGCAAATGGTCCCCAGGTTCAGACCTCAACATCTCCAGATGTTCCCCAGGTTCAGACCTCAACATCTCCAGATGTGACTGGCAAAGACTCCGGCCTCCAGACCCTGTGTACAATACTGAGCTAGATGGACTGGTGACAGCAATGAGCCTGCAATAAAACACACTGCGCAAGTTACAGCTGACCCTTTATCAGCAAGAACACAATCTGCACAGACTTGGTGGAGTGCCAGGCCTAATGAGCACAGCAGTAGGACTTGCCCCATGGATCAGGTGCTGAGACTGAAAGCCCCTGCCTCCCCACAGCCAGCTAAGTCCCCTCCCCACTGGGGTCTCCCCCAAGCAATTGGAGACTGAGCCTGTGTGAATCCGAGTTCTCCCTTTTCATGCCTCTTCTGGTTCTGGAAGACAGGGGGGAGGGGAGCTGATCCCAGTGGAGAGGGAGACACCTGTGACCCTTCACCAGCCTGACACCTCCCTGCCTCTTAACCTCTCTCCTCTCACCTGCCTGCTTCAGCTTCAGTTTCTGCCTCTGATTCTGTTCTTCTCTCTGCCACGGGCTCTCCCATCTCACTAAGCCCTGTTACCTCTTCAGCTTCCGACACCCCCTCTTCCCAGTGTTCTCCTTCTGGCCACTCATTCTGGTCCCAGCACCATTCCCAGGGCTCTGAGCCTTCTTCCCATAGTTATTCCCCAGCTGGTTCTCCCCACCATTCCTCTGTGTCCATGTGTCAGGAACTTGGCAGAGGAGGAATGGTGGAGACCGCCTCCCCAGCCTGACCCTTCCGGAGAAAGAGACAGAATTACAACAGGGGTCACAACTCAGAGGATGATGAGGGGGGAAGCTGGGAAATAATGGGAGAGGAGGAGGAGGAGGAGGAGGAGGAGGAGGAGGAGGAGGAGGAAGAAGAAGAAGAAGAAGAAGAAGAAGAAGAAGAAGAAGAAGAAGAAGAAGAGACAGCTGACGAACTCAGCGTCTTTAGAAAGCATTCCAGACCCCTCCTCCCAGAACCAAGCGGGCATTAAAAGTAGGAGAGCAGAGAGCTCAGAAGCAGAGGGCACATCTAAGCACCCATAGTAATGACGCATAATGGGAGACAGGGAGGAGGTGGAGTCTCACTTGGAGCAATGCCATTATTCTGAGAAGCCACATTCCCAAGCTGGAGCGGCGGCACCAGCAAACCGCTATGTACAGTGCATGCGTGGCGTCACTAAGCACGGCATATACGTACAGCGCCGCACATGTGCTGTACATAGTGGTTTGCCGCCGGCGCCGGGATCCTCTGCTCGCAGCTGCAGCTATGAATGGAGGATCCTCCACATGCGGATGCAGAGACACAATGGCTACTCACGCCACCTTCTTGTCACCCCCACAGATGTGGCACCGGGAGTGCACCACCCCCGCCGCCACCCCATTGCGACGCCGCTGCTTTCCACTTGTCCAACACTTGCTTTCAACCCTTTGTTGTTTAGTCGTTTAGTTGTGTCCGACTCTTCGTGATCCCATGGACCAGAGCATGCCAGGCACTTCTGTCTTCCACTGCCTCCTGCAGTTTGGTCAAACTCATGCTGGTAGCTTCAAGAACACTATCCAACCATCTTATCCTCTGCCGTCCCCTTCTCCTTGTGCCCTCCATCTTTCCCAACATCACGGTCTTTGCCAGGGAGTCTTCTCATGAGGTGGCCAAAGTATTGGAGCCTCAGCTTCAGGATCTGTCCTTCTAGTGAGCACTCAGGGCTGATTTCCTTCAGACTGGATAGGTTTGATCTTCTTGCAGTTCAAGGGACTCTCCAGAGTCTCCTCCTGCACCATAATTCAAAAGCATCAATTCTTCGGCGATCAGCTTTCTTTATGGTCCAGCTTTCACTTCCATACATCACTACTGGGAAAACCATAGCTTTTACTATTAGGACCTTCAACCCTTAATATATACCAAATGTGAATACCTATAATTGAATGGTATTGATTATACAGCACTATATTTAACTAGCTAAGAACCTATCCATCTGTGGTGTGATGAGAAAGTGGATTCTGCACCTAGTAAGTACTGCAATTGGTGATACCATAAACTGCCCAGTGTGTGCTTCTATAGGAGTCAGTTCTCTGCAGATGCATAAGAAGAGCTAGTTTCTTACGCCTTGTTTGCAAGACGGTTCTACTCAGCATCTTGTTTACTGTTGCTGCAATACACACAACTGTGAACTCTATTTCCCACTCTTCACAAGGCCAGTTTGGAGGAAGAAGTGATACTTGTTCATCAAGCACTCTGCATAATTAAAGCTACTTGAAGCTGTTAGGTGAGGATATTGATCTGCTGCATGCAGTTTAGTTAGGTGGCTTGCTATCTGACTCGCCTTTGGCAACGGCATGTGTGGGATTAGGAAAATAAAATAAACGGCAGCATAATCCTATACTCAGTGCTTTTTTCTGGGTACGCATACCCCTAAACATTTTGTGAATCTAAGTTTGGCCTCATTGAGAGGCAGTATTTCAATATGAGTAGGAAAATGAGAGTACCCCTAAACATATTTTTTTAAAGAAAAAAATGCGCTGCCTATACCTGTCTAATTAGTACCAGTAAACCTGAGTTCGATGGGGTTTACCAATCTCAGTCTCTCATTCTACCAAGCAACTTGTGTTGTAGAACATTATTTACATATATACATTAGAAATGGAATAGAAAAGGCGGGACGACAACGCATAAAGATTAGCATTCCTTACAATACAGAAATATTAAACTATATCCCCCACTAGTGACACCAAGTGAGCTTGTGCGCTTTTCATTGTTGGTGTTATGTACTGAGCTGAATCCTAGAACAATAGGATCCAGAATGCAGCAGTCTTATTGGTCCGCAGGAGCCACCCAATCCAGCTCCAGGTGGAAGTGAATCCACAACCTGATTGGCCTGCAGGAGCAGCCAATCAGGCTTCTGGAGGAAGTGAATCCACAACCTGATTGGCCTGCAGGAGCAGCCTGGAATTAGCCAATCATGCGGGGCCCATTGTGTAAATAATGTATATATAGCTAGACCTTTTGGGGAAAGTATCATTCATTGCTACTACGAGCTGAATAAGGAGCATAAAATTCATACTCGACTCCGAGTATATTCCAGTTGGACAAGGAAAATCATGTTAGTTGGCGTGTTTCTCTGTTTGTATTGGTTGCCAGGAAATTAAGAGTCAAATTTGTGGCTCAACTCTTCCCACCCAAAAAAGGGGTGGCTTATAGCTAAACAGATAAAACTGCTGCTACTTCAATTCCTGCCACTAACCAGCAAAGGAAAATAAAAACTTGAACCCTGACACTCCCCTCCCTAGCCCAATAATCTGTAGTCCGGAAGAGTCAGCCATGTCAACCTGACTTTCTGTTTCTTTCTTTGCCTTTTTGTCTTTCACTCCCCACTCCACCCAGAAGTCAAAGCAAGCTGCTGTGAATCAGTGGGAAGAGCAGGAAATCAAAGCAGGAAGAGATGGCAAAAGATTTGCCTGACCTGCAGTTGTTTCTGGCTGTTCCTCCTCTCCTGTTTCTGCCGAGGGTCTACAGAAAAGCATCTAGATATTATTACGACTACTAATACTTCTCCTGCAGCAGCAAGTGGGGCTTGCAACAAAACGTTGCAGCATGCAATACTCCTGCTCAGGGCAGCAGCCAATAAACCATGTCCTCTTCCTTTCCATTCACCACTTCTATCAGTTCTTATGGTCTCTTCTTCAGTATAGTCTCATTATTCCATGCTCACTGGGCATGTGTCACCCCCACTGGGCTGTTTTCAGGGGAGGGTTTCCTCTCCCCATTGTGGATTTTGTACTTCTGCAAATGTTGGGGTTCCCTCAGACCTCCTGAAACCTCCTCCAAGTGTTTGGGTGTTGTTGTTTTTCCTTTTTAAAAAATGATTTTTATTCCATTTTAACAATTTGACAATGTGTGGCATTTATGTAATCTCAGTCTGGAAAACGACATAGCAAATAAGAAACATTTCTGATCAAGATATTATATAATTATAGTTATCAACAACAACAAGAACAACAACGAGAAAACAAAGAGGGGGAGAAAATAAAGGCAGAGAAAGAAATAGGCATTTAAAAATCTGTGAATGGGTGGAGAAATCGTACAACATTTCTTGGGTACATTTGTCAACAGAGTTGATTCTTGCTACCAAAGGATCCACACTCAGATCAGGGGTTCATTATTACTATATTGTATTATTAATAATAGGAACACTAATAACACTTAGCATTTGAATACATTTAAAAATTTCAAAAATTGTCCAGTAGCACCTTAGAGACCAGCTAAGTATGTTCTGGGTACAGTATAAGCTTTTGTGTGCGTGCACACTTCCTCAGATATACTGAAACATAATATAAGGGTCTGGTGACTTCTGTTTCAGTGTATCTGAAGAAGTGTGCATGCACACGAAAGCTTATACAGTGGTACCTCGGGTTACAGACGCTTCAGGTTACAGACTCCACTAACCCAGAAATAGTACCTCGGGTTAAGAACTTTGCTTCAGGATGGGAACAGAAATTGCGGGGCAGCAGTGGCGCAGTGGGAGGCCCCATTAGCTAAAGTGGTACCTCAGGTTAAGAACAGTTTCAGGTTAAGGACAGACCTCCAGAACGAATTAAGTTCTTAACCCGAGATACCACTGTACCCAGAACAAATTTAGTTGGTCTCTAAAGTGCTACTGGACACTTTTTTTATTTTTTTATTTATTTCGACTGCGTCAGACCAACACGGCTACCTACCTGAATTCAGCATTTGAATGTTTTATTTAAAACATTTATTGGTCACTTTTCTACACAGATCACAAATAAGTCAAAAGAAGCCACTTGCATGATTACAGGCCTGCTGGCTTATTTGCCTTTTCGTGTCAAAGTGGCCGGCTGTCAAACTACTAGATGCTGCAATATACATTCCATGAAATTTCTTGGCTCAAGAGAATTGCAGGCAGGGTGTTTCCATACAGCTGCCTGCGGGTCAGTAACTTCTCACTTTTTGAAATGGAAATGACTTAACTCACCCGACAACCCTCGAAAACCATCATTAACCCTGCGGTGAGAACAGAGCACTTGTAATTAAGATCCATGAGCAAGTGTTGTACCATGAGACTGGAGATAGGTGACATCTCAGTTTGAAATGGCTGGGAGCCAGAAGGGAAATGTTCTGTGAGGGCAAAGCAAGTAATGCAGAAAGACAGGGGTGGGGGAGAGAGAGAGATTGGCACGTTTTCTCACCCAAGCTATCCCACACTGCTATTGACCCAGGAAGGTCAATACACGGAAATACTTGTATTTGTTCTTAGCACTCAATACAGGATCAAAGTACTGTTAATATAACTTCAGTGAACAATCAGATCATTTCTGAACTGTTCATACATCCACTTCACGTGGATGGAACGATCGTTGCTTAGAAGCAATCGGATGATGCAACGAAAACTTGTGCTGCATTGCTGCAAAGAGGCAGCCATAAAATGGGAATACTAGGCACTAGAAATGCCCTAGGTAACAAATAGACCTCATGGGCTGGTGCTGTGCTTTTGAAAAGGTAAATGACTCTGAAGGCAAGCTCTCCATGATAAACATACCCAACCAATACAATGCACATTCATTTTTTTTACCTTCCAATTGTTTCTTTAAAGCTGGGGTGGTGAACCTATCTTACCAGGCCACACCCCTGACCACAAAACTGGCACCCTGTCAAGAGACGAGGAGGCCCGTTTGATGAGAAAGGCCCACGCAGTCAGACTCCACCCATTTGGCTGTGTCACTGAAGTGTTGTTCTAACCACCACAGGTGGCAAACTGCTCCTGCATGGCTTTTATCTCATGGTGACATATTGAGAAGCAATATCAAACCACTTAAAACAGCCATAAGTAAAGGTAAAGGGACCCCTGACCATTAGGTCCAGTTGTGGCCGACTCTGGGGTTGCGGCGCTCATCTCGCTTTACTGGCTGAGGGAGCCGGTGTACAGCTTCCGGGTCATGTGGCCAGCATGACTAAGCCGCTTCTGGCGAAACTAGAGCAGCACACAGAAACGCCATTTACTTTCCCATATTTATCTACTTGCACTTTTTGTGGTGCTTTCGAACTGCTAGGTTGGCAGGAGTAAACAGCCATAGTTTTTCCCAAAGGATTGTGGGAATTGTAGCTTGCTGAGGGTGCTGAGAGTTGTCAGGAGACTCCTAGTTCCCTTGCAGAGCTACAGTTCATGGTTGAACAGTCATTTTCTCTTCCAAGGGAACTCTGGGAACTGTCGCTCTGTGAGGGGAATAGTGGCCTCCTAACAACTCTCAGAATCCTTAACAAGCTACAGTTTCTTATTGGGAAGCCACAACGGTTTAAAGTGGTATGACACTGCTTTAAATGTATAGCAGACCCTCCAAGTGTCCCTATTTTCCAGGTACTGTCCTGGATTTACAGAAGTCATCCCAGTTTCTGATTTGATCCTAGAATGTCCCACTTTTCCTTAAGATGTCTCTATTTCCACCAGAGAAATGTTGGAGGGTGTGGAATAGGATGTCCCTATTTTCACTGGAGAAATGTTGGAGGGTATGGAATAGGATGTCCCTATTTTCTGAGGAGAAATATTGGAGGGTAGGGTTATAGTGCAGATACCAGCAGGCACTGATGGTGAAACAAGTGTTCTGTGTGGAGACACGAGTTGTCCCACTCATTTCTTTGGCAGGAGCAAGTCCATGGTGCAATTGGAGACAAACTCGGATCTGCTTCTGGTATTGAAAGAAATGGACAACACACTTCAGACGAGGGAGCCCCATACCCATAAGGTGCTGCTGCATTGGCACACAAGCTTAAAAATCTATTTACTCATTTCCCCATGCTTTCTATACTACTTTATTATCAGTTTGGTTTAATGGTTACCAGATATACCCGCTGCTGTAGTAGTCCCCGTCTGTGCCACTTACCAAGAACTTCTTGTCTGTCATTTCTCTTTAATTTTGCAAAAGCTGCATTAGCTATGAACAAGGCTTGGAGTACTCTGAGGTGAGCCTGACCTACATTTTACAGCAAGACTCCAGGGGGTTCTCATTCTACTTTCATGGGGGCAGGCAGGAAATTTCAGTTGACAGCAGCAGACAGCTTTAAAATGCACTGATGTTCTTATTTATTAAATATGAAAAATGCTATTACACTCCTCATGTATTATGTTGCTTGATGTAAAGTGAAACTTATAATAAATCGTTTAAATAGCATTTCAGTGATACAAAGTGGCTTTTCGTTTATTTATTTTCTTTCTTCCCTTTGAACTTACAACAACCCTGGCAGGTAGGCTATCCTCATCACCATCCTTGTAGCTTGGGACGTGGGCGTAAGCAAGGAAGGGTCTCCATTTTTTGCAGGCATATTCTGCAATATGTCATTCATGCAATAATAGCATCCGCACATCATTCCCTTTTACTTGTCTGTTCTGTGATACTTCCTCAATGAGGCCACATTATTGCTATCTGGAGATGCACTCTTGCACTAACAGTGGTACCTCGGGTTACATACGCTTCAGGTTACATATGCTTCAGGTTACACACTCTGCTAACCCAGAAATAGTGCTTCAGGTTAATAACTTTGCTTCAGGATAAGAACAGAAATCAGGCACCGGCAGCACAGCGGAAGCAGCAGGAGGCCCCATTAGCTAAAGTCGTGCTTCAGGTTAAGAACAGTTTTAGGTTAAGAACGGACCTCCAGAACGAATTAAGTACGTAACCAGAGGTACCACTGTACAGGGCAACTAAAGTGGGACCAAAAGCTAGAACATTTGTGATATTAAAAAACAAACAAAAAACAGGATTTCAGCAGAAAGTTACAGGCCATGCATGCATTGAGTGGAAACAATGCAGTATGTCTATCCTGAAACTTGAATAAGTGCAAACAGTATTGAGAATGTATAATTGCCCTATTACCACCATGAGCACAGATTATCATGAATGCATAATAAAAAGGGGGGTGGAGGGGTCCCAAATGTGCAAGTTACCCAGGAGTTATATGACTGGTGCGTACCAGGAGAAGGGGATTGTATTCTTTACAATTGTTACTGTTAAGTTGTGGGTGAACATATCAGACGACACAGCGATTCTTCAAACAGCTCTTGTTTATTCACAGGCCAGAACAGAACTAAACTGAAGGGTTCAGCCAGCCTGCTTATTTAGAGCTCCACTACAATGCAACAGTAACCATTTTCTGTAACTATCCAATCACTGAACGTCACTTTCAATCCCTTATTTGCATATGTGGACCTGAGTGAAAACTATCTACAGTATCTCCCTGCTGGCTCAGGGTGAGAAGTTCAGTACATAACAGTTATAAAAGACCATGTGCTTTCAAGTACATGAGAAAGAGATGTCCACTATGCTTAGTGAAGCAATAGATGATAAGGAATCCCATGTTGGCAAATAAGTGGGATTGTAGAAGGGGACCAGAGTGCTCTGTCCCTCCTCTGGGGTCAGCACAGAAATCAGCAGGCTAATAATGCAAGAGGGAAGGAACTCTCCCTCCCTCTTCTCCCAGTCCACAGCAGCCTAAGAAGCATTAATGGTTTGCTTGTTGGTCAATCTGGTGCCATTTCCAAGCCGACAACCAACCCAAGTCCTCTGGATGGTTTTCAAAAAATTAGTGAAGTATACAAATGCAATACAAACTATAAAACCATCTCAGCACAAATTTCATAGGAACATAGAACCAGCATAACACCTGACCAGAGTAAAATTGCTATAAAAAGAAACCCAACCTATGAAAAAGCACAGAGAAAGCCATTTGTGCCCAGATCTAAAATCCAAACTGAAATTCAAAGGTCTGCGAGAATAAAAATATCTTCCCCTGGCTCCGTAAAGATTATCACGTTGGAAATCTCTGGGGAGGGCATTCCAATACCGAGAAGAAGTTCTGTTCCTCCATGGTGGGCTTGTAATTTTGGCTGGCTTATTTACAAGGCTATGCTACAATGAACCAGAAGAAAAGGAATCAGCAACTTGTTACAAGACCATATTCAGCTCAGTATTGCCTTAGTGCAGATCTTCTGACTTCCTGTGCTTGAGATCTGAAGAAAGTTGTCACATCCCCTGTACACCCACTCTGGCTTTGAACCTGTGCTTGCCCCAGAGCCACAAACAACTCTTGACAATGAGGGAGAAAGATGAAACTCCTTAGTACTAAGCAGGGCCATGAGTCCCTCTAGCCCAGCGGTTCTCAACCTGTGGGTCCCCAGATGTTGTTGGACTACAGTTCCCATCATCCCTAGCTAGCAAGGTCAGAGCTCAGCTAGCAAGGTCAGAGCTCAGGGACGATGGGAGTTGTAGTCCAACAACATCTGGGGACCCACAGGTTGAGAACCGCTGCTCTAGCCAATCTTGTCTGCTCTGAGCACCACCAGCAATCCATGGTCTCTGATGGAGATCCCTTTCCTAGCCCTTGAATGTCCTTTATTATTTTAGCTGAAGATGCCAGGAATAGAAGGTGGGGTTTTGTATGCCAAACATGCAATCTACTGCTGCCTATGGCCTCCTTCTGCGCTACAGAAGTTTCAGAAGAAATTCACGGTGAAGGCTGTGTACACACGACCATTTACTCTGCCTCCAGAACAATCCCACTGCTGGCGTTTAAAGCTGAGCACACATTATGTTAGCCCCGATCCATCTGCATCCCATAGTTTCTGGAGAAATGCTGGTGTTTGTTGTGCTTGCCCTTACTGATCTAAGAACGTAAGCCACAGATGTGTACATGTGAGACAGCCATTGTGCATGTGCACAGGACATAAATAGGAGTTGGGAAGGAACAAACAGGGAAGCCAAACAAGTGATGCTCATCAGCTGAAGACACACACCCTGGCATGTACAGCAGTGTAAGAATGCACCTTGAAATGAGGCAGAGAAGAAACAACCTTGCTGTGTTTTAAGCTGCTGCATCTGAAGCCATGGTACATGATGTTTGCTGTTCAAATAAAAAGAAATACAAATTCTACTGGGCATGTAGTACTCATCCCATGACTGAGGGATGAGTGTTCTCATTTTGAGCTATTTGTCCTTTGACAGAGTGCAGCATGTACTCGTGTTTTATCTACTTGTTTTGTATCCTCTTCCCCTCCTTCAGAGAACTCGAAGCAGCATTTTAACTTCCCAGCAACCTTTTGGGATGGGTAAGAATGACAGATAAGTTACTTGCCCCAGACAACTTGTTGAGTAGTGTTCTGATTCCCTCCATATGCAAGAGATTCAGATAGTGTGGAAGAGAAGTAGCCAACTAAGTGAGCCACTTCCACGCTGTCTGGTGACATTTATTTCAAATATATATCATTTCCTTACAAATGAGACTGCATGCTTTTTGCATGTTAATGTCACCAACTGGTACATTTTTTCACCAGCACAGCTCATCCCATCCCCTAAAGACCTAAATTCTGTGCACACCAGCAAGGCTGTGTGATACTCAAATTCCAAGCAAGATGCTATTGCTCTAGTCAAGAAGTAAATTGTGGGTAACACCATATACATTTTTGTTGGAAAGGGAGCTCATAATTTTTGCCCCCGGGGCAGAAGTGGCTAACCCCAACCTGAGGACTTGATTCATCCCCCACAAGCAATTTTTTCTGCCCCCACCAATTTTGATAGAGACAAAAAGTCATGACATTGAGATGGCCATACAGAGTTACATTTCTATACCCAGCCCAGCACCTGATGAAGGGGGTGAAAATCAACCCTCCCTAGTCATCAGATCAATCATTTGATGAATGGAAAGGGGTCATATCTATCCTATCAGCTGGGGGCCTTCTGTACCTTTGGATCAAAATTCCTTCTCTTGCGCAACTTTTTCTTCCTTTGCAGCTGGTCATCCAAAGAATAAAATGGTAACGATGCTTCGTTGTAAGTGACCCATCCCTAGGTCAGGGTGGGCTGAATTATGGCTCCCATGAAGTCATTTGTTCAATGGTATATTCATTAATTAAAATTGGGAGTGTCATTTACTTATTGCAGTTAACATTAACAGCATGCTGTGTTTAGGCAAGTTAGATTTCACACAAGCCCGCACCAAGCCACTACCTATTTATGGTAGCTTTGTTGAGCTGGAATGCAACCTGGCTTTGTATCAGTCTGCTGGTCAGACTGTGTATGAAGATGGCTTCTTGCACATCATCAATATGGGCAGAGGGGAGGAAATGTGTCGTCCAAAAATGGAGGACACAGACTTTCATCAGATCTGTATATGCTAATTTATTTGTACAGATACAAATTTGCAAATCAAATTTCAAAAGGAATATAAACCAACTACGTGGGGCTACCTTTGAAGGTGACTTGGAAGCTGCAATTAATCCAGAATGTGGCAGCTAGACTGGTGACTGGGAGTGACCCCGGTCCTGAAATATCTTCATTGGCTCCCAGTACACTTCCGAGCACCATTCAAAGTGTTGGTGCTGACCTTTAAAGCCCTAAATAGCCACGGTCCTGTATACCTGAAGGAGCGTCTCCACCCCCATCGTTCTGCCCAGACACTGAGGTCCACCTCTGATAGCCTTCTGGTGGTTCCCTCGCTGTGAGAAGTGAAGTTACGGGGAACCAGGCAGAGGGTCTTCTCAGTAGTGGTGCCTGCCCTGTGGAACGCCCTCCCATCAGATGTCAAGGCAGTAAGCAACTATCTTACTTTTAAAAGACATCTGAAGGCAGCCCTGTTTAGGGAAGTTTTTAATGTTTAATGCTGTATTATGTTTTTAATATTTGGTTGGGAGCCACCCAGAGTGGCTGGGGAAACCCAGCCAAATGGGCAGGGTATAAATAAATTATTATTATTATTATTATTATTATTATTATTATTATTATTATTATTATTATTATCATCATCATCATCATCTGCAATGCTGCAATCAGCTGGCCCTTCTCCCTGTGTTGTTTGCTGTCTAGGTGCTAAGTGCTGGTGGGCCACTTCAAGGCCCCTCTTGCTCTCTTCTCTCTTGGTTTTAAACTAAACTTGGAAAAGACAGTCTTTCAAAGAGAGGATACCTTCAGATAGATGATTGCATTCTGTAAAGTCCCTTTTTATAGACCATACCTTGCTTTGGCCGCTGGTCACAAAAAAATAGCCGGATTGTGGCACACCCTAGAAACATGATTTCAAAAATCCAATATGTGTTGTTGTTTTCACAGTTTCACAGGAAGAAATGGGAGTAACCTTACACATAGGCAGGAACTGCTGCAAAAGCCATTTGCTGGCTGCGCCACATGAGCCGAGATGGTGCACAATAGTTCTTCAGCAAAAAAGAGGATTAGAGAGATTAATGACCAGGAGCAGGAGGAAAAAGCTTTCAGAAGACCTCCACTGCTGACACATCAGTCAAGTTAACTCTCTTAAAGGCTTGGAGGAGAGGGTCTGGCAGTGTTAAGAGTCAGGCCAAATCCCAAGACTTCCCCATGTCTCCCAGACCATGTATTATGCTCCTTGCAAATACATTCATCCAACTTTCCAGAGGGGAGACAGTCTGAAGTTGCCAAACAGGAGACATGGAATTCAGCTGGCTGTTCCCCTACTCCCAATAGAGCATTGCAAGGAAGTTCGAACCCCATGGTCCTTGCCCTTGGCCATGGTGGGGAACCTCTGGCTCACAAGCTAATCTTGGTCTCCCAATTTGACCAACCAGGCCATGTTCCTCAAGCCTTGGCCATCACCTGATGCCACATCACCTGATGTCCCGCCTACATTGCCTATACCACCCTGTTCCCAGAGGGGACAGGATTGCGCAGCCTAGGCAGCAAGATTTAATCTGTGCTCATCCACTATTCTGCTGATCTTGGGATCTCCTGAAACCTCCATCTTGTGGGTGGGTGCTAGTGTTTTTGTCTGCATAAACAATAAGAACCATTCCTGAAAACTGGAAATAGAGGGAATTAATGGTACCAGCTGCGTGCTTTTCCTTCTGTCTCCACAAAAGGCCAACAGCCTTCCCTTATTTTTTATGTGAAAGCTGAACTTTTAAGGAAGGGGGCTGGGATATCCAAGGGGCAACACTTCCTCAACCCCCTCCACGTCCTCTTCAATGACCGAGGTAGCAGCTTCACATCGCTTGTCAATCTTGGCTGCAGATGCAGCATGCTGTGATTCCCTTCTGTGCCTGAAGAGGGTGCAGATGCCTGGATAGAGGAAATCCACAGGGGCCACTAGCCCAGCCCATAATCTTCGTTGCTGCTTTGAGAATGGACATTTCTGGTGTGTTACTAGGAGAAGAAAAGTTTTATCATCTTGCTACACACACTTTCAGAATGTATGACTGAAATATACTCGGAGTCGAGAGTGGATTTCATGCTCTTTATTCAGCTCATAGTGATGAAGAGGAATGGAAGTTCCCCCAGAATATCTGCCTTATATACATTATTTACACAATGGGTCCCACGTGATTGGCTAATTCCAGGATTCTCCTGTAAGCCAATCAGGTTGCAGATTCCCTTCTACCTGGAGCTGGATTGGGTGGCTCCTGTGGACTAATCAGACTGCTGCATTCTGAATCCTATTGTTCTAGGACCAATCAGACTGCTGCCTTTTGGATCCTATTCAACTCAGTACATAACAATGACTTTCATGGACAAGTCGGTTTGGCATCACATTCTTAATCCAAACGTGGGGAATTGCAAAGCCCCACTCCATTAACAGAAGTTCCTGGAAATACCTGATGTGGTGACTTGATTCTCATAAATACTATAGGGGATATTGTTTTTATTTGCTACCATGTTGTGCATTTGGGTGTTTTTATAGTGTAAACTGCCCTGTGATCCTCGGATGAAGGGCAGTATAGAAATTTAATTAACAGATTTGAAGGGGGAACAAAAAACCACTGTCCTTTGTTTCCCGTGCATTGTGCCACAGGAACCCTGTATTTAGGATGGAAATGACCAGGGGCTTTAAATAGCAACAGGTTTCTTTTTTTCTACTTGGTCATCATGGTTATTTTGCTGGAACAGAAAGGGGTGCCCTTGTTTAAGCAGGCTTCCTTCTTGTGGGCATGGCAACCTGGTAATAACTTACAGCTAGGAAACTTTGAGACAGCTGCCAAATTCCCCCATCTAGCGCTGTTCTATATGACCCACTTGGGCTGACCCACCCACACTATAAACAAAGCAGAGTGGCAATACCCCTCCCCTCCCTGGACGAAGCCTGATTAGACCAGCAGCAGCAGGGCAGGCTATTAAATCTCCGTGGGTTAGATAACTGTGGGCAAGGCGTACGGAAAAAATGTCTCCAGTGCGTGGCAGCGCAGGGCTGAAGGGTTCATTTGAAGAATTTCAAAGCAGCAGGAATCAGGGAATCCAAAGAGAGGCCAGTTGCGGTGAAGTATACAGACCTTTAAACATGAAGAAAATCCTGTTGGGCCAGTCACTCTCATTTTCTCTCTCTCTCTCTCGCAGACCTCACAGGGCTGTTGTAAAGACAAATACCTAAACATTCTGGATCAGTGTCACTAGAACACAAATATGGGAGCAAGAAATCTACACTCCAGAGAACTACTGTGTGTGTGCTGAGATTCCTACCTCTCCCATACACAGAGCAAACTTTTTTGAACTTAGAGAGTTACATTCGATATAGCAGGAATACAGAACTTTTCTTAGCCTAAGAGCCACATTCCGTTCTGAACAATCTCCCAGATGCCACAGGCAAAAATGGGCAGAACAATGAATGCTTTTTACTTTTTTTTTACCTTTGTACAGCAGGTTGGTTTATTTAAAAATACCCTATACACCTCTCTAGCCTTCATCTGGACAAGCAAGAGGCACTCTCAGAGTTCAAGGGCATATTCCAGCCAGGCAAAAACCCTCAAGGAGAATGCAAGGCAGGGTCAGTCGCAGGTGTGGCTGGGGAGGCAGTGTGGCCTGAGGAGAGTCCTGGGGGCCAAATAGAGAGGCATTCGGCCCCAGGGTCTGAGATTCCTCACTCCTGCAATATATGCTGCATGACACAGAATGTCCTCTTCGGTGCATTTTATTTTTATTTTTTTACATGTGGTATTATTTACACTGCTGAGATTACACGTTGGAGTTTGCATGGTGAAATTTGGGGTGACTCTTATGGAGATGCAATAGGTGGTGATGATAGTTGCTATTGTACAGTGGTACCTCAGGTTACATACGCTTCAGGTTACATACACTTCAGGTTACAGACTCCACTAACCCAGAAATAGTGCTTCAGGTTAAGAACTTTGCTTCAGGACGTGAACAGAAATTGTGCTCCGGCGGCGCGGCAGCAGCAGGAGGCTCCATTAGCTAAAGTGGTGCTTCAGGTTAAGAACATTTTCAGGTTAAGTACAGACCTCCGGAACGAATTAAATACTTAACCCGAGGTACCACTGTACTAAGAGAAGACCAAAAAGCAAAGCTAATTGACTCCCTCCCTAGCTCTTAAAACGATGGTCAGATCATTTCTGTGCATGTCTTTGGCAGAACAGAACATAATAAGAGCCTGCAGGATCAGGCCAATGGCCCATCTAGTGCAGCTGTGGGACCAGATGCCTTCGATTCCCAGCAACTGGTATTTGGATACATAATGGTTAACAAACCAAGGGTATAAAAACTGTCTAACTTGAGAGACACAGGTAGCTCACCTTATACCAAGTCCGACCACTGGTCCACATAGATCAGCACTGTTTGCACCAACCTTCGCCAGCCAAGTATCCTCCAAATATTCTGGACCACAAATCCCATTATCCCTGGCTATGGATGGATCCGATGGGATTTATCATCCTCAACTTCTGGCTGGCGGAGACTAGTCTCCCCTGACTGGCATCAGAGCTCCAGGGTTCCAGGCAGGGAGTCTCTCTCTCAGCCCTACCTGGAGAGGCCAGGGAGTGGACCTGAGACCTTCTGCGTGACAGACAGCTGTCCTGCCGCTGAGCTACAGCCATCCCCTTCATTTTCTATGTTTCCTCTCCTCTTTCGGGATGAGTATAGCCAGGGCAGGGAACATTTTTCAGCTCCAGGCCCGCTCTCCCTCTGGGGCAACCTTCTGAGGGACGCATGCCTGCAGTGTGGGGGGCCTGGAGAGTTCTGCATGCCAAGCAGCTGCTCTGCCCCCGAGCCCCCTCCTTGGCCCTCCTCTGATGCACGGAGGCAGAGAGGAACGGGACGCTCCTCGGCAGATGCCGCCATGAGGGGGCGCCCTTGAGCCAAGGAGGCCGGCGACTGAGGCGAGAGGCCACAGCTGGGCAGAGGCCAACAGCAAGGTGAGCCGGTTTGGGAATTAGGGGTGGGGAGGGCGACGTGTGGTGCGTGTTTAAAACAGAGTCCACAAACCCGCTTTTAAAAGCCCTCAGTCCTTGGCGTCTGGACTTGCAGGTGATGCCATTGCGCCCCACTGGCGGAGTCGACCGTCCCTTGCTGTCAGGTAAGCGCCGCGGTCCGCTCTCTGGCGCGCCCGAGAGCATGAGGCTCTTAATCTCGGGGTCGCGGGTTCGAGCCCCACGTTGGGAAAAAGATCCTCGCCTTCGAGGGGGTTGGACTAGATGACCCGCGGGTCCCTCCAACTCTACGATTCCATGATTCTATGACCCTGGCGCGCGCGCAAAGCCCGGAGCCACCTTGCCGGGAAGAAGGAGAGTGGTGAGCGGATCTCCTCCATTCCTCGGCCCGGCTTAAGCCTGGGGGTCCGGCAATGCTGGGACCCTCTGCGCCCCCCTAGGGAACGCGCGGCACTGCAACCACCTCGCCCTCTATCCGCTCGGGGGTCTCTGGGGTTTGGCGAGCGGCGAGAGTGAGCAGGCGCCTCGGGTCCCTCCTCATCTCCCCACGTTGGGCAGGTCAAACTTTGCAAAAGGAGCCGGAACGAGAACACCAAAGCCCGTTTTGCTCTGACCCCCGGCTCCCTTTCCCTCCCTCCGCCGCCTTCCTCTTGTTGGAGAACAGTTAAAAGTCTGGTCTCTTCCTCACCCCCCTTTCGCCTTCGCCTTCTGCATCCCGAGCATCCTTGCTTTGGTGATTCCTACCCGCCTCCCAATTCGTATTCAGCCCATTGCTTCGCTTTCCCACTGCGCTCCAGCTGTGCGTTAAAATGTGCGCGCGCCGCAATGAACAGGGAGCTGATGAATTAAGAGTCCACTGGCCTTTTTTTTTATTCTGCACAGTTTTAATAAGAAGCATAAATAAGGACTGTGTGGGTGGGTTTCTCGCAAGTATTTGTTCTCCATCGGCGGTTGCGGCGCTCTTTTGGTCTCCTCGCTTCAGGATCCAAGTAAATGTTGGTTATGTTATGGGTTTCCCACCCTCGCTTTCACTCTCAATCACCTTCTTAGGCCACTTCCTTCATCTACTTGGTGCAGAAGGCTCTTAGCTGCAAAAGTCCATTCATTCTCTCATACACTCTTAAACTTGCCACTCTGGGCATTTCTGCACAATAATGGAAACCTGTCTCCAAGTACGGTTTTGTTTGTTTGTTTGTTTTGGTTTTGTTTTGGTAACTGCAACAAAATTTTAATATTCCACCTTCCCAGAATAGTGGATTGCTGCAATGTGTTGTACATGGGGCTGCCCTGGGAGATGACCTGGAAGCTCCAATCGGTGCAGAATATGAGTGCCTTAATGCTAACTGGTCCAGCCAGATGGAATCATGTCGCACTAATTCTGAAAGATGCCCGTTCGCCTCAGAGCTGCTGTTGCTGTCCTTTAAAGCCCTGAATGGCTTGGGACCCAGATGCCTGAAGAAGAGCTTCTCCCTATAGCAGCCTGCCTATCTTCAGGGGAGAATATTCTCCATGCCCTGTTCCTGGGTGAAGTTTGTTGGGTGGCAGCAGAGAATCTCGCCTTCTCTGGAGGGTCTTCCCTCTAGGGGTGCAACAACTGGCACCAATGTGACATATCCACACCAGGTTAGACACCATTGACTTGCCCAGGAATTTTAAAGTTCAGGGTTTGAATAGCAACTAGTACAGGCATCCCCAACCTGTGGCCCTCCAGATGTTTTGGCCTACAACTCCCATGATCCCTAGCTAACAGGACCAGTGGTCAAGGATGATGGGAATTGTAGTCCAAAAATCTGGAGGGCCAAAGGTTGGGGATGCCTGATCTAGTCCCTTCTGCTTGTTTCTAACTGCATGGATAACTCATTTGGCTAGATTGTGGTGCTGACAATGCCAGGGTTGCAAGTTCAGTCCCCGTAAGGAAAAGCTGCGTATTTCTGCATTGCTGGGGGTTGGACTAGATGATCCCTCAGTTCCCTTCCAACTCTATGATTCTATGTCTACGCCTCTGTGGTTTTTTTACAGTTATATGGCTTTATTGTTAATTGTAGTCACATCTACACCAGGGACAGGGGTGGTGCTGTGATCTTAACCACTGAGTCTCTTGGGCTTGTCAATCGGAAGGTCAGTGGTTCAAATCCGTGTGATGGGGTGAGCTCCCGATGCTCTGTCCCAGCTTCTACCAACCTTGCAGTTCAAAAGCATACCAGTACAAGTAGATAAATGGGTACCACTGTGGCACTCGTCCCGTTGTCCCGTTGCACCAGAAGTGGTTTATTCATGCCAGCCACATAACCTGGAAAGCTGTCTGTGGACAAACACCTGCTCCCTCAGCCTGAAAAGTAAGATGAGCACCACACCCCATAGTCGCCTTTTGACGGGACTTAAATGTCCAGGGGTCCTCTACCTTTTACATCTACACCATATATTTAAAGCAAATTTGAAGCATAAGGCTTTGCCTCCACCAAAGAATCCTGGGTACTGTAGCTCACTAAGGCTGCTGGGAATTGCTGTTTTCAGAGTGGCAAACTACAGCTCCCAGGGTACTTTGAGGAGGAAGCCATATGCTTCAAATGTATGGCATGCATGGGACCCAATTTATATTGGATTGGTTTGCTTCATTTTCATTTACTTTTGTATACTGTCTTGGGATCTCTCTAGAGGGGCAGGCCAAAAGCATTTGCAATAAACTAAGGAAATGAATAAGGGAGGAGGGGATATCCTTGCTGCCCTCACAAATCAACCAACCTCCTTTCCCCTGCCCCCACCCAACCACCGCCAAGTTTGTGCTCCCTGCTGTCAGTTATACACTGGAAAAGCACACAGTAACGCAGCATGCTTGAGTAAGCTGCAAAGTGATGCTAAGTGGGTTTTCTCATAAGTAAGTTCCATTCAGTTTCAAGGGGAATTACTCCCAGGCATAAGATCACTGCGTTAAAAGCAAATTAACGAGCCGTGGGCTAAAGAGGCAGCAAACAACAAATAATCCCTAAACGTCCACTGAATTAAAGAGAGACCTGTGAGTCTTGCTGTCTTTCTCTCCAAGAAAAAGGAATGACAGGAGTAATAGTAATAAAATGTACTTAAATGAAACTCAGGAAACCAGTGTGCATGTGTTCAATACTGCATTATATGTGCGCTACATGAGCATGTGCAATTCATATGTAGGAAGTGGCATGCAGGAGCTTTTCTTCAGCCACATGTATGTGTGCATGAGATGTGAGCAATGTATCTTGTGTGCATGGACACAGAGGCAGACAGAGGGGTCGCAACCAAGAGCAACTGGTCCAGAGCTGCAGAGTTACCCTTCTGACCCCAGCTCTGCAGCTACTTACTGGAACAGTGTGGAAAGAAGGGCTTCATTAACTACAAACCCCCAAATTTGGGAGCACCTCCAAACCTGTGACAATGTTGGATTTTGGGGTGTTAACTATGAACCCCGGTTTGATGTCTCAATTAAGTTTGGGGGGTGTTGCAGAATGCGAGGGGTTCACTTCAAAATGACTGCAAAGTTTTGGCACGGGTTTGGAGGGGATCCCAAATTTTGAGGCTTGTGGTTAATGAAGCTTTGAAGAAGGGCAAGGCAGTAGCAAGGTTGGGGGCTGTGTGAGCACATCGAGGGAGCCAAGCCAGCCTCTGCTGACCTCTGGTGTTCCCACCCATGCAGGCCTTGCCTTCCTGCTGTGCCCACATGGCATTCTGGTATGCATCAGTGTGGCACCCCCTCACCTGCCCTGCATCTGACATCATATATGATGTCAGGGGTGCACCAGGTAAAGATGCAGCTGGGCCAAAGGGGGTTTGCAGGTACCGCCAATCAACTGATCAGTAACACCTGCAAAGCCCCATGCAGAGCTCTTTGCAACCACCAATGGTCAGGTGGTCATTGGGGCTACTGTGCAGGGAGCTATGCAAAAACCAGTCAACTGTTGTCATTGTGATGTCAGGTGATTGACAGGGAGGTGGGCGGCTGGGGGCATAGCCAGGATTTTTGTTGGGGGGGGCAGGCCTTTGGTTGGGGAGCAGAACCTCAGTTAGCTATGTATTTTTATTGATTTAGTGGGGCAGCTGCCCCTCCCTGCCCCGCCCCCGGCTATGCCCATGGCTGGGAATGGAGGAGATAAGGATCCAGCCCACCAGCTGCAAAGGAAGTGTTATTCTTGCTTCAGAACTGCAATTTATACTGAAATCCATGTGGATTTGATCATTTGCTTAACAAAGACATACTCATACCATTACCCGACTAAGATTCCTTATAGTCGGTGACAGCCCTATCACAGAAGCAGTCTTCGGGTGTCTGCAGCCTGTGTAAAAGGTGGAAAGAGGGCTGGATATTCATGCCTAGGTGCCAATTAGACTCTGTAGAAGGAGCTCTTTTTGTCCTCTTGCCTGGCTGATATGAATAAACAGGGCGAGAGGACTTTGCTTTTTTTCATAACTGATGCATGAAAGTACAAGGCAGCATCCTAACAGGGCTCGGAATGGAATGCAAGAGAAACTTCTGCGGCACAGATGTTAAACAGACGATGAGTGCAAGTGCTGCAGATCAGGCCTACAATAGGTCTCACTTAATTTTCTGCCTGTCGTCCGTGTTTTGTCGTTCTGCCTGTTGTCCTGCCTAGCCATGTGATGGGCATGGCACAGAAGAATTGTTGTTGTTGTTTAGTCGTTTAGTCGTGTCCGACTCTTCATGACCCCATGGACCAGAGCACGCCAGGCACTTCTGTCTTCCACTGTCTCCCACAGTTTGGTCAGACTCATGTTTGTAGCTTCGAGAACACTGTCCAACCATCCTCTGTTGTCCCCTTCTCCTTGTGCCCTCCATCTTTCCCAACATCAGGGTCTTTTCCAGGGAGTCTTCTCTTCTCATGAGGTGGCTAAAGTATTGGAGTCTCAGCTTCATGATCTGTCCTTCCAGTGAGCACTCAGGGCTGATTTCCTTAAGAATGGATGTGTTTGATCTTCTTGTGGTCCATGGGACTCTCAAGAGTCTCCTCCAGCACCATAGTTCAAAAGCATCAATTCTTCAGTGATCAGCCTTCTTTATGGTCCAGCTCTCACTTCCATACATCACTACTGGGAAAACCATGGCTTTAACTATACGGACCTTTGTTGGCAAGGTGATGTCTCTGCTTTTTAAGATGCTGTCTAGGTTTGCCAACGCCTTTCTCCCAAGGAGCAGGCATCTTTTAATTTCGTGACTGCTGTCACCATCTGCAGTGATCATGGAGCCCAAGAAAGTAAAATCTCTCACTGCCTCCATTTCTTCCCCTTCTATTTGCCAGGAGGTGGCCATGATCTTCGTTTTTTTGATGTTGAGCTTCAGACCATATTTTGCGCTCTCCTCTTTCACCCTCATTAAAAGGTTCTTTAATTCCTCCTCACTTTCTGCCATCAAGGTTGTGTCATCTGCATATCTGAGGTTGCTGATATTTCTTCCAGCGATCTTAATTCCGGCTTGGGATTCATCCAGCCCAGCCTTTCCCATGATGGATTCTGCATATAAGTTAAATAAGCAGGGAGACAATATACAGCCTTGCCGTATTCCTTTCCCAATTTTGAACCAATCAGTTGTTCCATATCCAGTTCTAACTGTAGCTTCTTGTCCGTGTCATGTCGTTCTGCCTGTCGTCCTGCCTAGCCATGTGATGGGCATGGCACAGAAGAATAGGGGGAGCTCAAAACCCTGTGGACAATTTTAGTACTATCAGGGCCAGCTCTACTGTTAGGCAGAGTTAGTCATCTTAAGCTGCAAATTTTCATGGTCAGAGAACAAACTGTCCATGTTAGTTAATTTATTAGTGTATTTTTACTGCCAGAGAAGGGGAGGGGTGCTTGTGGGATGTTCTGCCGTAAGTACCAAAATAACTTATGGCCTTGGGTATTATGCATCTTGACTTGGGGTATGTTCACATTTCTTCCTTAAGAGCACAGTGAAGTTGTTTTCCCCTAGTACATTTCACAACTCTTCCCCTCCCCTCCCCACCCCATCACATCATCAGCATGGCTTGACCAGTGTCAGATTAATTTCTGTTCATGTACGCACTGGGGGCATTAAGTGGGGTGGTCACCCATAAGCAAAGGTGTTCACACCTTGCCCAGAAACAAATTAAGAATGGCCTAAGAACTCCAGCTGATGTGAAGCTGGTTTGAGAAACAAGGCATCAGGCAGAAGTATCTGCTAACAAAGTCCAAGATACATATGCACTTTGGATAATATGGTGCGACCACAGCTTAATAACTCAGCACTGAAAACACAGTGAATACACAGTCAATGGGAGTGTGAATGCAATCAGGGAGGGGGGCAGGCAGGATGCCTTTTGCTATAGTGCATCAGGCAGCAAAATGTGTTGGGTAGGCTTATTATGATGTTGAGAGAGAGAGAATGTACTAAAGAAACAACAACTCCATGGGAAAAGGGGTGGGAAGTCAACAAAAAGGAGAGAAAAGACGAAATTGTGTTTTGACTGTCTAGGTTAAAAATGTTGAAACTTAATAAAATATAAGGGGGGGGAGAGAATGTACCAATTTGCAGTATGCTAGGCATACAGGTCCAGCTTCACCCCCCTCCCCAGGGTAGGAAAAACTAATGACAAAGAGTCAGCTATTTGCCTTAGGATATGCTTCAGACTATCAATTTCCCCTAATATGCCTCCTTTATCTTATTTTCCTCACATAAGATCGGAGATACATTCTTCTCCCCACCCCCACCCCACCCCCAGGCAGCAAGAGTATTATGTTTAAAAACAATACAACACCAATGGCCCTTTAGCACAATGAGAATTTATAGGTTTAGAGTAGAGCTAGGCAGAAATTTCTCAGAAGACGTCCCCCCCCCCACACCCCTGAGAAAATTTGCGATGTTTTTTTCTTTTTCCCACCGGGGGGGGGAGGTAGAAGCATTTCGTAGAAGTTTCTCAAAAGATTTTCCACCATTTCTTTGCAGAATTTATCCTCCCCCTGGAGAAATTTGGTGGAACGGTTCCCCACAATTTCTCTGCCACCAAATGGTGGGGTAGATCTTGAGGGGCCATTTGCTCACAGCTGTAGTCTGGAAGGTTGTGGACTCTCCTTCCTTGGAGGTTTTTAAGCAGAGGTTGGGTGGCCATCTGTCGTGGATGTTTTAGTTGAGATTCCTGCATCGCAGGCAGTTGGACTAGATAACTCTTGGGGGGGTCCCTTCCAACTTTCCAATTCTATGGCTCTATGGTCTTTCAAGGTGGGATCCTGTCTGACTATTGTGTGTCCCTGGTATCATCTAGATCAGAGGTTGCCAACATGGTGCCCGTGGGCGCAATGGCACCCTTGAAGTCTCCCCCCCCCCAGTGCCCATGAAACCTCAGAGCCTCCAAAACTAATCACTGCTTCCTCTCCCAGGTCATGAGGCAGCTACCTTTCTCTTCCTGGAAAAGTACATAGAACTGAAAGAGGAAGGTGTAAGAGTGAAACGCTAGTCTTTCCCACTTCCTGTTTTAGTTTTATGTACTTTTCAGGGCTCAAATACATTTTTCTCAGGCTTTTACCCAAATCCTGTGGGAAAAACAAAGCATGCGTACACACACTTTCTCTCTTTCTGTCTCTTGGAGGGGACAGGAGAGAGAAGCGGATATGGAGGAGGTTTGAGAGAAGTGCCCAGAGGAGGAAGCTCATGGCACTCATTCAGAAATCCTTAAAAGGCCTAAAAATTGGCAGTCCCTCTTCTAGATTATTGGTGTCTTAGGGTTGCGATAGGACAGGAATGTAGGGCAAGGGAACAAGTGCCGCTGGTGGAGTGTTCAACATACATTCGCATAACTGGATACGCTTTTTCGCGTCACAGTTAAAAGAGTGTGAGCTGTGAGCTAAGGAGTGCTGGAGATTTTTGCACTCTTGCTCAGTTCAGCACTGTGCACACCCAACAAGTGCAGGCACTTATGGCAAGTCACAACTGGCCGAGATGTGGAAGGATTTGTGTTCATGTATGGTCTGGGAATGTCGTATGAGGAACTCCAACTTGAGCGAAAACAGGCATATGTGGTTGGTATGTTTGTATTTGCTTGCAAGCTAGACTGCAGCTTGACTGTGTATGTATGCAGCTCTACATCAGTAATAGCACTTGGAGGAACAATCTGGCCATTGACTCTCAGCTTAACTAACCTCGCAGGGCTGTTGTGCGAGGATGAAGCGGGGGAGCAGAGAACTGACTCTACAGGTAGAACATTTCTGTGCACAGGTGACACGCCACGTTAGGAAGGAAGAAGCGCTCGCTCACATCCGCCTTCCTGCAAAAACCACCCAACGAGCGCCACAGGTATATTCATTCACACGTTCAGGCGAAGCCCCGCTCTCGCGTGTCGCTGGCGAAAACTCCCCCGCAGCAGCAGCAGCAGCCGCCACGCGCGTGCAGGGCGCGTGGCGAGTCTGGGGACGGGGGTGGGAGGATCTTGCATGCTGATAAGGTGCGCGTGTGCGTCCGTCCGCGCGGAGGGGGTGGGCTGGAGCGCTGACTGGCACCTCGCCACCTTCCCTCAGCGAGCAAGAGAGCGAGCGAGCAAGCAAGCTGCGGCTCCCTCAGCCGCGGTAGCGCCGAGAGGAAATCCGGGAAAGAGCTCCCTCAGCCAGTCGAAAAGAGGCGAAGCCGCTCGCTCTTTTTCTCTCTCTCAGGGAGCTGCCGCCGCCGGCGCGCTTCGAGTCCCAAAGTCGAAGCGAAAGTGGAGAAACGCGCGGGAAAGGCGAGCGGCGGCGACCCTTTGGCCCGCCTGTCCCTTCCGCCACCCAGGGCAGCATGAGGAGGGGCTGCTTGCCTGCTGCCGCTTCCAGCGTCGGAGAAGGAGCGAAGGGACGCCGCCGAAGCCGAAGGAGAGGCGGGGAAGGCGCGCCGAGGAGTCAGCTCGCTCGTGGCCCCGCCGCGCTCTGAGGGGACGCCGCTCGCCGCCTTTTCTCCTCGCTGCTGTTGCCGCCGCCTCTCCTCCTCCTCCTCCTCCTCCTCGCTGGGTGCGTGTCTGTCTGCCTGCTCGCTCGCTCGCTCTCCGGCTCCCTCGCCCGCGACTCCTTCCTTCCAAGGGGGGCGCCGGCTGCTGCTCTTCGCCGCCGCCGCGCTGCATGGGGCGCGAGCGCTTGGCGCTTTCCAGATATGGTCAAGGCGGCGTCGGGGGTGGAGGTGGCGCTGCCGGCCGCGGCGGGCTCTCTGTGATCGCCGGCACCCGAGGAGGGGGGCCCGGCGGCGGGAGGAAGAAGCGGACCCGCTGAAGGAAGGCGAGTAGCAACAGCGGCGGCGCTTGCCTACTCCTGCCTACAACCAGCCAGCCAGCCAGCCAGCCGGGGAGCGGCGGGCGAGCAACTCTGTCTGCAGGTAGGTAAGGAGCGGAAGCAGGAAGAGGCTTTTGTGTCCCGCCGACAGGGCTGCTCGGTGGCCAGGAGCGACCCGGCAGGAGCCTCCGCCGCCCCTCCGGGTGGGCCCTCGCCGCCTGCCGCGCGCGCTCGCCCGACCTCTCCGAGAGCGGGCGGGCACCTTGCAAAGAGCGGCTGGCTGCATGGACGGAGGAGGGATGAATGGACCGGGAGGGACCGATGGCTTCTGCTTCTCCGTCTCCCCTCGGCTGGCTGGTGGGCAGCCATCACGCGCAGGCAGCACCTGTGCCGAGGACCCCACACCCATTGCAGTGTGTGCGGAAATGTGCCTTCTCGAGAGGGGAGTGGAGCACTAGCGTAACCGTGGGGTGGAGAGAGAGAGAGAGGGCGCTGGGCTCAAAAGCTGATCTTGCAAAAGCGGCGAGGGTGCCTGGCCAGGGGCTGGGGGGGGGGGGCTCCCGGGGAGATGTGGGGTGGGGAGATGCCCTTCCTCGGAGACGCTCAGAGAGAGAGAAACGAGTGGTGGGGTGGGGTTGGGGAGGGGGCGCCAGACGGGATGCTTAAGGATGCTTAAGTCTGGTCCTCCTCCTTAGGCAAGGTTCCCTATCCGGTGTGTGTGTGTGTGTGTGTTGCCCGCGCCTCTCCGCAAACACGCCCCCTTTGCCCACCCTCTCTCCCCTCCTCCCGCTGCTCCCTGCGTGGCTGCCCAGGGTGGGAACTTCCCAGGCACCTCGTGCTGCTTTCAGGGATCTCCCCGGCGACCGAGGGAGGGACCTGTTGCTACAGAGGAGGTAAAAATATATATATTTTTATATATTTTTAAAAAACCTGATTTCAGTATATATGAAGAAGGAGATTCTGCTTGGGCTTCTGAGGATGCTGCTGTAGCGGCAGCGGCAGCGGCTGCCTCTGGCGTGTCCGCTCCATTGACAGCGCTGCAGCCGGGATGATGAATGGCTGGGAGCGGAGATTCGTATTTCCCTCTTCCGTCGGCGGGAGGGAGAGGAACCAGCCCGGGTGGCTTTTGGGGTGTGATTGGTTTTGTGTGCAAGGGGAAGCGAATGGCGCTGGGCGTCTTCAGCCAGGGAAAGGGCACCCCTCTCCCGCAGTAAATGGGAGGCAGAGGGGTGGAGACTGCGCCGGTGGCTGGAGGGTCTGCATATGCAGAGGGTATCAGGAAAAGGATTATTATTTTTTTAAAAAAAACACGCTGCAGTTTCTAGGCAAACTTGCCGTCTTATTCTTAGCAGCTGCTCTGTGACCAGCAAAGGAAAAGCTGTGTGTGTGTGTTGAGAGAGAGAGAGAGAGATCGTGTGTGCAAGCAGCATGGTTCTGGATGGAAACCAGAGTTTGCCTGGAAAGGGAGAGAAACCATAGCTTGGAACCTCGTGCGATTCTTGCATCTCATTTCAGCGATGGGGAGGAAAGGGCTGATGCCGTCAAAGTGGGTGGGTGGGAGGGAGAGGTGTCCTGGTTGAGGGATAAGCCAGAGGCTATCGGGATCCAGGTATCTCTTCCTAGCATGACTACAGAACACACCCACCTAAAGGAATCTCCCTTTCCATGCCCCTGCCGCTCCCTCCTACATAGGTCAATGTGGTAGCGGATGGATAGAACAGCTGCATTGGGACCACTGCATGGGTGGGTGGGGTGGAGTGTGCTTATGGGCATCATCCTGCCTTCCTGCATGGTTGAGAGACATGAGGTGCACATCTCCTTCCTTGAGCCTCCCCTGAACTTAAGCAACTGTGGGATGACAACCTTGGGATGCAAAGGGGGAGCCTTTCGCGTCTCCTGCAAATAGTCTCTTTGCGGCTGCATTTTTAATTTTTTCTTAATCATGGCATTGACTTAGATGTGTTAAAGCATTTAACTACAAAGAGATGGGGGAGACGCATACATGAAAAGCCATAGTGGAGCAATTCACGGCTGTAGCAGCACAGCTATAGTTTCCATGGCTGTGGGAAGGTGGCTTTTAGCCTTGCGCCAGCCATGCTGGGGATCTGTGGGTGAGCATTTGCATGGTACTCCCTGCCGTGTATATAGAAGTGCAGGTCTTTAGAGATGGCTGTTTCCAGCAAGGTGCTTGAAGTAGCAAAAGAAGTAGCCCAAGTGGCTTCGAGCAACATGCTGTCCGAAAGCATCTGCAGGTGTTTCTTGAAGCAGGTTGTCAGAAATAGGCGTGCCGAACTTGTGCTTGTGTGCCTGGGTGGGGAGAGAGAGCTCCGCACATACCGAAACCTGCAGACTTTCAGCAAGGGAAAGGCACCTCCGAAACAGCCCTAATTGTACATCACACAAGGTTTCTAATGAGCAAGGCAAGGTAGCAGGGAGAAATATAGTGAAGACCCTGGAACAAAAAAACCAGCATGTTAGAGAGAGGTTGGAAAGCTTAGTGATGAGAAAATGCCATTTCTCAAGCACAGCATGGGAGCAAGTAGAGGGTTAACTGGAAAATGTTCTTCCACGGGGGCTCACTCTAATTTTCTTCATTTTTCCACAACAGTTGCTCAGTCTGACAAGCAAAAGCAAACTGCTGCCTTTGTAGCACTTGTTAATTTTGCTTGATTTAGCATGTTTGCTGTTGGACGAAAATCGATTTTTCTTTTTCCTGCACAGCAAATTCGCTGGCTCCCCACAACACACACTTTCCCTTTAGATATTTACTTAAGTCTCTTCCTCAGGCAAAGTAAATAATTAGAGACACCTGCAGCCCTGATTGAGTTCTAATTCTCTTTCCAAGCAATTCGGGATTCGTACTATTAGGAGCTCCATTATTGTCAAGAAACACATTGCGTAGGTTTCATCTTCTAGGTGGAGGCATGAATGCATCTTACCAGTAGTTTTAGTTTAATTCTTTAATAGCAGCCTGGCTGATTTTTAATATCCTGGTTGTGCAAAGCAACCTTTCCAACAGGGGTAGGTTGTATAGTAGCAGCAAACTGCCAAAACACACTACCAACCCTGTAAACAGATGGGGGAAGAGCCTTACTTTCTAAAAAGAAGGAAAGCCATAATAACATACAAAAGGGTTAGCGCTAGTGGATGCAATTAATTTTGCTGCTCTCTTTGTTCCAGCTTTATAGACAGTCTGTTCAAATCCATCCAGGTGCGCAGGACCGATTTCTCTCTTTCTGTCTTCTCATCATCTTTAATCAGCTAGGTGGTTCAGTGACATTTTTTTTCTCCCACTTCCATCTGCCGAATCCTTCTGCAACCTGAACAAATTTTATGCAGTATATTCCCAAGGTGTTCAGGAGGCTGTTTTTTTTATAATGCTAAAATCTACTACCCCAGCTCCACTTTTCTGTGGAGCTGCCCAGATCCTTCTTCTCATGGGACGAAGCCGTTCTTGCTGGCACCCCATATCAGGGGTTCCCAGAGTCTCATGGTCCTTCTGTGTCCTTCTGTGTCAAAAAACATTGGAATTGTGTGCTGGCTGGCTTAGCCTAGCAGTCCGTCTAGTTCAGCGTTTTGACAGCAACCGGCCAGATGCTTAAAGCACCAATGTTGGAAAGATTCCAAGTGCTTCAATTTTTTTTTATTTATTTAAAAAGCCAGCCGTTGTAGTGCCTAGAAAATGCAACATAGGCAGCCCAATAAAATGCATGCGTCTTCAGAAAAAGCCCCACGGAGTTCACAGTGGGGTTTACTCCCATGATGCAGCGAAGGCAAAGGGGGCACTGCCCCACCAACTCCAGTATTTGCTTGACCAGCCCCCACCTGCTTGCCTTCTTACTGACAACCAGCTCAGGGGGTGGCACAACCTGTCCGCTTCCTCCTTCTCAGTGTTGCCCTTGTAGAACTCAACAAAGAGGACGGCAACACAAGAATTAGTTGGCTCTGTCTGTCATTGGCTCCACCTACTGTTCAGGCTTCTTGCCTTGTGCCCTATCAGTTCCAATGCACATCTCTTGCCACTGCTCCCGTGTAAGTGCATACGATTGCATTCAGTGCCGAGTGCCACAAAATCTGCAGCCGTAAATATTGGGCACCTAAACATTTTATCTTGGTTCCCAATACTGTAATTTGATTTCCACACCCCTCCTCCTTTTTCTTCAGAACTGCTTAGAGAAATCACCAGCCTTGATGTGATAGAGATAGCCCACTTTCTGTCATTATCTGGTAGTCCTGATAAATTAAGATTCTGATTTTGTCTTTCACCTGGCCACTGCTATATCTGTGTGCTGCACCAGGGCAGCATGGAAAAATGAAGACAGGCATCTCAGCAAGCAGTGTTCACTGTTTTTCTTGGTTCTGGGTGTGCTAAGAATAATGATACTCATAGAATGTGTTTTATACCAGGATTGACTATTTCACAGAGTTGGAAAAGACCACGAGGGTCATCTAGTCCAACCGCTGGCTATTCAGGAATCTTTTGCCCAACATGGGGCTTGAACCCACAACCCTGAGATTAAGAGTCTCATGCTCTACCGACTGAGCTATCAGCATTTTATATATAGCATCTGCTGAGCATCCCAAGGTTTCTCATGTACTCTCTCAGTAGAAAAACAACAGATTTCTGATGCTATGCTTGCTTATCCAGAAAGCACACTTACTGCTTCTGTGTCTCTCCACCCCAACATTGTCTGTGACTTTCACTCCTCCAGCTGCACCACCTTTACCCACCTGAAGGCCTCCTATTCCCCTCAAACAAATCTACCCTTTCTTTGTTGCTGCCGTTCATGCCTGGATGTGCCTCCCAGAATGTCTCTGTGGCTCCACCTCTTGTACTCCTTAAAACCCACCTTTTCTGTGAAGACTATATGGCAGCCAAGCCTAAGGAGGCTTGACTGAAATAAGCACATATTCCTTCCCCTTCTCTCTCTTTTCCTTTCCTTTCACTGTTGTCTCATTTGCTTTGAATTACAGCGTTACCGCACAATGAAGTTATCCCATTCGCTTCTACCTGCACAGTGGAGCTTTCTCCTCATGCACACTCCCCAAATCTGCTCCGGAGGGGTGGGGGAAGGTGACACCAGAACAGATAGGGATGGGCACACTGGTAGAGGAAGGGGGAAGTTTTGTTGTGCAGGCGTGGAAGTCTAAGAGCGGTAGACTCGTAATCTGGTGAACTGGGTTCGCATCTCCGCTCTTCCACATGCAGCTGCTGAGTGACCTTGGGCCAGTCACACTTCTCTGAAGTCTCTCAGCTCCACTCATCTCACAGAGTGTTTGTTGTGGGGGAGGAAGGGAAAGGAGATTGTTAGCTGCTTTGAGACTCCTTTGGGTAGTGATAAAGCGGGATATCAAATCCAAACTCTTCTTCTTCTTCTAATGGGACAACTTTGTTGCATAGAGCTGCTAGACTGCAAACCTCTTGGGGCAGGGACATGGCTCCTTGCACTTTTAAAAGATCTGAGTGCTGGACAAATAATCATAATAGGCATTCTACTTCTAAAGAGCATAAAAATAGCCCTATTAGGTCAGGCCAAAGGGTGATCTAGTCTAGCATCCTGTTCCCACAGTGGCCAACCAGAAGCCGGCAAGCAGGATCAGTGTGCAACCGTTCTCATTCTTATCATGCCCCTTTAAATGTAGTGCGACTTCCATTTATGAGTAAGCACACTTGGTTGGGGCTGCAAAATTAGATCAAGTCAGATTTTAATATTAGTGGCCTTTATTAAATTTGTATAGTGCCCCTCATCTGAAGATCACAGGGTGTTTCGCAACATAAAAATACGAATGAGAACACAGAATACGTAGTAAAACAAAATAAAAAAACGAGGAACAAACCAATAACCCCCACCTCCCACAAACACACGCCGTAGAATATTAGTCAGCCCAAGGCCTAGTTGAATAGAAATGTTTCTGCCTGGCACTTAAAGCAGAAGGCACAAAGTGGGGAGAAGCATTTCATGAATGGGGAGCCTGCCACAGAAAAAGCTCGTTCTCATATTGCCGCCCTTTGGAACTCTTGTGGAGGAGGCACACGAATAAGGGCCTCTGATGATGGTTGCAGGGTCCATGTTGGCTCATATGGGGAGAGAGGTGGTCCGTGAGGTATTTATTCCTCACATTTCTATTAAAATCATACTCAAAGCAGCTTACAAAGAAAACAAGAACAGTATTACAACACTAACTTTATGCATTCAATATTTGTTTATTTATAGCATATGTGTGCTGCCCCATAACACACAGTTCTCTGGAAGCCTCCGCCACAAAAGGTCTAGGGCAGGGGCCGGCAAGGTTTACCTCGCCTGGGCTGGTTCACTCCAGTGGAGATCCCTCTGTGGGCTGGATTGCGCATGCATGGCTGTAATTTCCGGTGTCTGCGCATGCACAGACACAATTTATGGCACCACGGAAGCGAGTCTCCACACTGCGCTGCACTGGTTTAGTGCAGCGCGTGGGGACTCGCCGAGCGGGCGGCTCGGTTCGTGGACGTCTTGTGGGCCGGTTAAACGACCCCATGGGCCGCTTGTGGCCCATGGGCCTTAGGTTGCCTACCCCTGGTCTAGGGGGTGGCAGCACAAGAACAAGTCTTTTCTGCAGTGGCTCCCCGCTTCTGGAATGCTCTCCCCAGGGAGGCTTGCCTGGCGCCCTCATTGCATATCTTTAGGTGTCAGCCAGGCAAAAACATTCCTTATCTCTTAGGCTTTTGGCTAATTAAACAATCTATGGCCTTTGAATTGTGTGTGTCTTTGGGGGGGTATTATTATTATCTCAAATTCTGAGTAGGTACGTATGAGAGGAAGTGGTTTTTCAGGTGATCTGGCCCCGAGCCATTAAGGGCCTTAAATGACAGGAGTTTTGAACTGGCCTAGAAAATGGATTGTGGAAAAGCCAGTGGAAATGATGATCTGCTGATGGAATATGTTCCAATCTTCAAATCCTTAAGGAGGTCTGCTTCACATTTTGAGTACCATAACCCTTAAGTAATTCTTGCAGTGAATGCTAGCATTGGTCTTTGTGGCTGTTCCTTCTGAGTGCTGAAGTAGCTGCCAATTTTCATCTGCTGCCACTATTATTTCCTTTTGACACTCCTGTCCAATTATCTGGGACACCATGCCAAAAGAAGTGGGGCCCCTATGCTGAACCAGATTCTGGGCTCTATTAGACAGCATGCCTTCGTCTGTTACTATTCACACAGAAAGGTGAGCACAGACTTATTCAGACGCAGCCCCCAATTTCCTACTATTCCATCCTGCCGTTGCATCTTTCCGCAGTAGAAACATTATTTTGCAAATTTGTAAAACCTTTTACAAATTAAACTCTACTCCAAACCTCACTGTGATGCAGTCAGAGCCTTTAGTGTTCTACAAGCAGTTCAGCATATGCTCAAGGGAAAGTGGCGCTGGGTGCAGAATTCAGCTCCTTGAGAATCACAGCTTTAATTTAGAAACAAAACCCAAACATTTCTAGTCTTTAAGGCTGTGAATAAAGGCTTGAAAGTGTGTGGGCAATGTGGTAAAATTCAAGAACCGGAACAGTGACTGAATAAGTGACGCAAGTATCATCGCTGGTTCTCTGTACTATTGCTTCCCCCTCCTCTATGCCTAGCTGAATAAAATTTTGCAAAATAAGCATAATATTCACAATGATTTGCATAATTTAGACTTGTTCAACTTTCTTTGACATAGAATTTGGGTTACCTTGGTGCGAATTGAGCTCCCATTGCTCTGTCCCAGCTTCTGCCAACCTAGCAGTTTGAAAGCACGCCAGTGCAAGTAGATAATAGGTACCACTGTGGTGGGAAGGTAAATGGCGTTTCCGTGCTCCGGCTTTCATTACGGTGTCCCATTGCACCAGAAGCGGCTTAGTCATGCTGGCCACATGACCTGGACAGCTGTCTGTGGACAAACGCCGACTCTCTTGGCCTGAAAGCGAGATGAATGCCGCAACCCCTTTGACTGGACTTAACTGTTCAGGGGTCCTTTACCTTTTATCTTTACCTAGGGTGGTGATGGAATATTTGCTTTGGGTGCCAAGCAAGCAAGCAAGGAGGCAAGCAAACAAATAAATAAATAGCTTTTTTATCCATCCAAGTTCTCGGCTTTGCCTTCCTGCTTGATGCTCCAATGTCCCAAACATTTAACCTATTAACTAATGTTCAAAGATGCATAGCTGCCTTTCCATTTAGGCTGCTGATTTTATTTTGAAAGGTTCCTGCAGAAGGAATCAGACATGGTGATTTGAAGAGAAAGAACAAAAAGATCAGTCATGGTTTCATAATCGTTTAAACATTTTGAAATGTCCTGTTCGGGAAACATAAGATAGCCCTGAGATGTTTTGCATTGGGGTTGCCTTCAGTGAGGTCCGGTGCCTTTTGCCCATTTTTGGCAAATGTTTGGGTGGTTATTTTTATATCACCTTTTGCTTGATTTCAGTGCCATGGAAGTCATATTGATGGGAAGATTGCAGAGGTTTGCATATGCATGCCGTGTGACTCCTAGGCTAGCGATAGGTTAAAGGACCAAGAAGGGAGGCGGGAGTAATGCTCTGTGCACCAATGGATGGCTGAAAGTTAGCAGTACTGGCATCTATCAGCATCACCATGCCTATGCTCATATTTGGTAAAGTCTGCCAATTTGCATCACTGTGGTTATGCTAATAATATGCTCCTCCAGCATCTGATAAAACCATCTCAATTCCCCGGTGATTTTTGGGGCGAGGTGCGGAAGAGCCCAGAAGGGTAAATGTTTATAGGAGAAACCTACCATAGCAACAGAGTTGTCATTAGTTGTCTGCTTGGGATCAGAGTGAGGCCAATTCAGGAGATGCATTTTTATGCAATTAGCTTCCAGCAGCAATGTAATTCTTACTGGGCGGGGGTGAGTTTTGGAATGGTGAATTTCAGTGCTGAACCAGGAACATAGGAAGACTCAGTTTGGGTAGTCCCCAAATTGGAAATGTTCTTGTTAAGATTTGCAGTGGCTTTATTATTATTATTATTATTATTATTATTTTATTTCTATAACACCATATATGCACATTACACTTTATAAATAACTGGTTTGGCAGGTGCAGGATCTTCCCATGAGGAGATTGCTATCAGAAATAGGCTGAGAGAAACAACAGGGGAAATGGGGACAGAAAGGCCAGGCTAGGCCAGGCTGGGGAAGCAAGCATATGTATATAATTTTATTAATTTAGCAAAAATTTATATGCCACTTAAGTTACTTCCATCAGCATTTTAGTGTGAATTTTTTCTAATATACACATTTTTGTATGCAATTTTTCTTGAAATACATATTTTTTGCGAAAGTTTTCCCCAATATAATGCATTCTCTTACATCACTTTCACTATATATGTATATTTATGCATAGTTTAACCTAGTACGTACAATTTTGTACCCATCGCTTGACTGAAGAACTGCATTGCAAAATTCAAAAGAATGCCTGTTTCAAAGGAAAGGTGTGTTTTTTTGGTTCACGTGTTATTTCAGAAAGTGTGGCTAGGCATGTTCTCCTTTAGATGCAAACTGAGTTGAATTCCTTCCCCATCCCTATTGCCCACCCAGGTCAACTCTCTCATCCATGATCAGAGAATGTGCTATATATTTGCAGCAAAAGAGTTACCTTGAAGGAAAATGGTCTGAGCACAAGAAGTCTGCAAATAAATAAATAAATAAATAAATAAATAAATAAATAAATAAACTAACTAACTAACTAACTAACTAACTAACTAACTAACTAACTAACTAACTTGACTTGTTCTGTCATGGTGCTGCTGGAGTAACTATGATGTGGTTGGAATTAGTAGAAGGATTTCATTGGGTAAATCTAATTCAGTTACAATACTGTACCTGCTTAACCTGGGGGTAAGTCTCACTGAGTTCAAGTTGACATGTATATAGGATTGAACTGTTTTCTGATTTCTCCTTAGAACCAGTAGGCTTCTGTGCTGTGAGCATAGCTTTTATAACTAGCTCTGAATTTACTGCAACAACGTGAACGGGAAGTCTCACTTCACGGCAAGTTTAGCACAGTTTAACATCTCTGGTGTAGATGCTGACTGCGTTACAGCTGCTGTATGCTTAGCATGTTTTCTGGAGAAAGCTTCAGTCGAAATCCACATCATGGTTTCTGCACAGCCATTTTTTAGTAGCTCCTTGTATTGCCAATTCTTTTAATTGTAATTGTAGTACACCTGTGTACTCTCTCACCTGTGGAACGCCCTCCCTGGGGAGGCTTGGCTGGCGCCTGCCTCCTTATCCTTCTGTCACCTGGCAAAGACTATATAAAAAAATAATTCCAAGATTTTTAACCCTTTCATTCTGTCTGGGTATAATTGACCATAGCAACAACCAATTATTGCAAACTTATCTTTTTTTCTCTCTCAGGCCTTCCTAAATCAGTCCATTCTGTTTCTCCAGCTTTTAATTATTGCTGACTTATTTTTTTTTTAGCAAAAAAAAAAAAAGCCAATCACACATTTAATATGGTTTGTATTCTGTTTTATATTCAATTTTTGCGTACTGCTCTGGTGTTCTTTGAATGTAAAAGTAAAGGGACCCCTGACTGTTAGGTCCAGTCATGGCCGACTGGGGTTGCGGCGCCCATATTGCTTTATTGCCCGAGGGAGCCGGCGTACAGCTTTCGGGTCATGTGGCCAGCATGACTAAGCCGCTTCTGGCGAATCAGAGTAGCACACGGAGATGCTGTTTACCTTCCTGCCAGAGCGGTACCTATTTATCTACTTGACATGCTTTCGAACTGCTAGGTTGGCAGGAGCAGGGACTGAGCAACGGGAGGTCACCCCGTCATGGGAATTCGAACCACCGACCTTCTGATCGGCAAGCCCTAGGCTCTGTGGTTTAACCCACAGCGCCACCCGCATCCTCTTTGAATGTAGAGCTGACTATAAATTCTGAAACAAATAGGAACATAGGAACACGTCTTATACCAACTCAGACCTTTGGTCAATTTAGCTCAGTATTGCCTAAAACAGCAGGATAAAACCACTCAAATAGCAGTCCACAGAAAATGTAATATGAAATAATGAACAGGGACATTTAAAAACTCCAGTCCATCATCATTAATTAAAAGCAGATGGGAACAAAGTAATGTCTTTAGCTGTTTTTAAACAGGCTTTAAAAAGGAAGGCACATGTGCCTCCTGCAAAAGGGAGCTCCCACAAAGGTGGGGCCGCCACAGAAAAGGCTCTGTTCTTTATGCCTCCATCCTTGATGGTTGACCTTGATGGCAAACCTATGAGCAGGGCCTGCTAGCTGGTTTCAGCCCTGATGAAAACAAAATCCTTTTTTTGTGGCAGCTCTGATTAATTGTATTGCGTGAAGTTAATTAATTGTATTGTATAGTTGGCATACATGCACAACACACCTCAGTGTGGCGGAATGTTATCAAAGCTACAAGAACCACTGCATCTTGGATTGTCACAGTATACAATGTATGTAACAGCAAAGCTGGAAAAATAGCAGCGAGCATCAAATTTTTAGACATCAGCCCTGCAGAGGGATGGAAAGTAGGTCAAAATTCTTAGGTGTCAGAGCCAAATTTGAAGGCAGCTGGTTGACCAGCTGTTTAGGATTTTTCCAGCATTGCCTAAGACATTGCCTTCCTCTCTATTTCCTATTGTATTATTTGGAATTGACTAAAAAAACCCCACTCACTTAATAATATCTTCTATTTATATGTCCCAAATAAATCCAAGACAGCTAGGGTGCATCCTGATATGGTCTGGATGACTCCACTGGAGTCATGACAAAACCAGTTGTGACTATTTTTCACAAGTGTTGTAAAGCTATGGCTATATCGTATGCTTATTTTCAGTGGAGGAGTTCCAGTTGAATTCAGTGAGCTTACATTTGAGTAAACATGGAGAGAATCTAGCTGCAAGTTATTAGCTGTGCAATGATACATTTATGTAAAGGTAAGGTAAAGGGACCCCTGACCATTAGGTCCAGTCGTGACCGACTCTGGGGTTGTGGTGCTCATCTCGCTTTATTGGCCGAGGGAGCCAGCGTACAGCTTCCAGGTCATATGGCCAGCATGACTAAGCCGCTTCTGGTGAACCAGAGCAGCGCACGGAAATGCTGTTTACCTTCCCGCCGGAGCAGTACCTATTTATCTACTTGCACTTTGATTTGCTTTCAAACTGCTAGGTTGGCAGGAGCTGGGACCGAGCAATGGGAGGTCACCCCGTCGCGGGGATTTGAACTGCCGACCTTCTGATTGGCAAGTCCTAGGCTCTGTGGTTTAACCCACAGCGCCATAGCTGTCAACTTACAGATTTGAAAATAAGGGACCAGCAGCCTTGAAAATAAGAGACCAGCAGCCAAAATAAGGGACCTGCAGCCTCACCTGTTCCAGGCACTCCAGTCTTCCTGTCCTCCTGCAGTCTGATCAAACTCAAGCTGGGTAGCTTCGAGAACACTACCCAACCAACTTTGTAACCAGAGGTTCAACTGAATAGAATCTGAATCACATGCACCACAAGGCCTATGCAGCCTCAACTTAAGATGGCTCCCCGGCCTGGCTTTGCACTGCAAAGTTTGCAGCAGCACGTGCAACAAAATGGTGTCCAGCATTCAAAAAACCCCTCAGCTTGCATTAACTAGCCACACACAAGGCATGCTAGCTCCACCCCCCAGTCGTTCTTAGACTTCTTATTGGGTGAGCAACACAGCCAAGCAGCACAGTTGGAGCCTCCCTCCTCCCTGGTCGGCAGGGAGGGAGGGAGAGGCAGTGGCGTAGCGTGGGGGGTGCCAGGGGTGCCGGCCGCACCGGGCGCAACATTTTTGGGGGCGCGTTTGGCCGGCCCCCCTCGAGGAAGTGGGAACCTCTCCAAGGCACAGCGTGCTGTCGGTAGAGGAAAAAAGCCGCGCAGCAGCAGCAGCAAAGTCGGGAGGAGGAGGAGGTGGAGCGAGCCTGCTAATTCCTTGCAAAGTCGGGGGGAGGAGGAGGAGGTGGAGCGAGCCTGCTAATTCCTTGCTGGGAATTAAGCGGCTCAAAGAGGCAAAGGAAAAGAGGTGGAGCCGCTGGCCCGGAGGGGAGGAAGCTGGAAAGAGCAGCGCGCCAAGCGCACGTGACGCAAAGGGCCTGCCCAAGTGCAGGCTGAGCTCCCCGTGGCAGGGGCGGAGGGAGCCTCCCTTCCTTTTAATGGGCAAGCATTTTCACGCGGGGAATCGACAGCAAATCCTCGGGCAGCTCTCGGGGAAGGGGGCATTTGGGAGAAGTGTGGATACCTCGGTTGGTTGGAGCGCGGCGATGAGAACGCCAAGGTTGCGTCTCTGATCCTCGTTTGGGACGGCTGCATATTTATCCCTGCATTGCAGGGGGGGTTGGACTCGATGACCCCCAGGGTCCCTTCTAACTCTATGATTGGCGGGGGGGGGGGGACTGAGAGGCTGGCCTTAGGGACAGAGGCAGATCTAGCTGCTCCAGCGCCCGGAGCGGTGCACATGCCATGGGGTGAGTGTCCCAGGGGGAGAGATGCCCATGGGGGGGGGTGGAGCGAGCTGTCCATGCTGGGCTGCTTCCTGGGGGGTGGGGAGCCATGCCGCTTTGCCAGCGCCCTTCTTCCTTTCCCTCTTCCTTTTAACAGCTATGGGGAGGCTCCCCCCCCCAAGCAGCCCGGAAGCGAGGGGCAATGGCGCGACGCCGGCCCACAACTCCAAAGCCTCCCCCAGCTGTCAAAACAAAGGGGGAAGGTGGGGAAGGCCGCTGGCAAGGCGGCGCATCTCTACCCCTTCCCCTGACGGCTCGGGGTAGGCCTGGGAGTCACGGTGCGCCGAATGTCATCCCCCTCAGTGATGACACCTGGTGTGGACCGCCCCCACCGCCCCCTTCCTCTGCCCCTGCTTAGGGACAGGCAGAGCCTGGGCTCCTCGGAGTTGACAAATGGAGGGGTGCACATGGAGGGACCAGCAGCTGGCCAAAGAGGGGAAATATTATTGACTTATTCGCAGAATCTATAGCCTTCTCTACAGCTGAATTCTCCCCACTCCCAAGAGTAGGGAGCAAAGTAATGAAAACAAATAATAATAATAATAATAATAATAATAATAATAATAATAATAATAATTTATTTAAGCCCTGCCTATCTGGCTGGGTTTACCCAGCCACTCTGGGTGGCTTCCAACAGAATGTTAAAGTACAATAACCTATTAAACATTAAAAGCTTCCCTAAACAGGGCTGCCTTCTGATGTCTTCTAAAAGTCTGGTAGTTGTTCTTCTCTTTGACATCTGGTGGGAGGGCGTTCCACAGGGCGGGCGCCACCACCAAGAAGGCCCTCTGCCTGGTTCCCTGCAACTTGGCTTCTCATGAGGGGACCGCCAGAAGGCCCTCGGAGCTGGACCTCAGTGTCCAGGCAGAACAATGGGGGTGGAGATGCTCCTTCAGGAAGAAGAACAATTTACAAAATCTTTTAAACAGGTCCATTGAAAAACTAATCAACGTCCTATTTGTCTGGGGGGAGGTGGGGGGCAGTGCCTGCCTGCCCCTTTCAAGCACGGCTGGGAAGAGGCCTCTGCAGGCTGAGCAGTGGCGTAGCGTGGGGGGTGCAGGGGGGGCCGGCCGCACCGGGCGCAACATCTGGGGGTTAGGGTTAGGGGGCGCAAATCCACGGGTTAGGGGGCGCAAATTACTTCCCTTGCCCCGGGTGCTGACAACCCAGGCTACGCCACTGGGGAGAGGAGCTGCTTCCTTTGAAATTTAAGGGACATCATTTAAGGGACATCCATCAATAAGGGACAGCAGCGGGACATGGCTCTGGAATAAGGGACTGTCCCTTCAAATAAGGGACACTTGACAGCTATGCACAGCGCCACCCACGTCCCTATGATACATTTATGTACTATGCTCAAAATTATTCCTCCCGGGAGGTAGGTATAGGTTTGCAGCCTTAGACTGCCACTTGCAGTTCAGTAAAGTGTTCAGAGAGTTATGTTTTGCCTGCTTTTCATTTGGGTATTAATTGTGTTTTAAAGATGTGTTGTAATCTATGATTGCCAGTCTTATGTTTTCAGAAGATGTTCTTAAAAGCAATAATGATAAATGCTTGATAAAGTCTCATAGTCACTCGGACAGAGCATGTCTGTTGCAATTTCAGCCACCTTGTTTCAGGGATTTGGAAAGAGAGTCAGGATTGTCAAAACAGGACATTGTATATGCTGGCGTTATGTGAGCTGCAGCAGCATGGAAACAAGAAACTAAGGCTGTATTCACACTACACCTTTCAGGTACATTTGAAGCTGTAGTTTGCTAAGGGTTGCTGGGAATTGTAACTCAGTGAGGTGTAAACTACAGGGTCCAGAATTCTTTGAGGGAAAGAATGTGTTTTGAATGTGCTTTAAAGGTTTTGTGTGCAGCCCACAGGTGCAGGCTGAAAATCTCAAGTTTTCTTTTCCTTTTTTCAAGGCCCAGCATCTAGCAATTGCACAGGTTTGAAAGCGTGGTTGTGGTGGGGAGCCTCAGGGCACCAAGCTTTCTTGGGTGTTTTTGCCGGACTAGGATGCGCTATTGAACTGTGATAATTGAACTTGCTTTCCAGGATTGGAGGATCAAGTGTATGTAGAAACTAGTCTACTCCACAAAGAAAAATTTACAGTTGTTGCTTCTTCCAGTTTTGCCTTGGGCTTCTCCCACATGTGGCCCTTGGAAGACTGCCCAAGTGGGAATAATAATAATAATAATAATAATAATAATAATAATAAGTGCTTTTTTCCTGGCGGTACACAGGGGTACGCATACCCCTAAACATTTTTAAATCTTTGTACTTTTACTGTATTTATTTCCCCCGATTTGAACTATAAAATGGTGATTTTCTTGAGTCAAAATGAGAGTACAGTGGTGCCCCGCAAGACGAATGCCTACGCAAGACGAAAAACTCGCTAGACAAAAGGGTTTTGCGGTTTTTGAGCTGCTTCGCGAGACGAATTTCCCTATGGGCTTGCTTCGCAAGACGAAAACGTCTTGCAAGTTTGTTTCCTTTTTATTAACACCGTTAATACAGTTGCGACTTGACTTCGAGGAGCAACTCATAGAACGCGGTGTGGTAGCCTTTTTTGAGGTTTTTGGTGATTTTTGAAGCTTTTCCAAAACTTTTCCGACACCGTGCTTTGCAAGACGAAAAATTCGCTAGACGAAAAAACTCGCGGAATGAATTAATTTCGTCTTGCGAGGCACCACTGTACCCCTAAACATTTTTTTAGAAAAAAGCACTGATAATAATAATAATTAATTTTATTATTTATACCCCACCCGTCTGGCTGGGTTTCCCCAGCCACTCCAGGCGGCTTATAGCACGTATAAAAATATAACACAATGTCAAACGTTTAAAATTTCCCAATACAGTACAGGGCTGCCTTCAGATGTATTCTAAAAGTTTTGTAGTTCTTTATCTCCTTGACATCTGATGGGAGGGTGTTCCACAGGGAGGGTGCTACTGCCGAGAAGGCCCTCTGCCTGGTTCCCTGTAACTTCACTTCTCGCAGTGAAGGAACCGCCAGAAGGCCCTCGGAGGTGGATCTCAGGGAATCTAGCCCTGGGGCTGTACCCCTCACAGTCTGGGCAAGGCTTGGTGGAATTTCAGAAGCAGAAAACACAGGAGTGGCATGTCGGGGGAGAGAAGGGACTTTCTAGTGATCTCATAGGGAGCGGCTTCCTTCTGCACTAGGACATTGTTCTGTCTAGTACAGCGCTGTCTACTCCGGCTGTGGAGCAGCTCTCTGAAGTCTCAGGCAGAGATCCCTTCCCTTGCCCTGCTGCCACCAATGCCAGCAATTGAACCCGGGGCCTTCTGTATGCAAATATTGTCCTTTACCACTAAACTGTGGCTCCTGTCAAGGGATAGGATTTCCAGGGACGGGGCTTCAGCGTCTGCACCCCTTGCACCCCTGCCCTTGTGAATCAGCAGAAGCAAAATGAATAATGCAGGATTAGCAAATCTGCTTGATTTGCATCATGTATGCAAGGTGCATAATTCAGCATTCTTCAGAGTCAAGCGTTGCTCTATTTAGGGCAGGCTGCATGGAGACCCGCAATGTGCATGCTGATTTCCACCTCACCCCCCTTCCTCAAACCCTTTTGCCATTTGCTCTAAAATTCTTTCTTCTTGCTGTGTCATTTGATGTATAAGATCTTTTTTTCACATGATCTTTTTTTTTTTTACATGCAACCTGTCAGACTGTGCATCAAAAAGACAGCAACGATGATACAATATATTTTGTGGCTTGCCTCTGCCTATTGAAATTTGTTTTAGAAGAATTTGTACATTAAAAGGGCTCGTGGGAATAAGGATCCAAATGAAAGTTCAGGTGCTTTATTAATCTGTTCCAACGCAGCTGTGCCGGCTGAGGGTACCTGTGCCAAATCCTTTTAAGGCAGTGGAGCTGGTCCAGACCGTGATGAGGCTCTGCTCTTCCTCACAACCTTACGCAGTGACCCCAAGTGTAATAATTCCTCTTGAACCATCTGCTTCCCATTCTTGCCAGAGGGTTTTCTATGGAACTCTTGCCTAAGTTCTGGATAAATGTAGGACACACAAGAATATTCGAACAGGCCTTGTCAGCAGAATCATCTTAAGGGAGATCTTGCAATATTGCATTGCTCCTTGAAACACATGGCTTCCCACAGATACTGAAAATTACAGGCAAGCCTATGCTTTATTTGTTTGCTTTCAAAAGAATTTTTATTTGAGTAATTGCACGTATAAACAAAATCATACAATGCTGCGGGTGGACTTCCACAAGCTTCTTAAATATAAAATGCATGTATTGCAAACTCTTAAATGGGTTTCATCCATGGAGGTACACATGAACCCACAAACACACACAAATATGCAAGATTTCTCTGTTAGAGAAAGCTGATTCACCATATATGATGCAACTGGAGCCCCAAATTTACTTAATGTTGCAAATGTTATTGGGATATGTTAGGACGGCTGAGTGTTAGTTGTTTAGGTTCAGCTACTGAAGCTCATTGAGAGGTGTCTACTTCTTTGGGTAAAAAAAGCATCATCCGCTAGCAAAATGGGACAGGACTATTGCCCCCATTCAACTAAAGAATCGCTAGCATTGCTCTGGACGAGAAGGCAGTCAGTACTCCAGTTGCCTTTTCGATATCTTGCAGGACATCATATGAGCTCCATTTACCTGCTGCAGCTCTGCTCCAATGTCATCCCTTGGATATATTAGAGTCTGGCGCTTGCATTAGAGCAAAGAACATAAGAAAAGCCCTGGTGGAACAAGTCAGAGACATATAGAGTCCAGCATTCTGTTCTAAGCTGAGAGATTCTAAGTTTTATCTTATATACATGCCCCCGAAAGTATTTTTATTCATCTCCTGTAATTTCTTCTTCCCTTCTCCTTCCACGCTTAACTTGCACCCTATTCCCCACAAGCTATTTCTATCATTCCTCCTCCCTACCAAATGAACTTCTTTCTCCTTTCTTCTCCCATTTTCTTCCTTTCTAGCTATCACTGTTATTATTAAATTTTTAATTTTTTTTAGTGTTTTATTATGTTTTCATATGCACTGGAAGCCACTCAGAGTGGCTGGGGAAACCTAGCCAGATGAGTGGCGTATAAATAACAAAACGTTGTTGTTGTTGTTGTTGTTGCCAGCCAGGGGCATATCAGAAGACAAGAGCCCTCTCCCATGGATGTTGCCTCTGATAATGGAGGTAATATGGCCATCATGACAATTAACCAAAGATCGTCTTATCTGATATGAATTTGTTTGATTCCCTTTTTAAACCATCCAAGTTGGATGGCCCAAAATGTATCTTTTTTTAAAAAAAAATAATATTTTATTGAGTTTTGCTGCCAATGATGTCACCTTTCCTTATGAAGAGCTGCTCCAGCCCCTTGGTCTTATTTTGGTTGCCCTTTTCCAGCTCTACAATATTATTTTTGAGTCTTTTCTGTGCAGAATTGTTAGGCAGCACAGTCCTGAATGTTTCTTCATGGCATGTTCTCCCTTGAAATAATCTCCTAAGAACAAAAAGTCATTGGGGTGCCTCATTACTGTGGTCGGATTTATTCCGTGCCGCATTCCTCCCCCAAACCCCAAGCAAATTAATGCATTACGTATTTTATCCTTCTCTATTAGTTTTCAGGTGTCAGTTGAAGAGGGTTTTATTTCAGGGGACAGCTGGGATCCATTGAATTATGAATTCGTGTTAACCACGGGTGCTTCTGTTGGACGTCTTTTGCTTTTCAAATGCTGTCTATTTAAAAAACGACTTCACCCTATCTCCCTAGTTAACTCAAGCCTTCTTCTGACTCAGCATGAAGCAATCACCCACCCAAAATGTTCCACATGGCATAATTAATAGTCACACCGTTTTTACACAGCAATCTCAGGTATGACAGGAAATATTTTATGTTACACACACACACACACACACACACACACACACACACACACACAGGACAAGCCTCTTGCTCTCTTTCATTCCCTCATACTTTGGTCACCTTCGTTGATTGAAGGACACCCTTCATGACTAGAAATGGGAGATACATTTCTGAGGCAACAGTGTGGTTGTTTCAGTTTCTAAAAGAATTGCCCGTAAGACAAATAAAGCAAAACCCACTTCCTTCATCATACTCGGTATATCGACGCGGGTCGCGCTGTGGTCTAAACCACTGAGCCTCTTGGGCTTGGTGATCAGAAGGTCGGCTGTTCGAATCCTTCCGGCGGGGTGAGCTCCTGTTGCTCAGTCCCTGCTCCTGCCAACCTAGCAGTTCGAAAGCATGCCAGTGCAAGTAGATAAATAGGTACTGCCATGGTGGGTAGGTAAATGACATTTCCATGCGCTCTGGTACTCGTCACAGTTCTCCGTGCGCCAGTAGCTGTTTAGTAATGCCCTGGAAAACTGTTTGTGGACAAACGCTGGCTCCCTTGGCCTGAAAGTGAGATGACCGCCGCAACCCCATAGTCGCCTTTGACTGGACTTAACAATCCAGGGGTCCTTTACCTTTACCTTTTACTTGGTATATATACTAGAAACCTTTTTCTCTCCTTTTTGTGGGGTGGGGGCAGGATTTAAATAATAATAATAATAATAATAATAATAAATTATTATTATTATTATTATTATTATTATTATTATTATTATTATTATCAAGTTTGCTCCCTCATGAACCCCAGCTGGGTATGAGGGAAAAGGGGATGATCTGGGAGATTCCAGAGGTGGATGGACTGAGGGAAGCAAAAGGGAGAAAAAGTGGAGAGCAGCAGGAGTCAGGGAAAAGAGTCAGGGAAAGGAGGGAGAGACTTTAGTGTTTGCTGGGCAGAGAACGTGCATGTGCCAATCTAGTAAATCTAGGTCAAATCTAGTAAAATTGAAAAATTGCCTAATTTTTCCATTCCCCTCCCTGAAACCACCATCAAATCACAGATCAGAGCTGTCTCCATTGGCTGACCCATAAATATCATGGATGTGGGGCATGGATCATTATGGGTCTTCACAGAGCTTTGTTTGCTGTGCATGATGGTGCTCACTGGCTTGTAGTACCGCCACTTCCTCTTCTTTGCTGCTCACGGCAGCCATTTTGTGCCAGCACCCATTAACTCGTGCATCATTTAAAAAACTAGTTAAAAATAAAATTAAAAAAGCACACTAGATCTTCATAATCTTGAAATGGGGTCACCTCAAAACCATATAGGTAAGCTGTGTGGTCCACAAATGTGCTCAGTGATGTCTTAGTGGGTTCCTTGCCCTCCTACGTGAGGAAAATCATTAGGCGTGGCTGACATGGAAGTGCAGTTTATCTGGAGAGGGGCAGGGAGTGCTGTGCAAATGCACTGGCAGAACCAATCCAGCAGTCATATGCATGTGCATGCACAGAGCTGACCTCCCCCTTCTCCTCTCCTCACTGGTGCCAGCAGTGACTCCAGTGCCAGAAGGCCAACCACTTCAGAAAATAATCACCATCCAGGCAGATTTGTGCCCTGTGGAATGCCTTCCCATCAGGTGTCAAGGAAATAAACAACTATCTGACTTTTAGAAGACATCTGAAGGCAGCCCTGTTTAGGGAAGTTTATAATGTCTGATGTTTTATTGTATTTTTAACATTTTGTTGGAAGCCGCCCAGAGTGGCTGGGGAAACCCAGCCGGATGGGCGTGGTATAAATAATATCATCATCATCATCATCATCATCATCAATATTTTGGTGATGCTGGCAAGCAGCAGATCTCTGTGTTTTTACTGAGCAGTGTTACCAACACAAGCATTAATTTCTTGGTGGCTTTTGGGGGTACTTTGTGTAAAATCATTCAGCTTTTAATTTTACTGGATCTGTCTTTTCCCCAGACCCCAAAACAAATTATGTACAGTCATACCTTGGTATATAACAGACGCTTCAGGCTGCGATTTTTGGGTTACGGACGCGCCAAAACCCGGAAGTACCGGAATGGGTTACTTCCGGGTTTCGACGGTCGTGCATGTGCAGAAGCGCTAAATCGCGCTTTGCGCGTGTGCCGAAGCACCAAATCACAACCCGCAGGTGTGCAGGTGCGGCCATGCAAGTTGCAAAAGTTGTGGGTTGTGAACGTGCCTCCCGCATGGATCATGTTCGCAACCCGAGCATCCACTGTATATGCATGCTTTCTTTCTGTGCAGTGGTGATAATGGGAAGAATAGTCCAAGGTAGTCTGAAGGAAGAGAAGTAACCAGAGGAGGCACTGCCTATGGCACTCCTTCAAAATTCCAAATATGTTCATGGGCTCAAAAAGGTTCGGTCACTCATGCCCACTTACGCATTTCCCCAGCTCACCGACAATCAGGACTACCACCATGCTTTTTGTTTTTAAAGCAAGACAAGATTCCTAGAAAACCAGATTCCACAATAGTTCCCCAACTGATTTATGGGATGCATGTGTGTATATGTACATAATCATAACACATGTGGCAGTGTTAAATGACAGCATTTAATCTCCTTCTGTAATATTCCTTTAGGCTGCTAGTGGCAGATTAGAGCTCTGAAACTGTTCACGGCTGTGGTTCTGGAGGAAGCCATCTAAACTATCCCAAAGGGGATCAGTTTTCTTACCAAATGACACTCAGTCCGACTGCCTGCCTGAAGCCATATGACTAAGCTCAAACTAAAGAAACTTAGCTCTTCACCCCCACAAACTCCTTCCAGTGTATGGAATAGAGTGTAAAAGCAAACAGAAGTCCCTACAAATCATGTGTAGAACATGACTGAGTTTCCAGAGGCAAGCTATGCAGTGACAAAACCCTGAAGATTTTATCTGCCGCGACACTTAAATGTTTGCTGTAGAAGTTATGGTCTTTCCCAAACCATGGGCATAAGTCTGAGCGCATGTGAGGCTGGCCTGTTCATTTGCCCATAATTCTCTCACAGTCTGGGTGAAAAGATTGGTGGGGCATTAGAGTGTAACTTCTGCATCCAGTAAAACAAGGTATCTACCCAGTGTATTTAATCTTCATATTTATAGCCTGCCTTTCTTCCATGGAACACAAGCATGGGGCTCCCAGGCGATCTCCCATCCAGACTTATCCCAGATGTTGACTATACCCAGGTGCAATTAGCTTCAGCGAAAGGACTGCATGACTTGCCTGCCTTTGTAGTTTGGGAGGCACACCATAAATTACCTTTTCCTGCTTTGTAGATAAGCCCTGTATTCTGTTAATAGCTCTGGCTGTCTCCAAGGCAGGTCCTACTAAGAGAAGACCCATTGAAAAGAATGGGCTCTGAGTAAAACATAGCTGGACACAAGCCATGGTTTGCCCTCTACATCCAAGGTTTTTCTTTCACAGATAACTCACCAGACACGCCCTGGCATGATTGTGTGTGTGTGTGTGTGTGTGTGTGAGTGAGTGAGAGAGAGAGAGAGAGAGAGAGAGAGAGAGAATCCATTGCCCTTTGCTGTTCCCATGGGGAAATATCTCATTAAAGCTAATGGGAGCTTTTCTCCATGCAAATAAATCACTTGGAAGGTTTATTGCGCTCAAGCAGCATATACATTTCATTTTCAAAAAGTAGTAGGGACAGGAGACCCAACCAGATCAGGATCACAAAGGGCAGAGGATTGCCCACACACCCATGCCAATGTCCTAACCCAGATTGGGGCCTGCATTAAGGGCAAAGTAGGTGATTAATGTAATACATGCAGTTTAAAATATTTTTCATTACTTTTCAAAAGAAAGTTTATACAAAATTCTGCAAAATGCAGTGTTATCAAACAGTTTCTGATGACGATATACATAGTCCATATACAGTTACGGATCAATGTTGGAAAAAGACAAGAAATAAAATAAAACCAAAATAGACAAAGCACAGGTATGCGAATGCGTGGAAGGTAGCAACTGGAACTATTTATAGCACAGACATTATGGTTAAACAAGACAGGGTGACAAAAACATGGGTTCTATTATACCAAGGGAAAGTATTTAAAGTATTCAAATGCCCTGAGTCACTTTATCAGCCATATTTGTCTGTAAACTCTCTCTCTCTCTCTCTCTCTCTCTCTCTCTCTCTCTGTGTGTGTGTGTGTGTGTGTGTGTGTGTGTGATCCTCAACCATGTTCCTCCTTGCTTTCAAATGAAACTAAATCAGGCCAAACAGGTACGAAATTGTCCTTTTTTTCTTTGGCCCCTAAGAACTCTCTCTTGATGGGTGCCTTCGAATGGGCCCTCACTCTTGCAAGTAAACAAGAGCAACAAAAGGATTTGCTCCAGTGCTTGCCTACACCGGTTACCAGTGTTCAGTAACTATAAAATGTCAATACTATAACCATTATATTTGCTGATATAATCTACCCATGTAAAAATGTTTCATAACACAGCAGTTCTGAAAGTCAAATATGTCCAGATGGCACCCGTCTTGATGGGGAACCACAATACTTGTGGGGACACTTATTGTTTTTCTACGTGAAGGCAATTTCAGTTCAGTGTAATACTTGTGATTATTTTATTTTATTATTTTTTCCCCAGTGTTTTTATCAGCTTTGCTGCAAAATATCTTCTCCTTGAGGCTGAACATTCAATATGTTCAATATCCTAGCGGTGGGTGGTGACCTTGCCAAAGTTTGTAATTCCTGCACTTGGAAGAAAAACTGTGGTGACTTATAATTCGAGGTGAACATTGTGACCCTGAAAGTTCGTTTCCAGCTAGGATTGTAATCCAAACCAGAGAACAGCTCCTCCCGCACCCAAAAGATTTGCTTTCATAAACACTGTTGCCTGTTTTGAAGAGGTTCACCCATGGAGGGGTTAGTGCACTCACTTTGAAAGAACTTTATCTGAAGAAGTGTGCATGCACACGAAAGCTCATACCAAGAACTAACTTAGTTGGTCTTTAAGGTGCTACTGGAAGGAATTTTTTTATTTTGACTATGGCAGACCAACACGGCTACCTATCTACATTTGAAAGAACTTGCATTCTTGTTGACACGTCTTTGATAAAAATCTGAACAGCGGATGACAATGGCTAGGATCCAGTGGAGATACTAATCCATGTGCAAGTGCTCACAAGTCCCAAACTGTAAACTGCTTTTCTGAGCTTAAGGAAGTTTGGGAGTTCAGCAAGGGGCATTTCTGGAGAGGAAACCGGTGCATGCAATGATCTGATTTATGAAAGTGCATTGTGGTGCACAAGGACTGTAAACAGGATTTGGGTTAAACAAGACTTTTCTGTGCAGGACACAAGAGCCAGTGTGGTGCAGTGGTTAGAGTATCAGAGATGAGGGTTCAAATCCCCAGTCACTGGGTGACCTTTGGGCCTGTCACTGCATCTCAGCCTAACCTGCTTTATGGGGTTGTTGTGGGGATTAAATGAGGGGAGAGAACCATGTGCACTGCTTTCAGACCCTTGGAGAAAAATGTGGGATATAGATGCAAAAAAATAAATAAAATAAACGTGGGTCATCTTGATTTTAATATAAAGTGGGAGGTTGGGGGGTAAAGCATTGATAGGTAGGAGAGGGAAGGGGAATCAGATTCCTCCCCCAAGCATCACTTGTTTTTAATGCAGTTTTTGATCTCAGATCCCAGCTCAAGAAAAAGGCATTGGAAAGAAAGCAATTTTAGTGGGGGAAAGTGCTGGAGAGGAGGGCTTGGCTCTTGGCCTTGGTGTACTTTACCCCTCCACCACTGCCTGCCACTTTATATTAAGTTAATGGCAGCCTGGCTTCTACATATTGGTCTGTTGCTGCTGGTTGAAGTTTGACCTTACATCCTGTGTTTTCCTAGCTGTGCCAATCTCAGCCTACTGCAGATTAAGTTTACGTAGCAATTTCCATTCTAATTATCTGTTTTCAATCACTCGCATCTTACATAAACTTTCCAGGCTTCTTCTCTGCCACAGATGTGTATATATAATTAAACAATTAACATTGCCAACTCTGTGGTATTCAGTAGAAGTAACCAGCGCTTGCAAAGCACACTTGTATAGATATAGATATAGATATAGATATAGATATAGATATAGATATAGATATAGATATAGATATAGATATAGATATAGATAGATATAGATATATTTTTAAAAAAGCAACAACTATGGATTAAATTGATGGGGGCTGAATGGAAAGGAAGTGTAGAATGGATTTATCTCACACTGAGTATACATATCACACTGAAAACCAGAGAGAAACTGAGTGTTTGGGCAGTGGGAATGTGTTCCACAGGGATTCACAGTAAGGTAAACATTTCCACAAAGTGCATTTGTACTTCAGGACCTCTTGCCTGCATAGGGTCTCAAACCAGGGTCCTCTGGGAGCTGGGCTGGGTTTTTGCCCCCGTGACCTAAGATCCAAATGGCTTGCACAATTTCTTTATTTGTTTGATTGTTCCATTTATATACCACTTTTCCTTCAGCGAGCCCAAGGTGGTATATGTGGTTCGCTTCTTCCCCATTTTATCATTGCAGCAACCCTGTGAGCTCAGGTTAGGCTGAGAGTCTGTGACTTCCCCAAGCTTCAGTCAGTGAGTTTCTTGGCTGAGCAGGGATTTGAACCTCGATCTCCCAGATCTTGGTCCGACACTCAAGAGCTGATCCGAGTTTCATTGGTTCCATGTGATTAGGAAGTATCCTGGTGATATTGTGAGTTACTATGACTTTGCTGAATGGTATTAGTTGTTTTGATGAATTTGTTGCTGTTTGCTTTATATGCTATTGTGTGATAGTGTAGTGATCACAATGGGGTTTTGTTTTTGTTTTGTAAAAAATGCCATTGTGATTACTGCGAACCACTTTGAACTCAACATTTGTTGTTGGGAAAGTGGAATACAAATACTAAATCAGCTCGTCATGCTTTTAAAAAAGAAGAAGGAAAAATGCTGGTGGGCAAGGGCCAAACCCTTAAAAAGGGTAAAGGGGACCCCTGACCATTAGGTCCAGTCGTGACCCATTCTGGGGTTGTGGCACTCATCTCGCTTTATTGGCCGAGGGAGCCGGCGTGCAGCTTCCAGGTCATGTGGCCAGGATGACTAAGCTGCTTCTGGCGAACCAGAGCAGTGCATGGAAACGCCGTTTACCTTCCGGCCAGAGTGGTACCTATTTATCTACTTGCACTTTGATGTGCTTTCGAACTGCTAGGTTGGCAGGAGCAGGGACTGAGCAACGGGAGCTCACCCCGTCGCGGGGATTCAAACCACCGACCTTCTGATAGGCAAGTCCTAGGCTCTGTGGTTTAACCCATAGCGCCACCCAGAAGCAGCTTAGTCATGCTGGCCACATGACCCGGAAGCTGTACGCCGGCTCCCTCGGCCAGTAAAGCGAGATGAGCGCCACAACCCCAGAGTCGGCCACGACTGGACCTAATGGTCAGGGGTCCCTTTACCCTTTACCTTAGTAGGCGTTAGGCCCATCCAATATAACTAGTTAGATCCCAGCCTTACCCATTGCTTCATCATTCTGTATTCTTGCATGGGTCTGTGCACTGCCCCATTACCACGTGCTGTGGGAAAGAAGTGACTCTTCATGGGCAGGAAAGAATGTGCTCTGCTCATCTGTGGTTTTGACGCCTTTTAAAGTCACCTCTTTTTTGGCCACAATTTGTGTAACAAATGGGTGCCAGAGATAGCAACTTCTAAAACCAGCTCCTATGGCCATGGGGAGGAAATTAGCAAACTCTCCTTGGTCAGCAAACCTTCATTATACATTAACACCCATGGCAAACAAGAAAACTAAAAGAAGCACAGAAAGAAGTTTCACACCTTATTCCCCCACCCCAAATTCTCAGGAAGGCAAAACCTGCTTTTTTATTGTTTAGGTGACAGGTGAAGACCCTTTTATTCTCCAAGGCTTTAAAGAGCGGACTGGTGTTGGCTGCTGCTTTTATTGGCTTGCAGAACAGGTTTTTGCTGCTCCTGTTCTTTCAAAACTCTTTGTGTGCGTTTTTAATTGTTTTATAATTAAAGTAAACAGTTTTAGATATTTTAAATAGAAAAAAAGGATATGTAAATGTTTCAAACAAACAGAAATAAGCTCAAAAGAAAAGAAACGTTCCGTGCAACATAGTGGAGGGGACATAGCTTTCTGGTGCCATTTTTAGTTAAACATCTGAGCTAGGTTAAGAGCTTTGAGAACTTAAAAGACGAAAAGTCGCTTTATCCAGGGATAGCCCACATATATATTGACCTGTTCTGACCTCTTTTTCTTAATGGTGACTGCTCCTGCTCAGGCTGCACAGAAAAAGCATTTTGGTTCCAGAAATTCATTCTGACTTTTCAGCTAAGATATAATTGATAGAATTCTACAGGATGGGCTATTAGTGTGTGAAAACAGTTCAGTTCCAATGATTCCCAGGCATGCACCTCCAAATGGTAGAGATGTCAGATGCCATCTTAGCACCCAGGCACCTTCCCTTGTTCGTAAATGGTTAGAAGCTAGGTGCAAAATGTGCTTGGCACCTGGCCAATTTTGAACACTGATTTTAAGCACATCCACTACACAGGACTTCATCCCCACAAAGAATCTTCAGAGTGCTACCATTCCCAGCACCATTAACAAACTACAGTTCCCAGGACTTGTTGAGGGGAGTCACGTGTGTGTGTTGCATGTGCAGTGGTGTAGATCTGCTGTGACAAATGTGTCATAGCTTGAGCTGTGGCAGAAAAGGCGCAGCTCCATCAGATACATGAAAGTGGACCACAGATGTTATACAGTGGTGCCTCGGGTTAAGAACTTAATTCGTTCTGGAGGTCCATTCTTAACCTGAAACTGTTCTTAACCTGAAGCACCACTTTAGCTAATGGGGCCTCCTATTGCCACCGTTTCGCTGCTGCGCGATTTCTGTTCTCATCCTGAAGCAAAGTTCTTAACCCGAGGTACTATTTCTGGGTTAGCGGAGTCTGTAACCTGAAGCGTCTGTAACTCGAGGTACCACTGTATATGATATGCACATAGATCCAGAAGGAGAGGGGTATGGTAGAATCTGTGTTGCAGAATGGGATAAAAGAAGTGTATCCATATCTTTGTTGCCCTACTGATAGCGATGCAATTTGAGCTGCAACCACAAACACACTAGGACAGCCTTCGCCAGCATTGGTGTTTGTCAAATGTTTTGGTCTACAGCTCCCAATTATTATTTGATTGTTTCATCGAATTTATTCACTGATTTGTGGGGAAACCCTCAAAGCAGTTTACAATAAAGAATAAAGCAATAATGGAGCAATCGATAGCTCCAGCCAGCATGAGTTGTAGTCCAAAACACAGGGACAACACCAGGTGTATAAGATTGTACATGTTGTTGAAAAGGTGAGCAGGGAGAGTTCTTTCTTCCTCTTTTTCATTGCTAGAACCTGGTCTCATCCGCGGAAGCTGAATGCCAGAAGATTCGAGACAGACAAAAAGAAAGCACCCCTTTCTTTTGCTACTGCAAGTGACGGCCACCAGCTTGGGTTGGCTTTAAGGGGATCAGACACATTATAATAATAATAATAATATAATAATTTATTATTTGTACCCCGCCCATCTGGCTGCGTTTCCCCAGCCACTCTGGGTGGCTTCTACAGAGACCAAAAATACACTAAAATGTCACACATTAAAAACTTCCCTGAACAGGGCTGCCTTAAGATGTCTTCTGAATGTCAGGTAGTTGTTTATCGCTTTGACATCTGATGGGAGGGCATTCCACAGGGCGGGTGCCACTACCAAGAAGGCCCTCTGCCTGGTTCCCTGTAGCTTTGCTTCTCGCAATGAGGGAACCGCCAGAAGGCCCTCGGCGCTGGACCTCAGCGTCCGGGCAGAACGATGGGGGTGGAGACACTCCTTCATGTATTCATCTGAAGCTATCAATGGCCCCTTGTCATGATGGATAAGTTGCACTGCTTCCAGTATCAGATGCAGTACCTAGAGGCCTCTGAACAGAGGTTTTTTTATGTTATTAAGGCACGGGCAACTTTCTAGGTGACTAGCTTTCTGAGACCCATCGTATAAATTCCCCATCGACATGTAAAGCTGCAGAATGGACAGGCACGCCATTGACCTTCGTTTATTTATTTTTTATTCCACTTTTTGTATAATTCATGGCCATAAAATATGGGAAGGGAATTTGTGAACAAGTTTGTCTATTATTCTTACCCAGATTTAGAATGTTACTAGTAATTTTCATTTGGCGTTTAGAAAACCTCTACCAGATATTGCTACAGGAAATTGTATCTTGTTTTGTTTGTTTCATTAAAAAAGGGAAAAGGTGACACTTCAGCAAGGATCTGCTGGTGCTGTCAAAAATCCATGTTAATTCAGACAAGCTTAATTGGTTGTAAACACCTGTTTTTTGTTGTTTATTAGTTCAGTGATTTTAAACTGAATGCAAGTTGAACTGGAAATCATTAGCTGACAGCAGATGTACGGATTTCGTGATATAACTGTTCCAATTTGCTAATGACTTGACAAACCATTATTTTTTGTAAATGGGGTTTATCCATGAGAGATGCTCTAAATCTATGTGATCTGTGGAAAGACAGTAGTTTTGCAACCTCCCCCTGCTACCTGAATCTGGATAACACGTTTTTACAATTTTGTATTCTGCAGGTTGGAAAACGCTGGGAAACTGGTACGAGAAGCCAATCATGATGGGATTAAAGAATCTAGCTGCCTTTCCTGGTGGTCTTCACCTTTTAAGTGTTTGTGTGCTGTTGCTGCTATTTCACATGGACAAAGTGCATGCAGAACATCCGTCCGAAAATGTCAGCGAAGCTGATGCCTGCACTGGTACCTATTTCTGTAAGAAAGGTGTGATTTTGCCAATCTGGGAGCCTCAAGACCCTTCCTTTGGAGATAAAATAGCAAGAGCTACCGTATACTTTGTGGCTATGGTCTATATGTTTCTAGGAGTATCCATCATAGCAGACCGCTTCATGTCATCCATAGAAGTTATCACATCCCAAGAAAGAGAGATCACGATCAAGAAACCCAATGGCGAGACCACCAAGACGACTGTTAGAGTTTGGAACGAGACTGTTTCCAACTTAACTCTGATGGCTCTGGGCTCCTCTGCACCTGAGATTCTCCTTTCTGTCATTGAAGTGTGCGGCCATGGCTTCACTGCAGGGGACCTTGGGCCGAGCACCATTGTAGGAAGTGCTGCTTTTAACATGTTTGTCATCATAGCCATCTGTGTCTACGTTGTCCCTGATGGGGAGGTCAGGAAGATTAAGCACCTCCGTGTGTTTTTCGTCACGGCTGCTTGGAGCATCTTTGCCTACACATGGCTCTACCTGATTTTGTCTGTAATATCTCCTGGGGTTGTCGACGTCTGGGAAGGCTTGCTCACCTTGTTCTTTTTCCCCATCTGCGTGGTGTTCGCATGGGTTGCGGACAGAAGGCTTTTGTTCTACAAGTACGTCTACAAGAAGTACAGGGCTGGCAAGCAGAGGGGCATGATCATCGAGCACGAAGGCGAAGGGCCACAGTCCAAAGCGGACATTGAAATGGATGGGAAGGTGGTGAATTCTCATGTCGAAAGCTTCTTGGATGGCACCCTGGTCCTAGAAGTGGACGAGAAGGACCACGATGATGAGGAAACAAGGAGGGAAATGGCCAGGATCCTCAAAGAGCTGAAGCAGAAGCACCCAGACAAAGAAGTCGAGCAGCTGATAGAGCTAGCTAACTATCAGGTCTTGAGCCAGCAGCAAAAGAGCCGAGCCTTTTACCGTATCCAGGCCACTCGGCTCATGACGGGAGCTGGCAACATACTGAAGAGGCATGCAGCTGACCAGGCAAGGAAAGCGGTCAGCATGCACGAGGTCAACTGTGAAGTGGCAGACAATGACCCTATCAGTAAGGTCTTTTTTGAGCAGGGCACCTACCAGTGCCTAGAGAACTGTGGCACGGTAGCCCTAACTATTGCTCGCCGTGGTGGCGATTTGACCAAGACCATCTCAGTTGACTTCCGAACAGAAGATGGCACAGCCAATGCTGGCTCCGACTATGAGTTCACTGAAGGGACTGTGGTGTTTAAGCCAGGCGAGATGCAGAAGGAAATACGGGTGGGCATAATTGACGACGATATATTTGAGGAAGACGAGAACTTCCTCGTTCACCTCAGTAATGTGAAAATGTTGTCTGAGGAGGGAGAGGACGGCGTTCTGGAGGTCAACCACATTGCAACCGTGGCTTGCCTGGGGTCGCCTGCTACTGCCACTGTCACGATCTTTGACGACGACCACGCTGGCATTTTTACCTTTGAGGAGCCAGTCACTCACGTGAGTGAGAGCGTGGGAACGATGGAAGTGAGAGTGCTACGGACATCTGGAGCGCGAGGAAATGTTATTGTGCCCTACAAAACCCTCGAAGGCACGGCCAAAGGGGGCGGAGAGGACTTCGAAGACACTTGCGGAGAGCTTGAGTTCCAGAACGACGAGATTGTGTAAGTACTGCTAAACCTTTGTGGCTTGTCAACAGTTCAGGTATACTTGCAATCATATCTGGTAAAATGTTATTGTCAAAGTTCATGCTGAATCAAATGCTGGGTGCTCTTGTGGGCAAAATATAGAGGAAGCCATGGCACCTTAGGTGCTGTGTGTGCGTGTGTGTGACTGTGGCAAACCCATGCAGATTCCCCATGTTATGAAGCTGTGTGCCTGTCAGAGAGCGCTGTCAAAAGGAGCGAATCCCAGAAGTGTGTCTGCGCATTGTTTCGAAAGACCACATGACTGTTGTGTGGAAATTACCAGCCTTTTCAGAGATCCCAGGTGGGAGTAGCTCTAAACAGTACAAGGTGAAAGCAATGTAGAAATCGTAGTCTCTTTTCCCAGGCACACTTTTCAGGCTTGAGCTCATCAGGTATGTGGCTAGGAAGATCTTGCTTTCAGAGCTTTTCTGAGATGGCCCTGCTGTTCCCTTTGCAAAAAGCAGCCTGAGACTAATAAGCACCGTCAGGTTGCAAGTTCAGAGAGGGCTGTCATTAGCCTTTGTGACATCATGAAATATTTATGCCCTGCACTTTCAAGTTAATGTTGCCACGTGGGGGAAAGTCCAATTAGGCAAGGCAGCCAGGTTTGACAGTTTACAGACGGGGAAAGAGGCTAGGGAGGAAACATTGCTGATAAGCATTTCCTGGCAACTAGGGACAGAATTTCCCTCTTTCGTTTCTGCACAAAATTGTAAATATATTATTGTCTATTTATTGTATGGTGAAGGGAAGGGAAGTAATGGAAGTCTGAAGGACCACCCTGCAAATCAAATAATACTTCATCCTATATACTTCAGTGTGAAGGAAAGAGGCCACTGCCCATCTCAAGTTCTAGTCCCTCATGAAAACAAACTATTCCTAAGGCAAAACCACTTGTGAATAATCGTGCCCCTTGCATTAACTCTGGAGATCATGGACCAGTTCCCTATTTAAAGGAAGTCTGCTGAGACCAGCACATTGAATGCTTAACATTAAGTTTTGTGACTTAGTTTATGCATTCACATAATGAATTTGCATCTTGTTGCCGTGCATAATGTGGAGGTAGAAATTGTTCTAGCAGTGGTGCTGATAAATAAGTGAAGGGCTTAAAAAAAATTATTTTGGGAGGGCGCCAACCTGTGGGATGAAAGACTCGTTTCCTTGTTCAATATTTACATGTGTTCAGAAGCGTCACCTAAGCAAAATGCTTTGAGTCCCCCACCTACCTGCCCATTGGGTAAGCTTGGTTTTCATTACGAGGTTTTTCTTTCTTTCTTGAGACCATCAATGTTGATGGCTATATTTCCCTGCTGGCATCATTGGGCAGTGATTGATAACTTCGACAACGTTCTAGTGTTTTTAAATTCAAGTTGGCTGTTGTTTTAGGTTTAAAATGGTTAGAGATACCTGAGATGCAGGGACGTGACATTTCTGTTGCCTGCCCCACCCTTGAAGTGTGACTTACCCCATCTCTGGGCCCATTTTGCTTCTGCACATTCATGGTCATGTTTGCTGAGAATCCAGTTTTCCAGCCACATGCACTTAAGACATATACGCCCCATTTAAACATCTGTGTGCAATGCATTAATGCAGCAGGTTCATTATGTGGGGCAGCTGCAATCCTGTGCTACATGCTGAGGTATAAATGGAAAACTGCTTGAATATATATATTAGAAGGGGTAAAGGTAGTATTCTGGATGCCCTGAATCTTTTATTTTCCTTCTGAATCAATGCATGGTATTCTGTGGAATCAGGATGAATAAGAGCAGGTGCTGTAAGGAGTTTTACGGTGGTTTAAAACTTTGTGCTGAAGTTTATAAACTGCCTGGAAGAAAGAAAAAGAGAAACAATAGCAAAGGAGGAGAGGAAGTCAAGGTGTAAAATATCTGAACTGGAATCAACTAACTGGTACACTAATGGAAACCAGGGAAAGGACTCCAAGCTAACGCATGTGTCCAGGAGGAGAAGGGGGATAGTTTTGTTGTGCTAGCAGAAATACTTGATGTTGCATTTGTCCTTATGAAGTTATGGCAAATTCAAATTGATACCTGTTTTATCTGGAAGGTTCTGTAGATGTGTGAGTTCAGGTGTGTGCAAAATGCAGCCAGTGTGTGATGTACTGAAGTGTATCAGGAAGGCAGAACAACGTTTTTTGAGCAACTAGTCTTTGATCTTTCAAGACTTATCTGCTGTCTCAGTGAATCTGTGCTTCACTTAGTTTTAAAGAATTCATGTGTTTTCACCAGGTGCAAACCAACAAAGACCACAATATACATCCAGACCAGCCTCTCTATTTTTGGGGAGAGAAAGGGGGGGTTACCATATCAGCAAAGCAGCAGCAGCAGTGTCAAAATTTATGAAGTTTGCTACTGGCTTTTAAAAAGAGTGTGGTGAGCCTATGGCCCTCCAGATGTTGGATTTAAACTCCCATCAACCCAGCTTGCATGGCCAGTGATCATGTGGTTCAGAAACATATAGACAATTTTAGAATGGGCTCAAAATGTGCTGGTTTTCCTGGTGCCAGCCAGGGTGAACTGTTGAAAGAAAATGTGCTGGTGGTCATGGAAGATATGAAAAGAAGCACATATCTGTCTAGTTTGGACCCAAAGTGTGAGAATTCAGCATAGGTGGCACTTGGTTTCCCAACATTAGGGAACTGTTTGAAAATTTTTGCCTAACTGACAAATCATTATTTCCGGAAGACCATGCAGAGATTATGTGCCTGAAGCCCGTTCGCTGGTTCAACTCATTTGCTATGATCTCAAGCTGGCATGGCTAATTTTAGAAACATATAGAATAATTTGAAATAGTTTGTGCAGATTGAGTTGCAACATTTCACACACACATATACACACATACCTGGATAAGAGTAGTAGACCTCTCCTGGTACTCTTGCAAAAGAGGCTTTGTGCTGCCCCAGCAGTGATACTCTATATTTTATTGATTGGTGTAAGATTGCAGCCATGATAAGAAACCTTTTCTAAGAGACGAGTGTCAGAGCAACACAGGCAGCTAAGATAGGCTAGTAAATGAAATGAATGAAGGCTTAAAAAAAAAGCAGCACTCGAAAGATGTGGCCTAATTTTTAGAGGTGCTCAGAGCCAAGAACTCTCGGTGAAAAATCAATAGGCGTTATGGGTGCTTCGTTCTTCTGAAAATGATCCTCTTTAGCCTCTGTTATGCATTTCCCCAAGGCCCAATTATATAAAGCAAAGTTGCCTCGCCGTGTCCATGGAGGCTTCCCATCCATCAGAGGACGTTTTGTGGTGTTTTCTTCTCCACGGTCTATCAGACAGCTTCGGAGTAAAGTGAAAGCTTTTGTTTTACTCCAAGGGTTAGGGAACCATTGACAGCTTTCCAGATGCTGCTGAATTGCAGCTCCTTTCAGACCCAGCAAGAATGGCCATTGGCCAGGGCCTTTTCTGCAGCGGCTCCCCATTTGTGGAATGCTTTCCCCAGGGAGGTTCACCTGGCACCTTCATTGCATATTTGTAGGTGCCAGGCGAAAACATTCCTCTCAAACCAGCCTTTTGGCTGATTAATATTCTACAGCCTTTAAAATGTGTGGTTTTTTTGGGGGGGGGTATTGTTTTGTTTGTTTACTTGGTTTTTTTATCTTGTTTTTGTTCCGTCAACCACCCTGAGATCTTGTGATGAAGGCTAGTATATAAATTTAATAAATAATAAAATAACATAATACATGAATGAATGAAAAAAGATGTTCATGCTGGCTGAAATGTGGCTTTTCTAATCAATTAACTAAATAAAGCTTTATTTGATGATGTATTCAGCTGATCAGACCAATTAAACTTTGCAGCCCTAATACATAATGTTTGGTTGTTTTTTGTTGTTTTTTAAAGAAGACAAACAAACATTACAATACATTTTTTAGAACTTCCGCTTTTCTGTGTGCAAAATCCACTTTCTATACACCAGGATTTTAGAAGAAAAACCTGCTTTTCGTCATGAATGGGGTGGAAATGCCTCCGAAGCCTAAAATAAGCTGGCATCTAGAGAAACTTATTTGTGACTTCCCTGAACAGGATCTCAGCTTTTCTTGCAATGAATTAAGATATAAATAAAGAAAATTGCTTTTGACAGCTGCAGCTGTATTTTATTCTGTCTGGGGCTGATAACAGGATCACTGCAGAAAGACTGGAGGATTGTGGAACCAGATAGGCTCCCCCACACACTTAAAATATATATATATATAATTAGTGCACAGGCAGCAGAACCCGTGTGGAGCCAATGTGGCCTAGTGATTAGTGTTGACCTAGGACAACCTTTCTCAACCTGTGGCTCCCTAGATGTTGTTGAACTACAACTCCCATCACCCCTAGCTAGCAAGGCCAGAGCTCAGGGATGATGGGAGTTGTAGTCCAACAACATCTGAGGACCCACAGGTTGAGAAATGCTGGCCTAGGACCTGGGAGGCCAGCGTTCAGGTTCCCTCCCAGCCCTGAAACTCACTTGGGTGACCTTGGGCCAGTCACCCTAGCCTCCCTCACAGGGTTGTTATAGAAGGTTAACACATGGAGGACGAGAACCATGAGCTTGGGCTCACTGGAGGGAAGCTGGGGTGTAAATGTAAGCAAGACCTTCCATCCTCCCTCTATGGGCCCCCAAAGTCTTTCTTCAGAACCCCAGGGGTTTCCTTGCCTTTAGAAAACACCTGGGGAGCTCTCCATTCAGGTGACTTTAGAGCCCTTCTCCTCATCAGAGCCCACCTCTGAATTTATAAACATGTTTTTAAAAGGATCCAAACAGTGAGCAAGAGCATATGGGGGGGGGGGAAATACGTAAGATAAAATCAGTCATATACCAAAATTTTAAAGCATAATTTTTAAAAAACCCTTCATTGTAGATCGCATCAACTGCAAACTATAAACAGTTCAGCTGGGGAAGGCCTGAACAAAAAATATCCCCCCCCAACAGGCATCTAAAGCACAGACTTAGTGGGTGCCTGGCTAAACGCCATGGGGACAGAGTTTCGTAAATGGAGATGCGATAAACAGAGAGGTGCATACGGATGGGCAGGGGAGAAAAAGGTTGGCAAAATGAGACAATTGCCTCCTTTCTCCAAACTTCTCCCTGCCTAAACTGCTTTTTGCAAGCAAGCTGATGTGGGGGGTGGGGGTGGATTCCGTTGGCAGTCGTGACAACCAGGTTGCAGCACTCGGCACATGGCCTGTAGCCTAAGGGTTGCCATTTGCCAAGCTCAGTGTGAAGTACATTGAAGAGACCACGGAGGGGGTTTCTCAGATTCATTATGGGACAAGACTCTTGCACTTTTAAAAGGTGCATAGAATCGAAGGATGCTGGCAGGTGGCAACTTCTCCTGTGATAGGCCTGGTTTGCAAAGTGAGGCAGAGGGAACCTTCTTTAAAATGCACAGGGGCAAGAGGTTTTTCTCACTTGAGCCTTTAAAGGATTTCCCAGGAAACACACATGGAGGAGAACTTGCAAACTTCCAAATTCGGTAACAGAGTTCTAGGGACAGTTTTGCATATCCCTTGGGGAATTTGGGTGAAATGGAACTGCACTTTAAATAAAATACAGACACAGGAAAATCCATTGCACGTGGTAGTAATAGTAATAAGTGATATCCAACACTAGTTATACTCATAGTAGACTCATTGAAACAAGTGAACCATTGATCTCAGTATATCTTAGTTGGACTGAACATTTAAATGTTAGAATCTTTTTAAAAGAAAGAAAGAAAGAAAGAAAGAAAAGAAGAAATACAAATAAAGAATCAGGATTTCTGTGAACTTTTTGTTTCTGCACAAATAAAAACAGAAGCTACATTATCCTGTCAGTTCGCCTGGCCTACTACTGTCTACCTTTGAGTGGTTATATCTTTCCAGGTACTCAGGCAGAGAGTACCTGGAAACATATAACCACTCAAAGGAGTGTGGTGGAGTCTCCTTCTTTGGAGGTCTTTAAGCAGAGGCTTGACAACCATATGTCAGGAGTGCTCTGATGGTGTTTCCTGCTTGGCAGGGGGTTGGACTCGATGGCCCTTGTGGTCTCTTCCAACTCTATGATTCTGTGATTCTATGGTTCTATGATCCTTCCCTACCATTGTTGCCAGAGATTGTTAACTAGAGGGCCCGAGAGCAAGCAAGAAACCTAAGAGAAAAGAGAAAAGGAAAAGGTGCTTCATGCTAGTTGTATTGCATCCCTGTTAGGATTTGACCTGTCTTTTGTCCTTGAAGAGGCCATGTTTCCTTATTTGTAATGAGCTGTTGGCAGTTTCCCACTGCCAGCTGCATCTCTGCGCTTGATTAAGAGAGCTTGGATCTTAGCTGTGTAATAATTCTGAGAGCCAAGTGAAAACCACTTATTAGCTTCATCGGAGCCTGTGTACACTTCCGCCAGGATGCGCCGGGGGGGCGAGGAACAAATTAAAATTTATAGAAGTTTGCATCACATGGGAGCCAGATTTGAAAGACCAAGCGGAGATCTGAAACAATAAGCGGAAGTGTTGAGTGCACACACAGAGAGCACCTAGCTGACCCACACACTCACACGCCGTGACCCAGTTTGCGCGCAATGCTGAGCCAAACCATAGCTCAGCAAGAATGAGCAATCATGTGGGTTCTGTGAGTGAAGATTGTGGCTGCAGCACTCCTTAGTCCTGCTGCTGCCACTGCTGCAACCACAAGGGCCTGAGCCATGGTTTGGCATAGTGTTACATCTGAATGCAGACTTGTGGTTTGTCTCCACCAGACAAACCATGAGTGGTTAGCCATAGAATAGCTCGTTGAGGACCAAGACAGAGAAAAAACAAGCACAGTTTTGGATGTAATGCTAAGCCAGAGTCTGGTTTAGCTCTGAGTACACTACAGCATTCTGTTGTCAAGGTAGGCATGGATATGAGTGTAATAGCACTCTTCCATGTTGTTGTTTAGTCTTTTAGTTGTGTCCAGCTCTTCGTGTGGTTGGATAGTGTCTTTGAAGCTACCAGCATGAGTTTGACCAAACTGCGGGAGGCAGTGGAAGACAGAAGTGCCTGGCGTGCTCTGGTCCATGGGGACACGAAGATTCGGACACGACTAAACGACTAAACAACAACAACAACTCTTCGTGACCCCATGGAACAGAGCATGCCAGGCACTCCTGTCTTCCACTTCCTCCTGCATCTGTTTGGTCAAACTTATGTTGGTAGCTTCGAGAACACTGTGCAACCATCTCATCCTCTGTCGTCCCCTTCTCCTTGTGCCCTCAATCTTTCCCAGCATCAGGGTCTTTTCCAGGGAGTCTTCCTTTCTCATGGTGTGACCAAAGTATTGGAGCCTCAGCTTCAGGATCTGTCCTTCCAGTGAGCACTCAGAGTTGATTTCCTTCAGAATGGAGAGGTTTGATCTTCTTGCAGTCTATGGGACTCTCAAGAGTCTCCTCCAGCACTATAATTCAAAAGCATCCATTCTTCGGCGATCAGCCTTCTTTATGGTCCAGCTCTCACTTCCATACATCACTAGCACTCTCCCATACCAAATACCAAACTTAAATACAATGTAAAAATATTTAACAGAGTAATCACACACACACAACACACAGAAGTAAGCCCCAGGGTGCCAAATTTCTCCACCAGCCCTTCTTGTTTACTTCTGTGCTTCTCTCTGCTGTAGCTCTGGAAGGAGACTGGAGCTAGATAGCAGCCAATGGAACCCTCTTAATACTAGAGTCAGCTTTTGTTATGCTTGGGGCGCGGAGGAATGGCTTGGGAGTGATTCAGGGGGCAGCTTAAGTTAAATGTTACAGCATTAAGAAATGCTCTTGGCAACAAAGTCTGTAAGGCTGAAGCAACCTCCCCGGGGATGCAGTGGAAACTCTGTCTTCAAAGCCATTAAAATAAATTAGAACGTGCAAAGGCCTGAAGAATTTGTAACAGAAAGGCTGTCATGGTTTGTTGACCAGTGTGCATGAGGAGGATAGGATGACCACATGATCTCAGATCCAGAAATTATTTTCTTCAAGGAAACTTCATGCCCAGGTGACAGATAAAAACAAACAGCCTCATTGGGCCTTCAGCCCTTATCAAATTGTCCAAAGATTTCCCTTGATTCCATCAGTCTCCTTCACTTAAGCACATTGTGCTATTGACATTTTGTGTTTTTTAAACCAGTGCATGAGCTTAATGAGCCTGTTTGATAGTCTATGAACTATCTTTTGCTTTCCTCAAAGTTAACATGGTTGGTTAGACTTCTGCATTTAATCCAAGATACCTGTGGTACATGTGCGCTAAGCATGAAGTGAACATAGGTTTCCTATTGTGGGCCTGCTCTACAACTTCTATTGCATAGACACCACAGCCCAAGTCCTACAATCCCCATTTCCTTCAGCTCCTTGCAATCCTTATTGCAAGTTCTGCAATCCCCTCATTCATCAGTTTCTTATTCCTTTCCTTAGGAAGGAATTTGATGTCAGGCTTTCTGATCACCCCACCAGTGCAAGCATTTTTGCTTGCCAGACAGAACAACCAACCTTCTCCTCCCCCTGCATTCTGTTCTGGGGGTTCTCCTGACCTCTTCTACCCCTTGCCAAATTCAGGGTGGGGGACATGCAGGTGGAGGAGAGAGTGGAGTTCCCTGTTGGAAGGTGGAAGGCCTTCTGCAGGGCTTCTGCTGGCAGGATCTATTAACTGAATCCAGTCCCTAGTCTACTACTTCCATATCAGAATTCTACATAAAATCTACTTGGCAAGGCAGTCATTTTCCCTTATCCTATACAAATATTTAAGATATTATCCAATGTTTCCTCCAGGAAGCCTTGATGTGTATGGTATTGAAAAGATTGTTCCCTTGACACCAGCATTAGAACCTCATATATATAAGTTAGGGGGCTAAGTAGCTACTTAAACCAGGTTACAGTTACCAAAATGGAATGTCTAGTTGCCATATGACTTTTTGGTTACTGAAATTCATTCTGATTGTGCACATAAAATATAACTGATAGAATTCTACAGGATGTGTTGCTAGTGTGTGAAAACAGGCAAGATCCAGTGATCCCCAGGCAAGCACCTCCAGGTGGTGGAGACATCATGCGCCATCCTGGCACCCGGGCATCTTGGTCGCAAGTGGCTGATAGCCAGGTGCAAAATGGACCTTGGGCATGGCAAATTTCGAACGCTGCTCGACACCATAATATCCTATGAAACATGCAATACAAGTAGGAAATGGCACCATTCAGGGACCTCTTAAAAATGGCACCAGCATTAGGAGAGGTGTGAGTTCTAGTTCCATCAACACCATATATTTAGAGCACCTGGCTTCCTCTGAACAATCCAGGGAGATGTCATTTACCCCTCATGGAGCTACCGTTCCCAGGATTTTTTTGGGGAAGTCATGTGCTTTCAATCTTTAGTGTGGCTGTAGCCTTTGTCCCAGGTGGCTGGTGAGCAGGTGAAGCTAAATTTTGATGACGTGTCAATAAAGATTAAATAAAAATGGAAAAGGAAGAGTTGACTGCGTATTCTACACCTCCACCTCAGAACCATTTCCTCATAGCTCTGGTTTTAGGGAGCTCTTAAGCTCAGCTGGATCCTGCAGTACTCACAGGTCAAGTGCCTCTTCCAGTCCGTGATGCACCATTGCAGGACCAACAAAGACTCTGCTGTGTGCATGGCCAGCTTCCTGTGTGGGTGGGAAAATACCTGCCATATTACCCACCTTCTTGATTGTACACTCCAGCAGATATCATTTGACTGTGCCCCTTCCATTGATTCAGTTCCTTGCTTCAAACGTCTTAGCCTTGCATAATGGGTCCCCTAGCCTTTTCTGTTAATTCAAATGTCTGGTGCAAAGCAAATGGGTAAGATAGTTCTGCCCCTTCTCCGTTAACAATAATTAGATGTGGTCCAATTTTCCCTCCAGGAAGTCCTGATACCTATGGGGAAAAGAGGACTACAGAAAGACTTAGGGCAGCTAATTAAAGTGTGGTGAGGGGAGGGGGGCAAAGCCCTGGAGCTGGAAACATTACAAAGAGTTTTCAATCTACATAAGGCAAGCAGTATTTAATTATATACAATTAAAACATTATATTTCAAACCCCTGAGAAACGGCGGGCTTCAAGAGACCACTTACTGTGATTGAAAAGGTGCTAATGAACTCTAGAGACTCCAAAGGCATCAAAACTACATAGTGAACTTATTAAACTTGATCTGGAAGATAAATCTAATTACCGGGATAAATTGAAGAGGGCAGGGGGAAGAGAGACTTCAGATAAGGAAATCTCCCCAGAGCTCTAGGTTCTTATTAGAGCAGTTTGAAATATCTTGTTGAAAACAGCAAAATAATAATAAAAATAATTTTTAAAAAGATTCTTTTTGCAGCTGCCCAGAAGACTTTTTCTTTTTAAACTCCGAAAGCTGCTTTGCTGAAGTGCAATGCAGCCTTGCAAATAAACCCACAGAAGTTACTAGTCTGCAAAAAGCAATCGTTTACTAGTTCCTAAGTGGCCAGTATTCTGCATTTCCATGTTTACCTCCTTCCCCAGCCAGCCTGGAAACTGAGCAGACTGGAAGGGTCTCTTCCTTCACCAGTTTACTGACTTGACTGCACAAAATTCCTCATCACCTATGGTTACCAGGTGAGTTGTCAAATACAAGGCTGTTAAAACATGAGGAGAGTAGCACCAGGTAGCAATTATAGAGATAGTGGCCATATAAACACCCACCAATGGATGTGTACATACAGCAGATTCATTGTGACAGCGCTCACCAGTATCAAGTACACCCACCTGTTCTGTGCTGCTGCTGCTGCTGACACTTTTATCAACACACGAGTACCAGCACCATATATTTTGTTTACCCCCAAAATGCAATGCTTACATATAAAGATAATGGGCCTCTAGCGAATGGCAGAGTTTCAAGTTTGCAATGGATGTGCTAGTAGAAGCTTGTTGTGCAACAATTCATTCATGCACAATCTGTTGGGCAATCATCTTCAAGTTGTGGTTTCACTTGTGGTTTCCTTGGTGCAATGCATGGGTCTTGTTGCGCAGTCAAGTCAGAACAGTTTTCCATCTAGTTCAGCATTGTCTACACTGAGTGACTCCTCGGGACTTCAGACCAGGATCTCTCTCAAAGCTACCTGGAGGTGCTGGGGATTGAACCCAGAACAGTTTACACGTGCTCTACCACCAAACTACAGCCCATTCCCATTAAAGCTTGACTCTTAAGGCTCCATACACATCGCTGGTTTGAAGCAGAGCTAAGTTGTCCTGTTTCGCAATGCAGATTGAAGCTGGGTTGTGGTTGGGGGCCAGAATGTGCCAAAATACAGTGTTTCGTAAGAAATGATATGAAAAGATAAGAATTGTGGCTAACTTGGTGTGCACACTGCTTACAAAACCAGTTTACTGGGTGCAGAGTAAACTGGAGTGTGTTTTAATCTTTTCTTTTCTTTTCTTTTTTTTTTTTGCTTAGGTAGAATTAATGTTAATGGTTTGTAATGGTTTGTATTGATAAATATATTATCTGCTTAGAGGTTTTTCTGCAATCAAATGGTGTGTGTTTATTCTATGATCTATATCTATATAATGGGTTGGTGTGTCTGGCTGTTAACCAGAAGGTTGGTGGTTCAAGCTCACCCAGGGACGGCTGTGAGCAGGATTCTTGCATTGCAGAGGGACACTCAGGGTCTCTTACAACTAAGCTACTATGATATATACATGTATATAGTTTTTGGGTTTTTTAAGCACACACAGATTAGGCTGCTTAATAGGGAACAGGACACAGGACAATGGGAACTCTGTTAATAATGGCTTTCATCCATGATCCATGTAAACTCGGTGTCTTCCAGATGCTTTGGATTACAACTCCAAACTTTAAATTAGCAGATTTTTTTATTATTATTTTTGGAGGGGGAAGCTTAATTTTTCTCCCTATCTCCCAGGGAAACAGATAAATTGAACGCAAGTGTCTCATCTTGCTATACCAGCAAGGTATACCTGCTGTCACCTGAACAGCAGGTAACATATAGGTCAGATCAATAAGCTGGCTTGCCTGTTTAATATCATAGCAGCAGACAGCCTTCTGTGGGAAGCAGCAGCCAATTTTGTTTGAAGATGAAAGGCATTGCTTCTTCTTGCGTAGTTCCTCTTTTAAATGAGCTATTTAAAATCCATTTGGAAAGAGGTTGTTCTGAGTCAGTTATCCTATAGGTTTTATGGTTAACAGACACAAGTGGCTTCCTCTTGCAGGCTTTCCATATGAGACAAAGCCATCATTTGCAGAAATATAGACAAAGGAGACAAAGGCAAGGAATTGGCTCAGTATAATAGAGAAATGATTTCACATCTTGTTAAAAAAAAGAAGCAATGTCGGAGCAGGAAAGAGGATAGCAAGCAGACAAAAAGCTCTTATATCAGCATTTGTGATTTCAACACAAACCTTGTGGGCTTTTGTCCACACACACACACACACACACACACACACCCCTTCCATCCCTGGAATCATGTGATTAGGTGCAAAACAATTCTGCCTTTCGTTCATAAGGCAGGTGCATTGTTATGGCTGTGGAGAAGCGCTAAAAAGAACGTTTATTAAAATCTAATGATTCGCTGAGAACAGTCCCATACCCTGCAAGCGTCCCAGAAGAATTGGGACATCCTGTTTTTTCCTCATGAAAGGACAGCAGCCATTTTGGGCACCATGATCTCGCATGATTTTATGCTATGACACACATACTGCCCCGAAAAAGTGCTTTTTTTCAGGGCCACAAGCACCCCAAAACATGTGTTTTGGGTGGCATGTCCTTAAAAGTTAGGGGGAAATAGTGGCATGAAATCACACAAGATCACAGTGGCCAAAAAACTTCGGGAAGATGGTGTCCCACAAGATGGCATCCCGATTTTGGCCTTCAATGTGTTGGAGGGTCTGTTGTCCCTGTGACATCACGACAGCTCCCCTCTAGGTCTCAGGTTTGGGCCCTAAAATCTTCTGGGTCTAGGATGTTCCTGACCTAGCAACTGTAGTGTACGCACTGCTGGTAGGAGGGCCAGGGGGCTGACCCCATATGAAGGAGTTTCCCCATATTTTAAGGAAGGCTTGTAGCTCAGAGTTAGAGCACCTGCTCCCAGGTTTGGTCCCCAGCATCTCCAAATAGTTCTGGGAACATTCTCTGCTGTCAGGGGAGACAAATGCAGCACTAGATAAAGCACCTTCCTAGGTTCCTGTGTTCGATTCATCAGGATCATTCCCACTGGGCACTTGATAGTTCATGGGTTGGGGCAGGCAGGAGTCAAACCGCAGCAGGCCCCAGTCCTTCACACTCAGTGTTAGAAACTGAGATATGAAAGCTAGGAGTTTAAATGGCACCTTTATCCTAGGTTATGGGCACAACGATGGAATGTCTAAGCCTGCTTTTTAAAGAAGAGGAATTACAAAGCTGAAAATGAATGAACTGCAGCTAAAATGTTATGTTCATTTTTCACAGGGTCCAGTCCTTCCCCTGCCCACCCCCCTAATATTCTTAAGAGGGCCTCTTCTCCAGTCTTCAGAGAGTAGCTGGAAGTGGGGAGGCAGAAAAAGGTCCTCCTTTCCTTCCACTCTGCAGTTCTAACCTGAAATCTTAAATACAGTACTGCCACCAAGAGCTCAGAAACTGCTTCCACTAAGGAAATTCCTGGTCGCAAAATGCACCTAGAACAATTGGAGTTTCGAACACTGTTAACGCTACAAATGCTAAGATAGGTTCCTAATTCTGCCTTTTCATTCCGACTGTAAGTCCTGTATTTTCCCAGATACTGCCCATTCCTTATTTGGCTTATGAGAGCCAGCAGACTTTTCTTAGCAGCCCTGTTTTGCACAAACCTGCTGCCCCCCCCCAAAAAAAAGAAACATACACCAAGTTTTCGAAATGTGCATGTGTGTGCTGCTGTTTGCAGTTGTTTTTGGTGCATTCGTATTGTTTATTAAGCTTTTAAGGATGGCTGCGGCAACACAGCCAGGTGGGTGAGGTATAAATAATACAAAATATAAATATTATTTTGAATAAATATATACATTGGGTCAAATCAACATGGGAAGTGCCACATCAAGGCTGAAAGTCTGAAAATTGCTTTGTAGAAGGAGTGCTGCTGGTGTTGGGGACTAAAACACACAGACATGCAACACAGATGATATAGAGTGATTCATTTGGCAGGAGAGAATAAGGGGAGGGTGGAAAGCGTACAGATAAGGCTGGAGGAATAAAGAGCAAAAGCATGGCAGTGAGTCTTGGTGACTCATATCGCTACTACTATTCCCCGATGTGCAGTGAACTTTGCTGGGGTGTGTAGGCACCTTCTCTTCTTGTGCAAATGCTTCCTTGCTCTGTTGTATTCCTAGTGTGGGGTTCAGACTTATACGGCAGCTGCTAGGTTTAAAAAGAAGAAGGAGGAGGAAGGGAGGAAGGGAGGAAGGGAGGGAGGGAGGAAGGAAGGAAGGAAGGAAGGAAGGAAGGAAGGAAGGAAGGAAAGAAAGAAAGAAAGAAAGAAAGAAAGAAAGAAAGAAAGAAAGAAAGAAAGAAACAGTAGCAAAAGATTAAAAATGCCATTTTGTCAAACCTCTCCCCAATGAACTTAATTTCTCAGCCTCAAATTCATCTGGCTGCCGTTGGAGAAGTTTCAACAGCAGTGCTGCTGTTCTTCCAGGTAGACCAGGCATAGAATCCTAGCGTTGCAAGGGACCATGAGGGTCATTTAGTCCAACCCCTGCAATGCAGGAATCTTTTGCCCAATGTGGGGCTCGAACACACAATCCTGTGATTAAGCATCTCATGCTGACCAAAACATGCTAGGGCAGGTGTAAGAGCTGTTTGACAGTGGAACGGACTCCCTCAGGAGGTTGTGGACTCCCCTTCCTTGGAGGTTTTAAAGCAGAGGTTGGATGGCCATCTGTCATGGATGCTTAGTTGAGATTCCTGCATTGCAGGGGGTTGGACTAGATGACCCTCGGGGTCCCTTCCAACTCCACAATCCTGTGATTCTATGAAATGCTGGAATCCACTGCAGCTGATGCCAACCTCCCCACTTTCTAATTTCTCTCTCTCTCTTTTTGATGGTCCAGCACTATAAAGAGAAACAGTGAGACAGGTGTCTGCAGCCTTTGCTAGGTTTCTTTTCTCTTAAGCCTCTGGGGCTCACACCAGGCACTTTTTCATGGTCCTGTCACACCCAGTCCCAGCCCCATTTATAGATAAAAGGACTGGCTTGACTTTTGATTGTAACGGTATATGTGACAAGGACCAGCATGTCTGTTCCGCTTGTCAGTGAAGATGCTTCCCCTCACTTTTTCTTTTTTTGGGGGGGGGGGGGCAAGACTTACTTAATTGCAGCCACTGCATGGGAAAGGAAGATCAAAAGTGTTCTGGTTTTGTTCCGTAATTGGATAGCGCTTCACAGACTAGTCAGCTTTAAAAGGGAAGATATATTACTCTCTGTGTACGTGTAGAAGAAAGAGAAGTGCCGTAGCAGCTAATATCCTAAATAAGCTGTTAAATTTCCTGTGTAAAAACAGGTCATTTGGCATAACAACAGACGTTGAGCATATATGAACAGCCACTCTGTTCACCGCTTTTGTGTGGGATGAAGGCAGAGGTTGATGAAGCTAATCTGGGAGCTCCCAAGATCAGCTTCATGTCTTGTAGAAGTAAAATACACTGGGAAAGATGGCTTTTTGGAATGTGGGTGGATTGTCAGATTACCACCCTGTGAAAATACTTGGAGAAAACATAATAAACTCACCCACTCCTCAGGACGGTTAAGTCCAGTCAAAGGCAGTTATGGGGTTGCGGTGTTCATCTCGCTTTCAGGGCAAGGGAGCCAGTGTTTGTCCACAGACAGTTTTCCGGGTCATGTGGCCAGCATGACTAAACCACTTCTGGTGCAATGGGACACTGTGATGGAAATCAGAGTGCAGGGAAACACAGTTTGCCTTTCTGCTGCAGCGGTACCTATTTATCTACTTGCACTGGCATGCTTTCGCACTGCTAGGTTGACATACATACATACACACACACATATATTTGTTAAAATGTGTTGATCTGGTTTGCACACAATGCTTAGCGTTATACGTGAACCTAGCCCAGTGGCTTAACTATAATTTAGTAACGATTGTTAAAAGTTTCTTGCAAATAAGGTTTTATAAGCCTCATTTAATTTTAACTATAGCTTAGCACTATGTGCAAATCCAGACCTTCTCCTTGACTATGGTTATAGAGACATTACCACCCAAAGGCAAGAGAGCTGTGAGTGAAGAGTGACCCCAAAAAAATATCAAACCACTCCCAAGGCTCTTCTGCTCTGTGTTGTAATAAACCAAGGCTTATATGATCGTCTGGCAGATGCCTCACCTTAAACTATGGTTAACGTTAACAGTGGTTTATCATTATGTGTGCTAAACCATGGTACAGTGGTACCTTGGTTGTCGAATGTCTTGGCTCCCAAACAAATCGGCTCCCAAACACAACAAGCCCGGAAGTGAGTGTTCCGGTTTGTGAACGTTTTTCGGAAGCTGAACGTCTGACATGGCTTCTGTGGCTTCTGATTGAGTGCAGGAAGCTCCTGCAGCCAATCGGAAGGCGCATCTTGGTTTTTGAAAGGTTCTGGGAGTCGAATGGACTCCTGGAACAGATTAAGTTTGACAACCAAACTAACGGGGAAGATTCAATATTTGCAAGACCAGAGGTTCACCGAGGACTGGGGAAAATTTACAGATTATCTGAAAAGTATATGTGATGAACAGACAATGCTTGTAGGCTTTCAAGATGTTCTGTGAAAATATGAGGAATATTGTAAAAAAGGGAATAAGATTGGGGAGGTTATATTTCAAAGGCAATATTAAAATTAGAAAATGTGTGAATAAATGAACAAAACGGAAGATTGGCAGAGAAACTGGGGGAAGTAAAAAAAAAAGAAGATTATGTGATAAATTCTGATATTGGTTATATAAATTTGTATTTGAAAATGAATAAAAATATTATATAAAAAAAAGTTTGACAACCAAGGTACCACTGTATTCTGTGTTTCCCAGTTCCTTGTTTTGTTTCCTTCCTGCATATTCATTTAAGTGGTCTGTTTCTATTGTCTTTATGGATTATCAACCCTTAGATTCCCCCTCCCTCCCTGCTGCTGCTGTGCTTTAATTTCAGATTTCAATATTGTTTTATTTATATGTACCATTGTATTATGTTTACTTGTATGAGCCACCTGTTTGAGGCCAAAAGTCAGGATAAAAACAGTTCAGTAAGTGAAACAAATAAACCCACATTCCTCAGGAATGCCATTCTAGTCTGAGCCTTTGGGATATGCCAGAATGTAAACTGAAACAAACGTGTGTGTGTGTGTGTGTGTGTGTGTGTGTGTGTTGTAAAACCTTCCCTTGGAACTTGTGTGTTGGGTTTGCCTAGGGCTGATTTCATGTTTTAGGAGTGTTCCTGTAGTAGGTTAAAAATCATAATGAGTTGCAAATAAGCACGTTGTAGTAGATTGAGGTGGCACTAAAACCACTGGCAGACGCCTCTTTGAAACCCAACGTCTTGGTGACTTACAAATGACCTTTGTAAGTTGGGTAGCTTTGTAAGTTAGGAAGAACTAAATAAAGCCTCATGAATAAAGTATCTCTTGGAAGGGAGGAAATCTATAAAAAGTGATTCCGGCTATTGCTCAGCAGTAATGGTCCTACTTATGCCACAGAATCCAATAGATGGGAGAGGAGGAGAAAGATTACTCAAAAGATGATGAATGCTCACTTTTCTAGTACTGTGCTCTACTGCACTGTTCCCTCCGATAATTTTATGCACTGACAGTTTGCAGATAAGGAATCTGTGTATGCATTATGGAACCCACACAACTGTGGCTCAGTGGTAAGACCACATATTTTGCATAGCTTAGTGGCAGGCCACACGTTTTGCATATACACAAGGCTGCATGCTCACACACACGCACACACACACACCGGCATCTCCAGGTACGGCTGGGAAAGTATTGTCAGTGTAGATAATACTGAGTTAGATGGAGCAGTGGTCTGACTCGGAAAAAGCAGTTTCCCGTGTTCCTGTATCCCACAGATTGCGTCAGAGAGAGCAGAGGTGATTGCAGAAATGGTGAAGAACATACTATTTTCAACACCTGCACAAACTGGGTGTAGTTTTTCTCTGTGCCAGCGATCTTCAAATGGTTTAACAACAACAATAACAATAACAATAACAACAACAATAATAATAATAATAATAATAATAATAATAATAATAATAATAATAATAATTTATACCCTGCCCATCTGGCTGGGCTTCTCCAGCCACGCTGGGCGGCTTCCAACCAAATATTAAAATACAGTAATACATCAAACATTAAAAGCTTCCCTAAACATAGTTCCATAGTTTTCTTACCGTTTTACTCCATCATGGAAACCAAGGTTATGTGCCTGTCTACCTTAGAAGGTTTTGTGCCTGTCTACCATCCAGGCACTGATGAGACTCTGCCCCCCGGATATGCTCTGAAGAGTTGGAGGAACCCCTAGAACAGATTTAGGAATGAGGAGGTGGGGAAGTCCTGTTGGTCAAGCAGGCGGGATGCATTACTCAGCGCTGCTTTGGACACATCCTTTAGTGCCTCTGGTATGTTAATTTATGCACGTTTTAATGTATGCACGTTTTTAGCGCACTCAGTGGCTACTCAATATATGAAATCAATGAGTCCTCTGAATAAGAATAGTCGCAAGTGGCTTGATAACACAGGGAGTGGGTGCACCCTTTTGCTGCTCCCCACCCACCCAAGTAATGCCCTGGTCCTAGGTAGATCTTCTACAACCTTCCATTTATTTTGTATTTCCACAGGGGAATCCTATTTTGAGTAAGGCCTTTCCACCATCCGTAACCCACCTTTAATTCAGTTAATAATAAACATGAATAATGGGATCTTCAAAGTTTTGTTTTGCCTTTAGTTAAACTTGTAAGGGCTTTAATGTGCTTTCTTCCATGGCTTCAAGAGGCTCCTGGTGACAAATTTGAGAACTCTTGGCATGAGCCTTTCTGTTGCTGTAAGAAGGAAGGATTAATTAAACCTAAATCATCCCTGGAAGATGCTTATCCGTCCTTCTTTGAATTAGTTATATGCATGTGCGTCTTTGTGTGCGCGCACCCGTGCGCTTCCATGCATGTGCAAATGTTCCACAGGCTTCCCCAGTAACTCAGTTATGCTGGTTCCAATGACTGGAGGCTCCACCAAAATTTCACCTAAAGCAAAATTCAGAATGAATTTGAGGGTTCTTCCTGAACAAACAAGAATTTTTTTGGGAATGGTTCTCAAGTGAATTCTGTGGGTTAAGTTGTTTTTACTATTATCATCATCATCATCATCATCATTATTGTTACTATTATTAAAGAAAACAACCTCGAAGGCTTGCATCCCCAGTGGTTAAACAGTCAAATAAAGTAGAAATTCCTGAGAGTCCTGCATTGCTGAGCATTGGATTAGATGATCCTTGGGGTCTCTTCCATCACAGCAATTCCATAATGCTATGAAAAGTCAGTTACACTCTCCAAATGGGCACTTAATTATGAATTCTCAACCATTACTACTATCCCTTTCTCCCTTTGGGCGTTTGGAACTGCCTTGGTATCCAGTGGTAATATACGGTTGCATTATCTAGTTGTAATCCTTCCAACAACCCTGTAAGGTGAGACATCGTTATTATCCCTCAGGTTGCAGGTGCAAGGACTGAAGCAAGAGAGAGGGGCTAGCCTAAGGCCATTGTCTGAAGTCATGGCAGAGATTTGAAACAGGGAGAGTAGAGCACAGTTGTTCAAACTGTGGGGCAAGCCAGCTCCCATCTGGAGGATGTCACCTTACCTGTAGCTGACCAGCTAAAGCTCACATAAGCTGGCACATTTGGTAAAAATAAATAAAAATAGCACAGGACTTGTCCAAAATTCTGCCCAGGCAAATCCCATGGTTTACCGCTGAATCAGAGCAAACGTCCATCGTTTTTTCCCGTGGATTGGCGTTTGTTCTGATTCGGCAGTAAACAGTGGAGAAAGCAGTGGTACAAATGAAAAAAATACCTTGGACCCAAGCCTGGGACAAGCAGAAAAACCTCTCGGAATTGTGCTTCCCAGGCACGGGACAAGCTGAATTGTGGCTGAGCCCCTAGACAGGTTCAGGTACAATCACAATGGAAGCCCAAGAGGAAGCGGGATGGTTGGAGAGCAGAGCCATCAAATGAGCAGCAGAGTTGTGGAAGATTTGCTGCAAAGCCAGTTCTCTCAACTCCACCTTCCTCCCGTATGTATGTATGTATGTATGTATGTAAAGCATATGCATTTGTGCTAAAACAGAAGGTAGATTCTGATGTTATGCTGCAAAAAGATAGAGCAAAGATTCAGACCTGAGGATTCCAGAACGCATCTGGCTGGCTGGAGCGCTCATGCAACCTGCATGAACCCCTTCTGATGCGCTGACACAGGCCTCCCCTTCCTGCTCTCCCAAGGCAAAGAAATACGGTATGTGTAAGATGGCTCAGTGAGCCGAACAGAGCCGAAGGGAACCTGCCTGCGAAGCCTGATTGAATTATAAGCAGGAATGAGGTTTGTAATCTCAGAATGGTCCTTAAGTGGAATTTCTCCCTAATCCCTGGCAGCTTTATTTACAGAAGGATCAAAGCGGGGATGGGAGGGTGTTGCAGGTCAGCAGGAAGTAGCACAGGGATCATAAATGCAGGAGCCGGGAGGGGGGAGGTTGCTTCTCCTCCCATTTTCAATTCCATTAGCAAAAATGTGCTAGAAAGAACACTGAGCACTTGAGAGTCAGGAAATGGTAACAGCTTAAGTTGCACAAGTTACAGAAACATAGACATATCCTGCCTGCACTGCCAGACTGGGCTCTTCAGGTTAAAAATAAATAACCAAGCAAAACACAGACTCACACACATAAAAAGTTACAATTAACCCAGCCCAGACCATTCCCAGCTGATGCTTTTTGTTTGTTTGTTTCAGCAGTATTTTTAGGATGCGCCAGTGAATATCTTTGACAAAGTTTCCACCACCACCCCTGTTTTCCTTTAAAAAATTCCTCAGTTCTTACTGTGCATGAGGAGTGCAGATTTCAGCAAGCTCCTTCCCTTTGATTTGAAAGCATATCGGCAGGAACATGTTATTTTGGTACATTTTATTAAAAGTGTGTGTTCTAGAAGGAATTGATGACATTCACAAGATTGCTTAAAGAGGAAGGCTTCAGATTATCTATCTATGTATCTATCATCTATCATATATCATCATCTACCTATCTACCTGTCTGTCTGTCTGTCTGTCATCTCCATCCGTCTTTAACAAACCTTTCTGGCCCGATCTTGCCTGTGCCACATTGTTGTGATTCTTCCCAAATTCCATTACTCATTGTCATTTTGTTTATTCATTTGTTACATTTCCATCCCACCTTATCTCCAAAGAGCTCAAGGAGGTTGCGAACATTGTTCTCCCCCACCCCTCCATTTTATCCTCACAACAGCCCTATGGGGTAGGTTAGGCTGAGAGAGGCAGTGCCTGGCCCAAGGTCACCCAGTGAGCCTCGTGGTCGAATGGGGAATTCATTGCCATTCATCTGTCACGAGAGACAATGGAGTGTGCTTCCGGGGGTGAAGCCAAACCGCTGGAGAATCATAGCGCCTGCTGTGGCTGCAGAGACCGGTAACTCGTAACAGCTGCTTCCTGCGTTGTTTTTTCTGCGTTAGTAACATCAAAGCGACCCCTCCTGGGTGCAAGGTGGGGCAGTGTGCGTGGAGGTCTTGGACTGCCCAGATGACAAATCTCCCCTCTTGGCATTGCTGATGGTGGTCCAAAGGAAAGGAAAGCAGAGCAATATGTTTGGCATCAGCTTGGCTGCAGGAGTTGCCTGAAGGAGGTGTACAAGGCGCCGTCCAACGGTCTTAGGGAATCCACTCTGGGTTTGTGTAGAGTTTTACTACTTAGTCTTTTCTTCTCCCAAGTGGGGACTCGAACTCTTTCTTCTCCCAAGTGGGGACTCGAGAGCCAGTGTGGTGTAGTGGTTAAGAGCGGTAGTCACGTAATCTGGGAAACCAGGTTCGCGTCTCCGCTCCTCCACATGCAGCTGCTGGGTGACCTTGGGCCAGTCACACTTCTGTGAAGTCTCTCAGCCCCACTCACCTCACAGAGTGTTTGTTGTGGGGGAGGAAGGGAAAGGAGAATGTTAGCCGCTTTGAGACTCCTGAAGGGGAGTGAAAGGCGGGGTATCAAATCCAAACTCTTCTTCTTCTTCTCTGTTTTCCCAGGCCCTCGTTTGACACTCTAACTACTAAACCACACTGGCTCCCTCCTACCCCAGGCCTGTTTTGTCTGTCTTTGTAGACTAGCATGTCCAAAGCCTATGGTGGGATGAGAAACCAGAATTTGCTCTGTAGCTCACATTATCCCTGACCATTGAGCACATTGGTTGGCGCTGTTGGGAGATGGAAGCTGAACAACATCTGGAGAGCTGCAGGCTCCCCATTCCTGGCCTATGGGCTACCAATGTCACCTCCATCCACCCCCCCCCAAAAAAGCAATAGGTGACCGCATGCATTGTATTTCACAACAACAGATCACAGTTCAAGCACTATTGCAACCACTCTTGATAGAGCAGTGGTGTGGCTGCTTTGGCTGCCATTGGCTTAATTGCCCTGAAGTCATAGAAAGGGTGGTTTAAGTGCAATTTAGGAAATTAATTCTGTGTATTTTCTTCGGTTAAGGATACAGTCTTATTTACAGTGGCATGTGAGGAAGCCCCATTGAAGCTTGTAGGGTTTAGAATCATAGAATCATAGAATCATAGAGTTGGAAGAGACCACAAGGGCCATCGAGTCCAACCCCCTGCCAAGCAGGAAACACCATCAGAGCACTCCTGACATATGGTTGTCAAGCCTCTGCTTAAAGACCTCCAAAGAAGGAGACTCCACCACACTCCTTGGCAGCAAATTCCACTGTCAAACAGCTCTTACTGTCAGGAAGTTCTTCCTAATGTTTAGGTGGAATCTTCTTTCTTACATAATGTTGCATCAAATAAGGATTGCCTAAGAATAATAGGCTTCATTGGTGCAACTGAACTGAGTCTGCATGATCTGTTTCTGTATGGTATTGTTCAAAGGAGGCTACAGAGTGGCTGCTTCTGACTCTATTCATGAATATTTACATAAATACGGAGGTGTCAGTCTAATTAGTGCTCGTGAATATGGAATCAGCAGGTGGGTGGTTATTCTGTTTTAATTAAACCAGATTAAAGGCTGTGTTCCTGTATATGTGCTGTCAGAGTTAGTCTAATCCTAATTAATCCAAAAGAAAGTTGTGCAAGTTAATTAATAGGGATTGGGAGAAGGATCCCCAAAGCACCTTTTTGTGGTGTGTGCGTGAGAATATTACCGCCATTTCCATGTCTTCATCTCTTTGATTGCATAAATGATTAAAGTGGGTTATTCATTTATTTATGGCACAAAATCAGTGGTAGGTTCAGCTGGGACTACGAGAATATTTCAACTTCCCAGCCCCCAACCCCACCCCAGCCCCAGCATTTTAGGTACCAAGGTGGTAGCTCTGCACTAGTGATGAGAATACAAATGTTCAAATTCCTGGTCCCCAGCATTTATTTTTTAGGGTCCCAGATAAGCATCCATTTTACCATCCCTTGCCTCTACCTCTCACTTACAGCATTGAAAGTGAAACCAGAAAAGGAGCCCTGTTCAGTTCTAAATAAAAAATGCATCGAAGCCAATAATTTGATTTGCAGAATGGAGGCCTGCCCACCTCCCACCCTCAGTGTCATTAATACTGGGCAGTATTAATATAAATCTGTATGCAATAAGAAATTCATGTGAAAGATGGCTGGATTCTCCCTCCTGGAGATGTGGTAATGTGAGACGAAACTGAGCTTTTAAGCCCTATAGGGTGAGGGACTGTGTTAATCAAATGTGTGCAGACTTCCTTTGGAATTACAAGCACCTGAGAAAAGCCATTCATCATCATGTATGCCAGGGAAATAAGGCAGCCCAAGGCTGGTGCATTTCCATTTATGTACTTATTTCATAAAATTTATACACTGCTTGATCATAAGAAACAAAACAAAAACAAAAACTCAAGATAAAGCAGTAAAATCAAGAAGAATTCACAACCATGCTTTAAAATATACAAACGTTAAAATGTTAAAGCAGGTTTAAATTTCCTCAACTTTCTGAGCATCTGAGTAGCACATCATTGAGCACAGGCTCCTCTTGTAACCTCGGCTCACCTGGTTTTAGCTGCACAAAGGGCCGCTGCCCTCCTTTGGTGTGTCACCTCTATTGCATTAGCTCTTCTCTTTTAATAACAGAAACCACCCCCCCCCTCAAGGTAGTGCTGTTTAGGGGTGATGTCAGTGCAGATGTAAACAAACGTGTCTGTGTTACTGGTGCATGTCAAACTGCCACCAAAATTATAATGAGTTAAATAGGAGCCCTTCTTACCTCATTTTTCATTGTCAACTAGCTTGTCCCGGCTACATTGGGAATTGATGAGGTGTTGAAAGATGCCTTACCTTTTGCAAGCTGCTTGTCTTTTCAATTTCTGCATTTAGGGTAGCTCCCCCCCCCCGCCGCCGCCGCCACTTCCCCTGTCCCTGTGTAACAGTTTCCTCATCATTGTCGTATCCATTGTAGTATATCTTGCTTTGCAGTCACTTCACACAAGCAAGAGAAGCAATATGGCATGGAGGCTGAGATTGTGAAAATGTTTATTATGCAAAAAATAGTCATACAGACATCTGGTGCAATTAATTCTGGGTGGACAAGAGGCACCCCGTTTTTGTCACAGTAGTTTTGCAGGTTCTGCAAACTGGGACATTCGTTATAAGGGCTGACACCAACCTGGTGTACTTGAAAGGAAAAGAAACTTTCCAAAGTGGGAGGTAAATTATTGTACTCTTATCGTGTGTTGGCAGCCGTGAACCTACCAGTGACTCCATACAAAAAAAATTAATTTAAAATCGCCCGGGCCATCTGATTCTCTGCAAAAAGGCTGTTTACGTTTTTTTTTTTAAAATGACAATAATGAAAACTGGAAGTAAAATCTTTCTTGCTGCTCCTCTTCCCCTGGAAAATAAGCCAGGTGCCTTGGCCTCTGCTAGTCCAATTAAATGTTAGAGGTGCACTTTGTCTCCTTCCAATTAATTCCAAAGGTGAATCTTTCCAACATACTTATGAATGGAAATGGCTTATGGGAATGCAAATACTACCTAGTGTTCTTCAGCTTGCAGTGGCTGGGTTTTCGCTTCCTTGTTTTAAAGGGTGGGGGAGAGGAATGAGAAATAGTCCATAAATAGGTCTCGTTACCTCCTGAGGTGGTTCGTGCAACATGGGAAGCCAAACTGGCCTAGCAAGACTGTGGGAATGTTCAGGCTCCTGGAGAAGACCTTGTGGATGCTTTGCTGCTCCCCAGTCGTTTTTACAGGTGTGCCTCACTTGAGCTAAGCCAGGGGTCAGCAAACCTTTTCAGCAGGGGGCCAGTCCACTGTCCCTCAGACCTTGTGGGGGACCAGACTATATTTTGGAAAAAAATAAAGAACGAATTCCTATGCCCCTCAAATAACCCAGAGATGCATTTTAAATAAAAGGACACATTCTACTCATGTAAAAACACGCTGATTCCCAGACCGTCCATGGGCTGGATTTAGAAGGCGGTTGGGCCACATCCGGCCCCCGGGCCTTACGTTTGCCTACCCATGAGCTAAGCCAAGGCTTAGCCTAGTGTGTCATCTGTACACATGGTTAAGTTCTCTCTTCACTAACCACAAGCTGTAACCAACGTTTGCACAGTCTCACCAGCCATAGCTTGGCATCCTTAATTGGACAAGGCCCTAAGAATCATAGATTCATAGAAGTAGGGCTGGAAAGGACCTCAAAGGCCATAAAATCATTGAATTGTAGATTTTGAAGGGTCATCTAGTTTGAAGGGTCATCTAGTCCAACCCCTTGCAATGCAGGAATCTCAACTAAAGCATCCATAACAGTTGGCCATCCAACCTCTGCTAAAAAAAAAAAAACTCCAAAGAAGAAGAGTAATTTAATTCTACCCCCTGCAATGCAGAAATCTTTTACCCAACGTGGGGGCTTGAACCCATGTCCCTGAGATTAAGAGTCCAATGCTTTACTGATTGAGCTATCCCAGACACGAGGGATCAAGCAGTGCAGCTTCATGCTTCTCATGGGCACCTATGAAAGGTTTTGTCCTGTTGCAAATAGTAGGCATGGACTGGGTGTGTCCGATTCTTATCAGGACAGTGGAGGGGCAAAGGTCCCCATTTCCACCCACACCACAGTCCCAAATCCAACTCAGCCATCCCTTCACCAGTTATTTGTTTGTAATAAAGATTAGCTACAAAACACCACATTATGTGACAAACATCACATCTAGTTTGGCCCTCAGCTAAATGAACCTAGCCTGACCTGGTGTCCGGCAGCTTTCTGTGTTCCTAATTACTAGCCTGTCTGCCCACAAATAACTGTGTTAGTGATTTGTTGATGAAAAGGGGAAAGGAGCTAGTGTTTTTTTTTTCCTAAAGCTTCTCTGTCAGGTCGCCTGGAGGAGATTTGTACTCATCACAGGTGGCCAAACAAGGAACTGTTTGCAAACCTGTATTTATGCATTTAAGTGTACAGACTCAGGGCCTTGTCTACACAAAGCGAGGGAATGCAGCAATTGAAATAACTGCAACATTACAGACTGCAGGCAGTAGAATTTTGAATGCTCTTCCACATTAAGGGGGGGTGGGGAAACCTCCCCGAAAATAGAAAAACAAAGACACTAGGGAGAAAGGCTAATAACCTAGCCTCTCCCTGTTCTGCTACTTTTTCCTTTCAGGAGGGTTTGTTTATAACATAGGGGTGTGTTCAGAATTGTGAAACCCCACCAACATTCTGAAGTAGTAAACCGTTGACTTTTGCATTCTAGCTACCTTATCGTTCTCTATCTCTCATTCTCTCTCTATTTCACACACGCACATAGAGCCATTTCAGTGCTCCAAGGGGGGAGATTTTCATGCGGATAAAAAGTATCACCAAAGGTTTGCAGAAGCACGCACACAAAATATTTATGACTCCCCACCCCACCAACCCCTAGCTCATATGAGGCTGGAACCCTGAACAAGAGCTCTCCACACCGCAGCTTCTTGTTTCGGGTTTCATTTCGATTTCATTAACTATACTGCATGTGTAGATTTGATGGAAAGGACTGTCCCACTTCAAGCCGCAGATGGGGGCTAACATTTTTGAATGCATTGTGCAGGGCAGCAATCTGTAGATCGAGAAACACAACAGCGAATACATTTGACTAGAAACACACACTCTCTCTCTGGTGTGCATTCAAAAGCTGCCATCTCTCTCTGCAGTCTGAAACTACCAAATTGAGCCATTTTGAGATTCTTGCCATCTCCTTCTGATTCCAATGCAAAGTAGGCCTCAGCCCGCATCTGTCATCTACCAGGGGTTGTTTCACAAGTGTGAACTGATGGAGGGTCGGGCAGGGGGAGGGGAAGGAAATTAATGGAAATAACCACCAGAATTGTGGTGGTCTGTAGAAACCTGTGTCGTGTTGGTCTGCCATAGTCAAAATAAAAAAAATCCTTCCAGTAGCACCTTAAATAGTGAGAAGGCGGGGAGGGGTATTACACAAAACAGAGAAACCAGTAGGAGAACACTTCAATCTCCCAGGACATTCTATACAAGATCTCAAAGTAGCTGTTTTACTACAAAGGAATTTCAGAAATAGACTGGAAAGAGAAGCTGCTGAATTGCAACTCATTACCAAACTTAAAACCATGGAGAGACCTGGTCTGAACAGAGACATTGGATTCTTATCTCATTATACATGACTAAGCCATTTTTCACCTTCTCACCCCTTGCCTTTTCCTGTAAGACCTATTGCAGTCGTTAAGTGTCGTCAACAGGCTCATCTCAGCTATCTGCCAATCACCCATTCCCACCACCCTTCTTAGTAATACCCCTCCCCACCTTCTCACTATATAGAAGGATCTGGCAACTTCTGTTTCAGTGTATCTGAAGAAGTGTGCATGCACACGAAAGCTCATACCAATAAGTAACTTAGTTGGTCTTTAAGGTGCTACTGGAAGGAATTTTTTTATGTAGAAACCTGCACTGTGTATTGAATAATGTTATTATATGGGCCGCTGTGCAAAAGATGAGATGGTGGGGAGCGATGCGTTGCTGCAGCTGCCCCAAATTATGCTCTTGGCCACATTTTACAAAGTCTGTTCCAGTCTGACCTTCTGCATAGCATAGCAACGGTCACAGCAAATTCTCCCAGCTTGGGAAGACTTGCTGTCATTTCATAGCTTCCGCTTTTGCCAAGGGGGGGACAAAAAGAAAAACCCTACAGACAAGCAACTTTTGCAGCTAGATTAGAAGAGATAAGAAAATAACCCATATCCTGGAGTTTCTCCCACTACAAATGTTGGGTGTGGGGTTTTGTTTTGTTTGCCATGACCCTATGCAGACTTGGTTCTCCAGCATGAAAAGTGTGCAGTATTGTAGAAGTTTAATCCATCTGCGTTGGGATCATTCAGAAATATTTAAACACATTTGTACGCCCTAAGCTGCTTTGGTATTCTTTATTGAAACTTATGATTCTGCACATTTTGGAAGAACCTCCTTCCCCCAGCATTTGGTTTTTTTTATAGATTTGCTCTGGCAAGTAAAATGGTCACAGCCTCAGTCAGACTTTCCTGATGGCTGGTCAGAGCATGTTCTAAACCCCTGTCGGCCTTTAGCAGCACTCATGCAAACCCCATTTTTAAAGGACAATGGGATTTTATGCTAAAGGAGAAACTGGACCTTGGGGTTCCTTACACACACAGTGATTGTTAACTGGATCCTGGGGTAACAGCTCAATAAATCTTGGGGTACTGGGGAGCTGCCTGGCAGAAAAATTGGCATTTTAGATTGCAGAAGAGCCAGGCATTCCCTTTCTGTACACACACGTGTGCGTACACACACACACACACACACACACACACACTTCCCCTCTCCCTCCCTCACAGTTTATTTATATCCTTTTGAGATACAGTGGTGCCTCGCAAGACGAAAAGAATCCATTCCGTGATTCTCTTCGTCTAGCGGTTTTTTCGTCTTGTGAAGCAAGCCCATTGAAGGATTAGCGGATTAGCGCTTTTAGCGGTTTATCTGCTGATCGGATCAGCTGATAAGCGGCTTAGCGGCTTAGAAAAAGGGGGGAAAGGAAAAAAAAACAGCAGGAACTCGCAAGACATTGTCGTCTTGCGAAGCAAGCCCATAGGAAATTCGTTTTGCGAAGCACCTCCAAAACGGAAAACTCTTTCGTCTAGCAAGTTTTCCGTCTTGCGAGGCATTCGTCTTGCGGGGCACCACTGTAGATTATAGGTATTCTGGCTCATTCATTCATTCATTCATTTATTTATTTATTTATTTATTTATTTATTTTGTATATCACCCTCCATCACAGGGAGGCTTACAATATAAAAGCACAAAAATGCACCACAGAATAACAAACAAAAACAATACCCCCCCCCCATTTAAAATGCCAGAAATTGTTTAATTAGCCAAAGGCTTTCTACGGGGCTTTTAAGCTGCAATCCTAGGGCCACTTACCTGGGCCAATTACTGCAACATGCGGAAGCCATTTGTTCTGGATTTGAGGTTGGACGGACTCAGACATGTGCTAATCATGCCACTATCGCTTAGAAAGCTTACTATGTAGCAGTGCCCAGCATGTGAATAGGTGGTTAGTTTTAACCAGCAGTAATTGGGCATGTTCAGTGCTGCCATGACATGCTCTCTTGGTCACTTGGGAATTTGAAGGACGAGAGAGAGAGAGAGCGTGCGCCTTTCAAGCATATTAGTTCATGGTGAGAATGGACCTGATGAGATCTGGTAGGAGGCTATTTGAAGTAGTGGTTACTTTGGATTAAACAATGCAGATATCACTTGAGGGTGTGGCCTGCCTAAATGTGAGAATATTTGCTTGGTTGGAAGAACTGAGCAGAGACACCTGAAATAATAAGGTTGTGTGTGTGTGCCTATGTTCCCCCCTGCCACCTGCAATCTATCCGGCGGGGGAGTATTTGTCAGGCACTACTTAGCTCTCTGTGGGACGTGGGTGGCGCTGTGGGTTAAACCACAGAGCCTAGGACTTGCCAGTCAGAAGGTCGGCAGTTCAAATCCCCGCGAGGGGGTGAGCTCCCGTTGCTTGGTCCCTGCTCCTGCCAACCTAGCAGTTCGAAAGCACGTAAAAGTGCAAGTAGATAAATAGGTACTGCTCCAGCTGGAAGGTAAATGGCATTTTCATGTGCTGCTCTGGTTTGCCAGAAGCTGCTTAGTCATGCTGGCCACATGACCCGGAAGCTGTACGCTGGCTCCCTCGGCCAATAAAGCGAGATGAGCGCTGCAACCCCAGAGTCGGCCACGACTGGACCTAATGGTCAGGGGTCCCTTTACCTTTACTTAGCTCTCTGCGGGTCCAGTATTCTCTAACTCACTATGGCATTCTAACACACAGGGAAGTTTCCTTACATTGAACATTATTCTGTCCCCTGAGAATATGCTCACTCCCTCTTAAAGGTGATTCTTCATCCTCCTATAACAGTCTTTCCCCAAAACGGTGACCTCCAGATATTTTGGACCAGAATTCCCATCAGCCTCAGCCATCCACCAGTTTAAGGAATGTTGTTAAAGGTTCGTTGTGCAGATATCTGAGAGTAGCAAACGAGTGGCCCTTTCCTTTCCTTTTTCCTTTTAAAATAAGCTCCAACGTCCGCTGAGGTGGCATTTAAGAAACACACAGCTACGTTTTAGCACCAGAGCAGCTTATACAGCCTGTGTAGCAAGGAGGGAGTAGCGAGATTGCTGTAGCATTTGAAGGAATATTGTTATCTCTCTGATATAACATGACAGGTGTTTTGTTTAACCTGACGGTGGTTGTAGATGTGTTGAGCCTTGGAGCTTAGAGATGGCACACATATAAACTCAGCATCTTGTCTGCATTAAGGCAATTCAAACAGTCTGCATAGCGCCAGGTAGTTAACATGCAACCAATCATCTGTGACATGCATATGCCCATTTAACATGTATGTGTGGCCAGCAAGCTCCTCTTTTCTAGAACCCTGAAAAATGGAACTCCCTGACCCAATAACCTTTTGTATTTTATATTGTCTCCTCTTTATTGTTTAATGTATCTGTAGCTTTAGTTCTGAAGTGGTATGAAAAGCTGCAAGTAAATAAATACATGTTGGTGTTTGCTGGTTTTCTGCCAGAACTTGAAGGCTTTCTCTTTCAGGCAGCTTTTAATTCTGTTACTATTTAAGTGCTAATTATTTTTTACTGACTGGTTTTCTCAGTTTATCTTACGCTGTTTGTGGTTATCGTTGTGTTATTCATTATTATAATTTTAATGCTGTGGATTATGTTTGTTTCTAATTCTGTCTGTTGGTTGGAGTCTGTTAGCTGTTTCAAGTGCCCCCGTAAGGAGATGGGAGAGTGGGACAAAACATTTTAATATAAATTTTAAACGCTGTTTTTCATTTCAAAGCAAGCCGGGATAAAAGATGGAGGAGTTTTGACACTGCTGCTCACAGTTTGCAACTCGGCGTGCAATGAGAACTTACTTAATTGCTTAAATAATTGACACAAAGAGAAGGTTGTTAAAATGTTTTTAATAAAATCATATACAGGGAAATCTCAGAGAAATTAATTGAATATGTTACTAACTTATTTTTAAATGAATTCTGTGGCTTGTAAATGAGAGCCTGGTAAACAGCCCTGGAGAAACAACGCTGGGAAAGATGTATGCTGGGTTTTTTTTCAAAAAAAGGAAGAAGGCAGTTTGGCCTAGGAGGGCGCTTGAGGCCAGACAGGATCCTTGGAATGACCTTAGTCTGACCTCTGCATAATACATTCAGAGCATTTCAGCAACTTCAAGCATTAAACTGAGCATTAAACTGCCTATTGTTGCTACAGCAGGGGGTGGACAGTTTTGTTCTGCTGTGTGGACAACATAAGAAACACATGCGCTAGACGGATGGGGATAATTTGTGTATTTAAATTGCATGGCATGGTTTATCCTTCAGCAAAAAAAGAAAAGAGGGGGTGCTAGTGTGACTTACAGATCTCAATGATAAGACATTCCCTGGCTCCACGGTATAAATGACATGACACAAAAGGGAAAAAGCATTGGGATGGAAGAGGAAAAGCAAAAATATATATCGTGTGATGCTGCCTGTTAAAAGGGACTTCCAAACCTCAGGGTAACCCAAACTGTATTATGAAGACCTGACTTCTAACTCCTTGTAAACGATCCAAAACAAGCAAATACCTCTCCTGGTATATCCCACGGAGGACCTTACGGTCTTCAAACAAAAACATCTTGGAGGTCCCGGGCCACAGGGAGGTTAGGCTGGCCTCAACCAGAGCCAGGGCTTTTTTTGGCTGTGGCCCCGATCTGGTGGAACGCTCTGTCACAAGAGACTAGGGCCCTGCGGGACTTGACATCTTTCTGCAGGGCCTGCAAGACAGAGCTGTTCCACCAGGCCTTTGGCCAAGGCACAGTCTGACCCCCTCCTTCTGTAATCCTCATAGAACTGTAGCCCAATGGTTGCCATTAATTTGATTTTGAATTGATTTTAGAATGAATTGATTTTAGAATGCTGTGTCACTTTTATTGTTGTTAGCTGCTCTGAGCCCAGCTTCGGCTGGGGAGGGCGGCATATAAATTAATAATAATAATAATAATAATAATAATAATAATAATAATAATAATAATTAATGCTGCTGTTTCTAATCATTTGAAGGACAAGGATCTATGAAGGTCACCGAAACCTAGTTGGCTGGAAGTGATATTCAATCTACCACTTTGGCTTCAGGGATTCTAGCCTCAGTGGCTAGAAGCTTGATTTCTTCTAAAATGAAAATTAAAAAAATTCCTTCCAGTGGCACCTTAAAGACCAACTAAGTTAGTTCTTGGTATGAGCTTTCGTGTGCATGCACACTTCTTCAGATACAGTGTGTATCTGAAGAAGTGTGCATGCACACGAAAGCTCATACCAAGAACTAACTTACCGTAGTTGGTCTTTAAGGTGCCACTGGAAGGATTTTTTTTATTTTGACTATGACAGACCAACACAGCTACCTATCTGTTTCTAAAATGAAAACTGAGATTCTGAGCTCAGTACCTATTGCATGTCTCTCCCCCCCCCCCACTTCCATGCACTTGCATAGAATACATATAGCCCTGACTATGGCATAAATAATTTGAAGCCTCAACTGTGCGATGCTGGAGCTTTCTGCAGCCCTTCATTAAGCTGTCATGAAAGCTGGAGGCTATCATGTATTTCCAGGATGTTGTCCATGCTCTCTTATGATGCAAGTTCTTACAGTCAGAAGATTAAAAAGCAGAAACTCTCCAGCTGCTAATCCCCCGCCCCTCAGTCTGCTCCTGGCTCATTGTTTATACATGATACATTTAACTTTGGGTAGCCTCTCTCGTGCAACATTGCAGCCTAAAGCCATTACCTCCAGCAGTTCTGTTGCTGTTTGAAGACAGCTGTCCCCTTGCAGGTAAAAGCAGAGTTAGGTGGTTTGGCAAATAAAGACAAGTCAAGAAATCGGGGGGGGGGGGAGGAATAGAATTCACACTTAATACAAAACATCCTGCAGAAAGCTTAGCTGGAAACATTTGCTCCCAAAATAAACTTGGCATGGAAAGCAAGGCAAGCTTATTTGGCTCGCTTTAATTTAAGGGAGGATTGCAGTATAAATGCCTTGTAGTTGCAGATGCTTTTGTAATCCTTTATTACCCACAGCAGTGTGTTGTGGATGGAGATCAGCGTTACATTAAACACACAGCCCCTGAGTGTTGGAGAGGGCTCGCTAATTCCTCTTGCTGACGTTGGCTGTTTGGTTTCAACAGAGCCGATGCGCTGGAACGCATTTGAGCCGAGTCACACAACCCCCTCAAAAGTCTGGTTGCCGCCAAAATACTCAGCCCCGCGCTGAGTTTCCAGCTCGGCGGCATATGCTGAGAAAGGTTGTGCTGTTGGTACAATTGCTTTCGGCCACGAGCAATAGTCCCGCTGCCCCTAATTTAAGGGAAAGGCTGTTGCTCAGTGGTAGAGCACATGTTTTGTAATGGGGCAGGAGAGCTGAAAATAATGCCAATATATTTCACATCTGGCAACCAATGTCCCCCTTTGGGTTTCGGATAGTACATGGGTAGACAAGTCTGAAAAGCCCAGGGCACAAATTTTCACAGCCGTCTAGCAGCTATGGTGGCTTATTTATCAGAAGTAGATAAATAGCAAAATATACATTGCCGCTAGTTGGGACAGCAGTTTAATATCAGTGATCCAACATTCATTTTCAAGTGCCAGTTGACAAAAATGGCTCTAAAAAAACTGCTTCAGGCTCTGGTTTCTAACCTTGCAGAGGAATGAAGACTAATGTCTTTAGTGTAATTCTTCCTCCCCACCTTATAAAAGAAACAAAACAAAAAAACCTGAAGGTCTTCACTAGTGCTGCAGGCAAGCAGGAGTTGCTGATAATCCTCTTCTGCAATGCAAATAAGTTATGTATGAGCTTGCATGCTCTGGTCTAATTAAGAGATGCTTTAATTACACTGAAGGTTCCTGAATGATTTAGCAATCAGTTAATATTGCTGTGTAACTGTAGGCTCTGTTCTGCAACTGGAGTTGAGTTGGAAAGGGACAGCAGCCTGTCACTTAGGTCTTGACACAAAATGCAATTCAAAGGACCTTAATATGTGTGTTTGCCGTTTCGATGAACTTCCACCTTACCCAAATACTTCCAAGTTATATTACAATACATGGGCTTCTGAGGCAGGTTAGCATGAGAGAACTACCTTGCGGAAAGACTGCAACTCAGTTATGGGACTGCAAAAGTTCCCGGGTTCAATTCATGGTGCCTCCAGGCAAGCCAGAACAGAGATGGGGGAGCAAGGGAGCAATTGGCCTGGGACTACGATTTTGACAGGGCATATACCCTGAGTCCCCCTCAGGCAAACAGGGACCCTTTGGTAAAAATTACTGATATTGTAAAGAGAGTCAAGGGGCAATCCCTTTGCCACAAAATATCAATATTTTAAAGCTCAATATAGCTCAATAGGCCAGTGGTCTGACTTGGTATAAGGCAGTGCCCTACATTCCTGGATACGGCAGCAACCAGTGGTTTGCAGAGTTTTGAACCTGGGCCACTTAAACTGACACCTACCACCCTATCCCAGTGGTTTTCAAAGTGTTCTCTAAAGGCCGCAAACAGTCTCCATGACACCTAAACCACGGTGATGTGATCCTTGAAGAATCACAGTGGTAGTGTAGGATCCCTCTGAAGTTTATCAGGATTTCTTCAACTGGAAGGTCGATAATGGCAGCCGAGAGAGTTGCCTGAGACACAACTTGTCTGGCCTCACTGCTCTTCCCTGGGAATGTGGAGCCGCAGGTGCATTTTAGGACATGATCTGAGTTCACACAGGGCACTGGGGTGGTCTAACAGGCATAGCCAGATTCCAGAGCCCCATGTAGACTGTCTTGTGTACATCCTGGGGGTTCTGTTCATGTACGAAGATTACATGGCAGATGATTCAATTAGGAAAGAGTTTCCAGCATGCAGAAAATTTCAAAATCTCCATAATAGGAAACTATGCCAGTGGAAGTTTCCATCACATACTGGAAAGCCTGGGAGAATGGCAATGCATGGTGACGTTTCTACTGGGCGTGGGCCTCTTAGGGCTGAACTGGATGCTCCCAAAGCTTTGTTTCCACCCCACCCCCCACAAGGTAACACAAACCTGGGTTGTGATGGGGAGAATGCAGGGGGAAATCACCTGCAAGGACGTGTGCTTTACCCTTCTACAGCTGCCAGTTGTTTCCTTAATACTCCCTGGTCTCCCCCATAATCTTGCTCCTCAAGCCAGGTTTATTTCCAGTTTCAGAGCCTGGCTTGGGGAGGGGATGGTATTTGAAACAGGCAGCGTATTTGCTGATTCTTTCTGGTTGATATCTTCCTTGCATCGCATCACAGGGGCACTCGGTGCAGAGTCAAACTATGGTAGATGCAATAGCGGCCACCGAGTTGGGTGGCTTTGAAACAGGTTTGGACAAATTTATAGAGGATAAGACAATCAATGCCCACTGTGACTGTATACTTCCATCTGTATTGGAGGCGGTGTGTCTCTGAATATCAGTTGCTGGGGAGCACAACTAGGGAGAATGCTGTTAAGATCATCTCTTGTGTATGGGGATTTGGTTGACCACTGTGAGGATAGGATGTTGGACTGTGCTGGGTCTTTTGTCTGATTCAGCCAGCCATTTTTTCTCCTGTTCTTACTGAGGACCCCATTCTGCTCTTAGACACAGAACACACACACAATGCAAGAGATATATCAACCCTCATCACCAGACATGCACTGCAGTTCTTCAACCATATATAGCCAAAGTATCAATTCACACAGACTTGAACATTATTTTCTGTTTAGAGTAGGCTCTGGAGAAGGAGCATTTCTTATAAATATTTCTCCTGTCCAGTAGCAACCCTCACTTTTATCCTCTTGGAAGCATTTGCTGGGATTACTTTTTCCCAGAATAAATAAGACAGATAGGTTTAAATAAGATCGTTGTCTCGTAATAACTTGCTTTGAAATTACACCCTTCACTTGCCCCAAACTGGGGAAGCAAAATCCTGTTCTATGCTAAAAGTAAACAAAAAGTGAATCCAAATTCACAGCCTGTATCTGAATGCAAATATATTGGTGCCTGGAATGTTGCTAGCCTGAACAGGCCATGTAATATCCTCTGCTTTGCTGTGGAACAAAACACAAAGTGCCACACTGTTCAAGAAATCTTTACAATCTTAAGAGAAGCATCTTCAAGCAGTATCAGAGATGCTTCCTGAAAGCACAAAGGACGGGTCAGATTTTTGCCCTTACCTCTCATGCTATTATCCAAGAATCTATTTGTTTTGTCACAGCCAAGGTTAGATGGTGCGTTTAGGGTGGGTTTTTTTTAAAAAAAAAAAAAAAACTTTGACAAAACAGAATGCATTTAGCTTGATACTCCACTCATCTCTTTTCAACCATAGTTTAGTGTGTTAACTCTGCTTGAAAAGAGATGAGTGGGGCATCGCGTTAAAGCACAAAACACAGTGATGCGGGGGGGGCGGAGTTTGGCAGTAGCCCTCCACACACACATATATAAATCTATCCCAGAGGCTGGAAAAAATGAAATAAAACCTGCAGCTTTTTAGACGGCAGATTGTTGAAATGAGCCATACATTTCTCTTCTCCGAGGCTTGTGAAATGTTCCTTAAAAATATAAATAAACCAACTGTCAGTATGCTAGGCCTAGGGACAGATTGGGCTGTGAATGGGAAGAGGCTGAGAGATGGAGGAAGGTAACACTACCCGTATAGTAGTTAACTGCTAACACTGTGCATGTGAATGGGGTTTGCTTGGAGAAGAGAAAACAGGAATGGATACAGAGGAGGTATTACCAAAACAAAACAAAACTTCATATACAGTGGTATCCCAGGTTAAGAACTTAATTCGTTCTGGAGGTCCGTTCTTAACCTGTAACTGTTCTTAACCTGAAGCACCACTTTAGCTAATAGCTCCTCCCGCTGCTGCCGCGCCATTGCTGTGCGATTTCTGTTCTCATCCTGAAGCAAAGTTCTTAACCCGAGGTACTATTTCTGGGTTAGTGGAGTCTGTAACCTGAAGTGTCTGTAACCCGAAGCATCTGTAACCCCAGGTACCACTGTATAAACATGTGTACGTTTTCACTGGTTTTCTCAGGGCCAGGCCTTTTCCAGCCACGTAGTCTGACTGAAGCATCTGTCTCAAGAAGCAATACAAAAATCATAGGCTGAAACAGCATGCCCTAGAAAATTCCAGAAAGGCACTCCAGGCAGGAGGGAGAGAAGCAGGCAACTGCACTGGCAAGAAGAAGAATTGCTGGCACAAACTTTATATAGGTTAGGAAGGGCAGTGACCCATCTACGTGGAGAAAAGCAAAGCTAGAAGACTCCCAAGGGCAGGGCAGTTTTATGCAGAGATGCAATTACCTAAGGACAAAATAGCCAGCCCTGAATGTCATTGGAGTTGATTCTTGACAAATGAAAAATGCCCCATTTTTCAATAGGCCTCAAAACCCCACCACCACCTTTCAGCTTACATGTTTTATCTTAACTTCCCCTAAATGCCTTCTCTTGATATTTTGAAATTCTCCAAGGAAGTGGAAACTTGTTTTGCTACACATGTTCTCCCACCACTACCTTCGCAGTCTTTCCTTTCTTTCCATTTTGAAAACCGCCCACCCTCGCTCCAGCAACCCACAGCTGTTTACACTGACAAAATATGAATGAAATCTTTAGAAGCTGAGATCGGTCTGTAACTCTCCTACAGGGGCTTATTTCTTTTTAATTGATGGATGCTCTGAACCATTGCAAGAATTTCCACACTATGCTATCTCTCCGGGGGGGGGGGGAGAGAGAGAGCAAATCTTCTTTAGCCAGGGGTGGGAGAAGCACATCCAAATGTTTCCTGCGTTTATAGTAAGCTGCAAGCTTTCCTGATAAGGACTCCTTTAGAATTTATTTTAAATGAAAGCGACGAGCATGACATGCTTCTAGTTAGGTTCTTAACAAAAACAACATAGTCTTATAAATACCGTTGCTATTAATAAACACCAGGGAAAATCAGAAGCCACTCTACGCAACATCTTTCGCCATCCCTTTGTCTAAGTTCTTCATTATGCCCATAGAGGTCCTTAAAGTTTGTGGTAAGAGGGGGCGGGGAATGGTGGGTTCGTGGTCCATTTTTCCAGCTGTTCTTCCTGCGCTGGCATCTTTTCTTTCACTGAGGGCCACAGGTTGCTAGCGACTAGGGCCGCCTCCCCCAATCTGGAGGCCTCTGAACATTTTGGACTACAACTCCCATCAGCCACAGCAAACATGGCCAATCATGTTGGGGATGTTGGTTCTTGTGGCCCAAAACATCTGTAGGGCACTACATTGGGGAAGGAAGACTGGCCCAAATATCAGGGACAATGGGACCTGCGGCCTGCAACATTTGGCTGGCCACAGGTTACCATCTTTGGTGTAAGGCCTCAGAGCAGTGGGAGAGCAGAGAAGCAGGGCTATTCCATCACCTCTGTTGAGAGACCAGGTCCCTTTGACCCTCCCTCAGTTGTCACCTAGCAGCAGCCATTCTTACTGGGCCACCTGAACTTTTTCTGTCCCAGCTGATCATTATAAGAACTAGCCCTGAGCTTTGTCCTCCCTCTCCCCATCCATTTTTCCGTGTGTGTCATGGAATGTAAACCTGAGGGCAGGGACGGTCTTATTATTGATCTTGCAAGCTGCCCTGAGAGCCTTGGAGTAAAAACACAGTGGGTAAATCAGTTACAGCATACACAAATAAGTTGTGGTTCTGTTTTTCCTTTTGCTTTATGGGGAGTAGAAAGTTTACCTGTAAGAGTTTGCTGAGGGGCAGCAGCAGAAACATGCAGTGGTTTTCTGTATTTGTCCACACCTGGCCTTAGTGTGAGATAACTGTCTGCGGTAGTTGTTAAGCATCAGATTTAGTTATCAGGCATGAGAGATTCTCATGAGGGGTTGCTGATTCTTCTTCTAGTAACGGCTGTAGTTGCTTATAGATTGAGGAAGAGAAAATGGTGGTGGTTTAGAACCTGACAACACACACTTAAACTGATATGTACAAGCGTGTTGTGCATATGTTATGAAAAACAGAACTGAAGTGGAATGCAGCAGACTCCTGTTACAGTGACATACCAAATAATGAATAAGCTCAGTTCCTATCAGTACTGTAGAATATCTCAATTTAAAATACGATATATTCTCAGCAAAGCGTGGTGCTGTTTGCTGGAAGGTTATTACTGCTAGAAGTTACAAGGTTTGCTCTGGCAAAATACTGGGAAGGCGAAGACATTCTTGCGTTTCTTACTCATCGCATTTCTTTCCATGGAGGACCTGGGAACATAGGAAGATGCCTTATGTGTAGGAATAGGGCAGACAGTTGATTCAGGTCTCATTTGAAGCCACATCTATCAGATTCGCATTTTGCGAAACAACATGTGAACCGAAACAGCTTATCTGAAAATTCACACATATCTGAATTTTTCAACACACTTTGCCCAGCAGTGTTTTAAAACTATACACATATTAGAGGAAAGTGTGCAAAAAAATGGAATATATTGGTGAAAACAACATACACAAATACATTATATTAGGGGAAATTGCTTGCAAAAATGTGTACATTAGTCAAAACCGCATACAAAAATGTGTTTATGAAGAGAAATTTGCACTAAAACACTGATGAACTTCCATGAGGAACCTGTTTTTTAAAAAAATGCAAAATGTGGAGAACTTGATTTAAGATTGAAAAATGAGGAAGCAAGGGATTGACAGATCCTTCCATCCCTGCTTCTATCAAGTAAGACCATTGGCCCACATAGCTCAGCACTCTCCCCACAAGGTTTCTGATTAGAGACTTTCCTGGTTTTACCTGGAGATGCCCGGGGTTCAAGCTGGGATCTTCTACATACAAAGCAAGTGCTCTGTCACTAAACTATTGCTTTTTCCCAGCGTGTAAATATAAAGACACACTTATCAGTGGGAGAGCTTTAAGCATAGCCCTGTTTCTTTCATTACAATCAGTGAGATTTTTAACATTCTGACCTTGGATTGGATGTTTCCAGTACTACAGAATTGCTTGTTTGCAGCAAACAGGCGTTTTACAGGAGCACATGCTGTTGTTTAAAACAGCCTGCAACTAACTTGTCTGCCTTTGCCTGTGTTCCAAAGTGACCATTGTTTGGCATGTTAGTATATGAGTAGGCATTGTAACTAGCAAACATAGATCAGCATTAACCCAACGGCACTGGACAGATAGGAACACTTGCAAACAAAACAAACAAGTGAACCTTTTCAGAAGTCAAACAGCCAGGGCTGTAATCAAAGTCCCAGCTGAAAAGAGAGCATATGAACTGCACCTCCTGGGCTGGAGCAGCCACCTTGCCTCATCTCCCATCGCCTTTTCCTCCCTGCGGGCGCCGAGTATGCCTGTTCTGAGTAGATAAAAGAAAGAAGAACCACTTCCCTCCTATGCACTGGTTGCTAGATGTGTATTCCACAGTTCTGTGCCAAAAAAAGTGAAGTCAGTTTGGTTAATAAAGCCACTTCCGAGCTGGAGAGGAGGTGGGGTTGCGAGCCCACCCCCTCCCCACGCATGCGAGGTCTGGCCGACAGCCCCCGCGAGAGTAGGGGAATCCTCAGGTGCGTCATCGCCCTGGCCAGCCAATCGGCAGGCGGGGGAGGCGTGGCCTGGAACATTTAAGGCTGGCGCGCCCGGGGGCTTTCCTCTCTTCCATTCCAGCTGCTTCGGTTTCCCATCCTGCCCTCCCTTAGGTTTAGCTCTCTGACATGCTATGGACTCCGGTTGGTCACCGCAAGGGGCCTGGTAGGAATTTTTCCACTTGGCAAATTGGCACAAGCCATTTGGTTTTTTCGCCTACCTCGTAGCAAATGTCACAACTTTCCCGGTATTGGCGGTCAGGCATTGGCAGGGTTATTGTTATGCAAATGAAGGGGGAAGGAAGCGCCATCACCTTCCCCCAAAGCAAAGGGTAGTCCGGTAAAGGACTCCGGGGGGCGTTGCCCTGTCCGAAGCCTATGGAGGTGTGGGCCTAAGGCACGCCCCCGAGCTGTGACACCTGGGGGATCCTAGTTGGCATACTTCAGCAGGACTCCCCCGGCTGGTGGTTAACCCTTCCTGGTCTTCATGCAATTGGGCTGAAGCCGGGTAGTCGATAGGAACCAATGCCTAAGGCCAATGCCTCTCAAATCCTGTAATCAATACGCCCATTAACCTTAAATAAAGTGTCCTGTGTCTTCATTTCACTAGGGGGGAGGGGATTTGCCACGCAAAACTCAGCATCATGACAATCTCGGCGCTCAATTGCGTTATGCCAAGAATGCAAAAACACACTCATTTCTGCGCTCTCGCACTCTCTCTCTCGTTGTCTCTTAGAAAGTTAGCATTTATTTCCCCAAGTTTAAACAACCCCACCAGCTTCTATAGAATCGCGGCTCAAGGCTGTAGCTTCCTTGTTAAGTGTGCTTACTTCGCTGGGACATAATTCCAGCGCAAGGCAGGTTTGCAGTGAGTTTGCTACCACAGTTTACAACTGCTGCCATTTGTAGGAGTCACTAAATGTGCCTCTTCATCAGGCTGAATGGGGCATATGCTGTGGCATCTGTTGGGCTCATGCACTCTGCCCAAACACTCTTGGACTCCCTTCAAGTTAAAAAAAATTAAAAAATACACGCCTGCAGAGCATGAGATCCACCAAGCTGGATAGAGGTATCCAGGAGGGCTGGGCAAAACTTTCCATTTTGATTTCTCTCGATTTCTTATTTTTTCCAATCTTCAGTTTGCGGTATATATTTTCAAGTCCCAGTGAAAATTCATCAGCCCTGCTCCCTTTCCCTGTGGCCCAGTATCCTGTAGCAGTTGGTCATTAATCTGAGAAAGAATGGCTTGCAATAATTTCTCCCTCCAAGTAAACTTCGTTTCTTGCCAAATTGTGTATTTATTTCAGTGTCGTTACCATTTCTTCCTGGAGCGGTTTCAAAACTTCAGTCACATTTTAATGATTATTTGACTTCAGTGCGCTGTGTCTTTTCACATACGTCTTAAATTTCTCTGTGACTGTAAATGTGTGTGTGTGTGTGTGTGTGTTTACTGAGTTTACCGTACATTGGTGGATATATTTTTGTGGTGTAAAGAATCTTGTGTTTTGCTTTCCTTCAGTCATTTGCCTTGGTAATTTGAAAGGGGCTCTGGGAAGATAAGATGGGGACACAAACTTCACCTTTCTCCCTCCTTTATTTGTTCTGGTTATGCCTTATTCCACTGTGGTTTATGGGAGCAGGCTTGAATATATTCCCATCAAGCTGTATTTGAACAGGCATTATGGAGATGAATTATATCAGTACGAAACTGACATTTTAAGTGAGAACATGGAAATATGTTCCATATGAAACATATGTTCAGTGAAAATTTCACAGGCTTGGCAAACAGCAAGCTACACCCTGCCTTTCTCCTCCAGTTGATCCAGGAAAACTTTCTTCTGTTCGTCGTGTCACTAGATGTTTCTTTCAGCCACGGTTGCATCATTACGCTTCCTGATTTTGTCAGCAATTTTCCAAGAAAGGGAAGAATCCCATTTGCTTCCTGAGTGAGTGCATAATGCAACGGATAATAATGAATAGCAATGAATTGGTTCTTGGCTCCATCCATACACACAAGAGGGAGGTTTTAGCAGGATTAGGGGAAATTCCAAGGTTGGCAAAAAAAATACCAAAGAACAACAATCCCTAACCATTTAGGAAAAAATATCCTAAATGGGGGACGCCAGTTGTGCTCAGTAGGCATGGAAATAACCAAGTCAGGGGGGAGAAGAAGAGAAAATAGAGATGGAAGGGGAGGAGACTGTCCCAGAAGAGGATGTGACTGACCAGAACTCTGAACAGGAGCACTATGCACTGCAATGTTTTCTTGCAGATCCCACATATGAATAATAATAGTAATAATAATAATAATAATAATAATAATAATAATAAATAATTTCATCATGTGGTGTTAACACGAGAGCCTTCTCTGTGGCTGCTCCCATGTTGTGGAATTCTCTCTCAAGAGAGTTTAGATTGGCTTCCTCTTTGTTATCTTTCCACCAGCGGGAAAATACCTTCCTGTTTGAAAACTAGGAAGCAGAGGATGTTGTCGGTTGGGCTGCTATCAGGGTAAATCAGTATTTTAATGCTGAGTTCTAAATGTGTTTTGTTGTATTTTAACTATTGCTTTTAACTAGTTTATTTTTATCACCTTGTCTTTATAACAATGTTTTCAAAATTGTTGTAAGCTTCAGCTGAAAGAAGAAATTGGAGTAATTATATTATTATTATTACTATTATTATTACTATTATTATTATTACTATTATTATTACTATTATTATTATTTACCCTGCCCATCCGGCTGGGTTTCCCCAGCCACTCTGGGCAGCTCACAGCATATATCTAAACATAATAAAACATCAGACATTAAAAACTTCCCGATAGAGGGCTGCCTTCAGATGTGCACTGCCTTCCTCCTTTCTGCCAGAGGGATAGTTCTGCTGGTTTAGAAGCCTTTCCACCAGTGGGAGCTTCCTGGGCAGAACTAAAGTTACTATAGCAGTTGGTGAGGATTGCTATTCAAAACATGTCCCCTGAAGAGGCATTATTACGAAACGCATAGGGCCTAAAATAAATCTTTCTCCAAGCACTCAGAGTTCCTTCCTCCCTCTCCATTTTCCTGTCGGTGCTTTCGATGTTTTCTAGCCATTATACTGCAGGCAGGGGCAAATGCTGGATCCAACCCGGTGCATTTTCTGTTGTTGGTATTTTAAACCAGTTAATAATCATTTCCAGATTTAGGAAGAGCCGTCATTTCAGCCCAGATTTTTGCCTGTTAAATGGAACGGCATGAGATTTGACAGGGTCACTAGGCTTTTGGAAGGAGACATGAAAAGTTTTTTAGTTAACTTTGGGCGTGGGTGAAATAAGATAAAGAATGAAATGTGTTTTAATCAGTTGCCCTCCCAGCCTGGAAAATCTATAAAAGCATGGGTGCAGAAATGTTAATGAAAAGGATGACCCCTGGAACAGTAGGGAACCCAAAAGGTCTACAGATCATCTTTCCTTTTGCAAATGGCTTTCTCACTGACCGAACTGCTATCCCTGCCTTTCTCAAATCTTCTGCAACAATTATAGCATCTTGTAATGCGAGTTCTTTTTATACCGAATGAATTAGCATTTCAGGGAAGATTGATGCCTTCTACTTTCTCCAGTCCCAGAGAAAAGATGGGTGTCTGTCTCGCTCGTACCACAGTGGGTTATAATTATAATTATAAAGGAGGGAAGAGCTAATTTCCTGTATTCTAGAAATGGTTTTGATGTGACACTCTTCTGTTATTTGTCTGAGTAAGAGACCAAGACACAAGAGCAGCACCTTCTCTGCATTGCTGATATCTTCCATGTTAGCAATGCAATCGTCAGGGGAAGGGTTTTAGCTCAGTCTTAGAGCATCTGCCTTGTATGCGCAAGGTCCCAGGTTCGAATCCAGGTAGGGCTGGGAGAGATTACCTGCCTGCAACCTTGGAGAGCTGCTGCCAGTCAGTGTAAACAGTTCTGAGCTAGATAGACAAAGAAGAAGAGGAAGAAGAGTTTGGATTTGATATCCCACTTTATCACTACCCTAAGGAGTCTCAAAGCAATTAACAATCTCCTTTCCCTTCCTCCCCCACAACAAAGACTCTGTGAGGTGAGTGGGGCTGAGAGACTTCAGAGAGAGTGTGACTAGCCCAAGGTCACCCAGCAGCTGCATGTGGAAGAGCGGGGAATCGAACCCGGCTCACCAGATTATGAGTCCAACCACTACACCACACTGGCTCAATATAAGGTGGCTCCCTCTGTTTCCTACCTCTTTCTTTTCTTCTAAGGCTCCTTTTCTCCATGTATCACTTCCATCCTGCATAGCAGTAGGGCCCAAATAGTGCTTTTCTTCTCAAAAGACTGGTAACTGCATGACAGGCGCAGCCATACATCACAGCTTCCCTCTAGAATATCAAAACAGTCAGTATCTATAACACATCCGACATTGACACATCGTTGTGTTATGGCCAGAGGTTGGTACGTTTCGTCACACGGAATGGAAGGAATTATCTGCCACCTTTCCAATATGGTGGAGCTTGCAATTTGATGGGGGCAATGAGCACTTCATTAATGAGCAGCTGGATTCAGAAGGGAGTACAAAGAATCCCAAATATGGTGGTTACGGGGAGGCGCGGCTTCATGTGTCTGGCCTCCTGGCAGCGGTGTCACTACCAATTACCAAGAGGGAGAGGGACACAGTGGCAGGGAAGCTGGCGCTGTGCAGATGCACCAGCAGAGCCAATGCAACACTCCAGTTGGTGCACTGCGCTGGCCTACTGATGCCTTAGTATAATGCTAAGGAGCCAAACAGGGAACTGCTAACCCAGCAAGGGTTACACAGCACTGGCCTCCCCACTGAAGTGCCCCTCTCCCAGTCAGTGGAAGCATGGCAGCAGCCCTCCTTGCTGGCAGCTCCTGTGCCCTCACCCTACATGGGGTTTATAGCTTACTGTATAACATAGTGACTGAGAACAGTAATCCTGAGCTGGCTTGAAAGTGGATACTCTTTCCGGTTTTGTCTTTCCTTTTCCTAATATTTATTTAGGGGCTAGCGCTGTTTGCAATGTTCCGCCTTTACTCTTGTCATCAAGTAGATTGTTATTAAGGTTCTCTGAGGGCTAATTCAACAGGTACCCAGCATGTAGTTCGAAATCGCAGTGGGCCCTAGGTACGTGTTTCTCCTTCCGCCACTGTACAGACAGCCTTTCACGTGAACTGGAGCCTAAGTAGAGCACCAATGCTTATGCAAGCAGGGACAATCTGAGTGATTATTTTGCCACAGACAGATTGCCTAGGCAGCCAGACACAGTTGCGTAGGTCTCAGTTTATGTCCATGACCAGCACCTAATGAGGGAGCTGTAGCAGGAACTGAGCCAAAATGTTCTGGAGATGAACAAGTGAGCTGAATGCTAAAGGAACTCAGCAAGGGCCCAGAGGACACCGAGAGGCTAATATCCTCACTGGCAACTCTTCGTCTTCCTGGCCATCTGCTGAACCATTGTTCTGCTATCTTCCATTGAGAAGGCCCTTGTGCCCAAGGAGATGCTCAGCAATAGAGCCGTCTAGCTGTCCAATGCCAACTCTAGGCTCCTAACCAGGCAGAGGAGGCTGGTCTACCAGGGCAAGTGGGGCATTGCTCCACCAGATGCTCTACGGACAGCCACCTGCCTGCCTTCTTTCTTACAAGCAGTCCAGGTGGTAGCACACCCTTTCAGCTTCCTCCTCCTTAGACTCAGTGTTTCCTCAGAAGGGAGGAAAATGGAGACAAAACTAGAATTAGTTGCCCCTGCATAGCATTGGTTCTGGCTCTACCTACTGTTGGTCTCCCTGCCTTCTGCCCTTCCAGGGCCAATGGTCACCAGCCATCAATGGTATGCTGTTGCCTTTATTGTGGATGCTCCATTAGCAGATAAGGAGAGTCTGCTGGGTCAGGCCAATGTCCCATCTAGTCTAGCATCCTGTTCTCACAGTGGCCAACCAAATGCCTTTGGGAAACCCACAAGCAGGACCAGAGCCCAAGAGCCCTCTGCCCTTCTGTGGTTTCCAGAAGAACCCTGCCTCTGAGAATCAGGGAACAAGGCAGGACTCAGACTGCGATTGGATGGGTTATTGGAGAGCCTCAGTTAAGGCACCCATGAGCTGAGACACAGGCTGCCTTGGGACTCAAGTGGTTTTTTCCTTGGTCCTCACTCTTACTGGGGCTCTCTGCAGAGTTCCATGCCTCTCTCTCAGAGGAGGTCTTCCCAGAGTCTGGGTTGCACAGGTTCCTGGCAATCTAACTTAAATTTCTTCATATAGTGTGGGGAGGACATGGAAGCCCAGGACTCATTTCAATGTCATGCCACATATACTGCCTTCATACTGGGGCTTTGTCTGAAGCTACCCCAAGTCCCCGCTCTGCTCTGAAGAATAGTCTAAAGGCTGCTCTGGACTTGAAACCAAGTGCTGTGGGAGATGGACTGCAGCTCAGTGTTAGAGGACATGCTTTGCATGGAGTCTGTCTCGGGTTAAATCCTTGGCATTTCCTGCTAAAAGCATCAGGTAGCAGGTTACGGGACGTACCTCTGCCTGGGACCTGGTGAGAACCACTGCCAGCCAAGCCATTAGTCGACACTGAACTACACAGCTCTCTACCAAAGTGGCAGGATCACAACTTCTGTTTTTAAACACAAGAGTAGGCAAGCAATAAAAAAATGAGTGATTTGGGTGAAAAAGTTGATTGAAAGTGAAAGAGTTGCTGGGTCCACCTATTTGGCATGTAGACAAGAAGAATTTGACCCCTCGCATCCGTCATGTTAAACATTCATCTGTGGTTGTCTCTGTTGCAGTGCCAACAAAATTACTCTGACATCAACACCATTTCACACCCTCCGGAGTCATATGGGTTCATCCTAAATCAGTTTATTTGTTAGCGTTTTGCTGCCACCGTTTTTTCCGAAAGATAAAGCCGTAGCTATAAAACATAAAATCATAGTTACATATAATATGCCATAAAACTTCTGCAAGGCAATTAAGAACCTTTCTGAGCAATTAAAATGTAGATTTCCCCCCCCCCCTTAGCTCAGCACTTGTACTTGCCCCATTCCAGTGGTTACAGCACAATGTCCTGTCTCTATGGGATTGCCATGGGATCGTAATGTGTTTGCTGTTGGGGGGGGGGTTGTCACACTGGCGTTCCGCTTGTAATTCTATAACTAGGGGAGGTGTGCATTGCAGTTCTGTAGAGGAAAGTGCATTAAATTTAAAGAATTGCATTTTCTTACTGATCAGATAGAACTTATAAAAACTATCAAGTTAAGTATCAATAGTGTTCTGGTCACACAGAATGCCCAACCGTTTGTTTAGGCACTGTGGGGCTTATTGAACGTGGAAACCCAGCTCAGTGGAATAACCATGGTTTGTTCCCTGGCAACAAACCACAATGTAAAGCCATTGTACGTTGCTGGCTTATGAACCATGGCCTGTTTTAGCTATGTTTTTGGTGTGATGTCTGAACCCAGTGGCCTTGCTTAACCATTGTGTTGTTGTTGTTTTTTTGTCCACCCCATCCCGGTTGCTCCCCAAACCACAAAGACACAAGGCAAGAGCATCTGGAAAACATGCTTCAAAGGAACAAGCCATGGATTACTTATTCATGTGTGACATGACTTGTGGTTTGTTGAACAAACCATGGTTAAAACAAACCATGGCCGGTCTCCTTCTTAAACAAAAGACTGTCACAAGAAAAGAGTATTCCTGGTCTGTATATAAGAACATAAGTAGAGGCTGCTGGATCAGGCCAATGGCCCATCTAGTCAAGCATCCTGCTCTCGCAGTGGCCAACAAGATGCCTGTAGGAAACCGGAAAACAGGATCTGGGCCCAAGAGCCCTCTCCCCTTCTGGGTTTTCCAGCAACTGGCATTCAGAAGCATTGCTGCCCCCCATTGTGGAGGCTGAACAAAGCCATCGTGGCCAGTAGCCATTGACAGCCACCCAACTTAGTGGCCATCACTGTAAAATGTGAACAATGGCATTAAAAAAAATACTTAAATATAATTTTATAAAATGACATAGGGAGGTAGAGTTGTATCAGTTGGTTCCATTGACTATCCAATAAGTGCTCATAGCACTTGCACAACTCTGTCCCACAGAGCATTTAGTCACACAATGGACACAACACAATACAATATGGCTACTCACATGCTTCCGGGGGGCGGGGGGGGGAGACACACACACGCACACATGTAATTTCTCTGAAGCTGGATTGATATCTCGAGGGAAATTACCTGGATTTCATGGAACAACAAAACAACAATTGCACAATTATGTATTGCATAAAGGCAATCCAATTACAAGGAGAATATTCAGGGCACTTGGTATTATTAGATAGGCCTGCTACTATGAAACATCAGAGAAGGGTATAGGCTTCCTGACTTGCATCTAATATTAATGTTATTAATAAGGAAGAGGAATATAACATGCATTTCTCTGCCAAATCCTAGTGTAGCAATTAATATTTCAAGGCCAAGAATAACAGTGCATTAGAATATGCCAGTATTTAGTTTTGCATGTGCGATGTCAAGAGTAGTGCACGTGGGACACAATCCGCCACCGTGTGAAATACATTGGAGATGTACACAAGCACTCCTATAATTTCAGTGGGCAAAGCCATTTTTTTAAAAAAAAAAATGCCAGCAATGCCCTGAAGAATGATGCTATCATTACATAAGGCGTATTCCTGTTTTCTTCATATTCTCATATTTATTGTGGTACAAGTGATGGTGTTGTTGTTTTAAAAAGCCTGGGACCTAATGAGCAAACTAAGTTATGCTTCCTTTGTAAGTTGAGTGTGAGAGGCATGTAAAGGGGGTGGATTTTGTTTTTTCATTGTACTTTAATTTTGTCATCGCCTTTTCAGTGTAACAAAAGTTTCTGGATTAATATGAAGACGCCATGGGATATATGGAGTGGGTTTGCCATTCTTAGGGAACGGTAGGGAGGCACTTCAAGTAAGATGTATCTGTATTAAAAGAGGGTGAGCGAGAGCCACTGTAAAGCTGACCGAAACTGCCCTTGAAGGCGGCCTCTCTTGGGATCATATTCTGTTTCTGTAGCTGAGGTATTCGATCTCCCGTTCCGTTATTTAAGTATCAGTTTGTCTCTCCTCCCATTCTGTGTAGCAGGTGTTGGGCAGTTTGTTTCCAACACTATTTCCATGCATAGCAATTGGCTCGCAGGTCGCAGTGCATCATGGACTTTGTAGCCTTAAAGGATGGCTGCATAGGCTGCTGTCCTCATGCACATTTATGAGAATGGCAAAGAGCTAATTTGAGACAAAGGGCGCTTTGCTTCGGGGCACAATCCTGGGAAATAAAGATGCAAAGAAGACATCGACAAAGAATAAATAGAAAGCAACCGATCATGTGCAAAGTGCCATCTAATCAGAGTCAGCTGTTCTTTATAACCAGAGTAGCACATGTGTGATAAGGGATATAGTTTCCAGGCAATTTCTAGTCTGGCTGGTGTTCTGCCATCTTCCTCCACCCACCCACCCTGAGCACGTGTAGTGAAATCCAAGATACTATTGGTAATCTGTGATAGTTTCATTCTGGAACTGTTAATCCCAGATAGTAAACAGCATGAGTCAGCCTTCAAAAATAATGATAGTTTTAAAAATCATGCAATTTTTTTTGTTTCTTTTTAAATGCGCCTTCTATTTACGTCAGTGGTTCTGTTCCTGCTTCTTGAAATACCAATGGACCATTGAGACAAGTGTGGTGGTTACGTAGAATGCCAATCACTGGATTCCTGGAGGTAGGAATCCCCACTTCCTGGAGGCTCAAACCTAACTTCTCAGTCAGTATCTTCCTTCTTGACAAGTCAGTTATCTCCCAGGTTCATCCAGTTACACATGGAATGAGAACAATATTGAACTAAACGGAAAATGGTGACTTACCGAGGACTATTCTACCATGAGGATTCCAGAATCTGTGCTGACCAAAGAAGGATAGGTGTAGAATAGATCAGTGTTTCCCAAACTTGGGTCTTCAGCTGTTTTTTGGACTACAGTTCCCATCATTCCTAACATAGGCGCCGACTCCATGGGGCTTGAGGGGGCCCGAGCCCCCTCAAAAATTCATTTGGGGGGGCTCCGCGCCCCCATTAATCACCGGCGCCCCACCAGCAGAGCGCCATCGCCGCCCCTCCCCCAGCCCAAAATGCACAGGGTCGGGCTGCATGCCTCCTGCCCTCCCTCCCGAGCAAAAGCTCCACCCAATTTCCGCTCCAGAGCTGATTAATAGGCGCAGCACGCTCTCCCCTATTCGCTCACGAGGAGGCGGCGCCACTTTATTTGCATATTCATGAGCTTATTTATTATTCATGAGCTTTCCCGGGCCCCCCCAATATTTTTTATAAGTCCGCGTCCCTGATTCCTAACCACTGGTCCTGCTAGCTAGGGATGATGGGAGTTGTAGTCCAAAAACAGCTAGAGACCTAAGTTTGGAAAACAATGGTCTAGACAGAAGCTAAATAGCCAGTTGTGATCACAGGGGATATTTGGCCAGGGCAGTTGTTTATACTGGGAGTAATCAATCTGAAATAACCACCATTTCCTGGATATCAACTCGGTAGTCACTACTTCATGCCTGAAGATGAATTGAACAAATAAGAGAATAATTCTTTGGCTTGTTATATCTTTATTTAAAAAAATGTGTGTCTTATGATTATCCAGTATGAGCACGCAGCAAGCAAAGCAAAGTAGAAATGCTTGAGGAATTATTTTTGTGCAAATTCCAATACGAACTGACATGGTCAGCTTCTCTTGGGCTAATGTGTGAATCAGAACACAGTTACTCTTCAGATTTTGCACTTCTCCAAATTTTGTGATGCTGTTCTCTCGGCTCAAAAAAATGCATTCCAGAGAACACAATTTAGGACAAAATATATACACAATATAAGGGTTAAACCACAGAGCCTAGGACTTGCCGCTCAGAAGGTCGGTGGTTCGAATCCCCCCGACGGGGTGAGCTCCTGTTGCTCAGTGCCTGCTCCTGCCAACCTAGCAGTTCGAAAGCACGTCAAAGTGCAAGTAGATAAATAGGTACCACTCCGGCGGGAAGGTAAACAGCGTTTCCGTGCGCTGCTCTGGTTTCGCCAGAAGCGGCTTAGTCATGCTGGCCACATGACTCGGAAGCTGCCTCGGCCAGTAAAGCGAGATGAGAGCCGCAACCCCAGAGTCGGCCACGACTGGACCTAATGGTCAGGGGTCCCTTTACCTTTATATAGACAATATACATTTTGTGCTGCTTGTTTTCAAAACACACACGAGGAATCTGTGGCCCTCCAGATGTTGTTGGACTCCTAACTCCCACCATCCCTGGCTACTGGCCATGTTGGTTGAGCAACATCTGGAGTGCCCCCATCCCTGTCTATAAACAATTGCATATTAATGTGAAAGCAAAGTGTGGGTGGGTGGGTGAATGCCTGGAAGTGACATTGACTGGAAACGGGGTGATTTGTCTGTCCCTAGAAGTTCAAAGCCGACTGAAGGCGAATCACGTATTTCTTTGACTTCAGAATAAATTCCCCAGAATGGCTCTTGCTGCTGAGTAAGCAGTCTGGAGTTTGTTTTCCCACTGCACATTGTACTTTATGGACTAAAAAAAGACATGTGAGAAATAGCAATGACCGGTTTTTCCATTCCATAAAACTTGCTCCACGTCGGCTTATTACTCTGGGGATTTCAAGGCAGACTTAGATGAAAAATTTGGCTTCATGTGTTTGCATGTTTTAAAGTATTGCTCTGTTTTGCATTCCATTAGAATGTTGGAAGCTTCAAATATTTGCTTCCTCTGACTTCGTTCTGTGCACCCTCCGCTGCTTTTTTAAAAAATGTTGCTGTATGCTAGTAATAATGGCCCTCTGAAGATCTCAAATGACTTCAAAAATCGTTATTATGTACATATTTTGACAAGAGGCCATTGGAAACAGTTTGACACGTGCAACTGGAGAGGTCCCCTCCATATTATATTGCACCACCGTCTACAAGGACTATTCAGTTTGCTGTTCAGTCTCTCTGTTAAGCTTGCTATCAGGTGAAATCCAAAACCATCCTCTAGGAAACAGCGAAGGAAGAAAACTGACACCTCCTATTAGTGGGAAGCTTGTACTGCTTCATTTACCAAATATATTGGGTGTCACCCAAAAACATTTGCATAATCAGGAGTTGAGATGAACCAGAGTGCTAGGCGCATAGTGTTGCACTGAGTCAGGGTCACAGAAAAGACGCATGGAATTAAGGTAAGTGCTGCTGCCATCTGACTGAGGGTGTGGGACTGACATTCTAGAGTGGAAAGGAATTTGGTAGGAGGCATCATATTTTGGGAACTGGTTATAAGGGATGTGAAGAACGCTGATCTGGTTCCTTGACCATTTCGGAAGGATGTCCTGTTCAACCTCCATTATGCACATCATGTGCACTAGTACTGTCTTGGTGTCCCATCTCATACCCAGATGTTGATTGCAACTGCCTTTTCTCGTGTTGGAAACCTTGTGACTAGGCCAGAGTTTTGCGCTCCTGTCACGAGAAAACAGACTGAGAGTTAGCTGAGGAGGATGCTGTTCTGCAGATATTTGAAGATGGACAAGAAGTGTTATTCTAGACCACAGAACCACAGAATTGTAGAGTTGGAAGGGACCATGAAGGGCTTCTAGTCCAACTCTCTGCAACGTAAGAATCTTTTGCCCAATGTGGGGTTTGAACCCACCACCCTGATATTAAGAGTCTCATGCACTACCAACTGAGCTACCGTGGATTGGAGACCTTTAGCCTCCCTTAAAAAAAAAATACAACTCCAAACTTCCTTGGCCATTGAGCAGGTTGGCTGAGGCTCATGGGAACTGTAGTCCAACACTATCTGGAGGAGGCATAGGCAAACTCGACCCTCCAGATGTTTAGGGAATACAACTCCCATCATCCCTGACCATGGGTCTTGTTAGCTAGAGATGATGGGAGTTGTAGTCCCAAAACAGCTGGAGGGCCGAGTTTGCCTATGCCTGATCTGGAGAGTTCCTTGTCTTGCTCTTGAAAAAACTGAGGGCAGCTTTTCTCCTTCAGTTTCATGGTGACACTTGATGGTGTCTGATCCCATCGTGTCCCAGTCCAGTATCCAGAGCCTGGCAAACATTCAGTACCAGATCTGGAGCTCATACCTAGACTGGGAAAGTGGAGTTCCTCTAGTAGTGTGATTTTCTGAGCAGGTTTGGTACTTGAGAGACTGTCACCTGATGTCAGTAATTAGAAAGCAGTTTACTTCAGAGCATAGTTGGCAGGATAAGCAGTGCCAAGTAGAGCCAGTGTGGTTGTAGTGGTTAGAATATTGGACAAGGAATGAGGAGGCAGATGTCCAAATCGCCATTGAGCCATGGAGCTCATAGGATGATTTCAGACAAGTTGTTATTTCTCAGCCAAACCTACCTTAGAAGATTATACTGGGAATAAGGCGGGGGAATGGGGGAAGGAGAGAGAAACTTATTTACAGCAACTTGAGCTCCTTGGACAAAAGGTGGAACCAAAAATATTAAATAAAGTAGGCTAGGGCTTAGTGCAATTATTTGATTGGCTGATTGACTAGAGTGGAAGCAGAATGTGTGTACAGTTGTACCTCGGGTTACATACGCTTCAGGCTACATACGCTTCAGGTTACAGACTCCACTAACCTCGGGTTAAGAACTTTGCTTCAGGATGAGAACAGAAATTGTGCTGGTGTAATAAAGTGAATAACAAAAACATCCCAAGAGTGGAGCCTAATGTAGAATCATGTAAAGATATAGAGAAGTGCAATGTTGGCCGCTGTGATTGGCCAACAGTATGAGGCCCCTGAATTGGCCAAGGTACCATATAAATACCAGAAACCTGATCTTCTGCCTTTGTCTTGTCTATGGAACATAAACCCTTTCTTGCACTCCAGACTCTCAGTGCTAGTTTCTATCCAGACCTCAGAACTCTCCACAAGCCGCATTCCTCACCAGCCCTGCTGCACCTTTTCCTTTGAGTACTTTTGCCTGGCTGGAATGTGCCCTTGAACTGTGATAATTAATGCCTTTTGGTTCCATGGGTGGAGGATGGAGAAAGATGTGAGTGGCAGGGTGCATGAGTGCAGTGGGTGGAAAAACATCTGACTTCTCCATGACTGGAATGTAGCCTGCTAGGCAAAGCCCTGCCCCAGTATCTCAGTTCCTGACCTTTCCCATGTTGCACAAAGGTAAGTTTCCTGGGGCTTCCGGTTGTGTTTGTTTGAACACTGGTAGAAATGTCTGCACAATCTGGGACTAAGATAGGAGTCGCGTCTATTGCTCTGCCCTCTTTTTTCCACACCCACTTTTGCCTGGACTGACTTGTGCTCCCTGCCACTGCAGGTTGCCCATGAGTTGACAAGGTTTCCTCTCCCCTGCTTGAGCTCATGCCCTCAGATGCAGCTTCTGGCTTAAGGGACTATAGGTTAAAGAACAGCAGTTTGGATTCTTGGCATGGCCACATAGGGTCATAGAATCATAGAATCATAGAGTTGGAAGAGACCACAAGGGCCATCGAGTCCAACCCCCTGCCAAGCAGGAAACACCATCAGAGCACTCCTGACATATGGTTGTCAAGCCTCTGCTTAAAGACCTCCAAAGAAGGAGACTCCACCACACTCCTTGGCAGCAAATTCCACTGTCAAACAGCTCTTACTGTCAGGAAGTTCTTCCTAATGTTTAGGTGGAATCTTCTTTCTTGTAGTTTGGATCCATTGCTCCGTGTCCGCTTCTCTGGAGCAGCAGAAAACAACCTTTCTCCCTCCTCTATGTGACATCCTTTTATATATTTGAACATGGCTATCATATCACCCCTTAACCTCCTCTTCTCCAGGCTAAACATGCCAAGCTCCCTTAGCCAGGAATTCTCAAAGATGACTGCCAGTGGGTCTGGACCAGCTTGCAGAGGCCATCTCAACAACAAATGAATTGTTCTCTGAACAGTTGTCCTTCTGGCTGTCATGGGCTAAGAGGCTCTTCTTTGTTCAAACCTGATGGGAGGCTGCTTCTTCTCAGGCCATGTTCAGCTTTTGTGCCATGAAGAACCGACCTGCTGTGTGAATAGTTTATCATGATCACAGTTAGCTCCATACAGGCCATTTGTATTAGATGTCTTTAGACAGCGTCCAAGCCTGTGGGGTTTTCTGAAAAGCAACAAAGCCGGCTGGTTTTACCACACAAGCAGAATTTTAACCCAGGCCAAAACCAAGTGGGATTGTTAGATTGTGTGACTAGGTTCTTGAGTTTATTACTTTGTTCAGAGTGCTGGGAATTGTAGCTCTGTGAGGCTTTGTCTTTTGATATGATGCCTTCTTTGCCTTAAAGATATTCAGAAACCTGAGTGAACTGGCTGCAAGACCTCTCTGAAACAAAATGGCGGTAGCTGGGAGCAGCTGGGCCAGTTTTGCTGGTGGCAGCCATCTGCACTTCTTTGACAGAGCAACAGGGAGGCAAGATTAGGGACCATTCAGTCAGCTACTAATGCTGAGCGATGGTATCTTGAGACTAGGCCAGGATATAGTTTCTCTGAATATCAGTGGCAGCCTGCCATCCCCAAGGGAGATGTTAACAGTCTCCATCAATAAGTGTAGGATGATTTCCAAGCCGGATTTCAGCAGCTCTGAAAAGTATAGATGAGGCCTCCTCCTGAGTGAACACATGGGGAAAAAACATTTACAGTGCAATTATATGACACAAAAGGAAGACAGATAATCTACTCTCAGGGTCATCTTCAGGTTTGAGGGGAGCCTCAGGAAGGCGAGCTCCTCCAACCACCATAGTTTTATTTCCCACAATGATGTTTTGTCTTACTTTCAACATTTCTCTCTCTCTCTCTCTCTTTTAGTAATTCTGTTTTTCTGTTCATGGTTCAAACTGCCTCAACCAAAGCTCATATTTTAAATAAATATTTAAAGTAAGTGCATAAAATGAAATGTGATATAAGGGTATTACATTGGATGGCAGTGAGTATTTAAAACCTCTTCAGCCCAAATCCGAGTCACCATGGTCAGTGCATCCCAGCAACAAGCACAGTCTTCTTCTGTTGTAAACAGGGATAAACTTAGCAGGTGATGTTAACCAAGCACACCTAGGGTGTGTTCACATTGCCGGCTTACTGCGCAGTCATGTTTTTCTTTTTCCACTGTGTGATTCACAACTCTTCCTCCCTCTAGCTGTTCACATCACATCAGCCCAGCTTCATTAGTGTCAGAGTTGTTTCTCTTTGTGCACACTCCGGGGAGCATTGATGGAGAAGGGACGTCTTTGCCCTGTGCAAAGGTATTCACACCTTGACTAGAATGACTTAAAGACTCCAACTGGCACGAAGCTGGTTAGAGAAACAATGCATCAAACAGTAGTAACTTGTTTTTCTCTTTTTATATTGTAAACCGCCCTGTGATCCTTGGATTAATGGTGGTATAGCAATTCAATACAAACCAACCAACCAAGAAATAGCTGCATAAGCCTAAATTTTTGGTATTCACTTGAATCCGTCCTGCAAAATAGCGATAGTCTGGACTGCACCTGAATTAGGAATTACATGAAGATCTGCTTTTTATTTGTCCTAAGTCTACTGCCAATCAATTTAATCTTGCCCTGAGTTCCATTCCGATAGTCGCCAAATACTTTTCCTCTTTTCACTCTTCTCCTCAGTGCTCATAATTCTGCAAACCTCTGTCACGCCTTCTCCTTGTTCATTGTTATCTGTTGTCCCAAGTCCCAGCCTAATCCTCGGTGGAACTTAACATTCAGGCAAGGCAGACATATTTCTATAACTAAAAGGACAGGTGGTGTATGATAAACAATAAATCATTCCATTGTTTGGGGAGGCTGAGATGAAATCGTCTCTCAAGGGAGGATATATTTTGCCTTGCGGTTTGGTTTTGTTTGTCTCGGTCTAATGTGGGTCAGCATCAAAGCTTCAAGGAGTTGCGGAGATGGAAAATTCCATTGTACTGAAGTGTTTCACTGCAGTGGCACCACTGCCTAGTCAACCTTGGTTTACTCTCGTCCATTTTTTCCCCAGTGCTGGGAGCTGGGAGGCGTAGCCATTCCTGTTCCTTGGACCAGACATTATCCAGCTGTAACTGTTAAGTAGCTAAGGTGCTTTGAGAATTGCTCCATGCTTGGGAATTGTTCTACGTCTGGCTGGTTTTGTCTTGAACTGTGCCAAGCTGGGCTAGACCAGTAATTAAATTATATGCATATATATTTGTTTTCACCATAGTTGCTGCTCTCATACTAGAATTTACAGTGTCTATGGAACTAGCAACATTTTTATTTATTTATTTATTTTAGTTCTCGTAAGCTCCTTTCCTCTCATGTTGTTGCTGTGTTTTTCAGGGATGTTGACCTTTTGTCTTCTTCCTAAGTTGTGTGCCTGAGAAGCAGTTCATAGATCATAGAATCGTAGAGTTGGAAGGAACTCTGAGGATCATCTGGTCCAGCCCCTTGGAATGCAGGAATATGCAGCTGCCCCGTACAGGGATCGAACCTGCAACCTGGGCATTATGAGCACCACGCTCTAACCAACTGAGCTATCCCATGGAGCAAGGGAAGGGAAGGCAAATTGCCACGTTGTATATCCATAGGGGCCTATGCCTCTTTGCCCAAATAGAGGAAAGCCAACTGGCCACCTTACATCTCCCAGCTTCTATGGGATCAATAGGAATGGGATTCAGAACAAAACTGTCATTGCCTTTATGGTGCAAATGCACTTGGAATGCTCTGCACAATTCTGTCCACCTCAATCAAAAAGGATATTGCAGAAAATTTCAGAAAAGGACAACCCAAGTGGTCAAAGGGATAGAACAACTCCCATCTCATGTTAATGACTTTAACGTGCAGATCAGACTGGCACCTAAGGCACACTAAGTGCATGGCTAAGCATGAACTAAGACGTTGATCCAACACATGACATGCCCCTGCATTTTCCTTTCGAAGGGCAGACACAGCTTTAGTATGGCAGGTGGCTGGGGTGGTAGCAAACATGCACTAACCTGAATGGGTTGTGAAGTTTGCTTTTGCCACTGCCGGCATCTCTGGTGGAGATGGAGGTGAGTTCAGGAAGGTTCTTGGGAGACAGAAGGAGGCACCAAGGGTGGCTCCTCGACAGAAGGCAGTGAGCTGGAGGGAGAGGGGTGGCAGACTTCTGCTGACCTGCTTGAACCTTCTCCTCCACCCCCAGACTACTGGGCCCATCTCCAGAATCAGAAATCTCTTGTGGCTTGGAATTGGCAACCTGCAGCCCACTGGGTCCCTCCAAAACCAGCTGTCCGAGCTCCTCCCGCTCCTCATCCAGATTTAGCCACCCCCTCCATGACATTTCTGCAGGACTCGTGACACAGAGGGCTGTTTTTCTCCCTCATAATACAGTGGTACCTCAGGTTAAGAACTTAATTTGTTCTGGAGGTCCGTTCTTAACCTGAAACTGTTCTTAACCTGAGGTACCACTTTAGCTAATGGGGCCTCCCGCTGCTGATGAGAACAGCAATTTCTGTTCTCATCCTGAAAAAAAGTTCTTAACCCAAGGTACTATTTCTGGGTTAGCAGAGTCTGTAACCTGAAGCATCTGTAACCTGAAGCGTATGTAACACGAGGTACCACTGTACTAGAACCAGACATCATCCACTGAAGCTGGGCAGCTGGAAAGAATACTGTTGCGCACATGTACTCCTGGAGCACCTGGGCATTTGGTTGGCTGTTGTGAGAACAGAATGTTGGAGCAGAGAGGACTTTGGTTTTATCCAGCACGGCTGGGGGTGTTTTCTCTCCCTGTGTGATTCGAAGAACCGCCGTCCTTTTCCAACCCATGAGCTTGTTAGATCTTCTCCTGACTAGTCCAGACCAATGCAATTTTGTTTCCATCAGTTCCTTTTAGAATGGAATTACTTCTACTGTGCTCTTCACTATCGTAAATCTTCTTTCTTAACAACTTCCAGAGAAGTAGCTGTGCTAGTCTGTTGCAGGGGGGAAAAATAGCACGCAGCTTTGTTGCACCTTAATGACTAACGAATTTATTACGGCATAAGCTTTCATGGGTTGGAGTCTGCTTTTCTGCCTCTTTGACATCCTCTGCCCTTTAGCAGCATTCACCTGTCAGAGCAATACAGTTTTAGATGCTGGCGAATAACACGCTTGCAAGAAAAAGAAAAACTCACAAGAGCCAATAAATATATCATGTGAACAAGCAAATAGAAATGATAGAGACATGGTGTTTAAAGTTTAAATTCAGAAAGCCTTTCACTGTGCAAGTAACAACTCTAAATATGCTTTAGATTTAGAGTTGTTACTCACACCATAAATTCACCACAGTTTTACTTTGTGTATTGCAGTATTGTAACCTTGTTGGCTCCATGGTAATGCATGGGAGCATCTAATAATAATAATAATAATAATAATAATAATAATAACAATTTATTATTTATACCCTGCCCATCTGGCTGGGTTTCCCCAGCCACTCTGGGCGGCTTCCAAAAGAATATTAAAATACTGTGATGCATCAAACATTAAAAGCTTCCCTAAACAGGGCTGCCTTCAGATGTCTAAACAGAACGTAACAGTTACTTCAATTACATTGTGTGTGGTGATCTTACATTATTCATTCTATATCACACAGTTATTTTAGTAAACTATTTTTTTACCAAAATGCTTTCAGGATCTATTTCACTGTGTCCCAAGGTGTGGTTTGCAAAAGGGTTTCAAACGGTACATAGCAGAATTTTTAATTTTACTTTATCATAGTTTTCTTAGCTGCAGAAAACAATTTACAGATAAATTAGTATTATTAAAACTACCCCCAATTTATCTTCGCCTGAGAAGGGCTATACCAGTAAGACTAAACTCTCAAAAGGGGTATGCGGTTATTTTTAAGTTTAGGAAACACTGATCTATATTGTATTGACACTATCCTGAAAGGAAGAAAAAAATATAGTAGAGACTTGAATCAATGAGCGGTCCTTGTCTGCCATCCATACATCTGCTCCATTAGTTGAAAAAGCATGAAATAAGTTTTAATCCTGAAAATCTCATTCCATATTTATTGGAGAACTGTTGTTTGCAATAGGCTGTTTGAATAATTCCAGTGTATTGTGTTGTAGCTGCATTGTTGCGTACTGTAACTGTAGAATGGAGGGATTTAATTATTTTAAATACATTAATAAAGTAAATCACACACTAATGCTAGGTTGCCTTTTCGTGCAGAGTTTTGTGCCTGGATGCAAATGCGTGCGTGAGTTATGTGCACAGTACTACTTGGAAAGCATGCAGGTCCATTTTATTTCATACTTTTTTTCTGTTGCATGGGAATAAGGCCTGATCCTTTCGCAATTGCTGGTCCTATGTTTCTGAAAGGGACCAAGCAACAAGCAATACAGGAGTGTGCTTCTCACTACTGTTGGAATAGCACACGTATTTTGTATTTGTGTATCTAGGAGCGCAAAACAGTGCACGGAAACCACCAGGCATGCTCTCCATTTGCCCCAGCAAGGATATGTAGATAAGTGCATGCCATCAGATTTTCGTTTCAGTTTACATATTTCACAGAATGCAGCTTGCCGGCAAAGATTTACCTTGAAATCTTGCAAAAAGCCTTGCCCTCACTGATGTGAGGATACGTTATTCTCAGCACCGTCTAATTTCACTTCCCAAGCACTAATTAAGTACATCGGAATCCGGAATAATCCCAAGTCAGTGGAAATCTATATAAAGGATGCATCAGTTTCCCAGGAAATTCCAGTGGAATATGGTTTTACTTGACAGATCCCAGAGTGGTAACCTTGTTAGTCTGTTGGAGGGAGGGAGAGAAACGCAAAGAGTTTCGCGGTGATTTAAGGACTTAAGAAATGCATTGTGGCTTGTGGCCCAAAGGACACTTCATCATTGTCAGGAGCTGCTGTGATCTGTGGACAGCTGCCCTGTGTGTTGTCACTGAACTACAGCTTCTCAGTGAAGCATGCTCAGGCCTTCTTAATATTATGAGCTCTGGCATATTCCTGTTTGGCCCTGGCCTCTGGTTTGCTTCTCAACCGTGGCTCCTTGTTTGACCTTTGCTTCTGACTTACTTTTCTGTCCTCCTGACTACTGGCTTGTCCTATGGCTTCTGGTTCCTGGATCTTCCCACACTGCAGCCCACAGCCCAGCCGTGACAATCAGATATGTGAAATGGCCACCAAGTTGCTTTAAACCACTTTCATACTTAGGGACTGCATCTCAGTCACAGGGCAGGTGCTTTGCATGATGAAGGTTCTGTGTCACTAGCATCTCCAGGTAGGGCTGGCAGAGACTCCTGCCTGAAATCCCAAAGTGCTGCTGCCAGTCAGTGTAATCCGTACTGAGATGGATGAACCAGTGGTATGACTTGGCATAAACTTCCCATGTTCAGAATGGACACCCTGTAGGTGTTTATTTACATGGTTGCTCTTTTCATCTGTAGCTGCTAGTTGTGAGTAGCTTTGTCCGTGATAACTAGATCTTTCATTCATTTCATTATACTGTACATTCTTATTTATTTATGCTCCGCTTAGGATTGTGAAACACTGCTGTCTCTTGGATTGCATGAACATTTGACCTTACTTTCTATAATAAAAAAGCTCCTTCCTCTCTGTATATATGATGCACCTCTGTAGCACACCGGATAAGTGTGTCTGGCTGTTAACCAGAAGGTTAGTGGTTTGAGCCCACCCAGGGACAGCAATGAGCAGGATTCCTGCACTGCAGAGGGTTGGACTAGATGATCATTGAGGTTCCTTCCAACTCTATGATTCTCTGATGCTTAGATGGCCACTTCATAGGAAGCTGCCTTATACTGGCCTCATTCACTTGTCATGCTAAGCCAAACCATGGCTTAGTGCAGATCCACAAGTGTGTGGGCTCCAGGAGAGATTATGGCTGTTTAGTTCCTCCTTAGTTGTTTTGCTTGCACTGCACTGAGTTAAGATGTGGCTTGACTTAGCATGTCATCTGAACCCAGGCTCAAGATTCAGCTGTCCTGAACAAACCATGAGCCATAAGCCACAGGACAAACCATGGTTACAGCTCATGGTTAGTCTGGAGTTCATGGTTAGTCCCTTATCCTTTTCATGCCTGCATGTAAATTGACCACATTATTCAAGCATTATTTACATAGGATTCAGGTTGCTTGAACCCTACATCTCCACATGGATGGGCAGGCATAGAGGGAAGAGGAACTACCATTCCTTATGATAGTTATCTGGATAGGCTGTTGTCCATTTCAGCCCAGATGTTAAGGCAGAGTTGTGGCTACCAAGTCTCATGCTTCTTGCTCCTCTTTCCCCCATAATATCTAGTGACATAAAATGTGTAATGTGACATGATAGAATTAAACATGTCTAGGCACAGTTCATGTGGTTGATTTCTCTGCAGGCAAAAAAAGAGAAAAGGATTGTGTACCCATGTACACACAGCATCTGCCCAGTCCCCAAAGTGGCTTTTCTTTATTAATAAAGAGGCTGTCAGGATTTCAATAAACACACTTGCACATAACATTTAGCTAGGCCCTGAGACATCAAGCAAAGCCCAGGAGGTCTTCCCAAACATGCTTAACTAGGAGTAAGTCCCGCTGAACTCGGTGAACTTATTTCTGCATACTTATGTGTACATTCACACTGTACTTTGCAAGCTCATTTATGCCCAATTCAGTTTGTAGTTGTGGGCAATACTTTACCAGTGGCATTTATTGAACACTTCTGCGCTAGCATTTTATGATGCCACAGATAAAAGCTGGAAAATTGCTGAAGATAAGCACAACAGTAAAGAATAAGTTTCCAGCTTTGTCTGAGAAAAAAGTTGGCAGGTTGCTTACCTTTGATCTTAGGGTTTAATGAGTTCTAAGAGAAAGTGATGCACTCTGGGAAGAAGCTGGCCAGGGATATCTTGGGGCTGCTTTCATTATAGGGTGCTCTCTTGAAGGTCATCTTATGGTTCATTACAAAAGCTCGGGATTCTATATTTGCATTAAAGGATGGCTGATCATACAAGAGAGAATACAAAGCCTTTTGATTAACACTGGTGATCAGATTTTTTTAAATTATTATTATTATAAAAAGATACCTTCTGGCTTACTCTCATATCTCAGGTGGCTGACGTCGATGCATTTAGGAGAGCATTAATCGCCTAATTGCTATTAATATTCCTGTTTAAAGTAATCATACTATCATTTATATCAAATTAGAGCCATTCATTGCTGTCTGCCTGGAGATTAGTGGAAAATCTGCTGTTTGTTTGCAGAAATTCAATAGTTCACCTAGTCCAACTAGACTTAAAATCAAAGGACATTGCCCAGAAATCAAGGGAATGGAAACAAATTATTCCCAGAGCAGGAACATGTTAGTGTTTTCTGTGACATATTATCCTGTGCATAAGCTCTTAGAACAATCTGTTTGAAACAGAAGTAAGTTTTATAGGTGCACAAATAAATTCCAGTCGCCCGGAGCCTGTCTCAGATTGGTGTGTGTGGTAGCATTGCACATCATGTACTGGAAAAAAGAAGAGTGCATAGACAATGGAGAAGCAGGCAGAGCTCCAGGCTAACACTGTGGCGGCTTCATGTCTCTCTTGCATGGAACATGCCGATGTCAAAGCAAAATCAACTCAGAGCCCTGTGTGGACACACTAAATCACAGCACTTGCTCATGCTGTACATCTTTACTTCTATTTCCTCACCAGCCAATGGTTAGTAGAATCTCAAATCTTTAGCATCTATGTGTTGAGTGCAAAGACCTGAAGGGGACTTCTGTGCACTGAGCATAAATGGAAGCCCGCATGGCAATGGAAACCGGAAGAAGGCTAATGTGTATTTTCAAATTCTGTATCTCAGTATCATTTTTTATTTCAATTCCACATCTTTTTCTTCATTCTCTACATCTCCTTACCAACTAAGAATTTTCATCTGAGCAAGTGGACTCTAGTCCCTTAGACACTTTTGTTGCAGCGAATCGGTTAGGGCCCCTTAAGATGGGTGTTGTGCTCTTCTTCTTGCTGTTGTGTTTTGCAACATGTCATCATTCCACTTCAGTCGCTTTTCTGTGATGTCATCATTCCACTTCAGTCGCTTTTCTGTGATGTTTCCCTAATGTTATTGCATTATTATTTCTGTCCAGAAGGGCAGCAAGCCGCTGCCGCCAACCCAAACATTTGTGGTGTAAAAAAGTCACAGGATTTCAGCAGTAAATTATTAGCCATGCACTGGCCGGAAGCAAAGCAGTATGACCTCCACAAAATGTTTGCAGGAGCAAAGAGTGTTGAAAGACTGGTTTTGTATAACTACCCCAATGCCATCATCGGGGTATAGTGTAGTCATTAGAGTGTCAGACTACGACCTGGGAGACTAGGATTCAACTCCCCGCTGAAGTCCACTGGGCCATTCTTGGGTCAGTCATTACTTCCCAGCCTAACCTACCTCGAAGGGTTGTTGTGGATATTAAATGAGGACAGTGAGAACCATGTGTGCAACCTTGAGCTCCTTGGAGGAGGAGATGGACTATAAATGCAATTTAAAAAAAACAAATACATGAATCACAAGTGCAGATGATCATAAATGCAAAACAAAAATGACATCTAGGGGGGGGGGCTTAGTATTTGCAATGTCGCAAAGCTTTCTTCCTTTTTTAATTGCTGTAACAGAGGCAACCCACTGTGATTTTATTCCAGCCTTTTCACACAGTCATGTATCTTGTGAACAGTACCCATCACACATAGCAACTGCTACAGGAACAAGCAGATATGGTAAATACCCATTGTCACCACAAGGGGCCTTGCCCAAAGGAAACATTCACTGTGTGAAGCAAAGTCTGTTAATGAAATTTAAAAAGTAACCAGCAAATCGGCCCTTTTATGTATTAACTTTTTTAAAAGTGTGGTTGGGAGATAGTCAACTGTTGAGAAGTGTTTGATGACTTAGAGCATAAAACAGAGGCCGATCTGAAATACATGTGCACAAACTTGAATCAGTGCGATGAAGTGGAGCAAATTGAAATCAGGGCGGTGGTGGAGGCAGAATCCTGTACAGAAATCCTTTCAGCTGTGGAATAGACTCTCTAATGAGTGATGGAAACCCCTGCACTGGAGTATTTTAAAACCTTCACTGTGCAAAGCACTGGGGACCAAATCTGTACTGGTGGGTAGATGATGTAATAGGGTTTTTTTCTCCCCATCACTGTGATTCAATAAACAATCAATCTTCAAAGGGCTAATCCCGTTACTCAGCAATTCCAGGTAAATAAGCCAAAGGCTGCATTCAGCAGGGACTGACACTCTGCATAGGAAGTATCAGGCTGCAGCTCCAAGTGCAGTATTTCCCCCTTGATTTCAGTTCATAAATTTGAAAACCTGAAGCTACTTGGTTTTTTAAGTAGTCACAACGCTGAGTCACACTTTATAATGCATTTGTATTTGCCATAAATACACGGGTGGCTGCTGCGATTGGCAAGTCTCAGGGGGAGATGAGTGGCTCCAATCAACAGTGCACATGTACAGGGAGTTGTGATTGGATGCAGCTGCCTGTTGTATGCATAATGTATATTCACAGACACACGTTTCCCTTTCACACAGAGCTTTCCAAACTTTTCATGTGGGTGACGCACTTTTCAGACATGCATCATTCTATGACACAGTAATTCAGTTTTACTAGCAACCCCGGGGGTTAAACTAACCCCTTTGCAGCCCTGGAAGCCTTCGCACAGCACACAGCCAACATGCTAACGTGTCACAACACACTGTTTGAAAAGCTCTGCTTTAGGGTGTCAACTGATGCAAATATGTAGTCAATATAACTGTTGCATAACGTGTGACTTGGCCTTCACAAAGATCCCCTTGAGCAGCAGGACTGCTTCAGAACTGTTTTGGGATCCTTGCTGACATCAGCTACATTCATTTATAGTGATGATCCTTCCCTCATGCACAGCAATTTCCTTATTAATCTCCAGTTTCTTGGTATGCCATGATTTTCCCATTAATTCAGATGCAGCAAAAGTACAGTTTGCCTGCAAACCAGGATTAGACCTTGATGCAGATGGGAATTTTCATCCGGATGAAAGTCTGTGTTGCCAGCACAGTTAAAAGGCAGAGATGTGTCCACTGTATCACTGATTATGAGGATGATGGAAGACGTGATTATCAAGGTGGAAAGCAAAACATGAATTTGCAATGTATATTTTTTATGGCCATCTCTAGAATGTTTGATACTTTTTTTGCACAGTGAAAAAGCAAGAAAGAATCAAGTTGCAAAGCACATGAGAGAGTGCTTTGACGACACAACAATAATAGGGCATGGCTTCTTGTTAATTTGAACCTAAATTTAGTATTTAAAATCCAATAGCAGCACAAAGCAAACAGTTACATACAAAGGTCTCTCCCCCCCCCTTTTCTTTTTTTTAAAAAATCCTTCTCCTTCATTTTGGACATGATTATATTATCTCCAACTGCTTGCAAATCTTGTTATCCAAGTAATATATTTTGTACTGTCTGTTCCTGCGTAGGTCCTGGGGGACTGTGGAAAAATAACCATCATAGTGCCACTGCTGTAAGTAGACTGCAGCCAGATATGCCAGAAAAGAAAAGTCTGTTTCAATTGATCTAGATCCTTTTCTATGAAGAAAATTAGGCTTGATTAAGACAGCTTCATTTTCTGTCTTGATCTTGAACATAGATTCTTCTCCTGTTGCAGTGTAGCACCCATCCCTGACGCAGGGCAATGACTCAAAGAGCAACATCTTACATTAGATGTAGCTCCACTGGAAATAATCCACGGAGCAAATGCAAGAGTTTCATTTGTTTATTAGAGTAGCATTTACTACTTTAATAGCTGTGGACACTCTGCATGCTGTGATGGGGAGCTACTCATCAGCAAAGGGGTTGAAAATAAAACTGCCAATACTAAAAGCCATTATGCAAATTTATTGCCTATTGCAGAGAAGGGCAGCCAAAATGATCGAGGGGATGGAGCAGCTCCCCTATGAGGAAAAGTTACAACTCTTAGGGGTTTTTTTTAGTTTGGGGGGGGGGAGACAAATAAGTTAGAGGAGTATAAAATTATTCATGGTGTGAGTAAAGTGGATAGAGAGAGGTTTTTCTCCCCCTCTTTTAAATCTAGAAAGCGGAACCATCCAATAAAACTTAATGTTAGAAGATTGAAGAAGGACAAAATTAAGCACATAGTATCATAGAATTGTAGGGGACGCGGGTGGCGCTGTGAGTTAAACTACAGAGCCTAGGAGTTGCCGATCAGAAGGTCGGTGGTTCGAATCCCCATGACGGGGTGAGCTCCCGTTGCTCGGTCCCTGCTCCTGCCAACCTAGCAGTTCGAAAGCACGTCAAAGTGCAAGTAGATAAATAGGTAGCGCTCCAGCGGGAAGGTAAACGGCGTTTCCGTGTGCTGCTCTGGTTCGCCAGAAGCGGCTGAGTCATGCTGGCCACATGACCCGGAAGCTGTACGCCGGCTCCCTCGGCCAATAAAGCGAGATGAGCGCCGCAACCCCAGAGTCGGTCACGACAGGACCTAATGGTCAGGGGTACCTTTACCATTTTATCATAGAATTGTAGAGTTGGAAGGCACCCCCCAAGAGTAATCTAGTCCAACCCTCTGCAATGCAGGAATCTTTTGTCCAGTGGGAGGCTGAATACCACAAACAACCCTGAGATTAAGAGTCTCGTTGCTCTGCTGACTGAGCTATCCCACCTTCACACAGCTTATATTATTTTTATTTATTTATTTAAAAGTTTTAAAAGATGTTTGTAGGGTTTCAGCGGGAGCACCTGATGATAGGAAAACGTAAAAATGAATGAATGACTATGTGCATCTGCTGGCACCAGTACGCATCCATCCCTCTCAGTTGCTGCCAGTGTTAATGAACGGAGCAAAAGGCAGCCTCTCATTAGAAGGTAGAGCAGATCTCAAAAGGCCCTCCGCTCTTACAGTCCTATAAGAATAAAGATTCGTCCCTGTGGGGGAAATCTCACTGAGGTTTCTCTGAGTTTTGTTTTCCTTCCAGAGTGCTTCATCGATTTCATGCTCTTATGAAATCTTCATGTGCAGTATGAGGTATCTCTCATACTGCACAAACCTCATTATCTGTAAATGTCAGAATTATATTCATGTCAAAATGACATATCAGTGGTCCTTTTTTTAAAAAGAAAAATATTGTTAAAGAATAGGCGCTTTTTATCTTGGGAAGCTTGGGAAGAATTATAGACTTATTTGTGTACTTCTGTGATGAATATGTAGTTAGTACTACATTCCTACAACTGCTGTGGCTTCCTCCAGCAACTCCTGAGAATTGGAGCTTAGCAAATAACTTATAAACCGCCTTTTACATCGGTCTCAAGCTCATTTGCCCCAGCCACTCTGTGCAGCTTCCAACAAAATATCACATAACAGAGTGAAACATCAGGCATTAAAAACTTCCCGATACAGGGCTGTCTACAGAAATTTGCATAATTGTTTATCTGCTTGACATCTGATAGGCAGGCATTCTACAGGGCGGGTGCCACTACCAGGAAGGCCCTCTGCCTGGTTCTCTGTAACCTCACTTCTTGCAGTGAGGGAGCTGCCAGAAGGCCATCGGAGCTGGACCTCAGCGTCCTGGCTGAACGATTGAGATGGAGGCGCTCCTCCAGGTCTACAAGGCCGAGGCCATTTAGGGCTTTAAAGGACAACATTCCTTGCCACTGAGAACACCTGCACCTCCACTGACAGAACTGGATCTAGGAGCACCACACACACACACACACACACACACACACACACACACAATGCACCTGATCCTTTAGAGAGAGTGTCCCCATTGAGGGCTGGCAGCTTACCAGGCCCAGGAACCTCACATCAGGAAAATTCCCAAGTTTCATTCTAAAACCTGTTTAAGTCTGTAATGTAAATATGTCCCAACAGACTGGAGCAGCCAGGCACTCTGTTCTCCTCTTTCACTGAAGGAATGGATCCTGACCTGTTGGTTAATGCCTGCAGGGTGGTGCGGTTCTCCATCATCACTGCAGCATATATGCTGGCGGAGCCTGAGACAAAACCAAAATGTGCACCAGGGATTGGCTCTGAACAAGAGAATACGTCATTTGACACATGTAATTATCCTCTGTTGAAACAGCAATTGGCAAAGGTCTGCAGGGCGGTTTTGTTGTTCTGGTTTTTGCATTAACTTGGGTTTTTTTTAAAGAAAATTATTATAAGGAATTTCTTTGCTTTGCATTTATAATTTCGCTTGCTTTTAAACGGAGATTCAGTGCATTCGGTAAGTGCTTGAGAAAATTGGCCTAACTTTGCTGTTGCTTCTGTAAGTGCCTCTCTGCTGCTACATCCTTGGCTGAAAAAATCACCACCATCTTTAATACTTCTTTAACTCCCTCCAGCATTTACTGAGTGCGCTGCAGGAGTCACTAATATGACTCCTGCAGCACAAATGTGCTACATGGTGCCTTGCTTATGTTATTGAGGCCTGAGCATGGGCAACAGCTGAAATGTTTTCCTAGAAACATGTAGCAAGCATATTAAGCCTCGTTGCATATATTTTATTTACCGGCTTTTAGTAGCCACCCTCACCAAAACCGTATTACAGTGGTGCCCCGCAAGACGAATGCCTCGCAAGACGGAAAACTCGCTAGACGAAAGAGTTTTCCGTTTTGGAGGTGCTTCGCAAAACGAATCTCCTATGGGCTTGCTTCGCAAGACGAAAATGTCTTGCGAGTTCCTGCGGGGTTTTTTTCCTTCCCCCCCCCCCCTTTTCTAAGCGGCTAAGCCGCTTATCAGCTGATCCGATAAGCCGCTAATGGGCTTGCTTCGCAAGACGAAAAAACCGCTAGACGAAGAGAATCACAGAACGGATTCTTTTCATCTTGCGAGGCACCACTGTAGTTTGCCTCAAGCCAGGAATGTCCCTTATGTTCATGTTGTTGCTGACACTGAGTTGGTTCACACGTAAAACTTAAGCCTGGGATTCCCAGTGCACCAGAAGTTTTCATTGCTGTCCTGCCATTGTTCTGCTTGCAACAGGATTTCAGTGCCATGTTTGGACTCATATAGCGCTGTTATCCAGCCTTCTGCAGATGAGCATTCCCTTAGACCAGGGTTTCCCAAACTTTGATCTCTAGCTGATTTTGAATTACAGTTCCCATCTGTTCTCTGATTCCTGATCCTGCTAGCTAGGGATGATGCGAGTTGTAGTCCAAAAACAGTCGGAGACCCAAGTTTGGGAAACCCTGCCTTGGATGGTCAATTGCATGGCTTGTCATAGTGCCCTTATTTACACCTTGCTACTGTGGGTTAAACCACAGAGCCTAGGACTTGCTGATCAGAAGGTCGGCGGTTCAAATCCCCATGACGGGGTGAGCTCCCGTTGCTCCGTCCCTGCTCCTGCCAACCTAGCAGTTCGAAAGCACTTCAAAGTGCAAGTAGATAAATCGGTACCGCTCCGGCGGGAAGATAAACAGTGTTTCCATGCGCTGCTCTGGTTCACCAGAAGCGGCTTAGTCATGCTGGCCACATGACCCGGAAGATGTACACTGGCTCCCTCGGCCAGTAAAGCGAGATGAGCGCCGCAACCCCAGAGTCAGTCACAACTAGACATAATGGTCAGGGGTCCCTTTACATTTACCTTTACTGCCATCTTGCATTACCTCCTTACACTTCTGCAGTGGCCTTCCCTGTAGTTCAGCCCCACCTGCTTTTACATCTTCGGTGACTTGCATAAGCCGATTTTAAGGGGAGCAGGAGGAGAGAGAAACAAGAAAGAAAGAAATGTAATGATGCAAATCCATTAATTTTTATTAATACATCAAATTGCATTTGTACATTAATTTGAAAAATAATGTGGAGAACTACACTGCAAAGCGGCTCAGGAAAGGGTAATTCCCACATCTGAAATGTGCTGTTTCTGATATGGGTAGGCGCTGCAAAACGTTAGCAGGAGAAAATAGCTTCCATGTGGATCCACAGTTAAAATTTCGCTTCCAGCAGATTTTGGATGTTGACTGCAAGTGCTAAAAGACCATAGTATGGTGGCACCCTGAATGATATTTCTCCTCCAGCAAAGTGCTGGTTTTTTTCTTCTTGCTCTGCATATAGCCATAACAAAAAGTGATATTTTGTAATAAACTACACCCTGAGTCGTCTCGGAGATGGCCTGTTTGGACTTATTTTCTGCCGCCAGCAGTGTACATTTTCTAACCCTGAGCCCTATCAACATAACTTTCCTTTCTCTCTCCTTCCCCTGTTCCTTTTCATCCCCCCCCCCCATTTAGACAGTTTTTTTTCCCTTCAAAAAAGGAAACTTGCTATACAAACTAGTCTGGCTATCATGAGAACTCGAATTGTACAATTTTTAATGCCAAGAAAAGAATGCAAGGCAAAGGGAGGCGAGGTTTTGACTTGTTCTCAGCATCAGAAAAGGTCAAGGCAGCAAAGATCGGGAGACTTGTGCTTTCTTAAAAGGCCCTGTAATTCCCAGGGGTATCTCTTCTTGACTCTTGAGTCGTGCCACTGGGACAAAGAGGGGAAACAAGCAAACTTTATAGCTCTCACCCATAGGATCACTCTTCCAGGACTAATAGATATGATTGAAGGAAATATCTGAAAATATGCATCTGGGTGTGTGTACCTTAAGAGACTGCTGCAGACTTATAACCCGGTTGGGATAGTATTTTCCCATATGAAATCTTGAGCATATGTGACCTTTCAAATTTCGCTCAGTTGCTGCTTGCTCACCCTTTCTCCTGCTTGAAAGTAATTGCATTTCCAAATGATCAGTGACCTTGTGTGTGTGTGTGTGTGTGTGTGTGTGTGTGTTATTTTCTGGTTTGGTTGTGTAGTTACAAAGCCAGTGGGTCAGATGCGCAGGGGTGAAATTTGCAGTCGCTAATCCCTCCTGGTAGAGTGGAGAAGACACACGTCTTTTCTGTTCAGCGATAATAATAATATAATGATATAATATAATCTTAATAAAGGATTAATTAATTATAGTCATTAATAGTGTTTCCAAACAGCTTTGCTATTAAAATACTCAAGAGTGTGCGCAAAGCATATACGGAAAACTAAAGTCACATGTGTTTCATAAGAATGATGACAAAGGATTAAACAGAGCACAGCGGCAGTGAACAAAATGAAAGACCTGACCAGTATCAGACGTAAACAGTAGTCTGGTTCATTTGTAATGTTAAGCTATGGTTTGTATAACAAACCATTAGTTAACCATAGACTACTAAATAAACCATAGCTGGTTTTTCAAAACTTTGGTTTGTTTCCCAGCTGCTCTTGTCTTTGTAGCTGGATGAGCATCTGGGGTGACACCCCCCCCCCATTGCATGTAGAGACACCGCCCAGCAGACAGGCAATTGGACTGTAGTTCAATACTGACCATGACAGAACCCTCTACCACACCAGAAGTCAGCAGCCTGGTTCAGGACTGGTTGTGTGACCCATATATTTTGGTGCTCAGACACCTTGCCTTCCACTACACACACACACACACACACACACACACACACCTTAAGGGGAGTCCCAAAGACAGTTGGATTGGGTCTTGTACACCTCCTTCCGGCAACTCCTGCAGCCAAGCTGGTGCCAAATGTATTGCTTTGCTTCTCTTTGGACCACATCAGTGAGGCTGACAGGGGAGGGGTCTTGTCATCTGGGAGCCCAGGACCTCCATACACGCTGCCCAGGCTTGCACCCCAGAGAGGTCACTTTGGTGCTGCTAACTCAGCAAAAAAAAGCATGGGAAGCAGCAGTTACGAGTTAGCAGTCTCTGCAGCCACATCAGGCGCTGTGATTCTGCAATAGTTTGACTTCACCCACAGAGGCACACTCCACTGTCTCTCGAGACAGACAAATGCCGACAACAACAAAATGAGTGAAACTTGCAGGCAAGCTCTAGAGGACTTTTCATGCACAGAATGCACTTGCGAATGGCAGGGAATATGAAGTCTGTGTATTGATCAGAGCTGATAAGAGCGTCTGCTCTTCCTAATCAATACACCTGGCCTGGCCTGGCCTGGCCTGGCCTGGCCTGGCCTGGCCTGGCCTGGCCTGGCCTTCAGTTTCATCCAGTTCCAGCAACAAACCTCTGATGCCCAATATTTAAATCTGGATTTGGGCACAGCATCCCATGCAATCAATCACAGATCCATTACACTGATAGCCAATTTTGGCTGTTTTTCTATATACAGACATTCACAATATTATCTCAGAAAATTTATACATGATCCCAAATGGAATTGGACATGCAGATGTCACTGTTGGTGCGAATAGCTCAATTTCTCATGCCTTTCACTGTGTGTGGCAAATTTTAGAAGCCTACATTATGACTGAAAATGTGCACAATGCACATGTATTTAAAACTCTTCTGTGCTTGGCCAGCCTCACACCAAGCGAGGAAGGGAGCAAAGGCCCCAGCTGCTCTCACTCAGCATCATTCTGTTAAAGGCAATAGGTCTGTGCGGATGCACTGCGAAGGGCTAAGCCCAAACAGCCCATTAGATTTTGTGCACCTTGCATGTCCATCTGGCTCATTAAATTTCACTGCAGCCATAGCATCCAAATAGCCTCCCATTGCAGAAGAGGGAAAGGACATTCTGGAAGCAACAGTGAAGGGCAAGGAAGGCACACCAACTGGTTAATTACATTGCAATGAGTGGATCATAGTTTTGCCTGTCACATTTTTCAGAATTCATAACTGGGTGGGTTCCCCCCCCCAATCCTGAAACAGTTTCTGTCTTGTGACTTCCACAACTCAGCAGAAGTGGGGTTAGGTACCATTCTATTCATGTGTGTGCTGGGGGTAAGAGAATATCCAACAGCATAGGCAAAGTATGACGATCTGTTGAGGTTATGAACCCACCAGCTCTGATAAGTAGGTAACATGAATCACGGGCTGCTCGGTTGGCATGCAGAGAAGAAACGATTCCATCTTTCCTCCGTCTCTGGCTGAAGAGGTGCATTCCTGGGGAATGGTCCAACACCTTTCTCTGGGCGCCAGCCACCAGCCGTATCCAGCAGGCTTGCCTAATTATTGAGCTATGATTTCACAGCTCCTGAAAGACAGAGAGAAAACATCCTGTTTGGCCAAATGTTCAGTTCCTACACAGCAGATGCTCTTCTTGGGGGTGAAGCCACGTGATGGGGGCTAGGCGTCCTTCATCCTATGAAGGCTTTGTCTGATGGCGAGTCCATTTCAAGGTGTAGATTAGTCCAGTGAACTCGTGTTCGTTTCATTTGAAACAAGGCTGTCCTAAGTTCAGAGATTTATTAAGTCTTCATAGAGGTCAGCGTGCCATCTCCATCTGTGATAGGCCTATAAGCCAACATCCTGCTTGTTTGCTTGAACTGCAGGAGGAAATCAAGCAGAAAGCAAGATGCTTTCACTTCCTGTCTGTCTTCCTTCTGAGGAATCTGGGTGGGAAGGAAGGTTTAAACAAGTCTGAGTACCAGGCTTTCCCCTTTTCCTAGAGTACTCTACCTGTCCCTTCCCTCTCACCTTCCTCCTGAGAAAACCAAGCAGGAGGGAAAGAGATAACTCTGGGCATCTCAGGACTAGGGATGTGAAGGAATATGCAATGCGCTCTACGTGGGGCTACCTTTGAAGGTGACTCGGAAACTACAACTAATCCAGAATGTGGCAGCTAGACTGGTGACTGGGGGTGGCCGCCGAGACCACATAACACCAGTCTTGAAAGACCTGCATTGGCTCCCAGTATGTTTCCGAGCTCAATTCAAAGTGTTGGTGTTGACCTTTAAAGCCCTAAATGGCCCCGGCCCAGTATACCTGAAGGAGCGTCTCCACCCCCATCGTTCTGCCCGGACGCTGAGGTCCAGTGCCGAGGGCCTTCTGGCGGTTCCCTCATTACGAGAAGCAAAGCTACAGGGAACCAGGCAGAGGGCCTTCTCGGTAGTGGCGCCCGCCCTGTGGAACGCCCTCCCATCAGATGTCAAAGCGATAAATAACTACCTGACATTCAGAAGACATCTTAAAGCAGCCCTGTTCAGGAAAGTTTTTAATCTGTGATATTTTAGTGTATTTTTGGTTTCTATGGAAGCCGCCCAGAGTGGCTGGGGAAACCCAGCCAGATGGGCGGTGTACAAATAAATTATTATTATTATTATTATTATTATTATTATTATATCTATTCAGTTCACATTTAAAGGAGAACCTTCCTAATTTGAACTTTCCAAAACAATTTGCAAACCATCCTTTGAAATTTGAACTTCTATGAATTTAGCAATGCAGTAATCCATCCACATATGCACACGAGGACATGTATCAGGGTAAAGTGTGCATAAAATGCGCATTTAAAAAGAACATTTAAAATGCATTATATCAAGCACAAGCACATTAAAAATCATACATATTAGAGAAATTCGTACTGAAATGCTAGTGAATTTTCATAAGGACTTTAAAAAACCAGATGCGGAAGTGTGGAGAACTGAACTTAAGATTGGAAAAACGAGAAACTGAAACTGACAGATTTGCACATCTGTATGCAGAGGTTGTGGTTGTTGTTGTTTAGTCCATTTAGGCGTGTCCGACTCTTCGTGACCCCATGGACCAGAGCACGCCAGGCACCTCTGTCTTCCACTGCCTCCCGCAGTTTGGTCAGAATGCAGAGGTTAGGCTATGTTATTTAGCTTTTGTTTCTGATATGTTTGTGGCTATATAGGACAGTTAGTATTCATCCTTATTTGCTTCTGGGGTGTTTATATGTCTTCCCACTGGTGTTTCATTCATTCCGCGCTTTTCAGTGCATGTCCCCATCACTTTCTTAACAGCAGAAAGTCCATGGTATCGATTGGATGTGGATTTATCGTGCCAGGGCAACAGAGCCCTTGAATCCACTTTAACTGTGCAACCCTAAATGTACAGTGTGCACTTGAATCCCACTCCCAAAGTAATGGCGGTCTGGAAGCGACCTCAATACAAGAGGACAAATCTTCCTACATATCTGTTATTCCTTCAAACCTCCACTTATAAAAATCCTTTAAAAAAAAATTCCACTGAGAATTTGGGTCTGACCATTTAAGGACAAAACAGCTCTTTTCCTCTTGATCTATATTTGACTCTTCTTTTAAGATTCATGTGCTACTTCTATTCCATCCCCTAGCAGTTTATGTGCCAGAATTGGCATTAAAAATTAAAAAATGAGACTCCTAATGGGGTTGCAGGAGAATAGATCAAGGATAATAGTGGAGAGACTGAGCCATAACTCTGAATTATCATTTGTATTCATTTATGTAAAACATTTCAGGTCTTTGTGCTCACAGTAATCACTGTGTGTGTGTGTGTGTGTGTGTGTGTGTGTGTCTGCACAGAGGGTTTTTTGTTTTTTTGAAGAAGTTGCAAAACACTATATTGGGGAATTAGCGTCCCACTTCAACACACGTGAGTGCAACCCAGATGAATTTTAGGAACCAGTGTCTCCAAGTTCACTTTTTATTTATTTTTAATGGATTCACATATTTTTCATCCACTTGATGTTGCTTGTTCAGTTGCAAATTACTCACTTTTTATAAGGTGGTATAAAAATAAAGTAAGTTAAATAATTCTCCATTCTACTCACATTTTTTTAATTGTTCCGCCCAGCGTATGGTATCAGTACATTATTCTGTTATGCTCTGTCTTTTTTTCACAATGCGCTTCCTATCTCACTGTGGTTCCTTTGCAAGGATGCTTCTACATGCATCCCACAAATACTTTGTTCATTCATTCATTCATTCATTCATCAATTTCATTCTTTCATCCATTCATTACATTTATATCCCACCTTTCCTCCAAGGAACTCAAGCAGTTGTACATGTTATTTATTAATTAAATTTCTTTCTCAGCCTTCCTCCCTAAGGAGCCTGGGGTGGCAAACAACACAGTGCAATTAAAAATAAAACGAAAACATATTAAAAACATTAAAGTGTGCAGGGTTATCAGGAACAGTACCTTTAAGCCATCCAATGCTTGGGAAAGAGGGATGTTAATAATGCTGGAGACAAATGCACCTCAACTTGGGAGGGCACTGCACATACAGGGAGCCACCACCAAGGAGGCCTTGTCACACATTGGTGCCAACCAGGCAGCCCCTAGTGTCAAAATTACTTTCCATGTGTTGACTAGTGAAACTTTCACCCAGTCTCCCATTTTTTGGCTCTGTAAAATTAGCAGTCACATTGGTTACATAAAGGAAGGCTGTTGTTCAATGGAAGAGCGCTTGCTTTGAAGAAGGTCCCAGGTTCAGTGCCTGGCATTTAACTGCAGGACTGTGGAAGACTCCTTTAGGAAGCACTGGAGAGCTATTGCAGTGAGTGTAGACATAGGTGAAGCAATAGCTCAGCATGATTCAATAATGGCAGGCAGCTTCCTTTGTAGTGTGTATCACAAGCTTCCTGGTGCCATTGCATAGAGGACCACACTTCACAGTTCAGTGTCAAATGTTATAACCCTGGGCCATAAGTTCACGCTTCCTTGAGTACATTAAATATGTTAGGTCAGGAGCATAAGAGTCCATCCATGAAATGCAGCGTAGATGCTACTTTATATTATCTCACCCAGCATAGTCCTTTCGGTGGCTACTCCTTTTTTACTACCAATCCGATGGATGTGCTGACGTAACAGGTTGGAGCAGGCATGCTGGAAGTCTGTGTGGCTTGGGCCTGGAATGCAACAGGGAGATGCTGGCGTTTGTGCTTCTGGTTGAGTTGTAGGAAGCCTTCCTTGCTTTGCAGACTTAATCCTGGAGGACAAATGAACGCTATTCATTTGTGTGAGGCTGGGATGGGCTTGCAAAGCTGAGGCTGTGTCATCTCTTCGCAGTTGTGCTGTCCAAGTGACCTTCGCTTCACATCGGCACATGCTAGGGAGCAGTTGTGAAGACGCAACGTGTGGCTGAGCAGCACGCATGCTGGAGGCTGTGTGGGACAGCTGTCAGGGCTCATTCGCCATGCCCTAGTGGAGAGCATATGTGCAATCCTAAGTTTGGTATTATTAATTTGTCGGCACAGTATCAAATCTATTCAAATTAGCCCTCCTCATTCGTTACCCCCAGAGATCTGAGCGAGACAGTGCTGGAAGAAGGGGGTTGACCTCATAACAATCCAATGACAGAGTTGGAAGCCTAAACCTAAACTGAGAATTACGTTTGCGAATGTGATCTAGTCCTCTTTTGCTTTCTGCCTGCTGCCTGTAAGCCTGTTGGAGACAAGAGGAGCAGAGTGGAAATCACTGTGCAGCAGTGATTGCTTGGCAGGATGGAGAGGGTTGCTAATCAAGTGCTGAAAGGTGCATTGACCAATAATCTTAGTTTGGCTGCTGCGTTTATTTGTGCTTTTTGACATGGGCTAAACCAGGGGCAAATAAAGGAACACTGAGTTGGATCAAATAGTTGCCTTTGGCGCCTACAGCACCTGCTGGATGACAGACGTTTAATTTATGTAGACATACAGTCACACAAAAATATAGCTATCTTAAAGCAATGTGGTATGAATCTCCCAAGTTGCAAGCAGGCAACTTTCCACAACGTAGCTGCAACTGAGTGCCATTAGCAGCACTTTTACTAGAAATTATTTAAAAGAAAGAAAAGATCTGCTTTGGGATGGGAGGAAGAAAAGAGCCCCTTTGCAGTCTCCCTCTGATGTGCTGTAGCTAAATAGCAGAACCAGGAAGACCCCGCTTAGTGTGATATTCGGAGCTCAAAGGACAGATGGGGGGAGGGAGGTCGAGTAATGCTAGAGTTTGCACTTTGAAAGCCAAAATGCAGCTCCTCCTGCTCCTCCATTATGCTAGACAGGAGCACTGTATTTATTAGTGCTGTCAAACCAAGCACAGCTTCTCAGAGACTTCCTGGCCAAAGGCCAGGGTCAGGCATGAGGAGAGAGATTTACGTTAAACAGAGGTCAGCCGTGCCGGCTGCAGCCCACCGCAAAGGGACGGGATGCATCAGAAGTGTCGCCTCAGCATTCTTTGCAGGGAGAGATCAATACCCCACTTTCCGCTGCCTCATCCTGCTAATGGAACCAATGTGATCCCTGTGCATTTCCTGCTCACTCTGGGATTGACTGATGGGGGCAAGAGAAGCACCAGGTGTCGTAGCAAAGCCTGGATGTTGGGAGCGGGGACGGACAAGGGAGGGGATGCTTCATCACTATTTGGCTGCAAGCCCATGTGCTGCAATTAGACAACTCAAAGGAGCAGATGCTGTCCTTCCTGTCTTCTTGCATACACCCAAAGGCACAGAACTGTAGGGGATTTTACAGCCAGGCTCTATTTCGGTCTTCAAGTGGCTGATGACTGATAGGACTTGTAGTTCAAAACATCTGGAGGGCACCAGTAGTTGCAGAGGAAGAAGAAGCCTTCTTAACCCTGGTGAGTTTTAGTCTGAATGTGGCTGTTCTGCTCTGCAGGGAGTGAGGAACCCATTGAGGTGGTCAGCCCTTGGAGACTTGTGGAACGTGGTGGATTTCTGACTCCAGTGCTACAGTCTTCCTGTGAAGCTGCTCTAGTTGAGTGTATTTATTAATTACATTTTTATTCTACACTTCCTGCAAGCAGCTCAGAGCAGCATGAAAGGCTCTTGTTCTTGGCTGGCTGAAGCCCCCCCTGAACAAAAGCTCTCTTAGGAAGTGGGGGATACATTGCAACATTGGGTTGCAGTCCCTGTTTGTAACTTCACATCATTCCATCTGGCAGCGGTGAAGTCAGGGCGGCCTTGCTGTTGTTGTAATCAAAATATTATATATACTACCTTCAGAAACAGTGGTGTTCCCGAGGCAGGTCACAAGGAAAAAATGAAACACAACGTTACAATACAATAACCAGCACTGGAAAAAACAGTAAAACAGCATAATAAAGCCACACACACAAAAAAGATCATAAAATGTGTCAGGTAAAATCCTGAGTGCCTTTAAAAACAGGTTGTCTTGCGCATTCATCATTTTCTAGAGGCTGTTCAAATTTCCATAGTTAAGCCCATAATACATGGGAAAGTTATTAGATATGGTTGTTTTGGTGTGATTTTAGTGGGGGGTGCCTGAGCAAAAGTCCTCTCTCTTAATTTCCAAAAAAGAGAGAGAAAATAACTGTGTGAAGAAAGGCCTTAAGGAGTCAGCAGAGGGCAACAGCAAGGAAGTGAGGAAAAGAAAAGAAAAACCAATTTGTGGGCAAGTGTGAATTTGTGTAAAATACAAGGCAGATTCTTACTCAGAAAACTGACATTTCTTTTCAAGATAACAGAGAGCCTTCATTAAGTATTAGTGATATGTGCTCCAGTTAAGTATTTAATTATTTTTGAAACATTATTTTACTGGACACTCATTATTATGCTTGCTCTCAGTAAGCTCCTTTGTATTGTGTTCATCCTACACCGCTGGCACACAGAGTGGCCGATTGTTACTAATTTGCCTGGTTATAAGTGGGTAGCTCTAATTAAGAGTCAGTGCAAATGCCAGGAGAAGAGGATTACAAGGTTCTGTTATTTGATCTATGCCCCTTTTGGGATGATCTGCTGATAATGCTCTTCCTATTTAGTGGGTGGGCTGCAGTCTTAACCCCACTTACCTGGGGGAAAGCCCCATTGAGTTTAGTGGGACTTATTTCTGAGTATACATGATTAAGAGTAGGAGTAGGGAGGGAAGGCTCAGTTTTGCTTCTCTCAGTTTCTCCCCCCAATATTAAATTTAGTAATCTACATTTCTATGGATTTTTATTATTATTAAATGCCATCTAAATTCATCAGCATTTTAGTGTGAATTCCTCTTAATAAACACATTTTTGTATACAGTTTTGACCAATATATACAATTATGCAAGCAGTTTCCCCATATATAACACATTTTTGTATGTCATTTTCATGAATAAGTGAATTTTGATGCACATCTTCCCAAAACATATGCATGTTTAAATACATTGGCTGGTTGGCAAACTGCACCGCAAAATTCAGGGAAGTGTGAATTTCGAACAATAGCTGTGTTTTAGTTTGTGTATTGGTTCAGAAAGTGTTAATTAAGACGTTTCTATTCAAGCAAAACCTAACAATTGCCCCTATCTCTAGATTGGAGCCTACTGGAAGAAGCAGAGCTGTACCTCCCTAAGGCCTACTTAAGAGATTCCTAATTTTCTTCCACCCGTTGCATCAGAAGTTGCATTATATAAGGCATTAAAAAGGCTTTTAAGACATCATTTTGTGCCATCTTCTATGGGACTAACGTGGCGACAACACCCTGGTGCCTGATACACTTTGCAAAGTACTATGGAAATAATACTGTCTCTCGCTTAAAATCTCTCTTTTACAGGGCTGTACCTTACTGAAATCTGTGCACAGCCAGGGGTTTGTTTACTTAGAAAAAGCAAGCTTTGAAAGGTCATGCATCCTCCTGGCCTCGTAAAGCCCTCTATGTGTCACCATTCACTTTCACAATCTGGTGAAGGATTAGGGGTTGTGAACTGTTTTGTTTTAAATCTGATACACTCAGCAGAACTCTTAGGCCCGCTTCTTCCATTTAATTTTGTGATTCCGCAGTCCAAGAAGATCGTTGCTGCACCCCTCTTTTCCCTTGTTTTTGCTGCTGTCATTTTATTTTATTTTTCCCCAGTTCACTTTAAGACAGAGTTGAGGAACCATCTACTCCGACTCTATCAGCATGGCCAATGCTCAGATAAGATGGGGGTTGTCATTCAGCAACATTTGAGGGGGTCACACAGGACCCCCACAACCCTGCCTCAGGGCAACCCTGGCACCACGGCCAGCTCCTCTTTACCCCCCACTATTAAATCCCAAACAGCTTTCCAAACTCAACAAAACCTTGCCTCTTCCCAGCCCTCCCTTGCAGCAGCCACAGCAGAAATTAGACATGTAACCCCTTTGTAAAACGTCGAAAGCAAACACCTCTCTGCAAGCAGAAGCCGCAGATCTTTTGTAGCACACCCACCCAGTGAAATAATATATTTACATTCTTGAGAAAATCTGTTTAGAAAAAGCTCCCTGGTGATATTTGCATGGTGACCCTCAAGCAGCAGGAAAGATAAGATCAACATACAAACAGCATTAAACAGATGTTTTAATTAAAAGTTCCAACACTGTATCACATTGCTAAACCTGCATCAGTTCCTCGTTTGTTTAACTCCAAGGTGTAGAAGTTTTACCGAGACAACTTGCAAGAGTAGTTTCTATGGATTATATCCAACATTCCAGTGAAATGAGGGGGCTTATATGCACATATTTCAATGGGTCTCGTTTGGGTATGATTTAGTTGGCTATCACCCTATGGTCTTATGGAAAAAGTCAGCTATTAGGCAATGGATGGGGTGGGTTGATTATGCTGGTGTGAGAAGTAAGCTCTTAAACTGTGGAAATCTTCGGGATTTCTGCCCCATGGAACATTCTGAGCATCATCTTCCCCCAATCTGTCCAGATGTTGTTGGACTCCCAGCTCCCATCAGCCCCAGCCAGCATGGACAATGATCAGGGAACATAGTTCAGTTGGTAGAGCATGGGACTCTTAATCTCAGGGTTGTGGGTTTGAGCCCCATGTTGGGCAAAAGAATTCTGCATTGCAGGGAGTTGGACCAGATAACCCTTGTGATTCTTTTATCTATGATGGGAGTTGTTGTTCTATGACATCTACTGTGAGTAGCATTTAAGAGAGCTGCAAATAGTCCAGGGAAGCTTTCGGTTCCATGCACGTTCCTTTTTTCATAACAGGACAAAAACTTGCAGAACCTGTTTCCTAGAGGCATAACCGGAATGTGTGTACAAGTGACTTGCAAGAGTTCAAAGCCCTGCTTCATCTCTTCCAGAAATGTACCCGTTGTCTGTCTCCACGGCCATTCCTAAATCAGTATTCTTCCCCAGATCTGCTACTGTAAATAGAGACACCCCTTCATTGACCCAGAGACTTCAGATCAAGTGTGGGGAAAACCTTTGCTCTCCCTTCGCCCCGTGTTGGTAGACTCCCATCAGCCCTAGCAGGCATCTCCATTGTGAGCACTTTGGGTTGCTTCTATTCTTGCAGAAGCTCACCCTATATGTGTCAGGAATGAGCCAGCTCCAAGCAAAGGTTTGCAGCCAAATGCAGAAAACAGCCAGGAACAGGGAGGCTTTGATGTTAGACAGACAGGGGAGAGCCGGCAGCTGCAGAATTCGGCTCTTCCTGACCTTGACGGGCTAGCTGATAAGTAGCTGGGAGCAGGCTAGAACACAGCCAAAGCTCTCCAGAAGCTGAAATGGGCTCGAATAGACAAGGAGACAGTTCATCGGAAAAGGAAGTGGTTGGCACTAATCCAATCTGTCCTAGGAGTCGGTAAATGGGAGGGCTTCAAGACAGGAAGCAAAACGAGACACAAGGGGCGTTGGTTCAATATATTCTGTAGATACTGAAGAAGGATCATTTTGAGTAATGATGCCGGAGGCTTTGTTAGAGCCGTCCAGAGCTATCTGTTTGTTTTTGCAATAAATCCTCCTTTTTAATTATCTACGCTTACTGTGTTATCAAGCTGGGAACCTGGCCTCCTGACAATATGCTTCCTAGGCTGTGTATACATCATGCAGTTCAAGTACATTTCAAGCACACATTTTCCCCTCAAGAATCCTAGGAACTGTAGTTTCCCCCCTCACAGAGATGCAGTTCCCGGCACCCTTGACACACTATAGTTCCCAGTGTTCTTTGAGGGAAGGTGAAAATGTGATTTGAATGTTCCTGCAACGTAGGGTGCGTACACAGCCACAGTGCTTGGGAATCCTGACATCTTACCTGTTACATCGTAATAGCTCTCTTATTTCTAGATTAAGAGGCTAGAGCAAATGCGTGGGCCATACGTATAGCTGCAAATATGCTGGTTGTGGATGCCCTTCCTGAACAACCAGGGAGGGTCCCGAGTTACCATGGTCCTTTAGAGTGTGAAATAACTCTGTTGTGGCACAGTTGCTAGCACAGCTCTGTTTTGTTCAAGGCTCCGCAACCACCAAATTACGTGAACTAGGTTTTATTGCCATGGCAATGCTTTGAGCAAGGAACACAATCTGAGAAAATGAAATGTGAAGCATTCCTTTTGCAACGTAATTCCAACAATTTGCCTTGCTGCAAATTGTGCCCTGACTCGGGGATAGATGCGGTGCCAGTTGCCAATGTTTGCTGTCACTTGGATGCATTATGTAGTGAGTTCACCTAGGTAGACATGGCCATGCTCAGACGTGTGCATTGTTCTTCCCAAATGGGACATGAATGCCTAGCCACAAAGGAAAACCTGATGATGATGATGTTAATGGCATTGTTCCTATCATGCCGTGGTAAGATCCAACATGAGAGAAGTGTTTTGGTTTTTTTCTGGGGGAGGGGAGCCAAAACAGTGCAAGAAGACCCTAGGTACACCTCCATCTATGGGTAAGTGATCCTAAACATTTATGGCGGAGAATTTCATATAGCGTTGCTAGTTTGGGTAACAGCCAGCTGGTGTGCATGATTTACAAGGCTCACAAAGCCCCTTAGCCACCCCACCTCATCAATGCCTCTTTGGCTATGAGGTGTTGCAAGTGGTTATCCTTTTCACCCTTGAAAAGTAGGTAGAACTGAAGGAGGAAATTGGAAGAGTGACAATCTTTCCCACTTCCTCTTTCACCTCCATGTGTTTTCCAAGGGTTGTTCTACCCAGATTCCTTGAGAGAGCAATACATGTGCACTCTTTCAGTCTGCTGTGCGTGGAGGGCAGAACTCAGTGAGGGGAGTGAGAAGAGAGGGTAGCACTCACACCACTCACTCAAAAATCAATATGCGCGCATGGGTCTAAAAAGATTAGTGACCCCTGATTTATAGCCCTGTCCCATCTTCCGTTCTCCCACCATCTCACACCCTGTCTGGTGGCAGCCAGTTTCATTATCTAATAAATCATCTCTCCCCACTCTTAGTCGTCAAGCCCTGCTTTTATCAAATAAGATTTAGAAATCCAGGCAGGTATATGTGAATAGTGGTTGGAGTATCCCTATGCCGGTGTTAAGTCTTTTCTTTAAAGCCTTAATGTGTGTGAAAGTGCTTTAGAGAACAATGAGCAACCTCTGTGGCAAAAATATCTCAATAAAAGGAAAATTGCCTGTTTAAATGCTTGGCTTCTTGGCTTCCAAGACATCATTCTCAATACCTAACCCTTCTTCAGATATCATCAGAAGTGATCTTTGCTTCCATTAAAAGCACTTGGCTTTGCTTCAGAGTGAATTTGTTTCGACATAAAATAGAGGCTTAAGGCATTAAAGGGAAGCTAAAAGTTACTCTGTGTGAGCCTGTTGTTTTATTTATTAAGCTTCTGACTTGGATAAATCCCATTGCTATTAATTTTACTTTGTGGTTTCTGATAACTAAGTACTCAGGTTTCAAGAAGACCAGCTATTCCATCAGTCTCACAAACAATTTTTAAGTTGGGGTGGGGTGAGGAGATTCTTAGGCCAGCCTTCAGCTAAACTCTCCGAAGGGAATATGATAAAATCATTTTTTTTATTTTAAAAAATCAGTATAAAATTGCTCCCAAAATGGACACAAGGCAAAACAACAGCATAAATGATTAAGATAAAAATCCCCTCCCCACCCCTTGATTGCCACCAGTATTTGGCATCACTGTGTAGCTGTCTGGGTGTCTGTCCTGAGCATTAAGTAGCTCATTATAATTTCCCACTGAGCCCCTTCACAACATCGATCTGGAGCATTGTGGGGAATTTAAACAGCAGCCAGGTGCAGCCCCCTAGTGCTGCTTGGATTGTTGCTGTTCACCACTGCCAGGTAAGCCCATAGTTATAGTCAGTTGATTTATTTAGCCCGGTAGCACAGTTGGTTAGAGTGTGGTTCTGATAACGCCAAGGTTGCAGGTTTGAGCCCTGTGTGGGACATGAGCCTCTATGATTTACTGCATTTACCACAAATATGTAGTGCTAAGAGGGACACGGGTGGCCCTGTGGGTTAAACCACAGAGCCTAGGACTTGCCGATCAGAAGGTTGGCAGTTCGAATCCCCGTGACGGGGTGAGCCAACCTAGCAGTTCGAAAGCACGTCAAAGTGCAAGTAGATAAATAGGTACCACTCCAGCGGGAAGGTAAACGGCAGATGAAAAGTGCAGTGTTCCCCACATCTGCTTAGAAGAAAAGTCCTGTTTGATTCGATGGGGCTTACTCCCTGGTATCTGGGGTTAGGACTGCAGCCAGGCCAAACAATCCAAATCTGTGATCCACCAGGGTGTTTGGGCAGAAGGGAAGTTTCACTCTGGGCTGGACTGACACTGGATCTTCTGGATCTTGAGCCAGCCCTGCTGTAATAACATGTTGGCAATGGGCTTGATCCAAGGCCTCTTTGCCTCTTTCCAAGTTGTGCATTATTTATCTCTGTATTTAACACGCAGTAATGCTGAGCCACCCGCTTGGAATCGAAATGCTCATTGCATCTGCTGAGCCCACACCTCGTCCGCTAAAACGGTTGCATGATACTCACCTGTGGCAATTGGCCAAACTCGACTACAGCTGTCATTCTCTATTATGGAGCTGGTCCATTTAGTGCAGAAGGATAAGTTTTTACTTTTGCACCTGGTGGCCAAACTTTTTTTAAAAAAAGAATGAAAGACAAAGCAAACTCAAGAGCACCTGGTGCCATTGCTGTAGGCCTGGAGCAAACTGTGCTGTGGCTTTTTAGTCTGAGCTCCATTGCACTCCACCGCTGTGTTAAATATAGGATTCCTGGATTTTGCCTGATGTGGAAGCCCGGAGCAGTTAAGACTGCAACATGTTGTGCTTTCAAACTGTCTAAATTGATATGTAATAAGCATTGGATTCTTTTCTAAAAGTGGTTTGCAAAGGCCCAGGAGTGGAGGTGGCAATGATGGAAAATGTTGACTGCCCAGGATATAGATCAGTGTTGGGGAACCTCTGTCCTGGGGGCCTCCCAGGTCTCTATCTGACCTACACTAGGACACACCACTCTCTGGCCCTTCTCTGCACCCTCCACAAGAGCTTTTGCCTGGCTGGAGTGTTTCCTGGAACTGTGATAGTGCCTGGGGTGGAAGATGAATGGGTGTAGAAACCTCAGAATTTTGTGCAGCTAGGATATGGTACAAAGGGGAAGATTCATATCCTTTGACTTCCTCCACCCATAAGATAGAAGAGCCCTGCCTGGCTGTGTGTTGTGGGATGTAATCCACTGGGAGCAGTCAAGTACAACATTCCTTGTTTTCCTAGAGTGGACATGCAAGGGAATGTTCCTGAAACTTCCTGTTCCTCCTGGTCTGGATCATCCTTCCTTGCATGTGACTAGTAGGTGGGCGTGACCTTATCTGACTTAACAAAAGGTCCAGTCACACTGCCACTGCTCTCTCTTCAATCTTCCCTTTTGTCCTGCGAATTTCCTGTACTGCTGGCTGCTAGCCAAGCAGTCTCCCCAGGTTGTCCCCCATATGGGGCAAACCTGAAGCCTACCTTCAGGGACCACACTGTTCTCTGCAAGATAGTGAGTAAAACTATTCTTTGTTACTTATGAATAAGACTGTGGTGTGTTTATTCTTTTAGGAGGGGTTCAGGAATATTAGTATATTAGAACATATCTCAGTCTGGACAAGCCAGATTGAATTGCTTATTGTCTTAAGAAGCTCACATGAGTTTGCAACCAGCTTTTTGCTACGTAAGAAGGGGAATGCACTCTGCTAAGTGAAGGAACTTGCTAGCGCAAGTTAGGAAGGATATTCATAAACAATACATCCTCTCCTGCCACCCTCAACATTCCCACATGTGTTACTTAGCAACCAGAGTCAGGTGGCTCCAGATGCTTTGGTAGGGCAAGGCACTTCACCTGGGCAGCTGGACAATCTGCAGGTCTTGGCAGGGAGGTGTGGCAGAGGCTTCATAGGGGCTAAGCTGAAAAATGTCAGCTCTCCAAGCCTCACATATCGGGTGACTGTTACTGTCAGTCCCTCACCCAAATTTCTCAGAAGCAGCTACAGCAATGGTTCCCAACTGGGGGGTCCAGGTAACCCACCCAGGGGGTCCATGGCAATACCCACCAACTGGGACATCACATTTTGGGGAGCCATGCTGTCAAGTGGGAGCACAGCACCCAAAAACATGTGAGATCGTTGCACCCCAAAGCAGGTGTTTTGGGGCACCTTGCTCTTGCGCTGGCTAAATGACTCAATCAAGAGCTTGGCCTGGTTTTGCACCGGGACATATTGGAAGGTATGGTGGCACCATTCACCTAACAAAAACTACTTCGGAGCTATCAGCATTTTCAAAAGTAGGGGGTCCATGGCTTGGCTTTTGAAAAAACAGGAGGTCCACAGTACTTCGCTAATTGGGAACCAGAGAATGTGATGCATGGCCAAATCCCCATCTATTAATTGCATGCCCTGGTGCAAAGCCATCCATCCCAAAAAGAAATTTCTGTATCGTTCTGAGGATTCATGTTGGATTGGGCAAGTGATGTGAAACGTGGATTATTTCAGCCATGGGTAAGTGCCCTTCTTCTCGTTTGCACAGAGAGATGTGAACATCAAAGAAAAGCTTTACAGTATGTGCCTATTCACTACACTTTTAAACACATCCTTTATTGCAAAAGGTAATAACAAACAGGCTTATCAGTCACCCTGGCAACGTACAGCGAGATGATTGAAAAACTGCTGGTTGCTGTATGGAGTGTTCTCCCCGCCAACTCACTTGGAAAAGTAATAAATAAACCTATATTTCCCGTGAAATCTTACAGGACGAGCACTATTCTCTTGATAATACTAGGTAATCCAGGATTAGAAGGATTCATTAAGTGTTGTAGTGTAGTGGTTATTATTATTACTTCGATGCATTTCATTTCTATACCGCTTTATATTTTTAAGGAAAAGTCTCAAAGCGGTTTACAACACATTAAAACATCAAATAAAACAACCCAGAATAAAACATCCCTGAAGGAAGTCACAAATAAAGAATACATTCAAAGCAACATAATTAACAGGAAACTATTATTATTGTTGTTGTTGTTATTATTATTATTATTATTATTATTATTATTATTATTAAACTTGTATACCACCCTATACCCGCAGGTCTCAGGGCGGTTCACAGGATAAAATCACAATATAAAAATACATAATAAAAATAAAAACAAGAACAACCTAATCACACACACCCTTTAAAAGATTTTGAAATAAAACATTACGTAGGAGATCGGCTGCAGAATGCATATTTAATGCAGGAAAGTTAACCAAGGTTAGCCAGTAGAGCTGCAAAATGGGATTCCTTGGCACTCTCTCAGCCATGAGATTGCCGAATAGTAAAGCCATACTCACCCACAGTCACATGCCTCACCTTTGGCATGGTAATAAAAGTTGGGCTATCACACAGGACCACTGCAGAGGTCATTGAGAATGCCTTCAACTCTACAAGGCAGGGGTAGCCAACACGGTGCCCTCCAGATATTGCGCACTGCAACTCAAATCAACCCCACCCAGCACTGCTAATGGTCAGGAATGTTGAGAGTGAATGAAAACATTTGAAAGGCACTGTGTTGACTTCCTTTGCTGTGTAGAGAGCATCATGTGCCCTGACTGAACTCATTATGAAGTTCTATCACCTTTCAGGGGTTGGTGGGGAGTGATGATACACACATGTTGCGTTCAGTGATGAATCAAGTCTATTCTGGGTGGGGGGTGGGGGGGGAACAGAAGCAGTTGGGGATGCCTTTTCATACTAATGACCACATGCCTCCACCCAATAAGGCATTTGTTGGGTACATAGAAGATTTGGCACAAATCTTTATTTTTAAAATTTAAATTTAAAAAACTGCAAGAATTGAATTAGCCAATACAGTGGCACCTCGGGTTACATACGCTTCAGGTTACAGACTCCACTAACCCAGAAATAGTGCTTCAGGTTAAGAACTTTGCATCAGGATAAGAACAGAAATCGTGCTCCAGCAGCATGGCGGCAGCAGGAGGCCCCATTAGCTAAAGTGGTGCTTCAGGTTAAGAACAGTTTCAGGTTAAGAACGGACCTCCAGAACAAATTAAGAACTTAACCTGAGGTACCACTGTACATGAACAAATAATTGAAAATTCCCAACAAGTAAGATTTCATAAAGGAAGAGAGAAGTTAATGAAGATAAGATTTTATTAGGGTAACTGGAATTGATTTGCAACCTTTGGAACAGCTTGTATTAATCAGCTTGTACACTTGGAAATATTAGCATTTTGATTGGAACAAGGACGCTTTTTCTCTTGGCAGTTTGAAATGTTCATCTTATCTGCCCAATTACTTGGAGCCTTCTTGTTAATTATTGATTGTATGGTAGTGCATAGAGCATTATATTGTTTCCATGTGGTTGTTTACAGCGGAGGTGACCTGTACTTAAGCAGTAAAACTGCAACGTATGGGTTGGAGGGGTATTGCTCCTGTATAGCTGTTGTTACACTACATGATAAGCCCCTAAGTGCTGGTACAGCACGAATTCCAGGCATTTGCTCTGATTTTCTTTCTTCATATCATAGACTTCATTGTGATTGATTCACACTGTACATTCAAAAAGGTTAACCTGTTTTGACATTAGTGGTGCCTAGCATGGTAGATGCTCCTTATCCTGGACCAGGGATGGGAACCTTTGGCGCTCCAGATTTTGCTAGACTACTACATCCTATCATCCCTGACCACTTTGTTGACTGGCTGTGTCTGATGGAAGTTGCAGTCCAACAGCATCCCAGCCCAAGTCTAAAGATATTGTGCAGGACATTCTGTTTCTTTCCCTGCAACAAAAAGTGGTGAATGGGTAGCATCCAGCTTTATTATTTATTTGGTTAATTATTCATTTAAAAGACTCAGGATACAGCTTTTCAGAACATGGTTTACAGGCACTAAAATATATTGATAATGATCAGTAAAGTACAAAAATTAGAATCCCATTGCTATCATTGGCATAGACTGAAACAGGCTGAAATCTGCATTGAATGCATAGCCCAACCATTCTACCACCACAGCCTACCTCACAAATTTAATCAACCCAAAGATTTGTACAATCCTTTTAAAAAGTATCCCTTTAGAGCTCCTTTAAAAGGTGTTGGCAGTGGGGCTTTCCTGAATTGCCCCAGAACTGAGTTCCATAAATGCCTGCTCATTAAAATAAGCATCCACAGCGGAACATTTAAATCCCATATAGCTCCATTTCTGGGGAGTATAAATTGACCTGAAAATGACCTCAATAATAATGCTAACAATCCATAGTTATGCCATGTTTAGTGAGTACAAATAATCACCATTTTTAAGGCTGCCAGTTTTACTGGGTTTCAGTAGAATATTACTCAACCAATTCATCATTGGAGGCAATTTCTAACCAGTCAGGTAAGGATTGAGAGCTAAGGGCAAACTGGTTTGCATGAAGCGCTATTTTGGTTTCGGTGTGTTACCATCATCAGCTCACAAACTCTGTGATGCGGGCCTATATTGCTATGTAAGCACGGGCAGCGTTCAGGGTTGGTTAAAGGACACAACAGGGAAGACAACAGGCCCTGGCTGAGTTTGTGCTGTAAGGTGGGGCTCTTGCTTAATGATAAAGTGGGTGCTTGTGATCCTAATGGCCCCGTGTTCAAACTTTGGCATCTTCAAGTAGCACTGGGAAAGATGTCTTGTCTGGTATTGCAGAGAACTGCTAGTCAGTCTAAAGAAGGGTTGAGGAACCTGTTATAGTACTCATCAGCCCCAGTCAGCATGCCAGTAGTCAGGGATTTGTTGGCGGGGGTGGACAGGAGTTCTGCAGAAACATGCAGGGCCAGTTGTTCCCTACCTCCGGTGTAGACATTGCCTCTGAGCTAGATGGATCACTAAGGTGGCTTTATATGTTCATATCTGCAGCCATACCTCCTGTTCAGTCAAAGGTTAGGAGAGAGATGCCAGTGAAGTAGCAGGGCACCCATTCTGAATTCTTTTTGCCACCGCCTTGTAAGTCTTTGGTACAATATTTCCTAGGTGAGCATCACAAATGTGAATAGAAAAAAAAGAGGGGAATGCATTTGCTGCCTCATAGCAATCCATCAGCCTGAAAAGCTCCTCCTTTTTCTGTCATTCATCTTCCTGACACTGAAGTCTCATTTTGAATCTGGCTGCATCGTATGGACAGCCCTTGAAATAATATGTGCGAGAGCTTAGATGGATTGGCTGAAGGGGCGTGTGTGTGTGTGTGTGTGTGTGTGTGTCCCAGATTAAATGAAAAGAACATGTTGTCCAAAGCATAGAGTGGAAAGAGCAGACTCTATTTTCCCCGGGCGTCAAGTCTGAAGTTCTGTGTGGAACTGGCAACCATTTCAGTTGGCTCATCATTACGTATTCCTCTGGAATTCATTGTTGTCACCATCATCCTGATAGGTCCTGCTTGCTGTGAGCTGTATATGTTTATTTTGCACTTACGCTTAGGGAATTTGCAGGAAATCACCTTGCCTGGCTAAGTCATAAACACACCCCTATTTCTATTTTATGTTAGGAAGAATGAGACTACTTTAGGGAAACTGCTTTGTTTATTCTCTCTCTCTCTCTCTCTCTCTCTCTCTCTCTCTCTCACACACACACACACACACACACAAACACAAACACAACAAGACAGATAAAACATTACATCCTCTTTCCATGGTCTAATTCTTACTGAAATAGCAAACCTGTGTTTCAGCTGTACCGCTTTCATACTGCAGATGGGAGCTCATATGATTTATACAAAAACAAAACAAAAAACCAATTCCTTACATAAAGGAAACAAGCATGTGGGAGTATTCTTGGCTAGACCTTTTCTCCTTGCCTTTCTAAATTCCTGTGTGCAGGGGTTATTGTTATTTTAAAATTACGCAGCAATGATCAGTCAATCGCCTAAACCTTCATGTGCAGTCTTAAGTGGTGCAGCCGACACACAAAGGTTTTTCGCCTCAATGAGAACTAACGACAGATCCACACCATTCATTTCATTTTATTTATATACCACCCTTCCTCATAAAATCTCAGGGCAGTTCACAGAAGTACATCCTCCCCCCCCCCCAAGGACCCTGGGAACTGACAACTGGCTTTGAGGTTTTCTGCAATCAAGCAGTATATAAATGTTACGAGTTAAATAAACTGTAGTTCTCTCTTTTCAGAGCTACAATTCCTGGCACTCTTAAGGAACTAGAGTTCGCAGAATTATATGAGGGAAGCCATGTGCTTTAAAGGTATCCTGCAGCTCTGCTTTCAGCCTTGGCTTGAACTATGGATCACTATGAAGACTCTCATTTTAAATACCCCTACTGTATGTAGGCTATAGGAGCTCTGATATATTGCTAGCAGTAATGTTCTTAACTTTCAACAACAAAATAATAATCATACATATAGCTCCCTCACTTACCCCATGAAAGTATTTGGGCTCATGGCCACATCTTTGTGAACATAAGTGTGCACAGAACAATTTATTAAAGTGTTTAACATGTACATATGGACTCTCCTTAAGGGCATGGGGTGTTAACTCTTGCCCTCCCACACTCTTGCAGCTGAGCCATTGTCCCTTTAGTTCAGCCACAAGAGAAGGGATTTATACAGTACATAACTAGTTTAAGATGCTGCTCTTTTGTGATTCTCTGCTGCAGACTAGCATAGCTGGGTGCCTCAGATCTGAGTCTAATGCACTGGGGGGGGGTGGATCTTGGGTTACTGTAAACAAAAAAACCCAGACATTTTGCCAAATGGTAAAAATCTGCCCAGACGGAAATTTTAATCCTGAAAAAAGAGGATGTGTCCGGGGGAAAGAGGACATATGGCAACCCGATCAGGTTTAATTTATGTCAGGTTTCAATCCTGCCTGTAACTCATGCTTCCTGTCAGGGGAGCTTAGTCACCTAGTTAACCACTTAAGGGAGGGACTAGTGTTGATTTCCTGACAGGAAAACACTTGGTGTCATCAGCTCAGGTGAACTCCCTCATTTCACACCGTGCCTCGTGATTTGTTTCAGAACAGGTTTGGGGGTTCAGCTCTGCTAAATCTTAGCTCACTTTTCAGGTTTGGATTCAGGGGAGAGGTTTAGCTGCCTCTCGGGATTTGACCGATTGCCATGCTGGGTGGTAAAGGATTTTCCCCTGGGTCATGTTGGCTAGAAACTTTGAGAGTTTGCAGCATTCCTTCGTAGCATATGGCGTGTTTCTCTGTTGCTTGAGTCATCCAGAGATATTTCCTCTGCGGAAAGGAACATTTCTGCAGCCAGCCACCTGCTTTCTTCATACGACACACAGGATTGGGCCGCTGCTGTGCTAAACTCTGTATTTGCTTAGTCTTCCATACAGATTAGATGGGGCTGATGAGCACATTCTGCATATGGATGATGCTTAGACCCACGCTCGGAGGGGGGTGGTGGCATGCTGTCATATCCTAAGACTGCAGTTTGCCAAATGTGTGCCATAACAGAAATGTGAGCATGCTGTAATATTCACAGGGACATTACTGGGGGTGGGGGGCAGAATGGCAGGTGTCACACACAGAAAAACATTACACCCCGGGACCGCAGTTTTCTGTATGTGTGGATGCCACAACTCCCCGCTGGAGAATGGCCATCCGAATGGGGGATGGGGATAGGGTTTCCAGACCTCCACGCCTAAACTGGAGTCTCCAGGGACTCAGCTACGTTAGTAAAGAAAAAGCATTTAAAATGCATTATAACACTGTGACACCAGGTGGCGCTGTGGAGTTCCATCTTTCGGCAATGTGATTTCCCATTATGAGGTTTACAACATGTTTTCCTGAAACTTTTTTTGATGTTTCTAGATCCAGCCCTCGTTTGCTTACCTGCCCCCCTCCAGCTGGCAGGTAGAGGGCTTGAATCTCCAGGTGGACGAGAGTGCTTTCCTTTACTATTATTAAGGAGACTGTGTGTGCAGCTTGCAAGCTTCAGCCCAGCAGGAGTCAGCTGCCAATTATCGCATAGACTCTCCAGGGGTCATAGGAACATCTCCTTTAGCTAAGGTTTCTATTTTAATTTCAAAAAAATGACATATTTGCTCATTTGTTAGACTTTCCGGGGGGGGGGGTAGTTGAATGACATGCTCTTTGCGACTGTGGTTCATACTTAATGTGTCATGGTTGATGACATCACTGGGCACCACCCCTCATGACATCACCAGGGGCTGCCCAGAGTCTGGGATGCAACCCTTCAGGGAGAGAAATGGCAGCCACTTGCAGTAAGGAAGCATCATCAGCCTACCCACAAAATATAATTTGCCTCCACCCCTGAAATGTAAAAGATGGGAGGTGGTTGTGTCTGCTCATTCACCTCAGCATCCGCCTTTGGATTTGTCTTCCTGTGGTCTAAACATTTGGGCCAGCCAAAATTCCAGGTCAGCAACACAGCCCAAATGGCCCACCAACAGAGGAGGCTGCCTGTTGATCTCTATAGGATCAGAATTGACTTTTTTTCTTGTGTAAGAATGAGGTATGCCTACCATTTTAACAGGGCATGGCAAATCTCAATCTGATATTTAGCTAGGGTTTCCATATGTCCGGACCTAACTGGGATTCGGTCGTCGGAAACAGTGTCCAGGCAGAAATCGCTGAAACATCCAGGAAAATCTGGACCTATGGCAACCAATGACTGTAGTGTAGCTCAACAACTTCTGTGTCCATATTTTCACTTTTTGAAATATGGCAACCCTACTTGTGCAGTATATGCTAGAATTCATATTTCCTATAGGGTCATGAATTGTAATATTTGGCATTTTTTAAAAAATCAGTGTGCGCCTTCAACAGTGCACTTTCATTCTAGCCCAGGATTTCTCAGAAGTCTTGTTAGTTAAATTACATAGCTTGCAAGCTTGTAGTGTATGGATCAGATTCCTGGGTTTTAGAACAGTTCAGAATGGGGAACATTTTCTTGGAACTGAAAGACTGTGTAGAATCTGGAAGATTCAGCATCCACATCAGTTGAATTCCCATTGCGGTTACCAAACAATATGTGTTAACATGGAATGGGGGGAAGAAATGGAAATGTCACATCAACAAAAGTATGAAAACATTTGCAATTACTGTGTTGTGTTTCTGCTTGCGTGTTTCGTAATCCCTGAGTTGTGATCGGGAAAACCAGCCAAAAGTGGAAAGTGACTGCCAGGCATTGTTTTAATGACTCCTCCAACTCTTCCTCCCTCCCAGCCCCCCTCCACTTGTTTTAAACAGAGAATGTAAGTACAGTTGTCCCCTGCCAGATTATGTCATTATTGGACCTGGGTATTAATGGAGTGGTAGATTGAATGCAACTGATGGGCCAAATTCTACACTGGTAAATTTCCATGGATTGCTACACAGTTTGGACTACTAAGAACCAGTACTTCCAAAAGTTCTTTTCATCCAGACACCCCAACCTACCTGAAACCCCTTAAAAGACTTTTTTTTTATATATTCCCCCTCCTTCCCATGATTACAGTGTAATCCTCTGTGTGTTTACTTAGAAGTATGTTTCATTAATGGGTCTTAAACTAGGGCACATTTGCAGCCACTCAATTTCTAGCTCATCTAGAAATGCATCCTTTTAGTTCAGGGTTGAAGTATGAATTCTAATGATGAGAGGGTCGCATGGGATTGCACCAAGACATGTTGTACCTTCTTTGAGGAAGGGTCATAGCAACATAGGAAGTTGCCTTATAATGGTCCAGCTATCCCAGTATTGTCCACACTGACCAGCAATGGCTCTCCATGATATCAGATGGGGTACTTTTGCTACATGGAGACACCTGGGATTGAACCGGGAGCCTTTTACATGCAAGGAAGATGCTCTGCCAGTGAGCTATGGTTTCTTTTCATACACACACACACACACACATACACACACACACACAGCTAGCCCAACAATTAAATGTTACTGTCACCTGAACCAAGGTTTTGTTGAAAATATTTTAACAGGCTTTCAGTCTTCATAGGCCCCCTATTTGTCTTCTTGCTCATGTTTCCTATTGACAGTAGCTGATCATGGAAAGGATGCTGACTGACTTCTTTGTGCCTTTGAAGAAAGAAGAGAAAGAAACCAGCTACTGTAAAAGCTGAACGTAATGAATGCTCTGATGCACCAAATGTCCTTGGCATATTTGGCTATGTTTAGCTCACTGATTATGGGTTCTGCTTACTCTGTACAGCCACTCTGTTCTTCTTCTTCTTAATCAGCAACCCTTGTCCATGTCTGCCTCCTTATAGCTTATTAAATGACTGCCGTGCGCTCCAACTCATCCTTAATTTTCAGGACCAGTCCTTGTTTCCCGGTACCTGTTCCAATTTTGTTTCTCTCTTACCTTTCGCAGAGGTTTGGCAGATAGCTTTTTAAAATATTGTTAGAGTATTATTTTAGAGCAGCCATTCTCGAGGTTTTAGCTGCACCTGAGACTCAGCAGGGAACTCTTCCCCCACCTGGTGCCCTAGAGATGTTTTGGACTACAACTCCCATCAGCCAGTATAGGATGGGTGCAACTTCCTGCCAAACAGGAAGTAGCTGATGCCAAGGATGTCCTTTGTGAGTTGTAATCCAAAACATCTACATGGTTCCAGATTCGCAACAGCTGCTCTAGAGCTTAAAAATCTGAAGAGATGGAAGGTACCTTTTTGTAAACCGCTTTGTGGGTTTTTCTTGAAATCAAGCAGTGTATAAATTCTATTAAATAAATAAAATAAATATCTACCTAATAAAAGTTGCTGATTAGACAGAAAGCCTTCTTGGTAGTGGCGCCCTCCCTGTGGAACGCCCTCCCTTCAGATGTAAAGGAAATGAACAACTACCAGACTTTTAGAAGACATCTGAAGGCAGCCCTGTATCGGGATGTTTTTAATGTTTAATGTTTTAATATGTTTTATATGTACTATAAGCTGCCCAGAGTGGCTGGGGAAACCCAGCTTAGATGGGAGGGGTATAAATATTATTAGTATATTTTAAAAATGCAGCCATTCTATTATATGCACAGCTAGACCCACTGTGAGATCTAATATTCTAAATTATTTTTATTGAAAGATAAAGATTAATAGTCATAAGAATCTGCCTTACACTTACTCAGGCTATTGGTTAATCTAACCCAGGCTTCCTCAACCTTGGCCCTCCAGGTGTTTTTGAGACTACGATTCCCATAATCCCTGACCACTGGTCTTGCTAACTAGGGATTATGGGAGTTGTAGGTCAAAAACATCTGGAGGGCCGAGGTTGAAGAAGCCTGATCTAACCCTTGGCTTGACTTTCGAAAAACAGGGGCTCTGTAGTACTTAGCTAATTGGGAACCACTGCTCTAGATTTTTAATTGTTGCAACTCCTCCACAGGTTATTTTTAGCTGAGCGGCCTTTGCAATATCTCTGTTCTTAAGCTGTTGGCACCGAATTTTATCTGTCATTCTTTTTCATGCACATATTATTTTGTTATAATATGTTATAATATAATATGTTAAGCTTATTTCATCTTAAGAGATTTCTCTCTCCAGTTTTGTAGGGATCAAATATATAATTACAGTGGTACCTCAGGTTAAGAACTTAATTCGTTCTGGAGGTCCGTTCTTAACCTGAAACTGTTCTTAACCTGAAGCACCACTTTAGCTAATGGGGCCTCCTGCTGCTGCTGTGCCGCCGGAGCACAATTTCTGTTCTCATCCTGAAGCAAAGTTCTTAACCTGAAGCACTATTTCTGGGTTAGTGGAGTCTGTAACCTGAAGCGTCTGTAACCCGAGGTACCACTGTATTTCAAAAGAAGTCATTCACTTCTTATGTCTACTTTAACACTCTATGTTCATGATGATAACAATGTCAGCTTCTCGCAGTGGGAGGGGTGAAATATCCTCAGACAATAACAATCAAATGGCAGGTGGGGGAGTTCTGCTGCTACCCCTTGTTCAGGTGTTATGCCCGAAAAGGGAATTGCAACACAACCAGGGACAATGGAGTGCCTGCACTGACTTCACCCACTGTGTCCCTGTCTGCTCCACCCTGACCTTTCTGCGTTGAGTGGGGAAGTCTGATGGGAGTTTCTGAATGCATTCAGCCAAGAAATTGTCTTCAGCCAACGAACTCTGAGCCTTTCTGTGATAGGGTCAGAGTTGAAACTGTGTTTGCACTCATGCTTGCTCTTTAGCTGAGCCTGGAGGCACAAAATTCAATTAATTCCTCTCTGCATCTGTATCTCCTGACAACTTCTTAAACACACACACACACACTAGCTTATATTATACCGTAAAACATAGATGCCTCTTAACAGGGGCTTTGAGGTTTGAAACAGCCACCTGCTGGGACTTCACTCAGTTGGCATGACCATAGAGCTCAAGAGTTCCCTGGGTGGGCCCATAGCTCAATGGGTTGAGCTCTAACTTTTCATGTGAAAGGTCCCAGGTTCAAAACCCAGATTCTCCAGATAGCAAATGATAAAGTAGCAGGGGATGTGAAAGACATCTGCCTATGAACCCAAAGAACTGCTGCCAGACAGAAGAGACAACACTGAGCTCGATAGATCTGGTATTAGGCAGTTCCTTAAAAGGTAGAAGAAATGCGCAGGCATCTTCAGCCACTATGGCAAGCAGAAAACACTTCTCATTGGGGCCCCCCATTTTTGGTGCTTTGCGTTTTCTGTGTGGGTAATGAATTCTGGGGGAAATTGAATTGGGGCAATCTGGTTTACTGGGTAGGAAATTAAGAGCGGGGTGGAAATAAATTAATTTAAAATGACTACTTAGGGATGATCTTGCCATTAATGAAAGAGGGAAATGAAGGGGAATTAAGCTGATTTGAAGCAGGATCTGTTAGGGAATTAATTGTGGGTAAACTTAAGAGGAACTGATCTGGGGTAGGGTGCAAATTAATTATGCAACTTATCCGGGCTGATTTGGATGGGAAATTAATTGGCTTATCTTCTGTGCAGTTAGGATTCTAAGTTTGCATCTATGTGTATAAATTAACAAATCTAAATCTTATGCATGTTTGTTTCTAGGCATCAATTATTTTAAGTATACAGCAACGCTCTTGATGTCTAGATTCAGTGGGGGGGAAGGAAATGAATGGGCAGGGGTGAAGTTGACCAAGTAGCCAAGGGGATCCCTGAAGACACTGAAGACACTGTGTCCATGGACCCCTTAGAACCTGGAACCAGCACTGGATCCTTGATGACAAGGGCAAAGGAGCAGGATTTGTGTGGGGAAAGAAGAATGAAAGAAAAGGATGCAAGAAAGTTCTGAGTGCAGGAGCATGCGAATGGGGAATCCCACTTACTGCCCTCTGCAGCTGCATGTGTGCTAATTCCAAGACACAATTTTTAAGGCTCCTCTTGCAATTGATCACCTGGAAACTCCTTGGGCACCATTTGGTGGAAAGGCAGGAAAAAAGTAAGCTTTTTTTTAAAAAAAATTGCTATCTTGCGTTCCAGAATTAGTAAGAGACAATGTGAACACTGTTACTAAGCCATGCACAACATAGTTCAAGAGGGTGAATGGTAGTCTAGAAAATACTTCTTGAAATTCATCTCTCAAAAAAAGAAAAAGAGTGGAGGGAGGGGGACAACCTGTGGCCTAGGACAAGTATCTTAAACATGGAAGGCAGCCAGTCTAATTACTTACCTTGGTCCTTTGCCCAGAGTTTATTCCATGATACATCTAGGAGACAAATGTTCTCATTTCAAGAAACTTTCTAGTATTTTTTCCATTCCTTGATGCAGAATAAACACACGCCAGAGGCTGCACAAAACCCAGGTGTAATTCTTATCCATCCAGAGCGGAGCTGGAAAATATCTCAGCAAGGTATTAATTACTACTGCCTTGAGAAATAATTTGTGTAAATGAACCCAGCCATTTAAGCCCCAGACAGTGACAGACTACATAGGAAATGTTCGCCTTGCATCCAAAAGATGCTCAGGTTTGTGGTGAACGTCCAGAGAAGTAGAATCTCGGAATTGTAGACCGGCCTGGAACACCTCCCTGGGTGATCTGCTGCAGTCCCAAACATACTTTCCTGGGAGTAAGCGCCATTTACCACAGTGGAATGTATGTAAAGATGTATGAGTAAAGTTACTCAAGTATGCTTGGTGTGTAACAATGGGACTGGGTGGTCTTAAAGCAACGTTCCCCAACCTGGTGCCTTCCAGATGTTTTGGACTCCAATTTCCACAAGCCCCAGCCAACACAGTTGATCAACATCTAGAGAATTCTCATCAGTCCCAGTCAACACAGTCCACTGGAGGGCACTAGATTGGGAAAGGCCCCCCACCCCACACTTTTTTGGAGAGATTAGGGGGTTGTTTTAAATGCAAGGAACATTAGCTGGGGAATGAAACCAAATGTTTGGTGCCAATGAAGGCTTTGTTCCAATGCCAATAGCACCTTCAGAGGACGGGCTTTCCACAGGACACCTGCTAATTGTCCGGCTAATTGTCAACCCCATCTCCACAGCTGATGCTATTTGCATTTTTAAAAACCACCTGTATATAATAATAATAATGATGAATAATGATGATGATGATGTTTTATTTATATCCCGTTCATCTGGCTGGGTTTACCCAGCCACTCTGGGCAGCTTACAGCATATATAAAAACATAATAGAACATCAAACAATTTTTAAAAAACAGAATATCTTAATGATGAAGACACTTTTATCGTCTCCTCTAGTTTAGCCTTCAGTTGATGCCTACAACAGAGCAGCACTGAAGAAAGGGCAATTTCATGCAAAATGTAGGATGTGTCTCTTGGAACAAACTAGACAGAGCAGAAGGAGGTCAGTTAAAAGTAACTGTGTGGAGGAGAAAGCAAACCAGATTGGGGCATTTTGCCAGTCTAAATGCCACCGCAAGCTGCCAATTTGCCCATGAAGGAAAACATACAAGCAGCCCCATAATATTCCCTCCCCAGTAATGTTAAATAGGAGAAGGAGAAATCATGATACAGCGTCATTGCATTGAGATTCTCCCACTCCATTCGCCTCCACTTTCAGGAGCAATTGATGCACTGACACTGCATCTCTATTTTCATTGTGTGGATGTTGCCAGGAGAGAAGGGAGGAAGAGATGTGAGGCTATTGCCCTTGGTGGTATCTACACCTTCAAACCTATTGTCTAGTTCTGTCCTTCCTGTCCTTTGTCCTTTAATATTGCCACATTATAGCCCTTGGAGCAGTTTTCTAAGCAATGCACCAATAGCTTATATTTAACTATGTGTCTGTGAACAAACGTGAGTGCTGTACTCATCTCACAGTCTTTGTAGCCTTTCCTGGGGAAATGCACTGTATTTAATACCTCTGTGATGCTTGCCTGATCTATTTCCAACTAGTCCTTGAAGTAAAAAAACAACTCAGCTTTTGTACTCAGTAGAGAAAACAACAGATCAGTTTTCCTTCTCACTGAGAATGCTGGTGCCTGTGCCTTTTACCAGTAAGGCCAGGTCCCAGGGGCAGCCTTCTCTCCCAGGTGATTTTCCTTTCTTTTCGCCCTGCTAGGAAAATGTGCCTCTTTCCTTTTTGCCTCCAGTGCTCTCACAGTCCAGCACTCTGACATACATTTACACTTCAGAGACAAAACTGCAGTAGGATAAACAAATCACCCTTTCTTGTTCCTTTGAACCACAAATGTTCCTCTGTGACCAAGAATAGCCCCAGCGCAAGCCCTCTCCAAATGCAGAAATAAAAACTGGCGGCATTGTCAAAACTTTGCTGCAGTCAGTGCCCTGTGGAATTAATCAATGGCAGAGGCAAGCTTCTTGGTGTCTTCCTCACCATACGCTTCGGATGTAAAATATTTTTAATGTGATAGCTGGGTCAGTTCTCTCCCCCTTTTTTCACCTCCCTTAAAGGCAGCCATTTTGCTGGAAGTCCTCTAGAAGTTGCTCCCTGGAAGCCCCTCGTAACAATGTCATTTTTCATGCGCAGACTTCTGTCATCTCATCTGACAGCGGCCTGTGGGTTAGCTCTCTGTTTTCATTCAAGATTTCAAGTCCCGCTCCCCAAGGGAAATGATATGTTTTCTGTGAAGGGCAGCTACACTGTGTCTACACTGTGATTGCATCAGCACACATTACTCATGTGCTCCGCGCACACAGGCACACGCACATATGCATGGAACGGCACGGGAGCATCTGTTGCCAGCCTATCTGCATCGGCTCATGTGCCTCTGAATGAAGGAGCCACGGCAACATCACAAGCTTGGTTTGTTAGGTCAACAGGCTGAAAGCTCAGATCCACGCTGGGAGTGCTGGCAGGTGCTCCAGCACTTATCATAATACGTTTCTAATGAGGCTGGTGAAAAGTGCCGTTTGTTTGTTATTCAGTTCCATGATGGCACTGAGCGGACACATTTTAATAAGAGCAGGTATTGCATTTCTTGCCAGCAGAGGAGCTGAGATTTGAAGAGCAAAAGGCCCTGCTTCAAATTCATATCCTCTATGATGGAGGCGGGGAGCCTTCAGTCCTCTAGAGCTGTGTTTCCCAAGCGTGGGTCTCCAGCTGTTTTTGGACTACAACGCCCATCATCCCTAGCTAGCAGGACCAGTGCTCAGGGGTGATGGGAGTTGTAGTCCAAAAACAGCTGGAGACCCAAGCTTGGGAAACATGGCTCTAGATGTTGTTGGACTCCAATTCCCATCAGCCCCAGTCAGTGTGGCCAGTTATCAGTGGTGGTGGTGGATGTAGTCCAGCAACATTTGCGGGAGGGAGCATAGGCTCCCCACTCTGTGAACTCATTAAGCAGCCACAGGGCAACTCACTATTCACGCAGCCTCATCCGCCGTGAAAGACAGCATGCTATAGTGAGCGCATGACTCACTGGGTTGTTGTGAGGACTGAAAGGCAAGGGGAGAATATTGCCCTGCGTTCCTTAGGCTAAAAATGGACCCACTTTACAGAACTGTTGCAAGGGAAATGCTCTGAGCAGTTAGGAAAGAACACATACCCTACAAATAGAAATAATTATTATTGAGTTTTTCGATCTCAAGTCGCCCCTTTCATTCAGTGTTTGAGCTGCAAGATGCTCTGGTCCCCCGTTTCCTGGCACCAGTGGACACCCCAGCCTTCTCTTCTTTCCCAGCACCAAAGTGCCATTCATCTTCACAGCAAGCCCAAATTCAAATATTATATTCCCCCCCCCCCAGCCACGCTCCTGCCAATATTGTTAGAATTATTAATGGCAAGTAGCCGGGATTCCATAGCAAAGAAAGATAACAAACTCTTGAAGCATCCTGCCTCAGCAGCAGCAGGTGCCGCGTTTCATCTTCTTAAATAAGCGCTTGCCTTTATTATCTGGAGGTAATAACTGCGATCTTTGCAAAGATTAATTGACCTTTGTTACATTGTTGTCATGTTGAACTTCGCCGTGTCAAGGAAGACGAACGGCTCAGGCCTCTGAAAGTGCAGCTAAAATAAAGTATACCTAATGTTTGGGAGGTTCTGTAGCGTTCTAAATGAACTTGTTTGTCTGATGGAATACCCCCCCTTCTTGCTTTGACACTGAGTCTTGCTATCTTGTTAGCATATGCTGAGCCTTATTATTCCAAAGGTTGGTGTTTGGCAGCTGGTTGTAGTGCTGGCACAACCGTACAGCTAGGAATGATCTATAAAGAGGTTGAGTACTGCTCCATCTAGAGTCGTGTTCCCATCATCCCTGATCATTGGCTATGCTGGCTGGGGCTGATGGGAGTTAGAGGCTACAGGTTGCTTGCCCCTGGTCTTTTCGGGCAAGCAGACTTTTACACCCTGCTTCTTCAGATCCTTTTCACTGGAGGTGCCAGACGCTCAACATGGGACCTTGTGCATACATTCAGAGAATGTGCTCTGCCACAGGGCTGTAGGACTGTCCTCTATCAAACTGGCCCTGGTCACTTTGCAGGACACTTGGAAGCAGCTTAGCAGACCTCTTGCCCCTTGCCATATAAAGAGGAATCGCTCTTGCACATAATATAAAACAAACACGCCTGCTTTTATCTGCCGAATGTTAAGAGTGCCTGGTGTTTCCCATATTTGGACATTACTGGTGAGGAGATTGATAGCTGCCCCTGGCACCATTGCAGTAAGCCTAGGAGGGGTGTGCAATTTTTAAAGCTATTTTCCTGCAAGATAACAGCAAGAGCTCCTGTGTGGGTTGGCAGGATGTGTGGGCTTCAGAGAACTGTGTAAAGCCCCCAAAGGAACGGTCTCCAGCCCAGAAACAATGCATAGAAACCAATGATCTTTTGCTAGCTTTTAGGATAAGTAGAGACCTCCTGTTTCAGTGTGTAGGAAGGCGTGTGTGAATAGACTCCTGTGTGGAACAAAAACCATTTCGTTACCCCTAAGGAAGTGCTAAGTAGTATAGGCTTTTAATTAAAAACAATGGAGCTATGAGTCACCTTTAATGAAAGAAAATTTCACACATTTCCTTTTTCTTCTTTTTCGGCTTAAGATTGATACCATGTGCCAAATGATCTTTAAAGCTCCAGCAAAACACATCAGACGTGACAAGGCCATAATATTCGCCATAGGAGATGAAAAATTCACTGAGCAACGAAAACATTTGAGACGCAGTACACTTAAGTCACTCACGTCTCCACTATTATTGCGGATTGTAGTTGCTTTAGCCTCTAGAAACCCCTGCCCAAGACACAGGTTTTTGCTGTGTGGTACATATGGGGTGGTATTCCTTGTTCTCTGGTGTGTTTGCAAAAATAATTAAAAACACAACAATAAATTCTAAAGAAGAAGGGGGGAAGGCAGCACAACCAAATAAATAAATCATCTCAACGCCACCAATAAATAAACATATTTAAAGAATCAGAAATCTAAAGGCTTAAGAAAATTTTATAAAGTTATTTACTCAGTATTGAAAATACCACAAAATAGACTTCAAGCAAATCTCTCTGGAGTGTGCATTACACAGCCAGGAAGCCGCCACCAAAAAGGCCCTTTCCCAAGAATTCATTTATTTATTTTCTACCTACATATCCTTTCTTTCCTCCAATTTTATCCTATCAACTCTGGCAGGAGCAACATAAATGGTAGCTTTCCGCCCACCAAATACAGTGAGCCTATGCAGGTTGGTGAACAAGCACCTCTGCCATATCCCAGTCCCCTCCAACAACTAACATCAAGAGGACTTAGGATCACTGCCTTAATTACTTTAAGCATATTGTGCCACTTGCATGTAGGGTTTGGTGCCGTTTTACCTTGGATGGCTGCATCATCCTCATCACCTTGCAGTCCTTTCTGAATTTATGCCTTCATTTCTGTGCATCTTCATGGCAATCGCAATAGTACTTACCATCTGCATAGCCCTTTCCAACGTTCAGAGCACCTTCATTATCTAATGGCAATTCAACAATTCTAAATGTGTGGTACACTCAGTTAGGTAGCATTCCTGCTCACTGTTGAGACAGCAGAAGCAGAGGAACTCACAAAGCTGGCCGTACAACTCTGTGCAGTCTTGTAATTTCTACAAATTAGCAGCCAAATGCTGCAGTTTGTTTCAGCGGCTTTTAGCTGTCAGAATGCTGAGTTTATTATCCATAGGGTTTAGTGGTGAGTGTATTCATAGCCTCTTTTGAACGGTGCTATCTGCAAGAGCTAGCGATTAATTGTCTACACCTGCAGCTCCCACTTATATCCCTCCATGCCTATGGACCTCGTGTGCATTTGCCTTTTCCCTAATGATGCTAAGCTGTCCGTGAACATTTTCTTTTTCTCAGATGTGCTAATGGTGCAGCTTTCATCACAGAGGTTAATTTAGCAGATACCTTGTAATGTAGCTTGGGTGTGCATGTGTGTTCTGACGGTTTATCTTTCAGCTTGGCTCAGGCCTGATAGTGCTTTATAGCGTAACATTTCTGCAGAAGTGAATAAAAAAGGGGGTGGGTGGGGAGATGCCCATTCCCCTGCAGCTAGACAGCTGATTTAAAGTTCCTTTGTGTTGATGGAGAAGAGCAGACAAGGAGGAAGAAGGAAAAGATAGCAGACTGTGGAAGATTTTAGGGATAGCGTGAGAGGCACCAGGGAGAGAGTGGTTTTGTGTGGGGACACCCACACCCACACACCTGTGCCTACTTTGTATAGGAATGTTAGTAAATGGGAAGGAAGGAATCAGAATCAGGAAAAAAATTGATGGCTTCAAATGGGTAAGCCTTAGCATAGGGCAGTGGTTTGGGCATTGGCATTATTTTGTGGCATTCTGAGCATTCTGGTTAATCCAGTGTTCCAACAAGCTTGCAGAAGCAAGCAAGCAAGCAAGAAGGCAGGCAGGCAGGCAGGCAGGCATGCAAGTAGGTAATTATTATTATTATTATTATTATTATTATTATTATTATTATTACTTGTACCTGCCCATCTGATTGGGCTGCCCCAGCCACTCTTGGCAGCTTCCAAAAGAATATAAAAAGCCCATGATACATCAGACATTAAAAGCTTCCCAATACAGGGCTGCCCTCAGTTGTCTTTGGAAGGTCGTATAATTGGTTATCTATTTGACATCTGACAGGTGTTCCACAGGGTGGGCGCCACTACTGAGAAGGCCCTCTGCCCATTTCCCTGTAACCTCACTTCTTACAGTGAAGGAACCACCAGAAGGCTCTTGGAGCTGGACCTCAGTGTCCAGGCTGAACGATGGGGGTGGAGATATACAGCGCTGAAGCCATTTAGGAGCCCTAGTGGGAGGAGAGTCTTCTCCCCAACCCCCAAATCAATGATTGTGCAGGCAGGCTGGGTCCCTTGAAATGAAGAAGAATCTCTCCCAGAAAGTGGAGCCAGCTGCTGAGATACAGCTGCAGCTCTTGTTTAAGGCTCAGTCTGAAGCTGACTGGTGCTGAAACAACATTTGAGTGCTCTTCTTATGGAAGTGCTAGTCTGTACGTTGCTGTCTAGGGTACTAGTGAAGCCTCCCCTTCTTTTCATACGGCTGAGTTTTTTGCTTGAAACAGAACAAGAGCAAGCAGATGTTTCCAATGGTGTGCCTTCTGAGGGAATGGAAATACACCATGGAATATTTATTTTTATTGTGCATGAAGTAACTGCACAAGCTTTGCTTTTTTGCGACTTCCCAAAACTGTCTTGTGTACAAAGGAAACATAATGATTGGAATTGGCAGAAGGGCAATTTGTTTGTCTCTTTTGCTAACCGAAATGTTAATGTGATAATTGACTGCAGTAGTTATGGCTTACACTAATAAGGAGACAAAAGCAATGAGCTTCTGAGCTTTATGGAGAGATGTGGCATTTTCCTCTTCTTTTTTAATAGCCTGTAAATATTCCTCAGAGAATTTGCCTTGTGTCGTTCACAAGAATTTCAAGCATCGCTTTCCCCCCAGAACTGCCCTTTCATTTTTGCTTCCCATTTAGGGAAATAAGAAAATACACCAGAATATTTAAGAGATATCCCTTCCACACTAGAGGATATTATTTAGCCATGGGAATTGGGGGCAGATTGGGTACTTGCAGGGGCAGTGCATCCCGTTTTGCCTCCTGAGGCGAAATGAGAAGTTGCTGTCCTACTGCCACAGCGTCCCTCACATGGGTCATCATCGGTGCCCGCAAAGCAGCAATGAAAATGGCGAGCCCCAGCAATATCTCACAATATTTTGGTGAGATCTTGTGCAGCATCATCGGCTGCCACTGCAACAGCAGAGGCGGCAGGTACCACCTCTTGCAGTTCCACCACCTGAGGTAACTACCTCAGCTCGCCTCATGTGGGCTAGGCCCGGGTACTTGTATTAAAAATGGTAGCACATGAGGTCGCTGTTATCAATGGGACGTTTGGCTGCCAGCAACGACACCAATAGTTATCAGGTCAGAAAGTTCAAAGGCTATTCAGAATTGTTGTGGAGGTTTTATTGCAGCTGTAAACTTAAGTTTTCCAGTGGTTGTACAAGTTCAAGGGGGAAGGCGTCAGAAAGTTGTTCATGGAAAGAAAATCAGCCTTGATGGAACAAACTCATCGTAATCTATATTTAGAAATATAGTTCTTGAGTCAACACAAATGACGACTCCCAGTAATTGCAGTGTTCCTCTCAGGGAAAAGGAAGCTCTTTCTGGAAGGCAAGACTTCTCTCCTGGGTCAGCCCTTATATATATATAGAAGAGTACATTGAGGAACAAATTATCTAATCATCGCTTCTACACAGCTGCTTATTTTTGCTTGAAGCTACACCTGCAGGAGGAGCTGTTTTCAATAAAGATGCTCTGAAAAGTAACTGATTTTCATTTGTTTCGAAATCAGCTGGTTTAAAACAGCCCAGTCAGTTGCTGGGGCAGGAGTACGTAGTTGACCATTGACGTTATTTTAATATGTTATGCCAGGAAGTGTGCCCTAGCTTCAGCTCATTTTGGTCAAGGTATTTCCTCAGGCTTAGTCAGGCAAGTTCAAGGATTGCAGAGCTCTGCTCCCAAGGCCCAGGCGCTTCCCTAACCTGTTGGCTGTGTGGGAACCTGAGGGTACTACACAATTCCCAGGAAGTTTCAAATCAGCCTTTGGGAGCTCCTATACAGCCCTCAGTGAGCTGTGATTTAGTTTCTGGGACTTGGATTTTTAAGGGGGGGGGCATTTCAAAGGGCTCACTGGAAAAGTAGAAGGTGCTTTTCCCACAATAATTAAAGTAAAAACAAAACTGAAAAACTGTTCCTGTGAATCAGTACAGTGGTACCTCGGGTTAAGAACTTAATTCGTTCTGGAGGTCTGTTCTTAACCTGAAACTGTTTTAACCTGAAGACCACTTTACCTAATGGGGCCTCCTGCTGCTGCCGCGCCGCCGGAGCACGATTTCTGTTCTCATCCTGAAGCAAAGTTCTTAACCCGAGATACTATTTCTGGGTTAGCGGAGTCTGTTAACCTGAAGCGTATGTAACCTGAAACATATGTAACCCGAGGAAAGGTAAAGGGACCCCTGACCATTAGGTCCAGTCGTGGCCGACTCTGGGGTTGCAGCGCTCATCTCGCTTTATTGGCCAAGGGAGCCAGTGTACAGCTTCTGGGTCATGTGGCCAGCATGACTAAGCCGCTTCTGCCAAACCAGAGCAGCACACAGAAACGCCGTTTACCTTCCCGCCCGAGCGGTATCTATTTATCTACTTGCACTTTGACGTGCTTTCGAACTGCTAGGTTGGCAGGAGCAGGGACCGAGCAACAGGAGCTCACCCAGCCGTGGGGATTCGAACCGCCGACCTTCCGATTGGCAAGCCCTAGGCTCTGTGGTTTAACCCACAGCGCCACCCGCGTCCCAACCCGAGGTACCACTGTATAATAAAATCAAACAGTTGCCTATATAAATACAGTTAAAACAATTGCATATATAAAAAACAATTTTTAAAAGCTAATTTTAAATATGAAAACAGTTCAAACAGTAACAGCGTGCACATCAAACCATTTCGTATTGGAAAACGGATGACAACTGGGATAAGGATTTTAGGTGGTTTGTTGAATTAATAATAGATATGATTTAACAGCAATATCTGCGTTCCACATCCCAGAGATGGTGTAAAGTGTGTATTTAGGTCTGCCTTGAGGGAATCACACCGACAAAATAGCCCCGCAGCTATACTCCTGAGTTCTGAGTGGCTCAACAAGAGCAAGTTGTATATATCCAATATTTAGAAAAGGGCTCTGTCGGCAATAAGAGAGTTTTCTTGACTCTACTCAGAAGTAAGCCTTATCGATCTCAGTGAGTGCATATAACGATTGTGGCCTAAAGCAGATTTATACCATTGGCTGGTCTGTTTCCTCTATCTCCTGGCAAATATTCAGACCAGCGGAAAGGAAAACTCCTCTCCAGTGATTAGTTGTTCTGAATCTGTCTATTCAGTTACTAAATGTGTGGATCTGTTCTATGGTATGATTTCACTCTGCTTCGTAGCATGTGTCTACTAAACCATCCCGGTTCAGACAATATTTCCCAGCTTTATGAAATCAGGAAAGACTATTCATCCCTTGCTATTGTGCGTTTGAATTTATATGAAGTGGCATTGGAGCTGAGCTATGCTTTTGAATCTGTCTTTAAGAAGTCCACTTCCTCTCCCTCTTCAGCCACCCTCTGTGTGAGTCTGCCTCACTGACCCTCTCAGTAAGCCAATATCTTAAGCTGTGTTGGAATAAAGGTTGATATGAGGCCTTGGTTCACCTGCAGCAAAGCCACCTATGTGTCAGCCCTCCCCCCCCCCAATATATATATATATATATATATATATATATATATATATATATATATATATCAGATAATATCTTCAAACTGTCTTTGGAAAGTATAACACATGGCCATGTGCATCTGCCTGATTCCTAACTCTGAGGACAAACTTCCTATGAGTTAAACAGCACATGTCCCCTGAATCTACATACAAATAAACTTCCCTCAAGCTGTCCTAAAGTCAAAACCACACCATACATTTAAAGCATTGTTATATCACTTTAAGAGCCATGGCTTCCCACAACGAATCTTGGGAATTATGGTTTCTTAGGGGCCTCCTAACAATTCTTGGTGCCCTTAACTAACTGAAGTTCCCAGGATTCTTTGGGGGTCATGACTCTTAAAGACACAGTTCTTAAAGTGGTGTAACACTGCACTACACACACAGTGGTACCTCGGGTTACATACGCTTCAGGTTACATACGCTTCAGGTTACAGACTCCGCTAACACAGAAATAGTACCTCGAGTTAAGATGAGAACAGAAATCGTGCTCCGGCGACACGGCGACAGCGGGAGGCCCCATTAGCTAAAGTGGCGCTTCAGGTTAAGAACAGTTTCAGGTTAAGAACGGACCTCCGGAACGAATTAAGTACTTAACCTGAGGTACCACTGTATGGTATATATGTGAGAGTTTGCCAGTTGTTTTGAGAACCGCAAAAAGCATGCTATATTGCTGATAACCAGAGCTCAACTAAGTGGCTTCCTGCCTAAGTTGAACCCCTTGTCTTCTTTATTTAAGAAATTTATATCCCACCCTTTAACCAAAAAGGATCTCGAATATTATTATTATTATTTAAAAAAACAGTTCCTTACTGCTGTACTTGTGAACTGCTGCCCTGTGCACTTGTTTATTCGGTGGTCTATGCATTGATTTGGGTCAGACATGGCAAGAGTGCTGCAAGAAATTCTTTTTCGGTCAATATAGAGGAATCCTTTCCCCTCCCTTGGCCTTGACTGCCAATAAAGGCAATTAACAGCCCTTGCTTATTTGGATATATGGTTGTGGGAGTTCTTGGTGCCGTAGCAGTCCCCACAGCAGATGAAGTAAGTCAGAGGCATGGTTATTTACTAGCTAAAAATGCTTATGCTTCTGCGATTAGGTTTTCACATCCTCTGATGGCATTTTTTAAACATAGCCAGAGGAGTGGCATTTGGGAAGCCGTAGGACAGGTTCTCAGCTGCTATGAATCACTGTGGCTTGTCTTAACTTTGCAGTTTTGCCATTTTCCTGTGTCTTCACTAATGGTTATCTTAGCATTGCTAATCGTGGCTGTAGGCTGGGAACAAGCTAAGTTGCTCCCTGCCCACTTAAGTGTAGTTCTCCTCTCCACTGTGGTATCAAATGAACGACAGTGCCAAGCCGGGGAGGGGGGTGGGACCTTCCCTAAATCTCTGTAAACCCCATATCTCTGAAAATATTCATAATTGGTATGCCACAGGTATAGAATACAACCTTCAATGCAGAAACCTTTCATCATCATCATTGCTAGTCCCTTGTTACATAGAGATCTCCAAGCAACTTATGTCATATTTAAAAACTTAAACATAAGTATATTATAATATTGACACATTTGTACAAAAATGCAAGCAAGTAAAAAATATACAGTGGTACCTCAGGTTACATACACTTCAGGTTACAGACTCTGCTAACCCAGAAATAGTGCTTCAGGTTAAGAACTTTGCTTCAGGATGTGAACAGAAATCGTGTTCCGGCGACACAGCAGCAGCAGGAGGTCCCATTAGCTAAAGTGGTGCTTCAGGTTAAGAACAGTTTCAGGTTAAGAACGGGCCTCCGGAATGAATTAAGTACTTAACCTGAGGTACCACTGTACAAAACTAGCACAGGCAACCCAGTAGCTGCTGCAGCAAGCTTTAGCAGCACACAAACACAGGAAAACACATCATCATCGTCATAGCCCATCAAAAACCTGGGGGAAGAGAAGACAATTATTTTACCTGGAATCCAAAAGATGGCAGCAAAGATGCCAGGCGGACCTCATTAGGGTGCTATCCCTCATGGATCTCTCCCCCGCCCGCCCCTGGGTATAGTGCATTCCATCTTCCTAATATCACATTGGATGAGGAATTTTGTATTTGTGAATCAGGAGAAGTAGTAGATACTGTGCATTATCTATTATATCATCATTTTTACCATAAACATTAGTTATTGCTCTGAGCAGCTTTTTAGGTCTCGCCATTCCACATTCACCAACGTGCTCAACAAATTGTGGGGGAAGATTGGTGATGGTGGGCAAGCTATCTTTCAGAAAAGAGAGTCCACCATTACATGAACATTACAGTGGTGCCTCGCAAGACGAAATTAATTCGTTCCACAAGTTTTTTCGTCTAGCGAATTTTTCGTCTTGCGAAGCACGGTGTCGGAAAAGTTTTGGAAAAGCTTCAAAAATCACCAAAAACCTCAAAAAAGGCTACCACACCGCGTTCTATGAGTTGCTCCTCGAAGTCAAGTCACAACTGTATTAACGGTGTTAAGAAAAAGGAAACAAACTTGCAAGACGTTTTCGTCTTGCGAAGCAAGCCCATAGGGAAATTTGTCTTGCGAAGCAGCTCAAAAACCGCAAAACCCTTTCGTCTAGCGAGTTTTTCGTCTTGCGAGGCATTCGTCTTGCGGGGCACCACTGTACTTGGTCCAAGTCTAGCATTACCTGACCTACCTGTCATGCTCTCCAGCCTCGGTTCCTCTTCAAGCTCAGAGGAAGAAGGAGCCTCTCAGATATCTATTCCCACTCACATCAGTCCTGGCCAAAAGATACCGTTTACCATGCACCTTAGATTCAGAACACAAGGTGTCTGCATCATGTTGTGGCAACAGCCCTCTCTGGTGTGGGCGAGAGCACTCTAGCCAGCACTTTCCACAGTGCTCTGTTCAGAATTCTGATAGATTCTGCCTGAATGTGATTTTTGCCCTGTCATTAAGTGCCTCTGTGCTGCAGTCAGTCCTCCTCCTATAACTAGCCATTTAACTGGCTTCCACTAGCATAATAGGGCAGTTGAAACTGTGCCGGTGGGAATGGATTGGCATCAGGGCTCAAACTAGTCCTCTGCAGGCTAGATACATGTATAGGACAGGGCTAGGGAGCAAACACAGCTTTGGCATCACAAGGAAGACATCTGTATTCGTCAGATAGGCAGCCATGTTGGTGCTGCTTCAGCTACTCTGTAGAATGCATTCAGACAGCTACAGGAGAAAGAACAAATCTTTTCAGAACAAGTTTCTCCTATTTGCATTCTTTCTACTATCTGCAGAGGGGCACCAAATAGCTTTCTACAATGCCTGTTAAATTCATTGGCACTGCACTGTGTACTTGTGCTATGCTCAGTAGATCAAGGCATTAGGCCTTTATCCTTGAAAAGCAGCCCCATGAATATTCCTAGTAGAATTGCCGAGGTGAATGTCATTACTCATGGAAATTACAGATCTGAGGACTGGACACATGGAGTGTGAGGTCTTCAGGCTAGGAACCATGACTCTCTTTATATTTGCACAGCCTTGCACTCAGCTGGGTGGTTGTTGTTGTTGTTTGGGGTGGATCCTGATGTGATATAAATATGTAAGAAGAAGAAGAAGAATCTCATACCAGACGTTTGCCAAGAAATTGAGTCTGACACTTCCCTGCTGTATGAGATCCATGTGTGTCTTCCTGCCACAATTATTTGGAACAGCTCCTTCAGGGTTCTCCACTTGCAGACTGCTGAATCTGAATTTCCCCCAAAGCACTGTCTAAATGTCTGCTGCACTAAGTCTTTTGCCCGTCAGATAATGGAAGTTTTAGGATTAGCATTTGCCGTTTGCAGAAGAAAATAACACAAGGCTTAAGTGGATATTAGTCGCCCACAGCTCTGCAATTTATAGCATACATTTTCATTTATAAACTAAGCCATTTATGTAGTTTTCTTTCTTTCCTTTTTAATAAAGAAATCCTCTATTAAGTAGGCAATTGGAAAAAACAAAAACAGCCCCCGCGTCTTACATGGAAGAAACTGGATTCAGCTTTGCAATGTTTACCATTTAAAAGTCAGCATGCACAATGATATTTAGAACAAGTCAAAGTTACAAATTGTGGTTGTGGGGTTCATGGGGATCCCCAGGGTAGTAGAATTACAATATGAACTTTATTTTAGGACTAAAATACAGTATTTCTTATTTAATATTGTTATTGTTGAATGGTTTCTTTAAATGTAAAGGTTCATGATTGTTCCACTCCATGTGTATGTCTTTAAGGGGCCAGAGCAAGGGCCAGAGCAAGATAACGAGACCAAGCTTTACAGCTGTGAAACATAGCAGGTGCTGCTGAGTTGTATTTGATTAAGGTGTGTCAGCATCTGGGTGTAGTATATAAGGAGCAGCACCTAGCTCTCCCATTACCCTGGGGGATGGGTTGGTGGTTGGGTCATGTTTGTTTGCTAATATATTTAGTGTAAATGGAGTTTTTGTTTTTCTTATTAAAACCTTCTTTAAGTGCTTTTTGAGTCCTCTCTTTTTAATGCATGATCTCCCCAGCAAGCTCTCTGCAGCGTTACTATACTGCAAAAAGCCAACATCTTTGGTTATGGGCCCAGCTGCTGAGTGGATGACTGCATATTTTTGGACTCTGAGAAAGGTTTGAAAACTCCTTCTCCTGTTAGCGTAGTTTTTGTGGGTCTGTTACTTCCAGAATGATTCTGTTGAAGTACTCTGGATTATTTCTGAAATTTCTTCTTCAAAGGTCATCAACAGTATACCTGTACCATTAGAAAAGGACACTCACTTAATGAGGCCTAGTTCAGATATTGGCCAGGTCCGCATGTAACATTAGTAAAGGGACCCCTGACCGTTAGGTCCAGTCGCGGACGACTCTGGGGTTGCGGCGCTCATCTCGCTTTACTGGCTGTGGGAGCCGGCGTACAGCTTCTGGGTCATGTGGCCATCATGACTGAGCCACTTCTTGCGAACCAGAGCAGCGCACGGAAACACCGTTTACCTTCCCGCCAGAGTGGTACCTATTTATCTACTTGCACTTTGATGTGCTTTCGAACTACTAGTTGGTCAGGAGCTGGGACCAAGGAACGGGAGCTCACCCCGTCGCGGGGATTCGAACCGCCGACCTTCTGATCGGCAAGTCCTAGGCCCACAGCTCCACCTGCGTCCCATCGGAAAGACACTTAGGCCCTTGAAATACAACTACAGTTCATGTGAAGTTGATCCCCTGTCAGTTCAAGAGATTTCAGCCCTGCCCTAGAAAGCTACCCAGGGCCGGGGTGGGGGCAAGATATAAGTTGTGCAGGCATGGTTGAATACCAACATGAGAGCTCCTTGACATGGATTGCTTGCCTTTTCCGCCAGTGGAGATTGCCTCATGCTTGTATGACGTTGCAACAAAATATGAATAGGTCCATCAGTGTTAATCAATCATCACTAAGATGCGTCTATATTTGATTGCAAAATTTTATTCCGCTGGCATGATTAAACAAGGTCTACAAAAGCATGGTTATTTTAAAAACATCCCTGTGTTGCTTAATATGCCAGAAAGCGTTTTATTTTCATAGCCAGCTGTAACCAGCTGAGCACTGGTGAATCAAACCCATTTTCAAACAAACTGAAGTTGATGCTTCCACCTGCGCAAATATAATCCAAAACAAAAAGATTTCCTTACACATGAACTGATCCCTCCAGAAGAACATCTGGCACCATGTGCCATTTGGGTATTTTTATTCCACGTTCCCAGCAATACCTAGAAAAGAAAGCTTTTTCAGCTTAGACATCTGAAATGCGGAACATGACAAAAATATTTTAAAGCTGGAAATGTTGAGCTTTGAGTTTCCATTGAGCAATCAACACGTGGCCTTGTGGCTTTTGTGTTTCAGCAGTTTCAGTGCGTTTCACGAAACTGGTTGTGCGCATGGTTCGTGGTTCAGGTTCAGACTCCAGCAAATTCAGTAAATTGGGGGTGAGGTGGGTTCCTTATTCTTCCCTGGAAAACAAGGAACTAGAACAGGGTTTTCCAAACTTGGGTCTTCAGCTGTTTTGGGGCTACACATCCCATCATCCCTGACCACTGGTCCCACTATCTAGGGAAGTTGGGAGTTGTAGTCCAAAAATAGCTGGAGACCCACTTTTGGGAAACCCTTAACTAGAAAAACTTGGCTCTTCCTTATGTTCTTGCTCTGCTCAATGCTTCCACCATGTTCAACCATATCTTCACTTGCTGGTGCCAATTGCCACCACCATTTTGGCCATTGCTGCTATTGCACCACCTTCTTTTGCTGCAGTTGTTCCACTACGTTGATTTCTTTTGTTGTTCACTTCTGCCATGAAACATTACATTACATTGGCAGTATTCGTGCTGTACTAGGTAATCTTCAGCCAGGCCTTCATTCCTGAAGAGAGATGCACTGGGGCTCAACCAATCTGAATGCCATGCATTAGCACTGCTGGTGGTATTTTCCAGCCTTCCTTCGCATTCCAATCCATGCAGCATAACACATAGCAAGGATTCCAAGGTTGTTTTTAAACCACTTCTACCATGAAATGTTTGATCATTGCTTCTTTTCTTTGTAAATTAAACCGAGCAAAAATGTTTGCCCCACCATGATTGAAATCTGGAAGGGCTAGGCATGTTGTTTTAATAAACTTGTTTAAGAGCCAGATCCACCATGCAGGGAACCGGTTGGCCCTTTCCCTGTTATTGAACAACATTCAGTCCTGTGACCAACTGGGCAGTTGTTGAACATATTGACTGATGCTCTTTGGCTGCAGCACTTATCCCCTGTTGCATAATACTGAGTCTTATTATGTTTTCACTGTTGCCTTCTGAAGGTATTTTCTGAATCAGGAAGTGAACCAATGATTTCAAGGATTGTTACCCTAGGATAGTTGACTGTATAAACCTGAAAGAGCATATGAGAACTCATTTTTCCCGTGCTGAAGGAAGGAAAATAAATTGCCTTCATGTTGTTTGCAGACCTTGGAGCTGCTGGGAAGGAAAACAGACTATTCTCTCTTTTTCCCATGGTTCAGTGTGTGGGAACCTACAAAAAAGTAACCATTTAGTAATAACAGAAGCCGTGTAACTCCTGCGGAAATTTTTTAGCTACAGTAACTAGCAGTGCTTCTTTCTAAAATGATGCCCGTGTGTTTTCATGATAATTTGACCTTCAAGTATTGTGTACAGAAGCAATTTTTACATTAAGCTTTATGCGACGCATATGAATGACTTTGACCCCACTTTTGTATAATAAAACAGAGTGGCTTCTTGCTGGGAAGTAAGTGGCTATAGATAGAAAGGGGCTAATTCTAAGGTAGATTATCCCCAATTTGGCTAACAATTTCTTGAGTGAGTTCATTTTCCGAGCTGCTTTTCACATAAGGCGTTTTCTCTCTATTCTGAATCAAATTATTCTTTTCTTGCAAGATATTATTTGGTTTTAAGTACTTCACATCAGAGCTATTTGATATTATCTATGCTCTATCAGTAATTACTATCTATTGTTGTTTGCATGCTGTTAGAATACAGGGATATTATAAATCCTGCATACCACCAGAGAACATTTAAGTACCATTAAAAATCAACAGGATGTTTTTATCCCCAATTGAATTCAACAGGTTGTTATTTGAGCTTATCTGTCTGCAGGTTTTGCCCATTGTTATCTTCCATTGTTGGAAAGCATATATTTCTTCCAATCTACTCTCCCACACAGTTGTTTAAATCCACAAAAATGTAACAGACAGTCAGATTTTGTGTGACAAAATTCCTACTATGGATTCCCATCCACGTAGGATAGAATATGTACCCGGCACATCATGATTCTATACACATCTTGCGTGAGATTGTTTTAATACGTCTGAAAATGCTGAGAAGCATCCATTGTCTTCCCAGTATGTATCTGTACACCACCAAGAATAAATAAGTCACAACAAGATGATAAGCTCATCTTGCATAATTGGCACAGCTTGTTTGTTGTTTCCTGCAAACGGAATGCTTTCCATATAAGAATCTATTGCTATGTGTGGATATTCTTCCAGAGGGGTAGCTGTGTGAGTCTGTTACGGCATAATAAATTTTGCTGGCCTTCAAAATTGCCAGAAGACTTTCATAATGTGTGAAATTGCTCTAATGCTGCCGTGCTTCAAGAAACCTTAATCAGCATCAGCTGAGTATGTAAACTAGCCTGCAGGTGGCTGAGGCTGATGGGAGCTGTAATCTAAAAAATCTGGAGGGCGCCAGCTTGGCCAAGGCTGGTGTAAGCATGGTGGGCACCAGGTTCCAAAGAATGCACGTACAAAAAATAAGAAGAAACAATGATAGATGCTCCAAATTAATACCCATAAGTACTGTCTTAAAGTCTATACTCATAGAATCATAGAACTGTAGAGTTGAAAGCCACGACCCCGAGATTAAGATTGTCATGCTCTACCAACAGAGCTATCCCAACACCTCACACACTGCTTTTAACTGTTGAGGATGCTTGCACCCATAATAATAGCCATTTTTATCACCTGGACCTGTAACAAGTGAGGGAAGAAGGAAATCCATAGGTAGCAATTCCTGTTCAGTTTGGGCAGCCCTGCGAGTGGCTCCAGCCAGATTTGTGGTTTCCTTACTCCTTCTTCCCTAACCTACTTACTGAGCTACTAATGTCCTCTCACTGACGGGTCGACTTTCTGTTGTGGAATGACAGGCTGATAGTTGATGCAGATCCGTATGTGACAAATGTCATCCTAATGGTTCTCACTCTGAATGATGTATCTGAACCTTAGCTGGCGGAGCTGGCAGCCGAATCAAGTTCCACCAATAGTTTTTATTAAAGAATATAACCTGGAATAGTGTCACGCATAATGTAGAGATCATAATACTTTGTGGGCAAAAAGTGATACCTCTTGTATCTTGGACTTTTAAAGGGGGGGAATAAGAAGGTTTTGTGCTTATTGTGTTCTTAGCACGTTTATGGCTGCATTATTCCTAATACCGTTCAAGAGCCATCGTAAATGCATGTAGAATGCCAAGCTCTCAAAATTTCATCACACGATAATGCCACAATAAAGTCTCCTTAATGCATACATAGTGTTGCTGCTCATTTCTTATGCTGATCATAAGCAAATGGAGTTTCTGATATTCCGGTTCCTGAATTCCTTGATGATAATTTGGTCAGGTGTTTGGAGTGTTTGCATTGTGTTCAAACTGGGCAGAGCTCTGAGTGATATCATATGTTGCTGGGGTTGTAGATTGCTGTCATTGCTGTCATTACACCATCCAAGAACATGACACTCCACAAAGAACAGCTTTGGCAGGTTCCAGCCCCAAGGGATTTATAATCTAGAAACAGACACAAGGAAGTCCACAAAGGAAATGGAGGTAGGGGCAAGCATGGGGAGAACGTGCCATTATTGCAGTGACAGATACTGAGAGGATTATAGTTACAGTATATTATTGGAACTAAAGGGTTGTGCCAAAGCCCTCAAGGAAAACTGTGAAATATGCATTGTTTCCCACTAAGTCGTCAGCTAAAGTCCACTGAAATCATACGAACATAAGAAGAGCCTGCTGGATCAGGCCAGTGGCTCACCAACTGGTTGAAGTTAGTCATGCCCATTGATTTGAGTGGGTCTCCTCTGAGTAAGGCTTAGCTGGATGCAACCCATTGTCATGACAAAAGCTGGGTGCACACCGTTTAGCTTTCTGTTTTCTATAGCTATGTTTGGCAGTAGGGATGGGCAAATAGGTCTCTTTCTGGCTTGTTTCAGCATTGTTCTATAAGTCTATTCCATGCCAATTCTGCATTCATAGAGTAATAGAATCATAGAATTGTACAGCTGGAAGGGACCACGGCGGGCATCTAGTCCAACCCCTGCAATGCAGGAATCTTTTGACCAACGTGGGGCTCGAATCCATGACCTTGAGATGAGGAGTCTCATGCTCTGCCAACTATGCCATCCCAAAGGGCTGTTGGTGTCTGTTAGGCACAATGGCTATTCATCTGCTATTATTATGCTTACTAATTTGCACAGAGGTTCACACTTAAATACATGTTTTTAAATGTATTCTATATCAGAATACACATCCCTAAACCTGTTTTCTCTCAAAAGACATACTCCTAAAATGTGTTTTCTCTTAAGTATGATATATTTGAAACCAGGAACTGTGTTGAAAACACTTCAGAAGTGCAAAAGCCATTCGATAAATGGGGCTCTGGGGCTCACATTAGTCCAGGAATTGCAGATCAGATCAGTTCCTGTTGGAACTGACAAAGATCAAATTCCTCCAGCCTCCCTTCCTTGCCAGTACCAGAGCAAAGAAATGTCTCACCCTGTAAGAGTGTCTTTGCACTTCACAAAGCTGATGGTGTGTAGTCTGCCAGATTTCCTCTTAGATTTTGGTGTAGGTTTTTTCTCTTCTCCGTTTTTAGTGAGGAGGCTCATGAAAGAAATAGGTTTGGTTCGGTTTTAATCACCATTTGCACCCCGATCCATCCCCATTTTCACAAAAGGACATTTTTACACATGATTGTTTGTGCAAAAATGTGGATGGGAATTCTCAATTGAATGCATGTTCCAGGAGTCTGTGCATTGAATGCAGCGTAGATGGACAGCAGCCACACTCAGGGGTGTATGCTGTGTACATTGTTCAAATGTGCACCTGATTTATGCCCTTCTATGGACCAGATCACCTTCTATGGACCAGAGTCTTCTAATTGCTTTGCCAATGCTGGATTCCTCATCTTACTGTTCTTTTTTTTTTTAAAAGAAAAAATATTGCACTGTGATTGCAGCGTAACCTTAATTAATGCCATTAAACAAATAAACACCTACAGCAATCTTCAGGTCAAATAACAAGGGGTGAGATATAAAGTGGGGTGGGAACCAGCAAACTGTGAGCAGAAGGCAGGACTTTGCAATGTCAAAGGAAGCCACCATTTTAGGCACAGCCGATAGGTGCACGGTCGTGCACACACGCATTGTGCCGAACCCAGAAGTGACACAAAAACATCACAAAAAGGGGTGGAATGGGGTGTTTGCAGGCTTTTTCAGTGGTGTTTCAAATATACACTATGTCACTCAAACACACGGTATCTTGCAACATAACCCCCATGTAAATTGGGAGTTGCCTGTCCTTAGCGGTAGACGCTCTGTGTTGGGCATGGCCGAAAATGCCAGGAATGGTCAACTACTTCCTTTGGAGAATGCCAAGGGCTCATTCATGGCTGGCTCCAGATTTAAGGCATCTCTGGGCAAAGTGCCCGCTGGTGAGCCCCCTTCTCTGCGGGAAGAAACGCAACCCACCCTAAATAAACCGTGTTGTAAAAGGGGCTTCCGTGTTCTGGCTCCATGTGGCCTGCATTAGGCACACTGGCCAGGCAGCTTCCTGCAGGGTGCGTTGATTCAAATAAAGGCCGGTTCAGTTATCGAGAAAAGGAAATCCAGAGCAGATTTAAATCACTAATTTAAATCAGCTTTCCCCTTTTGTAATTCGCAAACATTTCCTGAACAAGCATGCTTGCTTATTAGTTGCCAAGACATTTGAGGCATATTAGTTTTCAACTGAATCAAGCCTTTTTTAATATTACCTAGGAGTGCGCTCCAAAACCTCTTTTCGCACAGCCCACACGCCTTGGCATTACAGGAATATAATTGCTTAGAGTCAAAAGGGCAGTTGTAAAATTAGTGGCGGTTTGTTTTTGCTCCTTCCATACACGTGCGAGGACACAGGAAGAAAGCCACTTATTTGAGGATTAAGGCCAGGATCCAGGAAAGTCGTAAAACATGTTCTGTAATGCTAAGAGGTAGTTAGGCTTGTCCCCCCCCCCCCTTCAAAAACAGCCCTCAAATACTACATGACAAAGTGCTTTTGAAACTGAGAGGAGTTTCATAAGCAGTTTTTTATATCTTGCTGTGGGGCAGGGGAGCACGCCAGTTAAAGGAGGGGGGCTAAAATTGCTCTGGCATAGCATAAGCCCCCCTGAATCCCCTTCCACAGCTTTTATGGATTCCAGCTCAATGTACACATCAGCGGCTTGAAGCACCGCCGTTTCCCTGCAGCTGCATTTCAAGTTGTTTTAATAGAATCATTGAATTGTACGAGTTGGCAGGGACCCCAAGGGTCATCTAGTCCAAGCCCCTGCGATGTTGGAATCTAAACTAAAGCATCCATGACAGATGGCCATCTAACCTCTGCTTAAAATTCTCCAAGGAAGGAGAGTCCACAACCTCCCAAGGAGGAGTGTTCCAATGTCGAACAGCTATTACTATCAGAAAGTTTAGTTAGAATCTCCTTTCTTGTAACTTGAACCCATTGGTTTGAATCCTAACCCTCCAGAGCAGGAGAAAATAAGCTGGCTCCATCTGCTTTCTTACCTTGATGTCCACACCAGAGAAGGTGTGCACACCAAAGGATGTATTCGCCCAGTGATTTGTTTCCCTGCACAAAACTCCAATTTACTTACATTAGTGAGTAAGCCCCATTGAGCACAGTGGGACTTACTATTCTGCTATGTTAATGTAATTTTGTAATTTTTTTAAGATTTTAAGATTTAAATTGAAGGAATCTAATTTAAAATGCAAAATCTGATATTAAACAAAAATCAAAATAATAAATATTAAATCAGATTTTTTTATCAACTCTGGTTTTCTTTGGGCATTAATATTGATGCAGATGGAAGCTGTGTAGTACAGAGAATCAGATACACAGAATCCGTGTGTCAGAGTGTGAAGGCGAAAGGCACATTCATAGAAGAAAGGAGGGCTATTGCTGCATATACCAAGACTAAGAACAGTATTCTTCATGCATGGCTTTCCAGATGTTGCAGCACAACAATTCCCATCACTCCTAACTATTGGTTAAGCTGCCTGGGATTGGTGGGAGCTGTAGTCTGGCAACATCTGGAGACCTAAGATTGAAGGATGCTGCCTTAGGGAAGGATTCCCAGAAAGTCAACAAGAAGAAGGGAACTGGCTGTTTGATCACCATTAGTCATCCTGCTAAAGTTTGGAACTGAATAAGTCCGCCTCTATCCATCACCCTCTGTTGATTGTCAGTAAAAGAGATGTAGCAGTTAGTCTTGTAGGTTATGGTCACTGGCCAATCAAGGCTGTGCCTGTAAGGCAGCCTTTGCCAACCTTGTGCCCTCCAGATGTCATTGGACTGCAACTCCCATCAGCCGCAAAGGAAGAGTCATAGCTCAGTGGCAGAGAATCTGCCTTGCAGGCAGAAGATCTCCAGTTCAACTCCTGGCATCTCCAGGTTAGGCTGGAAGAGAACACCAACTTGGGATAAAGACAGGGCATGAATGCAGAAAGGAAGGAAGGAAATGAATGGCCCTGCAGAGGGACAAGTGTAAGGCAGCCTGCTCTGTTCCTCTGTGTCCCCACCCAGCACTGGAGACGATGAGAGCATCATAGCCAAGATTTCTGCATTGCAGGGGGTTGGACTAGATGACCCTTGGGTCCCTTCCAGCTCTAAGAGTCTATGATCGTTTGGAGGGCATCAGGTTGTCCAAGGCTACTGTAAGGGCTGAAGCGAAAGCTTTTGTTCCTCCTTTAGCAGACCCCACTGCACACCGAGAATCAATGATTTAGACACCTAATTTAAACATGACTGTGCTTCTGCTGACAACCAGCCTAGCTCTGGGCAGGCTGGCTCAAGATTTCAGAAGGGCAATGCGCTTTTGTGCTGGAGTAGGGAAGACTTTTAATCTATTTAATTGAAGGCTTCCCCATCCCAGCAGGCTCTTTGATTTAATTATACCTGGCGAAATGGTTTTATGCAGTACGTCACTAGTCAATTGCGGTTTGAATAATATGACACTTTAATCAAGGAATTGACTAAGCAGCCATTGGGGCATGTGATTAATTCTCTTACCCTTGCGGTGGATAACTGCACACTCTGAGGACAAATAAGATTTAGATACAGCTGAGCACATGAGTTCCCAGGGACTGTGTCATGGGAAGGAACCGCGCATAAGCATCACACATGTGCATGCATGAATCCCAGCCTCTGATCCAGAAGAAGAAGTTCAGACCAAATGCTTGGGTTTCTGGAATGACTACTGTTGTTTTAACGCTGATTTTTGCTATTTAATATGGTATGTTGCCTGTATCTTATTTGAATTCCGTTGACCTTGTATGCAATCCAAGCCACCTTGTGTACGGTTGTGTAGGGTATACAATAATAAATGAACGGGGCATTTTATATCTATATGACAGAATGGGGTTGGAAAACAGGAACGAGTTCTGCAAGGGAGTAAAATATTCTTTCCTCTCTAAGGCTTTCCTAATGTTCAGGGGGTTGTATACGAAGCTGCTCATACACAGAGTAGACCTCCTGAAATTAATGGGCTTGACTAACTTAGACCCCTCAATTTCAATAGGTCTAGTTGAAGTAAGTTGGATTTGGACATGAGAATGCAAGTTGGTCACTGACTCTATCATTTTCTTCTCAGCTGGAAAGGTGGGGATGCTACCCCGCCCATTTCCACCTATTTTGCGTGTTGTCTAAAGCAGTTTTGTACTTCCACCATTTGTAGCCCTCCTTACCATCTGGAAACTGCACCACAGACTGGTAGAAAGCTCTGAGGTTTAGCCCACTCCCCCATTGTGATGTCGTCGTGTCAGACAAGCATGAGTATGGCTTTGGAGATCTTGGTGGTTCTTTGGCGAAATGCTGTAGCAGATAACGCGTAGTTCAAATACGGCATGTGGCTAACATCCAGCTTCCAAGCGACCAGTGGCTCGTCTGGTTTATCATGTGGAAAAGCTAAATCTCCAAAGAAGACAGGAAAGACCGGAGGGGGGAGAGAGAGATAAGGGTTGAGGAGAGGCATAAGTGTAAACCTGGGCCCTACAGGTGTTGCTGGACTACAACTCCCATCATGCCTTGCCATCAACCATACTATGTACTATGAGATCCTTACATTTTCATCCCCCATCTTTCCTCCAGTGAGTTCAGGGTGGCACACATGGTTCCTCATGCTATCCTCAGAACTCTGTGGAGATAGGTTAGGGTGAGAGAGGGTGGTTGATCAAGGTCACCCATTAGACTTGAATCCAGGTGTCCCTCTTGTTTGATGACATGGCTGTCATATGTTGAGGTAATGGCTTGCTGATTTGTGTGTGTCACAGTGGCGATAGGGAATAGGAGTCTCCTTTTAAAGAGTTTGGCTGGCAAGGCTGTTGTCAAGGCAACCTCCACAAGAAACATGGGTTCTAGCCTCAGAGGGGCTTCATCTCCTGGTGTCTCTGTTTTAATCAAAACATAACATACTGCTTTGGAATATTTAGACCGCGTCCATTCATTTTGGTGGAGAAATATAAGAGATAAAGAGGATTCACGGCAACCAGTGATGGTTTTGGGGTTGTTGTTTTTTAACATTTACAGCATTAATTATGTAGATAATAACAGATGGTGTAACATGTAAGTTTCACACATTTGTTCTCGCTTTGTGGTTTAATTTTATTTATTTATTTTAGCAGTAAAGCCATCTGAAAATGTGCGACTATATGCAGCAGCTATCCACATCCTTCCCCCCTCCCCCCCCAAAAAGACAGAACGAACCTATGTTCCTCTCCATCTTTGGCCTGTGCTCAGACTACAAAATGTGTTATTCTTGATGGCAAGCTCCGTGCATTGAGTCTGAACGATGATGGCATACCGAGAGATGTTCTGAAGGCAGGAACACACACACATTGCAGCAAATGCAAAGTTGTCCATGTTTACTGCATTAATATCAATGCAAAAACTGAATAAGATTTGCAGGAGAGAACTGGCAGTAGGGCAAAGTGCGTAACCTTTCCCCACCCACCACTTTCTTCCCACAACTCCTCCAAGCAGTGCTGTTTTTCTAGTAAAAGAGCTGCTGGAACTCACTTCGCTTGTTCTCTTATAATGGCAATGACACCCACCTGAGAGGTGCCGGAACTCAGTTCTGGCGAGTTCTAGCTGAGAAAAGAAGCTCTGCCTCCAAGCTACTTTTTCTCATTCCCCACCCCCCTCCAGTTGGTCTTTGTGACTGGAAATAATCTCAACCTGGCTGAGAAATTGTGGGGGGCGGGGATTACTGTACAGGAAAAGGGTTAAGCACACACACACAAAACCAATTGTCTCCCACAAATTCCCCTTCATTTCCATTACCTGGAAAACACATTTACCCAAAGTAACATGTAGTTCAACCCACAACAGCTGATCCTTTCTTTAGAATTCCTTTTGATGAAACTGAGAGATCTGCAGTTATGTGCCATTAAAAATGGGAGCTGTGCTCCTTTTACGTGTCTCATTTACTCAGTGCCTGCACAGGATTTTTACTGGGACCCAGATGTGCTAGGTCAGTGGACCCAGTCCAGAAAGCCACATGGCAGCAGTTCGGAACTCTGTTCTGATTCCTCAACCTGCACATCCGCGCAGCAGACTGGGGTAAACGGCTGACTCAACAGCACAGGGCGGCTGGCACAGCAGATGCCTGTGCACAAAAAACATCAGTGCAATGTGATAGCTCCGTTCTTGTGGTATGAAAGCAGTGTCTACCCACCCCTGCCCCCTAAATTCCCATCCTGGTGTCTTCCAGACATTTTGGACTACAAGTCCCATCAGACTTAGCCAGCACAGCTAATGGTGAGGAATTATGGGAGTTGTAGTCCAAGCCACCTGGAGGGCACCATGTTGGTTGGTGGATGGCTTAACCCTTTTTTTTCAAAAGCAGAACACTTATAGAAACTTTGGTAATTAGTGTTGCCTAAATAAATAAATAAATAAATAACATATTTATATATATAAAATCTCATTTAACTCCACCACAAAGGGTGCACTCAAATAAATAAATAAAATCGCATTTTCCCCCACTCAGGCTTAGATGCTCCTACTGGTGGTCCTTATGGTCATGTGACAAGAAATCCCTGCTTGTTATAGGCAGGTGTGAGAAACCTTTGACCCTCCAGAAGTTGCTGAACCGCAACTCCCATTAGCCCCAGCCAGCTTGGCCAATGGCAAGGGATGGTGGGAGTTATAGTTCAGCAACATTTGGAGGGCCACAGGTTCCCCACACCTGTTGTAGGCATTCCACACAACCCAGCTCCTTCATAGTAGCTGCTTTTATTGTGTGGCAAAATGTGGCCTGTAAACTGGCAAACTCTTCTTGGCAACAGAAAGTGAGCTGCGTAAGCGTTTGGCTTTTCCCGATCATTTCAACCACCTGAATTTCTGACCCAGATTTTTACCATCTTAAAATTCAAAGTAGGGAAACTGCATTGTTTGCATTGCATTGGAGAGAAATAGCATGCAAATAAGCACAAATCCCTCTAGCTTTGGACGATAGCTGAAAGTTGATGCAGAATTGATTTCATTCCATCGCAGGAATCATCTGGGATATGTGCTGCTTCTTGAATCCACCTGTGAGTTTAGTGCGTAGTTTGAAATGTAAAGGTCAGTGGAGAAATAGCTGTACCTGGAGCATAAACAACTCCCGAGAAAATTCGTGTCAACTGAGGAGATGGTTCTTAAAAGGCAAGAATATTAAGTGCTTGGGAAGGATGCAATTACAGTTTTCAAAATAAGCAAAGGAAGCTATAAGGAAGATGGAGAACAACTAAATATAGTCCTCTCTGGCTAGCCAGCTGCAAAAGTGCCCAACCACTTCCATGGCTACATTTTCTCTGAGCAACTAAAGATATGCTCTTGTACAGCTGCAGTTCATTTCAAATGAAGGTTGTGTGCAAGAGAAATGCAAGGTTATTAACATAACAGAAACTACCATGGTAATTGCACACAGCAATGGACAAGGAGAGGCAGTCTGGGGGTCACAGTGAACACAATAAACAATATTGTCTTTGTTTTATATATTAAACACAGCTAACCCAACCATTTAAAAATCGACACAGTGCCGGCCCTTCTATTAGATAGAGTGAGGTGGCTGCCTCAGGTGGCAGATGATGGGGAGTGGTGGTGAGGTACTACATAGTCTAACCTGCCCCATCCCTTATGTTAGCCTGCTGCTCACTGGTGCAATGGAGGATCCTGTCCCATCATGAGTGTTGAAATAAGATAAAACTGCTAGGTCAGTCCGCATCTGTACAGTGGTACCTCGGGTTAAGAACTTAATTCGTTCCAGAGGTCCGTTCTTAACCTGAAACTGTTCTTAACCTGAGGTACCACTTTGGCTAATGGGGCCTCCCGCTGCGCCGCTGCTGCACAATTTCTTTTCTCATCCTGAAGTAAAATTTTTAACCCGAGGTACTACTTCCGGGTTAGCAGAGTCTGTAACCTGAAGCGTTTGTAACCCGAAGCATTTGTAACCTGAGGTACCACTGTATATGGAATACAGTGGAGTAGGGGAAAGAACCTTGTCCTTCACCTCAGGTATCAAAATGCCTTGAACAGGCTCTGAATAAAGAATAATCCAAGCCCAAACCATTGTTGGCTATGTAGCAATGGTGTCAGCTTAATTGTTGCCGGTTGAATAGAAGCTTCTTGTCATCATTCATTTCAGTCTGTCAGTTCCACTTTTTCCTCTTCTTTCTGAAGCCTTGTCTATCCATTTGCTTCCTTCAAGACTCTCTTTAGAGTCTTCAGGTTGTCAGCAACTGGCTTTTTAAATTCCTTTGCTCTTTCCCACCCTTCTACACTCCTCCTTTCACTTACCCACAATTCCATAACATCGCAGGAGCAGGCATTACACTGTCCTTGCTCCGCAGTGATGCATTTTTACACAGGAGACTCTTAAAACGGAGGGAAAGCAGCTCTCAAGAGGCCTTGGGAAACACCACAGGGGAAAACTCCGCATGTGAAGTCAGGAAACTTTGAGGACATTTAAGGAGAAGGGAGCAGGGTTTGACTCCAGAATATCCGTTCTTCTCTGCGCAAAACATCTGCTCCGTTGAGCAGGGTGGGAGTCCTTTTTTTAAAAAAAACACAGAAAAATCCCTGAACATCTCGTATAAACAGATGGAAATGTAATCCCATTTTAGGTCATCCCTCCTGTTTATAAATGGAAATGAGTTGATGCCTCTGATGGCTAACTGATAAGAATTACAAAAAAATATTCTCTGCCCTCAAGAAACTTTGATACCCGAAGAAGCAAGAGCTGCAGAGCTGAATGGCTTATTTATGTGCTGTGCAGCAGGAATATAATCAGGGCAACTTAAAAATTCTAGAGCCCCTTTCATCTCAGAGGAGCTCAGAGCAGTTCTGGCAGTTGAGCAGACCGATTGCTAAGAACAATAATTTATCTGGCACTTATTGCACACTCCGAATGCCTTCGCATTATCTCATGGGGAGGGGGGAGAGGGGGCATGATGTTGACAGAACAGTGTTTCACCTGAAGTGCCCCAGAGAGATTGTGGCTGGGGTACAATTTTAATTTGTAGCTTACCGTTCCTATCCACTTACACTAAGCCAGCTCTCAACACCCGTATACTAATGACAGCTGCATGTCTCCCTAAGGACCTAGTTCTCACAAACAGCTAAAGAAATGGCAAGCCCGTTTTTGGAGTACATCGCAATTGAATGCTCCATAAAAACAAAATAAAGGGGGGAGTGATCTGGTGCTATCCCAACAGGAAAGGATATTTGTTGTTTAGTCGTGTCCGACTCTTCGTGACCCCATGGACCAGAGCACGCCAGGCACTCCTGTCTTCCACAGGAAAGGATATACCCCCAAGTAAATGTAGCCCTTGACAGGCAAAAGATTGCCTCTGCAGCTCAGTTGACAGAGCATGAGACTCTAAATCTCAGGGTCATGAGTTCGAACAACCATATCGGGGGGGGGGGATTCCTGGATTGCAGAGGGTTGGACTAGATGACCCTCGTGTTCCCTTCCAACTCTATGATTAAAGGCTCACCAGGGGCAGAGCTGACTCATAGTCTCCATTATGCAGCATGTGCCAGTTCCCACTGACAATGGGGCATGTTGTTTGTTGTTTCTGATTTGCCTCCCCATAGGGTTGGGCTCTTCATTTCAGCCAGCAGGTAGCAAGCAGGCCTGCTGCTTTAGCAAGCATTTCATCCTTTACGAAGCGCTGCACCAGGCAGCTGCCTAAGGAACGTCCAGTTTTGCTCGAAGGCAAAATTAAGTTTTGATCCACAGGCCCCTTACTTTCTTTGGCCAAAGCCTTGAACACGGAGCACGGGTGGTCATTTCCTGCCTGCAGAGAGCACTGGGGCACCTGCCTCATTCTTATCTGCCCTGCCTTAAGAAAAGATCCTTTCCCTGCTCTTCCTGGGCATGCCAGGGTTTGAAACGGCGGCTTTCGCATGCAGACCAGATGCTCTTCCCCTGAGCTACAGCCCTTCCTGTCGCTGTGCTGATGTTCAAAGAGCGGCACCACACAAGGGAGCCCTCTCAATGAAGTTGTCGGCATTACCACTACAGAGACTTTTCAGCCCGTGCTTTTCCCCCGAGGGCTGGCTTTTATTGAAGAAACGGAAAGATCTGACAGTAAGCACAAAGCGCCCCTGTAGTTTCTCTCCAGCGGTTTCCCCACCAGCCACCACCACCGCTTTCCAATAAGCACACCTCTTTGTCCTCTTAGCAACGCAGTTGCCTTCCAGCATCTGTCAACAGAGGACAGCGGCAAATCCCATGTCACCTGCCAGAAGACAGACAATACCCTTCCCAGAGTTCACTTGGCGGGTTCCTCAGGCTCTGCAGAGAGAGTCCCCTCTCTCCCCAGCCTCCACAAAGTGACGTGCAACTCAGAGCAGCAGGCAAACTAGCAGACCTCCATAGTAAAACGCCTTGTGTGAATGCTACCTATATGGAGAGGCAGCCATGCGCCTCCCCCTCCCTCCCACCCATCATTTCCTTTGGTACTTGTTGCTCAAAATAAAGGACAACCACCTACCAATAATTAATGAATGAGCCCTGCAGTCATTCCAGATCTGCCCACCCACCGCTTAGCCTCCTACATGACTTGCTTATAATATGTCAACAGCAGATGCTCGGTGCTTTCTCCTGTGCGACGGTTGCACAACTCACTGTTTATGCGCTGTGTGCAATGCTGCCGTGATGAATCCTGGAAGATGGCATCAGCGCTTCCCAGCAGGGAGCTCAGTGCACTGGTGCCTCAGTGGCCGTTTGACAGACAGGTGAATCCCCGCAAGTAAGAGTGCTGTGAAGAGGAATGAAGCAAGAAGTGTTTCCTGAGGTTTAGGGGGGTTAGGAGATCCAAACGGATCAAATTGGATGCGTGATTTTGCAGACAGAGAAAACCCACTTCTTTGTCACAGGCTCTCCGATGCCAGCCTGTGCCAAGGAGTCAATTCTGTCCTGTTCCAATACAGTGGTACTTCGGGTTACAGACGCTTCAGGTTACAGATGCTTCAGGTTACAGACTCCTCTAACCCAGAAATAGTGCCTTGGGTTAAGAACTTTGCTTCAGGATGAGAATAGAAATTGCGGTGCGGCGGCAGCAGGAGGCCCCATTAGCTTAAGTGGTGCTTCAGGTTAAGAACAGTTTCAGATTAAGAACGGAGCTCCAGAACGAATTAAGTTCCTAACCCGAGGTACCACTGTACAAAAGTATAGGGAAAAGAAGAAGAAGAAATGTTACACATTTCTTGTTGTTTGTAAAGTTGCCGGAGCAGTGATGACATAAGAATGTAAGAGAATGCTGGATCAGATCCAAAGTTCCTCTCATCCAGTATGTTGCCTGCAGCAGTGACCTCCAGGTGTTTCTTGGAAACTCCCAAATAGGGCAGGAGGAGGAATTTATAACCCACCATATGACAAAAATACAACAAGGTGGCTTACACAAGTCAACACACACAGGAACATAGGAAGCTGCTTTGCACTGAGTTGGACCCTTGACCCATCTAGCTCTCCATTCTCTGCAATGACTGGCAGTGGCTCTCTGGGGCTTCAAACCAAGAGTCCTTTCCGCAACCATTACTGGAGATACCAAGGATTGCACTTGGGACCTTCTCCCTGGAAGGCAGATGCTCAGTCACCGAGCTGTGGCCCATCCCCAAAGCACCACAGTGCAAAACAAGATAAAAATGCAACCTAAAATGAGCACAAAGAAGAAGAAAACCAGAACAGTACCAAAAAAAAATCCAGCAGTTTTAGAAGCAGCAGATAATATGCACACACAGAAAAGATTGAGAGCCATAAGGCTGCACTCACTTGACTTTCTCTGGCTCAGATTTCACTTGCCAGCCCAAGCCAGGATTCCTCCTTTACTCCCCTGGAAATACACTGTTGTTTGACCCCCAGGATCTGATATTTAGAGGTGGAAGTGGGACTAGCGACAAAAGGTTGAGGTGTATCTTCACCTTCTTAATGGGAATGCTCCTATTCTGGTTTCCAGCTTGGTTAGTAAATTTATGGTTGTGTACACATTCCATGAATTGCCATGCTCTACACACCACTAACTGTGCATCTGACTGAACGAGCGCTAGAATGCAAGAAGTGTATGCCATAAATTTCTTGGTCTTTAAGCAACTACAGTACTTTTGCTGCTGTGTTTAGTCAAGTGGCAGGGCGATCCCAAGGGCAGCCCAAAGGCCAACGGAAGGGCTACTGGAAGAAGCAGAAGTGTTTTCAGCAGCTATCAGGGAGGGAGGCCTGCCAGCAGGATAGCACTCACACTGCTGTGGTTCTCAAAGGTGTAGACTTCTCATTGACTGGCAGGGGAATTGTGGGTGTCATGGACCCACACGTTCCTAAGCCCCTTTGACACACCCTTAGAAAGGGCCAAAAGCTATGGAGTTGGTGGGAGAGGAAAAGCATTTAAAATTGAAGGGGACTAGATGACCCTCTGCAGTTCTGTGACTCCTCCACCACCCCATCTTTTATCTGGTGTCAACTAGCAATTAGGGCTTTGGAACTTTTGCAAAACTGCTGCAGACTGAATCTCGCCTCGTCCCTTGTCATGGCCACAGTCTGACCTCTCCTTCTTCACTCTTAGAAGTTCATCCTTTTATAAAGACGCTGATGGTGGCGATGTAAAGGCAATCAATCAAGTTGACTACCAAGCTCTTTTCCTTGAGATTACCCACCCACGCCCAGATAGGACCAAATTGCAACAACTCTGCATTTATTAATTAAAAGAGCCTTTAAAATCTTATCATGAAATTTGGGGAGGAGGAAGGATGTGTGCGGGTGTACACACCCACAAAAATACAGTGCAAATTCCCAGTCCAGAAATTAAGGAAAAGTGAAACCGATAAACTGAAATGTGATAAAAGAGTGTAGTCTTATCTGGTACGCTTTCTACTGCTGCAATTTAAAATAAAAATACGTTGCCTCCATTGGAGGATAGATTTCTGATAGAACTCTCAGTTCACTATAGCTCAGTGTTCAGATTTTCCTCAAAAGAATGCAGTGAATTACTGAACACAAAATGCTCAGGAACAAGTTTAGCTCTCAAGCACAGTATGTGTTGCGTCCCCCTCTAGTGGCTGAACTGCGGGTGCAAAACCTACTAACTTCAGATTTGGTGAAAGATACTGCAGACATTGGAGACGCAGGGGAAAGAGTCGCCCATTTTTGAATCGCAACTTTTAAAATTGTTTCTCATTGCAGTTAGGAATTTTCGGCCGTGAGGGTGGGAACTGGTAAAAATCATGGGGCCCAATCCATCTCCTCCTACAAGTATAGAGCTGCATGCATGAGAGAAGATTCCTCTATAATACCAGTCCCAGGCCAGTTCTCAGTCTGTGTGTGCATAATGACAGTACACTATGACATGCTCAGCACTTCCATGTTGAGATCCACCAGTGCCATTCACCTTAGTATCACCCTGCTTCCCATCCCCGGTGTTCAGAATCTAAGCAGACAACAGATAGCCTCCGGAAGCAGGAAGACCATGCAGTGCCAACTGGAATTCTCTGGACCTACTCTGTGCTCTAAATAGTATTCCAGGAGCCATATGTGCAGTTGGCCAGATAAATCGGCCCTCCTCACTGATGGTCAGGTTCATCATAAAAGTCGGCACCAGTAAGGGCTCCTTATCTTTGGCCACATCCACTGCATGTAAATCTCTCACTTGCTCACTCACTCTCTGCATCAAAACTTCCCCATTCAGCTATGAGGCCCCTCTCACATGGCTACAGTGCTCTGTTTTTAATGTTTGATGCTTTATTATGTTTTATATATTCTGTAAGCTGCCCAGAGTGGCTGGGGAAACCTAGCCAGATGGGAAAGGTATAAATAATAAAGTTGTTGTTGTTGTTGTTGTTGTTGTACCAGAGATCCCATGGACAAACCTTTCGTCGCAGCTTAGTAAGGCCCAGGATGAACTCCCCTCAGCCTCGGACCCAGACTTAAAAGAAACAAGCAGGGGCAGGCACAGTTTGGCAAGCCTGCTGTAGGATTAGACTGTCAGGATGGGACTTCATGGAGGAGCAGGGGGTAACTTGCCCAAGGCCCTCTCAAACCTGGTAGTGGGTCTAAAATTCAAATGAGTTGGACTAACCAGTCACCTGAAGCTGTTTGGTGGAGGGCTGATAACACCAGCCAATCGTAAGAACATTAGGAGAGCCTGCTGGATGATGTCAATGGCCCATCTAGTCCAGCATCTTGTTCTCACAGTGGCCAACTAGATGCCTACAGGAAGCCCAAAAGCAGGACCTGAACATAACAGCAACTGGTTTATAGAGGCATATTGGCTCCAGCTCTGGAGGTAGAAAATAACCATTGTGGCTAGTTACCCGTTCCTCGTTTGGAAACAAAACCTGACTTAGCAACAAAACCTCAGTCTTGTGTTGTTTGTAGGAGGTACGTTAAAGAGACTTGGTTGTGAGAATCATTTTGAACTATCACAATGCTCTTACAATCAACGTTAATCCAAAACTGAATAGTAAAGAATAAGGCCTTCTTATTCATTGTCAAATATTTGGTTTCATCTGGCAGTGATTTGTGAAGCTGCATTTGCTGCTGTTGATGATAAAACGACATTTACCTTGCCAGCAGGTATCCAATTAAACTGATTGTGAATCTTGAAATGTTCTCAGATTTGAGCATGTAACGTGCTTGTTTTAAAGACAGCCCTTCTGGGAAGCAAACATGTTTTCTAATTCTGCTGGCCATTATTCATTACTTGCCAGTTGCTTGAATTTTTTCCCCGATTACCCACTCCGTCTGTAGGAGCAGTGCCACATGACGCAGCTAGCAGAGAAAGAGAGTAATTTTCTGAACAACACAAATTCATTTAAATGCATAACTATTCTTCTCCATGACTATTCTTCTCAATAGCTTCTCCATGGCTTTTTTAAAAAGCCCTCCACAAAGGACTTGCTCATAAGTGGCTTGCAAATATAAAAGCAAATAAAAGAACAACAGTGATCTGACCACTAAAACAAAAATTATTAGCAAAAGCAACAAAAACAAGAACACAACGAGCAGCACAACAGCACACAGTGCTGGAGGCGATGATGATGATTGAGAGTGCAAGAATAATCCTGATGCAAAACACAATAACAATATATTACATAATATATCATACCAAATATAAACTCAGTGTTTCCTGTGAACAGTGACATTCAGTTTTTTAGCATATCATGTTAAAACAAAAAGAGATTGTAGAGAGGTCCAAAAAGCCCTCTCCAAACAGAGTGAACGGGAAGCAAAATGGCAAATGCAATTAAGTGTAAATATCACTACCCACAGACGAGTATATATGACTACCCACAGAAGCACCACACCTGTGCTCTGAACATTGAGCCTGAGCCCAGAAACCAGGGGTCATCATTGGAACTGGAGACCTCAATATTGAAACCAAGCCACACACTACCAGGGAAGCAGCGTCCTTGCTTGCAGTGGCTTCATCTGCCAGATCCGCTCACCACTGCGAGCAGCATGTGTGGCAAAGGGCAATGGAGAGATGCCAGGCTCCAGGCCAGGGGCCCGTCCCTTTAAGAAACTCCATCCTCTCCCAACAAGAGGGTGGAGTCTGGCAGGGATAGTCAGGCTGCAGAATAAGAGCTGAGTCAGCAACCAGCCCCTGTCTGAACAAGCTGTCCCTTTTGTTGGACCTGTCCAAGGTCCTGAACCTTGCTGGCCACTCTTTCTTTCTGATCTGTGAGAGGATATAAGCTGCTGAAGTGGGAATGCTCTCCCCCAAGCCCCCACTTGGCCTCCTTCCTCCAGACTCCACCATAACTGATCTTATGCCAGGCTTGGGCATACACAGGCCAAATTAGGCTTGCCACGTGACAACCTAAAACAGCCTTCCTCAACCTGCTGTCCTTTTGGATTACATTTCCAATCAGTCCCAGCCAATATGGTTGCTTGCATCTCTAAGTACACCGGAAGAGTCTCCTGACTATTCTTAACCAAGAGGCAGATAGCACTAAGGGGAGCAATGGGCAGTCGAAGAAATGGCTGCCTCATATTTCAGTGTGCCAGATGACTGAAAGGTAAAATCTAGATTCACAACACTGTGGCCCGGTCACCCCTAGATCAAATTAAAAATGACATACCATGAACTATCAGAACAAAGTGGAGAACTTTGTCAAGGACTCCATACAGTGATTCCTCTCTGCATTGCTCTGAAGTAAATAATATACAACTGTGGAAGAAATTGAAGAATGAGTTCAGAAATAAGCACTGAAGGAGCTGAAGCCGGGCCTGCGGAGAGCGCTAATGATCTTTTGGCTATTTGTCGTTGCAGGATGTTGCAAGGTCTCTTTTCTTACTGTGCAGTGTTCAACAGCTTTGATTAAGGCTTTTAATAACCTAATTTCTGGCCATTTCTCAAGGCCCAATTTTTGTCTTTCTCGCTTGATTGCTCTGCAGCTATCACAAGGGATTTGCTGAGCTATTTGTCTTCTGTTGTGGGCACACAGCATGGCACTGAGTGGCTTCAATTGTAGTTTTTTTTTCTGATTGTTCCTTTCAAATTATGTGTCATAAGAATCTTTCTTAGAGCAATGATTTGAATACATGAGTTCCTTAAGGGCTCTCTTTCAGCTCCAAATCACTCTGCGTATGGGATAGAACCCTGTAGAGCTCCAAGGGGCGACAGCTTGATCTCTGTGGGGAAGAGCTTTCAGAAAGGTTAAAAAATTATCAGAGTTGTATGTTGCTGGCTCCAAAGGCAGCTCAGCCAAAATTGCAAAGGGGAGGGGAGGCATTGCCATAGAGATATAATCATGAGAAGGCTTTCTGGTGAAGATCTTAATGGTAGGGGGAATGTGTGGGGAGAAAGGGGATCCATTAGACATAATGGCAGCAGGTACACCTCTGTCCGCCTCAAACATTAGAAAGTGCAGGCTCCAGAATCTGATTCTGGGAGCAAGAGGGGGGATGTGAACAGCAAGTACTAAACCTTCCCATACCTGTGATGTACTTCCCAACAGCCTGCTCTTGCCACCCCCCACTCCAGTATGCTTTTCTCCCAGCCAGACTCCTCCATGAAGCTATAGCTTTGTACCAGAGTGTGGGGATGCAATCAGAGACTACACATTGCATTCATCTCCTAAGGGAACCTCTTTAGGGTACTGAAGTACATCCTAATCAGTAGAAGCCAGCAAGTGGCTTCTACTGATGGTGACTGGGACCCAATATTAGCACTCTCCTGCAAGGCTGCCTGTAGTCTGCGGGTTGGTGGGCATCCAGCCCTTTAAAAAAGCCCACAAACTTTGACACTAATGCCTTATTCATCTACCACTATGTATCTAACCTTCTCTTTGGGGAAAATCCAGAAGGGCCTGCAACAAAATGTTGCAGTGTGGAGGAAGAATTTCTGTTCGGGGCTTCAGTCAACCAAGCAACTCCTCTTCCATGTTACTCCATTCCACCCCTCCTTCACCCAAATCTTCACTATTTCCCTCACAGTGGTTAGCTAGCAGTCCACGTGCTCTCAGCATGTCCAGTCTACTTGCAGTTGGAGATGGAGAGTCACCCTTGCATGTATTTATTTTAGTACATCTGCAACCTTGAGGTTCTCCAGATTCTTCTGATAAGCCCCTCTTGTGCGAGGGCAGTTCTGTTTTGGTTACATAAGCATTCACACCCAAAGAATAGATCCGCTATTGGTATTCATCAGGGTCTTAAAATTCCCCCACCACTTCAGGCCACTTGAATGGCCCATGTTGGGCCTGATAATGCCTGCAGGCCAGATGTTCCCAGATGTATATAGGATTGGAAAAGGTGATCACTCCACATTCAGGCGGAACTGGTATTTAAAGCCCTGTCTACCTGTCTTTTTACCTGAGCACAGCACTGGTGTGATTTGTCTTCCTCAGTTGATAATGCCTGCCAGAAGAACAACGGGGGCTGTTATTCACTGTTGTTATCTGGGTGGCCTTTGCTACTTGTTCATCATGTGGCTGACACTGTCTCAGAGAATTAGAGGTGCTTAACAAGATTGCGCTTCAATTGGTCTGTTTATTCTTCATAGAGAAGTTCTAGGCTAAGTGGTTACGTGATGTAGGACCTCTTCCTATCGTTAGTGAGGTCCTGTGGGATCCAATACCTTCAGAATCTAACGCTTATGACAAATGAAAAGTCATGGGATTGAAGCCCTTGTACCTGCTTGCTTGCATTTTTATGGAGATTTTCAGTGATACTATTTAATTTTACTCTTTTTTTGCTGTTTGTCTGACTATTTTTTTGCAGAGTGATTCATATGTAAGGTGCATATGCCTCAGGTATACAAATATTCAAGTCCTAGAAATCAGACTTTTTATGCTGAACTTTTAGCTGTGAAACATTAAAAAAAACTGTGTACCGCTGAGGTGCTAGGATGATTTAGAGCACACACACTGCCCTTTGCCTCAAGGATGCCCCCACCCCTGCAAAAATCAATAGAAGAAAGAAAGCATTAATAACCTCACTGTGAGAAAAGAAGTTACAGAGAACCAGACCGAGGGCCTTCTTGGTAGTGGTGCCCACCCTGTGGAACACCTTCCCATCAGATGTCAAGGAAATAAACAACTATCTGACTTTTAGAAGACATCTGAAGGCAGCCCTGTATAGAGAAGTTTTTAATGTTTGATGTTTTATTGTGTTTTTAATCTTTCGTTGGGAGCTGCCCAGAGTGGCAAGGGCAACCCAGTCAGATGAGTGGCGTGTAAATAATAAAATTGTTGTTGTTAGTATTAGTATGAAATACTTTTCCCTCACTCTTTCCCTGTCTCTTGTGCCCAGTTTCAGAGGATACTTCTTGGTTCATTAAACCACAGTTTCCCATGGTGACTGAACTGAGAAACTGTACAGTAGTTTAGACTCTCCCTACTAAGCAGGCTTGCAAACCACAATTTGCTCTATAGCTTAGTCAAACTCAGCCCTCCAGATGTTTTGGGGCTACAATTCCCATCATCCCTAGCTAACAGGACCAGTGGTCAGCGATGATGGGAATTGTAGTCTCAAAACATCTGGCGGGTCGAATTTGCCTATGCCTGGCTTAATGAATAAATTAATAGATTGAACTCATTTAATTAATGTGACTAAGGAAATCCTTTTTTTCTGTTTAAGTCCGGATTCCCTTGAGAGTAATTTGTTGGTAGCTGCCTGTATGTTGGTGGTAGGCGGGGGCAGAGCCAAAAGTGAACAGAGATGGAGTCCAAAGTCGGTGGAGTTTTGAAACCAGACCAAGAGCTTCATGAAAATAAGCCAATGGCAACAAGTTCTCCACCCTGGACGTGGAGTGTGGGAAGAGTGGAAGCTAGTTGTAAATGTCTGTGGCAGTTCATTCAACTTAACAAGACATAGTTATAATTGGGAGAAGGTTGAGAGGCTGCATCCCACAGGGAGAAAACTCTCTCGATCTGCTCTTCACTATAAATCTAATAGGAGAAACTAGGTAGGTGCCCTCATGAGTGGAGGGGTGGGGAGTTTTCCATCAAGGGAAGTATTTGAACATAAACTTGGACAGCCGTCTGCTGGGAATGCTGTAACTCTGGATTTCCTCTACTGAAGATGGACTTGGTGGTCTACAAAACTTTCTCCAATTCCATTATTCTACCCATTGCTCCTAAAGCCTGCATCACAAAGGTCTCCTGTACCTTTAATAGCTGTGTAGAATAGGGAATTCTCTCAGTTGCAAATATAAGAAGCTCTGCTGAAACTATTAAATGGTAGAAGCTTCCTCCTTTCTTTGCCATTTAACCAGCCTAGCTTCGAGTAGACCCTTGGTTCCCTGCAGATGTCATTGGACTACAGCTCCCATCATCCCTCACGATTGGGCCATGCTGGCTGGGACTGATGGTAGTTGTAGTCCAGCAATATCTGGCAGGCCACAGATTGCCCTGTCCTTATTCTACAAGAAGTGAGATGGGTGTAGACATGTGTCTCCTGATTTTGGCAAAAACTGCACATTTAATGGAACACATAGTTTTCTACGGAGCACTGAAGAGCGACCACTGAATAATACTTTCTTTCCTATGTTTTTGTTTTGCTGCTTCACCTCTCTGTATCATTGCTCTGTTTTCCCCCTAAAACTTAACTTTTATTTGTTTCCTTGATACATATATTGGGGGGGGGAGATTAAAGGGGAGGGGGAGAGAAACTTTTTGTCTCCAAACGAAACCCAAAAAAATTGCACACGTGTGCATTTAACCACAGAACCTCATTTAACTTGAACTGAGAGCAATTGAAGAAAGTTGCCTCTCTCTGGGGATTAATTCCACTTGGTGCATTTTAGAGTGATTTTGTACATAATTGTTTTTATTGTTTCCTTGATCTAATTAATCAGTTTCCTCTCTACTTTATTTGGGTTTTACGCACAGCATAATAGAAGCTCTGCAATGGCTGCAAAACAGAAGCAGCCAATGGAAGAGTCCAAAGATGGAGGATCTGCAATAATTATGGACACAATATAATCATGGTGAAGCTGCTACAAAGCCCCATAATTTCAATTAAAATGGTTTATCCAATTATTATATTTCAACTCTTACAGTAAAAACATTTAAAAGAAAGTGATAAAAATAGCAGCAAATAAAATCATAAAAAGCAGGGAGCTAGAAAAAATAATTTTAAAAAGTTTAGTTAAAGGCTGCAGAGGCAGAGCCAAGCAGAGGAGGTCTCAGAGGGAGGTAATTCCACACATGTGGGGCCACAACTGAAAAGGTTCTGTCTTTGTAGCCCATCAACCTAAGAACATAAAAAGCACCAACCATGTGTTCCATCACTGAATTATGACTCCCTTCTTTTCTGCCATGCCTCTTTTTACTTACGGTATATGGGACGCGGGTGGTGCTGTGGGTTAAAACCACAGAGCCTAGGACTTGCCGATCAGAAGGTCGGTGGTTCGAATCCCCGCGACGGGGTGGGCTCCCGTTGCTCAGTCCTTTCTCCTGCCAACCTAGCAGTTCAAAAGCACGTCAAAGTGCAAGTAGATAAATACATGCATTTTTGTGACCTCCCCCTAATGCAAACTTCTTTGCACAAATGCTTTGGTTGGAGAACTGCCTTGCAAAACGTGGAGAAGTGTGGATTTCAAAGGATAACCGTGTTTCAGTTCGCATTGTTGCACCTGCGTCCTCCAGGTGTTGCCAAACTACAACTCCCATCAGCACCAGCCCAGCAACATCTGGAGGGCATCAGGTAGACAAGGGCTTGTGTATTGTTTCATGAAGTGTTGATCCAGCTATATACAGGCAAAAGGAGGGCCAAAGCGAGGAATGGAAGGATCCTCACAAAAGCAATGGTTTTCTGTAGCTTAAGGCACTCAATGATCCGAACAGTTCTACAAAATGCCATCTGTTCTCTTGGTAAATGGCCACAGTCAGTCAGTCTGTCTGTCTGCTCACGTATGTGAGCATGTGGAGGACACATAATAGATTACGGTGCTGGAAAAGCATTTGTTGCAGCCTTTCATTAGCCGTATACATACAGTGTGAGTTAATGAGGAAGGATGTCAATATTCTTTTAATGAGCTTGCCGTTCTTGCGGCAACAAGTTGAAATCCATGCGCCTGCAGAGACTAATAGCCCGGGGAACTGCACCATGTTAAAGAGAGACTTTATTTATGTTCTTCAACCCCATATTTCCTCTTTGATGGCATCACTCTTCATGCAAACATCAATTGCTGCTATCTTCTCCCAGCAAGTAATTCACCTCTGAAGTTGGGAGAAGATGAAAACATTGACATGGTGGGGATGAGAGGAATGTGTTAGATTCCCCCCCCAAAAAAAAAATATGCATATGCTAAGTTTCTTTTAAATTATAGTTGTGTAACTATTAAATAATCTGAATATAAGCATGAGCCGATTCACTCCCGCTAACAGATACGTTAAGTTAAAGGAGGGTTTTCTGTGTAAATGAGGAACCAGCTGTGATCGTTTCTCATATATAAATCTTTACCCTCTGCTTACCACAAGTTAGGCCCTTCCTTGTCATCTGATGAAATTCAGCTGTTCTAGTCTGCCTAGTAACCATCAGTCCATACCTCAGTCTATCTTGCTTCAGGCATGGGCATTTGAATTTTTTTGCTACTTTCTTTTTGTGACACATGGGGCTGAGACAAGACAGAGGTATGCAGAAAAGAGCAGCAGGGACAAGAAGGAGAGAGAAAAATTGTCTAGCACACAAGATCCTATTTCTCCACACTTAACCTTACAAATGATCTTGGCCACAATGGAAATAGATTTGCCTTTACATGTGAAAATCGTACAAAGCATAAATGTGGTTGTAAGCACAAAACAACAGTGTAAATAATACTCTAGTTGAACATGGCTAAGTGATCAGATTTGCACAACTTTTTAGGGAACATGATGTAGGTGTTGATAACTAAATTCTGCTTGGTAACAGTTTACAAGCAAATTGATTTCCCCAAAAGGTGGTCCTACATTTTCTTTTAAACATCTAGTAAGTTTGATATTACAGAGGTGGGAATTACCTCAAACTGTGTGCCTGTTCCTTTAGAAAGGCCCCACTTTGAGGCGGCACAGAACACATCATTTCTCTCTTCCTTGGTGCCTGAACTAAGTCTTTAGAGATTTACTTGGACTTATTATCAGTTTATCAAAGCTGCAATATAAGAACCTGGTGGGATTTGTAAAAAAAAAAGGGGGGGAACCAACTAAGGGGATTTGTGAAGGCATCCTTAATGGGATTTGGCCTCCAACATAATAAAAGGTGTCATTTTTAACATCTATCACCCCTTAGGTGATATTTTTAAACCTTGAGGATGAAATAGCTCTCTGTGGGATTTGTTCCCTGTGCTTTAAATATCACTTATTTCCTTCAGACTAGGTAATTGGTGTTAGTTTTATGGTGCTGTGGCCTGGAGCTAAGATGAGTGAGTCTGAAAGGATCCGTCCCCTTTCAGCATTTTGCTCATCCAAACAGAAACATGTCACAAAGCACTCAAGCGGTTTTCCACATTAACATTATTTTGTTTAGCTCTGTTTAAAGAGTCTCCGTGGAAACGGACAGTAGAGGCTGCCTTATATATATAATTGCTGCTTTGGTTCTCAATCCTATTCCTATCATTCTCTGTTAGCAACGATATGTTAAAGTTCAGAGCTAAATTTAACCCCCAGGGCATTATTTCTGCAACTGATGTTTTTCTGAACACACCATCACTGTGGACCTGTTCACACTTTATTTAATGCCTTTATTTAATGCCGATTCAAATTCCCACTTTAGATATATGTACAATTTGAAGAGTAGGAGGAATCTGCCCCTTTTTGCTTTACTCACATCATGTGGGCAGTTACAGATTTTTCTAGGCCTCTCTTTCCTCCCTGTATTGCTACCTTTGCTCTCAAAGGCCCGGCCAATCAGGCCTCAGCAGGGGTGGGTTTATCACATCTTGATGCCTAAACCTCTCATCTCTTCCACAATATTTATTTATATTTTATCCAGAGTATTACAGTGAGTTAAAGTAAAATCAGAAAAAGAAAGAATAGGGGAAGAGAAAAAGAAATAGGATACATAAAAACATTTTTAAAGGCAGAGGAAACCAGCAATAACAAAATAACAATAAAATATAATTAAGGTTACAGAAATATTTAGAATATATGTAAATGGATAAACTTAAGTTTTCCCTCAAATATACGTTGGTTCATGGGTCACTATGGTTCCAATAAATACATTCCAAATATCATTAAATTTGTCCAAGCATAATCTTTGTCTGAAAGCGATCCTTTCTTGGGTTGCAAGAGTTGTCATGTCATCTATCCATTGATGAGAGGGGGCCATATTTTTGTCCTTCCGATGTATTAATGTCAATATTTTTACAGTTGTAATGTTAGAGACTTCAGAATACAGACCAGAATGGAAAAATCCAGGCAGCAATATTTTAATTACAAAAGTTTTATTGACTTTGGTTTATTTGTCAGACAAGCAAAGCAAAGGGGTGCATTCAGCTGCCAAAATGAGAGAAATGCCCCCGAACACCAGGGGCAAACAGTTTTTATCCCCTTAGGCAAAACAATGGTTCAACCCTTGACCCAGCCCTCAAACATTCCCCTTTATGCATATTCATTGAAGCTCAACCAATTAAATAATTGATGTTGGTCTTTCGGTTCCAAACTGCATTATACACTAGGTGGCGCTGCGAGTTTAAAATCTTTCTGACCCCTTTTACTGGTTCCAGTAAATGCTCCTTGACCCCCTCCTCTTTTGTGGTTTTAACAGGTTGCTCGGCTTAGAACCTTGTGGTGGGCTAGACATCCTGGGCAAACGAACAGTTTCTCAGAACAGCTCCAAAATCCCCTGACCGCATCCTCTTGCAAACTCGCTGTGTTGCAAAAATATTGTTTTTGCAAGCAGGGGAGAGAGAAATGTCTTTTTTAGCTTTCAGCTTATAAAATGGCTCTCCAAAGTGGACCCAGGTGGACCCCTGGTCCTCACTCCTTCATTCCCCCCTTTCCATCATGAAAATGCCGACCGATTATGGTTCTGCATTTTCATTTTGATGGACCTATAGGTACCACATCATAGAGAGCCAGGACATGCGTACATGTGGCTGCATTGACCAATGCTCGGTTGTGAATGGCGGAACGGTTAAGTGGCAGTGGGAGGAGTGGTAGTCCACTCGTGGCATCTGTTGGGGTGACTTATTGGCAGAATGGGTTACCACTTCAGCCACTTGTAAACACCTAGTGTAGGGGTTATGGACGCCCCACTCAGTCATTAGACGGGAAAAGTTGGCAGGGGAGACCAGGGAACTCTTTCCCGCTTTGGCCAATGCCAGCAAGAATACAGGAGTATCCAAAGAAGTAGGGCAGTACATACCACGCCTACCCACCAACCCCAATATTTCCATAGTTCCTCCCACCAATACTTGGGGGCCATTCCTAATGTTCTTTTACTGCTGAAGGGCCCACTGATATTCGTATTCAATTATTCGCTGGGCCTCAGGGGTGACTCTCCACCTTTCTGCTGAGGCACCCACTATATGGAGCAATTTCCCTATAATCCCTTGTGGGTGACTGGGCCCTCGTGTTGTCTCCTCAAGAGATTATACCCAAAAGGGGCTTCCCCCTCTTCATATATCACCATGCACCCACAAGAATATATCCACCCCTGCAACGGCCTGACACACGGGGTGACTATATCAAGGGGTTCTGGTCCCAATACCAAAAGTCCTAGTGGTGCCTCTAAATTTGCTGGAGAGCAAGTTTCTACGTTGGGGACCCTGCCCGCGGGCACCCCTCCCATCCAATTCTTCCGGAACTAGGTGCCCTGTCTGTCTACTGGGCGGCAACTCTTATGCAGCCACAAGAATACCCTGCCACATTCAAGGGTATTAGGTGTGGAGTTACCAGGCCCAGTAGTTCAGGTAGTATTCTGGGATTTTGGGAGGCTTGAGCCACCACGACAACCACAGGTGGGGCTGCAGAACTTACAGGCACCTGTTCAGTAATTTTAATGTGCACCTGATTATCAAATGGGGTTGGTACAGTGCTCTACCCTGCAACCAGCAGGCTATTCTCCCACAACCACAAGAGCGGTCTAGAACTCGATAGATTTCGACCAATCCTGCAGCTCCCCGGAGGAGCCACATCCAAGTGCGCTGGGCAATGCAGTGAATAAAGAGCTACAGTGGGAGAGTGGGATGCTGTACTGCGGCCGCCCTATTGAACCCTCGTTCCCAAGAGCCTACGAGTATGCCGTCTCTTACCACCGGCAAGACAAACCAGTCAAAGCAGAGGTCAGCAGGCCAATAGGGTTGGTATGGTTCGGTAGGGTCAGGGCAATAAGACATAGAGCAAGTCAATAAAGAAAATAAGAGAGAAAAGAGAAAGTCTTTGTAACTGTCCTTGTGATGATTAGTCGCAGGATCTCGTTGCCCGTGGCCTAACGCTTTTTCCCTGGTAGCGTCAGACACAAGGTGATGATCAACTTCAGAGGGTCAGCAGGATTTCTCTTGCAAGTCCAGACACCCTTCTTCAGATGCGTGTGATGTACCCAGGGGATCACCTCGACTACTTTCACTGCAGTTGGGGATGAGGGGGTCGCCAGACGCTGTCACCCAGAGGAACTGGTGAACCGGCTCAGCGAGACTGCCGCGGGACTGCAGGTGTACGCTCGAGGGAATACCTGGAAAGGAAGCAAACACACACAACAAACACAGGGATTGCACTTGTTCTTGGGTGATGTGATCTCCCATCTGCCCCAAACTGGCGGGGATGTCTCGGACGAAAGGGGTTGGCCTGCCATATAGAAGTTCAAAGGGTGATAGTCTCAGTCTCTTGGTTGGCGCACAGGGCACAGTTTTGGGATATAGCAGCAGTTAGTTATAGCAGCAGTTAGTTGAGATAGAATATTCTCCCAAGGTGTGCTTTAGCAGCTGGGCCTCCCAAATGGGTGGACTCGTGGTAATTCTTTACAATTGTGCTGGCCAGATGTTGGGGCACAAAAACACGGCTGTCTGGTCCTTCCTGGAGCGTTGCTCCTTCTTGGCTGGTCCACTGCTGTTCATCAAGGGTGTAACGTGGTTCCACATCGTCTGGAGTGAGTTCTGGGATTATTCTTTTGGCATAGCAGGCATTTCCTGGAAATCTGGGCTGCCAGTTGATAAAGGTTGGCTATATAGACATACTTCTCCAGCTGCTTGGTTGTGGCATCTGGCCTCATGTGGGTGGACACATAGTATCTGGTTTGTCAGCAGTGCTTAAGATCTCTTCTGGGACCACTGCTCCAATAACTGAGGCGGGGGCCGGTTCCCGGGCTGCTTCCTTGGCCACTCTGTCTGCCAATCGATTTCCTCTGGCCACTTCTCCAGGTCCAGTCTTGTGTCCATAACCTCAATGCAATCGTGCGTCTGCTCCTCACCTTCTCCTACCGGCAACAGGGTAGCTGGGTTGAGGGCGGTGGTGACCACTGGTGGAGGTTTCAGAGCTGCCTCACAAGCTGCATTATCTGCTTTCCGGTTGCCTCTAGTGACCATGTCCCAACCTCTATCATGGCCTTTGCAGTGCATTACAGCAATCTCTTTGGGGGCCCATACAGTTTCTAGTAACGTCTCAACTTCTGGAACGTATTTCAGAGCTTTCCCGTGGGCTCCACTCAAGCCCCGCTCTTTCCATAGGGCGCCATGCGCATGCAGGGTTAAGAAGGCATATTTAGAATCAATATAGATGTTAGCCTTGCATCCAGCTGCCAATTGCATGGCAATGCCTTTCGCTGTTGGACTTCACCTCAGAGGACAAATAACTCTTGGAGACTTTGGCCTCCTCAGAACTCTTGGAATGGCTTGCCTGGCCTGCACCCCCACTTTTGGGTGCTCCATTGCCTGAGGAACAGCTTGCAACTGCCTTTTCAGCCTTTCTCCAACACACAGTGCATCACACCGATGCGTTGAACCGTAGAAACAACTTCCCAAAGCAGCCTCAGCCCCCTCTGGGCTTGGTACTCAGCCCCCTCTGGGCTTGGTACTCTTTCTGGGCGGCTTCCACTGCAGCCTGACATGCCGTCTTCAATCCCTGCCACGCAACCCAGGGCTTCTCTAGAGCATCAGCCACGTCTCCTTCACAAGCCTCCACTGCGCCTGTAAACTTCTTAATGGGCTGGGCAAAGCCTGTTTCAGCCTGTGTACTTTCCCATAGTTGCTTTTCTGCCAGCCAGTAATACATGCGTTTTGACCAGGCTTCCCAATTGGCTCCATGCAGCCTTTCACAGGGGTAATTCTTATGGCCTTGCTGTTGCTGAACAGGCATCTTCCTCCCCCTTCGCCGCGGGTCTCTGAATGACTACGGCGGACCCCTCGGGTCCCTGGCCTGTGAGCCATTGCTGTGCCTAACACTGCTGCCTTTTCTTTCCTCCACTGCTTTTTCTCCCTCTTCTCAGCCTCTCCTCTTTGTTCAAACACCTTCTGGGCGATGGCCATGATCTGAAATCTGGACATGCCCTGGAACCCAGGCTGTTTTTGGATTTTGGTTCTAATGTCCTTTGCACATTGTCCTATGAGGGAGGCATTTACCATTAACTCATGTGCAGGGAGTTCAGAGTCAAAGGGGGTCCAAATTCTGTATGCCTCCATCAGGCGTTCCAAGAAATTCTAAAGCCTGTGTATTAATTCTCCTCCTTTCCTCTGAGGTAAAGAGAGTGCTCAGCAATTGCTGACAATCTGCCCAGGTAGCCTCATGCGCTGCAAATATAGAGGACAGCAAGTCCACAACTGCCTGGGGCTTCTCAGCAAACGCAGGGGTGTGGGTCTTCCAATTCATCAAATCGATGGTGGTGAAGGGGACATATTGAAGGGTGAACGGAGGCGCAGGGAGTGGCTTGTCCCAAACTATACGAAGGGGGGTCAGGACTTCTGCTTCTCCTGCCTCTGCGGTGGACCTGGACCGCTTTATGTGCTCCCCCAATGCTTTGCCTCGAACATTGCAATAAGCTTCTGCAACTTTTCGATACATAGTGGTCAAACTTCTGTATTTGTTCATCCTTTCCCTCAATTCTTTAAGGTTGGGGTATATTTTGTCCAGGATCTGGTCACTGGGCTCTGCCTCGTCTACTTCTGGGGTGTCTGGCAGCCCCCCTTTCCTGCTTCGGCTCCCTGGGCCGCATATCGGGGCGGCGGTGGAGCTTTGGGGATATGGGGCTGTCCCTGTCCTCCCAAGGGGCCACCACGGCACTTGGATCATATGGGGGTGGGGCCAGGACTTTTGCCTCGGATCCCTGGTAAATGGGCTTCTTGAGGCGTTTTCCTGCCTGTGCTCCTTAATTTTGCATTGATCAGTCTTATATTTCTTCAGCCAGGGGGGTGGGGGGGTTTCTCTATTATCACGTGAACCTCTAAAACTTCATCCATGTTCACAAACTCATGCAAGTTAAATGGAGAAAGTTCTTCTTCCTCTTTTAGTTTTATGCAGTTTTTTTGTTTTTTGTTTTTTTTTTAACTTCTGTTCCCTCATCCTTTTTCTGTGGCAACTAACTTGTCAACTGTGGTGGCCACAAAGATGCAGGTCTTCTCTTGAGGTTTCTCTGCCTGAGTCTCAAACCAGGGGTCTGCTGCAGTGTTCTCTGAGACACACCTGAGCACTGAGCCATCCAGCTGGTGCCTGGTTAAGGACACCAATTAAATTGCCCTCCCTGTCTCAACTATAACTGCTATAGGTCTAAAACCATTTCGTATTTCCTAGCCATAGACCACCTCTCACTGGTCATCAGAGAAGCTAGGGCACTACTGGTGGTTTCCCTGATGTGTTCCAAACTGCCGCTGGTCACATATATACCCAGCTCTTCCCTAGCTAAGTTCTGGGATTTAGCTTGCCCTCCCTGGTCAAGCTGTACTTACTATAGGGATCAAAACTGTTGGAGGTCTGCAAGGCTCATGTGTTTTCCAGTTCAGTGATGGGCTTTGGAGAAACTAGGAGGCTTGCCTTACTATCAAACTTACAACTCAGCAGAGAACCCTCCAGCTCTGCCTGGCTGAACTCTTGCCTTCATTGAGGTCCAGAGATCTGAAAGCTTTGTATGCATTCTGGTTCTATATACTAACTTGGATAACCTAAGGGATCTCTGGAGCGATCCCCTCCATCGCTCCCAAATCTAAATCTGAGTCTGAAACTCTTCTCTAAGTAACTACTCAGCCTCAAAAGATACTCCTTGTTGCCCTGTCCCAGCTAGGGCCCCTATGTTTCTTCCCAGTTCAATGCTGTGTCCAGTCCAGTTCACACAGAGTGTGTAAGCGTTCTGGCGTCATCACAACGCCATAGTCTCCGCTGAATCCTTTCTTGAAATTGTTCAGCATGCACTTTAGGGGAGTTATTAGACCTTTTGAGCCACTCCCTCCCATATTTAATATGGCCCTTGTGCAGCGTCCCCAAACACCAAACACACACACATGCACTTCCCAATTTTCCTCGCCCAGTCGAGCTCGCGCTGCTGGGAAGCGGAGTACTTATTGGTTCTACCCCAGGGGAATACCCTGGGGTTACACACACACACGCACCAAGTGCCTCTTTCACTGGACGCTGTACCACACACACTAGCCTCCCGGTTCCCCCCCTTTTTTCCTTTCTGCCTTCCTTTAAATCCTTAAGCGTGGGTGGGTATCAGGGGCCAATCCTTCCCTTACTGCCACCAAACACGCTTGGGCATGTGATCAGGATGCCCCTTCCCCTTTTTAATTACAAGGGGGTCTCTGTCTTCCTCTGTCCCCCAGGGCCCTTTGTCATGTACTCACCAGCCGGCTGGACTCTGCCCTGTCCTGTCAACCTCGGTCCATTGCCTTCTCTCCCAGGATCCAGCAGAAGGGTCAAATTGGCTTCGCCCTCCTCCGAAGAAAAGCCTCGGTGGCGCCAGGATAAGCGGCCTATTGGCCCTTCCCCTGTGTCCTGCCTAGAAAAGGACAAGGGAGCTGCCTTCTGGTCTTTTGAGGACTTAAGGTCCCTATCCGAGTCACGCATGCACCAGAAATGTTAGAGACTTCAGAATACAGACCAGAATGGAAAAATCCAGGCAGCAATATTTTAATTACAAAAGTTTTATTGACTTTGGTTTATTTGTCAGACAAGCAAAGCAAAGGGGTGCATTCAGCTGCCAAAATGAGAGAAATGCCCCCGAACACCAGGGGCAAACAGTTTTTATCCCCTTAGGCAAAACAATGGTTCAACCCTTGACCCAGCCCTCAAACATTCCCCTTTATGCATATTCATTGAAGCTCAACCAATTAAATAATTGATGTTGGTCTTTCGGTTCCAAACTGCATTATACACTAGGTGGCGCTGCGAGTTTAAAATCTTTCTGACCCCTTTTACTGGTTCCAGTAAATGCTCCTTGACCCCCTCCTCTTTTGTGGTTTTAACAGGTTGCTCGGCTTAGAACCTTGTGGTGGGCTAGACATCCTGGGCAAACGAACAGTTTCTCAGAACAGCTCCAAAATCCCCTGACCGCATCCTCTTGCAAACTCGCTGTGTTGCAAAAATATTGTTTTTGCAAGCAGGGGAGAGAGAAATGTCTTTTTTAGCTTTCAGCTTATAAAATGGCTCTCCAAAGTGGACCCAGGTGGACCCCTGGTCCTCACTCCTTCAGTAAGGGCACAGAGAATCTATTTATGTTGACCACTTGTCAAGCCTCATATATTAAGTATATCGTTTAAGAAGATGTTATCTTCTGACATTTTAAACTCTTTTCCCTACAGTAATATTTAAACATCCCAGTATTTTTTTCCAAAAAATTGCAAACACCATATAAACATGTTTCAAAGAAGCATCTCTTCCATGATGAAGGCCAAAGCTTCTCACTAGCCCATTTAATACTTCAGCACTTCCTTTTTTCCTGTCTTTTGTCGGCTGGAGTCACCGGCCCTGTTTGCAAATTACAGTAAACTTTAGCTTTCCAGAACCACGTGAATGGGCTACCTTTCAGAGAGAAGCTCACCTCTCTGTGCTCCAGTGAGTTAAAAGGACTGGGAAGGAGCAAAGAGTCAGCACTTTCATGCTAAGCCATAGTTTGGCTTACCACTTCATGCAAATACTGCCATTGCATTTCCATCTAAATACAGTAATTATTTCTAAATTTGTACCTATGCACATAAATCAGCCTATGCAAATTTTACACAAAGTGATTTCTCTCTTGTCCTCTTTTTTGTTGGTGCATAAATGACCACTTGGAAAAGATGCGGACGTTGCACTGAGCAGGCAAAGAGCCTGACTTAAGTCATGTTTTGAGTGCAGCTCAGGCAAGCTGCTACAATCCTAAACAGCCCCTTTTCAGCCTTCCCTGGACAGGATTGTTATTTTTACACCAAGGCTTCTGCCGTGTGATTTAACTTGGGAAACTTTAATAATTTGTAAACCTCCCACACAAACACACATGTACAAGTCCCTCTCCTCTCTTGGCACCCTTTCACAAAAGAACCCATCACGGGAATGACACCCATTTCAATAATAGAATGGTTGCCCGTGTTGGAGGGCTGTCGCCATGACAACTGTGACAGGTGCACAAAACAGGGTTAGCTTGTTTTTGCTTGAAAGGTTGCAGCCATTATTTTTTATAAGCGCAACTCATGGTGGAAACAGCGGCAAAGTGCATCCGTAGCTCCACACGGGAGCAAAGTGGTTTTCCCAAAAGCAATTGTATGTCTTCGATGTGCATAGAATAGATGGATCCCCAAACTGCAATCCCATGCTGCTTAAACCCCATTGCTCGAAGCCCTTTTTGTGCATTTGAAAGGTTTTGGGATGGAAATGTGTGTTTTGGTGTTGGTACTGGCCCTGCCCTCCCCCTGCCCTTTCCAATCCTTCCACAGTCTGAAACTCTGAAGGAGGATTGCCAGCATTCCCAGTCATGCAAGTGCCTCTAAGCCAGGGGTTAGCAAACTTTTTCAGCAGAGGGCCGGTCCGCTGTCCTTCAGACCTTGTGGGGGGCCGGACTATATTTTGAAGAGGGGGGAATTTCCATGCCCCACAAATAACCCAGAGATGCATTTTAAATAAAAGGACACTCTACTCATGTAAAAACACGCTGATTCCCAGACCATCTGTGGGCCAGATTTAGAAGGCGATTGGGCCAGATCCGGCTCCCGGGCCTTAGTTTGCCTACCCATGCTCTAAGCACTTTAAGCTATGCACAGATAGAAGCACCCATCAATATGTCCTGCTCAATGTGGGAAGGTTGCAGGGAGGAACAAGCATGCCTGGTGCACCCAGGGACATTTGAAGGTAAGCGTCATAGAATCATATAATTGTAGAATTGGTAGGGACCCTGAGGGTCATCCAGTCCACCCCCTGCAATTCAGGAATCTCAAGTATAGCATCCATGGCAAGTGGCCATCCAATCTCTGACTAAAAACCTCGAAAGAAGTCCACAACTTCCCGAGGGAGACTATCCCACCGTTGAACAGCTCTTACTGTCAGAAAGCTTTTCCATATGGCTAGTTGGAATCTCATTTCCTTCAACTTGAAGCCACTGGTTCAAGTCCTACCCTCTGGAGCAGGAGAAAACAAGTTTCCTCCATCTTCCATTCCAAACTCTGCATTTTGGCCCACTTGAGCTTTCGGTTTCCCAGGCTAATTTTATTTATATATAAACATTCCCCTTTAATTTTTCATCATTGCTTTCTTTCGCTGGGCTATAGGGCAAAAAGAAAACTTGGCCTGCTAATTACAGACTCCTTGTCTTCCCAGCTGCTTCCCATTTGGCCGAGATTTGCCAGCTGTAATCATCCAGCAAAGTGGTGTCTCTTTCAGAGAAACTAGTTGCTGCTGGGGATGAAACCTAACATTGGCTAAAGGTGGCAAGATCTGGCTATTAGCTGCTGAATAAAAACCTCTCCTGCTGTCAAATTAAATATTAAACAGTTCACACTCTTTACGTCCCGGTTTCCAAAAATTGCAGGTGTCAGATAATTTTCAATTATGGCAGTGCAATAAACTAAATGTCCCAGAAAGACCCTTTGAACCAATGAGCTGTGGAAAATAAATTGTCACAGTTGATTATGGCATTCAGAAATGACAGGCCTTTAAAGTCAAAGCATGACAACACAAGAGTGTCAGTGATCATCAGCTGGAGGCTTGATTCTGCAAAGAGCAAGAGAGCTGGTCTCGAAAGCTGCAATGGAAGAGGCAGGGAAACATATTAAGGCTGTTGGGCTGCAACTCCCATCATCCTTTATTTTTATTATTGCATTTTTATCCCAACTTTCCTCCAAGAGGCACAAGGTTGTTTACATGGTTCTCCCTCACCTTCATTTTATCCTCTCAGCAACCCTGTGAGGTAGCCTAGGCTGAAAGACCTGCCCAAAGGTCGCCCAGTGAGCTTCATGGCGGAGTAGGGACCAGAACTCTGGTCTGCCAGGTCCTAGTCTGACACACTAACCATTGCAACCACACTGGACCCTTAACCTTTAGCCATCTTGGTTAACCACAGCTTCCCTATTCCTGTATTCAGGCTCTGGTGAACATTCACCAGTTTTGATTTACATGCTAAAAATAGCGATTTGACCAGGTAGAAAACATTTTGTGAGAACATTCCTCTTTTTTTCTATTCTTTTGGTGCCCAGCTGCCTCCTTTACGAGCGTAACTTACTCAAGGTGGCTTGCACAGAAATAAAAACGCAACTTTAAACAGCAGTGAGATGAAATAAACACCAAATTTCCACTATAACTACATTTTTAGCAATAGTAAATGCATATCTAGGCCAGAAATAGAGCACAGTTTTAACAACTCAGTAATGGAGCTCAGTAATGAGATGAAATATCACTTACGAGTGTGCCACTGAGAACAAGTGGGTTTTCAAGGCTTTTCTGAAAACGTGAAGTATGGGTTTAAATGGTCTTTCAGATAACTCAAAGCTAAACCATTTAGCTCTGCGGTGTTTGGTTTGGTTTTTTGACTCAGCTAAACATCTCCCACCTTCAAAAGGATGTGTGCATCTGTCTCAGCCCTAGAACACATCCCTTTCCCCAAACTGTTATTTTCCAGATAAGCAGTTCCCTCCACCTCGCCATCCAGCTCAGTTTCAAATACCTCACACTCCTTCCAATGGAAAAATAATGTTTAAATCACAGGTGCGAGTTCTAGAGGAGTAGTCAAGGGAACACTTAGGTTGGCAAGGGCTTGTGTCTGGGGGCGTTTCTGATGGTGGAAAGGGATGTGAGGAGTGGTATTAAGTGAGCATGCATATGATTCAAATTAGACCAGAAGGTAGGCTTGTGTCAGGGCTGGGCCATCAGCAGGTCAGAAAGGAGACTCAGAGACTGAAAGTAAAGTCAGTGGTTTAGTCAGTAAAATAGTACAGTCATACCTTGGAAGCCGAACGGAATCCATTCCGGGAGTTCGTTTGACTCCCAAAATGTTTGATAACTAAGGCACAGCTTCCGATTGGCCGCAGAAGCTTCCTGCACTCAGTCAGAAGCCCCATTGGACATTTGGCTTCCAAAGAAAGTTTGCAAACTGGAACACTCACTTCTGGGTTTGCGACATTTGGGAGCCAAAACATTCCAAGGTACAACTATATACAAGTAGAAAGAACACAGGCATGGCTGAGCTCAGTGGCGATGTTGCCAAGACTAGCGCTTGGCCCCTCCGCCTAAATCTCCTCCTCCTGATGTCTTCCAAGTCCGGCTGGGAGGGACCCCCAGTTGGGCTTTCTGAGCTTTCTGTTCAGCTACATGTAAAGCCCAGCATGATCTTGGAGTGAAGGAGGAGGGGAGCTTACTACAGTGGGACTGGGCAGCTGCTGCGAAGCTGTTGCAGCGTCTGTCCCTTCCTCTTCCTCTCTTTCGGGTCCGGGGCCTGAAGTCTGTAGCCTGTCCTGCCCTCAGACATCTTTACAGAACAACAACAACAACTCCTAGAAAAACCACTTGATTTTAATCTGTATTGGCAATACCACAGATTTATGAGTGAGAGCTTTTTTCAAGCAAAAACACAGGTTCGGACCCCAAGGCTTGAGATCCGAAATACAGTGGTGCCCCGCAAGACGAATGCCTCGCAAGACGAAAAACTCGCTAGACGAAAGGGTCTTTCGGTTTTGCATTGCTTCACTAGACGAATTTTCCTATGGGCTTGCTTTGCAAGAAGAAAATGTCTTGCGCTTTTTGTTAAAGCCGCTTGAAGAGGCGCAGTTGCGACGGACCGTGCTTCGCAAGACGAAAAACATCGCAAGACGAAAAGACTCGCGGAATGAATTATTTTCGTCTTGCGAGGCACCACTGTATTTTTTTCCCAACCCTTTCAGTTGATTGGGACTGCCTCGCTCATTAGGAATGCAATCCTATGCATATCTACTCAGGTGTAGGTGAGAGTTCAGTGAAGCTTACTCCAGGTAAGTGGGCATAGGATTGCACCTTTAGCCTTTGTATGAGCCCATTGAGTTTCGTTCTTTCCATAATCATCCATTGAGTTTATTTCTTAAAATCCCTCTTTACTTCAAAAGGTTTTAGGCTGTCTTCACACTCGCTTAAGCCAGAGAAAGACCCAAGAGAAAGACCCGCTAGCTCCTGCCAGCTACGAGCCTCACAGCTTTCCCTGCTCTGTGGCAGCCAATTACTGCCAATTGCCAGGACAGTTTTGCAGTGTAGGCATTTGTAGATTGGTTAAGCCTATCCACTTTTCCTACATTTCCTATCAGCTGCTGGTGCTGAAGGCAGTTGGCACCTGTCTGCCTCAATGGCCCTGGAAAGTGCGAGGAGGAGACACAGAGATCCCCTTGCGCCATTACTGATGGCCTGAGTCATTCCCTCTCTCCTGACCATTAGGCCTAACAAGAAAACGCCAGGAGCATTCTGCTCTTCCCTCTCCCCAACTCCCCCTCTTTCTTTCTACTATGATTATAATTAGAGGCTCTGCTTGTTGTTCTATTTTGAATTATAATTCACTAAGGCACATCACCAGTCTCCAGACAAATGTTCTGGTGTCTGCAAAAGCATGTTTTACCTCCTCAGAATTTGCTCCTCGGAGATTCTCAAGTGGGAAAAACAAGAATTGCCCAGAATCTTGTTTCTTCCCCACTCCCAACCCATATATATATATATATATATATATATATATATATATATATATATGGCTTGTTTTTGAAATTAAGTTGAAGCAATTATATATGTCTGTAATATATTATTGATTTTTTTGAGAAACTTCAGTCCAGACACAAGCCAATGAACAAAAAAACAGGCACTGATAGCCAAATGAGTAGAGAAAATTACAGTTGTTTATCCTCATCGACTTTTTTGGGTAAATGTATTTATAACCTGCTTTTCGGTCCTAAAAAGAGCCCCCCAAGCCAGCTTGCAATCAAATATACTAATAGCAGACCCAGCTCTCCGAGTGCTACTCCTTATGGTACTATCCACACACACATACAAGAGAGAAGAAATATCAGCAGGCTTGGGAGAGCCACATACTTTGAGTAAGTAGAAACACTCCAGCTTGTTTCCATGTGAAAAGAACAATAATGAACATTGTGGTCTTTGGTTTTAAAAATCCACAGTAGGAAGCAGATTAAGGCTGTGATTCTAACACCGCTTATCTGGGAGTAAGCCCAATTGAATTCAGAGGGATGTACTTCTGAGTTTGGGATGCGGGTGGCGCTGTGGGTTAAACCACAGAGCCTAGAACGTGCTGATCAGAAGGTCGTGGTTCGAATCCCCATGACGGGGTGAGCTCCCGTTGTTCGGTCCCTACTCCTGCCAACCTAGCAGTTCGAAAGCATGTCAAAGTGCAAGTAGATTAATAGGTACTTCTGGCAGGAAGGTAAACGGCGTTTCCGTTCGCTGCTCTGGTTCGCCAGAAGTGGCTTAGTCATGCTGGCCACATGACCCGGAAGCTGTACATCGGCTCCCTCAGCCAATAAAGCGAGATGAGTGCCGCAACCCCAGAGTCGGCCATGACTGGACCTAATGGTCAGGGGTCCCCCCTACTTCTGAGTTTATGGGGTGTAAGGAGAGGGGTAGCAACTTTCTTGATGGGGCACGTTGTGCTCCTTCTGGGGTACTTTCAGCTCTCACCTGTGATTCCCAGAAGCTGTCAGCATGTGACAGCGGCCACACCCCAGGAACAGCTTCAACTGGCCAGCTAAACCAGTTGAGGGTAGCCAATGGGTCTCAAACCCTCAATGAGTTAGGGACGACATGCATGCGAAGACAGGCTCCGGCAGATTGAGCGGACGAGACCAATAGTGGGTCCAACAGTCAAGAAGCCCCTTTCTGCATGTGCTGTAGAGGGAAGGGATGTGCAGATGGGGAGTCTTAACCTGGGAAAGTAGCCCATTTAGGAGAATAAAAATCAAATCCTAAACCCCTGCTGCCTTGCAGGATATCTTCAGGAGAGAGAAAAGGCTAAGGAGTTAACTCTGCACAAATCCAGATTGGAGCCCCTAAGGATACCTGAGATGGGGTGGCAGCAAGAAAAAGCTAGCTTTTCCCATTTTTTTTTATAGCAAAGGTAAAATCACATAACACATTAGCCCCTAGACCAAGTTGTCTGAACTTTTGTGGGTTTCTTGCCTAGAAGCACCTATCTCATATCTTGAGTTTTCAGACTTTTTGTAAGCAGTACATTTGGGGAGAGAATGTTATCTTCCCTGTCTAAAGGGTAAAGACTGTTCTTGTAGGAGAATTGCTGCTCCAGTCTTTCTGAAAGTTAGCAGGCTTCCTCCCCTTAGAGGGGGAATCATGCCTACAGTTTACCTCTAATTCTGACAGAAATAGTGAAGGTTTCCTGTACAAGATATGCCTGGATGGATCTGCCTGAAATTTCGTGTGCTTAGTCCTTGCTGGGGAAGGTCCTTTGCCGTAAAATTTCATCCACTTATGTGAAAAAAGAAAAGAGTTACAATCACTTTTAGATTCTCCATTATAGTCAATGGGGGCAAATCTCACTTCAGATTTAGGAGATTAGATGTGGACCTGTATAATGAATTGAGTATGAGCAGAGTAGATCCAGAACTTCCAAATGCCACAGATATAGATACAAGGCAAATCTTGCGGTTGTGTGCACACCCCAATATATGTCAACAAAATGACTATTAGTTTCAAGGAATGCATCTACCCATAGCCCAGAAAGCACATTTTCACACAGGTGACTTGAATGTGTAGGTTTTTCCATTGCCACCCAATTATTTGTTTGCCAGATAGTCAAGCCTTCAGAATTGAAGCCAGTACACACAAGCAAGGCAGGAAATCCAGAGTAAATGAGTTCCTGGGCTAAACATAGCTGGAGTTATGTTTTTCCCCATCTCATGATCTACCTGCAAGAAACCACACTGAACTGGCAGGTGATGAAGTTCCTTTCCACAGTACCATTGTTTCACAGGCAGACGGTGCCCGTATTGATTTAAAAATGCTAGAAGAGAGCTTTTTATTTCATTGTAATATTCTTATACCTCTTACCGTAATAAAGAAATATATAAAGCAGTTGAGTTGAGGTATACAGAACTCTTGGCACTTCCAGACCAGCAGCGTCTTGAGCATTCATCCTGGTTTGTTCCCACAAGGTTGTCAGGAAGCATGTTGACTGTTTGTTGAGTGCTCATTTTGATTTGTTTGCAGCCTCACCTTACTGCAAAAAGCAGGGTAGGTATTGGTGGGGGTTTGCTGTGCCCAACAGCACCAAATCCATTTCAGTTGTGCAACCTTAATTTGCTGGCTTGTGGTTGACTTTTACCTGGAAAATAGCAACAGTCTGGAAATTCCCTTAGATGCTTGGAGAATAAAAGAATCTCTGCACAATGTGTGTGTGAGAGAGAGGGGGGGGGGAAATATTGGGCAGAAATGGTGGCATATAGAGAAACGTTGCTTAGCAAGGCTGTGAGGCTAGGATTGTAGGCTCGGTGGTAGTGGATGTGGTTTGCTTGTAGAGAAGCCTCCAGGTACAATCCTTGGCATCTACAGTGAAGGCAGCAGGTGATGGGAAAGGCATCTGCTTGGAGATCTCAGAGAGATGCTGTCAGTCAGAGCAGACAATACTGCCCTAGAAGGATAAATAGTCTGACTAATATGGAGCAACGTAGGCTCCTAAAATTGTGGGCTCTCTGATTTTAGAACGTTTGACTGCCTGTCTGTGGGGTGTGTACGGTGCACTTTGTAGAAACCGCGCAAAAGTTGTGCATGCCACAATGTAAAGATTGCACTGAGCGACTTAACTCTAAACAGAGTTGGCAGAATTCGTTAGTGGTGTTAATTATTCAAAGAAACAGCACAGCACTTAGTCAACCCTAAGCAGAGTATTTTACTAGTGTGCCGCTCTACAGCCTTTCTCCGACCAGAACCCCAAGCCCTGACTCACTTAGTCAGCTTCACTTTATTACTTATTCAGGAACAAAGAACCATTTTTCAAAAAGCGATCTTCTTTAAAAAGGAAAAAAAAAAAGAATGCTGTTCACCGTGCTCCTTCTGAAAGATTTCAGCTTCATTTTTCATAGAGCTGCACAAGATTGATAGTGATGCGTTAAACATTCACAGGATGAAATGCCGCTATCTTGGTTCGACCCTCTTAGAGAGACACTTAAGGGAAGGTTGTTTAGGGGTGGAGAAAAACACGGCATTTTAAGAGTGTTTGAGGTGGTTTGCTGCTGCTCTCTTCCAGACAACCGTACGTTTTTCAGGCTTGGAGGCGGGTGCTGGCAAAGAAACAAACCAGTGTACCTTTTAATGGTATGGTAATGGAAAGAAGGTGGACCTGTTTGATTTTCACCCGCCATCCAAGTTGCTACTAAAGGACTGCTCTGAAATGCTTTAAGTTGCTATAACCGCTTGTCAGGTAGACATTCAACAGGTGCAGCTTCTCCCTACTACCGTCCGGGTGGCGGGGGGGTGCACCATTGAACTTACTATATTTAGTGGTGATGATTCCGTGGGAAATGTTTAAAGCACTGGCAGATCTGAAACGTGCCTGACATACACTTTCTTCTCACTTTTATCTTATGGGGAACAACACCTGCAAGTTTCTACAGCTAGTCAAAGTGAGTTTTGGATCAGGCTTCATCATGGGCACTTTAGCACTGATTCAAGTTTTGTTAGTAGTGGATAGCGTGCTTTAAGAAGCTTCCCTATTTTGAGTTTACTTACATACCTACTTCAGAATAAAGCATGCATTTTAATCTTCTTGTTTTTGCGAAGCTTTAAGGAATTTATCGTGCATTGCTGCTGCTCTTATTGCAAACACTACATCTTTCTCTTCCCACTCCTTATAAATTTGAACATACTTTCTTTCCCAGTGGGCTGCCTGAATTCTAAAGTGGCACAGTCCACAATTACACCACCACATCCTGTGTGACATTAAAATACATTCACTTGATTTCATATATAACTTCTTTTTTAAGAAAAAGGGGGGGGAGACACATTTCCTTCAAAGTACAGATGTGAAATCTGAAAAATGTTTGAAGTCAAGAAATCGAATGTTCTGAAGTTCTGCCAGATTTATAATGTGTATGACCTTTAATTCAGATGTAGTAACTGCAGGGGAGCAAAGACAGGAATGGGTTTTAAGCTCTCCCACTCACGGGGGAAGAACTGCAGTTCAGTTTGCATTTAAGGACCATCCTATCCAATTTACGCTTTCCAAAACAAATCACAAACTGAAATACAGACGTCCTCTGAAACACACATTTCTCCAAATCTTGCAGTACTGTTCTCTCTAGCCAAGTAATGTGTTCAAAAATGCATACAGAGAGTCCACAAAGGTACATATATTTGTGAAAATAACATGCAAGAATATTAGAGGGCATTGCTTTGCACAAAATGTACATATTAGGCAAAATAGCATGCAAAAGTGTTTATTTGGGGAGGATTTGCACTAAATTGCAGCTGGTTTTTCATGAGGACTTAAAAAATATTCACAAAATGATGTGGAAATGTAGAAAACTGAAATAAAGACTGGAATCATTGAGGAGCAGAGAGAAACCAAAATTGACAGATTTGCCCCTCTCAACTACTGGCAACTATATTTAGCTTGGGGTTCTCTGGACACCACATCCTGCGAAAGGTTACAGATACAATGCTTGCATGGCAAAAACTGGCTGAGCCCTGGGAGTAAAGGTTGCAAAGCAGCTAAATAAGGAGAAATGGGAAAGGCAGGGGACAGGTTTGCTTTTAAATGCGAACAAAACCCAGCAGAAAACTGTTTTGGCTATTCCTTCCACTAGCCTTCATATACAGTGTGTCAGGCCTTGCCGTTCTTCACATAAATACCTTCTGACTCATGCATGAATCTGCCCATAGAGATACACTTTGCAGTGGCCATTTATCACTAAATATTAACTTCACTTTCTTACTTGTTTGCCTTCCCCTTTCACTGATACCTAGCTCTCACTGAAGAGGCAAATCTGTGTGTGGGCTGCATCACTCGTGAGCAGCTTTGTACAAAAAACTCCCTGTTCACAGAAAGCTAGCACATCTGAGAGAACTCTTCACCACATGCTAGCTTTTTGTGTGCAGGGATTTTTTTAAATTATTATTTTTGCATGTCACATGAACTGCCAGCTACTATCTGAAGTGGTACAGTCAGGGTCAGATTCACCTGAGAAGGCCAAACTATATGTTGAATAAAGTTCCATGTAACTTTCCCTGGAAATACAGTTTTTAAATTAAAAACAGCTGCAGTCAGCAGCACAGGAATAATGGGTATGCACAGGGTGTTTAACCTTTCCCTTCTTATTATGGTTTATCCTCTCAAAATGTCCCCAAAGCTGGTTCCCCTCACCCCACCCAGTCAGGGGTTAATTTCAGGATAGGCAAGGTGCCCCCCCAGCCAGTTGCTGCTCCCTCAAACTTGGAAATGAAAAGATATAAGTAGTATCAGTATAGGAAACTGACATTTCTCTCCTTTTGTTCCTTCTGCGTTTTCTCTTTTATTCTTGTGCTGTTCTTCTTCACTTGCTTCAGGCAGCTTCGGCCTTCATCCTAACAAACAGTTTTTCTGTCCGTGTACATGGTGCTTTGTTGCATCATAAATATCAATTTCTTGCATTCTGTATCAGCAAGGCCCAATGTGGTGGTTGGTTATTTGTTAAAGCAAAGCATTCGGTACATATGCAGCCATGCCAGCACATGTACTTAATCAGCACACAAAGGCAGCTTTTTAATGTACCATTCCTGGGCTGTGAGATGCAAAACCAGCTATACCAGCTCGGGGGAACCTCCAACCCATGGTCCAGATTAATAACAAAATAATAATAATAATTTATTATTTATGCCCCACCCATCTGGCTAGGCTTCCCCAGCCACTCTGGGCAGCTTCCAACAAAATATTAAAATACAGTAATGCATCAAACATTCAGATGTCTTCTAAAAGTCTGGTAGTTGTTGTTCTCTTTGACATCTGGTGGAAGGGTGTTCCACAGGGTAGGTGCCACTACCGAGAAGGCCCTCTGCCTGGTTCCCCATAACTTAGCTTCTCTCAGTGAGGGAACGGCCAGAAGGCCCTCGGCGCTGGACCTCAGTGTCCTGGCAGAATGATGGGGGTGGAGACGCTCCTTCAGGTATACTGGACCGAGGCCATTTAGGGCTATTAAAGGTCAACACCAACACTTTGAATTGTGCTCAGAAACGTACTGGGAGCCAATGTAAGTCTTTCAAGACCAGCAAAGGTGCTGATTTGATTCATTTTGCCCCAAATCATGCCCATCTGCCCAACATCTGGCACCGTATGTTCTGGCAGGAATGGAGGTTCCACCTCATTAGGGCTTAGGATAGAGAACCAATCAGCAGAGCCATCCATGCTGGCCAATAGGTGTCCAGCATACCTGTAGCAGGAAAGCGTGGCTGGCCATTGTCTTGAAGCAGATCTGGACTGCTTCCCACATGCACTATACCATGTTTCCCGCAGCTGAGAGACTGCCAGTTCCTCCCCAAGCCCTGAGAAACTGACCACCATTGTCTGCTATGGACAGGTAGGGGGCCCACCCAGAGAATTGCAGCACACACAATCGACACAGCCTGTTATGCCAAGACAACATCTCTGCTGTGTTTCCACCTTCCGGTGATGATTCAGGGTTTTGATGTTAGTTTAAAGAAAATAAACAACCCCGGTAAAGCAGCATGCTTCATGCGTTCATTGTCAGTTTGGAGTTGCAGGAACTGTGAGTGAGCGGAGACCACAATGGGTTGTTGCTGAAATGCCCATGAATTCCTTGTCTGTGCGGGCAGGGGTTGCTAATCCTCAAATGACAACTTCTAAATCTTTGTTTTGTAAACAAGCCATAAGAGGTGCCAATTGGAGCAGTGTCCTCTTTTGCTGTCTTACCAAGGGGAACGTGCACCATACTGTGTGAACAAAGCCCATCAACCCATAATTACACTTCAGATGTGACATTTCCTCTAAACCCTTTACATAAGGATATAAGCATGCCTGTTTTCTGCGGAGGACATGCAAGTATCATCACGCCTGTATGTGCATGTACACACACACACTGCTAATTTGCCACCTCAGTTTTGAGAACAAATTATCTGTAGCTTAAGGGTGCTGAGAATTGTTTGGATAACCAACATTCCCCTCACAGAGCTACAGTTCCCAGAGTTCCCTGGGAAGAGGGACTGGTTTTTAAACCACTCTGGGAATTGTAGCACTGTGAGGGGAATAGGGGGGGTCTCCTGACAACTCTCAGCTCCCCTAACACACAACAATTCCCGGGATCGTCTGGAGGAAGACACCCAAAGTGGTCTAATAGTGCTTTTAATTTATGGTGCAGATGTGGCTTCTATTCCCCAGTTTTCCATTTGTTTCCCCCTTCAAAAAAAGAAAGAAAATCCCCTTCATGCTAAGTCATTTTGGGGCAGGTGTTTTTTTTTGGGGGGGGCGCTATTTAATGTATTCTTCAAAAGCTTACTTTTCATACTTCTGAAAACTTTGGGGCTCCTTGAGAATGCTGACATCTCCTTTTTGCTTCTCAGTCGCCCGCTTTCAGCTCCATTCCTCTTGGCCCACACAATCTGTGTTTGCTATTATGTGGGGGAGGGGGAGGGAAGAGAGGAGAAGAAGAAATATTACAACACAAACTTTGCATTTCTTGTAATGTCTAATTCCACCCCAAAGCCACCTAGTACAGGGCTGGCCCACCCATGAGGCAAGGTGAGGCGACTGCCTCAGGAGGCAGGATCCACAGTAGCCCCCTCTGGGCATTAGGAGTCGCTGCCGGTCTCCTCCCATCCCTAGGGAAGAAATGACAGGGGCTGCCCTCTAGGGTTTCTTGGGTTCTGGACTCACCTAGCATGATTCAGAGCAGCCCCCCCCCCCCTGCAATGGCCTTTGGCTGCCACTTCAACTGTCTGGTAAAGTTGATTCAATTCACCTCCTTGTTCCCAATGTAGATCTTCACTCACCCCTTCTTCCCTGGATGAAGTGGACGTCTCAGGTGACAAAATATATTGACCTAGTAGCGTATTCATGGCAAACTTGGGATTTGAAATGGGATCTCTAGCTCACCATCAGTCGCTACCCTATAGCAACCCAGTAGGCAAGTGTCCACAGGGGAGAAATACTTGCTGATTCATCACAACTTGTGAATTGGATTTGGAGATGTGAGGAGCCTCAAAGAAAAACGCGGGCAGTCCATTTTTGCTCTTGGGAACTGTGAGTTGGTACATCAATAAGTTCTAGCTGTTGTCTGTGCTAAACACCCAGCCTCTTTGTTTCCATATTCCCAAAGACCTCAGCACAATAGGACACAACTCCCTGCTCTGTAGATTAGCCACAACATCACAAGTGGTGGCGGCACTCTCTCATTCTTGCAGGGGCATAACTCTTTTGATGGGGATTTCAGTGCCCCTTGGGCAGCAGGAGTAGGCCACAACAGAAGCAAGAGGGGGGAACTGGCATGGTTTGCAGAAGTACCAAAAGTATTTTTAAAGTCACCAAAACCCACACACGAAAAGGCCAGTGAGGATTGAGTATGTTCACTTTCCATCAGGAGCCACTGAATGTTGAATGTCAACTGGAAAAGAAAAATGGAAAATAGAGGATATTGATTTCACTTACTTGAACTCCTAACAGTTTGTAGTAACCCAGAATAAGGCATTATTGGCTGGCTGGCTGAGAGGAATCCTGAACAAGATGATTCCTGTTGGGGTTTGAGTGTAGTAGTAGTAGTAGTAGTATTTACTACTTGCATGCCAAAAATGGTTTCTAAGCAGTTTATAAGTAGTAAATCAATTATAAAATAGCCATACATGATGAAAATACACAATAAGAAAATTTCATCAAAACATTAAAAACACTCATAATTAAAATATACGATACAACAAGCTCATTGAAAAGCATAACAATTAAAACAGTTAAAAGAACAATTAGAACATTAGATCCGAAAGTTCCAAGCTCAAGGTGTGTCTTCTAGAGCCAGCAGAATGCCAATACTGATGGACTTGTCATGGACCACAACACTGGTGCCACCAATGAAAAAGCCTGCCTCCATGTTACTGTCTTAGTGATAAGGCTGTGGCATTTGTTGCACAGCCAACCTGCGTTTTTGCATTAGCGACAGTAATCAAAATTCCCGTACTAGTTTCTTGTCAATGCTGCTACTAGATAACATGACATGCAATAAAATTTTCATGGAAGTCATTAGACTATTAAATTCTAGCTGATGTGTTACGTCTAATGTTTGTTGGTGGGCATGCCAGTTTTTCATATATTTTGGTACCACTGTTCTTTGAGAGTGGGGAAGGGCGAACAGTAGAGGGCAGGGCATCCAATTTGAAAGAGCAATGCACAGTTGGGTAGGGCTCTCAGAAGGATCTCATAATTCCTGCTACGAGTGATGTTTTCATTCTTCAGATAACACAGCCCACTCCAGAGAGCTGGCATACTCCTAAGTATATAAGAGCGTATGGAGCTCCATCAAACAGGCCCTGGAGCAGAGAATTAAATCTCATTGTGATTTACTGTCTTCATTTCTCTGCCAGGTATTTCTCTTTGGGGATTGCAAGCCAATAGCGAAGGGCTGTGCTCCCAGGGAGGAGATAATTTCTTAGCCCTTTAATGCAGCTTGATCTCATTTCCATGTATCACGTCATGAAATGAAGGCAGGGGTGGTTTATTTTTTATTTTTAGAACCACTCTTTCAGAATTGGCCAGCTCAAGTAAGAAAAGTTGGCTGAAAGGAAGAAGCTCACAATCATTCTGGAATCTTGCACACTTTAAAGCTAAGAAAAAGAAGCACACACATTTCACTACCTAGCCCTAAGAGTAAGCCAACTGTAGTTTAGATGCCCACAATTCTAGTGTTCTATACCTTTGTAAACAGATTTTCAAACCTCCTGGGAGATTAAAAAAACAGCTGGCCAGAATTTAACAGCAAAAGAGGCAGCACAGGAATATTAAACCCTCCCTTCCCCCTACCTCTGCCTTCTCCAGTGAAAAACACCTTCTCAAGACTACTTTGAACAGAGAAAGGGCCAATCAGTGCTTTGCTACACAATTTCAGTGTAATATGTAGCTTTCCGCTTAAGAGTTATGTTTGATCAAATGCAAACAGTGATTTAGCTCTCACCAAATTATCCACTTTATTTGTGCAGTTCAATAACATTCAACATTATTCCTTATTATTAGTAGGAAGTCTTAAGCATGTATCACAGAGGTTGAAATGTAGTTGGAACAGATGGGTGATTCCTCTCCAGTGAGTATACCGTTCCTTTTTGGGTAGCAATAACCATTCATCAAATGTATTCTGTGAATTACGCATGAACAATCAATTATTCGTAGTCTTCTGTTTTCCGACTTAAAAACCAAAACCAAAAAAACAATTCCCCTCATGGCATATTCAGTATGTTGTGATAAAAACATTATCAATTCCTATTTGGCATTCTGACTTACCTGACTGCACAGGGCAGCAAAGAGAAAGGTGACATTGACATTTACTGGGTGAAATAAGAGCTTGGAAAATTATATGCAAGGTTCAGGTAGAGCAGGTGATTGTAAAAAGTGCATTTTAACACCTGGAATGGAAAAACATTCCCCTAAATGACCGTAGTGTGTTATCTGTAAAATAGCCAGACGTGTGTGTTTTCAAAACACTTTTCTCCGAAAGTTGCCAAATTAGGATTCTGGAAGAGGGTTATAATTTCGTTTTGTATGTTAAAATCATGATCTAAACTCAATTAAATATCACTTATGCTGGGAAATATATAAAAGGTAATTGTTTGTAACTTCCCTTAAGGGTCATGTTGGCTCCTGCTTGAGGCAGAATGCCTACCTGCACCACGTAAAAGCAGTTTATGGTAATGAGCATCTTTAGGACTAAACGGATTATTTAGGAGATAGAATCATAGAATCATAGAGTTGGAATAGACCACAAGGGCCATCGAGTCCAACCCCCTGCCAAGCAGGAAACCCCATCAGAGCACTCCTGACATATGGTTGTCAAGCCTCTGCTTAAAGACCTCCAAAGCAGGAGACTCCACCACACTCCTTGGCAGCAAATTCCACTGTCAAACAGCTCTTACTGTCAGGAAGTTCTTCCTAATGTTTAGGTGGAATCTTCTTTCTTGTAGTTTGGATCCATTGCTCCGTGTCCGCTTCTCTGGAGCAGCAGAAAACAACCTTTCTCCCTCCTCTATATGACATCCTTTTATATATTTGAACATGGCTATCATATCACCCCTTAACCTCCTCTTCTCCAGGCTAAAGATGCCCAGCTCCCTTAGCCATTCCTCATAAGGCATCGTTTCCAGGCCTTTGACCATTTTGGTTGCCCTCCTCTGGACACGTTCCAGTTTGTCAGTGTCCTTCTTGAACTGTGGTGCCCAGAACTGGACACAGTACTCCAGGTGAGGTCTGACCAGAGCAGAATACAGTGGCACTATTACTTCCCTTGATCTAGATGCTATACTCCTATTGATGCAGCCCAGAATTGCATTGGCTTTTTTAGCTGCCGCGTCACACTGTTGGCTCATGTCAAGTTTAAGGTCAACCAAGACTCCAAGATCCTTTTCACATGTACTGCTCTCAAGCCAGGTGTCACCCATCTTGTATTTGTGCCTCTCATTTTTTTTGCCCAAGTGCAATACTTTACATTTCTCCCTGTTAAAATTCATCTTGTTTGTTTTGGCCCAGTTCTCTAATCTGTCAAGGTCGTTTTGAAGTGTGATCGTGTCCTCTGGGGTGTTAGCCACCCCTCCCAGTTTGGTGTCATCTGCAAATTTGATCAGGATGCCCTTGAAGAAGAAGAAGAAGAAGAAGAGTTTGGATTTGATATCCCGCCTTTCACTCCCCTTCAGGAGTCTCAAAGCGGCTAACAATCTCCTTTCCCTTCCTCCCCCACAACAAACACTCTGTGAGGTGAGTGGGGCTGAGAGACTTCAAAGAAGTGTGACTGGCGGTGGTTAAACCCATTCGACAAGGTGCCCCATGATATTCTTGTAAAGAAGCTGGTAAAATGCGGTCTTGACTATGCTACCACTCAGTGGATTTGTAACTGTCTGACTGACCAAACCCAAAGGGTGCTCATCAATGGTTCCTCTTCATCCTGGAGAAGAGTGACTAGTGGGGTACCACAGGGTTCTGTCTTGGGCCCGGTCTTATTCAACATCTTTATCAACGACTTGGATGATGGAGAGCCAGTGTGGTGTAGTGGTTAAGAGCGGTAGTCTCGTAATGTGGGGAACCAGGTTCACGTCTCCGCTCCTCCACATGCAGCTGCTGGGTGACCTTGAGCTAGTCACACTTCTCTCTGAAGTCTCTCAGCCCCACTCACCTCACAGAGTGTTTGTTGTGGGGGAGGAAGGGAAAGGAGAATGTTAGCCGCTTTGAGACTCCTTCGGGTAGTGATAAAGTGGGACATCAAATCCAAACTACTACTACTACTACTCTTCTTCTTCTTCTTCTTCTTATTCTTCTTCTTCTTCTTCTTCATATACTTGGGGGGCAATATTGATTAAGAGTGGTTTGCGACTTTTGCAGACATCCCTCCATGACACCAAATACTCTTGCAAAAGCAAGAATCGCACAAGGCAAGCATTAAACCGTCAACGCATCGCTAACTATGTTAAGAGCGCAAGTGAAGCACTATCCTGTAAAACGACAGAGTTTTGCATAAGCCCTGGTTGGCCACGCTTTTGCTGACATGTGCTGTTGAGGTTAGCCGCAACCCCGTAGTTAAGTGAAAGAGAGTAATCATCCTCTCAATTTGCTTTGCAGTCTAAGAGAGGATTGCAGGGTAAGGAGACAAATTGTTTTCGTTGCCTTTCAGCGGAAAGTGCTAATGGAATAAGGCCTCTGGTGTTGACTGCTTTCTCTCACTTCCTCTCCACCTCATGTTCTGGTTTGGCCTCCAATCATTAGATGCTAACGGCTGTCTAAGAGCATGTTAGAATACAGACAATAGCTACACATATCGACAGAGCCTTCTTCCCTATCTGGCCAGCCTGTTTGTGCTGCCTGTGCAATGAGAACAAGGGACCAGGACTAGTCCTACCATTAGAAGACTTGTTTACTTGAGATGCAAGTGGGAAGCTTGTGCAGGCAGTGATCCAAATTAACTTTGGCTCTCTGAAAATGACGTTCGTTTCTCTCCAGCTATGCCAGCAAATAATTGTTTGGGGAAAGGGCACATCAACAGCTTCAGGAGGCCATCTCAAGTAATGACATTATAGAATCGTCAAAGGTATGTTTGGTTTTTGGAGGAAGATTGCTGGCACAAACGTCTAGGTCTGAGTTGCTGCTGTCAGCTTTGCATCTATGTCTGTTTGTAGTAAAAATGAGGAGGCAGGGAATTATTACACATTTCCACAGAAATCTTCTTTTATGTTTTTTAATAAAAAATGTGGAAGGGGGTGTGTTATATTGGCTTTCTCATTCTTGCTCCTAATTAGCAGTCCACAGTTGCCTGGAAACACAATTTAGTGCCATGTGTTGGCTGTAGCTGCGGAGATAAGAGAATGTTCAGCCTCGTGTGCCTCCTTTACCTCTTTGGCTACACTGGCATTTGTCGTTAGTTTTAATAACATAGCACCTTCTCCTTTTTTCCTCCTTCATTTTAATAAAGTGATACTATGCAGCAGTTGCATCCATACAGCCACCCCTGAAGGAGTCTGTTTGTGCAGTAGAATACAGAGCTGGAGATTAGAGTTCCACCGCTCCAAGAATGATAGTTACTAGAATATGGCCTCCCGGCTCTGCAAAATGTACCCAGTTCAGTTATAAAATGATTGTTGTAGCAATTATTAATTGGAAAAAACTATTACCATACCTTGTGACATAGGTTGGGCTGAGAGGCAATGGCTAGCCCAAGGTCAGCCAATGAGTTTCATGGTAGAATGGGGATCTTTCTTTCTTTGGCGATCACTCGTAGCTGAGTAAGATTGTCTTCCATAAACACAGTTTTAACAGTGGGTCCATAAGTGATTGTGGAGGCCAATTCTGGATCCACATGTCGTTCTACATTGGGGTCATAGGTTTCCAGGTGGGAGTTTATCATGGTGTGGGTTTGCCAAGTGTACTTTCCTCTTAGCACATTTCTCCCTTGTGTCCTGAGTTTGAGTGTCTTCAAAGCCCATGCCACCTTTGGTAAAGGCTGTTCTCCAATTGGAGCGCTTGCAGGCCAGTGTTTCCCAGTTGTCGGTGTTTATACAACATTTTTTTTAGATTTGCCTTGAGAGAGTCTTTGGACCTCTTTTGTTGATCACCGGTATTACGCTTTCCATTTTTAAGTTCGGAATAGAGTAGTTGCTTTGGAAGACGATAATCAGGCATCCGAACAACATACTCTAACCTGGACTAGGACTTGGGAGATCAAGGTTCAAATCCTCACTCTGCCATGAAGCTCACTGGCTGAACTTGGGCCAGTCTCTGCCTCTCAACCTAACCTAACTCACAGGGTTGATGTGAGAATTAAATGAGTGGGGGATGGGTAGAGCCACGTATGCCACCTTGAGCTCCTTGGAGAAAAAAATGTATTATATAAATGCAATAAACTAGCCAACAACAGAAATGGCTAACTGGCAAGCTGCGGGCAAGATCACACAGTTCATTAATAAAGAAAAGTCAGTTGTTTTCCAAAGGTGTGGGAATGTGAGAGAGGTATTTCCATGCTTTAATGCTAACACCCCTCTTTAATTTTGCATGTGATTGTCAGGGACTGGCTGGGCAACAAGGAGTGGTGGGAGGCCACAGCCAGGGAACGCCCAAGGGAAACTCCAGAGGAGGAAGGTTCAGAGCCTAGGGATTGGTGGCGGGACACTTGAGGTCAGAGGGAGAAGTAGGGTTTGGATCCTGAAAGGACAACAGGGTTCAGTGAGCAGGAGGAACCTGGGACAGGGAGCAGTTCAGACTCCGAGGCTGAAGCAGAGGAGGGGCATCAAAAGGCTGCTCCAGGGAATCTCCCTCTCCTGCTGTGACGAGCTCCTCTCCCCCCTTGTCTCCAAACAGGATAATGAGGAGGGTGGAACAGAGGCCAGAGGTGGGCAGGTGCAGTTTGAGACTGCTTGGGAAACATCTGGGAGAGGAGGAGCCTTAGAAGGGATGGAAAGCAGGGACCTTCAGTCCCGGCAAATGCTCCATACGGGCAAGACCTACTGGGAAGTGTTGCTGAGTTGTATGCCATTTCCTTGAATAAAGAGTTACCTTCACTGACAACGGAGCCCTGCGTCTTTCGGGCTCACCTGCACCTGACTCCTTACCTGTAGAGCCCTATATCTGAAACTGAAGGAGTCTGTTTGTGCAGTAGAATTCAGAGTTGGAGGGCAGATAATTCTCGTTATTTCAGTTTTGGCTTCCCGCCTCTGCAAAATGTCCCCAGCCTTGGTATAAAATGATTGCTGTAGCGATCATTAATGGAACAAACTATTGCAAATATTCATGGGGCGGGAGGAACCAATCACAGCTATGTCACAGCCTTGTAACTTTTCATAGCTATCTTTTGCTTGGAGTAAATGAGTTTTATTGTAAGCATGAAGGGCAAACATAATAGGCTTTTGGCTTAGTATGAGGAAGCACATCTCTCTGTGTGTGCTTGTGCTTCTCCAACAATGCGTTCTTTGCTGTTGGATCTAAATTATGAAAAGAGAGAAGAATGCAGTGCTGATAACAACCTTAGCAAAGCACTTTCTGATGAAATTCGAAAGTAGATGGGAAGGGAGTCACACTAGGTTGGCCGATTTCATAGAACCAAAGGTAATCAAGTTTGATACTCCATCCATTAATGCCTACTTGCTTTCAGCAGTCCTCAACAGAAAAGAAAGATAGTCACAACAGCAACAACAAAAAACCCACAAAAGACCTACCCAGACTACATCTCTCAGAATTTGGGTTTTTTATCCCAGCTTTCCTTGTGCTGCCTTATAGATACTGTGGGTTTGGCTGCTGCTGTTTGACCACTGTTTTCTCTGTGTTACCATGTTCTAATGTTCATTATTTGTTGCGTATTATTTTGTCCATATTGTAAACCTATGGTGAAGGGTGGTACATTCACCATTCAAAAGATAGGTAGGTCCAATAGGTAGACAACAGCTTCAGAATGCACCATAGCATGCAAGTCTATAAAAAAAGAATAAATTAAACGAACTGAGATAGCTCAAGCAGACAGTCTCCCAACTTATGCAATATAATATTTCATGAAAACATATAAGCCTGCCTGCACCAAATCTCTTGTGCCATTTGATTTCATTGTCTTTGCAGCACTCTTCACCAACCTGGTGCCCTCCAGATGTTTTGGGCCACAGCTCCCATCTGCACCAAGCAGCATAGCTGTGCTGGCTGAGGCAGATGAGTGTAGGAATCCAAAAAGGCACCAGGTTGTTGAAGCCTGATTTACAGGATTTCTGTAGCTATGCCATCCTTCCTCCAAGATTTGCTTGATTAGGTTTTTCATCTGGTTTGTTTTTCTGAAATGAGCCTTTTGCACTGTTGCACCTTAATAAATGTGATGCGTTGTGCTGGAGAGAGAGGAACATTGAGATGGGATCTGAAGTATCTGAGTGAAGTCGTATGCACCAGCCACAATGACATACACTGGATGTAACAGAAATAAAAATGTTTTGATAATGAAGAAGGGACAGTGTCTCAATGTAGTTGAGACAGTGGGACATTTGCAGTGTGTGTGTATGTGTTTAATGGCAAGAAATCCTTGCAAGCCGCAGAGTTCGTTTGATAAGATAAACACCTCCATCCTTGTCTATAAATTGAATTGCTTTTATGCATAAGGTGGGAGAAATGGTATATTTTGGAAAACTGTTATGTCAAGAAAGAGTCACCTGGTTGAACAACAGGTTATTCAGGTCTCAGGCGGGGTTTGCTGCAGTTGAGCTTTTTCTTTATGCAGCTTTTTCATCTTTTTATTTTCCTTTATTACGTTGATAAATTCTCCCATAACAGATGGAATCTGCTGGGATGGTGGTTCAAGATAAGAAGGTGCGAGGATAGGTCAAGCTTCTCTGTTAAGGCATCAGACAAAAATATAATTGAATTTTCTCTTTGAAAAAGAACAACAAACCAACAGCTATGAGGACCAAAGAAGTATTCTTCAAACTTGCTTCCCTGCCATTTCTTCCATTCTCAAGCATCCCTTTGCATTTCCAGACTGTGAAAAGCCATGGATAAATAGTTTCCTATGAAAGCTTGTTGAGGTGTATCTTTTTATAGCCAACACTGAATGGCCAGACTAGATGATTTCATGCACAGATTTTTATGACATCCATCTACTCTTTTTTGCTGTTTTATTCATTTTTACGGAAGCTTAAAAACATCCGAGACCAGTTTCAAGCATCTAGAAATAGCCGGTCATATTTACTTTGTCAGATGCCTTTTGCAGCCTGATTCCGTCACTACCGAAAACCCTAAGGCTGCCCTAAGCTCCTCCATTCCTGTGTATCACTACAGGATGGAAAACAGTGCAAATTATATTTGCTTGAAAATAGTGGATGAGCCACAGCATCCTGTGCATTCAAAGGATTCAAACCCACACAGTTTGGTCCCAAACAAGATAAACATATGAAAACTGCCTGAGGCAAAGCTGCTCTAACCCAGTGTTGTCTACTCTGACTGGCAGCACCTCTCCAGTGTCTCAGCCAAGGGGGCTTCCCAACCACAATAGCATCTTCTGCATACAAAACATGTATTCTAAAACTGAGCTATTCCCCCCCCCGCCACTTGCCACACAACTCCTCATAACACATACAAAGCAGGGGCCTAAAAGGGAAGACAATTGTAAGTAGGTTACATTTTTTTTTCCAGGTAAGTGTTTGACATTTCTGGTTGTTGGAAGTTAAGTCTAGTTCTTTTAAAGGCCGTTGTGCTGAAAATCCTCATGCATATATCAACAGCTCTTGGCAAGGACAGCTTCATTTGCATCCTCTCTTCCTGGCCTTTTCAGTTTGATTATGGAAGTAGCTGGGGACATTTGTTTTCAGTGTTCACATCAAACGAAAGGAAGCCCATTTTCACCGTTCATTTTTAAAGCTCCATCCCACCCTGCGGACACACAAACACACACAGAGTTCAGTAGACTAGAATGACAGTGAAAGGACGCCGAAGTGGAAACCTGGGATAACATGCTGTTTAGCTCTGAAGCGCCACGTTAATAATGTGCAGAATCAGACATACCATAAGATACAGCAGGGTAGAGAGCAAGGAAAGAGCAGTGTCCCCTGGCAGACTGGAAAATAAGGCTGACGTACCTTGAGCATCATTGCTGTGTTTGTGTGGGAGATGGAGACACTGATGGATGGATGCAATGACTGGTCGGTTTTAGGGTAATAGAATGTGTTTGCATATAGGTATATATGTATAAATTAGTGGCTCGTACAGCATGGCTTTCTGAGTGAATGTTTTCTTTTCTGCTATAATCTATCCTGAGAATTTCTGATTATCCAACTCACCAGTGGTGTTGCTACTTAATTTCCGTTTTCCTTTTAAGTAGAAAAAAAAAGAAAAGAAAAGTGGATGAAGCAATTTAGGCTTTGATCCTCTTGATGAAGAGGGTTGATTTAGGAACACAGGAAGCTGCCATATACTAAGTCAGCTCATTAGTCCATCTTCAGCATTTCAAACAGGGCCTCTCCTAGCCTTACCTGAGGTGTTCTGCGCACCAAGCAGATGCTCTGCTATTGAGCTGTGGTCCTTCCCGCTAACATGCCACTTTTCCCTGCCTGAAGAAATGTAGTGGATGCCCAAGAGCAGTCTGCAGCTATTTGCATTCATCACAACCCACTTTGCTTAGGAAGAAAAAACAGATTCAGAAGCAACAGCAGGGCAAAACTCCTGCTGCAGTCTACAGAGTTATGAGCAAGATTTCTCATGCACCAGAACACTTATCTTCTTCAAATCGGATGTTAAAATGTGGGTGGGAAGATAAGATATTGCTGGACATGATGAAAAGGGCCCCAGTGTTCCATTTGTCTTTGGATGGATTACGGGGGGCGATTGTGGAGTCTTAGGCTTTGTACACATTGCTGTTAACTCTGGGTCCAATGCACTCCCACCGCTGGTTTTTGAAACTGTGTACCCGTGGTGTTAGTCACAATCCATACCTATCCTGTAGTTGAGAAATCCTGCTGTTTTATGTGTTTCCCCTCATCCTATCTGAAAATGTAAGCCACAATCACTTTGCAGTTAAGTGGGGTGTGTACATTTGAGATAGCCATTGTGCATGCACAGATGACAGCTTCATGATTAGGAGTTCAGGGAGGGAGGGGGCAGTTGCTGACACAGAGAAACAAACAGGTAATGTGCATTGGGTGAAAACATCCCTGCCCTCTGTCTGATGTGTGCAGCAATGTGCAAATGTGACTTTGGGGGGAACAAGCTCACTGCATTTTAAGCTGCTAAGCCTTAGACTGCAATCCTGTGCATGCTTAACTGGCAGTAAGTCACGCTAAACAGCTCTCTTATGGTGCAACCTGAATATTTTTGCACTTAGCATGGGGAAATCAAATGAGCAGCACAATCTTAAACATGTTCACTTGGGAGCAAGGCCTTTGGATTTCAATGGCAGCTGCTCTCTGACAGGGAATCTTTCCCAGGAGATACTGGGGACTGAGCCTGAGACCTTCTACATGCAGCGCAGGGGCCCTGCCACTGACCTATTGCCCTTCCCCAACATCGCATGATGTGACTGTGAAGCAGCCATATCCAGATTTGCAGACCCTACACTCCCCTCCATTGGAAACATAAGGATGCAGAGCAAAAGTAGGCAATACAGGAGCATACCCATATTTTAAAACCACACTGCTGGTGGCTTCCTAACTTAGAGAGTAGCAAGTGCTGTCTAATGCAGCTTTGAGCATCTCCATCAGCCTTCCAGTTCCCAGGGTTCCTCAGGAGATGCCAGGTCAGCTAAAGTGGTATACAACCAATGTAGGTTTTATTGTGTAGATATGCCCTAGAGTGACAGCAGAGCACACGTTAGATGACTTCCACTATGGGATGCAATAGCATTCACCCTCATAAGATGAAATTGATGATCACCAACTAGGATGGTGGTTTCAGGAGAGGATTAGACTCATTCATGGAGGGTAAAGCTATTAATGGGTACCAGCCACGATGGCCACCTCCAGTGTGTGAGGCAGTATACCTCTTTGTAGCCACTGGGAATCACAAGTGGGGAGAATGCTTTTGCGGTCTTGTTCTGCTTGTGAGCTTCTCATTGGCATCTGGTTGAAAAGGATGCCGTGTGAGAATAGGATGCTAGACTAGATGGGACTTGGATTTGATTCAGCAGGTTTCTTCTTAGGTTCTTCAAGAAATTATCCCATGCAGTTGTGGTTTTTGCAGAGGCATTTGTGAGCTGTTGCATATTACTAACATAGAATGCCATCATTTCAAGTGCATGGTGCAATAACCCACTGATTTCTTCCTTGAATTTGTGCAGTTTCCTCTTTTCTTTTACTTCCTTCCCTTTCTTTTCTTTTTTTACTTCCCTCGCCTTACTCTTGAATCTGTATTCTTCTTCTCCTTCTCCTTCTCTGTTTCAGCAAAGTGGTATCAATCAAAGTAATTGATGATGAGGAGTATGAGAAAAACAAGACGTTCTACGTTGAGATTGGGGAGCCCCGTCTGGTGGAGATGAGTGAAAAGAAAGGTGAAAAGGACCGGCTGTGTGGGGCTGAGCCCTACCTGTATGCACCTGACTTGATCACTCATGGATGCCTGGCACATTCCCATTCATGGAGTCTCAAAAACACACATTCCATTATCTATGTAAAGGGGCAGAGAGCTGAGTCACTGGCCACAGAGGGCGTTGCTAGAATGTCCTGAGCTCAAGTTTTCCATTTGCTGTAAAATTCAGGCACAATCTTGGAAAGAGTAGCATCTGGTTAATTTAAATTCTATTTAGTTCAGCAGAACAACCAGTATTTAACCTATGTTCAATACTGGTATGGCAAGCGAAAACCTTTTTCCTCTTGACTGAGGTCCAGGGCACCGTACTATGTGACAAATCTGTGTTCTGCCATGAAGCTTAATTGTTGGCTGTGAGGAAATGGTGTTATAATTCCTTTCAGGCATTCATTCTCTGGAGAATGAACACCCGTGTGGGGCAAAAAGGATGAGTAGCAGGTTTTGTGAACAAGGGCTGTATTCAGACAGTCTAATGTGTTCACATGGGTCGTGGGGAGAACCTGCCGAGGTTCTTAACGTTCCTTCTCCATAAAATGAACGTCTGAAAAGGGCTCATGCCTCACCCTTATCTACCTTATAGGTTGTTTGAATAAACTGTCTTAACCTCTCAAGATTCAGAGACTTATGCTTGAGATAAAATACTGACACTGATGTAATTAGAATCAAATCCTCCTTGGCTCTACCTGAATGCAAAGCTAACTTTGTGAGGGGGTTCTTAATCAGACAAGGAAGTTTCTGGAACAGAGGTTTTCTGCTCTTTTACATACATAAAAGAGGGATGTGTGGCGGTGTGTTCCCCTCCATTGCCATTGCAGACTGCCGCTACCTCGAGTGCTCAGACTTAAAAGCATGTGTGTGCTTGTGTGTGTGTGTGTAAAGCCAACCATTTGTTTTGCCTTTGTCTTGTTTCCCCACAGGAAATACATTACCCTTAGAATACTTGACCGAGAGGAATATGAGAAAGAGTGCAGTTTCTTCCTTGTGCTTGAGGAACCAATATGGATCCGAAGAGGAATGAAAGGTGTGAGAGCAAACCCAGGCAGCTCACAAGAAACTGGGGACCTTCTTCCTCTGATTATGTTTCTCTCCTCTCACAACTTTCTGACTTGGCTTCCACTTAGCTTGCCCTTGGCCTCTGTCAAAGTTCAGCAGTTTTAATTTAGTTTCTCTCTCTCTTCCTTTTTTTGAAAAGAAATAAAACTGATGACATTCCTGCTGCTTATTACGTCCCGCTTAAATATATCTTAAAAAAATAAATAATATAACGGGCCCTTTGAATAATATAAAATCCAAATAATAGGACATAGGGTTTATGATAACCATTAGGTATATTATAACCAAGTATCATTCTCACAGGTCCAGTTTCTACAGTATCCTCTTAATGAGGCCCAAACTATATATTACACACCACATGTAGTGGTAGCCTTTGTGTTGAAGTCAGACACAGCGAATCAGCTATACAGTGCCTCAGACTTTTCTCTTCTGCCCGTCTGTTCCAGGGCACTGATCATGGTGCAGGGGGTGGGATTGTGGATATTATGGAATATCCACATCCATCCAACACCCCCTCTTTCATCCTAACCAACCTTGCAAGGTTGCTGTGAGCATAAAACAGGATAACTCCATCTATGCCACCCTGAACTCCTTGGAGAAAGGGCAAGATGCAGTGTGATAATTATTAAGCAGCAGCTACTGCTGCTGCAAAACAGACTTTCAGACTACCCCTAACTCCTCTTCCAGAGGTTGCAACAGGCAAAGTAGTGAGCTTCAACTCACATGTTTCCTCATTAAGAACAGAACATGAGAATAAACCTGAAGTGTGAGGAAGACTTCCCTGAGAAGTTGTGCTCCTCCTGGCATTGTGAACCTATTTTACTAGATCGTAACACATTCCCACATGTTGTGTCGTTGCCAACAGTGAATAATATTAAATAGGATGTCCATATATATTAACAACATTGCCAGGCAATACAATAAAGCAACAGAGCAAGAATATGCCATACAGTGTAAATGAATTGTATGAGGATCACACAGTGCAATCCTGGATAAATTTCAAACTATGTCAAGATTCATTGCACCTGAGAATTTATCCAATTACTGTGGATGTTAGCCAAACCTACTTGGATTATATTTCCTCCAATCTTGAATCATCCTGTTTGATGTAGCAATAGTAGCTCAATATTGCAGTTGGCTTGCAGACCTTTTCCATTCCAACAGTGATGATTTGCAATTTACAGATAACAGTGTCCATTTCTGGCTGGTTAAGGTGAGCAGTGACTGGGTGACCTAAAGCAGAATTTCCATGAAGAAGTGTTCTTACGAGCCATCATAAGGGAAATCCTTATTTAACTTTCCCAAATATTACTGAAGGAAAACAGACATAACTGCTTGGGTGATAGTGCTGACGCTGGCAGATTAAAGGGGGAAAGGAAGGAAGATGAGAGCCATGAAGATCTGTGTCGTGCTTTTAAGCTTCTTTGTGGAGATAACGTCCACATAAAAGCAAAAACCCATGGGAAATAAGCTGTTTTAGCATTGTCAGTTACCCCCCAGAAAGCAGGAAAGCTTGGGAGAGGTGGGTCTGAAATCTGTTTCCGCACCCAGTATCCTTGGGCATCTGCCAGGGTCACAGGGAAGGGCACCACCAATGCCTACTCTATACCCACCTTTAAAAAAAACAATTCAGTCCAGTGCTCATAGCAGTGCTGAGTGGCAGACTCTAGTCGCCCCTTTAACTTCCCCCAGTGCCCCCAATGTATCTACATTCTCGGGCATTATAGGAAATTAAAATCTGAGCTGGAGCCATTGTGCTACTCAGAATGAAAGTGCTTCCCATTGCAGCCCACCACCACCAACAGGCAGGCCCACCGGTGGCCACTGATGTGAGAGAAGGACCACCAGTTTAGCACATACCCCTAAACATTTTGTGAATCTATGTTTGGCCTCATTGAGGAGCAGTATTTCAATGTGAGTAGGAAAATGAGAGTACCCCCAAACATTTTTTCAGAAAGAAAAAAAAGCACTGGGGACCACCATAGGCTTTTTTGCCAGCCCCCTAGATCTGGCTTTTGGGACACGGGTGGCACTGTGGAACCTAGGACTTGCCGATCAGAAGGTCGGCGGTTTGAATCCCCGTGACGGGGTGAGCTCCCGTTGCTCAGTCCCTGCTCCTGCCAACCTAGCAGTTCGAAAGCACGTCAAAGTGCAAGTAGATAAATAGGTACCACTCTGGCGGGAAGGTAAACGGCGTTTCCATGCGCTGCTCTGGTTCGCCAGAAGCCACTTAGTCATGCTGGCCTCATGACTGTACGCTGTCTCCCTCGGCCAATAAAGCGAGATGAGTGCCGCAACCCCAGAGTCGGCCACGATTGGACCTGTTGGTTAGGGGTCCTTTTACCTTTACCTTTAGAGCTGGCTTTGCTTTCAATGCAGAGAAAAAATGCAGATAGAGAAGAGTGAGAGAAGAGCTTAGCTATTGAGCCCACTCTCCCAGAACATGCTAGTGCCCTCTTGAGATGCATCTACATTTGTTGCTTTTTAATGGGTTAAAGGAACATAGGATTCTTCATCCAAATGGTCTCTTTCACATTGCACTTGCTCCTGACCCAGACTGGAATCTGTTCTCAATCATTATGATTCCCCCTCCTGTTTGCAGAGGGGAAATGCACTTGTCTTCCACATTATAGGATAGGAATGGTGTCCACAGAAAAATGCTCCTGCACCGCCTTAAGTGTTCCTCAGGGGCCAATGTTCTGTGGTTTTCTGCTTCCAGTGCTCAAAGATGAAGACAAAATTCCAAATGAAAACACAACCTCAATAAGGCTTTTGTCATAGCTGCAAGGAAACATCGCCCTGAATGGATTGGATAATGTGCAGAGCAGCAGCCAGATTAAATATTTTGTGAATGCACTCTGCAAACACAGTGTGTGTTCTGTAGCATGTAAGGCAGATGAATTTCATTCTGTGTGCACATGGCTAGGAGCTAGGGCCATTGACAGTTTCTTGCAAGCCATGCATGTTGAGAAATACAAGCACATGTATGCTCTTGTCCACATTACAGGGTACTGCGCAAGTACACACATCACATATCTAACACAGGAAGGAGCCCTAATTAATCTCATCCAAAGACATCTATTTAACTGTGACAGGATCACAGTGTAAACACATCTCACTTGAGTGACCCAGGACACTGTTTTTTTTATGTATACTGGCCTGGTGCCAGTATAGCAGGAAAAGAACCTTTGCTTTTCAACCCAGTAAAGCTGGAGGCATATAGGCAAAAAACCATTAAGAAAAGTGACAAGGCTATGATCTCTGACCCAGCACTTCATCATAAGTAGAACAAAATTGTTTCATTTATACACCCCTTATCTCTCAGTCACATAAAAGTTCCTCAAAATCAGCCACAGATGTATTTTACAAGGAACCCTCTCCTGCTCTGCTCACCTTCAACATCCAGATTTTAAGAAGTTAAGTGAAATTGTTTTGCTTTTGCAAAGGGAAAATAATTTACAGCATATGGCTCTACTGCATAGTATAGCCATAAACTGAGTATACGTCCTGAAATCAAACAAGGTGGACTTGCAATTAAAACAATTCCGCATTTCCAGGATAAAAAGAAGCACTGATGCAGAAAATTCAGCAGTACAGCCGTAGATCTCAAACTGTGGAGTAGGTCTCCCGAGGAGACTCTGAAAAGCTGCCTGTAGATCTGTGAGTTCCTCTCTAATGCTCCATTAGATGCATCTAGACTGGCAGAGAGATGCCGCCGTCCCCCTCCCTTTCTTACAGGGGGCTTTGAACGATAGAAAGAATTATAAAACTGAAAGGTAATCACTGGGTCACCTAGCCCAACCTTCTTTCTTGGAAGCTTACAGCCACTAGAAGTATCATGGAAGCATAGCGTTGGAAGGGTCCTCTGCCCCAAAACCCCCTGCAATGCAGGACTCTTTGGTCCAAAGTGGGGTTCGAACCCATGACGCTGAGATTAAGAGTCTCTTGCTCTACTGCCTAAGCCAACTCAGACCTACTTCTAATATAAGCGTTCCATGCAGAGAGAGCTCCACCCTTGTGTAAGAAGGCAGTGGAAAGATGTTCACACACAAGTCTCTTTTCATATGCTGGAATAAGGATGGATGGATCACCATATTTCTATTTCTTGCTGCCTTCATACCCCCCAAAAAACTGGATCACTTTTGTCCTGTTTATGGGTGCACTTTAAGAGAAAATAAATAAATAAATAAATAAATAAATGGAAATGGCGTGGCCATGTTTTTCCCGTACAATTCCCCAGTCAATACTTGAAAGCATCTTAAAAAGGCTTTCTTCACTGTGAGGCCACAGAGCTGCTCTAAGAGCACTTAAAATGTGTTAAAAGTTAAAATGAACCACCTTGCAAATACAGTGCAGGTGCATGCATGGTTCAACCTGTTGATTAAATGGCTCAGTCCTCAGATCAGTCTTTCAGTCCACATGAGAGTCTCAAGATGGGGTGCAATGGGAACATTTGCTCCAAAATGCAGAGCAAACCAGAAGCCTCCTCAGACCCCATGCCAGTCGCTTCCTTCCACATATGGGTTACTGAGCAATTAATAGTCACAAAAAAATTGTTTGCTCAGAAGGAGACTCATTTAAAAGGAGGAATCACTGCTTGTAGCATTATATGCTCATCTCACTTTCCCTCCTGCTCAGTTAGGTTTTGCAGGCTTTTTATTGTTTCAGAAACACGTCCAGAGCATATTTGACTAGAGGCAAGAGTGGGACAAAAAAGATGTCTATGTTCCCCAGCTTTTGCCAAGTTGGTGTCCCATCAGTTCCATCCAGCATAGTGTACACCGCAGGGAACAAAGACTCTTTCGAGCCCCTTTCAACTTCCTTAAAAACTATGGTCTGTCTGCAACCATAGAATAGCTGGACATCTTTGTACACACATAGGTACCACTGTAAAACTGGGAACAGAAGAAGAGAAGAAGAGGAGTTTGGATTTGATACCCCGCTTTATCACTACCCGAAGGAGTCTCAAAGCAGCTAACATTCTCCTTTCCCTTCCTCCCCCACAACAAACACTCTGTGAGGTGAGTGGGGCTGAGAGACTTCAAAGAAGTGTGACTGGCCCAAGGTCACCCAGAAGCTGCATGTGGAAGAGCGGAGACGCGAACCCGGTTCTCCAGATTACTAATCTACCGCTCTTAACCACTACACTGCACTGGCTCTTAGTGCGAAGCCGCTGGGGTTGGTTGTATTACTAGACAACCAAGCAACCTGTTTTGGAAGGGTTGTTTTTAAACGCATTTTGCTTTTCCTCCAGGATGCTTTCAGGAATAATAATAATAATAATAATAATAATAATAATAATAATTTATTATTTATACCCCATCCATCTGGCTGAGTTTCCCCAGCCACTCTGGGTGGCTCTCAATCGAGTGTTAAAAACAATACAGCATTAAACAATACAGCCGCTCTGAGCCCGGCCTTGGCTGGGGAGGGCGGGGTATAATTAATAATAATAATAATAATAATAATAATAATAATAATTATTATTATTATTATTATTATTATTATTATTATTATTATTATTATAAATATTAAAAACTTCCCCAAACAGTGCTGCCTTCAGATGTCTTTTAAAGATAGGATAGCTGCTTATTTCCTTCATATCTGAAGAGAGGGCATTCCACAGGGCAGGCGCCACTACCGAGAAGGCCCTCTGTCTGGTTCCCTGCAACCTCACTTCTCGCAATGAGGGAACCGCCAGAAGGCCCTCAGCGCTGGATCTCAGTGTCGGGGCTGAACAATGGGGGTGGAGACGCTCCTTCAGGTATACAGGACCAAGGCCGTTTAGGGCTTTAAAGAGCACATTATTTCCTCCCCGTTTTTCTTACCAGCTTACCACTGAGCACAAGCTGAGACGGAGCATCGAAATACTCGTAGTTTTATTTCACATGCTGGCTACCAATGCAAAGCTTGTTTTAAAGTCTTGAAACTCTTGTGGCCTTCCCCCAAAGCTCTGGGAATGATTTTTTTGTTTTTTGTGTGTAAGGGACTGAGGACAAATTCCTGGCTAGAGTTCAATAGCCCCTTCACAGAAACGCTAGCCAAGATTTTGCAGGAAGGACAGCGAGAAATGATCTTTAAAACCAGCATAACCACATTCACAGCTGGTTTTTCACACATTGTAAGAAGAAGCTCGCAGTGTAGTGCATTAATTAGTCTTCAAGGTGTTGCAGGATTCTTTGGTTCCAAGGGTGAACTCCTCCTTACCATAAAGGCACCGTTGTCCCATGTCCATCCTCTAGCCCAGCTGTTATATACATGGGGATGCTCTCGGGGTCTTTTAGCTCACACTTTGGGACTTCCTCATTTCCCCCCACCCCCTGCTTGCCCTTTCCCTTTTGCCACATTCCCAGTTTACAAAGGGACTCCCTGACACAGTAACAAACACTCTGAGGCTTTGGATTACACAAAAGGCCCACACATGTGAACAGATGTGAGAAACGCGTATGTAGTAAACACTCTTTCCCCTCCTATAATTTTAGATAGAATAACAGCTTCTTAAAAATGATTTTTTAAAAGGCCAAGTATGAAGCAAACTCCCACAGGAATCCAATGGAACATATTCTTTCCTCAAACTTCTGGCAGAGCTGTAAATTGATACAGAATTAAGATCCGAATAAGGATCAAAAGAGTAGAATCTAAACACTGGGTGCATCAAATGTATTTTTTTTTTTAAGGTTTGTCACGGCTAATATATTAAATAACTGTGCATTTAATATTCCTCCACCATTTCACACACCACCCCCATGAAATGTTTCTCTCTTCCATTATTTTTCATGCTCTTTTCCTTTGTAGTAATGATGCCCTGCAGCTTTACAGATCTGCATTTTCTGGCCTTCTGGATCTGGAGCCTCTCTGTAGATGTTTCCTTTAATTTCATTGCTCATTGTCTTTTCTTCTTCTTCTTCTTCTGTATTTGTCCCTCTGTGCGTTCTCCACAGCCCTGTTGTTGAATGAGCTTGGTAAGCACCCCATTTCTTCTATTTCTTTTCCATTTTTTTCCAGTCAATCGATGTACTTTATGTAAGTTGATTGTTCTGTCTCTATTATTTTATTTTTGTACTCTCAAATGTTTCTTTTTTAAAAAAAAGATTAATAATGCAGTTTAACTAAACGAAAGTAATTGATTTCATGTTTGTTACTTAAATTTATTTTCCATATCTGCTGGTTTTGAAGTAATCCCTTGGATTCAGTGTGCCCTCAGACTGAAATCAAGGTATTAAAGATCTGATGGGAAAAGATGAGACATCTTAGGTCAATTATATGGTAATTGGTTGAAACATCTCATCTCCAGAAAGCCTTTTGGCAGATGCGCAGATTAAACAGGCCAAGATTCAAATTTTATCCAGGGTTTCTTCTGATACATTAAGGAAGGGTAGAGATCTATTTTTCTTTAACTTTCACTTTAAGCTATACATCCATTTTGGGGGGAGTGGGTAGACACTGATTTTCATATGCCAATTGAGGGGAAGTCGTTTTTTGGATTAGTTAAGAGACTATATTACAGCCCATTACAGAAATTACTCAAGTGGAAATGCTCACTGGTTTTTGTGACCACATAATTACTCCTTTTGGTGCATGAGACTCTGCTGAAATGAGAGATCCCAGTACATTTGCAAAATTAACACACAACTGAAATCCTGTTGAGGGATGCTATTTGGAACAGAGAAATCATTAGCCAGATACAGGTTAAGTATGTTCTCCTTTTGCCAGTTTTTCATTCTAAATCCCCCTTTCCTGAAGCTGCTTCTTGTTTTAAAAAGTGGTGCTGGGAGTACACAGTTGCAACTCATAGGAAGGCCCTGGTTTCAGCTGAAATGAGTAGGCACCGTGTAGGAGCCCCCAAGCATTCCCATTCATTCCAGTGGTGTTCATGCAGGAGAGATTCCTCTTAAATGAAATCCCTAATGATAGTGGTGGGACATTTGAAAGATAAACCTGGGGTTCCTTTGGTGACCCAATCCTGTTCAGTAAATTGCATCTTACGAAGTGCATGCTAACCTAAATGCAGTCATGAAGGCTATACTGTGGAGTCAGGTTCGTATCTCGTGGGCCAATGCGTGGATTGTTTTGGAATCAGATCACTTATTCATACCCAGCTAATCGAGTACAGGAAATGTGCAGCTCACCTACACACATCACTCCCAAAAGGAATTGCTTCATTCACTTGAATGGGCACCATGACAACAGAGTGTGAAGGAATGTAGGAAGTTCGGCATAGCGCTTTAGAGAAAACTAGAATCTGTAACAGATAGCATACCATCCTCTAAGCGCCTTTGTCTATTTCTGCAAATAGGAGGACAGTTGAGGCTGAAATGAGAAGGCATATTTAGTGTTGGAGTGGGAGTTCCAAAAAGAAAACAGGAAGCTTCCTAATACTGAATCATGCCATTGGGAAGCTCCGTCTGCTAATACTCCCAAGATCTCAGGCTGGAGTTTTTAACTAGAGATGCTAGGAGGAAACACACAACTGAAACCCTGTTGAGGAGTCTGCACGCAAAGTCTTCTCCATAAGTTTCAAAACCAAGATGTAAGAAGCAATAATTTTCCAAATAGCATATATTCCTGGGATGTTTTCTGGCAATGACTGATGCACAGCAGTCACTAAAGCAGCAGCCCTGAGTTTCATCAACCTGTCTCCCCCAGAAAGACCAGGTAAAACAAAGCATGTGATGTGATCGCGCTGTGTTGTGATCTTCCAGCCACAAGGAACAGCTGATGAAGTGGAGCTGTGGGTGGGGACTTTCACATCACCGTGATGCCATACCACACATTTTGTAATCTGCAAAGTTACCAGGATAGCGAAGAGGAGAGTGTAGGGCTGTGTTTTTTGTAGCATCTAATCTTGGCCTTAATTGAACAGGGAATAAAATGTTTCAACCAAATCTGGACTTTTTGAAATTTTCACGCATGGGAAACGTTTTGGCATTTTTGCCTGATCCAATTGATCCAATTGAAGTTTCCTGTAGGGAACTTTAGGGTAGAATTTTATAGGTGACATGTGATGTGCAGCAACAGATGCTAATTTGCTTCCTTTTTCTCTCTTTCCATTTTGCTATTCCTCTAGGTGGCTTCACAATTACAGGTATGGCATTATTATTATTATTATTATTATTATTATTATTATTATTATTATTTTGCTGTCTTCTAAATGTATGTTTCCATGTGGAAAATTAGGTTCTTCTATTGCTTATTCCTTTTCCTTTTAAGATATATAATATTAAAACAGACGCACAGCAAAGCATTAGTACCATCTAACACTTGTAAGTCGAGGACCCGCCACCCGCTTAGGGATAAATAAGACACAAGGACACATGTATTTTAGGTTAATGGGCTAAATAAGGCCACAACTTTATTGGTTATAGCATGTGAGTGGTATTGGCTTAGGCATTGAATCAAATGATCTATACATGACTCCACTCTGCTCAGCAGAAAGTAATTTTGAGGGTTAACACCCAGTGGGAGGAGCTTGTTGATGCAAATACAACTGGAAGCTTCCCCTGACGTCACCGGGGGTTGCGCCATGGCCCTAGCCACCAGCAGAGCATCAGACAGGATCCATGACCTCTGAATCCCTTTAACGGAATACCCAAAAGGTGAGGGGTAGGTGATGGCCACAACCTGCCCTCCAACACACCACACATATTCCAATGCCTAACCGGCAATACCTGCAAAGTTGTGACGATTTGCTTCAAGGTAGGTGAAAAACCAAGAGGCTGGAGCCAACTAGCCAAATGGATAAAAATTCCTACCAGGCTCCTTGGGCAACCAAGGCAACCAACCAAGGTCCATAGCAATGTCAAAAGCGTAGGGATGACCTAAAGGAAGGGTGGGTGGGTGATCCGTCATATTCCGGAAGCAAAATGAGGGCGCAGCAATGCCGTGGCCACTTAAGTGTGGCTAAACCCCGCCCCCAAGCCAGCCCGATTGGCTGGCTGCAGGGGTGTGGCGCAGCAGCCGGGAAGCAGATGCAGGGGGCCGAAAAGCCCCCCCTGCTGACGCGGGAACCGGCTCCCGCTCACAACTCCTCAACCCGTGTAGGAGGAGGGGTCTTTTCATAGCTCTTTAAGATTAAGAAGGCTCTTATGGAAAAAGAAATAACGTATGTGACCCATGATTAGCTAAAATTCATGCAGGTTTACCTTGGCTTAGTACACACATTAAGCAGTGTTTATAAACCAGCAACAAACCATGGCTTATATGAGCATAGTTGGCTCATGGTTAATAAACTATGGTTTAGCTGCTGGGCTGGGTTTAGATGATCAAGTTAGCAAACTATGGTTTGGAGTTAGGTGCAAACCAGACTAGTGACTCAACAAATTACCGTAGATGACACCATTCCTGAAGCAGCTCGGAACTACTGTTGTTTTTCTGTAAACAGCAAGTTTAGGTTGGTTGTCCATTAAATGAATCAACCAGTTTACAATGACCCAACTATGTTTTAAGCCAGTAAAGTTTACACAGTGTACACTGTTTATAACATGAATTGGGATTCATGTGATAGTTCCATATACTTAGAATATTATGCAACTATAACATGAATCCCAATCCTCACTCCACAGAATCATTACCCATTCATCCAACACATATTTTCAAATAGGAATACAGAAAGAGATGGACTCCTATTTCATTGTCCTAAAGCCAAATGCTATTGCAGGGGGGTGAAGACTCCTACTCAGGACAATCAAACGTTAATAGTTGTATTATGGTAATGAACATATGGCATTTCTTTTCACCTTTTGTGATAAAAGAGAGGCAAACATATCACACTAGAATGAAACAGGACATGAATGCCAGGGAAGTTTCCTGAATTTGTACCATTTAAATAATGCACACTTCTCATTCCCTTTTTATCGCCCATTTCTTTAATTTGATTGGGGATTTCGTGGAAGCAGTTCTGCAATGAACTGATCACTTTTGTGCTTTGATCATAAAAGTGTTATATACTTGCATATTGCCTTTCTCTGATAGCTTTAAAAAATAAAAAATAAAAGCTCAAAGCAAGTTACATACATACATTCTTTATTTTGGTCCAAAGACCCACAAAAGCATTTTCAAAATCAAAATAAAACAGAAAGTCATATAATGATGAAATGATGTATAGGTACTAGAAGGATCAGTATGGAGCTCAATAAGAGGTGTGGCTGAATTCAGAAAAAAAATTCCAAGTCCTTTCTCAAGAGTGCAAAGCCTGCCTGCCTGCCTGCCTACATAAATCACCCAAGCCGTTGCATGGGGAAGGAATGTTTTTAGGAAACAGTGAACTAAAGGAAGAGTTGCACTCCAAGAACCTCTGCAACATTGCAAAGAAATGTGGGGGCATTGCAAAGGACTGTATATGGTTGCATGTTTTGAACTCCCAAACCAGAAGAGGAACCCAAGCTGAAAAGTTCAAAAAGCGGCCTTTACAGATTAAAATTGTAGCGCTGGCGTAGAAAACATTCGCCAACAATGAACCCAGCTTGGATATTTGAAGAAGATGGCCCTCTGTTTTCCATTTGCTAACATCTTGGCTTATTTTTTGTTTTCGTAATCAAGGGAAACGTTTGAACGGTAGGACATCTTGCTTTCTTTCATGCAAACTAAGATTAACACTAAACCCACGTACTAAGTAACTAGTGTGTAAACCAAGTGTGATGAAGTGGTGTGGTATTTCTTTCCGACACACTTAACATCACATGTTTCTGGATAACAGAGTAAGACTTTTTTTAAAATTCCAGTGATTCTCTGGTAACAATTTTAAAGCATAATGCAGAGCTCTAGAGACCTAGAGGATGGCAGTGGGTTTAAGATTCTTTTGTGCTCTTTAAGCAGCTTTGCTGGCAACATGGCTCCTGGCATAACAGCCAAGGGATATCGTAGATCAAATCATGGTCTTGGGCTGAATGTTTCAAGGGCCTCTGTGCCAAGTTATCTGCAGCTGTCTTTGCATCAGAATTTACCACCTGAACAAAAGCCAGGAGAGTTCTAAGCGCTAAGGCTGCAGTCCTAACCACCACTTACCTGGGAGTAAGCCCCACTGAAATCAGGAGGGCTTACTCATGAATAGGTGTGGTTAGGATGGCGCTGAAAGTCACCACAGTCTTTTTCCTTATTATCACCATCCCCCAGAACATCTGCCTACCACAGCTACCAGATGTTTTAATTGTAGGATGCATCTAAAAGCTTCAGAACGGTGTTGAAAAATATGGTTATGAATGATAGTCCTAATAAAATAACAAATGGCATTTCAGACAACGACACACGGGAGATACGTTGTCTTTGTAGGAGAACCTTGGTCTTTTGACTCTGAGGAAGGTTATCAACAAAAACACAATGGGCATTTTATTGTTCTGATGGGACTATTAATATTGAATAAATATATTTTTCAGTACCATTTTGAGGTTTTGCCTCTTCTTTGGCTTCTTCCAGCAGCGGTGCAGAGTAGAGCACTGTGTCTCGGGCCTTGGATTAGGGCTAAAGCCTTGCAGTTCAAAGGTTCATAGAAACCTTAACAAACTACCATTCCCAAGGGTGTTTGTGTGTCGGGAAACACCTGCTGATAAATGGAGTGTAATGAAAAGCAGCAGGCCTCCACTTTGTGCTGCCACTGCTGCTGGAAGGTAAGCTTTGGGTAAGGTAGGATAGAGACAGTGACTCACTAAGTGAATCGAGAGACCTCTAGGTCTTGTCGCTCCCCCCAGTGACATAGGTAAAGGGACCCCTGACCATTAGGCCGACTCTGGGGTTGCGGTGCTCATCTTGCTTTATTGGCCGAGGGAGCTGGTGTACAGCTTCCGGGTCATGTGGCCAGCATGACTAAGCCGCTTCTGGCGAACCAAAGCAGCACACGGAAACGCTGTTTACCTTCCCGCTGGAACGGTCCCTATTTATCTACTTGCACTTTGATGTGCTTTCGAACTGCTAGGTTGGCAGGAGCGGGGATTCAAACCGCCGACCTTCTGATCAGCAAGTCCTAGGCTCTGTGGTTTAACCCACAGCGCCACCCGCGTCCCAAGACCTCTAGGTCTTGTCGTTCCCCCCAATGACATAACCTGGAGCAAAACCAGGCCTGAAGCTCAGAAATAGGAAGAACTCTTAAATGAACAGCTTTGGACCCATTCCAAATCCAACCTAGTTTAGCTCATTCCAGAAAAAGACAGGGGAATTTTACGCATCCCTTGTACCGAGCAATTATTTTTGAACAACGTATATAATAGACACAGATGGCTTAAGCATAATCTACAAATAAATAGCTTCCCCTTGCTAAAGCTCCACCTCTCCTGTAAGATGACTTCTTACTTTAAGGATGAAGAGCTCTTGTGCAGAAGAGTTTGTTTTTAAGAACTGCCTTTAAGAAGTGAGTACTTAATGGATTCATCAGCCACTTCTTTCACCAAAAATGGGATTTAATTTTTCAGTAATCTGTAAGGGAAATCATGTCTTTGGAAACAAGATCATCTTAGACTTGTTCAAGGCAAATTTGTTAATGCTTACTTTGAATTACGTTCCAGTGAGGTTTATTCCCAGGTAAATGTGCATAGGATTGCATCCTAAATAGAATTTAATGCTGTGATAAAGATAGCCATTCACTTTTAAACACTGCCCCGTATGCCATCCACAGAACTTTTGCAAAGCAGCTTTCCCCTTATAATTTAAGAAGCCTGCCTGTTCTAATAACTTACTGGTGTCTTTGACATTGAGTAAGGTCAACATCTCAGTAACAGCATTATCAAGCAGACCTACCAAGGGTCCTTTATGCTCTCTTCATGTCTGCTGAAATTGCCAGAACTCCAGTGGAGTTCTGTTAATCTCTGCCTGCTCTTTACTCCATGCTTCTCCACCAGCATCGACCAGGTGAGCAGATGCAGCCAGCCCTTCAGCCCTGAGGCTAAAGGAGCACTTTATAATTTATGTATTTCTGTTAACTTCTCTTGAGAAATGTCTACAGCATAGCTATGGCTCTGAGGAACCCAGGGGAAGATTGGAACTGCATAGCAAAGAAGAGAATGATAAAGACTGCATTAAAAATGTACAAGTGCCCATTCGCCGTAATCATTTTTTTTCCCCTCCTTGAAATCTTAAGCTGCAAAATTGTGATTGGAAATAGATTTCCATTAGGAGGCCACCATTTCAAAGGTGATGAGTAGCAGTCTAATCTTTTGAAGCACTTGAGCAGGCGGGCTCATTCATGGCTGTGTTTATTCTTCAAAATGCGGGAAGGTGGTGCTTGAGAGTCCACTGTGGGAAATTGTCATAGCAATAACCTCACATGAAGTTGCCATTCACCAAATAGATTCTTTGCAGCTAACCAAATCTAACAACACCAAGTGTTAAACCGGCCACCAAAACTCAAAGCAACCCACTTATCTTTTACTTTTTGCCAATCGTTTTGCTAGGCAAACCTGTCTTCCGGAAGGTACATCCTAGAGACCATCCCTTTCCTTCTACTGTAATCAACATTCAAGGTATTCTGTTTGCCAGGGTCTCTGTTCCACAGATAATGTGCATTAGCAATAGTTTAGGACTTCATATATGTGGTGCATTGGAGCAGGGCGTGGGTGGGTTCCACTGAAAAATAAGGTACGAATTAAATTACTGGCAAATTGCTGCTCTTTAATAGCAACTCACACTGCCTGCTTGCATCATCTAAGCCTGCCAGGCAGACATCTGTCCCGTCCTAAGTTAAAGGAAGTTGTCATGAATCAGTATTTTGACCCAAGTGAGGTTGTAGGCAAATAAAAGCTGACAAAAGACTTGGCTCACTCTTCCCATAACCATCATACAACTCATCTCTTAGGAGCTTTGTGATGGGATAGTGTGTGAAGCTGCTAATGGTCAGCAACTGTCTCTGCACACCAGCACTCCTGGCCCAACCAGGAGTAAACACAGGTGGGCCAGAAATGATGGGGCGTGGCTGCAACTGACCACTTGGCAGGCTCTCGCCTCCCCCCACTAGCACATAAAAGGGAGAGAGATCAGGAGGGGAGATAGAGCAAAGCAGGCGATTGGAAGTCTGCATCTCTCTACCCAAGCACAGAGAAATGCTTGGTGCATTATAAGAGACTAGGAGGAAAAGTAGTCTGGGTCTTGTTTACCCAGTGCTGAGCCAAGGTGGGGAGATCCAAGGTAGTGGGAATAAGCACCAACTCCTAGGGGCCCAGGTCCCTTTGACACACACAATATTTGAGGGGGCCTGGTCACCCTAAAGTTGATGGGCATTGATGCCTTTCTTTCATTTCCATGTTTGGACTTCATTTCCCAACAAGCCCTGTAAACAAACTTGTAATAGGGTTGCTGAATGGCAACTTAGCTAGGACTGGGCAAAAACCTTTTATGGCCCTTGTGATTAGAGGAGAGACAGAGAGTGCAAACTGAGTTCACAGAGCTCTGCTAGGACAAGAGAGGAAGCAGCTCCTGGTTGCTTATCATTTTAAAAAATTAAGCTAGATGACTTGGAGGGTAAAGCTCCCCACCTGTTGTTGTTGTTGTTGTTGTTGTTAATTCATCCTTTGCCCCAAGGTCCCAGTGTGGGTTACAACAATTAAAAAGCAATATTTAAAAGCAATTTAAAACACCTTATTGTCACAGAAATAAGGTGGGTCCTAAAAATATGTCCAAGCAGGCAAATGCATAATTTTGCAGCCCACCTGCATTGATTTTGGGTGGTGGTGGGAATGCAACCCAATGCCTAAAAACTTATATCTGGGGAGAGTTGTGTTCAAGCTCCCCTTTTTAAGAATTCAGAGTAGCCCCAGACCAGGCACTGTTTCTGAGACCAGACAACCTCACAGAGCTGTTTTGGGGATAAAAAGTGAGGTGAGGGGCGGGGAATAAACTTTCACCAGCACTAGGATCGGGGGTGGGGCTTATCTGGGGGCCCCCAATATTTTATTCAAGTTGGTTCCCCTGGTAGTAGGAGTTATCAGGGAGCAATTTAGAGAGAAGTAGGGTGTGCATGATTATTCATTATATGAGGAATGCATAATGATGAGCTGAGCTCCTGACCTTCCTTATATAGGAACAAATAACTCACCAAGCCGTCCATGCAGTAAGATTTAGGACTGGAGTTCTAAGGCCTTTTCATCCCTCTGCCTTAGAGGATTCTGACAATTTAAGGATAACTGCTTTTGTCTTTTAAAATAGGGAGGTACAGTATCATTCCAGTCCAGATCAGCCAACTTATAACCCACCACGTTGAGCCCAACCTTCAGTCCTAGAACCATAGAATTGTAGAGTCGGAAGGGACCATGAACACCATCTAGTCCAACCCCCTGCAATACAGGAATCTTTCGCCCCAAAGACCCTGCAATTGAGAGTCTCATGTTCTACCAGCTGAGCTATTTATGGCAGCCTATTTTTGCTGCCTGCCAGGTAATATTTTGTCATCCCTAATGCCTGAAATTAAACGGTGTCTCAGAGGCAAAATCTGCTCAGGTTCTCTTGGGGCACTGCCCTTTCCCAAGTCTTTTGTGATCTTCTTGCCTGCCTCAAGCACTTTGGCATCATAAATGAAACCTGAAAATGCCACACACACCCCTCTTTATCAAACCCTGGAGCTACTAGGTCTTTTCATGAATTCTCAGCCACTTTGCTAGATCAGAGTCAGCCTCAGTGGACAGCATCCCCTGCTGTTTGGATACAACTGGGTCTTTTCATTTTTTTCTGCAGACTTTTCTCTCATTGCATGTATTCTTATCCTTGGGTGGGGGAGCTATTTAACTCTCCCATAATGCCCTGGAGCAGTACATTTTGAGAAATGGGCATAGCATCCAGACCTAGCCACTGCCAGGTGGTCCCACTGATGAAGGGGAAGAGTCACCAGGGTTACCAGCCTCACACGGGGAGCTACATCTAGGGGCAGATCTGATATGAAACAAATGAGGCTTAAGCTTCATGAAGTGTCCCTAATCCTGGAGGGTCCCCAGAAGCAAATTTAGTCCACAATTAGTAGAGCCAATTTGAGTCGCACGAGTCAAATGGATTACTTTGGTTGTTATATATATTTCGACAATTGCAAAGTTTTGAGAGTCAGTAGCACAGATGTTGTGAAGGTTTGGTGATCTGTCATGGAACAACCCCACCGAAGAAGATAACAGCGGTTACCCTTACCCAGACCTTGTTTCTGGTTGTGAAGGTAGCCCCATAACACTTCAAGCTTCAAGGCCCCAGAAATGTAGGTAGGTCAGCCACTGACTGCATCCACCCACTGCTGTAGTCTCTAGCTCAGCCTCTGCCTTCTGCACCTCTCATGGCAGTGAAACCCCATCATCCACGGTTCCTTCCCTTTCTTTGCCATCTCCCTCTGCCACTGGGACTCCTTGCCCATTTGGGGGAGTCACCCTTCACCTCCTTTCCAATCCAACTCCCCCATCCTTTCTTTGGCGTCTGCCGCTCTTGAATAACTTATGCAAGCGTCCGGGGTATTTCTGGGAAAGGAGACCCCTTTCTCTCTGAGCTGGTGCCCTCTGCAAAGCATTGCCCTCTGCAGCCACCTACGGGCTCCTCGTGGTAACGCCAGCACCCACTCCCCAGCCTCTCTGCATCTCCCTCATAGTCCCGCTCTCGCTACAGCAGCTGGTTCAGGCACTTCCAGCAAAAACAAAAAAAATCACAGTTGTTTCCGCCCACCCTCCCCTCCACCATCATTGTCTTGGGTAGCATTCAAATTAACAAATTGCTTCCCGTTGTTTTTAAACACCAATCAAGTTGCATTAGCACCTTCCGGATTCACTTCTTCCAAATAACAAAAGTGGGGGGGGGGGGTTTACAAGTGGGGAAAGGAAAAGAGAACTGAAGGGGCTGGCAGAGAGCAAAGAATTAAATTCCTTCCCAGCAAGAGGAACTTGTGCATGCTCAGACATGAAGAGGGTTGCCAGATGTCTCTTTTCAAAAAGAGGATGGATTTATTTGGAGTTTCTGATTCCGAAATGCCAGAGACCCACGGAATGCAAGAGGTGTCCCTAACAGCAAAAGTTCAGAGCATTCCATAGGGTACATAACACAGCTCCCCACCACCTCAAAAAAATAAATGAAAAAGAGGAACCCTGAACATTTATTGGACTAAGTTAAATTTGCTCTGAGTCGGGCACGTTAACCAAGGGTTGGGAACAGATTGCCAGTCACCCACATTGGTACTCTTGGGTACAAAATACAGAAAGATCGTTTCAAACACACAGTCTGAGCTTGGAGCAAAGTAGGGGGAAGGTTCTTCTGGCAGGCTTTTGTATGAGGGGAACCTGGGGGAGAAGTAAGATATGCCTGTGCTGGTGCTGAGTTGCGTGGAAGCAGTTGTTTTTAATCTTTTTAAGTTTGTATGGTTAGTGCATTGTTTGATTTGTGAACAGCCCTGTAGCCTTTGTGGTGTTGGGCGGTCTGTAAGCTACTTAATAAATAAATCACAGTATGAAGGTAGCAAGCACCAGTGTTTGAAAATACGTGCATTGTACTAAGTAGAGTTGTCAAGGATCTGTAGTCCTTGTCGAGGGCCATTTCGCACATTGCACAAACCCAGGTTTGCCTCTGAGTGCGCACCCAGCAGCCATTCACAGCTAGTCCCAGTGCTCTAGGAAGTAAGGAGCTGTTGCCATCCAGGTAGGATGCTCAGAAGCTTGAGCAGGAGGACCTCAAAACAAGACTGCCTCACCTCATTTGGAAGTAAGCAAAGTAATATTCATTGCCCTATAAAGGGAGGAGGTTGTAAAATCATTACGTTCAAGGTGTTTAATAACCCAAGAAGAGTACTTGTATGGTACATGTGTTTTCAAGCACTTGTTTGCCATGTACACAGGGCCAGATTCAACTAAATAGGCCTGTCTGGCACTCTCATACATACACAAATCGAATGTGCCATCGAATCTAATGTGCACCTCAATTTTCCCAAAAAGTATTTGCCATGCCCACGGTATTTTTCAAGCTTGCAATCAAATCTAATGCACCGTCGAATCTGAGGTGGGCGTTACATTCGAGTAAATGTGGTATAAGCAGCAGACAAAAATTTTCCTCAGTTGTTATTATTATTAATTAAAGTTGTGTGCCACCCTTCATCCATAGATCTCAGGGTGGTTCGCATTACAAAAATACACAATAAAAACACAAAATGCATAAGAAGAACAAGAACAGAACAATAGTCCTTCTCACTGCTTCCTACTGTAGCCAGGCCTTTGGCCTTTTAGAAATGGGTGGGATATTTTTAGTGTATTTTTTATTCTTCTTGGCTTTAATTTATCTTTGTGGGGGTTGCCCTGGGCAAGATAAAGCGACAAACAAATTCAATAAATAACATAAAGATAGATACAATAAATAGCTACGCTAGCAGGAACAAGCACAAGGAGTCCCACTAGCATGTTGTTGTTGTTGTTTAGTCATTTAGTCGTGTCTGACTCTTCGTGACCCCATGGACCAGAGCACACCAGGCACTCCTGTCTTCCACTGCCTCCCGCAGTTTGGTCAGACTCATGCTGGTAGCTTCGACAACACTGTCCAACCATCTCGTCCTCTGTCGTCCCCTTCTCCTTGTGCCCTGCATCTTTCCCAACATCAGGGTCCTTTCCAGGAAGTCTTCTCTTCTCATGAGGTGGCCAAAGTATTGGAGCCTCAGCTTCAGGATCTGTCCTTCCAGTGAGCACTCAGGGCTGATTTCCTTCAGAATGGATAGGTTTGATATTTTTGAAGTCCATGGGACTCTCAAGAGTCTCCTCCAGCACCATAATTCAAAAGCATCAATTCTTCGGTGATCAGCCTTCTTTATGGTCCAGCTCTCACTTCCATACATCACTACTGGGAAAACCATAGCTTTTACTATACGGACCTTTGCTGGCAAGGTGATGTCTCTGCTTTCTAAGATGCTGTCTAGGTTTGTCATTGCTTTTCTCCCAAGAAGCAGGAGTCTTTTAATTTCGTGGCTGCTGTCACCATCTGTAGTGATCATGGAGCCCAAGAAAGTAAAAGCCCCTTCGCCATGGCAAGGCAGTGATCCATGAAGGGGCCCACTAGCATAGGGTTGCCCTATTTCAAAAAGTGAAACTCCGGACACAAAAGTTGTTGAGCTTCGAGCTTTTTTTTTTGAAAATCAACACTTCCAATGTGGGCGGCCCAGGCTTCCCCAGACATTTTATCCAGCAATGCTGGATTCCAAGCAGCTACATTTTTAGGCGTACACGTAAACAAATCTTAAGGGTGGTATTCAATAAAAACCCTACTCAGAGTAGACCCTCGATGTACTCGTAGTAGCAAAACTGGGCCTGGCCTCTGCAGAATAGTCACTGCTTTGTGCTATTTTTATTTGTATGTTTGTTTATGGAAAAAATGATATTAAAATACATCGTCGTCATTGTAGTGAGAGGAGTCCCTGAATCAGTGCCTCCCTCTATTTCCTTGAGCTGGAAAGATTTGCCAAAGCAGGGCCCTAGCCTAAGCTGAGGTATAGCAAGATTGGTGTGGCTGAGGGGAAGCAATCACTTGAAATATGGAGACGTTATGAGCCAGTGATCTCATTTGCTAATGCTTCCAGGCAAACCCTCGCCATGCAGGCGCTGGCCCCTTGCTTAATGGCCTGTCCTTTTTCCATAACAGATGTTTGCCTGCTTTTGCCATTGCAATGGGGCACATTTGAATATAAATAGTAGGTCTCAGCTCCATTTGACAGAAGCTGGCTGTGGAGAAGTGAAAGCCCTATTTCAAAATCTGTAAATTTATTCTTCTCTCTCTCTCTCTCTCTCTCTCTCTCTCTCTCTCTCTCTCTCTCCCCCCCCACTTTCCAGAAGAGAACGAAGAGAAGCAACCACTGACGAGCAAAGAGGAGGAAGAGCGTCGCATTGCAGAAATGGGGCGCCCTATCTTAGGGGAGCATACGAAGCTGGAAGTGATTATTGAGGAGTCCTACGAGTTCAAGGTGCAGTATAGGGCTGCCATGAGCCCTCTTCCCTGCCAAACTATTACAGCCCTCTTTTTGAATCGGGATCAAATCTGTGTAAAATGGCACAGCATAAGGCCAGGTCTGTGTTTTCCTGTGCCGAAAAAAATAACGAATTCTGTCCCAAGAAAAGGCAGATTGCACCATTTAGTCAAGTTATGCTGATCTTCACAAGGAGGGGCAAGGAATTATGCCACTGGAAGCCTTGCTCAGCTGCTCCTCTTCCTTCTGTGGTCTTCCCCCCCCCAAGCAATCATAAGGACTATATTTTTAAAAAAATGAAAGCAAACATTCTCGGGAAGTTAAATGATGCACCCAGAACCACGTTCTGTTGGGATTTTTAAAAATGTGCCTGATATAAATAAGCCTTTCTCAAAGGTGACAGCAACATGCACAAAGTACTTCCAGATTCTCAGATTGTGAAATATAGTTAAGTCCTATTTGTTCATTGCACACATGTTGAGATCTCATTCGTTGCAATAGGAGTAAGGTTGTGTGCTTCTGGCTCACTCTCCAAGTCACCTGTCCAGAATAGCTCCACCCCCAAGGTCTACCCATTGAGTGTGGATGTTGGGGGGGCATGGCTAGCCCAGAAACACTGTCAGGAGCGAAGCCAACAGTGCCACCCCACTCCTAGCATCAACAGGTGAGAGCCCCACACACGCAGGGCACAGGTATGGAGCTCATATCTTGAGAGAAAACTTTGGTCTTCCATGCCTTTCAGAATATCGGTTTCTAACCTTATCCATTTGTTATTTATTTTGGCAATTCGTAGACCGCTTAATTAAAATAATCTGTAAGAGGTGTACTGGTAGACTGAACCGATACAGCTAGAAAATCTGTTAAAACGATGGCATCAGAATTCAGTGTTCTGAATTTTTCAATCTTTTAAAAAAGAAGTATTCATTCGGCACCAGAGGTTCAACAGGGTGGTGGCTTGTCTGATCTCAACTGGAATGGAGTTCCATAAAATTGGGCCCCAAAATTCCTGGTTGATACCAATCCATGGGGGACCACTGACCTTAGGGATAATAATAATAATAATAATAATAATAATAATAATAATAATTAATTATTATTATTATTATTATTATTATTATTATTATTATTATTATTATTTAATTATACCCCGCCCATCTGGCTGAGTTTCCCCAGCCACTCTGGGCGGCTCCCTATCGAGTGTTAAAAACAATACAGCATTAAATATTAAAAACTTCCCTAAACAGGGCTGCCTTCAGATGTCTTTTAAAGGGAGGGATAAGAAACCAATTGGTCCGTAAGGTACATCCTGGACCACAAGCTGTTAAATGTAAATTAAAACATCCCACCAAAGACTCCAAATTGATTATCCCTCCAAAGACTTTGGAGCAGCAGCAGCTTTCCTTCCTGCTTCCCTTCCTCCTCATGACAACAGCATCCCCATGTGATTTAGGTTGTGAGAGAAGAGAGCAGATCGCTCAGTTCACTCTGTGAGCTAAAGGTCTCCTCAGGCCTAAAACTAGCTCCCTAACTACTGCACCATTCTGGCTCTTTCCGTTACAGCGGAAACACAGACTGGTCCACAGCACTAACAGTTGTATCACATTTACATTCCGAATGACACATTTATTTCTTTATTTGCATTCCCTGGGGCTGTCGTGGGGAAATCAGATGTTGCAGCTTTACACGCTGCTTTCTGTTCTCCATCAGGCAGAATTTTCCATACGCAAATAGGGAAGGAGCACTACTGGCTGGCAGGGAGAGTTCACTGCCTCCACATTTTCTGTGTCACTCAGCCAAAATATCCTGAGCGTCTCTTAAATCAAGGATGGTCCACTGGCTCCCAAAGCAATTTTATCTGGCCCCAGATGGCCCAACTGAGTTTTAATCATTACGTGGTTTTTAAGAAAATCCTCTTAAGTTTCACTGGCAAGGGGAAGAAGCTATTGGTCTCCGTATGTAATGCATATCAATTTTAGTTAGTTGCATTCTGGGAAATAAAACTGCCTCATAAGGGGATCCCAGGTTCAATACAAGTAGAGAAGATCGATGCTAAATGCAGACAAGGGTACATTCTGACTTAGAGGAAATCAAGGATGGCCACAAAAAGAAATTTTCTGGCATACTGGCAGTTTTGAAGGTCTTTTTCAGCAGTTTCCTCACAAGGTGTTGGAAACCATATCTGTTGCGTGTCGAGACCCCACAGCCACCCCCTCAATGGAAATAACTCACACAAGGACACGAATGTTAGGTTTATGTTATTGGGCAAATTTTGGCCACAACTTTATTGAAACTACAGAATGTGAGCGGTATTGGCTTAGGCATTGATTGGACCTGACTATACCCGACTCCTGCCCATCGTGCAGGAAGTCCAGTAAGGGTAAGCCACCGGTAGGGGGAGCCCTGTCGATGCGAACCAACTCAAGCTCCCCCTGGTGTTCCCGTTGTGTCGTGTCAAGGCCTTGGTCCCCAGCCGGGCTTCAGACTAGATCAACACCCCCGGATTCCTTTAAAGGAATACCCTTAACAAGGATAAGGGTACACACCTCCCCTCCCCCACACAAGGTCAAACAATGCCTAACCGCAACCCTAACAGAGTTGTGACAATTGCTACGAGGTAGGTGAAAACCAAGTGGTCAGTGCCAATTTGCCAAGTGGAAAAATTCCTACCAGGCCCCTCGGACAACCAAGGCGACCAACCGAAGTCCATAGCAAGGCCATTGTCTAACCTGCAAAATAGGGAGGGAGGGTGGGTGATTGAGGAAGCGAGCCAAAGAGGAAGTTCTCTGGATCGCTCCTCCATTTAAACGGCCCTGGCCACGCCCCCCCCCCGGCCAGCGAATTGGCTGGCCGGGCTCTGACATGGCCGGGATCCCCCCCAGGCAACGGGGGACAAAGTCCCCCGCCCCCGGAAGGGAGTGGGTGGCCACGCAGTCCACCGCAACTCCTCCCCACTGGGAAGTGGAGCGGATTTGTGCATCTGTTCTTGCTCTGTCTTTCTTTCACCCCAGCTTCAATCTCTGGCCTTTTCAGTGGAGGAACAGGAAGTGGGTGATTTGGAAAGCCACTGCCGGAGGTCATGGAAGTCCACAAGCAATAAGAGCAGGCAGTACTAGGTTCTATTCCCGTATATAGGATTGGACTTCGAAAACATTTATGGAAATTCTTTGAGTGCAAATATCCCAGGCCTTTTAAATGCAAAATGGAGACTTAGAAGCATAATACAAACAATATTCTAATAGGCACATTGCAAACACAGTCCAAACCTTCTTTTTGAGCAATATGGAGTGGGGAGGGTGAGTTGCATGTGTGTACATTTCCAGCCACTTTTATTCCTGATAAATGTTCTGAAGCCAGCCATCATCCTTCACAGGGGTTTCAGATTTCTTTCCGTGAGCTCAAGCCTCTGGAGTGACAATGTGCTTAGCTTTCTAACGCATGTCTATCCGTCTGCAGAACACCGTGGACAAGCTCATTAAGAAGACAAACCTAGCTCTTGTGGTTGGAACAAACAGCTGGAGAGAACAGTTCATTGAAGCTATCACTGTCAGCGCCGGTGAGTTTTTCTATTTCTGCACTTGCCATGAATTAGGAAAAGCCCTTCTTCTCCTGGCTTAAGGGCGTCAAGTGAAACCTGACCCCAATATACCTAGCTTGCACTTGGCTTTGAAAGCAAAGCAGGTAGAGTTGGTATTCAGGGCTTCTAGGCAAACGTCACCCTGCTTTTTGAACAGATTGTGCACTGCAGTGTGTTGAAGTTTTCCACTACTGGGCTTGGGGAGCAGCACAGAAAAGCAACAACACAAACTCCATTCCTTTTAATGCTGCTTCTGTAGGGCTATCATGCAAGCCCCACTCATATCTATGGAAGCTATGCAGAAACCCAGTTTAGACACTCGTTCTCATGTTGTTCTCTTGTGTTGTATGTCCATGTCTACACATGAATGTGATTTCACACATTAACTCAAGGAACATGTATTTCAATCTAGAGTCATGGCACACCGTAGGGAAAACTGGCATGTCCAGGAGGACATGAGCAACAAGGCAACAAACCCGAACTTAGATTGCTCTGATACTTGGTTTATTACAAAAATGGATAGGACTCAGTTGAAACAGGTTGTTATTTGATTAAATCTACAGAGGAGCTGGGAAAGGTGGAGCATTGTTTGAGGAAGACTAAGGAGGGAATGCAGGTGGCACTGTGGTCTAAGCCACAGAGCCAGGGCTTGCCGATCAGAAGGTCGGCGGTTTGAATCCTCGTGACGGGGTGAGCTCCTGTTGCTCCATCCCTGCTCCTGCCAACCTAGCAGTTCAAAAGCATGTCAAGTGCAAGTAGATAAATAGGTACCACTCCGGCGAGAAGGTAAACAGCATTTCTGTGCGTTGCTCTGGTTCGCCAGAAGCGGCTTAATCTTGCTGGCCACGTTACCCAGAAGCTGTCTGCGGACAAGCGCCAGCTCCCTTGGCCAGTAAAGCAAGATGAGCCCGTGACTGGACTTAACGGTCAGGGGTCCCTTTACCTTTACCTTTAAGGAGGGAAAAGGAATGCTAATAAGGAGAAAGGAGTGTGATAGAAGCCAAAGGTGGGAAAGCAAATCAGGTTAAAGAAAGAAGCAAAAAATGTAAATTTCACCTTCCCTGAATGGCTTATTGTTTGGAGAGCTAGAAAGGCAAAGAAAGAAACAAAGAGAAAAGGAGGACTAGACCATGGGCATCACCTCTTCCAAGGTAAAGGGGTGGTGGAGAGTTCCTCAGTGGGACTACTATAAACCAGAAGGCTCTTTGCAGGGGTCATGATGTATGATGGCTAGAACACTCTAGCTTTGATTGATAGATTTCGTTCCCTTGGGGCCCTTGGAAAGTCAGCACAGCGATCAGGAAACCAAGGTGAGGAGGGAAAACCTAGGAGGGGGGAATCCAGGGAAAGAACCAAACACAAAAGACCACCAATTCTTCTTCGAGGTTCTTCTTAAAGGGTCAGTGGTGGTGGTGGTGAGGGATGTCTTCCTAAAACTAAGGAACAGTACCAGTGGGATTTTCCCATCGTGGGTGTTGGGTGCAGAAATGTAGGTGAGTGCATTTGTCTGCATTTCTTGGGTGCAGGATCCTAACTTCAAAATAAGTGCTAATGCACTCAGAGTATTGTTGCACCAGTTGGTTTCACACTGTTGGCTGTATGGTGCCTTTGGTTTGAAACCACATGATACAGCAAATTTGCTGATACGAAGGGTGGGGGGGCCACTTGGGAGCCCCACACATTCCACTGTGAGTTCATTCCCTTATGGAAGGAAGACAGGATATACATTTGAGAATATATCGGGGCAGAATGCAACAAAGTTGGGTGTGCAGAATGAGGTTCACTCACACAACAGGACTTCCTCCTCCCCCCCCCCATCTTCCCCATTGGTTCCCCCTAAATCTGCTCTGGAGTGTTGGGAGAGCAGGTTTAAGAGATGTGGGGTGGGAGGAGAGGGTCGAAAAGCCTTCTTGCATGCACAGACTTTGCTCCGCTCACAAACACACCACTTATGCTGCATTCCACCCATAGTATCTATCAGGCATAGGCAAACTCGGCCCTCCAGATGTTTTGGGACGACATCTCCCATCATCCCTACCTAACAGGACCAGTGGTCAGGGATGATGGAAGTTGTAGTCCCAAAACATCTGGAGGGCTGAGTTTGGCTATGCCTGGTATCTATAATCACAAAAGTATTAAAAAAGCTCAATTCGGTTCTGCATACAGCTATAGCACCAATGCAGTCCTGTTCATGAGCTGATGTAAGTTGGCTTGATTCTCTGCTTTTATGGAAGCTTTGACAACAGAAAAATAGTCTCTCTGCTGCTGTGTGCCCACTTCAAGATTCCCTGTTGCAATTTGCACAGAAGCTTTTGCTTTGGCTGCAAGTACAGTCCTTCCAGACTTCACCCAGTTTTGATGCTTTTTGTTTTTCTACTGTATCTAGTTTTGCCAGAATAAGTGGACTGTCTCTTGGGATGGATCTTACAAAACTGACCTTTAAAAGAAAAATCTCTTATGGGACTTGTGCACTTGTGCAATACAGTAACAAGTGCCTTATCTTTGTGCCAGAGTTCCACTCTGCCAAAGTAGCTCACGTGGCAGTTGTAGTAGAAACTAAATGTTTTTTTAAAACAAAAAACACCCTGCAGCATACTAGCTGAAAAATACTAAGAACATAAGAATTGCCTTTCTGGATGGTACCAAAGGTCCATCTAGTCTAACTTCCAGCATAAGAGAAAGAGCAAAAATATGAATGAGAACATGCCATGAGCATATGAATAGTACATTTTCTTCACTTTAGTGTAAACACAACCACTCATAAATGAGCTTCTAGGCCAGTTTTCTATGCTCCCTGGAAAGACTGGAGACACGGCCATTTCTCCTGTTACACGCTTAACAACTTTCTCGCAATACATGATTTGGGAAACGTTTGCTTGAAGGAGGCATTAGCCGGGTCTGCTGCAATCACCTTCCTGCCCTCCTCAAACCCTGCTATGGTCACAGGCAGATGCTCCTCCTCCTCTCCCACATGCCTCAGAGTAGAATTCCCCTGCGGGCTCCTGGCTGTGCTCCTCAAGGCCGAGTTCCTGCCATTCCAGAAGTGGCAGGCCAAAAAAGAACAGCTCAGCAATCATTTGACCATGGAGATAAGAGAGTGATAAATCAAATGACAGCGTTTTATCTTCTGTCACTTTTCCAATGTTCATTCCAAAAGCAGCCAAGTGCAAAGACAAAGTGAGTGTCAGAAACTTTCCCAGCCAAGCAACAACCTCCGTCTGCATTTGAGCCTGTGATACACACACACTTGCCTGGATTGTGTCTAGGGAGTGGGGTGGTGGGAAATAACTTCATTTATTTTAACTAGGCTGCATTTGGAGGATTTATTGCATGACCTGTGCTGAATAAACAACAAAAAGGACAGATCTTATCTCTAATCCTAGAGTGCTTTTAAGTCGCAGAGTCCTTCCGTGCATCTGGAGCATATATTGGCTCTCCGATATTTCTCAGGCTCTTCCTTGCCCCTTAATGCTACTGAGAATTGAGCATGTCTGAAGGAAGCTTCCCCCCCCCTCTCTTTTCCCAAAATGAAGCCTGCTATGCTTGAGATAGTGGAGCTAGGAAGCTGCCTCTCCAACCTCCAGATGTTCTTTTCACTCCCTTGTGACTTCCTTCACTTAAAGGCTAGAACTGCACCCAATGAGAAACACGCGTTTCCAATGAACCTATTTGCCATGGCTGGGGGGGGGGGGAACGGGACGCTTTAGCAAACAGTCAACTGTTTGCCTTGGAGAATCGCTCTTCAGATTCGCTTGCTGGCGTTGTTTTCGTGCTGCCACATTGCTTTTTCTCAGAGACGAAACAAGTGTTACGTGCAAAAAGTGTGTGCAACGGAAATGTGTGGTCCTTTTTCCCCCCCTCTGTGGGAGAAGGTGGATCCAGAGGTACTCAGATAGCCATTGTGGGAAACAGGATGCCAGGATTTCGCTATTCTTAGCCTCTGCTGTATACAAAGCCAATACAGCTGGTCCAAATATTCCAAGCGGTGATGTATACCATGGCCCCCAATAGTGGACAGGAGTGGTGCTCACTTGACCTCCAGTTGGTCATGTCACTGCTGCTTACTGGGAGGGAGAGAGGGAGAGATGGGGCCTTGGAGAGGTCAGCACCGTGCAGTTGCGCTGGTGGAGCCAATCTGGAACTCCCAGCAAGGCATTTGCACCCGGCCAACCCTATCAGCTGCTTGCCTTTCTGCTTTCCGGTAAAAGACAGCAACATGACCACCTGGAGGTCAGATGAGCAGTGGCATCCCACCAGACCATCTGCTACTCCATGGCCCCTGTGTGTATGTTAAAAGCAAAAATATAATCAATTAATATTGCCCTGTATAAAGCTGAACAGCAGCCTGCAGCTTGCCCAGTATCTTATTGAAAAGTTTATTAGTCCCTATTTCTAGACTTTTCACAGCCCATAATATGTGGGTGGTCCAGCAAGATTAGGCTGCATGTCACTGGATCACAGAACTGGAAGAGCTATCTTAAAAGAGGAAATGGGGTTTTCTAATCTGGTAGAAGTTAGTTACTCAGCCATTTTTCATTGATGACGGAGCCCTGGAGAAATGACTCTATCTCACTGCTTCCTTTGTGTCAAAATGACAGCTGAAGATCCTAAGCTAATAGCATTCCTTTCTTTCAAAGACAACTCTTTAATATGCCCTTCATCTGGTCTTTTGTTAAATAGAATTTAAATAATCTTGATAAAGTTCACAACTTATTTCATTTTTAAACAGCAAGCTCGGGGGAGGGGGGTTTCCTCCCTGTTCCAAAGTCTCCTGTATCTGAGTTGTTCATTCAACTCTGCTCTGAGAAATTTAAATTTATCTACATGGTGTCAGCTCCCACCACTCGCCGGGAAAATAGAAGGCTCTCCCTGCTTCAAAAATACGGTGGTGCCCCGCCAGACGAATGCCTCGCAAGACGGAAAACTCGCTAGACGAAAGAGTTTTCCGTTTTGGAGGTGCTTCGCAAAACAAATCTCCTATGGGCTTGCTTCGCAAGACGAAAATGTCTTGCGAGTTCCTGCGGGGGTTTTTTCCTCCCCCCCCTTTTCCAAGCCGCTAAGCCGCTTATCAGCTGAGCCGATAAGCTGATAAGCCGCTAAAAGCCGCTAATAGCGCTAATCCATCAATGGGCTTGCTTCGCAAGACGAAAAAACCGCTAGATGAAGAGAATCACAGAACAGATTCTTTTCGTCTTGCGAGGCACCACTGTAATCTGGCCTGTGACTATTAGCCCTGTAAACACTTTGTCTGAGTCATCCTTCGACAAAATGGCATCCTTCGTACATCTATAGTGGGAGAGCTGCTAATCTGTTACTTCAGGTTATGCTGCTGATACAATGTTCAGTGGCTCAGCACTGCAAGGACAGTTCCCACACCACTGCCCCAAGGTACTGGCAGGGCAATTCCATTGTTGCCCCCATGTCCTGCTTTCAAGATTCCCATAGGCATCTGGTTGGCCACTGTGAGAGCAGGACCCTAGACTAGATCCAGGAGGGTTTTTCTCTTATTCTCAGGCTCACCCAGTTCTCCCAAGTGATAAGAAGTTCCATCACTTACCTTGGGTCACTGGAATATTTAGTTTATTTGCAATTATACAGGTTGAGCATACAGTGGTACCTTGGTTCCCAAACGGCTTGGATCCCGAACAAATTGGCTCCCAAACACCACAAACCCGAAAGTGAGTGTTCCGGTTTGCGAATGTTTTCCAGAAGCCGAACATCTGACGTGGCTTCCGCTGCTTCTGATTGAGTGCAGGAAGCTCCTGCATCCAATCAGATGTCATGCCTTGGTTTTCGAACCATTTCGGGAGTTGAATGGACTCCCAAAACGGATTAAGTTTGAGAATCTTAAACACATGAGCAAACGGCCACAGTTCACTTCTTTCTCTGCGGACCTCTGCAGAGACTGCCAGCGCCATTTGGGTGAGGAGCAATTTAGATCAGGAATTGACATGGGTAGGTTTAAATAACTTCTCCCCCGTAACCATTGCTGTGAGAAAATTGGCAGTGCCTCCCCACCACCTGCCCATAGTTATTCCGCTAGCCAGAGGATCCAGTCATGCAATTCCCATATAGCATGTAATTTGGTCTCCATTAAAAACTTGCTTAATTCACTGTTGCAGGTAGTGACTGATCAGTAGTACCAATGTGAAGTCTGTGTTGCAACGATTTCTTTCCTGCTTCCAAACTATTGACTACTAGTGGTTTTGCTGGTGATCTTTGCTTCTTCCAGTAGACTGATATTAGTTCGCTTGTCTTCCCAAGTGATGTGTAAAAATTTTTGGAGACACAATTGATGGAATCTTTCGAGGAGTTGGAGATGGTGTTTATAAGTGGTCCATGTTTCACAATTATATAGTAAGGTTGGTAGTACAATAGCTTTGTAAACAAGCATTTTGGTTTCCCTGCGAATGTTCCAGTCCTCAAACACTCTGCACTTCAATCAGGAGAAAGCCGCACTCGCAGAGCTCAGGCGATGCTGGGTTTTGGCATCAATGTTGGCCCTTGTGGAAAGATAACTGCCTAGGTAGGAGAAGTGATCGACATTTTCCGATGTTACACCATTGAGTTGGATTTGTGGCGCTGCAGAGGGGTTATTTTGTACTTGTTGGTGCAGCACTTTGGTTTTTTTGGATGTTGAGTGATAGGACAAGCTTTTCATAAGCTTCTGCAAAGATATTGAGGATGGTTTGGAGGTCATCCTCTGAGCCTATGCACACTACATTGTCATCAGCATGCTGAAGCTCTGTGACAGAAGTTACGGTAACCTTTCCCCTGGCTACGTAATTCATTTATGCCCCATTCTAGCCAATCAACAGAACGGCTCTAATTGACTTCAAATGTAAAGGGAAAGTTGTCAAGAGTTAGCACTGCACATTTTTTTTCCAAAGAGGCCATGATCAGATGAGTTTTGTCTCCCACATGAAGTCCTTAATTGCTTATCCTGTTCTTTATCTATTACTCTGTAATGAAACTCTGACGCATGAAGGCCATTTTCTGGATTGGCTTTGCAGTCTCAGTGGTTCGGAATGCTTTTCCTGTAACCAGAGAAACATTCTATCAGTGCCACCTTGAGAAAGTCAGTGTTATTGGTCCCTGGGGCTTCATTAGAAATGTCAGCGTATTCTGCAGCAGTATCTATCGAGACGGCTTGTCAAATGGCTGTTTCAAGTGACGAGCTGGAAGCAGGAGCATATGGTGATGGAGAGGAGTACTTATACCACATACCTGACTCCCAATAGACTGACCTTGACTAGGGCAACAGGTTAAAAACTTGCCTCTTGTTCCATCAGACTAACATTCTCGCTGATTAAAGGAGAATTCAGATGAGCAGAGGACTCCTGAGTCAGAGCGGGGTGGAAATATGTCGGAGCTGGTTCTATAAACTGTCTATTCTCAGGCTTCCAGAGACCCATCACCTACGCGAATTGAAAACTTAACACACTTGCGGGTTCTTTTTATGTCAATGTTGCTGTGCTCCATTAGTCTTCAATTAGAGTGTGGTGCTCCAACCCAAGTTAACTAGTGTCATTGCTACTTTTCGTTTCTGAAGAGTAAGAGAAGAATGGAGAAAGAAGGTTGGGTTAGTTGAAGTAGATAGTGAATAAAAATGCATACAAGCGGTGATTGCTATGACTTATTAATCCAGCACCATCAATTTACAGGGCACATTACAGAATTCCTTAAACAAAAACCCAGTCCCATGTGCCTATATCCAGAGAATTTATAACAAAAACTTTGGTCACTTCCAGTTGACTTGTTTATTGAACATTCATCCTGACTTGACTGTGAGGAGATTAGATGCCATCAGCTACTTGTTGAGCATTCATTCTGATTCGTTTACAGGGACATTAGACGACGTTGTGCCAAGCAAAGCTAATTCTGCACTTTCCAGTTTATTTTCGCATCACGTTCCTTATAGCAAAGAGTCTTTTTCAGTGGGCAGGGGAGAGCGGGCTTGTTGCACAAGAGATCCAAATCAACTTCAGCTGTGCAACCCAAATTTGGGGGTATGTAACTGAATCCCACCCAGAGCCAGCCAACTCATGAGGTGAGGTGAGACGACTGCCTTGGGCAGCAGGAGCCACAGGGACAGCAGATCCCAATGTAGAGCTTTATTTCCCTGGTGTGGCGCTTCACTCATTCCTTCTTTCCTCACTGGGGGACCACCATTTTGTGGTTCACCTCAGGTGTCAAGATGTCTTCAGCCAGCCCTGATCCCACCCAAAAAACAGTGACAGTCTGGAACTGCCTCCAGACAATGGGGCATAAAAGGGAGAAAGAGTCAAGATTAGCTAGAGGGGGACATGAGCAGATGGAGTTACACATACTTAAGCTTTACTTACACCTGTATTGAGGATGCTGAAAGATGCTACAGGGCCTGTGTCCAAGCAGAGCTCTAGCCACTCTGCCATACTGTCCAATGCTTGGCGACCTTCAGCATCATTCATGTATACTAATTGCAAATTCAGGGGCTGACTTATGATGGTGATAAAACTGAAAAGAGGCCACTGGAAGAAAACAAGGAGGCACCCACATGCTTGAGGGAACTGCAAGGTTTGCGGAAGTTTAACAAAGCGAGAACCTAAAAGGTGGGGGGAGTTAAAATCCTAAACAAAAAATGCTCGTTGAAGACTGAGCATGCTCAGTAGCCATGGAATGCCGACTGACTGTTGTGGAAGGGAGGGTGGAATGGAGTATCCTGAAAGAACGAATAGCTGGTTGGGTAGAATCCTGAACTCCACACTGCAACATTTTTCAGTGTTTTCTAATAAGCCAAGGATAAGATATTAGAACTTCTTGCCCAGGGGAGCCTTCTAAGCTCCCTCCCCAATAGCCTTCAGGAGACGGGCAAACGTGTGTATTGTTTTGTAAGGCCTCCGGTGGTTTATCTGGTCCCTGTTTTCGGCTGGTTGGGATTTTACTTTTTGCACCAGCTGCCGTTTCATTTTTATGAGTAGCTCCATCAGAGGTTCTTTGGACCTTAAAAGGCAGGATGGAAATGAATTATTCGTTACTACTAGCAGTAATAATAGATTTCATCCCGGTGATTCTGCTTTTCACAAGCTTGGTTCTCAGTAATGTTTACTCAGCTAACAGGAAGCAAGACATTTCACAAGTATGTTAAAATGAGCCCAATAGTCACTCAAGGGGAAAGTCCCTCATCCTCTTCATGGAACAGTCCTTTGCATTCGCAGCATCTTCAGCCATGTCTTTTGCTTGCAGAACTCACTTCAAAGGAAGGGGCGTTGTGCTGAATTCTGTATCTAGCCATTTCCATCAGCCTTTTGTTTCTTAATGCCCAGGGAGCCGCTGAACTAAGTTCTTTTAATATTAACCTAAACAATAGATTGCTCGTAATAGCTTGGTGCTTGATTCCCCTAATGGATTTTTGTTGTCCTGGCCCCTCATCTCTCTCCATAATGTACTTTGACAGAATTAAGCATCAAAAGATTTCCAAGGTGAGCTGGGAGGGTGACTCTATACTTATTCATACAAAGGTGGTTGTGTTCATGCAGGGTTTGGGGGGGGGGTTTCTTGGTAAATGCTTGAAATCTTAGTGCTTTCAAAAGTACTTAAAGCACTTTAAAGGAGCTCTTGCCACCACCACCCACAGCAAGCTCTGTGATAGCCGGAAATTTCATAATCCCAGAACATATGAAAATCTGAAAATTTTGAAACCATGCTAGCAAACTGTTGCCTTTGTGCATAATCCTCACATGCATGATGTGCCAAGCAGCATTCATTGTGAGTTTTGCTTCGTAGTTCTCCCATCCCTCTCATTGGGGTTGTCATGCATGTCAGCCTCTTGTGACCCCCTCATGCGTAGGACATGTGTTAAAATTATTCAATAGATGGATAAAATGATCGCTAAAAAATCATAGATTACCTAACTGCTAGGGCGTCTGCTGGTTTATCATAATGCAAATAATGCAGAGTGAGGTGGCACTTAAACTGTCGTTCAGCCTAGACCAGGGGTAGGCAACCTAAGGCCCGGGGGCAGGATGTGGCCCAATTGCCCTCTCAACCCGGCCCATGGATGGTCCAGAAATCAGCGTGTTTTTACATGAGTAGAATGTGTCCTTTTATTTAAAATGCATCTCTGGGTTATTTGTGGGGCCTGCCTGGTGTTTTTACATGAGTAGAATGTGTGCTTTTATTTCAAATGCATCTCTGGGTTATTTGTGGGGCATAGGAATTCGTTCATACTTTTTTTCAAAATATAGTCCGGCCCACCACATGGTCTGAGAGACAGTGGACCGGTCCCCTGCTGAAAAAGGTTGCTGCCAGGGGTCTGGACACTGAGATCCAGCTCCAAGGGCCTTCTGGTGGTTCCCTCGCCGCGAGAAGTGAGGTTACAGGGAACCAGGCAGAGGGCCTTTTCGGTAGTGGCGCCCACCCTGAGGAATGCCCTCCCAAGGAAAGAAGATGTCAGGGAGATAAGTAACTATACACGCTTTAGAAGATATCTGAAGGCAGCCCTGTATAGGGTAGTTTGTAATGTGTAATGTTTGACCATGTTTTTGTATATGCTGGAAGCCACTCAGAGTGGCTGAGGCAATCCAGTCAGATGGGTGGGGTACAAATAATAAAAATAAAAAAATATTAAACTCTTTCTCGCCAATTAACCATTCTTCCCCACAATCCTCAGCTAACCCCACCCCACCCCGGCTAGTCCCCACCCCTCAGCCAAGCATATTTCTGAGCTCACAATCACCTGGAAAAAAATATTCACTTGGGGAGTCGTGGTGGTGAAGAATTAGCAGGCAGGTGATGGATTAAACATACCAACCTCTAATTCCCCCCTATGAATTCCTCAACACAATTCTGGGATTCCTATGATGTCTACCTATACATATTTATCTGGAAGTAAATCCTACTTTCCTTCCGAGTAGGCCTGCATAGAATTGTACTCTTAATTTTCCCTGTTTGTAGGATTTTGCCATTCTCTGTTGACTTACAAAGCCCTCCCAACGCAACAACATTATTTCTGGCTATTCCAGAGTAGATTGAGAGTGAACTGTTGGAGATCTGTTGACTATTGTCACTAACCAGGAAGGAAGGATTTATGTTGTGTGTGTTTGGCGAGGTGCAGGTTTCTTTCTGCACTGCAAGCACCGCTACATTAAGGGGAAAACAGAGTGGCATTTTCCTTTCTTTGCAATAAAACGGATCATTACCCTACTGAGAAAATGTGGCAGCCACACAGCGAGGGCACCTGAATGCTCCAGGCTTTAACAGCTGTCCAGTGTACTCCTCCTCCTCCTCCCTTTTTGTAAGATTATATAAGCTGGTTCTCTACAATGCATCAAGAACAATCATTGCACCTGCTTGACACAAATGGGGGGAAAGTAAAAATGTTCTGTAACAGGTGGCCTTGTGGGTCAGGCAGAGAGGCTGGAGTCATTGGTGTGAGGACAGAATGGCCACTCCGCTACGCCCCATTTTCAGACATTATGTGGGGCAAATAAGGAAATATAGCAACTTGCAGAGAACAATAGCAAAGTGGGTTCAGCTGGAAGAAAATTACATGGGAGTGGTTGGGAAGAGGGGCTTGTGGGGTCAGAGAGACATCCCACCCCCTATGTAGTCTTTTGCTCTTCAGTCATGCTAGGACCCCGTTCCCTGGGGCATTTCTGTATTTAAAAAGACAGGCTTCTCCACTGTCACATGTAGTTTGCCCATAGAGGTATAAGGTTTGTGTAATATTTTTTTAAGCAGTGAGGTCTACTCTGGAAGCATCTTCGTTACAATCAGTCCAACATACCTTTCCTCTCCAGAGTTAAGCTCAATGGAGTGGGGCAGTGTGAATCTGCAAGTTTGATACAGAAGTCACAGGGTACAGCTTCTCCTCCCATAATCACCAGTTCTCAGAGTAGGAACATTATGAGGGTGGGGGAGAGAGATAGATATATATTACCTGTGTGGTTTAATTAATAAAAGAATTGGCTGGATCCCTAGATCCAAACCACGGGGCTAAACACACTCTCCAGTAAGAGAGCCCCAGCAGAGTTTAAAAGTCACAAAATGTGCAGCGACAATGATGTGTTGGGAATAGAGTTTGTTAGACCCTTTAAGTACCCTGTTTAGTTCACTTACAGCACTCGCCCTTCAAAATGAACAGATCACACCATTAGTAAGTCTAAAATGCTTTACTTGCAAACTGCAAAGGTCAGATTCATGTGTTATTCCATGCAGCAGCAAGAAGAACACAGGGTTACAAAATACAGAGTAATACTTCTGACCAGACGTGTTAGCCAACTTCTTCACCGGTGGTGAGGGGGGAATGATCTGAGTCTAGCAATATAGTTCTATGGTCTAAATCAGTGTTCCCCAACCTTGGGCCTCCAGCTGTTTTTGGACTACAACTTCCATCATCCCTCGCTAGCAAGACCAGTGGTCAAAGATGATGGGAATTGTAGTCCAAAAACAGCTGGAGGCCCAAGGTTGGGGAACACTGGTCTAAATCACTTCATGCCTTAACCAGCCCTAAGCTTGATAGTTATATTTAACTGCGATTCCCCACGCCTTATTCATTGAGACACTTTTAAATAAAACAGGTGTGTTGGGTCTAGGGATAAGGGAGACACTCTGTTCAGCTCACATTTTTAATGCCCAACTCAGACTTCCTAAAACAACACATGAACTGAAATATCCGTCAATCAGAGCACTTCAATTAAAAAATGTATATTAGAGGAAAGTGTGCATAACAATGCATGTCTCAATGAAAATAATATTTTAAAAATGCATTGCATTAAGGAAAATTGCTTACAAAAAAGTCTATACGAGACAAAATTGCATACAAAATGAGTCCATTCAGAGAAAAAATACTAAAACGCTGACAGATTTTCATGAGGGCTCTTTTAAAAGTATCTGCAAATTGGTGCAGAAATGGGGCAAACTGAACTTAAGAGAGGAAAGCAGAGAGACTGAAAGAAACCATAATTGACAGGTTCATCCATCTCTAACTGGGTTCATGCTCTGCTACACCAAGCAGCAAGGGAAGAAAGATGTGTTTGTAATTGGGACACTGCTGAGAAATGCAATGAATTTAATGGAACTTTTAAAACTCTTTGGGATATTTAACAGTTGAATTTTACCTATTGCTCCTCTGCAGAACCATCCAAGAAGAGTGAGTAACGTGTTTGTGTGTTTTGTTCTTTTCTCTCTCCTTTTATTGCTCCTTTTCTGCTCTTACTTCCTTTACCTCTTTTCTTTACAATTTCAGGTGGTAGGCTGGTTAACTGGGGGTGGGGAATTTTTTTTGGCTTGGGAGGTGTGTGACGGCGTGGGGTGTGTGCTACTTTGTGTTTCCATTGCATGTATGGTTTTCTCATTGCTGATGGATCGTTTAATAAAACAGTACCAACCTTTATTAACAAAAATTAAATTGAAAAGCCAGAAAATAGCCACATTCAAAAATCAAAATAAAAACCATAAACCATTGCGCCCACATCACTACTACCTGCCAGTGCTGCAGAGAAACAAGTTATGATTCCTAGTTTTGCTTTGCATTCAAATCAGGCATCATGGGTTTTTGATCCAAGAAACCACAGTCTACAGTCCAGGTTTGTTCTTGATCCTAGTTTATTGGAGCAAAACATACAATAATCCCCATTTGGGATGTAATGCTAAGCTAGGATTCATAGTTTGCTCCCACTATATGCTAGTGGGGAGGAGCGAAACATGAGCACACATTCATGGTATGCCATTAACTATGGTTTACTTTGACCTGAGATTTCAAGTGAAGCGGGGGAATAGAGGTGTGCAAAATAATGCAAAGCACTGGAAAAATAAATAGAGATAAAGCATTAGGTGATTGATCACGAGGGCACAATTTTCATCTGTGGGTTGTGAGTTAAAGCCATGCTTTATGCAATATGAACTGAAAATTAAAATATTAAAGATGGCCTTTCCTTGTAACCATGAGTGATAACCTTTGTTTATTAAGCTGCATGCTACCTTCCTTCGGTTTGTTAAAAAGGCACCTATGGTAAGGCTGTGCTTAATATGTAAATATTTATATGTATATATTCAGTTAATGAGTTGAAAGAATATATCTGTTTGACAGTCCTGTTTGAAAAACCAGCCTTGCATATGTGCCTCCGCAGAACCTCTTCTTTTAAACATAATCATAATTATCCTGATTCTGTGAAATGTTGAGGTGATGGACAGTGAACATAATGCAAAGAAACCACCTTATTTGTCTGCTTCATTACAGCAACAACAACATGTGGATTTTTGTGTACCAACAGCTTTGGGGAGGGCCAGGTGTGCGCTGTGGGTAGTGAGGCAGTGTGCCATTTGGAAATCCTGTCGCACCGTCAACCAAAATGGTTCAGGCCACAAGCGCCACGGGCAGAAATAATAATAAAGTATATGAATATATAAAACCACCTTATGTGGACTCATATCATTGCTCTGTCTAAGCCAGTTCTGTCCACTCCAGTTGGTACCTCTGGCACCTTTTCCAACCGTGGTATTTAACAGCATCCCCCAGCCTCCGGGTGCTTTCAACTACAACTCCCATCACCCCCAGCCACCATGGCCACCATGGAGTTGTAGGCTACAGGGACCAGGTTGGGGAAGACTGCTATCTGTGGAGCATCCAGCATCAATGGGATGGTAGTGTACGCCAGCTGCAAGTGACTAGAAAAGCCAGTTTTCCACTGACGCCTCTCCCTGCATTGTTGCTCATTTTTCCAGGAGAGGACGATGACGACGACGAATGTGGGGAAGAGAAGCTGCCCTCCTGCTTTGACTATGTGATGCACTTTCTGACCGTCTTCTGGAAGGTCCTTTTTGCCTTTGTCCCCCCTACGGACTACTGGAATGGTTGGGCTTGTTTTGTTGTGTCCATCTTAATGATCGGCCTTCTGACTGCGTTCATCGGGGACTTGGCGTCCCATTTTGGCTGCACCATTGGGCTGAAGGATTCTGTGACTGCAGTCGTGTTCGTTGCATTGGGGACTTCAGTGCCAGGTAAAAAAAAAGAGAAAGAAACAACACCAAAAATGCAAATATAGTCACAATAATTTCGTGCCTTGCCAATGTTTTTCATGCCATCGTACACTGCTGTGCGGGGGGGCGGGGATCCCAAGAGACCTGGCAGCAGTCCAGGATTTTCCATCTGGACTGTGTGTCTATGCAATTTGTAACACAGATTGTAGGAGGAAGATTTAGTTAACAATTATCAACCCATTTATTTGCAAAACAATTATTTTAGAACCAAGCGGGTTATTCCAGAATATGTAATGGGCTGCTTGCAACCTTAGTCCATTTACTTCCAAGTAGCCTTAGTTAAATTGTAAGGAGTATATTACTTGTTCTGTGAGTCATTTTGTAAAAATGCACATAGCAGTAGGTTCTGGGGAGCCAAATCGGAAGGGTAGTAAGGAGAGAATTAACCTTCCTGCTACCAATAAGACATTCCCTTTATGCACAGAGCAGCTTGGGGCAGATTGGTTTTTGTCAGGATTGGGTGGAAGCTTAAACTACTACTCCCTGCTCCCCACAGACCCAATTCTGATCAGGAGGCCCAAATGCTGCCGTTTGTATTTTTTAAGCCATTCATTAAACTATACATTTAGTGTCATGAGTCGTTTGGCCCATATACATACAAGAGACTCCTGATGATTCAGATGACGCTCAGTTAATCAATTGCAGAGGAGAGCACTGAATGAACCTTATGTATTGTTTGCACACACTTGTCCCCCGGTTTGGAGCACATGCGTCAAATTTTAGGCTGCGTATTAAAACCTTACACAAGAAATCAGGGGAAATAATCAGGTCAGAGAACAATAAAAGGCATTAAACAAAACAAAAAACATGTTCTTGAGCAAGAGATCTAAATATTTTCTGCCAACCAGATATTTACATATTAACCCCAGAATCTAATGGAAGAGTCCTCATAAGAATTTGAAGTAATTGCTGTGTTTCGTGTTGCTTTTCTCCAAATATATATTTGATGAGTGCGTAACCAAAGACAGAGATGAGGAGTGTGTGGCCCTCTAGTTTTTGCTGGACTCCCAACTCCCATCAGCCCCAGCCAGCATGGAAGCCACTGTCTTGTCACACAGGGGGGAAAGAGCGAGGATAAAATTTGATGCCCGCAAAGCCACATAAGCAAGGCACCAGAGATTCTCCTATTAAAGCCCCATTTAAATGAGCGAGAGCAGTGCAGTAGTGCTGCTGTCAGAACAGCTCTTATCCATCAGCCACATGTGTTGAAATCCATCACGTTCAAGGGAGCTATATGCAAAATATGTTAGCTGCGTGCTGAAAAAAATCCCCAGGGGCCTAAGTCTTTTACGCTGGGCACCATTCACAGTGGCAGTGGTTCTTAAGCTGTCGCCCCACATGCTAAAGAGGTAACCCACTTCCCACTTTAAATCTAGGCTGAAGAGCAGTGTGCGTCTTTCAGTATGAGCTGGAGTTTGTCTTATTCCAGGTCCAAATTCTTTGTTCATCTAACATAGAATTATCTGCATCGGCTGCTTGTTCTTTTGGACACTGCAGGGTTTCAAGCAGAGAAGGAACTTTCCCATCCACTGTTACCTGACCCTGTTAAGGGGAGGCACCGTAGTTTGACCCTGCGACCACCTACCTTTGAAGCATAAGCTATGCTCCCTCTCTCAAGTGTTGCTTCCACCAGCAGCAGCAAGTGCAGTAGGCACTTCAAACAAAACAACCTTCTTTCACCCTGTGTGCAGTTCTCCATGCACTCATGCCACATATACCAGTGTGTCCTAGCAGTAAAGGGCAAATTTAGAGGCTGAGTTTTAATGCAAAAAATTTTGAAAGTCTTTTACCATGTGGTGTCCATGAAGACATGCAGTGATCTGCAAAAAGCAAGTAAACTAGAATAGTCGTTCTCAGTACGGGAGAGATTTTAAGAAGCATTTGCCCATTACTGTTCCATCTGATATGAATTACCTCTGCCCACTGAGCTGCCAGCACTGGACCGATCTGTAACATCATATGTCAAGGAAGGAGTCCAGGATATACAGTGGACGCTCGGGTTGCGAACGTGATCCGTGCAGGAGGCACGTTCACAACCCACAGCATCCGCAACCCACGCGTCTGCACATGCGCAGGTTGCAATTTGGCGCTTCTGAGCATGCGTAAAGCGCAATTTAGAGCTTCTACACATGTGCAAGCGCTGAAACCCAGAAGTAACCGTTCCAGTACTTCCGGGTTTGGCGCAGTGCGCAACCTGAAATCGCACAACCCGAAGTGTCTGTAACCTGAGTTATGACTGTAGCTAATTCCCAAGCCAGCTCTGTCCCTGTTCCAGTTAGCATGGCAATGGCTCTTCCCGTGTAGTTTTGGGTTTAGTGTTTTTTTCCAAGCAGTGCTGAAGGACACACACTGCAGCCCTTCGCTTGCCACTAAGGCATGTGCCTCCAAGGGCTGATGGACTCCAGTTCCCATCAGCCCCAGCCAGCTCTGGCAGGTGATCAGGAAAGATGGGAGTTGCAGCCCACCAATTTCTGGAAGCTCTCAGGTTCCTCACAAATGTAAAAAGGGGAAATACTGGATGCTAAGCTACACACACTTTTGCACTGTGAAGAGCATAACAATACTGACCTCCATTGCAGGGACATTTTGAGGATCACCAGACTAATGCATGTGACCTGCTTTGAACACTTGGAAAGTGTTGTCTAAGAGAGATGGACCTGCTCTGCAAAATCTGTGGGTTCTGGGGCTGTGCTAGGACAAAGAGGAGGTGACTTTGTTAGCATTTGTCTCACCCTCCAATCCATCCTAACTCCGACCTGTGGATCTGTTATATAAAGCTATATTTGCATGAGAACTGAGAGGTCATTCAGTCTGAGGGAAAGGTTTCATGGCTGGGTTGTTTTCAGGAACAGTTCTTCCAAAAATATCTCATGCCATCTATCATGTATCTCTCATATGCTGGAAGCAAGATTCTGTGTGTGTGTGTGTGTGTGTGTGTGTGTGTGTGTGTGTGTGTGTGTGTTCTCCTAGCATCCCCAAACATGCAAAGCTTTTTTCCCCCACTTCAAAGCAGCTTCAGCCAACCTTTCATTTCTGAATATAACAGCCACTTTCTAGCATGTTCATACACAATTCCTGAAAACAGAGTGGCATTTAGCATCGGGGGCTGTCTTTTGCTGCGGGAACAGCTAATGAAACTCTCTTTTAATGACTATTGAAATAGTCACGTTACTTTGAAAGAGCAAACTCGTTATGAAACTTGTCGCAGTCTCTAAAAATTACTTACACTTCTGTAAGCCTGTTAAGGGCTGAGGCGCTTACAGAAGGGAAGAGGGCTACTCTGCAGCGGGATGGTGACATTTAACTGCATTGCAAATGCGCAGCACAACATCAAAACCAAGTAACTTGCCATAAAAAGCTAAGCCAAGGGGATTTCCAGCCACCCCCCGCCGCCAAGCAGTCATCACTTACCCTAAGAAAATATGCAGATTATAAATGATCAGCCTGACAATAATCTTTTCTACAATGAAAATGACAGCTTAATCCTTGAACAGGCATCTATAACCATCCCCATTCTCTGTGAAGGCATACCATTAATAAATGACACTTTACTTAGACTAAATTTGCAATGTAGCCTCATTTATTAATTGCTGCTTATTTCTGTAGCGTAAATTCACATCGTAATAATGCCTGCATATTGATACAGCAATTCAAAATGTTCCAAGGGATTCAGTAAATATTAGCTCTTTAATCCTTACAACAACAACCCTAGGTAACCTCACTAGGAGAGGGTACCTGTGGCCCTCCAGATGCTTTTGGCTACAGTTCACATCCTGTTTGACCCCAGGCAATGCTGGCTGGGGCTGATGGGAGATGGAGTCCAACAGTTTTTGCGACATCACAGGTTCCCCATCCTTGATACACCGCCATAGCAAGATTCCATCTGCCTGCCTAATTCTAACTGACTGGGCTTTGAGCAGAGAAGCGCCGTACAGTGGTGCCCCGCAAGACGAATGCCTCGCAAGACGGAAAACTCGCTAGACGAAAGAGTTTTCCGTTTTGGAGGTGCTTCGCAAAACGAATTTCCTATGGGCTTGCTTTGCAAGACGACAATGTCTTGCAAGTTCCTGCGGGGTTTTTTTCCTTTTCTCCCCCTTTTTTCTAAGCCGCTTATCAGCTGATCCGATTAGCCGATAAGCCGCTAATCCACTAATCCGTCAATGGGCTTGCTTCGCAAGACAAAAAAACCGCTAGACGAAGAGAATCACAGAACGGATTCTTTTCGTCTTGCGAGGCACCACTGTATCAGCATCATGGAGCGTAGCAAATTAATCAGTTTAACAAGGGACAAACATTTTAACCATTCCTTTTCTTTGTTGAATATTTATTCATTCGTTCATTTTACTTATTATCGCCCTTAGTCTAAGGATCACAGGGTGTAAATCACACTGTTCCAGGTTGAAGTTAACTCTTTATTAGCAAAAACAGAATTGGCACAGGAGTGTCAGGCCTAATGAGCACAGCAACTCCTCTCCAGTAGGTCTTGCCCCCATGAAGCAGTTGCTCAGACTGAAGGTTCCCCACCTCCCCACAGCTGCCTAAGTCCCCCTCCTCTCCAGGTTTTTTCCCAAGCAACCAGAGACTGCGCCTGTGTGTCACCAATCTCTCCTCCACCATCTTCATACCTCTTCTGGTTCCGGGAAACAAGAGGGTAGGGGAACTTGTTGCAGCAGGAGGGGAAGACACCCATGGCTCTTCACCAGCCCGACTCATGCCTGCCTCTTGGCCTCCATCCTCTCCCTCACCTGATTCAGCTTCCGCATCTGATTCTGGATGTCTTTCTATCACAAACTTTCTCTGCTCCCTAAGTCCCATGACCTCCTCAGCTTCCAGCACCTCCTTTCCCCAGTCTTCTCCCTCTTCATTGTCCCACCACCAATCCCCAGGCTCATTGTCTTCTTCCCCTAGGGGTTCCTCAACTGGTTTCTCCCACCATTCCTCTGCATCCAGCTAGTCCATGACCCAAGGCGGTTTACAATATAAATATCCACTCCTTCTTCCTCTGTCTGCACCGGTTTGTAATTATACCTTTACTTTTGTTTTACTGCCAGTAGAAAGGGGCATTTAAAATCAGCCAGAAACCTCAAATGTTGCCATGTATAATCGCCCCATAGCAAGAGAGCACCTGTTCAGGGTTCTAGCTAGGCAACCAGTCAAATGCTCCTCCAGAGCCCTCTAGGAGGAGTGGGGTTCTGAGCTACCATGCATAGGATTGTGCTGTAAGTTGCAAGCACAGCACCAGTTGCATTGATGGTACCTAGTTTTTGGCAAACGAACTTATAGGCATCTCATCATGTTGAAACAGCCGAGCTGATCTTGGAGTGGAACACATTAATAAGCCAAGTAATTGAACTATCCCTATGAGTCATTCAAGTGCAACAGCAAAGTGAATATAATATATTATCAAGTTCCCGTTTGAGAGACTGGATTCCTTAGCAGATTGCAATAACATTTTATGACATAATTTAATTCCACTGACCTCAATGAATAATGAGGTGGTGCTTAAATCATGTGTAAATAATGTTTATTACCATTTTTTAAAAACAAAAAAAACCCATGACTTTTAAAATATATAGAATATCCCATTAAATGATATAAAGAGTGCAGCAGCAGCAACAGACTACATAAAGTACGGTGAAAGAATAAGGCCAGGATTTGGGGATATATGCTTCAACGTATCTCCTTACTCACTGGGGTAGGGTGCCAACAAAGTGGCTAAATTCTACAGCAGATTTCTCTGGCAGATGCTTTGTCCTTTAAATTTTAAATGAATTTTCTTATTCATCAGCTTTGCAACTCTACGATCTTGCAGAAATGTTTATTACAGTTGGATCCATCCATAACACACAACTCCACTCCCCCATCCCATCACTTTTGTTAAACACTTGTTCCGTTCCGTCACTCTGAATGTGCAGAGATCTTTTTGTACCTGTGTGCATGCAGCTTAAAAATAAATAAATCACAAGAAATAGGCAAAATTTACTGGGTTCTACACAGCATGCTTCAGTATGGGCGAAATAGTGGTTTGTGCTTACAACATTCATATCCATTTGGGTTTGTTTTCATTTTCTAAAATTTAATACAGAAGTCCTGCACAAGACTTGATATGTAGCTATACTGACATTCTCTGTTTATATACTGCAGTGACAATCTCCAAGGTAATCCCCGACACATGTTGAGATCCTGAAAGAACTTGGTTGTTGACATTCCAACAGCACGCGGCAATTGGTGGAAATAGGTGTACATTTGGATTGCCAGAAACAAAGGGTAGCCCTAGCTAATGTTAGACCTACTCAAGAGTTGAGCCACTGAAATTGATGGTCATGGCTAACATAGGTGCATTAATTTCAAGGGGTCAGCTTTGAGTAGAACTTAAGATACAACCCAAAATGGCTAGGTTGCACTCAGGTGAGGAGCAAATAAAAATAAAATAAAAATAGGAATGTGGTGATGGAGACCCAAATATCACCACATGCATAACAACCCGCTCACCACAAAAAGTGTGCTAATGAACCTTCACACTAGCTGTGTTAGGGGGCTTGCAATTCTGCCCTTTACTGCATAATCACATTATTCTTTTCAATTTTTTCAAGGCCTCAGCTGGTTAGAGTGTGGCACTTATAACTCCAAGATTGCAGGTTCAGTCCCTGTTTGGGACAGCTGCATATTCCTGCATTTCAGGGGGTTGGACTAGATGACCCTCAGGGTCCCTTCCAAATCTACAATTCTATGATTCTAATTCTATGGTGTAGTTCAGCATTTGCTGGTATCTCAGGATCCCCCCCCCCCAACATTTCATGGTAGACAGTAAAACTACATTGAACCACTTTATCATACCCTACCACAAAAAAAAACACAACTTGTGAGGGAGAGGCTGAAAAAAGACTGAGAGACCTTCAGTTGTCTGGAGAATAAGACCAACTGATACTACTACAATAATTATTTATGACTTATACCCCGCCCATCTGATTGACTTACCGCAGCCACTCTGAGCAGCTTCCAGCATAATATAAAAACACATGGAGACATCAAACATTTAAAAAATTCTGCTATCCCAATTTCATGGCAATCTGCCTAGGTAATAACCAACATCTGCTTTGATGCTCCCATTAGAAGTACACTTACCGATTTTCCAAGTTAAAATGAAATCTGGATTAAATATTTTTTTAAAGGTACAGGGTGGCATTTTGATGACATCATATGGATTTTGATGACATCATATGGCATCATATGGATAATGCAAGGGGGGGAGGTGTTTGTCTAGAAGCACCCTAAATGAGCCACAACTGCACAACATCAGTTTTCAATGACTATCAGAGAGCAACTCTTTTGTAGCATTTTTCAAATTGAAATGGCAAGGGCTGCTCTTGCCACCTACACCCTTTTTTTTTTTTACTATAGAGGTCAAACAAAGCCCAACAGTGGGCGTCTTTCATGAGCAATGCAAGAGGCGATCTTACAGTGCCATCCGATACGAGTCTATTGCTCAGTTCAATGCGTCGTAATAATAATAATAATAAAATTTTATTTATATCTCGCCCTCCCCAGCCGAAGCCGGGCTCAGAGAGGCTAACAACAGTAAAATAACACAACATTCTAAAATCATTTCAATATAAAATCAGATCAAAACAAATTAACGGCAACCATTGGGCTAGAGTTCTGTGAGGATTGCCAAAGGGGGGGGGGGCCAGGCTGAGCCCTGGCCAAAGGCCTGGTGGAACAGCTCTGTCTTGCAGGCCCTGTGGAAAGATGTCAAGTCCCGCAGGGCCCTAGTCTCTTGTGACAGAGCGTTCCACCAGATTGGAGCCACAGCCAAAAAAGCCCTGGCTCTGGTTGAGGTCAGCCTAACCTCCCTGTGGCCCGGGAGCTCCAAGATGTTTTTGTTTGAAGACCGTAAGGTCCTCCGTGGGACATACCAGGAGAGGCGGTCTCGTAGGTACGAGGGTCCTAGGCCATAAGTCCCAGGTGTATAGGAATGCAGGCTCAATCTTGTGTTTTTTGCAGGTGCATGACTGATCCATAAAATCACCCTCTCCTGTGTCTGAAAAATAGTCCCTGGGCCGTGGCCCTAACTGTGAGGGAGTGTCTGTCAGAAACTCCTGTGTCTGCCACATCAATATCCACAGAGGAGCCGAGTAATTCTGACATCAATTATGAAGCATAATTCTTAAGTTGTTGGGGTGCTGCTGAGACAAAAGTGTGGCAAGATTGCCTTTTTCCTTTCCTACAGCAATTATAGAAATTTCCAGTGTGCTATTTTTATGGGTAAAAGCAGCTTTTGAATTTCACTGTAAATTAACTTTCTTGCTATATTTATTTGGCCTTTTCTTTCCCTGGGAAAGAAGAGCTTAGCTGCCAGCTGGGATTTCATAATTCTGCTTTCAAAACTCCATGGGAAGAACATGTTTCTGAAACTTCTTGTGCTGGCGGGGAGCAGTTTTAAACAACCACTGTTTTTTTCATGAGCTATTCTTTATCTCCCTTTTACCCAGGTTGACCTGGGAGTGCTTAAGTGCATTAAGTAATCACTTTGTTGAACAGTTTGCTGCATCGTCTTTGATCACCCCCAAACCTTCCTAAAAATATTGACTTATGCATTTTGGGTTGGTTTTAAATGACACTTTTTTTCCTCTAATGAAATGGATATTTATTTGTTGTTGGAGTACCACAAAGTCAACAGATGGCTGTAAAGATAAAATATTGGGATAGGTGGGAAATAACCAACACTGGTTGAAAGTGCAGAGAAGGCGACTCAGTGTAGACTTAGTACGTAGTAGTAGTAGTAGTAGTAGTAGTAGTAGTAGTAGTAATTAGAGGCAACTCAAAGCAATGTAATTCTGTGCCCCTCTAAACTATGGTTTGCAAAGTAGCAACCAGCCTCAGGAAAGAGTGCTTCCTTTGCCCTGCTCTTCTTCCCCCCTTTGTAGAGTAACATCCCTCCTCTCTTCCTATGCAGGTGTTAAATATGGCTTCAGGTTACATGTGAGCTGGTGTGATGTAGTGTCTAAGGACAGAGCTATGAATAAGAAAGTAGCTGGTTGATTTAAATCTCTTCTCTGCCATGAGAGCTCAGGCTTTCTCTCAGGGTCAACCTATTCATCTGCAATAGAGAGGATAATGAGACTGACTTACAAGGCTGTTGGTAAAGACTGCAACCCAATAATGAATGTAAAATGCTATACTGGCAACTCCCCCCTTTCTTGTTGTTGTTTAGTCATTTAGTCGTGTCCAACTATTCATGACCCCATGGACCAGAGCACGCCAAGCACCTTACACAGGGGGTTATATTCTGGGGCCCCACACGCATAAGTAAAATCACGTAAAGTAGGGAGCACTCCTTAAGCTCCTCTTTTTACCTGCTCTCCATGCTCATTTTCTTTTATACAATACATTTGCTTCCAGATTTCCAGAAAGGGCAGGGAACAGTGCGTCCAAACCCTCTGCAATTCAGCTTCCTCCTGCCCAACAGCTATTGAGTGGGGTAGCGCAGCAGCAGTGAGAGCTCCCACGTGCCATTTTGGAACCCATAAGGTTCCTTTATTTGTGGAGTTTTGACTCACTAACATCCTCTTCCGGCTCTGGGGTTTGAATTGAATTATTTATTTATTTTATATGGCGCCATGCGCATGAGTTGATCATGAGCAACTGGGAGTTGCTTCTACAAATGTTAATGGTTATTATTACTGACAAAACCCACGTTAACCATGGGTCACTTGTGCTAGAAACCATGGCTTGGAATTGATTTTGGAATCACGGCCACATGGGAATTCTGTTGTGTTAACCATGGTTATCAAGATGTTCCCCAAGGCCAGCAACCGGTTTGTAAAGCATCATTTGCAGGGCACTATCCTTACCAGGCGCAAAATTGAATCGATTGTTAGAAAAAGTGGGTGCCTTCACCATGGGTCACACCTCGTAACCTTTGAAAGGGAAATTTGCGTGGAATAAATCTGTAAACTGAAGGTGCTGTTTATCCTTTTCATCTGCCTTTCCTCCGGCTATTATAAGAGAAGTGAGAAGCAAGAGTGCAGGTCACCTAAATATCTGCATATTGGTGCTTGCTTAAAACCAAACCCTCTCATAGACTCCTGTGGCTTTTGAAAGGCAAATCATCTTTGGATGGGATCTAGAAGGTGAGAGAGAACATGCAAATAAGAATGTATTCAAACTTTCAAGCAGCTTTCTGCGACTTATTCTCATGGGAAGCTACCATAGAATAGGGCTGTGCATATTCCATTTTCAGATAAGACCCCCTTTATGCCTGAATCTGGCTACTTTAGGCTTGCAGTCTGAGGTTCCTGCTCTGAGAGGATCTCAGTTTTTCAACTGAGACTGGATGCTTAGCAACTAAGCTTTCCTGCAGGTTGACTTTGGTTTCATGTTTAAATTGATGGCTGAGTTAAGCTGGTATGTGAATTAACCATGGGCATGCTGGAGGGCACGGGAAATATGCATGCAACAAGACTGCTAGCACATTTGCAAAGCTAAGCAGGGTACAGATGATTTCAAATTGGATGGGGGACAGCGTGTTGAGATTCCTGCATTGCAGGGTGTTGGACTAGATGGGCCTCCAACTCTACAATTCTATCATTCTATGTGTATATGTTGTTAGTGAATTAACCCTGTACTTGCTATAAAGGTGGTTGGGAAATTAAACAGCAAAGTAGAGGAGGCTGTACTCTGTGAAAATGAGGAGGAACAAATCTGAGAGTCTACCCCGGAAGCCTATCGGTGTATATTTATGTGACAAGGCAAGTTGCAAAGACCAGTTCACACCGCAAAGGACGTTGCATTGCTAAGCAAGTTGCCTCCCGCTTTGCCCTAATATGCCGCCACCAAGCCCCTTGGGGTGGCAAACAGGTGCAAGATTAACAACGGTGTTTCTTTTCACTCCGCAGACACGTTTGCCAGCAAGGTGGCAGCCACGCAGGATCAATACGCAGACGCTTCCATAGGCAACGTCACCGGGAGCAACGCAGTGAATGTTTTCCTGGGGATTGGTGTCGCCTGGTCCATCGCTGCCATCTACCACGCAGCCAACGGCAGGGCATTTGAAGTCCAACCAGGCACCCTGGCTTTCTCCGTCACCCTCTTCACTATATTTGCTTTTATCAGTGTTGGCGTGCTCCTCTACCGGCGGAGACCGGAGATTGGAGGTGAGCTGGGCGGGCCACGGACTGCCAAGATTCTGACCTCATGCCTCTTTGTGCTCCTCTGGCTCTTGTACATATTATTCTCATCTCTGGAAGCCTACTGCCACATACAGGGCTTCTAAAAGAACTATTGGAGAGAGCATCTATATGTATCTATATATACAGAGAGAGAGAAAAAGAGAGAGATAGTTATATAGATATAGATCTAATATTATTGAACTGAGGAAGAAAAGACATTTTGCCATGTTCACTTATCTACTGATGGAATGTAGCTTTGCGGTAGGAGTTTGGAACCTGCAGGACTCTCCACCAGGGGCAGCGTGATAGAGACGGAGGCACAGATGCAGGGCCATCTTTGCAACTCAACCTACAAGATCACGATGGAGTTACTTTCTATTTCCCCCTTCTCCTCCCCTAGATGAGGATTGATCCGATTGCAGTTGGGGGGGAGGGCCTTGATTGGAATGGCAAAAGGCCAGGTTCAGCTATATCGTATTGAGTGGATGACTTTTCCAAGGGGAGTTCTTGACTTTCTTACCGATATCTTTGTTGCCTTCTTCATAACTCAAGAATGAGCCGAATCATCGCCCTCAAAGAAAACATGTGAGTGTGGAGTGACATACACGGTCCGGGGGCTTTCTAGCCTCCATGCTGTTTTGGGGTGTGGTTGGTTGTTGTTGTTTTTTTGTATTCTTCCCCCTTTGCTGTCCAGCTATTAAGAGTACCTTACGTTGAAAACAACCACACAAATCCTCTTTCCCATTTTTTTTTTCCTTTTCTTTTGGAACTGTATTTATGATTGGTGCATCCAGTCCCCCTTTAAAAGAAAAACGATCTTCTTAGACAGCCTTTGACCAGCACTCCATTTGCTCCGAAACTGTGGAATTTACAGACACATGCCCAAAGCCCTAATGTCCAACTCCTGCTTCGCTTTTTTGTTCTCGCTCTGACGTGCCTCGTCAGATTTGTTTCACTTACCTCCTGTGCCCTTGCCCACCCTGCTGCCACTCTTCGCTGCTCTGCTCCTTCTCATGCTCCTCTTTGGGAATGCTTTCATGGTACTTGCTGTAACACTTTGCATGAAAGAAGCAAACCATAATCTGTAATATAGCATTGAATAGCGGTGATAGTCTGCTCAGCGATGCCGATTGAACACTGAAGATGCAAGTATGTGGTCTTTTTTCTCTCTCTCTCTTTCTTTCCACACTTTCCCTTTCCTTTTTAACAAACAGGACGAGAGGCAGGAAGTAGCTGGCAGTCCTTTGCTCTGCATAAGTGTCCTAAGAAGCAATAACCAAGAGATGTGTGGAAATGCGTGTGTTTTAAAAGGGAAAATTTGCGCAGAGTCTTAGGCCATTCTAGAAAGGGATCTTACCTGCCAGCCAAGCTTAGGATGAACTTGAACATAGGAACCTGCTTATACTGAGTCAGGCCAATGGCCCATCTAGCACAGTACTGTCTACTCTGACTGGCAGAGGCATCTTCCAGCTACCTACCATTTTTAACTCAAGAGTCCATGGATCAAACCTGGGACTTTCGGCATACAAAGCATAGGCTCTACCACTGAGTTACAGATGTGTAGAACATGCTTTGCATCTAGTCTGTATGAACTAAGTGGGTCTTAGCATTGCTCACGCTAAGTATGAGTAGCCATATCAAGCCCTAAATAAGCAGAATACCCTTGAGCTTTTCTTCAAGTGTCAGTTTCCCCTCCCCAATATATTTATGCTGTGTTTGTTTCTGTCTTTAAGAACCTGATGTGCCAACCCTTTGGCACCTTTGGCTTCAGCACTTTGAAAACCTGTACCCTGGTCCAGCCTTCATGAAGGGCACCTTGCAGACACAGTCAGATTTAGTCCCCTCCAATGGATGTTAAACATTCCACTACCCACCGATCTTCATTGTCCTAGCTAGGAAAAGTGGCAAATCTTGCATTGTCCAGCAGTGGATGCATTTTGTCCCTGGGAACTAGAAGGTGGACTCCTGCTATTTATTAGTTATTCATTGTGAGCTATAGACTCAGTCCTTGTACAATTGCACAGAGAGGTACTGAAACAGCTTTTGCTTTGGAAATGCCATCATCCAGCGCTCAGGTACAGAGGATGCTTGCTTTGTTGCTGGGTTGTTTGTTTTTTCCATCTCTCCCCATCCACCTTTCTTCCCCCGCACCTTTCTCATTTATCAGATCCCCACCCTGTCTCCAAGCTCTGGTGCTCGTGGAACAAGCCATTTAGAAAAGGATCAGAACAAGGGAAGTCAGCCAGTCTTAAGATACCACCAGGGTAGCATGGAAGGACCCTTCAAGGCATGGCTAGAGGGAACCAAAACCCTGTGGTGATTGTAAGGAAGGATCAGGACTACACATCAGGAGATCCAAAAATAGATGTGAAGGGGGCTGCTTGGCAGTCATGGGCCACTGTTGCTAGCTCTGTAAGACTGAGAAAATGCAGGAGTGGTGAGGAGAGAGAATTCTGACTGTAGCAGCTTGGAACTACTTGAGTGGAGACGAAAATGGGTACCCAGGGCTGAGCGAGGGGAGCTGTTCAAGAAAGCAACTGAATTGACACAGCAGAAAAGGGGAGATTAGGGAGACAGACCCTGCTGCAATAAATCAACTCTCCCACCCTAATAGAACAACAAGGTCCACTTGTTGGAGGTGTGCAGGAGCTCATCACCAATGCTTCCTTCCTCTTAAGCAAAGTCTATTTACAGGGGAACAGAAACACGGTCAATCTTTTTGGCAGACAAATGCACACAGTGTGTGCACCTTCCCTGGCCACATTAAAGCTAGTGGGTGTGCACTTCTGGAATTAAAAAAAAGACCCATGCAAACACTTCCTTAAGTGCAGTCCTGCATCTCAGTTGGGTGAGCAGTTCCGGAGAGAGCTAGGAGGATGGTTTTCAGGGTGGCGAGCAGCTGCCAACTGGAGGGAAGGCAAATCCATTCACACTTTTTATCTCCTAAAACAGTGATTCATGCTCAGGAGTGAGGTTGTTGGTCCATCTAGCTCAGTTCTGTCTACTCCCAGTGGAAGTGTTTCTCTGGGGTCTTGCACCAGACATGCCAGAGGCTGCAACCTTATGTGCAAAGCGTAACAGCTGTGGCTCTGTAGTGTGTGCGTGGCCTTATGATTTGAGTGATATTGCTTGGGGACAAAAGGAATTTGCAAGCCATGCCCCAAAACCCAAGCCCTAGTCTTTCTTCCGTTAGTACATCTAATGGCAGTATCAGGGAGCGTCCTTAGAGCCACATTATTTCCTCTATAGATTGACCCCAGACAACTGCTCTTCTCTCACACCGTGACACATGGAGTGATTTCCCCCCCACACACACACACACAAATATATATAATCACATGCCAGGAACAAAATGGTTGGGTGTATCCATTCTAAGAAGCAGGAGGGGGCAGATAGCAATAGACCACCTCCATCTTGTAAAGCAACAGGAAACTGTGTCCATGCACCTTAGCTGGACCAGAACACCAACTGCTATAGGATCATTTGTTAAACGTCAGAGGAATATCTAATTGTATCATTAACCCTATAATGACTGACTGGAGGATGTTGCAGGGGGAGGTGGGTTCTATCTTTGTATTAGCAGATTTCTTACTAGACTGTAGCCTCCAGATTCATTCAGATCCGTGGTATTTTTGCCAATGTAATGAATGAGAGGTGTGGAACGGCCCAGAGCCATGCTCGAGAGTTCCCTGTTCATTTTAAGTGGGGTGGGGGAAGAAAGGCAAGCTTTACATTCACATTTTGTTGTCCGTTGAAATGAAGGAGAAGCCCTGTGTACACAAAACACTTCCCTGCGCCTATCCTTCATTATCTGTGATTGCGGAAATAAACCACTGCTGGTCAAATCCTTAGTAGCTTCTTCTGGGCCAGCTGAAGTCTTGTGAATGAACTTTCCATCCGCATCACATGGTAAAAGGGACAGAGGTTAGCCTAGGCTTTTGCCCAGTCTGTGGAATGCTTGAGTTGTCCTGTTGTGAGTTTTTCTTTTTAAAATGGAGTGAATAATATTTCCCTCCCCACCCCCACACCCCGTAAAAAAAAAAAAAATCTTCACTTTTTGTGGATTTATTTTTCCTGTTTGGTTTCATTTGATTTGTTTGTTGGGGTGGGTGGGGGAGGGGAGAAAATTAAGCAACGATTGGGGTTGTTCAGGGATTATAATAATAATAATAATAATTAATATTATTATGGCTGTGTTTGTGTAAAATGATTTCATTTCATCTTGTTTGTTTGTTTTCCTTCATTTTTATTTGCGTGTATTGTGCACAGTAACGGAGAGGCAGTGAGTACACTGATTGTGATCAATGGTACACTGAGGCACAGAAAAAAAATAAAATTTATAATTGGTTCTGATTTGAACATTAGTACTGCTGCATTTTCCCTGTGCGTCTCATTTCTTCTTCCATTGACACCTCTCATTCATGTGTTTGTGTGTGTTTTTATTGTTATTTGATATGTTCCTTCCATGGTCTTAAGTCCTTAGTGGGCTCCTGCAAAGCCTGGGGTTTAGATGCAAGATATCTATTCAGAAAGACAGTATCCATGTTTTTCCCCCAGGCAGGTACAAAACATGATCAGAGAAATAGCCATGTTGCTGTCCATTTCCCCACAATTCACACACTCTTGTTCTATTCAGTACCCACTAATACACACACACACACACACACACACACACACACACACACACACACACTACAACTGTTAAGGCCACAAGCAGAGCTGAAGTCAGAAGACACAAGGCAAAACCAGGTGCTGGTGCTGAGGCAACATCCTCACACATCCCAAAGTCAAGATGCTCACTCAGAGAGTCACATCCCAAAGCTGGAGCTTTCTAGCGCCTGGTGGAGAAGGACTGGCCCTTGGCGGCAGCTGGCAATTATCAGGCAGGCTGCTGGTTGAGCCTCTGTGGTGCCTTTGAGCCACAGAGCTCCGTCTGCTGGAACTGCAGTGGAACCCAAACCCTGGGGGCAGAGGGACTAAGGCTCCAGCGCCTGACTGCTGGAAGTCTTGCCTCTAGACCAACATCGCTCTGGCATCTCCATCTTCCTTATGACTCCATCCTCCCTATGACTCCATTACACTGGATTGTTATGCCAATGGGGGTTCCCATTCCCATCTGAGGCCACTTATTGCTGCACCCAGCTGGGACAGGATCGGGGCTGAAACACTACTTAATAATTGCACACTCATGCAAGCGATGTGTTGAACCCTATACAGTGTTCTTGTTCCAAAGTAGGGCATACAACAGACGTGGACAGTGTCCACTGGCACATTGGGAATAAAACGTGGAACAATTTTAATTTAATTTTATTTTTCTTACTTTGTAGCTGTCACAGCTACAGAGTATAAAGTTTTTTTTTAATAATAATAAAAAGTGGACACTGTTCAGCTCATGGCTCAGAAACCAGCCGATACCTTGGTGCCAACATCCAAGGGGCTTATGTCAGTGTTTCCCAACCGGTGTTCCGCGGCACACGAGTGTGCCGTGAGACATCGGCTGGTGTGCCGCGAGATGCCTGGAGGGAGGCGGGCGAGTCGGGCGGCGAGAGGCGGGGCGGCGGCGGCGAGGAGAGGCCGCGCCTCCTGCTGCTGCCTGGCGCTCCTCCTCGCAGCCGGCAGCGCTGCCTGGGCGCCTCCGCGCGACTCTGCCTCGCTGGGTTTGGTCTCCCAGCAGAGACGGGTCACACGCGCCCCTCCCTCCCTCAGCCTGCGCGGAGGGAGAGCCAGAGAGAGGCATCGCTCCTGCGCTCCGAGGCGGATTGAGCGCAGCTGAGAGGAGCTGCCGAGGGAAAAAACTTTCACTTTTGTGCGTCCCTCCCGGCGTGACGCTGCGCGCTGACGTCACGGGGCGGGGCTTTAATGGTGGTGTGCCGCGAGATTTTTTTTCAGTAAACAGGTGTGCCGTTGCCCAAAAACGTTTGGGAAACACTGGCTTATGTAATGATGGATTCACACATCCCCATTTCCTCCAGTGGGATTACTGCATTTCTCACCTCCATGGTTTGCTTGTCTGAAACAGCCATTTGCTTCTCCCCGGGATAAGACTTTTCAAAGCAGGCAGGAAATGGCTGTCCATGGAAGGAAGGTTCACATGTGATTAATCACCACTTGAACAGGTTCTTCCATAGCAGCCATTCCTGGAAACCTCCTAAGCTTTAGCAGTCTGACATTTGCCTGTTAAAACGAATGGGAATCTTACCATCACCAAACTTTAGATGTTGTGGAGGCAAACCTGCAGCACCTGTGCTGCCAGTAGAAAAAGCACTGAGTTCTGTGACAGCAGAACGGGTTCCTTCAGAAGACTCTCCTTCCCCTTCCTTGGAGGTTTTTAAGCAGAGGTTGGGTGGCCGTTTGTCACGAATGCTTTAGTCGAGATTCCTGCATTGCAGGGGGGTTGGACTAGATCAGTGTTTCCCAATCTTGGGCCTCCAGCTGTTTTTGAACTACAATTCCCATCATCCCTGACCACTGATCTTGCTAGCTAGGGATGATGGGAGTTGTAGTCCAAAAACAGCTGGAGGCCCAAGGTTGGGAAACACTGGACTAGATGACCCTTGGACTAGGTGTCCCTTCCAACTCTAGCATTCTAGGATTCCTGGACTGGGAAATGGGGGCCACTGGTGTAGCTATGAGATAGTCAGGTATGCATTCCTGTGTGCCTCTCCTGTAACATCACATCATCTGCTGCCCAACTGAGAATTCACAGGGCGGAATACAGCCTTGCACAAGCGGAAGTCCACTTGCAGAATTGAACTTCCTCTCCTCCCTCTTGCAGGCACCCCAAAGATCTCCAGAGGTTTCCCCACCCCTCTGGAGCAGATTTTAAAGGTGCCCAAAGGACCACGGAGGAAGGGGAGGAAAGGAAGATATTCACGTCATCACCGTCTCTTCCACTTGCACACAGACAGCACTGGATACAACTCATAATACTTAATGCAGTCTCAGCAAGAAGAATAGCAATGATTTTATTTATCATTTATGCATCTTTGTTTTAAAACGTCAGTGGTGCTTTCAACCATGTAATGCATCTCATACTGGGCCAACACACATCTGATGCCTCAGGAGAGGGAGGAGAGAGAGAGAGAGAAAGTCCACCTGGCAGTAAAAATATAATAATAGTTTGCTGTGCTGTAATGATACTCCAAAATCTGCTGCCTGGATCATACCAAATCACTTCGTACATCTAGCCTTGACTTTGTGAAGTCACTGGTATTCCCATGTTACAGATGGGAAACTGAGGTTGGCAAAGGCCTGGTTGAGCTGTTAGTGTTAGTTATTTCCCACATCTCCCACATCTCACATTCCCACAGATCCCACATCTCATCTGCAATATTTGATTTTAAGGATGCAGATGGAGCGTGCAGATCATGTGGAAAAGTAACCACACCAGTAAACTTTCCCCACACAATTCCATCCATGAAATATCTTCTTCAAAGTGTCTGAATGTGACAACCTTACAAATTAGGCAGTAATCTTTCACACAAACACCTGTTATCTGGCTCCTTCCCCCTCCTGTCAGGATTTAAAATAGATGCAATTTACTTTAAAAATTATCACAAACATAAGAGGTTCTTTGTTCCATCAGCTAACTGAGCTTAGTGATGCAAAATAACTGCTGCCCACGGCAGTAGTCTGAAAGGGCAGGGCATGTTAGCAAAGAGGGGCTGCTGCTGCTGCTGTTTTTATTATCAGGGTTAAAAGACTTTGCAGTTTGATTATGTAATGTGCACGGCAGTCAGCCAAAATGTAATTTTAAAAGGGAATTGGAAATGGACAAAATGAAATACACTGCATGCCAAAACCAGAGAGCTTTAGAGGGAAATGCAATTCCCTTGGGATTTTTTTTTGGGGGGGGGGTAGCCATGGTCTCTATGCTAGGAGTAGCCAATGTGCTGCCCTCCAGGTGTTGCTGGACTCCCAACTCCCATCAGCTGCTGCAACCAGGGACAATGGGAGTTGTAGTCTAGACTGCACCATATTGACTGTCCCTGATCTGTAGTTTTGTACTCAGTACAAAAGTCCTCCTGTCCACTGAAGGAAGCTTCATTGTGGCTCCTAAATGAATGAAATGGGCTTATGGTTCTTAAGTACTGTGGCAGCACACAAGATGGCGTAAGCATGGAATCTGGCCACAAAACTGAAGCAAGGGCTATCGCCAGCTCTAAACCCATTGTGTGGTGCTCAGCACGAGCAGCCAAGATGAGCTGAAAACGCTAAAAGATTCCCAACCCTAATCAGCATTCCTTCATACTGATTCATATGAGCCCTGTCAGGTTCTGCAGTGAAAAGTGGGCTTCTCTTCCCTCACAAAAGGGTGTAACACTAAACCATGGTTTCTTGAGGACAGCGGGATAGATTCCTGCATTGGAGGACTACATGACTAGATGACTCTCGTCCCTTCCACCTCCATGATTCTATGATTGTTATGAAAAACAGATGTCATGATGAACCTTAGGACTACATAGCATGTACAATGGGAGGAGATCTGAGAATTTCATTCCTGGTTTAGAAGAAGCTGTGGTTTGTTGTTTAGTCTGAACAATGGTTTGCTCAAACCCAAGCCAGTATATCATACGATAATTTGGTTTGGTGTAACCTGGTTTGTTAGCAATCAGTGGTTTGAACAAAACCACCATGTACTGAGTTCTGCCAAAACAACAAACTTTGAGTTCTTCTAAACCAGGAGTGGGTGCTCTGAATCTCCCCCCCCCCTTACGTAAAAGGGAGGGGGCAGCATATAGTTCCAAGGTTCATGGCAGCGCATTCTCAAAACCATAAACCATTGTTTGCATCTGCAATAGTCCTAAAACAGGCAGCAAGAATGTGAGAGAGCCTTCCCCAAACTGCTGGCCTCCATATGTTTAGGAGTACAAGTCCCAGCATCTCTGTCCATTGCCCAAGCTGGCTGGAACTGATGGAAGCTGGAATCTAAAAGTTATGGAGCACATCAGGTTGAGGAAGGATGGCTTGAGCTGAGAAAAATAAAAGCAAGTAGACTGGGGGAAAGTGAAGCAGAGGTGCATGGAAGCGGGGGGGGGGGGGAGAGAAGAAACTTTCACCAGGTCCAGTAAGTCACTTAAAACCAGCTGCAGGTCCCCCACTATTCAGATAGTAAAAGTCTGTCTGGAAAGGTTCCTGCATAATCCGATTGAAATACATGAGTCTGTTCATTTCCTTGGAGCCTGTTCAGCTCTTCCCAATATATCACGCCCAAGGCTTTTACAGATGGAAGAGAGATGTAATATTTTAAGGAGAACTCTGCGTTTGTTTGAAACCCAGCTTTGCAGTTCACATGACAGGCAGAATGCTGTCTGAGTCGTTAGTTTCCTCCACTTTAGACTGCTGCTTATGTATCACATGCACATTTATCCATTTTATATATTCATCCTTTGCCTTACTTAAAAGAGAAATGAAATAGTTTTTAAAAGAGCGGCAAAACTACCTTGGAGTTTTGGAGTGTGTCTCAGAAGTCAGCTTTGGAGGCAAAGAGGCAATGAACAGCAGAGGGCATTTGCAAACCAAAGAAAAGTTATGGCAACTGTCAGGGGTTCAGGAGCAGAGGCACAGGAAAGGGAGGAAACAGAGAGCGAGGGGGAGGAATCCGAAGGTAATATGAGCGACGACAGCGGACCGAGATCTCCGAGTCTTTCCAGTGAGTCGGAAGATTCTCAGAAAGGGGCGCCAGTGGTCAGAGCAAGGGGGGCGCCTAGGGGGACACCCCAGGAAGAAGGGACCAGAGGGGACTCAGAGAGCAGCAGTTGGAAATCGGGACCAGCGTCCCCACCAGAGCGCAGTAGGGGGGAGGAGTCCCAGGTATCGGGATCTGGCGGCTCGCCGCAAGAGGGAGGACAGGAGTTAGGATTGGCCACACCTCCATCGGGGAGCGAGGAAACGGTCAAGAGGAAGGTTGAAGGCTGCGCGCGCCAAGTTCAAATGCACAGGAAGGCGGCACAGTAAGCAGCCCGGATAGAGAGCCAGGTCCTAAAGCCCGCCGCAAGGAAGGAGAAGAGTCGGGGGGGTCAGCGTCAGAAGAGTCCAGGAAGGAAGAGACCACGGGGGGCAGAGGGACCCAGAGGAGAAAGGAAAGACGGAAGAGGTGGAGTAAGGCTAGAGTATTAAGTTGGTGTACAGGAGGCGGAGACTCAGACGGAGCTTCGCCGGTCTAGCTTCTAAGACGTAGAGCTGCGCGCTGCGGCTTTGAAATGGAAACTGTAACTCAATAAAGACTTTTGTACAGTACTGCCGGCTAGCGTGGTCCTCTGTGAGCTGGGACCTGGAAGCGGCTCTGACAGCAACCTTCACGGTTGGCCATAATTCCCTAAGATTCATTTATTTAGCTTGTTTGAGCTGTTTCCCCCTGCTTAAATAGTCCAGGAGGCTGTGCAGATTAATTCACACGTATACATTTGAAAAGCAGTATTATTCTCCCTTTTAAAAGGAATTGTTCTTTCTCTGGAACCCTGCTACCCTCTCAGCCAAACAAGCTGCAAAATTTTTTTTTGCTTTATTTGAAGATCATCCTAGAGTGAATTGCCATTTGCAAAGATATTGCAAACCTCTAAAATATGCATCTCTGACGCACAGCAAATAGGATTCTCTTCGCTGGGTTTCCCCCTTAATGACCCTTGATTTAGCACTAGCTCTTTAGTGAAATAAACAGTGATATTTTTGAGCATGAGGAGAGGCCAAGATAGTGGGGTTGTTTTCAGTAGTCTCAGCACCTCTGTAGATTTCCCTGTTTTGCTTTGAGTGGATAAAAGCTACCCTTTACCATTTTAACTACAGTGGTACCTCTGATTAAGAACTTAATTTGTTCCGGAGGTCGGTTCTTAACCTGAAACTGTTGCTAACCTGAGGTACCACTTTAACTAATGGGGCCTCCCACTGCTGCTGCGCTGCCACCGCGCGATTTCTGTTCTTATCCTGAGGTAAAGTTCTTAACCTGAGGTACTACTTCCGGGTTAGCAGAGTCTGTAACCTGAAGCGTTTGTAATCCAAGATACCACTGTACATTGAACAAAATGAATGAAGATCAGCTGCACCCTTCCTTTCACGCTGCTTCAATAATGCCAAACAGAAAATATATATAGGGCATGAATACACCACAAATTTATACTGGTTTATGGACCAGTCCCTGTAGGGAGGTCTCCCCTTGACCAGCTGCAGAAAATTCCACCACCTGTGCAAATGGGGGCTGCCTCAGCAGATTTTGCCATACAAAATGTCTCCTAGCAACTCTTAACAAACCACAGTTCCCATGATTCTTTGAGGGGAAGCCATGACCATCAAAGTGACATAGGAGTGCTTCAAATATATGGTGTGAATGTGACCCAGAAATTTGTTTCGAGTGCCAGAGCTGAACAGAAGTTCACAGGCCTTCTACACAAAAATCTACCCATAGCCAGTGTTTGGGGGGGACACGGACGATGCAGGGGTATGCATACCCCTAAACATTTTGTGAATCTTTGTACTTTTGTCCATTTACTGTATTTTTCCTGATTTGAACTATAAAATGGTGATTTTCTTGAGAGTACCCCTAAACATTTTTTTTCCGGGGGAAAAGCACTGCCTTAAGCTTCATTCCTTTCTGCAGCATGATTTAGGAAGGAGGGGACTTCGTTGTTGCTCTTGCTAAACAATTCGGAGTCAGAAACCTTGGCCAATCTACTGAAAGTCACCCAGATTTCTACTAGTAGATCTCAAATGACATTCTTCACCTTTCTCCCGGTTCTGGTCTATAAATTTGGTGAGGCCACAGCAGCCTCCAGGGAGTGGAAGATTCTTCCTTTGCGCCCTTTTCTGTACTTATTTCTTCAGTGATCCCATTAGGTACACATCTTCAACATGTCTTGGCTGCGGGTGCTTTCTATAAACTAATCTGCCTCTTTCGGCTGCAGTCAAGGCTGGAAGAAAATGAGAGAGAGAGAGAGAGAGAGAGAGAGAGAGAGAGAGAGAGAATGCCTGCAAGTGTTATTGTTATTTCTATTTTTAAATACTGAGGCGCCGACGTGTGCAGCAAGGAATGCCATGGATGGGCTTAAATGAAGAGACAAACAAACCTCGCAGATTGTCAGAAGTGGCAGGCCTTGGCTGTAACTATGATCAGTTCATCTCTAAGCCTGAGTCCAGAGAGCAAAGCTACCTTCTTGGAACAGCTTGTTCCAAATAGAGAACTTCCAATGTAAGAATGCAAGAGCTGCTTTTCTGGGGCAGATGTTGGGTCTGTCTAGCCCTGCCTGGTGCATAGCTGTCAACTTACAGATTTGAAAATAAGGGACCAGCAGCCTCGAAAATAAGGGATCAGCAGCCAAAATAAGGGATCAACAATTACTTTCATAAAATACATATTTTGTTGCGTGCAAATGGCTTTAGATATCTATTAGGTCCATAAATTACCATATAGCATATATTCAACACAAAAAAACAGCAACAATTTGTTGTTGACAAAGGACAGCTGGACATAGAAAGGGCCCCATTACCTTCAGTAGCTTATTTAAGGGACATCATCAATAAGGGACAGCAGCGGGACATGGCGCTGGGATAAGGGACTGTCCCGCCAAATAAGGGACGCTTGACAGCTATGGCCTGGTACCTCTGTGAAACTTGCAAGCAGGAGACCCATCACCTCTCTCTGTTACTTGTCCTCAGCCTTTGATACTTCCCCTCAAGAAGGAGGTTCTAATGAAAAGGATACTGCAAAATTGGCCAACCCTTTTCTCTCTCTCTTTTTTTTTTTTAAAAAAGGGCCATCTAAGTTATCGGCCTCCAAATCCCATTTTGTGGCAGTGATTCCATAAGCTGATGAAGCATTGTGAAGGAAGATGTTCCGTCCTGAACAAAAGATCTCCTCTTGCGCGTCCAAATCAGCTTCACTGGGTGACCCCAAATTCTAAAGAGTGAGATACTGATTCGTATCCACATCAAATCCATGCCCTTCAGAAGTTATACTCCTCTATCACGTTCCCACCCACTTTAAATTATATTTCTCATAAGGGAAAAGCCCCCCTCCCAAGCCCAAATGTTTTAGACTTTCTTTGTATGGAAGGTGTCCCAAACTTCATCACCCAAAACCTCAGATAGAATAAAAGGAACTGCATTGTATTGCATCGGGCCATTTAGCACAAAGCCTGAGGGGCACAGGTGGGCAACTTTGGCAAGAAAGAGAAAATGTGGGTACAGACTGAATGGTAAAAACAGAAGGAGTGTCAGAGAGACAGAGACAGAGAAAGGTGTGGCAAAAATAAAATACTCTGCCTCAACCACTTTTGGCTCCAGCCCTGCACATCACCATATGCTGCCCAACAGACTGTTGTTTGTTGTTTATTCAATTTATATACTGCCCTTTATCAAAAGATTCCAGGGCAGTGTACAAAATTAGAAACACATTTAAAAACATCAAAATAATTATAATAATAAAAACGTAATAATAAGCATACCGACAGACAGCCTAAAAGTAAAATAATCATCATAATAACAGTCCTCTCCCCCAAAGATTATTTAATATCCGTAGGTCTGGGTAAAGGGGAATGTTTTTGCCTGCTGCCTAAGGACATGTAATGATGGTGCCAGGCAAGCCTCTCTGGAGAGAGATTTCCACAGTCAGGGAACCCCATGGAAGCTTTCACTTGCTGGAAAAATGGCTGCCCCTCCCCACTCTGGGGTCTTCTGCGGAGAGGCCTTCTCTACCTGAGATCCGCAAAAGGAGCCTTGGGGTGAAATCAAGACCTATCGCTGAGCTATGGTCCTTTGCAAGCCCCTTCTTTCTTTCTCTGCGGCCAAGGCGGCTTTTATCAACGTTGCATTGCTGGGTTCGCCTTGGACGTGGCACTGCCCTGGATAGCAATGGCCCTAGTACAGTCCACATTGGCGCTGTCTTGGCCTACACTTAACCCAGCCGCCTCACGGCCCAGGGTTTCCCAAAGGGCACATTCCCCTGGTGGGTGCAGGCACCTTTGGAGAAATTAAAACAACCCCAAGCACTTTGTTTCAAGCCCTTGGTCTTCAGCAGTCTCCCTAATGGAGATCTGCCACCACAAAAGCTTTTATCATCTGTCACCGTTGGCTGAAAACACGGGGGGGGGTGCATCGGATCCCCACTAACCCCCACCCCACACACTGCTTCTCCTTTCCCAAGGAATGCCAGCCAAGCTAATGCTGCTATTACTCAAAGTTGCCATTTGTAATTAAAAAGATAATTTACTTCAGTGTTCCATGGCGGTGCAAAACTCTGACTGTTAAAAATAATAGAGGGGCATGTATCTGCTAAGAAGGCTGTGGTGTGCCCTAACAATAATTTACTTGATGTATTATTATGCTCTCTGCTCAGCAAAAAAAGAAGGGGCAAGATAGCATCCCTTCATAAAGGGATTAGGGCTTAATACTCTGATATTGCTAAAACAATGCCCCTGTTTGAACACAAATCCCGCTGTAGACAGAAAGGCAGTCAGAGTGATCAGAAATCTTTTGGCATCGCCCTTAATACATTTGAAAAATAACACGGGAAACGAAAGCTTAATTCCTTTGGTTTGGGGCAAGCATTAATTACAGGGGTGAAAGATTCCATTAATCTAAATGTTGGCTGCTAAGTAAGATCCTTCATACCTAAATAATTAGTCTGTGTATATATAACACAAGAGATGAGGGTCCTCAATTTGGTCAGTTTTAACTAGACAGCCCTAAATAAAGATTAACACGCTGCCAGCTTCCTCCAGTTTTTAATCTAGAAAAAGTAGTTGCGTTTAGGTCCCACTGAAATCAAGGGGGCAAATTAGTCATTATGGCTAACTTAAACCTCATCAATTTAATTTTAATGGGATTTAAGCTTAATGTAGATGGGGAGGGGGAGCTTCTATAAATTAGCCACCTCTAAACTGAAATTGGGGATGTGGGTGGTGCTGTGGGCTTGCCGATCAGAAGGTCAGCAGTTTGAATCCCCGCGACGAGGTGAGCTCCTGTTGCTCGGTCCCCACTCCTGCCAACCTAGCAGTTCGAAAGCACGTCAAAGTGCAAGTAGATAAATACTGGCAGGAAGGTAAATGGCGTTTCTGTGCGCTGCTCTGGTTTGGCAGAAGCGGCTTAGTCATGCTGGCCACATGACCTGGAAGCTGTACGCCGGCTCCCTTGGCCTATAGAGCGAGATAAGCGCCGCAAAACCAGAGTCATCCACAACTGGACCTAACGGTCAGGGGTACCTTTACCTTTACCTTTCAACTGAAATAAGGTTCCCCAGAATGCATATATGAATTTGCTTCCTACACTGAAATGAATGAAGAACAGACTTCCCATACTCACATCCAGAATAAATGAGTGGTCTGGAATACAAAATTGACCAGACTGGTCAGTACACATTGCCACTTTAACTTTTTTTTTTTTTGTTAAGCTATGCAATCGTAGCTTGTTAGTGCTGGCTGTATGTTCTGTTCTCTGTTTGGGAACTTCAGTGCTACAGTGGTGCCCCGCAAGACGAATGCCTCGCAAGACGGAAAACTCGCTAGACGAAAGAGTTTTCCGTTTTGGAGGTGCTTCGCAAAACGAATCTCCTATGGGCTTGCTTCGCAAGACGAAAATGTCTTGCGAGTTCCTGCGGGGGTTTTTTCCTCCCCCCCCCCCTTTTTCTAAGCCGCTAAGACGCTTATCAGCTGAGCCGATAAGCTGATAAGCCGCTAAAAGCCGCTAATAGCGCTAATAGCTCTAATCCACTAATCCGTCAATGGGCTTGCTTCGCAAGACGAAAAAACCGCTAGACGAAGAGAATCACAGAACGGATTCTTTTCTTCTTGCGAGGCACCACTGTATTTATTTGCTTCCACAAGGCATATTTATTTATTTATATTTATTTAATATATTATTTATGGCATTTTTCTCCAAGGGGCTCAAGATGGTGTGCATGTTTCTTCTTTTCCTCATTTAATCCCACAACATCCCTGTGAGGTAAGTTAGGCTGAGATGCACTGACTGGTCCATGATCACCCAGAGTGTTTCATGGCTGTGAGTGCGGATTTCATAGCTTCATTGAGTTGGAAGGGACCACAAGGGCCGTCTAGTCCAACCCCCAGCAGTGCAGGAAACCTTTGTCCAATGTGGGGCTTGAACACACAACCCTGAAATTAAAAGGCTCATGCTCTACTGCCTGAGCTATCTGAGCAGACGCTATTCTGGTCTCCCAGGTCCTAGTCCGACACTCTAGCCCCTAACCCCACACTGGCTTAGATGGAGCTTCCACAGAGTTTTGATTATATATCCAGTCTTTACTGAGCATCCATTCTGATTTCTTTACATGAAGGTTATATGACAATGAGAATTCATCCTGCATTGAACTCAGTTGGCTTACAGGGTTTTTATACATCTTCTCATTAATGATGGGTTCATTTCATGCTTTTCAATGCATTTCCCCATCACTTTCCAACCTGCAAAAATTCTTCTTTTTTAAAGTGCATTTGGTCCACTAAAGTGCTTTAATCCACTTTAATTGCACAAACCTGTATTTCCTGGTATGTGCCTGAATCCCTCCCACAGAATACTGTGAGAACAGAGGCATGCTTAGCTGCCCTGTCTTCATTTTGGGTGGAAGAGACCCCTCTAATGTATTCCTGCTTCTCCAATCTGCCAGTCTGGTGTAGTGGTTAAGAGCGGTAGACTCGTAATCTGGTGAACCGGGTTCGCATCTCCGCTCCTCCACCTGCAGCTGCTGGGTGACCTTGGGCCAGTCACACTTCTCTGAAGTCTCTCAGCCCCACTCACCTCACAGAGTGTGTGTTTGTTGTGGGGGGAGGAAGGGAAAGGACATTGTTAGCTGCTTTGAGACTCCTGAAGGGGAGTGAAAGGCGGGGTATCAAATCCAAACTCCTCCTCCTCTTCTTCTTCTTCTTCTTCTTCTTCTTCTTCTTCTTCTTCTTGATAGAGCGTTCGTTGTGATAAAACTGCTGCATGCTGTTTCTCAGTGCCTCAGCCACTTAGGAAAGACAGACCTAAGTGTTGCTTGCTGATCAGCAGCATGTGATGTTGTTTATAACAATGTTCCACTGTGTCACTGAGGTGGATTCCATGCCCTTCTTTCAACTGATGTCATAAGACTCTTTTGGCTTGGAACAAACCCTGCAAAATGGACGGTAGCCACCATTTCCTATCTCCTTAGATTTGATTCATAAACTCTGAAAGCCACTTAGATTTCGGAGAATGCCTGCCAAGCATATAACTCAGGAAGCCTCAGCAGCTATAACACATTTTCATTTTCATTTATTTGGCTACGTTTACATTTCTAACATACCTCTCCCCCCCAAAAAAATCAAGGCAAGTAAGAATATGCTTTCATACTGTTCCATATTATAAAAAAGCAACTAAACAGCACTGCAGAGAAGTAGGATCCAAATCCCAAAACGACTTATATGTAAACAAATAATATATGTAAAGAACTGAACAGTTAAACATAAATTTAGCTAAAATGGTTTGGCTTCTGTCTTCCTCTGGCCTTTAGGAGAAAGGGGTTATCCTTTACTGTAAGTGGTCTGGTTGTAGAGTGTTACTAAACATTTACACATGGGTCCTGACACTACATTATGCATTGTTATTTTTGTAGGGATGTGTATAGATGCTAGAAGGATATATTTATTAGATATTATCCTTCTTTCCTCACAGCAGAGTGCCATCCATTTGCAACTTAAAAAGGAAGCTTAGATAGGCTAGTTTTAGCCTTTTAGTTTAAGTAATCCAGGATGCTTTAAGACAGGATGAATTCTCCCTTCCATTTCCCTCCCATTGTTTCCAACAGAAGGGGGAATCAGACTGGAAAAAGACACAGAAGTGCAACCACTTTTCCTTCTGCCCTGCTGCTGAGAGGCCAGAATAACCATTTTTGGATTCCCCTTCACACACTGACACACGCACCCCTTGCATTCACATTAACACACTTGGCTGGAACTGTGTAATTGGAAGGGGCTGAACCACCTGTTCCAAAATTCCACATGGTACAGTCCCTTCTAGACGGTACCACTTCACAGCGCAGGTTTCAGAACCACATTGATGAATGCTCCTCATATTATGCGGAGGGAGGGGGACAACTACTAGCACACAAAGCAGAAAAGCCCTAACCAAGCCTTCTCTGTTTCCATCCTAGTTTTCTAGGTGCAGGGATTTGGGTCTGTTTCGCAACACGGGAATCATTCAGATACTTGCTCCCCTACTTTCAGTGAGAGTAGGACAGGCCCCAGAAAGAGCTGTACCACATTATGTTCCTCATCTTGCCATTCTGATTGTGCTGCTCCAGTCATGGATTCCTAACTCAGTGCTAGGAAACCTTAGCAGAGGTGGGAAAAGAGGGCAACCACTCCCCTTATTTTGGTTGGTTGAACCACAGTAAAATAATACCAGCTCCCTTTTAAATGGCACCACATCTCTGCTCTCTTAGAAGCATGGTGAGTGAAATTATGTCCGGAGGATCTTTATCGTGGGAGCAGACGTATTTTGCTCTCCTTTCTTCTTAAACTGTGTCTGATTTGCTGACTGGGCTAGCCTGCCAGTCAAAGGAACACGGATCTGTGATTAAATGCCACGATAATCCTGTCAGCTTTATCCCCTGTGAGGGAAGGAGGCGGGTACAGGGAGAAGATGAAAACTGAAACAAGCACCAACATCGTTCTGCTTCCATCCATTTGCTTCTGCTTAATTCTGCACATTTAACATCTTCCCAGCTCAAGTAATTCAAAGGACTAGATTGGGGAAGGCTAATACAGAGGAGTGGCTTGTCTTATCCTTAACTGGGACCCCTGCACTAGTTTTAGCAGCCCAAGTCGAGAACAAAAAGTTTGGTTTTAACCAGTGAGAGAGTTCAGTATGTCTTCCCCTTCCCCACCCTTGACTGCAGCTAAATCTCAGGCAACTGTTTGGGGGCTATTTTTAACCGTACACAATGGACAGCATTAACAATAAGCAGTATAGCCACCCTGGAAGATAAGCAAGAAGGAAAGAGAATCCTTTAGAGCCGCGACGGACGGCAGGCTGTCTCAAGCTACTTTATAGTTTTTCACAATTTCCGCATCTCCTTTCTTGTTTTTTCCCCCAAGTGACTGCATTGATGCGCAAACCATCAAACAAGCACAATAATAATAACAAGAAGAAACGCTCCACGCAAATCTTAACAAAAGCTCTTCCAACACATCCAAGAATGAAAAGCAAAGTAGGACAGAAGCCAAAATAAATTACATTTAAGCTCCAGTCGCTTCAAAGTTCCATTTTAAAAATTAGGACCATCGCAAAGTCTGAGTCATCCTTCCATTTGCGAAGCCCATTAGTTTCAAATGGGGTTTACACAGGAGGCAGATCAGGCCCACTGACTTCAATAGGTTGCAGATTTTAGTGTAATTGATTAATTGGTTCAATTGACTCATTCATTAGGCACAAATTGAAAATGCAAATAATTAATCAGAGCTTAACCTGATCCTCCATTAATGCTGATGGAGCTGTTTTCTACCATTTAGCATGCCTCTTGATTCGGGCCTTTTAAAAGGTTGTTTCTAAATAAATATTTTGCATCATTTGGTGGAGAGAACCTCAAAATATCACTGGTAGTTTGATGGCAATGTTTAGTTACACCCTGATAGTTTTGTAGCAGGAGCCAGGGAAGAGGGGAGGAGAGGGAGGGCAAAGGATTTGAAACTACAGGACAGAAACAAATGGTAAAACCACGAAACCTGGAGGGTCTATGACCAAATCTCCCAACAGTTCAATTTCAGATGAAAGTAGCTTTGGAGAGGGAAAACTTGGATTGGGGAATCTGTGTAGAAGGGAAAGGGATAAGCCCCAGCATCACTATTCAGGTCTCATTTAGAAGGTCTCACAGCTTAAGTAAAAACAGAAACATCACTATGTGCTGTCAGGGTTCTCTCTGATATCTTACTGGTTTTGGCTCAAAACCAGTGGCTCAAAGCTCTAGAGTTGTCACCCAGAGCTTGTCGAGTACCCCAGAGCAATAATGTAAAGAGCGTAGGGATTTGGTGGGAGCAATGTAAGTATAATTGGGGACAGTACAAGACTGGGAGAAAATAAATGACTTGAGATTCATCCAAGCATGAGTTTTGCAAGTTTTGGTAACTGTACTTGGAATAGGGTGTCTAAAGTTGGGCTGCAACAGCCCCTACTGGGGGATTTGTAGTGCCTCATCACAATCCTGGATTTGCATGAAGTGAAGGCAGGTTTCAAAGCAGTAGCGGCCTTAATGTGGTAGTGAGAAAGGAAGAACATTGAGAATGGAGAAAATTGTTGTTTTAAACAAAGGCAGACGTTTCAGTAAAGCAGGGGGAGAGTAACTTGAGAGGGAAATGGCAGTTTTAAGCAACAGCAGAGCTTTGAATAAAACAGGGATGGAACTGAGAGAGGGAAAGTGGTGATTTTAAACAATGGCAAAGGTTTGAGTAGAGTGAGCAGGGGCTGACTTTGAGAGGGAAGCGGCAGCTTAAAACAGTGTTAGGTACAGTGAGAAGGGAATTTGGAAAAGCTCTGTTGTGCTACCTTTTTGATGCTAGCTTCTGTGTTGTACTCACATGTTTCTTCTTGATAAGGGGGGGCGGGTGATTAAAAAAAAACCTCAGTGCCCCTCCACCCCCAATTTACTCAAATTTCTACCACTGTTTAAGGACACCAAGAACGGAAGAACACTGAAAAGAAAAGGGAAATGGCAGTTTTAAATGTCTGCCTCTTCCATTCCACAGCTGCCTCATGATAGTTCAATCAGAGCATGAGATTCTTAATCTCAACGTTGTGGGTTCGAGCCCCATGTTGGGCAGAAGTTTCCTGCATTGCAGGGGGTTGGTCTAGATGACCCTCGTGGTCCCTTCCAAGTCTATGATTCTATGATGTAGAAGCCTCAAATGTCCCATAGTCCTTTCACACAATGTATGTTACTCCTAGTACTATGTATCATGCGCGACATGAAATTCCAGATTCAATGCAGTAATTTAGAAGAGGTGTTTTATTAATAAGCAAACACTCATATATACAACAGGCATCAACTGAACTTTACCTTCACTATCTGAGAGGCTTGCTCTTAAGGTTCTATTCATCTTAAACATAGAGCAACATGTATCAGCATGAGGTGTGTACACAGAGGGGGCCGCGGAATGCAAGACAGGAGGAGGCATGGAAACTGGGAAGGTCTGTGTGCAAAGGAGAGTTGAGAAAAGTAAGGAGAAATTTGAGGGAGAAGGTGCAAATGGGGGTGCAAAGAGGGGCTGCAATAAGGAGAGAGTAGGAGGCACAGAAATGGCGGTGAAGGTAACAGCAGGGACATGAAAGGCTCTGAAGAACTGGAGAAGAAGGTGGCTTTATAATTTGGTGGAAGGTGAAAGGGGTGCTTAGTAGTTGCAGCATGTGGGAGGGGGAATCTCCAAGCAGTTTCCATGGGTGCTTTATGTGCAGTGGGGATTAAACAAAAGGAGGGGGGCATGAACATGAGGGTGATGGTGGAAACAGGGTTGCTGTTGAATAGTGACTTCAGAAATGGGGTTGAGGTCCAAAATAATTTATTAATATTATTATTATTTAAAACATTACCAGTATCCCACCAGCTCATATGTCCAAAATGGCAAAGAAAACTTAACAAATTTGTATTCCAATCGGAAAGACCACACATTAAAACATCTTTCCTGTAACTTCACCCAACGGTTGGATGGTAGGGCCTCCCAAGTCTAAAGAGCTATTACAACGCATGTCAGCTCAGCAACATGACAGACCTAATGTCTGTTCATAAGGGAACTCAACGGAGTGCATAAGAGAACCTGGAAATAGATGGTGTCCTTGTAAAAGTAATACCTTTTTTATAAAACTTAAAATAGACTACTCTCTTTACACTGGCTTACAAATCCATTCACACTTACAGCTTTCAAGATTTGTACAAAATGGGCAAAGGTTCTGGTCCCAGGCCTCTCGCCCATTATTCCATTACAGTTCTGCCCAGTTTTCAGAAATGAGATTGGGAAGGTGAAAAGCAAGCGTAGCACAGTAGTTGCTGGGATTGGAAGAGGAATCTCTAGGGCAGAGTGGTCCAATGTGGGGCCTGAGGACTGCATGCAGCCCTCAAGGCCTGTTTTTGGTGGTCCTCAGCAATGTTATACAACCCCCAGCCCCTCCCCACCTACTTCCCAAAGCCTAGTTAGTGCTTTCCCAGCTTGACTTCCGCTGTTGGAGCTGTGCTGGAGGATAGAGAAGAACAGCAGAGTAGGAGTGGTCAGAAGGTCGGTAGCCATTCCTGTCCATCACCTGCTCCATCTAGTGATAAAAGTGGACAGCTCCACAACTCCACTGTACAGCCAAATCAGAAAGCATCTATTTGGTAAACATAGGCATATGCCTAGTTTCTTTCTAAGAGTGTCTGAGGAACCTTATCTATCCATACTGGTGCCTACTTCTTTGACCTTTGAGAAGACAAGGCAAGGAGCTCTCTGGGTGGCTTAAGTGGTCATTAATCAACTACAGACCAAGACAATACACTCGTAACAAACCTGCCATTCTCCTTGAAATAACTCGTGACAACCTTATTTTCCAGGGCCCTTACATTTTACACAAGGGGATACTGTCCCAATATAGATCCAAGCTTGAGAGCAGCGGACACTATTAGAGAGGCGGAACAGGTCGGTGGAGAAGCCTATGAATAGAAAACACAGCGTCAGGCCCACACTTGAACCTGAATCTCCATGGCTCTGATGAATGGAGCCAATGAATGTGCCTCCCTGCCAATGTGGCCAGCTGCTCTTGAAGGCTCATTTGAAACAACGACAAACCTTTCATTAGTCGGGGAGTGATTGCCAAATCATGACACAGCCTTTTCCCTGCTTTCCAACTGTGCCTGCCCATTGCAGCTGTTGGGTCTGCTTTTGCTTTGGACAGTGAGAACAGCAAGGCATTTTCGTGCCTTTTCTAAAAGCCGTCAGCAGGGACCATTACAAGCATCTGAGATATGGTCTCCCTCTTAACTCAGCTGCTGGGGCATGACTCCAGAGCTGGCCCAAGGCACTTTGCCTGATGGTGTCCCCCCAATTCTACATGCAGAAGTCAGCCAAACAGGCACTTAGCTCTTTCTTCAACACTGGCAACAGGACAGCATCTTCCACTTCTCCGGGAGTTCCCCCAATCTGTGGTCCATGAGCTTCAGTCAGGTGGTGCACAGCATGTCTGTAAAAACAGAATTAAAAACCATGCAGTATCTAGCATATTGCAACTGCTACAACAGGCAGAAAAACCATTAAGTGGTCCACCAAGACACTCAGCAATTTCCAAGTGCTTCATTGGCAGAGATATGAAAGCCTGGGAAAACTGGAGTGGGGAATGGGGCCCTCCGCATTTTGCTGGGTTTTTTTTTAATTCGCAGGTCTTCATATTTATATTGGGGGGAAGCAGTTAGGAACCACTGCCCTCTGCTAAGGGCAGCAGGCTAGCTTAGGGGATGCAGATATCTTTTCCCTGTAAGATACTCTTAATTGTTTAAGGCAGTTCTTACCCCATTGTATCCCACCACTAGAACGACTTCCAGTGTGGCTGAGAGCAAACATCAGAACAGTCAATCATCCGTCTCATATCCTCCCACGTTCACCCTTTTTTAAACATCCATCCATCCACCATCCAATTATGAATATTTTTATGTTGCATATATGAATGCTCTATGTTCTTGCCAGCTAATTATGAGACAACAAGAATAGTGTTCTGGCTTTTCTAGGAATGGAATTGAAGATGCATACACAAACACGCATCTACATAATTATTATTATTTATTGAATTTATATACCCAGAGGTCTCAGGGTGGTTCTCAGAACAAAAACAAAATATAAATCCACAAAATATATAATCAAAATAACAACCCAATAATCCGCCCCCAAAGAAAACCCCACATTTTAAAAGGGCATAGGATGTCAATCAAATCAACCAAAGGCCTGGTTAAAGAGGAACGTTTTTGCCTGGTGCCTAAAGGTGTATAATGAAAGTGCCAGACAAACTTCCCTGGGGAGACCATTCCAGACAGGGAGCCACTGCAGAGAAGGCCCGTTCTCGTGTTGCCACGCTCCAGACCTCTGGAAGAGGAGGTATATGAAGAAGGGCCTCAGAAGATGATTTCGGGGTCCAGGTAGCTTCCTATAATCATGTTCCTATAGAACCCAAAGTACCGCTCCTGTTATCTCATAATTAACTGGCATCAGCACAGGATGTTCAGCTCATTTATTCTTCCAATCAGGACAGCTGCTAAGTGTCTGAGGACTAGGAATCTCAAACGCTTGAATAAGCACTTTTTTTAAAAAATGTAGATTTATTTAGAACTTTTGTATTCCGCTCTTCAGCCTGAAAAGGCTCCCAGAGCAGCTTACAAACCATCAGTTGAAACAAGACAGTCCCTCCCGCAGGCTTGCAACTGAAAAGACACAACACACAAGGGAACAGGAACAGGGAGGAGGGGGAACTCAGGTGCCAATTGCTGAAGTTAAATAGCAGCTCTTACAGTGAGCAGCTGGAACCAGTTGAGGGACAGGAGGTGACTGATGGAGTTGACCTTTCAGATCAGTTGTCCCTACAGCTAACTTACAAGGCAAGATGTGTCTGGAGAGCAGACTGCTTCATGTGGGCTAACCTGTGTGCTACTGTTGATGCCTTTCCCTTCCCAGCTGTTCAATCTTTCTAATGTCTTTTATTCTCCTAAGTTCAGTGGTGCAATGCAATTACACTATTGAGAAAGCCATATTTGTTGGTAGAATGATTATTAGAAAGGAAAGTTGATTATAAATATTTGTTGATAAAAAGGAACTCATAAGTGAGAAATATTTATTGGGAAATAACTGTGTAATGCTGTATATTCTGTACAACCATGTATAAAGATCTCCACATTTGATGTAATCAGTGATGTATGCTAAAAACAGAAGACGATCATCATGGGTTAGATCTGTTATGGACAAAGCTCCTGCTTCCCCAACACCTTAGAATTGCACCTTTACTATTAAATGGAAAATTATTTTGTGAGTAACACATTTCCCTAGAAAATCACTGTGAAACTGCATACAATTTGTCAATTTCATAACCTGAGAGCCAAGTCACATATTATGTGGCAGCCAGTTTGCACTAGCACCCTCCATTGTTTCCCCTAGCAACCATCAAATGTTTCATGTGATTAGAGGCTTCTTAAACAGAGGTTGGATGGCCATCTGTCAGGGATTCTTTAGCTGAGCTTCCTGCATTGCAGGGGGTTGGACTAGATGGCCCCTGGGGTCCCTTCCAACTCTACAATTGCACGATTCTAGGAGCATCACCAGAGAACCAGAACTGGCTGCAGCCCCCTGTCACATGCCCATGGCGTGTTCAGGAATATGCATTTGCCCCTTGTACTTTGTGCATTTATTACTCCAGCGTAACCTGGCTGACACATAAAGCGTGAAACATTCTTACATTCTAGTGGTGATGCGTAGAAGTGATTGGGAGAAGAACGGACTTGCTGAAAACCAAACAGAAGAAATCTGATCACAGACTATTGTCTTGACAAAGAACCCAGAGCCTGCAAAGCATACCAAACAGTTTTATCTATTTAATGTTTCAGTGAGCCCTAGGAGCTTTGGGCTTCTGCTTGTTCCCTCTCAGAGAAATCCACTGTCTTGAAAGCATCAGAGATTCAAAGGAAAGGCTGGTTTTGTTGAAAACAGAATGTGCAGCAAAAGGTAGATTGCAAATATTTTGCTCGCTCTGCATATTTCAGTGCTTGCTCCACAGCTAAGGGTGCATTTACACCTACCTTCTCAAGCGGCAGAAATTAACTCAAGAGGCAACTTCAGCAGTAAAGTACGGCACTTCTGTGCCGTCCACACTGCCAACTCAGTGGTGAGTAAACTGCTACTTATTTTGGTGCATTCACACCTACTGGGATTAAGTACTTTCACGCTGAAGTGACTGATGCTGTTTCAGAGGGTAAATGTTAATGGCCTTAGGAGATGGAGGTATTTCTGAATACACTGTTTTCTTTTGTTTTTTCAAGAAGAACTCTATGATCTTCTCAAGTGGCACCCACTGTGTGCATGGTGTTGTTTTTTTAAAAAAAATCAACAACCAGTTAATATTGTACATGGTATTAATCTGCAAATTTTGAAATCACTGAGCAGAGTTGTGTTATCAAAAGAAACTGTGCTAAACTCATATATTTTTTATATCTGTGGCGTTTTCCTATTAGTACAGAGTGGTGAACGAGTATCCTTGTAGCTGACTTGCAAGAGTGAAATATTCAGAGTAAATATGAACATGCAGAAAATATTTGTAATGTTAACCGTTCTGATGATTTATTGAAAATAGTCTGCCAAAGATCATTCTCTATCCGTGATGTGTATTTTCTCTCTCTCGTTATGGATCTCATTGTGGCTATGGCTACTCGATCACCTGCACTCTTCCTTGAGATTCACTCTTTTGTACGATGATGTGGAAAGAGGGTCAGACATTTTATTTTATGGCAGAGGGTAGCTTTTCACTGGCTAACAGCCGTTGAAAAGAAATGCATTATAATATGTGAACAGCATCTCGAAAAAGTAGGCTGGAAGGAATCTCAATGATTATTTAGTGGGAGGGTGCTCAGCACTGAGGCAGGATAAAGTAAACAAACGTTGCACAACTGCAGGCTCTAGGCCTAATACAGCAAAGGGTGACCCATGCACAAAGGGTTGCTTAAGGAGCACAACATTCTTCCCATTCAACAATCCAGTCTGCATGTGCCAAGGAGATCCCAATCAAGAGGCCAAGAAGCACAAGAGCAGGTGGTGTGCCACTAATGTGCTCATGGACACCTAGCCTGGCTTTTTCCTTGCTGTGGAAGGAAAGCAGTTGGGCCACTCCCGTCTATTAATCATTGGCTCCAGGGAGCAGGGTCTGTGTGAGGGCTATTACGCTCACAAATCTGTGGATCAGGGCATTTGGCTGCAACCTAGAATATCAAGAGCCATGCCTATATCTGAGCTTTCATTGTCATTTCTGCTGCAGTGGTTCATACTGCTGAAGAGGATAGCAGCTGCTCAGTTTGAAAATTGGCTTGTCTCTTCAGTTGTCAGAACTGCTGGAACGGAAGCTTCAGCACAACATCTGGCTATGTGCACAGTTCTCTGCTGTGCAGGCAAATCACTTCTTTGCACTGTGGCCAGCTAATTTCAATAATATATTTAACTGAGACACCTCCCCACAAACACCTGTAATCCAGAAAGATCTGAAGACACCACTTGTGACTTTGATCATAGAAACACTTGCATAGTTTATTTATTTTACATACATAGCCTGGTTTTAGTCAAATAACAATGGGTTTAAAAGGATACAATATCATCATTCTAATATTAAATTTAGAATCAATTTTTGATTGAAACCTAAAAATATGGTGTTGCTGGTGCTATACATATTTGGCCCAGCCACCAAATCTAACAGAAAGATCTTGCAGTGGTTGTATTTCCACATTATTCGTTAAATTAGATTCAAACCTAATTGTCATGACTAAGAACCCAAGGAATTATAGCTCTCTGCAGGAGGTGGCATTCTCTAAGATTTTTCAGAGGCTTCGGAGAATTACAGTTCCTGGGATTCTGCAGGGGAGGGGAGCCATGGCAATTAATTCATATTGAAACCAGTTAGAATTCAGTCTTAGGCTTCAGTGGGATGCAATTCCATAATTGTGGGACAGCCACCAAGAATGCCTCTCTATGCATCCTCCCTGTCTAAACAAAATATATGGAAGGGATAAATAGCTTTAAATCATTAGCTTGCTCCTTAAAGGTTTACAGCACTGCTGTCCTGGGCTGAGAAAACACCACAGTGCAGATCTGAGACATTTTTAAAAACCCAAAGAGGCTGATATAGAACACTTCCCCTAAAATATTATGTTATAAACAACAACACACTAGGAGATAAATTGCATCCTAAAGTAATACATACTAAAGAGAATTACATTGCAAGGCATATAGAGTTGAATTACAACTTATATAGGTCAAGTTGGCAGGTTTGTCTAGGACAGTGTTTCTAAACCTGTGGGTCCCCAGATGTTGTTGGACTACAACTCCCATCATCCCTGACCACTGGTCATGCTGGCTAGGAATGATGGGAGTTGTAGTCCAACAACATCTGGGGACCCACAGGTTGAGAAACACTGGTCTAGGATAAGGTGTGCTGCCTGTAGCAATCCCATTAAGGTGAACCCCTCGGTTCTGTATCACCAGGTGTTGCTCCTTCCCCCCAAATAGATGAGAATCCCCCAGAACCAAGAATTATATGTTCACATAAGAATAAATGCAGAACTCTGGATTGGAGGAGAAGATGGAGTTAATTCTCTCACCATGATATGTGCTTAAAAATACTGATGCAGATGTTGGGTTGGAACCAACCCTTGTATGTTTAGGGTAGATCCCCTGAAATCAGTGGGACTTGAGTTAGTCATGACTGCTCTAAGCATGGACTAGGGCTACAGTCCTATGCACAACTACCAGGAAGTTAAGTCCCAATGAACTCAGTAGGACTGTAAATCAATATGCACTGTAAATCTGTGCATAGGGTTGCATTGCAAATAATTTATTCGAAACATAAGGCTTATATTATATTATAGTACATTGTTTTAATAAAAGCTTATTACAGTTACAGGGCAGAGAAAACCCGCCAGAACAAACATACCAAATTAAACTCACACAACCCTGTGGCTTTGCAAGACAGAAAAAGAGGGGAGAGAATTAATTCACAAAATTAATTTTCACTTAAGATAGCATCCCTTGAAAGCAATGGATTTTTCTTATCCATTGTGATTGTTTTTAGGCTTGTTTCTTCTTCGAGTAAGATGAACTCTGGTGTAATCTTTTCAAAAAGGGAACATGTGAACATTTTGGGCTCAGGTATTTTATTTCTGAGCAGAGCCATAATTTCTTATTTAAAAATAATAAAGGAACTTTATAAGAATTCATTGGTTTAAGGGTACCGAATCCAACAAAGCACTTAAGGTGGTGCTTTAAGATGGATCAGGAACCTACTAAATACCATAATGTATAAAGTGTATTTTCTAAGTTTTAATGTTTGTGTTTTGTGACTCGAGATGCCCAATCTGGTCAGTCTTTAAAAATAAAAATAAAATAAAGAGTAAACCTAACATCGTGACTATATATGTCGAGAAGCTGGACATTAAATGAACGTGATGTTCGCATAGCATTGTTGTTATATCCATGTGATTTTAAAATGGTTAGCAATTTTTGTAGCCATGGGAACAACATGAAGATGAATACCTAGTACTATGTACAATCATCTCTCTGTGTCCACCAGAACCCAACTGCGGTGTGGCGGGTCATTGAAAAAGATTCATGCAAGTTGGCTTGAAAAAGAAGAAGAAGAAAACAACAACCTGGGTTTATGATCACTGTGCATTTTGTTAACAAGTGAATTCAAATAGTTTTATTTTTACCAAAACTGATAATCTTTATTCCAGTGTAAATGCAATTGCTGATTTAAAAAGAAAAAAAAGAAACAAACAAAATATATGTATATTATTTGGATGGTTTATATCATCTTTGTCTAAATACATTATAATGGAAATATGTTAAAAGGTGTGTCATACCACAGTACAAAAATAAATGACTTTTTTCCTGCATGCTTGCCTGAGGTATGTTGTGATTTGAATTGCCTTATAAGCCAAACGAAACGAAAGAGGAAAAAAGAAGGTTGTATGTTACTACATAACTCAGAAATGCTTGGACATTGTTTCATCACATTACATGTGTATTTGATGCTGTGTTATGTCAAAATTCGGACAAGTTGTCTGTCATTCTATGTATGTTGTGGGAGACCTTTTATCTTGTTAAGCTGTATTGTGTAAACCTCTCATTGCCTGAAATAGTCAGAGTTGTATAACTCAGTGTCTCCAACTAACTGTTTCCTAAACTTAACACATTTCCTAACACTAAAATATAGATGTTTGTAAATTCTTCATTCATTTTGTCTCCTCTTATGTATTCCAAATCAGGCTTTTATCTCATGAGGGAAGCAACAACCTTCCATTGCATTTAACAAGTCTCCAGAACATTGTTGTCTCTTCACAATATATGTCAGCTAAGTTTCATTCAGCAAACGCACCTAGAATTATGAAAATGTTTAGCTTGCTTCTGTGGTCCAATCTAACATGTTCTTGTACACTGTTTGTATTCCACTCCACTCCCTCCCTCCCCATCATGCTTTCTGCGACATTTCCTTATTTAGGGCATAAAAACAATAGTTGTCATATAAGATAGTCTTTGCCAAGCCCTCCAGATGTTTTGTGCTACAACTCCCAGCAACCTAGGTGCTGGGGGTCCAAAACATCTGGAGGGCACTCAGCTTGACAAAGACTGCTATAAAATAACACACACTTCTTCCGCCGTGGGATTTATTTATTTCATTTTAAAATTATATGTTGCTCGGTTGTATAAAACCTGAAAGCAGTTTACAAAAGCGATTGACTGGAGAAGCTTGCAAGGACTCCAGTATCACAGGTAAGTGCTCTGTTTAGATTTCGCAAGAACCACCAAAAACTGGCTTTCCAAACTTCACCTGAGAACAATACGGACCTCTGGCCTGGCTACCACCAAAACTCTGAGAGAGTGGGGTGCAGAGAACATTTTGTCTGTTATACACATTCATATAAATTGCATGCACAGGAACAATAGGGTCCTATGGAGCGCACATGTCTCTCACTGCCCACACCACATGTGGGTGAGGTTTGTTCTGAACTGTTGATGATGTATTGTAGCAGCCTTTGGTACTTTTATGTGAAAGCAGGCTCTAACAGACTCATTAAAACAACGTAAGGAATATGGCCCTCAGCAAAGTGAATGTGTAGGGAGTGGGGAGGCTGGTCAATGATCCAGTGGCGTAGCGTGGGGGGTGCCAGGGGTGCCGGCCGCACCGGGCGCAACATCTGGGGGGGGCGCTCGCTGCCTCTGGAGTCGCCGAAGAGCCTCGGGCGCAGGCTGTAGCAGAGCCGCATGTCTCACGGCGCCCGGCTGAAGGCGCCCGGCAGGCAGCGGCTCTCAGCCCTCGCCGCGGAGGACACGCCAGGCAGCCCCTCTTCACAGCCCCGCCTCCGCCGCTGCTGCTGCAGCTGCTGGGCCGTTGAATTTTCCTCGCCTCTCTGCCCCCCTCCTCCTCCGGGCAAGCGGCGTTGTTTGGGCGGCAGCGGGGGGCGCAAATTACTTGCCTTGCCCCGGGTTAGGGGGCGCAAATTACTTGCATTGCCCCGGGTGCTTACAACTCACGCTACGCCGCTGCAATGATCTTTAGTATGACAATGGCAGAAGGGACTCACCAGGTGTTGCTTCTCAGCGGAGAGAAGGGCTATGCAGAAGAGAGGTCAGCATGGTGCAAACTAACCAGCAAAACAAATCCAGTATATTTGCACCACTGTGGTCTAAACCACTGAGCCTCTTGGGCTTGCCGATCAGAAGGTCGGTGGTTCAAATCCCCGCAACGGGGTGAACCACCATTGCTGCTGCCAACCTAGTAGTTCGAAAGCACACAAAAGTGCAAGTAGATAAATAGGTACCACTCCAGCGGGAAGGTAAATGGCGTTTCCGTGCGCTGCTCTGGTTTTGGTGTTCCGTTGTGCTAGAAGCAGCTTAGTCATGCTGGCCGTATGACCCGGAAATACTGTTTGCGGACAAATGTTGGCTCCTTCGGCCTGTAAAGCGAGATGAGTGCCGCAACCCCAGAGTCGTCTGCGAGGTAAAGAGGCCCTTTACCTTTACCTTTAACCTCCCCACCACATTACCCTTGCTTTCTCCCTCCCAGTAAGCAACAGCAAACCAGCTGCCAGAAAGGTAGGGTAGCAGCTCTGCCCCACTCAGCAAGTCACTTCCCAAATTCTTTGATAGCAAACACTTCATATGGAGGATATTTGTGGTTTTCCATTGTTTGGAAAGTTCTATTTGGGTAAGTAGTGTGTATTTAAAAGAATTATTCACAAAGCATTTGTTGTCTTTCTGTATGCTCAATAGCATTTCTATGAACAAAATACAAACACTGAGACCACCACTGCTTTTTTAAAGGATTTTATGCCCTTAGCATGCATTATCTATAAATATGAACAATTCCACACACAGAACATGGAACAAGATTGCATGAGGGATGTGTACAAATCAGTAGCATTGTATTTTTAGTATGCCACATTCGTGGCACAACTAGAGTTTTAAAAACCCTAAGCAAAATATCACTAATCATATCATATATAAATAATATACCGTAGATCGTATTTATCATGGTAGCAAAAAACACAGGCATAGTCTCACAAATTTTATTAGTCCGTTGCTGTGTGGATATATTTATTTATTTATTTATTTATTTACTTTTACATCCCACCTGAGGATCTCGGGGTGATATACATGATTCTCACCACCACAACTTTTATCATTACAGCAACACTCTGTAAGCCAGACCTTACCAAATTTTTCATGTTGATGACACACTTTTTAGACATGTATCATTTCGCGACACAGTAATTCAGTTTTACTAGCAAATCGGAGGTTAAACTAAACCCTTCTTTCCAGTCCTGGGAGGAGCATGAAGAGCATTCGTCTGACACACCAACACACTGCAGCTGACGCACAAACATGTCACGACACACTGTTTGGAAAACTCTGCTCTAAGCTGCACAACACAGTAGTTCAAAACAGACACCATTTTGTAAATACCGACAGGCCCCTTTTGACATTAGCCCAGTGGCATATGAGGTGCTGCCGCAGCACTGCACCAACAACACTGAGATAGCACTGAAAAGCCTGAGCTCTTGTGAGTTTATTATCTATGGTTCTTAAGCTGTGAGGTATGCCCACACCAGGTGAGGAACAAAATACCTGGAAAGGTGCATGCAAAGCTCCAGAGGTGGAGAGGCCCATAACAAGCAAGGTGTGCAACACTTACCTGTCAGCAGGAGGCGTTTCATACTGTAGCCGCCCAAGTTGCTGTGGTAGCTGCTGAGTGAAGTCTTGAAGGTTGTAGAGGCAGGCAGCACGTGGCCACTTCCGACTACCTCAGCTCTACTCCTGCTTCCTTCCCCAACTCACTGGTCTTACAAAAGAGTCTAAGGCACCCCTTTTCTAATGCCAGCACACTTAAGTGTGCCATATTGGTTCATCCCCATCAACATTGCGGCTGACAGTCTGTCTGTCATGTATAATATCTGTTATGTGGAGTTGGACACACACAGGCACTGTCAGCCTGAGATTTTTCCGCCTGAGGCAAAGGACAATATGGCCTCCACACCACTTCCATTTTACATGCAGAAGCTGACTGGACTGAATCTCATTTTGGAACTGGCAATGAGGACAGCATTCTCCTGAGGACAGCAGAACAGCTTAGGGGGCACAGGGCAAGCTAGCCTCAAAAATTTGCCACCACACCATAGCATCTACCGTCTGAGGCAGCTGCCTTACCCTGCCCAATGGTGGGGCCAGCTCTGCCTGCCAGCAGCCATCCCCTAGTGCAGGTTATTTTTTTTATAATGTTTTTTTATTATGATATTTATTAGTTGCTTTCCCTACCGAGTAAGTCAAAGTGACTTACAGTAAATCAATAAAAACCTAAAAACACAGCAGCTTAGGGTTACCATGTGTCCTCCTTTTCCAGGACACATCCTCTTTTTCAAGGGTAAAAATTATGTCCGGGTGGATTTTTTTAATTTGCCAAAATGTCTCTGGCTATACTTTCTGGATGAGACATAGGCATAACCTGGTGGCTGAAGACTTGCTTTCCTCTTCTCTTCCCCTGCCCCAATTGGCAATATATCACACCTTCTGTAGCCAACACATAGTAGGGGTATTTAAAATGAGAGTTGTCACAGCGTCCGCTCTTTTTGCTCTTCAAAATATGCCAACCCTGGTAACACAGCTAAATGAAAAGGCAGGACTAAAGGCCCCACCCCACTAAAAGAGGCCGCCATTGAAGGCCAAAAGCCCGGGGGGGGGGGAGAAACGTGTCTCCCTGATGCCTAAAACCGGATAAAGATGGTGCCAGGTGTGTCTCCTTACACATGCACAGGCAGGTGCCTTTGGGATCAGCCCAAACATTTGTGGTCTTTGTTGGGGCTGGTTCCTATGGCTAAGTTCCTCCTTACTCTTGTGTAAACAACCATGGGGCCGGCCTTAGGTGAGTGTGAACTGTGGCCCCTCTTCCCCTCCCAGAGCTACAATTCCCAGAGTTCCCTATGAAACCCCTCTCAGAATTGTAAGTCTGGGAGGGGGAAAGGGGGGGTCTCCTAGCAACTCTCACTGTCCTAAACAAATAATGGTTTGTTGTGTTTATACCCCCACCTTACCTCCAAGGAGCTCAACATGGCATACATGATTCTTCCTCTCTCCATATTATCTTTACAACACCCTTGTGAGGTAGCTGACCTTTGGATGAAAACAACCAGCCGACTGTAACCAACGTATTCACTGTCCCATTTTCCACCCCACTGTGCAATAAGCCCTGCACAAGTGTTTTAGCAACTTAAAACTATATCCGATATTTACACAGTACAATATATGCTTGCTGGGCCTGACTGCTGCTCCATGGGCTGTGGAGGAAAACATGGTGACATTTTGCTGTAACCATGGAAACCACCACAGTGGAAAGCAAATTCCCTGAGAAAGGATATGTATAGCTAAGTGCGATACAGCCCCCTCCTCTATGGCTCCGTTCTGAATGCCGGAAATTCTTATTTCCAATAAAGAATGCTCCGGGCTTGAGGGTTTTAGTGAGGCAATTATAGAATCCCCACATCTCCCCAGATAAAATCCTGCCAATTTTGCCTGCCATGTCCTGTCGTCGTTCAGGCTGGGACACGAGGACGAGGGCCTCCCTTGACCCATTGTTTGCCTACCAGAGGCCTATGGTTTATTAAGAATCGCAAATGGAGCTTTCCCCTCCACACTCACGTTCACAGAGTTCATTTATTGCCCATCCCTGACTATATATATGAGTCCATACAAGATTCAGATTTTTAAATTTATGCATTTATTTATCTTATTATTACGCTTATATTCTGCCTTTCCTCCAAGGAGCTCCAGGTAACGTGCATGGTTCTCCTGCTCCCCAATTTTTTTCTGTACAACAACCCTGTGAGGTAGATTAGGCTGAGAGACAGCAACAGGCCTAAGGTCACCCAGCGTGCTTCATGACTCTGCGGGGATTTGAACCCTGGCCTCCCAGGTCCTGGTCTGACACTCCAGGGGTCGGCAACCTAAGGCCCATGGGCCACAAGCGGCCCATGGGGGTCGTTTAACCGGCCCATGGACCCCCGGCGACACTGGCCGGCTTCCCATTGGCTGCAGGAAGCTCCTGCAGCCAATGGGAAGCTGTGCACGCCTCCTCCATGCCGGAAGGAGCGCCAAAAATAGTGTTTGTGCATGCGTGCGCATGCATGCACTCCAGTCCACCGCGGCATCTGCGGGACTGTGAACAGGCCGAAGCCACAAAAACTTTGCCGACCCTGCTCTAACCACTACACCGCACTGGAGGTGCTTTTAATTTAGGGGTTAAGTTTTTCCCAGTGTGAATGCATCTCATCCTCTTCATGGCACGGCATAAAGATAAAGCTGTCATGCCTCCTGCCAAAGATATTATGGAAGGCTGAGTTTGCAGAAAGCAGAGTGACTTTAGCTGCACTCTGGGGAAAATATCCTGCCAAAAGCCAAGGAGCGGGAGGGAAGTAAATCTGGAAGCAGCAACCGAGAACCCCTCTCCTCACTGAATGATTTAGAGCTTTTCTTCAACATGCTTTGATGTAGAATCTGCAGAGCAGTAATTGAAGAAAAGCTTGTAGGATATAAATCATAATTAAAGTGAAATGTCCCTGCCTTCAATCTTGGAGAGGAGGGACTTGGAGCCGCTGAAATATGTAGGGAGGTGGGCTAATGATTATGGAAAGTAATCACGGCTTTGGAGGACTGGTGGAAGGAGTCATAGAATTAGCTAGCAGGACCAGTAGTCAGGGCTGATGGGAATTGTAGTCCAGAAACAGCTGGTGACCCAAGTCTGAGAAACCCTGCTTTAAAGTATGGACCTGTGCCGAGAAGCATGGCATGAAAATAATCTGGATCAGTCCATACTGTTTGGGGTAAACAAAAAAGTGGGGCAGGAGGTGGAGTGGAATGGGGCATGGCTGGTGGATCACCCTACATTGCAGCATTTTGTTATGGGTCCCACTTGCTACAAGTATTACCAAAATAACATCTACAGGAATGCAAAGCCATCAACCCAAGATTTCCCCACCCCCAACAATAAATAATTATTACAGTGTTACCTCGGGTTACATACGCTTCAGGTTAAGAACTTTGCTTCAGGATGAGAACAGAAATCGGGCTCCGGCGGCGCAGCAGCAGTGGGAGGCCCCATTAGCTAAAGTGGTGCTTCAGGTTAAGAACAGTTTCAGGTTACGTACGGCCCTCCGGAACGTATTAAGTACTTAACCCGAGGTACCACTGTATAACTAACTCAAGCAATAATCTATTAACAAGCATATATACAAAAACTATGCATCTTTCATTTCTGATGGCGATGTCTCTGGTTTCCATTTGGGTTGAAATTTGCTGGTGACATTATTTCAGGGATTTACTAAGGGAGAGAAGATGACTCCTGGAAATACATATGATGGATAATAACATGTCGCAGTTAATGTACCTGTGACCATCCCGAAAGAAGGCAATGGAAATGTTGCCTGAGAAAAGAGAGTAAAGGCATCAGACAACTCCTTTACTGCAATCAGGAGAAAGGTCGCAAGCCTTAGCTGTTAATCATCTCAGAATCCCAGCATGGTATTAATGCAGCTGCTTTCTATAGCTCCAGTATATTAGCAGAGTCAAGTCACGTTATATTAAACTAGGAACACAGACACAGGAAAGCTGGATCTGAAATCAGAATGATACTTTCATGCAATTGTGAAATGGTGTGGAATATTGGTTGTTGTTGTTGTTAACATTAGTGGGTGAGATCCACTTCCATGCCTGCAAAATGGACCTTAAGTTGCCCATTCATGTTGTGGAAGTTCTCCCATATGAAATTATTCACTGCTATTGAGTTCAAAGAGATTGTTTTCATGGCTGCCAGCTCTTGCCTGCATGGGACTATTCGCCTGAGGTAAAGTGAACTGAATCAGGATGTGAGTTTGTCTAGAACTCTTGAAATTCCACCAAACTATTACATAGTTAAAGAGGGTTAAAGAGTTAATAGTTAAAGAGGGTCTTCTTTTTTCTACAGAAATAGAGAGTTGGATCCAGCCTAAGTAGTGCTAAGTAGTCCATTGAAACCCATATGAAAAGTGAATCATGATCAAAGCAGATCTCATTGATTTCAATAGTATGTACCTAAGGACTATAACTGAAGGGCTGTATCCACTTACCTGGTGAGCCCCACTGAACACAATGAGATGTGCTTCTGGTGTGATGGTACATTTTGAAGTGGTGGAGCTCATCATGGCATCCTCAACAGCCATACACACACACACACACACACACACACACACACACACCAGGGGAATCTCAAAACTCATGGGCCGATGAGCACTTACTGTTCCCAACCCTAACCCTGAGGAAAGCCATCTAATTAGACTTTAATTTGATTCTGACCTGTTTTTAGGAGGTAATTTAATTATCGTTTGATTTTATACTAATGTTATATATCTGATGTTAGCCACCCTAAGCCTGACTTCGGCCAGGGAGGGCGGGATATAAATAAAAGTTTGTTATTATTATTTTGATGATGAGGATGGTGATGATGTTGATCCAGTAATATAGATGCAAACTTCCACACCAGAGAATGGCAACAGAGCATACAGTAATACCCTATTTATCAGACTCATTATGGCCACAGTCCTATGCAGTTTCCTGGAAGTAAGCTCACTTCTGCTTGCATAGTAAACTAAACTTGTGGAATACACTGAGAGCTTTAACAAAAGATCTTCAGCCAGCTGAAATACAAATATTAGCTTTTAATCAGAAATGCAAACAATCTGGCAAAGTAGTGTTACCATTTAAACTACTTGTATGAGGTAGGGACACCATCAAAGAAAAGGAAAGGGGCCGGCCTCTGACTATTTTCCTCATTTGCTGGCTTCCTTTAAGCTAATGTTAAAAAAACAACCTTAAAAGACTCATTATCACCTCATTCACTTGCCAGAGCCCAGCGGATCTCTCAATCCCCCAGGTACTCCAGCAGATCGTTCCTGTTCTGAAGAAAGTTCTGGCGCTCTACAGCCTCACATCTCCCCACTGGAGAGGTATAGGATTGTGCTGCAACTTAGGTTGGGTATAAACCATAGGCCAAATGTCCTGAATTGTTTTTTGTTTTGTTTTTTAGGAAGATATGAAGGTTCACCACCCATTATACTTTCACAACAATGGATTAGAAAATCTGTGTGCATTCTGAGCACTGAAAATGCAATCTAAACTGGGGAAAGATATATAAAAAGGTGTGCAACCTTTGTTTAACAAAATGAAAAAGTAATATCATTGCAGCGAATTTGGTTTTATTTCAAAGAACAACAAAAACGACAACAAAAAGAACTGGAGTTCCATATTTTTTTAAAAAATATATTTTTGTGTGGTGAGTGAAAGAGAAAGAAAGGGGAGGAAATGTAGCTTCTTATCTGATCTTGATTCTTTGTAAGTAACCTGATCATTATGCTGCATATTATCTTGGTTTGTTGTTGCTTAGCTCAGAGGCAAAAATGTAGCTTTTCGCATAAGTAACCTCTTACATCTTTTTATTTAGGTTATTACAAAAGAATCTCCAATTAAATAAATCAAATGGGTCTTTTTAGGTCTGTTTCAGCCCAGTTTATGCAGACTGTCGGTGCACAAGTAATTACTGCAAACGGTGGACCCAGAGAGCAGATCAGGTTATATATTATACAGTACCTTCAAATATTCAGTGCAGTGCTGATGATGATCGCACTTACGATATTGCATACTGTGATATGCCTCTGAATTCAGTCCCTGCCAGTTTGCCTTTCCAAATATATTTGGCTACTTACTTGCACGCAATGGAAGTAATAATCCATAATTGTCTCTTGTTAGGGTTCACATTGATTTGAACCCTCCAAGATATGTGTGTGCGGAAATACTCCCTTACCGAGGTTTGTCTACTTTCCACCTTTAAGAAAATAACGCATATGTACTGTCATTTCTCCTGTAAAATTTTTCTAAGCTGTGGTGAAATGTTTCCCCATCGTTTATAGCTCAGTTGTCAGAAAATGCAAGTAAAAAACGCAGGAAATCTGTAGCTATTCGTGAGATGGAATTTCAAATAGTATTGACAAATTCCCTCGCTCCTAACCACACCAGCAGAAACTGATACAAGTGCTGTAATATGTTCTACAAGTCTTCATAGCTCAAGGAAAATAAATGCATATGGCACAAGCATTTCCCAAACCAATATTACCTAGAAATAAGCTGCAAGTAGTCACAAATGCTTGATTTATGCCAACCAGCCTATTATTATTATTATTATTATTATTATTATTATTATTATTATTACAACAACTGGTTAAACTCCAAGAGGAGGCATTCCATGGCGCCCAGTGGATGGTGAACTTTAAATGGGAAGGAAAATAGGTTGCATAGTCTGGAAGCTTTAATTTGCAAATAAACCCAAATTATTAGACAAATATAAAGGGACGCAATGCACCATTTAGGTTTTTTCTCAGTCTTTCGAACCTCATTTTCCAGTCTATGAGCCTAACAAAATGTGTATATCATGTGGGGGAAAACCATCTAACCACTGCTCAGTATAGCACACACTAGGGGCAAATCTACACGCATGGTTTATAACATTAAGGAAGAATTAAGGAATGATTTTCATAACGAAAAGAATGCATTACATTTTGCTTGTAACGTTAATAATAATAAGTTTTATTTGTATCCCGCCCTCCCCGGTCAAAGCCAGGCTCAGAGCGGCTAATGTCTTATAAATAAGACAATATGCACAATACAATATGCAAATAAAATAACATTCAGCATTCATTAAAATAATAGAGAATACAGTAATATTAAATATCAGCATTTCAAAATTAAACAGAAATCCACTCTTAACAGTTACAAGAAGTAATTTCTAAACTCCAATCAATAAAACACAGCAAACCACAGTGCACAACATAATACAATACGAGAAGCAGAGACTGGAGGGGGGGGGGCAAGGCAGGGGGAAAGAGGCCTTGCCAGATGGAGTCTCTACCCTCACAGTTCTTCCTCCAGGACCAACTTCCTCATGAAGAGTCCCAGAGCCGGAGGAGGGCGCAAGGCAGGTGGAAGAAGGCCTTGTCTGATGGGGTCTCTCCCCTATAATGTGTTATTACAATGCGACACCATAGGGTGGTGCAGAGCAACCAACACCTGGCAATAGGGAAGCTCCTTTTTTACTGACAAAACAAGATAGGAACATTTTTAATTTACCAATATGCCCAGTGACGTTTTAGAACAATACATCTAATATCGTTCTAATAACGTTGAGAAGGTCAGTGTAGAGCTAGCCTAGGAATCCAAATGGCCAGGTTCAAACGAGCCAGCCTAGGCATCAGCTTAGGGCATTTGCTTGGGCTCACAGACAGTACCAAGGCCCACCCGAATGTATCAGGCACCCACCTGCCAATCACCTGATGGCAATAATGGTATCAGGTAATTTGCAGGTGGTCAATCCTACCCGCCACTCAGAGTTCAAAGGCACTCAAACTCATCCGATTAGCAGTTACAGAAAGCCCCTTTGAAGTCCATTTGCAGCTGTGATTTGGATTGTAACCACAGCAAACAGGCAAAGCACCAATCAGCACTAACAGGGAGCCCTTTCCATGCTGTCAGCCAGCCCTGCTTGAAAGGAACTGGTCAGGAGCTCACTGTTAACTCTGAATTACTTATTTGTAGCAACATCCTCACCTGCCGCACAGCTGACGTCACACCAGGTGTGGGACGCATATTTGACCTCGCAGGCCAAATTTGAGACTCATGCCACCCATGCAGGCCACAGGTTCATGCATCATCACTGCAAGCAAGATGATGGTGCTGGTGACCACAGTGGTGCCACGGCCACCATGGGCTGCCCAAATGGCAGTAGGTTTAGGGAGGCCCACCCCTTCCCCTCAAAAGTCTGGAGTCAGACCAAATCCTTGGCATCTCCAGTTAAATGGATCGGCCAGGATAAGGATGAGGAACTTGTGGACATTGTTGAACTCCACTCCCACCAAGGCCAGTTGTTGTTGTTGTTACTCTGCCCATCTGGCTGGGTTTCCTCAAAGGCCAGGGATGATAGCAGCTGTAGTCCAGCAACACCTGGAGTCCGATTCCTAAACTAGCAGATGATGAGAACCATCTCCGTCTGAGACCCTGGAGAACTGCTGCTGCCAGCCAGTGTGGATAATACTGGACTAGATGGACCAATGGTCTGACCTGATATAAAGGCTGCTACCCGCTCTGTCTTAAGACCCAGCTCAGCTCCCTTCCTTCACATTCCTCTGGTCCTGCAATGCAGCTCGAGAGAGCCTAACAGAACGTGTTTCTATTATCCTTTGCAAATTCATCTCATCATACCTAGGAATTCGTTTTCTTGCCCTTTCATCAAAAAAAGGGGGGGGAGGTGATTTGCAATGAAATATGAAGGTCCCCAGTGCTTATGAAGCTGCATGAATTGCCTGAAGAAGAGACTGCCACTTAAAAGTCTGAGATCCATCGGGGGACTTTGAAAGCTATATACTGCTCCTTTAATTAATCTAGTCGAGATAATATTGGGAGAGCCCCAGCTCCCAATTCTTTTGCACATCTCACAAGGGCTTAGGAAGGAATCTCTCACCTTGCCTAGGAAGAATGAAGCAGCTTGCATCATCTCTCCTGTTGTTCCTTGGCTTCTCAGAAATAAAAATGAGTGAAAGTTTAACCCCTTTCTCCTACTTCCTCTTCATACAACAGAAAGATTGAGGGGGAAAGTGTAATCTCTCCACTTTCAGACAAGATGGATCTTTCCTATTCTATGTACTAAACATTAGAAGAGCCAACGGTTAAATGAAATTTTCAACTCAGACTATCAAATAAATGGATTTGACACAAAGATATCAGATTTAGAAAAATAACTTTTATTAAATAATAATAAAAATGATCAAAAACATATAAATTACTATTGGATTGGAACCTTAAGGACGAGGAGGTGAAGGAAGTGATGGTGAAATGGGCACATGATTTTGGTTATCCAATTGAGATGGAAAAATGGGGGAAACTATGGAAAACAGATTAAAAATTCACCACGTGCTATCTGATAAAAGAAAACTTTATGAAAATGATCCACAGATGGTACGTGAGCCCAAGCAAATTAGCCAAAATAAATAAAAATAACAGTAATAAGTGTTGGAGATGTAAACAAAATGAAGGAACCCTATTCCACATGTGGTGGACATGTCCCTAAATCAAAAAAAATTGGGACATGGTTTATGAAGAGCTAAAGAAAATGCCTTTTAAAGAAACCTGAAGCTTTCCTATTAGGCATTTTAACGATAAGCATCCCAAATAAATATAAAAGAGCGTTTCTTTATTTGACAACAGCAGCTAGAATATGAATAGCAAAATACCAGAAAAGTGAGCTAATACCAACAAAAGACGAGTGTGAGTACCTCAAACTAGCCAAAATGAAAGAACTAATAAGAAACCACTCAGGTGACAAGGTAAAAAAGGAATGGGTTTGCTTCAAAAACTATCGGACTAAATATGCTTCCAAAAATAATACTTGGTTGTGCTTAGATTAATTTCACAGATATAATGGGAAAAATTGATTTGAATAAAGGAATACAGATTATTGGTAACTAATGAGAAGTGTTGAAGCTGCAAAGAGATATAGAGTGAAGTCAATTAACATTCAAAGAAGTTTAGTGGAACAGGAAGAAAGTGACTGTAAGGAAAGAAAGAAAAGAAGAAATATTAATGTAATTTCTTTCTGGGAGCCTTTTGTACAGTGGTACCTCGGGTTACATATGCTTCAGGTTACATATGCTTCAGGTTACAGACTCTGCTAACCCATAAATAGTACCTCGGTTTAAGAACTTTGCTTCAGGATGAGAACAGAAATCGTGCAGCAGCGGCGCGGCAGCAGGAGGCCCCATTAGCTAAAGTGGTGCTTCAGGTTAAGAACAGTTTCAGGTTAAGAACGGACCTCTGGAACGAATTAAGTACTTAACCCGAGGTACCACTGTATAGCTATTTAAATTATGGTTTGTATCCTTTGAACAATTGTGTGCATATTTTTAATTTTTTTCTTTTTTGTATTTTTTCTTTTATTCTTTTCCTCCCCTTTTTCTGTATTTGGGCGTAATTTCTTATTTACTCTTTTTCTCTCTGTAATTTTCAAAAATGCAATAAAAAAAGAAGAGCCAACAGCCTACCAGAAAACCCAAAAGCAGTACCTGAGCACAACACTCTCCCCATTTGTGATTCCCAGCAACTGGTTTTCAGAAACATACCGGTACTGCCTCTGACAGTAAAGGTGGAACATAGCCATTGAGGCTAGAAACCCACCTGACAGAAATCTTACGTCAGCACTGGCGAACAGCACAGCATCTCCCTCAGCACCTGAGGGCAGCAGGGTAGCTTTGGGGGCACAAGAAGGCAACATAGTGCACCTCACTCTGTCCCCCAACATCTTATTGCGTTTCGCTGTCCTTTAGTATCTGCCGCCTGAAGAAACCGCCTCACTCTGCCTAAGGGTAGGGCTGGCTTTGCATCCTTTGCAGCAGGCTCCCTGGAAACATCAGAAATAGCCCCTTTCTTGCCACTTCCAAGCTTCTTGAGAACACAGCACAAAATGAAGGCAGCTTAGTGGGCCTCAACTGTTCTAGCTGGGTCCCAGCTCGGTGGAAGTACATATATTTTGCCTACAAGAGGTCCCAGTCTCTGCCACTCTAGAGTCAATGGGTGCACCATAGAGAGTATCAAATTAGGTTAAGCGTATGTCTTTATATAAGACAACTTCTTGTGTCCCTAAATTTACTCAGCATGCCTTGTCTCTGCCAGCACACTAGACTATGCAGAGTCATTTAAAGCCATTGCTGTGAGAACCTCTTAAAGAGTCAGATAAAGATCATGGGTTAAATCAATAAATAAAAACTCCCTTGGTAGCTCAGAGTGCAGGCAACTCCTGAGTCTCATTAAGGGCAGGTATCCTTTTTTAAAAAAATGTTTACTAACTGCTACCTGTCATTGTGCCGCTGTGGGTTAAACCACAGAGCCTAGGGCTTGCCGATCAGAAGGTCTGTAGTTCGAATCCCTACGACGGGGTGAGCTCCCGCTACTCAGTCCTTGCTCCTGCCAACCTAGCAGTCCGAAAGCACATCAAAGTGCAAGTAGATAAATAGGTACCGCTCCGGCGGGAAGGTAAACAGTGTTTCCATGCGCTGCTCTGGTTCACCAGAAGCGGCTTAGTCATGCTGGCCACATGACCCGGAAGCTGTCTGTGGACAAACGCCGGCTCCCTCAGCCTATAGAGCGAGATGAGCACGCAAGCCCAGAGTCGGTCACAACTGGACCTAATGGTCAGGGGTCCCTTTACCTTTTACCTGTCATGAGCTTTTGTTGTAAGGCAGATTACAGCTTTAGAACAGGGGTGGTCAGAAAGTAGTTTGAGATCTATTTGAACATCTCTGGCTGATTTACAGTAAATAAGGATTTCTGACTTTTTGTTGCTTGACAAAATCTACCCCACCCCAAATTAGGCTGCTGAAACAAAGAAAGTGTATAGGGAAGCAGGGTCTGGATTTTTGTGTGTGAAAGGACTGTGAGCTCAGTTCTAGTACTGAAGACACTTACCTGGCTGAAGAGGTTTCCTGTTCTTTCATTTTATCTTGCACTTGGCTGCTATTAGAACCTTGGGGTTCTAGACAAAAGAAAAGCAGATCCCACAACCTTGAAGGTTACTCACCTCTGATCTAGAGTTTTAAAAATGTTCTAATTTCTAGTTTCAGCAAGGAAGCAATATAGCTTAAAATCCCTTGATAGAATTCGTAATTTTTAGTTGCAGGCAATCCATACTGGTTCATAAACACAAGAGGCATTGCACTTTCCTTGCCATCTTTCTGAAAAGAAAGGAAATGAATTACCAGTTAAAACAAAATCGAAAGGTCGCAGAGAATGAAAGTGCATTCTGGTAGTCAACCCAATCTAGGTCAGGAATCAGGACCTGAAGTGTTAAACAGAATATAAGCCTCATTTATCTGCTGATTTTATACAGATTTCACCCAGCTCTCTGAAAATCAGAAGATTGCTGTGGTGCCAAATTATTCAAACAGATCAGAAATCCTGATAGGGAATTATTGAGCATTTTTGCTCAAGTTCTGTCAACCAGCAGAGATAAATCCACCATTCAAATGCCAACACTGCCCTCTAGCGATTAGATGAAATGAATATACATTGCTTATTCGTTTTCAATTCGTTTTCCTCAGTCCGGTGGTCTTGTGTTCCTATGTGCTCAAAGTCCTCCAGCCTGGAATGCCTTCCTCATTCTTTCAAGTAAAGGGAATGTAAGAACATAAGAAGAGCTGGCTGGATCCGGCCAATGGTCCATTCAGCTCAGCATCCTGTCCTCGCAGCAGCCAACCAGATTCCTATTGGAAGCACACAGGCAGGAACTGAGAACGAGATTACTCTCCCCTCCTGCAGTTTCCAGAGCATTGCTATCATCATCATCATTTTTATTTGTATGCCGCCTTTCCACAGTGAAAAAAACAATGCTCAAGACAGCTTACAGCATAACAAGATTTACATAATTACAAAAATCATAAACAATAAATAAACCACATCAAAAAATGCAAAACCAAATGGGAAACAATTTCCACATAAATCAAAATCTAAAGCTAATACAGCATTGGTATCAGTTTAAAATGACATAGGTAAAAAATAGCAGCAATTTAAACAAAAAACAAAACAAAATAGAGCCCTCTCTGCCCAACGGCAGCAGTCCTTTATAGAGCCCATCAGACCCCGCCCTGGGCCAGGTGGTGAGGGCAGGACTGGGACCCTCAGGCGCTGAGCAGGGGAGTCCTCCTGGGTGGTAGCCACAGCTAGTAGCCACATATAGCCTTATCTCCCATTCATTTATCTCAGGCATAGGCAAACTCAGCCCTCCAGATATTTTGGGACTACAACTCCCATCATCCCTGACCACTGGTCCTGTTAGCTAGGGATGATGGGAGTTGTAGTCCCAAAACATCTGGAGGGCCAAGTTTGCCTATGCCTGATTTATCTCATCATCTTTAAAAACCATCCCATTTGGTCACTGCCTCCTGTGGTGGTGAGTTCCACAGTCACACCATGCACTGAGTGAAGAAGCACTTTAATCAGTCCTGAATCTTCCAACATTCTGCCTCAAAGGGAGACTATACATTTCCACACTCCTGTGCTTGAATGGCTTTGATTTAATGGAGGTCCCCATGCACACACATACCAGAACATTCACATATATTTTTATAGCAGTTGCAAAATGGTATAGCAGCTTTCGATTTGTGACACTTAGATGGGCAAGGTAGTGATTAGCCTGGAGTGCTTTGTAGGTTAATAGACACCCCCTCCCCACAAATAAACTCATCACCTGTTACAAATATCCATCTTGCCAGAGTTCAAATTTGGTCTGTGTGTTAACTCTCTGTTGTCAACTGCCAAGAATTTGGAGCTTATGCTGTCTGTGACATCATTCATGGCAGCAGAATGTTATATTTGCCTTCAGCTCCGGTTGTCTCCGTGCCAACAGCAAGGGGTCAGGAGTATGGTAAATCCCTCCAACTACAGAGCTATCAATGCAGGAATCTCCAGCAAATTTTATTTTTGCTCTCCTGCCCTATGCCTAATTGATAGTTGTGCGTAGCTGGAAGCCTGCTTGCAGAAGTTAGTTCTAATAGATCTCAATGAACAATTCCAATGAATGATCCAAAGTTATTCAATAAATTCACCTCCAACCCCCCCAACTCCTTTCATCAGTTTATAGCATTTTTATAATTCAAACCCCTTTTGAAATGTTCTGTTATCTCTGGATTATTCTTCAAGTTTCTTTGGCCTTTCCTATGTAGAGGTTGTTGGTTCATCAATTAATTTTACTGGGTAGTGGGCAGTGTCAAATATACTCTACTCATTCCCAAGCACTTCCCCTATGATAAAAGTCAATATAGCCCCAATATTTATTTATTACCTGCCATGTTGATCCACCTTGCCAGAGTTCAGACATGGACAAGTCTGACTGTTAACTGCTTCTAACTCTGCCAAGACTTTTGAGCATAACCCGTTTATGACATCATGTGTGACATCAGAATGTCAATGCTTGAATGCTGCCCAGGCTGTCGCCATGCCAACAGGGGTGGCCAGTAAACCTTTGCAACTAGAGAATCAATCAGCTTGACTATCCAATATATGTGGGTTATTGTTTATGCTTTCTTGATCCTTTTTATTATTCAGGAATAACTGGTCCTCCAAATACTTTTAATCAGTATGAATATTCATAGAATCATAGAATCATAGTTGGAATAGACCACAAGGGCCATCGAGTCCAACCCCCTGCCAAGCAGGAAACACCATCAGAGCACTCCTGACATATGGTTGTCAAGCCTCTGCTTAAAGACCTCCAAAGAAGGAGACTCCACCACACTCCTTGGCAGCAAATTCCACTATTCAGATCTACAATTTCCAGAGATCCCTGGGAAGAGGGAATGGCTGTTAAACCCTTCTAAGAATTGTAGGTATGTGAGGGGAACCAGGTCTCCTAACAACTTTTGGCTCCCTTAATAAACTACATCTCCCAAGATCCTTTGGGGGAAGTCATGACTTTTAAGTGCAGCACAAAACCTTTCTGAACCAGTACAGTATTAGGCTAGCCACCCCACCCCAGCAGCTGGCAGTGTCTTTCAGTTCTGCATTAAACTCTATTGAACTCAGTAGGACTTCTGCATAGGCATGCATAGGATGGCAGCATGGCACAGTGGTTAGAGTGGACTATGACCAGGGTTCAAATCCTAACTGGGCTACAAAGCTCACGGGGTGACCTTTGGGGGCCAGCTGCTGCCTCTCAGCCTAACCTACCTCACAGGGTTGGTGGGGGAGGATTAAACGAGGGTTAAGAAAACCATGTTTTCTGCCCTGAGCTGCTTGGAGAAAAACGGTGGGATATAAATGCAGCAAACAAATAAATAAAGGCTGCACTTCCTAAAGCTCTTTTTTTAAAAAATAGCCCCAAAGAAGCGAATAGTGGTGGGTATAGATCAAAGGAAGTCATAGTCCCCATCGATTCTGCCTTGGTCAGACCACACCTGCAATATTGTGTCCTGTTCTGAGCGCCCAAATTTAATAAGACTATTGAAAAGCTGGGACATGTGCAAAGGAGGGCAACTGAGATGATCTGGAAACCCAGCCTTATGAAGGAGCTTTCAAGAGAGGAGACTGAGCGGAGATACGAAGATACCATCTTCAAATATCCGAAGGGCTGTCCCCTGGAAGAGGGAACAAGCATCTTTTCTCCTGCTCTGGAGGGTAGAACTCGAACTCATGGCTTCAAGTTACAAGAAAGTTACAACATCGAGAAGAACTTTCTGACGGTAAGAGCTGTTTGACTGCCTCGGGAGCTTGCGGACTCTCCTTCCTTGGGGGGGGGGGGGTTTAAAGCAGAGCTTGGCTGGCCATCTGTCAAGGATGCCTTCAGCCGAGATTCCTGCATCGCCGGGGGTTGGGCTAGATGACCCTCGGGGGACCCTAATTCAAAGTGAAGGGCGGCCAAGGCTCCTTCCCCCCCAGGGGGGAAAACATGGCGGAGCCACCGCCTCCTCTGGGAAGGGATGAAACCAAACAAGGCGGGGACTTCTCCCCCCTTCCCCTGAGGAAGCGGCGCGGCAAAGGAGAGCCCCGGCGGCCTTCCTCGCCTCTGGCCTGTAGGAGGCAAACGGCTCCCGGCGCCTGGGCGGAAGAAGGCGGGCTCTCGGCGGGGCCGCGATGGCTGACGAGGGCGGGCAGCCTCCGCCGAAAGGGCCCTGCTGCCGCGCCGGCCTCCCCGCGCGATATTTCTGCACGGCGGGCCGCGGGATGGAGCCTTTCCTGCTGAGGGAGGTGCGGACTCGGCTGGACGCCGCGCAGGTGAGGCCCTCCGGCCGGGCTGCGAGGAAGGTCCGGCGAATCCCTTTGGACCGAGAGCCTCGCTCCGCCTCCTCGCCGGCGGAGAGGAGGATGGGTGGCTAAACGCTCTCCCTTTGTCACTTTGGGAAGGCGGTGCAGACGAGCGAGCTGTCCCGGGGTGAGGTTGCTTCGTCTGCACGGCCAGTGCCGGATTGACGTATAAGCTGAACAAGCTATAGCTCATGGCCCCACTCTCTTGGGGAGGGGGCAAAAAAATGTAAAGGTAAAAAAACTAGATGCACATTTCCAAAATAGAAGATAAAAAGCAAATAAAATAAAAGCTACATCATTTTAAGTTAGAGCATAATCATTATTTCACTACAGTCATACCTCGGGTTACAGCCACTTCAGGTTGCGTTTTTTCGGGTTATGCACCCACCGAAACCCGGAAGTACCAGAACGGGTTACTTCTGGATTTCGGTGGTCGTGCAAGCTAAATCGCAACCCGCCTGTGCGCAGACACGCCGCTGTGGGTTGCGAATGCGCATCCTGCACGGATCACGTTCGCAACCAGAGTGTCCACTGTATTAATATGTTGTTGTTCAGTCATGTCCGACTCTTCGTGACCCATGGACCAGAGCACGCCAGGCACTCCTGTCTTCCACTGCTGTATTAATATACTTGTTCTTAATTGTATTTCACTATTAAAATACTTCTTAATTGTATTTCAGTTCAACAATTACTTTGATAAAATACATATTTTGTTATGTGCAAATGGCTTTAGATACCTATTAGGTCCATAAATTACCATATAGCATATATTCAACACAAAAAACAGCGACAGTTTGTTGTTGACAAAGGACAGCTGGACATATAAAGGGCCCCATTACCTTCAGGAGCTTAGGGCCTCATCAAATCCGGCCATCTACATGGCCTCTCCCTTCTGGAGCCCCTCTCCCTGTTTGCTCAGAAGGAGAGCTCCCCACACCTTCAGTGGTCAGTGGGGGCTTTGCCCACAAAACAAGGTTGAGGATGCATTGAAAGCACATGGCTAGTTCTCCATGCACCCCAAACCACAGAAGAATCCTGGGAACTGTAGTTTAAGGATGCTGGGGATTCTAGCTCTGTGAGGGGCAACTGTGGTTCCTGCTGTGATCCTTAGGGAACGGTCATGTGCATTCTGGGTGTGTGTTAAGTGTAATCATCATCATTATTATTATTATTAATTTAAATACCGCCCTATACCTGCGGATCTGAGGGCAGTTCACAGAATAAAATCAAGATATAAAACCACAAAATACATAATAAAAATAAAAACAACAACCCAGTAGCCCCTGTCCCCACAAAAAACTCATTTTAAAAGGGCATAGGACATGGGTAGGCAAACTAAGGCCCGGGGGCCGGATCCGGCCCAGTCGCCTTCTCAATCCGGCCCGCAGACGGTCTGGGAATCAGCATGTTTTGACATGAGTAGAATGTGTCCTTTTATTTATTTAAAATGCATCTCTGGGTTATTTGTGGGGCATAGGAATTCGTTCTTTTCCCCAAAAAATATGTTCCAGCCCCCACAAGGTCCGAGGGAGGGTGGACCAGCCCCCTGCTAAAAAAGTTTGCTACTCCTGGCATAGTATGTCAATCAGATCAACCAAAGGCCTGGTTAAAAAGGAACGTTTTTGCCAGGCGCCTAAAGGTGTATAATGAAAGCTCCAGGCAAACTTCTCTGGGAAAGTGTAAGGTGCTAGCCCACCCAGTGTCTGCATCCCGGTCATAACTGGGACTGGGACTTCATCCTAGCAGTGTAACAATAAAACGGCTGGCACATTTGCAAGGCTAAGCAAAGGTCCAATATGGTTTCAAATCCCATGTTCAAATCCCATGTGGCTTCAGCCCATTTTGTTAGTGTTGTGAGCTGCTTTGAGGACTATCGTAGAAGAGCAGGGTATAAATCAACTAGCTAAATCATAATAAACAGATCATTTATGGGCAATGCCATTTTCGGATTTACTATATAATCAGTGTACATTCTCTGTCAAGGTGGAATATGTATCGGGAAAAGTCTTCTTCACCACCAGCGCAGAGCTGAGTATGCTGAAGGAGCTGAAGTCTGCGGAGCGGTTGTTTTTGCTGCTGAATAAATATCCTCCACTTTCCATCTCCAGAAATAAAGGTATTTTATTTTTTTACTGTAGTCTTGTGGGTTTGCCTCGTGCTGGCCTATGTCCTGTAACCTTCCACAGCGAGAAAGGCCACCCTATAACCTTCCTGCCTCTTTGTTAAAAGGAGTCAGTGCTGAGTAGCTTTGGGGTTCAATGTGGTAAGCGGTCGTTCAGATTCCTGCTCAGCTATTTATTTTAAATAGCTTGCATCTTGCCCTTTATCTGTAGACCTCGGGGCAGGTTATAACCGAGAAAGTAAACACAAGCAATAATAAAAACTGCTAAATCTGTCCGTTCAGTGAATTTTGTGGACCGGGACTGTTTTTCATCGAAGGCCTGTCCAAAAAAAAAATGCACGTTTTCGGTTATTCTGCTCTGCTTTTCCCTCTTCTTTAAACACACTTTTTACCACTGAATTGGACCAAATGGCAAACCTAATTGCCGCTTGGTCCAATTCAGTGGTAACCTTGTGTCTTCCTGGGGGAAAGCGGTGAGACAAACCCAGAGTGTGCATTTGTTGGGCAGATACAGCTTGCCTTTCAGGTGCTTGCCCAGCTCCAACTGCTATTCATCCCTAGTGAACAGCACGTTACAAGTTACAGTTTGCTGGTGGTGCTGATGGCTGTGATGAGATGCCATCAGCACCACAGACCCATATTCTGGCTCCTGAGGGTTCTCTTAAGCAGTTCATTGAGGTCAGACAGGTACTTGGCTAGCTGCTGGATCTTGGGTGAGGATTCTTGGGGGGCATCATCTAGAGGGGCTTTCCCAGTGTGCTTCACTGGGAGCTCAGGTTCTTGGCTGCTGCTGCTGTTGCAGCACGGTAGGCAAATATGGTACTGAGCCAGCTCACAGGCAACATGGCCATCGCAGCAGCTCCAGGAGGTGGTAGGAAGGAGCCGCCGGGGGCTTCCTCTGTCTTCAGCATGCAAGCTGCAGAAGGCCCCAAAGGAACTAACTCTCTAGCCAAGACATCTCTCTGGCTATGTTCCTCATTTGGTGTACTTGGACAGGTGGACGACACTATCTCAAGATCTCACTTACCTAAGTGGTTGTTGTGAAGCTTAAGATGCTGCTCGGCGCTTGTTGGAATAAGGACAAGATGCGTATTCAATAAATTGTTGTTGTTGTTGTTTAGTCGTTGAGTCGTGTCCAACTCATCCTGACCCCATGGACCAGAGCACACCAGGTACTCCTGCCTTCCACTGCCTCCCGCAGTTTGGTCAAACTCATGCTGGTAGCTTCAGGAACACTGTCCAACTATCTCGTCCTCTGTCGTCCCCTTCTCCTTGTGCCTTCCATCTTTCCCAACATCAGGGGCTTTCCCAGGGAGTCTTCTCTTCTCATGAGGTGGCCAAAGTACTGGAGCCTCAGCTTCACGATCTGTCCTTCCAGTGAGCACTCAGGACTGATTTCCTTCAGAATGGAGAGGTTGGATCTTCTTGCAATCCATGGGACTCTCAAGAGTCTCCTCCAGCACCATAATTCAAAAGCATCAGTTCTTCGGCGATCAGCCTTCTTTATGGTCCAGCTCTCACTTCCATACATCACTACTGGGGAAACCATAGCTTTAACTATACATACCTTTGTCGGCAAGGTGATATCTCTGCTTTTTAAGATGCTGTCTAGGTTATTCAATAAATAGGGAAATTGAAAGGGGCCCTATCATAGCAGGTCCCTGCCCCCCTCTCCCTTTCAACCCCATTTTGAATAAAAATTGTGTTGAAGGTCTGAGGCAGAGCTTTCCAAACGTTTCCTAGCACACTTTTTAGACATCATTTCACGACACAGTAATTCAGTTTTACTAGCAAACAGGAGGTTAAACTAAGCCCTTCTTTCCAGCCCCGGGAGCAGTGCAGGGAGAGTTCACACAACACACCTGCACACTGCAGCTGACACACTAACGTGCTGTGACACATGGAAAATTCTGGTCAAGGGTAGTGTAGGCCTCCTTTCTTTTTACCTTGCTTGTTTAGCCCCTATTGCTCATGAATATTTAGGCAACCAGATGGGAGCATTAGATCTACACAGGCGTACATGTGGGATTCTAGAGTCTGAGCTGTATGTTCACCAAGGTGTATGAACTAGTATACCACAACCATCATCATCACACCTTGACACATCTCCGGGATCCCATGCAGCTGGTGTTTGAGGAATAGACCCCCTTTTTTGAAAACAGAAAACAGTGATTTGATAGCTTTCAGTGTTATTTGCTTAATTAAGAAGTAAGAAAGCCCTTATTATTTTAGTCAAAAGCAGGAATGAAAACATTCATTGGTTCTCTGAATAGCTAAAACATAACCATAGGCTTCATACAAGTTTAACACCTACTTAAAAATAATAGCACAATCCTAGCTATGTTTACCCCAAAGGAAGTCACACAGAATTTCAATGGGACTTATTCCCGTGTATTTGGGTGTAGGATTGCAATCTAAGATTGCTTGAGTGTTTCTCTTGAACACAAGCTCTCCAGCTGATTAAGACAGCTTAGTGGCTTTCTGGTTCTTAGATTTGGTTCTTAGGTCTTAGTATACCAGGCCCAGGAAGGAGGAAAGTGGCTTGCTAGGCAAAGTCTGGTGGATTAGATAAGATGGGGAGGAAGCATGGGTCTTGGGAGAGAAAAGTATTGCATTCCCTCACCCCCTAAGAAAACAGTCCTTGGAATATATTCCAATACTTCAAAATATACAGTTTATTGTTATGTGCTATTTATGTGTTAAAGGTTACATGAGTTTAGATTCTTCATTTCTTTCAGGCAGAGTAATTCATGACGTTCAAAAACTTGTAAATGAGACTCCCAGGCATTGGCTGGATACGGTTACTCTTTGGAGAAGTCTTCATTGCCAGGAGGTGAAAGAAGAAAACAGGTGTGAGGAACGTCCAGACTCCCAGAAACGGAAGCTGGAAGAGGAGGGCAGCATCCAAAATAAAAAACAGAAGAGAGAACTAATATCGGAGACAGTTTCTGGTGAAACTCAAACAGAAAACCAACAGGGCTGTAACGCCGCCAAGGTTCCTAACAGCAATGGCTTGTCTTCGGGCAGATCATTTTTGGAAAAGACTCCTGAACTTACTCAAGAGAAATCTGGCGAGAGCAGCAGTTGCTTCAGCTTCAGAGTTTCCTGCCGCTGTAGTGGAGCCCTTGCAAAAATATTTACTGCTCAGGTTTGTGGGGATTTGTTTGGCCACTGTGAGAACAGGATGTGGGACTAGATGGGCCTCTGGTCAGAATCCAGCAGAGCTATTCTTATGTTCTTATCTACAAACAAGATGCATGCAGCTGCTTTTAACACAATCCCAACATACAGCATCAGGCTGCTAAGGAAATAGTTAAATGTTCTTGATTGTGTGCTGCCATCCCAGATTATTATGCAGGCGGCTGAGAGTTTATTTCTTCGTTGTGCATAATCAGTAGTCATTAGGTTTTCTGAATGGCAGACGCATAAGGAAAAAATAGCACTGCTTGAGTGGGCTGTATAGGAATCATTAGCATTCTGCATCCTAAATAATATTTTTAAAAGCAAGCTGAGCTTTACAGACTGTCTTCTGCACCATCTTTTGGAATTCCTATTAATTGGCAAAGGGGTGTGTGTGGAATGCTGAATTACGCTTGATTATCCATACTCGAGATAAATTTCAAGACTGCTATTCTGAAGGTTTGGTTATCAAGCAAAAATAACGTCTTGTCTTGTAAAGTAGAATGCTCTTAGTAGATGTTGATGAGAGCGTGGAAGAAGCAATTAATTCCGTTCTTTGAACTCTTTTTCAAAAATGTCTTCAGTTTGGAAGAATATTCCATGAAATAATTGCTTCCTCCAAGTAATTATGGATTGTGTCATTTCAAGATTTCAGTCCTTAATGTGGACTACGCTACATAGAACTTATTGGGAGTTGCTTCAAAGAAAGCATGCATAGGTTGAGACTGCAAGATCTTTTGGCCCCAGCCACCATGGTCAATGGTGCTGGGAACTGTTTCTCACATAACAAGATATGGAAGGCACCAGGGTACCTTCCACTGATCTCAGCCTAACCCGTCTTCTTTTCTTCCTGGCCATTTCATGTTTCAGGAGCAATTTGTCATACCACATGCTCCGGTCTCTCTCATTGCTAATTTGTCTTTTCAGGAGATGGGGAGGATAATTGGAACGGCTCTTATGAAGAATTTTGGATGGAAAGCAGATTTGAGAAATCCTGACATAGAGGTAACAAAATTAATACATTGAAATGTGGGGTAATCTCTGTGGATTCTTGCTCCTCAGATAAAGGTCTTGATCTGACTGAGTTGAACTTCTTTGTACACTTACGTTCCTCTCAAAGTCCCTTTGAGATTAGGCTTTGGGAATCAAACCAATGTGTCCTTCTAACCCAGTATGCTGTCTCCAACAATAGAAAGATCCAGGTACCTTAAGAGGTTTTTAACACAGCAAGGTACTAATAGAGCACAGTGATCCTGCAATAACCTGTCTCAGTATGCTTAATGTCTGAAGACCTTCAACCAGTTGGCAGTTATGAGATTCTCTGATTTATGAATGGCAGCCCTGTCCAAATTTTATATTTTGTAAATTCACTTAAAATATACTAGAATTAATGCATAGATCTGTACCTGCAGCACCGTACTCTAAAAGGGGAAACTTTTGCCACTTGGGTGAAATTATTTTTTTTTTTTATAAAATTTTTATTGGTTTTACAACATTTTTAAAAAAAACAAACAAACATTAAAAATGACAAACATACACGTATAGTTTCAAACATATTTTCATAAACCTCTTTTCTTGGACTTCCCCATACCCCCCCTCTCTGCATCCCAATGTCCATAGTTCAACTAGCAACTCCCAATTGTTACTTTCCAATCTCTATCCTCTTAATCCTCTTTTATAATCTAACCTTATATCCCTGTACCCCTTTGTTTCTGGTAACCACGGCATTTTAGCATTCATTAAGTTTATAGTAGTCCTTAAGATAACTTCTAAATTTTCTCCATTCTTCTTCCACCGTCTCTTTTCGTTGGTCACGGATTCTGCCTGTCATCTCAGCCAGTGTCATGTAGTCCATCACTTTCATCTGCCATTCTTCCAAAGTGGGTAAATCTTGTGTCTTCCAATACTTTGCGATGAGTATTCTTGCTGCTGTTGTGGCATACATGAAAAAAGCTCTATCTTTCTTTGTCACCAATTGGCCGACAATGCCCAAGAGAAAGGCCTCTGGTTTTTTAGGAAAGGTACATTTAAGTACCTTTTTCATTTCATTATAGATCATCTCCCAGAAGGCCTTAATCTTCGGGCATGTCCACCAAAGGTGATAAAAGGTACCTTCAGTCTCTTTACACTTCCAACATTTGTTATCAGGCAAATGATAGATTTTTGCCAGCTTGACTGGGGTCATGTACCACCTGTATACCATTTTCATAATGTTTTCCTTTAAGGCATTACATGCCGTAAATTTTATACCGGTGTTCCATAACCAATCCCAATCAGCTGACATAATATTATGTCCAACATCCTGAGCCCACTTAATCATTGCCGATTTAACTGTTTCATCCTGTGTATTCCATTTCAACAACAAGTTGTACATTCTAGATAAATTCTTAGTATTGGGTTCTAGCAGTTCAGTTTCTAGTTTTGATTTTTCCACCTGGAAACCGACTTTCCTGTCCTGTTTAAAAAATTCCATTATTTGGCGGTATTGGAACCAATTTTCTACTTTATGCTTCAATTTCTCCTGACTTTGTAGTTTGAACTTATCTCCATCCTGTTCTAAGATTTCCCAATACTTCGGCCATCCGACCTCCATATTGAGTTTCTTCACTGCTTTAGCCTCCACTGGCGACACCCATCTAGGGGTTTTGTTTTCTAGTAGATCTTTATATCTTATCCAAACATTAAACAATGCTTTTCTGACAATATGATTTTTAAAGGCACTGTTAACTTTACCATACCAAAGATATGCATGCCAACCAAAAACGTTATTGAAACCTTCCAGATCCAAGATGTCCGTGTTCTCGAGGAGCATCCATTCTTTGAGCCAGCAAAAAGCTGCTGCCTCATAGTACAATTTTAGGTCCGGCAGGGCAAAACCCCCTCTTTCCTTAACATCTGTCAATATTTTAAATTTAATTCGGGGCTTTTTGCCCTGCCAGACAAATTTCGAGATATCTTTGTGCCACCTCTTAAAACATTCCATCTTATCAATAATCTGCAAGGTCTGAAACAAAAATAACATTCTAGGCAATACATTCATTTTAATTACTGCAATTCGGCCTAACATTGACAGTTTCAAATTTGACCATATTTCTAAATCTTTTTTAATTTCTGACCAGCATTTTTCATAGTTGTCCTTATACAAATTCTGATTCTTAGATGTTAAATAAACCCCTAGGTATTTAGCCTTCTTGACCACAGTCAAACCTGTTTCCTCTTGAAATTTCTCCTTTTCCATATCTGTTAGGTTTTTCCCTAAAACTTTGGTTTTTTGCTTGTTCAACTTAAATCCAGCTACCTGGCCAAACTGTTGTATTATTTCTAAAACCCTTTTCGTACTAGTGTTTGGCTCTTGCAAAGTCAATACTAGGTCATCTGCGAACGCTCTTAACTTATAATGTTTAGCTCCGACCTGCACACCTTTGACCTGCTGGTCATTTCTTATCATATTCAGCAACACCTCCAGAACTGAAATAAAAAGTAATGGGGAAATCGGGCACCCCTGTCGTGTTCCTTTTTCTATCTTAAGCTCCTCAGTCACAACATTGTTTACAATCAGTTTAGCTTTTTGTTCAGAGTATATTGCAGCCATACCATTCTCAAAGCCCTGACCTACCCCCATCCCATGAAGATTCTTCCTCATAAAACTCCAAGAGATATTATCAAAGGCCTTCTCCGCATCCACAAAGATCAATACTGCCTTGGTGTTTATATTCACCTCTAACTTCTCCAAAATATCTATTACATTCCTTACATTGTCTGCTAGATGTCTTTTAGGGAGAAAGCCTGCTTGGTCTTTATGAATCTTCTCCATCAAAACTCTTTTAAATCTTTTTGCCAAAATGTCTGCAAAAATTTTGTAATCCACATTAAGCAGGGATATTGGGCGGTAGTTCTTGAGTTGGGTCTTTTCAGTCTCTGACTTTGGTATGAGTGAAATATATGCCTCTTTCCACGATTCAGGTGCCTTTTTTCCCTCAAGGATCTCGTTGCAAACTTCTCTTAGTGGTTGAGTCAACCATTCCTTCAGCGATTTGTAGTATCTGGAAGTCAGTCCATCTGGTCCTGGAGATTTGCCCAGTTGCATATTCTGAATGGCAGCCTCTATCTCTTGTTCTGAGATTCTCTGGTTCAAGTCCATCTTACTTTGATGAGAGATGTTTTGTAGTCCATATTTTCCGAGGAATTTGTCTATATCTTCTTCATTTTGCGGGCCTTGGGTGTAGAGTTTTTTAAAATAGCTTAAGAAGCAATTTCTAATTTCATTGGGTTTGGATATGTTCTTTCCATCCACCTCCAGGCTTGTAACTGTATTTAGTTTCTGCCTTTTCTTCAATTGCCATGCCAAAAGTTTGCCACATTTATTTGCTGATTCAAAAGTCTTTTGCTTCATTTGCCTTATCTTCCATTCAATCTCTTGGTTCATCAATTCCATATATTGTGTTTGGTATAATTTGATCTCTCTTAAAATGTCCTGAGACTTTGGTTTTGTTCTTAATTTCCTCTCTCCTTCCTTTATCATTTCCAGAATCTTCTCTTTTTTCTCATTTTGCTTTTTCCTCTTTATTGAGTTTTGTTGAATCAAAAATCCTCTCATCACCGCTTTACTTGCGTCCCAGATCACTCTTTTCTCCACGTCGGTCCTCAAATTTATTTCAAAATAGTCTTTTAGGGTCTTTTGGGCCTTCGTGAGAATCTCCTTATCTCGAAAGAGGGTGTCATTCATTCTCCATCTAAATTGACCAGTTATTGTGAGTTTCATCTCCATCTTCACGGCGTTATGGTCGGAGCAAGTTTTTGGGCAGATTTCCACTTTCTTGATCTTCGGAGCCATTCCACTAGTAACCCAGATTTGATCGATTCTGGTCCAGGTCATCATTGCTTGGGAGAAAAAGGTTCCCTCTCTCTCCAGAGGGTTCCTTGTTCTCCAAATATCTATCAAGTCCATATTTTCAGTCATTTCGAAAAAAGTCTTAGGGAGTCTCCCTTCTTTGGTGACTGTAAGTCTTTGTGCCTTGTCCATATTAGTGGAGACCACGCCATTCATATCTCCCATAATTATCATATTGTAGTCCAGATAGTCCATCAGAGTTTCATGAAGTCTCTTAAAGAAGTCGGATTTGCCTTCATTTGGTGCATAAATTCCAACAACTAGGAATTTTTCTCCTTGTACTTGTATCTCCACAGCCAAATATCTCCCTTGTTCATCTTTGAATATCATTTTTGGAGCCCATTTCTCCTTCACATATATTACAACTCCTCTCTTCTTAACTTTGTCTGATGAAATAAATTCTTGTCCTAGCCTTTTATTTGAAAGTAATCTCCTGTGGGCTCTGGTTATGTGAGTTTCTTGTAAGCATATCAAGTCCAATTGTTCTCTATTCAATATATGAAATACTTGTCTTCTCTTCAAAGGCCCATTGAGCCCATTACAATTCCAACTGAGGAATTGCAGAGCCATCTTGTTATTTTTCTAAGGCTCCTCCAACAGCTCCAAGTTGTTGCTCTTCTTCTGATGGTAGTGGTTTTTGTCCAAACGGGAGATTCAGGATATCCAATGCTCTCCTCTGTTCTGCAAGTACGTCAACAGTCCCCTTCTGTAAGTCCTCCTGGTGTCTTGCCAAAAATTTGTCTTTATCTTGAATTGTCTTTATTTTCACCTTGTTTCCCTTATAGTCAAATGACAGCCCTTGTGGGAATTCCCACCTGAAACGGATAGCGTTTTTCTTTAATAAAAGGGCTAAGTCCTTGTAGTAGTTTCTTAAGTCCAGAAAATATTTTGGGATGTCTTTAAAGATCTGTGCAGCTGAGTTTCCAATCTGCAAGGCCTTTTCAAAGTGTAGTCCCAATATTTTGTCTCTTTCCTCCTTGGATCTAAGTGTAATCAAGCAGTCTCTCGGAGTCTTTCTGTTTTGCTTCTTACCCAATCTAAAGGCAGTCGTAATTTTGAATTCGTCTTCCTGGAGTTCCCAACAATCCACAAACTCCCGTGTCAAGTATTCCACAAGGTTGTCTCCTTCATTCTCCGGGATCAGTCTTATTTTTAAATTTCTCTCTTTCCTCTGTAACTCCCACAAGGCCAAAGTTGCATCATGCTCATAGACCTTCTTGGCGATCGGCTCTAATTTCTCCTGTGTCTCTCCCGCAGTAGCTTTGGCGTCTTCCGCAATTTGGCGCGTAGTGGCGTTTTCCTCCACCAATTTATTTATAGATTCTGTATTCTGGTTTAGTCTTGCTGAAATTTCTGTTAATTTTAGTGTATTCTCTGAAGTCTGTTTTGTCAGAGACTCCAGAGTTTGGTTTATCTTGAGCAAGGCATCTGTCACAGCTTCCATAGAGACGGCTGCTCCTTTGTCTTGTCCTGTTGATGCTGTTGTTCCTGTTGATCCAACTGTTGCGCCTGAGATTGAGCCTCTTTTCTTTACCTGTGACTGTTGCAGCTGTTGTTGTTGTTGTTGCTTGGTCTTGGCCCTTGTGACTATCTCTTCTTGTGCGCCACTCATGTCAAGGTCAGTTCCCACGGGATTTATTCTCCCTTGGAAAATTCCACTGTCTTAGGCCGTGCCGGACTTCACTTTGTCCTCTAGAGGGAGCAAATCAAAATGGCCATAGAGCAAAGATTCCAGGTATAGAAACAAAGGAGACTGTCCCAAATGTCCAAAATATAAAAGGGAGATTAACACAGTCAGAAGTCTAAAAGCTTGTTACTTCAAATTGCCACAGTTGCCCTATTTATGCTACTTCTTGTTGTATTGTACAGTAGCCAGGCACTGTGGAAACTTTGTATCAAAGTATCACTTCACAGGGAAAAGTCAGTTCAGTGTACTAAGAAGGCAGACCGTTTCATGCTTTCAAATAAGTGAGACAGCAGAGGTTTTTTACTTCCAATAAATCTTGCAGTTATTGCTCAAATTCACCTCCCCTCTGCCCTGCTAGCTAGAGGGGAGATCAAAGGGTCTGAATGTCCGGTTAAGCTGATCAAAGAGCAGGTTTAAACGGATGCAGGTTTAGAGCTCCGTTGCTTTCACTTTCATGCAGTCGGGGGGAGGCAGACTTCCTTTGTTTAGATCTCCCCCGTTTTTAGCCCAATTTTTAAAATTTTAAAGGTCCCGATTATATTTCAGCTCTTACTCACGGGGATTCAGTCCAGATTTTCTTTTCAGGAAGGAATCGGCGCTCTCCGCTTATGGCGACGCGGCTTCACTTCGCAGGCTGGGTAGCGACTCTCAGCACCGCGCTCACTCCCGATGTCGATCCGTAGCCTTTAAAAAGGCTCTTTCACGGTACCGGGGGGCGCAAAGGTGCCCACCGAGTCTCCTTGTTCTCAGGCTTCAGCGCCTGGGATTTTAGGGGTCCCCCGCTTGCCGTAGCGGGTAAGACCCGAACTTGCGAAGCAGTCCTTCTCCGGAGCTCGGAGCTAGGACCGCCATTAAGCGCTGGCACCGACCGGAAGTCACTTGGGTGAAATTAACCCCTTTGATTCCTATTAAAGGCAGGGATGTTACTAGACTTACATTGCCATCATCCCTAATAAAAGTTTCTGGTCAGCAACATCCAGAGTTGTTTTAAAATTAGTCTTATTCTGTAATTCACCTAACAATAAGCAAAGACGAAAGAGCAAAGATAATGAGTTTTTAAATAACTTCAAAGTAGGATAAAGAGGATGCTAGCTGGATATCTAAAAGAGGAGTTACATGCATAAAGGTCTGCAAAGTAGTGAAATCTCCTAGGCAAGAAGTTGGACAAGGGAGTGGTGATTTAATCAGAACTTTAGTACTAAGGAGCCAAGAAGGAGAATTGAAAGAAAGCAAAGAAATTAGATATGGAAGAGGGCAAATCTGTGAAGATGCTTTAATCTCAGAAGTTTAAACGAAATGCAACAATAAAGGAAGCCTGTGAAGAGAATCAAGATTAAAGCAAAAAGAAAGAAAGAAAAATGAACAAAAAAATTTAAAAGAGAGAGAAGAGGCTTAAACCAGAAGAAACAGGATAAGCAGACATTTCAATTATCAACAAAGGATAGATTGAAAAACTGAATTTGAACTGTAGTAGAATCAATAGATAAAAGACAAATTTTAAACTATAAAACTGATACCTTGATAGTTCATGCTTGTGGCAGTGCTTTTTTAAGAAAACATTTTTCATATATATTTTCCTTATAGAATTTACAGCCCAGCCCTATAGACTTCCTGTCAAAACCCTGTGCTAAACTTCCATGGATGGTGTAGTGCTGTCTTTGCAACAGCTAATGCCACTCTCAGCCAGGCAGAAACAAATGAGGAGTTCAGCACTGCATTGGGTTCTTCTCCACAATTCTTCCTCTGTTCTTCAATCCTCAGCACCAGTATAAATATATGCACTGACAGAGATGCACCATGGTGCAACCTCAGATCTGCACAGCTGCAACTTCTGTGCAAATCTGACGATTCCAGGGATTGCCTTTGCCCACAAGGTGTACCTATTTGATACAGATAGGCCCCAGCATAATAACTTTTGTATGAGAACCAGATTGCTTGCTAGTTTAAATTAAAAAAAAACCATTGAAAATATCATTGAGATTATATATATATATATATATATTCAAATCAGCTAAAACTGAAATGCAAGTAACTCTTCATTGTAAGATTCCATTGCCTTTCAGATCTTTGTGCATCTAAATGACATTTACTCCGTGATTGGGATTCCTGTTTTCAGGTAAATACTGCATCAAAAACTACAGTTCATAGTCCAAAAAGACACTTTTAATTGAAGTAAATTTCTGAGGCGTTACTATGTTTCCCTGTTGTATATAATCAACAAAGAGCCCCATGGGACCTTAAAAACTTGACATTTTAATAGTGGCACGAGGCTTTATGAATTACTGCCGCCTTAAATCAGATCTGTGGACTGTTATTCTCAGATGGCTGATGGATTAAAATAATATACATATACACTGGTGCAGAGTGCGGAAATTCTAAGCAGTAGGACCAAACTGCCATGAAACGCAAGGAGTAAGAGTGAGTTTGTTGCATTTCTCTGCAGAGCCCAGATTAGATGTATACAAGATAAGAACAGGCTGGTATAGCAGCAGTCACTGTGATGGAACTGTTGTGCTTGCTGACAATAAGAAGGGAGACAATTACTTTAGTGGAAAAGATCTTTCCAATTTCCGTTCAAAAGATTTCTGAAATAAAGTATGGTGACTTGTGAGGTCAGCTCCAGAATGATCAGGGATGTTTAAATGTGACCAGTGACTGCTGTCTTTTGCATTTCATCATGGACTTTTGGTCCCGCTGTTTGCAAAGTTATTTTCCTTCCTCTGTACCCATGTGTGTATATCTGTTTATCTAGACAATTTTCCACTGGTTCTTCTGGGCTATCTTCCCATCTGTTCTAGTCCTAAGTACTTAACAACAATATATCTCATTTTCATTTGTCTCTGTATCTTAAACAAGATTTGCCACCAGCTTATTCACAAATTTGAAGATTTGGGGATAAAAACTTCTTATCTATTTGGAATAACAATAGCGCATAGTTTTAGAGTTTGAGTATATTAGAATTCTGTGTGTGTGAGAGAGAGAGAGAGAGAGAGACAGAGAGAGAGAGAGAGAGAGAGAGAGAGAGAGAGATACATTTTAATATGGTGTTTTGTTTGCAGACTTCCCTTGGCAAGCAGATCATATATCAAAACAGCTGGGTTGCGATCTACCGTTGCTTGGGCTATGGCATCCCTTGCTGAAATCAAGGTAATCAGCCAAGTAGAGTTTTAGTTGCTCTTTGGTTACTGAGCAACTCTCAGTAACCAGAATCTTGCCACTGGAAGTATTTTAAATGCAAGCGAGAACTTGTGTAATATCATGGAGTGGCTAAGGTGGCAGTCAGAGTCCTGTTGACTTGGGAGTAAGCCCCAATGAACTCAAGCAGACTTAATTTCTGACTGAACACGCAAAAAAAATGGTGCTGTGTTTGGAGCTGTTTCTGCTTGGCTCCAGCCCCCAGGTGCATCATGGGAATCATAATGAATACCCTAAAGCAGCAGCGGGGAACCCATGAGCCTCCAGATGTTTCTGGGCTCCCAACACCACCTTCCCTCTCCCTCGGCCATGCTCGCAGGGCTGGTGGGAGTTGGGAGTCCCTCAACTGCTGGAGGGCCGCCAGCCCTGCCCTAAGCCATTGTTGTAAGGCTTGCTGAAAAGGAACTGTTAATGAACGTATGGAAAATAATTCATCAGTGCCCCACAGGCAACGAGACATAAGTTTTATTGGGTCAGATACATTTAGGCATGTTTGTAGATTGGGCTACATGAGTTTACAACATGCCTTTCAACTGCAATAGCTCCATTGTTACTAATTTCACACAGTGCCCCAACTATGCAGAATGCTTTGCCATTCCCTTGCTATTGATGCTAGCAATATATGAGAATTGTAGAGCAACTTCACAGATGGGCATGGGGTTCAGATATGGTCAGTTGCCCAAGGTGACCCACTGATCCTGCAAAAAAGGCAAGATTTCAATCCATGCTTCCCACATCTTTGTTTACACAACAGCATCGTCTGTATTCTATGTCTGTTCTTGTGGTTTATTCTAAATGACCACAGCATTGACCAGAGGAGCCTAACCATGAAAGCTCAGTCTTGGTTTCTTGCTTCCTTTAATTTGGTAGATAGGATCTTTGTACCAGAAGACAGATTTCCTAATGTCTTGATGGATGGAATAGTGGTGTATTTGCTTTTCTTTCTTTTTTTCTCCACAGCCTGGTGCATTTGTACTGGATCCTACATGTGGGCTAGGAACAATCCTCCTAGAAGCAGCAACCGAATGGCCTGTAAGCTCCGTCATAACAGCAAGTGTGATGTCTGGCCACAGATGGCATTGCAGTCTCTTGTGGCCAAATCTGTAAATAATGAACCTCTAATATGCAGCAGCGGGGCTGAAAATTAGGTTCCAAAATTTCTCTCTAGAAAATATGTTGACTTTTAGCTTAGGTGTTCATGTTAATACAAACTGCTGATTCCTTCTAGCTTGCGATTCTGCAGTTGGTGGTGTTAGTATGCCTAATTCTCAGTGATTATTTTGATAATTTATGGGGATTTTTAAAAAAACTAATGTAAATGTTTGTTTTTTCTCTTCAGAATGTGCGTTATTTAGGGACTGACATAAGTGATTCACAATTAGAAGGAGCCTACACTAATATTAACGCTGCAGGCCTAGTGGATAAAATTGGGTTACTGAAAGCTTCTGTGACAGGTAAGAGCTGGTAAGGGTATCTGCAGTACTATACAAATCAATTTATTGCTTTATATTTCCTTTATTGTAATTGAAACGATGATTTGTGACTGCATCAAATACTTTGTGATGCCTTGTAGTCATATGTTAGTCCCTAATTAGAGTTATTATTATATACAAAGGAGAATAATGGCTGAGCATTTCACATGCTTAAATATCTAAATATCTCATAGCATTGCCATTTCAGTCGGAAAGCATTGATGTTGTTCTTGCGGACATCCCCTTTGGAAAGAAGTTCAAAATAACAAAAGACATGACCTTACTGCCGGACGTTTTTCAAGAAATCGAAAGGTATGTGCGTTCTGATATCTGAGGCACAACAACTGCTACTGCAGATTGGGATCTGCTAATGGTATTGCATGCTAAACAAAGGAAAGTCACATTTCAACGTGGCCATGTTACCTACTAGATGAAGTTGAGAATTTAAAACAGGGAGATAAAAATCATGTTGCCAGTAGTCCTCAGTTCCTTTTAAAAGGCCATGAGTGATTTTAGAATAAACATCTCTAAGATTTGTCATGACTGCCGTATTGTTAGCCTCTGTACACTGAAAAGTCTTCTGCTGAATTAATAAATATTGTAGCTGCACAAGGATATTAATAAATATCCTCCGGTTGTTCCCTTTCAGGGTGCTTTGTGGTGGAGGAATTGTTGTGCTGCTACTTAGTCAAGAGCTCTACAAGCGCCTCTCTGGTGACATTGCCAGCAGTCTAGGTACTGAGAACTGCATCCCTGCAAGTCCTTGCAAACAAAGTGCCATGATGTCAGTCAGCAACGCCAAAGGTAGCAGCTTTGGCCCCACGACTGTTCCCCTATCAACTCAAGAGGCAGAGAGAGAAAACACCAGCAATAAAAGGACAACTTTTGGCTCACTGGTGCTGGTGGAATCCTTGGAAGTTAGCCTTGGCAAAACAGATGCATTCATATGCAAGTATAAGAAGGTAACAGGAGGTTTTGCAAGAAGTTAGCAGCATTCAGCAAGTGTGCATGAAGCAGTTTGGAGCTTCTGCTTATAACCATAGGGATCAGGAGCAGCTGAGCTTTGGTGAGCCCAGACCTCAGCCATCAGAATTGTCTTAGCTTCCATACCTCCAGTGGGCCCCAAAGGTATGTAGCAAGGGTCTCTAAATGTGAAGGCCTTTGGCCAGATCCTTAGTTTAAGGGATGCTTAATTCCTTTTCCAGTCTAGATGGAAAAGAGGTCTGGAGAAGGTGTGGTTAGTGTAAACAGGGCTTGCTGGCAGGCAGCTTTATTAGGGATGTGGTGCAGGTTCACCCCTAGGAAAGTAAGTTGCCAACCAGGAGTCGATATAGCATGCCCGATAAAGGAGTTGGTGGCAGTCCTTGGTGCTTACATGGGACCATTTTGCCACAATAGGGTGGGGCTCAAGGCAGGCTGTGGCATTGTGCTGGCAGAAAGGGGCATGGTGCCTTATTTTGTGTGCTGCAGTGCTGATGCGGTAAATCACAGGGATGCAAAAATGTCTGCCTTTTTTGAGAGCAGACGTGTGGCTTATAAGCGCATCTCCTGTGTCTTTAACAAAATCCGGACACGGCTGTAGTCTGGCCGCTTTTGACCACAGCATGGTAACTTCCATGCTTGACAGTGCATTATACATATCGCAAGCCAAGTGAGGGAGGAATTTAAGGTGACTGTTCCATCAGTGCAAGAATTTCGGAGTGTTAGATGGAACAATTTCCTCTTCTCTCCCTCCCCCCCCCCCCCAGCACACTGCTCCCGATCACCCCTTGGAAGTGCACTGAGAAAGAGGAGGAGAAGCTCCTTTGCACAGGGCTTCTGCTGATTGGGCTCATTGGACTCCTACCCTTTATGCTTGCACTAATTTTAATTGCTTTGGAAGAAATGGCTTCCTTTCCCCCCCCCCTCTTGTTTCATAAGTAAACCAAAATAAACTTGACTGGAAAATTCCAGTATGCTTTTCAGAATGGTGTAAAATCCCAGTGATGTTATTTAGAAAGGTGCAAAGTAGTATAGCCACATGACTGGAGTCAGAGTTTTTAACTTGAGGTTGTATTTTTGTCTTAAACTTACATGACGGTTTAAGAAGGACCCATTTCCAAGTCACTCACTCGGAAATTTTTACAAACACTTTCAACAGAAGTTCTACCACAAAACTTTTTTTTAGACAAAGAGGCTGAGGTTGTACAACAGATGTTACTTCCAACAATATTAAATGTCATATAATTGTTTTTGTACAATTAAACTCGTTAATACATGGCATTTGGCTTCGTATGAAATACAAAATGTATTTCAGAGAGATACATTAAAAGCAGGAATCTAGCTACCGCAGAATAGTCAGATGAGTAGTTTAAAACTTTTTCTACTACAGGGACTGCTAGTGGCATTTTGGTTTACTGAAGAGGTCCCCCTCCCGCACTCTGGAAGTCATAGAATCATAGAGTTGGAATAGACCACAAGGGCCATCGAGTCCAACCCCCTGCCAAGCAGGAAACACCATCAGAGCACTCCTGACATATGGTTGTCAAGCCTCTGCTCAAGTCATTCCCCTTCAGTTCCTTCCCTACATTACTGCTAAAACAAAGCGCCCATCCACTTACAACATCAGAACTCTTCACAGTCTCTCTCACAATACCATTTGGTAACCACGAAAGATACCCAAAGGAGGTTTATTTCACTTAAAGTCTAAAGTATTTTACAGTGCAATCTTATACGTGTCAACTCAGAAGTAAGTCCTACTGAGTTCAATTGGGCTTACCCCCAAGTAAGTGGGTATAGGATTACAACCTAAGACTGGTCGAGGGTAATAGGGGAATAGGGTTGAGATTTGGGGAGTTGTGGTTTTGTTGTTGTTGGTTGTTAATTACCTTATGTACAAACCTCTGCTAAATAAAACAGCCCTACATTGTCAACGCAGGTTTCTTATCAGAGTGAGAACAGCCCTGTCTCGCTTGTGATGTGTGCATATACACTGTGCTAAATTGCAGTCATCAGTTCCACAAGAACTCAGTTGTCTGAACGTTTTATTTCAGCCACCCTGAAGGTAGAGAAGAAATCCTCTGCATTCCCTGGCTAGTAAGACACAATGTTTGGTATTTAAGGGACAGGGTTTTGTTTTCGTTTGTGCTTGGAATTATGAATTTAGCTCCCTTATAAATCCTTGAAGACTACTCTTCACCTGTTGCCTTTCAAGGGGAGGGATTATCCCCTGATAAGCAGTCATACAGAAGAGTCTCTGGTAGACTTTAGATGGCTAATCTTTGTCCTGCTAATGAGTGGATAAGTGGTGCAAAGACATCCTGCTGCTACGATGAGTCCTAAGCTGCACCAAGCACAGAATATAGACCAGCTGTATCCATGTTCCACGTCATCAGGAAGACCATAGATAAATTTGGGTAAGCGGTTTAGGTCATAGGAGACACTTGCTGCATAAGTGCAGAGAGAAATAGTGCAAAAGATGCCTGCAAAGGAGACAAAATCACAATGTCATGGTTACCAAATGTGCACAATCAGCAATTACTAACAGCTCAAAATAGCCCAGGATAAAATCATCAAGAGACATGCAAGGCAAATGAAAGATAGACAATTTTGAAACCAGAAGTCAACAGGCATTGTTTTCTTACAAGAATATCAGGCCCAGCAGCTTAAAAAGGTTTCACAGCCCTTCTCTGTAAAGAGACATGGGCAGAGTAGACAAAACAAACCCTTTTATGGTCTTTCCATTCTTTTGGCTTTCAGTAATTTGCAACGCTAAGAAGCTTCCACCCCCTCAAAATGTCATTTTAGATTCTGCCTGAATAAGATTTTTTTAAGTGGGAGGGGAGTGGGCAATGGATGAGAAATATTATGACTGTTTTTCAAGAAGGAAATGCTGGGAGATTTTACTTTTTCCAGGTCTAAGGCGTTAGCAAGCATCACAAGCTAAGCACAGCTTCCCATGTCATCTAGAAGCACTAGCAGTGTGTAAAAGAGGGTCATACATCTCACCCCACAACTTCCAGAGGTGTAGAGGCATTAGTGTCTAGCAGCATGAAAACAAATGGCTTAGGGGACCTTCAAGGCTTCACAGATTTACCATAAGTTTTTGTGGACTCTGATTCACAAAAGCTTGCAGCATAATAAATCTGTGCATTCTTTAAAGGTAAATTCATGGCTGTGTTCTATCTCCACTGTCAGAAACAGTATGTCTTTGAGTACCTGTGTTTGGGAATCACAAGTCCTGCTGCACTCAGATCCTGATTGTGGGCTTTCCATGGGCACCTGGGCACCCACTGTGAGAACAAGATGCTGAACAAGATGGGCCCTTGGTCTGATCCAGCAGGGCTCTTTCTATGTTTTTAAGACACCACAACCCTCTTTATTTTAGCTCTTCCACAGGAATTGTGCTTCCTGTTTAGGTCTGTTTACAGAATAAGCAACTCTGGTGTGTTCCTTTGGTCTTAGGTAAGGTGTGGAGGTTCAGTCCCCACCACCACACACACACACACACGGCAACACCAAGGAGGGGAATGTGAAACTTCAAAATGTTGCAGGGAATTTACTGGAAAATACAATTGCTCAACACACACGTTTGTGGATTTATGATTGCTAAAGTGTGTTTGTGTAGAAAAACACACTATTTTTCACATTTAGTATTTTTAAAAGCAGTCTTTATCTTTTTCCAGTGCCCTGACCATTGTACCTTTTGGCTAATTTTTCTACTTCCAGCATCTTTCTGTGGTTTCATCTCTTTCCCCCAGTGCTACAAATTTGTATGGAAACCACAAATGCTATTAAAGATCCCTAGCTTCCCTATTAGAATTAAGATTATCAGATAAGGAAGAGGGAAGCAATCAAACCTGTTTACATTTGCAGTGCTGACCTGCCCAAAATGTGAAAACTCATTGGCCAGATTATGTTGTACAACTCTTCAACAGATGGGAGTAAAACCTGACACACATAAGGATATAGCAGGCAGAGCTGAAATAGTACCTGACATAAGGAAAAGGAGGCCGGCAACGTGCTGTGTGAGGCTTTCCTCCCAAAAGAAACTGACTGTAGTTACGATGCACCCACAGAGAAGAACAGCTGCTGCCATCCCAAGAAATCCTGCTGTGATTCTTCTTAGATCTGTTTCCAGAAGTGAGAGAGGACGAGGTTAAATATGCATCAGTAACACAATTTAAAATTCAGCCTTGGCAAACCGGGTTTCCTTCATGTTTTGAACTACAACTCCTCATCAGTCCCAGCCAGCAAAACCGATGGGAGCTGTAGCCCAAAACCTCTGGAGGGCGTCAAATAGGCAAACGCTGGTCTAATCATATGCACATGTTTCTGAGGAGAAGCCCCTTAAACTCTGCTGGAATGGCTTCTGAATACAAAGAACTGCACTTTAAGATATCCGTACATACCCACTATCAACAAAAAGTGAGACACTTTTTTCTGCAACATACCAAAATGCTTTTCGCTAAGCATAAAAAAAATCACCCTTGATAAAAGAGTTTCCTGGAAATGCATTGGGAACAATACCCATCTGTTCGGTGGTCTTTTCTCCCCTTTGAACTACAGGTCACCATTTGTGACGTACAAGTAGTTATCATTGATCTCTCTTTACCACTGTTGCCCTAAAAAGTGTCAATCCATCCTGCCTGTCCCTTGTCTTCTCCCATTCCCTTTTAAAAAATAATAATACAATCAAAGTTAACGAAACTGTGCAGTGATGCATTTCTAGAAGTAAAGAGGTTCTTTACTTTGCGTAGGCAATTGGGTATGGATCAGAGGAGAAATTTCCCGAGGCCTTTTCAATCATTTTCTATTGCTGCTGGGCTTGATAACAAAAGCTGACTGGCTTTGCAAGATGATGCACAGTTTCCTGACCTGGACTGCCATGGGGGGGGGGATGTTATAATGGGTAAATAACAACATTTAGCATCATGAAAACCTAACTACTTACGTAACAGATGCCATTCATCTTGTTGGATGGTCTTGGTTAAATTGAACGGGATGTTGCGCAAGCGTATTGGTGGAGCGAAGTGGTACTTGATTGCCGTACATCTCTGAGTGATACCTTTATGAAAGGGAAGGGCAGAAATGCTTAACAAATTCCATTTAACGAGGATGAATAAGTGAAGCTCTTCAGCAGTGAGAAATCTGCTGTTAATAATATGCAAGCAAAGGGCAAGCCACTTGGAAGAACTGGGTTCAAAGGAGGCCAATTCCTCACCACACAAAAATCCTTTTCCTTTCATTGGTGGAAGGGGAGGGTCTTGTGCAACAAAGAGGATCCTTTGTGGAAGGACTCAAGTCTTCAGAAGAGGCCAGTTAACATCTTTAATAAAAACAACTCTCTGTACAAGAGGACAGTTCTCTGCCTCTCTCATACTAGCATACTGATCCTTTCTGCAAAGAGGCTGTACATTATATTTCCCTTGGGTGCAAGATTTTTCTTTCACAGTGTAGTGGGTACCAGTCCAAATCAGATTTCTGGCATGGACAGTCATTACGTTTTGCTGACAGGATTCCCCTGCAGCCCTGGAAGTAGCTTACACAATACCTCTTGCTGTGGCCCATGTCAATTTTGACTTGGGGCCAGTGGCGTACCAAGCCGCTTGGGTGCCCAGGGTGGCACCTGCGCCCAGGGCGAGCCACACACAGTGGGGGAGCTGGGGCAGGGCATGCTGCGTGATGCTTCCAAGGGGTCTGCCCGCTGCCTCCCTCTCAGCTGTAGGGCAGATGAGGGGGAGGTGGCAGGCAGACACAAGCCCCATGTTGCCATTTCAGGCAGCGCAAAGCTTGTATGTAGTCTGCCTGCCACCTCTCCGTCAGTTGTAGGGCGGCTGAGGGGGAGGTGGTGGGCAGATGCAAGCTGCACACTACCGTTTCGGGCAGCACGGAGCCAGCAGGCACCCGAGCCACTGCGTCACTCGCAGGAGAGATGCGTGGCTAGGGCGTATTGCAGGCCCCACAGTAAGTGCCGCCCCCCACGGTGTGGCACGGAGTGTGCCCGACACCCCTAGCTACTCCTCTGCTTCGGCCAGAGAGAAGTGGGATCATTCTGGTCCCCTGATCATTTTGCAATACATCTAGACTCCCAGATACCCCTTACAGCATCCCGCTTTACAAGCTGAGGAAATAATACAGTGAAATAGAACAGTGGTTCCCAGCCTCTTTGGTACGGTGGGCCCACAAGTCCAAATTCCCTTGGTATGATTAATTTTATTGCCACTTGAATTTTGGATGTTAGATCTTCAGCAGCTGTCGGTTTCATGCATTTTAACTGCAAGTTTGCCTATTTTCCTGGAGGCGCCCAAGCAAACATTTACTTAATGCCCACATTAAAATGGAATTTGCTGAAATATTTATAGTACTTACTAAGTTATTCACAGTTTTGTTTATGGGAATGTAAGAACACCATCTGATTGCAGGTTATTGCTGCATAAGCCACAAAGATTTCTTCTAAGAACATACGGTTTACACATGCAATGTTAGATAAAATGAACTATGAATATTTTAAATAGTTTTATTCATGATAGGTCCATTTGGGCAAGTATCAGCATTAAGTGAAGCACCATTTTGGCAAGTGTCAGTGATAACAGGAGATAAGCTTGCATTTTGCCAACCAGTGGGTCAGTGAAAGATTTGATGGTTGGCAGACATAATCTCAGATCTTTATTGAGACATAGGGTAAAAATATTATTTCTTATTTTGACTGAGCAAACTTCAAATCACCCTTGACTAGTAACTAGCCCTGGAAGCAAATTTGGTAATACTTCTCCACAAGGTGCTCATACAGGGAGTTTGGAGCCTGCTGCACATCAGAAGCGAGCTGCAATAGTCACTCAAAACAATTTTATAAGTACTTTGTGGCCAACTCTTACCAGATCCACTACCTAATTAATCCAGAGCCTCACGCTGGGGTGCTCTTGCAAACATGGGATTTGTTTTTTGTTAAATTTATATATCCAAGGATAACAGTACAGTTTACAGTATAAAACACAAAAATACATAACATAATGAAACAAAAACAAAAACCCACACACATACACAGTTTAAAAGGCCATAGGCCATAGATGGTTTAATTAGCCAAAGGCCTGAGAGGAGAGGAATGTTTTTGCCTTGTGTCTTCATTGCAAATCTTTAGGTGCCAGGCACGCCTCCCTCAAAGCATACCACAAATGGGGAGCCACCACAGAAAAGTCCCATTCTTGTGTTGCCGCCCTCCAGACCCCTTGTGGAGGCACACAAAGAAGGGCCTCAGATTATTATTGCAAGGTCCAGAGCTGTGACATGTATATTGTGCAACACAAGTCATTTAAGCTTCTTGCTACTTGCCGCATTGTTTCCAGCCCTATGCCCTTAAATTTTCAACTAGAGCTCTGCAACCATGAAAACTAAAAAGACCTATTGGCCCTGATTCAACTTACATTGCAGGCAACTATTGGCACTTCACAATCCCAGAGGCAGATTCTCATCCTTAACTATTAAAAAAATGCACCAAGCCTGTTCTGTAGGGCCCACTTGAGGACTGTAATTCAGATGGAGATAGGCATGCTGATTAATGCATTATTATTCACTACGCAAGTGGAAGGCTGGTTTCTTCTCAGTGTAAAAGAACTCCCAAGATGGATTAGGACAATTGACTTCAACAAAAGAACTAAATTTATGTGTTCTATTTTCTCCCACCGAAAATCATGGGCTTGAAAATGCTTGCTTCTTGGCTAGACTATTTCCTTAGAATTTTAAAATATGAAATATGAGATTGTCAGGATTGTGTAGGGGTGAGGACAGACCTCACAGCTAATGCAGGAAAACCACCTACAAGTCTCTCCTTGACTTGTAAGCATTCAGCCAAACCTGAATGGGAAGACTCTAGTGAAAAGGAGGAGTAGACTGGAAGTATGACAATAAAATGGAGATGGGAGGAAGAATGGCTTAAATCAATAGTGTCAATTTTGTCCGTCAAAAAAGCTCTGCAGGTTTTATCACAACAACTCTAGGAAGGAGAGGCAAGAAAAAGATCAGCCCATTTGGGATTTTTTGGGTGCTTCCAGGCAGTCACTATTATTGGGTGGGATTCAGTTACATACCAGAAAATGTGGGTTGTGCAATTGTAGTTATTTGGGATGCCCTGGGCAACAAACCCACTTCCTCCAAAAGGGGGAACTTTCTGTGATAAGGGAGGTGATGGGGAGATGCACAGGAAAGTGTGGGGTAACACTTGCTTTCGTGCCACATCATCTAACCTCATAAACAAATCAGAATGCATGCTTAGCAAACATCATCTAATCTCCCTACAAACAAATCAAGATGGATGTTCAATAAACAGGTCACCTGGAAACCCCTTTTCCCCAAGTTTACTTAAGCACCCTGACACAAAGCCAGGATGTGCTGCTAGATCACATAATTTCATTACCTATTTATTCTACTTTAAATGTTAATTCTGACAATGCCCAAAATATAGAGCTGGGCCTTGGGGGGGAGTTAGCTATTGTTCACCAAGAACAGGCCTTATATGCTGAAAGCACCATGATTAATTCCCGGTTTTTCCAGTTAAAAGGAATTCAGGTAGACAGCTGTGGAAAGATCCTTGCCTGAAGCCTTGGGAGAGCTGCTACCAGTCAGATGAGATGACAATATTCCATAAACCAAGAATAAAGAGTCAAGGACTAAGAAAACGTCAACACTGTGCATTGAAAGCATTATTGTAACACTTTAATGTCATGGCTTCCCCCAAAGAATCCTGGGAACTGTAGTTTGATAATGGTGCTGAGATGAGACCCCCCTTGTCCCCTCACAGAGCTAATATATTCAGAGTGGGAATCATAGCTCTGTGAGGGGAATAGGGGTCTCCTAACAACTGTTAGCTTATTTGGGGGAAGACATAATTGTTTAAAGTGATATGGCTTTAAATGTAAGGTTCTAGATGTGGGAGCTGTAGCACAGCAACACCTGGGAGGGTCATGGGTTCTCCACCTCTAATTTATGGCTTCCACAAGAATCAACACAAATAGGCAGTTATAAGGTAGATGTTTAGATAGGCAAGGTGTTGCGTATTGATTGGCCTAAACTTGTTGGTAGGTTAAGAACCGGCAAGCCAATCTACAAAACATTCCCAAACTCTTCCCCAATAAAAATTAATGGACAATTCTCCCTCCGATAAATTTATCACCTGTTAACAAAGATCCAGAATCTTGCCAGAGTTCAGATTTGGTCTGTTAACTCACTCTCACCTGCCAAGAATTTTGAGCTTAAACTGTTTGTGACATCATTCATGACAGCAGAATGTTATGTTTGCATTCAGCTCAAGCTATCTCCATGCCAACAGCATTGGACAGTAATAAATCCCTGTTACTAGAGAGCCATCAATGCAAGACTCTCCAGCAAATTTTATTGTTGCTTTCATGCCCTATGCCTGATGTAAGAGCTGTGTGTGGCTGGCCTGAAAGCCTGTTTCCAGGAGTTTATAATCTACTTGATCCAATATATCCAAAGTTATTTGATAACCTCTCTTGTGAATAAACTCACTTCCAATCCCCACTTCCTTTCATCCATTTATAGCATTCAGAATACCTTAAAATCCTTCTGAAATGTCCAGTATATCTAGACTGTGTTCCAGGCTTCCTTGCCATTTCGCATGTAGAAGTTGTTGGCTCACCAAATAATGTTACTGGCGGATGGGGGGAGTGTCAAAACGCCTCTTCATTCCTAAACACTTCCCCTATAATAAAAGTGAATATAGCCCCTATATATATATTCATCACCTGCCATGATGATCCATCTTGCCAGAGTTCAGACGTGGGTTGACTGTTAACTGCCTCTCACTCTGCCAAGATTTTTGAGCATAACTTGCTTATGACATCATGTGTGACATCAAAATGTCCGTATTTGCATTCTGCTCAGGCTATCGCCATGCCAACAGGGGTGGCAAGTAAACCTCTGCAACTAGAGACCCATCAGCCTGAATATCCAATATCTGTGGGTTATTGTTTATGCCTCCTTGTTGGCATTTGTCTGCCTCAAGAGACAATTGAAGAGTGCACCTTCCTTTTTATTAAACAGGAATAACTGGTCCCCCAAATCATTTTATTCAGGACGTGGGTTTGTTCAAGCAACCTCTTCAGTCTTGCTTGAAAAATATTCCAGGAAGAGTCTCAAAAAAGGTCACTGAGTTTGGCAGTAACTGTCAGGGGTGAATAATTGGTCAGCCAGCTAGAACGAGCCCCAAATCTGTGGCAGCACTGAGCCATGGGGGTAGCCAAGCACATGAGACCTAAAGCACAAGTCACACTGAGATCTTAATTGGAGACTGGGTTGCCAGCTGGCTTTGAACTCTGAACTGGGGCGGGAGCAAGGAGCAAGAGTTCATTGGGAAGAGGCATTGCCTGTTAAGCCACTCTGGGAATTGTCGCTCTGTGAGTGGAGTATGGGGTTCTCCTAACAACTCTCAGCACCGTTGTTAGGTAGCAGTTCCCCGGCTGCTTTGTAGGAAGCTATAACTATTTAAAGTGGTATGATACTTACTTTTGGTAAGGTCAAGATGTGGACATAAGGTATGGGGGGGGGGAGAAACTGACAAGAAGCTATTTGGGTATGTTTTTATGCAAAGTTGTTACTTTTTTATCATTCCAATTCTTTAAAAGGCTGTGTTTAAGATTAGACATATTCTACTATAGAAATCTGAAGGGGGAAGTAATTTAAATCTCTTTAAAATTATTTTGGGTTTGAAATTATTCAATTATCAATATTTTTCTTTGGAGCAGGGGGCTGTGTGGAAAAAAATGTGGAAGCTGGAGAACAGTTTTCTTCAACCCTTCTGCTTTCCCAGCTTTTCTTCTGGACTGGCAGATTTCTAACCCTGCCTGACAGTGCTTTCATCTGTGGACACACAACCTCCTGAAGGAACATGTGATGTACCTTGCTGCAGTGCATGGCACTCACAGTTCCTCTGGGCTCTCCCAGAGGCCTTGTGGTGGCAGCACATATGCCTTCTAGAGTTGCTCCTGGTGCATGATATGGCAATGCCTCACCATAGCTGGATGGTGTTCTAAACACACACACACAGCCCTACAACGATTACACTGCTCTCTCCACTTTGCAAGATGATGAGGATCTGGTTCATTTGCACGATGTGTACTTTCCGTTCCACTATTGCACAGAAGCATGTCTTTCAGACCAATTTTTGCATAAATGCTGAAAGCTCTCTGCGAAGTCTGCTGGACCAAAGTGCTCAGTAACTTAACTGGCACAGTTTCTTTCCAACTAAGAAACTGGAACAAGCAGATTTGCACCCAAGGGATAAAACCTTGCAATTCTTTGTTACATGCCAACTGTGGCATAACTCCCTTGCATGGAAAGAAAGAGCCCACTGAGACAGAGAGGTGAAAGGTTAAATAATGCTGGAATGTCTCAAAAAGACAAGCAAGCAAGCTTGAGGTTCTGTACATCAATACGGAGCAAAAAGAGCTGTAGAGACTAGGGGTGAGGTGAAGAAGCTGAAGATGTTTCGGCTGTGCTTGTAAAACTAAGTAAGAGCAAGGGAAGAAATGTTTGCAGAATTAAAAGAAAGGCATCACAAACACTTTTGATAGCTTCAGATCTTATGTTTAGTTCGTGGTACCTAAATTTAGTGTTTTTTATGCATTTTACTGGACACTTTAATAGAAGCTTTTTGATACAGCTTTGTTGTTGGAGAAGTGCATCACAAAATATTGACAGATTTTGAAGGATAGCTTTGTTTCCCTGATCCCTAGCTAAAAGTCAAAGGGGAATCATTCACATTCCATCTGAGTTCATTGCTACAAGTATGAACATCAACAACAAAAGACCCTTTGAATACATTAGTAGCAGTCCATTGAACCTAGAAGTGGCAATGCACTAATTTATCTTCATTAGAACCAGCCAAGGGCCTGTCATGGCTGACGATTAGTTACCAAATATAGCAACACAAGTTGGCTACTAGTGCCTGGGTTGCATATCCCCATTGTCCAATAGAAAGACTAAGCCTGAAGAAATGCTGATTTCCATCAAGTAACATTCTGGGCATTCCTTGCTGTGAAGAGTAATTTCTACAACATGTGCGATATTTGGGGTATTCTCAGAGGCATGGAAGGATCATTAGTAGGAGAAGCGCAGGAAACCCTAGCATCTATTGCAAAGAAGGTATTTTCTTCTGCTCTACGGTGTAGCTGGATATAAATATTAAATGTTCTCCCTAGAGAAACAAGCAGTGAAATGTCATAATGATTCTGCCGATTATGATCATGAAAGCACTTAAAGCAATATCTATTTTTACACTTTGCTACTAATAGGGAAGTACATCCCTTGACTGAGGCTGACAAAAATTCCACCATTTCTGTTTGCACAGCACAATTAACACAATTTATAACCCAATTCTCAAGACAATCTAGTGAATGCATGTTTGCATTTTCAGAGCAACTGCACTGAAACATTTCATTAAGAAGATTGTTGTCTTGTGCCTCAGCTGCTATAACATGCCACATGTCATAGTAAAAGAAAGCCTGCAACCATAATGATTTTCTTTTGAAACCCAGCAACAAATCTCAGTGGTACCTACAAGCTCATTGCCTAGTTTCATTACTGAATTTTTAAAAATGAGCATTATGGTTGCCGGCTGTTCCTTAGCATGATGTGAGAAGAACAATGGAAGAGGAAAAGTTGAATCCAAATGGAACCACCAAATATCAGTCTCAAACTCTGATCTGGCCTTTGTGCTCCTGGGCCACACTGCCACCTATAACACCCTTGAGTTGAACTATCAACAGGGATCCCAGGAGAGCTCACTCCCTCACCATTTAGGAATTACACAGTGTATAGTTAAAACTATGGAATTCACTCCCACTATGGCCACCAACTTGGATGGCTCTAAACAGAGGTTGGATGGCCATCTGTCAGAGATGCTCTAGCTGTGATTCCAGCAGGGGGTTGGACTAATTGGTCCCTTGGTTTCCTTTCCAACTCTACAATTCCATTATTCTATGAGGAATAGATGAATTCATGGAGGTAAAAGCTATCAGGGGCTACTAGCCACAATGGCTATGCTCTGACTCCACAGAGGCTTTATGTGTTTGAACTGCAGTTTCTGGAAATCACAGGAGAGAGTGCTCTTGCACTTGGGTCCTGCTTGCAAATTTCCCACAAATTTCCCTCATCTGGTTGGCCACTGTGAGAACAGGATGCTGGAGTAAATGGGCCTTTGGCCTGACCCAGCAAGCTCTTCTTTCTGTAAGACTGTGTTGCGCATTGCTTAGCAGGGTAAAGTATTTTACATTCTTTATATATTTATACATCAGCCTTCCCCAAAGTGGAGCTCTCCAGACGTTTTGGACGTGGTCACCTCAAGAGATTTTCCCACCACACCCCACACTTCCCTCCTGGCATCCCTTCTCCCAATTATTCTTCTCCACTCCTCCCTTCTTGTCCCACCCCCATTTACTGGCGGTTTTCTCTGCCGTCTCCTCCAACTCCTTCCGGCCTTGCACTGAGGGTTGGATGGACAGTGGTCTTCCTCAGAGTGAGCTATTCTAGGCAAAGTGGTGCAAAGAGTGCCTGCATTGCCACCACTACAGCTATGATGTTCATTTAAACTTGGGGAGGGAAGCTATTTTAAAGTGTTTTAGGTTTGGTTTTTTTTTTCTTCAAAGTTTAAACAGGCTTTCTAGGTGTCCCAGCAAATCACAGGGACAGTAACCATTCTGCACATTTCTTTTAACTTTGGCTTGGCAGTTGTAGGGGAAGGGGAGAAGGGGGCAACACAAACGTGAATTGGACACCCTGGGGTCTCCAATTGCTGATGCCTAGGCTAAAGCATTGAGCTGGATGCAGGGAATACTGATTTCAAACCATAGTCAGCTGTGAAGTTTAATGGGTAGCTGTGAGTAAGCTCCTTAAATGAAACTGCATTAAACATCCCCCGCCTATTTCGCTCTTTTCAAAAAGTAATTGTGCTGTTGATAGAATTATCTTGCCATTTTCTCACTCGCAGAGTGAGCTAGCAGTGCAGCCCACAACCTTAACTACTTAACCACCTTGTAAACTTCCATTTCCCAAACTTGACTGTCTTAGAGGGACCTCATTTGCACTTGTAAGCAAAATGTCACACTCCAGAGTGGACAACCAGAAGATGACATTAATGCCTACTGACTAGGCTTTCTATTTGTCCCCAGAGGGGGAAAGAGAGCACTGTTAATGGGGGTATGTGCAACTCTTTCAATACTGAAAACAGGAGTAATAGTGGTTATATATATATGGCGATCACTCATAGCAGAGTAAGATTGTCTTCCATGAATAGTAGTTATACTAGACAACAAGGTATATACGAAGTAGCAAAAAGGGAAGCCTTAGAGCCTCAATGTAGGATATCAGAACAGTTAAGATATAGGATATCAGAGCAGTTGTCCAGCTAGTACAATGAAACTTCCTTCCTTTTAGTTTTGTTATTTAATTCAAAAATAAGAGTACAGCAACAGAACATTGGAGTCAGAAGATACAGCAACCCAGGATGGCATTCAACTAAGTTTTACTCAGAGCACACCCACTGAAATTGAAGGATAACTTTGATATAGAGGCTTTGATTACCAAGTAGGTCTTGAACTAGCCCACAGAGGGGGCAAACAAAAGTCTGGTAGGGAGAAAAGGTATTTGGGCTCACAAACTGTTTTGCTGCTCCATTCCTCACTCCCCTTGCCATGCAAGTGAAAGTCCAAACCAGGCACCACAAGGTTCTCTGCATGCAAGATTTCCCTTTTGCTTAGACCAGGGATGGGGAACCTTTGGCCCTTCAGATGTTGCTGGAACAAACAGAAATATCCATCATCCCAGACCACTCAATGCTAGCTCTGACTGATAGGAGTTGTACTCCCACAGCCTTGATACGGAGACCAATTCTCTTCGTGGATTTGATATCTAGGGACAAAGGAGATCCCATGTTGACATAAATAGGATTACTCAATTGTAGTGCCCAGCTCTATGCATGCTGAGAAGAGCGGAAGAAGTACATAAGCTTGAAACCTCCTCTTGATCTCACAGTGCACACAAGAGAAGTGCATCTAAAGCTAATTCACAATATACCACAGCAGAGCTGTTGGAGTGGGTACCCAATCAACACTACTGCACTGGCTGCCAATATGTTACCAGGCCAAGTTTATGGTCTTGAACAACTTGGGACCAGGTTACCTCTTGGAATGCCTTGCTTTGTATACCAGTGTCCAGGAACTTCGATGTTCAGGAGAGATTGTCTTATTAGTGACGTATGCTCTTGAGGTTTGTCTTAGTTATCTAGGACTAAGGATGGTGTCACCTGCCCTTTAGAGTTTGGAGTATGCCTCAGTAAACATCAGGCAGGCATCTACAGTACTGAAACTCATCTTAAAACTCCCATCTTTTCACCCATGCTTCCCCTGAGGGGTGATCCAGCTATGCTGATGTACTAATTTGATCTTCTGATTTGTGATACATTTTGTACCTGTTTTATGAATGGGATTCTGATGTTCATTTTATGCTATTCATTGTCATGATGTTTTCTTAACATTGGTAGTACATGTTTTTGTTTTTTTGCAAATAAATAAGTAAAAATAAGCAACCCCCATAATCAGAATTTACTATCATTTAATTGTTTAGCTAATAAGATATCCAAGTGCTGTCAGATTTCTCATCTCAGAATGGTTGGTTACTGCCAGGATTGTTTTTGTCAGGCTCCGGAAGGCTGAAAACTATACCATCAATGACAGAATATCTGACAAAAGCTTTGGAGAGTACGGAAATGGACAAACTGACTGATATTTCAAAGAGAAAAATTGTGCTGATTGTACTTTATATCAGTATCATTGATGGATCAGTGGGCATCATTTATTATTTACTGGAATAAACACTGTAACTATGTATATCAAAAGAAACTTGATTTTCCAAGAGTACAAAAATACAAATTATTTTGTCAAAAATAAATAAAAGAAAAATATACTATTTTTTCAGATGGCCTTTCTTTATGTTGCTGATTCTGCTCCAGGAGGAGTATAAATTTCCTGGGTCAGCTTGACCCTTCTATCTCAATTGTATGCTTGATGTTTTCCTGACAGCAAGTCATTTTTGCTTTATTTTAGCATTTGAGCCAGCTTTTAGTCACCGCTGGGCTAGCAACAATGTCTCAGCCAATTCAAGGAATTGTGCTATGAAGTATCAGCCCCGGAGTTTGGCTCCATTCTGCTTTCCTTCCCTGTATGCAGAAGCTTTGGAGGAGGCTATGCCATTTTCCTGGCAGATCTACTGCACGCAAGTGATTCTCCACAGCTGCAGGCATAATACCACTTTGTGGCTAGCTCCTGATCCAAAATACTGTTGCACACTAGTGGCGCATTCTGGAAGGAAGGACTTCTTTACACCGTAGACACAGTTAAACCGTGGGATTTTCTACCATGAGACACTGTGATCGCCACCAACCTAGGTCACGCTCACACCGTACATTTAAATTGCTATTATATCACTTTAAGCAGTCATGGCTTCCCTTGAAGAATTCTAGAAACTGTACAGTGGTACCTTGGGTTACAGACGCTTCAGGATACAGACGCTTCAGGTTACACACTCTGCTAACCCAGAACCTCGGGTTAAGAACTTTGCTTCAGGATAAGAACAGAAATTGTGTGGCGGTGGCAGGAGGCCCCATTAGCTAAAGTGGTACCTCAGGTTAAGAACGGACCTCCAGAACGAATTAAGTTCTTAACCCGAGGTACCACTGTAGTCTGTAAAGAGTGCTGAGAGTTGTTAGGAGACTCCTATTCCCCGTACAGAGCTCCTATTCCAGAGTTCCCTGTGAAGAGGGATTGACTGTTAAACTACTATGATAATTGTATCTCTATAGGAAGCTGCCCTATATCAAGTCAGACCATTGACCTATCTAGCTAAGTATTATTTACACTAACTGCCAAGGGTTCTCCAGAGTTTCAGGCATGTGTTGGGGGGGTCTTTTTCCTATCCCTACTTTGAGATGCCAGAGACTGAATCTGGGAATTTCTGCATGCACAGCAGATGCTCTACCTCTGAGCTAAAGGTCTTCCTCTTGCTACTACTCCTACCAATTTCACTCTGATTCTTTGTCCTTTTTCAAAATAATGTTGCAGTCCCTGTCACATAAAGTATACTGTGTCAAGAATCATAGAATTGTAGAGTTAGAAAGGACCATGAGGGTCATCTAGTCCAACCCACTGCAGCACAGGAATCATTTGTGGGGCTCAAACCCACAACCCTGAGGTCAAGAGTCATGTCTTCTACCAACTGAGCTATCCCAGAACATGACATCTTCTTTTGTGCCTTTACATTTCTTTCTCTCTTTAGAGTATTGGGGGGGGGGGAGAGTTTGACCCTCCAGAAGTCATTGTACTCCATCCAGCTCCCATCAGTCCCAGTCAGCATGGCCAATGTTTGGTTGTTATGGAAGTTGTAGTCTAGCAACATGCTGAGTTTTCCCTGCTTTAAAACGCTTAGACACATGCAGGGGGGGAAAGCACAACAGGAAGTGGGTTTGGAAAGAAGACGCCAGAGGAGGGTGTGCTTGACCCCTTCCCTGTCCACCTCTTACCTACCTTTAACTAGCACAGCCCTCCCTGCACAAGTTACTTTGCTCCCCAAGTGGTTCCAAACATGGGTCTGCATGAAACAGGTCATTCCTAAGAGGAAATGTGCTGCAAGATATACTAATTAGAAACAATACTACAGTATATCCATTAAGTAGAGTCTGAAACTGGCAATTTTGCAAAAATTCAAACTTAATAAAGGCAGAGCAGAGCATGCTCCATACTAAATCAGCATTTGCCAACCTGATGCCTCCCCAACCAAACATTTTGGACTACAACTCCCTTCAGACCAAATCAGCAGACTGGGGCTCACAGGCATCGTTGCCCAAAACAAGTAAGAGTAAGAGCTGTTTGACAGTGGAATTTGCTGCCAAGGAGTGTGGTGGAGTCTCCTTTTTTGGAGGTCTTTAAGCAGAGTCTTGACAACCATATGTCAGGAGTATTCTGATGGTGTTTCCTGCTTGGCAGGGGGTTGGACTCGATGGCCCTTGTGGTCTCTTCCAACTCTATGATTCTATGAAAACAAGTGGCCACCAGGTTGGTAAAGGCTCTACTAACAAATGCAGCTTGAAAACAGCACTTTCAAACAAATAAATATAGCAGGGGTGGTGAACTTCAGCCCCAAGGGCAAAAGCAGTCCTCCTGTCATCTCTATGTGGCCCTTAGGACTCTCTCCAGACCTTGGCCCCTTCTCAGCCATGCCCCCTCCTCACCAGTTCTACTTTGCATATTCATTGAGCATTTTTGCCTGACTGGAATGTGTCCTTGAGATCTGTTAATGCCTCTTGCTTGCCTGTGTGAAGACGTGTAAAACTAGCCAGTTGTATAAAGTCATTGCTCCTCCCACTTTTGCTTATGGCCCCACCCACCACCAATGGCATGTGGCACCCAGAAGGTTGCCATAAGGAGATGTGTTCCTTGGCCTTAAAAAGCTTCCCCTCCCCTGCAGTGTAGTGACAGAAAGATGTAAGCTGATTTTCAAACTAACGTGACACTGGAACGTTCCACTTTCCACTTTTGGAGCGCTAACTCACCAATATTTAAGATTTACACAGATCAGAACATCCCTCTCTTGCTCACATGGGCTTGTCATTTGGGGAGGAGGACAAAAGGCGGCTGGGAACAGCAAAACCTACAGCAGCAGAGAAGAGGATAAGGAGGGATTATATTTCGGGCTTAAGCATAATTTGAAGGTGGGTAGTGAAGACAGTGAAGAAGAAATCACAGAGTGATTGTGCTGGTAAAACTAACATTTTGGCCGTATTTAAATACTCTGCTCTTCCCCCCTCCCCTCTTTTTTTACTGTTGTTGATAATAATTTACAGCCAAAAATAGAAGCTCATAAAACTGGGGGGGGGGGTTGGGGGGAGCAACCTTTTGCAACCCAACACTATTAGGTGTCCAGTATGTGGGTGAATTGCATAATGGGTCTGCTAAACACCTAACAGAAAGCAGATTTAAGTTTTGTCTCCTGGAGGAATGAGTACAAAAAGGTCAAAATGCTAGTTTCTTGGGCTAAGAGGCCTATCTAATACCTCGATAGAAAGGTGGTCTGTGGTTTCTGTGTGCTCGGTGGGGAAGTGAATGTTGCTTCTGCATGCCAGGACATTGAACAGTATCCATTTATTGTGAAGGGAAGGTCACAGTGCCTTTGTATTAAAGAGGAGAGTGCAGTGGCTGCAGAGCCTTTTCAGGAAGAAAAGGGGATTCACAGGGAGTGAGAAAGAACCTGCACGGTGTGTAGAGATGCAATAAGATGAAGGGTACCAATGGGTGGCTGCTTGCATTTTGTGGGGAAAAGACACACACTGCTACTATACATGCGTTCAAGGCTTGAGCTGTGGTTCTTTTGAACATAACGACAGAGAATGGGGCATGGAGACATAATAACTAGGAGTCATGATATGGCAAATGGGGGCTTCACAAGGCATTATCAATGGTTCTGTGCCAAGGAACACATGAAGCACTGGCGGAGGGCAAGAGAGAGCAATGTGTGAATGAAAAGGAGGAACGGGGTCTGGAGTGCTAAAGTGCATAGTGCCACTATCCTGGCACACAGGGAGATTGATGGAGAAGCACATTACAGATTAACCATGTGCTGTGGTGGTTGTGTGGTCCATGCATTCCATTAACTGAGAAATGATGGAAGGATCATGGCTACTTAAGGAAATGTACTCTCCAAGTCCACAGTCACTCGGCCATGCATTCCATCACCGATGCACACCACTGGTTCCTAATGAATTGAGCGGTTCTCCTGATGTCCGTCTTGCTATGCGCTCCACGAGAGAAAGAGGAGAAAGGGTAGGAAGCAGGAATATGCAAGAGAGTTACAGGACAGCATCGTGTGAGGAAGGTGGAGTGTGAGGAAGGTGGAGCGGAGAGAATAAAGCCAATAACCAGAAGTGAGGAGCGCAAGGAATGACAGAAGACAATGCTGGAGTGCAAGAGGAAGACTCGGTCTGGGCAATAACAAAGAGGCAATGCAGTATTAGGCAATGCTGTGCACCCAATAGGTGACTTTGCCTAGAGATGTTACTAGGGCTGTGTGCAAAACCAAGTGTCGGTGCGTACGCTCAGGAACACGCTTGGTTCCTCCAAACTGGGGGAGCGAAGGGGCGCCCAAAATCAACGGCAAGGAGAGGATATTGGTGTATTAACTCTGCACAGAGGTCTTATAAAGGGTTCAGGGATGATGTTTTGGGGGTGACAGGGCGAAAGGACGGCTTTGGCTTGGGGGACAAAGAAGGTGTGTGCCAGAGACAAGGGAACCCAGTGAAGAAATGATAAGGGGGTCGTGCATGGTGATCCAGCAGGCGAGGAAGGGGAAAGTGGGGAGGGCGCGAGCTGGGGGCGACCCTCCTGGCCGCCTTACCTCTCTCCACCAAGCTGTCGAGGTCCCTGTCGACGCCCAGGAAGTAGCATCTCCTCCAGAGGCCGGCGTAAGTGGCGAAGAGCGGGCGGCCGCAGGGCGACTGCAACACCCCGAGCCCCACCAGGGCCCTCCAGTTCTCCCGCGGCGGGAAGTCGCCGGTGGGCGCGGGAGCCGGAGCTGCGCCGCCTCCTCGAGGGAGCCGCCGCTTGGCGCCTCGCAAGGGCAAGTGCGGCAGCGGCAGGAGGCGTCGCCGCTGCTCGGGCGAGTGGGCGCTGCCGGCGCGGCTCTCGCAGCTCTCCCGGTGGCGACGGGGGTCGGTCTCGTACCAGTGGTCGCTGAAGATGGCCGTGACGAGCAGCGCCAAGGAGCACAGGCTGAGGCACAGGCTGAGCGCGCCCACCAGCCCTCGCCCCCGGCCGCCCCTCATGGCTCGCCCCCTTCAGAGGACGCCCCGCCCGGCGTCAGAGCCCCCGCACATCGCGGCGGCAGCGGCGACGGCAGCGCGGCCACCGGCGTCCGGGCGGGAGCATCCCCGGAGCACGCGCGCACAGCCCCGGCACGCGGCGGACTGGGCGGGCGGGCGGGCGGGCAGGCAGGCGGACTGGGCGGGGGGCGTCCGTCCCGCGCGTCTCGTCCACTCCCCGCGGGCGGGCGGGCGGGCGGGCCGAGCTGCACAAAGGACAGCGCGGGCACTTGCAGCTGCAGCCGGCGGGCGCCAGGGGGAGCAGCAGCAGCGCCTGGACTGGACGGCGACGAAGTGCAAGGAGACGCGCGAAGGGGACGGCGGCGCTGCCGCCAACGGAGAAGGGAAAGGGCGCACCTCTCTCCGCAGGGCAAGGGAATGGCCTCGTAGATTTCGCACTCTGGACTTAAAGGCCGCATGGAGTGGTCATGTGCATTTCCTAACTTCTTTCCAACTGCTTTTTGCCCGGCCTGTTGTGTCTTCTAGAGATGAGCCATTGGCTTGATCCAGCTAGACTCTTCTTGTGTTCTTATGAAAGAAGGAGCTCAGCTTCACTCTCTTTAGTCTTTAAGAGAAGTAAAAGTAAAGGGACCCCTGGCCATTAGGTCCAGTCGTGACCAACTCTGGGGTTGTGGAGCTCATCTCGCTTTATTGGCCAGGGGAGCCGGCGTACAGCTTCCGGGTCATGTGGCCAGCATGACTAAGCCGCTTCTGGCGAACAAGAGCAGCACACGGAAACGCCGTTTACCTTCCCGCCGGAGCGGTATCTATTTATCTACTTGCACTTTGACATACTTTTGAACTGCTAGGGTGGCAGGAGAAGGGACCGAGCAATGGGAGCTCACCCTGTGGCGGGGATTTGAACCACCAACCTTCTGATCGGCAAGTCCTGGGCTCTGTAGTTTAACCCACAGTGCCACCCGCGTCCCATGCTTTTAGAGAAAGAAAAGCCAAAAACCACAAAAGGGTTATACAGGAGCAACTAAAACAACAAGCAAACCTTAGAGTTGTGTACCTCAACACCATGGTGGCTGATGCCAATTGGGACTGTTAGGGCAGAAGGCAGGGAGGCCAGCAGCAGGTGGCGCCAGAGGCAATGACAGACAGAGCCAACTAATCCTAGTTTTGTCCTCATTCTTCTCCTCCCTGCTGTATTCTACAAGGGTAACAGTGGAGGAAGAAGCTGCCAGACAAGGTCACCCTCTGGACTGATAGGAGGCAGGTAGCTGGGGGCCAATTGAGGGCAGACAGAAATTGCTTGAGCAGTGTCCCATTTGCCCTATTGGAGCAACTTCCACTTTCACATTGTGAGAACTCCTGCCTAATAAGAATAATACTGTAATTTATTTATACCCGCCCATCTGATTGGGTTTCCCCAGCTACTCTGGGTGGCTCCCAACAGAATATTAAAAGCACAATAAAACATTGAACATTAAAAATCTCCCTATAATAATATTTAATGTTAAAATTATAAACTATTATAAGCAACAGATTATGAAGTAGATAAAAGCATGTGCTATAATGCAGCAAGAGGGGGGAAACAAGGACACAATGTGGAGGACGGGTGGGAAGTCAACATTTTAAATTGTACTGTATTAAATTTGAATTAATTTGAATGAATCTGTTTGAAAATAATAAAAAAATAACTGGCCAAAACAAAAACAAAAAACAGTTCACCTAAGTCACCAAGGCAATAAGTGATATGCAGCAAAAGCACAAATTACATCAAAAGACTATATTAAGCAAAGTACATTCAGTAATATAGGCAGGACCAAATTATTGGATATATACATAAAGAAGCACAGAAGCTTAAGTGCAGCAATGCAGCATTAATGGAGCAAAAATGCAGCTCCAGTATTTTTATTTTTATTTTCATAGCAGGCGTGATGATGTTATCTACTGGAACAGTACTTGCCAGTGACGCTAAGCTTGGGAAATTGGAGGACAGGTCTGATTTGGCACATGCTCCCTCTGCTGTGTAGGTTGGCTCAAACAGTGACTGGCCCAATGTCACATAGTGAACTTCATGGCTGATTAGGTATATTAACCCAGGTCTCTCCAGGCAAAGCTCATAAGGATAACCACTACATCAGCCTTCGCCAAAACATGATTGTATTATTGTCAACTGACTTGCTGCTCTTTGGGGATATATAATGGATCAACACACCCACCTTCATTTCTGAACTTTCTTTGGGAGTTTGGCAATAGACTGTCCATGGAAGCTATCATAATAAATACCTGCACTTCAACATTTACCACTGCACCAACCTGGTGTTCGCCATGTATCTCAAAATACAACTCCCATCAGGCCATAACTGGCTGGAGCTCATGGGAGCTACAGTTTGCGATATATGGAGAATACCAGGTTGGTGCAGTGTTGCTCTGAGTTACAAAAAGTAACACACACACACACAAGGCCAGCCCAATACATTTTGGCACATAAGGCAGACCCCAAGATGGTGTCCCCCTCCCCGCTAGGGAAAGAAGGGGGTGCCAGGTGAGGGAGGATCTGTCAGGAGCTTGCCCTACACTCAAGTAGGACCCTGGCAGAGACACATGCCCGACTGGCATGTTCTCTCCTTCCTGGTTGATCGTTCGGGAGCTTCAAAAGCTTTCTTCTGCCAGAACATCATAGCGACCAATGCCAACAGACATCGGCACACTTAGGAATCTGCAGAGTGTTTGCAGTTTGTGTAACAGACCTCAGCAACTCAGCATTTTGGCTAATCTACTTTATTTACATATAAACACACACGGAGCACTGCAACATGGCTCCCTCTCTCTCTAGCATCAGACAGCAAAGAGAAAGAACAAAGGACAATAGTTCCACTTCATGGAACACAGTAACACAAACATCCTGTCTCCGTCACTTCCCACTCTGTGGAGTCAAAATATACACCGCCATGTGAAAGACAACAATCCCATGACTGAAATCACGGAGCAGGAATTCTAACAGGATCTACATCAAGAACAAAGGTAAACAGCTAAAGGAGATAGCCAAAGGACTGTCACATGTAGGATGGAGCAAACTTGTTTTTCCCCCTCCTGCTCCAAAGAGTAGGACCCAAACCAATGGCTTCAAGTAACAAGAAAGGAGATTCTGACTAAACACCAGAAATAATTTCCTGACAGTAAGAGTTGTTCGACAGTGGAACAGACTCCCTCAGAAGGTGGTGGACTCTCTTCCCTTGGAGGTTTTTAAGCAGAGGTTGAACGGCGATTTGTCATGTGTGAGGTGGCTGAGATTTCTGCATTGCAGTGGGTTGGACTAGATGGCCCTCAGGGTTCCTTCCAACTTTACGATTCTATAAAAGATTGACATCAGGATCTGCTGCCCCCGTGGATCCGGCTGCCTGAGGCGGTTGCCTCACCTGCCTCATGAGTGGGCCGGCCGTGCATACACATATGGGGGGGGGAACAGTCGTTTATTGGTTTGTTTTGCTTTTGTTCTTGTTTTTATTATGTATTTTTATTCTCTATAAGAACTTACCTGGACCCTGAGATCATCCTCTGAGGCCCTTCTTCATGTGCCTCCTCCAGGAGAAGTTCAGAAAGTGGCAACACGTGAACAGGCCTTTTCTTCAGTGGCTCCCCATTTGTGGAATGCTCTCCCCAGGGAGGCTCGCCCAGCGCCTTCATTATACACCTTTATCCACCAGGCGAAAACATTCCTCTTCTACCAGGCCTTGGGCTGCTTTGACATCTGATGCCCCTTTAAATGCGCTGTGGGAGGGGGGAATTTACTAGTTTGCCGTTGTTCTTATATTTATTATGTATTTTGTGTTTTTTTTTATCTTGTGATCTTATGTTGCCCCAAGATCTACGGATGAAGAGCGGCATACAAATTTAATATATGATAATAATGATATTCTGTATCTTTATGCTGTGGACCACCCTGAGAGCATCGCATGAAGATTTAATTAATAATAATACTGTAATAATATCACATCTCTGGCATGTGTGACAGAGACCTGGTTGGAGGAAGCAGATGGGCCTGTCCTTGCCGCTGCTTGCCCACCAGGTTTCTCTTACGCACAGCAACCCAGGTCATGTGGGCGGGGAGGGGGGGGTTGCAGTGATTTTTAGGAAGTCACTAGCTTGCACCAGGCGTCCTACTGGGAAGATCCAGTTCTCTGAGTGCATGTTCTGGAAGTTGGGCAATAGGGGCAGTGCAGGATTCCTTTTGGTGTACCGACCTCCCCGCTGCACCAAGGATTCCCTGTCCGAGCTGCTTCAGGTTGTGGCGGATGTTCTCCTGGAGACACCTAGTTTGGTTGTCCTAGGGGATTTTAACATCCATGCCGACACGACCTTACAAGGGGCTCTGTCGGGTCAAGTTGCATGGAATCAATTTCAATCCGTTACCCCCGAGGATGTGGACAGGCTGCTTGGACGCGTGAAACCAACCACCTGTCTCCTTGATCCTTGCCCATCCTGGCTTATAAAAGCTAGCCGGGAAGGGCTGGGCGATGGGCTTCGTGGGGTGGTGAATGCTTCCCTCTGTGAGGGAACATTCCCAGATCCGCTGAAAGAGGCGGTCATTAAACCACTTATTAAAAAACCATCTTTAGACCCGGCCAGTATGGCCAACTATCGCCCAGTCTCAAATCTTCCATTCTTGGGCAAGGTGATTGAGCGAGTGGTTGCTGAACAACTCCAGGCACGCCTGGAAGATGTGGAACATTTGGATCACTTCCAATCAGGATTCAGGCCTCACCATGGGACTGAAACTGCCTTGGTCACGCTGGTTGATGATCTCCGGCGAGCTAGGGACAAAGGTGAGAGTTGTTTCCTGGTTCTGCTGGATCTCTCAGCGGCCTTTGATACAATCAACCATAACATCCTTCTGGACCGTCTAGAGGGGCTGGGAGCTGGGGGCACTGTTATACAGTGGTTTCGCTCCTTCCTCCTGGGCCGTGTTCAGAAAGTGGTGGTGGGGGATGAGTGTTCAGACCCCTGGGCCCTCACTTGTGGGGTGCCTCAGGGTTCTGTCCTCTCCCCCATGCTTTTTAACATCTATATGAAGCCGCTGGGAGAGATCATCAGGGGGTTTGGACTGGGTGTCCATCAATATGCAGATGATACCCAGCTCTACCTCTCTTTCAAATCAGAACCAGTGAAGGCGGTGAAGGTCCTGTGTGAGTGCCTGGAGGCGGTTGGAGGATGGATGGCGGCTAATGGATTGAAGTTGAATCCTGACAAGACAGAAGTACTGTTTTGGGGGGACAGGGGGCGGGCTGGTGTGGAGGACTCCCTGGTCCTGAATAGGGTAACTGTGCCCCTGAAGGACCAGGTGTGCAGCCTGAGAGTCATTTTGGACTCACAGCTGTCCATGGAGGCGCAGGTCAATTATGTATCCAGGGCAGCTGTCTACCAACTTCACCTGGTACGCAGGCTGAGACCCTACCTGCCCGCGGACTGTCTCGCCAGAGTGGTGCATGCTCTAGTTATCTCCCGCTTGGACTACTGCAATGCGCTCTACGTGGGGCTACCTTTGAAGGTGACTCGGAAACTACAACTAATCCAGAATGCGGCAGCTAGACTGGTGACTGGGGGCGGCAGCCGAAACCACATAACACCAGTCTTGAAAGACCTACATTGGCTCCCAGTACGTTTCTGAGCACAATTCAAAGTGCTGGTGTTGACCTTTAAAGCCCTAAACGGCCTCGGCCCAGTATACCTGAAGGAGCGTCTCCACCCCCATCATTCTGCCCGGACGCTGAGGTCCAGCGCTGAGGGCCTTCTGGCGGTTCCCTCATTGCGAGAAGCAAAGCTACAGGGAACCAGGCAGAGGGCCTTCTCGGTAGTGGCGCCCGCCCTGTGGAACGCCCTCCCATCAGATGTCAAAGCGATAAATAACTACAGTACCTGACATTCAGAAGACATCTTAAGGCAGCCCTGTTCAGGGAAGTTTTTAATCTGTGATATTTTACTGTATTTTTGGTTTCTATGGAAGCCGCCCAGATGGGCGGGGTACAAATAATAAATTATTATTATTATTATTACATTGAAGCCAGAATCAAGCTAAAACAGAGCAAAACCTGCAAATCAATAAATACCTGCTGAAACTCCCACTGCCTGCACAGCTGCGTCCTCTTGCCACCTTCCCGAATGGAGGCAGAAGCCTACCTGCCACTCCCCGCAAGCTCAAGCTCGCACTGTGGCGCGCAGCCGTTAACAGCTGCCTTTAGCTAAGCTCCGCCCCTCCGAGCGTGCGGGGAGGGGCCGCGAGCCTGTCCGGCTCCTCCTCCTCCTCCTCCTGGGCTCCTCCCCCTCGCAAGCGGTACCACTGGGCTGCTGAGGGGACCTGCGCGCGTGCGCAGACGGCGGCTCCGGGCGCCATGTTGGCTGAGCAGGCAGGGGGGAGGCGTCGTCGTTGGCGGCGGTGATCGCTCCGGGTCTTTTTCTCTCCCTCTCCCTCTTCCTCCTCCTCCTCCCCCTTTCTCTCTCCCCCCCCCCCGACGTCGCCCACCTGCTGGCCCTCCTCCCGCCCGCCCCCTCCTCTCCGTCGCCGCGCACCTCGCCTTCCCCCCCGGTGGCTGCCGCTGCTGCGTCGGAGCGGGGCGAGGGGGCCGCTCCCTGCTCCCGGGGGCGGCGCACCATGAGCGCCGGCGGGGGGCGGGTGTGCGACCTGTCCCGCAGGAACCCCCAGGAGGACTTCGAGCTCATCCAGCGCATCGGCAGCGGCACCTACGGCGACGTCTACAAGGTACCCGCCTCGCCTTCTCGGGGGCATCCCGCAGAGCCCCTTTCTCCGCGCCCCCTTGCAAAAGCTGACCCTTCCCCCTCCCCCTTTCCACTTTCTTTGGGGGGGGTGTCTTTTAGCAGGACCCCCTTCCTCTCTTTGATGGTTGCTTGGGCTGCCCGGCCCCGTACCCGTGTCTCAGCAGCCCCTCTCCCAAATCCACACATATCCCAGTGTCAAACTCACCCCCGTTATTCTTCCCCTTTGATGTACATCCCATTATTCCCGGATGTGGGTCTCTCCCTCCCTTGTGGGTGGAATTGGGGCGCCACTTTCCCACTTTGCTCCCTCCTGGCTCTTTTGGGGGTGCCTTGGAGGTTTGGGAGGGGGGGGGTGTCACCTGCAACCACAGATTTCCTTCTCTCTGACTTGTCATTGTGACACCAGCATACCTCTCCTGGTGCAGTCCCAGTGCACCATCTATTTTTATTTATTTATTGCATTCTGAAATATCATACCTTAAGAGTGTTTCCTATACAGTCGCTTGGCATCCCGAGTAAATAATACAGACCCCCCCTCCCTTCTTCCTCCTCCCCCCACATGGGAGGATCAAGGGGGGGGCGATAAGTTGGTTTGTTATGTGGGGTGGTAAGAAGTGGTGGGTCACCCTATGTCAACACAGGCCTTGTCCGTATGCCATGCCTTCCCTGCCCACTACCCTATTCCTCAGATGCTCAGCTCTTGTCAACAGAGGCCAGTTTTCACCCACAACCTGACAGCCAGGTTTCCCTTTCCTGGAGGCCATTCTCAGTCTTACCAGCCAGGTTTGTCAGTACAAACCTGGCTTTGAATGACCCACCCCAGCTAGTTCAATCCTCAGGGCCTCTGGCCAAGAAATCCCTCCTAAGACCTGTGATCTTTTGATTTATTGATCTCATCTTGTTCTCTCAACTACTTGGCATGTTTCTTTTTTTTACTTCAGACCCACAATCCTGACTTTAGGGGCTTGCCCCCCAAGTCTTCCAGCAGCTCCTGAGGCTAAGAGACAGGAGTCCCATTTCCTTTTGGTCTTAAAGTGTTTTCTTTCTTGCTAAGAGCTGTCAGTTTGTTATCAGAAGCAGAGTTTCCTGAGAGCCAGCTCTCTCACTCCCAGGAATGAAGTCTAGGCTGTTGACGCTTGCATTTAGGAGGTGATGGACTCTTGATAGTGGGAGTTGTAGTCGAGATTCCTGCCAGGCTCAGGTTTTGGAGAGGCCTGGTCCCAAGCAGAAGGTGCTCTTCAGCATTCCTGGTGAACAAGGCACAGCTTCAGACACAGCCATGTTCTGAGAAAGAAGGAATATCACAGAGTCATGCTTAACTCCATGTAAAACAAACCGCTTGCCCTGCCTTTCATCAACACCTCACTTTGACAGAGTCCCTAGGGCTTGTTCATAGCAATGTTCTAACATGCCTTTTAATCCAAGTTGTAGTGATACTCTGCTAGAATGCATGATTTACTGAGAACAACTTGTTTTACAATCCAGTGTTGCCTGTCTTTCAGTTTTCTTGCTTCTCCACGTAATGAAAAATAAGGGAAGGTGTGTGATAAAGAGAGCCAGGATCATTTTGAATTCTTAGTAAAACGAAACAAACCACCACTATAGTCCCTGCTTGGAGTGTGGCATGAGGAGAAGTGGGTTTCGATCACTCAGGAGAGCTTTGAAAAAGCCCATGAATGTTATTTTGAATTTGGAATGGCCTGAGGAGTGAATGTACCAGGCTACATAGTCTAGAGGTGGGCCAGATGAGGCAGGTCTCTACCAAAAATCTGGTTGTGGAGACTGCATCTAGAAATTAAGGGTTGAATTTCACTAACTAGTCCTCTCCCTAGGTGCCTCTCAAATGTTCCCCCATTGGCTCAGGGGTGTGTCAGCAGGACCATCCCTCCAAGAACAGCAAATAGGGGAGGTGGGGAAAGATCATTCATTGGAGCAAGCAGAAATACTTGTGCTGATGGAATGTTGAATTCCTCCATCAGTTTTTAGGATGCAGTTCTTTGCACATTTGCCTGGAAATAAGCTCCACAGAGCACTGTGGAATGTACTTGTGAGGAAATGTCACACAATTGGGCTGTTACTCTCAATGTCTTGTTGCAAACTTAATATTTAAAATATTAACTTGAATATTTTAATGTCTTTTTTATAAGAGACAGTTCTGAGAAAAGACCAATCAGTCTGAAGGTAGTAGGTCAGATTAGCGGTCACATGGGCCTCTGGTTGCCACAGATAGATTGCTGGACTAAGATTTGATAGGACATACCGTAGGTTCAACTCACATTGCAGTTATACCTTCTTTGTGTGCCCTGGGAGGTTTGTTATCTATAAGGATGCTGCTGCTACCTTTCAGGCTTGCAGTTAATGCAGTGGTGTGGGTTTGAGGCTGAACTAAGAACATAGTGCAAAGCACTTAGGGGACAGTAAAAAGTAAATAACAGATGGAGGGAGCTGTTCAATTTAAATTAAACATTGAGGAAACTTATGTGATCAGAACTTCAGAGTAGCAGAACTATTTCTAACTCTTCCAGTCATAGAAATGGAAGAAACGTATGATGGAATCTACACCTTGCATCCCCCTGTACATAAATTACATTATGTATATGAAAATAATTACAATTTTAAAAAATCTGAGCTATTCCTAGCCTGAATTCCAAAGTCGTCCTTGTTTAGTTGACACAAAGATCTTGTTTAGTTGACACTTTGATTTTTGTAACTATTAAGTTAAGCACTTGTGAATAATCAAGTTTTTGCATGTTCTGTTAAAATGGAAATAATATTGCACAAATACACACACACACACACACACACACACACACACGCTGATATATTGGTTACAATATAACAACATATGTCTTACAAAGAATGTTGGCATAATGTTAGTGCAAGAAAACCAGGAAGTGCATGTTTAGGTTAATAATATTCAGATGCCTTTTAACTTTGATTTCCATATACATGCCATGAGGATGTCAAACAAGGTTGTGCAATTTGGAGTAGTTAAAGAGCCACTTTATAAACTTTCCTTAATCAAAGCATTCTGTAGTTAATAGAACATTTGCTATTGGCAGGGGTTCACATCTCAGGTTCTCAGTGGCAAACAGAAATGTAATTCTGGCAACCAGCAGGAAATACTTCCAATACACTCCAGTGTGGGAGTCACAGATTTCTTTAAAGCTGCTGGCAGCACAGGAAGGCAGAGAATGCATTTTTCAAATGTTGCCAGGATGCATCCTGTGCTGAGATGGGGTCTTAAGTTCGAAGGAAGGAGTTGTAGTGCCCACACACACACACACACACACACACACACACACATGTATGCATACACACGCAAGCACAGTTTCTGTCATTTTCTTTTTAAAAAACCCAAAACATCTTGATAGGTAGTGATAATTTATGCATCTGATTTTTGGCAAATATTTTTGTTTCGAATCTGTGAAAATCTTTGCTTATTTGGGCCATTTCCCGCATGATGCAGATGCAAACTCAGGTTTGTTGTGTACACCCAAAATGCAGCTGCAGCTCCCTGGCAAATGCATCAGTATGACACGTGTGATGAATTTGCAAAATATTTTGCTGATCACATCCACTCAACTTCGACTTGATGTTGAGAGCTTGATCTTGGGTGGTAACGGAGACAGTCAGTTATTCAATTTTGATGGGTGAATTGCGTTGTGTTGCGTCTAGAGGCGAACAAGTTGCTTTGCAGAATGAGACCAACCACTTGTTTGTTACATTCTTGTCCATCCTAGTTAGTTGAAGCTGCCAACAAGGCCTGCCTGCCCAGTTAGGTGGTGGAGGTTGTATGCTGCTTTGGAGACGGTGTACCCCGGTTTCTTTTAAGGAAGTTGTCCTGACCACAGGCTAAAGAAAAACATAACTGGATCTCATCATCTTCAATAGTTATTCATTCTCCAGAATTGCTTTCTGGAGGAAGGGCCTAGCCAAAGCGATAGAAACTCAATTATAGGCTTTCTTGGTTGAAGCTTGTTATTTGGATCCTTTCCAACCTGAGTTCAGAAACTGTCTTTTTGGATAGCAAACACCAGGAGCTAGACAGGAGGAGTGTGTCCCTGGTGATTCTGCTGGTTGGTTGATTCAATCAATCATGGTATCTTCCCAGAGCTTTGGACTGATATGAGATTTAGCAGCTCTGTTTTACAGCAGTTCAAACCTAAGTGTTTGATCCCTCTCAGAAGGTGGTGCTGGGAAACTCCTGCTCAGCCCATTCAGCATTTGTCTATGGGGTTCCTCAGGGCTGTGTTTTGTTCTCTTTGTTTTTTGATATTTATTGTATGTGAGGCCACTTAGGGGAGGTCATATGGAGTCTGGGGTTGGGTCTTCTCATGATACTCAGCTCTCTCTCTCTCTCTTTCAACTGATGCCAAAGAGTTGAAACTGGACCCAGCAATGGATTGGATGTGGGCTAACAAGAAGAGATTCAATCTAGATAAGATGGAAGTACTGTTAGTCATACACAAGCTAAACCTGGTTGGGGAATACAGCCTGCTTTGCATAGAGTTGCCCTCTCTCTGAAGGATTAAGTTTGCAGTTTGGGAGTGCTTCTGAATCCAGAACTGCTCCTGAAAGATTTGGTTGGGGAAGGGCCATAGATCAGTAGTAGAGTATCTACTTTGCATGCAAAAGGTTCCAGGTTCATTCCCCAACATCTTCAGGTAAGACTGGGAGAGACTCACACCTGAAACTCTGGAGAGCAACTTCTAGTTGGTGTAGACTATGAGTGGGGAATATCAGGCCTGCGGACCAAATATGATCCTCAGCTCATTCTGTCTGGCCCTTGGAGCTAATCCCAAGCCATCCCTCTCACCAGCCATGTTTTATAACTGAGACATTTTTGCCTGGCTGGAATGTATCATTGAACTCTGATAATGTCTCTTGCTTATTTGGATGAAGGATGCAGAGGAGTGTATGAGTGGGTGTACAGACTATCAGACTGTACTACAGCAAAATTTACATTAGTTGATTTGCCTACTTCTGCCTCTGATCCTGCCCACCACTGGCAGGCAGCCCTCAGAAGGTTGCCCAGGAGGGAATGTGGCTGAAAAGGGCTCCCTGCTCCTATTATGCAGGTTGTCTATTGGCTTCCAGTTTGTTGCTGGGCACAATTTAAGATATTGATTCTTTTATATAAAGCAGGAGTAGAGAACCTGTGACCTTCCAGGTGCTGATGGACTGCAACTCCCATCATCCCTAGCCACGCTGACTGGGCCTATTGGCAGTTGGAGTCCAAGAACCTCTGGAGGGCCACAAGTTCCTCATTCTTGCTATAAAGTCCTAAACCAAGCATGTCCAAAGTCTGTTTTGGGGGCCTAATCCAGCCCCTGTGGCAGTTTATTTCAACTTCAATCCTATTTATTTTGTTTCAACTTTAATCCTAAAAAAAGGTCATCAAATCTGGCCCTCTTTGAAAAAAGTTTGGACACCACTGTCCTAAACAGTTTGGGGCTGGGATTCCTGAAGAGCAGCTTGACCCAATATGAGTTTGCCCAGAGTTTTAAGATCTGCTTCAGAGACCCTGCTGTATTTCCCATCAGCTAGAGTTAGGTTGGTGGAAACATAGGGGATGGTGAAAACTCCAGCTGCAGAACTGTTCAGTCTAAGGCAGCTGTTTCAAAACTTTTGCTTTTTTGTGCCACTGTTTTGGTATATTTTGAATAATTTTAATTCAGCTCTATTTTTAAAAAAGATTTTTATTGGCTTGGAATCTGTAGATATAGATTTAGATATAGAGAGATATATTTAGAGAGAGAGAGAGAGGGAGAGGGTTTTTTTACATTGCAAGTTGCATTTGATGCCTTGATTGGGATAAAATTAATTTATGAAATTTAAGGAGTTTCATCTTGGAATTTGGTGTAAATTAATGATAAACACATTTATGTGTAACTTAATCATAGAAAATGAAAACAATATAAAATTCAGCTTTTATATAAAAACTGTTCAGAACATCAAAACATTCAGATACCTGACATTCAAATACACTGCAGGCATAGAATTGGAAAAAACAAAATATTATTACATCTGACATAGATCCTATGTCTTTGGAAGGGGTTCTCTCTCTGAGACAAGACTTTTGAAATCAACTTGCCATTGATGGACACATTGTGGGTTCAGTTGCAATGGGAGCCCAGAATCCTCATTTTTACTATCCTTCTAAAAGGCTGCAAATAGTGTATTAAAACAGATAGTGTTAGTTCAGATTACAAGATCAAACACAGGTGTTTTCCCCTACTGCAAGCTGATTTATGGCAGTCATCTCAGAATATAGATGCATTTGGTGCTGGAACATAAGAAATGTCAGTACAATTTGGCAGACGTGATTTTTGAGATTAGTAACACTTATGTTGGCTCATCATCCCTGTGTATGTTGGATCCTTTCCATAATGGTTTTTCATACGAATCCGCACTGTGAAATAAGTGCAAGTATCTTAGTAATGGAGAAAATTCCTAGATATTCATATTTCTTCTTTACTTTCTTAACTGGAACTTGCCATTCTTTATCTCATGGACAGAAGTATTCTAGGAATGGATTCTGAGGGGCCCTACATTTTTTTTTTTAACAGTAGTATCCAAAACATTTTACTCCTCACATAAGAGAACAGGAATTAGTGTTTTGGTAGACCATATTGTTTGTTAGTTTCTATTAAGTTATTTCATAAAATTTATACACTGCCTTAGGGATGTTGGTTTTCTACTGCTGAACCTTGGGACTCAGCTAGACTATTAAAGAAAAAGCGATTTACTATATGCATTGTATGTGCGATATGACATTGTGCCAACAGATGGCAACATGGAGTCCTGTTTTTCTCTACCTGTTTTCCCTGTTTAAATTAACAACGCTTTAAATTGAAATGCTTCTTTGATGTGTCTAGATCCAGCCTTGGATTTTCTTCATTAGCGTATTTGAGCATTGTGGCATTATGTGATCATATTCATTAATGGACCTAACAGATTTTCAAGAGACCATAGTGTAGAGATTTTGACCACATTGCGGGAGGCAATGGAAGACAGGAGTGCCTGGCATGCTCTGGTCCATGGGGTCGCGAAGAGTCGGACACGACTAAACAACAACAACAACTAGTGTAGAGATTGTTGGTTATTCAGCTTTTCACTTGTTGGCACTTAATATAAAGTGATGACTGCTTATTGGCTTAGTCTGTTGGGACCAGCTATGATAATTGGTTAGAAAATACAGTGGTGCCTCGCAAGACGAAATTAATTCATTCCGCGAGTTTTTTCGTCTAGCGAATTTTTCGTCTTGCGAAGCACGAAATCCCATAGGAATGCATTGAAATTCAATTAATGCGTTCCTATGGTCAAAGAAGTCCAAACAAAGCCAAATTTGGTACAGCAAGAGTTTATTAAGTGCTCTTTAAAGTCACACATACTGTAAAGAGCATTTCAAAAATTGAAGGAACAATAAATTAAGTTTCTAAACATGACAGAAAAACATTTAAAAATCAACAAAGTGTACAGTACATTTTCTAAGACTCTGGGGGACAACTCGAAGAAGGTTCCTCTTCCACTCTTTGCTTCTTGCTGAAGAACCCCCTCCTCAACTGTTCCCCCAGCCACCCACCACACAGAAATTCAAATCCAGATTTTTTTAAAAAAAACAGCAGAGTGGCCCAATGGTCACAGAAAATCATAAAAATGTAGAAAAAACCACACAAGCTTCCAGATTCTTGCAAACCCCTCCTCAACTGTTCCTCCAGCCACCCACCACACAGAAATTCAAATCCAGATTTTTTTAAAAAAACAGCAGAGTGGCCCAATGGTCACAGAAAATCATAAAAATGCAGAAAAAAACCACACAAGCTTCCAGATTCTTGCAAACCCCTCCCCAACACCAAGTCCTTGAATTCCAAACACCCCAACCCAAAATCCAAAACCCCCCCAAAAAAGTTTTAAAAGTTTAAATGAAGTTTTGGGAAAGCTTCAAAAATCACCAAAGTCTTCAAAAACCTCAAAAAAAGGCTACCACACCGCGTTCTGTGAGTTGCTCCTCGAAGTCAAGTCGCAACTGTATTAACGGTGTTAAGAAAAAGGAAACAAACTTGCAAGACGTTTTCGTTTTTCGTCTTGCGAAGCAAGCCCATAGGGAAATTCGTCTTGCGAAGCAGCTCAAAAAACGGAAAACCCTTTCGTCTAGCGAGTTTTCCGTCTTGCGAGGCATTCGTCTTGCAGGGCACCACTGTATGGCAAAGACAACCACCCACTACCTACAGAATGAATCACTATGCAAAGATTGTATGCAGTACCTTGGATTATAGTAGAGCGGGGGATTGCTGCTTGATATTTTATTAAAACTTCACTGTCCATTGGCATGCTTAAGGCATCTAACAAGATTGCAGTTACACAAAACAATTACAATGCAGAATTCTAAGGCTTCAGTGGAAAATTATTCTTGATAGAAACTTGTAGAGCTGGATTTGGCTCTTCCTTTAGCTTCTGGCAGTTGAAGGACTTTCTGTGCTAGAGCAAATATGATCCATTAGGGTTGGCTTTGGCCTCTAAATCTGCTGCTGACAGTTGATGGCCTTCTAAGGTAGCAGCAGTGATTGTTAAAGCAAGTGAAGCAATGAATTTGACTCATCCGCTGCCTTTACTCTTTCTCTTTGTTCGCTAGTCCAGTTTACAGTGAAACTCTGCAACATCCCATCTCCATCTCTTAAAGGAAGCAGAGACTTACTACTTTCAGTTCACCAAAACAAAAGTCACTCTAAAAACATGACAACTCATCAAATAGTTTCCTGGAATTACTGCTAATAAAATATATGGCAATTTATAAGAAGAACTTATGGGCAGAATTTACAAGGCTACTGTATTTTGGTAGAAGCAGGACCCTAACTTCCATCTGGGTCCCTTCTCATTCCCCCTTCAGTAATACACTGTAATGAAAGTGCCACATGACTGATAAGGGTATGTGGGAAAATAATGATTGGCAACATCTAATAATGCCCACCCACTTGTGTGATGGGACACCCCCAATCTGTTCTCCCCTGATGCCCCAGAATCTGCTCTAGAGTCTCCTAACCCAGAGCAAATTCCTAAGCATGTTTACTCAGTAGTAAGGCCCAGTGACATCAAATTGATTTATTCTCAGTAAGTACAGGCAACTGCCCATTTACGCACATTCAATATGCACGTGGCTACACACGCTGAAGGGATGCGGGTGGCGCTGTGGGTTAAACCACAGAGCCTAGAACTTGCAGATCAGAAGGTCGGCGGTTCGAATCCCCACAACGGGGTGAGCTCCCGTTGCTTGGTCCCTGCTCCTGCCAACCTAGCAGTTCGAAAGCACGTCAAAGTGCAAGTAGATAAATAGGTACCGCTCCGGCAGGAAGGTAAACGGCATTTCCGTGTGCTGCTCTGGTTCGCCAGAAGCGGCTTAGTCATGCTGGCCACATGACCTGGAAGCTGTACGCAGCTCCCTTGGCCAATAAAGCGAGATGAACACCGCAACCCCAGAGTCGGACACGACTGGACCTAACAGTCAGGGGTCCCTTTACCTTTACACACATTGAACCATGAAGTGACCTAAAATGTCACAAAGGGGTTGGAACAGGACGGGGGGTGGACGGACAGAGTGTTTGCAGGCTTTTCCAACAGTGTTTCAAATATACACGATTTCACTGGTGCGCACTGTGCCTCTGAACGTAACCCCCATGTAAACAGGTTGCTTGTGTGTTTAGAATTGCAGACTTGTCATAGAATACAGTGGTGCCTTGCAAGACGAAAAGAATCCGTTCTGTGATTCTCTTTGTCTAGAGGTTTTTTTGTCTTGCGAAGCAAGCCCATTGACGGATTAGCGCTATTAGCTGCAAGCCCATAGGAGATTTGTTTTGCGAAGCACCTCCAAAACAGAAAACTCTTTCGTCTAGCGAGTTTTCCGTCTTGCGAGGCATTCGTCTTGTGGGGCACCACTGTAATAGAATTTCCATCCCCTCCTGCCGACTCACCTCCTGCAGCCTTCTGTATAATATCCAGTTCTGTTCTGGAGTGTCCCAAACCCTCAAGAGCAACTAGCTTTTCAATTGGTACAAGGAGCTGGATGGGATGCCCTTCCTGGTATGAGCAGTAGTGCTTTATCACTAGCGCAAAGCCTCCACCGGATACAACCGAGTGACTTTATCACAAACTTGAGTAGCATTAGGTTGTTTTATAATGCAAATTGGACTGCTAGTGTGGTATGAATAATTAAGGCACATTGATATTTATAGACAGTTTCCCTTCCCCTCCACCTTCGAAGGTCTCTTGATAGCTTATTGCATGCTTTTAATAACAACAAAATGTCATATATATGGGAGGGAGGTTCCCTCTTGACTGTTCAACTATGATTTTAAATTTGCCCATCCACCCACCAGAACTTTGAAGGTGTCTCAGTTAAAAGTTGAGTGTCTAGATTCCAGCAATTTAAGCACTTAAGTAGCACTGCTTGTTTTCTTAGTTCTAATATCCTTTGGTTGTATTTTTTAATAGGCTCGGAATGTTAACACAAGTGAACTGGCAGCGATTAAAGTAATAAAATTAGAACCAGGTAAGCTTTTCATTTTTTTTCTACCTTGTAGTTCTATTTCCATTTATTCTTTTTGTGTGTCCCCCATCTTCTTCTTCTTTTTGGTGTGTGTGTGTTGTTTTTTAAAAAAGGTGTCTGACTGAACCATGGCACCTGAATAACTATTGTTAGCTACTAATTTCACAGAATAACTATAATCTTATCAGAGTGCTTTTTAACAGTCTTTGGTTAAGATAATATCCAATTGGGGCAACCCACTTGTACAAGGGACTTCCACTTACACAGTCAGGATTTGCCTTTACTCCCTTCTCCTGTGTGCCCCCCAAACCTGCTCTGGATGGTTGGGGAGTCTGCAGCCGCACCAAAATGTGTTAGGTTGGTGCCACAGTTCCTAAGGCCTTCTGTGCACACTCTTTGTTCTCAATGAGTAAAGAGTTGAAAGGCTGGCAGAAAAAAAATTAACGAATTTCCACCCCCCACAAATATAAGTGAATAAAATATGTTACTGTTTATCAGTCCCTGACCTTTCCTATCTTAACCTCAGATAGTATAGAATTATTTATTCCAAGTATAGGGGGGAGAAATACTGAAAAAACCAAAGTAATATAACAGCTTTCTGCTGTCTGCTGGCAAAAATGGCAAAAAAGAGCAACATTCACTAGCATTTTTCTGCCTTGTATGCTGATAAGGCTTACTGTACAGTCACACCACCCTGAAATTCTGTGTTCTTATTTAAAGAAGATGATCTAAGCAGGGAAGTGGCTGTAGGTAACACTTTGGCCGTATTTCAAGGACCTTTGTAAGTTACAGAACACCTAGAAACCAACACAGCCGGGTGCAAAGGAAAGAGTAAAGGGATAAACTTCCCTCTACAGAGAAGTCTGTGCCAAGTCAAACATACAAGGAGGTTGCAGACTTTGCGAACATAACTAGCAGTGAGTATTCCTGTGTGTATCTGCGCCTCCTGGAATCAAAGCGGTGCATATTCTTGTAGAAAATCGCTTTTTGATTTAAAAACCCAGATATTCCTAGTGCTTAATGGCTTGGAGAAAAGCTTGAGAAACGTGTGGACGGTGCCTGGTTAAAACATGAGAACTGTGAGTGGATTTCTGCAAGGCTTCTAACGATCACAAATGTGACAGTTTGGTGATCAGAACAGCTGCCATTCACTGGGCTCTGTTCTTTTGTCATTCCCAGTATGCCCACACACATATATTCCGCATTTATCCTTGCCAGAAACTCCATACCCTTTGAAAAGCTGAAGCTTGAAAGCAAAATGAGCTGTGCCCTGTAGCTGTGCACATGCAAATGAGCCTGACTTGCTAATAAGTCACTTGCCCTAGTCATGCTTGGTGGTGTCCATGCAATTTTTCCTGCATATAAATAATATCCATGCAGGAAAGTGTTGCATGTATAGCAAGACTGAAGAAGGAACTAGACCTGGTATTCAGCATAGATCTACTGCCGAAACAGAAACCCCATGTGCATATACGTAAACTGTAGGCAGATTATCTCTGGTGTTTCTCCAGCAGCAGCATCTACTGCTCTGGGGCAGAGAGACTTTCCTGTGCTGTGATGTCAGCATGTCATGCAAATCTGCCTTAAATATTAAGGGCAGTAAGAAGAGAATTCAACATAGGGCAGGGCATTTAAACAAACCCTTTGGGTTGCAGCAACACTGCAAATTAGGTTAGGCCATGAGAAAGTGACTGACCAAAGGTCATCCTGTGAGCTTCATGGTTGCTGGGATTTGAACCCTGGTTTCCCACGTCGTAGTCTGACACTCTGAACTACTCCAACACAAGAACTCTTGAAAGCAATTGCTTAGGATTGTTTCAGGGGTTTTTCAGAAAATCTGAATAAGTGGGTTATTGATAACAGGGAGGGGGGAGAATAATTCTCTTTATATAGTGGTATTTTAAGAATGGAAGGTTATTACACATGCATTGTCTAGGTCAGCCTTACCACAGCCTTTTAAGGTAAGCCAGTATTTATTGTTACCATCCCTTACTGAGTTACTAAAAAAATGTGCTCTCTTTTGTAGGCGAAGATTTTGCTGTTGTGCAGCAGGAAATCATTATGATGAAAGACTGTAAGCATGCAAACATTGTTGCTTATTTTGGCAGCTATCTCAGGTATATTTTTATGGTGTATTTTATTCTTCTAAGAATTCTTCGCTGCTTGCAAAAATAAAAGACCTATTATGACCCTGAATTTGGACGGTGGGAGTGGGGGGCATCGGGAGGGGATTTGCCAGTACCAAGTTTTAATTATCTGTGGCATGCTGCGCTCCCTAGGGAGTTTGTTTTGTCTGTTTTCTCATATCCATAGCAAATCACTTCAAATTTCTTGGTGGTTCCTGCCCTAGAGTATACAGAGGGCACGGTAATCCTTTTTCTGGAAAACGATTATGTAGGCTCTCTTCTCCCCATCACAAGTTCTTGCTTCATTGCTCTATGCCATTTCCCCGGGGTTCATGGGTACTTCTCCTCCAGCACGAAGAAGGATGAAGATGGAACCTAGTCAGAGTGGAGGAGCCAGATGGAGTCTTTTGCTTTGAGAGTACAATTGATCCTTTTAATCTGTAATCAAAGAATTAATCAGTCACGGCTGGCTAATCAATTAATGCTATCATCCCTCAGTTGAACAAATCCTTATTATACTTCTACAGAGTACTTTTCCTGTATTGGCGAGCACTTTCTCTGTATTGCGTTAAAGACCAAGACATTCCTCTCCAGCTGTTTCTCTTGTTAATCAGGTTGTCAGCTTTTCCTTAGGCATGGCTTCTTGGCCAGGCAAGCAGAAATGTATTGAGTGAAGCTCTTCTTGGTATTCAGTTATCATTGTTGTGATGGGGTGGGGGGTGGGGGAACCTCTCTTGCCAAATTTCCAAATGTCTCTAGCTGTAGGTACAAGAGACTTGTCAGGGGTGGGGCAGAGTTGATCGTCCGAATTAACTGTCACAGTTATGCCTGTTTTATTACAGTTTAGAAATGTCTTGTTATGAATCACTTCATTGTTGAGATTCTTTATTGTGACCATTGGCCTATAGATACGCAGTTGACAGTGTTGCTTTGGCGTATTAAGGCTGAGGTTCTGATAAAGGGTTGTATTAAATGGTGTGTTTCTGTGAACAGGTGGAGTCATCCTATTCATGGAAGAGTCTTTGTATTTTTATTAGATTTCTTATCCACCCTTCACCATAAGGTCCCCGGACGAGTTACAATAATTTAAAAAATGCAATATTAAAATCTGTTAAAGCAAATTACAGCCTAGTTAATTGGGTAGCTCCTAATATCTCAAAGGCCAGATTACCCATTCAAAGTCCAACCACATGTGTTTGGGCCAACAATGTATTGAGACAGCCCCACAATATTCCAGATGTGGCCTAACCAAAGCAGAATAGAGTGTTGCTATTACTTCCATTGAACTGGATACTATACTTCTGTCAGTGCAGCGTAGAAGAGCATTCCCCCCCCCTTTTTTTTTTTGCTGCTGCATCACACTGTTGACTCTAGTTAAGCTGATGGTCTACTAAGACCCCTAGATCATTTTCACATGTACTGCTGGCAATCCAGGTGTCCCCCATCTTAAATTTGTGCAGCTAGTTCTTTCTGCCTAAGTGTAGAACCCTACATTTGTCCCTATTGAAATCCATTTTGTTAGCTGTGGCCCAGTTCTCCAATCTGTTAAGGTCATATATCCTGATTCTGTCTTCTGCGTCAATAGCTACCTCTGCCAGTTTGGTATCATCTGCAGATTGGCTAAGCATCTTCTCAATTCCTTCATCCAATATGTTTATAAAGGTGTTCTCTGAGTAGTTCCTTCTAAACTCTCATTGGGACTACTCAGAGTACATCAAGCCTAAATATGGTGCTTTGAATGTTTCCGGGACCATTTACGATTGAATTTAACCACATTTTTGACATGGCTGTTGAACTTTAGCTGAAGATATTTTTGCCTTCAGCAGTTTGTTTAAAGCTGTTTAAGATTCATTGAGTTTAATCAGGCTGGCTTTTTAGTGAAGCCTCACTGAGTTACTTCAAGTGGCATGAATTCCATTGAATTCCGACATCCTAAATTTCTTATTCATGAAAACCATGCAATTCAAAGACTCATATAATTGTACAGTTGGGAAGGGACCACGAGGATCAGCTATCCACCCCCCTGCAATGCAGAGATATTTTGCTCAAGGTGGGGTTCAAACCCAAGATTAAGTGTCTCATGTTCTACCAAGTGAGCTATCTCTTTATCTCTTTTCTCTTTGTGTAATGCTAGGCATCAAATTCCATGTTTCACTTAAAACCTACTAATATGAACTTCCCTGCTTAACAGTGAGGTAGAAAAGGCCCAGAGACTTCTCTTGTTAAGACTCTTCATGATCTGGAAGGAACTGCAGTTTCCTAAAATAGCAAGGCAATTCTTGTGTGGCTAGTTTGCAGTTTTATCAGAATGAAAGAATGTGTGCTGTTACATTTGTGGCAAATATAGTAAATTAGCCAGGAAGCTGAGATGCAGCATAATTATTTAGATGTGTCCTGCATCTTTTTTTACATTGTGCGGCATGTTTAATTGTTACTGTGTCTCAACTTCTGCATTTGGACAGCATTTTGAACCATGTCGGCGTGTTATGTGCTGCCTCATGTGGTTTTGTATTTATTTTAGATTTTTTCCCCCCTGCTTATTCTGAAGGCCGTAGCTTGGTTATATCATTTTAAAACCAGAAGTGTAAGCATTGACAGTAGAAAACTGAGAAAAATCCTAATAGAATGAAATACCAACCAATCCTCCAAAGACTGGCCATTGAAATGCCAACCCCAAATGGCATTGCATAATTTCCTTCAGCACCTCTTCTAAGAAGAAAACCCCATAGTTATGTATCAGTGACAGAGAACACTTCTGAATATGGATGTGGTGCCCAAACAGGAGAGCACTCTTTGTCACTTCGCTGCAGGAGATAGAGAAGGGAGAGTTGTGCAGGGCAAAAGGTGCAGCCTTAAGTGCTTATCCAAAAAGTAGGGCAAAGTTGCCATTGCTCACCATTTATTTATTGTTTATAAATATGCAAAACTAATAAAATTTGATTTTTAGACGTGATAAACTGTGGATTTGCATGGAGTTCTGTGGAGGCGGTTCATTGCAGGATATTTACCATGGTAAGTTAAAGAGAGGTGTAATTCTTCTTGAAACTGCAGATAGAAGGTGGAAAATTAAGAGGGGTCTGTTGACTCCTTTATTAATTCCAGATTGGACCTAGAAAAGATTATTTTAAAGCCAAGAAAATCTATACAATGTATGAACTATATAGCCTACAGGCACCACAAAATAACAGGCCAAGCCTCTTGATTTGATACAGTGGTATCTTGGTTTGCAACCGCTTTGGATTACAACCGTTTTGGATTACAACCACATCAAACCTGGAAGTGCATGTCCCTTTTTTGGATTACAACCCTTCTTTTTTTTAGGATTACAACCAATTTTTGGGGGGAAGCCTCACTGGCAAAAGAGCGCCTTGGGTTACAACCTGTTTTGGTTTACAACCGGACCTCCAGAACAGATTATGGTTGTAAACCAAGGTACCACTGTAATATGAATATTCATTGACTAATAACTGCTCAGTATAAGAGCCCTTCTGCCTCAATTCTTTTTCTGAATATTACCTTGTTTTGCTTTCAGCACTGGCAGTTATGAAAGCTTGTAGTTGGTTACAGTTGTAAGAAGGTAGTTATGTAAAACACTCAGGTTAAAGGAGATTAGAGGATGGATAAGCCACTTCTAAACTTCCATTTTACCTTAATATATTCAACAGTCATCTATGTTTTAATAATAGTAGAATCTCTTTGCACACCACCATCCCTTAAATAAAAACTGTGAAACAAGTAAATTGATCTGAAATTCTGCACATCTTGTAACAATCCTTTGTGGTTTCTGGATATGTGATAGTGAAATATTTGCAACCTGATCCTAGGCACAATTAAGTCCTGTTGCTCTCAGTGGAATTGAATATGTTTGTTTTTACATTTCGTTTCCTGCCTTTCTGTTATAATATCAAACTCAAAGCAGCTTATAGATGGCTCCCTCTAATAACAAAACTCAGTTGGCAAGTGCCAACAGAAGTGGAGCTGTAATGGGGCCTCTGAGAAACAATAGGGAAGAACTGTTATACAGTGGTACATCGGTTTAAGAACAGTCCTGTTTATGATCGATTCGGTTTATGAACTCTGCAAAACCAGAAATATTGTCTTGGTTTGAGAACTTTGCCTCGGTCTAAGAATGGAATCCGAACGGTGGAAGGGCACTGGCGGTGGGAGGCCTCATTAGGGAAAGCACGACTCGGTTTAAGAACTGTTTCAGTTTAAGAATGGACTTCCGGAATGGATTAAGTTCGTAAACCGAAGTACCACTGTCCTTAGGGAACATCTCAGTGAGGACTGATCACGTTTACTAACCACCTAGTTCCAAGTGTCTGTTGGAAAAGAGAAAGTGGAATGCCCTGCTTGAATGGAATAGATGTCTGTAACCCCAAACAGAAAGGAGGATATGATGCAACATTTTGTTTCAGGTTCCTCTTGTAAATAGATAAATTGCAACAAAATTTGAAAACAGTTCTAACAGGGGAACAAGTCAATTAGTGGTAAATACAGCAACATGAAAGTATGCTTAGAATCCCAACATTGTTATTTATTGCTCAGCAAAGTTTATCAGAGACATTTAATCTTGTTAGATTGAATGTTGAATAGTTGAATGTTTTGATTTTCTCTGCTAGTCAAGTATACAGCAGGGTTTGGAAAATGCCAACCAAATCTCCTTATTGAGTATAATATGCCACGTGTGTGGACTTACTAATATAACATGTACCCTGGTAACAAGCTTGTTTGGCCCGTCCAGTGTGGTAAATTTTTCAGTAGTAGATAGGTAGCCGTGTTGGTCTGCCATAGTCAAAATAAAAAAATTCCTTCCAGTAGCACCTTAAAGACCAACTAAGTTAGTTCTTGGTATGAGCTTTCGTGTGCATGCACACTTCTTCAGATACACTGATGGACTTCCATTTCATGCGGCTCAATGTGGTGCCTTCCATGGTTCCAGTAGTAGATAGGTAGCCGTGTTGGTCTGCCATAGTCAAAATAAAAAAATTCCTTCCAGTAGCACCTTAAAGACCAACTAAGTTAGTTCTTGGTATGAGCTTTCGTGTGCATGCACACTTCTTCAGATACACAGTGTATCTGAAGAAGTGTGCATGCACACGAAAGCTCATACCAAGAACTAACTTAGTTGGTCTTTAAGGTGCTACTGGAAGGAATTTTTTTATTTTGTAAATTTTTCAGTATGCTGAAGGCAGAGTTGCTGCCCCAAACTGTGCCCAGCGTCACAGAGTGCAGCCCCACTCAAAAGTGTTATTTGCACAGCATGGAAGGGATTTAACCCAGTGATGATGCTTGGTCATATTTCAGCAGAAACCTGGACACACCGTAGCATATTGTTATTGGCTGGGGTTCTGCTGGGCTGCAAAGCAGTTTCCTTGCTATTCTTGCTAATCTCCTCCCCTTATTTCTCTAGACGGCATTTTCTCCACTTGCAATAGCTGAACAAAATTCACAGGGAGGGAAAGTGGAGGGTTTCCCCTCCCGTTGAATGATAGTGTGACCTTTCTGTTACTCAAGCTGTGTCACTCTTTTATGCTTGACAAAGAAGAGAGTTCTTCTCTGCTACAGGCATATTGTGTTATTTCGTTAGGCCTCGTCATTCCTGTGTTTCTCTGTTACACAGTGATTGATGGTGTCCTTGTGATGGTGCCACCTGTGTGTTAGGAAATGAGCTTATTTTACGTGTGTGGCTGAACAGATGTCGGGAGCTAATGCTTTCCTGTTACTACTGATTTTGGCTGCAAACCTGCTTTTTAAAAGAGTGAAATATTCTGCTTCTTAATTAATTTCCAAGCTGTTTCTCTCACCCAGGCCAGTGTCAACCGTTAGATATGCAAGTCGTAAAATCCAAAAGATTTTAAGCACAATCTTCTATGTATTTCCATGAGATTCTTAGACAGAATAGTTCTTACAACTTGTTCCATGTTAGCTACATCTAGAGTTCAGTTTAGATCATCTGATTATAATCTTCCACAACTCCCCCCTCCAAGAAACTGAGCTCATGGTACTCTGATCATAGTTTCTAAAGTATGTAGAACCTGAGAGTTTGGACTGTTTAGATACACCCACCCACCCACCCACCACCAGATCACTCTTGGGGGCCTGAGAAAGAATAGACAAGGATTTGCAGAAATAATAAAATACCCTAAAATACCAAGCAAGTTCTTTAAAAGGGAGAAACGTCGCAAAAGAAAGATATGGCAAGGAAAACAAAGGCAACTCTTGAAAGCCAAGTATAGAACAAAAAGGGGGTTGTTTGCAGCTGCACTGTAAGGGTGAGTAGGGAAAAACAAAGGCCAATATATATGGAGGTAGGGAGTTTCACGCTTTGGGACCCAGTACGTGAAAAACATTGTTGTTATGTTTTTCTAATCTAATCTGGGCAAAAGGGGTAAGACATCCTCCAAACAGAACTGTGCCTCGGTCCTTTGGAGCATCACTACGAATTCCAGCCAAAATCCTTATATGTGAGCCTGTCTTGGCTTTCTGGCAAAATGTGAAGTGGTGGTATTTCTTCTGCTTCCGGGCTAGGAATATTAACTGTGTGTGTGTGCATGCACACACATGTGAGAAACGATAAGGGAACGAAATCGCAGTGAGGTGTTAAAGAGTAACAGTGAAATTGTGGTGAACATTCTAATTTTTTGTTGGGGGGGGGGCTCTTTTCTTCTAGTAACTGGACCTCTTTCAGAGCAGCAAATTGCTTATGTTAGCAGAGAAACACTACAGGTGAATATTCTTCTTATATTGTTAGCCTTTGGCATAGAAATAATCTGGAGGAAAAAAGATAAGTCTCCATGCTTTTGCTGAATACCGACAGATGCGGAATTGTTCATTAATTCTAGGTACAGTGGTGCCCTGCAAGACGAATGCCTCGCAAGACGGAAAACTCGCTAGACGAAAGAGTTTTCCGTTTTGGAGGTGCTTCGCAAAACGAATTTCCTATGGGCTTGCTTCGCAAGACGACAATGTCTTGCGAGTTCCTGCTGGTTTTTTTCCCTTTCCCCCCGCTTTTTCTAAGCCGCTAAGCCACTTATCAGCTGATCCGATCAGCAGATAAGCCACTAAAAGCCGCTAATAGCGCTAATACGCTAATCCTTCAATGGGCTTGCTTCGCAAGACGGAAAAACCGCTAGACGAAGAGAATCACAGAACGGATTCTTTTCGTCTTGCGAGGCACCACTGTATTGCTCTGCTGATATTTGTTTGTTTGTTTGTTTGTTTACTTACTTACTTATTTATTTATTATGCCCCACCCATCTGGCTGGGTTTCCCAGCCAAATTTGCTACATATTTTTCTTGTCCAGTTCTTAGTTGCCTCCCCCACAAAGGAGTCAGTGCTGAAGCTTATGCGTTTGCCTATGTATTACATATGTGTGTGTTGGCTTAGGGTGCTGCAGGGAGACATACCTATCTTATGGCTTAGAACCTTAGGCACCAGATGTACTGCTCTGTAGCTCACAAAAGATTCCTGCGTACTTCTGATTATTTGTATTTGCTGTTGAACCGCCAGTACAAGCAGCACCCAAATTCCAAACACATTTGCTCAGAAGGAAGGAACATAAGTGCACTACCTACGATTGCAGGCTTCAGTATAGCTATGGGCTTCTGTCATGGTTTTTGCCGTTGCCTAAATTTGAGTCATCTGAGATGCTTTTTTGAAGATGTTCACTGCCGACTTTTTGCCTTGAAAGGAGAGAGTGAACCTGTCTTGTTTCCGCTTCCTTCCTTATTCCTTCTGTCAGCCTTTCAAATGTAGGTTGGTCCTGCAGTGATGTGAATGAAAATACAATCAAGACACATAGCAGAGACACCATTTAGCTTTTTTTCATCTAGTTGGTTTCTCCCCTGTATAGAATAAAACATGAATTTACACAGGCAACTTTTTCCAATGGCTTTTTTTTTTAACTATAGGGATTATATTACCTTCACAGTAGAGGAAAAATGCACAGAGACATAAAGGTAGGTGATTCTTTGAATTGTTTCATGTTAAAATGTTAATCATGAAATATGATTTTAAGTCCCATCAGTTTTAAAAATTGGGATCATATAAATGTATTGTATGGAGGAGGCAGAAATGTCCTTTTAAAAGGTCTAGTGAAGTGCTTTGGCAGAGGTTTTGTTTCAGTTATGTTATAATGGCTATTCTGTTCCTGTGGGATTATATCTATGTTGCATGTGGATGATGCAAAATACGGTTTAAATTGATGAAGACATAAAGTGGAATCTAGAGTTCCCCTTGCGTAAGCAGAAGACACTTTCCTATTTAAGGGGTGTGTGTTGCAGTCCTGTGATATTCCAGAAGGCCCTCCTACCTTAGGAATAACTCTGGGGAGTGCAGAAAGGAAAGAGATCAAGAAAGTTCCATTGTGCCCAAGCTTTTCTGGATCTATACCAAGGTTTGACAGTTGGAAGAAAGTACTATCCTTCATCTCCCTGGGTTTGGAACACTGGGAGTTGAAGGTCTCTGTGAACTGATGCTGGAGGTTGCAGGGGGAGGAGGAATCACTGATTTACATTAGCGACTGAAATCACCTTGGGTGAAATCAACCTGCCATTCTTACAGGGTCTGTCAAACCTCAGGGGTGACCTGTGAAGGGGGTTTATGAACTGAAGTCGGCTTGGGCTAATGAGGACTCAAGCTGATGATTTTAGGGAAGCACCATATGTTATTTCTGTTTGAACAACATCTTGTAAAGGATATCTGTGGTTTGTTGTACCCAAAATGCTATTTTACTGGCAAAGAAGAGCCAAAGTGTATCTTTGCAGAAGTATGCTTAGTTCCAGTTTAACTTAATAGAATAAAGCAATGTTGCTGTGCCATATTTCATGATGACATATTTTCTAATTAGGATATCCTATTTAAGGCATTGGTTCCAATTTGTCTTGATATGTGGGTGGACAGCTCTGTAATCATCACCCTGAGGGTGGGTATTGCTTGCCACCCCTCTCTTTACGTTTGCAAATATGGTTCTACAGTTGCCATCCTTTTTTAAAAAATATATGCAAGTATGGCACTATAGTTTTCTTCTATTCCTAGCATTTATATTCTGAATATTAAGTAGCATGTTTGTTGTGTCAAAACAGTTAAAAGAACATGAAGTCTAAAAAGCTGTCTGTTGCCATTTCCCCCCTCCAGGGAGCAAATATTCTTTTAACTGATAACGGCTATGTGAAATTAGGTAGGTACGTTCACTTCTATATATACTTTGCTATATGTTGTGGCACGATCATCCAGATGGTTGAGCAGCGAAGTATCATATCATTATTTGTAGCTTTGCTTAGGAAAGCAGAAAGCGTACAGTCACAATCCAAAGAAGTTGTATGCGTGCCTGGCAAGTTTTTGCTTTGAAGTTTTTACCAGAATGGTTGCAGAGATAAGCTGCTGTTCATCTTTTTCTTTTTCAAAGAAGGCTTTCCTCTTCAGCTGTCAGAACTGCTGGGCTGCAAACTAGAAAGCTTTGTTTGTATGTGAATTTTTCACCTGCATACACTTAGAGGCTCTTTTGGATGGTGACCAGTATTTATTGTACAGTTTAGATGAAGACAATAGAAGGAAGAAATAGAAAGGTGCAGGAGCAGGCTGTAAGGTGGCCCATTCAACATGAAAAGACTAATTGTCTTAGAAATGGGAAAGAATTGCTTAATGTGGCCTTTCTTGCACTTTGAGTATAATTGCATAGTTAGAGGGAAATATGAAACAAAGATTAAAAAGGCTTTCAAAGGTTGTTCCAACCAGTTTGTAAATACCTGGGCTGCATAAAACTATGACTGTTTTGTTTGTTACAAGAAGTATGTTAATTATTACATCACATTGCCTGCAAATCTTTTACAGCTGATTTTGGAGTAGCAGCACAAATAACAGCTACAATTGCTAAAAGGAAATCTTTCATTGGAACACCATATTGGTAATTGTCCTTTCTTTAGTAATACTTGTTGCATGGATAAAAATATAACTTGAGCTGCATTTTCTCTTGAAGTGGATGGGGAAACCTTTATGAATTGTGTAACATTTGTTTTGAGATGACAGAATCAGGATTTGTGGGTTGTCGCTCGATCAGCGTTTGGGCAGTAGGGGATTCAGCATGGATTGTGGATTCGTTTTTGAAGGACTTGCAGTAGGCATGTCTTTCTCAATCTTCACACAGTACTTGGGCAAAGTTATGGTTGCCAGTTACCGTATTGTTCGCCCCATAGGATGCACTTTTTCCCCTCCAAAAATGAAGGGGAAATCTGGGTGCGTCCTATGGGGCGAATGCAGGCTTTCGCTGAAGCTTGGAGAGCAAGAGGGGTCGGTGCGCACTGTCCCCTCTCGCTCTCCAGGCTTTAGGAAGACATACGCAGCCTAGGCAGCCCTGCGGGAGTTCCCGCAGGGCTGTCTAGGCTGCGGATAGCAGCCTGCTTCCCAGAGCGCCGGGCGCCCCGAAAGCAGAGCGCCCTGCGCTTTGGGAAGACACCGCAGCCTAGGCAGCTTGTGGGGGTGGCCGATGTCTGCCCGGCGCGAGGCTCCCCAGGCTGCAGATTGTAGCCTGCCGCCGGGCACACGGGGCACCCTGAAGCAGAGCGCCCCGCGCGCCCGGCAGACTTCCGCAGCGTGGGGAGCCCTGCGGGAGTTCCCGCAGCGCTCCCCAGGCTGTGGATAGCAGCCTGCCGCCCGGCGCGCAGGACGCCCTGAAGCAGAGCGCCCCTCGCGCCGGGCAGACATCGGCCACCCCCACAAGCTCGGGGGACAGCGGGGAGGCGCAGCGCCGCCATCCCGCTGTTCCCCGACCTGGTTTTGGGGGAGAAATAAAGGAAAACATTTTTTACTTTATTTCCCCCCCCCCAAAAAAAAACTAGGTGCGTCCTATGGGGCGGAGCGTCCTATGGGACGAAAAATACGGTACCCAAAAGAAAGAGTCCTCAAAAGCAGTTGAGGGTGTGGGTGTGTATTTATAGATCTTGCAGCATGGAGATAAATGTTGTAAAATGTTAATGATACAATTAGAATAGCTGGTTGAAATGTTGGCAGGCAAAGTGGAAAAACAGCAACCTTGACCTGGCATTGGGACTCGTGAAGGTAGGAGGGCATTTGCTGTGTTTGGCTTAATTAAAAGTGTAATGAACAACAGGGAGATTAACACTGAAATTTATTGAAAATTGCTTGGGCTGCATTGTGTTTCCAAAATTTAAGAATTAGAACTTGCTGCATATTCCAATCTAGTGTTCTCTGATTTTTAGGATGGCCCCTGAAGTTGCTGCAGTTGAAAGGAAGGGTGGCTATAATCAGCTCTGTGACCTGTGGGCTGTTGGAATAACTGCTATAGAACTAGCAGAACTTCAGCCCCCTATGTTTGACTTGCATCCAATGAGGTTGGTAAATGTATGTAAAGCTGGAATGCTCAGGTGGCATTTAGAATCCATAGGAACACAACTACCACGGGATACATGTGATTTGCAGGTTTTCTTAAAAAGAACGTACTAACCACAGAATACAGAACCTGCCTGCATGTTTGCATTTTTCTGTCCATTGACAGATGGCCTGCACAGTCAGCTTTGGCAACTGTTTGATAGAGGAAGGAAAAAGAAGGAAAGGTGCGATTCTTTCCCTTTATTTCTTCCTTATGTCTCTAGGAAAGCGCTCTGGAACAGTTTCAAATATGAAAAATGTGGGCAGGGGATAGTTCCCTTACTTTAAGGCTTTATGATACAGGGTTTATGTGGTTGCCATTTCTAAAGTCTCTTTCCAAAATAGTTATTCAGCTATCATAAAAGCCTGCTTAGCTAGAGACAATAGAGGGATGGAAAAATGAACCTTCAGACACGGGCAGCAGTGGTGACTTCAGGTCTCTCAAGAGCTTTTGGTTTACATTCCTTTCCCCTGCACACACATGCTGTCTTCTGAGTGTGCTTCAACCCACTTCAGCCGTTCAGTAGTAGATGTCCTGCAAATTACCAGTAGCATCTTTTTGACTTTTCTTCCTGAGCTATCACATATAGATGTAGCCCAGGCATAGGCAAGCTCGCCCTCCAGATGTTTTGGGACTACAATTCCCATCATTCCTGACCACTGGTCCTGTTAGCTAGGGATGATGGGAGTTGTAGTCCCAAAACACCTGGAGGGCCGAGTTTGCCCTGATGTAGCCTGTGTGCTAGAGGCCTGTGTGCTAGAGGCCTGAAGAAGAGCCATCCAGAGTGCTGCTTGTAAGAGCTGAAGAGCTTTGGCTCTTGCACTGCTCTCAGAAGATCACATGCCAAGGCAGCTGATGGGGGAAATGAGAGTTGTGTTTGCAAGAGCCCTACAGAAGCTGTGTTCCAGGTGCACAGGGTCATTACAGAACCAAACAGTAAGGCCTCAAATAAGTATAGGTACCCCTGTCATCAAAGACACTCAACATTTTTTTAAAAAAACCCAAATAGATTGCTGTTGCATTTAATTTATGATGTAAATCAGATAGCTGCCATTCTTGCCTTGTGCATTCTACCTGGATGTTATGGGCCCATTGATAGAGTGGGGTGTTGTTGTTGTTTTGTTTCCTTTTTAAACAAAAAACAAACAAAAAATATTTTCCCCTACTGAAGGCATCTCAGAGTTTTGTTCCTGGATAGAAAATAATATCGATTTTGTAGTTCTTAAATAGCAAGTAACGACTGTTCTTGCTTTTCAGAGCACTATTTCTAATGACAAAAAGCAACTTTCAGTCTCCCAAGCTAAAGGACAAAATGAAATGGTAAATACCTTTGTTATACAGCCACACTGTATTGATTATTGTATTCACCAAATAACCTTCTAAAGCTTGCAATTACATTTTAAAGGTCAAATAGCTTCCACCATTTTGTGAAAATGGCACTTACAAAGAATCCTAAGAAAAGACCCACAGCTGAAAAACTATTACAGGTATAACTTACGTTTTATTGTTTTCCACTGTGTTAAAATGCTGTCTGTAGTATTGTCCTTATGTGAGGAAACCTTCCATAAGGAGGTGCCGAGGCAAATCATTCCTGGTGGGGGGAACCAGTTGGTTGGGGTGGCGTAATATGTTATACAGTATCCAGTTGGTTCAACGATTGGTGTGCTGAGGCCCTATGGAACACCTATTTTTGTTTATCTGATTTCTTCCCCTATACATAGAATCATATGAGCTGCTGCTTCTTTCTTTAGCCTGTGTGTTCCCATATGGGAGTGGGCAGGAAAAGTGAGCACTTGACGGAACTTTGCCTTGATAATCTTGGGGAGACTTAAACATTGTTTTTATTGTTGGTTTTAGGGAGCTTGCCCAACTTCTATCTATGTTAAAACTCTCAAATTCTAATGCATATTCCATTTGTTTTCTCTCCTGCTTCATTTTGTCTCTTTAGCATCCTTTTGTTACCCAGCCCTTGACCCGGACGCTTGCTATTGAACTGTTGGATAAAATGAATAATCCTGATCATTCCACCTATCATGATTTTGATGATGATGATCCTGAGGTGAGAATACTTCTTTCTTATAGAAGTCAGTGCATTTGCAGTTTTGTAATACAGTGGTAACTTGGGTTAAGTACTTAATTCGTTCCGGAGGTCCATTCTTAACCTGAAACTGTTCTTAACCTGAAGCACCACTTTAGCTAATGGGGCCTCCTGCTGCCGCACCGCTGGAGCAGGATTTCTGTTCTCATCCTGAAGCAAAGTTCTTAACCCAAGGTACTATTTCTGGGTTAGAAAAGTCTGTAATCTGAAGCGTATGTAACCTGAAGCATATGTAACCCGAGGTACCACTGTAAAACATCTGAGCTATATCTGAGACACCTTCCCCATGTCAGGTAATGTGAGGATAAGGAGGATGGTTGCGAATATCTGAATTTCTAGAACTTGTCTCATGAATGAGTGAAACTGGTGAGAAAGGTATCTTGGATTGAGGGAGAGTGACTTACCCAAAGAGACCGGACTCATGCTCTTTAGCTGCTATGCTGCACTGATTCTGCTTACTAGTTGAACTCAACAATAAATGCCAGACGATGGGCACAATTTCTCTTGCCCTAATCCTCAGGGCCCCAGACTTAGCTGGTCTCTGAGACACCACAGAGCCCAGAGACCATGCAACAGACACTAGCCCTGCTCAGAATAGTGTGCTAGAGGCTTTTTTGTAGCTCCAAGCAGTTTGCTACTGTTGCATCTCCCATCATTGCATAGCTTGTGTGCTGTGGGTTATCTCCCATGTTAAGGTTTGCATCAGTATATATTGACAATGCACATTTTAGTTGTCTAAAAAAATATTGAAAGACTCAGAGATTCTGTGAACCTTCCACTCTTTAGACTCAAAGTAGCCAAAATCCTTTTACTGTACTGTAGGAAAACAATCTTCCAGTCCCCTAATTTGCCATGAATTCACTGAGACGGAGCTCTTTGCAGCCTAAGCATTTCTGAAGATGCTCACACTTAAATTATTACTTGTTACTACGTCATTGCTTACGGAGCTTAGGACACTTCCTCATCTGTTTCCACAAACTAGTTATCTGAAACAATAAGGCAGTTTCCAGGCCTTGTATTGAACTGCTGGTTTGTTTTTGATTGACTGATAAGGATGCCACTTAAGCAGCATTAGAGGGAAATCTTTAGTGGCTAATTACAATGTGAAGCTGGGATACATTCTTAGCTAGCTTAGGCTGCTTTACCCTTCAGGATGCATCCTGAAGCTTACTTGGATTTAATCCCTATAACACTGAGATAAATACATTAGGTTGCTAGAGGGGGCTGGAGTTCAGTGTCTCGTCTAAACGCCTATATAGCAAAATCTTTATTTCAGGTTTCATAACTTTAGTTTTGCTGAAAGCATAACTTCTGGAATGGTTTCTACTTGTAATTCTCCACTAGCACCCCAACAAGTTTACAATGCACCCATATTGGGGGAGCTAAATAGAGAAACTGGTGGTAAAGCAGAGCTAGCGCCTGGGCAAGATGCCTCCAGAGCAGGCTTATGCTACACTGGTGGCCCCTCCCCCCAAATCAGTTTACTAAATTGAAGGTAAGGGTCCCTTTTTCAGCCGGTGGCTGTAATCTTCACTGTTGCTATGTAATAAAAAATTTAAGGTCATAAAAAATAAAATAAAGGTTCATAAAGGTACCAACCAAGCATGTACATAGATATGTGGACCACATGTCTGGAGCAGCACAGGAAGACCATCCTGAAACCATTTTGACTCCCAAACTGACCAAATGTTTTCTCTGCGAGGAGGGAGGGGCTGAGGGAACCTTCCCATTGTCTCAGGAATTGGGTAATCACCATTTCAAATGAATGGCCAGACTACCAGGAAAGGCAATCAGATAAGGCATTATCAGATAACCTGGCAGACAGGAAAAACAACATTCAAATTTCGGTTGTAGACCACCTTTTTTGTGATGTAGGTATGATGTTTGTGGGGGGTGGTCTTGGGTTACACCCCTTCTGTGATGTATGTACGGAGGGGTGGTCTTGAGCTCCAGGGCAAAGAATTTAAAATGTCTATATAAGGGCAGGCACACCTTTGTTCTGAGTCCTCCTCCGCTTTCCTGTGTGTGAAGGGAGCACCGTGCTGCAACAGCTTTAATAAAAGATCAGGCTTACGAGCTGCTTTGCTTCTCAATATTCTCTGGTTGGCCTCTGTTATTTTCTCCCACCGATGGAGAACCTACAAAGGACTCTATAAGGGCTCTTGTGTCCCCCATAAGGGAATAAGGGCAGATTTTGTTTACAACAGCTACGATTCATAGCATGCTTGCTGCCCTGATGCACAGGTAACAAGGAGAGAGGGAGAGGATATTAGCGACCACCATTGGCCTCGGTGTTCCCTCCTGAGACCCATTTGCCAAGCCATCCTGGTTGCTGATGAACACGCACTTACAAAACTAAATAGAATGTCACTATCACCTTGTCTGTCTGCATCTATTCATGCAGTTCACTTAAAACCTACCTTGCCGTAAGAGTTTCCACCAAACAATACGTTTGCAATAGCAATACCTTACTAGTAAAGGTGACTTTGATGACAAAGGAGGATTCTTCCAAAAACGAAAGAAAACAGCCCTCAATTGAAAAAAGACTTGCCCAAGGCTTTCTTCAAAATTAATAGTATACCATTAGTAGCAGTGACAGGTCTAGACTCATAAATAGAGACAATGGAGTAGACATCAGTCTGCCAAGAACTTATGTCCCTGTGGATGACGGACTTTTATATAAAGTGATAGAAACTTGGTTTCTATCTGAATGTAATTTTCCACTGGGAGATAGTGCTATTTTTGGAATGTGGAATCTTAATCTGAAACTCACAAGGGTTTCTGCCGTTGAATTTTAAGTTATGTCTTAAAATTGCTTAAACTCACAGGATGCTTTTACACTGCTGCTTCTACAGGAGGGCATTCTGTTGTACTTCCACCTCATTTCATACTAGAAGTTTCAGTCATGATAAATATCTGTGTATATGTAGTTATTTTCAATATACAGAATTTTGTGTAAAGGTCTTTTTAAAGAATATTCACAAGAGGCATATGGAACACCTGTCTTTTCATTTGTTAAACTATGTATATATTTTCCCTAGCCTCTTCTTGTGCCTCATAGAATTCATTCGACAAGCAGAAATGTGAGGGAAGAAAAAACACGCTCTGAAATAAACTGTAAGTACATACGCAAGTTTTCAAACTTAATTGTGAATTTGTCTTCCATATCCACACGTGGTGGTGATTTGTATTAGCTCATTACCACCCAGTCTATGTTAGATGATCATAGATTTAAAATTTCAGTCTTGCTAGAAGTATATAGTTTCTTTACTTCCATAGCTATTGGTTGCCTTAACTGTACTGCCCATAGCTGAGCTAGATTCTTCCCTGCGGCTCTGTTTCCTCAGTGCTTCATTGTATTCCCAAGGATATGAAGCATTTGAAAAACCAATTGGAAACCAAGTGCCCAGAGTTGCAAAACACACAGACTTGTTAGAAAGATACAATACTGTATGTGATGCTTCCTTTCTGACTAGTTTTCCAAAGGCTTTTACCATCATTTTATGTATCTACATGCTTTGACCTCACTTCTGAATATTTCATTTATTCTCTTCGACAGTTGGCCAAGTAAAATTTGATCCACCTTTAAGAAAGGAGACAGAGCCTCATCATGAGTTTGTGAGTAACACAGTTGTATGTGTTTTGCTGCATGAAATCATGCCATATAAAAAAATGTGATTAGGAGCATAAGACTTGTAGACTCCTGTGGATATGTATGGTGTATATATCTGTGCAAGACCTCAAAATTATGATTTGCATAATATTCTTTTCTGAATATTTGGGATCCTTCAAAACATAATCGGATCTGTCTTCTGATTCTTAAGCAAATATCCCACAAGTAGATATAGCTGTCTTCCTTCCTGTTTTAAGGCTATTTTGAGTGCCGCTGTTTAAATATATTTCTCTAAAGCTGTTGAGCAGCTTCCTCATAAGGTGGGACCACTGAATTTGGCAGTTAGGTAGAAATCTCACCCACTTTGCTTACTGCAGCAAAGGGGGACTTGTGAGTCACCATGACCCTGTAACTACGAAACACAGCAGCCCAAAACCTACACAAGTACAACTTATGTGTCTTTGGCTCAGAGTCTGATAGCTCACAAGTTTTATGTGGGGCAGGTTGTTATGCAGCCTCAGCTTCCTGATACATCAGACGAATGAATCAATTTTGGCTTGTTGCATGTAACTTGTGTTCCTCCTTATGTCTTCCTTGTGGGTCCCCACCACCCCGCATGCTGTGCATCACTTTGCTCTTGCACCCGCTACAGTATCGCCTCGCCTTACAGCAGTGGTGATGAGTCCATGGGCCAGACCCAGCCTGCCAAGCCAGTTTTAATGGCCCACTAACCCATGGCAAATTTTACCCATTTTATTGGGGTGACTTGCATGGTGACACTGAGAGCTGGTCAAAGTGCTTCAGGAACAAGAAGGGGCACTCATCTGTTTCCTGAATGCTGACCAAACATTGGGGCTGGTTTCTTTTTTTAAAAAATAATAGTGGAGCTGGTTTCCTTCATGTTTCCAGAGCACTGGCCAGCGCTCAATAGCGGTCAGCTGCTCATTGCTGCTGCCCAAAACTGCTTCAGTCACAATGGTGCACTGAAAAGGATATATCAAGAACTCTGGCCAAAAGTTTCAATATAAGGAATAATTCCTACTCAAGAGTTGAAAAGAAAAACGTGTATATTCTGCTAAGAGTAACAGTTTGAAGCTAGTAGTAAATTAAACACACTGTGTAAGTACGATAGTTTTAAAGTAATGGTAAGTTTGGATACAACGTTTAAGTACAGAAATAATGAGTTTCAAATACACAGTGATATAGTACAAAGGTACATGAAATACCAGTGCACAACAATTGTTTTATACAAGTCTCAATAGCAGTCAAAAAGAGTCCATATTATATAAAATCACTTGATCTATCTTGACATATTTTTTGAGATTACCAGCTGAAGAAGGCGTGTACTCCGAAACAGGGCCCTGTCCTGGTCACCACTACTGAGTCGTACATCTGATTCACACTCCGGATACTCCTTTTTGGCCCCATTTGATCCTTTATTCTTTATTCTGATTTTATATAATATGGACTCTTTTTGACTGCTATTGAGACTTGTATAAAACAATTGTTGTGCACTGGTATTTCATGTACCTTTGTACTATATCACTGTGTATTTGAAACTCATTATTTCTGTACTTAAACGTTGTATCCAAACTTACCATTACTTTAAAACTATCGTACTTACACAGTGTGTTTAATTTACTACTAGCTTCAAACTGTTACTCTTAGCAGAATATACACGTTTTTCTTTTCAACTCTTGAGTAGGAATTATTCCTTATATTGAAACTTTTGGCCAGAGTTCTTGATATATCCTTTTCAGTGCAGTTTCAACAAGAACTCCAATTTCTTTAGCAGTCACAATGGTGGCAGCTTGCCCTGCCCCTCTGCAGAAGCTGTCGCTGAATCAGCCACAAGCACCCGGTGCCACTGAGAGTGAAAGTCTGTGAGGTGGCCACACTCACTACTGGCATACCTTCCTCGAACCACAGAAAGTTAGCCACCCTTGTTCTGCATTTGCTTACTTAAAAAAAACATGGCTATTATATGCTTGATCACTATGTGTACATCTAAGGTCAGGTATCTCATTAGTATGGAAAGATGGATGTTAGAGAGGACAGATGTTTGAAAGCAGTTTTGAGTGCAGAGAACCCAATGGGGGAAACACAAAAGAGCCTTATGCAATGAGATGGCATTAGACAGAACCTTAATTGTAGTCAAAAAAATAGAAGGCTGCACACCAGATTGCCATATGACAGAAACCCTGCGGTGTGGCTACATTCCAGTGGCCAGGAGGCTAGTATATACTTCAAGGCAAAGATTAAAGTACTGAGAAAGCAGGGAATTGCATCCAGGTGGGTCCCATGCAAACTTGGCCTTGGGCATCTGATGTCTATGCTGTCTACCCTTGAGTCTTGTGCTTGTCCCAGTTCATTCCATCCAATTGTGCCCAGATATTTGCCTGCTCATTGTTGATTTAATTGCCATTTTTGTGTTACAGCAGAGAGTCCAACAATAGGTAGTAAATGCGGCAAGTCGTCTTAGCTCTGAACTCCCCACAAACAAGCCCCTGTTTTAGCACAGGAAGCAGTGGAGGCAGAAATCTACTTCCTGCTGCCCTTTGCAAATGTTGCTTCCTGATGTCTTCAGTGGGTAGCACCCAACAAGAGTTGCTAGGGCACAATTCTGCCTCTTGCTTTCTAAACATTGGGGTAGCAGAGAGGAATTGACTATTTTGCTCTCCTTTCCTGTTCTTCCCTTCTGTCCCTGCCTGGTGTGGGTTGAAGTTGAAGCTTTGTTTTATACAGCAAGGCAAGGAAGTAGTGTGGTCTTTTAGAAGAATGGTACTTGATGCGTGGCAGCTGCATCCTCTTCCACTGCCTCCTAACTTTTAAAGGTACCAGCAGGCATCATGTTTTAAGCTGGCAACTCTACAGATCTCTCCCTCAGGATATGAGCAACAAGGCAGTGTTGGATTAGCTGCTGCATTCTCTTAAATCATGAACTCATTCTGAGGAGTGTTGATGGTCCTTAGACACCCGCCTTGTGTTTAATTATCTCTCAGGATAGAAACATGTGAAGACTTTTATGCAGCAAAATGATAAGGACTTCATATCCATGTAATTTCACTTTTCCTTGGAGAAAATATAACTTGGGTATAATCTTTAAAGCAGCCATGCTGATACATATTGGAAAGTATCTTGATTGCTAAAATTTCCTTCAGGAAATTCATCTAGTCCTTCAGTTTTCTCAGTTTCAACATATCTTAGGCCACTGTTTACCATTTTCCGCCCAAAACACCTTTATTTGGGTGTCTACCAGGTTTTTCATGGTAGATTTGCACTTCTCTAATTCTGTATCTTTCTGAGCAAGGGCTAGAAATTTGCCCTCAAATACAGTTTATTTCTTGATTCATGTTTATAGCCAATAGGCGGGTTATATAGTTGTATTTTTTAAAAGATTTGTACTTCTAGAAAACAATTTACTCAATTTAGTGTTGTTTTTCTTTTCACATTGGCTTCTAATTCGCATTCCTTGCACCTATTTTAAGGACTGACTCTCAATGCGTGGACTTGTTTTATTTTTGCATCCCATTCCCTCTTTCTCAAGTGCTTGTTCCTATCTTGTATGTTGTTTGCAAGGCCTCCTGTGTGTTTTTCTTAGCCTCTTTGATAGTTCTACTCAACAATAACTACATGTGGTCCATGTATTCCACATTCTGACTTCCATATTGCATGCTCTCTTATTCAAGATAGGTGCATACAAAACTGCTGTATTTCAAATGAGCCAGACCGTTCCCCCATCTAGTTCCTTATGGTCTATACTGACCTGCAGTTGATGTTGAGGGTTTATTTCTCAACCCTACCTGGAAGTCCCTGGGATTTATCCTAGGACGTTCTGCAAACAAAACATGTGCTCTATTTCTGAGCTGTGGACAGATTAGAGAGACCAAAAAATAGGTGGGAAAATTACTTGTGTATGACAATTTACCTATCAGTAATTGTATGCAGTTATAAAATCTGAACCCAGAACAGTGGCATGGAGGAAAAGTTTGTGTTTGGGAAACAGATTTTTTGTCTTGAGACCATGAGGGACAAAACTCAGATAAAATACAATTAAAGTGGCTCCTGTTTTTGCCCCACTCACTCACAAGTTGAAGTGCTGATACTGCTTGACTTTGTAAGCAGAAAGTTAAGCATGAGGAACACCCATTTCATCTGCATGTTCTCTTCTGCATTGTTCTTTACCAACATTAGTCTTGCTTTCCAATCAGTTAATTGGATTTTAAATCCAGTCTTGGAGAAGTACCGTATCTTTTAAACGCTTTGTTCTGTTGGAGATATACTTCTTCATATCTCATCTTGTTGTACCAGTGGAAGATGGAGACAGATTACTGATTAAAATTCCTATGCACACACCCGCCCTTTTTTTTAAAAAAAAGGAAGCTCCAAGGTCTATAATGTACCCATTGTTGGTTGGATGCAAGTGAGACTGCTGGGATCTAAAGAGCTACCTAGGCTCAAAGAAGGGGCATGTACTAGTAGAAACTATTTTCCTTTCTGCTGCAGACTCAAAAATAATATGAGGCATGAGGGCCCGCTGTTTAAGGAAGAGTGAGTCAACCCCCTAGTTAGGCTCACAAAACTAGTTTTACAGTCCTTTGAATCTAGGCCACAGTGTCCTATAAAGTCACAGTTTGGGTTTAAGCATTTTTATAACACACAGTTGTCAGCAACATGGGAGAACTCAATAATAATAATAATAATAATAATAATAATAATAATAATAATAATAATTTTTATTTACCGTATTTTTCGCCCCATAGGACGCACCGGCCCATAGGACTCACCTAGTTTTTTGGGGGGGAAATAAAGAAAAAAAAATTTATTTCCCCCCCCTGGTGCGGGGCTGGGGCGGGGGAAGCCAGAGCTTTGCGCAGCTCTCCCACGGCTAGCGGAGAGCTGCGCGAAGCCGGAAGCCTGGGGTGTGCTGAGCTCAGTGCGCCCCAAGCTTCTGGGTGCAGGCAAGCTCTCTACTAGCTGTGGGAGAGCTGCGCGAAGTGGCGCCGGTCTCCCACGGCTTGCGGATAGCTTCCTGAAGCCTGGAGAGCGAGAGGGGTTGGTGAGCACCAATCCCTCTTGCTCTCCAGGCTTCAGCGAAAGCCTGCATTCGCCCCATAGGACGCACACACATTTCCCCTTCATTTTTGGAGGGGAAAAAGTGCGTCCTATAGGGCAAAAAATACGGTATACCCCGCCCTCCCCAGCCAAGGCCGGGCTCAGGGCGGCTAACAAGCAATAATAAAAACAATAAAAACCATAGAGTTATAGAGTTGGAAGGGGCTCCCGAGGGTCATCTAGTCCAACCCCATGCAACGCACATTGATATGCCCCAGTGTGAAACACACTTGGAACCAACTTGCATTGAAGTAAATGCACTTACAACTATGAAGTTGTTCTGGTTCCATATTTTGAACCCTAAACCACCTGGCACATGGAACTGCCTGTGGGTATGCAGCTGACTGGACAGAAGACTTTGTTAATCTTTGTAAGAAATAATAGTACAGGAATGATGGGAAATCTGTGGCTTGCAACTTTCAGGGAAGAACAACAAAATATGTGTGTGTGTTTTTAAAAAAATTGGTGTGTAGGATAAGAAGTATAAACAAATGTACACCTGTTACCAGTCCTTGCATTTCTTAAGTCACCGTTGAACATCTAAAGGCTATACTAATCCACCTGCTATATTGTATAAAGCTTTAGACACTTTAATAAACGGTAATGGCAGAGTCCGCTATCGTGCAACAATGTCCCTTTGTACTTAGATATTTTTGAGTCTAAAAGTAATTAACCTGAGTTTCTGGTCTTTGTCTGATGAACAGCCCGTCAGTAACGATTTTTCGGACAGTTCAGAAGAAATATACTACACTGCAAGATCTAATCTGGTATTTTCATCTATTGCTTTTTCTTTGTCAGTGTTTGTTCGTCTTTTTTGTTTTTCAAAGTTGAATGTTTTGTTCAGTTGTCATGCTGCTTTTGCCATCTGTAGAATAGTCAAAAGTTCTACTAATCAAATACTTGCGTAATAATAAAACTACTGATTTTAATTACCCATATCAGTGTTGCATTCTTATATACTAACATTTCTCACAATGATTTTTGTAATTTCACTAAAACTATATTAAAACAAATTGCTAAGACAATTGCTAAGCTGCTGACTAGGTTAGTTTTTTTCATAATGAGAGAAACTTGAGCACATAAATAACAAAAGGTAACAAATTTCATTGGGAAGGAAAGGATTGAAATCAGCTTGAAGAAAATGGCGTGCAGGTATTGCTTCTATATCTTATTTTCCACCTCTTCCAACATGCATTTGTTTATTTAATACTTAAAACATGAGTACAGCAGTAAGCACTGAGATTTAATAATATTTGCAGATAATTGTTTTGTGTAAAGCAACTTAGTTTTTGAAACATTTTAGCCAAGAATTATTTTGTTCAGAAATCTCTTCTCCTTTGATCTTTAGCAGTAGAAACAAATTTTAGTCGTTAATATCCTTTGCCTAATACTTAAAATGTTGCTTTTCTGGGTTTATTTCATAAAGAAATAAACTTTTGGCATTAATGAGGTAACATAGCAAAACTTTAGTTGTTTACTATGGACACCTGCTTCCATTTAGATGGAGGTTGCCTGCTTCTTCCTCCTTGGTACACAAACCTGCCTTCAAGAATTTGTACAGTGGTGCCCCGCAAGACGAAATTAATTCGTTCCGCAAGTTTTGTCGTCTAGCGAATTTTTTGTCTCGCGAATCACGAAATCCCATAGGAATGCATTGAAAATCAATTAATGCGTTCCTATGGTCAAAAAAAGTCCAAACAAAGCCAAATTTGGTACAACAACAGTTTATTAACTGCTCTTTAAAGTCACACATACTGTAAAGAGCAGTTCAAAAATTGAAGGGAAAATAAATTAACTTTATAAACAAAACATGTCTTTGTTTTTAGACGTTTTCGTCTTGCAAAACAAGCCCATAGGGAAATTCGTCTTGCGAGGCAAATCGAAAACGGAAAAACCTTTCGTCTAGCGAGTTTTTTGTCTTGCGAGGCATTCGTCTTGCGAGGTACCACTGTATTTGTAGCTTCAGTAATTCTTTCCCTAGTTTAATGGTGGCTTCCAGCTGGCTCTGTGAGAATAACTCTAGGCTATTGTTCTATAGCATCTCCTGAGACACTTCAACATTGAACTTTAACATAATTTCTTTTAAAATATATTTATTTTTGTCCTGTCCCTGCCTGTAAATTTTTGGCAAAACTTGTACTAATTGTGATCTCTCTTCAAGGGGAAACAATTTCCTTTTAATAGCAGTAAACCACATAGCATGTTGGTACATACTTTACAGTCATCTGCACTAAACATAACATGTGCTGTGCGTCATCTGTTTTCACAAACGCTATCTTTCTTATTAGGAAGTTCATTCTTGATTTTACGCCAAAGATATTTCGGAACTGTGTGTACAGTTAAAAGAGAGATGTCAGAAGTGTGAGAACAAGTTTGTCTTCTAGATAGATAGTTGGCATATTCTGTGCCTCTGCAGATTTTAGGAAGCTTGTGGTGATTTCTACATTGGGAAGGATGGTGTCAGTGACCTTAGTCAAGCACTGTTTTACTCCCGGAATTCTACCTACTCTGAGATTGTGAGCAGATTTGGGGCATGGGTGTTCCTTCCTGCTTCCATGAATGTGCGCAGAAGGTAACAAATGAACTTGGGAAATGGCATGTTTGTCTGAACATAGATTTTTCCTGACTCTTGTGAGAATGAACCTTCTAGAACAGTGTTTCCCAACCGGTGTGCCGCGGCACACTACTGTGCCGTGAGACACCGGCTGGTGTGCCGTGGGAGGGAGGCGGGCGAGTCGGGCGGCGAGAGGCGGCGGCGGCGAGGATCCGCGTCGAGCCGGGGGCGGCTCCGCGGTGGTGGTGCCGAGCGGCGGGGCAGCTCGCGCAAAAGGGAGGAGCGCGAGACAGCGGAGGAGGAGGAGGCCGGCATGTCCGGGCAGCAGCAGCAACAGCAGCAGCAGCAACTCCCGGCGACGGCTCCTCCTCCGCCCGCTATCGCCGCCGCCGCCTCAGCTGCCCTCGCTCTGCTGCCTCCTCCCACCCCGGCAAGGGGGAGGGAAAAAACGTTCACTTTTGTGCGTCCCCCCCCCCCCGCGTGACGCTGCGCGCTGACGTCACGGGGCGGGGCTTTAATGGTGGTGTGCCGCGAGATTTTTTTCCGGTAAGCAGGTGTGCCGTTGCCCAAAAACGTTTGGGAAACACTGTTCTAGAAATTGGGTTCTATTTCTCACAGTTGGAGAGGTCTCATGTTTGGGCACAAATTACTCATCGCCTTCTTTACACTGTGATGAAAGTGCAAGTGGTAGTATATGAGCCTAATCCTCATTCCCAGTTGTATCCAAAGGGCCGAATAGTGGCCTGGTTTGCAAGGCATGCAAAATCAAACCCTGTCTTGGCTAGACTGCTCACAGCTGCTTTGCCCCTCCATTGGTCCTTTTTGCTGCCGTGTTGCAGGGAGTTAAGCCAAGGTTTGACTTAGATTGTCATTCAAACCAGGACTCAGGGTCACTCTAGTTAACTGCAAGCTGTAACCAAAACATGTACTGAAAGCGATTGTGTTTCCATCATTTATTTTTATGCTGTGACCTGCCCTGAAATCTACAGATGAAGAGCAGTATACAAATTTAATTTATTTATTATTATTATTTTATTTGCTGCATGTCTGCTTGAAAGTAGTCTTTACAGAATGGAGTGCGATTTGTGTCATGTCATCCAATGTCTGTGGCCTTCCTGAGATAACTTAAGACAGGGAGTGATTGACCGAGACCCCTGAGAAGAACAATCTGAACCTCCCCCCCGGGGGGGCGGGTGGAGAAAGTGAGAGAGAGAAAAGGGGTTGCCCACTACTGCCTTGTGGCTTCTTGCAAATTGTTCTTGGAGGAATGTGGCCCTTGACAGAAAAAGAAGATCATTCTTTAAAGAATGATCATTCAGTACAATTGATACGTCTTTATCACCTGAAAATTGAAACCGTTTTATCCAAAATGTACAGCGTCACTTCAGAGATCATTTCTAAAACATCATGCTTGATGCTAACAAATGCATCTCATTTTACTCTTTTCTATCCAAGCAACATTCCTGGTTCTGAAGCAAAAGCATGTCTTGTCAAACATGCTTACCACTTATGCCTAGTCTTTCGTTGGAAGGTTACGTGGGACTACGCGGTTAGAATTAATTTGTTTCACGGCTCAGTCCTGCAAGCTGTAGATTTGACAGAATCGTCTGACCACCTCATTCAGTATTCTCATATTACTTATGTGAAATCCAAACGGCTAACAAGCTGCTTGATTATATTAATATATGGGAAGCACACTGAACTCCCTAATGCATCAAATGTGCATATACTAGGTATAATAATAGTATTATGATTTAGAATTCCTTAATAATTACCTAGTTGACACACTTCCTGAAAACTAGTATTTCATTTCCTGTGTTTACAACTTTTCCCAATTGTAAAAGTAACATGCACAATATTTACACTATATTATCTATCTAGCTTTCTATATCTAAAAAATAAAAGACAAGTGTGTCTCCTTTATCCACAAATAGTAGTTATTCAAACCTTAGACAGCCACTGCACAAACATTCACCCTCGAGTGCTAAAGTTCCATTCTGTTGAGTAGCTCAACCAGTGCAAAGACATTAAAATTTGAATACGAACAATCACTTTAAGGACAAAATTGTCTGGTATAGCTATTTGCAATATTTAGCCACTTCTGATTACCTTGGCTTGTCCAAAGTTTTGTTGCCAATACTGTAATGAACAGCGCTACTATCCAAAGAGTATCAGTGGAATTATCAGAATCGAGTGTGATTTGATTCACTGTTCACTTGGATGTGGTTAAATATCCCACGGTTTTGTTTAGAGTTGAACTTAGTTATTCTGTTTATGTTGGATAGCTGCTTCTGTTTGATGGACCTTCTTGCACAGTATCTACATGAAAACTGCTAAATTTCCATGTGTGTGCACATGTGTCTTTCATCTCCAGAGATACATGGCTTGAGCATTCAAAATCTTGTGTTAGGAACACTCTGTGCAAACTAAGATGGTGGTGTTTTATTTTTGTCTCTATCACCTTCATTTTGCAAGCTTTACTTTCCCACAGAAATACGCTAGGACAGTACACAAATGAATTTCTTTCCCAGTGTTTTGCTGTAACTGTATCCAGGATGAAATGCAGGTTATTTTTAAAAGCATCTAGTAATAGTAGATTAGAAAGAGACATGATCATATTTTAGCCTATTGATGCTAGCAGACAGTAGAGTAGTAACCTGGCTGTAAACAAAGGTTTAGACCATTAAATAATACAAACATAAACCACACTGACAGGTGTCACTTTTCATAAAAATGTTCCTGTGAGATTTCTAACGTACGGTGGCAGATGAAGGATCTTTTTACTTTTTTGTAGCGGTTTGCTTATTTTCTCTTATTAATTTTTCTGTCACTGCAGTAGAATATATATTGTCGTGGATTTGTGCTTTGCAAATTGAGAGTGGCATCTTGCCTCTGCCCAGCCATAAGAGCTCTAGTTTCTATGTTTATGCAACTGCTACAGCTTCCCTCTTTCCCACAAAAAAACAACCAAATCCTATATGGGGGCCCTCAAGTATTTCACTCGCGTTTCTCTGATTTGTGGCTACCATATGCCATTTCAAGGAAGTATCTAAAGCATGGTTTCTTCGTTGGGAACCCCTGGTGACACAAACTCAAGCATTTACTCCTGCTAAAGTTCCAGTCACAGAAAAATTTATGGATGCTTAGCTTAATGCTATTTAAGTGGTTGTATAGAAACTGCTGAGACTGCATAGATTATTTTGCTTGGGGGTAGGGTCATCCTGGAGGTAATCAAAATTTATTTGTTGATTTAGAGTATTTATGGATCATCCTGCCTTCAAAGAGCTCAAGGAGATACACAAGAACCACAGCAACAAAATACGTCAATAAAAGCATATACAAGCTAAATATTTAAATAGGAGACAGATGTAGCTCTAGGGGAGTTGGGGCACCACCACAGAGAAGGCCCTTCATGAATCCTGTTGGGCACGATGAGCAGAACCCCATCCCCAGCTGATATTAAGGCTCAAATGGGCTGGTATGAGAGGTGCTGTTTCTGCATATATTTGGGCCATTTGGTTTTGCAAACCATCGCTTAACACTGAAACGAGCCCAGTAGAGCACAGGCAGCCAACGCAGAGATTTTAGGACAGGCCCTTTGTGAGCCCATCTCATTGCTCTAGTTCATAACCTGACAGCCACATTCTGCACAAGTTGCAGCTTCCATACCATTTTCAAGGACAACCCTAAAGTCCGTTGCGGTCATCAAAACATGGGGTCACTAGAGCATGAATTACTGATAGTAGGCTGGCTTCGTCCATGAATGTCCGTAGCTTGTAAGCCAGTTATAAATGGCAGTAGGCTCTCCTAGCCACTAACACCACCTGAGCTTCTAAGGACAATAATGGATCAGAAAGGACCACCAAGCTACATAGCTGTTCCACAGGGCAACTGCTACCCTTCTCCTAGGCCAATTCCTAGATCAGAGACTTGACTAGTCACAGTACTTTTCAGGATTCTATTGTATCTTATTGGCCAACAACTGGTCTGTCATTGCCTCTAAGCATCTATCCATCTTATCTACCACCTCTCCCAATTCTGATGGAGTGGAAAGATAGAACTGGGTGTCGTCACACTGATGACAATTTGCTGCAAATCCCTGGATGATTCCTCCCAAGAGTTTTATTACAGATATTAAATAACATGGGAGACAGAAGGGAATCCTTCAGCACTATTGCCAAGAGGCCACACAGACATCTCCCAACATGACCCTGAAGGTAGGAGTTGAACCACTGTAGCACAGTAGTACATCCAACCCATAGACCCAGTTCAGGAAGATACTGTGATCTATAGTATTAAAAGCTGCCAAGATGTTGAGAAAAATCAATAGGATAGTGCTGCCCCTTTCCATAATCAGTTGGTAGCAAAGACAGAATTGTTGAAAAACCAGATTAAAATAGATCCAGAACTCAGCCATATCCAGATTCACCTGCACTCATCCCCTTCTTGAGCGCCTTTCTCAAAAAAGGGATATTTGCAACCATGCAACAGTTGTTTGATATCTCTTGGTCCAGAGTGGTCTCCTTCAGGAGGAGGCAATCTTTTGCTTCTTCTAAAGTGGCTCTCACAGTGAAGTATTTAGCACTCTGTCGTCCACCCAGTCAATCCCTCTCAGATACACAAGGGGGTAGAAAGGGCCTTTGTGCTCTGAACTCCTGCAAAGTGTCCTGTCCACATCCTCAGACCACGCTCACTCATACTGATCCCACCACATGCACCCAGACAGTACTCTGGAAATCTCATTAGGATTCGCCTCAACTGCGGCTTCAAGTTCAGAGTGAATGTGAGCAATTTCTGCCCTCAAACAATTTTTGATTCAGTTTTCCCTTCTTACCCACATGCCTCAGATCCAAAAACATTTCTGAAATTGCCAAGTTCTGCATCACTCTAGAAGTCCTTTTGGAGTCACTCTCACTTCCTCCATAGTTTAATCCAGCATCCTCATTAACATTCTTGTCCTTTATCCATCTCACCCCTTGCCTCCAAGTAAACAGTCATTTATCACCAAGCTTTGTTTTCCAAACGTGATCTCAATTTTCCTCTTTGCTTATAAAAAGAAAGCAGGTCATATTTATCAATGTTCCTTGATAAAATGCTTTACTGGCCACTAAAAATGATGGCGCACGTTGCTTTGGCATGATGCATGGCTGTGCTGGCTAGTAGTGGTAGTCCAAGACATCTGGAAGACACAAGGTTTTCTATAGATTGTAATATATGGATGGGTGGGTGGATTTGAGACTATACTATATAAGAAGTAGGTGGTGGGATTCATAAAGGTAAGGGAATTATGGTAATCAAAGGGAGCGGGATCACATTAATCTAACATTGGCTGAGGTTACTCAGATAGTTGTTTATTTTCTTGACATCTGATGGGATAGTGTTCCACAGGGCGGGCGCAACTGCCAAGAAAGCCCTCTGCCTGGTTCCCTGTAACTTCACTTCTTGCACTGATGGAACCAGCAGAAGGCCCTCAGGGCTGGATCTCAGTGTCCGGGCTGAATGATGGGGGTAGCGATGCTCCTTCAGGTACACAGGGCCAAAGCTGCTTAGGCTGAATGTGTCCAAGTTAAATGTGTTTAAAGTTGTGGGCTTACTGAATACTACAAAAAAGCAATGTCGGACTAAAGCAGATATCATAGCTCCAATAACAATCCAGTTTTTCCTCTAACCCCATGCCTCCTGGTTTGAATCATCCAGAAAGAATTCTAGCTGACTCAAAAAAGCTTTCTTTCTGCTTTATGACCATTTTCAAAGGAGTGTTGGAATTTTCCAAAAATAGAAGTGGCAGGCTACTGTAGCCTGCCTTTTTCTTTGTGTAGTTTATATGGTGGGTTTCTTTCTGAGAAAAGTTTATTTATTTGACATGTAGAGGTTTGGCAGGTAGAGCTCCAGCAGATGATGACATTGTCCCTGCTGTGAAATAAGTGGTAGCACACTGACCTTGGTCTACTAAACCACTTATTAAAATCATTAGGACTTCTAAGCTTTTTTCCCACATGAAAGTTGTGGCTTCCAGGATTCTGAAGATATGTTTCTGTACTGCAAAGCTATGATCCCTAGTTCATATTCATTTCCATCCATGGAGATTTCAGAGCCCTTGCACTTTATCTATTTTGAATTATGGTTGTTAGTTACTCGTACAAGGTGATCTCTTTACATTAAAATATATTGGGTTGCGTACAATAATAGCCTTTCAGAGACTTTAAGGTTATGTGATCAAGCCACCATTGCTCGTGGCATGTATGTTCATCTTTCCCCGCACAGATTTTGTGCATTTTGGGAGTAGCAATTCAAAGTAGGAGGAGATGAACTGCAGGCCCTGATGACACTCATAAATCTAAAGAGCTGTTTGATTGGATCCTAATTTCATTGAGCAGAGTTTGTCTCATAGAACTGGGCTTTCATGCCTCCCTACACCCCCTTGAAAATCTCTTTCTGGGGGTTTCTGTACTTCCAGGAACAGCCTGCTGGGAATCTCAAGTGAGATATCCGTGCAGTGGAAGTTGCTTCCAGTACCAGTAACCACACAGAAGCTGCCTAAGGTCCAAATAGTTTACTGTTGCAGAGGATAAGGCTCAGTAAAACAGTTCTGGACTTGGATATATACAGCTTGTAGGCTTTTGCAGATACAGATATATGCAGATGCATACATTTACAAAGTAGCTCTGTTGCTCCAAATAAATTCCAGCCACTGGGCAAATAACACCAGCAGACTGACGACTCACAGACTAACTGAGCTGACGTACCTTAATCACAGATATAGCCGAGGAACAGAGCTGTTACCATAGCTGCTGGCTTGGCTGACCTTGCACTTGCAGTTAGCTCTTCCATGGGGTGATTTACGCTTATGAAGGAAATTAGCACCTTCTCATGTCCAGTTACTCCAACACTGTATGGGATGTGGCATTGGGCGCTGCAGCTGGAAGGAGGAATTAGCAGAAATCAGGGATGCTGCCTACACCTTACACAAGGAAAGGTGCTTTTTTGCTTGCCAAGGAAACCTATGGATATTGTCTGCATGCAACTGTGCAACAGAGCATCTCAAGCAGAAAATTTACAAATCTTGTATCTTTTCCTCTCCTTAAATAACAGAAGTGTCATATTAGAAGTATAGTATTCTGTTAGTGAAATTGGAGGGAATCTGCTGTACAACATGCATTATTTGTATATGCTGTGAAGCTATTTGTGGGACTCAAGTTTGTGTAAGAACAGCCGGAGCTAGTTAGATAATAATTATTTTTTTAAAGGGGGAATGCAATAAGATGAGACAGAGCTTGATGCTTTTTTTCTCTCTCAATAGGATTTGCAACTAGAATATGGTCAAGGTCCCCAAGGAAGTTACTTCTTGGGTGGAAATAAGTGAGTATTTTTAGTAACACCATTCTTTTTCTCCCCCTACCCCCACCCCCAAATAATCTGGCAGTGGTTTTTAATGTAGTTACCAATTTGATCAGGAATTTGATGTTTATGCAGTGAAACCAGTTGCACATTTACAGTAAAAACTATTTAATCCGTATTTTGAGATACTCGAGTTGGATCAAGACTAAGATCTTGCAGAGGCTCCCTTTGGAAGAAGTGGGCAGGGGTTTTTTTCAATTTCTCCTGAAGTTCCAGAGCCACCTCCTATATTCTGGAGTCTAAAGCAGGAATTGGACCTCCCTTTCCTCTCCAATGGAGCATCCTGTAGACACAGTTCTCTAGTCCTGTAGTCTGGATTCAACCCAATGTAGCCTCATATATGGGTGATGATTTTTTTGGTGTTGGCAGGTATATAGCAAGGCAGCTTTATCGTCTGCATCTGTATCCACAAATGTGCCTATATGTGTGTATATGTAATAAATACATTTTTTATTGCATGTATATAGGCCACCCAATAACATATATTCTCTGAGTGGCCTCCAAGAAACAAAATACAGGAAGAAGAAAAAAAGCAGCATGAGAACTCTTAAGCCTGCAGATGTCAGACAGCCAGGTTTTAATATCACAGATTATCTGAAGGCCCTGGGAAATAAAAAGGTCTTCATCTGGCATGCAAAAGGCCATAAAAATGGCAGCCAAATGAGCCTCTCTATGGAAGCTGTTCCACAGCTAGGATGTCACCAGTGAGCAGGTCCTAGAAGCCATGCTTTGTGGAGGCACTTAGTTGGAGGTACTTGGAGTAGGTCTGCTAAAGAGGATCTTAAGGTTCAGATAGGACTAGTTTTAGTGCCATGGGCTTCATAAAATACCTGTAAGTGAGGGAACACTTCAAAGAGAGTTCAATGATCCATGTTAAATTATTTTGTAAAAATAGACTTTAATGGTGCAACCCAACAAGTTAAGTCAATAGTTCAGAATTAGTGTAAATATGATAAAAGGAGGAGATAGATACTTCTTTCTTATTCTAGGTTTTGCCAATCTTTTCTTGTGGCATTGCATTATTTTAGTGTATATTTTTCTCCCCTCCACACCCCCACACATTTTTTTACAGCAGTAACTATAATTAAGATGAGCTGTGTCCACCCAGGTGCATTAATTAGCAGGCTGGTGTACAGCTGAACACACTTAAATACACTTTCGGCTGAATAATTATTTACTTCAGACTGAAAATTCAAACAATTGTTGTAATTTATTGCACAGCTTACATTTGTCAGATCATATAAAAAGTGTGTCTGATTTTGTGTGCTTTTTGCTAAATGTGTCCAGTCGTTGAATTTTACTTCTATTTTTAAAGGAGCCTTCTAAAATCAGTTGAAGAAGAACTGCATCAGCGGTAATTCTTGACTTTCTTTCTCTCTTGATTGCGAAGTCCCTTTCCTTGTGTGCAGACTGTATGTTTCTTGTATCTCTCATGGTCTAATGGTGCTTGTTTGGCTTACAGAGGACCCCTTGCTTGTCTGTCTTGCAACTGTGATTTGCTAAAAGAGAAGCTTTTTAGGATTGCAGATAACAAATCTTTTGATGGCTGAAGACAAGTTGACAATTGACATTTAGAAGTGATATCCTGTTTAATTCCTCAGGGGACATGTCGCACATCTGGAAGATGAAGAAGAAGGGGACAGTGATGACGCTAAACAGTAGGTTCTGCTAATCTTCAAAGTAGATCTGGTTCGTAGACAATTGAGAAATCTTGTTCAGTCTGTGTGTGGTTTATGATCACCCCACCAACACTTCTTGCTCCACAGTTTGGTCATCTTCAGACGTAACCCTGAACCATTGTTTAGTGTGACAGGAAGTAGCCACAGTGAGCCTTGGGCTCATGCATTCTTCTTCTCCATCCTCCTTTTGGCATGGCTGTAAGGAGAAGTTTGGAAGCTTTTGCTTCAAGTTTAGATTAACTGCAGTTTGCTGTGTTGCCTGCACTGACCACATGTGTTTGATCATATCTATGGGTTGCTTGAAACAAACCCAACTTCATGCCATGGGCTATGAAGCAGGCTTATTTAAACAAACCATAGTTAACTCGTGGAATTGATTTGCTTAAATTGCCCCAGTGAGAGAGAGAGAGTGATGACTAGATAGGACTCATGAAGCTAAAATTTTGTTTGGAACATTTATTTTAAATATATCACTAGAAGGCCAGTGAATAGGGAAGGGAGAAATAAAGAACAATATATGTAAATAATGATTATTTTGGGGGGGCAGGAAGAATTTGAAGCTGTAACTTAACCTGTAAACTTAACTCTACTAAGAATAACAATATGCAATATTAAAATTAACTGCAATGTAACCATTGCTGTTAATTTTACATTACCCCATCTGAACTCCACCAGCCCTCTATTTAAAACTTACTACTGAAACTTACATTAATCCCATTGCAATTTCACAGCGACCGACACCAGAGGCTCCTCTCCTGCTGCCTTAGATGAAAACATTGTATAACAGGGGCTGGTGTTACCAGCACCATACAGTGCTACCACACAGAAATAGCATCCTGATACTTTCATTTGTGCTTATAGCCTACATCTGAATGTATCAGGATGCTATTTCCATGTGGTAGTACTGTATCTGAAGGGACATGTTTGGGAGCCTGATCCTGCTTGGACTTGCATGATGAGTTTCAAAGACCTTGCAGATTATATATATATATAGAGAGAGAGAGAGAGAGAGAGAGAGTAGCTGATAACATTTTTAGGATTGAAACAGCTCATCTGAAAGACCCGTCCACTAGAAGAGTTCTGCCATTAGTTGAGGCAATATGTGATACTGATTTTTACTATATAATCCTATATATATATCCTATTCAAGAGTAACGACTTTTACAGTATAACCTTATACGTAACCTATTCCATGGTAAATGCCGTGGAGTTCAGTGGGGCTTGCTTCCATTAAGTGGCAGTAGAATTTCTGTGCTAATTCTGTTGTCTGGTTGCTTTGAGCATTTGTAGTTTAACACAAGAAAATCAAGCCTGTATTTTCAAAACCTGTCTATAGTAGCAATTTTATAAATGCAAAATATCATAAACGTGCTGTTATTTAACAGGACAATACTGGAGTTTGGAAAAAGAAAATCAAGGAGGAAAAATGTGATTCCCCAGCAATATGTAGGGAGTCCAATCAGTACCATAAACCCAAACTCTGGGTAAATAAAATACTTCGTCGAGAATTTCCATTTCTGCTGGTATCTCATTTTTCTAAAGCTGGACTTTTGAGCAGGCTTTTCTTTGATACATAAGCCCATTTGGGGATAAATGGAGAGATATAGGGAGCTGGGGCAAGAATGAGGCAGAATGCCTTCCTACATATTTTAATAAGTTAACCTTGGCTGTGGCCAAACTGAAATACAAAATATATATTTTTTTATCAGAGGCGGAAATAATTGCATCTCATAGAGAATATGTGCAAAGTTCTTCATAGCACATCATTTTTAAAAGCCTGTCTCTTGTTCAGCATTCTGTTATACACATTTAAGTCTCACTGCTTTTAGTCGGAATTATAAATGGTATTGAATGTGGGATTGCCACCTTTAGAATTTCTCTGGCTAAACACAATCTATATAGCCTAATCTACCTTGGATCTCAATTTTTCATTCTGCCATAATCTACCTCTTTGAAATCAACCCCTCATACCATCACCCCTCCCCCCAATGATTGGTAGTTAATTGTGATACAATGGGTTTTCTCAATAAGTGCTGTATTTCTAATTTCACTGTTTTAAGGGTTGATAGAAAAATGTTTTCTGAAAATTCCAATGTTATGAATTTAAATCTGGTATGGGCAACTGGTTCACTACTGAGGGCTGCGTTTGAAATATACCATAATCTGACATGGTACAGAAAATTTGCATATTTTAGTTACATGTAATGTAATTCATGCATCATCTTCATTAATAAAGTAGATTCCAAACTGCAGTAGAGGAAGCATATCACCTTCAAATGTGCAAAATGTGGCCTTGGTAAATTCAATCCATTGTTCTGCAAGATTAGTTCCACTGGCACAAGAAGACTTCAGTTTCCTCTCCTCCCTCCCACCCCGCCATGTGTCACCAAAACTTGCTCCAGAGGGTCCCCCGACCCTCTGAAGCTGATTTTTGAGAGTGTGCGGGAGACCGGCAGCGAGAGGGAAAGGAAGTTCCATAGCACAAACAGACGTTCATTGCTCCAGCAGATGAGTGTGGGGGGAGCGCACCTGCCTCCCCGCCCACGCTGGGCACCACCCCAGGACATATGCCATGCCCCTGCAGTTAGCGCCCCCCACCTCCGGGATGCGTGCCAGCCCCGCCCCCACCTGCTCTCCGCCCCCCCGGTGCAGGAGCATGAAGCTCTGCCGCTAATGCTGCCCCTTGATGCATGGATTTAATAATCACGTGAAAAACAATGAATTTGACTTGCTGTAATTGGCTCACCTTGTTTCCGAACCCTGATTGCTTTTGCCATTCTTTTCACATTTTCCTGCAAACATGATGGTGAAAATTACATCCACACACACATTTTTTAAAAAATTAAACTGGAGTTCTGAGAAATCTGTCAAGAACCCATGGGCCACCTAAAAATACAAAATTTTTATATTGCCCACCCCAGTTTAGATCATTTCAGTGGTACCCTCTCTATATATCTTTATATATGGAATGAATATCTAACTTTTAAAATGATCAACGAATCTTTGTAGTTCATCCTTGTTTTCCCTCTTGTAGCTCAACTATGAAGGCTAAAGTGCCACCACCTTTACCGCCAAAGGTAAGAGGGGCTGTCACTACTTGCAGGAAATATGCTTACTGGCCTAGTTCATATGTAACACCTCTGATCTCATAAACTTCAGTTCAATAAAATATATGCCTGCACATTCTCTCCTTGCTCCTGCCCTTTCAACCCCCCTGCCCGTGCCTGGCTTTGGCAACAATTTCTGGTTTCTTAAATCATTTTTCCGTTCTTTCCAAACTAAGACTTTCCAAACTGGCTTGGGCAACTAAGATAGCTTCACTTGAAAGCAGGAGAGAGAGAGATTACTATAATAAACGATGGTTTGTCTGTCTACCGCTGAACCAAAATCTTATGTCAGATGACTACAAACCGTGGTCAGTTTTTAAAATGGAAATGGAAGTCAATGGGTGGAATTCCGCTAATACAGTGGTGCCTCGCAAGACGAAATTAATTCGTTCCGCAAGTTTTTTCTTCTTGCGAGTTTTTCGTCTTGCGAAGCACGGTTTCCCATAGGAATGCATTGAAAATCAATTAATGCGTTCCTAGGGAAACCGCTTGCCAGGCTGGTGGTGCGGAGAAGGGCTTTTCTCCCCACCGCAAGCCTTCAGGACAGGTACGGGAACAGAGGGGAAGGCGCGTAGCCCTTTCGTCTAGCGGGTTTTCCGTCTTGCGAGGCGTTCGTCTTGCGGGGTACCACTGTACAGATATTTCATCTGTGCTAGTATATTAGCTTGTCAGTTGGAATGATCCCTCCTTACCACATAATGCTGTTCTGGGGGTTCTCCCAACCTCCCCAGAGCCTATCACAGGGGAGGCGCAGGGCAAGGGGGAGGGAAGCCCTGCTGTGTAAGTGGAAGCCCTTGTGCAAGGCGTCTGCTGACAGGGTTCATTAGGTGAATCCTGCCTGGTCCTTCAGATCTCTGCACCAGAAGCCAGAGTGGACGTGCTTGAGTCCACTTGTGGGTAGCCATCTAAGTTTATTTTGATTTTAATCTGATTTTAATCTGTATTTCAGTTGATTGCTGAATTTATGTTTTAATGTATTATACATTTTTATATTAGCCACCCTGAACCTCGTTCTGGCCAGGAAGGGCAGGAAATAAATAAATATTATTATTATTATTATTATTATTATTATTATTATTATTAAAGACATATCAATGTATTGTTTTTATTTCATAAAATTTATGTGCTGCTTGACTGTTAAAACACACAAACCTGAATGCAGTTTACAAAAAGAGGAAAACAGTAACGTTAGCAGTAAAAATATCCGAATACAGTGATAGTTTCAGTTGCATTCTCTTTTAGCAGTCTTTTAGCAGTCTGCTTTGCCAAACTGTTTCCCCCAGTAGTATACATGCTGTTTTTTAGCCTACTGAAGGGCAGTCATCATGGGTTGCATCCAGTTCTGTCCCCTCTCTATTCATGGAAGACGTCTGTCAGGATCACGAGGGGAGCTGTTTTCAGCTGCTACTCCACTCTGCAGCCCCTGAAATCTGCTCCAGAGGTTTCCCCAGCTCTTCATAGCAGATCTAGAGAAGCAGGGAGAAAATCACCAAAAATTACTTTCTTCTCCGTCTGTTGACAGATAGCTTATGTCAGTGGAGGGAACATAATACATTATTAAGTCCCTCTTTTAAGTTAATTATATTTGGCTAATGTGCAGGTGATATATGTGATTTTAGAAAACCATAATCTGATTTGCACCTTGTCCAAAAACAGACTGAAGGCTGTTTTACCGATGTTTTCAATTATGCTTTGCAGATTTTTTTTGTTAGATTGTATTGTATTTAATATGTTATGAGCCACATTATATTTTATCAATCAGCAAGTTATAAATTTTCAAACAAACAAACAAAATAGGGATGTTTTCTGTAGACTTTTAGAAAGCCTTTCATTTCTAGCCATGAAATTTCAGCTGAAGAATTCCTTATACGTGGCTCCTGTTACTTCTTCATTTCTACTGTATTCCCTGAACACATTTTAATGACTTGGTATGAAAGTTTTAATATGAAAGTGATGTGATATGAATTCAAAAACATGGACTAATAAATTTTATAATTTCAGCCTAAATCCATCTACGTACCACAGGAGATGCATTCTTCTGAGGATGATAATCAGGGAACCATCAAAAGATGTCCTGTTTCAGAAAGTCCTGCAAAATCAAACACCCAAGTACCACCCAGACCACCACCACCTCGGTTACCGCCACAGAAATCTCATGCTTTAGGTAATGTTGATGAATTACAGATAATTTACAAATTCTTTTAATAACAGCAGTTTAATTTTGCCTTCTTCAATACATATCCCAGAATTATTCTTAAATAAGCATGTTTTGCTCTGGGCAAGCAGCAGAAAATGCACATTTTAAAAAACACACCCCTGTTTAGATTTTAGTGGTGTGTGTCCCCCCCCAACCTTCTTTAAGCCGCTGAACATGGAAATAAATTCTAAAATCGTGTTTATCAAAACTATGTACATGTCTGTGATACATTGTACTGATGTGTGTCCAAACTACAATCATTGAGGACTATGGAATTCTGCACTGAACACTTTCACAAGGCTTAGGACAAAAAACAGCACTTCCACCAGAATAGAATAAACTTTATTCCCTTCACTGGTATCCCCTCATGCTTTCCAAACTTGTCCCTCAGCCCCAAAGTTCAGCAGGAACAGATAGGCCTTGTAGTACTTCTAAACATGTTCCAGCTTGGACTTTAGTAAAATGGAGTCCCAGTTGCTCTTCATGCATTTAGTGCCTGAAGCTGAGGCATAGATGACTTCATTAAGCACATCAAGACCCATGGGCCTATTTAGGCCTGGTCATTTCCCCCAAACCGTGTCCACGTGCTGTCATATGTGACACCAGTCTTAGTTGAATCAGCTGTCTTAGGGAGTTCCCAACTGAGAACTTCACAATATAGCCAGTGGGTCTGCTCTCGGTACAAATCAGCTTATAGGCTCTGTGATTGACAGATGAGCAGCCCCACTTACCTATGAAGGTTGGCCCAAGGGATGGGGGAGGTAAGGGTTTGGCCACCCTGGATTAAGCAAATACCCTTCAGGAATCTTGCTAATTGTAATGGTGGTTTATGCTCTGTAATGGTCTCTGAATTTTTCTTGTGAAGGTAATGGATTGAATTCTGTCCAGACAAATGGCGACAGAGAAGGATCTCCCCATCAAGAGCCAAATGAGAATAGACACACAAATCTCTCTAGAAGAGAAAAGAAGGAAGTTCTGGTAGGTAATGCTCCATTTGACTGTTTCTGTAAAGCACACGGGAAAGCCTCAAAATGAGCATGTCGCTTCCTGGTTTACATGTGCTATATATTGGGCATCTTCATTTGCAGTATTTTGTAGTATGTGCATTGGAGCACCTGGGCATGCTAGAAGCTTTTGGATGGAGGTGTCTATGTGTAAAAATTAAGCAGTGTACAGTCATACCTCAGGATGAATACGCTTCAGGTTAGGCAAATTCAGGTTGCGCTCCGTGGCGACCCGGAAGTAACGGAGCGCATTACTTCCGGGTTTTGCCACGCATGCATGCGCAGACCGTCAAAATGGCGTCATGCGCAGAAGCGCTGAAACGTGACATGCGCAGACACGTGGACACGGGTTATGTTCGCTTCAGGGTGCGAACGGGGCTCCGGAACGGATCCCCTTCGCATCCCGAGGTACCACTGTATTGCCACATAGGCCCAAGCCATGAATCTATATGTGTCTGAAACCTACTTTTTCATCTTCAGGGACTAAGCCCTTCGTGAACAAAATGACAGAAGGGAATTACCTGTTCCTTCTGTGACCCTGGCTGCTGTTAGTCTGAAGGAGGTGGCCCAGAAACTAGCGTGTTTTACCACATACACAGGAGCCCAGTATTAGCACCTCACTGCCTGTGCAAAAAAACCCAACCATATCTTAAGATATTCAGAAAGGAATAACAGACAAGGCTAGATCTTTTCCAAAAACATGAAGTTTGCAGAGCAAAAGAATGAAGCCAGTCCCAGAAAATGAAGGTCAGGGGGAGATAGGGAGTGAGAGAGTTGAGGTGGCAGTGAGCCCAAGGCAGCTGCATGGAAATGCTTCAGTGCCTGGGGAGGAAAGGAGGGGGACACTGGAAGCTGGAGAGCTGCGGAAAAAATTGAAAGCGAGGAAGTGGGACTGTATACTGTTACTGTGAAGCACATCTCCAGATTTGGATCTGGAACAGGGAGATCGTTCCTGAGGTTGCACTGAGCTTCGGAAGTCCTGTAGAAGTGCACCAATAATCTCCAACCACCTTTCCATATCCAGACTTGGAGTGGAGAGGTGTAGCGGTGCATTGCTTTTGGCACTGGATTGCATAAGCTCCAAGCTTGCTCTCCAGGTTACAGCAGGAAGCAGAGGTGATCTTCCCCATGGTTAATGCTATGGAGACAATCTGCAGTCCCTCCACAGATCCAGCCTGGAGAGTGGGGCTGGGATTCCTCTCATCACATTCACCATGGCATGCGAAACTGGGGGCTCGCGAATGCATGTGTACGAACCTTCAGTGTTTGTGTCACAAATATAGCTCATCCTTCAAAGTCACAATTCAAATTTTTGTTTTCCAGAAACCAATTAGTAACGGTCTTCCTCCTACACCAAAAGTGCATGTAAGTATTAAGTTTTCCATAGGCTGATTTATTCAAAGCATCTTAAATTCTGTCTCAGGACATTGTTGACTACCATTTATGTTAAAGATTTAACCTGCACACTCAGTGTTATATATGTTGAACTGCTAGAATGTAGCTGGACTAGTTTTGGAGTGACAGCTTACCCATATGTGTATGATGCACCTAATAATAATAATAATAATAATAATAATAATAATAATAATAATAATAATACACTTACTAGGCCTTCTGCCAAGTCCAATTCATGCTCTTCTGTTCAAATATAACTTATAACTTCTTGTATTTATTCATTGTCTTGTAGATCAGGTAGCAGTAATTTAGTTGTCTGTAGATGGGGTAGATTGTATGAGCAATATTTTTTACAAAAATGAGTTGAATTTATTTTTCAGCTATAGTTATATTCTTAAGTAAATACAGTTACTGAATCTTGAAATGCAGCGTTGCACTTTTATCACAGAATTGGACTTCAAGGAAAGAACGATGGAATCCCATTAGATGACTTCAAAATTAAATACCTCTTACTAAGTCTGTTTGAGCCATAGTATATCCTTTTATGCTAAAATTCCTTCTTAGAAGAAAATTGGGCCTCCAGTTTGAAGAGTCCACCTAATTTAGCATATTTTTATTACTAGAAATGTTGGAGAGTAGGCTAGAGAACTCAACACGCTGTCAAATGCAGTTTCGGTTTTCATTCCTTTAGGGACAACTTGCCCTACTTTCTTCTGCATAGATTATAATACTAGGCTGAATGTTTTGAGACTGCAGGAGTAGATTTTTGTCCCTGACAAAATGTAATCGTTCTTACAACTTTCAGTTTCCTTCTTTATGCCTTCTAAGTTTGTGGAGGTATTAACACAAGCAAATTCTAGTTCTTACACTTAAAATAAAATAAAATTCAGGTCAAAGGCTAGCTTTTCCTCAGTATTGTACTAGAAGAAAAACTGAGAGCTCTTCAAGCTTTTTGTCCTTCCATAGCTATGCACAACATGCTCTTCACTGCAAAGTAAAGTGAATGGCTGGATTAGGAGAACTGAGGATCCTCCTGGATTCTTTGAGGCCAGGTCCCCATTAAAAATAATACCTTAAGTGGGTTTTGGTTTTTTCCCTTTCGGCTGTTCCTTTCTCTATTCCAGAGGAGCAGTGGGAACTGAAAACTTGTGCTTAATGGTTTTTTCCAGAACTCATGTTACGTACAAATAAAATACATATCTAAGATGCTTTCTTTAAAAACAGGATATTTGATTTTAATTTGCTCCTTGGAATTGTCCACAGAATAAGTCTATTAAACAGTGTGACAGATTAGAAATCAGAGGGGACGCTGAGACTGAGTATCCCATTCATTTTTTAACACAAGTAGTATTCCTGGGTATTTCAGGAGCAGGCTAGTTGGCAACTAAGTGGAGTTTCCCTGTATTTAATTAGTTATGCACTTCAGTCCTTTCTCTTGACAACTTTGCTGAAGAAAAGGGGAGTTTCTTCTCAGGTATACCATCCTCTACTTCAACATTTAGAATAGTGCACTTAAGGTTACTACTAAGCCAAAACATTGTCTTGTGCTCATGTATCAAAAAGTGCCTCCCATTTTCAACATCATTTCAAATATATTTGCATTGTTTCAGTGATGTTCTTTCCACCATCTGCCTTCTCCATCTTGACCCTTGCTCTTCCTCGTTTTCCCATTTTATCTGATCGGCTGTGGCAACAAACATAATTCTGTGCCAATGTTTTAATGCTAAATCTCACGTTATGATGAAATGTGCCCATTAACCACATAATATTGGTTGCTGTAGTTAATCAGATTGAATGGCACTGTGGTCAAATAATGTAAAGGACAGTCAGTGAAGGAAGAGGAAGAAAATGGCACCAAGAAGCAACAGTGGAAAAACCGAACCTCACAGAATTGAAATACCATAGATTTTGATGGCATTTCTTCAGTAATATGAGTGCACTGATTGTGCTAATTTTGTGACTGAAGTTAAGCAGTATTCAGTGAAGACACACGTGAGATGAATTCTCTGTTGTAAAAATTGTGTCCTTTTATTTTTCACAGATGGGTGCTTGCTTTTCAAAGGTTTTCAACGGATGCCCCTTGAAAATTCATTGTGCAACTTCATGGATAAATCCTGATACAAGAGGTAATATTCAGTTTCAGCCAGGATGAGAAAGAAACACTTAAGAACAATTTTGTAAGGATTTGAGAGTTCTGTCCTTCCCTGGGAATTCACAAACTTTCTCTCTCCCATGCAGTATTCTCTGCCCTCTTAACACGATAGATTCTTTCCAGGTTATGTCTTTGGAATCCATTTGCAAGATACATTTCAAAGCTTTTACCCTGTCAGAAGCCCAAATTGCTTTTCTAGTTGTACTGGGCAAGTCAACACCGCTCCATTTGGGCAGATTTATTAAGCCAGTATGGCATCCTAGGACAACTACAATTCATGTATAATTGCCAGACTTACCCAGATTCTCTTGTACACTTTGCACTTAGGCTTCATATTTCACTTTCCATTTACGATAGATCCTTTTGAGCTTCTTTGTACTGTTCAGGGTTCTACTACCTTGAGTTTGAAGATGTATTTTAATATCTGTTTAATTTTCCATGAACCTGCTGCATCACTATTCAGTCCTGACTCCAGATAATTTAATGAATAAGACTTGGTCCTAGGGGCAGGAAGCCAGGATCTATTGGGGGGGAGGAATATGCAGGGGTTTCTGACTCTTAATGGTTTCACATCAAGTAAAGACATTCGCTGCCATGACTAGTCTTGTACTAATCACTTTTGCCTTAGCCTCCGAGTTCCTCATTTATAAGATATGCTCCCTGTTCGTATCTGTAAGACATGGGTCTCAAATGGTTGCCTCTGGTCAGAATTCTGTATAGCTCTGCTGACCAGTTGGCGACTGGTTCTTTGTGTTAGAACCAGCATAACCTGCTAAGCCACAGTTACACCATGGGATTCTAACACAACCAGAAACCCATGCAGATTTATGAAACTGAAATTTTCCCACTCTTGACCTGGTCTACACACCCAATAGAACAAAATGGCATTATCTTAGAAGTATGAGAGTGAACTATACCACAAATGAGAAATAACAACTTGTTCTCATCATGTAAAACCTCATAGCAAGGCGGGAAACAAGATCGTAGCTCTGTCTCCTGTCCAGTTTTCAGCTTGCAGCTAGCTTCATATTTTATGTAGGAAAGCATTCAGAAATGTGATACTCCCATCTGCTGGTCTGAAAGTAGTGCAGTCAGTTCTACCACATAACCGTCTCATTCTTCTTTATAAGTAGACCCAGTGAAAGTTAAATAGCACCAGTTCCAGAACAGGATAAACGTTACACTATTGATAAGAAGTTCATTCATTGTTGAAGTCTCACACTACTTCACAGGGGACAATAGTAACTGTTTCTTCCTTTAGAACAAACCAAAGTTCAGTGTTACATATGAACTTGGGGAATTGGAATTCATTTTCACCCACGTTAATTAAAACAAACCAGAATTAACCTGTAGCTTCAGATCAAGAACAAGACACAGTTCCCCAAATAAATGCATAACAAAGAACTGTGGCTTGCTTTGAAGTGAAAATGGAAAATGTCACACTCTTCTCTCATGTGCTGTCTGCTGTCTACTAGGCCAAGTGTTTTGTTTTGTTTTTAATGTGAACCACCCTGAGACCTCTGGGTATAGAGTGGTATATAAATTCACTAAATAATAATAATTATTATTATTAACATGACTGATACTCCTGCTCTGTATTATGTATTGTTATGCACTTTTTTGCTTTTAAAATCTGTTAGTTGCTTTAAGGGGCTTTTGCCTGGTAAAGTGGGGCATTTATAGTAAATACGTTTGTATCTTTGTAGACCAGTACTTGATATTTGGTGCTGAGGAAGGGATTTACACCTTAAACCTTAATGAGCTCCATGAAACATCAATGGAACAGGTTTGTTTTCAGATTTTGCTCTTCCTATGTAGTGGTGTGATATTTTAAAATTTAGTATTTCCCAGCGTAGCCCAACATAATGAGTGGAATTCAGTGTAGCACTAGGGAGATTGCTCCATTAGCACAAGCATTTCCACTTGCTTGTTTTTTTTATTTATTCCATTTTTATGCTGCCCTTCATCTGAAGATAATCTAAATGCAAGTATGTGTAAATGTAGAGCCACAAGATTAAGGTATTTACAGAGCTCAGCTTGAATAAGGCCTCTGAGAGTTTGCTTTCCCTAAGAATGACAGCTCTCACCAGAGAACTCCTCAACTCTCATCCTGGCTGTATACCAATGCTCAGACTCTCCTATAAGAGAGAGTACTGATAATACCATCATTATTCTTGGAAACAAGGAGAATTCCTGAAGCAATTTTTAAAAAGCAGCAAGTCCCTTTGGTTTTGCCACTTCAGCAGCAGCACTGGAAATAATGTCCACTCTGCCTCACAGAAGCTCAAGAAAATATACTGCTCTCACAATATATATATATAGCAATTTTTATAGCAGTTTCTTACCCATCATGATGTCTCTTTCAAAATTACTTTATTCTTTTATTATTATTAATAACATTATGTTCCCTACACCAGCTGTTTCCCCGACGGTGCACGTGGCTGTACGTGATGAACAATTGTTTGCTATCGATATCTGGTAAGACCTCTTTTTGAATAATTTGGGACGTAAATGCCTGAGCTCTGTTCTGTTGTTCTGTTCGACTTTTTGTACTACATTGGTTGTTTTATTTGCAGGTAAAGCTTCTCAGCTTTATTCCCATAATTTGCCGGGTCTGTTTGATTACGCAAGGCAAATGCAAAAGTTACCTGTGGCTATCCCGGCGCACAAACTTCCTGACAGAATACTCCCCAGGTAAGTAAGTTTGTGCTACATTTGTTTCTTTTTTGAGTGGGGTTCCAAATGTGTAATGTTCAGGTTGGGGGGGGGTGTCATGCTGCAGCATCTTGGAGGGCAGATTCAACCCACACTCAGCAGCAGTGGTCTGTCCCACACCCTCCCACACTGATGGATTTGGAGCAGAAACAGCAATAGCACTGCCCTCACAGCGATAGCATTGGGTGAGGTAGCAGCAAGGTCAGGGGAGCTTTGGGTTGGCTGTAGTGACCTGCAATTGCACAAGTATCTGCAGGGCCATCAGCAACAACCTGGAGGTCCCTGAGACCTTGCTACTGCCTTGCACTGCCCTGCCCCAATGAGCATAGCTCCTGCAGCACTAGGAGGGAGCTACCACTGCTCTGCCCCCTTACATATACAGTCATACCTTGGATTGAAGTAGCTTCAGGTTGAGCGTTTTGGGGTTGCATTCCGTGGCGACCCGGAAGTAACGGAACGCGTTGCCTCCAGGTTTTGCCGCATGCGCAGACGCTCAAAATAACGTCGCGCGCGGAAGCGGCGAATCGTGACCCGCGCAAATGTGGGCTGTGTTTGCTTCAGGATGCGAACGGGACTCCGGAACAGATCCCGTTCGCATCCAGACATACCACTGTAGTGCTGCTGCTGAGCAGAAGAGAAAGTACGATGGGTGCTCAGCAGCGTAGCTAGCCGCTCAGGTGCCTGGTGTGGGGGCGTGTCCTGCAGCCAGGGGCGGGGTGATCCACCTGTGGGGGCGGGGCGAACCTCTCCCACGCTTGGAGCCTCTCCGCTGCCTCCCCCTCAGCTGTAGGGCGACTGAGGGAGAGGCAGTAGGCAGACGCAAGTCCCACGCTGCTGTTTCAGGCAGCGCAAAAGCTGCAGGCACCTAAGTCACCATATCACTCCTAAAAACTTTTGTGAGCCCAGTTTTGTTTTTTTAAAAAAATAATAATTATCACACACAAACCCCAATGATGACACCCAGGGCGGACCGCACCCCCCCCCGTCCTCCGCCACTGTTGGTCCTTACCTGAAGCATAGATTTGCGAGGGTGTCATGCAGGCACTGGGTTGTGACAAGGTGTGTTCATGGAACTTCTGGGCCTTTTCATGGAACTGGATCGTCATGATGAGAAGGACAATTAGGAGGTTAACTTGTATTTTTAAATATATATATATATTCCAGGAAGTTTGCAGTGTCAACCAAAATTCCAGACACAAAGATGTGTCAGAAGTGTTGTGTGGGTAAGTCGAGATACTATCTAATATCAATGCATACGTACAAATTAGACATTTAGTGTAACTTGTACATGGATTACTTTGGCAATAAAATGGTTTGCTTGGAATTTAACATCAGATACCTGTTGGACCTCTCGAAACGCCTCTGTAGTATCTGGGTGTTTCATCATTCTGTGAAATGTCAACAACAGTGGGGAATCGGCTTAGGGAGAGAAACATAGGAAGGTAGAAAACAAAGGGGAATGCAGCCGTATTTCTCAAGTGTTAATGTGTGCAGGTGGCAACCACAGGTCACAAAGGGGAGGGTGGAAAGAAGAGCAAAATGTGGGGAAATTAGGCTCTTTACTACAGTTCAACAGAGATTGTTCTTGTGACAGGTTGTGACTATTGTATAATTCTTGCGTTTAGTGAAAACCCTGGAAAAATACAGTATTTAAGTAAATTGCAGTATGTCTTCTGTATTTGCTAGCAGGACTATCCCATGTGAGCACTTTCAACTTTCAAGAGCTTACTCTGGACTTGAGTCAGTGGTTCTCATAGTCTAAAGCTTGAAATCCCTCACATGAAGACAGAAAATGAGTCTCGGGCAGTCAAGCCCTACCAGATGCCTCATCTTAGCCAGGAGCTTTTTCAGTAGTAGGATTATATGTGCCACAAATGGGGAAATATTTGTGATAGTTCCATGGCTATCTGTATCTCACTGCCAGGCTTGAGATTGTCCCCAGCTGGTGTACCAGGAAAGAAATCCATCAGAGCAGCATTGGTCTTTTGCAGATCACATCTCACACAGGACTCATCTACACTTTGCTTTACTGTGAAGGGTTTCTAAAAAATCATTTTTCTTTCTTAGTGAGGAATCCTTACTCAGGACACAAATACCTTTGTGGGGCCCTGCAGTCTAGCATCATTCTATTAGAGTGGGTTGAGCCAATGCAGAAATTCATGTTGATCAAGGTAGGTTGCATTTGAAAAGGTATCCTGCTGTAAATATTACTCTCACAGCAGAAAATATTTTGTTGTATTCTGTTAGCTTCCAGCCTGAAGAGTGAAAAGGATTCCTTGTTGTTGTTGTTGATTTGTCCACTTCTGTTCCAACTCTCTCAAAAACAACACAAAAACCAGGGGAGCCAATTAAGACCATAAACGCCACCTTAAAAACAAAACACAACAATGAGATAAAATTAAAGCAGCTGTCTTTCTAAAAAGCAACCAGGAGATTCTTTGGAGCATCTTTTTGGGTAACTCATGCCAGACCCCAGGGCTGCAGCAGAAAAGACCCTGCAACTAACCACCGTTGAGATAATTTGAAGATCTGGCACACTGATTTAAAGAGGTGGAGGGACTCTTGAACATTACGTTTGGGAGGGGAACTTAATGCATTTCCTGGTATAAGATCAGGTGGCTTGTAGCTATTGTAATGTTTAAAGGCTTCTCAGTATCCTTTGACTAAGATCAAAAAAGGCTTTGCTCTTAGTCAAAGGATATTGGCACAGTGCTTCAGATAACTACAAGAAACACTTTTAGTAAGAATGGCAAAATCAACATAAATCTTGTTTTAGTGATTCCTGTTTCACCTTTTTTAAAAGAGGCTTGAAGTCACCATACAATTGATAAGCACATTATTTTATCCTGTTATGATGTTGAAATAATAGTAGTGCTAAGTGTGACATTCCATCAGCACAATAAGTTTTCCCTGTGCAACAGAACATCCCTTCATATCCCCCCCAACCAATCTGTTATGGGGGTTTCCCCAGTCCTCGGGAGCATATTGGGGGGTGGGGAGAAAGGAGGGCATCCACTTGTTTGTTACACTTGTGCGTAGTTGAAGACCACCCAGTACTTTAATGGTATTATACAAATACCTCCATATCTATTTTGTGGCTAACCAGTTTACTTCTTAATGTAGCACATAGACTTTCCTGTACCTTGTCCACTGAGATTGTTTGAGATGCTGGTGGTACCTGAGCAGGAATTCCCTCTGGTTTGTGTCGGTGTGAGTAAAGGGAAAGACTTCAACCAGGTGGTGAAGTTTGAAACAGTCAACCCAAATTCTACCTCTTCATGGTTTACAGAAACAGGTTTGTGTATCTTTTGATCACCTTTTCAAATAGCTAGCTGTCTAACAGAACCATTGCCGTTAGCAGAAACATTATCAATTGCTACAGAGATTTTCTGTGAGGTCATGATGCAAAAGGTTAGCCATCGCTGCTATAGGGAGGTGATTCTGACTGAGTCACTGGGGGAGAAATTATTTAACTATTTTGTTTTAAACAGATTATATATAGTTCTAATTCCATCAGTGGTTGCTTTTTAATTATTGTTTTTTCTTCTTTTATCTGTAAGCCATCTTGAGTTTCGTCAGGCAGGGTATAAATAAACAAACAAACAAACAAATAAATAAATAAATTTCATTCATTCATTCATTTCCCCAAATGAGCCCCTGCCCCAGCACCACCTTTTGTTGTCTAGGGAAGATTTATGAAGAGCCTTAAAGGCTCATTCACATAGTACCAAACCAACCAGGATCATGGATTCCAAAAAGAAAAGAAAAACGCCCTGTACGGTGGCTTTCTTATACAAACAGATCAATTGAACTGGAGGGTGTTTGCCTTGAATTAATATTTACACATGAATGTCAACTAATCTTGTTTTGGTATTTTGGCAGATACTACACAGACAAACGTTGCGCATGTAACACAATTGGAGAGAGATACCATTTTAGTCTGTTTGGATTGTAAGTTACGTCTTTGACCTAGACATACATATTCTAGTAACATTCATGATGTAAGGAAAGCTGCTGACTTATGGTGTCTGTTTTTCAGGCTGTATAAAAATTGTAAATTTGCAAGGCAGATTAAAATCTAGTCGGAAACTGTCCTCGGAACTCACGTTCGATTTCCAGATCGAAACAATAGGTATGTAAAGTTTAGTCTTAAAACTTTATCAGCTAGTTAACTCCTTGAGTATTTCACAACGTGATGAAAAACTCATCATCATCATTATTAGGTTTGGAGGAGGCACAGTACCACAGACTATTCATTTTATGTATTTCTGAACAGTTGGGACAGATAATAAATTATCATTTTAAAAAGTTGTTTAAATTATTATTTTAAAACAATTGAAGATCAAAAGCAAAGGCAAATATGTGACTGCAGCACTGTTTGCAGAAGTATCTATTGGATAAAATACCAACGTTTTTCAGAATTCTAACATTTAAATATCTCTAGAAACAAGTAAATGTTTTACCGTAGTATCATGTACAGTAAATGATATCTGGAGTTTGCATTGATTTCCATTGTTAATTGCTGTGGGTTCTGATACCATCCTTAGGCAAATTTCCCTTACTAACACTTGGAGTTAGGAATATTAAAAAAAAACAAAAACCATTAGCTGAATGCCTTAATTTCTGTGTTAACATTAAATAGCTATTGGGGTGTTAAATGTGAGGTTTTTACTGTGTTGTAGTCCCTTAGATTCCCCCAGCCCCCTAGTTGTTGTGGGTCTCTCCCCACAACCCCATTTCATTTAAGAGGAATCTATTTTGTCACTTTGTGAGAGGACTCCCAAGTCCTATTGAGATCAGTGAAATGTAAGCATGCAGGCACATTCTTAAACACAGTGGCCCAGTTCAGATCATGATCTAACCTAAGCCATGATTTAGATGAGAGGTGGAAGCTGGATCCAGCTGGTGGGCCAGATCCTTGGTTCCATCATTCCTAGTGTACTGTTTTGACAGGTAGGTGGGCCTCAGCAGTCCTACTGACTTCCTCATGGTGATGTCCTAGGGATGTTGATGGTGACTAATGGGTGGAACCTGTGCCAGTCCTAATTAACTCCACGGGCCGAGGTTCCTTGTTGTTGGCTTGGGTGACCACAACTAAATAATAATAATAATAATAATAATAATAATAATAATAATAATAGTAATCATAATAATCATAATAATCATAACAATAATTATTATTTATACCCCACCCATCTGGTTGGGTTTCCCAGCTCCCAACAGATTAAAACAGAATAAAACATCAAACATTAGAAACTTCCCTAAACAGGGCTGCCTTCAGATGTCTTCTAAAAGTCAGATAGTTGTTTCTTTCCTTGACATCTGATGGGTGGGCATCTCACAGGGTGGGCGCCACCACTGAGAAGGCCCTCTGTCTGGTTCCCTGCAACCTCACATTGCAGTGAGGGAACCGCCAGAAGGCCCTCGGAGCTGGACCTCAGTTCCTGAGCCATGGAGAGATTCAGGCCCACATGCAAAAGGAGAGTGAAACCTTTTTGCTTTCAGCTAAAAACAACATTGTCCTGATACATATGAACTTGGGGAGTTTTCTGAACCAGGCCTTCAATTTTAGTTGGGCTTAGGCATGTTGAACTCTTTTTGGACCCCACCTATTCAAGATATGCATAGATTCAATGCAGTTTAGGTGTAAATAAACATGTGCACTTGGCTGCAGTCTGTAAAAAAAGCTAATTCAAATGGTCTTTTTCTTCCAGTTTGCCTACAAGATAGTGTTCTGGCTTTCTGGAAACATGGAATGCAAGGCAGGAGTTTTCGATCAAACGAGGTAAATATTGCAGGGTGGAATTAAAAAAAAAAAGTTCTGCTCCTTTAAATTGCCTTGAAAAATAAAGGCAAGATTGCTGTTTGTTTCCATAATTAATATTTCATTTTTTCACATAATTTCATAAAATACAATGGTTTGTCTGCAAGTACTTGGGTTGCCCTGAAAGAAATGGCTAATGTATGGCACATTAATCAGACAAATAGCTGGAAATTCCTGGTACCTTGCTCAGCTTATCTGTAAACTCTCTCATATCCCCTCTGCCATCTGAATAGGGGTGATAATAGAGAGGTATAATAGAGGGCATATTGTAAGAATTGCTTCAAGCTGTGTAAAACACTTGGAGCATGTAGATTTCTACATAGCACTTTTCCTTTAGCCGACTGATTTTTAAATTCGTCAGTGTCTTCAAACTCTAGCTTCTAGTTAGAGTAAAGTTATGTAAAGCTGCCAAAAGGAAGGATTGCAAATATATTCAAAACTCAATAAAATAAGACAGTGAAATCATCATAACTACAGCAGGGCAAAGGTGTATACAGTGGTGCCCCGCAAGACGAATGCCTCGCAAGACGGAAAACTCGCTAGACGAAAGAGTTTTCTGTTTTGGAGGTGCTTCGCAAAACGAATCTCCTATGGGCTTGCTTCGCAAGACGACAATGTCTTGCGAGTTCCTGCTGCCCCCCCCTTTTTCTAAGCCGCTAAGTCGCTTATCAGCTGATCCGATCAGCAGATAAGCTGCTAAAAGCCGCTAATAGCGCTAAGCCACTTATCAACTGATCCGATCAGCAGATAAGCCACTAAAAGCCGCTAATAGCTTCAATGGGCTTGCTTCGCAAGACGAAAAAAACCGCTAGACGAAGAGAATCACAGAACGGATTCTTTTCGTCTTGCAAGGCACCACTGTATCAGTCTTCTCCCCTTGTTCTCGAATGTGCCAGAAAATGCCATTCTGCTGCCAGATCTCCTAACTGTTGGATCAGCTGTTGGTCCCACACAGGCCAGGAATTCCCTGGTTGGTGGCTGCTTCTATGTCTCTCACAGCCCCAGCCCTGCTGGCAGATGCAGGAGGGGCTGGGGGCAGGGCAGGGAGCAAAGATGTTAACATGCTATCCTCTCAGTTTTGTCTTACGCATTGATTATATCAGACACTTAAAACTCCACTAAGTATTTGTTTGGCTTTTCAAACAGATCACACAGGAAATTTCCGACAGTACAAGAATATTCAGACTCCTTGGCTCTGACAGGTATGATAACATATTGAAACAAGAGTGGAAACGGTTCAAGTGGGGAGGGAGTAGGGCCTGGTTTTGTTTTAAATTTCTTGTTTTGTTTTTAATTTTCTGTGATTTTATTCTTTGGTTTTATGTTTTCATATTGTTACTTTTATATTGTTTCATATTGCTGTGATATATATTTTATGATACAGCAGTGTATGTGTGTGTGTGTGTGTGTGTGTATTCATAGGATGTGGGTGGCGCTGTGGTCTAAACCACTGAGCTTCTTGGTCAGCGGTTCAAAAGCCCATGACGGAGTGAGCTCCCATTGCTCTGTCCCTGCTCCTGCAACCTAGCAGTTTGAAAGCACACCAGTGCAGGTAGATAAATAGGTATCACTGCAGCGGGAAGGTAAACGGCATTTCCGTGCGCTCTGGTTTCCGTCACGGTGTTCCATTGTGCCAGAAGTTGTTTAGTCATGCTGACCACATGACCCGGAAAGCTGTCTGTGGACAAACGCCGGCTCCCTTGGCCTGAAAGCTTGATGAGCACCGCAACTCCATAGTCGCCTTTGACTGGACTTAACCGTCCAGGGGTCCTTTACATTTACCTTTATATATATTCATAAATAAATACATTGACCATGCAGCTCAGGGCCAGCACCAGGGGTTAGTCTATTAGGACAACTGTTGAGGGGGCACTGCCCCAGAAAAGTAGTAAGAGCCACCAGCTACTCACTTTCTTGCCCTTTCCCTCTGGGCTATGAAAATTGGACCTGAGGTAACCAGTTCCCACCATCACCCAGAGGAAGAGGGTAGGGAGCGGCTGTGACGGCAGAGCTTTGCTGCCATTGCCATTTACACACTTGTAAATGACAATTTACAATTTACACACTTGTGGGTGGTGCTGTGGGTTAAACCACAGAGCCTAGGACTTGCTGATCAGAAGGTCGGCGGTTCGAATCCTCGTGACGGGGTGAGCTCCCGTTGCTTGTCCCTGCTCCTGCCAACCTAGCAGTTTGAAAGCACGTCAGAGTGCAAGTAGATACCGTATTTTTTGCTCTATAAGACTCACTTTTTCCCTCCTAAAAAGCAAGGGGAAATGTGTGTGCATCTTATGGAGCGAATGCAGGCTGCGCAGCTATCACAGAAGCCAGAACAGCAAGAGGGATTGCTGCTTTCACTGCACAGCGATCCCTCTTGCTGTTCTGGCTTCTGAGATTCAGAATATTTTTTTTCTTGTTTTCCTCCTCCAAAAACTAGGTGCGTCTTGTGGTCTGGTGCGTCTTATAGAGCGAAAAATATGGTGAATAGGTACCACTCCGGCGGGAAGGTAAACGGCGTTTCCGTGCACTGCTCTGGTTCGCCAGAAGCGGCTTAGTCATGCTGGCCACATGACCCGGAAGCTCCCTCAGCCAATAAAGCGAGATGAGCGCCGCAACCCCAGAGTCGGTCACGACTGGACCTAACGGTCAGGGGTCCCTTTACCTTTACCTTTTTAAATGGCATTTACACACTTGTAAATGGCAAACCTCCAATGCACAGCCAATCATCGTTGTGGATTGGAGGTGGTGAAGCAGGTGCTGAGGAGAAGCCCTCCATCACAGGGTTTCTTGACGATGTGCTCTGCTCACCTCCCTCCTGCCAGGAGCCTAGCCCCAATTTGATTTATAAGTAGTAGATTAACATATTACTTTTTTTCTTCTTCTTCTACTCCACCCACCCTCCCCACCCTTCAGAGTTGTGGTACTGGAAAGCAGGCCAACAGACAACCCGACAGCCAACAGCAATCTATACATCTTAGCAGGCCATGAAAATAGTTACTGAGAAGCAATATGCATGGCGATTGAATCATGAACAGAGAAACACTACTGCTTCAACACTTTTGGATGGCTGAAATTGCACAAAAGCTGCAGTACCCCCACTTCAGTTGCTTTGTAATTTATTGTGATGTATGGGAGAGTGAGTGAGAGCAAGAACTCTTGCCTGAATGATACGGACACAGTTAGCACATTAATACCACAAAAGTGCTTGATTCACCATTATGTAATCTTTGTACATATGCAGAATTTTTTCCCCCAGTGAAATGTATTGCTGAAAGCCTCTCTTGAGTTTATGTAGATAGTGGTCAAATGTCTTATCTGTATAAATGTAAAAAGGCTGCTGAGGACATAAAATTGCATTTGGGGTACTATTTTAAGGACTCTTCAAGAATTGGATGCTAGCGATAAACACAGCACATTTAATAACACTATTGTATTTTATTATGTAATTTACTAATACAAATAAACCTTACCTTTTTAGACATTGTAACCAAGACTGCAATCCTATTACGATCTTGTTTTTAATTATATGCAAGTACACTGGTGTTTTTGGTTGCACAAAGTATTAATATGTGATGTATTTAGTCACAAACGTAAGCTGTGACATTGTGAATATGATTTGGGCGTTATAATTTTAGGAGTTTGGGGTAGTTTTCTTTGTGAAACCAGCCAGTTGAACACCTGTATTTTTATATTTAAGGAAAATTCTTTAATTATTTTCTGTGCTTGGGGGCAGGGGAGTACATAATTTGGAATGGGAATAAATCCTGAATAGTGGTACCTTGCCGTAATTCTAAATGTCTGCAATGGTAAAATTAGCATTATTATGAGTCTTTGTTAACCAGTGCTGCTCATATCATGCAAAAGAAACAGCAACAAATTACAGCATTCTGCATCATGGAAGTGGTTGAAATACTTTGGGATGGATCCAAATAGCCACCTGCAAAAGTATCCTGTTCAGTACTTGCAAAATATTCCTTAGCACTTGCATTAAGATGAAGGTGTGCATTTTCCTCATTAAAATGTTGATAACTGACTTGGAAGGACAGAACGAGTTAACATCCACACCGAATTGCCAATGTACCCATTTGGAGCTGTGGAGCTGTTCTGCGGTTCTTATAGGATAACTTTGTACCATAGGATCCCATACCGGTTCCTAATTTCCTTACATGGTGGGATCTTGTAGGTTTTTCAAGCTCTGTTCCAGGGAACCCCAGAATCCCTTGTATGCTTCGCAGGGGGCTTCTCCCTGAGATGATCGGTAATAGTGGAAAGCATTCCTGAAGGACAGCATGCTTACCCCTACTGATTTCCCCCCTTGCCATGAGCAGTTGCAGAGTGTAAGATGGGCAGCGCTAAGGCCCAGTCTGTGTGCCTAGCTAGCAGCCGTGTGTTCACTGAGTGTGCAACACATACAGTGCCCAAGAATCCTTTGCAAACATGCAGAGCTTCATCAGCGGACAAGCTGATTTCTCTCAAGGCAGGAAGCTTGAAATCTGCTGCCATAAGAGGTTGCACATACAGAATAGCTGTTCTGAATAGAAAAAAGTTGTTGAATGGAATAATTGTCTTAATTTGGCCTGTTTGGGGCTTTTTTGCTTTTTTTTTTTTTAATGGCCTTATTTTCACTTTTTTTAAATGTCTTAACACCCGGCCAAATGATTTAGTTACTACCTCACGCAAATGATTTAAATGGTTTTTATTACACATCACAGGAATTTTAGTTTTGAGGAAACCTATTTTAGATTTCCCCCCCCAGTGCAGTATGTAAATGCCAAGTTTGAGAAAAATGCACATACTGGCGCTTTTTTTTTTTATAAGTTCTTTATACTGTGATATAGACTAAGAACAAAACTACATTAAGAAGTGATTTATGGTCTGTATTGATGTTGTTAATGCTTTTGAATATTTCATAATGTATATAATGTAAAATAAACTTTTTTTAACATGTTTGTTGTACAAGTGGATTATCATCTGCACTAATTTTCTGATTGGGGAAAAGTTTTCTTAACTGAGATCAGTTTTGATTCCAATAAAAATGTAGAAAGAATAAAAATTAAGATGACTTTAGTTACTTTGACTTTTATATTACACTATATATAAAATAAATGTTAAGAACGCATTAATAAACACAAGATTTAAGTTATAATTAACCAATAGCTTCTTAGTAAATCTTGAATTTACTTCCTTCTTTGAATACCTTCTTTTGATTCAAACAAAACTGGTTGTTTTTAATTTTATTTATTTATTTGATTTCAATATCACCCTTCATCTTGAAGATAACAGGATGGTTTAAAATATAAAAACACAAAAATAATAATGATTATTTCTGAGAACCTCCATTATCCCCTGTGGGTTGAATCCGGAATGTCCCTTTTGTGAACAGAAGTTCTCCTTTTTGTAGAAGAGGCCCAAATTCGGTGGAGGTTCCCACAGGGGAGGGTCTAGCAACCTTCTGAAGCAGCTTTCAAAGGGCTTCCAGGGGAGGAGGAATTGGTGAAAACTGCGCACACAAACACATTTCCTCCAGCCTATGTGGGTATAGAGGTTTTTGAACAAAACTATTAAAGAATCCCTTGAGAAATGAATACCAGTTCATGATAACCAATCTTGCAATAATAATCAATTTGAGCAAATGTCCACTATTAACTAGTACAGGGGGTGCGTTAACAATACTTGGATAGTTCTGTGGCACCTACACAATGCACAAATGTAATTTCCCCCTGTACTTACCACATTGTTTTAGCGTCTCATCCCCAAAATTTTAAACCAGGATCTTGGAGGTGGTTCCAGTCAGATTTTCAGTATGCTTTGATTGCTCTTTCCAAACTGAACATAAAAGCAGAGTTTGTATAAGATGCACAAGTAGTTTTGACTTATATCCAGAAGCGCATCTATTTCACGGCGCTAACGAAAGTTGCTTCACAATCAAAATGAAGCATAAACAGCCACTATGAAACCAAGCCACAGCAGTTGCTGGTATTGCAGGTAACATATGCTAAACTCAAAGCTAAGGATTGGATATTCTTCTGTGCAGGGTCCACTGGCATAAACAAAACTTGCTCCCAAGACTTCAAAGGCCCCAAACTAGAAATGACAGCGCCACAAACTCTGCTGTATTTCTGTAAAGCAGAAAGGGAAAGCCAGTCCTGTTTCCAATGCCTTTCTCCTTGAAATTGCTTCTCTCTAGGAGAAACACACAGGGTTTCCAGTTACCCTGCTAGCCAGTATGTACACACTTCCCAAATCTGAGCAGATCCCAGATGAAGATAGTGGAAAGACGTGACTGGCTTGCACCCCAGCCTACAAACTAGATCTTTGGTGATCACTTGTAGCTGAGTAAGATTGTCTTCCATAAACACGGTTTTAACAATGAGTCCATAAGTGACTGTGGAGACCAATTCTGGATCCACACATACTTCCACAGTGGGGACATTGATTTCCGAGCGGGAATTGATCATGGTGTGGATTTGCCAAGTGTTCCTTCCTCTTGGCACGTTTCTCCCTTGCGTCCTGAGTTCGAGTGTCTTCAAAGCCCATGACACCTTTGGTAAAGGCTGTTCTCCAACTGGAGCGCTCGCAGGCCAGTGTTTCCCAGTTGTCAGTGTTTATACTACATTTTTTAGATTTGCCTTGAGACAGTCTTTAAACCTCTTTTGTTGACCACCAGCATTATGCTTTCCATTTTTAAGTTTGGAATAGAGTAGTTGCTTTGGAAGACGATCATCAGGCATTCACACAACATGACCAGTCCAGCAAAGTTTATGTTGAAGAATCATTGCTTCAACACTGGTGATCTTTGCTTCTTCCAGTACACTGATATTAGTTCACCTGTCTTCCCAAGTGATATTAGTTCGCCTGTCTTCCCAAGATGTGTAAAATTTTTGAGAGACACCGTTGATGGAATCTTTTGAGGAGTTGGAGATGGCTTTTATAAGTGGTCCATGTTTCACAAGCATATAGTAAGGTTTGTAGTACAATAGCTTTGTAAACAAGCATTTTGGTTTCCCTGCGAATGTTCCAGTCCTCAAACACTCTGCACTTCAATCGGGAGAAAGCCGCACTCGCAGAGCTCAGGTGATGCTGGATTTCGGCATCAATGTTGGCCCTTGTGGAAAGATAACTGCCTAGGTAGGAGAAGTGATCAACATTTTCCAACGTTACACCACTGAGTTGGATTTGTGGCGCTGCAGAGGGGTTATTTTATACTTGTTGGTGCAGCACTTGGGTTTTGGGGATGTTGAGTGATGCATTGGGGTGACACCAAATGGGAGCCCCTCAGGGTCACCATGAGGGCAAGGGTACTCTCCCGTCTTCACACCTCCTGCAGGCACAGCATTGGACACAGTGTCAGGAGGGTTAGATTGGCTCTGACATGGTGCCCCTTCACACTGCCTTGCCCCAGGGCGTTTGGACGGCAAGAGGGTATCACAGCCTCACTGACTGCTACTGACTGTGTGTGCTGCCGCACAGAGTGAGAGTAATATTTGCGTTCATTGTAAAAGTTGCCAAATACTTCTCTGAGTAGGTGGATAAGCTAAAACCAGCTATAAGTGCGGCAGAACCTATCCAAACAGATACTGTACTGCTAAACATTCCTGCAGCATAGTGACAGCACGAGGCCTCAAACTTTGACAGCTGCACCCTGACATCAACGGAGGTGGAGGAAATAGTTTTCAGAGCACAAAACATAATCGGACAGACACATACGCAGCGTTTCCCCACAGGCTTCCTGCCCCTCTTGGTGCTTATGACAAGAACATACAGTCAGACAAGGGCACCACCATGAGGCTGCTCTTGACAAGGCCGCAGAGATTGTGATAGGAGATGTGAAATACTACATCTGCAAAACACAGTGAAATCTCCAAGCTAAAACCTAAATGTAATTTGTGCCATTTTGCTAGATGCCTTCCTCAACTGATCAAAGAGGAGACAAAGCAAATTAGGTGAAAGGCAAAAAGGTGGATAAAAGTTCTCGACACAAGTGAAAAATGTGTGTCAACTGCCTGTCCCCTTTCTTTGCCCTCACCAAACACTATACAGCAGTGTGGCACTACAGGTACAGCACTGTATTAAAATACTATTGATATTTAGAAAGTAACGGTTTATATTAATACATTATTAATTAGTCTTAATAATTAAGTATTAATTAGTATTACTATTAGTATTAGGAGTTTATGACAACACCCCAAGCCACTTTCTACTGAGATGTAATGTAGTTTCGGCATTTGATGGATTATGATGATTATGCTGTCTATTTGAAAGCATGTTTTTGTTGCTGAAGTTTTTGCTTGTTTCATTGGTATCATTTTATGTTACTATATGGATTTTGGTACTTGTATACCCTAGAGTTCAGGGGTTCTCATTTGTGGAATGCTCTCCAAGGGAGGCTTGCCTTGTGCCTTCATTGCATATCTTTAGGCAATGGGCAAGCCTTTGGCTTATTAAATATATGGCCTTTTAAACTGGGTGTGTGGGTTACTGTTTTGTTTGTTCTTGTTATGATGTTTTGTTATACACACACACACACACTATAAACAGCCATATGATCCTAAGATGAGGGGTGGAATATAAATTTCATAAATAATAATTTCGTAATGTATTTCCTCACCCAATGTTACATTTTTAAATTTTTCCAAGTTGCTGGAAGGCCACGTGTCAAGCGACTAATAAACTGAAATAACAACACCCCAAACAACCTCTCAGCGACATAGGGGAGAGAAGAAGAAACAGCCCCCAGCTTTCTCCATCTCCCACAGACTCTGCAAAGTTCGCCCTCTCAGTAGCGAGTCCAGTTCTGGCTCGGCTCTACGGTTTGTTTTTTTTAAGTAATTTTTTACCCTGATTTTATAAACAAGGATCATAGGAATAATAAAGTGTATAAATAAAAAGACCAAGTCTTCTAATGTCATTTGTACATCTCAAAAATAGCATAATAAATTTGCAATAATATATACAACATATGATTCGTTATTAGTGGTCAGTGTACAAACCTTTGGTTTAAATAAGTGGAGTGGGTTAAATAAAAACAGCAAGTGGAAACAGGATAGAACTGTTCACCGGTCCTCCTCTCCGCAGGGGGCGCTGTGGAAATGATCCGTCTTTCTCTCTCTCTCTTTCCCCCACAATTGAAAACACCTCCTCCCCAAGCGGATTGAGAAAGACTTGTTGCGCTGCGTCGCGCGAGGCGTTCCGACTTTCACTTCCGCCCTGAAGAGGAAGGGGCGGGGGGAGTGGGGAAAGGCAGAGCCGAGCCGGATCGACTTCCAGAGAAAAAGGTTGCGGGAAGCGAAGAAAAGGGGAGGAGAGCTTGGAGGCGACCCGATCTGCGCACGCCCCGTCGGCCTTTGCGCCGACTGCGCACGCGCGGGCGGTTGTAACCGTCAGGGCAAGGGAAGAACAGCCCCCACCCCCACCCCGCTCGCGCCGCCCGAGAATTCAAAGCCGCGCTCGGGACCCTGCCCCTCCCTCCCCTCAGCAACCGTCACTTTCCTGCCGTTGCCGGGCAGGGCTTCCCCTCGGTCGCCCTTTCGGCCGCCCTCTGCCCCGCTCGCCGCGTCCTGTCAGGGCGAGGGAAAGGATGCCCGGCGGTGCCTTGTCCCAGGCCAGCCCCGGCGCTGAGTGAGGGAAGGCCGGGCCGGGCGGCGAGCGAGCGGGCAAGGGATGTCGCCGCCGCCCCCCGGCGCTGGGTCCTTCCGTCGCCGCCGTCGCCGCCGCTGCAACAGCAGCCACCACCCCTGGCGGCTCCCGCTGCTGCTGCCTCTGCCCTCCTCCGGTTCCGGGTGTCGCCCGCCGCCGCTCCGGGCCCCGGAGCAACGCCGAGCGGCTCGGCCCCAGCAGTGACTGCCGCCGCTTCCCCTCACAGGGCGCGGGACGGCGCGGGCAGGATGCAGGCGCCGCCGCTGCAGTACGAGTTCTTCAGCGAGGAGAACGCGCCCAAGTGGCGGGGGCTGCTCGTGCCAGCCCTGAAGAAGGTGAGGAAGGGGCGCTGGGGGGGGGATCCAGAAGGGGTGGGAAGACTGCGAGTTTTATAGGAGGTAAATTCGCAAATGCCCAAGGTTTGCTGCATGTTGACATCCACGTGTCATTGGTGACAGCCCCAGGTGAGGACAGATGCGTGTGTATGTGTGCGTGTGTCCCGAATTTGGACGTAACGCAAGGGAATGCCGACAGGCATGTGTGATAACTGGCAGTGCCCCAGTACTCCGACTTTCACATAATCGGTTTGGGGATAGTCAATGTTTTCATGCGCCTGTGTTGACATCCTGCGAACCTGTCTGCTGTGCTCATGGGTGTCTGTATACTCATTATTCTTCATTAGATTTATATACCGCCCTTCATCATAAGATCTCAGGGCAGTTCCCAGAATAAAATATAAGGTAATGTATGAAGCTCGCAGGGTGACCTTGGGCCTTTCGCTGTCTCTCAGCCTAACCTACCTCACAGGGTTCTTGTGAAGATAAATTGGAGAGGGAGGAGAGCCATATATGCCCCTGTGTGTTGGAAGGAAGGTGAGATATATAATCAATAAACGCCTGCCGGTAGAACACTTGGGGTAGATAGCTGGTTTTCCACTTCCCAACATGGTCCGATAGGATAGCTACTAAATGATCTGAACTTTAAGTACCAGATACATGTGCACAAAACCTTAAGCAACAAAAAAAATATAGCAGTGATATTCTTTAGGAGAGCTGTAGGTGTGATTATCACTTTGCTCCCAAATGGAAGATGGGCAGCATTTTAAATAGTTCAGATGTTACTGAATATTAGACAAATATATTAATGTGGCATGACAGGTTTTTGAGTTGTTCTTTAATTTAGACTGGAATGTTATGAGTCCTTCAGATATACCTGCCTCACTGAAGAAAATTATGTCATTTGCTGTTGTATTATATTCCAGTATAGTTGCTACCAATATGTGTTTCTTGACAATTAGAGTTAAGTGATGAAAGTCCTGCTCCATCAGAATCTGCATTGAGCTTGATTAGTTTTCAAACATTATTGACTGATGGCTAGTGCATAGAATTTAATAGGATAAAGGTGGTATTTGTTTTTGCAAGATCTGTGTTGCAATTTGTTGTTTAATTTGTTCCCTGGGTGCTCGTGCAGATAACCACTTTTTAAAACACAAGCTAGGTTTACTTTTTTACCTGAACATGATTCATTTTATCTTGTGAGGTTGGTAACATTTTAACCCATACATAATATCTAGGTGCACTGAACAATTATTACTCACAACTTTGAGAAGCCTGCTTTCTTTATCCTAGGGCAATATTCTAATGATTGGTCTACCAGCCCTAAAATACATGGGCTGTGCTTTATACACATCATGCACCAGTATTTTGAAGCCGGAATAATGCATAAGCGTGTTTGTGTAACTTGAAAACTTGCTTTCCTGATTTTCTTAAAAAGATTCATTAGCCTCATTTATTTTTAAAGAAGGAGCATATTGAAGTTATTCTGAAGCTGTTGTCAAACAAATATTGTTGTTGTTTAGTCGTGTCCGACTCTTAATGACCCCATGGACCAGAGCAAGCCAGGCACTCCTGTCCTCCACTGCCTCCCGCAGTTTGGTTAAACTCACGCTGGTAGCTTCGAGAACACTGTCCAACCATCTCGTCCTCTGTCGTCCCCTTCTCCTTGTACCCTCAATCTTTCCCAACATCAGGGTCTTTTCCAGTGAGTCTTCTCTTCTCATGAGGTGGCCAAAGTATTGGAGCCTCAGTTTCAGGATCTGTCCTTCCAGTGAGCACTCAGGGCTGATTTCAAAAATGAGGATGTTAGGAATTTGGTGGGGAAAAGGAAGACTGAGGAAACTTGGTTCAGAGTGTATTTCAAAAAAGTAAGTTGTTGAGCTTACTTAGACAAACCCCAATGTTGTTGAGATTTCTTTTTTTAGCAAAACGCCAAAAAAAAAAAAGATTTCTCAGTTTACATGCCAAAGATCTAGGACAAAACGGTGCCTTCCGGAAACTCCCCCCAGACGTCACTTCCACCTTTGAAATCCCAGTATGTCCTCCTGGACATATGGCAGCCCTAGATGAAGTGACTAGAGATTCTTGCAGTGCAATTCTTTACATGCCTTTACTTATTTGCTGGTAATTTGGTGCATGGGACAGTATTAATTAGCTGCAGCTGATGCTGCATTGAAGCAGGCAAGCTGGACTCTGTGTATACTGAAGATGTGATTCAGGATGGGGAGAGAGAGCCAGGCATGCTGCAGGCAGAGGACTTTCCAGTGATGGGCCAATGCTAGTAGGAGTCACCTCAGAGAATTATGGTACCCCTTTGGTTTCTCCCCTTTGAAAAACCACTGAGGGCTAAGGATCTAACCCCCATGAAAGTGACAGATAGATGATGGAAGGACCCTGAGGGAGAAGCAAGTGAGATTATGGGTCAGTAAATGAAAACTCCCAAGTGAGAGGTGGTGGTAGCGTTCAAAATTCACTGGGCACATTTTGCACCTGGCTATCGGCCAGTTGTGACCAAGTGAAGATACCTGGGCGCCACCAGGATTGTGCCTGATGTTTCCACTATCTGGAGGTGCATGCCTGGGGATCCTTGGATCTTGACTGTTTTCACACACTAGCAACATATCCAGTAGAATTCTATCTGTTATATTTTATCTGCGCTATCAGAATGAATTTAAGGAACCAAAACGTTGCACTGAAAAATACAACTTTCAAGCCGTCTGGCCCCTAAAAGACAACTAGACATTCTGTTTTGGCAAATAAGATTTCTACCTCCCATTGATTTTTTTGAATCCACCTATATTAAAGTATAAAGCCAGATGTAACTTTTCAAATTTTCTAATCATGTTCTCTTCTAACTTCCCTTGCTGAACGTTAATTCCTCCTTCTTGTCTTTTCAGAACAGCACAATGGTTAATTCTACCCATAATTAACTTTAACTACTACTTGCAAACTCTCTTTTAACCTTGGTTTTATTTAAACTCTGTTAGCTTTAAACTAAAGTTAGTGTTAACATCAGTTTAGAGATAACTGGGTAATTAGGTGTTGAAGAGATTTCACTAGCCTGTTCCATACTCCCAATCCCCTAGCCATGGATAGGAGATCAGGGGTGTTACATTTGGAGTGGCTTTAGTGAGAACTTTCTAGAACTACTTTAAGGTAAAAAGAAGTTTATTTTTAAAATGTTCACACATATTGACCATACTTGCTTTAAATTTTCTATTACTGCAGTCACAGTTAAAAATTAATGTGGTTACAGTTTTGATAACAATAAATACTTGTAAGTTTTAAGGCCTTAATAGACGCTTGATTACAACATTACATTTTGTTTGAGACAAAAAGATTACAGATTTATGCTGTGTTGTGTTTTGTGTGCCTGAAAGATTAATTTTTTTATTGTATTTATCACACTTTCTTCATTAAAGTACGGACCTGGATTAAGCACTTAAGAACCAGTGATTTCAGTGTGATTTAAACAGGGTTTGGGTTATATCAATGCATTTTTAGTGCTTAACCCTGGGTCAGTAACCCAGGGAGTATAAAATACAGTTTTCAAGTGCCCAGTGCGTTTTACTTGTTAAGTTGTATTCTAGTCTAAAATGTCCGCTAACTTCATTTTACTTGGGACATACATACTTCAGATTTCAGTGGACATCTAGCTTTGTTATGCAGTGGGACTGATTACTTATTAGTTGTCTGGGGAAAATAGTTTTACAATATCCTTATATGTGGTGGCATTTAGAACAAAGGTGACTTAAAGTTCAGACCAACATTTTTTGTTAGTCCTATTATTTGTGTACACAGTAATGTGTTTTATCCTGTAAAAAGAATGGACAGTATATCCAATGTTAGTTATACTTAGAATATTTTCATTGAAATAATTGGACTTAAGTTCTGAAATTCATCGACTTTGATGGGTCTACTCTGAGTATGGCATAATAGGATACCACCCAATATAAGTAAGGTTTAATTTCACTATTTTAGAGGTAGAATGACAGCTGTTAAATATATGCCCTCAAAATCCTTTAATAAAAGCTGAAATATGGAGTGCTAGACAGCATTGTTCTATCTACAAAATTTTAAAAAAGAGTGCCATGTTTCAGGTGACTTAAGATGATAAAATACCCTTCTCCAACTTGGCACACTCTGAATGTTTTGGACTGCAACCCCCATCATCTCCAGTGGAAATCTGGAAAGACACCAAGTTGAGGGGTGCTATAAGACTTGCACGAGCACAGCTTAGACTTCATGTATCAATGTCACCTGTTGCATTTTATTAGTTTGACTGTATGCCTAGCAAATGTGTAATTCTAATTTTATCTGTAATACAGTGGTCTTGATGACTAACATGTAGTGTTGCATTTAACTTTGCTGTTGAAATTTTTTTACAGAGTAACCTTGGTTCTGGCTGGAAATTGTGAATTAAAAATGGCCCCCTCTACATTTAGAAACCTAAAATAAACTTGTTGGAGAGGCTAATACTTTCAGAAAGCAGCCTATGCTGATATCTGTATTCACATCTGTATCTATTTCATATATGTATTTAGGCTACTACCTGCTCTTCTGGCATGATTGCTTTTAACTGGCTACCATATTGCCATCACAAACATATCCACGCAGTTGTCTCCTTTTATTACCAGAATGGTGCCATTCTGGCTAGAAACAGCAACAACCGTGTGATCCTGCTCGTATTTACTCAAGCATAAAATCTCACAGAGATCAAACTTACTGCCTAGAAATATGTTTAGCATTACAGCCTAATTCAGTGGGACTGAATTATGGATATTTTAAAAAGCAGAAAAATCAGGTCTTCGTGTTTGGGTAAAGGGCCCAAATAAAGAAAAAACTCAGGAAGGGAGCAAGAAGTGAAACCTAAAACTGGTGTGAGCCTGTTTTAACTGTAAGTGGATTCCTATTGGAATAATCTTAGTGTAGATCTCTTAGTAGTGCACTACTTTGATTTCTTATTTGGCAGGCACTAAATGTTGCTTGCCTTGCCAGGTATAGGGCTAAATCTGTAAACATATACTAAAATAAGATCTTAATGGGGGTGAGAAGAGATTTTGGCTTGCAGTAAAGTTTTCAGAGACAGGTCCTTGAAACATATATTCACACAAAACATACAAAATCCTTACCAACAGTTGGATACCATTTTTGTATTAACTTTTGTTCTGCTGAAATTAATACTTCTTTGCCATGGGGTGCATTCATGCATGCCTTTTTCTTTGTACTATTTATGTTTGTAAAACAGCATCAAGTCAATTTCAACTCCATGTGATAATTACAGCAGTATTACAAATGGATGTTTTCTTTAACAATGAGTAAATTATTGGATGTAATACATAAACGTACGTGCTCCTGGGAAGGTTTATTGGGCCAGGTGTCACCAGATATGTATGCACATGTATTATTACTTCCATACTTTATACATTTGCTGTAGGCAGCACTTTTGTAAGACCAGTGTTTTCTGCAGTGGTTGTAATGTGTAGCACTGCTTTTAGATAATGTGTAATGTGTAGCACTGCTTTTAGATAGGATTTCTATTACCTGGAAAGGAAATATTGTGCTTCAGTTTAGGAAATATTTGCTTCTTAAGCTAAAGTTAATTTCACCATTTCTAGAGGTCATAATAGCACCTGTGACAAAGTGCATCATGGACCTTGTCCTCCTGGTTCTCTTGTTTGGGGAACTTTACATGTTGGATAACAAAGGATAACCAATTATGAGTGCAAAACAGTCTACTTCAATGCAATGAGATTGTATTAAAGACCAAGTACTGTACTGTAGTTTCTTCAAGCCTAAAACCATAAGGAACAAACAGTATCTTTTAATATGTATCAGTGACAATGTATCTTATTTTTCCTTAATTCTAGACATTGGGGGGGGGAGTTTGTATTGAAAACACAAAGCACACAATGTGCTTTTATCTTCCACACGGCAATCAGTACAGGGATTCCCCCTCCTCTTATGTGGGTTTCACCCTTAGGAAAAAGGTCTCCTTTACTGTTTGGAATTAGAGGCTCTTTTCCTCAGGCTTCTAGCCATTCAGAGAGGCAACCTCTGTTTTGATTGCAGTGGAAAAGAAAGACACCTCTTCACCTTGTGCATTGTCTTCCTTGTAATAATGGGTTTAAACTATGCCATTAGTAATTGGGAAAAGAGCAACGTGTTGATGGAGTTTAGGGGTCTAGACATTTTGGCTGGGCTTGGTATCCAGTCATTCACTTGGATCCCAATTAAGTTAGTTGCACTTAGTTAAGTCGTGATGTGCCCTGCTGGTTTTAGTTAATTTAGTTTGGATCCAGCCCATTGTTTGTAGTACCTAGTGATTTTTCACTTCCTCACTCCTAAGAGCAAAAGTCAAAGCAGTATTTTTATACCAACTGTCCAGTCAGTTGGTTTTGCGGACCACTTATTGTAGGTGTTGTTTATAGCCAGCAGCCCCTCTCTTACAGGCCATGACACTGTTGGATCCTAACACAATATGCAGTGTTGCTTCACTCAACCCTTGCTTAACTTACGGAATTAGCCAGCATTCAAAATTAAACCATCACCAGTCTTTTTTGTGACTCAAGGGCGCCATCTAGTGACCATGTTCAGCCCAGCACATGGAGGGAGGAATGAGCCCCAGCAGATGCCGCTTGTTCCTCCCACCAGGCGCTGGCGGCAGAGGGAGTCCCTCCACCACCAGCACCCAGCTAACCGAGGGAGTCATGTGCAGGCAAGTTCCACCCGTGATACACTGCCATGTGAAGGCGCTATTGCGCTCTGGCTCCTAATCTATTCCTGGGCAATGTATCAATACATTGCCCAGGCTTAGGTGTCATCTGCAGATTTGATGAGCATCCCCTCAATTCCTTCATCTAAGTCATTTATAAAGACATTGAACAACAACATGCCTTGGGCAAAACCCTGCGGCACCAACACTTGTCACTTTCCCCCCAGGATGACAAGGAACCATTAAGTACTCTTTTGGGTTCAGTCAGTCAACCAGCTACAAATCCACCTAACAGTTCCCTCGTTCAACCCACATTTTACCAGCTTCCTCACAAGAATATCATTCCACAGGGAGGATGCCACTACCGAGAAGGCCTTCTGCCTGTTTCCCTGTAACTTAATTTCTCACAGTGAGGGAACCATCAGAAGGCCTTCGGAGCTGGACTTCCATGTCTGGGCTGAATGATGGGGATGGAGACGCTCCTTCAGGTATACAGGGCCAAATCTGTTTAGGGCGTTCCCCTCAGTTAAGAGAAAACAGGATTGGATGGTTACAAACAGCAAACAGAAGCATCTCATCTCTTCCCCTTTGCATGTCTAGAGGGGGGTAGGAATGCACAAGCTCAGATTGCACCTGCTCATTCAGTAAGATGGTTTGTCATTAGGTCTAAATCCGGCCATTCTGTGACTCCTCTTCTCGCTTGTCTCTTCTGCATAAAGTGAATGCACACAAAGTAAAAGATCAGCTAACATGTAGAAAGAGCTTGGGCTTGTTTCAGTTTGCACAGACCTTCAGTTTTGACATCCATGAGACTTAAAATGAAACTTGATAATTGAAGCTAAGTATCTTTTAGACAATGGCCTTGTTAGCATGTAATGATAAGTCAGACTTCTGGCGTATATTGGTTTATTGTGTAAACAAACAGCATGCTGGTGTACAGTACTCCTCCCTGGTGCAAGTAGAGTAAACAAACCAAGAAGCTGGTGCTTCCTGTTATGTTTGAATCAGAGTTTGTGGTTTATTTTTTTCCAAACAAGTACAGTGACTAGCCAACCTTGCTGATCATGGCTTCTCCAGATGATGATCCTTCATTCAAACATAGTTTGAAGCCAAGGCTTCCTGGTTTGTTTATCTGGTTTGCACCTGGAGAGGAGCCATCGGGCTCTATGCAGCAGCACAGTGGCTTCCCAGTTTCACACCCCACACCCACTCTCATTAACCACTTGAAAATTGCTGAGTGACAACGTGGACCACTTAATGTTTTGTAGCAATTGTACTGTGCCAGATGCTATATGATTTGCATAGAATTCAAATTGTAATGCAATAAAAGGAGAGACAGGAGAATTTTTGTTGCTTCTACTGTCACAGTTGGACCTCACCCAGTTTCATATTTTAAAAGCAAAGTATGTAATTGTTTTTTTGTGTTCACAGTCTTGTAAGATGCTCTTGAGAACTTTTGTATGATATGCACATTTGTTTATTTTATGTTGAATGTAGGTTCAGATGCAAGTCCACCCTAAGCTGTCATCTACTGAAGATGCCTTGCAGTATGTTGAGGAGTTAATACTGCAGTTGCTGAACATGTTATGCCAAGCTCAGCCAAGAAGCTTCCTGGATGTAGAGGTACAAGAAGAGTTTGTAGCTATTTATGCAGTACTGTTATTTGCTGCTGATGATATATTATTAATTCAGTCATTCATCATTGGATTATTAACACTTTGTTTTGTTTACAATATTGTATTAAATTATTTGGTTCTTCTATATCTTTTATTATTACCTTATTCTGATACCTTGTGAGCTGTTTTGGGTACAAATATATTGTGGGAAAGCAGCATATAAATTAATTAATAATGAGGATTCTGATTTTGACCTTTTATTGGGGGGGTGATAAGTTTGGAAAATTATTAGCAAATATATAGATTTGTTATTAATGTCTCTGTTCTTACACAAATTAATAATGTTTCCATAACCAAACTAGATATCTTTCAGTGACTTAAGATATTGTAAAAAAAAAAAGTTATGTGCTGATTATATATTTAGCTACAATTCCTATTTTTTTAAAAGGATCGTGTACAAAAAAGCTTTCCCCATCCTATTGATAAGTGGGCAATAGCTGATGCACAGTCTGCAATTGAAAAGAGGAAGCGAAGAAATCCATTATTTCTCCCAGTAGAAAAAATTCACCCATTGTTAAAAGTAAGTATTCTAAATTTAGTGTATAAAATGTTGCAAAATTAACAGAAGTTACCCATTTGTTCTTCAAAGCTGAATTACTTCCTCTAAAGACACGTTTTTAAAAACCACTGTACCTAGATTTCACTCAAATCTATAAATCTTATTAAAGTAATCTCTGATCCTAGCTAGTAACAGATCTAACTAGAATTCAATAAATCTTAGCTGGTGTAATTTGACTGCCACAATCTTACACTTCCCTTGACTTGGAAGCAATACCTGCTTGATTAGGCCATGGGCATCCAGTCCAGCACTTTGTTCTTATAGTGACCAACCAGCTGTCTGTAGGAAGCCTGCAAGCAGAACGTGAGCCCAACAGCATTCTTACTACTTGCAGATCCCAGCAACTGGTATTCAGAGGCATAAGCGTTAATATTGGTCTCATATTTTAAAGCCATCCAGGTTGGTGGGGATCACTACTACTTGTTGGAATGAATTCCATAGTTTATATAGACTTTCTCTTGTCTCCCCTGAATCTTCCGGCATTCAGCTTGATTGGGTATCCCCAACTTCTAGCATTTTGAGAAGCAAAAGATAGAGAAAATTGTTTCTTTATCTCCACTCCACGGACAATTTTGCACGCCTCTATCCTGTCCCCTCTTACTCATCTTTTAACTGAAAGCCCCAAATCTTGTAATCTTTCCTTATAGCAAATTTGCTCCACCTCCTTGATCATTTTTGTTGCCTTTTCTGAACCTTTTCCAGCTCTACAATATCATTTTTTACGTGAGGCAACCTTTTTGACATGAGGCAACACAGTATTCCAAGTTATACAAATATAGATTTGTATTAACAGTATATGTTTTATGTTCATTAGCTTTCCTAATGATCCCCAGCATTATATTTTCACGTTTTACAACTGCAGAACACAGGGCTGGATACAAGTCTATAATAATTGCTGTGCCATTTGACTAATAAGAAATATATTTAAGTTACCGTATTTTTCGCCCCATAAGGCGCACCGCCCCATAGGACGCACCTAGTTTTTTTTGGGGGGGGGGGAATAAAGAAAAATAATTTATTTCCCGCCCAGGCGCGGGGGAAGCCCGAGCTTCCCCCAATCCCAGCCCCGAGAACAGCCTGCTATCCGCAAGCCTAGGGAGGCCAGCAGTAAGTCGTGCCAGTCTCCCCAGGCTTCGGAATGCAGGCAGCTCTGCGCAGCCATCGGGAGGCGGGCGCAACTTCGCCCCTGGCTCCGGATGGCTGCGCAGAGCTGCGCTCGCCCCGGGACAGCAGGCAGCTCTGCGCAGCCATCGGGAGGCAGGCGCGACTTTGCATTCTAGCATTTTCTAGAATTTCTAGCATTTTGAGAAGCCCTCGGGAGGCGGGCACGAAGTGGCGCCGGTCTCCTGAGGGTTGCACAGAGCTTCCTGAAGCCTGGAGAGCGAGAGGGGTCGGTGCGCACTGACCCCTCTCGCTCTCCAGTCTTCAGCGAAAGCCTGCATTTGCCCCATAGGATGCACACACATTTCCCCTTCATTTTTGGAGGGGAAAAAGTGCGTCCTATAGGGCGAAAAATACGGTACTTTGTTTGGTGTTAACAGTTATGATGCCCCTGTCACCAGTAACTCAACATTTCAGCAAAAGCATTATTGTTAGAACTACATTGTTGTTATCACACAGGAGGAAATTGGTGTAGATGTTTAAAAGCATGACTTTATTAGGTGCATTTGTGTAACCCAACATACTAGAATAAGTTATTTCTCTTTCAGGAAGTTCTGGGCTATAAAGTTGACCACCAAGTATCTGTTTACATAGTGGCAGTATTAGAATACATTTCTGCAGATATCTTAAAGTTGGTTGGGAACTATGTACGAAATATTAGACATGATGAAATTACAAAACAAGACATCAAGGTGGCAATGTGTGCTGATAAGGTAGGTAGAATTTATATTTGTAATTACTAAAGGTTTTAGATCCAGAACAGTCCTTCCACAAACAACATGTGTCCATAAACAGAAGGGGCTTTGATCTTGCATGAGTGGAAGGGGGGAAATGATATACAGCCATAGCTTGGATCTCGAACGACTTGCAAGACGAACGTTTTGGGTCCCGAATGCCTCAAATCTGGAAGTGATTGTTCCGGTTTGCAAACTTTCTTTGGAACCCAAACATCCGTAGCGACTTCCATGGCTTCTGATTGGCTGCAGGAACTTCCTGCTGCCAATCGGAAGCCGCGCCTTGGTTTCCAAACCATTTTGGAAGTCGAATGGACTTCCAGAACGGATTCCATTCGACTTCCAAGGTACCACTGTAAAGGTAACTCGCATCTTACTTTTATTTTACTTAAGCAATTGCATAAGTGAGGCAGAATATATAGAGAAAGGAGGAAACCCATTCCCCATTTATTTATCTCCCCGCCCCCAAGCTGTAATTGCTTTGGGAAAGCATCAGGAGGGCTTTGGGACACTGCCAGAGCCTTTGCACATCTTCCCCAAATCCGTGTAAGCAGCCCTCCACCTAGTGGGGTGGGGCGGTTCCCAGAGTTCCTGGCTTTATGTGTTTATGCGTGGAACCCTGGAACCTAACCTTTGTGTAAGATGCAAGTTACCTGTACTCTGTGATCTGCCATCTCTCATGCTGTTCTGCAGGATCCTCCAGCTGTTTAGAGCAGATTTTCAAGAGGTTGCAAGAGCATGGGTAATTAGCCAGAAGTTGCCTCCTTTGCCCCTTTATTGTTTCAGTGATTAATGGTATTTGCATACTGATTAATTGTTATGAATGGAGCTCAATAATAGATACAATAATAGATATTAAACTAGCCCATATCTGGGCAAGAAGAGAATCTGTTCCATTTTCTATATTAAATTTCTCCAGTTTCTCAGGTCACAAGTGAGATTTATTGACATCAAATTTTAACCCTCCAGTGGAAGGCACTTTCACTTGTGTAGTGGAGCTTTCACTGCCTCTGTGCCTCCTCCCGCCCCAACTCTCTGCAGCCCCAAACCCACAAGAGCAGAGTTGAGCAATGCTGGGGGGAAAGGGGAAGTCCTGTTGCACATAAAAAGTTCACGTGTGATGTTGGATTTTACCCTTTTTTTAAAAAAAAAAATTCTAACGGAGTCTGGTGAATTTCTTTTGCTTCAGTCAATATTGAACTTCTGTATCCTAATTATTCACACTGTAACCCCTCAGCTAAATTATATCTGGATTTCCATTTATTAATTTTAAATGTATACTTTTTACTATATGCCTCAAAGCAGCTTACAGAAAGAATAAGCATACAATATACAAAAGCCTAAACATATAATAATAAGCTAAAACATCAGAAAGTAAAAAAACACAAAGCAGCATTCATAGTGCAAAACCCTTCTGTAGTAAAACTGTGTTAACCTGGCATCATGGAACTTAGCAGGGGTGGTGCCTGCTCAGCTGCTTGTTGTGCCGCAGGTGGTTTTCTTGTTCATACGGGATTATGAATAATTCTGCCTCTGAAGATCTCAATGATCCTGGGCCCAAGTTGTTCAGGGTTTTGTACACCGATAGCGAAAACCCTGAATTAAGCTCAGTAGCAAGTGTATCTTAGAAGACTAAGTCTGGGGAATATAGAATTTAGATTTTTCTCTTCCCTTTAGGGTCATGACACTAGGTACTTTGAACGACTTTAGGTGAAGCAACCTAAACTTAGATGTATGACTGCCAGTCTCCTAGAGACTGGGATCATACACAGCACAGCTTGCCTTCTTCTATATTTGATTTCAGCTTGGTTAGTAACAGTTTTATTCCCCAGGGCTCGCTTTAACTTCGATTACATCTTTTCTCAAAAGTTATTACTTTCCCCCTCTTTATTTAAATAGGTGTTGATGGATATGTTCCATCAGGATGTAGAGGATATTAGTACGCTGACTTTATCTGATGAAGAACCCTCTACTTCTGGAGAACAAACCTACTATGATCTTGTAAAGTCATTCATGGCAGAGGTTCGACAATATATAAGAGAACTAAATCTTGTAATAAAAGTTTTTAGAGAACCTTTTATTACCAACCCTAAGCTGTTTTCAGGTCATGTAAGTACTGCTATTTAATTTTATTTTGATATGATTGTTTTGGAAAAACCTATTCAGTTTGAGTCGTGTACAGCTTTAGCACAAAAACTTAATGAGCATAAGCATTTGAAAACCAAAAAATACTGTAGCCCTGTTTACAAGCTTAAATTCATGTATCCTCTACTGTGTGGGTGGGTGGGTGGTTGGATGTTTGGAAGCAGGAATGTGGTCATTGCTGCCCTGGACAGAAGGGTAGCATATACATTTAATAAATGAATTAGCAAAGCCACTCCATAATATTCTCAACAGCCTGTCTCTACACTCACCCACAAGTTAGTGTTGAACTTCTGTAGCCCGCCATCCATGTGTAAGGGTCATTGTATGATTTGGAATCCTGCAGAATCAAGGTTGTGAAAAATGCAGAGAGCATGCACAAATAAAGCAGGCTCCTCGATGCAGACATTCACTTTGCCTGTATGACAGGATGTAAAGCTTGTGAGTGCATCCTTCCTCACATTCAAATTTAAACCCTGAAAACATTTGTATAAATGCTATTTGAGGTGCTAGTATAGTCAATCCGGTTACAGGTGCCATCACACAGATACATACATACATACATACATACATGTATTTCACTTAAAACCTTTATCAGACAATCAAGTGACCAGCAGGACAAATTCCTGAAGACTGATTTACATCTTAATTCATGGTTATATGTAAACCAGCTTGCTTCTGCCTCTTTGGAGACCTGAAACAGGATATTACCCCCTCAAACCTGCCCTCATTACAGGTATCATGGATTTTCTAATGTGCCATTATCAATCCAATTAAGGGTTGGGATCTAAAGAGTCCTGGTTCCAAGTGAAAGACACATCTGCGCATAACTTGGGGAGAGGGCAGGAGAGATTTTTCTTTAGTCAAAAAGTGAGTGCTTGTTAGGAAAGCCAATACTTGTACATTTTTTTATTATGTCTTAAATAGTCGCCATGAAATCTGTATTATTCAGGTTCTGTAGTATTTATTCTTGCTTTGGTTGACTAACTCCCACCTCCAATTACTATTTATCAATCCATTCATTTTTGCAGGATGTAGAAAATATATTCAGTCGAATATCAGATATTCATGAACTTAGTGTGAAGTTGTTGGGCCATATTGAAGACACAGTAGAAATGACAGATGAAGGTAGTCCCCATCCCTTGGTTGGAAGCTGTTTTGAAGATTTAGCTGAGGTAGGTAATAGTATTTATAGATTTGTTGCTTATATGCTGTTGTTGTTTAGTCCTGTCCAACTCTTCGTGACCCCATGGACCAGAGCATGCCAGGCACCCCTGTCTTCTGCTTATATGCTACATATTGCTAATAAATTCTAGACGTATCCTATAAACTGCAATAAAATATATCCGTAATGCCGTACTCTAAGCAGTTTATGTTGGCTAAAAATTTCAACTGCATGACTTAGAGGGATAGATTACTTGTTAAAACCAGTTACCATGTACACAGCTAGCTGTACATGTTCTTCTACTTCTAGTGTGTTTCGGTATATAATCTTTAAGGAAAAAAATATCTCTTCTCATCTCCAAATATTTATTGATTAGACAATACCTCTTATTAGTTCATATGTGAATTATATCCAGTTGCTTTAAACCAGGCTTCCTCAACGTCGGCCCTCCAGATGTTTTGAGACTACAATTCCCATAATCCCTGACCACTGTTCCTGCTAGCTAGGGAACATGGGAGTTGTAGGCAAAAAACATATGGAGGGCCGAGGTTGAGGAAGCCTGCTTTAAACTCTGTCATACGTAGGTTGCTTTATTTTCAAACATTTTGTCTGATCTCGTATTAATTTCTTTCTATATCATTTATAATCTATTTATTATTATCTATATACTCTTAAGCACTCTATACTCTTATACTCTTAAGCACTGTATATTAATAAACTGAGTGATTAATTTCAGTTACAATCAGGAGCTTGTTTTGTTTTGTTTTTTGTTTTGTTTTGTTCTACCATGTAAGCTTTACTTCCTATTCCACTGAGTTGCTAATGACCAAAACAAATTGGAATCCAATGCATGTTGGTGCATTGGCCAGTTTCTGGTGTGGTATACACTAATATTGATTTGGTTCCCAAATTAACATAAGGCAGTAAACATATTCCTATCTATCTGTCTATCTATCTACCTACCTATCTGTATATTGCATGATAGCATTGAAACAGTGTTTGAGTAAACTGAAATATTCTAAAATCCTTTATTTAGGAGCTAGCATTTGATCCTTATGAATCGTACACTCAAGATATTTTGCGGACTGGTTTTCATGACCATTTTCTTAGCCTACTGTCAAAGCCTGGTGCAGCATTCTATTTACAGGTATGTTAAGTAGTAAAGTTTACAATGCAAATGATGTAATAATTGGACTTGTTTGTGAAACTGAAACATCTTTTCATTTCTAGTCAATAGGAGATGGTTTTAAAGAAGCTGTTCAGTATGTTTTACCCAGACTGCTTCTAGTTCCTGTTTACCATTGCCTTCACTATTTTGAACTTTTAAAGGTAAGAGAGTGGTAGACATGATTGCATCTAATATTTTAAAGCTTTTACGTTTAATTTTAAATAGCATTTGCAACCCACTTATATTGTCATGTGATCTTGCTTTTGGCACTGGGGTTTTTCTGAAGAACAGTGCACAATTAGCAAGTAGAGTGCTGATATAGGTAAAAATGAATTTACGGTGTTCATATGCCACACTTCATAAAATCTTGTCCCAAGGTGGTTGATATAATTAAAAGCATAACAAGATACCCAAAAAAATCAAAATCAAATAAAACAGTTAAACTTCAAAGTGATTTTTTTCTACAAAACCAGTGTTTAAAATAGGAGACCTTAAAATGCCTTAAAGGGATTAAAACATTTTGATCTGACACCTACATGGTAGTAAAAGGCACAAGGCAAATGCATCGGAGATTTTAAAAAGTTAAATTACAGTCAAGAGAATAGGGTGAGTTGTATATCTTGGGTGTTAAAGGGGTATGAATGTGCTTCTTAAGCCTACAAAGAATAAAACATAATGAATATGCCTGAAACACCTCTGTGGGAAGGGGATTTCACAACTTAGACACTAGGTTGTAGAATTACACACTTACCCGTATTTTTCGCTCTATAACACGCACCCGACCATAACACGCACGTAGTTTTTAGAGGAGGACAATCCGTAGGCATGCCACCCGTAGGCATTCCCTCCATAACACGCACAGACATTTCCCCTTACTTTTTAGGAGGAAAAAAGTGAGTGTTATGGTGCAAAAAATACGGTAAGTTATAGACTGGAAACAGTCTGTTATTGAAAACTGAGCACCTAGATTTTAATTAAAGCTAGATGTTGGACTCCTCAGTTTGGCTTCTTTACTTGCAAATATTTATCTTTCTTAGTCTCCTTTCTCCAAGTTAACACTCTTAACCTAAACTGATAGCAGTTGACAGCCTCTATCTCAGTGTCTCAGTAGTATGATTCCTTCCATGGAATGTGAACACTTGAGCAGGCTTCATGAGCCCTTCTCATAGATTGCTAACATATTATTTGATCTCTTAAGGCACTGTGACAACTTTTTTTGCTGCTGAAGGATGAAATCTGATTTGTAAACTTATGTAGAAATATTAACTATTATTTTTACTTTCATAGCAATTAGAAGAGAAAAGCAAAGATCAAGAGGACAAAGAGTGTTTGAAGCAAGCAATCACAGCCCTACTTAATCTTCAGAGTAGTATGGAAAGGATATGCTCAAAAAGTCTTGCAAAGAGAAGACTTAGGTAAATGCATTTCCACCCCCCACCGCACCCCTCGCTTTTAGCCTGGTTTGTTGTTCTATAAAGCCAGGCTTTCCAGTTTCCTCTTTCAGTAAACAATGAACAAAGCAGTTTGTGGCAAGCCTACTTTTTCAAAGGAAGTGACATCAAAGTCCAGATAGCTATTGTTTTCAGAGTCTCTGATATGTGTGTGTCCTTGTACACTTCTAGTGAATGCATCTTGAGAATCTTCTGGTAAGCAGCAAGAAAAAACGTTTTTCATTAGCTGTTAAGAAATAAAAATACCATGCAGAACCATTTGAAATGCCTAACAATTTTTAGTTAACTCTTGATGCAGTTATTGTAGCGTGTGCTGTATTTAAAGTAAACAACAGTGTGGTGTCAGGTTTTCTTTCAGATGCTTAGTCTTTATCAGGAAATATTAGTTGCCACTTTGCTGTTTAATCAAAATTGATTGGTTAACTGGAATTCTGTATTAGGCATATAACTTAAACATTAACAGTGACCATAGCACTTTCAAGTCTGGAACGTTTGAAGCTGGCTCCTGGAACATACTTTGAATACTTCTTCAGGCTAATTGTTTTCAAAGTAAGCCTGCATTAGTTATTTTTCTGCTAGTATGTGCAGCTGCTGTTTGAATTAATGTCATTTTGTTTCTCTTTCAAAGTGAATCTGCATGCCGGTTCTATAGTCAACAAATGAAGGGAAAGCAGCTAGCAATCAAGAAAATGAACGAGATCCAGAAGAACATTGATGGTTGGGAGGGTAAAGATATAGGACAGTGCTGCAATGAATTTATAATGGAGGGGACTCTCACACGTGTGGGTGCCAAGCATGAAAGACATATATTTCTCTTTGATGGTTTAATGATTTGTTGTAAATCAAATCATGGCCAGCCAAGATTGCCTGGTGCTAGCAATGCAGAATATCGTCTGAAAGAAAAGTTTCTCATGCGGAAGGTACAGATCAATGATAAAGATGACACTAATGAGTACAAACATGCCTTTGAAATAATTTTGAAAGATGAGAACAGTGTTATATTTGCTGCAAAATCGGCAGAAGAGAAAAACAACTGGATGGCAGCCTTGATCTCTTTACAGTATAGAAGCACCCTGGAGCGAATGTTAGATGTAACAATGCTACAAGAAGAGAAGGAGGAACAGATGAGATTTCCAAGTCCTGAGCTTTATAGGTTTGCAGAACCTGATTCTGAAGAGAATATTGTTTTTGAAGAAAACATGCAGCCCAAATCTGGAATTCCTATTATCAAGGCAGGCACTGTTGTCAAACTCATTGAGAGACTTACATACCATATGTATGCTGGTAAGGAATTTTTCCAGGTCTTTAAAATATCTGAATTTATGTTTGAATGAATTTTAGTTTATTAGTATCTTCTATCTTCCATACACCCAGAGAATCAAGGTGGTATAGGTTTCTGATAAAAGTGGCAGCTTGTAAAAAAACCTTTTAGTGGTATCCTTGAGTTGAGTGACTATGCCTCTAGTTACACCTGTCCAGTAGCTCGGATGCTGGATCATTTATCTCTGAGATAAAGAACAAAAAGACTTTAGCATACATCCAGTTGATAAGCATTAATATCCTGTTAACATTAACAAACCTACAGAGAAATAGAGCCGTTCTTTAGGAAACAGACTCAATTGAAATGTCATGTCAGTTGTGCTAGTATACATGCAGAAGCATAAACAGATAGTACAGACTAATTTATTACATCTATAAACTTCAGCAGCTGCCCAACAGAAGAGAGGGTATTTATGTGTAACAATGTGGTATTGTAACATTGTTTTGTAATAGTGCTAATATGAATATATAAGACCATATCAATTTATATTTTTAAAATATACAGGAATATGCTTATCTTAAATCACTTGAATCAGGTGGTCTCAAATAAATTGAAAATATTACCTATAATTTGTTCAAATTGTAATATAGCAGTTAAGTATTGAATCAAGGACCTTGGAATGCAAACGTCTAGACTTATTTAAGGTACCCTCATATGCAATTGGTTCACCTCCTATTTTATGTGCTTTGCTTACAGTATATTAATGGGGGGAAATCTTAATTATTTAAACTTGTCCACATATCCTAAAGGCCTTTCCACTTTACAAAATAGTTGAGAAGCACCTTTGGCCCTGAATGTTGTGTTAAAGCATGATGCATTTGATAGTGGTGGGCGTATGCTCATCTGACTTGGATGCTTTTTCCCATGCTAGCTTTTAATATTTCATTTCAGAGAGGAAGTTTAAATCTATGGAAATTGTATTCAGGAGGACTTTTATGTAGAATTCTCTCCTCTCCTTTTTCTGGCTAATGGGTGCAGAATATAGTTACAGGAATAGCACTTGCTATGCAGTATTCGTAATATGCCACAGTTGTATACAGGGCTGTGTGTATTTCATACTAAAAGGAATTCGGAACCCCAATCCAAATTCTGCTTTAATTAAAAGAATGGTTTTAGGTCATGTATAAATTGTTCAAAATCTGTATTTTAGCATAGATATGCATATTTTTGTGATTTTGCTAGTTATGGGACTGGTAAACATGCTTAAGCTATTCCTTGTGCACCTACTGAAAAACTTATTCATCCACTACTCTGGCTTCTGAAGCTTTTGCAAGGTTTACCAAGTACTAAAAGGGCCAGATATTAGCTTTTAAAAAATGAAAAAGCAAGATGCTGAATTCTGCATCCACTGCTACAGAAATGCAGCATGCACACAGTCCCATTGAGTTCCTAGAAAAATGTACATACCTTTTCCAGTTCTTTTTCATGAGAACAGTAAACAAAAACTGCTGTGCATGAATATACTAATATATTTGGATAGTTTCCCTTCCTTGTTTTTTGAGTTGCAGAGTTCTAAATCTTGAATCAATACCTCTTTTCACCTCTTCTAACTGAACAAACACATTCTCTTCAAATTGCTTAAATTAGTCATTAAAAGATCTAAATTCCATCACTAATGATTCCTTAAAATCATCAGTAGTGTATGTGCTTCCATATCAACTGTTTCTTTTTTCTAGCTGTTTCTATCGGCTATTCTAACAGATAAAGCCACTACTTTTGAGAAAAATAATATTCTTATACATAGGTTAGGGGATCTCGGCATTAAACGCTGAAATTCATTCTTACCAAATCAGCATGATAAATAAACTCATTATCATTTCAACAGACCATAGTAAAGCTTTTCAGTGGTGTCCTCCCATTTGTAGGATGCTCTCACCAGTAGAATCAGCTGGTGCTGACATTGATATATTTTCAGCAGCAGGCAAAGGCATTGCTCTTCTAAGTATTTGAATGCTAATTCCTTGCTCTGTTTGTACTTTAACTGGGTAAGTCTTTGAGCTTTTGTTGAGGAGAGGAGCTATTTGTTTTATGATTTTATGTTTTAACCACTTTTAGTGGTGTTCTGGTTTTAAAATAAACACGTATTTTGTATTATTGGAATTCTATTTATGTTAATCACTTTGAGATTCCTTGTAGAAAGCAACTAATAGATTGAATAAAAAATAAACAGTTGCATCCAATGCTGTGCATGGGCAAGCAGAATGGAATTCAGCTCCTGCAACAAGACTTTCTCTCTTCCCCATTTCAGCCTCTGTATATCCTCAAAACCTGCTCTGGCGGGTTGGAGGACCCCCGCATTGCAGATTTTGGAGGCACACAGGGAACTGCAGGTTAGAGGAGAAGTTCTGTTGTGTCAGCTGAAGTCCTTTTGCACAAGGTTGGGTTCTGCAAAATCATAATGGGGGAAGGTGGGTGGGTTTGCCTTGGCTCACCTGTTATAGAAGCTATGGCCCTCTCAATTCTACCCCATCTACAGGGATGTTTTTTGTTGGTAACTAGTTTGTGTAAATGAATGGGAAGTTGGAATCGGGACCATTAGCTCCTTGTGGTGCAAAAGTGGCCAGGTTGAGCAAATGGCATTTAAATTCAGTACAGGTTATTTGACAGAACTTTTACATCTTCCCAAAGCCTTTGGTTTTTTTGGCCTCTGTTCACAGTTCTGTGTGTGGTAAAAGTTCATTTCCATTTCCTGATTTGGCCCTTCCAGTTTTGAAAGAGCTTGCAACTTTTTTCTCTTGGAGGGTTGTGCTGTTCTATTTATAGTGCTTTGATACGTTGAATGCTTGTGCGTCAGCATAGTGTCCATTTCCTTTCTTAACGCATTCAGGAATGGTTATTTATGATTTTTTTAGATGTTGTTGTTCTTTTAGCTTTTTTAAATGCCTGTTTGAGGAGAGATTTATCACATAGACAGACATCCTGACTTAACTGTGTGTGTGTATTTTTAACCAACTACTTGGCTCTATGAAGTCATTGCAGGAAAAGAATTTAGTAGGAAAATTGAACTTGCTGTAAAGTAACATCAAACAAAGTGATAGAAAGGTATGAGTTTTATAACTAAATGTGCATACTGAATAGTGTATGTAAATACATTGTTCTAATGTTGGGACAGAAGTTACAGTAGCTGTCCCTTAGCCCTGATCAAGAATGGGCCTTGGGTTGATGCCCTCCTTCCATTGAAAGTCTACTGCTGTGCTCCAGGTCAAATTAACCCCAAGTAATTCTGGTGCATGCACAGTGAACCCCATGATTAAGGGTGAGAGGAATTCATGTCTGAGAGGTTGAGGGCTATGGGAAAGGAGTGCACGAGGTTTATTCTCTCCTTGTAGGTTGGAGGAAATTCAGTACGGGGAAGGTCCCATCTCTGGGATTGGGTAGGCAGGACCTCTCCCCAAATCCCAAACTGTTTTCCATTCTTGGTCAGGGAAGGCTTTTACAAAGCTCACCCAAAGAGCTGGAGGTCACCTTCCACCCTGCACCTCATTCTTTCTCACCAAGTGCATCAAGGAAGATGTGAAGACACACCAATTAGGGTAACTGCATTCAAGTCGTTTCATGTGCTGTGCGATAGGCCTTGACTTTCTCTTGCTGCAGTCTGAAGGAACCATGATGGTTAAATTCAACCCTTCAAGTGTCTCGAACCACTATAGATGTGGTAGCAGTGGACACTTTAAAATATTCAACTTTGATCCTTGTCTTCTAATTTGGAAACAACAGAGCTAAAAACAGTGTAAGCTTGCCAGGGAAGAAGAGAAGATTTCTGGTTCAGGAGAGTTGTCTCTTGGTAAAATTGTAAAGAAGCAGGAGCCTTTTTTGTAGTTATTAATACTGTATTTTTGTTGTTGTAAAAAGGTACTGGATATTTCAGTGGGTTGTGCTATGGGTTTAAATCATACTTTTAGTTATACTGCTATATGATTGCATTTGGCCTTTGGCAAAACAATAAAGATTTGTGTTTGTCCCTAGCTAAATCTTCAGTCAGAGTAGCTTTAACCAAATGGTTTTTCTCAGAGCCATTTAGGTCCTGTACAGCAGATGTGCTTATCCTGGGATTTACTGCTGCTTGACATCCTTAAGTTAAACGCCCTTCTGTGCATAAGAAAGAAGGGGAAAACTCTTTCCTGATAGACTTTTCTTCTGGTAGATAGTACATTCTGACCACCCATCAGATGATGTGTTTTCGTGTTTGAGTGTGGTTTGCATTGTTATTTGATTCTCTCACATGTGTAGTTTCCTAGCTTGGAGCTTCCTTTACGATCTAGGGACACATTTACCACCCCAATTAGTAGCAGCTAGCAGGGTGGCCCAGCCTGGGGGGTGCTACTCACCTAGCTTCCCAATGCCACACTCACTGCTGGCTACCAAGAGTGGGAGGGACAAGCCAGCAGGGACCCTTGTGTGGTGCGGGCACAGTGGCAAAGTCAGTCTAATGCCCCCATCAAGCTCCTTACTGTCTTGTCCCTCTCTCAGTAACCGGCAATGACATGCAGTGTTATTAGGCGAGATGTGCAACATGACCCTGCTTCCCCACTGGCTACTACTCCCTTCAGTAAAATACAGTTGTCTCCGCAGTCCCAGAAGCAAGATCTTGCTTTACCTAAGTACCTTTTTGCCTACAAAGAGAGCAGAAATCCATCTAGAATGAATGCCCTTTCCCCATTCCCTCAGCCGTGATTAGGTGATATCTCTTACATCTGCATCAGGCTCCAGGGTTTGAGGCTTCTGAAGTTAAGAGTTCTTCACTACCTGTCTAAACAATTTAAAACAATATAGTGAAATATTTATTTTGTCTGTCCTAGATCCCAACTTTGTTCGAACATTTCTTACAACATATAGATCTTTTTGCAAGCCTCAGGAATTACTGAGTCTCCTGATAGAACGGTAAGAGGACTTTTCTGAAATACTGTGTTGTAATTTTGGTTCCCTTCTTCTGAGATGAGTTTTTAAATAACACTTTTATCCTATGGAAAGGGGGGTGCGTGTGTGCGTGCTTATGCCTATTCCCTCTTCCCCCTAAGCATACCCTGGCTATTGTCCAATACCTCCAGAATAGAAGTTAAGGGAGACTAAAATTTGCCGCCTCTCCCTTCCTCTAATAGAGCAGTCCCATCAGTGGAACTCTGTCCGTGGGAAACCTGAAGCCAACCCATTTTTCTTTACAGATTTGCATTTAAGAAAAACCCAAATGCAAATTTAATGGGAAACAATTTCTTTCCAATTTAGTGTGAATCTTCAATTCCACATTCTGTGCTTTACATGCATACCTAAATAAATGAAGTTACACCACATGACAGCTTTAATGTGTGTGAAATTAAACACATTTAATTAGAGGTACAGTGGTACCTCAGGTTAAGAACTTAATTCGTTCTGGAGGTCCATTCTTAACCTGAGGTACCACTTTAGCCAGTGAAGCCTCCCACTGCCACCACGCCTCCGGAGCATGATTTCTGTTCTCATCCTGAAGCAAGGTTCTTAACCCAAGGTACTATTTCTGGGTTAGCAGAATCTGTAACCTGAAGCGTCTGTAACCCAAGGTACCACTGTACAGGCAACTTCCCATTCACATGTGCTCTATTTGCATGTAACTGTGCACATGGGGTGCCAGGAACCCAAAAGTGGATCCAGAAATGGGGATCACCCTGGAGAGTCCTCTTAGCTCATGGGGAGACTCTCCCCAGAGCCTCCCCACCTAACATCAAATCAGCTGAACAAACCCTGCAGCCTCCTAACTCACGTGAGCTGGAAGGGCAGCGGGTCTTGTTGACTGCCTCAGCTGATGTGCGAGGAAGAAGCTTCCCTGCGGGTCAGCTGTGCAGACCCCACTGCCCCTTCCGGCTTATGCCTGAGCAACAGTGGGGCTTGTTGAGTGACTCACTCCTCCAGGGTACTCCTGATATACACAGTTTTCGATTATACGCAGGGAGGTCCAGACTGTAACCCCCACATAAATTGAGGGTTGTCTGCATTTAATGTGTAAAATACAAGTGCTATTCAGTTATGTCATACTAAGTAGTCAGATGCCTGTGTTGGCATCCATCTGTCTCAAGAGACAATGGAGTGCACCCCCAGGGGTGAAGTCAAACCACAGATGCCTGCATCTTTGCAAATTGAATTTATTTAATCTCATATTGGTACCACTGTAGTATATTTCCTATTCAATCACACTTAAGGGTATATTATACCTGTGTCAGTTGAAAAGCTTGAAATTTTATAGGGGTTGTGGCCCTTCCCTTTCCTGCCTGAATGGAACTTTCCTAAATAGAATGTAAGAATGTTAGTCCTATTCCTTATTGTTTATTGCAAATGTTAAATACCTGTTTAGTAACCTACTTTTTACATTACCATTCCACATTAGATTTGAAATTCCAGAACCTGAACCAACGGAAGCAGACCGCATAGCTATGGAGAATGGAGATCAACCTCTTAGCGCAGAGCTAAAAAGATTTAGGAAGGAATATATACAACCTGTACAGCTGCGGTAAGTAATCTTAAGTGTGTAAACTGCATCTTACTTAGATTTAGATCCCAGGTTTTAAAATCAGTGGGTGAGATCCAAAGGACTGTACAATGTTCTGTGCATATACCAGAGCTTTTCAACCTTCCCACCACTGTACTTTCAAAAAGCCACTTCTGATCCAGAGTTCCACATGACTGATCTTTATTTGAAATGTATGCCTCAAAGTTTGTGTGATTTCTTAATGAACTGTGCTACATTTATTAATGTAGTTATAATATGCCTTATCTGAAAATATTTCAGAAATGGCATTTCATCTACCTTGTGTTTCACTTGATAGTATTGTTGCTTGTATATTTTCTTCATTACAGATCTTAATTCAGTGATACCATGCCTTTTCCAGAACATTATATCCCCTAATATTGTGTATCGTATTCAGTATTGTTTATTCGCCATTTTAATTCCACTAGATGATGCATCAGCCATTACAATCTAGAGGGGAGATAGAATTCATCCTTGAGAGACATACTTTTTAACATATTTAAGTGCACAGTGAATGTTAATTGGTAGTAGAACTTGAGGATGACCATAGACATAAACTGTGGATCAACTTGACCTTTTGTTCTGGCTAGGTTTGCTACCACTGCGCACATTCACTTATTACCCAGCTACCAGAGCTTGGACAGGAGATTGGGGGAACTCAGTGTTCTAGTCCTCCGTTTCGAGGCCCAGCAAATCAGACAGGAGTTTTGGCATGGATCCTGACAGCTCTATGGCACTTCTTCAGGGAGTCAGGACAGTATATATGCTGTAAAATGAAACCAGCCCTACAGCTCTATTTGTCAAAAAATATATCATATAAACCTTGTCCTAAAATATTGTATAATCTCTGTTAATATGTTGTAGAGTTCTAAATGTATGCCGGCACTGGGTGGAGCATCACTTCTATGATTTTGAGAGAGATGTAGATCTACTGCAACGGTTGGAAGAATTCATTGGCACTGTCAGAGGTATTTGATTTGATTGTTGCAAAGATCTAGCATGATCTGCTTCTTTTTCTTTTGTACCTATTTTATTAAAGTGTGATGTTTCAGTTTGCCAGTTGGACTTTACAGGGCAAGGTCACTAATGGGCACCCTGAGCCAGGAGATCCAAGAGTCCTTCAGGCTGAGCATGTGCCAGCAAGACTGATCTCAAAGTCACACTGATTTTAGGACTAAAAAAATAATTTCCCTCTAGTTTTTGTTCAAGACTATGGTAGCAACTGGAAGGAAGATTTCCAGGTGCAGAAAGGGTAGGATGGTTGTCTGGGCTATTCTGGACAGTTAGATGCTTGGCTGTAGGTGGGTATCTTTTGGTATTGATTGGAACGTAACAGCTCAGGGATATCTCTAAGCTACTGACAAATACTGTTGTGATTGAAATAGGATATGAAGGATATTTGGCTTTAGCAGTTCCAAAAGTTTCCAGGCCACTGTACAAAGGGCCAGGACACTCGCTTTCCCTGTCAATAGAATTGTCGTTGAAAGTGACCCTGGGGGTTATCTAGTCCAGTCTCCTGCAATGTAGGAATCTCAACTAAAGTATCCATGACAGATGGCCATCCCATCCAACATCTGCTTAAAATCCTCCAATGAAGGAGAGTCCACAACCTCCTGAGGGAGTCCATTCCACTGTCCAACAGCTTTTACTCTCAGAAAGTTTTCTAATGTTTACTAAGAATCTCCTTTCTTGTAACTGTGAGCCATTAGTTTGTGTCCTACCCTCCAGAGCAGGAGAAAACACCCTTGCTCCATCTTCCTTGTAACCGCCGTTCAGATATTTGAAGATAGCTATCTTGTCTTCTCTCAGTCTCTTCTGGCTAGAGCCAAGGTGATAGTGTGTGGTTGGGTGTGGGGATTGGGGACAAGCTGGTACTCTCTGGTAGCGACATACAACACTTAGGAAATACATTACCACAAGACATGCTGATCGCTAGTTTAGCTAGGTTTAAGCAAAAGGATTAGGCGTTTTAAAATGTAGGTCTCTGTCTGGGGCCTCATGTTCAGAAACAGTATATTATAGGCCTTATCACTAAATGCTGGGAACAAAGGGGATGACTGTCTGCATCGTGCCTTATTTGTGAGTTTCCTGGTTGCATCTGGCTGTTGGTGCTAGACCAGATGGCTCTGGTTTCGTTTTCTGAATTTCTCACATTGTCTTCCACTGTTCTCCCATTAGGTAAACTGGCAATTTCATTATTGGAACGTTTCTAGCTACTAGGTAACTTTGTTATTCTTCAAATGCTAGAATGTATTTTTCTTTTACTTCTCAGGTAAAGCTATGAAGAAATGGGTTGAGTCAATTACAAAGATAATCCATAGGAAAAAGCAAGCACAAGCAATTGGGCCAAGTCACAATATTACTTTTGAAAGCTCACCACCTCCAATTGAGTGGCATATTAGCAAGCCAGGACACATTGAAACATTTGACCTGCTTACGTTGCATCCAATAGAAATTGCTCGACAGCTCACGTTACTTGAATCTGAACTTTACAGGTAGCTCTGAAAACAATATTATTCTCTTCTACATCATAATATTCAAGCAATGTAGTGTTTGGTCCTGGTCATTTCTGCATTCAGTTCTTACTAGCAAAGCTATTCATATTGCATTTAGGGAACAATGTTCCAAATTGTGATTCTAGTTTATATTAATGTGAATTTGATATAGGTAGTAAAGTGATAATTTATTTTCATATGTTGGCATTTTGGAGCTCACTGTTAAAAAACGTATTATGAAAGCAAGATTTGTAAGCTGTAAGCTATAAGCTGCCAGGGACGCAGGTGGCGCTGTGGGTAAAAGCCTCAGCGCCTAGGGCTTGCCGATCGAAAGGTCGGCGGTTCGAATCCCTGCGGCGGGGTGCGCTCCCGTCGTTCGGTCCCAGCGCCTGCCAACCTAGCAGTTTGAAAGCACCTCTGGGTGCAAGTAGATAAATAGGGACCGCTTACCAGCGGGAAGGTAAACGGCGTTTCCGTGTGCGGCTCTGGTTCGCCAGAGCAGCGATGTCACGCTGGCCACGTGACCCGGAAGTGTCTTCGGACAGCGCTGGCCCACGGCCTCTTGAGTGAGATGGGCGCACAACCCTAGAGTCTGGCAAGACTGGCCCGTACGGGCAGGGGTACCTTTAAGCTATAAGCTATAAGTTTCCAGAACCTCATCCACAGATATAGTATTTAACTGGAGATGGAGAGAATTGGTTGTTAAAAGTAGATGGTAGAAGAATGACATTCTACAAAGCAAAAAAAAAATGCAGTCAAATTTTTTTCTGATTTCAGAATTATTGGTTATTTGGGTTAATCTAGATGTAAGTAGTAGCTTAACTGACCATAAAATGATAGCCTTTTCTCTGTAATTTATATTTATTGTCAATTTGTAGAGCTGTGCAACCATCAGAGCTGGTTGGAAGTGTATGGACAAAAGAAGATAAGGAAATCAATTCTCCTAACCTGCTCAAGATGATACGACATACCACAAATCTTACTTTGTGGTTTGAAAAGTAAGTTGCTCGAGTGCTTTGACTAAGATCTTCTAAATATTGATATTAACATCCAGGTCCATACAGAGTCTGAGATCCGAGATAGGAGTCTTGTTAGAATGACCAAAAAAAACCCAGCCAAAGTCATTAGGTAAGGCTTTGTTTGGATGGAGGGATCTGGGGGTGTGGATTCTGTCTGACGCCCGGATGTGGGGTTGGACCATGCAACAACCCCAACGGGGATCCCTCAGGGTGCCCCTATTTGATGTAAGTCATCGGGCTCCCCATATTGGTGGTTTACCCTTAGTTTGACTGCCTGCAGATGGGCGGGAGTCGAGATACAGTCTGGCTTCACCCAATGCCTAATCCAAACTGCGCACATTTGTAAACAATAAACCAAATCCATTTGTCCGTGTGTTTATTATCCACTAGGGAACTGTGGATCGCGGGGCCTTGACATGCAACATCATTCCTGAGCTGCAACTTGGCAAAATATTGGAGCTTCATAGAAGGAAATAATTATAGCAAGAACAATAATTCCTAAACTTCTCAGTTGTTTGAAGTATAAGAAACTGAAAGACAGTATATTCTTTGAATTATGCACTGGTTTTAGACTGAGTTAGTAATCCTCAAATTGGGCTTTGAGAAATTAAATAATTAAAGGCTCGTCTGAGTTTAGTGGAGCTGCTGATAGAGGAACCTGTCTATTGCATGTCTCATGATTCACTTCTCTAATCTTGCTGCCTTGGCTCCCTCTCAGGGCCATTAATTTGGCTGCATCTCTCCATCGGGCATGATAAGATCATTCAGTCATTCCTGTTTATCAGGTAGTAGAATTCCCTCCATAGGAGCGGATGGTCCGTTGCAGTCCGTTGTATGAGTTTTACTTCTCCAGACTGCTTCATTCCTATCAAGAGGTGTGTGCCCTGATCATGCAGAAACAAGAGGTGGGCTCTTCTGAAGGCAGACTTTTACTTTCCTACTGGTGTGCAAGTTTAACGTATAATGTTTTCCCAGAAAAGAAGTTGGCTTCAGTAATTATATCAGCTGTTTGGAAACCCCTGCATTAAGTCACACTTGTCAAAATAAAATTATATTAAATTGGTGCTTTTTAACATTCTTGTACTGATAAGTACATCTTTTTGTACATTTAGATGCATCATAGAAACAGAAAACCTAGAGGAAAGAGTAATTGTAGTATGCCGTATAATTGAGATCTTGCAAGTTTTCCAAGAACTAAACAATTTTAATGGTGTTCTTGAAGTTGTCAGTGCTATGAACTCTGCACCTATTTACAGACTGGATCATACCTTTGAGGTAAGTCACATGTATATCTAGAAACTGTAATTGTTTTAACTGTTGCTGAATAAAGTATCATTGAAAAAAACAAAAACATTTAAACCAAAACCACTTTTTTCTTTTTCTTCAGTCTTCAGCATGTGCACTGGGTAGGCTGTTGGACACATTTTTTCTTTACATAGAGATAATTTTAGGGTTACATTAAACACTTACAAAATGCAGTGCAAATGTTTGTTTTGTCCCATGTACAAGGGTAAGAAGCCACTGTGACATCTTGTTTACAGTGGTGCCCCACAAGACGAATGCCTCGCAAGACGGAAAACTCGCTAGACGAAAGAGTTTTCCGTTTTGGAGGTGCTTCGCAAAACGAATCTCCTATGGGCTTCGAGTTCCTGTTGGTTTTTTTTCCTTTCCCCCGCCCCCTTTTTCTAAGCCGCTAAGATGCTTATCAGCTGATCCGATCAGCAGATAAGCCGCTAAAAGCCGCTAATAGCGCTAATCCGTCAATGGGCTTGCTTCGCAAGACGAAAAAACCGCTACACGAAGAGAATCACAGAACGGATTCTTTTCGTCTTGTGAGGCACCACTGTATTTTGCCAAAAGTTCCTTTGTGCATCATGTTCCCATTTGCAGACTGCATATATTCCCTAGACTGAGATTATCTCCATGGTGGAAAAGCATCATGTTAAGAAGTAGTGTCTCTTCTCTCCACAAGAAAGTGGGGCTGAAGCTGAGCAATTGAAAACTAGAGCAAAAAATCAAGGGCACTTCCCAGTGCCACACATAATATAACCCATTTTTTTATATGAAAAGCATTTCGATATGTAAGGGGTGAGTGAACCCTCCAAGTGAATCTACATATTTTGACTGGCCCTTAATTTGAGATCACTGATAACATGTGGTTTGTAGTTGTCAATGTCTCAGCTTTCTTTGTGCATCTTCAGCAAATCCCAAGCCGCCAGAAAAAGATTTTTGAAGAAGCTCATGAACTGAGTGAAGACCATCATAAGAAATACTTGGCAAAACTCAGGTCTATTAATCCTCCATGTGTGCCTTTCTTTGGTAAGTAAGATTTATTCTTGAAGAATATAAAATCACAAATGTTGATAAGCCACAGAACTATTAAGAAGCCATTTCTTAAATATATTGGTGGAGCTTGCTATATTGTTTGGAATAGTCAGGCATTTCAAAGAATCAGTATTTCAACTTCAAAAGCTTTAGCCCTGTTCAATATCAAATCCACAATTTCACTACATTTTAGTTGGAACCCTTGACCTGATTTTTCAGCTATCTTCATGTGTTAGGTACTAATACAAATTAGTATTTAACACATTTAGAAACACTAAGCATTTGTGAAGTGTACTTTGTGGTTCTAGCTTAACCAGGGAAATATCAAGGGATGGAGATCAGATAAAGTGCTCCAATTTACTCTGTGCTTTTTTTTAGTGCTGTGCTATACTCTGCTTGATAAAGATACTTTCTGACTGTGCTTTGACAGTAGGCTGATTCAGATGCAAGGATCTCTGTCTAATAAACCATCTAAAAAGAACAAACATTGTGCCTTTGTGCCTTCTCCTTTCCTCTTTCCTTTTCCCTTCTCCAGTAGTGGTGAGAAAATACTAAATCTAGAACACCTAACTATAGAATACTAGATCTGCTATGTAAATAAGCCAGGGAGGCTGGCCCGATGCATTTGTTACATATTTTTAGATGTCAGACAAGCCTTATTCCAAGTCTTTGGCTAATTAAACAATCCATGGCCTTTTAAATGGGCGGGGGTATAATTGTTTTGGTTTGTTATTATGGTATATGTTTTCTGTTTTTATATTGTAAACTACCCCTATGATCTTTGGGTGAAGGTCAGTATAGAAATTTTAATATTAATGATAATAATAATCCATAAAGTTTCTCACTCACATTTTTTACCAAACTATTTTGTGAGCATTCCTATTTATAAGATTAAAAGGATCAGGTTTTAGAAAATAGCTGCCTAGTTGCATGGAGGTAATTTATATGCTCTGCAGGCAGCCAGGAAAGTGGTTGTTTACAAACCTGTACTGTATTATTTATTTACATAATGACATTAGTACACATTATGCTTTGGATTTCAAGAACACATAGCCCTGCCCCAAGGAGCTTATAATCTGAAATTTGACACACCAAATGGATGGTAGTAAAAAGGAATGTATTACTGTTTCAGTTGCATACACGTAGCCTTGGTGATAGGGCATGGGGATTATGGAGTGGTACCAAAGGCTTCATGGAAATTGTGGGTTTTGAAGAAGAAGGAAAATAGGTAACATCACAGATGGTCTAGAAGTCAGTGAAGGGTGATGGAGCTGGAGGAGTGAAAATCATGGATAGATACAAAAAAAGATATAAGAATGGAGAGAGAAGGAACTTGGAGGCCTTTAAGGTAAGCGGAAAGAAGGGAAGTAGGGTCACTCCATTGGCTCTACTGTGAGACCTCCAGTCTTTCAGCCTTTCTCTCCTTCAGCACTTACTAGCAGCAGCTATTTTACTGGGCTGCAGAGTAGAGAGAGAGAAGGGAAGCAGGGCCATTTCATCCTCCTTTCCCTGAATAGTTGAAACCCCAGCTGGTTGTTATAAGAACACTGTAACCTGTCCTGGTACCTGCTTCACCCGCTCCATCCCCTCCTCCTTTTTCATTCTGTGTTAGGTCTGTTGCATTGTAAGCCTTGCGGGGTATGGATAGACTGTCTTTTAAAAATTATTATTGAGTGAGAGCCTTTCAGATGAAGAGCTGGTAGAATGGCAGGCCAAAAAAAATGAGGATGAGATTCAAAGAGGGTGGGTAGGTGCATGCCATGAGTCTGGAAGCTAGTAACAAAAAGTTGAGGAAAGGGTTAGGGGGCACTGTGGAATTTTGAAGAAGGATGTGGAGGTGAGTAGAGAGGCAGGTGACAAATAATAATAATAATAATAATAATAATAATAATAATAATTTTATTTATTTATTTATTTATTTATTTATTTATTTATTTATTTGTACCCCGCCCATCTGGCTGGGTTTTCCTAGCCACTCTGGGTGGTTTCCACAAAGACCAAAAATACACTAAGATGTCACACATTAAAAACTTCCCTTAAGATGTCTTCTGAATGTCAGGTAGTTGTTTATCTCTTTGACATCTGATGGGAGGGCGTTCCACAGGGCGGGCGCCACTACCGAGAAGGCCCTCTGCCTGGTTCCTTGTAGCTTTGCTTCTCGCAATGAGGGAACTGCCAGAAAGCCCTCGGTGCTGGACCTCAGCGTCCGGGCAGAACAATGGGGGTGAAGACACTCCTTCAGGTACAAAAGGTGTAGCTTGCCATTAGAGTGGCTTGGTCACAAACAGGCGCAAGTGGGCAGTGCCAAGGTTAGTTAACCATGTGTTGAGATGAAGCCCAAACTTTGTTTCACCCCAGGTAAGTAGCAGCAGCAAGGCCAGCAGGCACATTTGCTTGGAGGAGAGGAGATCAGGAATCCCTTTGTTGGATCTTCAGAAAAAAATTAAGTGCATAATTCAACCTCCCCAAAGCCTTTGTAGCTCTAACCTCAATTCTAGTTTTCCATTGAAAGACCATAACCATTTTATAGCTGCAATTTTTTTTGGACATTAATTGTAGGAATTTATTTAACAAACATCTTGAAAACGGAAGAAGGCAATCCTGAATTTCTAAAACGACATGGGAAAGAACTTATCAATTTCAGTAAGCGGAGGAAGGTGGCTGAAATAACAGGGGAGATCCAACAGTACCAAAACCAGCCATACTGCCTAAGAGGAGAAGCTGATATCAGGGTAAGTAGGTTTTTTTGCTCATCCAGGTTCAGCTTCCTTTTAGTGGCCATGAGGAAATGCTTATACTGTAGGTTGAAGCTCCTTTGCTGACCAGGTTATTGTTCTGATTTTATTACGCCTGAATTTATTTTCAGCCCTTAGACTGACTCCCAACTCTACAGTCCTTTTATTTCTCAATTATCAACTTCTAGAGCATGTCCTCATCAAATAAGAGTTGATTTTAATCTGGTTTTGCTGTTCAACAGATCTGTTGATTCTGTGTTAATCTGAATATTTTGGGTTTCAGAAATTTTTTGAAAATCTGAATCCAATGGGAAATAGCATGGAAAAAGAGTTTGCAGATTATCTGTTCAACAAGTCTCTAGAAATAGAGCCACGTAACGTCAAGCCACCCCCAAGATTTGTGAGTATTTAGATTTCTCAGTTAATGTATGCTATAAAATACAGTTGGAGCGGCACAAACTTTTTAATAGAAAAAAGTAAGTAATTTTACAGTAAAAACTATCAGTGTTCTTCATATAAACAGTGTTTTTGGTTTTCTGTGCAGCCCAAAAAGTACACCTATTCTCTCAAATCTCCGGGTGTTCGTCCATCAAACCCAAGACCAGGCACCATGAGACACCCTACACCTCTGCAACAGGAGCCAAGAAAAATCAGTTACAGTCGTGTCCCTGAGAGTGAAACAGAAAGTGCTGCTTCTGCACCAAACTCTCCAAGAACACCTCTCACCCCACCTCCACCATCGTCCACTTCCAGCACCACAGATGTTTGCAGTGTCTTTGACTCTGATCCCTCCACCCCTTTTCATTCAAGTAGGTGCTCTAGCAAGGATTGGGCTATTCTTCTCCTTTTTAAGTTGTTTGGCCTGTGTCGCATGTGGGCATGTTTTCTGATACTCCTGTTATGTGCCAAACCACAGGAACTTGTTTGGTTGATGCTTGTATTTTGAAAACAGTTTTCTTAAATTTGATTGAATTCAAACCATGATTGAAAAGGGAAGACTGAGATGTACTGTTTTAAGTGAATGCCTTGTTTGCTGTTTGTACAGGGTGAGTCCTTTAGAAGAGGCCCCGTGGATACGGAGTACACATGTTCCACGGGACGTCTTTTAAAAGACTCACCCTGTACATGGCAGGATGCTAGTAACAGTGACAATTATTTTATTTTCTTAATTCATTTTGTTTCTTTCCTGGCCTTTATCAATCCATGGTCCAAGGGCATGTTAAAACATAAGATACAACACTAAGAATACCACAGCCATTGGCAGCTCTTTGGCTTAAGCTGCTTTGTTTTGTTTGTGAAAAGAAATCCTGATTCCTCAGGAACTTAGCAGGAGGAGGCTTATAGATAAGAGGCATACATTTTATATGCTGTATTGTACTTGTGTGTTTAGAATTTACTGTTAAAGTACTAGAAAAGTAGAAAAATTCAAATGAGATGGATAATAGAATTTTTCATACACTTTCAGGGTCAGCTTCTGTGTCTTCCATAAGTTTTCCAAAAAGCTCAGATGAAATTACCGTTCCCCCTCCTATTCCTCCGCGGAGACGTCCAGAATCTGCTCCTGCTGAATCTTCTCCTTCAAAGGTAATTTCACCGCATTTCTCTCTGCAGGAACAGTAAGATGAAAATACAGTGGAGAGGGAGAGCCTGCTGTCACTGCCACCCCCACAACCTTTAAAGACAAAAGACCACTAGTTTATTCCGCCTTTTAAAATAAATGAGCTTCAGATTTACAACCTAGTTTCATTTAATTCTTATACAAGGTGACAGCAAAAGTTAACATTCACTGGGGGGAAAACATTCTGGGTTTTTAGTGCTCCACCTATAATCTATAATGATAAATGAGTTTGACTTATTTTAATTTTAATGTAAAGGCACAGCATGAATGGGCTATTTAAAGCTGCTTCAGTGTTTCCATACCCACTCCTACCTCCCAGAGCTCCTGGAGCTCTGGTTCCTGCAGTTTCAGTTTTAAGTGGCTGTTTGAAAAAGGTAGGGATCCTGCTGCCATACTCACAACTAGCAGCTTTAAGAAAGTTAAAAAAAGAAGACCCAATAAGGTATGCACCTTCAAAAACAATGGGAGAACTAGTTTGGGTCCCATCCAAATGGATAACCTTTTTTTAAGAGGAAGGGAGGGGGAACAATAACAACTTTAGTAAAAAATAAAATTTCTGGTTGCCACTGGTAACCCTATTTGTTCCTGTGCTTATACGTTTTTGCACCTGGGAACACCTTTAGCGCAACTCTTTGTCTTTAGCCATTAAAGGGCTCCCATCTCCTGTGCTGGATCTCCTACCTATCCAGCCCGATTCTGTTTCCTCTTCCCATCTTTTGCTTCTGGAAGAGATGTGGGCAATAGAGAAGAATCTGACAACCCTCTCCTATTTCCTCCTCCCCCCTCACACACACACCTTCTCCTTTATGTGGGCATCCAGCTTTTGTCCTCTGTTGGAATCTTGTTGTAGGAGCACTCCTAGAAGTAAGATGAAATGAAAGCCTTTAGACCAGAGGTAGCTAAACCCTTCTGGCCACATCCATCCTCTAGGGGCCACATGCTAGCAGTGCAGCTGGCCATCCCACACACTCTTGTGCATACTCTCACAGGCAGGTAGGCAGGCACCTAGCCCCTCCTCTTCCATGCCGATCAGCTGAGGACTAGGTGTCATTGCCCCCGTTGCTCAAATGATCATTCCAGAGACAAATTTGAAGGGATGGGCAGTTGTCTCCTCCATCACAGCACTGCGCTTTGCACACCCAACTTTTTCTCTTTGCTGCTGCTACCAAAATTGGTGGGTTCTTTTGGGTAGTAGATTATGTCCACAACCCAAGGATTGGCCATTCCTGCTTTGGGCTTTCTCTAATCCTTTGAAGATAATTCATATTAGACGTGCTGTGTGGGTTCTTTCTACTCCGAAAGAGAACAACCTGTATTGGGTAACTCTCTCAACTCACCTCTGCAGGTGGAATTAGTCCAAAGTGTCTTCGCCCTCTTTTGCAAGGTACCGTCTTGGCATATTTGTTCCCCAGTGCAACATTGAGGTCTTTGAATTATGTCCTAACAAATCTTTATATTTCAGATTTCTTCTGCACATCTGGACAGCCCACCAGCAATCCCTCCTCGGCAGCCGACATCAAAAATCTATTCACCGAGATACTCGGTGCCAGACAGGACCTCCATCTCTGACCCCCCAGAAAGCCCACCTGTATTGCCACCTCGAGAACCTGTACGAACTCCTGATGTTTTCTCTAGTTCACCTCTCCATCTCCAGCCACCACCCTTAGGCAGAAAAAGTGAACTGGGCAACACTTTCTTTCCCAACAGTCCGTCTCCATTTACTCCGCCTCCCCCCCAGACGCCTTCTCCTCACGTTGTCCGGAGGCATTTGCCATCACCTCCTTTGATACCCCAAGATACGGACCTCCATTCTGTTGCTGGGCCCCCTGTTCCTCCTCGGCAAAGCACTTCTCAACATATCCCAAAGCTTCCTCCAAAAACTTACAAAAGGGAGCCCACGCATCCATTGATGCATCGTGATGGACCCCCTTTGCTGGAGAACGCCCACTCCACCTGAATTCTCCCTTGGGCTCGAGAGAGAATGCTTTCCCTGGTGCCATGTCTGTTGCTGGCAATAGATGCACTGTACCGTGTGGGCACCAAGGAGTTGAGCTGTGTTGCTCCTAACACTAAAGACTCTACGTTTGATATTTGGTGTACAAAAAGAAGAAGAAAGAATCTTAATAACAGGCCTCTTATCGTGAATAAACTGTTGCTGTTTGTTAGTATAGTATGCAGGGCCCTGTTCTAAAGTCAGTGGACACCTGAATGTACCCGAAATCAGATTTGCAGATCTCTTTGGGCCAATAAGCAGACATTGTGCTTTGTGTAACGTCCTGTGAGGGATAAAATGCATAGTCCTGTATTCATCTGTCCACCATGATGTAAGTTCTTGGAGTAAAAATATTATGCACTTTTTTAAAAAAAGAATCTCAAACAGGGAACTTGATAGTCTTCTTAATTTTCTTTTGTTTTATTCCCTGCTTTCAAATCATGAACTGGACTGTGAGGAAGATCTGTGGTACTGAACTGAACCAAGATAGAGCTAAGACATAGCACCGTACTGCAGTCCTGTTTACAAACTGTTACTAGTAATACATGGGTACCTAGGCTTCACCAAAGAGGTACTTTCCTCCTCCTTTATGAATATTATGGTGCCAGTTCAAAAAGAATTTTTTGCCAGTAAACAGAATGCCTAACTTTTAACCGCCTTTAAACAAATGAGATTTAAGTCTTATATGAATGACACCAATGATGCAAACTGCAAAACAATGCTATTGTCAGAGTTGAATCTGTTTCTCCATTTAGAAGACTGTTAAATCTAGACTAGGTTAGGTCTTCATTTTAAGGTTTACTGATAACCCACTTAATGGCTGGTAGTTCAACCTCTTTGAGACTATGCCATGAAAATGCAAAAGATGATCCGCTGGCCATATTCCCTAGTTATCACCATGTTTTAACTAGCAGTAGGTAGATGAATAATCAGCACCCATAGAATTGCCTTGTAGTTGCATAAATAAATCATATGTATATAGTGAATGTTGCATAAATATACTTGCAAATTGTTTTTAATTTAATTGAAATAAAGATACAGATATTTTGTCTGGCTGACATATATTAAATTATTGCATTTCTAAATGTACATTTCAGTTTAAAGCACTGAGGAGGAGACACATGCTGTGGTACACACCTCTCTTTCTTGCTCATTGTTTTAGTCTGTAAAGAAAAAATTTAGAAGAAATCCAAGGTTTGGCATGTGAAATAAATGTGTGTTAGGGGTGATTTGGAAGTGAACATCTGTGTGCTTAACATGGATCTCAAGCATATAATACAGTTCAGAATTCCAAACTCTGTTTAACTTCTTAAACCTTGAAACTGATCTTGACCGTGTCAGAAATGTTTGAAAGAAAATAATCTACATGAATATTTTGCCTTGGATTATCCATAGACCTGTGAATTGCGCTTCTGATTCTTGTACTGTGATAGTAATGCATGCCACTTATTGAAGATATTTTAATCCTTTCTACTACACTAGGACTTGTGAATGGTGCAGTATTGTATCCTTAGTTGCTAAGACTCTTATAGGATGTTTTCTCCTTGGCAAAACCAAAATACATTTCGGTAATCTAGAAAGCCATGTCACTGGAACAGTGATGGTAGAGGACCGTATCACCATGAAAGCCTACTGTTCTAAGACACTTCTACAGCATTATGTAGTGTGGTCTTTGCATTTCAGGAAAACGTTCATTTAACCTGCATTAAATGGATCCTTCTTAACATGTACGATATGCAGAAACAAAAGGGCATTCTGAGATAAAAAATTGTATAATGCTAGCCTATGACAAGTGTTAAGTTGAGCCCAGCTGAGGGTTAGAGATACTTTAAAATGACTGAACTTGCTAAGGGAAAGTTGAGAAAATGCTCCCTACTTAAATACATTTTTTTTTCTTGTAACACTAAAGGTAGTGGTAATGCTCCTGTCCATAAGAACTTTAAAATACTGCAGATTCCTACAAAGTGAAAGTTCCCTAATCAATCCACTCCAGAAAAAAGTGGGAGCGGGATTATAGTTTGATAAATCCATTTAGCATTTGCAAGCAGCAACATTTTGTACAGATCTGTCTTATTCTTGTTTTGAGTGGGAAAATGATGTTCACTTAATATTTCCAGCAGCCCCGTAGTTGCTAAGATTATCATGCTTGATACAACCCAGATACTTTGATAATTAAGCAGTATACAAACAGTTTAAATAAATAAAATACTTAATCCAAGATGAATTGGCTTAAGCCATTTAAGAGAAACTAAGTCATTTGTTCCATTGAGGCTGTCTGTCAGCTTCATGGTCTCTTATGGTAGCTGAAGTAAAATATTTAGGTCAGCAGAACTTATAAAAAGTGCAAATTTTAAATCTGTGTGTGCAAAATTTCCCCAAATCCCCTGAAGCGGATGTTGTACATGTGCAAAGTGTGTGTAGTTCTTCAGGCCTCTTGTTTAACATAATCAACTTTCATTGTGTTAAATGTGCTGTGTTTTTAAGCACTGAAAACGTTTGTTTTGATTAGAATTACTTTTTGCTCACTCAAAACATCCGTTATGCAGTTCATAGAATCATAGAGTTTTAGAGTTGGAAGGGACCCTGAGGGTCATCTAAACCAACCCCCTGCAATGCCCAATGTGAGGCTCAAACCCACAAACCCTGACATTAAGAGTCTCATGCTTTTACCAACTGAGCTATCCCACCTTTTGATGTTCTACAAGAAGGGGCGAGCTTTTTCAGAAGTAAACTTCACTGCATATTTCAAGATCCATCCCAATGAGTTGCTAGCACATTCCCCATAAAAAACTACTTTGTATAATTTTAGTACCTCAATCAAGACTTTGGAAAGTCACAAAGCAGGAAAGGAAATAAACTTTTTGGGGTCAAATATTTGTGTATGCAGACTTCTGACTTACATAGAACTCTTCACCAGACAATCTAAAACACTATTTTTCATTATCTGTTTGTATAGGAGTATAAACCCCATAGAAATGACATTACATAACCGAACATCAGGAAGAATGGAGAGATATCCAAGTACTGGTTATATAGAACCAAGTGGTTGACATACAGTTCACCCAGACTTGGAAATAAAAACTTGTTCCTCTAGCAAATTGGCTATTAGAGGTTGATAGTAAACTGCCTTTTCACTCTCTGGAAGTAATGTGCCAACTGCAGTATAATAAATAAAGTGAGAGGGAAATCTTGAGAGTCTGTAAGCAGGAAGTTGATGCCCATGTTTTGACCAGAGTGGGATTTTTTTTTTCATTTTGTCGTGTCTTGCTGCTGCTTGCTGTCATACACACATGCGCCTGTAAGTTGCTCAAACTCATGGGTGGGTTGGTTGGTTGGTTGGTTTTTCCATTTTAAACTCTACCTTAGAATTTGAGTAGGTTTGCAAATAAGTCGTGTCTGCTACATTTAAAATTGACTGAGATCCAAATCGGCATGCACATACTTGGGCTTTTTTAACCATCACCCCTCATACCACTGTAGGCGCTACCTCCATTCCCTGAAAAGCCACTCTGTAGGGTGAGATGCAGAATTAGCACCTGTGCAGGGGTGCCTGGAGAATTTTTGGGTGTCTGTTTTTTAAAAGAATAATAAGAAGAGGGAAGTAGTCTCCTAAGAAATTCAAGAAAGCATTCTTTTGTTCCACCATGACTCCAAATAAAAATTGGCCTCACTGCTATGACAATGGTAGGTGGCACTTAGAGACCACTGAAGGTTAGTAGTGTTCAGTGTAGATGGAGCTGCTTGGGGTGGTTTTGATTGGAGCTGGATAAGTTCCTGAATGGTTTTTGTTGGAACATGTCAGCTTGTCTGAATGTTTTCTCGTCATTGTGTCTTGCCTGCTTGCTGTTCAGTGTACAAAAAAAAATGCACAAATTAAATCCTTGCTATTCCCTACATTTTTGGTGGTTGAAAGGGAGGAGCTTGCTGTAATATAAAACCGGTTTTTAATTAACAGTGGGGGAGGGGAGAAATAAACAAGGCAACCTCTTTGGATTTTTTCTCTCTGGTGCAAGAGGTAACTCACATACAGCTGCTGTAAATTGTGCTCTTAAACTGATCAGTGATCACTTTCCATACTTATTGAAGAGCTAAATAATTTTTCTCTGCTAATGAAAAGTAAATGCAGGCCTATTGCTGATGAAAGGTATTAAGCCAAAAGCACTTGGGTTTTTTGGGATGAATTTTCATGCCTTTGCCATTAATTTTGTTACTTTAAAACAAAAAACCTTAAAGTGCATATTTTTTTCTGTCAACTGTGAGCAAATTCCCCTTTTGCCTTTAACAGCAAAACAGTGCATTAAGCAGTCAGTTGCTGCAGAATTGCACATCGAGACCTTTGTAAAACAGTAATGTACCCAGGCGAAAGGGGGGGGGGGACTTGTGCCAGATGTGTATGCAACTTTCAGTAGCTGCCAAATGTGCCTTTTAAAAAAATGTGGGTTCTTTTTTTCTGAAACACGGTAGATTCTCTTATTGGTCGCATTTCTTATTTGGCCAATTTAGAAACCAAACTTTCTGTTTCTTTGTGTACAGGTTTGTGTTTTTGATGAATTCTAATAATTTGTATATTTAAAACGTATTGCCTTTTGTTTAATGGCATGGATACTTTGCTAAAATGGTTGAGAAGCTATGGCAGTCCAATCCAGCTGCGTTAAGGTTGAAGTGGTGATATCCTAAACTGGCAAATCTTATGGGCCTATGTGTGTACCTAATCATGTCTGTAGGTCAGCTTTGTATGCTATGTCTGCAATGGTATTCAGATTGCATTTAAAGTGAAAATTAATAGTGGCTGTTACTTTTTGGCATTCAAGAGATCTGTTCATAAAAAATAAATAAAAATGCCTTACATATCCTATAAGTGTTTATCCTTGTATATGTAAAAACTTAGGTCTGTGAGCCTGCTGCATTATTTTAATTTTGTTCCGTGTAGTGTTGTCCTATAAAGATCATCCACAGTTAAGAGTATCTGGGTACCACGCAAAGGTGCAGATGCACTCCTAACACAGGAAGCAAATAAATTTACCACTGCAGAATAATTAAGTACGTAGGATGAGCTAAAGTTATACCATGCTATGCGAGTCTTGACAGTGTGGTTGCATTCTTCAGTAGTCTCGCTCCATCTGACCTCCAACTTGTTGCTAAACTGAGTATTTTGCTACGTTGCTGTTGCAGTAATCTTTCATACTTAAACAATTGAGGTTAGATAGGTCTGCAGGAAGAATGGATTTTCCTGGACATTTAAGCAATTTCTGCCTGGACACTGTTTTGAACTGCCAAATTCCGGCAATGTCCGGGAAATTCCGGATGTATGGCAATTCATCTGAAATACTTGAATACTTAACAGTGTCTGCATATGGAGATTCCTCCCACCACCACCCCAGTTATGATTTAGTCTCTTGTAGGCAACACAGCAGAAAAAATTACTTGCAGTTGGTTTTAATAATAGTGGAAGGATCATCCTTTGTACATCCAGTCTCCTGAAATGGCCTGTTTGGTGTTGGACGTGTAAGAAAATACAAGAAAATACACCTTGGAAATAGCCGTTTTCAAATATCTAAAGGGTTGTCACATGGATGATGGAGCAAGCTTGTTTTCTCCTGCTCCAAAAGGTGGGACCTGAACTAATGGGTTCAAGTTGCAAGAAATAAAATTCTGACTTAACATCAGGAGGATGGTAAGAGCTGTTCAACAGTGGGCAGGCCCCCTCAGAAAGTGAATTCTCTTGGACGTTTTTAAGCAGAGATTGGATGGCCCTCTGGCATGGATGACCCTTGAGTCTGGCATGGATGACCCTTGAGTCTACAATTCAATGAGAAAGCGTGATTACCAGTTTATTTATTAATCTGGTACTTGTTACTGCTTTCCTTGGTCAGTTGCACACACTTATCTTCCTAAACATCTGCATGGGATTGTGGGAAAATGATTGCTTGTACATGAGAGCATGAGCAAAGTTCTTATTGTTACAGGGTGATCTCATAGCTAGAAGCATCCTTGTAAAATATCTGGAACAAGGTGGATCCCTTGCTGTAAAACCTCTGACAGTGGAAAAACAAGGCATTGTGCTGAAGAAGAAAAACCAGCCCCTATTGACACCCTGGCTTGATGTGGTACAAAGGGGACTGGCAGGTATAAGTCCTGAATTAAAAGGAGGCGAGGTAAAGCCGGAGGTGGGATGGCTGGAGAATGCACTGGATCCCCTATTGTTGAGCCTGGGCCCGGGGTGGGCCCGACTGCCGGTTTCCCGTCGGCTGATTTTGCTGGTTCTGCTGAGGCGTGGCGGAGCGACACTGATTGGCCCAGTGGAAACCTTTTTTGCAAATGGGGCATTTTTTGCTCGGACGACATTGCTCTGTATTAGATCTGCACTGTGCACGAAAATGGCCCACTTTGCCACATCCAAAGCAGGTTTTATCCTTTGCGCTATTCATGCTCCAAGGATGCTTCTAGCTATGAGATCACCCTGTAACAATAAGAACTTTGCTCATGCTCTCATGTACAAGCAATCATTTTCCCACATGGGATATGAAGCCTTTGGACTGTTTCCAGTAGATACTTCTATACCTGTAACATAGGAAATTGACAGAAGCTTTTCTTCTTCCCAACTACTCTTAGACCTGGCTGTAAATCAGGAGTATAACCAAGAATATATAAATTGTAGCATGAGAAGCAGCTTTTAGGCTCATGTTGGGATGCTCAGCAGTGCTTGTTCAAGGTACAGTATTTGTATTCTCAAGCAATACCCTTGGTCTGAATAATACAGCAAAGTTTATTTGAAACAAAATAAATACATGCCTAGACTATTAAGAAACCAGTCAACTTCTCCTGGAGTTCCTCTCCCTCTTCTGAATATTCCCCACCACTTTTAAAATAAATTTGATTCTTCTGTAACATCTGTTTAGAAATTCAGATTCCACTGTAGCACCACTTTATATTTTTGGAGAAAGAACAGTGGAAGATCTGTTCTTTCAGCATCAATCCAACTGTATTTTAAAACAACAACAATGTTGCATCATTAAAACAGACTAAGTTGTAAATCAGTTATTGCATGAACTATACACACACACACTTCCTGGCTACTCTTAAATCTGAGCCGTCCTAGAGATGGCTGCCAGATCCATCTAGGACCATGCAAAGATGTTTCCACATTTTGCTAGCTAATTAAAATGGTTGGGGTGGGTGGGTGGGTTGTAAAATGATGTAGGAGTTCTTTATAGGTCCCTGTGTCCCACTTCTGTACTAGATGGTTTGTGCTCGCCTCCATGATGTCTACTAGGGGTGGTCACCTGACATCCCAAAACACATCAGTATACAGCGGTACCTTGGTTTTCAAACGCCTTGGTTCTCAAATGCCAAAAACCTGGAAGTAAGTGTTCCAGTTTTCGAACATTTTTTGGAAGTCAAACATCCAATGCAGTTGTTGGCTATTGTTTCAGGGGCACCTGCACCAGTCAGAAGCTGTGCCTTGGTTTTGAACATTTTGGAAGTCAAACAGACTTCTGGAATGGATTAAGTTTGGCGCTTTTGTTTTTGCTATTTCTTTTGCGTTTTTGTTTTTGAGGCTTGTTCGGTTAATTTGTTTTTGTCACTGTGTGGAACCCAGTTCAGCTACTGACTGACTGATTGATTGATTGATTGATTGATTGATTGTGTGACTGCAGAAATGGATAAAAGCAATACAAACAATGACTATCCTCAATGCAGTTAAGAAAAAAAATTAATTTTAATTTTTATCCTCTACATTACTGTTTTACTTATTTTAGTACAGTACATATTGCTTTCATTTTCTAGATCAATGGTCTTGTTAGATAGGAAAAATCATGTTAAATTGATGTTTTAGGATTTGTTTTTAAAAGTCTGGTATGGATTGATCCATTTTTCATTACTTTCTATAGGAAAGCGTGCCTTGGTTTTGGAACGGACTTCCGGAACGGATTAAGTTTGAGAACCAAGGTACCACTGTGCAGCCCTTATATCCTGCCTAATTATAATAAACATGTAGCAAAAGTGAAATAGCACACCTCTGGACTTTATACATAGAAGGTCCTGATAGAGCTTCAGAAATATTGTGACATATACATCAATGACATCATACTACAATCTTCCATAACCGTGAGGCCCTATTGATTGATGACAGGAATAAGTTAACAGTTGCGTGAGTGGCAAAATACCGTATTTTCCAGTGTATAAGACTAGGTTTTTCCCCTAACAAATTATGTCAAAAATTAGGGGGCATCTTATACACGGATAGTGCTGGGGCCATTTTCTTAAGTCTGAGTCCCCCAAAATAGGGGATTTCTTATACATGGGGGCGTCTTATAGACGGAAAAATACGGTAAGCTTCTGACCCCCCGAGTCAGGATAAAATACTAGTTCCTAAAAAATTCAGGAGTTGGTTGTTTCTTCTTTTCAAGTGCCAAAAGGCTGGTGTCTTAATTTTAAAATAAGCTAATTTTAAAATCAGATGTGTGTTTCATTTCTTTTTGAACAGCTTGCGGAAGGAACTGCGCAATCTCCCTTTCTGTTCTTGCCTTGGAGTGTGGCTGCTGAAAGAGGTTTGCTCATTGTCATCCCTATGAGAAAATCTGGTGTTGTCTTCTAAATGCATCTCCTGAAATGAAAAAACCAAGAATTTCACAAAGTTGTCCCACAAAAATTATAAATGGCATTAAACAAATACAGATATAACAAACCCTTGTTGACAAGCCCCCATGCCTAAAAGTAGAACGACAAAGGCATTCTTGCCTTTGCACACTTGTCCTTATTTTCAGGTCTGTTTTGCATGGAGTGCTTCAAAAAAGTTTCATGTATTTCTTACAACTGCTCCCTTTCTTTTCCCCATGCGAATTGGTACTTCCATTAGCCTCGACAACTACAGGGATGCAGGCACTAACTGTTTCATGAAAACTGGATGCTGAGAGACTGCTTCACTCCAGAGCTATTTATATAGTACCTAAAAGTCAGTGTCTGCATTCAGTATGTCACAACTCAAACATGGCCCAAAAGGCACGGCTATGTAACCAGAGACAGTTTTGCACCACAATGGCTCCGATTGGACTGGGGATTCAAAGCATAGCTGTCAACTTTCAGATCTGAAAATAAGGGATCAGCAGCCTCACCTGTCCCGGGAGGATATTTAACAATCCAGGATAGCAGCGGGAAACTGCGCTGGAATAAGGGAATTTCCCGCAAAAAAAAGGGAAGGTTGACAGCTATGATTCAAAGTAGGCTACACTATGGAGTAATGTATGCTGTGGGCCTGCTCTATGTTCACATTTTGTTCACAGTAAGAAAGTGGGCTGCTGAGATTTGTATTTTTTTCAGCTTTTCAACCCTGACTTCAAATGTAACAGTTTAAATAAACCATACACCGAGAAATCCACCTGCATCAAATATCTCTAATACTTTGGTGGACTCTCCTGCATTGGAGTTTTCGAAGCAGAGCTATGCGACCCCAGCGCCAACATCTGGAAGACATCTGAAAGCAGCTCTGTACAGTATCGCGAAGTTTTTGAATTTTTTTTAATATATATGTTGGAAGCTGCCCAGAGTAGCTGGGGCATCCCAGTCTGTTGGACAGCGTATAAATAATAAAATTATCATCATCATCATCATTATTATTAAATAGGATAACCCTATTTTCATTGGAGAACTGTTGGAGGGTATGTTAAGCTGCCTTGAGTCCCTTTCAGGGAAAAAGGTGGGGCATTAATTAATGATAATTGTTATGTACTGAAGTTCCCACCCTGGGCCAGCAGGGGGATACTGTAGATAGTTTTCACTCAGGTCCACATATGCAAATAAGGGATTGAAAGTGACGTTCAGTGATTGGATAGTTACAGAAAGTGTTACAGTTGCGTTGTGTAAGCAGGCTGACTGAACCCTTTGGTTCAGTTCTGTTCTGGCATCTGAATAAACAAGAGCTGTTTGAAAAATCCCTGTGTTGTCTGATATGTTCACCCACAACTTAACAATAATGATAATGATAGGGGACCTTCAGGTCACAGGTCTAACCCATAGCTGCCAACTTTTCCCTTTTCTTGCTTGGAATCCTATTTGGAATAAGGGAATTTCCCTTTAAAAAGGGAAATATTGACAGCTATGGTCTAACCCCCGCACTCAAGTGTGCCAGCTTGGCCCCACAACGGTGGGAGCCCGGGGCCATGGGTGCCATACAGCGTGCCTGGCCCTGGCATCGAAATTTGAATTTTCATGAATTTTGTGGGAACTCGGGGGACCCCCAGGGCCCGCCCTCGCTCCTCCCCCTCCTCCCCCGTCGCTTAGACCCTGGCTAGGAAGCGCCTTTGCCCTTGCCTTTTGCTCTCCTTACTTCCAGAAAGCTGGGCTGGTCGCCCGCTCCTCTCGGCGGCGGGAAGTGGTGCCGCTGGGAGCTCCGGGAGGCGGCGGAGGGGGCGCCGTGGGCCGGGAAGCCCCTCTCCGTCGGGGCCGGCAGGCGGCTGCCGCTGCTGCTGCGGGTGCTGTACAGCCTGGTGCTGGCGATGCCTTCCGAGCCGCCTCCGCCTCCGCTGCTGCGCGGGAACTCCTTGAGCGAGCGGCTCAGCTGCTTGCCTTTGCTGCGGAAAACCTCCCGCTTGTAGGTGCCGCTGGCCGGCGTCGGCGCCGCGCTCTTGGGCAGCGGCTGCAGCGTGCGCTCCGTCCTCCCGGGCTCGTTGGTGAAGTGGACGGGCCTCAGGAAGCAGATGTCGATGCTGGACTCGGACGAGGCCGGCGAGCACGCTTCGAAGGCGGGCAGGTTCCGCAGCGGCTCCACCTCCTCGTAAGGGTCGCCCCGGTACTCGAAGCCCTCGTAGTCCGGCGCGAAGCCGGAGCTGTCCTGCAGGAGGTCCGCCGCCGAGGCCCGCCGCCGGGGCCGCTCGCGGTTGCCGTCGGGGCCCGTCGAGGGAGGGGCGCTGCTGCCGCCGTACTCCAGGTCCGGGAGGGCATGCAGGGAGGCGGCCAGAGTTTTCAGGTCGTGCTCGCTGAGCTGAGAGGGCGCCAGGCCGTGCTCGGGCCGCCGCCCGTCCGTTTCCCACTCGCAAGGGGAAGCGCCTTGCAGGCCGTCGAGGCCTTGCTGGGGGCTCGCTTTCATGTGGGACCTGGAGTGCCTTGGAAGGGAGACCAATCAGTGTCGGATTTAGGTATAAGCTAAACAAGCTATAGCTTAGGGCCCCACTATCTTGGGGGGCCCCCGAAAAATTAAAGGGGAAAAAACAACTGGGTGTACATTTCCAAAATATAAGATAAAAAACAAATAAAAAACAGTGGTATGTCTAGATGCGAATGGCATCTGTTCCGGAGCACCGTTCGCATCCTGAAGCGAACACAATGCGCATGTGTGCGGGTCGTGATTCGTCACTTCCGTGCATGCACGTGACGTCATTCTGAGCTTCTGCACATGCGCGAGCAGCGAATCCCGGAAGTAATACGCTCCATTACTTCCAGATTGCCGTGGAGCACAACTAGAAAAGGTTTAAGCTGAAGCGACTTCAACCCGAGGTATGACTGTAAAACCTACATACAGCAACAGTGTTTTGTGTTGTGTAGTCTCCTATGATGTAAGTAATGGGCCCCCTGCTAGCCTGCTCCCTAAAATATCACTGGTTTGCTCATTTCTATATATAGGGTGCCTACACTCTGCATGAACTGGTTCCATGGCAACATGTGCAAATGGCTTTAGATATCTATTAGGTCCATAAATTACCATATGGCATATATTCAACACAAAAAACAGCAACAATTTGTTGTTGGCAAAGGACAGCTGGACATATAAAGGGCCCCATTACCTTCAGTAGCTTAGGGCCTCATCAAATCTAAATCCAGGCCTAGACCAAACATAAGCTTTTGAGGAAAGTTTGGACTGGAAACGCACCAGGTAGCCCCAGTTTTGGGGTCGAGAGCTTGCCCTATTTTATATACAGTGGTACCTCGTAAGACGAAAAACGCGCAAGACGAAAGAGTTTTCCGTTTTTTGAGTCGTTCCGCAAGATGAATTTCCCTATGGGCTTGCTTTGCAAGACGAAACGTCTTGCGAGTTTGTTTCCTTTTTCTTAAAGCCGCTAAGCCGTTAATAGTCGCTAAGCTGTTAATAGCTGCTAAGCCGCTAATAGCCGTGCTTCGCAAGACGAAAAAACCGCAAGACGAAGAGACTCGCGGAACGGATTAATTTCGTCTTGCGAGGCACCACTGTACTTGGCTGCATCGTGAAAGACACGTCGCAGCACTTCGAAAGCAACATAGAACAATATGGGAGCACCCTAGTCGTCAAGTGGTTTACAGGTAACTAAGCAAGAACCTCAACATTCTGGTCTTCGATGTTATGGGTGAGCACCAATGTTAGTTATCCTCAGAGCAGACCCTTTGATTTCAGTGCCTCTACTCTCAAGTCCATCCTTAATCTGGCTCCATCCAAAGTGCTTCTCAGCACTGCCAGAGTAAACCTCCCTTGCACTCTGCCAGCCTTTGGCACCTCACATTAGGGGAACAAGCCTCCCCCCCAAAAAAACCCCCACATTTCTGGCCATTCCTTTTATGAATAGTTTTGGATAGGTGCCTACCTCAGCCTGAGCTATTCAGGTACAAAGAGAAGTGGATGCAGTAATCGTTAAATACATACGGTTCTGCTGAAATTATGTGAAGTACAACAATAAAGAAGAGAGGAGTCCTAAAAGTGACCCAAAAATCTGTCCCACACACAGCAACCACAGTGAGCCGGCTGGGCTTAGGCAGCGCCAGTAATTCTGCCATGGAACCTTCCTATCCTGCAATAGGTTTACTCAGATGCTGCTGCAATGCCAGCGTTGTGTAGCGACCGGCAGTGTTGGGCTAGGACTGTGGGAAACCTGGATTCAGATCTCTTGGGCCAGTCACAGAATCTCAGCCTCATCTAAGCCATGGGATTGCTGTGAGGATAAACTGTGGGGGGCGGGGGGAGAACAAGGCACCACCACCACCACGAGCTCCTTGAAGGAAAGGTGGAGTATCAGTGTAATAATTATAAGAGCATTGCACTCACATGGCCGTTGTTCCAGAAGTCGGGGCTGATGGGAAGAGCTGCATGGCCTCTTCAGAGTGGATTCCGCTGTCGCGGATGGAAGTAGCGCTAAGCGTTGGAGACGCATCTTGGCCAGCGCTGGCGCATAGAGAAGCTAGACCTTTGTATAACTTTCCGAAGGAAGATCTAGTGGAATCAAGATATAATACCACCCTCAGTCAAACCATGAGGACCAGCTTTTAGAAAACGACAGCCTGTTATTCCCACGTTCATTGCAGCAGTGGATCATTTCAGTCATACTTGCGCTGTATTGTTTATACAGCTTTGTGATGTAATACCACAAATTTAGTTTGGGGCACACATTAAGCTTGTGAGAACTTCATTTTTCATTGACCGATTAGAAACATGTTCCTAGGCCTCATGGCTATGGAGTTACATTTTTAAAAAGCCAAAAATCTGAAGCGCTAGGGCTGACAATTCACTTTAGGAAATAAATTGTTTGCATTTTATGCACATCTTTACTTATAATACAGAAAGACTTTAAAACTTTCACAGAACTTCAGTGTATACGTGGCTTTAAAGGATTGAACAGCTGACAGGTAGTTAATTAGCTGCTCCCTCAGTCCATTTCAAAGGGTCATAATCATGAGCCAAATTCCATACAACACTTCAGCAGTGTATTATACCTCCTATAAGAGTATATGTTTCAAGCTGAAGAAATATACTGCTTTCTGAGGGTGGCCGAAACAACAACAAACAAACAAACCTCCACCTGCTGCATAGAAGTTAATGAAAAGCTAGATTTGTGCTTAAAACAGCTTTTAAGGCACTGAGAAAGGCGCAAGAAGCAACTTCTTCAAGGAACAGACTCATTCTGGTGTTGAAAGTTTGTTCTGAAAGTCATAGGCCATGTGTTCCTCAAGGAATAAACAGGGACAGAAAGTGTCACTGGCTGATGAACCTCTCTGTTCCCAAGCCTGTGATTCGCACATCGTGCTCATGCAAGGAGGGGCAGTTGCAAGGGAGAATGAGCGGAAACAAGGTCCAACCATTCTCTTCACGTGGTCCCACCCATCCAGGCCATTTCTGACATCTCTCGATCTCTCTCTCTATCTCACATACACCCCTGGACTCCATACCAGAAGTGATCCATAGCTGAGGGATAAATGATCAGGGAGGGAGGGTGGACACATACTCCAACTTTTCTTAGAGCAGAACTTGGCTCTTCTTTGCCTGCACCTAATCAAAATAGAAGGAAGCAGCCCCTTTTCACTCACTTTCTCAGCTTCTTCCGCTTCTGTATCAGCAGGTCTTCGTTGCACTGGAAAAGAAGGCTGTGGTGCGAGATGAACACTCGCAGGCGCTGTACACTAACCAGAAGGAGGTAGTAATCGGGGTGCTCCTGCTCCGTGTACTTCAGGATATTCTGGCACAGAAGGAGGAGAGCCACGCTGAATCACATCCTCCTCTCTGCCCATTTAGTAAAACAACATGAAACATCCTGAACGCTCTACACCAGGGCCTATGCATGGCTGTACAAAGGGTGCTGCAGTACTTTGGAAGGTTCTAATCATTGACTCATCCTTGTCACTAGGGAGTTCCTTCTACCAGCTTCCGCTGGTACACCAGTTGTGGCCATTTGTGAACAGAGATAATGTGGCCACAATCGTCCGTGCCCTGGTAACCTCAATATTTTAGCACTGAAATGCACTCTACGTGGGGTTCCCTTTGAAGTTATTCCCAAAGTTGTGCTGTGGGTTAAACCACAGAGCCTAGGACTTGCCGATCAGAAGGTTGGAGGTTCGAATCCCCGTGACGGGGTGAGCTCCCGTTGCTCGGTCCCTGCTCCTGCCAACCTAGCAGTTCGAAAGCACCTCAAAGTGCAAGTAGATAAATAGGTACCGCTCCAGCGGGAAGGTAAATGGCGTTTCCCTGCGCTGCTCTGGTTTGCCAGAAGTGGCTTAGTCATGCTGGCCACATGACCTGGAAGCTGTACGCCGGCTCCCTTGGCCAATAAAGCAAGATGAGCGCCGCAACCCCAGAGTCGTCCGCGACTGGACCTAATGGTCAGGGATCCCTTTACCTAAGTTTGTTATTGGTATGAGCTATTGGTATCTGAAGAAGTGTGCATGCACACGAAAGCTCATACCAAGAACAAACTTAGTTGGTCTCTAAGGTGCTACCGGAAGGATTTTTTAAAATTTTGTTTCAACTACGGCAGACCAACACAACTACCTACCTGTAACTAGAATCGTTTATAGTGTTAGGCATGTTGGAGAACCTGAATGAAAACTGAAATATGTTGCTGGTGTTTGCACCCATGTCCAGAATGGAAATACAGCAAATACAATTGGCATGCACTATTGTTGTACTGTTCAGTCTCCAAACAATATATAATTTAATATTTTAAAAAATGCATTGCACTTCCTTTGCATTATATAACAATAACAGAATTAATTAAGTACGTAATTATGTAAAATTTTGCCAAAGTGGAAACTAGATTAATAACATAGTTAACATAGCTTTTTTGTCAGAAGCCAAGCTGCAGCAGAACAGAAACAGCACTGCAATGCAATGGTTCTGGAGCAGAACAGAAACTGATGTCATCTTATATTCCTAACACTGATCCTCATTAGATCTTACCTGTAAATGAAGGAGGTATTCAGGAACACGCTGGACAATATGAAAGAAGAATATGTAAATATCAGACTTAATTTCTTCCTCAATCTGTCAACAAGAGAAGATAAAGAATAAAAGGTCATTTGTACTGAAATGTTTATATGCCACAATTTATAAGAACATCTCAAGGCAGTTTACAATAAAATCCATTTAAAATGCAGTAAACAAACATTCGGCATCATAAATATAGTCCAGAGTGAAACACAAGGGGTAAGAGCTCTTAAGTCAGTTGATCTCACAGCTTGGTATCCAACTAACGTGTCCTGTCAGCGCAAAAAAGTCAAGAGGGAAGACCCTCTTTACAGAATCTGTATGGGTCTGGATCAACACCAACATGACTAAAAACCTGCTCAACGCACACAGATGTGACAGTAATTCAAGACGCACCCAAACTCACCTCCTTCACAATCACCACATGGATCAGCGAAATGCACTCAGGCAAGTCTCTCAAGCAAGCAACATAATAATCCAAAAATCCGTTCTGAAAAGCAAATGAGAAGCATCTCTTGAGAATCCTTATGTGTGTGACAGACACATGGCCCCCCTGATTCCACCTGACTCTGTTAGATAAACACGGACCAAGGCAGAGATTCAGCACCGAAATGCCTCGAGGCAAAATCATGGATCTTTTCCACAAAAGGTGGAATTCTTCAATATTAACCTGTCTCTCCCCCGCAAAAAAGCATCTAAAAACAACTGCAAGAGATAATATAGAATCCACATTTCTCTGACCTGTTGGACACCTCAACATTAGGCTCTAAAGTTATAAGCCTGTTTGAGGGAAAAGTAGATTAGATATGATATGATATGATATGATAATGTAATGTGCTTAGTTCTTGAGGGAGGGGCGGCATACATGTACAATTCATTCCGCTGGTCCAAAATGGCCCAATTACTGCACTTCAACCATGCATTCCTCTCCTGCTCCCCATATTTTTTCCTCACACATGTACCTCATCGTTGGTTAGCTTGAGAAAGATGTCTCCCAGGATTCCTTGCCGCGGCCAGCTCAAGACTCTCTCCTGCAGAGCATGAAGTAAGTCCACATGCTGCTGGACCAAGTATCGAAGAGAATTGGGGACAAAACTGCAGCCAGGAAACAGCAGGAACGGCATTTTGAAGAGCCATTAACAAACAGAAGAAATGCACTTAAAAACACTACCCAGCCTGCTAAATATACACATGGCCGAAGCCGTGAGAAGGTATTCGAGAGACAATTCAAGGTGCTGATTTTGACTTAACAATGAAGTAGACTTGATGTTGGGGGGGGGCAGGAATCTGATGGGACCTCCCTACTTTTGTTTTTGTTTTTTTAAAATAATTTTTATTGAATGGTTTTATGTTACAAAAAACAATGCAGCCATACTACCACTAAATATAATTAAGAAATAAAAATTACATACATCGATATTTAGTTTCTTATTTGTTATTTACCGTCTTATTTCCTCCCAAACATTGCATACAACAACACACATATGTGCAGACACCCCCACACCCACACCCGCACAGAAAATGATAATAATGAAAGTAAATATTTTTCCCCTTTTATCTTCCCAAATCTTTTCTTCAACTTTGACTTCCTGTCAAGTCCCTTTGCATATGTTTTATCTTACATTTGAATGTACACAAAACAATAAACCTTTCTATATAATTTTTCTAATACATTCTGAAAACATAATAAATCCTTAATTGTAGTCCACCTCCTTTTAGTTCATTTATCACTCGAATGCTAGCATGGAGTCAAAACTATTCCAACTTTTGTTTTCTCACAACGTTGTAGACTCCTCCAGCTACTTTAAATTGGAGCAGTGGCACTGGTATTTAATCCTCTGTCCACCCCCACATCACCTTCCTGAGCTATACCCTTTTGGAGTGGTATTATACCTTCAGCAGAAAAAAAAACCTTCAGCGGAAACCTTCAGCAGAAAAAACAACTATTCCAGATGAGATCTGACTAGGGATGGATAAATTTGTCCATTTCAGTCCTTTTAAGGTTCTGATTTTCTCCACGCTTCTGCAGCGGAATGACTTCCCCTCAGGTATGTGTGTCATAACTCATGGTGCCTGTTTCACCCTTAACTGTGGGTCTAATAGTGGTCACAATGGCCTTGAGCAGGACAAGTCTGGTAGTGGCTGTTGAGCAGGAGGGCATGGTTTTCAGCCACCTGAAGCCACTGGAGACAATGCCTGCTGGAGCAGCTGGAGATGATCTCTGTCTGAAGAGGACAAAAGGCGCTCCATTATCAAAAAGAGAGCATGACCAGGTAAAGCAGCAAATGGATGCCTGGCTTAGGAAGGCAAGAACAAAGTTGAATGGAGAGGGAAGGATGGAAAGAGGAAAGGGCAGCAGGGATCCAAAACAGCGGCCAGCACATTTAAAGAAAAGCATCGTTGCCCAACAGTAAGTACAATTAGTAAATACCTTCTATCCTTGGAGTTCCTTTTCACGTCCTGCCCATACAACGTGGCTTTAATTTTGAGGACCTGGGTGAGGTTCACAACATACTTCCTTTCTGACTCAAGTAAGTCCAAAGCGATATTCTGCCTTTTAGCTTTGGAGAAACAAGGTGAAAATGATTTGGTGTTTCAAACGGGTTATTAATTATTGTGATTATGCACTCGTATCTAGACAAGGTGTCATTCCAAGAAGAAAAAAATCGAGCAAGCAGAAAACGAAGACCCAATTCCTGTATCAGTGACTCAGGGGCCAAATGTAGGCTTCCAGGCTGACTATGCCCATACCAGGCCCCTCCTCAGCCCTGCTCTGCACCCTCCTTGACTGCTTTTGCCTGGCTGGAATTTGCCTTTGCGATAATGCTCAGAAAGAGGGAAATAATTCCAAAGGAATGTGACTGCAGAGTAACGTTTTCACTGCTTCTTGCACTGAAGTACCACCAGCTTGGTAGCACCGTAAGAAGTCAGGAGCCATTAGGCTAGATTTCAAATGAACCCTGAGTTCAGAAGCTACTGCAAGGATTAGCCATTTCAAATCCTGCTCTACAGATTACAGCAATGATTTATTCAAATTCCTCAATAGTATCTAGACTAGGGGTAGCTCACCGGTGCTCCAACAGATATTGTTGGGCTGATAGGAGTTGTAGTCTAGCAATGAACGGAAGCCACAGGTTCCTCGTCCCTCCTCTGTAGCCTTTTTGCTTTCTAGCCGCTACCTTTATTCTCACCTGCAATAGACGGTTCCCGCAGCGCATTCTCCATTGAGCTATAGCTACTGGGACCTAGTTCCTTCTGCCTGTCACTCTGGTCCTTTGAAATATGTTCGCCAGCCCAGTCTTTACTGTCCTTGGGCTGCTTCCACACTGTGGATGATGACTGGCCCTTTGGCTGAGCATCAGCAGACGAGGAAGCTCTGAGGTTCTCTTCCATCTCCAGATTTGTACCGGTTAACCCTAGGAATTAGAACAGGTGGTCAGCAGGACCAACAGGCGCATCCTTAATGGCCACTTGTCTCATCAGGCTGGTCAAAAACCCATAGCAAAAGACGCTGGACTGCTGCGTGAAGGCTCTGAAACCAGTGCGCTCAATCGGAGCAAAATGGTGACTAGTCATGCTCTCCCCTCCATTGTTGGAGGCCGAATGACTCTGGGTATACCAGCAGGGGGGAATCAAAAGTGGGGAGGGTGCTGTTGCACTCTTGTCCTGCTTACGGGCTTTCCAATGGACATCTGGTTGTCCAACATAAGAGACAGGATGCAAGGCTAGAAAGGCCTTTGGTCTAATCCAGCAAAGTTCTTCTTGTGTTCTTATGTGTGCCAGAAGAGCTTAAAAGAGAAAGGAGCAATCTGGACGTAGCTTAGGAACGAGAGCAGGAGGACATAGGAAATTGAAATTGAAATACTTGATTGTCACTTGTACAACTTGTATACAGTGAGATTACACGATCACCCCCCCCCAGCTCTCTTAGTCTTAATTCCCCTCGTTTACTGACGCACACCCACCAAACCCGAAAGTCAGTTGCCCTGTTGTTATCTTTTCATTCAGCAGCCTAACAGCCCACGGATAGAAGCTGTTCTTTACCCTGTTGGTGCGACTAATCCTGCTTGTATATCTTCTGCCTGAGGGCAGGAGATCAAGAAAGTGCCGGCCAGGGTGTGAATCATCCCTGAGAATTTTCCTCACTCTCCTGAGGCAACGTTCTTCCGCTATTTCATCCAGCAGATTCACGGGACAGCCCATAATATCTTGTGCTGTATTCACCTCTGTAGGCACTTCTGTTGGTATTAAAGGGTTAAGAAGCTCTAATCAAGACGCTCTAGTCACTGAGCAGCTGGAGGTCGTTAACCTTCCTGGAATGTGAGTTTGTATAAATAGTCAACTCACTCGTGTGTTTGCCCCTTTTTTCCCCCCTTCCTTTTCTTTTGGGGCGTGTTTGCTGAAATGTGTGATTCTTCACCAGGGTTTTTTGTTTTGTGTAAATAAACCTTTTATTTGAGTTCCAAACCGCTTGCTCCAAGATTCCTTTATTGAAAAGATGCTGACTCTCCAGCCCTTCTTGAGCCGCTGTGCGAAATGCTCTGCTGTAATGGGACATTGTGGCATCGGAAGCGCACTGGACATATGATTAGCATTAAACTAATTAAAGTTTAATGGGACAGGTTATGGCTGTTTGTACGTCAAGAAGGAGATAAGGAGTGCAGTTCAGAGTGATTTATGCAAGGACTGGAGCGAAGACAGAAGCGGTTGCCGACAACGAAAGCCTTCAAAGCAGCTTGAGTCCTGCAACGTGCCTAGGAAAAGTTTTAAAGAGGCACTGCGCAGTTTGTACTCGCTGGAAGACGTCTTATTCCTCGAGGAGCCACCTCAGCAGCTGGGAGACGGTCTACAGGTCTGTGAGTATCGTTCCTAAGCCCCAGGGAGGATGGCAGAGTCCCAGGAAAGTTTTACTGTCCCATTTACGCGACTCAATGGGAAAAATTGGCAAGATTGGAAGGCTAGAGTAAGGGTTTGGTTGCAAGCGAAAGAGTTGTGGAGTTGTACTGAAGCACCGCCTTTACAGGCAGCTGCAGACGCGTCTGCAGAAGACAAAGCAGCAGCAGCAGCTTCTCAGAAACGCGACAGGAAAGCCCAAGGTCTACTAGTTTTGGCAGTGGGACCAGAGCAAATGCCTTATGTTTCTGAGTTAAAGAACACGCATGAGGTCTGGACGGTTCTGCAGCGGTTGAATTCCAGAAACACTGCGGGGGCCAAGATCCATGCTACAAGATGTTTGTTTGATTTACGTCTCCAACCGGGAGCGTGTGTGAAAGAACATATTGCCAAAATGGTGTCTGCCTTTAATCAACTAAGACAGCTGGGCATACCTTTCTCTATGGAGCAGCAGTCATACATTTTGTTGTCTTCTCTTGATAAAAGCTATGAGACTCTAGCTTTAACTTTGGAAGCTATGCCTTCATCTGAATTAACCCTTGAATACATTTCTTCTCGACTTGCTGATGAACAGGATAAAAGGCAAAGAGAAAGAGGTTTGTCTTCAAAGGGGAGTTATGCTGTGCCTAAGAGTGGGGATGCTGAGTTTGAGAACACAGTAAATGCTTTTGCAGCTAGACACTGTTTTCGCTGTGGTTCCTCTTCCCATTTAATCAGGAATTGTACACGTGAACCTGGTCAAGACAGCACCAAGGCCGTTACCCCTAGTTACCAGACAAGGAGTTCCAGGGGACGTCGAAGAAGAGGAGGAGGTCGTGGCTACTCCCACAGCACACAGCACATGGCTTCAGCAATGGCGTTGATGCAAGGGCGTGGCCAAGGCAGCAATCTACGCTGGTTGATCGACAGTGGTGCATCTCACCACCTGGTGGCACCATCTAGTGTCCGTTTGCAGAATTGCAGACATTTGCAAACCCTTAAAGTTGTGACAATGGCAGATTCAACTAAACGTTCCTTAGAGACCGTAGGCACAGTGTTTTTGAAGTGTTTGCAAATAGAAATTGATGCCTACGTGCTAAAGGGAATGAAGGGGTGTATTTTGTCTGTGTCAGAACTTGATAGAAATGGGTTTAAAACTGTGTTTGAAAATGGGGTTTGCACTATTTCAAAGAATAACGTATCTCTTTTGCAGGTGGAATGCAGAGATGGGTTATATTATTTTGAGACAAGTCCAGACGAAGTTGAACAGGTTCATGCTGGTTGTGTGAACTCGCCTACCCATAATTCTTGTGTTCATTTATGGCATCGCCGTTTGGGACATATTAACTTTCAGTATGTTAAAAGGCAACCTGAATTATCAGAAGGGTGCAAATTGAACAAATGTACTAAGTATTTGGATTGTACTGCATGCAAAAGGGCGAAGGTTCATAGATGCAGCTATCCCAGTTCAAATAGGAAATCTGACAAAGTATTCCAACTTGTGCATATGGACCTATGTGGCCCAATGCCTGTTGCTAGCATGGGAGGTTCGAGGTATGCACTGTGTCTCTCAGATGACAAAACAAAGGTTACATGGTTTTTTCCTCTCAAAACAAAGGCAGATACTGCAGAAACAGTTAAAAATTGGGTTCATGCAGTAGAACTTGAATTCGGTACTAGAGTACTTGCTTTTCAGACAGACAGAGGGTCAGAATTTACCGGGTCTGTGTTGCAGAATTTCTTTAAGAAAAGGGGAATTAAGCATTGTCTGTCTACACCTTATTCCCCCCAAGAAGGAGGCGTGGCCGAACGTAAAAACAGGGTTCTGCAAGAGTTGGCAAACTCTATGTTGTTTGATGCTAAACTTCCTCAAAGTTACTGGGCGGAAGCCTGGAAGACGGCTACTCATGTTCTGAACCGAGTATATAATTCGGTAATTGATACTACGCCATATTTTGCTTTATATGGGAAGAAGCCCAAAGTTAATTACTTTCGGGTGTTTGGATCTCAAGCCTATGTACTTATCCCAAAAGCGTTAAGGAAAAAGGGAAGTCCAAGGGCTAGGAAACTCATCTTTTGTGGGTACGAACCACATGCCAAATCTTGGAGGTTCGTGAACCCAGATGGGGACACTACAAGAGTGGTCCTCAGTAGGAGCGCTGAATTTTGTGAGCAATCCGGATGGACTCACTTACATGCTAACCCTGACATTTTGAGAGATGATTTAGGCATTTATGCTGAGAATGAAAGTCCAGAGGGTGTTGAGCCAGAAGGGGATGGTGCACATGGTTCAGATGCAGATTCTGACCAGGCACAAGGTTCTTCTCCTAAGGTAGAAAAGCCAGAATCTAAGAGTGTTCCAACATCGCCAGTCAGTAGGCCTAGCAGACAGCAAAAGCGAAGCAGGTCGCCTGCAACGCCAAGCCCAAGGGAGGTATCTAAACGGAGGTCTTTATCCCTAGAGGCACGTCCAGACATAAAGTCTGAGACAGATTCTGACAGCCAACGGTCAGAGGGGGCACAAGAGGAGCAATTGCACAGGTCAACACGTGCCACATTTAAGGGCAAGCCGCCAGAGCGGTTTAAGGTGACAAGTGTATACGTAAATATGGCACAGTGTGAGCCAGATAGCTATGTAGAGGTACAACAGCTTCCAAGCTCAGAAGCCGCAAAGTGGCAGGAAGCAATGGAAAAAGAGATGGCTTCAATGAAGTCTCTCGGTGTGTTTACAAGTACAGAGCTTCCAGAAGGGCAACAAGCTGTAGGTTGTCGATGGGTATATCATTTAAAGCCCACAACTACTGAGGAGTTGCAATATAAAGCCCGACTAGTTGCAAAAGGGTTTTCGCAGCGCAAAGGAGTTCACTATTCTCAAATTTATGCCCCTACTTCAAGATCGGAGTCATTAAGAATGCTTTTAGCCTCTTCAGCTAAGAAGGGAAATAAGCTGTTTCATTTTGATGTCAATGTGGCTTATTTAAATGCAGACTTACAGGAGGAAGTCTATATGACGCCACCACCAGGTTTTGAAGGAGACAAGCCAAACCAGGTCTGGCGCCTACACAAATCCATTTATGGGTTGAAACAGTCCGCCCGTAATTGGAATTCCTGCTTAAACGATGCTCTAGAGAGCATGGGGTTCAGAAAGAGCGCAGCAGATGCGTGTCTTTATCTAAAAGGCTCGGGATGTGAACAAGAAGCAGTCTTGATATTTGTTGACGATTTATTATACAGTGGAAAGGACGATAAACTTGCACAACAATTTGCCACAAAGCTTGGAGAAAGGTTTCAGATAAAATCACTAGGCAATGTATCTGTTTATCTAGGAGTTAAAATTCAGCAAGATGAAGATGGGAACTATTGGCTCAGCCAAGAAGCTAAGATCCAGCAGTTGCTGGAAAGGTTTAAAATGGACAACTGTGCTGGTGTTAAAACCCCAATGGAATTAAGTTACACAAAGGATGCTCAAACTGAGCAACAGGCAGAGTTCTGTAATCCCGGGGTTTATCAGTCAGCGATAGGCAGTCTACTCCACATTGCACAGTGGACTCGGCCCAATATAACATATGCTGTCAACATGCTGTGTAGACAAGCTGAAAAACCATCAATGCATGCTTGGCAAGGAGTAAAAAGAGTTTTAAGGTATCTCCAAACTACCAAAAGGTTTCGCTTAAAACTATCAGCAGAGGGCAGCACACAACTTGAATGTTGGGCTGACAGCAGTTGGGCAGATGCTGGACCAGATAGAAAATCAGTGTCAGGAATGGCGATAAAATTTGGAAATGCACTAATTGGTTGGAGATCAAGAAAACAATCACTTATAGCTTTAAGTTCAACTGAATCTGAGTTCAATGCATTATCAGATGTATGTAGAGAACTGGAATTTTATAAGCAACTGGTGCAAGAATTGTTTGGAGAATGTTCCCTACCTATCAGAGTGTGGGAAGACAATCAACCTTGTATTAAACTAGCTAAATCAGGTCAATTCAAGGCACACACAAAACACTTGGATATCCGTTATCAAAATGTATGCCAAAGTGTAAAACAAGGTTTAATTGAACTAAAGTATTGTCCAAGCCAAGAAAATCTCGCAGACGGTTTTACAAAAGCTTTGAGTCCGCAATCTCATAAATGTTTCTCTTCAGGTTTAAATTTGAATTAAGGTTGGTACAGCTCAGTGTTACGAGCGAGAGGGGGTGTTGGTATTAAAGGGTTAAGAAGCTCTAATCAAGACGCTCTAGTCACTGAGCAGCTGGAGGTCGTTAACCTTCCTGGAATGTGAGTTTGTATAAATAGTCAACTCACTCGTGTGTTTGCCCCTTTTTTCCCCCCTTCCTTTTCTTTTGGGGCGTGTTTGCTGAAATGTGTGATTCTTCACCAGGGTTTTTTGTTTTGTGTAAATAAACCTTTTATTTGAGTTCCAAACCGCTTGCTCCAAGATTCCTTTATTGAAAAGATGCTGACTCTCCAGCCCTTCTTGAGCCGCTGTGCGAAATGCTCTGCTGTAATGGGACATTGTGGCATCGGAAGCGCACTGGACATATGATTAGCATTAAACTAATTAAAGTTTAATGGGACAACTTCCTATCAGATGATGTCAAACCAGCGTGATGCAGTATGAAAGGAATATGGTGAACGGTTCTAGAGCTCCACTGCCACATCTTGTGGTAGTGAGTTCCACAAGTCAATAAAGGACCCTTTGAAATCACCTTGCCATTACATGTCTCTTAATAATTGGTAACAACAGTGGAGCGGCAGGGTGGCCTTCTGGCAGCTGCATTGTGTTCACCATGACAGGGAGAGGGCAGGGCAGGGCAGGCTGACGGCAAGGTCAGGGGAGCTCTGGATGGGCAGAGTTGCTCCCCTGCAGGTGTGTTGCTGCACCTGCAGCATACTGGTGCTGCCAACCCAGTGCTCCCCCAACCTCACCACTGCCCTGTGCCCCCATTCTGGAGAATGCTGTGCTCCCTCCTCAAGTACCACTTGCTGGTTAGGAATATCTGCCAAAGAGGGAATATTTGGGAGCAGCAATTGATTAACAACAACAAAAACCACCCCTCCAAGTGCACCAACCTTTCATGCTGCCTTCTCCTAGTCCCATGGGCCTGCAGTCAGAGACTAAGCAAGAACAGGAGAAATTTTAGTTATTTGTAAAGGAAGATGAGTAAAGCAAGCTTCACCTAGAGATCTAAAGTCAAACACTGAGGAAAGTGCTTTGAGGGTTTCTGGTTTTTTAACATTTAAGGCACTGGAAGAAAAAAGGGTGGTTGTTGTTTTTTAATGTAGTCTATGCCATTACTGCCATCTGACTGATAGTTCAGTCAAGTAGAACATGAGACTCTTCATCTTAGGGTTGTGGGTTCAAACCCCACATTGGGCAAAGAGATTTCTGCATTGCAGGGGGTTGGGCTTGATGACCCTTGTGGTCCCTTCCAACTCTATTTTTCTATGATCCTATGATCTGTGGTTGCTTACAAATAACTCATTTTTTCTCAGGATATTTTTATTTTTTTACATAATGTGCTTGCTCAAATATTACAGAGGATTCCGTGCTGCTTCCAGGAAGGTCATTCCGACCACTGCTGAATCACTGTCTCTCCCTTATAAACAACAATATATTGTCCTTTTTCTGTGTACAACCTGGTATTTCCCAATCAGTGGGAATGATGCAGCTGCAGACATTTGCAGCTCAGTCGCCATTCACGATAACCCATGAGATGGGTGTCCCTTTATAACCCCATTTTTAGTTTTTCCTTAATTACCCCTAACACAATGGACTCCTTAATTATCCCTAACATTTCTGTCTCTGTTTCTCGTTTTAATGAAAGGGAGTTATACCACAATAGCAGGAGCAGCTAAACCTTTGGCCCCACAGAAACATTTGTAAATGGGAAAAACCATTCTGGGCACTGCACCATCTGCGGAAGACGCCTTTACCTGCCGAATGGCAAGGTAGGATCTCATGGAAATGAAAGATTTCAGGGGGGGAGAGGGAGGAGAAGGTGTTAAAATATTGTAAGCTGCCTTGTGCATACAGGATAGGGTAGGGTAGGGTCGATCAAACAAAATAACTACCTTTCTCATACGTTGCATTATGCAACAGCTTTACAAAATCTTCATTAATCAAAACTGGCTCCGGAAGGTTTAGTGATCGAAAGGGACTTCCTTGTAGAGGTGTAGGGACTGTTTGTGACCCATGCTCCTCCTTCTGTATTCTTCTGAGGCAAAAATAAAATAAAAGCAAGACTACCAGAGCATACATTTGGGAGACACACATTTGTTTTAAGGCATAAGAATTTACAAAAGTTAAATGTAAAAACAAATAAGATATCTCTTGTTTCAGACACACTGTCACAATCTTACGTAGTATATTGAAACTAGAATTCTATGAGTAGGTCACGAAGAGGGGGAAACATAGCAAGGGCAGAGCACAGCTTGTTTCTGACACATTAGCATAAGGGAGGTAAGAAAATAAGGAAAATAATCAAGCAGAGGCTCGGTACTTCTTTCCTTTTCTTGGCTGGGGCTACTACTTCATGCTAGCAGTTTTAGTTATAATACCTCTTTGCAAGACTGTTTGCATTTCTAATTAAAAGCTAAATGTTGTGTTTCTGCTGGTTGAAGATCTTTTGCTAAAGCCCAATGCATTTTACAACTTGAATTTATTATATAAACATCTATTCCTTCACTGTCAGTTGACCCGAATAAACTGGACTTTCTGAGGGGTATGACTTGGGGGACTGCCAGGAGGAGCTGATGCACTCCAAAAAATCTACCACTGGGTGTCCCTACCACGGGGGGGTGGGGGTGGGGGAGAGAAAACCAGTGCTATGAAGTTACACAGGGATTTGAAGAAGGTTTAGTCTACAGTCACTTACTTTGCTTTCAGCTTGCGAGATTCTTTCCGCTTCTCCTGCTGCAGCTGTTCAATCTTCTGCTGCATCTCCTCCTGCTTGGCACTGATTTCCTCAATCATGGACTTGGCATCACTGAGCTCATCCTGATTTAAAAGACAAATGATAGCAACATATGTTAAGAACAGTAGATCTTTTCCTGAAGCATCTTGAGCATACAAGTGCATGTGCAGAATTGGGGTGCAATAGCCTAACCTTAAGAAATGCAAACAACTATGGATTGATTGATTGATTGATTGATTGACCTGTTGTTGTTGTTGTTGTTTGAAAAAGTGCTGTTATTCTCACTGAGGCTAATGAATGGCCAAACAGAACAGTGTACCTGTGGTACTTAAGTACAAAAAAGAGTTGTTTTCATATATCTGGAGTCCTTTCACCTCATAAAAAGTGAGGGCAAGTTTAAAATTAGAGAGGGCAGCTAGCTTGCAGCTTGCTTCTTCTATTGCCCTGCATGAGACTTGTGCTTTGCCCAGTCTCATGCAGGACAAGGATTTAGGAGTCAAGGTTTATGACGGTGAGGTATAGCACCTTGGTAATAACTAATCTGAAATAACACAAGGGAACAAAATCAGACTCGATTGCTGCAGATGGGAAGGTAGCCCATCAAGGAGATGGAAAACTCTGACCCTAAACCTCCACTGCCTTGTGGGATATCTTTAGGAGAAGAAAAGGCTAAGGAGTAACCAGGGGTCAGCAAACTTTTTCAGCAGGGGGCCAATCCATTGTCCCTCAGACCTTGTGGGGGGCTGGACTGTATTTTGGAGGGGGGGAAATGAATGAATTCCTATGCCCCACAAATAACCCAGATATGCATTTTAAATAAAAGGACACATTCTGCTCATGTAAAAACATGCTAATTCCCAGACCGGACCAGATTTAGAGGGCGATTGGGCCGGATTCGGCCCCGAGGCCTTAGTTTGCCTACCCATGGAGTAAACCCTTCACAAATCCAGAACAGAGTCCCTAAAATAGTTGGACGGCGCCTTGTATGCCTCCTTCTGGCAACTTCTGCAGCTAAGCTGGTGCCAAGCATATTGCTCTGCTTTCCTTTGGACCACATCAGTGAGGCCGGAGGTGGGAGGTGTTATGTACTGGGCCAGCAGGGGGATACTGTAGATAGTTATGCAAATGAAGGATCGAAAGTGACGTTCTGTGATTGGATAGTTTTAGAAAGTTGCAACAGTTACATCGTTCTGGAGCTCTATATAAGCAGGCTGACTGAGCTCTTCAGTTCAGTTCTATTCTGGCCTCTGAATAAACAAGAGCTGCTGAAGAATCGCTGTGTCGTCTGATATGTTCGCCCACAACTTAACAGGGGGGGGGGTCATCTGGCCAGTCCAGGACCTCCATAAACACCACCCAGGCTTGCACCCCCAGGCTTGCACTGAAGGTCATTTCGGTGATGTTGACACTGCGGTTTGACTTTACCCCCAAAAGGAACACTCCATTGTCTCTCGAGACGGATGGATACCAACAAGAACTTAATATGTTCAGAATACATTGGGGAATATGCCTGGCAGTAATTCATTTACTGCAGCCAGTATTTCTGCATTCTGCATGTGCTAGATGTCACGAGGCAACACTCTCTCTCTCTCTGCTTCAAGCAGGCCTAATTCTCTCCCTTGAAAAAGGGGCTGGTTGTCAATGGACACAGCCTACCTTGAAGCAATTAAGAGAGTTCTTCATCTCTGCCACTTTCTCCTCCATGGCACAGCGGCAGCTTTGGACCTTCTCCTCCAGAGCATACTCTCCATGCTGGATCCTTGATAGTTCCTGCATTGCTTCGGTGAAACCGGTTTTCAGCTCAGAAGCCAGAGCCTGCAACTAAATGAACCAGAATTCATAGCCATTGTTAATGCTGCAGAAATGGATTACATAAGAACAAATAAAACTGCTTTATAGAATATATTCCCCTCTAACTCCATACTGTCTATATTTACTGACAGCAGCTCTCCAGGGTTTTCAGGACTGAACCGGAGACCTTTTGCAAGCAAAGCAGATGCCTTCTAACCACTGAGCTTATATTCCCCCCAGACCCTTTGTTTTTTTATAAGAGATGCCAATCTTCCACTTTAACCTCAGATTTAACCTCTCTCCTCCCTACCTGTGTCTCTTTCTCCTGACACTTGAATACCTTTCCACCCTGATTTTACTCACTGGTTTTTATTTATTCTTTATTACATTTCTATCTGCCTTTTCTCCCACAGGAGACCCAGGTGACAAACACACAAAAGAAATCATTACATGTTTTAAAACTGTGAAAGCATCTTAGAAACAGCTCCAATACAGATGCAGTCTCTACTTAAAAGGCTTGTTGGACGAGGAAGTCGTCTCTTTCAACAGGCACTGAGAAGTCAGTGGAAAGAGAACAGGGGCATTACGTTCAAGACACACTTGCTCATCTTGCCTCTTCCAAAATTAGCCTCTTTCCCTTCTTCCTGTACTTTCTTCCATAAATGTGTCTTGTCTCTACCTTTAGATGCAATTCTGCATGCAGGACCTGCTTCAGTCTTTAATTTTTGTACGCTGCCTATATGTTTAAATAAACAGCAATATTATTAAATAAGCTCTTACCGACAAGCAATATTATTACGTTTCCCCTTATTGCTTTTATTTCGTTCTTTTATTGGACGGAATCCTGTTTGCTTTTTAAACATACAAACAGACTATATCTGTTCCTAGACCGATAAATAAACAAAGCATTGATAATGTCCTCCATTGAGGAAGCCCTGATCCTTGGACATTCATAGCACGTTCCTTCCAAACGAATACCTTAAAGAACCTGGCTCCATGTTTCCAAGGCTATGAGGACCAGAAAGAGAACCATTCCGCCCTCCCCCCCCCCCCCCGTAATCTGCAAATGCTAATAGAGATCTCCTTAGATCTTGACCAGGCCTGTACCTCTTGTGAAATACAAAGCCAAACATGGCAGACACCTGCTCTTGCATAGGGGGAAGAGAACTTCTTTAGCCTAGGGGGTGGAATCAGATTTTTATCTAACCCACCCCATGTGGGCCAAGTTTGCTTGGTGGGTGGAGCTGCCCACCTGTCAATCAAATCACATCACAGTGATGTCCAATGACCATTTTTTACCACAGGGGTCTTTGGAAGCTAGGGTTGCCACCTTTGGTCGGGCAAAATATAGAACAGGTCAGGGAGAGGGGGATATTCTCAGTATTTTTGAGCCCCATAGGCATTTCCTAAACAGGGAGTTTATCTTTTGGAAGTATGATCCGGATATAAAATCTGGAAGTCCTCTCAGAATATAGATAAATCGGGGAATAATATTCATTTTGAGAGCATTCACCTTTCCCCAAAGGGTAAGGATGAATGACTCCCACTTATCAATGTCTAACTCTCTGCACTCTTAACAAACTACAGTTGCCAGGATTCCTTGCAGGGAAGGCATGACTGTTTGAAGTGATATGATACTGCTTTAAATGTAAAATGCAAATGTGGCCTAAGACTTCATGAAAACAAAACCAGAATGTAATATTTATTCCAGATTATTTAACCCCATATTGAAGAAGTGTTAAGTATCAGAGCACCTTGCACTGTTGAAGTGCCTTTTCAATGTCAGATATTTTGGGGAGCTATTAATAGCATTAAGGTTTTAAACCAAGTCTCTGTTTGGCTAGTCTGATGTGTTATGATTTTTTGCATAGAGTTATCAAAAGCCTCGCTAATTCCTTAAATGTTTGGGATTATTCAGAGCAAGTTGCTCGTTTTTACCTGGGCAAGCTGTGTTGCAGGGTTAATCACTGGCACAGTTTCAGTTTCTCCTGTGGGAATAAAGAGCTTCAGTCAATTAACGGGACTTATTAGGCTTGCTATATATAAAATGGGGGCATAGTGATTTGCAGTCCACTTTAGGTGGAAACCTGTCTCTTTTCTGGAACACAGAGTCCTGCTTTGAAGCTGCCACATTATAATAATTTTGCACAAGCTACCACAATTACAAGCAGAGGAATTTCAGCACTGAATTGTACCAATGGTTCAGTTTCACGTTATAGCTATGGAAAGCTATACATGTGCTATATATGGTTAGTTATGGGTTTAAACTGTGAAAAGCTATGGAATAACTGATTGTGTAGTGTGATAAGGAGGAGGAGTTTGGATTTGATATCCCGGCTTTCACTCCCTTTAAGGAGTCTCAAAGCGGCTAACATTCTCCTTTCCCTTCCTCCCCCACAACACACACTCTGTGAGGTGAGTGGGGCTGAGAGACTTCAAAGAAGTATGACTGGCCCAAGGTCACCCAGCAGCTGCATGTGGAGGAGCAGGTATTCAGAATCAGTGCTAGCATAGCTAGTAGCCATTATGAGCTGTATCCTCCATAAATTTGTCCAGTCCTCTTTTAAAGCCATCCATGTTGGTGACCATCTACATAACGATGTGCTGCATATCTATTCCATAAATATATTAACAGCAGTGTTGTCCCAAGACACTGTTGAATGCCTTTCCCCCTTTACTGTGATCCATGCGACGGTCACCTCCAGACTTGATTATTGTAACTCGCTCTACGTGGGGCTGCCCTTGAGACTGACCCAGAAACTCCAGCGCGTGCAGAATGCCGCGGCGAGACTCCTTATGGGGTCCTCGCTGCGAGATCACATTCACCCGGTGCTATACCAGCTGCACTGGCTCCCGGTGGAGTGCAGGATCAGGTTTAAGGTGCTGGTTTTAACCTTTAAAGCTCTATACAGCCTAGGACCCTCGTACCTACGGGACCGCCTCTCCTGGTATGTCCCACGGAGGACCTTATGGTCTTCTAACAAAAACATCTTGGCGGTCCCAGGCCACAAGGAGGTTAGGCTGGCCTCAACCAGAGCCAGGGCTTTTTCGGCCGTGGCCCCGATCTGGTGGAACGCTCTGTCACAAGAGACTAGGGCCCTGCGGGACTTGACATCTTTCCGCAGGGCTTGCACTACAGAGCTGTTCCACCAGGCCTTTGGCCAAGGCACAGTCTGACCCCCTCCTTTGGTAATCCTCACAGAACTCTAGCCCAGTGGTTGCCATTCATTTGATTTTGAATTGATTTTAGAATGAATTGATTTTAGTATTGTTGTTAGCCGCTCTGAGCTTAGCTTTGGCTGGGGAGGGCAGGATATAAATAAAATATTATTATTATTATTATTATTATTATTATTATTAGGCCTAACACTCTATTTTTTTACAAAAATAAAAAACCCTGCACGATTGATAGAAGAAAGGCATCATATAAATGTAAGGGAGAAAAGGAGCAGGGAATCATTTCCTGCCTTCAACTATAATGTAATAATATTAGGAGTGAGAGATTTCTTTTTGGAATAATCCAGGATCTGTTTTAGCTAGAAGTGGTGCTGGACTTCTAACTGACCAATGTGAATCCCACCACATCAGCCCAGAGAGTACGTGTGGGCGTGTGACTCTTCAGTAGTGCCGTTGTTAACGATGGCACCTCCAAAATGGTGGCTCACATATGCAGTGACACCATCCTGGATGAGTTGCCAACATGGCTGATAGGTTCCTCAGTCACAAATTTAGGCTGCAATCCCAAATGCTCTCACATTTTTTGAATCAACATGCATAGGGCTGCAGTGTTATAATGGAGTTTACTACCCAAAATTTGCCACATTTGGACCATTGGCATGATCCAGCAAGGCTGGTCTTCTATTCAAAGAGATCCCCATCCCTTTTTAAAGAAAAGATTGCTTCTATCAGTTGGCTTTCTTGAATCCAGTTTATTATTTTGTTTTTGCTCACCTGTGAACACAACTCAGTGCTTCTAGAACCTTAACAAACCCCACTTTACTGAATCCTGGAAATTGTAGTTATTTTGGGAGGGGGGGTCTAAGAGAAGCCCAACTATCCTCACTAACTTACAGTTCCCAAAATTATCGCAGAGAAGCCATGACAATAAAATACACGTAAAATGAAATCTAGATCTGGCTGTGTGTACAGTGGTGCCTCGCAAGACGAAAAGAATCCGTTCCGCAAGTCTCTTCGTCTTGCGGTTTTTTCGTCTTGCGAAGCAAGCCCATTAGCGGATTAGCGGATTAGCGCTATTAGCAGGTTTAGCGGATCAGCTGATTAGCGGCTTAGCGGATCAGCTGATAAGCGGCTTAGCGGATCAGCTGATAAGCGGCTTAGCGGCTTAGGATCAGCTGATAAGCGGCTTAGCGGCTTGGGAAAAAAGGGAGGAAAAGGAAAAAAACCCGCAGGAACTTGCAAGACATTTTCGTCTTGCGAAGCAAGCCCATAGGAAATTCGTTTTGCGAAGCACCTCCAAAACGAAAAACCCTTTCGTCTAGCGGGTTTTCCGTCTTGCGAGGCATTCGTCTTGCGGGGCACCACTGTAATTATCCACCTTCAGGAAAGGTGTGTGGGTATATTGGTAGGGTGGGGTAGGGGTTATTATTGAATTTGCCTTAACTGTGCATGAAATCTGGTTGCCTTTTACTTAGGACACTGAGACCCTGAGGTGATACAGCCTGCCTTTCATTACCTTAAACCTCAGAGGGCCTGGGTTTCCTTAGGAAAGCAGGACACCTCTGTAACTCTTTGCTTACATGCTGATGCCGTCTTTCAGTCAGAGATGAAGTAATTTCTGAGTGAGAGGCAGAAGTAGGAGACAGAAAACAACAGTTTATCTTTCTACTCCTCTTCCACAGCTGCTATTTAATAAATAAAGGGGGGGGGGGACAAGCTTTCCGTATCACATTTAGTTTGACCCTGACTAAATAAAAAGTAAGACACGCGAGCCGCTGCTCTACCATAATAGCACAAGAAAGGCCTCATGAATTAAACACCTGAAAAATTAAATCCTTCACTGCTGATCATTTTTAAACACCTGCCCACGCCAAGGGAACACACAACACGGATGACAGGGCTGGGTACCAGTTTTGTCTAACTCTTCCTGTGACACCAAATGAGCACTTTTACTCCTTGGAGGGCCTCAGTTAATTCAAAGCATCCTGAAATTAATTTCCACTTCAGCTAGTACTAGGGAATGGGGCTTGCAGGATGCACAGTTATAATCTTATATAACCGCTAAAAAAATAAGCACCTCCTGTTCGTGCCTCCCAGCCGTTTCCTGTGAAGCAGTGCCATTTAATTCTAGAAATAATGCTCCTTTTTCTCAAAGAGAAATTAGACCCTGCCATGCTTACAGCTATACCATGTCGTTAGCATTCCGTTTGAAAAGTCCAGTGAGGTAAGACCAACAGCTACGACTGTTCATTGGGTCTATTTTGACATTTCCATGCATAGCACTACAAAGAGCATACAGGCCTGTTTGTGGCACATGTGAATATTGTCATATAAAATGTACATATCTAGCCAACAGAAGCATGACAATGCAAATGATTTTCCTGCCTCTTCTAACTGTTTTGGGAATCGCCACAAATTTAACTTACTGGGGTTGGAGGGGAGCAGAAGTTTTGAGGTAATTATACTGCTTTGTCTGCAATAGGTGTATGTCCCAGACCCTTCTGAAATTCCATAACTTTTCATACCACAAAAGTTCTGGGATTTCATTTTGCTTTTTGTCCCACTTTTGTTACACTTTAGGGAAAGAACGACCTTCCAGACAGGAGGAATCCAGTAACATTGGGGAAACAATGCAGAACAACTAATAAAGCTGAATGAAGTGTGGATGGTCCAGTTTAAATCCACTGCTAATGTGCCATTATTGCATCAATGGCATTTGTGATGGCCTGGGACTCAGACTCAGGCTCGGACTCGGAACCGGAGGAGTCTCAGTCCGCACCGGATCCTCTGCTTCAGGCGGCATCTGGACCGAGTCTGGGGCTGGATTCTGAAGAGTCCCAGTCTGCACAGGTTCCCCTGCAACAAACACCAGCTGGGCTGAGTCAGGGGCCTGAGCCTGCCCTGGCTCCAGATGCAGGGATTACCTCGTTGCCCTCTGCTGGGCAATCACTTACAGCTGCTCCACTACCGGTTGGGTCAGGGGAGGCTGAGGCAGCCTCTGGATCTAGTAACCCACCAACATCTTCTGAGCTGCAGATACAGTGGTACAGTGGTACCTCGCAAGACGAATGCATAGCAAGACAGAAAACTCGCAAGACGAAAGGGTTTTTGAGCTGCTTCACAAGACGATTCCCCTATGGGCTTGCTTCGCAAGACAGAAACGTCTTGCAAGTTTGTTTCCTTTTTCTTAATACTGTTAATACAGTTGCGACTTGACTTCGAGGAGCAACTCATAGCATGCGGTGTGGTAGCCTTTTTTGAGGTTTTTGAAGACTTTGGTGATTTTTGAAGCTTTTCCAAAACTTTTCCGACACCGTGCTTCGCAAGACGAAAAAAATCGCAAGACGACAAAACTCACGGAACGAATTAATTTCGTCTTGCGAGGCACCACTGTACTGAGATCTGAGAAGGAGAGACCCGAGTACTCGCAGGAGGAGTGCTTGCCTTTGGGCGAGACAGGGAGGTGAGTCACTGGGGGATCAGGACTGGCCGTTACCCCGACAGAGATAAAAGGCTGCTGGACCCCGCCCCAGGTTGCAGGAGCAACACTGCTGCTTGCTGGAACCTGCCTGAGACCCTGTGCCTGACCTAGTCTGGTTTCCTGCCTTGGCCCTGTTGGACTGACTTCTCGTGGAAACCCTGGATTCGGGACTGGACCTGGACCGTGTAGCTCGGGTTAACCCCTGGGCCCAGCTCAGCATTGTTGCAGAATACGCCCACCAAAACAAAGCATTTGGAAGAGGGGCTTGTAGGAATTCAGCCAGAAGCTATGAAACACAGTGATTGGAAACAAAGCAGTATGTCTGCCCAAAACTTTTCCAGGCAAAAATTGAAAGCAGAATTGCATATAAGCACCCCAATACCATCATGGGAACAAACCATAATGAATGCACAATAAATCAACACCTGGAGGGGCCCTTTATGAACTGCACTGTTGAAATCAGTTCAGTGTCTAAGTGGGGCTCCCACGTATGAGCTACCTGCACATCAGGGTGATGTGTTTCTATAGGCTACACAATGGGATTATTGCTGCTCCTCCGTCAGTATATAACCCTTAGGTACTACTGCTTTTGAATCTAAGTTTTGTATTCTAGCATGTATATATATTTTTGTTTGTGAGAACATTATAAATGGAATCCAACCAATGCCTGTGTGCTCATGGAACCTTTTGATTCAGTAGAGGCATCTGCTATTGGAAGAGGAGATGCGGTTTTGCCAACTTCCCCTTTCATCTGCATCTCCGCAAGCCATCTCAAACTTCCTCCTGTGAAATCAGTCTGCAGCTGAATTGCGGAGATCAGGGAGGTCTGCAGGACATAAGGGGAGGGGGGAATCTCCTCTTCTGTTAGTGGATGCCTTCATGGGACCAAGAACACTTCCAGGAATGCAGCTGAGTAGAGTGCCAATGAGATCGCATCCTATGACAATATTTTAATCTCTTGTTTCAGTAGATACTTTACCTTCTTTTCTGTTTGAATCCATGCTCCTTAAACACATTGGGTATTTTTTTCCAAGTCCAGTCAAAGCATCTTGAAAGAGCTTTTGGCGTTTCCAAAAAACCCGAAACAAAACTATCCCATGGTCTTGAATAATTTAGCATGTGAGCTCTCCAGTGAGTCAGATGATCCAGTTCCTATTTCCAATGGAAGAAAGAAGTACAATGGCGTTATTGTTCCACTTTGGGCCAGTATTGCTACGCCCTGGGGGGAAATGGCTTTTAAGTGACTTCAATAACTTGCACTTCATGGAATATATTGGTTTAATGGTCGCATCTATAGAACAGTTGTCCTACTGTATTCTGAAGGGCTTCTTCAGAAACAGACTTCCTGAGCTGGGAGAAGGCAGATCAACTTTCCCCAGTCCATTTCTTGAGGGACTCAGCTATCCCTACTAACATGACCGTCGGTAAAGGAGAGGCCTATACAATGGCAGAAGAGAAAGCAAAGTCCCTTCTTGTATTCTGAGCCTGTCAGGCTCCCGTCCTAATCACAGATCAGGTTTGTTGACTGCCAGCTGGCCACCCATAAGCTACAACATGGTGTCCTCCAAATATTGTTGAACTGCAATCCCCAACCATCCTGGACCTTTGGCCATGATGGCAAGGACTGATGAGAAGTGGAGTCCAACAACATCTAGAGGGCATCAGAGTGTGGGGATTTATTGATTTATTGGCACATTAGCAAGAGTTAGGAGGCTGCAAAATGTTATAGGAGCAAAGGAGTCATCAGCTTGGCATCAATACTCTTTTCTTTCTTTTTTAGGCACCAATGGCTACTCATTTGTGCCCCTCTAGTAAACAGAACAACAAAGCAATGTGATGCTGTCGACTGTTATCGAAAGCCAGTGGTGTTTTCTGTTGCATTTGGCAAAAGCATTGGAAACCAAATTGGGAAATAAGTCTGCATAACGCACTGGAGGTACTGATTTTGAATTACTGTAATTCGTTTGGAGCACCAATAATTCAAGGCAGATGATAAGCCATAAAGGATTTGGAGGTAGGAAATATTCACAGCGGGATGACAGGGCACATCAGACTTCGGCTTATACTGCTTCAAACACAGAGTTAAGCAGTTTGAAGGATTCAGAGACTTACAAGGATCTAATTTTTCCTGCCACCCTCCTGTTCCTTCCCATGCCTGGCCTTTTTTGTTTGTAAGCCTGATGGAAGGGCCTCTCTAGCCCTCCCCTCTCTCTGATATGAGCCACTTTCGAAAACAACAGTTCTTTAAAAAGTGAGGTGAAAAATATAGCAAAAAAATCATGAGTTCATAGGAGGCAAATCATTTGAGAAAAACCTAAAGGAAATTGGGATAACGAACTGCATTTAGCATAGAGAAAAGATGCCACAGGGGGAGCAGGGAGACATTGCCAGTTTTGGCCTGGCAGGTGTCTACTGCCTCTCATTCAGGGTGACTCATTGCCATTTAAAATCACCATGCCATAAAAGACAATTGGAAATACATTAAAATACAGCATCAAAAATGACTTTAAAAAAACAACAAAAGGCAGACAGTACAAATAAAACATAAGCTGTTTATCGCATTTGGAGAAACCATGGCGTCCTCTCCAGATGTTGAATGCCAACTCCTACCAGCCCAAGCCATCAGCAAGAATGAAGGTAATTAACAAGCTGAAGCAGCCTTTACTTTGAAGTAAATTGTGTTGATTTCTATGGCCCTTACTTATATCACTACAGTCATGAGTCTATTAGACCAGGCTTCCTTAACCTTGGCCCTCCAGATGTTTTGAGACTACAATTCCCATCATCCCTGACCACTGGTCCTGCTAGCTAGGGATCATGGGAGTTGTAGGCCAAAAACATCTGGAGGGCCGAGGTTGAGGAAGCCTGTATTAGACTCTTGGGTTGAGGAATTATTTAGGGGGTTTTGTTGGGGGGTTGTTGCTGTCTTTGATATTAATTTTGGGTATCTTTCTTTTAGCTCTTATTATGATTTGTGTGGAAATGGTTTGATTTGGTTGTGTCCTTTTCGATGTGCTATTTATTGCTTATGACTACTTTAGTTACGTTTGCAGTTATGTGATTCCCCCCCATGCTGTAAGCCACTCTGAGCATGGCTTTAATTATAGAAAGGTGGCATACAAGTAAAATGGATGCATGCATGCACGTATTATGTATGTTTTCGTATTATCTTAGAGCATAATCCAGCCAAACAAATAATTGTAAGTCTTGAGTATTTTCGGGGCACCCTGTACATGCTGCAACATAGGGAATAGTGGTAGCTTAGTGACATAGCAGATTGATTTCTATCATCTCCAGGAAAGTGGGGGGGGGGACCCCTAACTGTAACCCTGGCGAGCCACTGCCAGTCAGTGCAATTTGTGGGCCTTCAGATTCTGTTGGAACACAACTGCGAACATCATCATCATCCCTCACCTTTGACTGTTCTGGCTAGGGCAGACGGGAACAAACACTGCACACCTCGAGGACCACAATTTCCCCCTCCCTGGTGCAGACATTGTTGTGCTAGATGAGCCAGCGGTGTGACCCACTGTGAGGAATTGTCTTATGCCTGAGCAAGTGTGTGAACCTGATCGTTTGGACGAGAGACCATTTAGAAACAATGAACAAATATTACACATTTCAAAAGTCCTATATTTTCCCCCATCCCGGTATTAAGCATCTGCTCTCTCTTTTCCATTTAAACCAATCAGACTTTAATAATACTTACCTGTGGCTGGTTTCTGGTTTGCACCTTTAATATGCCGACTATGGAATTAATAGCCCTATACACATCTACTCAAAAGGAGACCCCCTTTAAGATAAATCTGACTTGCTCTCAGGTTAGTTAGTATAGAACTGCAACCTAAATCTCTCTCTCTCTACTGTGTGTATGTATATACATACATATATATATATATATATATATATATATATGCAGGTTTTGGTGTCTTCGGGTGTCTTCCCGTGTAAGAGTTGGGGTGTCTAGGCGACGTTTCGACGAGGTCTCACTCGTCATCTTCAGGCTGGTGCTTTCGGCTTCTTGTTACTGGAACAGAGCTCTGTTCCAGTAACAAGAAGCCGAAAGCACCAGCCTGAAGATGACGAGTGAGACCTCGTCGAAACGTCGCCTAGACACCCCAACTCTTACACGGGAAGACACCCGAAGACACCAAAACCTGCATTCCTGTACCCGTGAAAATCTACGAAAGCATATATATATATATATATATATATATATATATATATATATATATCTGTACACACTGCTAAATGTTCAAATAATATAGGGAATAATTTGATTTATTTCAGATGTGCTTAAAATACTGTATATAAGATTATATCCAGCTAACATTTTTTTGTGTGAAACCTGTGAGAGGCTTACTATTGTTTTTATGAGGGGAGATGTCAGCTTTTTTGCATCCTTGGATTCTGAATACTGTACTGAAATTCCAGTTAATTCTGACTGAATAAGAAAGTTTTTCAAAAACTCTATACAGTATTGGAGAGGCTTTTTATTCTTCTATTCCTTTCACAGTCAAGGAGTATTTCTTCTCTCCAGAACTTAGATTCATTATACTTTGTAACAAACCAGTAAATAAAGCTGGCAATAAAAATCCCAAGGTATAGACAAAATGCAGATACAGTGCAATCGTATGCATGTCTTCTCAGAAGTAAGCACCACTGAATTCAATGGGATTTACTTCCAGGTAAGCATGTGTGCGATTGCTGCCTAATGTCTGCCTAAATGCATTAAATTTTATCTCTTGCTCTTAGAGAATATTGTGATGCATGTAAGTTTAGTGCCAATTCATTACCAAAAACATGCTCAGACTTAACTTTATGTTAACATTAAAACATACTTTTAAAAGCTCTATGAAATGGAAGCACAATACATTTTAAACTTACCCCCCAGCTGTGCTAAAGCTCTTGCAGTTTCAGTACCTTCGCAATCGGGAACAATGACCGTTTTTCTAAAAACGAGCTCCAGAAGGCAGCTAGGGGAGCCTGGCGTTTTCAGAAGTAGGTCTATCACATGCTAATCACTAATTTCAAATCCAATCATAGCTAACCCAAAGCTCTCTAATTATGCAGTCCTCAGGTCAGATCCTTGTGTCCCCGTTGGTTAACTCAGCTATGATTTTAATATGAAGATGAACTCTTAAAACAAGTGTGATGTTTGTTTAGATTGCAGTTGTCTTTTCTAGTAGCAATGGGAAAAACTTTGAGCTTCACTGTAGCTTGAAGCAATGCTCTTTGGAAAGAAAGAGAGCCAGATGCAGAATGAAGAATCCACACGGCACCAACATTTTATGGATGTGACCCCAACTATTACCAACCTACTTTTCGGTCAGCATAGGGATTAGTTGCATCAGGTAATAAGGCTAGACACTGGCATGTCAAACACAATTGGTTGGGGGTATGGGCTGTAGCCAGCGGGGGCAGCTGTGCCCCCAATCAAATAAATAAAAATACTTAACTAAAAATTGAAATGCCTGCTGAAGTCACTTGAATAATGTTGTGGCTCATTCTAGCACCGCAACTGCCAACTCAACTGTTCTTGAGATGTTTCAGGCAAAATCTGCTATTACTATTATTACTATTATTAATCTAACCTCAAGGTTAGATTACTGCAATGCGTTATACGTAGGGCTGCCTCTGAAGACAGTTTGGAAACTTCAGCTGGTGCAGAATTCAGCAGCCAGGTTGCTCACCGGAGCAAGACGGTCTGAGCATATTACACCAATCCTGGTCCGATTGCACTGGCTACCAATTAGTTTCTGGGCCCAATTCAAAGTGCTGGTTTTGACCTATAAAGCCTTAAACGGCTCAGGACTGTAATATGTCAAGGACGGCCTCTTTCCATATGAACCTACCTGAGATCATCTTCTGAGGCCCTCTGTGTGCCTCCCTCCTCCTTGAGACGTCCGGAAGGTGGCAACACAAGAGCAGGTCTTCTATGCAGTGGCTCCCTGTTTGTCGAATGCTCTCCCCAGGAAGTTTGCCTGGCACCTTCATTATACACCTTTAGGTGCCAGGCAATCATGTTCCTTATTAACCAGACCTTTGGTTGACCTGATCAACATCCCTTACCCTTTTGAAAATGTGGCTCTTTTTTGGGGGGGGAATTATTGGGTTATTGCTTTTATTTTTATATACTGTGATCTTTTTATGTGAACCTCCGGGTATAGAGTGGTATATAAATTCTATTATTATTATTAATAATATTATTACTACTACCACCACTACTACTACTGTATTACACATGGCAGATAAAAGGACTTTTAAAATTGGGGGGGAAAGAGGCACTTCCAAGACATCCTGCCAAAAAGTAATTTTTAAAGCTAGAGACGTATCTAGAAAAGCAGAGGTTGTCATTCCTTAGTTTTATTCAATACTTACAGTCCAACATCTTGTCTGAAATAAAAACATTTTGCAGCAGGTTGACAGGGACTTGACCTCTTCTAAATCACTTCATGGCTTAGGAATCTAAAATCCAAAGGTTTGATTTCCAGTGTGTGTAAGATATATGTAATTATAGCTTTTCAGTGCAGGTAAATTGACCTTGGGGAAGAAATCCATAAGGGCCAATGGAGAAGCATTTGGTTTTTCAAGCCTTTTCAATGGATCTGCACTAACAGAGAGCAAGAGTTGAAAGCAGCCAGCAGGTGATGAATGCTGGAAAATCTGCACGTAGGGAGGAATCAATTCTACTTATGGTGAAATGATAAAGAAATAAAGATTTTTTTTGAAAGCTTGTTCAGACTATAATCAAGGACATTTGAAAAGGTTGTCTCTTCAGTTCCATTAGTAATTTTATTGAATTGTTTTGAGAAACTCGCAACTCAAGTGGCGATACCAAGCACTTTATATATTTGTTAATGGCTCCCTGGGAAGATCTTGCTAGTAAATGGCATACTAATGAACCCTTAGCAAAGACTCAATGTGTAATGAAGGTCTGGGATATATTTTATGGAGAAGTGAACGCATCTGACATTGGGAACATTGTGCCAAACAAACAGAGGCATTCTGTTCCTGTTCATTACATACATCTAATACACACAAAGTGTAAACATATATTTTATTGATTCATAGAATAATAGAATTATAGAGCTGGAAGGGACCAATTACATTCTATCTTGGTTTCCATGCTTTCCCTCTCAAAGTTAAAATTCTAATCTTGGTCTCTTCGTAATTTCAATATTGGAAAAGGGTGTTAAAAATTCTTCACAACTTTTTATTGATAAATCTTTTATTAGGATGATTGTAACATTTGCAGTTACAGTAAAATGAAGGGGGAAATCAAGCCAAACAACAAAACAAAACTCAAACAAACCAAAAATTAAGTCTAATGCTTGCTTTATTTGCTCACCTCTATTTAAAAACAATATTTTCTTATCAATGAACTAATAAATTATTTATTGTGAAACAGCCTGGATAACAATTGTTTAATGCCTTTCTTCCAGTACAAATTATCCTACATTTCCAGCTTTAGCTTCAGCCCTGGTGCTGCTGTGTAATGAAAAGTGCCATCCCATTCTAGGCCCTGTGTGTCTTTAAATTCTCCGTTCCCTTGCAGCCTGGAACAGAACAAAAACAGCATGTAAAAATGAAGGCTGCAGTCACAGAAGTATGGCTAATGATGTACAGCAGCACTTTGAGATGTCTATTTCTTAGCGGTCGTAGTGCTGAATTAGGCAGTGAAACAGAAAGTACCTCATAAGAGAGATGCCTGTTAGAAGCTTTGGAGTTGCTAGTTTTGTGTAACAGAAATTATACTACCATATTGATCCTGCTAAGTAATTTGTACTTTTAATTTCAATTTTTACATTTATATTATTTATTCCTGTTGGTGCGTGAACATCTACTCTTGGGTTTTCATTTCTTTCTGCAGCAGAATTCTTTTTACAGAAAAGTTTTCCTACTTCTTTACAGCATCAGCATTCCAGCTATCTCTTAGTGAAATTCCCATTATAGGAATAAACACCATTTGGTTCTATTTCTCAGAGTCTTTATTATTTACAAAGCTTTACATTGGTCATTAATGAAGAAAAAAACAAATAAAGAAACAACCTTTTTCTCCTTTTAGCCAACCGGCCAGAAACCTAATACTGACTCATTCACATACTCATTAATGACATTCCCTGATTAAGGACACCTGTTGCTGGGGAAAATTTCTGTTGCTTATAAACTTGTTCAAGGCCATTTACAAGTTTCTTCTAGAATATTCCAACAACTCTCTCATAGAACCACAGTGGGGTAACCACATTTTGTTAGTTTCAGCAAGTTTGGTGCATCATGTGCCTTTCTAACCACAGTTTGGATCCAGCCAAAATATGTATTTGGAGAGCGATCACCCTAACCTACATGGGTAGGAAGAAGCAAACTAAGGTTCACTTTAAGTGCAAAGCCTGGATACTGATTAAGGATGAATATATTCCACATCAAGGCACAAACTTGTGGTTATGTCCCTTTCAGCTTACTTGTTTTCACAGAACTGTCCGGTGTACTTGGCTCCATTGGTAAATATGTAGGTTCCTGTTCCATGAAACATGTTGTTATAGAACTCGCCTTCATAAACCGCACCTGAAGGATGTTCCAGCCTTCCGAAACCATTCATCTGATTTAACAGGAAGTGGAATTGACAAATTAATATCCGTTCCTAGAAAGGTGGCTCCATCTTTTATTTCCCCTCAATTTAGATGTGTCACCTATGTTAACAGAAATGATTAAATCTTTAAACATTGGCTTTACAAACCTTACGAGCGCAACATTCATAATACTGACAAAATTTAAATACCATTTCCCTAATCATTAAATGCCTCATTTTAAAAGGCTTTGATTTTTTTGCCCTGTTGTCAGGTCGCCGCTTTTCAAATCATGGCATCTCCCAAAGAATTTTGGAACTACACTTTTGTCTCATGGTGATGAAAGGTAGCAGCACCCTGGGAGAGTGCTAACAGACTCGAGTCCTGCTTTCAGGCTTCCTATAGACATCTGGTTAGCCACTATGTGAACTGGATGCTAGACTAGGGGGGCCATTGGCCTGTTCTTAAGACTGGGAAGTCTGCCCCCTTGTTCATCTTTGGTTCCTCAGCGATATGGGTGTGGGTGTTTAAAACTGGAAAACATCACAAGATCCCACTCTTCCTGATTGGCTCTTTTGCCTTGAAGTAAATCAGATGTACTGCACTGAAACAGGGCACACGATGCGCTAAGATTGGAGGTGAGACCACAAAACCTCTAAAAGACACAAAGCCATTCAAGATGCATTAATCAAACAATTTCTCCACAAAAAGTCCTTTCCAGAGCCCTGCCGTGTTACTAATATTCCAAGGAGAAAGTACAATGACACTGTGGGTTAAACCACAGAGCCTAGGGCTTGCTGATCAGAAGGTCAACGGTTTGAATCCCTGCTCCTGCCAACCTAGCAGTTCGAAAGCACATCAAAGTGCAGGTAGATAAATAGGTAAACGGCGGGAAGGTAAACGGCATTTCCGTGTGCTGCTCTGGTTCGCCAGAAGCGGCTTAGTCATGCTGGCCACATGACCTGGAAGCTGTACGCCGGCTCCCGCGGCCAATAAAGCGAGATGAGCGCCGCAACCACAGAGTCGGTCACAACTGGACCTAATGGTGAGGGGTCCCTTTACCTTTTAACTTAAGCCAGGCACCCCCAAACCTGGCCCTCCAGATGTTTTGGGACTACAACTCCCATCATCCCTAGCTAACAGGACCAGTGGTCCATTGGTACACCTAGCTCAGTATTGTCTACACTGACTGGCAGCAGCTCACCAGGGTTTTGGGAAGAGAGCTGCTCCCAGCCCTCCCTGGAGGTGCCAGTACGGACTAGACCAGACATAAGCAAACTGGGCACTCCAGATATTTTGGGACTACTACTCCCATCATCCCAAGCTAACAGGATCAGTGGTCAGGGGTGATGGGAATTGTAGTCCCAAAACATCTGGAGGGCCGAGTTTGGGGATGCCCGACTTAAGCCAATGGCCTGTTGCATACAGTACCAGACAGTGGTTGTATCTAATGGTGGTTCTGCTGCAGCGGAATGAGCCTGATTTTACTTAAGTTACCTCCTCAAAGCTGCTCCCGAGGATTGGAGGACACCCCCAGAGCAGAATAGGACATGTCACTAAGCGCTGCAGAAAGTAAGGGAGTAGGATTGGCAAAAATCAGATGTCCCAACATATGCAAGTTGAAGTGCTTTCTGCTAAGGCAAAGTCCCACTGGGCCTTAGTCTTGAGTAGCCATGCACAGACGTTTATCTAGGAGCAAAGCTCAACAAAGTAAAGTGAATTTATGTTGAGATTGTGCTATTAATGCATTACTCTGAAGAATAAAACAGCTAAGCCGAAGCATGCCCTTAATTAATGTAAGCAATGTATTTTGTCTTTAACATATATTTAATAACTCAATTGGAACAAAAATGTTAAAGACTCTGGCATAATTTTATTGATTCAAGTTTCTTTAGGCAAGGAGCTTAAAATTAATTGTTTTGATATTTGCAGATACCTTATCATTCTTCCAGTTTCCTTGGTAAATAATTCCATCTGGAGTAGTATGAACTCCATGTCCACTCCTCTCAAGGACTCCCTCAATTGTTCTTGTACAGTCACCCTCTAAGCAAAATAAAAAGTAGGTGGGGAAAATCCAACAAGCATTAGACTAGATTTTAATTAATAACTAGAGTAGTTCAACCTTTTCCAGAATCCTTCAGAATATGCCAATGGAAGTAACTTCCAGACCCCACAGCTTTATCTCATACTGTGAAGTAAAAGTGTTTCCAGCTACCCCCCATCCCAGTACTGGAATCAGGATGGGCTAGAACGCTCTGTGTGAAGTTAAAAATAAAAAAGCAGCACATCCAGCCATCAGATTTTATGCATGCTTACTAGGAGGCGGAGGGGGGAAATCAGCTGATTTCAATAATATCTATCTACCTCTCAATCATATCTTAGTTATGAGGAGACATATTGCTGGAATTTGGGAAGAGGTTTGGAAAGAGGGTAAATGGAGGAAGCTTTCCACTTATCATAACTCACTACCTTGCTTTAATAAGCCCTTCATTGCCTTCCATTATTATTATTATTATTATTATTAACATTCCATTATCGTTTGTTTCATTTTGAAAAATATCAGATAAAAAGCTAAAACAGTTACAATTTTTTATTTTTTTAAAAAACTATAATTATAATATCTGACAATTTTTTTTTTACCATACTTATCTCCATTGGGAAATACAAACGATATTTTGTAAACTTCAGCATCTGCAGAGAGAAAAAACACTCTTTTTACTGATTCTTTGTTAAAAGCGGCGTTCATGTAACCATTCAAGGGCTCCTGGTTTTTTTTGGACTACAACTCCTATCACCCCTACCTAGCAGGACCAGTGGACAGGGATGATGGGAATTGTAGTCCAAAAGCAGCTGGGCTGGGGAGGAGTCAAGTTTGGGAAACCCTGGACTAGATGATCCTCGGGGTCCCTTCCAACCTGACGACTCTCGACTGTACGAAAAAGGGTTGCTCGTTTCTGAGCAGACGCGGTTAGGACCCGCGGCTGTGAGCCGGTAAAACGAATAAGGGCGATGCGGCGGGAGGAGATGGGGGAGAGCCGCATCCCCAAGGCATTGTGACTGCGGGTGGCGCAGGAGGCTGAAACCGGCGGATTATCTTGCGGCTGCTTCCTCAGAGGGATAGCGGAGAGGCAAAATACCTCGGTCGCCTACGATCGACCTGCGCAGCAACCCCCATTTCGCCATGGCGCGAAAGGAGACGCGCCCGCGGTTGCCATGGTGACCGGGTACTCGCCCTCGCTCTCTCCGCCGCCGGAAGTGGGAGGAGCCTCGAACCTTTTCACTTCCGGGTGGCCGTTGACTGTTTAGGGAGGCGGTTGGGCTGAGGCGAGAGGTGACTGGAAAAGGAAGAACCGGCGAGAGGGGGAAGCTGGTTGTTGTTATTATTATTATTATTGCTATTACTATTATTGCTATTACTATTATTGCTGCACTTACTTTATTTATTTAGGGGGGTTGAACTAGATGACCCTCGGGCTCCCTCAAAGGTCTATAAGCCTCTTGTTGTTGGCTTAGTTGGGGCTCGTTCAATTGCGGGGTGTTTCCAGGCGCTGCGTGAAAGGAACCGGGAGGAGCTGCTGAGCTTCAGGTGCCCTTGGAAAGAGGCAGTATCGGTGGGAGGGAGGGCTGGGTCAGTGGGGCAAGGTGGGGTATTAGGAGTGCTTACCTTTACATCTTTATTTAGGGTCCAAATTGCTCGGTACTCCGGAAAGCGCACGTGCCCTCTTGCACTGTACCAGCTTGCCCGTGTCTTACGATTATTGTACAGTGGTACCTCGGGTTACATACACTTCAGTTTACAGACTCCGCTAACCCAGAAATAGTGCTTCAGGTTAAGAACAGTTTCAGGTTAAGAACGGACCTCATGGAACAAATTAAGTACTTAACCTGAGGTACCACTGTATTTTAGTGTTCTGTTGGAAGCTGCCCAGAGTGGCTGGGGAAACCCAGCCAGATGGGCGGGGTATAAATAAAAAATTATTATTATTTATTATTATATGATCTTTATCGAGGAGGCTTAGCACAGGAAGCGGCTTTCATCAGTTGGAAGAGCATGAGACTCAATCTCAGCGTCATTGGTTTGAGTCCCCACGTTGGGCAACATTCCTGCACTGCAGTGGGTTGGGCTAGATGACCGTTGGGGTATTTTCCCATTCTGCGATTCCATTGGTGCACCTAGCTCAGTATTGTCTACACTGACTGGCAGCAGCTCACCAGGGTTTTGGGAAGAGAGCTGCTCCCAGCCCTCCCTGGAGGTGCCAGTATGGACTAGACCAGACATAAGCAAACTTGGCACTCCAGATGTTTTGGGACTACTACTCCCATCATCCCAAGCTAACAGGATCAGTGGTCAGGGGTGATGGGAATTGTCCCAAAACATCTGGAGGGTCGAGTTTGCCTATGCCTGAACTAGACCCAGGACGTTTTGTACACAAAATAGAGCTTATGCCACTGAGTTATATAGCCCTTTCCCATAGAAATTTTGTTTGCGTCTGGAAATGTACTATGTGGAAACAGGACAGAATCCTCTCTTGTGGGGGTGTCCTGTCTATGTCCTTATCTTTAGGAGTGTGTCTGGTGCCTAGTTTACAGTTATTTTGGTACCAAGTCAAAGTCTGTATTTTTGCCTGGCTGATTTAAAGCCAATTATTCTCCGTGGATTAAGGTTTTCAAATTCTCAACTGTACTGTGTTTGATTTGATTGCTTTATTCTTTGTGTGCTGCCTTGGTATCTTTAATGATGTAGAGTAGTTTTAAAATAATTTTAATTTAAAAATTCTAAATTAATAATAGGTGAGTGGTAGAGTCCATGGTACATTCAATTGATCTTTAAAGTGTAATAGATTTGTGTGTTGTCTTGATTATAACTTTTGAAGGTTGAAATACTATGTGAAATTATTAGGGAGTGAATCCCGTTGAAAATAATGGAACTTACTACCTGTGGGTTGTGGGACAGGGATGTTTGATGATTGACGCTGTATGCCAGAGCTACATAAACAGAAGTAATAATTGCCATCTTTCCTGCTAGTCTGCATGGTGATCCTGGTTGGTATTTTTCACTGTTGATCATGTACTTTCATTTTTCTTTTCCTACAGAAAGGAGAAAATGAGCTCCTCAGGGAAGAGAAGAGGAAAACCAAACAGAGGGGGCGGAAGGGGAGCAAGAAGAGGACGAGGCAGAGGTGGCGGCAGCAGTAGCTGTGGTAGACCTTCTAACAAATGCCAAGCCAGTGGCAGCAAAAAAGGCTCGGAGAAAATTTGGGACGATGGTGATGATTTCTGTGTTGATGATGATGATGGTGGTGATTTCTGTGTTTTCAGTGGACCAAAAGATGTAGCCAGGTCAGCTAAGTGAATTTGATGGAATCTTACATTTTGGAGTTTAGATTGTTTTTTAAAAACTTCTTTTTGAAGATTGTTTTAAGAAGGTTTTAAGAAGCAAGATCAGGGAGGGCTGTAGCTCCTTATCAGAGCATATACTTTGCTTTGCATGTAGAAGGTCCCAGGCTCAATCTCTGCTATCTCCAATTAAATAGGATCAGGTTGCAAGTGATAGGAAGACCATTTCTGCCTAAGACACCAGAGAACTACTGCTAATCAGAGCAATTAAAACTGGGCTATGCAGTACAAGGCAACTTCCTGTGTTCCTATGGTAAAGCCTTGACTTAAGTCAGGGGTTGTCAGCTTGGTTGCTACCACCCACTAGTGGGCGTTTCAGGATTCTAGGTGGGCGGTAGGGGATTCTATGGCACAAACTGAATCCTCCTTCCATTGAGCACTGGTGGGTGATAAGGAAATTTTACCATCAAGAAAGATGCATTAGGTAGTTCTAGAAAGGTTGACTACCCCTGACATAAGGGATTAAATCCAAAACGCTTGTATTCTTATTAGATATATTTGTATTTTTATTAGAGCTTTGAAACCAACCACAAATTTGAGCCTCATGTAGTGTCTCTTGCGTACCACCTTTTACAGTGGGAGGGTTTTTGACATTGGCTACTAGTGAGAATAGCTGGAAATTCAGCTCATTTTTTGAGAAACAGTATATTGGTTGCCAGATATTGGAAACCGAAGGCTACTTCCCCTAGCTACCATAGCACCAAGTATCTCAGGGGAAAGGGAACTATTTAGCACAGAGACAGGTGTGTGTGTTTGTTGTGCTAGTACTTTTATTGCTCGTTTTGCATGACACAGAAAGAGGTCAAACAAAGAAGCTGATGTACTTTGGGGGAGGGCGGGATCTTTTAAAAGATGACTAAATAACCCTGCAGAAACACACTGTAACTTTTGCACCACAATTTCTGTGCAGAACTGCTTTAATCCAGCTTGTCTGTTTAAATATACTGTGGTCGTTATGGGGCTTGTCACACGTAGCTTTGTCAAACATTCTGGTGACTTTGCTTGCCGCCTTTGAATTTCCTAGCAACAGAATAGGGGTTTTTCCAACATGACCTGCTTAGGAACTTTCTTGGTGCTCTTAGCTAGTTAGGAGACAAAATGACCAATACAACTGTTCTAATGTTCAGCATACATTGTGCATGTATTTTTCCATTACTTGATTAAATTAGAATGTATTGTGCTTTTGTTTTGTTTTTAATATATCAAGCTCTGGTAGCAGAGGACATGGACAGACCAGACAAGCACCCAAAACAAAGATGCCTCTTCAGACTCTGTACATGACTTCCGATAATCAGATGAGGGTGAAAGAACTTCTTCGTGAGCTGCAAGGACAAGAGCTGGCTGCTGGTCCAGAGTCAGTTTTCTAAGCATAAATAATTTCTTCATTAAACAGATACTATGACATGTTGAAGGACTGAATATGAACACCCTTTAGTTATTCTCAGATTTTATAGGCATTAGATCATATTATTCAAAGTTCAGAATGGACTGTGACAGATGTGGTTGGGCAGCCTTTCTAGAGAAAGAAACAAAGTCTCAGGGTGGCTCCACAGTTTACATGGCAAACACAATTGTGATGGATACATAGTGTTTCCTGCAGCAAACTTGTAAAGTATGGATGCCATAATAATATGAGACTTGAATTTCTGAATTACTGCTTGATTCACATGAACCTGCCTTGTTGAGTCTATGAAGACTGCTGTTTGAGGTGGGTGGTTGATGGGGCCATCACTGTGATGACCTCATTGCTTATGGAACTCCCTCCCAAGAGATGCGTGTCAGATGGTTACTTGCTTAGTCTGGAGTAACAGAGTAAACACATCTTTTTAGCATTGCTCTTAATGAACAGTGAAAGCTGCTGCTGAGTTTTACGCTGCTAAGTTTTATTTTTATAAGGTTTTGTAATGATTTATCATTGTAGTACTTATTGTTTTGTTTATATTTTATGATGCGCCTTGTGAGTTTGCTAAATTGAAAAAGCAGGGTAGTATAAATATTGGGTTAGATTCAGACTTACCTTTTTGCCCAGGTTTTCTCTGACCCATAATATTGGACGCTGCTGTACATATTTGAATCCTCTGAATTTCTATTTTATTTGCTTTTATGTATTTTTTGATGTTTTGTTGGTTTTAGGGTGCATTTTTTATTTGATGTTCGTTTTTCACACTATACACCGCTTAAAGATTTTTGAAATGTTAAGTGGTTTATAAGTATTTACAAATAGGGGACCAAGTGCAAAGATCCTGGCTTAGTTCTGAATGTTTTGGATAACTAAACTGAGTTGCTTGAGTAGCTATATTGAGCAGAGCGTTCCAGAAGTTTGCCTTATCCCTAAGACTATTGCTTCTAAAAGAAGCATACTGCTTTCTTTTTTTCAGGATGCTTGTATCAGGTGAAGATGATGACTGTGATGAATTGGATTACTTGGAGGATGAGCACGCCTGGTCAGATGGGCAATCAATTTCTAAAAAAAGCACAAATGCTTCTTATCAACCACCTGTGAGCCATGTTCTAGAGACTGAAGTCTCTTCATTTGCTGTGCACAAACTATCCAGGTAATTATTGTCTCACTAACAAAATGGAAAATATTAGTCAGGAGGTGGGGTGCTAAAAACCTGCATAGCTGCAATTACGTGAATGAGTGTGGAATGGGACATTTAACACAGAATCAAAGTGGCACCCTCCACCCACCAATACACTCCCAAATAGAGCCGAAAAAGAGCAGTTATGTAACATTATGTAAGGTGGAATGGGGATCCTTTTCCCCCTAGGGGCCAGAATCCCACATGGCCACTCTTCTGGGGCCCACGGGCCAGTGTTTACTGAGGCCAGAAGTAAAAGTGTATAGAGCCGTGCAAACATTGGAGGTTTCTACACCTCATCTACATGTCCCCATCCAGACAAGCAAGAAGCATTATCATAATTCAAGAGCACATTCTAGCCAAGCTAAAGCACTCAAGGTGGGTGCTAAGCATGGCCAGTGAAGGATGAGGCCTGGGAAGAGCACTGGAGGCTGGATGGCCACATTTGGAACCCAGGCCTGATCTTTTCCCAGTGTAGGGCATACCATTAGAGCAAATTTCTACAACAAGCACAAGTTGTACATTTTATTCCAGGTGCAGAAACTGCACAGTGTAGACACCTGCTTCTTGCTACACTACAGGATAACAGCAAGCATCCTTTAAACATAGTGGGAATGCTTGCTCTTGTGTAAACCTTCTGGTATGTGCACCTACAATGCATTTCTTTTCTTTCTAGGTACGGCTTTGATAGCGAGCGTTGCCAAGCGGTGCTGAAATCTTGTAATAGTAACATTGGGGCATCCCTGGAGCTCTTACTCCTGCAGTGCTTTTCAGAAAAATTTGGAGAGAGGATGCAGATCACAGAAACTGCCGCTCAGACAAGTATGGAAGATTGTTTGGAACAAAGGCAAGAGGAAGCATTTGCCCTCCGTTCGATATGTGGAGACAAATTTGTGGAAAGAATTAATAACAGGGTCTGGACTGTTGCATTAGACTTGGCATACTTGACAGAGATGCTCAACAAGCCAAAAGAAGGGAATAGCAACACCAGTAATGGGCTAAAGCCAGCTTCCCTGGAAATCTGTAAACACTACCTCCAAGGAGATTGCAGGTTTGGATCGAGATGCAAGTTCAGGCATGATTCTCGAAACAAGCAAAAAGGCCTTCCGAGCGTCAAGGAGGATGCTCATCTCAGAGTTAATGCTCCTGTGTATGAACTTGAAATAAGATTTCCTGAGGATAACAAATACCCTTATCAGCCTCCCCTTGTGGCATTCTATACTACTAATGAGAAGCTGCCATTGGCTTGCCGGTTGCACATTGCTGAATTCCTTTATGAAAAGGCCATAATATCGTCGGAGTCTAACGAACCTGTTGTTTATGCTTTTATAACAAGCCTAGAGGATGAAGCTGAAGTAACAAAATTGCTTAGTAAGACTTCTCACAGATACAGTGCTCCTCCTTTGCCTCTGGCAACACCCTTGTCAAATACAGTGACAGGTGTTCATAAGCAAGAGATTCCTAGCAGCTCTCATGTTCCTTCCCGGATTTCAGAAGGTATATACTACTTCATATGTCCTTATTGAAACTTGTACACATATTAAAAAACAGGCTGTGTATGCAGTTTTGAGGGTATGGGTTCTGCTCCCAATTGATATTTCTAGAGAACAGCATGTATTTCACACAAGTCGGTGTGTGAAAATGAATAAAAACTATGTTACAAAAAAAGATAATAATTAAAAAGTAATTAACCACAAATAGAATTAAGAAGTTATTAAACATAAGCAGATCTTTTAATAGACTGTTTTAATCCTATTAAAACTACAAATAATAACAAAAATAAAAACATCACAGTACCAGCCCTTTTAAACTTTAAAACTATGTCTCTGAGTTAGTGGAATCATTGCAATAAAGATTTCAATGTCATGTAAATTGAAACCACAAAATACCAGCCACAGTATTTCATTATTCTCCAATTGGGATAGAATACAGTGGTACCTTGGGTTAAGTACTTAATTCGTTCTGGAGGTCCGTTCTTAACTTGAAACTGTTCTTAACCTGAAGCACCACTTTAGTTAATGGGGCCTCCTGCTGCTTCTGCGCCGCCAGAGCACGATTTCTGTTCTCATCCTGAAGCAAAGCTCTTAACCCAAGGTAATATTTCTGGGTTAGCAGAGTCTGTAACCTGAAGCATATGTAACCTGAAGCGTATGTAACCCGAGGTACCACTGTACTAGGTTAAAATACTTTAAGTTCCACAGGGCGGGCGCCACTACCAAGAAGACCCTCTGCCTGGTTCCCTGTAGCTTTGCTTTTCGCAATGAGGGAACCGCCAGAAGGCCCTCGGCGCTGGACCTCAGCGTCAGGGCAGAACGGTGGGGGTGAAGATGCTCCTTCAGGTATACTGGGCCAATAATACTGTACAGGTGGGGACAACCATTGAGAGCTGTGAAAATAGGATTGTTTTCCTTTATAGCAAGTTTAAATAAGAGTCGGCAAATATGGGTCAATTGGTGAATGAAGAAAGCTGCAAGGCCTGGAGTGGGGGGTGAGGATCCTTGGAAATGAATAAATTATATTGTAAGATGAAAAGCCCAATTGAAATTAAAACACTCTTTCTATATATATATTTCTATTTACATTAATGAAGGAGACTGCTTCAGATGAGTTGTCCTCTCCAACTTCATGGAAAATTCTTGTCAGAGATTTGTGTGTCAGTGAGAGAATGTTTATTTTTAGCTCAGAACATAAATCCATACTGAAGCATAATAATATAGCAAAGAAAAATGCCCATAAAAACTATAGATGAAGCAGCACATAAGCAGCGAGTTAAAAAAATAGCAGCTAAAACCAGTAAAAAGATTCTATGCTCCACTTGAAGTCCATGAGTAAAAGAAGGATTTTGTGCAGTACCTCAAAAATACCTCTGTTAACTACTGTATAGCATTTGCCTAAATTTGCCTGCATTGTGTCCATTATTGTCTGTTTCCTGTTATACTATATTCGCTCACGACACTGTGCACAAGTGAAGCAAATTTTAAAACAGTTGGCATGATACAAAATGAAAGGGAGTGGGGGAAATGCTGCTGTGGGAAACTTTTACAACAAAAGGAAACAATACTAGGATGTTTTGAAATTGCAGGTGAATTCAGAAGGGAGTGACTTGGACAGCTGCAGTAAACAGTTGTAGGGGGAGAGTGTGAGAAAACAGAATAGCGGTCTCTTACAGTGAAATGTTATTTTTGTCAGGAGTTTTGCTCGGTGAAGGCTTGTAGCTCAGTGGCAAAGAACATATTTTGCATGGATTTAATCTCTCGCATCTCCCAATAAGGCTGGAAAAGACTCTTGTCTGAAACCCTGGAAAGTTACTGCCAGTTATTGTAGCCTCTTCTGGGCTTGATGGTCCAAGGCAACTTTCTAGGTTCTAGAGGTCAACGCAATACTAAGCCAGTAAAGACCTCATTCTAGCATCTAGAATTGGCACTCCTGTGACGAGTGGCCTACCCAGTGATCATATTGTTTAGTTCAAGTCCTCATGTGAGTCCTTTATAACGTATTGTCAGTTTCCTTGTCCCCAATCCATGTACAGTGGTACCTCAGGTTACATACGCTTCAGGTTACGTACGTTTCAGGTTACAGACTCCTCTAACCCAGAAATATTACCTCGGGTTAAGAACTTTGCTTCAGGATGAGAACAGAAATCACGCCGCTGCCGCGTGGCAGCAGCAGGAGGCCCCATTAGCTAAAGTGGTGCTTCAGGTTAAGAACAGTTTCAGGTTAAGAACAGACCTCCGGAACGAATTAAGTACGTAACCAGAGGTACCACTGTAAGTGGTGACCACTTGCAAGGGCAGTGCATCATGGGCAGAATTCACGATGGGAGATTTCCCAAAGAATAGTGCCGCAGGTGATGGTGAACTCTCTGTTGCCAGTGCATGCCAGTCCCTGTGATGTGGTTAGCACACTGGTTGGGAGCTCTGGTCCTCCAGACTTCAGCTCCCATCATTCCTTGCCAGCATGGCCAATAGCCGGGGATTATGGGAGTTGCAGTACAACAGCAACTGGAAGGCCACAGATTTCTTCTCCCTGATCTAGTGAAATGTTATGTTATTTTAAAAAAACCCCACCCCTGAAGACTGGTTAGCTAATGTTTCAGAATGGTGTTTGTTAAGATGCTTTCTGTTTTTAAGCAGCCAAGGAGTTGGTGACTGAAGAGGATGATGACGACAACGACGAAGAGGAGCTGCAGACAGTTCACGTAGAGAAAGAGAGTTATGTGAATCTCAGGCGAAAGAAGTACAGGACATTAGCAGAGCCAACTTGCAAAGAAAATTATAAAATTTGCCGTCAGTTCAGGATAAAGAAGGTACATATGTAAACCTTGGAAGATAAGTGGCAGAGTTACATTTATAACGTATTTTCAGCTACATTTAAAAAACAAACAATTTGCTGTGTGTACATATAATAGCTGGTGGGAGGTAGGAATTGATAGCAAAATCCAGGAAAGAATCTTGAAGTTCTGGATATGCAGTAGAACCCTTAATATCTATATTTTGTTTTGTATTTAAGACCATTTTATCTCAGAGCTGCTTCCTATACTAGAATTTCTTGTATCTTGAAAAAATATCTGTATGCTTATGTTCTTTATATGTGGGATCAATAGCAGTTACATCTGTTTTCCTGTAAAGACTTGTATCTACAGAATTAATGGAAGACAGTCTAGGAACTGTGTGCCTTCTCCGGATGTGTGTGAACTATAGTAAACAAACAAAGAAATTCATGTACCGTATTTTTCGCCCTATAGGACGCACTTTTTCCCCTCCAGAAATGAAGGGGAAATGTGTGTGCGTCCTATGGGGCGAATGCAGGCTTTTGCTGAAGCCTGGAGAGCGAGAGGCGTCGGTGCACACCGACCCCTCTCGCTCTCCAGGCTTCAGGAAGCTATCCGCAAGCCTTCCGTGTCCGGGGGGAGTTCCCGCGGGCTCGCAAGGCTTGCGGGCAGCAGCCTGCAGCCCGGAGCATGGGGCGTTCTCCGGAGGACGCCCCGTGCTTCGGGCAGGTGTCCACAAGCCTTGCGCGCCCAGGGGGAGTTCCTGCGGGCTTGCAAGGCTTGTGGGCGGCAGCCCGGAGCACGGGGCACCCTCCGGAGGATAGCAGCCTGTTCTGGGGGCTGGGGGGGGAAATATATATTTTTTATTCATTCCCCCCCCAAAAAAAAAACACGAGGTGTGTCCTATGGGCCAGTGCGCCCTATAGGACGAAAAATACGGTAAATGTGGATCATAAATTGAGCACTAACAGGCAGCTACTGACCATCCACGTATATTTGTCAGTCTTCTAGGCACTACCAGTCCATATTGCAAGAACGACAGAAACTTCCTGCATGGGAAGAGAGAGAAACCATTCTTAAATTGCTGAACAAATATCAGGTCCTGGTCGTGAGCGGTATGACTGGGTAAGATATAAAACTGTCTGCACACTTGAACACCATGTTAATACTTACTATGTGAAAAGCAGTCTATCTCTGCCTACAAAACTCAAAAGGGACCTTCCCTTCAGGCAAGAAAAATGAGAGGGTTTGAAGTCAATAGGTACAGCAAAGGTATGTATGGTGGAGCTTTTCTTCCTCCTGGTTCTATCTGGCTCTCTGTCTCATCTAGGCTAAACTCTCCTCCCCCTCCCAACTGCTAGAGCAGATGAATTGAGATTAGGCAGAGAGAGAGAGAAAATAGTTGAAGGAGGAAAAAACCCAGGCAGGGTGCCTCCTTTCCTATAAGTGTTGAATTCAAGCTGTCTCGCATTTTATTGCCTGTAGAACAGGAATCTTCAGGGGTCTGAACTGGCAGAACTGGCACGCTCTGTATATGGAAGGAGCATCATTTGCCCAGTTCTTAGGGATGCATACAAGACAACATGTACACTACAGAACACTGGTTGGAAACAGGGCTCAGCCTAAAGAACAAAGTGAAGTATGAGAGGTCTGGGTGGTTGCATTCCTTCCCCTACTACATCCTCAATAAAATATTTATTTTATTTTATTTATTATTATTATTATTATTATTATTATTATTATTATTATTATTATTTATTTATTTGTATGCCACCTTTAACTTGATGGTCCCAGGGCGATTCACAGCAGAAAAATGCAAAATGAGAAAGCAAAATAAAACAAAAACCAATAATTCCCTGTCCCACAAACACATTTTAAAAGCCATAGAATGTTAATCAGCCAAATGCCATAACAGCAAAAATCTAAACATTTATACTCCAAAGTACCCCCCCCCACACACACACACTGAGATCAGTGCGAATTCCTCTCAGGTAAGTATGTTTTGGACTGCAACCTAAAGCTGATATACACAGTTCACGTGGAGGAAGATGAAGTCATCCAATTTCTATTACAGTTAATGACCATTTTATGTGGGGGTTCCATTCCCGGCCTCCCTGTTATGTCCTGGTCCTTTGACTTTTTATGTTTTTATGTTTTTGGACACTTCCAGGTTCAACACTATGCTTGATTGCACATCTTTTGGATGTGTGCTAATCAGTCATTTCCTGTGTGTTCTGTCAAAATTATAATTGTAAACACACATGAATGTAAAAGTCAAGTGAACAATGTCATTCATTGATTTTGGACCGGATACCTTTAGAGCAGTGACAGGGGAGTCACTTTCTGCCTGGGGCTGGATTCAAAGTTGTCCAACTTTGCAGGGGGCTGCATTGTAAACAGTGCCAGAGGCAAAAGGGGCTAGGGCCAAAGTGGGTAAGCCAAAGAGAATGGCGTATTTTTACATACTTTATTTATTTAATGTTCATTGTACGTAAAATACGTAAAATGTAAAATGTATGCAAGCTATGTAACCCTATGAAAGCTATGGGAGGTGGCAAGAGAAATTGAAATTATTTACAGGTGATATCACATGATTGGTGGGAGAATGGAGTTGGGCAGACATGTCATTGGCGGCTATTTGGAGGGGCTGGGCAGGCCAAATTAGGCCTGGAGGTCAGAGAGTCTCCACTCCATCATCAAACCCAAGGTCTGATAAGTCCAATGTTTCCTGGTCTCTGCTACGCCTTCAGCAAACCCACCCAAAAAGATCAGAAAGATCTTGCAGGAAGCATTGTGGTTTGCCAATTGGAAGAGACTATATCCTATGGGAGCACAACAAAACTTGACTCTTGGAATGAAATAAGATTTTGCTCCAATTTGGAGTCAGAAGAGTATTTCTATACGGCTAGCCTACATTTCAGGTTTGGAATAAATAGTGCAGAAAATAATAGCTCCTGGCTTGAGCTGGTTTGTACAATTGCAATCCTTATTAGACAATATTGCACAAAGATTGCTCCTTTTGATTTCTGTTATGTTAACAAGGGTTCTTCATTGGTGTTAGTCAGTGGCAGATTCAATTTTACATTTATTTAAATGGAAGAATATATATAAATGGGAACCAGGAAGGTGAAATATAATTCACCTTTTATTATAGTTTTTTCGTTTTATTGCCATTGTATTCTACTGATTTGTTAGCTTCCTTGAGACCAGGGATTTATTTATGTTTAAGTAGCATAAAGATTAGTTTTCCCTGGACAACAGGTTTGGAGTGTATTGATATATGAGGAGGTCAGGCTGTCTCCTGCAACACCCCTTAACATGTTGCTTGAGGGAGAGGAGAATTTTCTTTTTTATTTCATTCCTCTCCTTCATGCAGATGTGGAAAGACCACTCAGATTCCTCAGTTTATCTTGGATGCCTCCCTAGAAGGTCCTCCCAGTAATTTAGCCAACATCATCTGCACCCAGCCTCGCAGGATCTCTGCCATTTCTGTGGCTGAACGTGTAGCCAAGGAGCGAACGGAGAGAGTTGGGGTCACAGTCGGATACCAAATTCGGCTAGAAAGCGTAATGGTTGGTTGGTTTTTACTTTGTTTTTATTCCAGTGACGTCACGGGTGCAAGCCAATAGACACTCACATATAATTTCCCCCCCATTCCTACCCCCCAGCAGTGAATTCTCAAATAGACATTGAACTGTTGTTGTTGTTTTATTAGTCCAAAGGGTAGACCTTTTTTTCTAGCTGTGCTGGTGGGGAGAGTTGAAGGATAGTATCAAGGGGCTATGCAAGAGCACTGGAGTGTTGCGCAGCTTCCATTAATGTTTTTTAAAGAAACATGTTTAAAAAGAGAGCAAACAACAGCTGAACATCTCAGAAAGCTGAATTCTGTTCTGGGTACCAAAATCCATGAGTGTGCAGTGTGTTGTAGATCCATAGAATACTCAGAATCCTGGTAACACAAAGTGGCACAAGCTGAATTCAAAGCTGGCTTCTGAGAGAGTGACTGCTGCCAGAAATACAGTAGTCTCCACTTTTAAATAACTTTTTTTAAAAAAGAAGAAGCTTCCTGTTTCATTGTGATATTTGCTATGGGTCTCTGCCCCCCACCCAACTTTCCTGCTGAGAGGTGAGTGGGTGGCTAACCAGTGACAAGGCCTTCTTTGCTGTGGCACCCAGACTCTGGATTTCCCACCCTGGCACAGAGCTGATCTTTAAGCCCCAGTCAAAAGCTCTTCCATTTACCAAGTTGTTGGTGGCACTCAGTTGGTGACTAATCTTATTTGTTTGTTTCGAGCTGCTACATCTGTTTGCCGTCATTTTATTTGTTTTAGTGTCATTAGATTGTTTTACTGCTTGTTGTGCACTGCTTTTCTGCACGAGAGAGGAGGAAGATGTGTCTGCTTGTTCCTAGTTCCCTCTACTATATATGAAGGGATTGCAACATTTATCTATGCACTGGCCCTTGATGTTTGCTAAACATGCTTTTCCAGCCAGTGACCAAACTAGGGCAAGGAGTTTTAATCAGCTAATTTCCCATATTTTTACTTCTGCTATTCATGGGAAGGAACAACATACTTTTCTGGACAAGATCCATGGAAATCTGAATAAGGCACTAGAGTGTAATCTAAGCAGTGACAGTGATAGGATTAAATAAGGGGAAGAAACTGATTTAGTTGGTGATCTTATTGTCATTTTCTCTCTTCTTTCAAGTCTTCAGCTACCCGGTTGTTGTACTGTACTACTGGAGTGCTTCTGAGGAGGCTTGAAGGGGACATGAGTTTAAAAGGAGTCACCCATATTATCGTTGATGAGGTTCATGAGAGAACAGAAGAAAGGTAACACAGCCTGTTGGTTTCACTTCTACTATTCTTGTACTTAATATTTCCTCTCCTGCTCTTCTTACTCAAGTGTGGAATGCGAGTGGTTAAGAGTGTCCGAATAGGACCTGGGAGACCCAAGTTCAAATCTTAGCTTGCCATGGAACTTACAGAGTGACTTTGGGCCAGACAGCCTTGTCTACCTCACAAGGGTAGTGGTGAGGATAAAGTGAAGAGGAAGGAAAGCCATGTTTGCCACCTTGAGCTCCTTAGAGAGCAGGTGGGATATATATGTAATATATATTTTACGAAGTAAATACATGATTTACACCTCTTCGTCCTTGCCACAACTCTGCAAGGTGAATTAGGCTGAGGGGTAGCAGTTTGTCAAGTGTTTAGTCAGTGAGGATTTGAACCCAGGTCTCCCCAATCCTAGTCTGACACACTAATCCATCCTTCCCCAACCTGGTGCCCTCCAGGTGTTGGTCTGCAACTGTCATCGGCTCTAGCCAGAATGGCCAGTGTGAACAGTTTTGGTAAATATATTGCCTGAGAAGCAGTATGTTTGTTGGATGGGTAATAGATAAATGATGATGGTAGTTGCAACTCATAATAACCCAGAGAGCATCTGCTTGGAAGAAGGCTGCTGCTAATTATGAAACCACACTGCCTACCATAATCTTGCTTGTTTTCAAATATATGGTAACATTATTGTAAAAATCCTTATACAGTGGTATCTTGGTTCTCAAACTTAAATCTGTTTTGGGAGTCGGTTCGACTCCCAAAACCACTCAAAAACCAAGGCACAGATTCCAGTTGGCTGCAGGAGCTTCCTGCACTCAAGCGGAAGCCGTGTCGGACGTTCGGCTTCTGAAAAACATTCGCAAACTGGAACACTCTTCAGTTTGCGGCGTTCAGGAGCCAATTTGTTTGACAACTAAGCCGTTTGGGAACCAAGGTACAACTAGGTCAATAGTATCACTTCCAAATTGGCAGCTGACTTGAGGCCATATTTGAACTTTACCTCCTTTACACTAGCTTCAGTGACCCACAAACAATAATGTATCATCATTATACATTAATGCAGTAATTATGAAATGATAAACAAGTAGCCTGCTAAAGCTTCACCCCTAGATGTGGATATCCCATTAAAATATCCAAAGCAGAAAATGCAGTAAACACTGTGTGCCCAGTCCTTCATCCATACATTCCAGGCTGATTTAATTTTCTGGTGGCTGTGATTTTATGCTGCAGATATGTGCTTTGAGAACATACCAGCACGTGCTGCAAAATTAACACACTCCAAAATATATCCGTTCAGCTGCAAAGGACTAGGTTGTTATTTCTCTCCCTCCACCTCCACATATGCAGAGGAGGCTTGTTTGCCTAAGAGACAGAACTGAGTATTGTATTTTTGTCCCTCCCTGTGATTGTTGTTGTTTTTAATGAGGATATGTGTACTCGTTTTTGTTCGTTATAAGAGAAAGCTTAAAATAAGGGTCTTTGATTGCTCCCAGGATAGTAGTGGAGCTTCAGGGAATTGCAGATGAACACAGAAGAGCTTCAAATGTCTTTTCTTTATTTTCTCCAGTGACTTCTTGCTGCTGATTTTGAAAGATATAATGTCTCAGAGGCCAGACCTGCGCATTATAATGATGAGTGCTACCTTGAATGCAGAGCTCTTTTCTCAGTACTTTAACTCCTGCCCTGTTGTTAGCATACCAGGTGAAAACCAGTCTAATTATTTTCATTATCCATCTCTTCACAGCAGAGGTGGGAAACCTGTGGCCCTCCAGATGTTATTGGACTCAACTCCCATCAGCCCCAGCTGGCATTGGAATCAGCTGGTAACATCTGGAAGGCCCAGTAACATCTAAAAGGCCACAGGTCCCCCTACTTTGCTTCACAAGTTATTTTCAATGGTTAGCATTTTCTCTGTTTTAACCATTCTGAAACAGTTGATAATATTATCTCAGCAACATAGTTACTAAAAATGTCTGAGTTCAGGAAGGTATATTAATTTTAAGAATCTGAAGAAGTGTGCATGCACACGAAAGCTCATACCAAGAACTAACTTAGTTGGTCTTTAAGGTGCTACTGGAAGGATTTTTTTTAATTTTAAGAATGTAATTAGAGTCCTCTTGCACCAGGTCAAACTCCATTTAGTGATGGTTTCCCATGGTAGCCAGCTGCTGGGAAGCTCCCAAGCAGAGCACAAAGGCATAATTAATACTTGCTTGTTGTTTGTTTTATTATACATTAGCTACTGGTGCCTACTGGACACATACGTTTTTGTATCCTTACATTTAGCTATCTTGATTAGTCAACTGATAGTAACTACCTTCTTGGCAAGGCTGGGAATCTGAACCATTTAATGAGTCGTCTCAGCTAAATCAATCCAAAGATGTTAATGGAGTCAATATAAAAACTAAATAAGGCAGCCTAAATATAAGAATTATTTGATTTATAAATAACAATATTTTGCATCATGTTCTTTCTCACATTCTGTCTCATATATAACATGCAACCTAAATACTATAAATGTGCTCTGTTTTTAGATTCAGTAGAGTACTGCTGAGGTGAAAATACCCTTCTCGGGACAGGTCAGATCAGATCAGAATAGGGTAATACTGAACTTTTTGTACAGCCCTTTTAGTGGCTCAAAGCACTTCACGTGCATTGTGTAGAGCAACAAATTTGAGATGGTTTTTATTATACGTTTTTGTATTGTTTTTATTTGAATATGATCTGCCCTGAAATGAAGGGCAGACTAGACATCTTATACAGTGGTACCTCAAGTTAAGTATTTAATTCGTTCCGGAGGTCCGCTCTTAACCTGAAACTGTTCTTAACCTGAAGCACTGCTTTAGCTAATGGGGCTTCCCGCTGCTGCTGCGCCACCAGAGCACAATTTCTGTTCTCATCCTGAAGCAAAGTTCTTAACCCGAGGTACTATTCCTGGGTTAGCGGGGTCTGTAACCTGAAGTGTATGTAACCTGAGGTACCACTGTAAATAACTGTAACTCTTACAAGTTGTTTTATTAATATTCTCCATGTTGAAACATACCTCCACCCATTCCAGGCCTAAATCAAAAGCTTTGGTGGCCAAGCTGGAAAATCAAATTCCTTCTCCCTCTCACACATGCATACAGCTATGTGATTTTTAAAAAGACATATGGGAAAGTTTTAGTGTTTGATGTTGTATTGTGATTTTACTGGGGGTTTTTTGTTGAGAGCCGCCCTGAGTAGCTGGGGCAACCCAGTCAGATGGGTGGCATATTAATAATAATAATAATAATACACATGAAATACAATTCTTCTTTAAATTGCTGGGCACTAAGCAGTGGGCTGTGTCCCATGGGTCAGATCTTGCCCTTTCTTCATACTGCTGTCCTTAATGTTGCCCAAACCAGCCACCTGAGGCAGCTGTCTCACTCTTCCTTGTGATGTATGTTGAAATATTGTTAAAATACAACCAAATTTTTAGCTAATACAAGTGGGAATGGTGTATGGGTAGAAATAGAGGCTGTTCCATTCCTTTTCCTCCAGTTTTGATGAAGTAATTTGTCTCTTCCTATATTACTGTGTTTCTCATCTCTCTTTTAGGTAGGACGTTCCCCGTTGATCAGTTTTTTATAGAAGACGCTATTACAGTGACTCGGTAAGCTAGGAATCTCCAATGTCTATGGACATTTAACATGCCTTGTACATAAATTTGTACGACTGCTGTGTATTCAGACTTTTTTTAAAAAATATTTGGGTTCTACCTTATTTAGGGCATAAGTGGCTTATAGAATAATGCTTTTATAGTGTAATCAGCAACAAACCATAGCGGGCTATTGTGTACGAGCTGAGAAAATGACGACTTGTGGAATCTAGGTATGCAAGCCTCAATTTGAAACGATTTGCTTCAAAATCAGAAGCAGGAGAGAAACCAAGCACACGAACAGAGGAGAATGTCTCTGAGCAAAAGACTCATCCATGTGTAGTACCAAAGCATGGTTTGGCATTGCTTCTGTTGGAATTCTGTCCTGTCCTAGAGCTTTACCGCATGCCTGAGAGTTGATGGCGCTCTTCAGCTCGTCGAGGGAGGGCCATCAAGCTCTTCCAAGACAGTCAGAGTCTGGATACTGTTGGTTGCTGTGTCAGAGACCATTTTGTGCAGTTCTGGATAGCGCTCTGCCCATTGCTTCATCTGCTTGCTGTGGTCTGCAATGATCTCTTCCCGACAAGGTTTCCAGCAGTGCAGTTTTCCTGACTGTTGGTCCAAAGGCTTTCTTCGTACCAAGATTTGTTCCCTGAGCAGTAGAATTGCAAGATGCGTAGAATATATACAGCCTCACTTAAAGTGAAGCTGCCTTATACATCAAGCTCAGCGATATATCTATATAGGCTGGCAAAGAGTTTCAGCCAGGAGTCTTTCCCAGCCCTGCAGATGCCAGGGATTGAACCTGGGATCTTTTTTCATGTTAAGCATGTGTGCTACCACCGAGCTATAGCCCCTCCCCAAATGCTCTGTGGGTATTAAGTGTGTCAGAAATGACACCACACAGCCCACAAGGTCTAAGCAATTGCTTAGAGCAGTCAGCCATCTAGAAAGCAAGGTTTGCAGATGGCTTTCCCCCATACCCTATTTCTCTCTTTTTCCCCATTTTTTTTTAATTGATTTTCCAAAATTATAACAAACATAACAACAAACAAGAAAAACATTACAATATCAAAGAACAAACAAACAAACATACATACATTTACCCTAACTGTTATAGTCCCACTTTTGTTATCATTGTTGGGTGACATCCTCGAATCCCCCTAGCTGAGTTTCCATATAGCTCATTGTAGCAGTTTTCCAACACTATTTTCATATAAGATTTACTTGTTCAATTAACATCTTTCTTTCTTTTCATTGTGATTTCTATCCATAGTATTATACAATTTCACATATTTAAATCCTAGGCCAATCTGTTACTCACAAGTAATTCTGTTTACGTTATCTTAACATATTTAACTAAATAATCTTTAAATTTCTTTAAAGATTAAGACTCTTCCGGTCAGGTCAGCTACCTCTAAAAAATCCATCATTTTCATCTGCGATTCCTCCACTGTTGGTACTTCTTGTAATTTCCAATTTTTGGCCAGCAAAATTCTAGCTGCAGTTGTGGCATACAAAAACAATCTGACATCTTTCTTGGGCAATTCCAAACCTATTATTCCAAGTAGAAAGGCTTCTGGTTTCTTAATAAATGTATATTTCAACATTTTTTTCAATTCATTATAAATCTTTTCCCAGAAGTCTTTCACCTTGGGACACGTCCACCACATATGGTAAATGGTATTTCTCTGTTTTCATTCAGGTATGTCTTGGAGCATGGCAGCCCATATATGCGTCGAGCAAAGCAAAGTGTGGACAAGAAAGAAAGACACCTGAGGACTGCTGCAGAGGAAGTAGATTACGACCTAAGGCGTTCTGGCCTAGTGCAAAATACAGTGGCTGTGGCTGCCAAAGACTCAGTTCCAGACCAGCAACTAACATTCCAGCAGTTACTGATCCGCTACAAAGGTAATATTTATTCAATGTGCATTGCTGCCAATAATTTTTAAGAGTTTATTATCAGTAAACATATTGTACATATGACCAGAAAGGTATTTTCAAACCTAGAATGTTTGTGAGTACATGTCACAACCTCGGGCATATAGCTCTAGTGCAAAGGTCTTGAGACCTGTATGTTGAGAGGTTTCCTATTCTCTTGTCAGACAGACAGATAGATGCTTGATGCTCTTGTGAGAATTTCTCATTGCACATGTTATTTCTCTCTCATACTAGAGAATCATTGTTATTTTCACCATTTATTAAATTTCTGTACCACCCTTTATAGGAAGATCACAGAGTGGTTTGCAATATAAAAACTCAAAAATACAGTGGTACCTCCGGTTACGAACTTAATTTGTTTCGGAGGTCCGTTTGTAACCTGAAACCGTTCTTAACATGAGGCGTACTTTCGCTAATGGCACCTCCTGCTGCTGCCACGCTTCTGGCGCTCGACTTCCACTCACGTCCCGGGGCAAAGTTTGCAACTAGGGGCATCTACTTCCGGGTTAGCAGAGCTCGTAACCCGAAGCATTTGTAAGGAGGATGGTACGTAACACGAGGTTCCACTGTAATATAATGATGTATAGGAGCAATGACCACACACACACACAGTTTAAAAGGCCATAGATTGTTAAATTAGCCAAACACCTCAGAGAAAAGGGTTGTTTTTGCCTGGTGCCTAAAGAAATATAACAAAGGTGCCAGGCGAGCCTCCAGAATGGGAAATTCCTCTAGTGTATGTGATTTTTCCTGTGTGTAGCTGGAGGTACTGAATCATGGCAAAAATGTTTTTCTTTGGAGGGAATGACCAACTCTCTCTCTCTCTCTCTCTCTGTCTCACACACAACCCACCCACCCCCCAAAAAATTTCCAAGTGTTTTTCAATATCCAAATATGTATAAGGCAACATCAGACTTTGACCTTGAGAAAATATGCTATTTGGGTGAATAGAAAGAAGGTATTAGACCAAATGAAATAAATGAGGAAGGCGATATCACCAGCTGATGGAAACTGCAGGAGGGGAGAGTGCTGCTACGCTTGCAGGCTTCCTATAGGCATCTAGTTTGCACTGTGAGAACAGGATGCTGGACAGGCTTTTCTTATGTTCTTACCATGAAGCTGCCACAGCTGGACTTCCACTTTTCATCAAGGGTTTGATTCATTTGGAAGTGGCTGTAGTTTGAGTTGCTTACAAAATTCATGACCTTAACAGGGCTTTTCCTTTTTGTTATGATGCTCATTTTCTCTTTCAGGGGTTAGCAAATCAGTATTAAAAACAATGGAGAAAATGGATTTAGACAAAGTAAATCTTGAATTAATCGAGGCCTTACTGGAGTGGATCGTCAGTGGCGAACATTCGTATCCACCAGGTAACATGATGAGAAACACATGACCTATTTTACAAGCCTATGCAGCTCAGTTGCACCAAGAAGACCGTTTCCTGTTATCTTTTGTTGAAGTTCTACTCTGCTCTCCCTCTTTCTAAAAGAAAACTAGCTTTTAGACATACGGTTTCGAAGCATAATAGGACTTTTCCCAGAGTTAGGATCCTCAGGAGGAAAAAATTCTTAGTTACGCTGATGTTGAATTTAATCTTACCGTAACATGTAATGTAGTAGAGGGAGAAATAGCAATAAATTGTGGTTGCCTTCAGGAGCAAAAATGAAGAGTATATACTGAGTTCTAGAAGACATTTCTATTAATTCTACTATTTTTTATATACTCCTATCTAGGTGCAGTACTGATTTTTTTGCCAGGCATGGAAGAAATTAAAACACTGTATAAGCAGTTGCAAACTAATCCACTCTTCAATAACCGGCGCAGCAATCGGTAAATTAAGAATATGCTTAAATATTTTTAAATGAAAAGTAAATTAATTAAAACTGACATTTTAATCAACTTTTACATCACTTTAAGTTGCTTATTTAAGAGTATGTGAACATTTTTCTTTCTTGCAGCATCTTTTATCTCTTCCCCCACCCCAGTATAATTCTCAACTAGTGCATGGAGGATAATATTCTGTTCTTCCAAGTAGAACTTGAAAAAGAATGCTCTTTTTAGCTGGGTGCTGCAGAAACATTGGTTTGTACATTGGTTTTAGACTCCTTGAGCTTATTGGATGTAAACCAGTTTATCCCTTAGTAGATAGGTAGCCGTGTTGGTCTGCCATAGTCAAAATAAAAAATTCCTTCCAGTAGCACCTTAAAGACCAACTAAGTTAGTTCTTGGTATGAGCTTTCGTGTGCATGCACACTTCTTCAGATACCGTGCATGCACACGAAAGCTCATACCAAGAACTAACTTAGTTGGTCTTTAAGGTGCTACTGGAAGGAATTTTTTATTTTGACTATGGCAGACCAACACGGCTACCTATCTACTACTGGAACCATGGAAGGCACCACATTGAGCCGCATGAAATGGAAGTCCATCAGGTATCTGAAGAAGTGTGCATGCACACGAAAGCTCATACCAAGAACTAACTTAGTTGGTCTTTAAGGTGCTACTGGAAGGAATTTTTTATTCAGTTTATCCCTTAGTTCTTTGGCTTGATACCCTATTGTGCATCAGGTTACTGCCAGTCAAGAAAATGTATTGGGTCAATTCAGAAGCAGTGCCAAATCATGCTTTGGAGCTACGCATGGATGAGTCTTCTGCTCAGAGACTTTCTCCCCTGTTTGTGTGCTTTGGTTTCTCTCCTTCTGATTTTGCAGCAAATCTGTTTAAACTGAGGCTTGTATGCCTAGATTCCACAAGTTGTCATTTTCTCAGCTCAGACACAACAGCCCACTATGGTTTGTTGCTGAATCAGAAGCAAGAGGGGAAATCTGAGCACAAAAGAAGAACATAGGGGGAAGGACATGAACACAGGACTCCTTCATGGAGTGCCAAACCATGGTTTGGTATTTTGAAGTCTGAATCATCCCATTGTGCAATTTATCAACGTTCTTCATATGGTCTTCTCTGCCTCCCCCACCCTGAAACCATTGGCACAGTTGAATTGCTAAAATATTGATGTGTACCAAATTTGAGGCATGCCACAGGGGTTGGGGAGCTGTAGTGGGGCAGAGAGGAAGGGAAGTCCTGTTGTACCGTGATAAGTCCATTCTTCTTGTACACAGACACAAATTATGTGACCCTTGGTTCTCCAGCTCTGGCTACTGTGTAAAAAAAGTGATATAAAAATGGAAAACAGAACCTCACTAAAAGCCCTCTAAACCTGTCCTCTGATTTTTTTCTCATAGCTGTGTTGTTTATCCACTTCATTCCTCACTTTCAAGTGAGGAGCAGCAATGTGTGTTCCTTAAGCCTCCTGTAGGGGTCACCAAGATCATCATATCTACAAACATTGCAGAAACCTCCATTACCATCGATGATGTGGTCTACGTGATTGATTCAGGGAAGATGAAAGAGAAAAGGTACCTAGATAATAAGTAAAAGCACCATGTACAATTTAAATAAATAAAAAAGCTTTGCTAAAATGGGGCCTATACACAATGAGATTTCTACCTGATGGATTTCCTTGTTCCATGTCTCTTGAGCTGGAAGACATTACAAAACTGAAGCCCCAAATCTGCTATTTGCTTCCTGCATTAAGCTGCTACAAGCTTCTGTTTCTCACCCTTCGTTTTTTCCTCTTTCAGTTTCCCTGTGACCAGAACCATTTCTGTTACTGTCTGTCTCAGTTATTACTTCTCCCTTTAAGACCTAACCTTTTCGCTCTCATCTTTCTCAACCCATATTTTTCTGCTTGAATTTTTACAGGTGAAAAATGGGAAACGTGTAGCAATGTTAGTTCACAATGTTCTATAGTGGTGATATCCATTCCCCGCCCCCCAGCGTTTGTCAAATTGACTCTGCAAGCTTTCAGGCAATATTTTAAAATGGTTGTGAGATGGGTCTCTAGGAATCTAGGAGGTACAAGCATTTGTATGCTAGATACTTATGCATGACTAATATTTGCAATAGGAGTAAAAATACAATAACAGAATCACATAAGCATGTTAAAAACATAACCAGAATACGAAAATCCAATAATTGGTGTTGCCCAAGTGCCAAGAAAAATAAAAACTATTTCCATGGCAGTGAAATTATGATAAAGTTGATGCCAGGCAGGAGTCGTTGGAGAGAGCATTTCATAGGTGGGGAGGTTCTATAGAGAAGGCCGTCCGCTCATCGCCAAAGAACCTCCATTAGAAGTGGCATACAGAGGAGAACCTCAGATAATGATTTCACAGTCCAGGCAGGAACATATACAGATACACTGTCCTTTTGGCATTTGGTTCCTATGCTGTTAAAGGCTTAAAGATCAAAACTAGCACTTTGAATTGACCCCAGAAACAAATTGGCAGCTATCAGAGTCAGGCAACAACTGGTGTTTATATGTTCACACGCATCTTCTTGTCCCTGATAATCATTTAGTTGCTACATTCTGCACTAACTGGTTTCCAAATAGTCTTCGAATGCAGCCCCAAGTAGCATAACCTGCAAGCATCCAGTTTCCTAATTTTTGTACCTCCCTAGATTCCCCAAGGCCTATCAGAATATTGCAAACACTGTTCCATATCTTCCTCCTTGCAGGTTTGATCCAAGCAAAGGTATGGAAAGCCTGGAGGATACATTTGTGTCCAAAGCGAATGCTTTGCAAAGGAAAGGACGAGCAGGCCGGGTAGCCTCTGGAGTCTGTTTTCATCTCTTCAGTAGCCACCATTACAATCATCTCCTTTTGAAGCAGCAGTTACCTGAAATACAAAGAGTGCCTTTGGAACAGCTCTGTCTCAGGTAAGACAGTCTTTCACTGGCAGCCAGAGCATCCCTGAAACAACCTTTACAGATCTTGCTGATTGGCACATCTTATACATAGTAATTTGCCCTGGCTCCCATTCTCAAATTCCTCTTCCTCCAACATCCTCCTAATTCTTCCTTAGGGCAAATAATTTTCCATAGTCTTTACTTCTTGAAAATGTGTGTGTTAGCTTTTATGAATGCCCAGGCTCGGTACTTTGCTGGACTGCTTTAAAGAGAGAAACAGGTGGAGCTTAGGAATTACTATACAAAAATGCCTCCTTTTTTTTTATTCTATACTGTGTGCAACTCAAGATTTAACACAAGTAGGTACAACATAACGGCTAGGGTTTGTAAATCAAATAGACTTGTTCCTGTTACTTCACTGACAGAGAGAAGGAACTGGTTTGGCCAGTGTCTGCAGTTTGCAAGCTTGCCTATGGGCCCAAAATGGTTGGTGAACCCTACTATATCCTGTTTGATACAGGACGTGGGTGGCGCTGTGGTTCTTTAACTTACCTTTTTACCTTGCCCTGTTTGATACTGATTTCTTATGCTTTTTGTTGTCTGCCGTTGCCCATCCAGAAAGCAAGACCTCAACAGAAAGTTCTCAGGCCTGCTAACATATGTGTATATTATATATTTATGTAGCTGAAGCTAACATATCCAACTCTGAGCAAATGATTGTATTTTCCTCTTTCTTCCAGAATTAAGATTTTGGACATGTTCTCCACACAAAGCCTTCATTCAGTTCTCATGCGACTGATTGAGCCACCAACAGCCGAATCTCTACGTTCCTCAAAGCAACGACTGCAGGATGTCGGAGCCTTAACTTCAGACGAGAAGCTCACACCCTTGGGGTATCATTTGGCTTCCTTGCCTGTTGATGTCAGTATTGGGAAGCTAATGCTGTTTGGCACCATTTTCCGCTGTCTGGATCCAGCACTGACAATTGCAGCAAGCAGGGCCCACAAGTCTCCTTTTGTAAGTGCTGTTGTTTCAAGATATGTCCATGTGTGCAAAGGAATGTTTCCTAAACTCTTAAAACGGAACCTTTTATAAACCTATTATATGGTTGAAAGTGGTTTGGGAGAGGTTTCACTTCTCATAGCATAAATACAATTGGGAGGGGGGGGATAAAATAGGATAGTTCTGTACATCTTGTAGAATGCAATGTACAAAATTTCCGTATACCCAGAATACACTTTGTAAATCTGAACTCTGTAGGCTGTATTTTAATTTTACATCTGCCAGTTGTTTAATGGTGTGCTTTCCATAGTTCAGCTATGGAACACGCTCCCATAGGAAGTTGTGATGGCCGCCAACCTAGATGACTTTAAAATAGGATTGGACAAATACGTTGAGGACTATCAATGGCTTCTAGCTATGGTGGCTGTGCTCTGCCTCCAAGGAGGCAGCAAGTCTTCCGAACACCAGGTGCTGGAAACCAAAGCTTGGGAGTATGCTCTTGTGCTCAAATCCTGCTTGCGGGTTTCCCAAAGGCACACAGGAAGGTTAGGCTGGCCTCAACCAGAGCCAGGGCTTTTTCGGCTGTGGCCCCGATCTGGTGGAACGCTCTGTCACAAGAGACTAGGGCCCTGCGGGACTTGACATCTTTCCGCAGGGCCTGCAAGACAGAGCTGTTCCACCAGGCCGTTGGCCAAGGCACAGCCTGACCCCCTCCTTTGGCGATCCTCACAGAACTCTAGCCCAGTGGTTGCCATTAATTTGACTCTGAATTGATTTTAGAATGTATTTCAATTAATTGATTGTGATTTTATGTAAACTCTGTTATTTTTACTGTTGTTAGCCGCTCTGAGCCCGGCTTCGGCTGGGGAGGGCAGGATATAAATAAAATTATTATTATTATTATTATTATTATTATTATTATTATTATTATTATTATTTATTTATTATCTGCTTGGCCAGTGTGAGAACAGGTCACATTATTACGTTCCTTGTTTTAAAAGGTTTCTCCATGGGACAAAAGAGAGGAGGCATTCAAGAAAAAGCTGGAATTTGCAATAGGAAACAGTGATTATCTTGCGCTTCTCCAAGCATATAAGGTGAGGAATAAAAGCACGCCCTGTAATTGATTTCAGAGTTATTGTAGCCATAGAGCCTCCTAATTGTAAGAGATGAGATGGCACGCTGTAACAGCTTATATTTTCACTATTTAGGGATGGCGTGCAGCTTCAAAAGAAGGCTATCAAGCAAGTCACACATTTTGTAGACAAAATTTCTTATCAGAAAGCGCTCTTCAGGTAAGTTAGCATTATTTTTCACAATTTTGAGTTTTAAAAGTGTATATTGAACCTCACATCAAATTGTTGTGTTCTGCTTTCCTGTTGTGCAATCTTATAATGAAAACATTTTTTATAGGTTTCAACTTTGCATTTATCAGAAAACTCAGTACATGCAAGGCATTCTCTAGGCCTGTTTGCTTATACAGTACATTTAAGGTTTTATCCCACTACATTTCACTATGTTACTTGCAGATTAACTTCAAGATGTGGTACCCAGTGGTGCTGTTCACCAAAATTTTACTCAGACCCATTGAAATGAATGAACCTCACTTAGTCATGTTGATTAATTTCAGTGGGTTTTCTCTGAGTAAAATTTGGTTGACTACTACCCCAGGCTTAACAATGTGATATATCTGTGTTTATCCTTGGCAGGCAGGCAATGGAAGAGGAGGAAACTGGGCGCAGCATAAGATTGGGTTGCTTTAAAAATAAAATAAAAATATGCTGCCTTTTTAGATAACTTCAGCTTTTCCAGAAAAGTTGAGGATAATCTCTGATGGATGACAGGATTTAGGGAAATGGATCAACTACTATACCATATAATATTTAATTCCTTAGCTTCTGAGACTGAATTGTAAATGTTAACACTATGGTTGCCAACCACTGACTGAAATTACCCTAGCTGAAAGGTAAAGAGTGTGGATCAGCTGTAAAAAAAATCCTCACTGGACTCCTCACACACATACACAAACGCACACAAGCCTCTCTACACACCCACACACCAAAGATACATATTTTTATTTATGACGGGGACCATAGCTGAGTGGTACAGCACACGTTTGGGGTCCAAAATTCAACCACCAGCATCTCTCCAGTCTACAAAAATATATAGATAGCACCTGATGGGAAAAAGATCTCTACCTGAGATTCTGGAGAGTCCCAATCCAGTACTGAGCCTGTTAGACAAATAGACTTCCTAAAAACAAGTTTCCTATGTGCCTAACTCTCGTATTAGCCTGAATATAAGCTGCACCTTTAAAATTGGAGGGGGGAAAAGAAAAAATACCCAAATATAAGCCGCTCCATTCCTCGCTGCTCCTGGCTGCATACTGGGGCGGGGGGGCGGCGGCTGCGTTGCTGGTGGGCTTTCCCCTTCCTCGCTCTCTTCCTTTCGAGCCTTGGGGGAGAAGACAGAGGACTACGCATGGGGCGGGTGCTGCTTTGCCACTCTCCTGGTGCTGGCTGCAGACTGTAAGGTCACGAATATAAGCCACACTTTAACTTTTCACAGTCAGAATTTGGGGGGAAAGTGAGGCTTATATACAGGCCAATACGGTATATATGTCAGTGGTTTTCAAGCTTCCTACTTCCAGGGGCATCCATTTTGACTAGCCTACGGAGAAACCGCCTCACATCTGCCAGGGAAATCCTTGCACATTGCAGTTCATTCTGGGCTGTGTTCTAGGGCGTATTCTTAGTTCAGTTAGCACGTTGGCCAGTCCTCTTGAGCCTTGCTGCCATTCTATGGGAAGGGAGACTGTGCCCTGGAAAGGCACGCAACACAGTTGCATGTTGCAGGGGAAAATCTGTAGGGGTGGGCAAGCTTGGTTTCACTTTGAATAACCCCGAATAAGTGGAGGTTCAACAGTGCTGCCTGGAACAGTTTGAAGATCAGCGTCCCCCATACTAGCTATGTTACGGAACCACCATACCAGGAGTCCCAACAACCATTCATTATTTCCTCAGAGTACATATTATTCCACAGTAGATGCAGTTCACATTTTCCAGCATAGCTTTCCCACTCTTCCCCAGATTTGCAACAGTGGCAGTGGGCAAAATGAAGTCAGCCACAAGCTGGCTGTGACCCATAAGTCTTCTGTGGCTTACCGCTGGTGTTTGGAAAGAATGAGAACAGAAGGTGGACATCACTTGACACAGTTCGGAAATCTTAACGCTATTCATTATTCAAAGGTGTTCTTTCTCTCTCCTCCATAGCAAATGGCCAGTTTAAAAAGGCAGTTCACGGAACTGTTGTCTGACATTGGATTTGTGAAAGAGGGACTCAGAGCCAAGGATATTGAGAGGAGGTGGTCTCAGGGAGGAGACGGCGTTCTGGAAGCAACTGGAGAAGAGGTAACAGGAGTGACAGTGGAGGAGAGTTGCCCTGTCTCTTTAATCCATTGCCTTTTGTACAACGCATAAGCTTTTTTACGGTGTTCTTCCTCTCATTCTCTGCCACTTTCCCCATCTGTCCAAATACGGCATTCATTTTTCCCTCCCACCCCTTCTATTTCTACTCTCCTTGTCATGATTTAATGGAACCAAAATGACTGCTAGAACCTTGGGCAGTGTTTTTGTTCAGTGATTTGGAGCTTCCTGATTATGTGAAAACCCTTTTCTTCCCAGCTGATTAAAAAAAGTCCAGAGGTGCCCCCCTTTTTAGGGAGGGGCATATAGGGCCCAGAGCTTCTACCACTTAACACTTGAGGGTTTTTTTAAAAAAAAAATAGATGCCTTCATATTTTCTAAAAAAATATCTCTGTAACTATAAGGTTTGGAAGCTTACCTTTACATGAAAGCTGGAATTCTCAAGGTGATGTGCTGCCCAGTTTCATGCAAACATCTGCACTAACTTGTAGGTACCCTTTTGTTTATATCACAGGCAAATTCTAATGCGGACAACTTCAAGCTGATATCAGCCATATTATGTGCTGCTCTGTATCCCAATGTGGTTCAGGTAAGAGGGCAGTACTTTTCATTTCTCTTTTTCTGTCCATATTTCACACATTGCATTTGTTCTATGCTGCATGCTTGAAAGCTGAGCTACCTGGTATTAGCAATTCCTTAAAAGGGAATCTCTCTCTTTCTCTCTTTTGTGTTTCTGTTGGGTTTAGAGACTTTTCAGTATTTCCAGTGCTTTAAAGAAACATCTCCTACTGAATGGAAGTTGCTTATGAGTATTTCTATCACTGTTCCCTGTTTTTTTTACTGTTTTAGGTGAAATTGCCAGAAGGGAAGTATCAGAAGACCAGTACAGGAGCTGTTAAAATGAAGCCAAAAGCTGCAGAGCTGAAGTTTGTTACCAAGAAGGAGGGCTCTGTTCACATTCATCCATCCTCTGTAAACTACCAGGTGATATTCCCACCCCCAGTCAGTCATTCTGTAGCTGTCGTCCACACACATACAATTCCTTCTTGGAAGAGGGGCATGCAAACCAATCAGCAGTCCATAGTGCGATTCCTTGCATTTACACATCTGTAAGCCTCATTGTAATCTGTTGGACTTGTATCTATGCACAGATGCATAAGATGATAAGCAGGCTAATCTTAGTTAAACTTAGTTCACATTGGAATCAATGGGACTTAATTTATAACCAACTTGTCCCGTTTGATATTCAGACAATAGGTTATTTTCCTTTCTCCTTCAGCTTACACACCCATGTGAAATTTGTGTAAAGATTTCAGACTTCTCCTGCCCCTGCTGCCTGGCAAATGGTATGCTGGCATTGGACAACCTTTTCCCAGCAAAACCAATGGCCTCTGCCATATATTGTATAACTGAAGTGATAGGTATGGAACCTGTTGTTGTTGTTGTTGTTGAAGTTTCACCACAGTTTTTTTGGGTTCCTTGTTTCAGACCAGGCACTTTGATAGCCCTTACTTAGTGTATCACGAGATGGTAAAAACCAGCCGGGTGTTTATTCGAGACTGCAGCATGGTGTCTGTGTACCCACTGATCTTGTTTGGAGGCGGCCGTATTAATGTGCATCTTCAGAAGGGAGAGTTTGTCGTTTCCTTGGACGATGGGTGGATTCGTTTTGTTGCAGCCTCACACCAGGTAAGAAAATGAGCAACTCATCACATTGCATCTAATTGCTTATGATGGGGAAATTATTTTCATCGTACCAAGGGGAGAAGAACAGCTCATTCTACTTTATACTGGCATGCAGGAAATGGGTTATGACCCTTAACCAAATTTCCTCTTGAGACATTAAGTCCACTGGGCCAAAATGGATATACAGTGGTGCCTCGCAAGATGAAATTAATCCGTTCTGCGAGTCTCTTCGTCTTACGGTTTCTTCGTCTTGCGAAGCACGGCTATTAGCGGCTTAGCGGCTATTAGCGGCTTTAAGAAAAAGGAAACAAACTCGCAAGACATTTCGTCTTGCGAAGCAAGCCCATAGGGAAATTCGTCTTGCGAAGCGACTCAAAAAACACAAAACCCTTTCGTCTAGCGAGTTTTTCGTCTTGCGAGGCATTCGTCTTGCGGGGCACCACTGTAAAACACTAATTCCAATAGGCTTATAGAATAGCATGGGCAGCATCTGGTTCAACAAGTGTGTTTACTTTCCTAAGTTGAAAGGTCAGGCTGTTCTTTATGTCTGTATGACCAGCTATTTAAGAACCGAAGATCTTTCAGAAATTTAGGCAGATGTCCTCATCTCTTGGGTATCAACTCTGCAGTTTATGGTTATAATACCCTGCAGTACAATTTGCATAGGCGCTTTCATGAGCACAACAAACCCCAGGCTGTAGACGGCAGGACAATTTGTATCAGCACCGCCAAAAGTCAAATTTGCCTCTCAGGTTCTTCATCTGGATAAAAGCAACAGAGTATTGTGGCACCTTAGACTAACAAAATTCTTCCAGCACTATGACACTGTTGGATGCACAATGCTATATCATCTGTGGGGGTGTTAACCCTGGATATACAAGAAGAAAAGGCATAAAAAGTTTAAAAGGTCCAACTGTACTGTGTAGAGCATTAATGAACACAAAATCCAGTCAAATGAGAAAAATCCCAAGTGGTGTAGGTATGGCCTGTGCAGTTTGAAAAAATGCAGTGCCTTTGATCTTCTATTTGTTGAGATTCTTAAGGACATTAATGTCATCATAGTTTTCAGGCAATGCCCGTTGAGCCTCTTTTAAAGGTAAAGGGACCCCTGACCATTAGGTCCAGTCGCAGACGACTCTGGGGTCGCGGCGCTCATCTTGCTTTATTGGCCAAGGGAGCCAGCATACAGCTTCCAGGTCATGTGGCCAGCATGACTAAGCCACTTCTGGCGAACCAGAGCAGCACATGGAAACGCCGTTTACCTTCCTGCTGGAGCAGTACCTATTTATCTACTTGCACTTTGTATTTTCGAACTGCTAGGTTGGCAGGAGCAGGGACCAAGCGACGGGAGTTCATCCCGTCGCGGGGATTTGAACTGCTGACCTTTTGATCAGCAACCCTAGGTTTAACCCACAGCGCTACCCGCGTCCTGAGCCTCTTTTATGTGAGTACAAATGTGAAGCATAAAAAGTACAGCAGGTCTTTCATGCAATATCAGAGGGAGGGCCAGGGGCTTCAGAAGTAACTTCTAATGTAGTGTGAGGAACCTCAGGTTTTGCTGGACTCCCAACTCCCAGTCAGCATGGCCTAATAGTCAGAGATGATGGGGGCTTATGATCTGGCCTGGACTACCCCTAAGCAGCTTAACTCATAAGAATATTTGTGTTTTTCAGGTAGCCGAATTAGTGAAAGAACTTCGCTGTGAGCTTGACCAGCTACTCCAGGATAAAGTAAAAAACCCCAGCATAGATCTTTGTACCTGCCCTCGAGGGTCTCGCATCATTAGCATGATTGTTAAACTTGTGACCACACAATAGCACGGAGCATTTGGTATACAGACTTATCAGCAGAACAATGGCAATAGAGATGGAAGCAACACGGATGCCTGGAACCCGAAAGGCAAAGTGGCAATCAAAGAAACCACTATATTTGGAGTAGCCCTAATGGAGTTAATGGGGCTGGAGAAACAAGGGTGATGGGTTTTTTCACCCAAATCATGGAAAAGTTGGCATATTTTAAGGGAAACGTGAGTGTTTCCTTTCCAGGAGCAATCTGTGAAGTATAGAGTAAGAGACTACAGTATTGTTATTTATGCCAATGAAAACTCGAGAGATCCAAAAACATTCAATTCCAATGTGTTTTTCTTGTTACTGTTTTTGTCCAATTAAGGATTAACTCTTTTTGCTACAAAATGATGGTCTATTGACTTGGCTCTTCTCCTTAAGGCAGGACTTGATGTTTACTACAGCAACTGTTTGTATTTTCCTAAATTCTAAAATGGATTCCCCTGTAAGCTTTCCCTAAAACCTGTCCTAATCTGATCGATTAATCAATGTCGGTTGCCAATAATTTAAATGAAAGATAAATGCTCTTTAGTATAAAAATGAACCAGGTTCTATATGAGAGTGTGTGTGTGTGTGTGTGTGTGTGTGTGTGTGTGTGTGTGTGTGTAAACAAGCACAGCAAGCACACAGGGCTCAAATTACAGCTTGCCAAAGGCTGTAGAAGTTGTCTTGCTCCTCAAAGGGTTAGTCTAGAGATAAAGTTCATTACTCTTTTACATTGCCTGAAGTAAACTTAGCTTCCTTGACAAGACAGCACTTATGAAAGCAGTAAGTTTGAAGTGTGCCAAGTTTTTGCAAAAGCAAGACATGAAGATAATGCTGTTACATCCTAGTTCTGAGCCCCGCTGGCTCCTGAAACCAGATCTTTCACAAGTCAGAAGAAATGGTTGAGGAATGCAAGTACAAAAGAGGCTTATTTCAGTACAGTTCATTATGACTTGTGGACCCTCATCAGCCCAGCAACTTCTTATAAACAAGGAGCGCAGTCCTGCAGAAATTAATGGGACTTGAACAGAAGCTCCCATAAAGGTGCATTTAAGGATTTTTTAAAACAGTAAACCAACATTGGGGCAGGAGTGGAGAATGCACAATTGCTATGGCGACAGAAACGAGCCTGCTGGTGGTTAAAAATAAAAATAAAACTCTGTATGCTAACTTTATGTATGTCACCTGAGGTGCTCATTGGTTGGAGTAATGGTGATCAACAAGCTCTATAAATAAACAGGAACTTGTTCATTAGATTTGTAACCTATTTTGATGTTTCTTTTTTGCAAGAAATTATGTACAGGTAACTTCCCACTTGTGTGGGGGTTATGTTCCAGTCCCCCCGCGTGCATAAGTGAAATTGCGTAGTGGGGAACACCTTCTAAACACTCTTTAAACACCCTCTGTTGCACTCTCTTCAATCCAAACCAAAAATACTGTATCAAAAAATATCCACAACTATAATTGAAGCTCTGGGGCTGGCAGGAGGCTGGAGGATGCACGGGAAAGAAGCTCCTGCTGCTGTGCTACCCAACACATCAGCTGTTAAGTGGGGAAGCTGAGCAGCTTAAACAAAGCCCTGTTATGCTTTTGGTCTCTTCGGGGCTTTCTCTGTCCTCACTAACATCCTCTGGGCTCTGGGGAGGGTCTCACAAACCACGGGGCCTGCCTAGTTTTGATGTGGATATTAACGCAAGTAAATCTACTTGCATCTGTGTAACAGGATCAGTTGAATTGCCCCATGAGTGTCTTATCAGGAGGAAATTCTGCTATAGAGGTTTGTGTAGTAGATCTTCCCTGACACCCTGTAACATAAGCAATAGCCTTCAGTGTAGAAGATTACTTGCCGGTTCACTGGCTGCATATACTGCAGCGACCTGTCACCATATCACTTCTCATAAAAACTTAAAACACATCACTTTCCAGTGAATACAAAGATTTTCCGATAAGGACAAAGATGAAAGTAGCAATTTTAGGGGTTCTGAATTGGTGAAAGTACAAGCTACATATGATGCGTTTCCGCAGCTATTGTAATTATTCTGCTTGTATATTATGAACTGTAGTTTATAGAGGTATTCCTAATTTAATATCAGTACTAAATGGTAAGAATGTGATGTTTTCATATATGACTCTTCATGACTAATGGTTACTGAATATAAATGAGCATTCACAGGATTCCAAAAACTAACGTCAATGCTTATTTTCATATAAAAAATATATATAGTACAGATTTGTTACATTTGCCATTTCTTCACAAAACAAATCCAGAAAAACCATTCAGTTTTGACTGTGACTTTCTGATAGCACTTAGAAACACAAAATGCCTAAATTGAGGGGAAATTCAACAGGTATTGTATAGATCAGCCTCCCGAGATAACTAGAAGCCCTCTAAATATTTGGACTACAACTGAAATCAATCCCCGGCCAATGTGAGTTTTGTAGTCCAAGTAGAAGGCATCAGGTTGGGGAAGCATAGGTTTTGCCAGTAAGTAACTTCATCCCAATTCTTCAACTCTGTCATTGCTGAAGGCCAAGATAACTTTGTACCAATCCTTGAACTCGAGACAAAATTATTTCATTGGAACTATTGCAATCCTCTGGTCCATACGGTGGGTCAATAGTCAACACCCCTGCAACACAGAGTGTGGTTTGTGACTCTCCTTGCTCCTGTACAGGAATATGGTTTTTCTCCAACCAGTTCTTCAAGCTGCTTTTCTTGTCCTCCAGCTCCTCTTGACTGTAGGTTTGGCTTTCTCCAGGCATGAATAGGTGGGCAAGTTTCTCTTTCATAGCATCAGAAGCTTCGGACAATATCTTCACCTCTTGCACTGCATGCCCCAAGATGCCTGAAACAGACACTTTTCCATTCTCAAGGGGATTTGCCAGAAGAATGCTGTCAAGAAAAGGAGTTCACATGAAGTTTTACAGCTTGGTGGAAAGACCTACAGAAATCTCGCATGCTAAACGCTATCAAATGTATACTCAACTTTATCTCGTCAAAACACACACGCCCCAACGTCTCAGTCCCACAAGCACCTGCACTATGAAACATTCAGGTCAGGATGCAGCAGCCGCCCGCCCCCACAGTGAAAAATTACAAGAGTGTGGAATTGCAATAGCATCCCAGGCTGATCCCATTACATCACACCAACAAAAACGAAGAGTGCAAGTTGTTGTGCCAACATTAGCTAGCGTTATCAGCAGTCATTGTCTGAAAATGTTATTACCTACATAATCCTTAAAAATATTTCAGCCACTATGTGGCTAGCCAGTGCCTACTGTACAAAAAGCAACGCATGCCAAGTGTCATTGTTCAAAGCACTTTTCCCCCACTGTTGCACATTTTTCAAGCACTAAAATACAAATCTATACAAAGAAATGCGTTCCCTCAAAGTAACACCCTCCCAAATCAGTAGCGTTTAGCTCAATAGCATCTATGTATTTAGCCACTGAAAATCGAAAGGTACAACTCAGCCCTTATAGTAAGTATGAGATGCAGAAATACTAAAATCATTTCTTTTTGGAAGAACAGAGGTTTCAGTTGACGCATCACAGTAATTCCTAGTTGCTAAACTTTTACCCTTCTGTGGTATATACAAAACCTCAAGCTAATGAAGTACCTCATGAAAGTGAAGTGGCAAGTACTGTACATAAAACCGATCTATTGCAGATGCATTTGGTCTTATAAACCAACCCCAAATCTTTTAACCTTGCCCATCCCTCACATTTTTTAGACCATGCTCCATTTTAAAATGGCTAATATTAACTAGAACTATTATGAAAGAAAAATGTTTAAAGGCATAGTGAGTTGCTTCCCACATCTTTTCAAAAAAAGTAATGATTTGTTAACAAACGTACAAAAAACATAAGAACGAAAACAAAAATCAAAGCTCCCACATTCTTAGGCAACTGTGGAATACCACTGCTAAAGCTTAACATTGATGGTCAGTGACCTGATCATACTGCCTCAATTTTACCAGTGTAGAAAACTCATCTGATGCTATCTCAAACATTTTCCACTTTTCCCCTTCAACTTTTTCAGCTGTCCCATTTATGAGAGTATCAGTGAAAACCATAAATTGCTGGGCAAAATTTCTAGTGGTTGGTGTGAATAGAAATTCTGAAGTGTGAAGCCAGACAACACCAGACATTTGTCATAGCAGCAGCAACAACAACAGGCTAACTGCATGCTGAGTAGAAAGTAAAATTTACAGATATTTTACAGATTTGTTTTTCTACTAATGGTTGTGCTCCCCACTTCCCCTCCCAATTCTTGTTCTGATTCATGGTTTTGAAAATAAAATAAATGTTGATACATCCCTCTCTCTGGGTATCACACTTCCATGCCTACTGAACTCCTGCTTACTTGGCAGACACTGGATCGACTGTTAAAACCCATCCTTTATACTTCTGTTTCTCAGCAGCCAGAACTTCAATTTCTTTATTCACATAAGTCAGCCATTCCAAAGGTGTCTTCCTCTGCCACTCAGTCATATTTCCTATTTGCTGAAATATATAATATATAAATTTGCTGAAACCTAATGAGAAAACAAAAAACACACTGATCAGCAAAAGTTGATAAAGCTGTCTGTTAAAACAATGTCTAGATATCCCGCTCGTATCTAGAAGTTAGGAACAACAGCACAATCCTAGATATGTTTATTTTATTTATTTCTCATTTATTAATTTTGTATACTGCTCTTCCTCCAGAGATTATAGGGGCTGTTCACAACATAATAAATGAGAACACAAAATACATATTAACCGAAAACCAATAACCTTCCAACAAAAAACATTTATAAGGCCATAGAATGTTAAACAGCCAAAAGTAAGAAGCAGATTTTAAAAAATAAGGTTTACAATCTAACGCAATTGACTTTAGAGACTCAAGAAATGCAATAAGGGCACTAAGTATCACAGCTAAACATATCTTCCACACACTCTTTTTATACTCGAGATCAGAGCATGTTTCTCCAAAAAATAAACTTACTGTGCAAATACTAAAGTGTTATTCAACCCAGAGCGAGGGCATGTTTTGGAAAGGCTCTGCAGTCCCAGAGAAGAAGTTTATTTGCGCCCGCCTTCATCCACACAGTTCTTGCTTCTTCTCTGCCTTTATGCCCATAAAAGAGGCACAACATTTTTACATCACACTCACCGCTAAAGATGAAATGCGGGTTTCCTTGTAATCCAGCCGGTAAAGAAGGCGAGGGATTCAGGCGAAACGCATGCAACGTTTCGCTCCCGTCGTCATTGCTTGGGCCCAGAATGCATCGGGTTGTAGTTTCAAGTTCCTCCTCTGCAAAAAAGCAATATCCGGAAACAGCTGCTTACGGGCAACCTCTTCATTCATGGCATATTCACTCCCATCTCACACCCTAAAAATAACCGCGTTCAGCAAGCAGCCCCGCAGAACGAGCTGGCAGAGCTCGGAAGTTTAAGCAGTCCGGCAGCAAATGATACTATTTAGCTTACTCCGCCTCTCTTTGCCTAACGTTAAAAAGAAAATTAAAAGCCAATTCAGAGGGCAAATCCTAATAGATGACTAATCAGATGCAACTCCAGTAAAATATACTGGGTAAGTGTTAAGATTAGTTTTCCAGAGTGCGAATGCAAAATAAATTTGTTCGGATTAAGTCGCCCTGAATCCAGCGAGTATGCCTAGAATTGCAGCTTCAATGGACTTTTTTAAAGGCACGTTTATAGAAAGCTTTTGTAATAGTGCCAGAATGGGGATCACAATATTTTAAAGCAAGGAGGGTGTTTCTTTATGTTACTGTAGAATAGTAGCGTTTTCCTAGCGTGCGTTGTCCTTTCCGTTCCAAAGATAATATTTTTATTACATTTGTTAGTCGCTTTATCTTACCCAAGGCAACTCAGAGCGACTTACAACCAATCTAGCCAGTTTGCATTGCTTGAAGTAGCCCAAAACAGTGGGTCAGGTTTCAATCCTATATAGACTTAACCTGGGGTACGTAATTAAGAGTTTCCCAGCTCTGCTAGCTGTTTTTTTGAACTACAACTCCCATCATCCCTAGCTAGCAGGACCAGTGGTCAGGGATGATGGGAGCTGTAGTTCAAAAATAGCTAGAGACGAGAGTTTGGGAAGCCCTGGTTGAATTTAACTTACTCGGGTTAGCTTCTTTATAAACATGCATAGAGCATTAAACTGACTCTCGAGTCAGCTCTATTGAACGTAGTGAGACTGACACCTGAGAAAACCGACGTCGGAGTGCACCATTAATGTTCTGCCTTTTGCATATTAGTGTTACGAGGAATCTCTTTCCTCCTCAGAGAATGAAGTGCAGTTTAGAGAAAGCTGAGGAATTGCCCTCAAGCCCCACGAATGCACGCTCGCACTTAAGTAACACTAAACGAATGCCATTATTTTAGGACAGGCTCTTTAATCTGGTGTGATGCCTGGAGTGAAGAAAACTGACAGGTGTTCTGTTATTGTTCATTTTATTCAGAAGGCTCTCACGTTCTTATTCGCTGTTGGCTGGAGGTCCTTGGGCGGAGTGTAAAAAATAAATCACTTTTTAAAAGGTTAACAGCCATCGGTTTCCCAATGGACAACACAGAAATACTGTATTGATTTACCAGGAGCTGATAGCAGAATATAGGGGGCGCAAATGGACTAAAGACACGTGGATTTGAGGAAACAAGCGATCCCTTTCATTTGCTGCAAGGAGCTTCTCAGCGACCATTGCCTTTTCACGAGCACCAACTTTCCCAAACCCTTCACTCCGCCTTGAGCAACCCCCTAAAAAAAATCAGGGCTGACAAAACTTCCCGAACGCGCAAATATACAGTATTAAAATCCGCTTCCACCCCGGGAAGCAACCGTAGAAAATCTGAGGGAAATGTTGCTGAGCGGCGTACGGTGGGGCGCTCGAAACCCAGCCAGATGGGCGGGGTATTAATAATAATAATAATAATAATAATTATTATTATAATAATAATTAATAATAATAATAATAATAATAATAATAATAATAATAATAAATAATAAATAATAATAATAATAATTATTATTATTATTATTATTATTCCCCAGAAAACGGCACGTGTTTTCAAACGGGCAAATTACACGCTCGGGCAATAACCGCGTTCCCAAAATGGAGGCTGCCTCAGCCTCCGCTCCCTCCCTCCCTCCTTCCAGCCTGGCGTTGCTACGGAAACCAAAAGCTGACTTTCTTCCCGCCTCGCCGGCCCGCGGCGGCCTGGCCATTGTTACGCGCATGCGCGCCAACGGCACGTCCTATATAAGGCCCCGCGAGCCCGCATGCGCGTGGAGACGGTTGGGCTTTCCCCCCCTGTTCGGGCGAAGATGTCGCGGTATGGCCGTTACGGTGGAGGTGAGTGGCGCGAGCTGGGAGAAGCGGGTGGAAAAGAGGCCGCAGCGACGCCTCTCTTTGCCTCTTTTCGAGGCCCCGCTTAGCTAAATCCGCGGTGCCCAGGCCGTATTCCGTGTCGTCGTCGGCGGCGAAGAAGCCCGTTAAGCGGCAAAGTGCCGCCACTGCCGCCGCCATTTTGCACAGGCATGGTCGCCGGCTGCGCTGAGGAGAAAGCGACCCCCGGCTTCGGCGCTGTGGCGTTTCGGACGTTGGAACTGCGTCGCTGTCTTGGTGTGAGGAGGGGACTCCCCTCGGGGTAACGGCAGACGGGGCTTGTGGCCGGAGCTGGCCGGGTTTGTTTTCCCTCCCTTCGGCGCTACTGACGCTGCGCGGGCAAAATGGAGGCGGCGCCAAAGATGGCGGCGCCCAGGGCTGCTCCGCTCGCCTTCGGCAGCGAGGAAGAGGAGGTGGGCGGGCTGGCCGAGGGAAGAAGCCGCGAGGGCGGCGGCGCGTTTGGCTGAGCCGTCGGCGGAGGGAGGGCGGAGAAGCGGCGCCGGAGGGTCTGAAGGGCAGTTGCCGCCGCTTGCGCTTCCTCTGCCTGCTGCCTGCCGGTTGGCGCGCTTTCCAGGAGCCTCTAATAAAGGGAGTGGCGGCCTCATTGAGCCTCGCCAACTTCTGGCGTGTTCCTTATTCTCCTTGACCACGCGCCTGCTTAAACTTTTGTGCCCCGAAGTATGTGAAGTGCGCTTCTTATGCAGGTTATTATGATTATTAATTGCTTTGAGTATCTCGACTGTAACACCCAATTAGATGGACAGAAAAACTAGGAGAAATCTTGTGCGTTTGATACAGGGTGTCGGTATAATAGTACTATTTTCCTCCTTGTTGTCGCTTTGACGTGCCCCCCCCCCCCAGCTGCCAGCATGGATGCCGGAAACTTGTGTTTATAATGGTTGCAGCTCTGCTTTTGCGGTTCAGTGGGAGTGCAGTTTGGCAAGTGAAGTGAACGTGAATACTTAGCGGTGAAATTGACTTAAGACTATTAAGGAAGTATATTTTCTTGGAACTTTCTAAAAAAAATTCTTTTTTTCTTTTGTGTGTGTAGAAACCAAAGTATATGTTGGTAATCTAGGAACTGGTGCTGGTAAAGGTGAACTTGAGAGAGCTTTCAGCTACTACGGACCATTACGCACAGTATGGATTGCGCGAAATCCTCCAGGATTTGCGTTTGTTGAGTTTGAAGACCCAAGAGATGCTGAAGATGCAGTTCGCGGGCTAGATGGAAAGTACGTGCAAGTGCTAACTGGTTATCTACACGGGAATAAAAACTGAATTCTGAGTCCATAGTTGGATTATTAAATATGTGTTTCTGTTGCAGAGTGATCTGTGGCTCTAGGGTTAGAGTGGAGTTATCAACCGGTATGCCACGCCGGTCTCGCTATGATAGACCCCCAGCACGCCGGCCATTTGATCCCAATGATAGATGTTATGAGTGTGGCGAGAAAGGTCATTATGCTTATGACTGTCATCGCTACAGTCGTCGGAGAAGAAGCAGGTATGTTTAGATATAAGGAGATTTGTTTTCAGCAGTTAATCATAGTTTTTATTAGCAAAGAAGGTAATGATACACCATTTTAAAAGTAAATGTTATAATTTATGTGGGTATATTACAATTGTTTATATTTTGTGTTACTATGTTAATATGTTAATAATCAACCTGGTCAAAACCTTTCAGGTTTCTTCGTTTGAGTCAGTCGCCTTGATTCAGAATGTCACGAGCCTTAAGATTTCATGCTGAGGCGCCTTGCAAATCCGACAATTAAGATCCTCCTAGACCTTGAGGTGATCAGCATAAGAGGCCAGATCCCCTCGAGCCATCTACACCTAGCTTCACCTTATTCTTTAAAGGGCAGAAAAATTGAGACGGTGATCGCCGTAACAGTAAATTTGGCTTTCAATTGGGGCCCCCTCCGGTTTAAAAAGAGGAACACCAGATTGACCACATTCCCACCTAGAAAAATCTTCTTGCGTCAATCAAGCCTCACCTGGCTCATTTGGCTGTCAGTTTGATCGTCGTTAGATTGAAGAGAACACCTAGATGCAGCGACCGGCTATAGATACTTCTAGATCGTCTAGATCTGCTAGACCTTGGGCCAAAGAGGGTCGACCTGCAAACTTGCAAGGTTTATTTTAAATACACATTACAGTGTTTTATATTATGATTGTAATTCTAAAATGTTATTCAGTTTAACATCTTTTTTAGGTAGTAAAAAATACTCAAGACATAGGCCCTGATTTTTTTCAACGTACAAGACACTAATTTTTAATTATCAGATATTTTGGCTTCGGCAAAGGCTCACATGTTAACTGTTGAAGTTGTGGTCTAATACTTCTCTTATCTAACCTAAAACTAGGTCACGGTCTCGATCTCATTCAAGGTCCAGAGGAAGGAGATATTCTCGCTCACGTAGCCGAAGCCGTGGCCGGAGGTGAGCATCAAAATTGGAACAAGGTGCTTTAGTTTAAGAATCAGAATGGCATATTTGTAACAACCACCTTTCTTTTAGATCCAGGTCTGTCTCTGCTCGGAGATCAAGATCACTCTCCCCTCGGAGATCCAGATCTGTCTCGCCACGCAGATCCCGTTCAGGTTCTTTAAAAAGATCAAGGTAACTTTGCTAATAAGCTTAGTGTTCATGGAGTTGATTTAATCATTAGTATCTTAATACGTTTACCCCATATTCAAAGCAGCTTACAAAAGAAAAAGGAATTGTAGGCAATATTTTAAAAAAAAACCATAAATAAATGCAACAATAAAATATTTGATTGAATCAAACATATATCTCTGAAGAAAAGCACATCTGGGCATCATATGTTCTAAGTTTCTTCCAGAATGAATAGAATTAATGCACTTTGTATATTGCTGTGACTGCATGTCTACAACCTTGTTTCATGACAGCTTTCATTCACCTGCATAGATGTGTTAAGAGCTTGGAATTGAGTACCTTCTCTTTAAAACCTAGGTCTCGGTCAAGGTCAAGATCCAGGTCCAGGTCCGTTTCACGACCCAGAAGCAGGTAAACGTCAATGCTTTGTAAAATAGTAACTAGTAATTAGCTAAATTATGTGAAATGGGCATTTTTCTAAATGTTAATCACTTCCAAGTGCCTCTTGCAATGTTTTAATTGAAAGCATCAAATGTCTACTGTACACACAGGATTATACTATGAATGCGAGTTCATTTAGCCTACTCTATACATTTAAGTAGTTTAGAAGCAATCTTTGTGGTTCTCGAGTATTCAGCATCAAAATAACCAATTGCAAGATGTTACCAGCTTCTTTCATGCTTTTATTTTAAAACAGATAAATCATGGCTATAGATCAGGGGTAGTTAACCTGTGGCCCTCCAGCTACTGTTGGCCTCCAACTCCCATCAGTCTCAGTCAGCAAAGGCAGTAGTCAGGGATGATGGGAGTTGTATTCCAGTAACATCTGTAGGTCCACTGGTTCCCTCCCTGGCTGTAGATACTGGATCAGTCTAGTGTTTGCTAATGTAATGTAATTGATGCTGTTTTAACAGCCGTTCCAAATCAAGATCACCATCTTTAAAGAGAAGGTAAGCTGAGCCTCTGAAGGAGACATATTGCATTTTACGCAGATAACAATCGAAATAAAGTTTATAACAGTGTTGTATATCCTGGATTCACAGTTCTACATTTAAAACATTAAAATAATGTTGCTAAATGTTAAAATTCCTACAGAGCTGTGATTTGTTTATAGTTCTTTATAATAGGTTTTAGGTTATTTTTTTAAAAAGTGAAATAATGGGAGATACCCATGAAATAGGGTAAAAGCACAAAAACTGGCATCTTCTGTTGGGAAAGTGAGTGATTACTATTCACTCAGGGTCTGAGGAACCGTGGCAGGCCACTTAAGTGTAATAAGAATTTGCTCTTAAGCAAATTTAAGATTTAATCAAAGTCCAGAACCATTCTCAAAAAGGGTGTTTAATAATAATAATACAGCATATTAATAATAATGGAGCATATTACCTGGCTATGTTAATGGACAATAAATGTAAATGGCTCAAAGGTTAAACGGAGAAGGTTTATAGTTGTGACTGAAACCTTCAGGAAATTGGCAGGACAATCTAGACATTGAACAGCAGCTAGCTGTTACTTAATAATAGTAGGCTGTGTCAGAATTTTTAGTTCCTCATGAGTATATGTGTTTAAAAGCATTTTTACTTGATTTAATATTCAGTCTTGCTTTTTCAGTTTTGATATGAGCCATTTATATCCATTCTCCATTAACTCAGGGTAAGTATGCTTCTTGAACACTGCAAGAGAGCTTGGTAATACTTCCTTTGGGAATGGGGGTGCATGCAAACTTTCAAGTTTGCTTCAGTATTTAACATTAAGAGCTTGTAGCCTTCAATTCCAACTAACATCCTCTTCTGAAGCAGCATCCAAATAGGTGCTAGGATTAAAATTACTAATGTGCAGGTAGCATGGATCCCCTTTTAAGAACACTAATCTATTAATTTCCATTTTTTACTAATTTTAACATTGAGTAACCTAGTGACTTCGTTTTTCCCCCTTTTTATTTGTAGTCGTTCGCCATCAGGAAGCCCTCGAAGGAGTGTGAGTCCTGAAAGACTGGATTAGAATTGCAAAGAACGTGATAGGAAGAATTTTGTTTACGTTATTTTAAGGGATTTCTTTGGTGTTATTGACAAATGTAAGGATTTAGTTGATTGAAAACCTTTTCTAGGGCTAACGCAGCGAGGATCTTGATCTTCTAGTAAAATCTGTAAAAGCTGCTACATTAGACTAGTGCACAATTTCTGTATGTAATAACATCCTGTGATCTGAAAAGTGGGTCTTTTTATGGGCACATGAAATAAAATGTGTATTTCTAACTTTGCTGTAATGCTATTTGCTTCTGTTAATCAAGTGCATGTTAAAAGCAGATTACAGATACCTTAGTGTTGTACACAAATACTGTGCAAGGGTATTGGCTAAAAATACTTGTGGCTACCACTAGCCTGTGGGCATCAAGCTTAAGTGTGACATTTAATTTGGTGCTTCAGGCTTTCTGGGGTGTTATGACTTGCAAAGGTATTTTTAAGGAAGCTGCTTGTCGATCTGATTCTGTAATGGTATTTATACAACTGTTGGAGTTTGATCTGTTAACTTGTAAAATCAAGTTGGCTTGCTTAGCAGAATACTCTTTATGACATACCACCACAGGCACAATTATCTTAAATGAGGCCACCTTAAGTTGTATTCAAATTGCCATTTTGTTTGAGTTCTATCTGGGATACCAAGAAAATAGTGTAACCAATGGGCTTTTCCCAAGGTATTTGGATAGAAGGTAACAGTGAATTAGGCAGATCCTAACCTGATTCAAAGCAGAATCTGATCTTGTGAAAGTAGTTTCTATCTCATACTGCTAGGCTCCCTGGTTCACTTACTCAGTTCACTCATTCTTTCTCCCTTAATGAAAACAGGAAGCTAGTTTGAGGACTGTTTATCTTCACTGACAGCATAAATTGCATTTTAGCTTCCTTAGCAGGGCAACATTTAGCTGTAATTGAGCAGAATCAAAATGGCAAAGGAAGATGCTGAAAACAAACTTCAATCTTACACCTTTATCAAACATACATGTCTCATCTGGAAATGCCTGCTGCTTAACTGCAATGCCAGTATTGCATAAGTTAGCTTCTAATCTAAAATTCATGGCTAAATATAACATACTAAACCTAAGGTTGAACAGAGAGTAACATCTGCTTAACTTCTATGACAGAACATATAGATGGGACTTGAGTGACAAAGGGCTGAAACAAGACCCATTAGTTAGATGAAAGTAACTTCAGTTTTTGTTTTAAACTGTCTTGACATGGCTATATTTATGATACTAAATGAATATGCTGTTTCTGATAAATAAAAATGCTTAACATTTTCTAATCAAGAAAGTTGCATGCTCACTTTCACAATTGGCAATCCTTGTGATCTCAATTTTGCATTACCGTAAACTATTTTACAAAAAAAATCTGTATAATCTTGCTAATTTAGATTGTTTCAGTGATGTATACTCTACTAACCTTGAATTGGTTGTCTGACTATTTCCTGCACAGAAGATAGTTTGTTACATACTATTTTCACTGAGTTTAGAATTTTGGAATAATAATTGTCTAAAAATTAAGGTGGGCAAAGTTTATAAGATCAATTAAAAATGTTGGTTGTCTAGTGCAGTACCAAACACCATCCTTAAATACAACCCATTTTCTAGTAAATTTTCCTACTCTGAGTAAACTCATGAGGCAGGACTTACTTAGTAAACTCTGAAATTAATGATCCTATGAATAGGACTAAGTTGAATACAATACAATGGGTATATTCAGCTAACCTGCCCCACCAGCAGGAGCCCTGCAAGGGCAGGCCTGAAAGAGTGAGTCCCCCCTCGAGGGTCAGGAGAACACAGGGAGCAGCGGGAAGAATGGCTCTACCTGGCAAGCCAAAATGCTTGTTTTTATTTTCAGCCAAAAGGCAAGCAGCAGTTGACAGACAAATCTGTATTCTCAATGCCACAACAAAATACTTTCTCAGAGTTTGGACGGGCGCAGATGTTTTGTAGTGGGGGAGACATAACAATAGATAAGGCCCTTTCTAACTCTTCCTGTTTAGTGCTCTTACCTTAAAAAAAAAAATAATCTTTGTCCCTTTATGAGTATAGAAAGGGCTGTGGGTGAGAGTGGATTATGACAGGCTATGATTTATCACAAGCCTGTCAGTGATGTTCATTAGGGGTTGGGCCAAAGGTGAGATAGCTGGCTGTTCCCACATTCAGTTGTGCTGAGAACTGCACAAAGATGGTTGTGCTGGGAATAGCATGCAGCCGTCATGCAATGTCATCTATTAATACTGTAGGTCACAGATGAGGCTTGGGTCTGGATTCCTGTTCAAAAATCCCCCATACCTCTTTAAGTTGCAGCAAAGGTCAGTCTACTAAAGTTGATTCTTCCCATGCCAAATCAAGCACTCCATTAGATGCAGAAGCTTAATGCACACTGGTTTCGCTTTGAAATGCTTAAAAAGTTTGCACATGAAGACAGACTTGCATTAGAGCAGGGAGTCGCCCCCCGCCCCCCACTCTTCAGGTGCGTGCCAGGAATCTACAGCACAGAATTTTATAGCAGGGCCCCACCTGTAGATAGTAAGTCTCCAGTTTTTATGTAGCCAAAATAGTACCATGTGTGTAGAAAAGAGGTAACAGCCTTGCTGGCTGATGGGTTTCCCATCAGTTACCTGGAAGCTTAATGGGAAGCACCCTGCCAAAATACTAACAGCAAACGTAGGTACTGAATTAAGCCTATTTAGCATCACAAATGGCTACTGAGAAACCAGCAATATAGGCATGTTTAGAGATACTTTTAGGTATGCAGAAGAAAATGGGAGCAGGATCTTCAGTACAGCTCACTGAGGACAATATGTTCAGTAGCCACTGCTGTTTGTCCTGTGGTGGAATAGAGAATCCAGAAAGGACATGTTGTCTGTACTGAACAGCAGCAGTTAACATTCTTTTGCCATTGCCGCTTGACTATTTGTTAATGATTCAAAGCACTTCATTTGCATTCTCATTAATCCTTGCAACATTACTGAATTCCAAACCAATACAAGCTTTTAAACAACTCTCGCATTTAGTCTATTTTAGACCCAATGCAAATGTAATACCTTTACCATTGCTAAGAAATTGGGGTGGGGAAGAACTGTGCCAACATCCTTAGCAATAGTATCTTGAAGTGAATTTACATTTTAACATGATTTATTTCTTCTATTTCCACCTGCCTTTGAACCAGTAAACACTCAAGGGGGTGGTGAGAGAGAAAGAAGGTTGCCTGTATAAAATCTTAAGTCTATGCAGGATGGTGTCAAGTAGACTTCTTGAGTACATGAAGACACATTTGATCCTAAAACGAACAGTCTAGAATCTTTGAAAACTACCTTGTTACAGATTGCTACAAAAAAAATCTTTGTCTTTGCTTAAGCTACAGAGAACTTGAAGCAAGTTGTGGTCTTGTATTCCTCTCCTGGGTGCAGCAGGCTATCTGGGAAATTAGGCTGTAAGAATAAAAAATAAAACTCAACATTTGTGCACTTATAGAAGAAAAATTGCTTGCATCTAGGGTTTTGTTTTATTGCATTTAGAACAAACCATTACAAAATTGGGAGTCAAATCCTTGCCAATCTACTGCAAATCATTCATATATACTAGCAGAACCTGATCTACCTTTGGCATGTAACCACAAGCTTTCTACACACACATAGTATTCTTGAATTGGTTCACATTTGACTAATCAACTTTTGGTGTTTTGAGCTTGCAATCATGTACATACTTAACTGAGTAAATTTATACTGTGAGCAGTTATGCCTAGGAATGCACTGTTAAGTCTTGAGAATGCAGAGAAATTGCAAAGGAGCTGTGCCATTTTAGAGTGGCAGGGGATCAACTACTTTAATGTTTTTTTTATTGATCTAAAAAAACTTCCTATGCACAGAAAAGCAGCCTTGCAAAATGTGATCTACCTGCAGTCAGAAATGAGATAATCACAGAATAGCTGTACCATGTGATTTCAGTGCTTATGCAGATCCACCCATTACTGGTTTCTATGTTCTTCTGAGCATCCTCAAAATGAAATCTGCAATAAACCATTGAAGCTGAGCTCTAAGACAGTTTTGTGTAGCTTCTATTCTGTGTGGCCCCGTGGTCATATAAAACTTAAGAATGTACCTGGTTCACTGCATTTGGCCAGTTCTGTGTTTCCAGGCAGAAGCCAGAATGCTTGGGATATACACAGCCTCCTTTTCCCTTTAGAGTGCCATCTAAGAAATTCCCAGTGTAAAATTGAATCCCGGGCTGAGTTGTATAAACCTCTATCATTCTGCCACTAGGGGGATGGTGGGCTCTGTAAAAAGAAAGTATATGTTAATTAAATTTCTAGGAGTCTGTAGGCTTTTGGTACTCTGCATTTGGTTATGTGTAGTGGTAGCCAGCAGCTCTTAATAATAGATAGATGCATGGGAAACAGCACTTGGGTGCAAGGAAGGGGCTGTGCAAATTTTAAAAGAAGTCACTTGGTCACATCCTATTTGCCTTTTAGCTGTCTCTCTTTCCATAAATACATGATAATGCATCACATGATAATTCCAAGAGGCAACAAAATACTTATCTCCCTGATCAAGTTGTAGCCAGAGAGAACAGACTGGCTTTGGATCACATCCGTGCCATATCGAAAGTCACATTTAGCCACTTCAGTGGGTCCAGGGAGGGTGAGCATCATGTTGCCAAAGCTCACTAGCTGTGCTGGCTCAAGTTACTTATGTGTTATCACAGTTCACAAGGTGGATTAAGAGCATCCTGCAATACCAGCCCTCCACAAGTGAAATTTGCAAGAGATCTGTGAAAACCTGAGCATGGTTCAAAGCAAAATACTATAGCTTACTGTTAACACTTCCCCCAAATCTCGGGTGGGAAGGTATGGAAGTGTAAATTATATAAATCACGCACTTTCCTCCACATTGTACACTTTTGGTCTTCTTACAGAATGGAACTTGGAGGACATCATTTTAATTATGTAATTGATTTGTCTAAATCACATCCATGGATGTCTATACTTGCAATCCTTGTCATTTATTAATTTATTTACTGTTTGTTGCCAAATTAGGCTTCTAAGCAATTTGCAAGTATGTAAATCAATTACACAAGTAATCTATACTATATATTAAAATCAACCTTAAACAAGACCAGAGCATTTTCTGTAGCAGCCCGAATGCTATGGAGGGTCATATCAGGTATCTGCCTGCTTTCTGCTAATTGGTGAGGTTATCCCAGTTGACCTTTGAAAACTGAAACAGGACTGCTTTCCATGTTTTACAGTGATTTTGTTGCCTTTTCTTTTGTGGGGTATGGTTTTAATTAAATGTTTCGGTGTTTTTATTGCTTTATTTTAAATCTGTAAAGCCCTATGATATATTTTATGAACAGCAGTGTATAAATACTTTTAAATAAACTGGGAGAAGGAAGAGCATGAAACACAATGTTTTGGTCAATATGCTGTCAAACCAAACCTGTACCTCGCACAGAAGCATGTTTCTTTTGTCTGCTTCAGGCAAAAATTGTGGTCAAATCCTCCGAGCTGAAACGTCTGCAGGTGTTTTCCAAACTCCACTGGCTTTCTCAGATCAAAACCTGTATCCTGCACTGAAGCAATTTCTCCTAATGGAGAAAGGACAAAGAAAGAGGCAAAGAAACTACACACATTTAGCAAACCTTCCACAGCAACTCTTAAAAATGTGGACAGAACCAAGACGGACATCTGGAAACACCAAAAAGTCCACCACAGCAAACAAACCACACACAGAAAAATTTAGTGTGGGATTCCCAAACCACAGGTGGTCTGAAAGGACATTGTAGCTCTCCAAATGCCAATCCTGGACCACTGTCCTACCATTAGGCAGAGTGAGGCAGCTGCCTTAGGCAGTAGATATGACGGGTGGGGATTGGACAGCTGTGAGTGTCACATGCCATGTTCTGTGTTTCCCTAAGTAAACTTCCCCCCTTTCAATGTCAAATTAAGATTTAACCTCCATCTAAGAACATAAGCAGTGCACTGCTGGGTTAGGCTGGCGGCCCATATAATTCAGAGTCCTGTTTTCACAGTGACCACCCACCTTGTGTTTTTACGGCATTGTTCCAGTTTTAGAAAAGCAAGTTGATTGACCACAGATTTGAACTCAGGGCTAGCACCCTACACTGAGGCCAGTTCTGCACAGTTGGCCATGACAGCTCCCTAGATAACATCTGTAGTTTCAACAGCATTCATCTTAAAAATCAACCAACCTGTGGGGATCTGGGTTTCATCCACTGGCAGGTAAGAATCTGCCTGTATAGTAAATTCATGGTCGTAGATATTGGGGGATCCCTGAAATATGAAGAGAGGGAAAAACCTCTGTTATATCAGAAAATAGAAAGATGGAATTTTACACCACCTTTGTTGTAAACACAGAGCTGTAGGTACCTCCGAATCACAATAATCATTTTACTGATTCAAGGCCAAATGTCAATGAAGACCAAGATCAATTGTTCCGGCATTTGGTCTCCAACAGTAACAGCCCAGACTCACAAGAAGCATATACATGGGGGAGGAAGCAATGGAGTATCCTGGGAAAAGGTATGGCTGCCTGGAATTTGGAGCAGACATTCTGAGTGCTCCAAACTCTCCATATTTTGTAGGATTCAAGTATGTAGTGGAAGTTTAGGTTTGTGCATTTAAAGTGGATTAAAATCATCTGTTCCCCTAGTGCAATAAATCCCCTTTTATTTTTTTAAACAAAATTTGTGATTTTGACAATGACAGGGAAATGCATTGCAAAGTGGAATGGGATGAATGGGAAGATGTGTAAACAACACACAAACAAATCAGAATGAATGCTCACTAAAGGCTGAGCAGGGTAAAATGTAACGTATCATAGCTGCCATGCACTGCTGAGATATTCCAAAAACGAGGGATGCTAAAAAGCTGTAACATGACATGGGGCTTCAAAGATATTTTGGTTAAATTAATATAATTCAGTTTTGCTTGCTAAGTAAAATGTGTGTGAAATTGCATAGTGATCATTAAAAATGACTGCCATGTACTTGCAGTTATATTATAATTATTATTTATTACTTAACATTACCTGACAACTCAGAACCTAAAATTAAAATTCTTTGATTTTCCGAAAGCAGTTTATGTGCTTCTTCACCAAACGTAGATTTACCCAGCTAAATGTTGTACAAACACAACAATAAAAGCAGATTTTAATTCTTCACACACAATAGCATATTTTTAAGACCCCTCGCTGAATAAATTTGCAAAAATTAAGTTTCGCCCCCTAAAATGACATGCCCTAAACTAAGAAGTACTGAAACGGTCTTAAATAAAATAAATAATGGGGTGCCTTCTCCCAAACATTCCTCCCCGTTGTTCAAGTTCAGGGGACTGAAGCCTTGCACCCTGTTCCATTACTTAGCGAAGTACAACCGACTTGGCAAGAAGGGATTATATCAGGCAAGAAAATAACTAATAACCCTATGGACACTTTTGTGGCAGAAGTGGAAACGTGTGGGGCTCCAGATGTCACTGGGCTCCAGTTCCCATCAGCCCCCAGGAAGCATGACCAATTAGCGGGGATTATGGGAGTTGTAGTCCAACATCCTCTGAAGGAACACAGGTTCCCACCAAATCCTGTTCTATAGGATGTTACAGAATGGGAGAGCCAAACAGAGCTGCCTTACCTGGCCTGCAAGATTGAAGTACGCATGGTTTGTCAGATTGACTGGCGTGGTCTTACTGCTTTGAGCTCTGTAGCTGATTGTTAGCTCCCCATCCTTGAGAGTATACGTCACCCAGACTTTCAGCTCACCAGGATATCCCTCTTCACCATCTGGACTTACTCTGAAAAACCGTACGCCATCTGGCAGCACTTCAGGTTCCCAGATGGCCTGCAATACAATTTCATTAATGGTATTTTTTTTAAATCACATTGGCTAGAGTCCAGCTACTAGACTGATGTACCTGGATGAGTATGTGTGCCAAAAGATTACACATGACAACCATGGATCACTTCCAGGATTCGAAATATTTAAATCGGTGTTTCCCAGGTTTGGGCCTTCAGCTGTTTTTGGACTACAATTCCCATCATCCCTGATGACTGTGGTCTTGCTAGCTATGGATGATGGGAGCTATAGTCCAAAAACAGCTGGAGACCCAAGCTGGGGAAACACTGATTTAAATGAACTTTGAAGTGCTTCCCACCCTCCCTCTGTTAAACAGCTCACCTGGGCAACTGGTCACCCATGTTGTCTGCTTGCTTGCCTGCTGTTCCGTTGTCATGCTGCCATTGGGACTGCAGCATGATGATAGCCTTACATTTTTATGTCTATAGGAAGATATACACACATGTAATACACACTATATAGTAAGCTTGGTGAGAGACGGTGATTCATACATAAAACAGCCTTCCTCAAACTTGTGCCTTCCATATGTTTTGGACTACAACTCTCAACACCTCCAGCCAGCATATGATAAGGATTATAGGCCAAAGTAGGGACGCAGGTGGCACTGTGGGTTAAACCACAGAGCCTAGGGCTTGCCGATCAGAAAGTCGGCGGTTCAAATCCCCGCGATGGGGTGAGCTCCCGTTGCTCAGTCCCAGTTATCTGTTTCACTGCAAGGCAGATTCCTAATGTTTTCATTAGGCAATCTGTTTTCATTTAGGGTTGTCATATTTAAAAAAAACCAGGACAACCTTGTCGAGTGCCAGCTCGACATCCGAAGAAATCAGTCTCACACCAAGATAGGTTGAAGAAATATGGCTGCTCTGGCCACTGCAGCACAGCCTTTATTGTGTGAAATCAGAAAGATACAAAATACAAGCAAAGCAATTTGTTCTCAGCCAGCAGATAAGGGCCATCGCACTAGACCACGCAAGCATCAGGCCATGCTAGTTGACCAATCATTTGGGACAGCACGAGCTATTCACGCGCTGTTCATGCTCCAATGATGCTTTTAGCTATGAAATCACCCTGCAACAATAAGAACTTTGCTCATGCTCTTATGTACAAGCAATCATTTTCCCACACAACCTGAAAGTTGAGCTTTTTTTTTTTTTATGGAAACCGCCATAATGGTTGAGCTCTTTTTAAGAAAACCAGAAAGTTGTTGAACTTTTCTTTCTTTTTTTATCAAAGTTTGATCAAACTCATGCTGGGAGCTTCTAGAACACTATCCAACCATCTCGTCCTCTGTCGTCCCCTTCTCCTTGTGCCCTCCATCTTTCCCAGCATCAGGGTCTTTCCCAGGGAGTCTTCTCTTCTCATGAGGTAGCCAAAGTATTGGAGCCTCAGCTTCAGGATCTGTCCTTCCAGTGAGCACTCAGGGCTGATTTCCTTAGAATGGAGAGGTTTGATCTTCCTGCAGTCCATGGGACATACGCCAGCCCAAATTAATTATTTTTGTTGCTGGCATCCAACTGTCTTGAGAGACAATGGAGTGTGCCTCGGGGGGGGGACCAAACCGTTCCGTTAGCAGCACACACAACCCCTCAGCTGCACTGATGTGGCCCCAAGGGAAGCAGAGCAATAGGTCTGGCACCAGCTTGGCTGCAGGAGTTGGCCGAAAGAGGCGTACAAGGTGCCATCCAACTGTCTTAGGGACTACCCGCTGGATTTGTGTAGAGTTTGCTCCTTAGCCTGTTCTCCCAGAGATCAGAGTTTTCATTCTCCTAGATGGGCTACTTTCCCAGGTGGGTGGGCCCCATCTGCTCCTCACTTCCCTCTACAACAGGGGTCCCCAAACTAAGGCCTGCGGGCCAGATAAGGCCCGAGGGACTCATTTATCTGGCCCGCAGCGACCCCCGCCGCCCACTGCCGCCGCCCGCTCTTACCAGCGCTGTGCTTCTGGGTCGGAGGAGCACTGGAAATAGCTTGTGCACATGCGCAGGCGTTATTTGCACATGCGCAAACATTATTTCTGGTGCACATCCGGGTTGCAGGAGGCCCACGCACATGCGCACAACCTATTTCCGGTGCTCCTTCGACCCAGATGTGCGCAGAAAATAGCGTATCCACAGACGTATGGGCACGTGCTCCCCCGCCCTCTGGCCCGCCGCATGGTCAGCACTGGAGACACTGGCCCGAGGCGTGGTACGTTTGCTGACCCCTGTTCTACAGCTTGTGCAGAAACAGTCTTCTTGACCGCTGAACCCAGTCTTGATCTCATCCGCTCAGTCCGCCAGAGCCTGTCTTTGCATGCAGGGGAAGTCTTTAACTCACCAAGGACTTGAGACCACCAAAGGTACTACCCCTCCCCTAACACCCCAAATTAATGATACTGCTATCTGTTTTAAAAGATCAGAAAGCTTTGACTGGAACTGGAATAAATAAAACAAGCAAAGATAATCAAGCAACCAAACCAAGCGTGAAGAAGGAAGCAAAACCTGAGCCTGGAAACAGCAAAGAGATCTGATCGCCGTCATCAGTATGCATGCAAAGAAATTGGGTGGATCCTTATGTCAGCCAGCCGTAGTTCTATTAAAAAGCTAAAACCACCACCGAGTTTAGAAGCATATCTATATCTATAGCTTTGCTTCCTGCAGAACTCAGGCCAATGCTGGGTCTCCTCATCAGAATAGTCTCAAATTATACAGGAAATAGTTACCGCAGACAAGACATCCAGCCTCAAATTGGTCAAACAGAAAAACTCACATGTTGATTTCATTACTTCTCTGTAAGTATTTTTCTGTGCGGATATAATGACTATTTTGTACACTGATCCTGTTATTTACACTAGAAGATGAATGAGGAATCTGTGGCCCTGGAGATATTGTTAGACTACTAACTGCTCCCATCATGCTAGTGGTCCCTTCCAACTCTGATTCTCTGCCTGACCATTGGTTGTGCTGGCCTGGGGCTGATGGGAGTTGGAGTTCAGCAACATTTGGAGGGTCACAGGTTCCCCATCGCAGCACAAAAGTGGGCTATAACTTGCCCAGTTTTGCCTTTCTTTGGGAGTGACTCTTTCCCTCTTCCATTCTGGTTACGATCACAGCAGTCTTTTAACATCAGTAAAGGAGGATCCTTTCTCCGAGTCTTCCCTTTTCAGGAAGACTCTGAGAAAGGTCCAAGCCTGGCTTCAGAGGAAGAAAGGAAAGAGTTGGGAGTTCACAGAAGTGTCTGCATGCTGAAGTGAATTTCTCAGAAGTCTCTGGTCAGGGGCGTCTTACCCATAGAGGCTAGTGGTGCGGGGCGCCAGGGCGCCAAGTTCTGGAGGGTGCGAGGGAAGAGGCGGAGGCTGGACGCGGCACCTCCTGGCATCAGCTCGCCGCCCTCGCCCACCTCCGCAATGCCGCGCTGAAGCAGCGCCGCGCCTGGAGCCTCCATCTGCCACGGCCAGCTTCTGCCTCTTCCCCGCTGGAGGAGCTGCCCTCCAGTCACTGCCCGCCTCCTCCAGCCCCGCCGGCAGTGCCACCCTCCCTAAAAAACTCTGGGAAATGGGGGGGAGGGGCGCCGGAGGGAGCTTTGCACCACGGCGCCAGTCTCTGGTTGGCCATTGAGAGAAGAGATTGCCAGTCTAGATGGCCCTTTGTTTTTATCCAGCAACTTAATGTTCTCACCTTACCTGAATATGTCACCATGCCCTCATAGTAAATACAGTGGAACCTTGGTTCTTGAATGAAATCTGTTTCGGAAGCCCGTTTGGCTTCCAAAATGTTCAAAAACCGATTCACGGCTTCCGATTGGTGCAAGAGCTTCTTGCACTCAGCGGAAGCCATGTCACACGTCCAGGTTCCAAAAAACATTCCAAAACGTACGACATGGGAGGCGTTCAGGAACCGAGGTTCCATTCTACTGCCATTGTTCTTCACTTGAGCGCAAGCACATTTACCTTATCGAAACCTTTCTTTCCTCCATGCAGACTGTTGGGTCCGTTGTTGATGGCTAATTGATACTCGACTCCTTCCACTGTAAATTTCCCTCTGGCAATTCTGTTAGCAACCCGTCCAACGACAGCTCCAAAGTAGGGGTGCTTGTTGGTGTACCCTGGCCAATAAAAGAACGTGTTAGATTGATAAGGTCAATACATTTCAATGTTCAACATTGGAAGCTAGCTAGAGATTTCATTCTCTTCTATTTTTAAAGGAGGGACAGTTAACTGTACCCCTGACCAAAGCTTCCTCCATCGAGTAATCCCTTAGGAAAGGAGGGGCTTGGATAGGCTCCCAAACTCTTCCATGTGAAGGCATATCATATCCATTCACTCCAATGGAAGAAACACAGCCGTATTTAACACAGCTCCTCCCATCTTCATTAAAATTAGTAAGAACTGGAAGTCTGTGAGGTTGTGTGGTCATGCCGGCTAAGTTCCACACTGCTGCAGGTGGCATGCCTCTGGAACTCAGTTGCTGGGAAGAAGTGGGGAGAGTTTAGTTGCACTCAGGGTGCATATGATTGCTCCCCAAGCCTTGTGCCTTTTAACAGCCTGAATTTGGGGTTCTATTGCTGATAGGTCTCCTGCAGGAAGATCAGGGTGTCCCCTCTTGAGGGAGCTTTCTACCCTGGCTTGCTTGACAACAGATGACAGCCACACAGTGGAAGCTCAGGTTGCGAACGTGATCCGTGCTGGAGGCACGTTCGCAACCTGCAGCGCTGCGTCTGCGCGGGTTGCGCTTCTGCGCATGTGCAAAGCGTGATTTAGTGCTTCAGCACATGCGCCGAAACCCAGAAGTAACCTGTTCTGGTACTTCCGGGTTCAGCACGGTGCGCAACCCAAAAACGCGCAACCTGAAGCATCTGTAACCCAAGAAGAAGAAGAAGAAGAAGAAGAAGAAGAAGAAGAAGAAGAGGAGGAGTTTGGATTTGATATCCCGCTTTATCACTACCCGAAGGAGTCTCAAAGCAGCTAACATTCTCCTTTCCCTTCCTCCCCCACAACAAACACTCTCTGAGGTGAGTGAGGCTGAGAGACTTCAGAGAAGTGTGACTGGCCCAAGGTCACCCAGCAGCTGCATGTGGAGGAGCAGAGACGCGAACCCGTGGTTCCCCAGATTACGAGACTACCGCTCTTAACCACTACACCACACTGGCAAAGTCATCCACCCATTGGTAGGATTAAGAGGAACATAGGAGCATTGCTTCATTTCAGCTGGGGGTGGGGGGTGGTCTGCAGAAGCCAATACACAGTCTCCAAGCCCACAGAATCTAGAAGCAGCTATAAAAGAATGGATTGCTGGAGGAAACGTAATCAGTGTTTATTTCAGCTTACCACAGACTTAATGTCTAAAGCAGTGGTTCTCAACCAGTGTGTCGTGGCACCCTGGGGTGTGCTGACTGGTGGTCAGGGGTGCCGCGGGCAACACTGGCCTCTGTCCCTCTTTCCTTGCCTCCCTCCTCTGATGCCCTCTCACGTCTCTGCTACCCAAAGGCTTGCACAGCTGTTTATTGCAGCAGCCCTGGCCATAAGCTCTGCAGGTGAATAGTGCCTCTGGGGCTGGTCAGGGGGCAGCTCAGAGACCAGGGACAGCAGCAGCTGCCCGGAGGACGCCCAAGGAGAGGGGAGAGGAGAGGAGGCTGAGGGTGTATGAAAAAGGGTGAGAGGCTGCCAGCTCTGCAGGCAAGGGGTGACATAACTGGGCTCCTGAGCCCCACAGGGATGCTGCAGAAAGAATGCAGTCAGTTAAGGGAACCGTGGACTCAAAAGGGTTGAAAACCTCTGATCTAAAGCATTCAGCAGCAGCTAGTCATGGTTATGTAACAGCGGAGGCACTCGACCCTCAGATTAAATGCTGACTGGTAACTGAGGGGGGCAGGAGGAATGGTGGCAGTTCTTGAGAACCAGGGACGACTGATAGATATTCATACTCTTCTCTACAGCTATGTTTCTACTTCTCTGGATGGAAGTCTACTTGCAGATCAGTTTTATTCTCTCATGCCTGGGAACCTGTTCATTATTCAGTCCGTTATCCTGATCCCTGAATAAATTTCAACCTCTGATTTATGTACATGCTTAAAGGGACAATCGGAAGTCAAAGGCAGACGGATTGTAAACTCTGGCCCTTCCTCCAGGGATACTTGCAAGTTTTTTTATCCTCACATGGCAATTCTGGAAAGGAAGGTTAGAATAAGGCCACATTCACAACAACACATTTAAAGCAATGTGACAGCACTTCAGACATTAATGGTTCCCCCAAAGAACTGTGGGAGCTGTAGCTTGTTAAGGATGCTGAGAGTGGTTAGGAGACCCCCTATTCCTGTCCCAGAGCTACGATTCCCAGAGCTTCATGCGAAGATGGATTGATTGTTAAGCCACTCTGGGAACTGTAGCTCTGGGAGGAAAACAGGGGTCTTCTAACAGTTCTCAGCACCCTCAATGTCAAAATGGAGGTTGGCTGCTGAATCTCTGATGGGTGCATGTTCCACAGCATGGGACCAGCAACATTAAATGCCTGACTTTCAGTGTATCTGTCAACCTAATTGTTCATGCAGCAGTCTTCTCCATTCATTCCCTGCAGATACAAAGAAGGAGTGGGATCATGCCCACTGGCTCGGCCCCACATATTGTACACCCTACTGGCCCCACCCTCAGTGCCTGTTTGTTCAGCAGAACATATGCAAAGGGTCACACAGAATTCTACACACACAGGCACCTCTTTGCGGATATTTTGCCAAACAAATGTGCAGTAGTTGGGCGCCAACAGCAGGAATTATTTCAAGGGACAGGTACTAAACCTCTAACTGCGCTGTACCACTTCATTTATAGTGGGTGACTTATCCAAAAAGCTCCCTCCACAAGGAAAGTTAGCATGTCAGGAAGAACACAAGACTGAGTCCCTTCAGAGCCCCTTCTACTTTTCTAGATGAATGGACTTATTTATTCCTTTAAGGTTGAAGCAGCATTTAATCCCGTGGGCAGCAATGTGATACACTCCAGACTTCGACCTCTGTTTGTTAAAAGTAGGCTTAAGTCTGTAAATATAATTATCTGTACAGTGGTACCTCTGGTTATGTACTTAATTCGTTCCGGAGGTCCGTTCTTAACCTGAAACTGTTCTTAACCTGAAGCACCACTTTAGCTAATGGGGCCTCCTGTTGCTGCCGCGCCGCCGGAGCATGATTTCTGTTCTCATCCTGAAGCAAAGTTCTTAAACCGAGGTACTATTTCTGGGTTAGCGGAGTCTGTAACCTGAAGTGTATGTAACTTGAAGCGTATGTAACCTAAGGTACCACTGTTTTTGCTAAAAAAAAAATGAAATATGCCTGTAATCTAGGCGCTTTGCCTGGGATGGAAAATATTGCGTATCTGTTTAGCTGTAAATGTGCAAACAGCTAGGTGTTTCTTATTCCGGGGGGTGGGGGAGAAACTGGAATGGGGAAACAGTGGTTCCCAACCCTTTCCCCTGCTGCTTCCTCCCCCCACCCTCACAAAACTGCAGATCAAAAAGGGGGGGCATCAGGAAAAGGATTTTGTGTACACCACCCATAATACTGCAATCAAATGAAGATCCTTCCTTGGAAGTAAGCTCCACTGAACCGCTGAACTTCTGAGTTAACATTTGTTTGTTTCACAGCTTCTGCTTTTTTTCTCTCCAAGTACTGCATCCTACATTTAAAGCATGTGGCTTTCTGCAAACAACCCCAGAAACTGTAGTCCGCCGCCCCCCCCCCCGAGTTAAAATGCCCAGCACTTTTAACAAACTAATGTACAGTTCTCAAGATTATTGGGGGGGGGGTAGTTATTTGCGAGTTAAAAGCTTTACTTGTTCTTTTATGCTCCATTGCATAACTATGGTACTAAAAAGCAGTGGTGAAGCTTGAACGTTTTTCAGCTTGGATGTACAGGGCTACTTATATTACAGCACCACCAAATCTGGGTGGGTTTCAATAAAACAAATCAGAGGTTGCACTGGAAACATATTGTGCCACGAGGTTTCTTCTGCGGAATAAACTTTCAAGAAAGTTAATTCAAACCCACCTTCCAAATGATCAAAGCCTAGAACAATATCTGAGAATTTTCCATCTTTGTCTTTAGTCTCCAACGCGGTGATTATGCAGCCCAAGGAGATAATTTCCACTTTTACCGTGCTGGATTTGAGCAGGAATTTTTGCACAGTCCCTCCGCCAAGGTGCCATTCCCCAAATTTCTCTCTCTTCACTTCTGTCATTGCTCCCCACTCGCCCCCTCCCACGAAGCTTGTTTGCAAAGGAAGAGACACCAACACAGACGGATAAGAAAGAATCAGAGGGACGCTATGGGGAAAAAGGACTTTGCCCAAAGGGGTTTTACCAACTATCAGAATCACGTGACACGTGCCCATCAGCTGACGCGGAAGAGGACACACACAGAGAGAGAACCTGCCTCGTTATGTTGCTGGGGGAATTTTTTATGCAGAGCAAGATTTCTGAGCAAAATGGGGCATTTCCCCGCGCAAGTATGCGCAGGTGCAACCCTGTCAAAGAATCACAGAATTGTAGAGTTGGAAGGCACCGCAGGGTCATCCAGTCCAACCCGCTGAAAAGCAGGAATCTTTTTTGCCCAACCTGGGTCTCAAACCCGCGACCCTGAGCAAACCCACCTTGAATCCTGTGCCACTTATTTCCGAGTAAGCGTGCCTTCTTAGGCTAGTAGTGCAGGCCGAACCCTTCTATACAGTTACAGTACTCAGAAGTAAGCTCTACTGAGCTCCACGGGGTTTGCTTCCGAGTACGTGTGCACCCATCACTTAAGTCAAGCGCGCCTTTGCAACATTTCTAATTTGAAGCCGATCCTATCCTGTTGACTCGGACTGCGCTCAAATGGGACTAGCTCCTCCTGGGCAAAGGATTGCAGCCTTTCATTGGCGACAATTAATTTACGAATCCGTAATTCACAGGATGTAAACAAGCACTGAGCTACACTACAGCAAGAGGCGGTAATTATTGCGACATTTCTCAGTACAGTTATTGCATGCTGGAACTTGTTCTTAAGAGGCTGTTGCACTAAGGTGGTCTACATATGCAAGAGCAATGCTTTCCCCCACGGCGTTGGACCCAATCCACTTGCATCCTGCAGTTTCTTGATAAATGCTGTGGCTTGGAGGCACTTTCCTGCAAAACCAGCTCCCAGCCGATTAAAAAGGTTTAAGCCAACATGTATACATTTTTTTTTTACATCAGCAGATGGCAGCACCCGTGCAGACGATGGTTTCATTGAATAGGAACCGGAGGGGGGATTGCAGGCATAAGAAAGCAAATCAGGTAATTGTGTGTGGACAGCGATGTAACAAGAGACTTAAAAGGTGTGGAGGGGGGAGGCCGGGTTTTAAGCCACTAATGTATACATGCCCTTAGGCTATTGGCACCACAGTAAAAAAGAAAACAAAAGCGAGTACTTGCTTTGTCATGGCCACTTACGGTAATTAGATTTAATAAGTTTAATCAGGGCAACCAGGGGACAAAACATAAAGGATTCATTCCAAACACTATGGAGTTTTTAATGATTATTCTTTATAAGAGGATAATGATTGCCCTCCACGCCAGATTCAGATTATGGGCCTTTTGAGCGATTTTCTCTCTTCTTCTCAAAACCCTGTGAATAAAAACCCTGTAAGGAAATCTCTCTGAAGAAAATCTAAATGGAGAAAGAAAGTGTGGAATTATCAACATGTACAGTTATTCAGCTGTCCTAAGCCTGTTACATTAGAAAACATCCTTCGTTTCAGTTTTGCTTTTTTTTTAAAAATGTGTTTTCAAAAAAGTTTGCTAAATAAATAAAAAGTTTACATCAAAGTTAGTTACTTTTACATTCTTCTCATTGGAAATTTCCATTTGTGTTAATGAACATTTGGCATACACTCCGTTCATTTTGAGGCCCTTGGCCCGGCAGTTCCAGTACTTTGGTTTATATTAAAGTTATTCATTCATTCACATGATCAGGCAGGAAAAAGGAAACCTTTCAGAAAACATTCTTTTCTAATCAGGGATGGAAAAAGTGCACTGAACTGTAGCTGCATTTGGCAGTACCCAGAAATTAATTATTGCTGCACTTGTTCCAGGAAACAGTTTCAAGATCAGGTCAAAATGAGATTCCCTGCCCCTTCTAGAAAATGACAGCACTGAGGGCTTGTCCACACTTCTGCTTGTCCCAGGTCTGAGCAGCTTTCTGCTTGTCCAGCGCTGGATTTATGGCGATGCTGGCAGTTTCCCCTTGCAGGGTGCCGAGCCAAGGGGGCACAAAATTACAACATAGTGCTGTATTACCAAAATATGCCCCTGGCTATGCCCATGTTTTCTAGGCACTGGTCTGAGTGGTTTTGCCTTTGCTCACCTCTTTCTCCTGGAAAAGCCACTCTTTAGTGCTTAATTGGAACATACAGCAGTCCACGGAAAACCCAGTTGCCATTTCTTCCAATTGAACGCTAAACTGGGGGGGGGGGGGTTTCTGGGAGAAAGTGGCAGGTCAAACAGTGCATCTGACAAGTTGACCCCAAAGTGCTTCTGACAAGTTGATTTTGAAGGAGGGGTGCTCAGTTAATTTAGGGGGTACATGGGGTGTTCCTTGGGCCTGTACAACAGGCTTTGCTTACGTAGCTCCCCAGCTTTGCTCTGTTTTCTCTTCTGATCATCCTCTCTGTTCCTCCACTGTCTCGCTTCTTGCCTATAATCTGACACCTTTCTGTACCTGCTTGCCAGCCTTGATACCAACTTTCCCCTTGCTCTAGCCCCAGTTCAACCCAGCTTGTAATAGACTCTGCCTCCAGCTAACCCTACTGTGTTAGTGTACACACCATCATGGCTGTGAGTCCTGGAAGACCACTTTGGAACTAAACTAAGTTTTACTGCCTATGCAACTTTTTCTGAATGCTGTATGAGAAAACACATTAATCTGACCTTTGGAGAGTTTGTAAGTAAACTTACCAAATGCGTGGTCTTTTTCTGTGCTGGAGAAGAGGAAACTTTGGAAGGAACTTGTAAGGGCATATTTAAAGGTTCTAGCAGCCTATATTTCCATTCATATATCCCTGCACCAACAACAGCAACATATGAAAGTAACTTGAAGAGGAAGAAAAACCTCACTGCAATTTAAGTGGCTAACATGCATGTAGCCTGAGACTAAACTCTGGCAGGATTTTTGGTGACAGAAAAGGAATATGTTGGTTTTTTTTACAGTAGAGGAAGAGTTTGGTAGTGTTTTGTTGACTGGGTTGTTAATAACTCTTAACCAGCCAAACAATTCAGGCCAATCAGCACACATTCTGAACACCTTGCCCATCAAAGAGTCAACCTTATATGTAGTTGATTCACACATCCATGTTGGAGATGTAAATTGCTGTTTCCTAGTTCTGCTGGATCTCTCAGCGGCTTTTGATACCATCAACCATCTGGACCGTCTAAAGGGGCTGGGAGCTGGGGGCACTGTTATACAGTGGTTCCGCTCCTTCCTCCTGGGCCATATTCAGAAAGTGGGGGGGGGGGATGAGTGTTCAGACCCCTGGGCTCTCACATGTGGGGTGCCTCAGGGTTCTGTCCTGTCTCCCATGCTTTTTAACATCTACATGCAGCCGCTGGGAGAGATCATCAGGGGGTTTGGGCTGGGTGTTCATCAGTTTGCAGATGATACCCAACTCTACCTCTCTTTCAAATCAGAACCAGTGAAGGTGGTGAAGGTCCTGTGTGAGTGTCTGGAGGCGGTTGGAGGATGGATGGCGGCTAACAGATTGAGGTTGAATCCTGACAAGACAGAAGTACTGTTTTGGGGGGACAGGAGGTGCGCAAGTCTTGAATGGGGTAACTGTGCCCCCTGAAGGACCAGGTGCACAGCCTGGGAGTCATTTTGGACTCGCAGCTGTCCATGGAGGCGCAGGTCAATTCTGCATCCAGGGCAGCTGTTTACCGGCTCCATCTGGTATGCAGGCTGAGACCCTATCTGCCCGCAGACTGTCTCACCAGAGTGGTGCATGCTCTAGTTCAGTGTTTTTCAACCACTGTTCCACGGCACACTAGTGTGCCACGAGATGTTGCCTGGTGTGCCGCGGCGGCGGCGAGGAGAGGCCGCCCAGCGCGGGGCTCTCGCCGTCTGCCTGCCTGGCTGCCTGCGAGCTCGGCGGGCAGCGCCTCCATCCGCAGCGCCCGCCTCGCGGCTCTCATCTGTTTAACCTTGAAGTCCCCCCCCCCCCGCGCGCTCTCCTTCCTCGGCGCTCCAAGCGGTGCTCCGGCTCCGGGGGGGGGGGGGCGGAGGAAGAAGCTCCCGGGCTCCAGCGTGTCCTCCCGGGCGAGCGCCACTCGAGAGCCGCAAGGCGGGCGCTGCGGACGGAGGCGCTGCCCGCCGAGCTCGCAGGCAGCCAGGCAGGCAGACGGCGAGAGCCCCGCGCTGGGCGGCCTCTCCGGGAAGCGAGAGGCGCCGAGGAAGGAGAGCGCGCGGGGGGGGGGACTTCAAGGTTAAACAGATGGACGTTGTGACCACAATCAGTTTGAATCCCTCTTTTTTTTCTAAGAAAATAAACATTTTACTGTTTTTAGGTACCGTATTCTCGTCTTATACCCATTCATGCAGTCCAGTGTGTTTAAAGAATAATTGGGTAAACAGGGTGGGAGCAAAGCACCCCTTTGGAATTATCCTGTGAGAGGATGTTATTTTAAAGCACCTGTGTGCCAATTTGGGATGTCTGTAGAGTTTATTTTTCCACATTATAAAAATATGATACTCTCTCTTCTCAAAGGCAGATGTAATATTTTTAACAAATATTGTCATGAGTAAAAATAAGCCTAAGGTTAAAAAAAAAAAAGTCAAATTTTCGCCCACTAGGCGGGCGCCGGACTGTGTCCACCCTATTTCCCATCCGTCCTGGGTGGGGATCAGATCGGATGGGATCGGATGAGAGCGGACAGGCGGTCTGCTCTCATCCGATTCCCCATAGAGAGCAGCGGGGCTCTGACATCTCCCTTTCCGCACACAGTGGTGGTGTGCCTCGTGATTTTTTTCATGAAACAAGTGTGCCTTTGCCCAAAAAAGGTTGAAAAACACTGCTCTAGTTATCTCTCGTTTGGACTACTGCAATGCGCTCTTTGTGGGGCTTTTAAGGTGACCCAGAAACTACAACTAATCCAGAATGCAGCAGCTAGAGTGGTGACTTGGAGCAGCTGCCGAGACCACATAACACTGGTCTTGAAAGATGAGCGCCACAAACCCCGAGTCGGCCACGACTGGACCTAATGGTCAGGGGTCCCTTTACCTTTAAGTAGAAATATTAGCAGATTATTTTGCAAGACTTTTGTAGCCTGGGAGCATGCCTGCCTCAGTGTTTACCTACCATTGTTAAGGAAGTTCTGGTCAACTGGTGGTCAGGTAGGGATTTCACTTCCATCTTTTTTGTTTCAATATTTTTCACGTTTAAAGAATTTGTTTATCACAAAGAGGCCCAACTTTTAAACAAGCAAAATGATTTTCAAGCAAAGTTCCTAAATGCTCTCTGGGTCGTCCTCTTAATGTGCTCGCCTGTCTTTTCTCCTACTCAAGACCTCATATTTATTCACCATGTGATTAAAAGTTCAATACATTTTTTCTGTAACTTGCACATATTTCTGTTGGGTTTTGACCAGCAGACCTTTATAGAGGTCATTTGCCTTGCTCCACCCTGTCTCAAATAAGCTGTGACCCCCTCTTACTAGAACTCTAGTACTAGAAGACTTAGTGAAGTTAAACGGGGAAAAGGTTTTTATTTTACAACAAAGTTGGTAAAACACAGGATGTGTCAGAAGATGGAATTCTTTCAAGAAACAGTCAACTTAAGTATATGTTAATTTCTATCAGTACAATCGTGCCTTGGAAGTCAAACGGAATCCGTTCCGGAAGCCTGCTTGACTTCCAAAACGTTCGAAAACCAAAGTGCGGCTTCTGATTGGCTGCAGGAAGCTCCTGCAGCCAATCGGAAGCCCCGTTGGACGTCCGGGTTCCAAAGAACGTTCACAAACTCACTTCCGGGTTTTGATCGTTTGGGAGCCAATTTGTTTGGAAGCCAAGGCGTTCGAGATCCAAGGTAATACTGTATTCCAGACCAATGGAATCACCACACCCCTCTCCTAAGTGGTTTGGGATTGTCCTCCTCTCACCAGGAGATATATATATCCCCATTTTACTGAACTGAGACCCAAGTAGGGTTTTCCCTCACAACTCCACTTCTCCTTTCTCAGCTTCAGCCTCCAAGTTCCCATTTGTCTGTATACTCATAAAAGACTCTAATCACTATCCTTCAGTCTTCTCCCAGCTCAGAGACTTCCTTCTCCGGCTGTAGATATTTTCCTCAGGGTGAATTACACACACAGCCAGCGCCAGATTTAGGTTTGATGAGGCCCTAAGCTACTGAAGGTAATTTGTTGTTTAGTCGTTTAGTCGTGTCCGACTCTTCGTGACCCCATGGACCAGAGCACGCCAGGCACTCCTGTCCTCCACTGCCTCCCGCAGTTTGATCAAACTCATGCTGGTAGCTTCAAGAACACCATCCAACCATCTCATTCTCTGTCGTCCCCTTCTCCTTGTGCCCTCCATCTTTCCCAACATCAGGGTCTTTTCCAGGGAGTCTTCTCTTCTCATGAGGTGGCCAAAGTATTGGAGCCTCAGCTTCACGATCTGTCCTTCCAGTGAGCGCTCAGGGCTGATTTCCTTCAGAATGGAGAGGTTTGATCTCCTTGCAGTCCATGGGACTCTCAAGAGTCTCCTCCAGCACCATAATTCAAAAGCATCAATTCTTCAGCGATCAGCCTTCTTTATGGTCCAGCTCTCACTTCCATACATCACTACTGGGAAAACCATGGCTTTTACTATACGGACCTTTGTTGGCAAGGTGATGTCTCTGCTTTTTAAGATGTTATCTAGGTTTGCCATTGCCTTTCTCCCAAGGAGCAGGCGTCTTTTAATTTCGTGACTGCTTCACCATCTGCACTGATCATGGAGCCCAAGAAAGTAAAATCTCTCACTGCCTCCATTTCTTCCCCTTCTATTTGCCAGGAGGTGATGGGCCCAGTGGCCATGATCTTCTTTTTTTTTTGATGTTGAGCTTCAGACCATATTTTGCGCTCTCCTCTTTCACCCTCATTAAAAGGTTCTTTAATTCCTCTTCACTTTCTGCCATCAAGGTTGTGTCATCTGCATATCTGAGGTTGTTGATATTTCTTCCGGCAATCTTAATTCCGGCTTGGGATTCATCCAGCCCAGCCTTTCGCATGATGAATTCTGCGAAAGGTAATGGGGCCCTTTATATGTCCAGCTGTCCTTTGCCAACAACAAATTGTCACTTTTTATGTGTTGAATATATGCTATATGGTAATTTATGGACTTAATAGGTATCTAAAGCCATTTGCACATAACAAAATATGTATTTTATCAAAGCAATTGTTGATCTGAAATACACTTAAGAAAAAGTATATTAATAGTGAAATTTTGGGGGGCTCCCCAAGAGAGTGGGGCCCTAAACTATGGCTTGTTAAGCTTATACGTAAATCTGGCACCGGACACAGCTCAGAGGCTAATAGAGGCTATTCAGCTGAATGCCAGGAACCAAATTCTCAACTGCTTTTCTTTTCCCCCTCACAAAATGCTATCTCCACCCCACCTCTGGCTAGCTGTACCCATCTCCAGCCCAGCACTCTGCAAGCTACACAATTCTGGTGGGATTCTGCTTCTCTGCATCACCAAACTCTGGTCTAACTGAACTTTCTGTCACAGCAAATGATACCAAATCGACAATCTTCTCTCTTTTTCTTTCTCATCTGCATTGTAGTTTCCTTTACTTATGGTGGTTACCACAGCACCCCACCACAGCAGACACTTCTGCAATCTAGTACCCATAAATTCCCCTCAGGGAGAAGTATAGGAAGCCGTGCAGGAAGTTGAGGTATGCGGTTGGCCGGAATTGTGTCTTGTTATGAGTTTGTGGATGGGCTAGATCCCCCACCAAATGTCTTATGAGTTTGTGGAAGGGGGCTTGTTGTTGTTGTTTAGTTGTTTAGTCGTGTCCGACTCTTCGTGACCCCATGGACCAGAGCATGCCAGGCACTCCTGTCTTCCACTGCCTCCTGCAGTTTGGTCAGACTCATGTTTGTAGCCTTGAGAACACTGTCCAACCATCTCGTCCTCTGTCGTCCCCTTCTCCTTGTGCCCTCCATCTTTCCCAACATCAGGGTCTTTTCCAGGGAGTCTTCTCTTCTCATGAGGTGGCCAAAGTATTGGAGCCTCAGCTTCAGGATCTGTCCTTCCAGTGAGCACTCAGGGCTGATTTCCTTCAGAATGGATAGGTTTGATCTTCTTGCAGTCCATGGGACTCTCAAGAGTCTCCTTCAGCACCATAATTCAAAAGCATCAATTCTTCGGTGATCAGCCTTCTTTATGGTCCAGCTCAAACTTCCATACATCACTACCGGGAAAACCATGGCTTTAACTATACGGGCCTTTGTTGGCAAGGTGATCTCTCTGCTTTTTAAGATGCTGTCTAGGTTTGCCATCACCTTTATGGAAGGGGGCAAATCCCCCTAAATCCTTAGATTTAGTAAATGTTAGGAATAAATCAATGCTTGAAGTATTAAAGGAAGCTACCAGACACTTAACCTGGCAGTGTCAAAAAGACAGGCCAAACTAGTTTTCAATGCTCAGGAAGTCACCTGGGAGAAGATGGCCATGAGCAAGAAACAAAGAAAGCAGAGTACTGGGCCATTAAGAATAATTGGCAAGGCAAATATTGCCCACCAACAGAGGCGTGATGCCTTCTCCCTGCTCTGAGGAGCAAAGATCAATGGTAGCAGACAAAGGCCAGGTTTAGGGTTTCAACTCTGAATGACAAAGGCTGGAGGAGGTCCTTAGTTACCAACGAGAAGAAGGATGGGTAAGAATCCATGTGAGCTGGAGATGACAGACTGGAAATAAGAGACATGAAGAATGGCTTTTTGCTGTCCTTTGACTCCAATGCTGCCCTTGAGGGGGAAGCCAGACCCTCATAGGATGTGAATGCTCTACAATCCCTCCACCTAGGTTAAGGTTGTATGTGTGTGTAAATAAAGCCACATATCATAAAGACACCACAGTTTCGGCTGTGCCTAATTTCTGAAGGAAAGACGAACCTTGAATAAGTGCCTGGCTCCCTTGGAGTCTAACACTGCTCGGAGATCACTGTATCTTATTTTGAAAAATGGCTTGTGGTTTTCTCCTGCCCCACTGCAGCACTCATTGATCAAATACAGTGGTACCTCAGGTTACATACGCTTCAGGTTACATATGCTTCAGGTTACAGACTCTGCTAACCCAGAAATAGTGCTTCAGGTTGGGAACTTTGCTTCAGGGTGAGAATAGAAATCGTGCTCCGGCGGCAGGGCGGCAGCAGGAGGCCCCATTAGCTAAAGGGGTGCTTCAGGTTAAGAACAGTTTCAGGTTAAGAATAGACCTCCAGAACAAATTAAGTACTTAACCCGAGGTACCACTGTAGTCTTATCAGAAGAACATGCCCTAGCCCAGACAGTGCATGCAGTAGTGTTTTGGTCTAGTCAGCCTTACCTTAGCTGGAATCCAACATAGCAACATAGCAGCAGCAGCCATATATTGCAACTTGCCAGATATCTGACAACCCCTGTTTAGCAATCCTGTGAAGAAAGCAACCGCAGGAAGTTAACAGAGCCTCTGAAGGGAGCTTTTGTTTACAAGGTCAGAGTCCATAAAAAAGGCTACTGCCAGCCTGTGATGGTATGGTTGTGATTTGGCTTTCTTCTGAGCAATAGGTGGACTCACCAGTGGCGAGTCAGTGTGGTGTAGTGGTTAAGAGCGGTAGACTCATAATCTGGTGAACCGGGTTTGCGTCTCCGCTCCTCCACATGCAGCTGCTGGATGACTTTCGGCTAGTCACACTTCTTTGAAGTCTCTCAGCCTCACTCACCTCACAGAGTGTTTGTTGTGAGAGAGGAAGGGAAAGGAGATTGTTAGCCGCTTTGAGACTCCTTAGGGTAGTGATAAAGTGGGATATCAAATCCAAACTCCTCCTCCTCCTCCTCCTCCTCCTCCTCTTCTTCTTCTTCTTCTTCTTCTTCTTCTTCTTCTTCTTCTTCTTCTACCAATAGTCAAGAGCACTACAGAGACAGCAAATCAGGGGTCTAAGATGGCTGAGCAGAACACAGTGGAGCTGAAAGTCTAAGCAATACTCTTTCTGCTCTTTTAAGAAGGCTACTGAGGGATGAAGTGGCCAACCATCCTAGAAAAGAGTAGCGAGGGAGAGCACAATATATGTTATGGAGTGGTAGGTTTCTGTAGGCTGGGGGACAACATTCTGTAGGCTGGGGGACAACCCCTAAACAAATCAAAATCAATACAAATTTGAGGTTCTGCCCCCCAACAAAAGCCTGCCCCCCAACAAAAATTCTGGCTATGCCCATGTTACCAATATGGTCCAAAGGAAAGCACAAACTGTTTGACACCAGCTTGGCTGCAGGAGTTACTGGAAGGAGGCATACAAAGCACCATCCAACAGTCTTAAGGACTCCACTCCAGATTTGTGTTGTATTTACTCCTTAGTCTATTCTTCTCCCAAAGAAGTCCCACAAGGCAGCAGAGGTTTAAGATCCATCTAACAAAAAAAGACTTCTTTACTCATTGGCTTGTCCTCTGTTTTGTCACCTACAGTTGAAAGTTAAAGCAATTTTGTTGGTTAGCATCTATGTTGTATGGCATAAGTATTGATATACAGTATGATATGGCAAGACATGGGTGGCGCTGTGGGTTAAACCACAGAGCCTAGGACTTGCCGATCAAAAGGTCGGCGGTTCAAATCCCCACGACGGGGTGAGCTCCCGTTGCTCGGTACCTGCTCCTGCCAATCTAGCAGTTCGAAAGCATGTCAAAGTGCAAGTAGATAAATAGGTACCGCTCCGGCGGGAAGGTAAACGGTGTTTCCGTGCGCTGCTCTGGATCGCCAGAAGCGGCTTAGTCATGCTGGCCACATGACCCGGAAGCTGTACGCCGGCTCCCTTGGCCAATAAAGCAAGATGAGCGCTGCAACCCCAGAGTCGGTCACAACTGGACCTAATGGTCAGGGGTCCCTTTAACTTTATGATATGGCAAGGGGGGGGGAAAGGGTTTATGCTGATTTTCTAAAACCTCAAACCAGTGGCATAGCAACCCCTGCCGACGCCTGGGGCAGAGCTTTTTCTTAGGGGATCACCCAAAATTGTTGATCTGCTCAGCAGCCCTCTGATACCCAGCAGCCACCGTGCTGCCCTACAGCCCCCCATGTCACACTGCAACCCCCCCCCCCAGGTATGGCCTGCCCCCTTGCCCCTGCCTTGCTACACTACTGCCCCAATCCTTAATGTTCTAATCTATTCCTTTGATTCCTTTTAGAAAGGCTTTAACTGCACAGCTTCTGATCGAAGATGATAAGAAACTTATTCATGCTGTTTCCTACCCTTCTCCTTACAGTATATGGATATGTTCGAGGTTTCAGAGCTCAAGAGAAACTGAAATGTAAGAAGCCTGTGCACAACTATAGTTTAGAGCTGATCTGCACAGTCCGCAAAGAATTTTGGTGGCTGTAGTCTGTTAAAGGTGCTGGAAATTGCACTCTGTGGGATCTAAGCTACAGTTCCCAGGATTCTTGAGGGGTGGGGGAAGCTATGTGCTTTAAATGCACGGTGTGTATGCAAAAAACAAACAACCTTCTACTTTCAGGAAGGCTTGTGGAGGATGCAAAGCTCTTTATCCCATGCTTCCTGGAATCCTGCTATCGCTGCCGGGTGTATTCCCCCCCCCCCCAAGAATAGTGGTGGGAGAAGAAAGGGATAAAACTCCCCTGTTCTTGTGCTGTAGTCGTGTTCCAGATCACCCTCACTGCTACTTGATTTAAACAAAAAACAAAAAAACCTGTTATCACTCACATCAAGCAATGTATTTAAAGTAATGTGTAGGTAGGCCCTGATGATTCAGAGTTGCTAAGTGTTAATACAGAGAGGCGGTTTGAAATTTGCTAGAAAAAAACCAAACCAGATCTGTGGTTAGATCTTCCAAAAGTTCCTTCCTCTTTCAGATTGGAATTCTGGCACTGGGGAATGGATTTTTAACCTCTTCTCCCCACTCCCATTTTGACTTAAATTTCCCTCCTCCTTGGCTTGCTATATTTCAAAAAGTAAAAGTCCAGACTCTTAAGTTGTTGAGCTTTTCTTGCAAAATCTCAAAGACGTTTTTGAGCTATTTTTAAAGGAAATTTGTCAAAATCTACACTTCCAACATGGGCTGCCATACATCTGGATATATCTGGACATTTCAGTGATTTCCGCCCAGACACTGTTTCCGGCTGCCAAATCCCAGCTATGTTCAGGAAATTATGGACATATGGCAGACCTACCTCTTCCTGAAGCTCCTATTAGCTGTGGAAGGAGAAAGAAAGACAAGTTTCCATATTGTATGCCATTTGATTGATTGATTGATTGATTGATTGATAAAGCCCTTCTTCTACTCAAAGATCAGATGTTTGCTGATCTACAACTCCAATCATCTCTGGGCATTGGACATACTTGTTGGGGCTGCTGGGAGTTGAAAGTTCAGCAACAGCTGGAGGGCCAGTTACTTGCCAGTAATTGCTTTAAAAAAAAAATACATTTTAAGGTTGGATCCAGATGTGAGAGAGAGCCTGGCATAGTGCAAGTTCATGTGTGAGCTGGTCGTCACTTTTGATGTATTAATAACTTCTCCACTGGGACAGAGATGATCAGAGATGAAACATGCAAAAGGGATTCTTGTGAAATCAAAATAGAAAAACCAGTATTTTTGAAAGCAGTTGCTGTCAGCAGTACCGTGTAGCTTCTATCTATGTGGCAATCAACCTGACCGTGACCACAGTAATGAGAAATTGCTCATATTGAAGATGGATGCCAGTGAGATTGAACAGAGAGTTTTGTGGACCATTGATCGGTCCCTGCTCCTGCCAACCTAGCAGTTCGAAAGCACGTCAAAGTGCAAGTAGATAAATAGGTACCCCTGCGGTAGGAAGGTAAAAGGGTGTTTCCGTGGACTGCTCTGGTTACGCCAGAAGCAGCTTAGTCATGCTGGCCACATGACTCGGAACCTGTACGCTGGCTCCCTCGGCCAGTAAAGCGAGATGAGCACTGCAACCCTAGAGTCGTTCGTGACTGGCCCTAACGGTCAGGGGTCCCTTTAACCTTTACCTTTTAAGCTAAGAACTGAGACAATGGAACTATGATAACAATAGGCAAGTACCGGTATATAATACTTACTAATACATACCTATTTGAGATTTGGCGGTCTCAAGTAATTATCAATGTTGCTTTAGCTCCCCCCCCCGCCCTTGTGATCTGGCTTTTGGGCAGGTATCGCTTGAGCAATTGTGTGGTTGCACATGAGCACATGGGTTTCCTTACTAACTGGAGGGGAATGAAGTGGAAACCATATGCAAAACCAAAACCACTTGCATAACACATCTCAGAAAAAGAAAATGATATAAAACTGGTCTAAATACCATTAGAAACAACCCACTTAAAATTACAAAGGGATATGACTTATTAACTGAGAGTTACTAAGAATATATTCCAAAAAGCACTCCAAATCAAATTCTAATGAATTGCATGTAGGAACCCAACGTTTTGGACAGGACACTCGCAGCTCATGCTGCTAATGCCAGGGACTGAACCTGGGCCTTCTTTCTGCACAGGGCTTTCATTAGTAATCAGACACATTCATATAGCAGGATTCACAATCCTAATAGTGTGTTTCCAGTCATGTAGATTGATTGTATAATCAGTGTTTCTCATGAAATACAAGTTTTTCACACTATCCACAAGACATAGTCCTCGACAAAAAGGCCAGCCTTTTTAAAGCATTTAATCCAATTTCCTCTCACAGCAGAAAATGTTAAGTAAAAAAATGTCTGTTATACATCCAGCCATGGATGGTATGGAAGCTCTTTTGCCCTGCCTCTAAAAACAGAAAAAACCACTGCCATGTGTGTACTGATGTTTCAGTGAGCAATCTCTATCTCCCCACATGAATGCAACCTAGCCACTTTATTTTCAGTGGACCAAGGGAACCTGTTTGTAAATTCAGAGTAACATTCAGAGTAACAGAGTAAATTCATCTGCATTTTCTGCAGAAGATTTTCAGTCTGTTGTCCATTATCTCCATTTTCAGTTTCATCACAGGAAATATGACTAAGGGCTTCAACAACTGTAAGCATAACTTTTGCTAGAAGCTGCAGTAGTTTTGGCAAGAGCCTCCCATCTTGTGCCTGATAAATGCTTAGGAACTTTGGACTCAAGAAGTAAGGGTTTTTTTTTAGCACCGCTCATCACCGAGAGCCAGTGTGGTGTAGTGGTTAAGAGCGGTAGTCATGTAATCTGGGAAACCGGGTTCGTGTCTCCGCTCCTCCACATGCAGCTGCTGGGTGACCTTGGGCCAGTCACACTTCTGTGAAGTCTCTCAGCCCCACTCACCTCACAGAGTGTTTGTTGTGGGGGAAGAAGGGAAAGGAGAATGTTAGCCGCTTTGAGACTCCTGAAGGGGAGTGAAAGGCGGGATATCAAATCCAAACTCTTCTTCTTCTTCTTCTTCTTCTTCTTGTAGCAGCTGAGAAAAAAAACACAATACAGCTTTTATTGTGGCAAAAGTATTCTCTGCATCCAGACATGCGCCGCATGATAAACTAACCTGTTTGTTTGGTGTTGCTCAGTATCTTTAACTGTATTAGCCATCAACTGGATAACTTATTCGCATATGGTTTTGGATAAGTACAATGGCTGACCTTTACCTTCATACTAATTTATGTGAGCACACAGGAAAGGATCAAATTTGGCAATTAATTCAAGCAATACAAGAAAGCTACCATTGTTTGGTGAACCAAATGTTTAATCATCTCCCCTAAATGCCAATCAACTTTCTGCCAGAAGGGAAATCACTGCAAAAGCTCTCTAATAATCCTGCTCTGCTTTAATTTGCTCTTCGTGTTTGGATGTGAGTGTTTGACCATGCTTTCTTGTTAAATATGTTAGCGTAGAGCTGCTATAGTTTTTACGAGTTTCTGTGCATTCGAACAAGGTAAGCACGATGCCAAACGCTGAATCCAGTAGCAGCTGAAGTTGTAATTGAGGTCGTTTGGCTAGAGAAAAGTTTGCACACCAAACAGTAGACTTTTCCTTTTGTGGGAGAATACACTGGCCATCGCTGAGGGTAGGTTTTTCCCCATTTACTTCGATAGAATAGAATAAATTATTTAAGCAGAACTAAGCTTGGGTTACTGTACGTCCACTGGTTAAAGGTCCATCCCGGGGGTGACACTGCAACGGACCTTTCTCAATCCTCTTCCAAAAATAAATTACATTTATTTAAACAAATTAAAAAGCCAAAGTGATCTATTTAAATCAATCAGCCAGAGGGATTCGCTTTTATCGTTGTCTTCTACCAGGCCGCTTTGGCGAGAACCGCCCTTTGCCACCCTGCACAGATACACAAAACCTCCCCTCCCCTCAGCGCGCGCTGGCGACCGTTGGCCTTGGTAACGGCGAGGTCGCTCGCGCGCGCGCGTCTTTCCTCTTCCGTCGAATAATAAACAACAAACGGCTCCAGAGGCAGGCTCTGGTAGGGGAAGCGGGGACGAGAGAGCAATAGAAGGCGGGGAGGAGCGGAGGGTTTATCTAGCGGTGACGGGCGTCCCATTTGCCCAGCCGCGTGTCCCTGAACTTTGAGAAGCTTCTCCGTTAGCCAATCACGGAGCTTTCCACACAAAGGTCGCTCCAATCGCAGGACAAGGGCCTGCGCTGTACTTCCCGATCCTTCGCGGCTGTGTTCTGTGAGGTGAACTGGTCCAGAGCATCCTCGTCGGTCTCTTCGCCTGACTCCCGGTTGGCGCGCCGGTTGCGGAGCCCCGAGTGTCCAGTATCCTCCTCACCCGCACTTCGCTGGTCATGTCTGCGACGTCTTTTGGGCAGGAGGAGGAGGACGGCGCCTACGAGAGCCAGACCAAGCGGCTGAAGCCCAGCGCCGCCGCCGCGGAGGGCGAGAGCCCCGAGGAGGCCGCCCCTCGCACCGGGGACTGCTCTGGAGGGGTAAGGAGGGCCTGCCTCGTATAATCCTCGCCCTTCGCAGTGTTCGCCGGGAGTGAACGGCGGGTAGAGAAGACGCGCAGCAGCACCCCGTTGCCAGGTGCGCCAACTGCCAGGTCGGCGTGTGTAGTAGCAACGGGGCCTTAACGCTTCCGTTTCTCCCCATCCTTCTCAATACACAAGTTGAATCCTAGTATTTCCACAAAGTTTTGTTCGTTAGGGATGTCACGCATCTACCTGTTTTTATATTGTAAACCGCCCTGTGATTCTCGGGTGACAGGCGGTGTAGAAAATTAATGAATACTCACAATAATACAGTAATAACAATAATAATAAGCGTGCATGTGGGAAGAGGGCTGAGCATGTTTCAGAAAGATTAGTCTGTAACAGGTAACAGCATCTTAAGGTGTGACAGGTTTTTTATTTACATGTATGTAAAGAAAATCAGTGAGAGATTTTACTTTCTTGGGCTCCGTGATCACAGCAGTCACGAAATTAAAAGACACCTGCTTCTTGGAAGAAAAGCAATGACAAACTTAGACAGCATCTTAAAAAGCAGAGACATCACCTTGCCAACAAAGGTCCGTATAGTTAAAGCTATGGTTTTCCCAGTAATGATGTATGGAAGTGAGAGCTGGACCATAAAGAAGGCTGATCGCCGAAGAATTGATGCTTTTGAATTATGGTGCTGGAGGAGACTCTTGAGAGTCCCATGGACTACAAGAAGATAAAACCTATCCATTCTGAAGGAAATCGGCCCTGAGTGCTCACTGGAAGGACAGATCGTGAAGCTGAGGCTCCAATACTTTGACCACCTCATGAGAACAGAAGACTCCCTGGAAAAGACCCTGATGTTGGGAAAGATGGAGGGCACAAGGAGAAGGGGACGACAGAGGACGAGATGGTTGGACAGTGTTCTCGAGGCTGCCAACATGAGTTTGACCAAACTGCAGGAGGCAGTGGAAGACAGGAGTGCCTGGCGTGCTCTGGTCCATGGGGTCACGAAGAGTCGGACACAACTAAATGACTAAACAACAACAAAGAAAATCATGGAATTGTAGAGTTGGAAGGGACCATGAGGATCATCTAGCCCAAGTCCCCTGCACTTGTGGATGAAGATTTTAGTGAGCCGGTGAGACCACTTTGTCAGACGCACCTGGCTTTGCCACCAGCCGACTGAGGATACGTAGGTCCGCTTTTACACATCAAAGGATTTATTGTGCAGGAGGCAAAATTTCTCTTGGTTTCCACTAATAAAACAATGGGAAGAGGGAGGTGTTTTCCTCCATTCTTCACTTTTCTGAAGGCAGTTTGTTCTAACATCTCTGAATTGTGCTGTATATATAACTTCATATTTCATTCCCCTTTCAAAAGGGGCCTTCAAATTACTTTGTCAATTAATCATCCATAATATTGTTTTTGATAGATTTAGACCGGAAAAATAAAGTCTATCACTTTCATTTCCTAGAATGCTGGTGGAAGTTTTCACAAAGTTCCTGTTTCTCCTGTGGTCCATGTCCGAGGGCTCTGTGAATCAGTTGTGGAGGCGGATGTTGTGGAGGCGCTTGAAAAATTTGGAACCATATGGTATGTTTACTATATATTAGATCTTGGGTGACTCACAACAAGCTTTGTACAGTAATGTATTTTTAAAAGACCTCTTCAAGTCTTGTACTGGTACTCCTAAACTGAAGCCAGTGGTGGACGTACATTTTGGGAGTCCTGAAGCTTGACGGTTATGGGGGCCCCTTCGCAATCAGCAATGGAATCTGGACAACAACTGTTATTTTATTCAAATGTGTTGTTCTGCGACAGAGCACTACATCATCTGTGCTACCGACTCTCGAACTTTGGGATTGTTGAAATAATATTCAACAAAAATAATATTCAACAAAAATTAATCAATTTAAGTTGTGCAACTCAAATTAGGTCTACTAGACCCATTTTTAAAAATTATGTGGACTAAGTTCACTTTTGAGGCTCCTTCGAGAACAGGGACACTGAAACTTAAGCCTCATTAGTTTCATAGTATATCTGCCCCTGATTGAAGCATTGGAAGTACCAAATCCTTCAAAAGTTAATTTTGAGGCAGATCGTTCTGCTTGTTTACATATGGAAGCTGGGTAAGAGAGCACCTTGGTTCTGTTTTTCTACATTAGATATTCATAGTTTTATCCTCAGAACTTTGCATTTTGCTTTACAGTTGAAAGATGAGGTATGACTGATGTCACTCTTTGCTCCAAACTAAGCCCTTGGTTACATAGACACATTTGCTGTAGATTTCAACAAATGTTCCATTGACTTTAAGAAAGGTAGTAGATTTTTTTGAGTTTACAATAACAATTTTTAGTGTAAAGTCTTTTAAGATCAAATTTCACTTATGATTTACAATTGAATGGCCTTAAATAATTAGAGCTCATTAATGGTTTTATTGTTTTTCCTGCAGTTATGTGATGATGATATCATTTAAACGCCAGGCTTTGGTAGAATTTGAGGATATTGAAAGTGCCAAAAAATGTGTGACATTTGCATTAAGTGAACCGTTATATATAGCTGGGCAACAAGCATTTTTCAATTACTCTACAAGCAAAAGAATTACTCGTCCGGAAAACACAAACAGTGTCTCTGGTGGGAACAAAGTTCTTCTCTTATCAATTCAGAACCCTCTATATCCAATTACAGTGGTACGTCTTACTCTTAAGCATAACTTTACCTAACCTTAGTGCATCCTATTAGCTACATAAGGTAAAATCCTTGTGTTTTAAGACCTTGGGTTTTAGCAAGTGCATTTGAGTGAGTCGTCTTCTTTCATTTTTCTTGCATACTTTGAGGTTTTTGAAATTATTGTTTTGATTCTGTGTATTCCCAATTTATAAATTTATAAAGACAAGTTAAAATTTGTTTAAGAGCACTAAAATTTTGGCAGTCTTATTAGATATCTGACTGCATAGAGATAAAACTGAATTTAGGCTTACTGCTTTGAATTGCCTTGTTTCATGGATAAACTTTAGAATGTTTGTCCCCTTTTCTCTCATCATTACATAACTAGATATAGTGGTACCTCGCAAGACGAATGCCTCGCAAGACGAAAAACGTGCAAGACGAAAGAGTTTTCCGTTTTTTGAGTCGTTCCACAAGATGAATTTCCCTACGGGCTTGCTTCGCAAGACGAAACGTCTTGCGAGTTTGTTTCCTTTTTCTTAAAGCCCCTAAGCCGTTAATAGCCGCTAAGCCATTAATAGCCGTGCTTCGCAAGACGAAAAAACCGCAAGACAAAGAGACTCGCGGAACGGATTAATTTCGTCTTGTGAGGCACCACTGTAGTACACAAGAGACTTTCTCTCAGAAACTAAATCCAAACTTTAAATGGGGGTTATTTTGTTTGTGTGTGCTAATAAAATGTTGAATAGTATTTGTCAGGTAAATCTTCGAATCTCTGACTATTTCCCTCATTCTTCTGTAGGATGTTTTGTATACAGTGTGCAACCCTGTGGGGAAAGTAAAACGTATTGTCATATTCAAGAAGAACGCAATACAAGCCCTGGTTGAATATCCTTTTTGTATCACTTTATGTCTGTGTGTGTAGATTATGTTCTAGGGCAGGACAGTCTAACCTCACAGACCAAGTGGGCCACAAGAGTACTTTGACACAGAACCTGGGGACCACACAGTGATTTAAATTTCCATATCATATATTAGAGTTTGCAATAAATATTATTTAATATGCACAATTAATATATTTAATTAAACACAGGCAGCCCCCCATTTGCGTGAGGGTTATGTTCAGGGTCATCGCTCTCGTAAGCTTGCCTTACCCTCACCCTGCCGCCATTTTTTCCTCTTCTGGTGTCAAACATTGCATGTGCAGTCAGTCACACATGCCTTGAACGTGCACAAATTGAAAGTTGCCTGTATATATAATTAAATACACAATTAGTAGATTTAATATATTTTAAACAGATCAGAACCATTCTTTTTTTAAAAAAAGCAACCAAACAGATCCAAAAACAAGGATGCCGCAAGGTGTGGGGAGTTGCTGGTTGCAGGCAGGATTCCTGGCAGGAAAGAGAAGGGAGAGGGATAAAGCAAGGGAGTTCTTATTAGCTCTTGGTGAGGCAGTAGGGCACAGGGGGAGAGAGTGGAGAAGAAGCAACTCTGTGCTAGGGAATCACTGAACTCTGCACAACATCCAGCCTCTGGCCTACTTCCTGTTTCACAGCCGCTTTTTATATAGCAACATGGTAGCTCCTGCAGGCCAGAGGGAGCATCCGAGTTACACCTGTTGTCAGGTGTTCTTTCCAGCTGTGGAAAGCATTTTGAATGGCTATCCTGTGTTTCTTGCCATTTATCACTAGGAGCCATCCCATTCTTTTCTACCTCATGAGTAGAATTCTTTCCCATGCTGAGAGCAGTACCTAAATTGGGGATGGGGAGCTTGTGGTTCTCTAGATAGTGTTTGAGTATTGCTCCAGTCATGCCTCATCACTGGCCATTCTGACTATGGTATTAGTCATTCATTCATACATAAAATTGGTGTTTTTACATTTGTAACCGCATGTTAAATAAAGAGCCCTTGAGTAATTTCTAGGATATCTACTGTGTTGTGGTCTAAATTAGCATGACTTGTGGCTGGTTTTTTTTTGGGGGGGGTGGAGGCATTGTTTTAAACAATAATCCTTAACATTAATCAAGTTCAAATCGGTTCTCTGTGCTCAGAAGGCAAAAGCAGCACTCAACGGAGCAGATATATATGCAGGATGTTGTACTCTAAAAATAGAATATGCAAAGGTAATGATCATACTTTCTTCAGCGGCTAAACTGTTTTGGGAGGAAAGCAATGATTAAGACTTGCTGTTTGTTTATATTTTAACAGTCAACTCAACTTAATGTCATTCGAAATGACAATTGTAGTTGGGACTATACAAAACCATATTTGGGCAGACGAGGTAAGTATTTTGGTAATTATACTAAATGTGCATTATATATAAATATATGCAGTTAGCTTGTCTAATGTGTTAGTCACTTCAAGCCAAGTGTTTCTGATGCAGCTCTTGTAATAGGCATCCTGACCTGTAATCCTGGAAAAGAATAAATCAACATTATTGCCCCTTGCTGGTTCCTATTGAGCTATTTAACAAGGAGCCCACACATGCAAGCATGTTTGCAGTACAAGGACTTGCATTTCTCCAAGCAGCTCTCACTCTTTGGAGGAGAGGACACTGATGCAGACTTTCCTTACAAACTACAAACTTGCACACTGCTTCTCCACGGGAAGGATTTTCCTCATTTGTTGGACAAGGCATTAAGAAGGATAGAGGACTCCAGCAGGCTGACTCTACACTTCATCATGCACCACATCGGCATCATCAACAGGCCCTCTGAAAAACCTCAGACTTGCAACTCACCTTGACTGCATACTGCATGCACCATCACCACAAGCATATCAAGGAGGACCACTTACAGCACTTCTGGTTTGCATGGCACGAAAATACCATGGTAGACTGTACCCATTCTAAACCAGTTTGCATGTGTTTCCAGTCTTATGTCCCTTTAAAATTACCATTGTAGAATGAAACACCATAAAATGGAAGATCCAAACTCTTGTTTTTCTCCTGGTTTTTTACCAGTGTAAATGCTTTCTAAAGGACTGCACTTACTTTAAAGATTAATTGAAATTCACCTGTACCCTGTCAAACGAGTCCCTGCAAGCACCAATATTTGATTCAAGGTCTAAAATGTCTGAGCATTTTTAATTGCAGAAGCTAGTTGGAATAGTGTTTTCATCAGTAAAAAAACCTGCATGGAAATGTAAAAGGAATTGCTATGTAGTTTGAATTCTGTAAATGTTCTTTGTAACTGAATGATTTGTGTATAATCTGCTGTAATGTACCTTTTGAAAATCTAGGCATTTATAACATGGAGGTGGGAACTTAACCTTACCAAGGTAGAGTATCTTCTAAATTTTAACCAAAGTGAAGGTTTCAAGTTTCCTTTTAGTTATTGCCGAAAGGTTTTTTTCACTGGTAGTGCTTTGGCTTGTAAAAATGTATTATTTAAAGGTTAGGGCTTGGACATGCAGAATTAAGTGTTTGTAAAAGGTTAATAAGGGGGCTGCAGTATTGGTTAGCAGATTCTCCACCTGCAGTACATTATATTAAAGCTCATGTTCCCCCTCCTTCAAACTACCATATTGGGAAGTCACTGAGTTAACTTGGGCCATTCAGTGGATAATTTTCCAAAATATATAGATGCATATTCAAGCAACTGGCAAACATGTAGTTCAGACTGTAATTTTAAACTGTGCCTTGCCTCAGTACATGAAAGATTGGGAAATGAGAAATATTTTCTTGAAGGAAAACAAACAAAACAGGTGCTCTTAACTGTGTGGCAATGTCCGGTGGAATTTTTTATTTCCATTTCATCAGCAAATTCAATGTCATATCACAAACTACTTTTGAAAGAAGCAGAAGTGTTGTTTTCTTCGTTCTTCTTCCCTCTTCCCTCTTCTTCCCTCTTTTATCCTTTCTCTCATTCCTTTTCTCTTTCTCTCCCTTCCAGTCTTTCCGATTCTAATTGTTCTAGATATTCCTCTCTTGAATTGTGAAAACTTTAATAAAATTGGTTTGGAAAGTGCTCTCAGTTTCAAACAGGGTTGCCATGTACTAGAGTGGCTCCTATTTTATGGCCTGTGTATGTGTAATGGAAAGCTCCCTTGGACCTGTGGAACAAGATATAAGCATACTGTTCTATCTTGTACTGAAGTAGAGTTGCTCCCTTGTTCCTTCCCATGTGTTTCATGCAAGAAGAGAGCTGAATTTACCATTTACAGTTTATTTTGTAGCAATGTTCTTCCTTGAGCAGAGATAGGAAATCTGTAGCCCTGCAGATTGTGTTGCCATTAGCTAGGGATGATGGGAATTTTAGTCCAACAACATTTGGAGCGCCACATATATCTCATCCTTGCTCTAGACAAGAAGCGATGAAAGAAAACACAGTTACTCGTTTCTCCAAAATATGTAACCTGCAACAGTCTTAATAAATCAGCACAGAAAATGCTTAAGTATTTTTAATGTTGTGTACAGCATACTGATTGACAAGGAGTGGGCAGCTTCATCAGCTAGAGATGTAATACTTAACTGATTTTCAGGAATTCTCTTAATAAAACAGGTGTTTAACCGAAGTGCAGTTGATTTAAAGCAGGAGATTTTAGCTGATGGCTGTATGTATATAAAATTACATTTTGCATCCCAACCTTTTCCCTAAGTAGTTTGTTAGCTTTGTAACTATTGTCAGAAGGTAAAGCTTGGTTTTCAAGGGTACCCACTGATCTTCAGAACTGGGCAGTTTTAATCCTGATTTTTCATTTCCCAAGCTCAAGACTGCCATTGCATCCTACTCAAACATGTAGTTCTGGTGACTCATGTTTACTACTTCCGTTGTAGTAGTGTTCTGGGTGCCACAATTTCTCTTTACTCTCCCACTATCAAAATCAAATTATTATGTTGTTTAGTCGTTTAGTCGTGTCCGACTCTTCGTGACCCCATGGACCAGAGCACGCCAGGCACTTCTGTCCTCCACTGCCTCCCGCAGTTTGATCAAACTCATGCCAGTAGCTTCAAGAACACCATCCAACCATCTCATTCTCTGTCGTCCCCTTCTCCTTGTGCCCTCCATCTTTCCCAACATCAGGGTCTTTTCCAGGGAGTCTTCTCTTCTCATGAGGTGGCCAAAGTATTGGAGCCTCAGCTTCACGATCTGTCCTTCCAGTGAGCGCTCAGGGCTGATTTCCTTCAGAATGGAGAGGTTTGATCTTCTTGCAGTCCATGGGACTCTCAAGAGTCTCCTCCAGCACCATAATTCAAAAGCATCAATTCTTCGGCGATCAGCCTTCTTTATGGTCCAGCTCTCACTTCCATACATCACTACTGGGAAAACCATGGCTTTTACTATACGGACCTTTGTTGGCAAGGTGATGTCTCTGCTTTTTAAGATGTTGTCTAGGTTTGCCATCGCCTTTCTCCCAAGGAGCAGGTGTCTTTTAATTTCGTGACTGCTGTCACCATCTGCACTGATCATGGAGCCCAAGAAAGTAAAATCTCTCACTGCCTCCATTTCTTCCCCATCTATTTGCCAGGAGGTGATGGGACCAGTGGCCATGATCTTTGTTTTTTTGATGTTGAGCTTCAGACCATATTTTGCACTCTCCTCTTTCACCCTCATTAAAAGGTTCTTTAATTCCTCTTCACTTTCTGCCATCAATGTTGTGTCATCTGCATATCTGAGGTTGTTGATATTTCTTCCGGCAATCTTAATTCCGGCTTGGGATTCATCCAGCCCAGCCTTTCGCATGATGAATTCTGCATATAAGTTAAATAAGCAGGGAGACAATATACAGCCTTGCCGTACTCCTTTCCCAATTTGGAACCAATCAGTTGTTCCATATCCAGTTCTAACTGTAGCTTCTTGACCCACATAGAGATTTCGCAGGAGACAGATGAGGTGATCAGGCACTCCCATTTCTTTAAGAACTTGCCATAGTTTGCTGTGGTCAACACAGTCAAAAGCTTTTGCATAGTCAATGAAGCAGAAGTAGATGTCTTTCTGGAACTCTCTAGCTTTCTCCATAATCCAGCGCATGTTTGCAATTTGGTCTCTGGTTCCTCTGCCTCTTCTAAATCCAGCTTGCACTTCTGGGAGTTCTCGGTCCACATACTGCTTGAGCCTTCCTTGTAGAATTTTAAGCATAACCTTGCTAGCATGTGAAATGAGTGAAATTGTGCGGTAGTTGGAGCATTCTTTGGCACTGCCTTTCTTTGGGATTGGGATGTAGACTGATCTTCTCCAATCCTCTGGCCACTGCTGAGTTTTCCAAACTTGCTGGCATATTGAGTGTAGCACCTTAACAGCATCATCTTTTAAAATTTTAAACAGTTCAGCTGGAATACCATCACTTCCACTGGCCTTGTTATTTGCAGTGCTTTCTAAGGCCCATTTGACTTCACTCTCCAGGATGTCTGGCTCAAGGTCAGCAACCACACTACCTGGGGTGTACGAGACATCCATATATTTCTGGTATAATTCCTCTGTGTATTCTTGCCACCTCTTCTTGATGTCTTCTGCTTCAGTTAGATCTTTACCACTTTTGTCCTTTATTATGGTAATCTTTGTACGAAATGTTCCTTTCATATTTCCGATTTTCTTGAACAGATCTCTGGTTCTTCCCATTCTGTTGCTTTCCTCTATTTCTTTGCATTGCTCGTTTAAGAAGGCCTTCTTGTCTCTCCTTGCTATTCTTTGGAAATCTGCATTCAATTTCCTGTATCTTTCACTATCTCCCTCGCATTTTGCTTGCCTTCTCTCCCCCGCTATTTGTAAGGCCTCGTTGGACAGCCACTTTGCTTTCTTGCATTTCTTTTTCATTGGGATGGTTTTAGTTGCTGCCTCCTGTATAATGTTGCGAGCCTCCACCCATAGTTCTTCAGGCACTCTGTCCAGCAAATCTAAATCCTTAAACCTGTTCCTCACTTCCACTGTGTATTCACAAGGGATTTGGTTTAGATTGTATCTTACCTGTCCAGTGGTTTTTCCTACTTTCTTCAGTTTAAGCTTGAATTTTGCTATAAGGAGCTGATGATCTGAGCCACAGTCAGCTCCAGGTCTTGTTTTTGCTGACTGTATAGAGCTTCTCCATCTTTGGCTGCAGAGAATATAATCAATCTGATTTCGATGTTGCCCATCTGGGGATGTCCATGGGTAGAGTCGTCTCTTGTGTTGTTGGAAAAGCGTGTTTGTGATGACCAGCTTGTTCTCTTGACAGAACTCTATTAGCCTTTGCCCTGCTTCATTTTGATCTCCAAGGCCAAACTTGCCAGTTGTTCCTTTTATCTCTTGATTCCCTACTTTAGCATTCCAATCCCCTATAATGAGCAGAACATCCTTCTTTGGTGTCACTTCTATAAGGTCTTGTAAGTCTTCATAGAATTGGTCAATTTCAGTTTCTTCAGCACCAGTAGTTGGTGCATAAACTTGGATTACTGTGATGTTAAAAGGTCTGCCTTGGATTCGTATCGAGATCATTCTATCATTTTTGAGACTGCATCCCAGTACAGCTTTCGCCACTCTTTTGTTGACTATGAGGGCCACTCCATTTCTCTTACGGGTTTCTTGCCCACAGTAGTAGATATGATAGTCATCCGAACTGAATTCGCCCATTCCCGTCCATTTTAGCTCACTGATGCCCAGGATGTCAATATTTATTCTTGCCATCTCATTTTTGACCACATCCAACTTACCCAGGTTCATGGTTCTTACATTCCAGGTTCCTATGCAATATTTTTCTTTACAGCATTGGACTTTCCTTTCACTTCCATGCATATCCACAACTGAGCGTCCTTTCGGCTTTGGCCCAGCCGCTTCATCAGCTCTGGATCTACTTGTACTTGTCCTCCGCTCTTCCCCAGTAGCATGTTGGACACCTTCCGACCTGAGGGGCTCATCTTCCAGCGTCATAACTTTTATATGCCTGTTGTCTTTGTCCATGGAGTTTTCTTGGCAGGGATACTGGAGTGGCTTGCCAGTTCCTACTCCAGGTGGATCACGTTTGGTCAAAACTCTCCACTATGACCTGTTCATCTTGGGTGCCCTGCTCGGCGTAGTTCATAGCTTCTCTGAGTTCTTCAAGCCCCTTCGCCACGGCAAGGCAGTGATCCATGAAAATTATTATACGACTATCTAATTCCTTGGTTGTTTTAAACGTCTCAAACACTGGAAACAAAGCTTGAAATATTGTGCATTATCCAAACTGAGAAAGAACTGTATGCTACTTCAGCTGGATGTTTCTCATTTCCCATTGCTTAACAATCAGTTGCGGTATTGGAACTTCTGATTGTCTACTGAAAGCAAGAAGTGGATGTTAAAGCTAACTGCTGTTTCTTTTTGTAATACATGTTTAATTGCATATTGCAAATAATTACTTTAGGTTGGTGTACTGCTTTCATCCAGTACTGTTGACCCCTTGGTTAACTTTACATTCTAGTATAAAATGTGGCTTGTTGAAAGAAATTTTCATTGTTAAAAGTGCTTTTAATAGTTTTAGTTTTTCAGTATTGAAAGTATAACATAGACTGTATTAATAGTAATGTATATTCTTCTCAGCACTTCTCCAGTTGTTGATGTAATTATGTATGTACACAAATATGGTGCTTTTCAGTTTACTGATTATGAAACCATGTAATACAATTTTTTGTTATATTATGCTGAAACTTCTTGAAAGAAACCCACTTTGAAAATGTGTTGCTGTTGAAGCTAATAGTGTGATACAGGTACTGTCCTTTGATTGTACTGCATTTACAACTTGTTTTTATGAGAGTTATAGGTAATTTACAATCTATGGCAGTGGTTTGAATGATGGTCAGGGGTGCTGCGGGCAACACTAGCCTCTGTCCCCCTTTCCTTCCCTCCTGATGCTATCTCACATTTCTGCCGCCCAAAGGCTTGCATGGCTGTTTGTTGCCGCAGCTCTAGCTACAAGCCCCCCAGGTGAATAGTGCCTCTAGGGCTGGCCAAGTGGTGCTTCCCAGGCCCCTGTGGGGCAGTGTGAGAAGGCACCTCTCTTTGGGGCAGATATCGGGTCAGCAGCTGCGACTGCCCAGAGTACTCCGAAGGAGAGGGAGGAAGAGATGAGGGAAGATTTGCTGAGGGAACCCTCCACAAGGGAGGGGTGAGGGACTACCAGCTCTGCAGGCAAGGGGTGACATAAGTGGGCTTCTCAGCCCTGTAGGGTGCTGCAGAAAGAAAGTAGTTGGTCAACAGAGCCGTGGACCCAAAACAGTTGAAAACCTCTGGTCTATAGTATTAGGGTCCAGGCTTCTCAGGCTTAAAGTGTCAAATCTTCTCAAACAAATATTATCAAGCCAACATTAATATTGGCTTCTTACAACTGTGTTTTTGTGTAGGAGCAAATCAACTTATAATGGGTTGTTTAAAGCATCCAAACAAAAATATTTGAGTAACATTGAAGTATCCAGCAGTGTTCTTCTTAACCAGAAAATATTACCCTTCCCCGGCAGTTGCTTACTGATAAGCTCCAATATCTTTAAGGGGGCTGCTATTGTTTAATGATGCTTTTCTTTCTCCTTTAGATAGAGGGGAAGGCAGTCAGAGGCAAGCTATTCTGGGAGAGCACCACTCCTCATTTAGGCATGATGGCTATGGTAGGTTATATGGCTTCCAGTTACGGGTTATATTGAAAATGGGTTATATGGTGAATATAGTTGTATATGTCTAGATTTTCCTCCTATTTTTTTGTTTGTGGTGTCATCTTAATGTATTCTGCAATCTGTAGCATAAATCCTTTCCCCACCACTCTTGGGCCAACACTTTTTTAAAAGTCTTGCTACATTAGTCAGGCACCACATTTGTCTGTCTCATTGTGCCCCCTCATTTGCCCTATCGCAGGGTGGGGAACCTCATGCCTGGTGGTCGCTTTTGTTCTCCAGGCCTTTCAGTTTGACCCCAAAACTCTTACCAGGCCACTCCCCTCATTGGCCCTGCTTTGTGCCCTAAGTGTTTATGTCTGCCTAGAATGTGTCTTTGAACTCCGATGACGCCTCTTGCTTGGCTGGAGGGCTGACAGAGGTGTGGGAGGCTGGGTAGAAACAAGCCTATTGTGCAAAGGTAAATTTTATATTTGTTGCTCCACCCACTGCTGCGTCCGACCCTGCCCACAACTGGCATGTGGCCCTAAGAAGGTTGTCCACAAGGGAATTTGGCCCTTGGGTAGGGAGGCTTTCTCATGCCCTGGTGCCAAATGGCACATCCATTTATGACCAGTTTTTCATGATCTCCTTTTTTATTTTTAAATGCCAATACATTTTGGTAATAACCAGAGACTTTACATGGCTCACTATAAATCAAGTTGTCATTCTGTGAGCAAACAATATTTTTTTTCCAAGTTGCAGTTAACTTTGTCACAGTAAAGATGAAATGTTGCTTAATACTTCTGTCTTTGCACACAAAAAGTGCCTCTAAAAACAGAAACTTGGAATCGCACACTTAGACCACAAGCTAACAGTTAGATGTGCTGAAGGTCATTGAAATCAGTACAGTCCTTTATTCTTAAGTCTGGCTTGTGGTTTTAGGTGTTTATCCACTGTTAGTCGTACTCAGATTAGACCCATTGAAATTAATGCACATGACTATCTTAAACTCATTAATTTCATTTGGTGTGCTCTGAGTCGAACTCACTTGGCTCCAGCCCCTACATCATTTCAAGTTAGCTTGTTCCTTGGAGGCACATGGGGAAGGGGAAATTGTATGAATTATATTTTGGTTGATGTGAGTTAACATTCTTGTCTAGATAGACCATGTTTTGGGAGTTGATACTAAAGCTGCATAGCTCATTCTAGCAAAACCTTAATTGCTAAGATGTATTAGTAATTATTGGAAAACTGGCAGCTTTTAAAACTTGGCAGCCTTAATCTTCATATCCGGCCAATTAAACTTTTCCAACCAAATTCACTAAAGAATACTTTCTCTTTAGGATCGCGTGGTTCTCTGTTACCACTACCAAGCCGATACCAAATGGCATCTCGGGATACTCCAGAACTTGTGGCTTACCCACTTCCCCAGGCCTCCTCATCTTACATGTATGGGGGGAACACCTCAGGTTCTGTTGTCATGGTTACTGGATTGCACCAGCAAAAGATGAACTGCTCAAGAATCTTCAATTTGTTCTGCTTGTATGGAAATATTGAGAAGGTAAAATCAAAAAAGTTTAGGCAATGAAATTTAAAGAATAATTCATGATTACTGTGAAGAGAACACAGTGTCATTCATATTCCAACCAAACCGAAAATTTCCTAACTTACCATTCTTTAAACCTGCAGGTGAAGTTTATGAGGAGCATTCCAGGCACAGCTTTAGTGGAAATGGGTGATGAATATGCTGTTGAAAGAGCAGTCACACATCTCAACAATATCACATTATTTGGGAAGAGAATTAATGTTTGGTATGTGTGCATTCCATCTTGGTACTAATACTAAAGCACACCTATAATGTATGTGTCCAGCAGTGTAAGATATTAAAATACTGCTGAATAAAGTTTTTTAAAATAATACTGTCTATAGAAGATCTGAGTAAAACATACACATAATTACAGTGGAAACAGCACCAGCCCTTTCATTAAAAGCAGTCAATCCCCCAAAGTCTGCCAAAATAAGAAAGTCCTCACATGCTGGCAGAAGGACAAGGTTATTGTTCCCTCTGTGCCTGAATTATCAATCTGATTATTGTGTAAGAGGTTCAGCAGTGTAAGATACTTAAAGTGCTGCTGAATAAAGTTTTATTTAAAGAATACTCTCCACATATGCAAAGAGTAAACTTTGTTACAAAAGTAATGTAAATATTTCTATATTTCATTGATCTCCTTCCATAACTTGATAAATGCATGACTGACTTCACTACTTGACACGTAAAATGTAGATTATCCCTCTGTGTTCATATTTTGCTACTATGCTTTGTGAATTCTGTAAAAAATAACACCTTTTTTACTGCAAAAAGTTTTATTAATTATGTACTCTTTATTTATAGTGTATCCAAACGGAATTCAATTATTCCTAGTCAGTTATTCGAGCTGAAAGATGGGACAAGCAGCTCTAAAGATTTTACAATGAGCAAGAACAATCGCTTTACTAATGCTGGTCAAGCTTCCAAGAATATCATTCAGCCACCATCTTGTGTGTTGCATTACCATAATGTTCCGCTGTGTGTAACTGAAGAGACCTTTGTAAAGGTAGGTAGCTGCAGGAATCATAGCTTTTATATGTTAGCAGATTTCTTTTTTTATGTCCTAGAGTAGGGGTGGGAAATTGCATCTTGCAGATCTTATACTCAATAATACGACATAATGACATCAAATGATACCTATCAGCTTTCAAAGGAGATCAGTGTAACCACATCAGCTGATGGGACAGTTACAACAATCTTGTTTCAAGTTCCCATGCACCTTCAAAGAGACTTGCTACATCCATTTGTACATTCTGGTTTGAATTGAAGCCATCTGTTTTGAAACTGCTTGCTAAGATGAAGAAAACAATCTTGCTTTAGCAAGCTGTTTCAATGCAGTCAACTTCAAAACAGACCACTTGGTGCACCAAAGATTATTCAGTGCAGAGCTCCCTAGTGCAGGAGGTTCTCTTGGGTCAGTGCCAAACAGTTTATTGGTACTGACAGGGAATGCCACTTGCAAAGGAACAGTTGAGAGCTGACTTTAAACTCATGATTGTTCCCTTGTCTCATGTTTCATTATCTTAAGTAGAATATCTTGTAATTTTCAAAATTGGACAGCAAGATGTTTCTGTCAAGAGTTTAGAATGAGACTGTAGGATTTCTGGGCAATGGAGGGACACTTCTCTGGTGAATTTTTACCCTATAATCACTTTCTTAAATTAATGGGGTTCCTGATATCTTGACTCATTTTGTGCCAAGTGTCCTCCTTATCACATAAATTACCAGTTTCTGTAACTCAAAATCACATCCTCTAGAATTAGATTGTTGCTGTTTAAATGAACATATTTTCACTTTATTGTTCCAGCTGTGTGATGATCATAAAGTTCTACGTTTTATCAAACACAAAGTATTTGATCCAAAGCGTAAGTAAATATTTGATTCTATTTAAGTTCTCAAAGAAACCTAACTTACTGATGGTGGTGTGAAGCAACCATTTTAAACTCTTGTTTTGACAGCTTCAGCCAAAACGCTTTCTGGTCTGCTGGCGTGGGAATGCAAGACTCATGCAATGGAAGCACTTTCTGTACTTAATCACTACCAAATAAAAGACCCTAGTAAGTCAATGTATTAAAGTATTCTTTAGCTTTATATTTTATCTCTCTATATCATTTGGATAAAGGGTTTTAGGGATGTATTTTAAACATTTTATATGCCATCTCATTAATATAATACCAAGATGCTGCGCAATAAAACATTTCTGTGCACAATTAAAACCACCAAGAAACACCACAAATACAGTAGCCAGGTTGTGCTAGGATATAACACTTGCTGGGCTTGGTCAATATTTTCCTATGGTCTTTAAAATTCAAAACATTTTTGTTTTCCTCCTTTGAAGTCAAAGGACTTTTTCATATGGTTGAACGGTTTTAACAGTGTATTTTCATTTACACAACATTCTTATAAATCCTCATCATACTGACTCAGTTTGCACTTAATGCAGAGCCCAGCTGCGTTGCCACAAACAAGCAAACACGGGCTCATGGATTGTGGGCGTGCTGCTCATCTCTGGTGGCTTTACTGCTGCACTGACCTAAGCCATGGCCTGTCTTAGCTTGTTGTCTGAACCTAGATTCGTGGTTTAGCTCTCCCCAGAGAAACGGAGCTGAGAAGTTTGTCCTGTGGTTTACAGCTTGTGGTTTGCGTGGGAGAGCTAACCCAAGCGTGTGTGTTTAGATGACACGCCAAGTGTAGCAAAATGCTGAGGGTGGAGAAAAAGGGCCTGAACATTTGTTGGTTGTGCTAAGTCATGGTTTGGCTTGGTGTTACATGTGAATAAGGGCACTGAAAACAAGCTGAGCTGTAAAATGGTAACTGGTTACTTTCTCTGTACTAAAGTGATAGTATGGAGCGGAAAACCTGGTTTAGTACAGGCATGATGTGATAATTCTTCGCAAGTGCAACTGTGATGGAAGGCATGGGAACCACATCTTATAAAGCAAGAGAAACTGCCATACAGTGGTACCTCTGGTTACGTACTGAATTCGTTCTGGAGGTCTGTTCTTAACCTGAAACTGTTCTTAACCTGAAGCACCACTTTAGCTAATGGGGCCTCCCACTGCCGCCGCCGCACGATTTCTGTTCTCATCCTGAAGCAAAGGTACTATTTCTGGGTTAGCGGAGTCTGTAACCTGAAGCATATGTAACCCGAGATACCACTGTATTTTCATTGAACTGGTTCCGTAGTAAGATTGTGTTTTCTGTATAGGGGAAGAAGGTTGGATTGAGTTCTGATGCATTATACAAAGCAGTAGTGTGCTAGAAATAAGAGTAGTATTTTAGAAGCAATTTTTCACAGTAGTCAAACACTTGTTAAAAGAAATCTTTTTTCTCAGACTAACAGGCTGTCGTAAGGCACACCATCCAAAATGGCATTTATTCTTAACAGTTTCCTTTTTATCTTACAGATGGCTCTGATCCTTATACATTGAAGCTTTGCTTCTCTACTTCCTCTCATTTGTAGAGCAGAGGACAATATGTTAAGGAGCTCCTTCCATCTTTATTTACAAACTTGATGAAATCATGTTGCCTGCAGGCTCTAGGTTTTCTTGTCCCGATCTAACTTAAGTTCACTTTGTTTTGTCTAAAGGGGTTTGAACTGCCTTGTAGGTAACATGTTCAAAACTTGTATACAGACCTTAAACACAGTTTCCATACAGCAGTAAAATGTACATTTACAATCACTATTTTCCACTTTGGTTTAAATGACAAGTTGGATTATTATATTGGAATATTAGATATAAAATTCTTGGTTCCTCCTCCTGGTTAAAAACTGTATGTGTTGCAGCAATTTTAAAAGCAATACTAAATTTGTAAGCCCATTTCATATTGGTATTTTGTAATGAAACAGTCACTGAATGTTAAGAGAAACTTCACAGGAGAAAAGAATATGGTGTTTGTTTTTTGCAGAAGGGTTGCAACTTACTTTAAATAGTGTCTTCTCAGAATAATTTTTTACTCCCGTTAGCATGATGTCCTTATCACTAATCCTAACCTGCAACATCCTTACAAAAAATAAATACTGAAACGTGAATGAACAGTTTCACATTTGTTTTGTGATTCTACTCTTTGGTACTAAATTAAATTGCTTATTGTCATAGGGTGGTTTTAAGCCCTTGTGTTAACCAGGCTAGGGAGGAAAGAGACCCAGAACAGCAAGGCAGACTATGGTCTACTGGGTGTCATGGACTGGCTGAATGTAGAGGAGTGGTGGGAGGCACCAGCTGGGGAACCCCCAAGGGAAGACGGCTCAGAGCCAGGGGGTGGTGGGACAATTCTGAGTGGCCAGAGGGAGAGAAGGGAGCAGACTGAGAGGAGGAGGTATCAGAAGCTGAAGAGGTAACAGGCTTCAGTGAGCAGGAAGAGGCTGTGGCAGAGAGCAGTCCAGAATCAGAATCAGAAACGGAGAGGGGGCCAAGAGGCAGTGATGAATCCTGGTAGGTCTTACCTTAATGAGGCAGTTTCAAGGACCCTACAGAAGTACAGAGAGAAGCTCACACCTACTCAAAACTCCTGTGCCGCTTACTTCCAAGTTGGCGTGTGCAGCATCAGGACCATAATGTCAGTCCCTCCCCACCCTTTGCAAAACACACAAATTGTAGTGGGAAAAGGGATTTAAAAAAAACACACAAAATAATTACAGTTGTTCTAAGTTTTGTTCATTATTATGTATTTTATATTGTAAACTGCTCTGTGATATTCAGACAAAATTCAGTGAATACTGCTAATGATAATACTCTGCTCCTCCACAGTCCTTCTAACCCAGTGTGGTGGGACAGTGAAGTCAGGATTTGGCTTAGAATGCTTTCCAAACCTAGGCATGCATATTTGCATAGTCCCAGTAAGCCATGGTTTAGTTCATCATTGTGTGCAAACATGGCTTCTCTTTCTCACTCAAACATACACTCAAAATCAGGCTTCCTCAACCTTGGCCCTCCAGATGTTTTTGGCCTACAACTCCCATGATCCCTAGCTAGCAGGACCAGTGGTCAGGGATGATGGGAATTGTGGTCTCAAAACATTGGAGGGCTGAGGCTGAGGAAGCCTGCTCTAAATGGAAGGTATGACCGCAGGAGAAAGTGCAGAGTACCTGCAGAACAACATAATTTTAAAACTTAAAGGAATTTTAAAGCAGTTTAAACCTGTAGTGATAGGATATAGCTATGGTAAGGTAAAGGTAACTTTGTGATAACAATTTTAATGCATATGCTCATGCTTTAAAATTGCAATAGGCGGCATTTGCTTCCATTTTTTAAAAAAATACTTTCAATGCTAATTTTTTTTGAGGTGCATGTGACTTCATTGTGAGCGCTTTTTCTTTTATCTTTTCCTTTTTTGCTCAGTCTGTCTACCCGGAAGAAATTTCCTTGTGTGAGTCCTTACCTTGCATCTCACTACTAAAAAAACTGTTCTGTTGATCAGCTGTTGGTCAGGCTGGATGCAGGGGACTGCGTCTCTCTTGACTGAAGAGCTGATTGCTACAAGTACTACTTTTCTACCAGATTGCATACACAGTCTCGACAGCTGAATGCCTTGCATGTGGATGTGCATCTCCACTCTAGGTAGGTAAAGGGACCCCTGACCATTAGGTCCAGTTGTGGCCGACTCTGGGGTTGAGGCGCTCATCTCGCTTTACTGGCCGAGGGAGCCGGCGTACAGCTTCCGGGTCATGTGGCCAGCATTACTAAGCCGCTTCCGGTGAACCAGAGCAGCGAATGGAAACACCGTTTACCTTTCCGCCAGAGTGGTACCTATTTATCTACTTGCACTTTGATGTGCTTTTGAACTGCTAGGTTGTCAGGAACAGGGACCGAGCAATGGGAGCTCACCCCGTCGCGGGGATTCAAACCGCCGACCTTCTGATCGGCAAGTCCTAGGCTCTGTGGTTTAACCCACAAAGGCAGTGACAAATCATTGTCTGAACTTGTATATGAGAATTAATTTTCATTAACGAAAATAAAGCATAGGCTGCAATCCAACCAACCATGTCATTAGTTCTGCATTTTAAAAGGAGTCCAGAGCAATTATGTGGTTACACCTGGGCATGTGTGTTTCCTTTCTAATTGGAGGCCAATGAGGTGGAAAACATGCAAAACCAAAAGCACTTGCATAGCGCAACTCAGATAAGTGGTATAAAACTTGCTAGAAATCAATAGAAACAACCCTGCTTAAAATTAGGAAGGGGCATTACTTAATAATTGAGGGTTGCTTTAAAAATCTTCTGAAAAATGCTCCAGATCAAATCCCAATGAACTGTATATAGGAACACAGTAAACAGATCATTGTTCCATTACAGATTAGCAATGTTTTGGACAGAGCTCTAGCAGCTCGAATTGCACCAAACCAGGGGCCTTCTGCAAAGGGCTGTCTTTGGTAAGCAGAAGCATTCTTTCAGCATACTGAAATTTCACAATCCTAATAACAGAGTGTTTCCGGACGGAGGTTGGTTGTGGAATTGGTGTTGGTCATGCAATACAATTTTTTCACACCATCCACAAGACATAGTCATCAACAAAATGCCAACCTTTAATCCAGTTTCCTCTTGCAGCAGAAAATATGTTAAGTAAAATTGTCTGTTATACACCTGCGGTCACCGATGGTGTGGAAGCTTTTTTGAAAACAGGGGGGGAAACACCAGTATTGTGATGTTTCAGTGAGCCTTGGTATCTCCCCACATGAGCGCAACCCAGCCATTTCATGTCTGACCAAATGATATATGTGATAAGGTACGGTGCTAAGAAACCAGAGACACCCCCATATTGCTAAATTTAGCTGAGAAGCGAAAGCTTAGCTAATGCTTGTAGAGCTTTTACTGTGCAAAGACCACACAGAAAAACAGCAGGCTTTTCTTCAGTTTGGTTTACTGGGGTTCAAAAATTATACAGTTCATGCTGAGATGCATCAAGGTCCAAAAACTTAGCTCCCTAGAGCAAAATTCAGTTACAAACAGTAAAAATTACACCACACAGTATAATGCAAAACAAAAAGCACAAAAATGTACAGTCCAGCCCGAAAGATCAGAAGAGTAGCTGAGCTGCCCATTAGACAGTAATTATAGCCTGTTCCCAGAGCAGTTAGCCTTGAAGTTCAATAAGCCTGTAAGCAGCCACTGCGCTTCCAGAATCCAGAGACACTTAAAAACTGCAATATTTTCTGGTGGCTTCTGCACCTATAAAACTTACTCCTTGACAATATGTGCACCAGTTTTCACTTAATGGAGCACGCTAAAGATGTGCTGGAATTTCAACAACGCAGGCCAGAGGACCTATTATCTCAAGATCTCAACATATGGAGCTTGTGATCAGAGTACACACATCATGACTTAAAAAATAATAATAATAATACAGGAGTCTTGTGGAATACCTCTTTGTCAATTGATGCTTCCAGATTGATGCAATTCTTTTTTTTGGGGGGGGGGGATGCAATCACATACCAGCAAATTTATGTTGTGCAATCAAAGTTGATTTGAAGATCTTGTGCAACACCCCCACTTCTGCTAAAGATCAGACTTTTTTGTGATAAGGGAGGTGACAGGAAAATGCACTGCTTGACACAAGGTTTTAACTTCCCAGCAAATAAATCAGGATGATTGTTCATTAAACAGGTTGTCTGGAAGTGACTGATGTTGAAGAATCATGCAGAACAGCCAACTCTCCTTGCCTTTGCTCCTCAGTCCGTTGTCCCACCTATGCCAGACATAACTCTATTCTAGCTACATGACACTCAAACCTCAGTACAGTGGTACCTCGGGTTACATACGCTTTAGGTTACAGACTCTGCTAACCCAGAAATATTACCTCGGGTTAAGAACTTTGCTTCAGGATGAGAACAGAAATCGTGAAGGCGGCGCAAGGCCCCATTAGCTAAAGTGGTGCTTCAGGTTAAGAACAGACCTCCAGAATGAATTAAGTTCTTAACCCGAGGTACCACTGTATTCAGTATCAATGTGCCTTTAATTAAGAGACGTTGAAGCTAAGCTGGAGGTTGTTATTGTGTCATGCTCTGCTGATGCATTTCCCTAGAGGTATCTGGCTGACCAGTCTTTGAGAAAGATCACTCCAAGGATATAGGTATTATCAAGGAAGGCAATTTTTGTATTTTTACAAGTTGCAAGGCTGAACTAGCCTATCACACTGAAATCAGTAATTGATGGAAATGTTCAAGATTGGTGTCTTAGCATTCTCCTGTGATGCAGATTAGCCTGAAGAAGTCAAGTCCACTCATAAAGTTCTAAAGTTGAACAAGGATTCAAACCTAGCTTTCACAGATAAATCTAGATTAGTATTCTGGAACTGAAGGTACCTAGGCAAATCTGCCTCCTAGCAGATCACAAACCTATAAGCTTTGAAGCTAAGTTGATGTTGACACCTAAGACCACTTCAGCTAGGCTGAGGTCCATCTTGACCTCTCAATCCAGGGCATTTTGAAGCCTAAACCGGGAAATGTAAATGTCACCTGCATTACTGGCTAAATATATGAAATAAATGGAACTATTTGCAGTCTTTAAATGGTTCTCCAAAACTATCACTTCACCCTACTTAATGCTAGGCCCTAGCCTATCAAGTAACAGTAGGTTAATACGTTTATTAGTCCCAACTAGAAGGGCTCCAAGAAGTAAACAAGCCTTCAAGTTCCTAAAAACGCTTATTAATGAGGCTAAATGCTATGCAAAAAGTGGAGGGAAGTTTATGTTGGTGGCAAGATGAAAAGAACCATCAACACTTTGTAATAACCTCTAAATCAGGGATGTCCAACAGGTCGATCGCGATCTACTGGTAGATCCCCGCGATGTTTTGGTAGATCGTGGTCGATCTCTGGCTCCCAATCCTCTACGTTGGTAAATCTGACTCCTGCCCCACCTCCTCATCCCGCCCTCCATTGTTGTTTGAACTCAGGAAGGGAAGACGGAGCTCCCTCTGTGTGGCTGTTTTCATCCATAGCAATGTTTTCATGTGTGACTTAACCCCAACTTCCCTTGCCTTCCTTCCCCACCCCAAAATGGAACTCCCTCCCCAAAGAAGCCTGCAGCTTAACCCAAAAATGGGGCTTTCCTCCTCCCAAAAAAGGGGTAGATCACTTCCAGATTTTAATTCTGAAACTCTTGGGAGTTGGCCACCCCTGCTCTAAATGAAGTGAGGGAGGTACTGAAATTCTGCATGTTTACTTAGAAGTAAATCTTGCAGTAGTCAATGATATTCCCCCGCCCCAAAAAAATTTATTTTTATTCTCCAAATTATTACAAACCAAATTAATTTTATACAATTTCTTAAAATCAGGTTTCCCGCTCCTGTTTGAAACATATGAGCGGGATATGCCAGTGGTGTGGCGGCAGAAGGCCCCATTAGCGAAAGCGCGCCTCATGTTAAGAACGTTTTTGGATTAAGAATGGACCTCCAGAACAAATTAAGTTCATAAACGGAGGTACCACTGTACCTTCAAACAGCCAAGCCCAGTCCTTTCAGCAGCTGACTGATTGCATACCATTAGCATATGTCGGTCCAGGAGCACCTCTTGATTAATGCCAATTGTCTGAATTATAGAGGAACTGTTTAGGGAAGCCTTTAATGTTTGATGCATTACTGCATTTTAGTATTTTGTTTGAAGTGGAGTGGCTGGGGAAGCCCAGCCAGATGAGCGGGGTATAAATAATAAATTATTATTATTATTATTACCACAAATCATGCCGGAGACAGAGGCTCGTCCATGGCAGGGACATGCTCCCAGATCGCACCCGCTCTGCCTTTCAAGTTGGAATACATGGGCTTGTGCAGCAAAGCAGGATGCAGTGAGCTCTCCAGACCCCACTGGGGAATATTGCCAGGATTTTTGCCTCATAAATCCTGGCTTTCCCCTGCCTGAACCAGCATTGACTCCTGTTGTGACCGGAAACCAGTTATCAATGATTCTTCACTCCCACATAAATGTGCACAAGCCTTCAGTCTCAACTAGGTTAGGCTCTGCTTGGTGCAGAGATCTCAGGCTGCACCCAAAGGCTACACAGGCCTGCTTTCCTTTCAACAACCAAGACAGAACTAGTGTTTATATTTTCAAAGAGAGATCATCCACATTTCTCTATGCCTGCAGCCTCAGGTGCAACTAGAGTTTCTGTGTTTTAGCACCTAGTGTGACCCAACTTAATTATGGCTGCAAACCTATTCCTATTTATCAGGTTGTTGAAAACCCCAGTGAACATTACTTCTAAGTAGTAGTAGTAATAATAATAATAATTATTATTTATTTATACCCCGCCCATCTGGCCGGGTTTCCCCCGCCACTCTGGGCGGCTTCCAACAGAATATTAAAATACAATAACCTATTAAACATTAAAAGCTTCCCTAAACAGGGCTGCCTTTAGTAAACATGCATAGGCTTCCATCTGTATTAAAACACTTTCCCCCCATCCCAATTTAAGATTATAACGAACTGCAGTGGGACTTTCCTCTCACCTTGCCCAGCAACCAGCACCTTCTCACCCCCACTCCATTATTATTATTATTATTATTATTATTATTATTGCTTGTGTGTGTTTACACAACATTTAGCCTTAGGAAGAAATACGATGAACCTGGAAGTTTGCTCACGTCCTTGTGATCACTCAGATTATATACACATACACACGCAAACACGCAGGCAACTTCTTAAACGCATTCTTGGTGGGGAACTATTCCCAGCAGCACCATTACCAAAAAACGTGAGGACGGCTGTTAAACGCTGCCCTCTTCCAAAAACAAATCAATCAGCCAGAGGGACTGGCTTCCTCAGTTGTCCGCTTCCAGACCGCTTTGGCGGGAACCGTCCTTCACCACCAGACGCTCATACACAAAGCCTGCCTTCACCGCAGCGCGCGCACGTTGCGACCGTTGGCCATAGTAACGGCGAGGGCACGCATGCGCGCGCGGCTGCGTCTCCCTCGCGCTTCTCTCTCCAGTCGAGGAATAAAGGGAATCCAGCGGCAGATTCTGGAACGGGAGGTGGGGACGAGAGAGGGATAGAGCGAGACATACGGGGGTGGAGTGGGGGAGAGAACAGGGTTTTCATCTAGCCGTGACGGGCGTCTCATTTGTCCAGTCGCGTGTCCCCTATCTTCTGAGAAGCTTCTCCGTCAGCCAATCACGGACTTCCAGCTTACAGGTCTTTCCAATCGCAGGACAGGACCTGCGCTGCCCTTCCCGCCCTCCGCTCCCCGCCCCTTTGCGTGCGTTATAGCAGCGGTCTTCTGTGAGGAGAATCGCTCGCGAGCATCACCGGTGCGGGCCTGTTCCGTCGGCCTCTTCGCCTGTCTTTGCGCGCCACTTGCGGAGCCCCGAGGGTCCCGTATCCTCCCTCACCTCCACTTTGCCGCCGCCATGTCCTCGCCGTCTTCTGGGGAGCAGTACGAGGAGGAGGAGGACGGCGCCTACGAGAGCCAGGCCAAGCGGCTGAAGCCCAGCGCCGCCGCCGAGGAGGGCGAAATCGAGTACGGGGCTGAGGAGGGCGAGAGCCGCAGGGAGAAGGCCGCCCCTCGCGCCGGGGGCTTCTCCGGAGGGGTAAGCAGGGCCGGCCGCTTATAGTCCAACGCGCTGGGAGCGAACGGCGGGTGGAGGAGACCCGCGTCAGCTCGAGCCGAGGTGCGCCTACTCGGGAGTATATCTCCTGCGCGCCTTACTCCCAAGTAGGCATGTGTAGCGCCGAGAGCGTAATGCTTATACCCGCAAATTGAAGAGGGTTTTTATACAAAAAAATCATTAAAAGGAGAATCCCAAGTTTTTCTACTAAGTTTTGTTCCTTATTAGCCTTACGCATTTTCGTGTTTTCATATAATTAACCTCCTTGAGATCCTGGGATGAACGGCGGTGTAAAAAATGAATAATAATAATAGGCGTGCATGTGAGAAGAGAACTGGGCATGTTCCAGAAGGATTAGTCTGTTATGGTAAACGACATTTTAAGGTGCGACAGTTTTGTGTTGTTTTTTTCAATGTCAACTTGTGGAAGAAGAAGATTTAATGAGCCGGAGAGACCCCTTCCTTGGATACATAGTGGGGTTTGCCACAAGCCGACTGAGGATGCGTAGTTCCGCTTTTGTCCATCAAAGGATTTATTGTGCGGGAGGCAAAAAAATAATTCTCTTGGCTTCCTCTAATAAAACAACGGGGAGAGGGGGAGAGGGAGGTGTGTTTTCCATTGTTTACTTTTCTGAAGGCAGTTTGTTCTTACATCCCTGAATTGGGTTGTATTTATAACTTCGGCTTACACCCCCCCCCCCGAAATGCGGGGAGAGAGAATTGTGGGTGGAAACTGAGTATTGCAGCCTCCTTTCCTCTATATGTGTACATATTCACGTTTTCATTCCTTAATGAGATAAGTAAGCTGTGTGCACAGGGTGCGGGGAATGATGACCATCTGTGTCCTTTCCTTGCAATAAAGAATAGTATGTTTCATTGGAGGGGCTCTGGCGTCCATGGCTTTTTTTTCATAGGGAGCCCTGCAGCGTTTGGCAGGCAATGTATTTGTTCTCTCTGTGTGTGCGTCATACCCGTCAAGCAAAGGAACTACACTACAGAGAAAAGAGCCAGGGGGCTTTTGTCCTTTATTAAACAGTTGATCAGCAGTTGGAACAAATAAACCTACAGAGATTGTGGAAGCTTGGACATTCTTAAGAACAGACTGGACCTGTATCTTTAGGGGGAAATCCAGTATTGTAGGATAAACCTCTGTTAGGGGCAGGATAATTGCATTTGGATCAGCACATTTTTATTAACTGATAAATAACATTGAAATAATCCAATTTGTTGGGCACGTATTTGATGTCTGTTATGGTCTGAATTCTTCACATCCAAATTTAAACTCCCATTTCCCCATGTACAACCAAGGCAGCACAAATAAATTTCTCCGTTTTGAACATTTGTACTGTTACTATAAAAATCCGTTATTGTACTGTTATTAGTAAAACTAAGTGTGGAATTTTCAGTCTTCAAAGCCTAAAGCAAGTAGACGCATGTATTGAAAAACGTAGTGCTATTATAGCTGCTAGTACACAAGGTACTTTTTCATTTATCATTACAACCTCCCTTTGCAGTATGTTAGATGGAAATATTTTTTCTTTATAAGTTTATTCTACTTCATGCTACAAAGTCAGCTGATCTCTGAAGCTGTTTCACTACATATTGCCATTCCCATTTTGTTCATATTCTGTCTCGCTAAGATCATGCAAAAACATTTGCCAAGTTTATCTCAGATTGGGACAGTTCAGTTTTGCACTATAATTGGGGTTTAAGAAAGATGTTAATAGAATTTTGTTACATATTACAAGATCCAAGAGCTCCCTTCATAAAAACATCAAGGCTCTACTTCCTTCCCCCTACTGTCCATATTTTTACAAAAGGTTTGGTTGGCATCTGTTACATATAAATAAAATTGTTGTTATGAGTATTTAATTTTAGAAATTCAGACGGCATTGCATATTTCACTATTGATTAGTTATTTTCAGCTCCTGAGATTTGTGCTGTCTTGTTCGGGAAGCTAAGGCTTGATTATGATCATTCTGCTTAGTTTGTTTGCTATAGAGCCCTGGCCATTATGATGCAGTGTTATTTCATTGGAAAGTGTGCCTCTTGTGGTCTATATGACATCTGCCTGGGTTAGAGTCCATGCTTATAGGAAAATTCATGAACAAGAAAAGAGAATACAGTACTAGCATTTTAATTTTATATTGTTATGAGTTTGGGGTGGGAGAAGTAGGCTGTATGCTTGAGCCCCTCTTCTAATTCCTGTATCCAGTACATTCATTTGCTGGAATATCCAGGCCAGCCTGGTAGTAGCCCTCTAAGTATGGGTCCTTAAGGTAACAAAGGGAGTGGCTCTGTGTCAGAGGACAAATAGGTAGGCCTCCCTCCCTCAACTGCCTGTTAGTTAAAAATAAAAAGGGTCAGGGACTTCCGGAGGCGGCGCGAAACTGTAATGGCGGTCCTCTTCGTTCTCTGAAGAGGGGCTCCGCGGAAAAGGGTCGTTCGCTGCGGCATAGCGACGACCCATTAAGATAAACCACGGGTAGAGTGAGCCCGTGGCCGTGGGACTCGGCGGGCACCAGAAGCTGCCCTGAAAACACAGAAGGGACCCCGTAAGGAGACCCGGAGTGAAGGAGGGGTAGCGGTGCTGTGAGTTCATCGCTCTTTCCGCGGAAGTGAAGCCGCGCGGCTGTTGCAGATGAGCGCTGACCTTTCTTCCTAAAATCAACACTAAACTGCAAGCAACATACCCGTGAGTAAAGGGATTTAAATTTGGTAAAAGAATTTGTTGGATTTGGCTGAAATCGGGAGATGAGAAAAGGGAAGTCCGTCTCCCGACATTGCTGACAAGATCAAAGCAAAGTCTTAAGAAGCGGAAGCGCTTGAAACGGGACTTTGGGAAGTTTTAACTTTCTTGCGCTATTAGATCTATTCTTTATTTTACGGAAGGAAGGAATGGATATTGACTAAATTAGGCTGTAAATGTGGACTTTCCTCCTATTTCCTGCCTCTTTTGGTTTGTACTTCTAAAGAGTCAGACGTCGGACTGCCGGGGAGAGAGGTTGCAATAACTGCAGAAACAGTTGCAAAAAACTTTTTTGGAGTGCAACTGATACATTTGAGCAGAAAAGACTGTATGAGACTTTGTTGCAAGCACCGTTGATGGAACTTTGCTGAACTTTAAGAGGTGCTTTGGGGAATTTTTTTGGCCGGTGAAGGGACTGTTGGATTATTGGATTTATTGAGCAGAAACAACTTGGAATTTTAATGGCGGAATACTTCCTTCTTTGTCTTTGAAACTTGGTGGCACTCCCCCTACAGGGCTTTCGGATTATAAAATCCTGGGAACTGATCTTTGTTTTGGCTTTCATTCTACTGATTGTTTATAACTGGTTCTGTCTTTCCCATGGAACAATAGACAATTTGACCTTGAACACTGACAGATGTGTAATGAGTGGTGCAGGGAGAACAAGAGCATCTAAAGCTAAGGAAACTAAAGAGGCCAAGGAAAAAGAAAAGGAAAAGGAAAGAAAACCAGGACAATTTGTACAAACAACACTGACCCAAGGACGCCGATCGTCGGTTCCAGCTGTACTGGTGACACAGAGGGAGCAAGCTGAAATAACAGAGAAGCCCACTGAGGAAGATATGGCAGCAGGTGGGTCAGACACACTATTAAAACAAATATTGGAGCAGTTATCAAGCTTAAACCAGAAGGTGGATGACCAGTCTCTGAAAATAGACAAAGCGACTTCTTCGATACAAAAATTGACTGATCAAGTTTCCCAGCATACGCAAGCAATAGAGAACCTGCAAGGACCAACAGCGGAAAACCGTGAACTAGCTGGAGAAGCAATTCAAAAAGTGGGAGCCTTACAAAAAGAAGTTGAAGAAATAAAAGGAGAAGTCAAGCCTCTGCACAAACAGGTGGGTGAACAACAAACCTACCTGTCAATGGTGGAATTGAAAAATCGCGAGAACAACATCAAATTGAGAGGCATTCCAGAACTTGAGCAAGGAGACTTGATTGGATATCTGACACAAGAATTTTCAAAGTTCTGGGGCATAACAGAAGATACAGACTTTAAAATTGTCTCGGCATACAGATTGGGAAGACTGGTAAGGAAAGACAGATCCAGGGACTGTTTAATAATTCTAAGATCAAGGGAAGAGAGAGACAAGATCCTAGGCCTTCATTTCAAAAAAGCAATTCAAATACAAGACAAAAGGGTGGAAATTTATAGAGATATCCCAAGACAGCTGTTGGACCTTAGAGCCACCTATACAGAACTAGCAAAATTACTGAGACACAACGCAATTCCCTACAGGTGGGAGTTCCCACAAGGATTATCCTTTACATACAAAGAAAGGAAGGTTAAAATTAGAACACCTGAAGACAACCAAAAGTTCCTTCACGATCACGGTGAAGATCTCCAAAAAGGAGCAGATTGGCTTCCACCTTTACCAACATCAATTCTGCCTGGAAGCGGGCCAACGCCTGCCCCCTCGGGATTGGAGCAAAAGGAAGACACCTCATCTTAAGAACATCTCAACTAGAACAGGATGTCCCTGCAGCTACTTAGTTGGAACATAAATGGCGGGAATTCTCCGGAAAAAAGAAGGAGGATATTTCATATCCTAAAAAAAGAACAATTGGACTTAATATGTCTTCAAGAAACACATGTGACCAGGCTCCACAGGAAAGTATTAATCAATAAAAGATTAGGCCAAGAATTTATCTCATCAGACAAAGTTAAAAAGAGAGGCGTTGTAATATATGCAAAGGAGAATCTGACACCAAAATTCTTATTTAAAGATGACCATGGAAGAATTCTCGCAATTGAAATTCAAACACAAGGGGAGAAGATTCTGATACTAGGAATTTATGCACCAAATGATGGAAAATCAGAATTTTATAAGAAGCTGCATGAGACACTGCTCGACTACCTGGACTATTCTAATATTATCGTGATGGGAGACATGAATGGGGTGGTCTCAACAAATATGGATAAATCCCAAAATCAAAATTTAACAACAGACGGCAGACTCCCCAAAACGTTTTTTGAAATGACAGACAATATGGATTTGATTGACATTTGGAGGACAAGGAACCCCTTGGGTAAAGAAGGAACCTTCTTTTCTGAGGCCCATTTGTCATGGACACGAATCGACCAAATTTGGATATCTAGAGGGCTGGCACCCAAAACAAGAAAGGTGGAAATCTGCCCAAAAACCTGCTCCGACCATAATGCCTTAAAAATGGAATTGAGACTTACCCCAACCGGATCCTTTAGATGGAGGATGAATGACACCTTGCTAAGAGATCAAGAGATCGTTAAGAAGGCCCAAAAAACTTTAAAGGACTATTTTGAAATAAATTTGAACACTACGGTCGAGAAGAGAACAGTCTGGGACGCAAGTAAAGCTGTAATGAGAGGGTTTCTGATACAACAGAACACAATAAAAAGAAAATTTTGGAATGGAAAAAAGGAAAAAATCTTAGAGAAAATAAGTGAAGGAGAGAAAAAGCTGAGGACCAAACCAAAATCAAAAGAGGTATTAAGAGAAATCAAATTCCACCAAGCACAATATTCGAAATTGATTAATCAAGAAATTGAATGGAAAATTAAACAAATGAAACAGAGATCGTTTGAATCAGCAAATAAATGTGGAAAATTGTTAGCTTGGCAGTTGAAAAAAAGACAAAAGTTAAATACAGTTACAAATTTAGAGATTCAAGGAAAAATAGTGCAGAAACCAGAAGAAATAAGGAAGTGCTTCCACAGATACTTTAAAGATCTTTATGCACAGGGGCCTCAGCAAGAATTGGAAATAGACCAATTTTTGAGAACAAATGGTCTAACTAAAATAAGCCAAGACCAAAGAGTAATTCTCAACAGTAAAATAACCCAACAGGAAATTGAAGGTGCCATTCGAAATATGCAACTCGGCAAATCTCCAGGCCCGGACGGGCTCACCTCCAAATATTATAAGACTTTGAAGGACTTTTTGATACAACCATTATTGGAGGTTTGCAACCAGATTATGGAGGGGAAGAGGGCACCGGAAACGTGGAAAGAAGCATTCATCACATTGATTCCAAAGTCGGAGATGGAAAAGACCCAGCTTAAGAACTATCGTCCCATCTCACTCCTGAATGTGGATTACAAAATATTTGCAGACATTTTAGCAAATAGATTTAAAAAAGTATTAAATGAAGTAATTCATAAGGACCAAGCAGGTTTTCTCCCTGGCAGACATATGTCGGACAATACCAGAAACATTATTGACATATTGGAGCTTTTGAGAATTAGGAACACAAGGGCCGTTTTAATTTTTATTGATGCGGAGAAAGCATTTGACAACATTTCTTGGAGGTTTATGAAGAAAAACCTGAAAGGGATGGGAGTGGGAAGGGGGTTTGAAAATGGAGTAGAAGCAATCTACTCAGAACAAAAAGCCAAACTGATAGTGAATAATGTGGTGTCGGAGGAACTCAAAATTGAAAAAGGGACACGACAGGGGTGCCCCCTATCTCCTCTGTTATTTATTTCTGTCCTGGAGGTATTGCTGAATATGATCAGAGAGGACCGGTTGGTGCAGGGTATAGTGGTCGGAGCGAAACAATACAAATTGAAAGCTTTCGCAGATGACCTAGTCTTGACATTACAGGAGCCAGAATCTAGCACAAAAAAAGTTCTTGAACTTATCTCGGAGTTTGGTCGGGTGGCGGGATTCAAGCTTAATAGACAAAAAACCAAGGTTTTGGTTAAAAATCTGACACCTACAGAGACAGAGGGGTACCAGAAAGAAACAGAGTTAAGTGTGGTGAAAAAAGTGAAGTACCTGGGGGTATTTTTGTCCACCAAAAATTTAAATTTATTTAAAGATAATTATGAAAAATGCTGGTTGGAAATCAAAAAGGATTTGGATATATGGGCAAGATTGAAACTTACCTTGTCAGGCCGAATCGCAGCTATAAAGATGTGTGTTTTGCCAAAAATGTTATTTTTATTTCAAACCCTACAGGTCGTGGACAGAATGGAATGTTTTGGAAAGTGGCAGAAGGATATATCTAAGTTTGTCTGGCAGGGCAAAAAGCCCCGAATAAAATTTAAAATACTAACTGATTCAAAAGAAAGAGGGGGGTTTGCCCTGCCGGATTTAAGGTTGTACTATGAAGCTGCAGCCTTCTGCTGGTTGAAGGATTGGTTCTTGTTGGAAAACACTGATGTCCTAGACCTGGAAGGGTTTGACAATGTTTATGGTTGGCATGCATACTTGTGGTATGACAAGGCAAAGGTTCATAAATTGTTCAAAAACCATATTGTCAGAAAATCAATATTTGCTGTATGGATGAAGTACAAGGATTTACTAGAAAGTAAAACCCCGAGGTGGTTATCACCAGTGGAAGCCAAAGTTTCCAAAAAAAGGCCCAATATGGAGGCCTACTGGCCAAAATATTGGGAATTAATTGAAAGAGTTGGAGACAACTGGAAGCTCCAAAGCCAAGACAAATTAAAAAATAAGGTGCGAGACTGGCTACATTATGCTCAAATGCAAGAGGTTTTCAAAATGGATAAAAAAGTTGGTTTCCAGGTGGAGAAATCGAAACTAGAGACGGAGTTATTAGAACCCAAAACTAAGGTACTTTCGAGAATGTATAACTTGCTGCTTAAATGGAATACACAGGATGAGACAGTTAAATCGGCTATGATAAAATGGGCACAGGATGTAGGACATAACATTATGTCTGAGGACTGGGAAAGGTTATGGAACACCGGTATGAAATTTACGGCATGTAGTGCCTTGAAAGAGAACATTATGAAAATGGTATACCGGTGGTACATGACCCCAGTCAAGTTGGCTAAAATATACCACCTGTCTGATAATAAGTGTTGGAAATGTAAGGAGGAAGAAGGGACATTCTTTCACCTCTGGTGGACCTGCCCGAAAGTAAAGGCCTTCTGGGAAATGATATACAATGAGTTGAAAAAGGTATTTAAATATACCTTTCTCAAGAAACCAGAGGCCTTTCTGCTGGGCATGGTGGACCGGAAGGTGCTAAAGAAGGACAGAACTCTGTTTATGTATGCGACAACAGCAGCAAGGATTCTTATCGCAAAGTACTGGAAGACACCAGATTTACCCACACTGGAGGACTGGCAGACACAGTTGTTGGACTACATGGAGTTGGCAGAAATGACTGGCAGAATTCGAGATCTGACCGAAGAAACAATAGAGGAGGACTGGAAAAAATTCAAGGATTATTTGCAAAAATATTATAAGTTGTTTGAATGTTAAGATTGTGCATGATTAGGAAACGTCACGCTTCCGCAACCTATTTAAGCAAAGGTTAAAATAAGCCTAGATAAAAAAGAAAAGGAAACAAATTTGAAACAATATATTATGTTTATTGTGAAGGTACCAAAAGTAAACTACAAACTTTCGAAATTGGTAACATAATAAAGTCAAAGATACAATAAGTTATGAAACAAGGTAACAAATTGCTGATCAGGTTAGAACAATGAATGCAATGTTGGGAAGATGTGGGGAGGTCCAAAAGAAAGTAAATTTATGAAACATGAAAAAAAAAAAAAAAAAATAAAAAGGGTCAGAGTAGGGAGTTGAGTTACTTGAGCTAGAAGCTGGAAGCAAAGCTGCAGGCTGCAAAAGGAGAGAGAGAGAGAGAGCCATGCCTGATTTCTCCTGGAATCCAAGGTGGTGGCTATGGAAGAAGCAAGACCCTCTTGGGTGTTAATGTTGTGAACCCCTCCATCACATAAAATCTCAGATTGTATATATGTGTTAATAAACCCTATATCATAAAGTCACCTCAGTCTCCGCTGTCCCTCATTCCAAAAGAAACATGAACCCTGGAACCCCTCGAATCTTACACTGCTCAGAGAATGGGGTAGCATGCAAGAATATGTAGTGTGTTTCAGATAAATCAGCAGGTTATGATGTGGAGAGAGATGGCAAATTTAAAATGATTTATGTTGGATGGATGTTTTGGGATACCTTCTTGGTCTGAGAAGTACAGAATTAAAATTATTTGCTGCTACTGCTGTCATTCTGAACTTGACAGTTACTCAAAATACTCCTTGTGAAATGAAAGTTAAGAGTTTTCCATTGTTATCTACAGAAAGGACCAATGGAAGCCTTTTTCTAAGCCTGATTGCTGTTCAGATATGGTTTTTGGGGTGGGTGAGTTTATACCTGGATATGGAAGGGTTAACCCTCCCCTCTCTGCCATGCAGTTCCCCTAACAAATGCAGTTCACCCATTGGAGCCAAGGGGATCCTTATTAAAGCATAATTGCTCTGTTAGTGTGTGGGTGTGAGAGAGAGAGGGCGAATGGGGTGGCCCAATTCACTGCTTTGCTTCTCCCCACTGCAGATATGTGGTCACCAAAAGTTAGGGAATGCAACCCTCAGGCTTAAAATGATTCTTCCTCCTACTCTAGTGAGTACTTGTGGAGCAGATTTTGCAGTCCTTCAAAATTAGACTTACTAGGTATGCCTGCCCTCTCTTTCAATGTTACCATTTTAATTTGGGGTTTTTTGTACATACATACTGCTTTAGAGCATATGTCCTCTCCCTCAGCAGGAGCGTACCTCTTCTCTGGTACTTTAAAAGGAAAAGCAAGCCGTCTCTTCCGGTATTGATACTGTTCTACTTAACCATGCATGTTATGGGGATGGACCGGTGTTAGAAACCGGGATATGAACGCTATGAGCTAAATGACACCTTAAACCTAGGTTACGGACACAACAGCGGAATGTTTAGGTGTGCTTTTTTAATAACAAGAACACAAAGCTGAAAATGAATGAACTGCAGCTAAAATCTTATATTCATTTTTCACATGGTCTAGTCCTCGTCTGAAGACTGCAAAAAACACAGCCATGTTTCCCCTACCTGCCCCCTAATATTCTTAAGAGGGCCTCTTCTCCAGTCTTCAGAGTATGACTGGATGTGGAGAGGCAGAAAAAAGTCCTCCTTTCCTTCCACTCTGCAGTTTTAATCTGAATCTTAGGGGCAGTACTGTGCCTGGAGGTCAGAAACTGCTTGTGCTAATGAAATTCCTTGCTGCAAAATGTGCCTAGAACAATGGGAGTTTTGAATGCTAGGATGGACTATGGGAACTGGATCTTGACCAGTACTACTCAAGCACTAAGAATAAAATTCAGGGCTTTTTCCTCATCTGGAAAAGCACAGACTCCTACAGCTCAGCCCTACAAATATCTATTCAAAAGTCCTGTTGAATTTGATAGGGCTTAAAGGTATAGGTTTACAGCCTTACAGTCATGGACTTGCAAACTACCTATGACACATTATCCAAAACGTGTGGTTTTGTGCTATAAGCAGGGGTGAGCCTTGGGATGGAGGAGTTTGGAAAGTTTTGCTTTCCTTTAGCTGTAGTCTGTTTTCTGGTGTAACATAGTTAACGTTAACTATGTTAACATGTCATGGTTTCTGAAGCTGGCTTGTTAAATTAAGCAAAGTTAATGCTAATTACAGTTTCTAGTTTAGAATAGGGTTACATTTTGGCGAGTATAAACTTGAAAGTACTTTGTCAGTTAACCATCTATAATACTTTTTTATATTGAAATTGGAAAAATAAAGTCTATTGCTCTCTTTTGCTAGGATGCTGGTGGAAGTCATCACAAAGTTTCTGTTTCTCCTGTGGTCCATGTCCGAGGGCTCTGTGAATCAGTTGTAGAGGCAGATCTTGTGGAGGCTCTTGAAAAATTTGGAACCATATGGTATGTTTACTATATATTATATCTTCAGTGACTCAAAATGAAATTCATAACGCATTTAAAAAAGACTTCTTCAAGGCCTGTACTAGTACTCCTAAATTGAAACATAAGCCTCAAGCCTTGGAATTACCAAATCCTTCAGAAGTTAATTCTGAGGCAAATCATTGTGCTCATCTCCATATGGAAGCTGGGTAAGAGAACACTCTTATTTCTGTACTTCTACATTAGATATTTATATACCTTGGCTGCCAACCTGGCCTATTGTTACATGGACACATGTGCTGTAGATTTCAAACAAACCTCCATGGATTTTAAGAAATGTAGGAGATTTTCTTTGAGTTTGCAATAGTAATTGTTATTGTGAAGTTTTTAAAGATCAGTTGTAACTTAATGATTTAATGATGGCCTTAAATGATGACACATTAACGGTTATTGTTTTTCCTGCAGCTATGTGATGATGATGCCATTTAAACGCCAGGCTTTGGTAGAATTTGAGGATATTGAAAGTGCCAAAAAATGTGTGACATTTGCAGCAGATGAACCGGTATATATAGCTGGACAACAAGCATTTTTCAATTACTCTACAAGCAAAAGAATTACCCGTCCTGGAAACACAGACGACCCCTCGGGTGGGAACAAAGTTCTGCTCTTATCAATTCAGAACCCTCTTTATCCAATTACAGTGGTATGTCTTAATCTTAAGCATAACTTTAAGTGACTTCAATGCATGATATTTTCCTTTCGAAGAGTTTTCTTTCTGTCTCATATCTTGCTCTGATAAACTCTCAGACCCCTTGTTTGCACTGAATGTTAATCTGAACCACAGCTTAGCATGTATGAGCAAATATGCAGACTCCCAGAGAGGAGATTGTGGCTGTGGCTGTTTTGCTTCTTCTCTATGCCATGGATTTGCTCATCCTGTCATCCAAACCTTGGCTTGTAGTTTAGTGCTCCCTAGACAAACCACAAGCTGTAACCAAGCACTGTTCTATAGGTTGCAGCTTGTCTGGGAAGACTAAACCATGAACCCATGTTTGAACAACTCAGCAGCAGCAGAACAACAACAACCAGAAGGGAAGCAAAGCGGCTACAGTCTTCTATACAGGGGTCTGTATGTTAGCTTGTTCATAGAATCGTAGTGTTGAAAGAGACCACAAGGGTCATCTAGTCCAACCCCTGGAATGCAGGATACTTTTGCCCAACATAGGGCTCAAACCCATGACCCCGAGATTAAGATTCTCATGCTAAGCCATGGTTTGGCTTTGTTGAGTGTCAACGAGGTCATATACTTCAATCTTATAATGCAAATGAAAGCATCCACACAGATCTGTACATGTTATTCTTTATTTGTTCCATGCAAACAAACAGTTGGGGAGGATATTATTTCATTCAACAGAGATCTGTGCAGCAGAAGAGTTACTTTGGCTAGATAATTGTTTGGTCCTAATCTAAAGTCTGTGGTGAATGTTTTTGTACTCAACCAGCCCGTAATAGGAAGGAAAAAGGAAGACAATGAAATTGCTTCCTATTCAGCAACATCTCACTACTTAGGTTTTTGCTTGGAACTGCCAATCACTTACATTTCTTTACATTATTCCGATTTTACTTGTCATTGGTTCCTGATTTGTACACTGTAATTGTACAGTGGTACCTCGGGATAAGTACTTAATTCGTTCCGGAGGTCCGTACTTAACCTGAAACTGTTCTTAACTTGAAGCACCACTTTAGCTAATGGGGCCTCTTGCTGCTGCCGCACCACCGGAGCACAATTTCTGTTCTCATCCTGAAGCAAAGTTCTTAACCTGAAACACTATTTCTGGGTTAGCGGAGTCTGTAACCTGAAGTGTATGTAACCCGAGGTACCAGTGTACTTGTCTTAACGGAAATCATATGATACAGTTTTAAATTATAGTATAGTATTTTAAAAATGTCTTTTATTTAGTCAAATTATTCAAAGACAAAAACTCAATGCAATATTTTATAAACTAGTATATTTGTAGCTTGTCCCAGATCACCCTTCTTTTAAACATGTAGGCATTATTCTATAGGGCAGTTGTGTATGTACCATGATTCATAGAGTCATACTATCTTTGTGTAATGAATAGCATTACCCTAGCACTTTGGTAAAATTCTTATGTTCACTGGTAATTTTGAGTGAGCCTTTCCCATTGTTTTCATTCTGCTTATTCCCAATTTATAAATGGTATATAGTATAAGTTAAAAATTATTTAAGGACACAAAAACTTTGGCAATCTTAGTAGTTGTTTGAAGCACATAGAGATAAAACCGAATTTAGGCTTACTGTTTTGATGATAAACTACAGCTAGAATGTTTCTCTACTTTTCTCTTACAGTTATCATATCCTTGCATTCTCTATGTAGCTATATATCTGTCACTGGGATAAATTTCTTTATGTTTAGTTCACAAGTGACATCCTCTAAAAAAAACCATTAGGTCCAAACTTTACCTGCTTAAAGGAGGGGATTTTGTTCTTGTGTGCTAATAACATTTTGAATAGCATTTGCCAAGTAAAGCTTCAAATACGGTATCTGAATATTTCCCTCATTCTTCTGTAGGACGTTTTGTATACAGTGTGCAACCCTGTGGGAAAAGTACAGCGTATTGTCATATTCAAGAGGAACGGAATACAAGCCATGGTTGAATATCCTTTTTGCAGTGACCTTTGTGTATATGCTTCTGAAGATTTTGTTCTAGGGATTTCACAGTGGCCTCAATAAGGGGAAGTGTTCCTCTCATGTTAATCCTGTCAGGCAAACAACTGTGCTAGAGAACTAGTGAACTCATCTCTGCATATCATCCACCCTCTGGCTTCTATCCCATGGTGAGGGCAGTGTAGACTAGTACCTAAACTGGGGGTGGAGAGCTTGTGATCCTCTAGATAGTGTTCGAGTGCTGCTCCAGTCATGCCCCATCACTGGCCATGCTGACAGCAGTTAATGACCAGAGGAAATCCAGCATTTGCTGGAGGGCCACGGGTTTTCCACCCCATATCTGTTCATATTTGACAATGTGAAGATTTTAATGTAGTGCTCATAGCAAGCACACTGCTCATATACTAGTCCTGTTTTAAAGTTGAACACATTTTGGAAATTACTTATTTGAAAAGGTCGTATATGCTATTTAAACCAATAGGGTTGCTGTTGATTTCATGTCCTTCATGTATTAGTCATTGACTCATACATAAAATTGGTGTTTCTGCATGTGTAATTAAAGAGCCTTGAGCAACTTCTAGATCTACTGTGTTGTGGTCTAAATTAGATTAACGTGTGGCTGCTTGTTTTCTTGGTGGGGGGCACCGATTTAAATAACAACCCTTAACATAAATCAAGTTTGAATCCGTTCTTTGTGCTCAGAAGGCAAAAGCAGCACTCAACGGCGCAGATATATATGCAGGATGTTGTACACTAAAAATTGAATATGCAAGGGTAATGATCATACTTTCTTCAGCTTCTAAACTGTTTCTTGGGAGAAAAGCAGTGATTAAGACTTGCTGTTTGTTTCTCTTTTAACAGCCAACTCGGCTTAATGTCATTCGAAATGACAATGATAGTTGGGACTATACTAAACCATATCTGGGCAGACGAGGTAAGTGTTTTGGTAATTGTACTAAATATGCATTTAAATATATACATATATGCAGTTAGCTTGTCTAATGTGTTAGTCACTTCAAGCCAGGTATTTCTGATGCAGCTCTTGTAATAGGCATCCTGACTTGTAATCCTGGAAAAGAATAATTCAACATTATTGCCCCCTGCTGGTTCCTATTGAGCTATTTAACAAGGAGCCCACACATGCAAGCATGTTTGCAGTACAAGGACTTGCATTTCTCCAAGCAGCTCTCACTCTTTGGAGGAGAGGATACTGATGCAGACTTTCCTTACAAACTACAAACTTGCACACTGCTTCTCCACGGGAAGGATTTTCCTCATTTGTTGGACAAGGCATTAAGAAGGATAGAGGACTCCAGCAGGCTGACTCTACACTTCATCATGCACCACATCGGCATCATCAACAGGCCCTCTGAAAAACCTCAGACTTGCAACTCACCTTGACTGCATACTGCATGCACCATCACCACAAGCATATCAAGGAGGACCACTTACAGCACTTCTGGTTTGCATGGCACGAAAATACCATGGTAGACTGTACCCATTCTAAACCAGTTTGCATGTGTTTCCAGTCTTATGTCCCTTTAAAATTACCATTGTAGAATGAAACACCATAAAATGGAAGATCCAAACTCTTGTTTCTCTCCTGTACATTGCGGTAACTTTCTTTCTCATATGTAAGAGAAAATTGAAGTTAGGTTTTCCAGTGTAAATGCTTTCTAAAGGACTGCACTTACTTTAAAGATTAATTGAAATTTTGCTGTATGCTGTCAAGTCCCCTCAAGCACCAGTATTTGACACAAGGTCTAATTTGTCTAAGCATTTTTACTGCAAAGGCTAGTTTGAATAACAACTGCATGGAAATGTTAAAAAAAAAAAGCTATGTAGTTTGACTTCTGTAAATGTTCTTTGTAACTGAATGATTTGTGTATAATTTGCTGTAATGTACCTTTTGAAAATCTAGGCATTTATAACATGGAGGTGGGAACTTACCTTACCAAGGTAGAGTATCTTCTAAATTTTAAACATAGTGAAGGTTTCAACTTTCCTTTTAATTATTGCTGAAAGGTGGTTTTTACTGGTAGTGCTTTGGCTTGTAAAAATGTATTATTTAAAGGTTAGGGCTTGGACATGCGGAATTAAGTGTTTGTAAAAGGTTAATAAGGGGGCTGCAGTATTGGTTAGCAGATTCTCCACCTGCAGTACGTTACATTAAAGCTCATACTCCTCCTCCCCCAAACTACCAAACTGGGAAGTCACTGAGTTACCTTGGGCAATTCAGGTGTTAATTTTCTGAAATACATAGATACTATTCAAGCAACTGGCAGGCATGCAGTTCACACAGTATTTATGAACAATGCCTTACCCCAGAATATTAAACGATGTGAAATGAGAAATATTGGAAGAAAACAAGGCAGGTGCTTCCAAGTATGTGGCAATGTTCATTGGGATTTTTATTTTATTTCACCAGCAAATTCCATGTCCTATTGCAAACTGCTTTTGAAAGTGTTCTCGGTTGCCATGTACTGGAGGGGCTCCTCTTTTGCGGGGGGGGGGGGGAATTTGTGTAAGATTCCCTAGGACATAAGGAATAAGTTGTGTGGCTCTTTATATCCCGTTTGCATACTTTTTATTTTGTACTCAAGTAGAGTTTCATGCAGAAAGAGAGCTGAGTATACTGTTCATAGCTCATTTTCTAGGGAATCTGTAGTCCTCCAGATTGTGTTGGACTCCAAGTCCCATCAACCACCAGCAGCATTGCCAGTAGTCAGGGAAGATAGGAGTTGTAGTTGAACAACATCCAGTGGGCCATAGATACCCCATCCTTGTCCTAGACAAGAAGTGATGGAGGGGAACAGAGATACAGATAGTCCTTTCTCCAAACAGGATTGCAGTTTTGAGAGTTAAACAATGTTTAGAATCTGTTATCAGCAATAGCCGTAATAATGCAGCACAGGGCATGCTTGAGACATTTCCTTTTAGTGTTGTGATCAGCATACTGATTGATAAGGAATGAGTAGCTTCGTCAACTTGTGATGTAGTACACACTGAGTTTCTTGGCATTGTTACACGAGTGGTCTACACAAAAGTGTCCTTGTGATGGGCTGCTTTACATGCATTCTTCAAACCATTCCTCTTAGGTTGTTGTCTGTTCCTCTCCCCACGGCCAACCAGTCTGCAAGATTCTGGCTTCAGGGAGAATGTTCTTTACAAAACAGGCTTCGGTTCTGGTTTCTTCAGACTGGAAACTGCCCCAGTTTAGTGTTTAAAATTTAAAGCAGGAGATTTAAACTGATGGCTGTATTAATTTATTTTACATTTTGCATCCTAAACTTTTCTTTTAGGTATGTCAGGTGGAAAAGATTGGTTTTGCTCAAGGGTACCCACTGATCTTCAGAACTTGGCAGTTTGAAATGAAATTTTTCATTTCCCAAGCTGAAGACTGCCATTGCATCTTACTCAAACATGTAATTCTGGTGGCTGATATTTGCTACTTCCGTTGTACAAAAATCCTGTCGTCTTATGTAACTTCAGGGCTGAATGACATGGCTAATATGTGAGATGAATAGCACTTCCAGGTCGGATAACACATGCTGAAATCTGTGGAAGTTGCTTTCTAGTAATGGGTTTGTGTTCTGGGTGCCACAATCTCTCTTTCCCACTATCAAAATCAAATTATTATACGACTAATTCCTTGATTTAACCTAGGTTGTTTTAGCAGTTTCAAACATTGGCAACAAACTTGAAATATTGTGCATTATCCACACTGAGATAGAACTGTTTGCTACTTCAGCTGGATATTTCTCATTTCCCATTGCACAATCAGTTGAAGTATTGGAACTTCAGATTGTCTAATGAAAAGAGCAGTAAAAGTTAAAGCTAACTGTGGCTTGTTCTTGTAATGCAGTTTTACTTGATTATTGCAAATAATTACTTTAGGTTGGTGTACTGCTTTTATCCAGTACTGTTGACCCCTTGGTTAACTTTACATTCTTGTATAAAATGCGGCTTGTTGGAAGAATGTTTCCTTGTTAAAAGTGCTTATAATAGTGCAATTTTTCAGTATTGCAATTATACAATAGACTGTATTAGTAGTATAGTAATGTATAGTCTTCACAGCACTTCCCCAGATCATAAGTTGTTGATATGATTATGTATGTACACAAATATGGTACTCTCTGTTTACTGATCATGAAACCATGTAATACAGGTTTTTGTTGGCTTATGCTGAAACTTCTTGAAAGAAGCCCACTTTGAAAATGTGTTGCTGTTGAAGCTAATAGTGTGATTCAGGTACTGTCCTTTGATTGTACTGCATTTAGAACTTGTTTTTATGAGAGTTATAGGTAATTTGTACTCTGCGGTATTGTGTGATGTTAAGAGAATTGTCCAGGCTTCTTAGGTTTAAAATGTCAAATCTTTTCAAACACAATATTCTCAAGTGAACAATAGTTTTGGTATCTTTCAACTGTGTTTTGTGCTGGAGCAAATCAACTTAAAACAGTTAGTTTACAGTATGCAAAGAAAATCTTAAAAGTAACGTGGATGTATCGGGCTGGCCACTATTGGACCTTTGCTCTGATCCAGCAGGGTTCTTAACCAGAAAATACTCCCCTCTGTCCTTACTGGTGAAGTTCCACTATCTTTAAGCAGGAGTTGCTTTTGTTTAATGATGCTTTTCCCCCCTTTAGATAGAGGGAAAGGCCGCCAGAGGCAAGCTATTTTGGGAGAACACCCTTCATCCTTTAGGCATGATGGCTATGGTAAGTTATATGGCTTCCTGTTATGGGTTAAGTTGGAAAATAGGCCAATACAGTTGTACATGTCTTGCTTCACTATTCAGGCACCAGTTCCCACATTTGTCTAGCTGCCCTCATTGTGCCACCTGAACCAGCTTGCTTTGCCTTAGTGCAGGGTGGGGAACCCCATGCCCAGGGGTCAGATTTGGCTCTCCAGGCCTGTTTAATTTATCCCCAGAACTCTGGCCCGGCCACTCCCCTCACTGGCTTTGCTTTGCACCCTGCATGTTTATATCTGGCTAGAATATGTCCTTGAACTCTGATGATGCCTCTTTCTTGGCTGGAGGGCTGACAGAGGTGTGGGAGGCTGTGTAGAAACAAGCCTAATGTACAGAGTTAAAATTTACATTTGTTGCTCCACCCACTGTTGCATCTGGCCCTGCCCATAACTGGCATGTGGTCCTCAGTAGGTTGGCCACAAGGGAATTGGATAGGGAGCCTTTCTCATGCCGTAGTGCACTTAGGTATAAAGATGTATTGAGTTTGCATTTTGTTATGGCTACATGGTGCATCCATTTATGACCAGTTTTTCATGATCTCATTTTTATTTTAAAATGCCAGTACATTTTTTTTTACACAGCTTACTATAAATCAAGTTGTCATTCTGTGAACAAACAAGATTTTTTTGTAAATTGCAGTTAACTTTGTCACAGTTGAAAATGAAACATTTCTTAATACTTCTCATATTGCACACATAAATCACTTCTAAGACTGAGGTTGAAACTTGCAGTAGCACACTTAGACCACCATCTAACACTTAGGTGTGCTGAAGCTCATTGAAATCAAAACAGTGGAGTCCTTTATTCTTAAGTCTGGCTTGTGGCTTTAGCTGTTTATCCTGTGTTAGTCAACTGATCAACCGACCGCCCCCCTCTGCATTTATTATCCGTGTAGAAGACCACCCCAAATTTTTGCCTACAATTTTTCTTTAGCAAAAAACATCTTCTACATGGAAAAATACGGTATATTTTGTTTGCTTGAGTTAACATTCTTGTTTAGATAAACAATGTTTCAGTAGTGGATGCTAAATCTGCATAGCCCATTATAGCAAAACCTAAAACTGGCGGCAGCTTCTTCTTCTTTTTATTAAATATTTTCTTGATTTACAAAAGTGTGTGCAATGTCTCTCTCTCATTTATATTTTTTTTCCATGTAACATTTTTACAAATCAGTTTCATTTGTTGAGACATAAGGGAGGGAAAGGGGGAGGGGAAGATGGGTAAAACTGGCAGCTTCTGAAACTTGGGAGCTTTAATCTTCATATCAGATCAAATAAAACTTTTCCCAGCCAAATTAACTAGACAGTACTTTCTCTTTAGGATCGCATGGTCCACTGTTACCATTACCGAGCCGATACCGAATGGCATCTCGGGATACTCCAGAACTTGTGGCTTACCCACTTCCCCAGGCTTCCTCGTCTTACATGCATGGGGGGAACCCCTCGGGTTCAGTTGTCATGGTTAGTGGATTGCACCAGCAAAAGATGAACTGCTCAAGAGTTTTCAACTTGTTCTGCTTGTACGGAAATATTGAAAAGGTAAAAGAAAAAGTCTAGGCACATAATAATAAAAATAAAATAAAAATAATATAATTTTATTATTTATACCCCGCCCACCTGGCTGGGTTTCCCCAGCCATTCTTAAACTTAAAAGAATAATGAGCAATTACTGTGAAGAGAAACCGGAGCTACGCATATTCCAACCAAATTGGAAAATGTCCTAAGTTACCATCCTTTAAACTGTATTGTCTTTTCTTCCAAAAAAACCCAACAACCCTGCAGGTGAAGTTTATGAAGACTATTCCAGGCACAGCTTTAGTGGAAATGGGTGATGAATATGCTGTTGAAAGAGCAGTCACGCATCTCAATAACGTCAAATTGTTTGGGAAGAGACTTAATGTTTGGTATGTGTGCATTTCATCTGAGTACTAAAGCTAAAGCACATCTTGAATGTGCAAGTTGTCTAGCAGTGTTTAATACTAAAAGTGCTTCTGAATAAAGTGGTTTTTTTTAAAGAATACTATTCTTATATGCAAAGAGTAAACTTCGTTATAACACTTCATTAATGTAAAGACTTCTATATTTGATATCCTTCAATAACTTGACAAATGTCAGGCATTAAAGTGAGACATACAAGTGAAATGTAGATTATACTTTTGAGTTCATATTTTGTATGTTAAGAAATTTGCTTTGTGAATTCCATAAAAATGATCCCCCCTTTTTTTACACTCCCCAAAGATGTTCTTAAATATGTACTCTTTATTTGTAGTGTATCCAAGCAGCATTCAGTTGTTCCTAGTCAGATATTCGAGCTGGAAGATGGGACAAGCAGTTATAAAGACTTTGCAATGAGCAAGAACAATCGCTTTACCAGTGCGGGTCAAGCTTCCAAGAATATCATTCAGCCACCATCCTGTGTGTTGCATTACTATAATGTTCCACTGTGTGTGACTGAAGAGAGCTTTGTAAAGGTAGGTAGCTGCAGGAATCATAGCTGTTAAAGTGTAATTTAGGTTTCAGATGTCAGTATTTATTAACCCCCTTAAAGTAGACTCCATTTTTTATATCTTAGATCAGGGATGGGGAACTGGATCTGGCCAGTGAGCTGGATCTTGCAGCTACACTCACTACAGGCCAGTTTTGATAGGTGGGCGGAAGCACACACCAGTTAATAATATGACATGTGATGCCTATCAAAGTAAAAAGGGGATCGCTATAACCACTGATCAGCTGATGGACAGTTATAGTAATCTCATTTTAAGGTGAATTCCCAGCACCGATTGGCTGAATCTGGTTGGAATGCACCTTCAAAGAGACTTGTTGCCTTATCATAGACTGGTTTGAATTGTAGCCGTCTGCTAAAAAGGAGGGGGAAACCATTTTAGCAAGCGGTTTAAAGGCAAACCATTTTCCGCTCATGGTGCAGTTCCTTTTGAAGGTGCTCTCCCACTGCCATTCAGCTGATTGGCAGTGGAAGTGTGCTTTGCTTCAGTAGCATGACACCATTTATATTGAAACTGCTTGCTAAAATGGAAGAAAAAAACCTCTTGTTTTAGCGAGCTATTTTCGTGCAGACCACTTCAAATCAGAACACTTGGGTGCACTAGAGAGGTGTCCATGCTGGACCTAATGAGCTCTGCAGGCTGGAGGTTCCCTGCTGCTGTCTTAGATACTTAGATGCTTAAAAAGTAAGTTAATCAACCATTTTGTGCCAAGTGTCCTCCTTATCCCAGAAATCGCCAGTTTCTGCGGCTTTGAAGTGACATCCTCTAGAATTAGATTGTTGATGTTTAATGAACATATTTTCACTTTGTTGTTCCAGCTGTGTGATGATCATGAAGTTCTGTCTTTTATCAAATACAAAGTATTTGATCCAAAGCGTAAGTGAATATTTGACTTTATTTAAGTGCTCAAAGAATCCTAACTTACCGATGGTGGTGTGAAGCAAACATTTTAAACTCTTGTTTTGACAGCTTCAGCCAAAACACTTTCTGGTCTGTTGGAGTGGGAATGCAAGACAGATGCAGTGGAAGCCCTTACAGTACTTAATCACTACCAGATAAGAGTCCCTAGTAAGTCACTGTATTGAAACTTTCTTAAAGGGTTTTATTGATTTGTTTTAAATATTTATATGCCATCTCACTAATATAATACCAAAACTGTGTGCAATAAAACAATCCAGTACACCAGTGGTGTTCAGTGTGTTTTGAATGATGGTCTGGGGGTGCTGTGGGCAACACTGGCCTCTGTCAGTGAAGGACAATGAAGAAAACATGTAAAATGGTAACTGGTAACTTTCTCTGCCCTAAAGTGAAAGTAAGAGCAGAGGCCTTGATTTACAAGCTCCGTATCTAGTAGTAATTCTTTGTGAGTGATGTCACAGGTATTTTCCAATAGCAACTTGGTTAATTTGTGTACCCACATACCATGCAGTGACCACAACAGCAATAGATGTATTAGGAGAAAACTGTGTTTCCCATCAAGACGATAATGGTCTGATTGTGTGATACTTCTGCATCAGAAGTGCAACTGTGATGGAAGCCCTGGGAACAACACCCTATAAAGCCATGTTTTCATGGAACTGGTTTCTTAGAAAGACAGCGTTTTCTTTCTAGGGGAAAGGTTTGGTTGAGTTTTGATGCATTATGCACTTGCATGCTGGAAATAGATTCTAGTATTTTAGTAGCAGTTTTTCACAGTAGTTAAACACTTGCTTAAAGAAATATCTTTTCTCAGACAAACAGGCTGACATAAGGCACAAAACCATCGAAAATGACATTCTTAACAGTTTCCCTTTTATCTTGCAGATGGCTCTAATCCTTATACCTTGAAGCTTTGCTTCTCTACTTCCTCCCATTTGTAGAGCAGAGGACAGCACGTTAAGGAGCGCCTTCCCTCTTTATTTACACACTTGAAGAAATCGTATGTTGTCTGCAGGCTCTAGGTTTTCTTGTCTCAATCTAACTTAAGTTCATTTTGTTTTATAATGAAAGTGTTTTTACACAACCATTTTCCCGTTGGCTTCTGAAGAGTAGATGACAGTATATTACATAGAGCATTTTCACTTGTGTAACGGTTATCTACAGGTGTTTGAACTGCCTTATAGGCAGCATGTGCAAAAAACTGTATACAGCAGACCTTAAACACAGTTTCCACACAGCAGTAAAATGTACATTTTCATTTACAATCACTATTTTCCACTTCGGTTTAAATGGCAAGTTGGATTATTATATTGGAATATTAGATGTAAAATTGCTGGTTAATTCTGGTTAAAACTGTATGCATGGCAACCATTTTAAAAGCAGAACTAAATTTGTAAATCCTTTTCACTTTGATATTTAGTAATATAACTGTCACTGATTTTTAAGAGAAACTTCACAGGAAGAAAGATTTTTTCCCCCCAGAATGAATTGAAACTTACTTTAAATAGTGTCTTCTCAGAATAATTTTTCACTCCCATTAGCATGATGTCCTTATTGCTAATCCTAACCTGGACTGTCCTTACAAAAAATAAACACCAACCTGAATGAATACAGTTTCTCATTTGCTTTGTGATGACAGTCTTTGTCACAGGATGGTTTTACGTCCTTGTATGAACCAAGCTAGGGAGGGGAGAGAGACAAAACAGCACGGCAGACCCTGGGACCCTGCTGATGTGTAGAGAGAAGCTCACACCTACTCATATCTCCTGCGTGGCTTACTCCCAAGTAGGCGTGTGCAGCACTGGGACCTTAATACTTCAATTCCTCCCCACCCTTCACAATACACACAGATTGGGGAGGGAACGGGGATTCTTAAAAAAAAATAATTATAGTTTTTCTACTAAGTTTTATTTGTATGTTATGTGTTTTCATGTTTTTATATTGCAAACCACCCTGTGATCCTCAGATGAAATTCAGTGGATGATGATGATTTTTGTTGCTTTTTTCTAAACTTTTTCCAACTTTTGGGAATACCTAAAGTTTATCTTTGGATCCAAACTGTAGATCAGGGGTTGGAATCTGTGGCCTTCTGCATATTGTGAATTCCAACTCCTATCAGCCCCAGCCATCATGGTAAAGGAGAGCCACAATTCCCCCTCCTTGGAGTAGTGGGTCCCACCTGACTCACGAGTTGAAGACCGATATATTAGAAGACTTCATTAATTTAAAGTATCAAATCAGGTCGTTTAGGCCAGAGTAGGCAACATACAGCATTTTTATGTGCAAATTGGTCATCCTATGAATTTGTGATTGATACAAGAACCAATTTCAGATTTGGGGGCGGGCAGGAGGGGGGAATCTTTTTAGTTGGTATTTTTAGACCCATGGGAGCCAGAAACCTGTGCCAGATACATTGCGGGTGTACTAGTAAGAGCTGTGATTGATTTGAAGTAAACCACCAGAGCTCTTACCAATACATCCCAATTTACCTTCTGCCCACCCCTACTCTAGTGCTCCCTAATAATTATGGTGGGGAAAAAACCATGTGCTTTCAGGGTGTTCCCTGCAAAGCAGCCACCAGAGGGAGGCCTGCAGCCAGGGATTAGCTTCCAAACACTCACCTCTCCTACAGGAGAGAGATTTAAACATCAATCCTATCTGTAACCAATTCTTTTTATTGTCTAGGAATGGGTAACTGATATAATTAGGAATGTGTCTAATTGTTTCAGAGCTTGTGCACTTATGGATGATACAAGCCTTGACAAGGTTTCCTTTGCTTGGGGCAGAACAATAGCCTCCTTTTCCAAGGTTTATGTTGAATTGTAGTGGCAGGCCTGGTAACAAAAAGCAGGATTCTTCTGCACCTCGTTTCTTAAAACTAGCTTTCATTTAGGAGTAAAGGACTGCAAAAAGTAAGAAAACCTTATTCACAAGAATAAAACTATTTCACACTTGGCTTCTCCAAGCAGTAGCTATTAAGCAAGAATTTATAGATTCCTTCTTTCTGTAATGAGAAGTGGCAATTGCATTCCCTCAAAAGCAAGAGTAGGTAGCGTGGCACCTTCCAGACGCTGCAAACAATAAGCCCCTGCCAACATGGTTAATGTTCAAGGATGATGGGAGTGGGAGTCCCCCATATCTGAAGGGTGCTGTGTTGAGAATCCCTCTTCTAAAGGTTCAGGTTCCCAGTTTGGTGCTGCTCTTGGATCCAGCTTTGTCACCAGAAGCCCAGCTGACTACAGTGGCATAGAGCACCTTTACCAGCCGAGGCTGGTGATCCGACTTTTTGTGTGTGGATGTAGCTGCGGTTGCCCTGGTAACATTCAGGTTAGACTACTGCAATGCAAACGAGAAGCTACCCCTGAAGAATACTCAGAAACTGCAGTTAGCTCAGAAGACAATTCCTTGAGGGTCAACTTGCATCGGGCTCTGAGAACATACCTCACCAGTACTAAAATATATCCATTGGGTCTTATTTCTGAGCTCAGTTCAAAATAGACTTTACCCCCATGAATTTGTCTACATACAAGGGTATTTTGTAGCACCAGAATGCAGGTGCCACTGGTGCAGCAGCAGCAATCTGCAGAGGAAACTGGCACAGCCTTCCTGTAGCCTGTATCTGTCAGGTGCACACATGATTGTTTGCATTAAATGGCCATGGTTCTTATTTAAAAATATGTTGACACTGTTATGCACATAACCCCCAGCAATTAAAATGAACTTTGAAGTACTGGGTCGATTCTCCTCTTCCTCCCAGAATTGAGGTCAATCATTCCAGAAGTCAGTCTGCCTTTATCTAGCTTGCAGGCATAAACCAGTCCCAAAAGTCATTGTGTGGTACAAACAGTTTTAGAGATCCTTTTTGTCTGTGTATATGATGACAGGCAGCCACTTAGCCACAAATTGGCCCTTAGTCACTATTCACTTAGCACTGCAATGCCAGGTAAGTTTTTTTTTAAATTCAAGGCTAGTTGCCAAACCCTGGTGATCCAGTCCTTAATTGTAAAGTCTGCAGTCTTCTAGTTGCCTGCTATCTCTGCCCAAGTTCCTTATGAATAATTTCCCCTTTCTGCCCCCCTGGAACAGATAGAAGGCCAACAGTATTACAATCTGGGCTGTAACATTTGAAATGAACCCAAACTCTGCCTGCCTAAACCCCTGGGTTGTTGAACATGTCCACCAAAGATTGAATACGGTTCTTGTTTCATGTTTCCCAGGACTACCTATAAAAGCCAGTTCTCAACATTCGTTACAGCAATTGCAGTAGGCAGCTTCAGGGGGGCACATGGGGGTGGGGCAAACAAAACTGTCCTGATGTGAGTCACCCCAGCCACCTCCAATCTATTCATTGCATGGGGAAGGCCTCTTTGTGTTCACTTGAGCACGAGACTTCTCTGAAATGAGGGGACTCTTGCTTTATTGGGATTCCCAAATGCATGTAGGGTTTTATGTTCAAGCGAACCCAGGGATGGTCCAGGGTTGGGGGCGGGCGGTGCAATGCATGCAGAGACATTGAGGACAGGGCTCTCTTGTGCACCCCTGCTTTCAGCTTTCATGTATTCAGTCAAATATCTAAGCACGTCTAGTATGCTCAACGAAAGGAACCCAGGATGGGGCCTTTTAGAAAAGAGCCACCCCTTTTTTTAAATGGCTGCATTCATCTGCAGCAGGCAGCAGGTTTGGCTTCTACCCTGCAGCTGGGGAATCTCTGAGAATGAATGTGGCCCTCCAAACCTTTCCACCTGTTGACAGTCTTTCAGTCTACACTCCAAGTGTTTTTGCCTGGCTGGAATATGTCCTTGAACCTCTGATCATGCCTCTTTCCCATCCCTGTTCTACTCCCGATTTCCTTTCTTTACTCACTCATCTCCAGGTGAACGGTTGCCTTGCTATGCCAGAAGGGACACTGTTGCCATGATGTGACCAAACCAGCAGTTTCTGAGCACTGGCGCTTGGCAGGCTGGCCCACGCAGGGCTCTTGCAGAAGGGCACAATGTGGCTCTGCATAAACAGCACATGCAAGCATACTACATCCCCTTAAAGCAGGAAGGGACCATTTCCTGTTTGAGGGCTGCATTGTGGAGGGTGTCAGGGCAAGAGTGTGTGGAGCAACAGGTGTGAGACTGTCCTTTGTACACCATCTTACATTCCAAAACTAGCCCATGCATTGCATCAGAATTGTATTGACAAATCTTGCGCTCTCCCAGTCATTTTCGCAGAGGAAAAAAGCATTTTTGCTTCCGTTGTGAAAGTGCCTCTCTGCTAACAATGATCCAAGGACTCCTAGTGACTCCCTCTTTGTCATTGAGGATGATAACCTAAAAACCTAGTTTTGTTTCTCTGTGTGAATTAAGCTGCTTTAATCTCTGACAAGCTGCATTTTTGCCTCGTTGCTGCATCCTTGGGGAAACTGATCTGCTTCCAAAATGACGGCAAGGGGCTGCAACATTCAATATATTACAGCCACAGCTGGCTCGGTGGTGTAAAAATTTTAAGTCGCTAGACAAACTGGGAATTTGTGGATAAGAGAGAATGCATAGTAGCAGCACAAATCAAAATGTGTATAGCCGTTTGCAGTCAAAAAAAGAAGATAATGCCTTAAGGTCAGGAGTGAATTGGCCACCTGGGAGTAAAGGCTGCCTCTCCAGAGGGACTTGTGCTGGATTCAGAACACCGAATCATTCTGCTCCTTTACCCATCCTCATTTGCAGAATTTTATCGTATTCCATGCGCAGCAGGGTCCTCTGCCTAGAATACATGTGTGAAAGACAGATAGGAGCGTCTGCCCTTCTTATAAATGCTAGGCCTGTGTCTTGAGTGCAGCACACGTGGAACAGGTGTTCCTTATGAGCAATGACATCACCGCTCATGGTGGACGACTGAGTCAGAGCCTGCTCCTCCTGCCAAAGCATAAAGAAAAGGAACTCTCTCTGCAGCAGAAATCAGCTGCAAGCCAGCTGTCTTTTCTTTTCTGCTATACAAGATTCGAGACTGGTTACATTACTTTCAAATAAGAGAGGTTTATAACTTGGATAAAAAAATTGGTTTCCAGGTGGAAAAATCAAAGTTAGAAACAGAATTGTTAGAACCCAATGCTAAGATACTTTCAAGAATGTACAATCTGCTGTTGAAATGGAATACCGAGGAAGAAACGGTAAAATCTGCAATGATAAAATGGGCACAAGATATAGGATATAATATTATGTTTGCTGACTGGGAGAAGTTGTGGACCACCGGGATTAAATTCACGGCATGTAATGCCCTAAGAGAATATTATGAAAATTATGTACAGGTGGTACATGACTCCAGTCAAGCTTGCAAAAATATACCACTTGCCCGATAACAAATGTTGGAAATGTAAAGAAATTGAGGGTACATTTTTTCACCTTTGGTGGACGTGCCCAAGGATCAAGGCTTTCTGGGAAATGATATATAATGAACTGAAAAAGGTATTTAAATATACTTTCCCGAAGAAACCAGAGGCCTTTCTCCTGGGCACAGTTGGCCAATCGGTGTTAAAGAATAATAGATTCCTCTTATCATTTGATAGGCAGGAGGTAAGTCACACTCCTGCGTTTAGGGTTTCAGAAGCAAATTAAGCTACAATCCTGCATGCACTTACTTGGGAGAAAGTACAGTGAAAGTCGGGGAGAATACGTGCGTAGAAATGTAAAACAATGGTTTGTTCTTGGGAGACTATGTGCAGCCTTAACCTTTGTGGCAAAAGCCCAGTTGCGTTCAATAGGCATTAGCACAGTTCAAGGATACAGCTGAGCAAGGCAAAAGCAGAATAAATGTAAGAAAAAATCTGCAGTGCTTTGGTTTACCTCATGATCTTCTGGAAAGGAAAGGGAGAGTATATAGGATATTAATGTGCAAACCCCAGGATCTAAAAATTTGCTTCTTCTGTCTGACTGCAAACAATTTGGAGAGTTTTCTATTTTCTCTCTCAGTTTATTTGCCTACTTGGGCAGAGAATCATTTGGATATTTGCCTGTTTTATACACAGTGCTTGGGGCACGTCCCTGTAGCAGCATTTGCAGAGACCTAGTAATGCAAATGTTTAATTATTTTCTGTTTCCTCCTCCTGTCTAAGCCCAATGTTTATTTTCTTTCCTGCATTCTGCTTGCTTGCTGCTCCTACAATAACTGCGGCAAGTACCGTTGCCCAAGCAAAGCTAATTTTTCGAAACCCAGGCAGTTTGCACGAGGGGGATGAATACCAGTTTAGATTTTCTAATGGAAGCCAGTAGTGCACACGGAGAACTCGTAAGCATGCCCTGTTATGAAATGATTGTGTAATGCAATTCCCGTTGCCTAGTTAGGTTGCTGGAAGCAACTTTACTTAATAGCAGAGCAGCTATTTGAATGGCCATGTGATGCAATCCATCCATTCCCTGGTGTCTGTTTTTTGTTGCTTCTTTTTGGCCACTGGGGAAAGAGACTTTGAGGGGAAGACGATGCTTTAGTCTTTCCAGTTTCTGCTGGCTGCAGAGCTCCAACAAGAACAGGCCCTGCCTGCTTTTATAGGTAGTTTCACAGCCTGCAAGTGTGAGGCCTGCTGAATGTCCCTGTGTCATTCACAACTAGGGTTGCCAACTTCTTTTTTTACGGGGCCCAGCTTCTATGTTTCTAGCAAATCCCACCCTGCCCCCATCACTATGAAAAGCTTTTTGCAAATCGCTGCCCTTGAAGTACCAAGTCTGGGCTGAGTTGTTTTCTGGTGGCAGTCCAGCGATTGATAAGCCTCCCTTTATATTCCTTGATGCATTGAGAGGCTGCATGCCAGGATTCTTCTTCTCTCATTTAGCCCCTTGGCTCATCTCTTTTTCCATGCCTTTTCCCCAACCTGCTGGGCTGCACACCTGGAACCCTGCTATTCTCCCTGTAAAGCACTATGATACCACTTTCAGCAGTCGTGGCTTCCCCTGAAGAATTATGGGAGCTATACTTTGTTAAGGGTGCTGAGAGTTGTTGCGAGGTCTGTAGTTCCCCTCACAGAGATGGTTTAACAGTCAGCCCTCATTTCGGGGAACCCTGGGACAGATTGAGATACAATCTCTGTTTAACAACTTTCAATGAAGGAAAGTCCAGCACTTGACTTTGCTCTTCGTATCACACCCTCAAGTCTTAAGGCTGCCCTGTGTTCCCAGTCCTTGGTCCTTGTGTTGTTGTTCATGACATAATCAGTCCTGGCTTACTGGCCAGCAGATAACAGGCTTTCGTATAAGACTTTGATCAGAACTTTTCTTCTTCTCTTACCAGTGACCTTTGGACTTTATATATAGAGAGAGAAATCTCTGAGATTCAAGTGTGCAGACTAGAATTACTAACTTTGCAGTGCAGGTTGTAGATCGCTGACGCCCAGCGATGAATCTGCATTCATATAGATTGTATGCCTATGGGCATTCATATCTGCATTCATATGGATTGTATGCCTTGCTATTAGCGGCTTAGCGGGCTTAGTGGATCAGCTGATAAGCGGCTTAGTGGCTCAGCGGCTTGGGAAAAAGGGGGGGGGGAAACCCCGCAGGAACTCACAAGACATTTTCGTCTTGCAAAGCGAGCCCATAGGAAATTCGTTTTGCGAAGCACCTCCAAAACGGAAAACCCTTTCGTCTAGCGGGTTTTCCGTCTTGCGAGGCATTCGTCTTGCGGGGCACCACTGTATCTGCATTTTTCCTTTCCTTTGCAAAATGCACCTCAGCTGTAGGATTTTAGGAACCCTTGGGCTCCCTTAAACTGGATGTATTGACATTTTTAGTTCCCTGACAAACAGCTTAACTCCCCAGTCTCTGCAGCAGGCCTTGTCTCAGCACGTGCCACTTTTTGATTTGAATTGTGAAGCACAATGTGGAACGCACATTTCTTACTTGACATTTTTGTTCTCAGTGCGCAACTAATAGAGAAACACGACAACATCATCATCCGCGTTTAGACTGTGTACACATCAGAGAGTTAATATGCACATAGATCATGCACATGGGTCATTTTCCCCGAGCTTGCTTTTGCCCATGCATGAGTACTTCTAACTGAACTGTTATCTCAATGGTTTCCCATCTGCACTATTGGGCAGTCCTTGATGGGATGTATTTGTACTGTGTCAGTGTCCACACCACTTGGTTTGCACTTCCTTACCTCCCGGAGTTCTGGGAACCGGACGTCCACTGTGGGAATATACACAGGTATTTGCAAATTGGTCCATGAGAAGGGGAGGCTGTGAGTCACACTTGCCTCAGGCCTAGATGGGCTAAGGTGGTCAGGGGCCCCTGCCAGGGACCAGCTGCTTTTTTGTTTGTGTTTTTAACTTCTAATAAGACTCCTACCCCAGGCCTCAGACAAGCTGTGCCCAGGCCCCAAAAGACTAATGTCTTTACAAGCCCCGGGTAGGCTGTTTTAGTATGTTTTCAGGTCACTTCTAGTACTAGTGCCAGGAATAAAGTAAATGTGCTGGAGCAACTAACTGCTATGATCCAAAGGGAGAAGTTTCAGCACCTCCTCTTTGTGATTTTATTCTAAGATACCACACTTTATAGGGGTGATTTGAATGATGACCCCATCATGTCTGGGCTGGTCTTCGGTTTGCTTTTGCATTGATTGTTTAATCTTGCAACAATTATTTAAGAATCCAGTTCCATGTTTAAGTGATACAGATCTAAAATTCTGTTTAAACAGACCTAGTTTCTCCCCCCCGCCCCCCCCCGTGCATTCCAGCCCATCTGGCAGAAATACTTGCTGGTTTCCTCTCTTCTGGATCTCAGGGATGCCAAATTCCACTGTAAAAGATTGCATTCCTGAGAGACAGCTGCATGAAAACAAGAGAAAATGATCACTGATCACTGGCTTCTGCTTTGAAAATCTCAGCAATGCCTTCCTGCACACAGAAGTGGCCTGACCCTCTGAACTCTTGCTCTAGGGAGTGTGGGGGATGACGACACACACACACACACACACACACACACACACACACACACAGATTTAAGCAAAAGGGTTTCTCCACCAAAGCTAGGCAGAAGACCTCCCCTTGTTATGATGACTTTGCTTGGATGAAATGTAAAAATGTAAAGTTTGATTTAATATGGGGTGGGGAAGATGGTGCCCTCCAGATGCTGTTGGACTCCCAATCCCCATCAGCCCCAGTAAGCACGGTCAGTGGTCAAGAAGGATGAATGCTGTCATCTAGCAACATCTGGAGGGCCACAGATTTCCCATCCTTGATTTAAGATGGCACAAAACAGGTCAAATCCATCACGTTTTATTTCATTGCCCATTTAATGCAAATATATATTTTAAGTATTTGGGCCACCCTTATTGAAGGAGGAGGGGATCTATCGTACTGATTCTTCCAGGGTGACCTACCTGTTGAATAATGGTAAGGATGACATTGTGGAGAATGTGGCAATATTTTTGAGTGACACCATGAAATTATGTCCTCCATAGGTCGTAAGAATCACCTTTGTATCTCCCGACATCTGGACAGTCTTACCTCCTATGTTTTGTTACCTGTGTTCCAATCCATGTATATGAAGTACTTTTACTATGCCAATAAAGGAGATTGATTGATTGATTTAACACTTAGCAAAATCTATTGCAGTTAACCCTCAAATGCTCATTAAATGCCTTTTAATGTCCTATTCCATCAGTCTCCAAAGCAATTCAAGATGAATCACAATTGCCACGCCTAGCTGATTCTCTTTTCATGCATACAATGGCAACCTCACAGAGTCTAACGGATTATTCTTTTCAGCATTCTGGAATAGGCATTCACTATGTACAGTACCTAAAAGCAGCTAGTTCTGTGCTGTAAAACGGCAGGTACAGGCCCTTTCAGTTCAGCTAGGCCATAGACTCAAAAGAAAACGGAAGGATCAAAATGCAGGTTTATGAAATTATTATTTCCCCCAACAAGGCTACTTCTGCACCACCCCCTGCTTTCCTGACATCTTGGCCTGAAGGCTTGCGGTAAATATGGCTCTATTATTTCAAGGGGTGGTCTACCCTGGAAAAACACCGCCTTATGAACCCAACTGGCCTCTTTCCCCTCTGGATTTCCACATGCGCGCTGTCACAGAGTCTCAGTGTCACTGTGAATTCCATTGGCATGAGGCTGACTCCCCTTCGAGGTCACTAATGAAGGGTATCAGAGACGTACAGACTTGACAAGGTCTCCCACTGGGATACATTCCCCCAAGCTTACACTAGATCACCAATCAGAACATTTCACTGTTACTTATTACCAAGAGCACTGCTACATAATTTTATTTTATATTTTGGTTGCGGGGATACAGCCTAGAAGGGGCAGCTGCACTGCTCAATGCACTTGGGGTGGGGAAGGAACTGGTGTCTGTCTGTCTGTCTGTTGGACTATTTCCAAAGATAATTCCTCTAGCATCAAAACTGAAATGTTTAAACTAGGCTCTGTTTGTTCTGGGGCGGCTGGGGGTGAGTGGGAAGCTTAATTTTCTACACCTAATTGTACTTGGAGGAGACGCGCATGGCATTTATGAGTGTCAATGTATTGAGCATGGTGCGTTAGTTAACAGGTGCTATCTCTGTAGCCTGAAGTTCTCCCTCCCTTTGGGTAGCTGAGGGAGGGATTTCAGCTGCTCTTTTCCTTTCTCAGAGATTTTGTAGAGATTTTGCTGAATTTGTCCCAGTTAAGTCTTTCGTTGGGGTTTCCCTTGCATTTGGGCCCCAAAGCTGTTGCACGACTTGAGCACTTGTCAGTAAATGTCTCTGTTTTGATAAAGGGTACATTGGAAGAGAGGAGAGGTCTCATTTGGACTGATTGTGGTGGCTCCTAGTAATGTTGTGAACTTCCCGGAGATCTACAGATAAAGGGCGGTAAACTAGGGCTGCCACACGCCTGGAATTTCCTGGACATAGCTTGGATTCGGCCGTCAGAAACAGTGTCTGGGAAAATCTGGAAGTATGGCAACCCATGTCGGAAGTGTTGATTTTGGCGGATTTCCAAAAAAAAAGCCCAGAAATTTGCCAAAAAAGGAGCTTTCAACAACTTTTGTGTCCGGATTTTCACTTTTTGAAATATGGCAACCCTAGGTAAACTAAGACAGGGACGCGGGTGGCGCTGTGGGTAAAAGCCTCAGCGCCTAGGGCTTGCCGAACGAAAGGTCGGCAGTTCGAATCCCCGCGGTGGGGTGCGCTCCCGTTGCTCAGTCCCAGCGCCTGCCAACCTAGCAGTTCAAAAGCACCCCCGGGTGCAAGTAGATAAATAGGGACCGCTTACTGGCGGGAAAGTAAACGGCGTTTCCGTGTGCTGCGCTGGCTCGCCAGATGCAGCTTTGTCACGCTGGCCACGTGACCCAAAAGTGTCTCCGGACAGCGCTGGCCCCCGGCCTCTTAAGTGAGATGGGCGCACAACCCTAGAGTCTGTCAAGACTGGCCCGTACGGGCAGGGGTACCTTTACCTTTACCTTTTAGGTAAACTAAATAAATAAAACCACACCAAGGTAAACTCAGTATTTGGATCTGATGAACTACTTATTTACTATGACAATGACAACTACTGTTACTACTGATGGGCTGCCTCACATATCAGTGGGCCTCCTATAGGCAGTGGTGGTGGTGACACTTTGATCCAGGAGCCACCATTTTCATTTCCACAATGTCCACAAAGCAATGCAGAAATTCAAATGGCAACTCCCAGCTGCCTGATGTAGGGAACCCAAAACAAGTGTCAATGCCAGTGGTCCCTGCGGTCCTTTTGAGCTTCGACAGTTGCCCCTTGGGTGCTTGGTGATCATCCTGGGCCTCAGTTGGCATGGCAACATGGAGTTAAACAGATAGGGCCCAGCTGCCATGGAGCTTATAGTCTCTAAGGTCACATCCACAGCACTACATTTAAAGCACAATGTGGTCTGTTAAGTGTGCTGGGAATTATAGCTCTCTGAGGGGGTAAACTACAATTCCCATGATTCTTTGGGCAGAAGCCCTGCCTGTTAAAGTGATATAAATGTCCTTTGAATGTATGCTGTGGATGTGACATAGTGCAGAAACAACACAGGGATGGAGGGGCAGACAAGGTAGGGAGAGAAAAATGTGGGCAAATGACTTTACACACACATATGTAAATTTGGTTATGGTTAGGGCCTGTGCAAGACATTTTCTCCCCGAGGGCTACAGATGAGTAAATGGCAAAAGAACACTCCGAATCAAGATGCATAGTACCGAAAGTTGATAAAGGTATTTTGGAATTTGAGGCAGAAAACCCCACGAGCAACTCTCTCCCCTGACCCTGGAAATAAAATTAAAATAACAATAACTTAAATAACCAGTCATTTGCTGATAATCCGTGACATCCAAAATAAGCTACCTGCGGTGGGAGTCTTCTTCCCACTCAACTCATGTATGTTCTGTCAAGAAAAGATTTCGGAAACAGTTCACAGCAAACAATATTCCTTCCGATTCCTTTCATGAAGGGAGAGACGGGGTTTGTATGCCGTTCTTTTTAAGCTTCTGTCCCTTAGCTACTTTAAGGAGGGTTCAGGGGGTGGGTGGGTGATTTGATAAAAAGTAAGGAAGAATTGGGGAAGAACGTGTGGATTTCATTACTGGCCCCCCTATCTCCAGGATTCAAGCAACCTAGCCAGGTTCACAAGGGGGGGCAATCCCGGGGCATCCAATGTAAGCACTCCTGGGATTAGTGAGGAGGGGAGGGAATGAGAAGCTGTGAAATGGAGAGGCGATACCCACTTTGAAAGCTTCATAGCCTGCCCTGGCCCCTCTCAGAGCATTTGAGGAACCTCAGTCACTCCTATATACATTACTGGAATTTGTCTGGCAGGGTGCATTATGAGGTCGCATTCTGGGCACCGTATTCTCCCTTCAGTCAATTTGCACCACTGAGGTGTCCTCTGGAAGCCTACATCATACAGGCGAAGGTGAAGGGGTTTATTGGCACTAAAATTAGCCGGTGGACTTGAAATTCCAGTGCCAAGACATTCCCTCTCAGTTTATCCTTGTATTTCACTTCCTAGGTCTAGGCTCCTCTGTGACATCACAGCAGCTAACCCAATAGCGGTCTAGAAACTTAGCTTTGTCTGCAAAGCATCACTGGGGACATTAGAGCAGCTCGCTCACTCACTCAAGCCCTTGGGCTGTGAACCTATAATTTAGTTGAAATATACTTGGAGTTGAGAGTGGATTTCATGCTCTTTATTCAGCTCATAGTGGTGAGGAGGAATGGAAGTTCCCCCAGAATGTCTGCTTTATATACATTATTTACACAATGGGCCCCATGTGATTGGCTAATTCCGGTATTCTCCTGTAGGCCAATCAGGTTGCGGATTCACTTCTACCTGGAGCTGGATTGGGTGGCTCCTGTGGACCAATCAGACTGCTGCATTCTGGATCCTTTGTTCTAGGACCAATCAGACTGCTGCCTTTTGGATCCTATTCAACTCAGTACATAACATTAGTATACAGTCTAGACAGCAGCACTGAGCAGACAAAGTGGGTATCCCTTGTATAGCCATGTATAAGTTCAGCTGCATGTAATAGCCATCCCTGTTTGTCCCTATGCTTAGACTTCCCCCCTGGCTAATTTGAGAAATGTGGCTTTATAATGCACAGTGTTCCATGCTATTATGGTCGTCACGCCCTGTGCTATGCACCTAAGTCACAGTTGCCTTTCAGAGTGCAAAAGCTCGATGTCGTTTGCTGTCACTGAAACACACAAAAAGCACCAGCGGATTCCGCAAAAACAAATGGAGTGAAACTTGAGTCATGTAAATTTTTCTCAGCGGTCAGCTCCGCATCTCATGACAAGCATACTTCAAGTGTGCCCTTTTGCTGTATCATCTCAGGGTCCTGCTAAATTGAAGCCTGGGACTCAATAAGCTTGTATCCAAGGCTGAGCAGTTGCCTTCCTTCTTAGTGATAAGACATACAACTGCTCATGTCCACCTGTTTAGAAGTCACACTTAATGAGATTTCAGTCCTTGGCTCCGCAACCGCTGTACAGATTGTCCCATGGATTGAATGTACCAACTTTTTACCTTGCAAGCTTATTCTTTTCTACATTCTACCTCGGGTTAAGAACTTAATTTGTTCTGGAGATCCGTTCTTAACCTGAAACTGTTCTTAACCTGAAGCACCACTTTAGCTAATGGGGCCTCCTGCTGCTGCCGCGCCGCCAGAGCATGATTTCTGTTCTCATCCTGAAGCAAAGTTCTTAACCCAAGGTACTATATCTGGGTTAGCGGAGTCTATAACCTGAAGCGTCTGTAACCCGAGGTACCACTGTATTGCCAGTCACTGTCAAGTAAAGCAGAGACCACTAAAACATACAGTCTGAGTACATGCTATACTTTTAAATCAAATTCAGGCCAAAATCCTATCTAGTCCAGCATCTTGACACGAGCATTCAAACTTGTAACTTCCCAACTGCCTGAAGTGGAGGAGTCCAAGCAAATCTGTTTTCTCACTTGATCCTGCTGAATGTATAAACAGATTCCCAACACAGGAGATTGAGCATTTCTACAGATTGGTACCAGAGCTTTATTCTTAGCGCAGACACAAATCAATGGAAAAGTCAATACTTACAAGGATCTGGATATATGAGAGCTGATTTTAATCAGCCAGAGTTGTGACAGCTAATTCAGTTGTGTGCACTACATTGGGAACAGTGGCCTATTTATTAAAAAAAGCCCGCCTGCCTTACTTTCCTCACACAGGGCAAAAGCAAACAAAGCACAACAGAATAAAATCAAACAATTTTACGCCAGTCTGGTATACAAGTTGTATACCAAAAATGGCTGGTTTCTGTGATGTGCATGCTTTGGGTAAATGAAACATAGCTCAACATGTACATTTTGTTCTGCTTTCGCCAGTCGTAGAGGGGATTTTGAGGTTACAAAGTGTGAGGGTTTGATTAGCTGCTTGTGCGTGAAAACGTGCTCCCTCAGAGTTTGTGCGACCCCACAAACCTCCGTGTGTGACGGAGCTCCTCAGACATGTCTGCTCTAGTCACTAGTAGAGTCCGACAGTGGCTGTCTGCGGAAGCGTTTCCAGCAAAGAAGTTCCTTAACGGAAACGCGTCTCCTGGACTCACGGCGTGACAGTTTCCTGCGAGGTGTGGGTCTCCCTATGGGAGACTCCGATACCTCCCCACTGTTCTCGCTGGAAGCCTCCCTGAGCCCTCCCTCCTGCTCGCATTCCCTCAGAGACCCACTCCTCCCCCTGCTGGTCCCTGCTTCAGCAGTTGAGTCTCTTTCATCCTGCCTGAGTCCCTCCACCACCTGATGCTCTGATGGCAGTTCCCTGACATCCACCTCCCCTCCAGGGCCCCCCTCACCCCCTCCCAATTCCTCCCCCCTGGGAGGTGAAGGGCTAAAACCCCGAAACGAATCTTCCTCATCTTCTGACGTCTCGAACAATTCTCTCCATCGATCGTCGTCCTGGCCAGCTGAATCCTCTTCCTCTTCAGAATCTGGGAACCCCTCCAACTCCTCTTCCTCGTCGGTGGTGGCAAAGTATTCCCTTCGGAACCTCGCTACCGGCTGAGGTTTACGTGGGAACCTCTGATGAAAAGTCTCTATTAAAACCTCGTCATTGACATCCTCTGCCCTAACCCAGGTGTTTTCCGACTCCGGTTCCCCTTCCCACATTACCAAATACTCTACTTGATCTCCCTTCCACCTGGAATCGAGGATCTCCGCTACATGGTAGCTGTGTTCCTTCTCCTCCATTGCTGGTCCCCTAGTGACCCTCCCCTCACTGTCTCCTCTATACGGTGACAGCAACGACCTGTGAAAAACTGGGTGCAGCTTCATGTGGTTCGGTAACCGGAGCCTGAAAGCCACTGGATTGACCTGCTGTATGACTTCAAACGGACCCAGCCTTTTGGGTCTTAATTTCTTACAACCTCCTTTGAATGGCAACCCTTGGGTTGACAGCCACACCTGGTCCCCCACCCTGATGCTTTCACCTTCCCTTCTGTTTTTGTCTGCCTGCCTCTTATATTCCTCCTTAGCCCTGTTTAAATTGAGTTGGAGCTGGCGATGGATCGCTTCCATTTCTTCCACGAACTGTTCTGCAGCTGGAACGCTCCAGTTCTCCCCCTCCCCCCCTGGGAAGGCTCTGGGATGGCACCCGTGATTAGCCAAAAAGGGGCTCATCCCCGTGGACACGTTCTCTGCATTGTTGTAGGCAAATTCTGCCAACGCCAACCTCTCCACCCAATCATTCTCTCTGTCATTAACATAACACCTCAAATATTGTTGGAGAACCCCATTTGCTCTTTCCGCCTGCCCGTTGGTTTCAGGATGACGGGCCGTCGAGAAATTAACCTCTACATGCAGTAAGCTCATGAGCTTCCTCCAGAACCTGGAAGTAAATTGTTTCCCTCGGTCTGAAACCACCCTCAAGGGGGCGCCATGCAACCTAAACACATTCTCTACAAACAATTTGGCGGTTTCTTCTGCTGTAACCGCATGTGAGCAGGCTATGAAGTGGGCCATTTTAGTTAACAGGTCTACTACAACCATGATGGCTGTTTTCCCTCTAGACCTTGGCAGATCAGTCATGAAATCTATTGCCACTGCTTCCCACGGTCTCTCAGGTGTGGGCAGTGGTTCTAATAAACCAGCCGGCGCCCGCCTCTCCCCCTTGGCTCTTTGGCATTGTTCACACCCTCTCACATACTCCCGCACATCTTCCCTGACCTTGGGCCACCAAAATTCCCTGGTAACCAGCCACATGGTTTTGTGTTGCCCAAAGTGCCCTGCTGTGGGGCTATCGTGCAGCTGCTTGAGTACCTTCTCCCTCAATTCCCCTTCAGGTATATATAACGCTCCCTTATAATACAATGCCCCATTTCTCTCCTCAAAACCACCGGATTTGTCTTCCTCCCCTCTGAGATCCCTGAGTTTCCCCTGGGCGTATGCATCCTGCACCGTACCCTCTACCAATTCCCTTTGCCCCACCAAAGTCGCCCCACACACCCAGCGGTCCTCTGGAATGATATGGGTTTCTTCGGGTGCTCCCTCCCCCTCCAAATATTCAGGTTTGCGTGAGAGAGCGTCCGCCCTAACATTCTCTGGGCCTGGCACATAACAAATCTCAAAGTTAAATTTGGAGAACTCTTGGGCCCATCTCAACTGCCTTTGGTTGAGCACTCGCGCCGTTCTCCAGTACTCTAGATTTTTATGGTCCGTGCACACTTGCACTTTATGTTGTGCACCAACTAGCAGATGCCTCCATCTCCGGAACGCCTCATGAATAGCAAGCAGTTCTCGGTCGTACACCGTGTAGTTCCTCTCGGATTTGTTCAGCTTCCGCGAGAAGAAGGCACACGGACGCCACTCTGACTCCTCCTTCCCCGGCTGCAGAAGGAGCACCGCCCCTATGGCTCTGTCAGATGCGTCTGTTTCAACCCTTAGCTTCTTTCGTAAATCCACATGCAGAAGTTGTTCTTCAGAGGCGAAGGCCCTTTTCAGTTCCTCAAACGCTCGCTCCGCCTCCGCCGTCCATACAAACTTCTTTTTACTGCTGAGACAGTCAGTGATGGGCGCCGTCAGATGGGCGAAGTTGCGGATGAACTTACGATAAAAGTTTCCAAACCCTAGGAACCTCTGCACATCCTTCTTGGTTTTGGGTGTTTTCCATTCCAGCACTGCCTGTACCTTGCCGGGATCCATGGCCAATCCCTTGTCTGACAGGCGGTACCCCAGGAATTCCACCTCCTTGGTATGGAACCGACACTTCTCCAGTTTGACCCACAGCCTGTTGGCTTGCAGTCTGCTCAACACTTCTCTGACGTCTCTCACATGTTGCTCCTCATTCTCAGAATACACCAACACATCATCTAGAAAGGCAACGCAATTCTTGTAGAGCAAAGGGCCCAGCACGTGGTTCATAAAAGATTGAAAACACGCGGAGCCTGCTTGTAATCCAAATGGCATAACGAGGTATTCAAACGCCCCCAAAGGGGTAAACATGGTGGTTTTCCATTCATCCCCTTTTCTTATGCGTATCAGGTTGTACGCCCCCCTTAGATCCAGCTTTGTGAAAATCTTTCCCTTCCTCACCCTGGTCAAAATATCATCAATTCTGGGCATAGGGAACGCCACCGGCTCAGTCACTGCATTCAGCCGCCTAAAATCACATACAAGTCTCGGCTTGTCCGCATTTTTTTTGTCCACAAAGAACACTGGGCTCCCCCCTGCTGCTTTGGACTCTCTGATGAAGCCTCTCTTCAGGTTCTTGTCAATGAACCCTCGCAACTCCTGCATTTCCCTGTCTGACATGGCATACAACTTGCCCACGGGAAGCTGTGCTCCTGGGAGTAAATTGATCTGACAATCAAAGGGTCTATGAGGTGGTAGTTGGTCAGCTTCCTTCTCGCTGAACACGTCGCTGAGATCTGCATACTGTGGTGGTACCTTCACCTTCCCCATTACTTCAGTCCCTGCTAGGGTGGCTTGGGCCCCTGCTGAACCCTTCTCCCCTTTGCAGTGTTCTAGGCAATGTGCTGAACCAAAGGACACCACTCTTTGATGCCAGCCAACCAGCGGATCATGTAGAGCTAGCCAGCTCATTCCCAAAATAATGGGAGCGCCTCCCAGGGTGGCCACATTAAACGCTATCAGTTCTGTGTGCCTTGCCACCCTCATTATCATTGGGACAGTCTGCAAGCGGACTCCTCCTCCCAACAACTCCCTGCCATCAATCGTGGTCACCTGCAGGGGGTTGCTTAAAGGGATGGTCTGTATCTGGTGTTCAGCAGCAAACTCCTTGCTCATAAAATTGCAGGAGCTGCCTGAGTCCAATAGCGCCTTTATTTTTAGGGGGTGCCCATTCTGCAGCTCTAGCGACACTTCAATCACTAGAGCAGGTCGAGGAGCTTCTGGCACGGGCACTTTCACTGCTCTTTGGCTTGGCTGCAGTGCCCCAATTGTGGCAACCAGGCGTTGGCTTTTACCTGCTCCGCTCCCCCTTCTTCTCCCCCCTCAACAGCTCCCACCATCCCTTGCCATTCCTTCCTCTGGGGGCAGACTCTGGCAAAGTGGCCTGGCTGTTGGCAGAGATAGCATTTCCGGGGGCCCTTTCCCTCCTTCTTAGCTCCCTCGCTGGTTTTTGAAAATGCGCGCGCGCGCGCTGTTCCGATTTCCATCGGCTCTGCCGGCGGGAAAGCTGGCTCAGGAATGTCTGGAATGCGGAACTCCTTCCAACGTTCCCCTCTCCCTTCCCGCCTCTCCAAGGCTCTTGCCTCCTGCCGCGCTCCTATGGTCAGCGCAGATTTGGTCAGCTGATCCATAGACTCCGCCCTGGGGCTCCGTGCCAGCTCGTCTTTCACCCCCGAAGAAAGACCTTCTTCAAATAGCATTTGAACGGGTGCCGCCGATAAATCCCAACTCAGTCTGTGAATCAGCATGGTAAACTCAGTCCAATATTCACGGACAGATCGACTTCCCTGCTTACAAGCCATTAGCTGTCTGCGCACCACCCCTTCCTCAATATCGCTGGAAAACATGATATCCATTGCACGAAAGAACTTCATTGTGTCCTTTAGTATGTCATTGTGCGTTGCCATTAGGGGTCGAACCCAGTCTCTAGCCCCTTTCTCAAGATGCCCAATTACAAAAGCAACTCGCGATTCCTCATCAGGGAACTCATCGAACTGCACATTAAGGGCATATTGCATCTCTGTCCTAAAAGCATGGTAGTCCTTGGGGTCCCCCCCAAATTTCTGCACCAATCCTGGTACCTTTCTGGGGAATTGCGTGGCTCTCCCCTTCTTGTCTGCATCCTGAGCCCTTCTCTCCTCCAACCTCGCCGTCTGCAGGGCCAGTTGAACCTCCAACGCTCGGTATCTATCTTCCAAGCTTGGACCAGCTCCAGCCCCTGCTCCTCCGGTTCCGGTTGGTTCGCTCATGATGCCTTCTCTTGCACAGGCAGCGTACAAAGACTGTCGGACTGCTGTGAGGGTTTGATTAGCTGCTTGTGCGTGAAAACGTGCTCCCTCAGAGTTTGTGCGACCCCACAAACCTCCGTGTGTGACGGAGCTCCTCAGACATGTCTGCTCTAGTCACTAGTAGAGTCCGACAGTGGCTGTCTGCGGAAGCGTTTCCAGCAAAGAAGTTCCTTAACGGAAACGCGTCTCCTGGACTCACGGCGTGACAGTTTCCTGCGAGGTGTGGGTCTCCCTATGGGAGACTCCGATACCTCCCCACTGTTCTCGCTGGAAGCCTCCCTGAGCCCTCCCTCCTGCTCGCATTCCCTCAGAGACCCACTCCTCCCCCTGCTGGTCCCTGCTTCAGCAGTTGAGTCTCTTTCATCCTGCCTGAGTCCCTCCACCACCTGATGCTCTGATGGCAGTTCCCTGACACAAAGGTATATTTGTCTTAATCTGACAGAGAAGGTCACATGCAGAATAAACTGGCACAGATCTTAAAGACAACAATCACTTCAACCACACACATTCATGGTTCTAGAAGCTTCTTGAGTTATCTTGATGTATGAACATTTTATGCTATCTTATACTGCGACATACTATTGTTCCATCTATCCTTGACTGATGGCAACTCTCCAAGATCTCAGTCAGAGGTCTTGCCTAGTTTACTACTGGAGAGACCATGGATTTTCTGCAAGCAAAGTATGCACTCTGTAATTACCACATTGGCAGCATTTAATTCTGTGTGTTTCTTAATTCCTTGCTGTGTACAAACCATGCCTTCAAAGCACATTCTCCTCATCAAAGAATTCTGGGCATTGTAGTTTGTTAAGGGTTGCTGCGAATTGTAACTCTAGGAGGGGTAAACTACAGTTCCCAGAATTCCTTGAGGGAAAGAATATGCTTTGAATGTGCTTAAAAGGGATAGTGTGTAATTCACAGCTCAGATTCTTTTATATATTACAATGCCATACAGTACAGTCAAGGACAGTGATTAATTGATAAGGATCATCATCTTTTCCCAAATGCATACCTCCAAAGTTCCAGCCGAACAAACCACTGACCAAGTTCATAAACCTGAGTCAATCCAGGGGCCACTTTCCTCCTTCTTGCCCAACGGATCGGATCTGTTGTTGGGGAATTGATAGCAGAGTCCCCACCTTCCTTCAACAGCTCATCAACAGTGTGGTAACACTTCTACAGGTAGCACCTGCAGAATGCCGATTTGTTAGGGGAAGTGAGGAAGTGGTTTGTGTGTGAGAGAGAAAGGCTTGAAGGTGGGGGTGATATTTTCAAAGGGGGATTGTAGCAATTGCTGTGTATGATGATGAAATAGCACCCTCCGATTTTTGTCTTTCTGAGTGATGATTCTCACTGCTGTCTCCTCCTGTAACAGGCTGTGTGAGAAAACACCAGTCTGTGTTGGCTTCTAGGCTTGTGAGCCCATGGAGCATGCATTCATTTTGGGATGAATGGGAAATTGAACCAGCACTGCTTCCAGATGACCTGTTTATCAAGCATTTGTCCTGACTCATTTGCCCAAAGTTTGCAGGGAGGTTAGACAGTGTCAGCAATTTATTGAGCATTCATTCTGATTGGTATACAGGGAGGTTAGACATAAAAAAAAGGAAGCTGCCTTATACGGAGTCATAGATTCAAATCACAGAATCATGTAATTGTAGAGTTGGGACCCCAAGGATCTTCCAGCCCAACCCCCACGCAACCCACCATATGGGAATTGAACCTGCAACCTTAGCATTACCAGCACCATGCTCTAACCAACTGAACTATCCAGGCTGACCATTGGTCCATCTTGCTCATTGTTCTCTACAATGACTGGCAGTGCCTCTCCAGGATCTTTCTTTTTTCCCCCCTCAAATTTTTTTATTGGTTTTCCAAAAAAATGTAAATAAACATCTTAATTGTACTTGATCCAATCTTAGTAACATTGTTAAGTGACTTCCTCAAATCCCCCTGGCTGAATTTCAGTGTATATCATTGTAACAGTTTTCCAAAACCAATTTTCTCATAAAATTAACTTAATCACTTAACATCTTTCTTTGTTTTCATTTTGACTTTAAACATATTATTCTGTAACATCACATATTTAAATCCTAAGCCTATCTGATATTTGCAAGCTTTTCCAATTAAGTTATCTTAACATATTTAACTAAATAGTCTTTGAATTTCATCCATTCCTCCTGGTACTCCTCCTCCTTCTGGTCGTGGACTCTTCCAGTCAGGTCGGCTAGCTCCGAAAAGTCCATCATCTTCATTTGCCATTCCTCCACTGTTGGGACTTCTTGTGATTTCCAATTCTTAGCTAACAAAATTCTAGCTGCAGTTGTGGCATACTCTCCAGGGTCTTTCTTACCCACATTTCCCAGTGAATTTTCCTGTCACTTTCCTTATTGCAAAAGTCCAGTTTTGGGAGGGCAAAGAAGGTTTGTTGCATAAGAGCAACAAACAAAATCAACTGTAATTCCACAAGCTGAGGGTGCTAGCTGAATTCCATCTGAAAGTAGGGGCTCCGTGAAAGCCCCACAAGTATGGCCCATTTGGTTCAATTTCCATTTGTCCTTAAATGAATACAGAGGGGCAAGAATGGAAGTCTCAGGCATGGCTCCCAATCTGGCCCATTTTGGGTTGTCCTTTTTGTGGTGATTGCCGCAAAACTGGCAGGAAGTGGCACTTTGAATTGCAGGCCAATATGACCCTCAACCCCGGTAATAACTGCAATCTGGCAGCTGTGGCAATTGCTACAGTGTTTTCTCTGTGCAACATGCTTCACAAACCCGAAGTCATTAATCACAAAACATATTCTGGCCTTAATTCTACAATTAATTTTCAAGAGCCTCTCCCATTTGTATCCATTAATCATTTTGTGACTCCTCTTACGCATCATTTGGCGCTTGGGGCTTATTCCATAAAGCAGCTGTATCTCCTTTGAAGTCTACGTTGTCTGTACTATATCTGCCCTATTCCCATTGATTACAAGTGTCCTCTAAGTGACAGTGTCAGGTGACTGAGGGTAACACTCTCAAGGTCTAAAAGATTACCCAGGAAGTTGTTCTGAAGGAAGGGTATCGTATAACTGAGGTCAAGATCCTAAATTGAGCTTCTCCCCTGTCCTGTTATATAATCTGGTCTAGTTAATCTCCCAGTATGCTGGTGTTTCTAAATGTGCCAGCATCTAGGGCTACTGCTTTTGGGATCGAGAGGTGTCTTAAATAGTGCTTTGGGTTAGGGCCTGAGGGGACATGAGGCTGCCACCTTGCTGAAGCAATGTAGAAGCTAAGCAGGTGTGGATTTGTTAAGCGCCTGCTACCTTGAGGTCCATGACGGAAGAAAAGAGGGGATATGGATGCAATAAATAAAGGAATAGAGCCTGAGTTGTTTCCAGGTGACCTGTTTATCGAGCATTTGTCTTTGTACAACATTTGTAAGGAGGTAAGATGACAGTGAGGTTCACCTCTGAAGGCCTTCTGGCAGTTCCCTCACTGCGAGAAGTGAAGTTACAGATAGGTAGCCGTGTTGGTCTGCCATAGTCAAAATAAAAAAAATTCCTTCCAGTAGCACCTTAAAGACCAACTAAGTTAGTTCTTGGTATGAGCTTTCGTGTGCATGCACACTTCTTCAGATACACTGAAACAGAAGTTGCCAGATCCTTCTATATAGTGAGAAGGTGGGGAGGGGTATTACTCAGAAGGGTGGTAGGAATGGGTGATTGGCAGATAGCTGAGATGAGCCTGTTGACGACTCTTAACGACTGCAATAGGTCTTACAGGAAAAGGCAAGGGGTGAGAAGGTGAAAAATGGCTTAGTCATGTATAATGAGATAAGAATCCAATGTCTTTGTTCAGACCAGGTCTCTCCATGGTTTTAAGTTTGGTAATGAGTTGCAATTCAGCAGCTTCTCTTTCCAGTCTATTTCTGAAATTTCTTTGTAGTAAAACAGCTACTTTGAGATCTTGTATAGAATGTCCTGGGAGATTGAAGTGTTCTCCTACTGGTTTCTCTGTTTTGTAACTAATTTGTACCTAATTTGTAACTAATTATATCAGTTACCCATTTCTAGACAATAAAAAGAATCATGATTCACGATATGTTGCCAGGTCAGAGAGATTATGAAACTGATATCACTATATGGATTTCAAACCGGTTTTGGATGATATAAGAAAGGTGAGAAAGAAGGGCACATGCTAAGAGGATTTTTCAGCCTGTGGAAACACTAATTTAGGGGAGGGCAACAGAGAACACAATAGTCTGAAAACATGCTCACCTGTGTGTGCGGACAGCAGGGATAATGGGTGCTGTTTTAGATTATGTTATCTTGCAAAGGTGTGTATAACTGCAAACCGCTATGTACTATATGAAAGCATACTGTGAAAAAGCAGCTTCTGTGTTTTTCAAAGGTTACGTGTGTCCACAGCCTATATTTCAGTGGCAGAGTACATGTTTCTGTCCCTAGCAGGTGATGAGCAAGACTTGTAGCTGAGACCCTGGGACGTCGCTTCCAGGCAGAGGACAGTAATGAGCTAGCAGGACAAACAGCATAAGGCGTCTTCCTCTCTCTCCCATACACACAGGTACTTTGATCTCCTTTCTACACCAGCAGAAATTCAAGCTGGCAACCACTTCTGTGAACTCAAGTAAACTTGCAACCGGATAGGATCTGCAAAGCTTGTGGCTTCAGTGTTGAATCAGGACATCAGTATGCGAACAACTAATATGGGGTTATTCTGCACCTCTGAGATGGCACTTTGGGTTTATTTTCACTCTGCTTTCGGTGCACTAAAGGATTTCTATATCCAAAGGATTTAATGTTGTATCATGCCTTTGCTGCTCAGCCGTGAGAATGGCAGGAAGAGTTTTGCAACCTGTTGCATAAATGCATTTATTTACCAATGAGCCACGGACAGCTGAGATGTGCTAGCTGGGAGCTGGAGGGAACCCAAACGGCAGTAGCAGACGAGTCTATCCAAAAAGCGTCACCCACCCCACCCCCCACAGCTTTCCTCACTTTCCTTATCAGTACTGTGCAAGGAAATAAATATACTTTGCAAATTTATGGAAACAACACAAAGGAAAATTATTCATTGACCTTCCATTTCTGTATGAGAGAGTTCATACTGTTCTGCAAAATGTCAGCATGAAGTTCTTATCTTTCTCCTGATAAACGCCTGCCTGTGACCTTAACCTTTCAGACTCTACGACTTTCGATCACTTTAGAAGTCTTTAAATCTTTTTTCGCTCCTGCCCCCTTTTGTACGCCTGCATAGTTGTGCCACCTGTTTTGCTCCAAAGCCCATCTCTTCTTGCTCAGGGATGGGGAACCTGTGGTCTTCCAGATGTTGACTCTGCCTCCCATCACCACTGACAGTTGGCTATGTTGGCTGGAGTTGGTGGGAGAGGGAGTCTGAGAACATCTGGCAGGCCTTGGGCTCCCAGTCCCTGCACTTGTTTAACTTGCCTGCCTTCGTGATCTCTCCCTCTGCTGTTCTCTCCCCACGCTGCCAAATTCGCATGGGGCAGAGTCTTATACTACATTCTAGCTTGTGTTATAACGCACTCTCTAATGATAAATGGTGAAAATAATAATCTGAAAGTGAACATAATTATCCTCAACTGATTCACAGAGAGACAAGTAATTGCAACTCTGCGATGCTTTATTGGTACAGATCAGATTTAACTCAACTTTACAGAACAGATCGTGTGAATAGGATTATACAAGGCCATCCCTATCATTTGGTGTGAGGTGGCTGCCTCAGACGGCAGATGTTGGGCTGTAGGACACAGGGGTGAGGTATCATAGGACAAAACTGCATTTGCTGCCCTTAAATCCCATTTATATCAATGGGACTTAGGCAAGGTCATAGTTAACTTGTCCTATTGATTTTGATGGGTTCTAAGCTCAACAAACTTAGCTTGGATTCAACCCCGTGTTCTTATCTGTAAAATGGGAATAATAGTGACCTTCCTTTGAAGGGTAGCTGTGAAGTAATGTAAGGGGGAAACTGCTGAGCTCTTTGCACGATAAAAGTGTTGTTCAGGAGTACGATATCAGCAATTTAATATCAACTCTCACCCTTGACCATTGTGCTGTTAAGATTATTTTTTGCTAACAATCTGACCACATTTCTTGGCTTCGCAGAGGTGCCTAATATATTGCCCCATTATGCTCCTGATTAGCTTTGCGAGTTACAGCGCAGTTAACAAATGCCACGCTAGTCCGCGATGACAAGTGCTGCTGCTAAAGATAGGCAGAGATGGAATGGGGTGTCCTTTATTGCGTCTAAAGGATTCACCCAGCACACATTTGAGCTAATGTGGAAAGAATACACGCATCCCAGACATTTGCTGAATTCATTCCCAACAGCACAAAGGGTAGACAGTCACCCGGAGGTCATCCAGCAGATAATTAAACAGATCTTCCACTGAAGATTCAACCATATTACAAACCTTGGGCACTGTAGTCCTGTAAAACTGTTAGGAGCCTATAAAAATACGTCTAAACTCAATAAACCTACAGCACCCAAGATTCTTTGTGGGCTAAAAGTGATTTGCAAGTGATGTAAGTTTGTGGTGTTGATGCATCCATAATTCCTATTCAAAAACAAATCAAATGGCTTTTATCATAATGACATTAGCCTATGTAAAGTGTTGTGCAAAACGTTAGCAAAGTAACTGGTGCATTGCAAAGCAGAAAAGACTCTCAACGTTGATATGAAAAGCACTGTTGCCTAGTTAATTGATGAACAGCTCAGTTCGCAGTAGTTCCAGATGCAGGGCTGGGAATAGTTCTTAACAAAAAAATAAAATTAAAGCAGTTTCCTATGAGTAAACTGTACCATAAGTATTATGCATGATTAGGCCCTGAAGCTGCCAATAAATCAGGTTTCTGCTGGCCTGATTTCCTGCTGGCCTTGCTGCTCCACCCCCCTGAAGATGGCTGGAAGGTAGTTCGTCCAGTCAACAGGATGAGGTGATCTGGAGAGCCAGTCAGGGCTCTCTTGGCCTTCTTTAACTGTTGATCTGGGCTTGACTTTCCTAATCTAAACGATTAGTCCAGTCTGTTATCAAGTTGCTGGATCTCCTGGCTCTTGTAAACCTAACCTACTCTGCTAGTAATTATGCATGTAGGCTTCAGTGCTGTAATAACTTTGGTGTTGCACCAATAATGTAGGTCACACAGTGTTGGCACCAGGCTGCAGAGTGGGCTGAAATAGTTGATTTGGCAACAGCCACTATTAATGGACGCCACATAGCTATTGCATCAAAGTGCAGGCTGTTGTGGATTACAGCAGTTTATGTTGCAAACTAGGAATACGCTTTTACTGATTGATCATAGTTGTGTCCCAGTAACCTGCAAAGGAGTTTGGGTTCTGAGTGTTATCCCAGGGAATCCTTACAAAGAACCTCTGGTGTTGGCCAGGCTGAAAAAGAAGTGACCTTTTGCGCAGGGGTTTGAATCCAAGTCTCCTTGTGCCCCGGCCCTATATCCTGCACCATACTGCTTCTGCCTCTCCATTGCTCATAACGGCTGTCTCCTTGCTAGGGATGGGCAAATCTGTCATTTTTGGTTCTTTCTGTTTCTCACTTTTTTCAGTCTTAAATCCAGTACTTTTAGCAGTTTGCAATATATATAAAATCCGACAAGCATTTTAGTGTGAATTTCTCCTAATAAAGACATTTTGTATACAGTTTTGAGTAATAGACACATTTTTTTGCAAGCCATTTCCCTTAACATAATCATTTTTCTGGGTTGTTTTTACCGGTACAAGTGCTAATAGATGTATTTTGGTACTCGTTGTTTGGTTGGAAAACTGCATTGTAGATTCAGGTAAGGGATGAATTTTGAAGGACAGCTGTGTTTCCGTTTGCCTGTTGGTTCAAGAAGTACATATATTCATAGAATTGTAGAGTTGGAACGGACCCTGGGGGTCATCTACCCCAACCCCCTGCAATATAGAAATATTCAGCTCCCCCGTATGGGGATCGAACCTGCAACCTTGGCGTTATCAGCACCACGCTCTAACCAACTGAGCAAATGAGGTACAGTGGTACCTTGGTTCTGGCACTTAATCCATTCCGGGAGTCCATTCGACTCCCGAAACTGTTAAAAAACCAAGGCATGACTTCCAATTGGCTGCAGGAGCTTTCTGCACTCAAGTGGAAGCCGCATCGGATGTTTGGCTTCCGAAAAACATTTGCAAACCAGAACACTTACTTCTGGGTTTGCGGCGTTTGGGAGCCAATTTGCTCTGCAACTAAGCTGTTCAGGAACCAAGGTACCACTGTAGTTTCTCATTAAAATGAAAAAGAAATAGAATGACTCCTCTATCCCCATTCCTTGCCTTGCTAGCTTCTTGCTAAACTGGATCAGCCGCACCCATGGAAATAATACATGAGCAATATGCAGCTGTGGAGATTGTGTAACTGGGCTTCCAGTCTTCCCATCCAGTGCTCAGCATGCGAGACTATAGTCCGGGTCATACCAACTCATATAGATTTGTGAAAACACCACTTACAGTGTATTTAAATGGTATTCTCCCATGCAAGGTCTTATCAGAATAGGGTCAATGTTTACAAATGGTCAAATGAAGCAATGGAGGGATTTATAAGAGCAGTCTTCTAATTAATGTCCCTCCCCCCCCCCAGCTTGGGATTTGAAACAGGAATGCCTGCAATAAATAAATCTGGTGTTCCTGTACAACGAGCCTGAACATGCATTTAAGTAGAAACCAGTCTCGTGCCCCACCTTTGTGCAACTTGATAGTCTAGTTCTATGAATTGCTAGCTTTCTGCAGGGGCACATTGTTACCAAGGATGCAAATAGGAACAGATTTCCACTACCTTCAGTTAAATCCTTACTATGTCGGGCAGTAACATTCAACCTCTTCTTAGATAATAGGAGATAACCACCTGTTAGATAATAGATGGAGAAGACGGGTAGAAATGTTACAATGCTCCTAAAAAGAGCTCTCTGCACCAGACAGGACTTTTTATTTACTTGGCTTCGCCCTGCTGGCTTTAATAGGATGGGAAGCCAATGCTGTGCTTGTTTACTCAAATGTAAATTGCAATGAGCTGGACGGAACATAATCCCAAATGAAGGTTTTGCTCTGAGACTGTGACCCTGAGCATCCTTACTTGGGAGTAAGCCTTCTGAATGAAGTGTGAATTACATCCACACAAACATGCATAGAATCCATCCAACCTCATACAGATATGTGAAATTGACCGCTTGTGAAACACAGCACTCATTTTCTGCTTTCTGGATTTACTGCTGTGGGAGATTGTATCCCTTTCATCCTGTTAGCTCTTTCTTTGAGCTCTGATACTGATGGTAGTGATGCGACAGAATGATCTATTCCTCCTTTTAATTCAGCTTAGGTCGCGGTGCTTGCTCAAGGGCTGGCTCTAGCGGCTGAGTGGATGATGCCAAGCCAAGTGAAAAGATCCACTCATGGGTAGACTGCAAATTAGTCTCTGGTCTTAAGTGGGAAAGTGGAGGGCCTACCTGAAAGTAAATCCATCTCCAAGCAAAGGATCGAGCCTCCTGTTCCAAGTGGAACGCTTGTGTGGAACAACAAACCTTTTGGTTGTTGTACAGTATTTGGCATTTCTTCAAAGAGCTGTTAACTTCCCGGCAGCAAGATCCAGAAAAAGTGTGGACTGTGCCAGCACTATAAGGACAAACATTTGGTGTGGGAATGTCCTCAAATTTGGGGTGGGCTATATGATGTATGGTAGCAGCATACCTTACAGCTGTAACATTTAATTTATATTGCTACCTTGCTTCATGTATATCTCAAAGCAGACAAGACTTTAAGCACGATTTTAAACCTCTTCTCTTTTCCTAAACAACGTAGCCGCAAGGGATTTCTATCTGGATGGGGTTGTAACATGTTGGGGGGGACGGGGACGACTGGTTTCCAGCTGAATGTCAGCCACCCTGAATATATTTGCTCTGATTTGATTTTTTTAAATTGGAGCAAGCAACAGCTTTGTGGGTCAGCAGCCTTCTTGGGAAATGGTTGGGGAAAAACAAAGCCTGATCTGGATTGGAGCTTTGCTAACAGTAAGAGATGTGGCCAGTTAAGGACATAGGTAGACCCTTGCTGGATTGGACCCATCTAGTCCAGCATCCTATTACCACAGCATCCCACTAGATGCAACAGAACTCTTCCCACCTGCAGTTTTCGGCAACTGGTATTCAATTGCAAGTGTGTGATTCAAACACATGCCTAAAGTTGTGGTGAGTCTGACCCATTGTGAGGTTTCCCAATTATTATTTTCTGCTTCTGTTTAATGTGTTTTGTTGTGGCCTGTTATTTTAATTTGCTTTAATATTGTAATGGCTGTTTGCTTCGACAATACATGATTGTTTTATGCATTCGTTCTATTTGCAGGTCAGGGGTGCTTGTGGCTTCCTCGCGTATGTCAGCGGAATTTTGTGTGTGCCTTTGCTGAGTCGTTGCCTTAGGAAAAATTTTGCACAGAAACTCGCTCCTGCCGCACTAGTCTTTTCTATAACTCTGTAATTGCTCTCCTTGCAGACTGATGACTGAAAACTGCAGACTTGTTCCTTGACAGCTTCCCCTGTTAGCACTGTCTTTAGACAAGGAAATGAAAAATGCTGGTACTAGGCAGAATAGATGTGAAACTGGTGTATGATTTTGGCTCTTGTGTTCACACTCAGGAAATCTAATTTTTTTTAAAAAAGTAGACCTTGGTGCCCCCTAGCTATTTTGTACTACGGTTCCTATCGGCTCCAGCCATCCCCAGTCCATCAGGTTCACACCAGGCTGACCAAATTCGCTTTAAAGTTTCAGGCCAACGGCTTCCACCTTTGCTACAAGTGACAGCAGCAATTCTGTCCTGGCTTCCCCCGTCACCCATTTTTAGAGACTCTGGACTAGTATCTTCTATGGCACTAGATCAGCATTCTGTGTGGCCAAAGGGCAAAGGTGCTATTGCATTATTGTTAACCATTCCCTGGTTATGGTTGGGTAACTTAGTGTTTAGAATGTTGTAATTGCAGCAAATTATTAACTCTCCATTCCCTGGGAGTTATTGGAGAAATTGTTCTAGCAACCATAGACCTCCGTTTATGACTTTGTGGACAACAATCATATGGGGAAGAGAGACACTTGTACCCATGTACAAGTAAAGACAGTTGAAGGTACATTTACTGATGTGAAAGAACATTCCCATTCCAATGTTCTGGAGCCAGATGTATTGGGGGGGAGGGGCACAAGTAAAGCAGACCATGGTGAGCACCTACTGTCTAGTACCTGTGACATCACTGACGTGCACACACACTGTAGCAGTTTTTCAATGGCATTTAAAATGGTCATTTTTGTAAAGGATGAATGTGTTTAAAAAGTCAGCATTCCATCTGAAGTACAAGGGATGGAGCATATCTGAGACCTGATACAGCATAAATGCATGTGCCCAAGGCAAGTTGTGATGCAAGGTGGTGAAGAACCAACATTGCCCAGTATTAAGCACATTATGAGAGTTTCCACATTCTAAATCAGGGAGTGGGGATCTGTGACTCTCCAGATGTTGTTGGATTACAACTCCCAGCATCCCTTGTTTTTTGGTCATTCTGGCTGGAGGTGACGGGAGCTACATCTTGAAAGCCACAGGTTTCCTACACCTGTCCTAAGTTGTGCTTCTGTTTATCTGAATTCCTCACTGTCTGAATATTATTCTGCACTTAATTGCAGTTGGTTTAAAGCTCCGGAGTGTAGAACAGGCTAGTCTAGACTTGTCCGATGATCTCCTTGGGTTTGACTCAGAAGACTTCGGAGCCTACAAGCATGAATAAACTGCTAACAATTTGCCAGTCAAGTGCTATAGGCAGGAGGTCTGGGGTACGAGGAAGACATTTTGGTAACAATGGTATTGTGTGGTTAAGTTCATAGAATCATAGAGTTGGAATAGACCACAAGGGCCATCGAGTCCAACCCCCTGCCAAGCAGGAAACACCATCAGAGCACTCCTGACATATGGTTGTCAAGCCTCTTCTTAAAGACCTCCAAAGAAGGAGACTCCACCACACTCCTTGGCAGCAAATTCCACTGTCGAACAGCTCTTACTGTCAGGAAGTTCTTCCTAATGTTTAGGTGGAATCTTCTTTCTTGTAGTTTGGATCCATTGCTCTGTGTCCGCTTCTCTGGAGCAGCAGAAAACAACCTTTCTCCCTCCTCTATATGACATCCTTTTATATATTTGAACATGGCTATCATATCACCCCTTAACCTCCTCTTCTCCAGGCTAAACATGCCCAGCTCCCTTAGCCGTTCCTCATAAGGCATCGTTTCCAGGCCTTTGACCATTTTGGTTGCCCTCCTCTGGACACGTTCCAGTTTGTCCGTGTCCTTCTTGAACTGTGGTGCCCAGAACTGGACACACTACTCCAGGTGAGGTCTGACCAGAGCAGAATACAGTGGCACTATTACTTCCCTTGATCTATGCTATACTCCTATTGATGCAGCCCAGAATTGCATTGGCTTTTTTAGCTGCCGCGTCACACTGTTGGCTCATGTCAAGTTTGTGGTCAACCAAGACTCCTAGATCCTTTCCACATGTATTGCTCTCAAGTTGCAGCAGTTTGACTCTTCTTTAGAGGAAGTCTTATCAATTCATTCATTTAAATGCTCTGTGCTGAACCATACCAAGGGAAATAATAAATAAATAAATAAATAAATAATAATAATAATAATATATTTATACCCCGCCCATCTGGCTGGGCTTCCCCAGCCACTCTGGGCTGCTTCCAACAAAATATTAAAATACAGTAATGCATCAAACATTAAAAGCTTCCCTAAACAGGGCTGCCTTCAGATGCCTTCTAAAAGTCTGGTAGTTGTTGTTCTCTTTGACATCTGGTGGGAGGACGTTCTACAGGGCGGGCGCCACTACCGAGAAGGCCCTCTGCCTGGTTCCCTGTAACTTGGCCTCTCACAGTGAGGGAACCGCCAGAAGGCCCTCAGTGCCTAGGTAGAATGAAGGGGGTGGAGACGCTCCTTCAGATATACTGAAGACAAAAAAAAGTCCATTCTTCCGCCCCACAGAATCTGCACTGTGTCTCTTTCTGTGTGCTTCACCTATCTGTGATTCTCTGCTCCCCCGCCCCACTGGTTAAGAATGGGAGCCGTATTTCTGTATTCAACTGTGACAGCGCATGAAGAGTCATTTTGTATTACAGGGTAACTGGGGCACCATGACCCTCTACAGCCTGTTGTATAATTATGTTCCAGTATATGTGCAGAGATAAATTGTGCCAGCAGTAACCCTTCTCTTTGCTGGCAGAATCCTCTGGCATAAAGGTTATAATAGTTTTTAGAGCAACCTCTGCTAGAGTCAGAATCTCCAGGTTTTATACAGATTTACACACAGTCCTTATTTATCAGACAGGGTCCCTGTTTTCAGGACGTGAGTACAGAACTACAGGGGTAGCCAATGTGATATCCCCCACGTTGTCAGACTTCAGCTCCTACCACATACTCTGCAAGTGTCCCGGAAAAATCAAGACATCCTATGGTTTTTTTTTCATTGAGGGACCACAGTGGCCATTTTGGTTGCTGTGATCTCACGCGATTTCCCCTCAAATAAAGCACTTTTTTTTCCAGGGCTGAGATTGTGGCAATCCGAACAGCCGCTATGCTCTCGTGATTAAAAAACGGGAAGATGGCGCCTCAGATTTTGGCTTCAATGTGTTGGAGGGTATGTCATCATTCTTACGGATTGGCCCTGGGGGTCTCAGGCTGAGTGGGTTTCTGAGTCCAACAATATTTGAAGGATACCATGTTGGCTGCCCCAACATAATAAAGCAAAATCTTTGCCCTAAGATGTTGTCTGTTGAACCTTTACTATAGTCATTACTTACTCGGCTGGTGGTAACGAAACAGCTTTATTAAACAGGGTTACATACCTGTTTAAGAGCTTACCAGAGCTCTCAGCGGCAGACAGGTTCTTTTATTTACTTCATTTGGTCCTGTTGGCTATAATAGAATGGGCAGCCAATGCTGCGCTTGTTTACTCAGATGTAAATTGTACTGAAATCAGAAGACTATACTGCCCTAAACACTAAGGTTTGCAAACGATCAGTTTTTAGGCACATGTAGGTCATCTCAGAACCAGCAGTTCAAGTGATTAGGTAAGGTTTGGCAAAGGGTGCCAACATGAGCTTTAGCAGTTGTAGGGGATTATAATGATCAGCTTTAAGATTTATTGCAAAAAAAGAGAAAAAACCTGGATTCTTATGCATTTACAGTGCAAAGATTGTAGGCCAGATTTGCTTTATTGGAAGAATCTTTGTATAGTTGTATAGTTACTGATAAACCTGTAAATGGCTTTAACAGCATCTACAAAACCAACAATAAAATAAACTAAAACAATGAACAATAAAGTAATAGAACAGCAGCAATATCAGCCAACAAAGCAGGGCACGGAACACAATAATAACCAGTTTCTAAAGGATAACCTTTATGAAAAAAGAAAAGGCTTTTCCACCAACAGAAGTAGAGTGTCCAGGTCAAGGGAAACGTACCACACTATTCTGCCTTAGCCAGACCTCACCTGGAATACTGTGTCCAGTTCCAGGCACCACAATTAAAGAAGGATGTTAACAAGCTGGAACATGTGCAGAGGAGGGCAACCAAGATGATCAAGGGCCTGGAATCCAAGCCTTATGAGGAACAGTTGAGGGAGCTGGGTATGTTTAGCCTGGAAAAGAGGAGACTGAGAGGGAGGGAGGATAGCCATCTTCAAAGATCTCAAGGGCTGCACCCCCAGCACCCTCCATGCTACACCTCTGGGATGGCCATCTGTCATGGATACTTTAGCTAAGATTCCTGCATTGCAGGGGGTTTTACTAGATAACCCTTGGGGTCCCTTCCAACTCTACAGTTCTACAATTCTTTGGCTTTGAAACACAGGAAGCTGCCTCATACAGATCAGGCCATTGGTCTATGTGTCGTCTTCTTCTTCTTTGGCAATCACTTGTAGCCAAGTAAGATTGTCTTCCATGAACACGGTCTTAACAGTGAGTCTGTAAGTGACTGTGGAGGCCAATTCTGGATCCACACGTCCTTCCACAGTGGGGACATAGGTTTCTGGGCAGAAGTTGATCATGGTGAGGGTTTGCCAAGCGTGCCTTCCTCTTAGCACATTTCTCCCTTGCGTCCTGAGTTCGTGCTTCTTCAAAGCTCATGACACCTTTGGTAAAGGCTGTTCTCCAATTGGAGCGCTCGCAGGCAAGTTTTTCCCAGTTGTCGGTGTTTATTCTACATTTTTAAAGATTTGCCTTGAGAGAGTCTTTAAACCTCTTTTGTTGACATTGGTCCATGTAGGTCAGTAATCAGTGGTGTCCAAACTTTTTTCAAAGAGGGCCAGATTTGATGACGTGAAGGGCCAACCAAAGGGCCAGCCAAAGTTGTTTAACTTTTTTTAGGATTGAAGTTGTTGAGGGTTTTTTTAGGATTTTACCCCGGGAAATAAACTGCCACAGGGGCCAGATTAGACCCCCAAAGTGGACTTTGGACATGCCTGGTACACAGATTGGCAGCATCAGCTCTCCAAAGTTACAGACAGGGGTTTCCCTTGGCTCTAAGCTGGGGGTTGATCCTGGGGCATTTTGAATGCAAATCAGAAGCTCTGTCCCTGAGATAGTCCTTTGTTTGCTTTCAGAAGTGAAGCGGCTGTGTGTGAACCAAGGCTATTCCACAGCATCAAGGCTACCTGCAGGAAGGCTGTTGTTCTGTTAGATAACTCCTCTCAGATGTGAGGTCAGTGTTTTAATTTCTGAGGCCCAGAGCTCAGGCCTGTGTGACACAAAGGCAATGACATCTACCCTGAAGAGAACACTAAATGTGCTCAGAGATCAAATACAGAATGGGGGAGGGTGCTAACTGAGGCTAAAGGAGCAGGCATTACAGAACCAAGTAGAACAATACCTGCAAGAAAGGTTTTCGTTTGGTGCCTTAAGATATAATAATACTGGTGCCAGGTAAGCCTCCATGGGAAGGGCACTGCGTTAGTGGGGCATGAAGGCTGGCAACATCAACTGTGCTCTGTGGGAATCCCTTGCAGATGACTGAATTGCCTGGAGACAGTCAGGTCATGCATCTGTAGCAGTGACCAGAGGAGGAATGACTGCTGGGAGGAGTGCAGAGAGGAGAAACGTCATGGTGCATCTGCAGCAGCAAAAGTGGACGCCTTCATCTGCCCTGGCTGCAACAAAACATGCCTCTCTTGCAGCGGGCCTCTACAGCCAAATTAGACACTGCAACTGTCCAACATTTCGACTTCACCCTCCAAAGTGCACTCCTCCACTGTGTCCCGAGACAGATAGATGCCAGTGACAGCCAAAAATAGCCTGCTCACCAGTTGACACCTGCCTTACCTCTGAAGGCACCTGGAGATGAATGTCAGCAGAAGACATTAACAGGATAAAGCCTCTGGGTTGGCCAGGCTTGACATAAATACCAGGAGAGTTTGGCTTGTTGCGCTTGCTTGATCAACAGAGCTGCATTTTCTGCCAGCTGTTCTTTACCCATCTCGGGCAGTTCACCTTAGGGGTCCTAGGTGGGAGAGAAGTTCCACGTTCTGGATTTGGGTACAGATGTTACAGCAACGGTGGATTCTACTGTGTGAACTTGGGTCTAATTTCAAATTTACTGCCCAATGTAATTTCCTGAAAAGCTTTGGTCATCCCGATTTCAGATGCTGGTTCAGAGAAAGAAAGAGAGAGAGAGTGCAAGAAACTTCCTCTCACATCTTATTCTGTTTTTGTAGTCCTGCCAGGGCCCTGGCTTTAAATCTCTAGAGCGGTTGTGTAACACTCAACAGCGGTGGCAGCCTGCAAACTTTCAATGAACCTGTTGTCCTTTCCCCCGTTAATGATTATCGCAAAAATAAAGAATTGTATTGTTGTCTATGGCCGCTGTGTTTTTACAGTACTTCCTCTATTTCAATCCATAAGCCTCTGAAGAGTTATATAAAATATATCTGGGTCTTGGCTCTGCTTTCTGGGTCTCTCCAAAAGTGAACTTGATATTGCAAACAGGTCATTCACATATCACAAATGGGTTGCTGGTAACTAGTTTAACCCCCCCCCAAAAAAAACCCTATAGATTTTTTGTGGAAGGGGTAAATCTGAGTTAAATGGGGTGGGGGGAATATGGGATGGAATTTTGATGCCAACAATATTGTGTGGACACTGCAAAAGGTTTGCATACATGACTACCGATCCCACAATAAACATCCATCTGGTAGCACCCTCTTTTCCTTTTTTTTTAATTTAAAAAAATCTACGCATTGTTATTAGGGTTGAAAGCATCAGGCAATGAACATGTGATAAAGATTTGCTGGATGAAAATGAATGCATTGATCGTATTTTAAGTGCTGCTGTACACTTTGCAAATGTACTGATGCCATGGTAGTAAACAGCATGTTAAGCCTTTTGGTAAACTGGGCCTCATTAGGCAGAGTTAGACAGGCTGCATGTGGTGGCAGATGGAGATGGGGTAATATTAAAGGATACCAACTTGTCAAAGACAGTCCCTCTGAATGTTCACTTGAAGTTCCTCTTCCTTTCCATAGAACCTATTGGCAGAGCCACATACTCAGAGCATGTGACTCCCACAAAGAATCCCGGGAACTGTAGTTTGCCCCCCACACAGCTAAAATTCACACCACCCTTATCAAACTATAGTTCCCAGCCATGTGCTTTAAATGAGTGTTGGATGTGCTTTACATGTGTGCTGTGGGTCCTCCCTAGGCCAATGCCATTTTCTCCTTAGACAGGAACATAATCTTTTCGCTATTGGTTAAGGCAGTCTCCCGCAACATGGAAGTCCTCCAACTCCCATCAGCCCCAACCAGAATGGCCAATGCTCAGGGATGATGGGAGCTGTAGTTCAACAAGAGCAACGGAGGGCGACAGATTCCACACCCTTGACTTAGGGGAAAGCACTGTAATAAAAGTATTACAGTGGTCTTTGTAAGATTCCTCCGCTTGATGCGGAGAGCAGCAGCTGCTGCTAGAAACAGATAGCGTTCATGTGGAAAGTTTCCACAACGTGCGGAAAAATTATGAGGAGAGGGCTGCTGTTATGGGAGCAGTGGAGGCAAGGCACCACACGTAGGCTGTTTTAAGAAATTCCTGCATGTTTAAAATAGCATGCAGGCTAGACCCAGACATGGGGAGCCAGCTTGGCATAGTGGTTAGAGTACTGGACTAGGACGTGGGAGAGCAGGGTTCAAATCCCCACTCATGAAGTTTGCTGGGTGACCGTGAGCCACTCACTGTCTTTCAGCTTAATCATTGAATTGTAGAGTTGGAAGGGGGTTCAAGGGTCATCTATCCCAACCCCCTGCAATGCAGGAATCTCAACTAAACCATGCACAACAGATGGCCATCCAACCTCTGCTTAAAAACCTCAAAGGGTTGTTGAGAGAGCAAAATGGGAAAGGGAAGAACCATCTATATACCACTTTGAGCTCCTGGGAGAAAAGGTGGGATATAAACATAATAATACATAAAATGAATGGGAAGAGACAAAGAGTGTTCATTTTCTAAGTGAAGGATAACTTCTTGTGTTTTAGATGCAGGGCTACAGTATCTCCCTCAATTTCCACTTCAGTCCCTGACTTTGAGGTGTCATCAAGCAGTCATTAGGAGCTGTGGAGCAATGGGTACTCTGAGCACACACAACTCTACTTCTCCATAACCCCTGAACCAGGAGAGGCTGTGAAATATCCGGATCAGTGTCTGAATGCAGTGGTGGACTGGATGAGGGCTTGAATCCTGGTGAGACAGAGGATCTTTGGGTAGGTGGTCCCCATGTCCTGGAGATAGGAAAGTTACCTGCTGCAGATGCACTCCCTCTGAAGGAGCAAGTGCGTATCTTGGGGGTACTTCTAAATAAATCGTTGTCATTAGGTGCGCAAGTGTCCTCTGTGGCTAGGAATGTCTTTTGCCAGCTTTGTTGGGTTAGCTGGCTAGAGCCATTCCTGCATGGGGATAGCTTGACCGGCGTAGTTCATGCTTTGGCCACCTTGAGGCTGGATTACTGCAATGAGATCTACATGGGGCTGTCTTTGGGCCTGGTGAGGCAACTCTAGCTGGTGCAGAATGCTGAGGTGGGCAGCTGGCTGGCACCATGTGATGTCCTTGTTGAAACCTATGCCCTGAACAACTTAGGTCCCAGGGTTCCTTAGGAACTGCCTGAACCCTTATATCCCAGATCTATCACTGAGACCATCTGCAGGGCTGTTGTTAGTTGTTATTTTAAGTTGGGGAGGCTCCTCTGACAGCAACAAGAAACCGAGCCTTTGGTGTCATCCGGCCAGCTTTGTGGAATGCTCTGCCAACAGAATTTCAACAGGCACCTTCTGTTTCAATTTTTTAAACGCCTGATGAAAAGTTCTACATTCCATTAGGCTCATGTGGGCCATTAAGAACACATCTTTCCACAGCAGAGAGCTGAGCTCTGATTTTAAAATGGTTTTTATTGTATGGTTTTATGTATAGCTGTTGTAGACCAGTCCCGTATTTTTTGATGAACAGCAGCATATTAATAAAGAGATAAATATATTTCTGTTGGTTGAAAATGAGGTAGTTGTAAATAAGTAATCAAAGAATAAGAAGCAAGAAGCAAAATAGTAATGAACTGATACCTGAACAGTCTCAAGAAGCAAAGACAGTCAGAATGGACTAAGAACTATGGTGACCTTCATGGTACTCGATCCCTAGCAACATAGATTTTAAGTCATGGCGTGAAAGCATTTTTTTTTTTTACTGATTTCTTCCTCCCAAAGCAATCAACATCATGAGAACTGAATGGACCTTCTCATATATAAATGAACAGATTATTCAGGGAATTGGCTTTCTCAATCTATCTTAATTCATGCTCTGAGCTGGGCATTATTAGCAGCTGGAAAAAAATCCCACAAACAGCCGCCAGTTGGGATGCACTTTTAGAATCTTCTTTCTGTGCTTGGTTTCCACCAATGTCATCAGTTTTAGAAAGTTACCCAGCCTCCTTCCCCTCCTCCGACTAGGTCGTCTGCAGCGTGTCCCCTTTCTAAATATATCTGGCACAATCTAGACCAAGTTAAACACTTCTAAATGCCTCACTAATTTCAGTAGGATAAATTTAAGCACATGCTATAGGTCTGCAGTTGGAATCAGTACAACATTAACAGTGCTTGATGTTGTCTGGAGTGTGTAGTGATATTTTTAAAGACAGTAATTTCAGATAGCATAATGCAGTGCTTGCCCCTCCTTGGAAGAAGGAACTCTGAACCCAGGCAAATTATCTGGGGGGCAGGGAAATAAGCAGACGTACAGTAGACACAGGCGGGGGGTGAAAATGAGAGCTGAGACTCTCAGGAAACTTTCTTTTGTGACTTAAAATAAGGCCATGCAGAGAAGCACAGAAGATAACAAAAGATATATGTTAGAGCTTTGATGTCTTTCCCAGTGCTGTTCATTATAGCCAGGATCCAATAAATCATGAAAACGATTTTACAAGCTCAGGGATGAGGAATCTGTGGTCTTCCACTTACTGTTGGACTCCAACTCCCATCAGCTCCAGCCAGCATGGCCAATAGTCAGGGATGATGCAGTTGTAGTTCAACAATGGGAGAACCAGAGATTCTTCACCCATGCACCAGCTCATGAGTACTTTAGCTGCCCCCGTGACAAATCACTTTTGAAATGGAGTGGAAGTTCAAAAGCAAATTGCAATATTGCATTGTAGACCTCTGGTGAATGGGGGGAAAGTCAGAAAAATTCCCATTGGGATCATGAAAGAGATAACTTTTTGGATTGCAGGCTATGTATTTTTGACAGTAAGCAAAGGAACTGCGCATGCACAACACTGAAAGTGCATTTTGGATCTTGATAGGGTATTAAATGTGCTGCTGTACTTTCAATGTCTTTGGTAAACCATTCAAACCAAGACAGCCGTAGTCAAAATAACTTCCCAATCTTTCTTTGGTCATTGTTCTTCAGTACAGCCAAGCAAATACATGCAAGATTGAAAAAAGCACTCTATAACCAGTAGTGTATCTTTTAATTTTTAATATTTGTTCCTAATTTATCAGTGGCTGTCTTTCTGAATTAGCACAACCACATTCTCACAGAAAGCATTCTCTTTTCAAAGAGCACAGCACTGGAAGACATTTCCCCAATTTCAAAGCTGAAGTAACAATTTCCATGTGTGAAAGTGACAGTGAAGCTCTTATCACATTCCTTGTGATAATACTTTCTCTGTAACACAATTTCCTCCCAACACATCCCAAAAGATAGGTCCACAAGACCAAAGTAAAAAATATGGATTTGAGTTTAATATTTTCTCTTCAAAAATATACATGACATATGTTGTGAACCCTGTATAGCTATTTATCTGGAACAAGTTCTTTGCTTTTATAATCAGGATTACTGTACAGGAATAAATTTATCAAGGGACCCACTGATAATGCTTTGATTATTTGAAGGAGATTGCTTCAAGCAAATGGCAGAAATTGACAGCAAATCTGCTGATAGCTGAGAAAAATATTGAAGGGAAGGGAGATCCGATGCAGTTGGCTCCTTGAACGGAAGCCCCTTCCATTCATAGAATGATTGCTGTGCCTGTAAGAATGTGAGTGCTGCTCTCTTTCATTTTACACTAGATCCCTCCTATTAAATGCACGATATTGGAAGAAGAGCAACAAACCCCCAGAAACTAATGAATGGGTTCAAAAGATCTGGGGTGGTGCCAAAACTATGAAACTGGCATCTGCTCAGGCAGAGGAAATTTGGACAATTCCCAAGCAATATGGCAACCTATTATACTAAATGCAAAATGGCATTAACAGGGTTTTTGTGTTATGATTTTGCAACTTTATTTCTCCTCAAAGAGCCAATATCCTCATGTCAGAAATCCTTAGCAACTTCAGAGCTCTGTGTTGAGCACAGACTGAACTCTCCCCCACCTCAGCTTCTCCTATACCCAAGTTGAGGCTTGCCACACAACAGAGGAGGAAAGTTAGGACTTGCCTGGTGCAAAAAGAAATCCAGGTCCTGTTAACCTTAAATGTACTTAAGTAAACAGAAGGAACTGATGTCTTTACAGTACTTTGTTGTTCAAGGTTGCAATCCTATCCCCACTTGTCCGAGAATAAGCCCCATTGAATTCAAGGTGGATGTGGGTAGAGGTACAATTAAAAACAAAACAGAAGCTTCCATCAGCAGAGTCTTTGTGGGAAAAGGAAACAAAAAAATTACTCGCTTCACTCAAAGTGGTGGTGAGGATTCCGTTTTCTGCATCAAAATGGCATCCTCAGTGAATGACAGTTAAACTGTTGGTAAGTAGGCATAAGATTGCAGGCTGCACTCCTGTAGTTACTCACCTGGGAATAAGCCCCACTGAACTCAATGGGCCTTAATTTTGAGTAGGCATGTATATAGGATTGTGCAGCAAATTACTTTCATCACCACTGTACCGTATAATGTCTTTTTAAAAATAAAGTTGGAGTTCTAGCCTGCCATGAGCTGGAAGCCTCTCCACCTCTTTCCTAACACCCTACTAGGCTTAAGAACCAGGTCAGACTTTGGTTTTTGATGGAGTGGGGGGCGACAAATGCACTCTGTGCATGCTCAGAGGCCCCCACCCTTTCAACTCTCACATCTTTCCGCTATTGGGCCGCAGTCACGGCAAACAAGACCAGTGGCTGAGCTCGTAGGGGCCCTAAAATGAAAGGAAGAAACAAATAATCCGTAGCCTACCGACTTTTCAGCGCGGGGTGCATGGACAACGGCTTTAGGACCCGGGAGGCGTCGTTTTGCCTACGGCGGCGACAGCCAGCAGAAGAGCCGAGGTGAGCGGGAAACGGTCGGAACGATCGCGCAGGCGCCTTGTCGGTTGACAGGGGGAGGGGAGAAGAGAGGGAGCAGGAGGGAGAGCACGCCGCGCGCGCGGGCAGATCATGCCGGCGCTAGGACCACCTCGGCGGGCTCGGCGCGGGCGCCGATAAAGGGCTCGCGGCGGCGTTTGACGTCACGGGGAGTTAATTTTAAACCTGGACAAGATGGCGGAAGGGGACGCGGCTCGGTTCGGGCAGCGAGTAGCGCTGCCCCGGCTACAGCCGGACTTGGCAGGTAAACCGGGCGCCTGCCTGGGGTCTGGAAGGCGCGGCGACGAGAGAGGGAAGAGCGCGGAGCCTCGCCGCTCTGGGCGGGGGCCCGGGGCCTAGAGCTCCCCCGCTGCCTCCCCGTCCCCCGGTCTCTCTCTCTCGCTCCCGTAACGGCTGCGGGCGGGACTGGCTTCCCTCACAGGGGCGCAGCGTGGCGGGAGGACGAATCGAGGGGCGTGGGGGGGGAACAGAGCGCCGACGGCAGCGGTCCCTCGGCCTTTCCCCGCTCCCCGGCTCCGGCCAGGCCGCGGCACGGTCTGTGCTGGTCTGGGGGAAGCGGGGTGGGTGCCGTAAGGCCTCCTGCTCCTCGGGGGAGGTCGGTGGGTGGTTGGGCAGCCGCCTTTCCCCCAGGAGGGCGTTGGCATCTGCTGGCGGGGCTGCGCCTGCAGGTGCTAAGTAAGGGGAGTCCGTGGGTCTATTAGGCGGGCCAGGGAGGAGGCGGGTGACACAGCGTGGCTGGTGCGTGGAGGGGAAAGATCTGTAGGATCTCTAGTGGATTAGGAATCGCTACGGCAGGCCCGAGTCTTCTCCCCCACCCCCTTAGAGAAGAGAGAATGTGTGTGTGTGTCTGTGTCTTAAGACACACACACACAGCAGTGCCTCGGAGGCATGTTGTGTTGCAAGCTCTGGCGGGTGTACAGAGCCGGGTGGAAAGAGCCAGTGCCCCACGTGGTAGAGGCTAGCTGGTCTGCGGGGCATGGGAGTTTGTGGCCTCCTTCCCGGGTGCTTCTGGAGCAAAGTGGAGGATTTGCTCATAAAAAGGTGCCTTATACCAAGTCAAGCCCCTGAACCTTTGAGCTCCGTGTTGTCTTCACCAGACTTAAGATTTTTTGTCGAGCTGCTGCTGCTGCTTCTTCCCTGGACTCCTGAGACCTACCATATGGAGCCAAGGACAAAATAGCGGAGGTGGTGGGGTCAGCCTGCTCCCAGAGTTAATGAGCATACTTGATTCATGCTCAGTCCAGGGATTTGTTTTCAGAACTAGAACTGAGCTCACAGTTCAGATGCACAAATATTTGCTCTTGGTTTTCCTCCCAAGCTTTATTCAGCTTGGTTGCCTGAATAGAGAAGGAGAGAATATAGAGAACTGGGAGCTGGAAGTCTTACTGATCTCCTGTTATTCACTTCAGTTTATATTCTGCCCACTCCTGGTCTACACTTACTGGCAGCTATTCTCCAGAGCATGACTCCCAAAACATGAGTCTCTCTCAGCTCTACCTGGAAATGTCAGGTTTGAATCTTGCAGGTTCTACATTCAGAACATATGCTCAGCTATTATCTGTGCCCCTCCTTCATGACTTCAAGGTTGAATAGGTGAATAATTTGTTTATGTGGATCACATAACTCAGTCTTTTGAGGTATGATGTTAGACTTTTTTCAATGTCTACTTCAGTGATATGGGGAAATGTGTAGATCACAACAGTGTTAGACTGTAGAGCTAAGGTATATCAAATGTTCTATATGCAAAATATGGCATACTGGAGATTTTCAGTTGCTAGTGTTAGGAGGAAAGGTACTGTAGCAGAGCTTCACAGGTGTAAGGTACTAACTTCATGATTGTGAATGGGGAGATCTGTTTCTGGCTGGTACTTGGGAGCCATGATTGGTAGTTTTGGATGCAGTGTTGCATGGAGAAATGTCTGATTGCAATGTTCACAGCTTGTATACTGTGACCTACTTCTTAACAAAAGTAATTTCTTTTCTTTCACTCCTGCTTTTCCTACCATCAAAAAGAATCTCAGTTATACTGTTGTATACAGCTAGTTCATGCAACTTGCCCAAACTAGCATTTGCATGTCTTTGGTGCATCTGAAAAGTTGTGTGGGGCAGGGGGAGAAATATGAAATCAAACTGATAACCGGAGACCTTATTTTCCCCTCTAATGTGGTCCAAATTGGCAAATGCCCAAGAAGTCTTGCTTTTGTGTACATCATGTGATAAACTTGTATGCAGGTTTGTTGCCAAACCACTAGGGGGATTTGCTTGTATAATGCTTGTTCCACTTCTTTCCATAAATAAACCTGGCAAATGATAGTGCTTTGACACCATTATGTGTGTAACATAGAAATATTTAAATAAAGTCTCTCTTCAGGGGAAATTCTGTTCTGTTAGAAAGCTCATGGAAACAAATCTGTTAAATAATTGGTGGCATCTATAGTAGCTGGCTTATTTTAACACTTAAAGCTAAGCATGAAACTGAATTAATCAACCCCTTTTCTGGAAAAGTTTTTTTTCTTACAAACTTTTCTAAAAGTGTGTGCAGTTTACCCAAAATAAAGCCTTTGGAAGTCTTAGTGTATGAACATATTCAGAGCTACAGGTATGTGTGTACATTCTGTAACTAGTGCCACACAGGTAAAAAAGCAAATTCAAGGGCTTGGAAGGGTAAGTAAGGTGTGACTGTAGACTTATGGAGAGCTTACATGAGTAAGCATCTCTGGAACTCAGTAGAAATGCTTCTGAATAAATTGAATTCCACACTTGAGGCCAGGAATCTGTTTGGCAGTCACCTCATGGAAGGGCATGAAGTGAAACCTCTTCCAATGGCAAAGTTTTCTGGCACATCCAAAATGAAGGGGCCATTGTCACTTGACTGGTTCAGTACTTTAGAGGCATGTGGAAGTGGTGAGAAGTGTATGCAGCTTTAAAGTTTCAAATGTAAAGCTAACCCTTTATTTCCTCCTGCTTCTTCTGCATCGGCCAGATGACACTGAATGGAGGTTTATTGCAAAATTTAGTGAAAACATGTTGGTTCCCTGGTAAAACATGTATAGGCACATACTGTACTACATATTTGTTCATCTTGGGTACCAAGCATTCTAACACCTTATCCCAACATACTAGTGTTGTCACCAGGCAAAATTTCTAGTGTTGTATACCTCTAGCAATCTTGCTTAAAGTTGCTGGATGTTGTACTTTATGGGTTCATCATGTCACAATTAATAGCAAAAATGTTTTGAGATAGAATTTTAAACTAACTTTTGTGCCCATTAGTTTCTATTAAATTTAATTTTAAACTAGTTCCTAAGTGGTATATCTGCACTACAGTTGTGACTTCCTGTAACACCCATGCACTTCAAGTTCTAACCTTCATCTGTGAGCATATCACCTAGTTTTTAATTAAAAATGAAACAAAAACTTATTCCTTGTTTACAGCAGTAAAAAGCATCAAACCTGCTTTCTAAAGCTGCTGCTTGAAGTCATTCAGAGTTATTTGGGTGGCTTGTTAAAGGGTTCTTCTGGAATGAAGGGCATCAGAAATCTTGCATTCACAGTGCTTGTAATTGAGCCATATGGGTTGGGGTCTTACACAAGATGTGAATGCATTTACTTCTCTCTAATGACCTAATCTCAAGTGTTGGCAAACTAACAACTTTAGATGAGGGTGTACCAGCAGGTGTCAGCTGTGTGTTACGGAACCCTTGCATGAGGGGTACAAATGTCGGTTAACTCTTCACTGCTAAACTTTTAGCTGTAACTCTTTGCTACCATGTACGGGTAGACTTGTAAATTCTTTTCTCTCTCCCCTCCCCATATAGGGCAGGAGTCGCCTAATAAACCCTATCAGTGAAAGCCCTGCGCAAGGACTTCTGCTTGCGCAGCAGGACTTTCCCAGCCCACTGTCCCCCCAAATTGGCTCTAGGTTGGTTGGGAGAGCCCCCCAGGACTGAGGGAGAGGAGGCTCACGCTACCTGGCAAACTGATAAGCTTGTGCAGGTGGAACATTTTTATAGCATGACTTGAATTCTACTCATTAACTTAGAATCATAGAGTTGGAAGAGACCACAAGGGCCATCGAGTCCAACCCCCTGCAAAGCAGGAAACACCATCAGAGTACTCCTGACATATGGTTGTCAAGCCTACAGATACATCTTCTAGCAATGGGAATAATAATTGACAGATAATCCAGTTGCTTGTCTGGTTCATATATAACTCTAAAGTCAGGCTTCTCCAGTCTGGTGTCTATCAGATGTCTTGCATCAGCCCCAGCCAACATGGCTGATGATCAGGGATGATGGAAGTTGTGGTCCAAAGCATCTAGATTCTGGAGGGCATCACACTAGATATCACTGGTTTGGTGTTATATGAGGTGTTGGGAACCTTAGGCACAGGAGCCAAATACAGCCTCAAGGCCTCTCTATCTGGCCTTTCGTTATGCCTTCAGGTGCTTTTGTGTGACTAGACTGTGGCTTTGATTTATAATACTGGATGGAGAAATATGTAGAAACCTGACTTTTGTGTGAAGGGAATATAACAAGCAGGGATAGGGAATCTGTGATTCTGTGGATGTTGTTGGACTCCACCTTGTGGCATGGCCAGTGGTCACGGATTGTGGGTGCTGTAGTCCACCCAGCAGCATCTAGAACAGCTCCAGCCAGCAGGGATAATGGGAGTTGTAGTTCAAAACATCTGGAATGCACCATGTTGGCTATTCCTGATCTAGAGTTCCTTATCCTAGTGCAAAGAAAAAAGGCACATCAATTGCTGTACTCACTTGTCCTGGTCCTTCCCACTGCTCGTCTGTAGCCCTTGGAAGGTTGCCCCAAAGAAAGCATGACAATTGGGCTGAAAAAGGCTTCCCATCTCTGTGCTACATGGACAAGCTTCAGTAAACTCCATGTCAAGCATACACATGTGCACACATACACACACCTCTCCTCTAATGTGGCCAGGATGAGGACTACTTTCCAGAGGTACATTCAGTCTCAAAAAACAACAACAAAAACTTGGCTTAGCATTGCATGTGAATCAACAATCCTGGTTTTAAACAACCAGTAGTTGCTAAATGAGCAAACATCGAAACATGGGTTATGAAGCTGTCTTGATTACCTAACCATTGCTTTAAAGCAAGATTCTTGCTTTGCATGTAATTCTAAACTGAGATTCTTTGAAATTAAAAGTAAATATCAGCAGGGAAAAGATGGAGCATATTAGTTTCGACATTTCACTTGATCCCGCTGAATCTGCTAAACTATGATTTAGTGCTTTTGTCAGTAGGAAAGCTAATCATAGTTTAGGTTACAGTCTGGTTTTGGATGAGGCTGCACTACCCTTGAAGTTTGGGAATGCACCTGGACTCAGCCTTTCTCTTTGATGGCTATGGACACACTAGTGCTACTAGTGTTACTTTACCACTGATCTCTGGATAACCAGTTTTCATGCTGATCTTAATAGCATGAGAGGCAAAATAGAACCTGAAGACACTTCATATGACAGTGGCCATCTTCAGTCCCAGCACCACTCACCTCATCACTCCTTCCCAACTAGGACAATCACAAAGTCATGCCCCTACCCTATTCTATCCTGGCCAGGCTATCCAGAATAATGCCAAAGGCAACATTAACAGCCATTGAGAGGTCCAGCAGAACCAGCAGTTACTGGTTTAGGTAATCTACCAGAGATTCAGGGAATAGGCTCTCTTTATACCCAGTCACCAGTACAGGCAACAACTGTTTTGCACGGGGAGTGCGTTCCTGTCCCCCGTGCACTTTGCCAGAGCACATGTAAGCCCACAATGCCTCCTTTTCCAGTCACTTCCCGTTGCGGCGATGGGAGCATGCATTCTTTCAATGCATGCAAAACGGGAGTTGCCTGTACAGACAAATTCATGGTGCTGCTGTGATGGCCAGGTTCTACTAACACTGTTGGAGACAATATGCATCTGAATACCAGTTGGTGGAAAGAGTGCCAGTTGGTGGAAAGAGTGGAGAGAGTGCCGTTTTACCTGAGCCCTGATTGTGGCCTTTCTTTAGGCTTTTGAATGGCCACTGTGAGAACAGGATACTGGACTAGATGGACCTCTGGCCTGATGCAGCAGGCGTCTTCTTTTCCACCCATTTCTTTAAAAAAAAATAATTAATTAATTTTTATTAAATTATATGCAAGCAACATGTAACAAAACGCTATAAATTTTCTTTATGAACAATACATATATAAGCAATTCTGTTTAAAATGCCCCGGCTGTCAATCACCATACATATATACATCAATATGTCAATTAGTTACAGATTATTTCAGAATTGTCTAATAGTTTTATTTATAAATAAAAATCAATAAATGAAATGAGAATCTGATTAAGCCTTACTTAATGCTCCAGCAGAGCTCTTCTTATGTGCAGCAACCTATAGATAAGTCTGGTTCTAGATCTACTGCTTGGTATACAGCAGGGAGTGCCTTATTTCTGCTTAGCTTGGTGTGTCTGCTGTACCTTTTTTCTGGGAATGATAGATGTAGCCCAGGAATCCCCAAACTCGGCCCTCCAGCTGTTTTGGGACTATCATTCCCATCATCCCTGACCACTGGTCCTGTTCACTAGGGATGATGGGAGTTGTAGTCCCAAAACAGCTGGAGGGCCGAGTTTGGGGATGCCTGATATAGCCATTGGGTGAAACTGGGTTGCATTAATATAAAATTACTGCGATGCAAGTTATGTGTGCCTGCCTTTGCCCAGAATTTAATTATCCAAAATGCAGTGACAGGGCTCCTGACATTAAGGAGCTGTACATGTTGTCATTATGCTTCCAGGCCTATTTCAAAGTACTGGTACCTGCCTTTAAGCCTTTCTTGCATAGATCACCTGCTCCCTCCAGCATAACACACCACATGGGAGGATCAAGATCCTGGGGCATTTGCTGAAGTGTCACTGCTGTCCTATAATTTCCTACCCAGCGTAGTCTGATAGAATGTCAGCTTGGCAATCTTTTGAACTCCTCAGGTGAGCTTTTGGGGCTTTGGCTTACTGAGCTGCTGAAGTGTTTTTAAAAGGCTGACTAATGCTGTTGTGTCACATATGAAGGATGTTTATCAGAAACCTATTATAAGCTAGTTTGGGTACCATTTTGAATTTGGTGTGCATTCCTGCCATTTAGGCATGTTTCTAGTGTCTGATAATAAACACGGGAAGACAACACGTTGAAAAACAAGTTAGGGTCAGTTCACTAGGTCAGCAAACTAGAAATGCCATGCAAGTACAGCAGCTAGAGTAGTGACTGCTGCTAAATGGAAGTCACAAACTACCCTCGAGGGAGGAATGGATTTGTAAATTAAATGAATACTTCGCTTTGGCAAAATTAGCAGCTATTATAAGAAATCAGTCAAATCAAAAATGAAAAAAGGAGTGGAAATGTTTTGATGAATATATGGGAAAATATTGCTCAAAAATATGCTAATATCCCTAGATTAAAATGTAAAGTATCTGAGGGAAGGTAAATTAGTAAGGAAGGATAATAAGAATACATAGAAGATTGTAGAATGCAAAGATGAATGTAATCTCAAAATGTAGAGGAAATCGAGTGGGGGCGGAGGGAAGGACAAAAGAATATTACGTTTGATTGATGATTTAAATGATAAATATATGTGGGGATGGCTTTGGTACATTTGCATTGTGATATAATATAGAAAAAAAACAATAAAAAATGAAGAATAAGAAGAAATGCCATGCATTCTATCCACTTGTGCTCACCACTTCTTCCAGTAAGCTTTCCAGAAAAAGGAAAAATGGCAAGAACTGTCATTTGTATTTGAAGCTTTAGGATACAGCACCATTTCCATAAAGATTTATACACATGCTGGGTTTGGGTAATGTAATTACACAGCAACATAATACTTCCAGTTGTCCAATCATTGGGATATTTGAGAAATCTTGAGCCTAAACCTTGAATATTCCATACCAGAGGCTACAAATTGGAAGGAATACAATAAATTCTTTCCACACTTATTTTAAAAAAGCTACTAAAAATGCCCAAATACTTAAATAGTCACAACTGTTTAAATACTACTGCCCAACATCAGCCAACCAACTTGTTTGTTCAAGGGGTGCAGTAATAAGACCTGACCAGGTTTTGTTTGTTTGCTTGACCCAAATTGCAGGCTTATGCATTTTGGTGATAATAAATAAGCTTGATTGTACAATGTGTTCATTCTTAAAGATGTAAAGAGACTTCTGTTGGTCATACAACATACTGAGTTCCATATGCTGTGACCTGTAGTAGTAGATCAAGTCCATGCTCTTGTTTTTCAGCTGCTATGAAAAGCTGGTCAGTAACTGTCAATTGATCCTTGTTATATAAGCCAGACATTTTCTGAGGAAACATTAGCTAGGGCATTCTTGCTATAGTAACATATGAACTTTTGATCTTGGCTGTAATATCTAATCTAGGGATGACCAGCTGAGAGTCTGTAGGCATGATGTAGTCCCAAAGCAATTTATCTGGCCCCTGGTCAGGGTAACATTTCCCATTCTGTAACTTGGGTATTCTTGAGGTGGGAAATGTATATACATGTATAACACTTAAAATATATATTTGCAACTCAACTTTCATACTGCCAAGGAGCATAATCCAGCACCCTTTGTTATGCAGAGTAGAAGAGTACAAGACCACACAGCTGGATTCAGTAGATGATTAGAATGTGATACAGGACTTGTCTGTTGTTGCATCCAGTAAGGCCAATTCATGACCCCCCCCCACTTTTTAAAAACAAAAGCAGCTTTAAAATTGGTATGTTGATTTTACAGGTTATGAGTCACAGTGATGGACTTGATGCAAGCAAACCAATTTAAACTTAACCCAGACAAGATAGAGATGGTATTGGTCAGTAGAGCTGTCTTGGGCATAGTTTAAGAGGGTAGCACTTGCTTTGAAAATGCAGGTTTAGAGTTTGGATGTGCCCCTGGTTTTATGCTTAACCATGGCTGCTTGTGCCAGATAGCTTTTGCCTAGCTAAGCTCATGTTGCAACTATGCCTGTTCTTGGAGGCTGCAGAGCTCACCAAGATGACATGTGGCTTAGTTCTATCAGGTAGGGACTAACATTTTTCTTTTTAATAAAAAAAATCCTTCCAGTAGCACCTTAAAGACCAACTAAGTTAGTTCTTGGTATGAGCTTTCGTGTGCATGCACACTTCTTCAGATACACTGAAACAGAAGTTGCCAGATCCTTCTATATAGTGAGAAGATGGGGAGGGGTATTACTAAGAAGGATGGTGGGAATGTACATGACTAGCTATTTTTCACCTTCTCACCCCTTGCCTTTTCCTGTAAGACCTATTGCAGTCGTTAAGAGTCGTCAACAGGCTCATCTCAGCTATCTGCCAATCACCCATTCCCACCACCCTTCTGAGTAATACCCCTCCCCACCTTCTCACTATATGGAAGGATCTGGCAACTTCTGTTTCAGTGTATCTGAAGAAGTGTGCATGCACACGAAAGCTCATACCAAGAACTAACTTAGTTGGTCTTTAAGGTGCTACTGGAAGGAATTTTTTTATTTTGACTATGGCAGACCAACACGGCTACCTATCTGTAACATTTTTCTTTTTGAGATTATTTTTTAAAGTCAGTTACTAGACCAGATGAAGTTTTATTTTTTAACTGATTGTTCTTTATCTACTTTCCTCATATGGCTCAATCAAACATTCTTTAAATTAAATGAAACAGCAGCTCCATACTTTTAACATTACAAAATAAAAATGACCCATGTTTAATGTAAATATTACCTTGTTTATTATCTTCTGACTATTTGTATTATTTTTAAACTTTTAAAATACAATAACCAACATTAATAAACAATTATACAACCACTGGCTAAAGAACAAACTCTGAAATATTAACTGTTTCCACTGTCACTGCAGATATATGAGCAGTTGAAATGGATCTAATCTATCCTGTCAAATGTTCTTTTTTACTGTTAAATACTATCAAAAGTGGAGGAAGAGGGGGATAATGCCTCCTAGCAAAAGTCATGAAATGGTGAAATATTTCTGTGTCTTCAACTGTTTCAGAGCAATTTCTGTGACAGTTTTGTCCAACCTGTCTAACTGACTATTAGTCATAAAGACTCCTGGCTGCTCTGAGAAAGTGTGTAGCAATGGCATATTTAAATTGGCCATAATATACAGTGGTGCCCCGCAAGACGAATGCCTCGCAAGACAAAAAACTCGCTAGATGAAAGGGTTTTTCGTTTTTTGCGTTGCTTCGCTAGACGAATTTCCCTATGGGCTTGCTTCGCAAGACGAAAACGTCTTGCGAGTTTGTTCGCTTTTTTCTTAAAGCCGCTTGAAGAGGCGCAGTTGCGATGGACCGTGCTTCGCAAGACGAAAAACATTGCAAGACGAAAAGACTCGCGGAACGAATTAATTTCGTCTTGCGAGGCACCACTGTACAGGCTTTTAGGTCAGGGTATCATCTTACGTAAACAGCACTTCATCCCACTTGAATAGCTGAGACTGTGTTCCAATATCATTCTGATTTGCTGTTAAATTGTGCTACATCCTGCTGAGGGTCTCAGGTTGCTTAAAATGTTTCATGATTTGTTCAGTTCTGTCTAATACACTGACAGGTCCAGTAACAACTAGAAGTAGCACTTTCTTCTGTTGGTCTAGTACAGTGTGGGGAGTGACTCATTAGTGTTTTAAGTTGTGGACTAGCGGTTAGAGAATGGCAGGAGGATGACTGGATTGTTGTGGGATGCTGTCTTGGAAGAATAATATTGAGTCTGTCACGGCTAAAATGGCCGCTGTTTCTTTAATGTGAATAAAGCTGGGTCAGCATGACTCAGCGGTCTGAATCAATCTGTATATATATAAGTGAGAGATGTTAGTTTGTTGGTGTGGCTGGTGTTTGGGTTGGTTGGTGCTGGTGTGTTTCAGTCGTGGTATTCAGTCGTGTTTTGCACAAAGACTTTTAATAAAACTCTGCAAGGATATTCCCGTGGACTCTTTTTGTACCGACAAGGAGACTGAGAAGATAAAGGGAGGTCAGAACCCTTTCCTTCTTCTTTTTTTGCTTTCTACAAACACTGACAGGTTATGGGCCCAGTGTTTCTGAGCATGTGCAGAGTGCAAAACGACTAACAGCATTTCAGCAAGGAGCTGGTGAGTCCTGGTGGTGTACGGAGACAGTGGCTGTGCGTTGGAGCAGTTGGTGGCAAGCTGTAACTGTCTGCAACGACGCTGGAGCGGCTAGGATCTGAGGATCAGGAAAGCACTCAGCGTCGGCTACTGGAACAGTTTGAACTGCTAGAGGACCACAGCAGACGACTCACAGAGCGGCTACACCAGTTGCAGAGCCAGGCGGGACCTGAGGGTCAACAGAGGCAGCAGCTAGAAGCCGGTGAGTGCCAGCCAGGACCATCCAGTTGGACTCTAAGGAGAGAGTCATTAGAGATTGCTGGAGACCCCACAGAAGGGGCTCAGCAAGCACCAGCAGAGATGGCAGATTTCCAGTCTTCCCAAGTTGTAAATATTGGGGGAGGCATCCCTTTTGAACTTCTCTCAGAGAGCAACTGGCTGAGTTGGTCAATTAAAATGCAGCAGTTGTTAAGGAGAGATGGACTATGGGACTGTGTTGAAACTGAGGTTTTGAGACGGGACCCTGCTGAGAAAAAACGGCTGGATGAAAGGGCCCGTGCCCAATTTATGCTGTGTTTGAGCAACTCTCAGTTATTGCATGTAGCAAATGCCAGCACAGCGTTTGAGTGCTGGAATTTACTAAGGGCAATGCATGTCAGAGAAACTGCTGGAACTATAATTTCTCTGACCAGAAGGCTGTTCAGGACTGTTATGAAAGAAGGTGAGAGTTTGGCAACTCATCTTCAAACGCTGAAATCTCTGTTTCTTCAACTACAACAGAGAGGTAAGCATTATGATGAGACTGACCAAACCTACATTATCCTTTCAAGTTTGCCTGAAAGCTGGTTGCCTGTGATTAACAGCATGGAGAGTATGCGTCCCCGAGATCTGACCCTTGAGTATGTGGTTGGCAGATTGACCGAAGAAGCAGAAAGAAGGTCAGATAGACAGGCTGAACTCCAAGAGCGGAGGAGTTACAGCAAAGGGGGCCAGCAGCAGAATCTGCCAATGGAGCAACGCCAAGGTTTGGACTTGGCCATGGCGGTGAGGAGATGCTATAGATGCAACCAACCCGGGCATCTCCAACGTCAATGCAGGGCAAGACTTCCAGGAGACGACATGGAGCAGAGACAGCAATCGACACAGAAACGTAAGCAGAAGGGGTTCTCTTCAGGGAAGAAGAACACGCGTTCTGCTCAGTTTGTGTCTGCGTTTTCTCGAGAGGAGAGAAAGATACCTCGGGGAACATGGTTGCTGGATTCTGGCAGCAGCAGGATTATCTGCAATAGTCGGGAGGACTTTAAGACCCTGGAGAAGCCAGCTGATGGAAAAGACTCAATTTATCTTGCTGATGGTCGTAGAAGCAAGATTGATGGCCAGGGAACATGTTTTCTGCAGTGCTTGAACACTACTCTACCAGAGACTCTGTTTGTCAGCAGTTTGGACTATTGTTTGCTGTCTGTAAGCTGTTTGATTAATGCAGGGTATAGTGTTAAGTTCACGCAGGATGGCTGTCTGATAAAGAATGGAACTCAGGTATGTGGCCATGCAAAGTTGGAAAATGGGTTATATGTAATGCAGGACAAGCCTGTTAAAGCAGCCCAGGTGGTTCAGCATAATTTGCCAGTTCATAAGGGGTGTGTACATCAACTGCACAGAAAACTGGGTCACGCCAATTTCCGTGTGCTTTCAGAAATGCAAAAGGTGTGCAAGAACCTAAAAGTAAATAGCTGTAACTGTTTCCTAGATTGCAATGTATGTAAAATGGCCAAATCTAAGAGGAAGCCTGTGGCTTCTAAAAGCGACAGAGTATCTAAAGAGGTTTTAGAACTTGTCCATTGTGACGTGATAGGCCCTTTTCCACAGAAGACTGAAGGGGGCGCCAGATATGCTTTTCTGGTAATAGATGACAAATCACGTTTTAGTTGGCTGTTTTTGTTAAAGCAGAAATCTGAGTGTTTCCCCACATTCAGAGAATGGGTTGCCCAAGCTGAAAAGCTCTTCGCTCGGCCTGTTGTGCAGCTGCAAACAGATAGGGGCGGAGAATTTCTGAACAAACAATTTGGGGCATGGTTGCGACGTAAGGGGATCACTCACCGTTTGACTAACCCTTATAGCCCTGCTGAAAATGGTCTGTGTGAAAGACGTGGGGCTGTGATACAGTCAGTAAAGGACTGCCTGCTAGTGGATGCAGGATTGGGCCACAACCATAGGCTGTGGGCCGAGGCTTTTCTGACCGCAAACTTTTTGATTAATAGAACCTGGTCTAGCTCTATAAAAGATATTCCATATCGTGTATTGTTTGGGAAAGAACCAGAGTGGACAATGCTCCATAATTGGGGTTCTTGGGCACATGTAAACATTCCCAAAGCTCAGCGCCAGAAAGGGGGCGCTAGAGCGCAGAAACTGCGGTTTGTGGGATACCAGTCCTATGGCAAAGGGTGGCGTTTCAATTTACGCCCAGGATGCGTGGTTCTGTCACGAAGTGCAGACTTCGCTGACCAGGACAGATGGACTGCGATCCATGCCAACCTTGATTGCCTACTGCCCCTACAAGTAAGAGAAGAGGCTTCTTCTCAGCCATTGGCAACACAGGAGCAGAATGAGGAGGAGGCACAGATTTCCCCAAAAGATGTGGCAATAGATAATACTTCTCTAGAGGAAGAGGAAGAAGAGCCAGAGATAAGGGGGGAAGAAGAAGTAGTTGTGCCTAGGCGCTCCCAGCGTTCAAACAAGGGTGTACCTCCTCAGCGTTTGACCCTAGGAGGAGTGAGAGTATGCAATGGCAGGTCAAAATGATTAACTATGCCGAGCTAGATAGATTAACAGGCAGAATACGAGACCAAGACGACCAGAAATTTCAAAAAAATTGGAGTAAATTTTGGAAATATATTGGAACGGATATATAGGAGGAACTGGCGGTATTAGAAAAACTCTATCAGCTAATAATTATAAACTTTAATAAACTAATTACGCAACCCGGGATTTATTTGATACTTACCAAAAGGGTGAAGGGAAGTCAAAGGCTAAGTAGAGCCTAATGTTTATATTATTTTTTTGTATGATTGTACGCTTACTTTTTGTATAGCATGAAAATAGGATGAATAATTTATGTTAAAATGTTTATTTTTGTATCTGTTTGTCCTTTTTTTTTTCTTTTACAAATTCTGAATAAAAATTTACTTGCAAAAAAAAAAAGAGAGTATGCAATGTGAGTTGTGTGGAACCACAAAGTTATAATGAAGTCTTAGACTTACCCCCTGGGGAACGTGCTTTGTGGGAACAAGCTATGAAAGAAGAAATGGACTCTTTTAAACGTAACAAAGTGTTTGAGGTCATAATGCCGCCACCTGGTGGCAGAGTGGTATCATGCAAGTGGGTTTACAAAAGGAAAACCCTTGCATCTGGGGAACCACGTTTTCGAGCCAGATTAGTAGCCAGAGGGTTCACTCAAATTAAAGGGGAGAGTTATGATGAAGTGTTTTCTCCCACGGTAAAGAGTGAAACTTTTCGTTTAATGCTTTCCATTGCAGCTGTAAGACAACTAGCAGTGCACCATTTTGATGTTGATGCTGCATATCTGCATGCAAATTTAGACCATGAAGTGTTAATGAGACAACCCCCTGGGTTTGAAGAGGGGAATGGTGCAGTCTGGCGTTTGAGAAAAGCTGTTTACGGTCTCAAGCAAAGTGGAAGGTGTTGGAACCAGTGTTTAAATGAAGCCCTTGTAAAACTTGGTTTTAAAAGGAGTGTGGCTGATCCATGCTTGTACACCAAGGGGACAGGCAACAAATATCTAATGCTCTTAGTCTTTGTTGATGATTTGCTTGTAGCAGGGAGTTCCACAGATGAGATCCAGAAGCTCACAAGTCAACTGGAAAAGAGGTTTAAGCTTAAAGCCTTAGGGCCTGTAAGCAATTACTTGGGAGTAGAAGTAAGGCAGGAAGCTGATGGAAGCTTCCTATTGAGCCAGAAAGAGAAAATTCTTCATTTAATAGAGCAGTTTGGCATGGAAAACTGCAAGCCAGTTCAGACTCCCATGACACCAGATTTCCCAAAGACACTGTGTGATGATGAATTTGATCAGCCTGAGTTGTATCACTCAAAAATAGGATCACTGTTGTATTTAAGCCAGTGGTCAAGGCCAGACATTGCATGTGCTACAAATGTTCTGAGCCAACGTGTATCTAAACCCAGTACTGCCGATTGGTGTGCTTTGAAAAGGCTTATCAGATATCTAAAGGGGACATTAAATGTATGTTTGAAGATCTCTAGTACACAAGATGAAAAACTAGAAGTATTTGTTGATGCGGACTGGGGAAGCTGTGTAGCTACTAGAAAATCTACAAGTGGAATGGTTATGATGTTTGCGAATTCCATAATTGGATGGAGGTCAAAGAAACAAGGATTTGTTGCAACCTCATCCTGTGAGGCAGAATATGGGAGCCTGTCGCTAGCATGCAATGAAATCATATGGTTTATACAGATACTAAAAGATCTAGATTGTAAAGTAGATTTGCCTATCCAAGTGTATGAAGATAGCCAATCGTGCATTGCATTAGCAGGCTCGGAAATAATGAAATCCGCATCAAAACATATTGCTATCCGTCATGCGAATGTGAGAGATTGTGTACAGAATGGGGTAATCAAACTGGAGTATTGTCAGTCACAAGATAATATTGCTGATTTGTTTACCAAGCCTTTGCCAGCAACATGCCATAATGAATTGATGACAAAACTGGGTTTATGTATATAATGTATTGTATTGTTGTAATGTATGGTTTCTGTTGGGGTTTTTCGCATTTAAGAAACAGAAGGGGTGTCACGGCTAAAATGGCCGCTGTTTCTTTAATGTGAATAAAGCTGGGTCAGCATGACTCAGCGGTCTGAATCAATCTGTATATATATAAGTGAGAGATGTTAGTTTGTTGGTGTGGCTGGTGTTTGGGTTGGTTGGTGCTGGTGTGTTTCAGTCGTGGTATTCAGTCGTGTTTTGCACAAAGACTTTTAATAAAACTCTGCAAGGATATTCCCGTGGACTCTTTTTGTACCGACAAGGAGACTGAGAAGATAAAGGGAGGTCAGAACCCTTTCCTTCTTCTTTTTTTGCTTTCTACAAACACTGTCAGAGTCTTCAGTATCCTTGGGCTAAGAAATGATTTATTTTAAAGGTACTAGCAGTGCCATATTTTAACTATTCTGTAATGTAGATCTTTCCTAGCATGCAACTGGATCCAGGTAGGGGAAAGGGATCTGGTGTTGCTTTCTTGTTGGACTCTGGCCAAAAGTAGTAGGCTAAAGATGAGATACTTAGGGTGTGTTTGAAAGTGTGTCAGAAGTGGTCCATAATCCATGCAGCAGGGATGCTTAAATTTGGCAACCTGAAAATTAATACAGATCCAATAAGAGGGAGATCACTTATTTGTGCCGCTGAGAAAATTGGTGGGGAAGATGCTAAGCGCATATAGATAAGGCTTCTGATAATAGCCTATCAGTGTGACCATTTAAAGAATTCTATTGGGATACCTCTGACATGTTTAAAAACACTTATTATAAGAGTAGCACTCCCTAAGCTATAGAAACTGTGGTCCTTTCTACTCACTACTTTGAATTTTTATTGGTGTTTCATCTCCATTGCTAGGAACGTTGTCTATTGAACTTACTAGCTGTTCTGTTCTGAGACCTTCACCTGATCCATAGGGGGTTCCTAATCAAAGCAGTTTCTAATCAGACTTGTGGAACAACTACTTAGATTTCAGTTTGTAAGAAATCTGCAGGGAAGCAGATTCCAAAAGATAGTATGAATAATGCTTGCACTACTGCGATAAAAGCTACAATTTGGTATGTACCTAGTTAAAGTAAAAACATGGGTAGATAAGACATAGTTTCCTATTTCAGATACATTTTTTGGTTACTTGAGGAGTTTAGTTGCTAAATTTGGATCTTTATTTGAAGGATTTTTTCATCTTATAGAGATCAATAATACAGCACTGGTTATAATTGGACCTTAAAAGTGGGAGGACGGGGATGTTGATGGAAATTCTAAATATTTTTCTGCAGCCTGAATGAATAATTATCAGAAGCAGGTCACCCAAAAATGCCCATGCTAACTTCAAACTGTTGTTGCCAGAGAAATGCTGTATTCAGTTGTAGCTGAGATCCATTAATAGCCATTGGCACAGAACTACAGGCTGTGGAATGTAGTGCATTCCTTGCCGGTTTGTCAGGAAGACAGCCAGTAAAACACATCTTCCAAGGTAGTGTTCTAATTGTTTTTCTAAAAATGTTTCCATTTAAACAGTTAAATTTTTCTTGAAAAATTTGCATAGTAATAGCAGAATTCGGTTTCATACTGAAAATCTATTGTGCAAGAGATTACTAGACCCTCAATCCATTTCAGCTGACAGCCAAAAAAAAAGAGACCATGATTTGTATGTGGTGTGTTTTAAGTAACCCCCCCAACCCCCAACCCCCATTTCTTTAAGTGGAGGAAACAGTATGCAAGCTGCATGACTAAACCCCTGGGCTCATCTCAGGCAATCCAATATCAGCTGTTGTGGAGTTTGAAAAGTGAATTCTTCATGTTTAGTTCAGCAAACCCCCTTGAGTTCCTTTAACACAGAGTGATGTCCAACTAAGCCACACTCTGCGTAGACATATTGAAATAAATGGACTTGAGCCCGTTGATTTCAGTAGGTCTACTTGGAGTATGATTAAGATTGGATATCATTCACCAGTAACATCTACTAATGCAACATTCAGATAAGTGTTGACTCCCTCTTCTGAGAGCTGTCTTGTATACAAATGGTGCTAACCAAATGTGGTGTTTTGCTTTGGCAAACCGGATTTACCCTTCCCCTCTTCCCTTAATGCCCACCCAAAGTTTGCTCTAGAACATTGGGTGACCCTCTGTGGGTGGTGAGGCGTAGAAGACATGGAAATCATATTGTGTCTGCTGGCATGACATTGGATCTTGCTCAAATACTCTTCTAATTTTAATATGTAATCTGAATTGCTTCCTTTGTGGGGTGAAGGTTTGAGTAAACATTTGGTATGTGCCCAAATGAATGGAATGGTGCCATATCCAACAATAGTTCATTGTGGTTCTATAGATTGATTTTAGACATTTTCTTAACAAATGCTTTTCTGTATTTCTCCTTCACAGAAAACTTTATGCATGCATTTCTGTTTAAATCTGAAGTGTTGGACTTTGTAGGTTATGCAAGTGTCAACATGTATTTTGCACACAAAGTCTTAATTCAGCACAATTCAGGAATTAGGGAAGTCAGTCAGCTTAAAACTGTTTGCTAACTTCAGTTCAGCTGTGCTACAGTGTTGCAGAACCAGAGCAAGCAGACAACCATTTCTCACTAATATTTGGCATTCCATCATTTGAAAAATAAGACTTTAGAGCCTTCTTGCTCAAAAATGGCAACTGGACATTCCATTTTGGTGCCTGCAACCCTGGTTTAAGGAGCCATTTGGCGCCTAGTTTATACATCTGAATTTCTAACACTGGCACTAATAGCCACTATGTTTAGAAGCGAACAAGAACCCAGAAAAAAATTTAGGAATTTGCACCGTTCAGAATAAAATAATTCCTTTTCTAAAACTGCACAGACAGAACTTTAATACATTCACAGGCACAGTGGGATAAAACCAGGACACTACGATGAGTTTTGTCCTTCTACTGTAAGTTGACGCAGGGCTAGAAGGAAGAAGTGTGCTTTCTGAATGTCCCATGGTGGGAAGGAGAAAGTTGGCCATCCATGAGAGCAGGTTTGTGGTTCTGGCTTTGGACCAGAAGGTTCTGTTGCATTCCATTTAGTTCATTGGTTCTTCAGCTGGTAAATTGGGTCTCAGTCTGACCCTAGATGGAGCACAACAGAACTACTACCTTTCAAATATATGGTAAGAAATTCAAGAAGTGGATTCCTAAAGGTGTGTTTAGGGTAAAAGTGGGTCCCAGGTCTGAAAAGTTTGAAAGCTACTGATGTAATTCAGCTAGACGGAGAACTACTATATAGTTTTCTTTAATATTGACAACGAGACTATCAGGTCTTCTTTATTGTGGTTTGCTTAGTTTTGGGGCTTAACACAGAATTAAAATGCATGCGAGCTTACTTGATAAACCAAACTGTAAAGTTGCTTCCCAGGTTGAAAATATTTTCTAGACTTGCTGTGGTAAGCGGGAGGGAAAAGGTAATTTTGCTGAAGGGGCAGCTGTTCTGAGATGACTTACCAAGTTGTCATTCCTAGTGATAAGAAACCTATGTTCCATTTCACTTAATGTATAAATGAACAGAATTGTTCTAACAGAATTTGGAAAGAGAATGTAACTAATGTTAAAAAAATTATTTCCTAGGGGAAAACTTTGTGGACGCAGAAGAGAACGCCCTTTTGGATACTGATGAAGAGGTGGTTCCGGAGAAGCCACGCCCAATACAAATTGTTCTTGCTCATGAAGACGATCATAACTTTGAACTGGATGAGTCAGCGTTGGAGAGAATTTTGCTTCAGGAACACATAAGAGATCTCAATATAGTAGTTGTTTCTGTAGCTGGTGCATTCCGTAAAGGCAAATCTTTTCTCTTGGACTTTATGCTTAGGTATATGTACAACAAGGTGAGTAGCTTAAAGCACACCAGCTTGAAAATTCAAACTAGTTTGAATGCAAGTCTGTTTTATTGAAAACATTTACGTCCTACTCTTTAACTGGAAATGTTAAGGTATTTGATTCTTAGGGTTCATTGTAATGCATTCCTAAATAAAACCCCAGTTTGTTCTTAAACTCTTGTGGCTTCGACAGAGTGATCCAATATTGACTTTGGAAGTAAAAGGCATAATTATTTTGGTATAAATTAGTTTAGTGTAAGTGGTTTTTCAGAGAATAACATGCAGAATATGGCCTATGTCCGGTGGTTACTTTGCAGTAGTGGAAAACACAACCACACCTGCAGGATTATTAGCTAATTTTGTCTGATCCACTGTAGATCCCAGGGCCACTGAAAACACTAAAATATGGAGGAGGGAGGAAAACTGGCAAAAATCAGTTGCCTTGCCTTCTGTGAGCTGAAACACTTTGCTATGCTAAGGGAGCATTGGGTACAAACATGGGTGACCAAGCAGTGCCTTTATGAGCAGGGAAGAGCTCAGTGATAGAGGGACACTACTTGCGTCTCTTGATGTTCTAGTCTAGGCATCTAGGCAGCTGAGAGAGTCAGGCAGCAGTTCTGGAAAGAACACTAGTACTAACCATGACCTCTTAAATTGCTATGAGCTCATCAAAGACATGATGGGAGAATTGCTTAGGAATACATGCTGCCTCCTGCAGATAGGTTAGACTTCTTCAGTGTGGACGCACTTGTACAGAGAGCCACTTTGGAATTCCCTGCATCTTGTTTAAAAGGTGTGTGGGTGTGGGTGGGTGTGTGGGTGTGTATGCGTATGCAAGCCTTTACTGATTGATAGAGCTGAAATGGATGGGTTTGTATAAAAAACAGCATGCTGATTCTTGCACAGTTAACATTATTCATGATAGTGACTCAAGCCATACTCGTGTGTAGGCCTATAGAAATCAATAGGTATTACTTAAATCCATTGATTTAATGGGTTTATATTGTGTATAACTAACATTGAATATTGCTTTATGCATTGTGAAGTTGGTTAAAGCGTAGATATATTAAAGGGTAGGGCAGAATACTTTAACAAACTGCTTGGCAAGTGCTGACAAAAGCCAAAGAAATGGAACACCATTACAAGATTTTATGGGAACATAATATGAATAGAAATGCAAATAAGATTACGGGGTATCTTAACTCAGCAGGATCTTTCTTTACAGGTTCTATAAATGTAGAAAGCTTGTACTGTCCTTGAAGTAACATGGACCAAGAATTGTGTTCTTTGAGAGCAGTCACTTTAACTTCTGACTGGTATTGAAAATTCCGCAAAACTGAAACATTCATTTTTTTATTGAAATAAGATTTCCCCCTGACTAGTTATTTTACATGTTCTAATGTAAGATTACCTAGAACTTCTTAACACACTGAATAAGTATGTGACTCCTGTTACAGGAATCATCTTCTTGGATAGGTGGAAGCCAAGAGCCTTTGACTGGGTTTACATGGAGAGGAGGGTGTGAGAGAGAAACAACTGGAATTCAGATTTGGAGTGAAGTGTTCGTAATTCCCAAGCCTGATGGGACAAAGGTATTACTTTAAATAGCTGGCAGGTGTTTACTGTCTGAAGTACGTTGGGTGTGACTGTGGCAAACCTTGGCTCTCTCCTCAAGAGTTGAATAATTTTTTGTAAACCACTTTGAGGGGTTGGTTTTTTGTTTCATTGCAATCAGGTGGCATATAAACGTTATGAAATAAATAATATTAGCTTAATATATTTTATATTATTACCGTGTTTTCTGCATATCTTATTTCCTGCCACTTTGAAAAAAAACGCTGCCATTTTGTAAAGTTGAAACAAGATACGCAGACAACTTGTTACTGAATGTCAGTTGCATGAAGCTGATAAGGTAATCTTAAAGCTTACCTGTTTATGACTTGAACAGTGTGTGCAATAGCCCGACCCCCCACCCCCCAGAAGTTAGGCCATATTTAGAATCTAGTTAGGATCCTGGTTCAGTCTAGTGCAGGGGTCTGCAACCTTTAAGACAAAAAGAGCCACTTGGACCCATTTCCGAAGAAAAAACAACAACTGGGAGCCGCAAAACCATTGCGACATTTAAAACAAATATATCTCCGGAGCCACGATCTGACAGCGGGCGGGAAGGTGACGTCGGGACGGTGCGTGACTAACGCACGCACCGCCCCCATGCGACGTCACAGCCAGTACAGCGCCCGCCACAGTGAGGAGTGTCGGGCGCACAATGCGCCTCCTCCCCTCGCTAGTATCCGCCCCGGAGCCGTGGCAAAGGTGTAAAAGAGCCACATGCGGCTCCGGAGCCGCAGGTTGCAGACCCCTGGTCTAGTGCATAAACATGTATAAAAAAACCAAAGTGCAAGAGAGTGAAAGGTGGCTGGGTTACTTGGCCAGTCCTTAGGCTGCCAATAAAGCAGTCTCTGGCTGGTGGAATATATCTTCTGACAGCCAAATTGAGGTAATTGAGATGGCTTAATAGAAGACAGCTGGGGTAGCTTAAGTTTTTAGCATAGAGATGTCAGAGCTGCCTGTTTAGTAATTTTGCTTCTTCTTTTTAATGGCAACACTCCTCTAGGTTGCAGTATTGCTAATGGATACCCAAGGTGCCTTTGATAGCCAATCAACTATCAAAGACTGTGCAACTGTATTTGCTTTGAGCACCATGACGAGTTCGGTCCAGGTAAGGACCCTTGTTTAAAACTGAGATATGAAAGCTAGGAGCTAAATGGCACCTTAAACCTAGGTTATGGGCGCCACAACGGAATGTCTAGGCATGCTTTTTTAATAAAAAGAATAAAAGCTGAAAATGAATGAACCACAGCTAAAATATTATGTTCATTTTTCACATGGTCTATTAGTCCTTTCCCTGTCCACCCCCCTAATATTATTAAGAGAGTCTCTTCTCCAGTCTTCGGAGTAGCTGGAAATGGGGAGGTAGAAAAAGGTCCTCTTTTTCTTCTACTCTGCAGTTTTAATCTGAAATCTTAGGCATAGTAGTATACCCAGAGCTCAGAAACTGCTTGCGCTAATGAAATTCCCTGTCTCAAAATGCACCTAGAACAATGGGAGTTTCGAAAACTGCTAAGGATATATGTTTTTCAAAGTGGTGGTAGCCTCTGAATATCCTCAGGCTACAGCTTCAAAATGCACAGTCTGAAGCCATATGACACCGCAGCTTTGCTTAAAAGCTAAACAGTCTTAGATCTGGACATTGATTGTGAACCCTCAGTAAGGTTTTTAGAACAGTGTCACCAGTATTTTGGAAAACTGTTCCTATGAAGGCAGACATTGACAATTTTGGTATTTCAATGCCTATTGAAAATAGTTTTAGTTTTGCCAAATGATTTTAGAGAATTAATTGATTCGGCATTGGTCCTGTTTTACAATTTTATGTTTTAAACAGAATCATATATTTGCTGGACAAAGGAAAGTGCCTTAGCACTCACTAAAATGAGAAGGAATGCTCACCATTGCTAAGCTGGGGAGTGTTTTGAAGAGCTCTGGCATATGATGTATGCCCAACCACATAATACCTAGCAACAGGGCTCTGTCTGCTTAGTTAACCACCCAAATCCCATTGGTTTTGATTCCTTATTTCTGTGGCCGTCACAGGTTAGCATTTATTAACTTTTGACACGAGGCAACTTAAGAAATGATCATGCTAGTGTTTGCTTTGCTTTAAAAACTCCCTTTTTACTTCTGATGTGAAGCATTCTGACTAGGATTTAGGACAGTGTGACCCCATCCCTGATTGTTAGTTTGGGTAGTAACTCACTCAGTGCTGGTGTATTTTTTCATAGGAAAATGTATAAAATCTGTTGCAGAAATGTAAAAAAACTAATAACGTGTTTTCTAGGTGTACAATTTATCACAGAACATTCAAGAAGATGATCTTCAGCATTTGCAGGTAAATGTGTCCATAAACAATGACAATCTCCCACTAAGGAACATGACTGTAGAACATGGATTATAATTAGTGTTGATTTGTTGAGTTGAGTGTTGAGTTGTTCATAGGACAGGTCAGAATTCTTGGGGGGAAAATATTCATGTAAGCAGAATCTGGCAAACTTCCTTTAGTAGCTGATCTCAAGGAGTGCTGTTTTGGAATGTAACTGCTACTAAAAGTAGGAAGAGTGATGGGATGTTGAAAGACATGATGTGGACATAGGACACAGCACAGAATGCTTAGGGTCATGGCCATTACATTGCAATGGGCTCCCCGCCCTTTACTTCTGAGATATTAGTCGTCTTCTTTTTTTTTAAGTATACTGATTGTAAAAAAATAAAATAAAATAATATTTGGATTCTATGGAGTTCTAAGCAGTTATGTAATTTTTGTCCAAATTGGCTCTGCTAAATTTGGGCCCCTATTGGAAAATACTATGATGATTCAACAGAAGGATTCTAGGTTTGAAGAATGAAATTATTTGGTTGGTAGAGCTGCTTGGTGGAAGAGTAATGGAAGCATCGGGATCTTGCCACTAAAAGATGATCTTTCTGGTTTTGAGATAGTTTTGAAGTCGGACAGCATGGGTCAAAAGTAACTTTGACATAGATAATATGGGGAGGTGGGCACTGCTGGTACATACCGCTAGAAGATAAAATTAAAGAATTGGTAAATATTCAGATTGGAGCACAATTTTTAGAGCTGCCTATGGTACAAGCTAGTCGATTTATTTTTCAGTTATCAGCTTTAAAGGGAGGTGTTCCCAGACATGCTGAACATTGTGACCCCAAATGGCTAATGCAGCAGTTTTTCCTTTTCTTTTTACAAAGCAGAAATATTGTATAGTATAATGTATTTACAGTAGTCATTTTATTGCCACAATTGGCAAAAGTAGGTTGGCTCCTATTAAACAGAGGATTACTGTTGAGTCACAAGACAGTGGAAGTAGGCAAAAAGTTGTTTAGTACTGCAGGCCTTATTAATGGATTGGAATACAGTTGTACTATGGTTCTCAAACGCCTTGCGACTTGAACATTTTGGCTCCCGAACGCCGTAAACCCAGAAGTGAGTGTTCTGGTTTGCGAACGTTTTTTGGAAGCCAAATGTCCGACGTAGCTTCCATAGCTTCCGATTAAGTGCAGGAAGCTCCTGCAGCCAATCGGAAGCCGCGCCTTGGTTTTCGAATGTTTTCAGAAGTCAAATGGACTTTGGCAACAGATTCTGTTCGAGAACCAAGGTATGACTGTATATTGCTTTCCTTTGTATTATAAGCTTGGTCAGTGCAAGCACCTAACAATGATGAATAATGACTTGAAATCCAGTATTGGGCTACTTTAGTGTCTGTCTGAGCATGTGTTGCAGTACTGTCTGTTTCTGTACTCTCGATGCATGCTTAATGGCTTCGTTTTATAGTTGTTTACAGAGTACGGAAGGCTAGCTATGGAAGAAATTTATCAAAAGCCATTTCAGGTAATAGCATGATTATATTGGTCATATTTAATTAAATTTTGTATGTATATTTAACAACATAGGGCAGTTTCACACACTACAGTAGAATCCAGTAAGCATTAATCATAGCATATACCAACTTCAGCAAAACATTTAAGGCAGTTACATAGTTCCTAACCTTACACATTGATAGTACGTGTAGATCAGGGCAGCCATATTTTCCCTGGGCTCCATCACGTGTTTCATGGTGATTGTGTGTAAGTTGCCTAAGCCATAATGGGCAAAGGTTCCTGTCAAAGTTCATATAGTGTTGGCTCAGTCTGCTATAAAGCTATTGGCCTTAACAGGCTTGTTGATGGTAGCCAAAAGATGTATTTTTATGACCAAACCTTGTGCACATTAAGCAATGACGGTGCACATGGCAAAGCAGTTGGTGTATAATTTTTATGGAAAAGCCAAGGTTAAACTAGGGCTTCCATGGTGGCATTTTCAGGCTACTTGTGTTTTGGGGATTAAAATCCTACTTGTTCAGCTTCTGAGTATTTCTAGTTATGCATGTTCTTCTGTTGGCCAGGGCAACAGTTAACGGTTACTTTTGTCTCTCTCATATAGACACTAATGTTCTTAATTAGAGACTGGAGCTATCCTTATGAACATCCATATGGCTTAGTTGGAGGAAAACAATTTCTAGAAAAACGGTTACAGGTAAGCTATGACCTGCAGTAAATCCTTAGTAAGACCATGTTCCTAAACAAACGAGAACTTGGTTCATGAGAGCTGCACTACATAGAACCTAAAAGCAATTGTTTTGGATTAGGTCAGCTTTAATATTCTCTATAATAAAAGTAATACTAAACTCTGGAGCCAGAAGGATGTATATCATCTCTGATAAGATTGTGTTGTGAAAAATGTGTTTTGCTTGTAGGTTAAGGTGCACCAGCACGAAGAGCTCCAGAATGTAAGGAAGCACATTCACTCATGTTTCAGTAATCTTGGCTGTTTCCTATTGCCACATCCTGGTCTTAAAGTCGCAACAAACCCAAGCTTTGATGGGAGGCTAAACGGTATGAGGTTTTTCACTTGTATTCCTGGCTTTAATAGATTACTGATTTGAATCTGTATTCAAGTGCAAATGCACTGAAGGGGGTAGATGAAGTGCACATAATTCTAAAATTTAGTACGGATGAGCTCTGATATATAGAGTAATATGCTTATTGGAGAAGGAGATGTTCGTATAAATTCTGTTTGAATGCTGTAGTCAAATATTCAGTTGATGGGTGTTGTGGGGGCACTAGTGTATATATTTGAAACGTATTTTATACGCTTCTGACAACAGTGAATGGGATGTTTGATTGAAACCTACACAGTAAGGGGAAGAAAGCCAGACTGTTGCCAACATGGTTTCCCATTACATCTGAACTGGGCTTTTGTTTTGAGAAACTTACTGTACTAGAACTGTATAGGCATGCTAGCTGGGAGTGGGGGGGGGGGGAGCTTCAACAGAATCTAGACATGCTTAAAAAACAGCAGCTGCCTATCATTGCATATTTTTAATGCTGCATTTTTATTTATATTCTTTCGGATGGGCATAAATAGAAACTCTTACACACACCTGAAGCAATGTTTATATTTCACTGATAAGTTTTTGCTCACTTCTTCTGTGCTTGGAATAGAGCACCCAGCAAAGTAGCCATCAGCCAGGGCATATATTAAGCGACTGAATTTTTTTATGTGAGTACTTGTTAGCTCTAACATTCACAGCATTTTAGAAATAAACTGGGACAATAAAGATCTTGCTTATCTTGTGTTTCTGATTCAAGAACACAAATCGATAACAGTGCTGCTGTTGCTGCTCCTCTGGTTTTTGGATAGCCTTGTTATAAAGGACTGGCAATCTTTTAATGAAACAACCTTCAGCATTGGCTAAGGTTTGAAGGTTTTTCTTTCTTTTTGGATATCCAATTATTGAGTTGGGATGTTTCACATCATGTTAAGCCGCCACTGACTCTGGAGAGAAGGAGCGTCTTGTTAATTGCGGCAAAATTGCAACTCCTTTTCTGTGACTGATTCCACTAGACATTGATGACGACTTTAAGAGTGAGCTACGGAATCTGGTTCCATTGCTGCTTGCTCCTGAAAACCTGGTAGAGAAAGAGATCAGTGGCTCGAAGGTGACATGTAGAGATCTTGTGCAATATTTCAAGGTAGGCAAATACTTGTGCTCATTGATCAGTTCTTTAAAATAGTGAACCTATCATAAGCCCTTCAGCTTGTAGGTCAGCACCCTGTTAAGGGACAGAGACCCATTGAAATGCAGTAGTCTGCACATTATGGCCAGCATAATCAAAGGCATGGCAGTTTTTTGGTCATCAAGCTTAGTTCTTTTTTCTGTTCTGTTAACTATGCTCTTGCTAGAGAAATGAAGCTTTCTGCAGCTATATGGCCCCAATTTTCAGTTGAGACTTTCAATGTTGTTTCCTTTCCTGGCTCTTCCAGCATATTGATGTACATAAACCAACCCTTTGCTATATGGGCAACTTCACTCACCCCAGGTTGCCCCAAATCTCATTAGACTGTTTTGCTCTTTATGATGCAAAGTGGTTTCCAGTTGCCCCTGGAGTGATGCAGGAACACCATCCAGGAGCTTAATCTGCAAACTCCTGTTCTTGAAGTAGTAGTCTCCTGCTCTGGCTGGTGGTTGCAGTGTTTTGTAGCGAAGAGTAGGCCATCACATCTGATTTGTCATCACCCAAAGTTGGCATATGTGGGGCAGCATGGAGTCTACTTGTCCTTGAACTGTGTTGCTGCACCCATCTATTGGTGCAGAGTGCTTCCAAAAAGCACACCCAACAAAATGCTCTTAGGAAAACCACCTTTAATTATGGTTATGCTTCCCTACAGCATGGCGGTTGCTCAGTGAATCCAATCTTTAACATTGCTAAAAAGTATAACATTTAATATTGGTGGACATGATAGACCACCTTAATCCAGTAAATTATATTATTTAATTGAACTTGAATTTTGGGTGTTGTGTTTAAAATCTGCTTTTCCAGTCGATTGAAACTAGACAGTAAAACCTTGTTTTGTTTTTAGGCTTATATTAAAATCTATCAAGGAGAGGAGTTGCCTCACCCTAAGTCAATGCTTCAGGTAAAGTTTTGTACACTTCTGTCTCTAAAGGTATCTGACGCCAAGAGTGTTTGATATAGATCAGCCCAGCTGATGGTCAGAGGCTGTATGCTTGTGAATAAAAGCTGCTGGAAACTGCAGGGAGGGGACAGTGCTGTTGTGCTCAAGTTCTGCTTGCAGGCTTCCCATAGGCCTCTGGTTGGCGACTCCTGCCAAAACCGCCCGTCACCTCTCCAGCCGGGAGAGGGTCTCGGGGGGCTTGTTTAGCTAAAGAAGCCCCCCGCGACCCTCTCCCAGCTGGAGAAGTGGTGTGCGGCTAAAGAGGCTCCTGCCATAGCCGCGCGCCACCTCTCCAGCCGGGAGAGGGTCGCGGGGCTATGGCTTCTTCGCTCCATAGGACGCACACACATTTCCCCTTCATTTTTGAAAGTGCGTCCTATAGAGCAAAAAATACGGTAAATGTCAGCGTGACAAACCAAGGTGTACACTGATTCTGCACATGGCCAACTTGTGCTGTCAGATAAACTGAGATTAAATGGGTCTTTCCCATCTAGTACCTTGACGTGCCTTTCTTCAGTGTGAGTTTCTCGTAAAGCAGTGTTTTTTTAGGATTTTCTTTCTGGTAACTGCAGCAGATTAGCCCAGAAAACTGTTTTAAGATTGCCAAGCAATTCTGTCCAAGAGCTGACATCAGAGGGTGGGTGTTGCAAGTAATGATTCAGGAGTTTAGGGTATGAAAATATGGTAAGAATACATTCATTTGGTATTCAGATCACAAATATGGAAACTATGACACAAATGAAACTCCTCCAAGCTGTTTAGTGTCACTTGTTATGCTTTGTTTTTTTAAAATTTAAGGCAACAGCAGAAGCCAACAACCTTGCTGCAGTAGCTGGAGCAAAAGATACTTACAACAAAGGAATGGAGCAGGTATTGATGTGAATGGACGATATGTTGCATGCTTTTAGTTTAATCTAAGAACTGCTCTGCACTGGGTAGATGTTTGAGCTTAGATCTCATAAACCAAGAGTAGGTAGATCAAGATCTACCAATAAATCTCTGAGTGATTTGCAGTGGATTGTCAAGGATGTTTGAGAAAGGCGCACCCTGTTCCTTAATTCTGAATACAGACACCGTGAGCTACTTCTTTGCACCTGGTTCCAGTATATAAATAAATCAAAGTCTGAGCTGTGGTGTTGCCTGCTTCTCAGACTTTTTACTTTTTATTTGCAAATTGAACACAGAAAAGGAAGTGGGGGAAATATTAAAGGGGGTAGGGAATAATGCCGCTCAAATGTACCTGAATATACCAAGATTAATGTTAGTGCAGAGAAACTTTTTTTTGAGGGAGGTAACGGGGACAGCTGGTAAGGAAGACTGATTCCGCAGCATGGTCGCTTAAGCATGGATGTTATGCCTGCATCAGCCCTCGGATGAATTGCTTAGCTAGTACACTGGAAGGATCGTGAATGGCTCTGGAGCTGTTATGTGGTGCTATATATATAAAGGTGATGTAAAATTAACACATTAATGCCCTTTGGTTGCCCTTGCTCCACATGCGTCAGTCTGATTTAGGCACAAGCAGCCGTCTTTCCGAAGGTGATGCTGGAGAGCTACTACATTTTTTAAAAGGAGCAGTGAAGGGAAGCTTCCTCCTTCACCTCCTTTTTTTAATTTATTTAAACTTATTCTGCCTTTTCTGCAAAGGTATGCATGGTTCTCTGCCTCTCACTTGTCCTCGCAATCTTGTGAGATAGGCTGGTCTTGAGGGATAGTGAGTAATCCAGTGAGTTTTGTAGCTGAGTGAGGATTTGAACCTAGATCTTCCCAGTCCTTGTCCAATAGAATAAAACTGCATCTGAATAAACTTACACCTGTAGCCCTCGTACCCCTATAACGCTAGGCGAATTCTAACATAATGCAAGCTAATAGGTCGATTCTGCTTATTCCAACAGGTTTGTGGAGGAGATAAGCCTTATATTGCTCCTGCAGACTTAGAGCGAAAGCACTTAGATCTAAAAGAGCTTGCCATAAAACAGTTCCGTTCTGTGAAAAAGATGGGAGGTGAGGATTTCTGTCGCCGTTACCAGGACCAGCTTGATGAAGAGCTCGACGAAGTCTATGCAAACTTTGTGAAGCACAACGATGGCAAGAACCTCTTCTATGCTGCCCGTACCCCTGCTACTCTCTTTGCTGTTATGTTTGCCATGTACATAATCTCAGGACTGACTGGCTTCCTTGGAATGAACTCCATAGCTACCCTATGTAACCTTGTAATGGGGGTCGCGCTCATCTCCCTTTGTACTTGGGCGTACGTTAAATACTCTGGGGAATTCAGAGAAGTTGGAACACTCATTGATCAGATGGCTGAGCTACTATGGGATCAGGTGGGTACCTTTGATCTAAAAGTTTTCCTTCCAGAAGAAACTTGCCAACTTTGCTGTTCTTGAGCAGTAGTTGGTCTAAATGCCCCTCCTGCAAGAACGAAGAACACCAGAAATAAATCACTAGAGAATGAACCTGGTGGAAATAGCCTTTGAAATCCACCCAGAATATTTTTAGTACCTCCGTGCCCAATCATACAACCAGATTTTGAAAATCCCTAGAAGGCAGAGGCAGTAATGTAAGTTCATCTCCTTTTGTGTGTGTCCATAAAAGGCACAGGTTTGGTTTATACTCTTAAAAAGTAAGTAAGAACTATCTTTCCAAAGACAGATCCTAGCAGTTCTGATTCCATATTTGGTTGTCATGACACTGAATGGAAATTTCATGGAAGTTGAGCTTGAGTACATTATAGGACCGTCTGCCGTAGCATACGTTGGCTTGTTTACTGCACACTAAAATTGCTCGTTCATAAAATGATCAGCTCTTAAAGACTGGTATACAGACTAAATGCATAAACACGTCAGCAGGATATTTGGAATTGGAATGTGACAAGCAGAAAGCTTTAATTAGGCACATGGTAGGAGGTTTTTCATTAAAATTCCTATTGTGTAGGGGAAGGACTATGAGCCATCAATGGCTGGCCACATCAAGGTATGTATGCACTTCAGCAAAGGGTTTCCGAGTTCTTTGTTCAAAAAGATTTTCACATGAATTCTTCTTGATTAAACCTGAACAAAAGAAGCATACATTGTGCTCTGCTGCAACAGCTTCCAAGACATTTGAGAGTGCCTTCTCATCAACTAATTAATAGTTCCCTTAGCACAATCCTTTGCATGTTTTATCTAAGGTGAGTCCCTCTGTGTTCAGTAGGGCTTACTCTTAGTAAAGTGTGTTTGAGTGTAGCCTTAATCTGAAACTAGAGATGGGAGGAATCTTGAATTGTAAATATGTAAAGAATGAACCACAAACACACCACGTGTAGCCCACCATTGGCTCTGATTTTGTACTTTGTGGCTTTTCATGTACACATGTTGAGTCCCCTCATTATTTAACCTAGGTTAGACTTGGCCTAAGAGTCATTTTTTTCTGCTGAGTCCTGTTGCACGACTAAAAGGATGCCCTTATATTGCCACCTGCTGGCTAACTGGAATTTTGCAGCCAGGAGCAGCCGCAGGTCCACTTCTTTTAGAAGTGTAAGAGTAGGAAGGTTGTTCCGAGCTTTTATAGAACTAGGATGTTGCCCCCCACAAACAACTTTTATAAGATTTGGGTACTGAATATCACTAAGGTGTAGAAAGAGCACAAGAGCCCTGATCTATTCAGGTATCCTGAGCGACCAACCAGCTACCAAAGATACATGATTCAAGCAGTCCTGTCGTGGTCCAGCTACATTTCTGTTTGTAGACAATGTAGTAGAAATCTCTGTAGCCCATGTGCTAAATGAACACCCCTTCTGCTGCATCTGGAGACCTTACCTTTACTGATGGGGCTTGGAAATAAAGGGTTGTATCCAATAGTGGCTTTGTACTAGCAGAATGGGACACCCTGCACTTTGGGGGACCCTCCAAAACAGCTTGCAGTATGGCTGGATGAGCTGTGGCAGGATTGGGATCTCCCGGCTTCCACTACTGCAAAGCCACCCATGGATATAGTACATGCAGCTTCTGTAGATTTACTCAGAATGTTTTTTAAATTCTCACTTGCATATTGATTCTTCTCATGGAAATGACCTTTTACTGATTGAAACTTGCTCCATGCCCAGGAACTTGGGAATCTCCCTTGTACAGAGTTGGGTCATTGGTTCATCTTGCTCAGTATCATCAACACTGACTAGCAGAAGCTCTCTAGGTTTCTCAGCCCGACCTGAAAATGCTGGAAACTGAACCTGTGTCTTCAGCATACACAGCAGATCCTGTACTGCTAATAGCCAGATGCTTTCCATTAACCTTTGGAGAAAGCTTTTTTACTGTTCTTGAACTCTCTTTTGGTGCAGTACCTTGGTAGATTGTGGTACAGTGGTACCTCGGGTTACATACTCTTCAGGTTACAGACTCCGCTAACCCAGAAATAGTACCTCGGGTTAAGAACTTTGCTTCAGGATGAGAACAGAAATTGTGCTCCGGCGGCGCAGCAGCAGGAGGCCCCATTAGCTAAAGTAGTGCTTCAGATTAAGAACAGACCTCCAGGACGAATTAAATACTTAACCTGAGGTACCACTGTATAGAACTGTCAAAGCTGCACTCCAAATCTTTTGTGAATTTGAATAACCTGTTCTAAACTTTTAAGGCCCAGCAGTTAGGATTGAAAAGGCAGACCCCAGCCTACAAGATCAGCCTGTACATTTTGAAAGCCAAATTTGTCTTGTTCAGTGTCTAACTCCTATCCTTCACTACTGACCTTACACCTTCCTGTCTCTTGTCTCTTTCTTCCTTTGCTTCAGAGGAGTCCCAAGAAGGTGAGAATATCAGTGGGGACTGACTTTAACACCCAGACTGCTTTCCCCTTCCCCCTGCTCTCTGCCAACTGCTTTTCTAACAACTCGCTTCCATGTTTTAGGTGTGTTCCAAATTCTTTGAAGTTGTTAGACGTCGAGTGATTCGCCGTGCTCTTACCTCAGCACAACGGCAGCGGCTCTCATCCAACAATAACAAGAAGAAAAATTAGCCAGTATTTTTACCCTTTTTCTTTTCTTTTCCTTTCCTTTCTGAAGCATTCACACTTAACTCGTATAGACAGTAAGCAGGACCATCTGGCCCACTTTACATAAATGCTATAGACATACCAGGTTGAAGATGCATTATAGGGTATGAAATTGCACCTGACGTTCTAGGAATTGTAAAGTGATTTGGATTCAGTCAAATACTACCTAGGAGGAAACCACTTAATGCTCTGGAAATTATTAACCATATGCTGGTAGCCAAACTCATCTTTTTTTCCTTTTTGTATTATACTTTGGGATGCATTTCATACATGAATTTAATTTTTGTTCTGTCTAATTTCTTTTTTTATGTTTCAGCGGGTTTGGGGTTTTGAGTTACGTTTATTTATTTTTGTACATTTCTCATGCTGCAGGTGATAAAACCTCTTGGTGATAATTTGATTGAGGACACTATGAGACAATCGGTTACAAACTCTCTCAAAGCAGGCCTGACTGAACAGATGTCTCAGCATGCCAGATTAAAGACAGATTGACCATTCATCTCCTTTCATCTGCCTGCCCATCCTAGACTTGCTTGCTGTACAATGAGAACTCAATAAACCAAAGTTTACATTGACTCTAGAGAAGTAGATTATTCTGACTGGCTTCTCAATTTGCTGCCGTCACGTTGGGGGAGGGTGCGGGTGCAGGGTAAGAAGTTTTGATGGCTTTTAAGGCGTTCTCCTCTTTTTTGCTTCTGAGACACAGCCCCAATGCCACAGAGAACAGGAAAGGGAGGTATCTGCTTCAACACTAGTGTACCCAGGGGGAGGTGGTGTGGGCTCTGTCTTGCAGAAACATATCCACTGTAAAAGGGTTTTTCAGGGAAGTAATTTATCGAGCCTATACAAGGAAATCTTTTAACAGAATGTATGTAGCCACAAAATATCCCATCAAATATTTTAACTTTGTGAACACTTGTAAACCGTTAACATGATGAATCCAGCTGACTTATCAGCGGTCGCAGTCAGCTGTGGAGTCATGTTTGAGCCACTACATTTAGCTACTCCTTGCTTTTCTGCCTTTTCTACCAGTATTACCCAAATGCATGTGTATTATCTCCACAGAAATTACATTTAGAGGTAACAATTGTAACAAAGGAAGCTATCTTCAAGTGTACATTGTCTTGCCTTTTAAACTTTGGAGACCTTGTCCTACAGGATACGCGTATTGAGAAACGAGAGCAGATTTTCTCTGCAGTTTTAGCCTTCATGTATATATAATGCCATTAATACGACTCGCGGGGGAGAAAATCCATCCAAAAACAAAAACCGTTGCCTACAGCTACAAAGCAATGAGTTAGGATTGTCTGTACAGTGTGTCTAGTTATTTTTTAAGAAACCACAGGGCATGTAAAAAATATAAATATATAAATACAATTTTGTATCAAAGTTTTGTAGTTTATGGCAAAACCTGGTTCTGTGATAGGCAAAGTATGGTCCCTGTAAAGGAATGTTTGTGGCTCATGTAAATGTGTGAATGCATCAACACAATTTGGAGTTTTTTGATATATTTGTGATATTTACTGCCTTGAGCACTGCAATCTCACCCCCATGGGAAATCAGTGGGAATGTTTGTTGTGAAACTTTGTCCTCAGTTGCATTTTAAAGTTATTTCCTGTAATTTATTTTCCGGTACATTATTAAAATCAATTGTGTATATATGAAATTAAACTCATGATTTTTATTTAGAAATGTTGATGTAACTTTACTGTATCAACTATATAGCATCTCTTGATGTGCTGGCCAGCAATGGTTATTTGTAAGCATAAGAGACTAACTTTTACAAAATGGTGTTCAGTTCTCTGTGCAACTTAAGTGCCAGTCAAAGTTCATGACACGGCAAAGAGCCCAACAGCGTTTGACCCAGCAGGTGCTGCTACTAAAGAAGAGGAGGGGAGGCGGCTATTTTTCACAACTCAGCCTTCAGCTGCCCCATACTGCTTTCCACCTTGTTCTGCAAGGTGTCTCCAACTCTCTGGAACAAATTTTAAAGAGGTATTGCAATGGGGAGGAAGAATCAGCAAAAGTCAGCTATCAGCAGAGGTATGTGCTGGATCAAAAGCTGTCCAACTGGATTCAACCCTCAGATGTTTAAATACAGTAAGCATTCTGTATAGGAACATCGAGGGAGACAGGGCTGCTAACTTTCATGTAATTCACCTTGGAGAGGAGCTCAACCATTATTGTGGTCCACACTTCAAATGAAGACCACTTTAACAATGATACTCAAGTTGGTCACTAAAAGGCTAGAAACAGCATTCAACCATTTAAAAAGCACTACAGAATGAAAGTCCACATGCAAATGCTGCCTAACTAGATAGTTGATACATTACAGTCACTTTAAGCTAACTCAGAGTGTACCTGTATTGCTCTAGCAAAGCAGTGAATCTTAACATACCTCTGCATCTGACGTAAAATATGGTGTGGTAAAATCTCTTATCAGTACTTGCAATACACACAAATTGTAAGTTACCACTTCCCTGCTATAAATACATAAATAAGATTTTAGAACAGTGAAAAAAGCATGAAAAATGTCTACAGTGCGTTCACTTGCACTGCACCTTTAATTAGAAAATATATAAAATATCATCATCAGAAACTTCATTTAAATTGACCTCTTCACTTGCTAATTAAAAATTGTTTGACCCTGTCATGAGAGGCATGACACCAGAACAACTTGTTCTAAAGCACCAGTTGCCATTCAGCTGACAAGGAATTTATATGAAAACTTCATTGTTTTAATCAGAAAAAAAGATAGTAGCAGGCAGGATGACAATGAACACCTTATTTACAGAGATGCTACTTTTACAGCTTCCATCAAGAAAATTAAAAAGACAGTTTTCTACATTTAGGGTATTCCCACAATGACAATGTTTTTTTAAAAAAATATCACCACAAACTTGTAGCTGCTTCCAATATGCTTTTCACCAACTCTGATCTTTCAGAACCATATTCAGAAGTACAGGCCTAATTGAATCAGATGTACATATAGCTATTTTAGAGTTACAACAATATGGTCTTAAGATAAGAAGCAGTGAACAGCAGCCGGTGCTGTAACAAATCACAGCTAAAAGTCTTCAGTCCATCCTGTTCCTTCAAATAAGGTCAGCAACTAGATTAAAGAAAGAGATAACATAATGAAGGCATGATAATGAGCCAAATGCAAACAGTATTTATCACAATACTTGTGCAGTCTGCTTCAGGGTCAAGCCAAACATTTATCCCTTTGGCATATGGCTTACAACTTTATGTGCATGAACAAAGAGATGAAATTATGCTTAGGGACCAGCTGGAGAGACGCGATTGCAATACACAGAAGGCTGGGAAGACAGTCTGGCACAGTGGATAGTGTCCAACACGGAGGAGCACAGAGCCCTGGATTCCTAATATCCACCACATATTCCATTATCAAGTATATGGCTAAGAAAATGCAACTAACTTTGATAGGGAATGCATGTTGACAGAGCTGTTGGAAGCTTATCTGAACTCTCAGGGTTCTGTTTTTATTTCCTTGCTATACTGTATGGCAGCAGTAACATTTGCACAGGCTTGTTTAGCATTAATATTTGTGCATAAGTCCATAGCATCATCTCTCATCTATCAACAGGATTCCAGCTGGGACAACAGGTCCAATTTAAACTGTCTATACTGTACAGCAGAAATACAATTATGGAGCCTGTTCATCACTGAGCTGGCATGCTGCGTGTGATGGAAGGCCTATCTTCCTTCTCTTCAGCAATCTTGAAATCACAAAACTTCTGTTTGATTTGTGAACAGCTATTTATTTCATACATGCAATGTAACCAGTCAATCCAAAGAAGATAATGGCTATCTGCCTGAGTAGGACCAGGTTAGGCAAAGAATCAGATACTCACCATTCATGGGCATTTCATCAATCTGAGTGGAATAGTACTGCTCAATGTCTCGCAGAATACGGATGTCGTCGTTCTTTACAAAGTTGATGGCGACACCTTTCCGGCCGTAGCGGCCTGATCTACCAATCCTGGTGGGGCAAGAGTGGGACTCAGAATCAGTGAAATTAAATAAGCAATCGCACAAATCAGAATTTTCCTATACTGTTTATTTTTTTACATTTGTTTACATTTATCTTGCTGAGGGCAACCAAAGGCAACTTCAAGCAACCAAAAAACTAATGATGGACATGTGCCATATATTCTAGACAATTCATCTTACAAGTTTTTTAAAAGACACATCTTTCATGTTAAATGTAAGTTTTGTGAAGGACTTAAAAAAGCAGGAGCATTTTCTTTGTTAAACACCATATTCTGAAATCTTCCATCATTTTTTCTGGAAGAAATCTTAAGTGTCCTCCCAAAACATCTGAGTATCTCCCTTTTCACTTGCTCCCCCATTTTTAGACAGCTGGAGAGGGAAAGCTGCTCCCCCAAAACCTTTTTCAAAGCTTCCCATTGCAAAATAAGAGTTTAATATACGTGCACACTTACCTGTGTATATACAATTCTCTGTTGTTTGGCAAGTCATAGTTAATAATCAGGGACACCTGAGGAACATCCAAACCTCTGGCCCAAACATCTGTAGAAATAAGAACTCGGCTGTATAAAGAAAAAGAAAAAAGCAGTTATTGAATTGCAGAGACCCTCATAAATTACACTTGTTCCTTTGTCTGCAAAAATTACTGCAAAAGATCCAAGTAGAAAGGAAAATGTCTTCACAGACTTGTGTTTTCTGCAAATATGCAAAGCGTTGTCCATGATTTTATAATGGCATGCATGCAATTTTCAGGATGAAATTTCATTTCAAAGTTCTATGCAGCTACTTCACAAGACTTGTTCAGCTGTGCATTCATTCTATCTGCATTCTTCTGCTAGGATAACCCTGTTCTTTTTGCCTTTTGCAAAGCAAGGACAAAGGGTACTGGCCAACTTAAAACACACACACAACCTTGGTAAAAGTCTCTGGGGAAAGGTGAAACGTGAATGGATTTAATAATTATATATATACTTCTGTGTCCATGGGAAATAGCTTGGGATCTTGTTCTGCCCAATTCTGGGTCCTGCTCTGCCCACTGTTGGGGGGGGGGGCCCTAACACTACCCAGTAGGATAACGTGGCTCTCTTTCCAGAAATGTTCCCCCATCCCTGCTATATTCAAAAATTACTGCCATACCTTGCCCCAGATCTGAATTCTTTCATGATGGACTCCCTTTCCTTCTGGGGCATGTCACCATGCATGGATGAAACAGTGAAGTTTGCTTCTCTCATCTTCTCAGTCAGCCAGTCAACCTGAGCCAGGGAGCAGTCAGTTAATTTTTAAATTTGGCAGGAGTAATCCTCCCAAAAAAGTTAGTTTTAGTTCTGCCCAACTGTCAGCGCCAACATGAATCATGACTTGACTAAATCAGGCATTGTTTGTTGCTGACGTACCTTTCTCTTGGTGTTACAGAAGATGACAGCCTGTGTGATGGTGAGTGTGTCATACAGGTCACACAATGTATCGAACTTCCATTCTTCCCTCTCCACCGCCACAAAGAACTGTTTGATCCCTTCTAGCGTCAACTCATCACTGGATTGAGACAGGAGGGGGTTGAAATTTTGAGCTGATTGACTTTAAATTGTTAAAGACATTACATTTATAAAACTGAACATTTATCACTGCAGTGTTATTCTCTAGAACTGCCCATTCAAGTCTACAGGAATGCCTATAGTTAAATTGCCAGATGGTAATATAGTGCAAATCTGTCCAATTTTAAAACTCAGTAGTTGATTCTGCAATTAACAAGGCAAAGAGAAGTGACACAATGTGGTGGATAAGAGCTGGAAAGTCCCCACCTGAGCCACAAACCTATTAAGTGGCCTTAGGGTAGTCAATAACCTCTCAGCCTCTGTTTGCACCTTCCCATTTGTAATATGGGGATAACAATGACATGCCTTACAGCGTGCTTTTTGAATATGCAGGCAAAGTGCTATACAAATGCTAAGTACAATGTTTACAAAACACTTTTGTATCTGCCTCAAGAAAATCCAATGGGGCCAAAATCCCAGTTTTCATACCCTCCAGAAGAATTTAGACAGCAGGACAAGGATCAGGAAGGAAACAATCAAACGCATTCAGAGAAAATACTTCAGATATTTAACACTGTCACTGTCATCAGATTCAGAACTACTAATATAAGAGGAAGCACCAACGTGAGCTAAACTCAAACTCACTCACTCACCGCTTGACCAGAATGCGGATGGGGTCAGTCATGAATTTGTTGGTCATCTCCAATATCTCATGTGGCAAGGTGGCACTGATCAGAACCACCTGTGTTGCTGGAGGAAGGTATCTGTACACATCATAAATTTGCTCTTTAAAACCTAGATGAACCAACCAAACAAGAGAGGGTACATTTGAGAACCTTATTGTATCTTGGTGCACATTTATTACAACCAAAGCCACTCCAAATTTGTTTCCTCCATGCCCGATCGCTATGGTCCATGTGTTGGCAACCTCTAGGCTGGATTACAACGCACTCTATTGGGCTTGGTCTGGAAGCTCCAGCTGGTGCAGAATGGACTGGCTGCCCATTTACTACCAAACAAGGTTTAAGGTCTCTGTATTCCTTTACAAAGCCTCAGGCAACTTAAGCCCAGAGTACCCCAGAAACTGCTTGGGTAAGGAGTATTGCTGGCTGTCTGCTGAAATGGTGAGGCTCATTTGACATAGGTAAAGGTAAAAAGGTAAAGGACCCCTGGACGATTAAGTCCAGTCAAAGGTGACTATGGGATTGCAGCGCTCATCTCGCTTTCAGGCCGAGGGAGCCAGCACTTGTCCACAGGACATGTGGGTCATGTGGCCAGCATGACTAAACCGTTTCTGGCGCAATGGAACACTGTGACAGAAGCCAGAGTGCACGGAAATGCTGTTTTATCTTCCTGCCACAGCAGTACCTATTTATCTGCTTGCACTGCCATGCTTTTGAACTGCTAGGTTGGCAGGAGCATTTAGTCATTTTATATTGCCCAGGACAACCCAAAGTGACTTGCAATCAAACAAAATACAAGCTAGCAGTTCTGCAAGCTGTTAATGAATGAAGCACTGGCAATCGTAGAACTGAAGAGTTGGAAAAAGACCACGAGGATCATCTAGTCCAATCCTCTGCAATGCAAACATCTTTTGCCCGACATGGAGCTCAAACTCACCTTTCATCACTTTATCCCTTCAATCTAAAAAGGTAAGGTGCACTCACACTTGTTTTAATGTTATGGCATAAAGCTTCAGTGTGTGGGGGGCTATAGCTGCAGATGACATTTGGCCATAGATTTTTCCTGCCTACTCCCCAAATAATTATTTGGTGCCTTGCTGATAATTAACAAGTACACTGGTACCTCGGTTTATAAACTTAATCCGTTCCAGAAGTCCATTCTTAAACCAAAGCCGTTCTTAAATCAAGGCGCACTTTCCCTAATGAGTCCTCCCGCCACCGGTGCCTTCCACTGTTTTGTTTCTGTTCATAGACCGAGGTAAAAATCGCTAACTGGAACACCACTTCCGGTTTTGCGGAGTTTTTATACCGAATACCGTATTTTTCGCTCTATAGGATGCACTGGCCCATAGGACGCACCTCGTGGGGTTTTTTTGGGGGGGGGGAATGAATAAAAAAAATATTATTCCCCCCCCCCCAGCCACGGGGCTGGGGCAGGGGAAGCCCAAGCTTCCCCCAACCCCAGCCCCCATAACAGGCTGCCGCCCTCAAGCCTTGTGAGCCCGCGGGAACTCCCCCCCTGATGCCACCTGGAAGGAGTTTCCAAGTATTTGTATGACAGAAAAACACACATTGCTCCGACATTTTAGGCAAACTTGTTTTGGATTTTTATAGGAAAAAACCCATGACTTGCATCCACAACAAAAGTTCAGGACACTGGGGTTAAAATAATTCTTTACCTTTATTGAGCATCTCATCAGCTTCATCCAAAACCAACATTTTGATGGCACGAGTTCTTAGACTTCTGCGACGGATCATATCTGAAAGATTTCAGGTTTGCGTCAAGAAACAGGGATCTAGCAGAGATGCTGAGAGTCACTTCTTATTCTGCAAACTGATGGCTCAGAGGAGCAAAGGGAGTCTGATCTCAATTGGGATTATGACAGCAGTGGTATACTTACCAAGCACACAAAAAATCTGATTATACAAAAGTTACAAAGCAACAGCACTACTTAACCTAATTTTCTGTAGTTGCATTTCTGTTTATATGGTGCTTTCATAGATTGTTTAAAACTAAGACAAAGTGCAGAATAAGGGAGGAATGGGGAGGACAGGGTAAGAGAACCACAGCTGTAGTTCCACACCTGGAGCACAGAACCGAGGACTGAAAAGTATCTTGAACATAAAGCTTACAAGCATCTACTCAACACATTAAGGCAAATTCTTTGGTTTTCCTTAATAAAATTAATCTTCTCACCAAATACACGCCCCGGTGTGCCAGCAACAACATGCTGTCCGTAATCCAGCTTCCTGATGTCTTCACCAACGTTGGTCCCACCAATACAAGCATGACACTGGACATTCATGTAGTCACCAAGAGCAAGAAGCCCCTGCAGGAGCAAGCACACAAACAGCTTATATTCAAGGGTACTACACAACCCAAACAGTAACTGAACCAGGGACCCTGGCAAGAGCCATGACATCTCCTGCGAATGCATGTGTCAGAGACTGAAGAGGCGCATTCTCCTGTATGTAAATACTATTTCATTTTCTAAGTCAAGAGTGTTTGACTTCTTTTGTCTTGTTGCTGCAGCCATTTCTACAGCTGTTCGATAGATTCAAAAGTGCTAAATGGTGCAATGCATTCTATATACATCACACTGCTATTCTATTCTTTTCTTCTATCATACAACTCCAGGCGGCATGCAAAGGGCTCCCTGGCAGTCTTTCATCCAAGCACTGACCCAATTCAAACTTGCTTAGCATTTGGAAGGTTGCTGCAATCCCGTGTTCTCAAACCCTGCCTGAGACTTGCTGCTAATTACAAGAAGCTACTGTAGGCAACGGGACGCGGGTGGCGCTGTGGGTTAAACCACGGAGCCTAGGACTTGCCGATCGGAAGGTCGGCAGTTCGAATCCCCGCGACGGGGTGAGTTCCCGTTGTTCGGTCCCAGCTCCTGTCAACCTAGCAGTTCGAAAGCACCTCAAAGTGCAAGTAGATAAATAGGGACCGCTCTCTGGCGGGAAGGTAAACGGCGTTTCCGTGTGCTGCTCTGGTTCGCCAGAAGCGGCTCAGTCACGCTGGCCATGTGACCCGGAAGCTGTCTGCGGACAAGCGCCAGCTCCTGGCCTATAGAGCGAGATGAGTGTGCAATCCCAGAGTCGGTCACGACTGGACCTGATGGTCAGGGGTACCTTTACCTTTACTGTAGGCAAATTATGGGCTTTCAGAATTTAAATCAGGAAAGACCACTGGGATTGTGCTAAGTGTAAGGGCGCTTGTATGCAGCACCATTCTCTTTAGGCAGTTGCAGAAACATTTGCAGCCACTCTAGAAGCATCCACAGGGCACCGAGGCTTCAATATAATGCTGCACCCACCTGAGATAACTGAGCGGCTTGTAGTGGAAGGAGAACAGAGCTTGTCACAGGGCTTAGAGATGCTGCAGCATTCCATTTTCATAAGTTACAATCTTGTATAAGATTTGCTTACCTTCTGAATCTGTACTGCCAATTCTCTGGTAGGTGCCAATATCAACGCTTGCGTTTCACGAACCTGATTGAAATGAAACAGTTTAAGTGTTGCAGCCTTCATTCCTTCTAAAAAGTTATTTGAAGTGTTCACATATCAACTTATGATCTCTCTTAATGAGACAAAGCATGTATAGAGTATTTGGGATGGAATCCAATGTTCAAAAAATGGAATTAATCTGGAACGCTGTCCTTGGTCAATGTTAAGACAATGAGATTATATACTATAACTAGTCAGAACACTATTTGCATCTTCAAAAGTAAGTGTTGAGTATTTGTGTTCCAAAGGTACCTGGATGTCCAGACACTGTAGAACGGAGATGGAAAACGTTGCTGTTTTGCCTGTTCCAGACTGTGATCTAGAAAGAATAGTATTTTTAATAGCTGTGTCTGAAAACATAAGCAATAAATATCACCATATACAATATTAACCTTGTTGAGTACTATCAAAATAGTTTTGACAGATTATCCATTAATGAAACCAGATATGCAAATCTACCTGAGACCAGCCTCCAAATAAAATTTAAGACTAATATATGTACTGTGCTAATCAATTCTAAATGGAACAAACTTTGTCTACTGGGATTATCTGCATTACAGCTTATTTAACCTAAGATAAAAGTGGTTTACAATAGATAAAGCTAATGCTAGAACTTACATGCAAAATAAGTGAGAATTCCCCTGAACACCTATATTGTAATTTTAGACAGTTATAGGTATATGGTCACAATGAGATCAATGTGGGAGGTCACCTACAGCTACCTATGAATGCCATCTATGATAAAATTACCAGATTGTTTTAATTGAATCCAGGGACACTTTTCAACTTCAATGGATTTTGTATGGGGACTGATTTGTAAATCTGGGGACTGTCCCCGGGAAATGGGGATGTCTGGTAACCTTAATCTATGAAAAACTATACCTACAGGTAAGAAGTATAGCTGGATGGGATTGTGCCAGAGAGTAAAAGACACCAAGTAAAGGCATCTCTTTCTAAATGGTTCATGGAGACAGCAGTTCTACACATGCTTACTAGTGAGCGAGTCCCAATGAACCCAATGGGATTTAGTTTTGAGTAAACACGCCATAAATTGCCCTCTTGGAGTTACTCTAGTCCTGTGCATTCAAAAGCATCGTTCCTTACAATTAAAGAACATGGAAAGAGCTGAGTAAAGCATGAAGCTGGTGAGTTGGGGGGGCCTGTTGGGGCAGGGCTTGTGTGGATGAGGTGGAGGACCAACACGCACACACTGCAATCCTGTGAGGCAGACCTTGACTCCCTTTAGAGTGGGGAGTTTTAAGTGGATTGCTATTACTTTTTAAATAAATAAATAAATAGGAACCCATTTTTTTATTGCAAGTTTCTAAGCGGAGGTTGAATTACCTTCTGTCAAGGATGCTTTACCTATGATTCTTGCATTGCGGGGGGGTTGAACTAGATCACCCTTGGAGTCCCTTCCAACTCTTATTATTCAATAAACTATTTGCATTCTTAGTCTGTCAATATCCCAAAGTCGTGTGTGTGTGTGTGTGTGTGTGTGTGTGTGTGTGTGTAATTTCACTTACTGTGCAATCACATCTCTTCCTTTAATGATCTGTTTGATAGCTCTCTGCTGGATAGCTGAAGGCTTCTCAAAACCTACAAAATTCATTTGTAAAGGTTAGATTCCCCTTCCAATTACACGATGTAACTTAAAAACATTGGCCAGAGCAATACTGTAATAAAACCAACATTTAGAAACCAAAGCACTGAAATCTATAGCTGTTGGCACTCAATTTTAAAGAGTAATAGGAGCTAGGGAGGAAAAAGTGACAGTCAGGTGCCAACATTTATTATTTGGGAATGAAAGTGGCCAACGACAATCTGCAAACTTTGCACGTCTCTAAATTCACAAAGTAAAAATTCAATGAGGGACGCAGCTACAAATGACCAAGAAGGGGAAGTTTGGTTTGATGTCTCCGTAAATAACAAAGGGTTGTATCAAACTATCATATTCAGAGTACACCCACTGAAGTCAGCAGACTTAAATAATGACTAACTTAAGTCCACTGATTTCAACTGGTTTACTCTTGAGTATGGTTTAAATCTGATACAAGCTTTTGCATTTATGGGAGAAAAGAGGAAGAAACAAATCCAGGGTAGCTAACATGGTACCTTCCAGGTGTTGTTAGACTAGAAGTCCCATCACCCCGTTGTAGTTGGGGCAGATCAGAGCTCAAGTCCAAGCAGCATCACTGCTTTATATACAGTGGTACCCCGCAAGACGAATGCCTCGCAAGACGGAAAACCCGCAAGACGAAAGGGTTTTCTGTTTTGGAGGCGCTTCGCAAGACGAATTTCCCTATGGGCTTGCATCGCAAGACGAAAGCCCATAGGGAAATGCTGGCGGTCGGGAGCAAAGACTTTCGCCCACAGCCGGCCTTCAGTCTTTGCTCCCCCCCGCCTGCCTCCCCCCCGCCTGCCCCGGGCGATCTTAAAATGCTGGCGGGCGGGAGCGAAGCGTTCGCTGCCGACCCCCAGCATTTTAAAATCTCCCCGTGTCCTGGGAAGATTTTAAAATGCTGGGGGTCGGGAGCGAAGCGCTGCCGACCCCCAGCATTTTAAAACCTCCCCGGGACACGGGGAGATTTTAAAATGCTGGGGGTCGGCAGCGCTTCGCTCCCGACCCCCAGCATTTTAAAACGCTGTTCTGAAGTGGGGCGGGGGGGCGGGGACACCTGCCCCCGCCGCCCCACTTCGGAAAGCTGTTCCGAAGTGGGTCGGGGGGGCGGGGACACCTGGCCCCGCCGCCCCACTTCGGAACGCTGTTCCGAAGTGGGTCGGGGGGGCGGGGACACCCGGCCCCGCCGCCCCACTTCGGAAAGCTGTTCCGAAGTGGGTCGGGGGCGGGGACACCTGGCCCCGCCGCCCCACTTCGGAAAGCTGTTCCGAAGTGGGTCGGGGGGGCGGGGACACCTGGCCCCGCCGCCCCACTTCGGAAAGCTGTTCCGAAGTGGGTCGGGTGGCGGGGACACCTGGCCCCGCCGCCCCACTTCGGAAAGCTGTTCCGAAGTGGGGAGGGGGGGCGGGGACACCTGGCCCCGCCGCCCCACTTCGGAAAGCTGTTCCGAAGTGGGGAGGGGGGGCGGGGACACCTGGCCCCGCCGCCCCACTTCGGAAAACTGTTCCGAAGTGGGGAGGGGGGGCGGGGACGCCTGCCCCAGCCGCCCCACTTCGGAAAGCTGTTCCGAAGTGGGGCGGGGGGGCGGGGACGCCTGCCCCATCCGCCCCACTTCGGAAAGCGGTTCCGAAGTGGGGCGGGGGGCGGGAACACCTTCTGAAGGCGGGCAGGGGGCGAAAGTCTTTGTCCCCCCTGCCTGCCTTCCCAGGGGCTTTTAAATCGCCCCGGACAGCGGAGAAGTCCTCCGCTGTCCGGGGCGATTTTAAAATGCCGCCCGCCAGCATTTTAAGATAGCCCCGCACAGCGGAGAAGTCCTCCGCTGTCCCAGGGTTTTTTAAAATGCTGGGGGTGGGAAGAAAAGCCCTTGTCCCCCCCGCCCCAGCCTTCAGACCTGGCCTGAAGGTGGTTTCCCTAGGAACGCATTAATTGATTTTCAATGCATTCCTATGGGAAACCGTGCATCGCAAGACGAAAAAACCGCAAGACGAAGAGAATTGCGGAACGAATTAATTTCGTCTTGCAAGGCACCACTGTACTTGAAGTCAGATTTATTTCAGAACAAATCCTATCTTGGGCACACTTTCCAACAGCAATTCTCATCACAACCCTCTTCACCTTTTCCTTTTGTATTGTGCCGTGTAGACTTTGATACACCAACACAAAGGAGAGACACCCCCCCCAAAAAAAATACACAAAAACCAGTGCGCCCGTTAAAACTGATGTAGCTGATGTTTTGGAATGCAGTAGCAATACAATACATACTAAAAGTTTATTTAGGCACTGCTACAGGTGCTACATAATAGCCATTCCGCATTTGTATGAACTTGATCATTGAGTGTGGCGGCGCTTACACCTTGGAACTCCCTGCAGATTGATATTAAGCAGGAGACTTCGCTGCTTCGAGGAATTCACTTTGTTTTTACTATCAAGCGGCGTATAAATTTCATGGAAGTAAAACAAATAACCCAATGAAAAAACACGTGGGGACGAATTACAATGGTACTACATTTAAACGGCCTTGGTCCTGTATACCTGAAGGAGCGTCTCCACCCCCATCGTTCAGCCTGGACACTGAGATCCAGCACCGAGGGCCTTCTGGCGGTTCCCTCATTGTGAGAAGTGAGGCTACAGGGAACCAGACAGAGGGCCTTCTCGGTGGTGGCGCCCACCCTGAGGAATGCCCTCCCACCAAATGTCAAAGAGAACAACTACTACCAAACTTCAGATGTGAAGGAAATAAGCAGCTATCTTTTCTTTAAAAGACATCTGAAGGCAGCCCAGTTTAGGGAAGTTTTTAGTATTTAATGCTGTACTGTTTTTAACATTTGATTGGGAGCCGCCCCGAGTGGCTGGGGAAACTCAGCCAGATGGGCGGGGTATAAATAATAATAATAATAATGATAATAATAATAATTAAAATAAAAAAATTCCTTCCAGTAGCACCTTAAAGACCAACTAAGTTAGTTCTTGGTATGAGCTATCGTGTGCATGCACACTTCTTCAGATACACTGAAAACCAGGTCTCTCCATGGTTTTAAGTTTGGTAATGAGTTGCAATTCAGCAGCTTCTCTTTCCAGTCTATTTCTGAAATTCCTTTAGAAATAGACTGGAAAGAGAAGCTGCTGAATTGCAACTCATTACCAAACTTAAAACCATGGAGAGACCTGGTTTGAACAAAGACATTGGATTCTTATCCCATTATACATGACTAAGCCATTTCTCACCTTCTCACCCCTGGCCTTTTCCTGTAAGACCTATTGCAGTCGTTAAGAGTCGTCAACAGGCTCATCTCAGCTATCTGCCAATCTCCCATTCCCACCACCCTTCTGAGTAATACCCCTCCCCACCTTCTCACTATATAGAAGGATCTGGCAACTTCTGTTTCAGTGTATCTGAAGAAGTGTGCATGCACACGAAAGCTCATACCAAGAACTAACTTAGTTGGTCTTTGACGTGCTACTGGAAGGAATTTTTTTATTTTGACTATGGCAGACCAACACGGCTACCTATCTGTAATAATAATTAAAAAATCTTATATAGTATTCCTTTGAATTGTTTTCGAATCTTAACGCCGTTATTTAAATCTCACACCGGCGCCTACCTGGGCAAAGGAGGATACATAAAAAGCACCGAACGCAAGTAAGAATAACGGCCGAAACCGTCCCGGGGGGGGGGGCGGAGAGCTGCTTCCCTTCCCTTCCCTCCCTTCCGCCCGCCCTACTTCCGCGGAGAGGGCCGCGCGGCCAGCCCCCCCCTCCCGCCCCGCCGGCTCGGCGCGCGCACCGTAGGCGTAGATGCCGCGCAGGAGGTCCTCGCGGAGGCCCATGGTGTCGAAGGTGGGGGTGACGTCCACCTCCTCGCTGGTCTCGAACTCCACTTTGGTCATGTCCTCCTCCTTCAGCAGCCGCTTTCGGGCCGAGCCCGCCGAACCTCCCGTAGGCCCCGACATCCCGCCCGCCTGTCACCCGCTCGAGGCTTCTTCTTCTTCTAGCCCTTCCGAACCCCGACCGACGCCGCCGCCGCAGGAGACCTTCTTCTACCGAACCGGCCTCGACCGAGGAGATGCCCGCACGACGCGCCGGAAGAGCGAAGGCCTTAACGCAACACGCACCCCGCGCGAGACCGCCGGGGATTTGCGCGTGCGCCCGTTCCCGACGCGCTCAAATGGACGTGAGCACGCTCGACGCTCGTTCAAAATCCTGCGCCCGGGCGGCGTTGCGTCACTCCCATAGAGATAGGAACTTAGAGGTGCCACGGATATTTCTTAGAGTGAAACAGCCTTTCTTTAACTTGGGCCCCTAGATGTTAGAATTGTAGAGTTGGAAGGGACCATGAGGTTCATCGTCCAGCTCTGAAAGGTTCAGGATTTATTTATTTTTGTTTATTTATTTGTTTATATTTGTTTATTTTCGACCTCTGAGTTTCAGGATTTTTTTTGCCCAGTGTAGATTTCAGAGATTAAGAGGCTCGTGTTTTACAGGCTGAGTTCTCCCACCTAGTGACCTTTGTTGGACTACAACTCCCACATCCCTGACCGCTGGTCCTACTAGCTAGGGATGATGGGAGTTGTAGTCCAACAACATCTGGGGACCCAAGAAGAAATCTCCATAGAAATCAAGAAGGAAACTCATTTTGGATTTTAGCCTAGGTCTAATTATGTGTGTCTTGAGTGTTTTAGACTGAACCCAGTTTCATTTTCTTTAAATAATTTCTAAATGCATGTCTGTCTTTCACATTTTTGTGTTCTGCTTTACATTTCTGGGGTGGAACCGTTAAATGGTTTACCACATGGCTTAAAACATCACATACAACATTACAAGTTAAAATAAAAAAATGTAATGAAGTTACATATGTAAACCAGCATCATAATTAACAATGAAACAAAATGTTGTCGCTTTAAGCATTTTTAAAATACAAAAGTTTCCTCTTTTGCTTTGAGCATGTTGGGGGTGAGGAATGTCAAGCGCGTGTCTATTTGCCATGTTTGAGGCAGGAGTTTTAAATGGGAAAGCAGTGCAGATTGAAGGGTTTGACAAAGTTGCCCAAAGCTTATTTTATAGCCCTGCCACCCATTTCACTGAAAACATCTGCATTCACACCATACATTTAAACCCCACATGCACCCCTGTAAAGAATCCTAGAAACTGTAGTCTACTCACCACAGAGCTACAGTTCCCAGGATTCTTGTGTGTGTGGTGTGAATGTGCTTTGTGCAGTAAGGCTGGGTACATATTATACCTTTAACTGGTTTTAAAGCCAAGAGAACTGTATTTGTTCATTTCGTTAAATATATAATAAATTGATAAATTACAGTTTATCGTTTCAGCTGCAATGTCTCAAATGTGAGATCAGGGGTGGCTTTCTGACACTAGAGAGCACAGCAAATGCAGGAATCTTGCAACTACAGCATCCCTGACAAATGGCTATCGATTCTCTGCTTAAATACCTCCAGTGAAAGTGAGCCCAGGAACTCCTGAGGCAGTCTGTTCCATTGTTAAACAGCTCTTACCATTAGACAGTTTCTTCCTGCAGTGGAGGTCTAGGATTCACTAGGGATTTGTGGCTGAGTGGGTCAACTTCACTGCAGAGACCCGTCTACCTCCCGAGCAGATTAGGCACTGTTGACTTGAACAGGCACCCAGATTGCTTGATGCATCTCCTACGGATGACCATGAACTTGGAGTGTGCACAGCAGTAGAAGACTAGCAAATGTCTGAGCTTATGTGTGTTGTCAGGCTGCTGTGAGTGAGATATAGCCAGAGCTGACTCAGCCATTAGGTGGACTGAAGCAGCTGCCTCAGGCACCAAAAGCCCCCAAAGTGGCAGCTGAATCCTAAGTTCTTCATCCCTACTGCCATTCCTCCTTGCCAGGCAATCAGAATAAAGTTTCCTCAGGTGCCTGATGGTCTGCTCCCAATGCCGCCTCTTTTCCTGAATAAATAGTTTTGTCTAATTTTGAACCAGAAATATTGTGGTGCACTATTCCTGGAATACTGCAATACCCAGTTGATGCAGGGAGCGAATGGAACAAGTTCCTATTCTATCTCCCAGTTCCAAAAATATATTTAATACGAACAGTCCACAAGTAGCAAGCATACCAGATATTGCACTGATAATAATAGATACTGACACTTGATCTTAGTCAATTGGCTGAGAAGCAATGCCAGTTGTTCGGGAAACACATAGGAACTACTTTTCCAATGGATTCTTGGGTACCCAAGAGCAGATAGAGGCTGTAAAGTGCTCTCTGCTGCATTGGAATCAGCAGGTTCACACAATATACTCCAACAACATTTATTATTTCCATTGTCCAACCAAGCAGCCTCTTGACAGACACTTTAACCTCAGCAATTCTCGATTTTCTCAACTGCGTCAATTTCTCAACTGGCTGGCTGGCCCGTTGTGATAGTCTTTGGTGCAGTGTTTGCATAAACCCATCCATTTACTTTTCATGCTCTGTGTAACTGCTAGCTCACTGCATGCCAGTGGAGGTCCCAAGTGTTTCAGTTGGATAGCTTTCTGTTCTTCATATAAAATAATGCAAAAACACAGCTATGTGAACAGAACACTCATGCTTATATTAAAATTTGTGCCCCTTAGTAAAGGGGTGTTTGCAGGAAAAAATGTTACGCATATAACATTGCTATGCTGTAAACGAGTTTTCTGCACATAATAACTGCAGGAGGGGAAAGTATCTGGTTGGTTTTGCATACCCTTTGAAACTTGGCAGAGGCCTGTCCATTAGGGCAAATGCCCCACCAACCTTCATCTGCCCTCAGCTAAATATTTTTATTTTTAAAAAAACATTGACTCTGAATCTGAGTCTGTTTTCTGTCAGACACATTCGTCACACTTGGTCATGCTATATTTGTGACACTCAGAAATGGGGAGCGGGGGAGATGGGGACAGATACCAGTGATTCAGCCTTTATAATGTGGAACGAAGGAAGCACTTCTTAACCATTTAGATGAAAGAAGTTAGGGAGAAGCTTGAGGTTGGTTTGAAGTATGCGGGTTCTACACAACTAAGCATTACACAGAATAGACCAAATGAAATTAATGGCCTCAAATTTCAACAGCTCTACTTTGAGATCACCTTCACACATTTAAAGCACTGTGATACCACTTTTAAGCAGTCATGGCTTTCCCCACAGAGAACTTGTAGTTTGTTCAGGCTGCTGAGAGTTGTTAGGAGACCCCCTATTTTCCTCATAGACTGACAATTCTCAGAGCAGTTTATCGAACAACCCCTCTTCACAGGGAACTCAGAGAATTGCAGCTCTGGGAGGGGGAATATGGCAGGCTTCCTAACTCTCCACACCCTTAACAAACTCCGACTCCCAGAATTCCTTGGGGGAAGCCATGGCTGTTTAAAGTGGTATCATAGTGCTTTTAATGTATGGTGTGAACACAGCTGAATACTGTACAGTGGTACCTTGAGTTACATACGCTTCAGGTTACAGACTCCGCTAACCCAGAAATAGTACCTCAGGTTAAGAACTTTGCTTCAGGATGAGAACAGAAATCATGCTCCGGTGGTGCGGCAGCAGCAGGAGGCCCCATTAGCTAAAGTGGTGCTTCAGGTTAAGAACAGTTTCAGGTTAAGAACGGACCTCCAGAACGAATTAAGTACTTAACCCGAGGTACCACTGTATATACACAGGGCCGTAGCTAGGGGGTGGTGAGGTGGGTCCCCACCAGGGGCACAGGCGATGGGGCGGGCAAAATTGGCTTTAAAATATGTCCATAAATATAAATATTGATTATTGCCTCATAAGAAATGGTTTTAAGTAGAGGGTGAATTGAATGGGTGGAGGGGGGGTTGGAGGAGAGGCGGAAAGAAGAGCTAATTTGTCTGTGATTAGGGGGCCCAATCTGGACGGTTCTGCCAGGGGCACAAGATTACCTAGCTACGGCTCTGTATATACAGCATGTAAAGGTAATGGTAAAGGACGCCTGGATGGTTAAGTCCAGTCAAAGCCGACTATGGGGTTGCGGCGCTCATCTCGCTTCAGGCCGAGGGAGACAGCATTTGTCCACAGACAGATTTCTACCTCATGTGGCCAGCATGACTAAACTGCTTCTGGCGCAATGGGACACCGTGACGGAAGTCAGAGTGCACAGAAACGCTACATAAGGTGTGCATGGGCAAGTAAGTCCTACTGAACTTCAAAAGTCTTGCTCCTTAGCAAAAATGCTTAGCATTTGCTGCAGCTCAGAAAGTCAATTACACTTGCCAGTGTTGAATATAGAGCAGTGCAGGCTGTTCCCGCCCCCCACAGGGCGCCAAGCCGAGGGGGTTCAAAATAACAATACAGTGCTTTTTTATGGGGGTATGCATACCCCTAAAGGTTTTGTGAATCTAAGTTTGGCCTCACTGAGGGGCAGTATTTCAATATGAGTAGGAAAATGAGAGTACCCCTAATCATTCTTTTTAGGGGGGGGAACACTGCCTATATTTATGGGCGCACCTACTGAGTAGACCCATAAGAAAAGCAACTGTACCAGAGCTGGATTTAGGTTTGATGAGGCCTTAAGCCAGGAGTCAGCAAACTTTTTCAGCAGGGGGCCGGTCCACTGTCCCTCAGACCTTGTGGGGGGCTGGACTATATTTTGAAAAAAATTAATGAACAAATTCCTATGCCCCACAAATAACCCAGATATGCATTTTAAATAAAAGCACACATTCTACTCATGTAAAAACACGCTGATTCCCGGACCGTCCGTGAGCTGGATTTAGAAGGCGATTGGGCCGGATCCGATCCCTGAGCCTTAGTTTGCCTACCCATGCTAAGCTACTGAAAGTAATGGGGCCCTTTATATGTCCAGCTGTCCTTTGCCAACAACAAATTGTCAGGTTTTTTGTGTTGAATATATGCTATATGGTAATTTATGGACCTAATAGGTATCTAAAGCCATTTGCACACAACAGGAGCCTACACAATACAAAACACTGTTGCTGTATGTAGGTTTTATTTTCTTTTTAATCTTATATTTTGGAAATGTAAATCCAGGGGTTTTTTCCCCTTTCAATTTTTTGGGGGCCCCGCAAGAGTGTGGGGCCCTAAGCTGTACCCAAATGATTGTGAAAATAATAATAAATATCTGGTGGGGCGCCATAATGCCCAGGTCGCCCCGGCATTTGCTGGCCGGCGGTGGCGTCCACCAGAGCCGCTTCCCCTGTTCTCTGCTTGGCTTCCGCAGCCCTGCAGCCAGGGCACCTGCCGGCTCCTCCAAGCCAGCAGAGGAGGCCAGAAAGCCCATGAAGACACGCTGGAAGTGAGCCCGGCAGCAGGAGGAGAAGAGGGCGAGAGCGGTGCGCTCCGCTCGTCCCCTAGAGGCGCAGCCCTCGCCGAGAGGTCGATCCCCCGCCTGGGAAGAGGAGCGCGCAGGAGAGCCGTTGCGCGCCGCGTCTGCTCCTGAAAGGAATCCGGGGTGGGCGGAGCGGGCTGGGGAGGCTGCAAGGGAAAAATCGCCTGCGAGCCGGAGGCTGCTCGCTTCAGCGTGGACGTCCTCAAGGGAGGAGCATCGGCGGCAGCCTCGGGAGAAAGGGAAGCAGAGCACGCTGGCATTGGCCGAGGGGACACAAAGGGGCCGCGAGCGGCGGAAGGTCGTTTTCTGCAGGGGAGATGCTGCGGACGCGGCGCGGGTGGTAGAAGGGAGAGAAGCGGCCGGAGGAGAGAGGTGGGTACCGCGGAGACGCCCACCGCCCCACCTTTGCTCCTTAGGTTGACTCTGGCTTCTGTGGAGCCCCCCACCCGCCCCTCAAATTATCTTCTCCGCCCTCAAATTATCTTCTGGGACAAGGGAAGCCAGGGAGTTTTGTGAGGGGAGTTGATCCTGGCTCTGCAACTTGGGCGGCAGATTGTCTCCCAGGACCATAGAATTGGAAGGGGACCGAGGGTCGTCTAGTCCAACCCTGCGATGCAGGAATCTCAACTGAAGCATGCATCGCGTGTGTTTACATTTTGTGGAGGGGCGACGGCAAGGATGAACCACCCTGTTCTTATATCTGCGTTTCAACTTCTGTACGAATCTTTCTTGGCGTGGCTGTTCCTCTTTGAGACCAGCTTTTTTGCCGTTGGTCTTTTAAAATCCGAGTTTCCTCACCAGCCAGGGAGGTTGTGCTTCTAAGAGGTTTTCCCCGCCAGCTTTTCTCTGTGGGGTGACCTTTTGTCGATACTCTTTCCACATTTCTTCCCTCCAGCTCTCCAAACTGGCTGGGACCTGCCTTGAAATCCCACTCCTTTCTCATGTACCTGGTGTTTCCTTCCTCACCAAATGTGCCGCTTGTGCTATCATATGAAGAGCCTGGTCCTAGAAGCAACCAAAACTTTATTTTGAAATCTGGTCTCCACACCTTCTCTGTTTTTAAAGAGAAGTAGTTTGCAAGGAACACCAGCTGTTGTTTTGTCTGGTTTTTATAGTATAAATTCCTCCTCTATTATATCTTCTTGTATGGAGGGTGTTTGGGGTGTAGGAGGAATTTGGCCATCCATCTCTTCCATCAAATTTAAGGCAAAATTTCCCAGCTTACCCCCTTTCAGTTCCCTCTCCCCATTCATCAGCTGTGACCTATTTACACTGCAGTTGAAATTTAAACTGGTTTAGGTAGCTGTCCTAACCCTGCTTACCTGGGTGTAAGCTCCATTGAACTCAATATGACTTTCGTAGGAGTAGCAGTGCTGTTAATTTCATTAGTCAGTTGCTTTTTTTAAAAAGGAACTTAAAGTGACATGGTTAGGATTGCTCTGTTAGTCCTAGACAAGTGTAAACTAACAACAGCTAACTATTTGAGCACCCTCTGCCCTCAGGATGTGCTGGGTGGGACAGATGTAGCCCAACACATCTGCAGGGCACCTGGTTGATGAAGGCTCCCTTAGGGCCTATGAGACTTGCTCTGCCCTGTTCCTTATTGTTTTCCCGTGCCCAAAGGAGAAAATATTGTTCTAGGAGTGACCAGAGGACTGTTGGATATCCATATTGAAGGATATGGCCTTTACCTACTTTTTCTAGATGCCCAATCCAAAGTATCAGGGAAAGGATCATCACTCAGTGCCAGAAGATCTGCTCAATTTCAGAAGGCTTCAGATTCAATTTTGAACACCTGTAGGTAGGGCTCAGAGATATTCCCTGCCTGAAACCGAGACAATACTGAGCTGGATGGACCAAGGCTGTAACTCACTATAAGGCAGCATCTTGTGTTTAATTACACTTGTGTCTTGCTGTTCTTCCAAGGAACCCTGAGTGACATTTTAAACTCATGTGTGCCCTTGGGAGTTTTGTCGTATTATTCTGGAAGACGGGTGCTTCTGACAGAACAAATCACCACCATGCATTTCTTACTGTAAAAGCAAAGCTTTGGGGGTTGCAAGAGTTAAAGCGTGCCTCCATCTTCAAATCAGAATAAGGCTGTACCTCAGCTATGAGCAAGGATTTTCAAAGTTTCGTTGCAGCAAGTTTCCACTAGCCAAATGGTTTGTATCTTTCCAAGTGTAAGAAAGACAAACATCAGTTGACCCACGGAGCTCAGCTTTGTCCCAGGCATGAAGCCAAGTCTATTAATGGTGGGTTTTTTGTTTTGAAAAGAAAACCGGCCTGTTGGCAGGCTTCAAGGTTCTCAAAAAAGCATATAATTAAGTAAATATTGAATGGGGGGGAATAAAATGAGCTGTTGTCATCCCAGTTCAGACTTTGCAATTTTAAGGAAAACACTTACAGCACCTTAGGGTGAAGACAATCAAAAGTCTTGTGGTGATGTGTTACAGATTTGTTACGGTATAGGCTTTTCCGCATTGCAGCCCATATATCATCAGATATCTGTGTTATCATTGCTCGTTTAGCAGATAGACATGGTCCTACCTGTCCCATGTGCTCAGCTGGGCCACCAGCTGAGGCACAGCTGATGGGAAAAGGAGAGATTGCCCAGATTATGAAATTCCCTGCCCAATGAGGGCACCCTGTGCCTCATAGTTTTACTGGTGTATTATAGTTTTCAGTGCCAAGTTAAGACGGTTTTTGTATATGAACGCATGTTGGTGTTTACAGCACACTCCTAACTATGTCAACTTAGAAGTCCTCTTGAATTCAGTGGGGCTTACTTCCGAGTAAATGAGGTTAGGATTTTAGTGCATCTCTGTTTGTGCATGTATTCTGTGTTGCTTTCATTTTCGGCGTTGATGTACTTTTTACGCTTTTAATTAATTTAAACATTTTAATGTTTATTTTGATCTACCTTGAGAACTCAAGAGTGGAAAGGCAAGGTATAAATGTTGTAATAAATGCCCCAGAACACTCTCTCAAGAGATGTTAGAAAGCTGCCAGGTTTGTGATTAGTGGGAGCAGGCAAGCCCAGTTGAGATAGTAATTCCTTTCTGTTTTGTGTAGAGGCTTGAGAAGGAAGCTCATGTCTCCTTGTATCAATTTATGCCCTTGTGGGGGGAGGCTTATTCTACCCTTTGATAATCTACTCCTTATTATGACTGATGTCATTCATCAACCTTGAATGCAGTCAGTGTGAAAGCATTGTGGTCTGTCTGTAACAATATAATTGTAATGAGATTTTACAGCTCCCCCCATCCCCAGAGTGTGACTTTGGGAAAAACAACAACTTTGCATTGTCTGATTCTGAGCATTCTTATAACCTTGGCTCATTTTGTAAGGGGTTGCTCAGTCTGCAGCCTGGTATACCTTGTGGAGAAGGGCGTAGCTCAGGGCTTAGAGCAGAAGGTCTCAGGTTGAATCCCTAGCATCCCTTCCTGGGGCAGGGAAAGACTCCTGATTATTGCATATAAATGCAAAGCGTAAATAAATTGTATGCTTTTCATAAGATGAATAGATGGCTAGAAATTAAAGAGATCTGGATCGCTTTCAAGTTATATATGTGTATGTATAGACCAATTTCTTTTTAAAGTCTGTCATACAAGTCCAATGGGCAGGTACAACCGAAAGACTAACCACAGAATAATGAAACAGCCGAATTTAAATTACATTTTTCGTTACATTTTAAGAATGCAGGATTCACCCTTTCAGATATATCAATTTTGAGGTGACGGGAAGATTAAGGACTTGCGTCAGGGTTCGGTTGTCTGCTCGTGGGTGTATTCAGCATTAAACTGTAGAAAAATAGTACCTTTAAAAAACATTTGTTGTGATTTTTAAAATTATTATTATTATTTTTCTGTTGAACTTTTAATGCCAGCGTGATCAGGAAAAGCTAAAGACTCTTACCAAAATTTCAGTTTGTCTGTGTAACTGAGACAACGCAGGAACATAAAAATGTAAAGGTAAATAATAACAAACATAGAAAAAGTCTAGGAAAATATTTCAGATTCCTAGATATTTGTGTCAAAAATTTACTTACCTAGGCAATTGGACATTTGCCACTGGTTCAGCCCCATCTGAAAGAAAGACTCAACAGTATTGTAGAAATGAGTTTTATTCTTGAAAGTTGTAGGAAGAACGCAGAAATTATGCTTACATTTAAATGATTAAAAATGAATAGCTGTGTGTGGTCTGCCAAATTTCTCTCTTTCACAAGTACTTTAATTTTTGGAGCTTAGACTTTTGAGGGAGAACATTATTTCTTAATACACAACTAATTTGGTGTCAATTTCAATCTGCCAAGAAGATTTATTTAAGAGGTTGTAAATTCACCTCGCTACATTCCTGCTTGCAAAACAATTCCTTTAAGGGAAACAGAATTGAAGCCTCTAAATTTGCTAGGCTCGTTGTACAAAAAATTAGAAATGGGCACAAGGGTTATAATCTAAAGATAAGATTCATTAGGAAGGAAATAGAAGGAAGAAAAAACCTGAATAGCTGTTGCACTCTCGTGGGGGAGCCCCTTCACCCTTCTCAGTGACCCAGGGTCTTGGGTCTTCTGATAGAAGTGGCATGGTCTTAGGTAGTGACAACATCCATATTCATTGTGAAGTGGCTTGGTGCTAATGGGTGTGAGATAATGGAGCTTGAGCAAATGGGGTCCTTGTATGTTAAAAATGGGTCCGGGTTTTTTTGTGTGCCTCTTGCAAATAATTATTTTAGTTTCCCAATAACCTGCCTGTGTGCTAAGATAATGTTCTGAGGCCCTTCCCTTGACGCTCCTGCCTTCTAAAGTGAGGCAGATGTTCACTAGGAAAATAACCTTTCCAGCTGTTTCCCTCTGTTTGTGGAACTCTCAAGTGGTCTCCTTGCTGTTCTGTTAAAATATTTTTTTTTCAATGCCAGGCAAATGGCTTTAAATGCTTTTAGTTGAAATTTTAGTCTGCTGCTGTTTTTAGTTTTTTTTAGTTGTGATTTTGATTATATATATGTTTTAAATGTAATTGTAAGCTACCCTAGGACCTCAACTGAAGTGAAAGTCGGGATATTAAGATTTTATAAATAACTGGTGGGTGTTCAGTGTCTTCCCACATTTTGGGCTACATCTCTAGCCAATGAGAAGGAGCTTTTCCAAGTTTGTGAAAGTGATTTCCTTGTTTTCGCTGAAGCGAGTGAGAATCTCACTGCCACAAGAACATTCTTCATATTCAATTTTTTAACCCAAATGTGTATTTGATGTGAGGGAGTTGAAAAACTTAGACCTTCCTCTGCATTGTTGATTAATCTCAACAATGGGATGACATTGTATTATTCGCAGTTGAGTTCAAATGCAGTGATATTTAAATTTCTGGGCTCTTCTGAGTTGGATCTGATGAGACAAAGTTTTTATAAGCAGGAACATTTGGCAGGGACACAACTCAAAAGTATAATACAAATGTCTGCTAGCAGAAAAGACTTCATGACAGCTAACTTGGAGTCTGTTTTGACCAAGCTTTGTGGCTGTGTTTCGGTTTTGCTAGTGAGAGAAATATGATGTGATCTTCAATCAATTGTCCCAGGCTTAGGCTCATAAAAATAATGTGTTCATAAGGTTCTGAAGTGAATTAGCTGAGGATTTCAGCTATACAAAGTCCTGTGCATGAGCAATCTGCTTTTCTGTGTGCCGTCGTGTTGCATGGAGTAGTTTGGTTATTGGAAACCAAGGAAGTAATGTTTTGTTCAGTTGACTGTTGAAACTAATGGACCTAAGTTAGTCATGTCCATTAATTTCTATGGGTGTCCTTGGAGTATTTCTAACATTGGCTCTACCCATAGTGGCTTTTACTTTAAGAAAATCCGGTTCAGTAGAAGGCTGTCTCAAATAACGTTCACTTCTGTGTAATCTTATTTTTTGCTTTGAACATTAAATACATATTTGAAAGCAGTTCCTCCAGACAGTGCTGTTGTCCTCAGGTCTTGCTTGTGTGTTTCCCAAAGGCATCTGGTTGAACACTGTGAAAACAGGATGCTGGAGTAGATGGGCCATTGGCCTGATCCTGCAAGCTCTTCCTATGTTCTTATGTACAGACAAGGTGCCTCCTCCGCCCTCCTTGGAGAGCTGTCTTCAAGAGCACAGCTCAGGAACCTTTGGCTCTTCAAATGTGGTTGGATCCTTCCTCCTCTCATTCCCAGTCAGCGTTGCCAATGGCAAGAGATAATGGTGGTTGTAATCCAAACAAATTATAGAAGGCTCCCAAGTTCTCCATCCTTCTGTACAGTGGTACCTCGGGTTAAGTACTTAATTCGTTCTGGAGGTCCATTCTTAACCTGAAACTGTTCTTAACCTGAAGCACCACTTTAGCTAATGGGGCCTTCTGCTCCTGCTGCCGCGCGGCCGGAATACGATTTTTGTTCTCATCCTGAAGCAAAGTTCTTAACCCGAGGTACTATTTCTGGGTTAGCGGAGTCTGTAACCTGAAGCGTATGTAACCTGAAGCGTATGTAACCCGAAGTACCACTGTAGAGCCTCTGAAGAAGGAGCTGAGCCATGAAAAGTGAAAAATCTAGTATCTCGAGCTGGAAGCAAATCATTAATATTGTTCAAAGGAAAAAATAGGGACAGGGATTTACCAGGGACAGGTAGCAGCACATAGATTCTGTCCCCAGTAAATAGGGGTCTTTGGAGCATATGGGATAGTGATCCTATTGTGGCCTTGCACTCAATGCATTTTATTCAAACATGCCATCTGTTTTCCGGGATTAAGCTTTTTTGGGGGGATAGGAACTGGTTCTACATGGTTGCATCAAGGGTTGTCCATTCAAAGCGCTGATTAGCCCTGCTAATTCAAACCATATTTCAAATACAACACTGCAATGAAAGTGTTAGTGGTCAAATGTCTGTGTAATAAAGATGGACATAGTCATCTTTAAAATATATGAAAAGGCAGACAGTCTATCTAAAGCGTTGGGATGGAGAGTGAACAAGAAAACAGAACAGACGGAACCTTTGATTTGTTGATCAGTATGTTTTTAATTTGTGTTCCAGATGCAGCAGCAATCTGAATAATATGCTCTGTTTGGGGGGGGGGGAATGGAAATGTGCTGTGACTCACATTTTGTCTGTAAGCACTCTGTAGCAAATTTTAAACACAGAAAAGAACGGTGTAGGAAGGACCTTTTTCGCCCCTAAGGTAGGAAATGATTGTAGGAAGTGTGTTAATTATTAGTACAGCACAGCTTCCCCTGACCTGGTGCCATCCAGATGTTTTGGACTGTGGCTGGATCTGATGGGGGGTTATAGTCCAAAACATCTGGAGGGCTTCAGGTTGTGGGACAGTCAAAACAAGTCTGAAAGAGGATGAAATGTTTTGTGTAAATCATGTCTCTGTATTGGACTGAGGGACTCCTAGACAGTAATTGATAAACACTTAAGGTTAGTTTTAGCATTTGTACTAAGCAAAAGAAGGGGTGTTAAAACACTGCTGCTAAATTTGTTTATTTCTTGCAATTTTTTAGTTGTAGGTTTTGAATTTTCATTCCGTTCGAAAAAATAGTTTTTATCTACTATGTATTTTGGAAAGTATTTTGTTTATTTGCTATGCATTTCCACATCTCTTATGATTTAACCAAATTTTGCATGATGGTTCCTGAGAATCAAGGAGCAGGTTTTCTTCTACGTTTGGATACAGTTGGATACCATTTTAATTCAAGATGGCGGTTGAACCTTTCTGAACTGCACAGATTTTAACAACTGATTTCAAAACTGCACTGATTTTGGGCGGGGGGGAGCATTATTAGAATTCCTGAGCAACGTGGCTAGAAGTTTGCTAGTCATTGATAATGTAAGCTTCCTTGAAGACCCTATGGTGAAAAGGCAAAGTTTAAACAAAAATAAATGATAGGAGTGAGAGTATAAACGATAAATAGCAGGTTACAATAGCAAGATGCAGAGCATATGTTTAATACAGTAGGAGACAAGAGTGGAAGATAAGAGGATAGCTAGGGTGGGATTGGTAGAAGCCTAATGGATTGTGGGATAACAAGGAGCTTACAGAAGACCGGAAAGACGGGTGGCAAATAACAGGAAAAGTTGATCTGGGCGACTGAGGGTAAGACTCAAGAAGAGAAGATAACCTTAGTATCTACTTAAAGGGCTTTCTGTTGTGAAAGCCAGTCTGTCTGCCTTCCTCTAACCCCAGTTAAATCTGTACCAGGTGCTTTCTTAAAGCCCTGTCTACTAGAATGGCATTGGTCCCAGGGTCCCTCTATGTTTTACGTCCATAACTTGCACCTGTGACATACATTATACTTTCTGTTTAAAGAGCAATGTGGAGCACTTTCAACCTTTTGTTTGACATGCATATTGCACCATCCATGAGAAACTCCACAGCCTCTTGCAATGTCCACTGCTATTGGGACACCATGGTGTTCAGGTAATATTATGGAAGTGACTCTTGTGCTTTGTTTTGCTTTGCAGAAGGTTGTGTGTTGTCTCAGTGCCTGCCCTCAATTGTTACGGTGTGTGTCAGTCTTGCTGGCATAAACAAGATCCCATTCAACTAAGACCAATCTGATGCATCTGCAAAGAAGCTTTTCCCCTTGCCTTTAGTTTAATAATCATGTGGAAGTACAGGTAGCCTGTTGTTGGCATCCATCTGTCTTGAGAGACAATGAAGTGTGCCTCAGGAGGGAAAGTCAAACTGCTGGGTTAGAAGCACCAAAGTGACTTCACCGGGACGCAAGCTTGGGCAGTGTGTAAGGCGGTTCTGGGATGCCCAGACGACAAGACCCCACTCTCAGCCTCACTGATGTGGTCCAAAGGAAAGCAGAGCAATGTTTGGCACCAGTTTGGCTGCAGGAGTTGCTGGAAAGAGGCGTACAAGGCACCATCCAACCATCTTAGGGACTCCACTCTGGAACAGGGTTTACTCCTTAGTCTTTTCATCTCCGGATGATAAACTGCAAGGCAATGGAGGTTTAGGGTCATAGTTTCCTTCTCCTAGATGGGCTAGCTTCCAAGGTTGATGAGCCCCATCTGCCCCTCACTTCCCTCTACAGCACATGCAGAAACCATCTTCTTGACCATTGGACCTGCTATCGTGTCCGCTCAATCCACGGGAGCCTGTCTTCACATGCAGGGGAAGTCCCTAACACACCGAGGGTTTGAGGCAGGTAGCACAAGCAGCAAAAAGGTGTCTTAGTGTGTGTGGTCATGGCTGCATTGCTTTTTCTGGAGTGTGAGCATTCCCTGCACCTGCTTTGTGGCCAGATTTTGGGGATGTCTTTGTAGGCAGGTTGTCCATGGGCACTGCTCCAGAAGATACGTTAAAAATGCATCAAAAACTTGGAGAGGTTTTTGTTTAAAACTTAAAAGCCTTGATAATGCGTCTTCCCAGCCTTCAGAACGAACGTGGAGATGTTGTCTTGGATGAAGTGTGCCATACTTACAGTTACTGGAGTTTGTTACGATACAGTGGTACCTCGTGTTACATACGCTTCAGGTTACAGACTCTGCTAACCCAGAAATAGTGCTTCAGGTTAAGAACTTTGCTTCAGGATGAGAACAGAATTCATGCTCCGGCAGCGCAGCGGCAGCAGGAGGCCCCATTAGCTAAAGTGGTGCTTCAGGTTAGGAACAGTTTTAGGTTAAGAATGGACCTCTGGAACGAATTAAGTACTTAACCCGAGGTACCACTGTATTAGTTTTGCTTGCAGCTGAGAGAGAGGGCAGGAAGATTCTCCATATTATTTTCCAGGCAGATGCTTAGAAGATCCTAGCTGCCTGATTTTTAAAACGAAATTTAAACCATGAGCCCTTGGGAGTTGCTGAGGTCATTCTCTAAGCTCATTACCATGCACCAGAATTACATTTGCTAACCCCGCCGCTACATAATTCGTTTTTTCCACCTGCATATTCAATTTGTGAAATTAACATTAGCGCTTGCATATAAATAAAACTCGTATGCAGATGCTGTTTTTCTGCTTATCCTGTTGATAGGGGTTTTTTTTTATCCAGAATCCTCCATTATTTGCTCTTTGCCTCCAGCTCAATTAAGCTCCAGCGACAGTGGGGTCTCACAAGAGCAGGTGGCTGTGTGCTTGACCGGTGCAGGACACTGAAGCAGTTGGTGCCGCAGAAGTTTCCATTATAAATAGGTTGTGTTGTGCTAAATGCAGGCCCTACGTTAAAACTCAGTATAACTGGCATGGCACACCCAAGACATTCCTCTAGGTCACTAATGTGGAGAATGAACTTCAGGAGACATCTCCTGGTCCAGATACTACTGCCTGAGCCACTACTGGAACTCTCGATGAAATCAATGTCAGCCTTATGCAACAGTAGAATTAAGAATGCAAAACCAACTGTACTTGGTGAGGTCAGTGGTCCATCCATCCCACAGTTGCCTTCAAATGGGACCTAGAGCTGGGCATGCCCTTGCAAAATGAGATTCTTTTGGGGAAGCTTCTGCTTCTCTGGCTGCTATAGAAGTTATATCATTATTATTATTTTGTTTGAATCTCAGAAAAGTAAATGCAGATTAAAATTTAGGAGAATGTAGCTGAGGGAGCAGCCATGATCTCCATGGTGGAATTCCCCCTGAAAATATATCAAGAGCCTGCTATTCAAAGGGATGGAAAAAAAACTTGCCCACTGCTTAGAGCTCGGTCAGTTCTTCCTACATGAATCTTAAAACAGGTTTGTTTTTTGCCCAGTTCTTCGGGGCGTGGGTGGGGTGGAATCAGCAGCAGGAGACTGGGGGCAAAACTGGATGGACAAGAGGTCCACGTTCTTACGTCTGGATGGTTTGGCCATGAGACGGTAAGGATTGTCTGATAAGCATCTTTGTGCCAGAAGTGCAGTTTGGCTTGGCTTAAAGACAGACTTCATTCCTCTTAGTTCCAGCTGTTGGTGTAGCCAAGAATGCTTCCAGAACGGAAATTCTTGGCTGTGCCAAATGAAAATCTGTCTTCAAGGAGTTTGGTGATGGAGGAAGGAGGCTGTCTAGTTTCCATTTTCTCACTAGCTCTCCCTCTCCTCCAAAGCTACTTTGTTGGATAGAAATGGATGCATGGCATGCTGTACTTCTTAAACAACAACCACCACCATGGTCAATTAGTTCATTTCAAAAGGATACAACATTGAGGCAAACCCCAGACTTTTCTACCCCCTCGCTCTCTTTCTATCTACAAGCTGTCAACATTCCACTCTTACGTAATGATTTGTGCCATGCCGGGAATGCTCAAGGAACTGAGCACCTAAAACAACACAAATCTCACAGATCAGCAAAGTGCCCTGGCGTGGGTGTTGCTCAGAGCAGCGGGTGAGAGGCCAGCTCCTCTGGACACTCAAAAAGAGGTATGTGGTAGGAAGCTGGGTTTGTTTACATAAATGATTGAATCTTCGCCCCGTTGTATTAATTTCAGGCCATTCTGCTGTTTCTCTTGATGTAGAAATCACTCTCTCCAGCCATCTCTCTCCAGCTGTTTGATGTATTACATCTACAGTATAATGCTGACTGACCCTTAAAATGTTACAGTCAAGTCTCCCCTGGGGGGGTGTTCTCCGGTACATGGGCTGCGAGTTACAACACAATTTTTCCCATTGGTTTTTAGGTCTGTGCAATAAATTTAACCTGAGCTGACTGTTAGGGCTTTTTAAAAGAGGTTTAGAAACACAATATTTTCTCCCCGCCTCCCTCCAGTGAAAGGAAATTTGGAAGGAGTTCATGTAGGAAGAAGGCCTTTGAAGGCTACTAGAGGGCTGTGTTCTGCCTCCATGTTTCGAGGTGGCAATACATCAGGAGGGGGTAGTGCTCTTCTGCTCAAATCCTGCTCTTGAGTTTACCACAGGCATGTGAGTGGCCACTGTGAGAACAGGATGCTGGACTTAGATGGGCCACTGGCCTGATCCAGGAGACTCTGCTTACAGTCTTACATTCTTTAAGGAGATTGGGTTCTTCCTCCTGAGATTCCCCTAGCAAGGGTGGGGAACTATGGGACGGATCCAGCCTTCAGCCTCTCTTCTGCTACCGCAGCCTGCCCAAAGCCTCCCTTTCCATTTCCCACCAGATGGGCAAGAGGCACTTCATGGGAAGCTGTTGCCTCAACATACCCCAGCAGTGTGGTGCTCACTGGGTAGAGAAGTGTGTTGTGAGAAGTTAGAATTGTCACTTCAAATCCACTGGAAACTTTCCTCCAGTTAAAAACTACGGATTCTTTATGGTTGGAGTTTTATGCTTTCAACCACCATGTACTGAACAAAGAAACCATCAAATATACAGGAAGGCAGAAGTGAATGGAAGAAGAATAGAAGGAAAACCTGCAACACGGGATACTCAAAACTTTTTCTTATAAACACAATCCCACAACACAGTTGGGGCGTAACTACTCTGTAAAGAAGTTGAGTATGTGTTTCTGCTTTCTGGAGTTAGTGCTGGAATTGGGCGGAGAAAGGAGCTTTGGATAGAAAATTGTGGTGGCTAATCTGCTTTAGGCGGTTATGGTTATGGTTCCAACACGGTTATGGTGTTGGAAAAGTGATAGCGGTAGCCAGTCTGCACAACTGAATGAGTTTTGGGATGGACTGTACCTCAGTGGTAGAGCACATCCTTTGATTGCAGAAGCTCTCCAGGGTCAGTCCCCAGATCTTCAGTAGGGCTTGACAAGACTCCTGGCTGAATCCCTCAGGACTGCTGCCAATCAGTGTGGACCAGCCTCACCAAACCTAGTGCCTTCCGGATGTTGTAGGACTAAGGTTCCCATCACCCCCTGATCATTGGTTATCCTGGCTGGTGCTGTTGGGAGCAATATGTGGATGGCCATGTGTTCCCCATCCTTGGGGTAGAGGCTCCCTGAAGCCAAGGAACAAAGCTTCTTGACTATTGGAACAAAAACGTCTGACAACATCAGAAGGGTGCTAGGTTGGGCAATTCTGAGATCCAGCACCGAGGGCCTTCTGGCAGTTCCCTAATTGCGAGAAGTGAGGTTACAGGGAACCAGACAGAGGGCCTTCTCGGTAGTGGTGCCTGCCCTGTGGAGCGCCCTCCCTTCAGATGTGAAGCGAATAAGCAGCTATCTTATATTTAAAAGACATCTGAAGGCAGCCCTGTTTAGGGAAGTTTTTAATATTTAATGCTGTATTGTTTTTAACACTCGATTGGGAGCCGCCCAGAGTGGCTGGGGAAACTCAGCCAGATGGGCAGGGTATAAATATATTATTATTATTATTATTATTATTATTATTATTTGAGTGAGCTCACATTTTGTTCAGCTTTGAACCTGGAATTTCTTCTTTGGTGCTTTTTACCACTGTGCTGGGCTGTTAACCGCCATTGATCCTTGTCATCAGCACCAGGCAGCGCAGCCAGTGATCAGAAATAATGAGAACTGTAGCCCAAGCACATTTGAGAACGCCATGTTGGCTACCCTTAACCTGCTCAAATACCATATTTTAAATTTAGGTGCTTAAAAGGGGGAAAGAGAGAGAGAGAGAGAAGAAACGTCCTAGTTCTACAAAATGCAAAGGGAGAAAAGAATGGTGGTTGAATGTTTGATATCAGTGCTTACTAGGAATGTTGATTCTCATATTTCCACTTCTCTTTCCTTCCTCCCCTTTCCAACTGACTTGTTTTAGGCTGAGTCTTATACTATGGGATGGGTGAGGAAGAGAACAAATATGTGTCCCAGCTGAAGGACGTGTTCAACAGCTGCGATGCCACAGGCACCGGGTATTTGGACAAGGAAGAGCTGACGGAGCTATGCCGCAAGTTACACCTGGAGAGGCAGCTACCCCTACTCCTGGAGACCCTCTTGGGAAATAATCTCTTTGCCAGGGTAAGTAGGCCCAAAGCCTCTGCGCCTGAATATTGTGAAGGAGCACTTCTCTCATAACGGTTTAAAATAGCAATCTTGTCTCCCGGCCCTTCCCCACCAGTTGTTCCCATCCGTGCATGGAATTCTCAGCTGGTCACTCTTCATCCTTCCTGTCTGGCCCTGAACACTTTTAAATCCCATTGGTGCCTCCTAAAGGCAAGCCTACGGGCATATTCTCCCCCCCAAAAAAATTGCACCACTCGACATGTCTGTGTTGAAGTGGGATAGGATGCCATCCCTGCGCTTTTCAGGGAAACCTAAATAAACCCTGTCCCACTCATTTTCCGATGGACATTATGGAATGGGGCCTAAACTTCCCTCTTGTGTCATTTTTTTTAACTGTCCCGCTTTGGGCATGGCTTGTTCTTCTCTCCCACTTGCAAAGCCTTTGCAATGCCCAGGCATAGCTGTCAACCGTCCCTTATTTGGCGGAAAAGTCCCTTATCCCAGTGCCGTGTCCTGCTGCTGTCCCTTATTGATGTCCCTTAAATTTCCCAGGTTTCAAAGGAAGTAGCTCCTTTCCCTCCCTCCCTGCCGGCCAGGGAGGAGTGAGGTTCCAACTGTGTTGCTTGGCTGCGTTGCTCACCCAATAAGGAGTCTAAGAACGGCGGGGTGGAGCTTGCATGCCTTGTGTCGATCAAATCAGCCGCGTTGCCTGGGGACTCACCTTTGCTCAGCGCTTCCCAGCGGAGAGGTGATGGTGGTTTTCCTTGCTGCATCCCCTTTGCCGGGTTGCTGCGCTGTGGGAACCACCGCTTGAGGCTTCATTTGGCTGCTGGCTGGGCTTTCTGCCTTTGACTCGGAGGGGCTCAGAAGTCGAACATACCTGTGCTCTGAAAATCCCTTATTTTGGCTGCTGATCCCTTATTCCCAAGGCTGCTGGTCCCTTATTTCCAAGGCTGCTGGTCCCTTATTTTCAAATCTGTAAGTTGACAGCTATGCGCCTAGGATGTGATTAGGGGGATCCTAACTCCTTTAGAGTTCACATCCCTGTTGCCTACTGACCAGTCATCCCTTCAGATCTTTCTTTTCCAAGTCCCAGAAAGCAGTGTCTCAAAATAGTGGTGGTGGATTCATGCTGTTTGGTTCTGCAACAACTAGCACCTTACAAGGGCAGTACTTTGTAGGTGACTACAAGGGACTGACCTAGATGGTCACAGAAGCTTCTTATCTCCACCGAAAAACAACATGCTTTGGAAGATTAATAATAATAATAATAAATTATTTATCCCCCGCCCTCCCTGGCCAGGGCTGGGCTCAGGGTGGCTAACACCAAATATAAATTACAATAAAACGTAATAGGGGAAAAAAACAGTTAATTAAAATATGGCTTAAAATACAGCTTAAAATGCAGCCTCATTTTAGTAAAAGGTAAAGGGACCCCTGACGATTAAGTCCAGTCGTGGCCGACTCTGGGGTTGCGGCACTCATCTCGCTTTACTGGCCGAGGGAGCCGGCGTACAGCTTCCGGGTCATGTGGCCAGCATGACTAAGCCACTTCTGGCGAACCAAAGCAGCGCACGGAAACACCGTTTACCTTCCCGCCGGAGCGGTTCCTATTTATCTACTTGCACTTTGACGTGCTTTCGAACTGCTAGGTTGGCAGGAGCAGGGACCGAGCAATGGGAGCTCACCCCGTCGTGGGGATTCGAACCGCCGACCTTCTGATAGGCAAGTCCTAGGCTCTGTGGTTTAACCCACAGCGCCACCCACGTCCCCAGTCTCATTTTAGTAGTAGCCCATAAATCAAGACCATAAAGGGAGGAAACATCAGATATTCACCCGAGCCAGCTATCCATGCTGCTCCTACATGGACCAACAAAAAAAAGCCAAGGGAAAATTCATATACCAAATCCCATATAAGGGGTCAGAGTGAGTCTAAGCTGAAGGGCAAGCGGAACAGCTCCGTCTTGCAGGCCCTGCAAAAAGATGTCAAATCCCGCAGGGCCCTGGTATCTTGTGACGGAGCGTTCCACCAAGTCAGGGCCAGTGCTGAAAAGGCCCTCGCCCTAGTTGAGACCAATCTAACCTCCTTGAGGCTCAGGTTGTTATTTATAGACCTTAAGGTCCTCCGCAGGGTATTCCAGGAGTCCCATAGGTATGAGGGTCCTAGGCCACATAGGGTTTTAAAGCACCTTAAACCTAACCCTGTACTCCACCGGGAGCCAGTGCAGCTGGTAAAGCACTGGATGAATGTGATCCCACGGCAAGGACCCCATAAGGAGCCTCACTGCGGCATTCTGCACCCGCTGGAGTTTTCTGGGTCAGCTTCAAGGGCAGTCCCGCATAGAGCGAGTTACAATAATCAAGCCTAGAGGTGACGGTCACATGATTGTCTGAATGCAACCAAGAGAATACAGAACTATCCTAATACAGAACTATCCTACAGAAGTATGGAGTAGTCTTCGTCTTCAACAGAAAATGTTACCTGGTAGCTGTTGGTTGCATTAAGACAATCTTCCAAAGCATGTTGTGTGTGTGTGTGTGTGTGTGTGTGTGTGTGTGTGTGGAGATCAGAAGCTTCCACTTCTTTGTGTCCAAGTACACTAAACCTTGGTTTGGTCAAAATATAACTTGCATACAAACCAGGATCTCCAAATGTCCTGGCTCACTGCTGCTCATTCCCAATCCAGGATGGCTTAGAATCTTAGTTTATGGACAATCCATAGTTTATTGCATTTGGACACAAAGGCAAATTCTGGTGTGCTGTTAAGTAGCACCTTCCAGTCTCCTCCCCTTGTATTATTGGAGAAGAGGAGAAATTCTCAATCCTCCAAGCCAGTTACGTAGCCCAAATCTTTTGGTGTAGAAGCAAAGCTCTGTTTGTTCTTTTGTTTTATGTGACTAGCTTTCTAAAGTTCAAACTAATTTCCTATGTAAGAGAATTCATGGGCATCCTTGCTGGGTTTTCAGCAGAGAGTTATAAATTGTTGCCTGTCTTTTCTAAATTGGGACCTGGATTAATGGAACTTGCAAGAAGCTGGAAGCATGTTCTCTGTTAACAAAAGCTGCACTTTTGAACTGACCGAGGGTATTGTTCCCATTCTTACAAATGATCCTGGAAAGGTTTCTGCCAATCAAATATTCTCAGTCTCCCAAGTGCAAAAATATAGTGACTTCTCTTTCTTACTGTAAAGAATAAGAAAGATAAGGGTGACTGATTGCAATAGTCAAAACGTTTAATAGAAAGAACATGGAAATTCTAGTATCTCGGAATGCTTGTTAATAGAATGCATGTATATTTCTGGTGTGAAAAATTGAAATCTCAACCCCAGACCTATAGAGCATTTTTTTTAAGGTTTGTTTATGGGACGATAGCTTAGCATAGTAAACATTTAAGGGTGGTTTTATGTATATTTTGCTAATTTTATCCTTATATGTTGTACTCCACCTTGCTATCTTTTTATGAAACACACACACCACACACACACACACACACACACACACACACACACACACACATTTGCACCCCTGCCATAACTGCTGAAGCTCGTCAACATTCTAATTTGATCCCGTTAACTATCTACTCATTTTCAAAGGAGAATTACCCTTTGAAAGTACACTTGTGTACTTATTGTTCAGGGGGCATCTTAAAACACCTTGGTGAATCAAAAGCCAGACCAAATAAACACTTTGGCTTGCCACATTGGTGCCCAAGCTACAGTGCCCTGGAACGGTACATTTTCTAGTGGTGGAGTCTGTAAGAGCTTAGCAATCAGCAGTCTCCTTTTAGGCAGCTAGCATCTGAAGTATTGCATTCATGCTGGTGCCTCTCTTTAAAACCAGAGTGCCAGGGCAGTGATGCAAAATGCATGGGTGCATTGCTCATTCCCCAAACCTGATGAATATCAGTTCCCATCAGGTGAATTAAATTTGGTCTTTGAGACCTCATCAAACATTAGCAACGTCCTCCAGTAGGGGTAGGTTCTGGAGTAACTGAACGAGAACAAGATTTTGCTGGGAATCAGTGCTGCCCTGTTTACCACCAGATCTTCTGTAGCTGGATTGGCAAAAGTGACAGTACACTGTCAGTGTAGACAATATTGAGCTATGTGGACCAATGGTCTGACTCAGCATAAAGCAGAAACAAGAACTGGTATACACCTGACTTAACAATGTCTTGTCTGTCCACTCCTAGGTTAACTTTGAAGAGTTTAAGGAAGGCTTTGTGACCATATTGTCCTCAAGCATCAGTCTTGGTCTTTCAGATGATGAGAGCAGTTACCTGGAACCAGGTGGGTGAAGAGTGGAGGGTGCTAAAAGATTACTTGTTTTGGATTTACTGCTTTCAAGTTCCTTTGTTTACAGTGCGCTATTGACCACTAAGCTTAAGTATGCTGTAGAGCAGAGCTGCAATCAGAGTGGTGATCCTGATCTACAATTGTGTTTCCAACTCTTAGCTGTTCCGGATGAAGTCGAGCCTAAATACATCCATGGGGCCAAGTGGTACGGCCGCCGGACGAGGCCGGAACTGCAGGGCGCAGGTCTGGAAACTCCCAAGTATTTACAGGAACAGCAAGCAAAGGCAAATGGGAAAAGTCAGCTGAGACGCTCAGCATCTTTGGAGAGCGTGGAGGTGAGGTCGAGTCTCTTGAGTTTTACTGTATGTTACTTTAGAAGCAGCAGCCTTGTAAACATGAGGCTTCTTTCATAGTTCATGCTTACCCAGAAGTTCAGAAGTTTCCTAAGCCTGCCCAGCATTCAGTAACAAATATTAGGCTCAGATATCAAGGCAGTGAACGTGTCATTGCAAGGGAGGTGTTTGCATGCTTCTGTGGGATGTAATCCACTGGGAGCAGTCAAATACAACATTCCTTGTTTTGCTAGAGTGGACGTGCAAGGGAATGTTTGGTCCAGCAAGTCAAAAACTTCCTGTTCCTCCTGGCCTGGAGCATCCTTCCTTACATGTGACTAGTGGGTGGGCATGACCTTTCCAGACCTGGTAAAAGGCCAAGGCATGCTTCCACTCTCCCTCTTTTCCATCTTCCTTTCGTCCGGCGAACTTCCTGGATGCTAACTGCAGTCACTAGGTCAACCCACATACGGGGTAAACCTGTTTGTGTATGCTTGTAACTTTAAGCCTTAAGCCTGCCTTCAGGGATCACACTGTGCTCTGCCTGATTGTAAGACTGTGGTGTCTTTATTCTTTTAGGAGGGATTCAAGGGGTCTTACCGGGAAAATATTAGAACACATTTCAGTCTGGACAAGCCAGATTGAATTGCGTATTGTCTTAAGAAACTCACATGAGTTTGCAACTGTGTTTTCTGCTGTGTAAAGGGGAATGCACTCTGCTGAGAAAAGGAACTTGCTAATGCAAGTTAGGAAGGATATTAATAAACAATATATCCTCTCCTGTCACCCTGAACATTCCCACAGTTTCTGTATCCAAAGCCAGCATCCAGGAAGCTGAAGTTACTTAGGATAAGGCTGGAGAGAACCAGTGCATCTCAGAGACAAGTGGGGTTGGGGCCATCTCAGCATCCAGCATGCTCTCAGTTGCCTGTCTCTCTGGAGGGAGCCCCTTTCTGGCAGGAGAAGTCACTTAGTAGGAGGTGTCTGACTAGGTGTATGCAGTATTGCAGGAGCAGAACACCCCTCTGCCAATCTGCTTTGACCCTCTCCTGGATCCAGCTGTCCATTCTTCAGACGACTGATCTCCTCCCCGGGTGCAGATACTTCTTGGGATCCTGATTCCGCCTGCTTTATTCCACTCAGATCCTCCCCAGGGTTGTTCTGGTCACCTCCCTGAGCTCCTCCCATTCTTCCTCAGAATCTGACCATCCCCTCCAGGACACCTCTACAAGACTCATGATAATCCTTAAAAAAAAAAGCTCAGCTCTTTAGCTTGCATGAAACAGTGAATCCTTCTCTTATTTTCAGAGCCTTAAATCAGACGAAGAGGCCGAAAGCACAAAAGAACAACAGCATGAGATGTTTGAGGGTCAAGGTAAGAGAAACCTAAACTCAAAAAATGCATGTTTAAAAAAATTAGAACGGGTTCTCTCCTTTTGAAAGAAGGAAAGGAGAAAAAGCAATACCGAGGATGGAAACTTTCCTTCTTGAACTCTCTGGTCATCTGATTTCAGTCGGTGACTTTAAGGACAGGGTGATAGTTCAGTACCAAAATCCATTTTTTACAGGTAGAAGGTCCCTGATATTTCCAGTTAAATGTAACAGGAAGCAAGTGGTGGAAAACAACCTTTTTCTGAGACCTTGGAGAGCCACTGCCTGTCAGAGTAGGCATAAGAAGCTGTTTTATCCCAAGTCAGACCTTTGGTCCATCTTAGCTCAGTATTGTCTACACTGACTGGCAGGCGGCTCTCTGGGGTTTGAGGAAGGAGATTATTTCCAGTCCTACTTGGAGATGCTGGAATGGAACCCAGGACCTTCTGCGTACAAAGTCCTTCTCACAGCTCAGTACTGGTTGAGGTGGACTTCAGCACATCAGTATTATTTTTTTCAGTAGTTGTTAAAACAATCACCCTAAAATTTTCTTCCCTCAGATTTATTATGGGGCTAACGTTTAGCATTGAAAACTATTGCTATTGTGGAAAGAGCACTCTTTGCTATGACTGACGGAATAATTAAAAGGTAAAATTCTGCTCTTCTTGCTTAGTGGAATTTCTTTATATTTACAGGGCGAAGGTGTACCTGGCATGATGACCTCTATGATAGCCCCAGAAAGGTCTCCCCCTCGTGTTTTGGCATGACTGAGAATCAGGTTCGGGACATCTGGGAAGATCTTGGCGTTGGAAAGAATGGGCACCTTAACAAACAAGAGCTGGCTACTGTTTGTAAGAACATTGGACTCAAAGAGATGGAAAAAGAGGTGGGGTAAATTCATCTGTTGGAAATCTTTTGGCCCAGTATTGAAGGCAATTCCCCAGTGTCGTTTAGGCAATATTTACAACAGCCCTGTATGGTAGATCAGCCTTGCAAATAAATCTGAGAGCCTGTTTCTGCCAGTCCTTATTTAGACTTGACATCTTTCCGCAGGGCCTGCAAGACAGAGCTGTTCCACCAGGCCTTTGGCCAGGGCACAGCCTGACTCCCTCCCTCGGCAATCTTCGTGGAGCTCTGGCCCAATGGTTGCCAGTGGCTTGAATTAATTAATTTTAGAATGAATGATTTTAGAATGTTGTTTATGCTGTACTTTTGTACTGTTTTATTGTTGTTAGCCGCCCTGAGCCCAGCTTCGGCTGGGGAGGGCGGGATATAAATAAAATTTATTATTATTATTATTATTATTATTATTATTATTATTACATTTATGGCTTGCTTTTCTTCTGGGTGGGGTACATTGTTCTCCCCCAACCTTGATTCAATCCACACAACATCCCAGTTTTTAATGTTTGAACGTGTTTTTAATATTCTGCTGGGAGTCACACAGAGTGGCTGGAGAAACCGAGCCAGATGGGTGAGGATAGATCTAGATCTAGTTCTAGATCTATTATTCCCAGAGCTTCTTGACCAAGTGGGTCTTCTCAGTCCTAGTCCGACACTGTTAACTACTGTACCATACTGGCATTTCCCCATGTTGCTTTTTTGTAGATGTTGTAGTACCACACTCCTTTTTTTCTGGCCAGAAAGACCACCAAGGTGGAGCTGCAGCTTTTTGTTGCAGCCCTCAAAGCAGCAGAAGAGGCGCCAGGGCGATAGTGCTGCAGCAGTTGCCCACTAACTGCAAAGAGCTTGAAAGCACTAATAATAATGTCACTTCTCCAAGTCTTTAAGGTTCGGTGGACTTTATTAAATTTTGGTCACAACCCGGTGAGTTGCTTTGCTAGGCTGCCTATTGGTTCTGTTGGAACAAATCAATGTATTTTGATGTGGGGGGCATTATTTGGAGTATTTGTGTTGTGTGTTTCTTCCTGGTACTAGGTTCACCTTCCAAAAGGCAATTTATTCCTCTTAATGACTAGGCAGTAAAATGACTGTTTTAGGGGAAACCGTTGTGCTTCCAAGAGCATTTGTTAGTTAAAATTGTTATAAAATATCACTTTTTGGACAGCATAAAATGGTCCAATTCCTCAAGTAATTTTTTTTCTAAATATAATGTCTGATACTTTGTGATAGATTGCTTTTTTAAAATGTTTTATTCAGGATCTTGAAGATTTGTTCAACCAGTTGGATAGTGATGGAGATGGCAGAGTAAGCTTAAAGGAATTCCAGCTTGGCTTGTTCAACCACAGCCCCATTCTTTGTCCTATTTCTTCCACACCTCTCAAACCAAGATGTCAGAGATCACCATCCCACCAGGTAACTGTCAAAGCATAATTTCTGAGAGAGAGACTTCCTTCAGAAACATAGTTTTAAGACTCAGAGGACCTCCAGCAGTTGCCTTTTCATTCAGAGCTGTGTTATGACACATGGGAAGCCATATTTTCATGCTATGTACCGGTAACTAAGCTGCGACATGCATTTTCGCATGCTAGGGGAGAAGACTGGAACCACCTGCTTTCTGTTTCAAAGTTCTCAGTGACCTCCAAATTTGGGGAAATGTGACTTTCTAAAGCAAGCCACATTCTGAAACCATTGCTGCCTCCTGAATTGTTATCACTAGCAGTGGTTTAAATAAACAACAGTTTCCAAAGTTCAAATGTTGTGAGTGACCATGGTTAGTTGCAAACCAGAAATGGAAGTTTCCCATTTCCTCATCCCTGTGCACATAATGGGCAACCGTGGTTTACTGCTGCATATGAGAACTAGGCTAGAATGTCTTGAACTGACCTTCAAATGTAAAAGGTGACCTGAAAGATTCAGATGCCAAGGGCTGTTTTCATTTGCTCTACTTTTTATGATCCCTGGAAAGCAAAGCAAAGGCAGAATTTAGCAGACTTCATCTTATTAATTCAGTCTGAAGTATTGGAGTGTTGTGTGGGATCTCCGAGTTGCCTTTTCTAGCTGTAAAGGTAAAGGGACCCCTGACCATTAGGTCTAGTCGTGGCCGACTCTGGGGTTGCGGCGCTCATCTCGCTTTATTGGCTGAGGGAGCCGGCGTACAGCTTCCGGGTCATGTGGCCAGCATGACTAAGCTGCTTCTGGCGAACCAGAGCAGCGCACGGAAACGCCGTTTACCTTCCCGCCGGAGCGGTTCCTATTTATCTACTTACACTTTGACGTGCTTTCGAACTGCTAGGTTTGGCAGGAGCAGGGACCGAGCAACGGGAGCTCACCCTGTTGCGGGGATTCGAACCGCCAACCTTCTGATCGGCAAGCCCTAGGCTCTGTGGTTTAACCCACGGCGCCACCCGCGTCCCTGCAATATGGCCTAGTGCCTGTTTAATGAGAGAGTTGCTTACCCGAGATAAAGCTCAGATATAGAGTAATCCCATCCAGTAGGAGCTGTGAACACACCCTAGTTAAAGCAGTTGGTGCAGAAAATCCTAAGTACCCATGCGGATGTAACCCAGAGTAATAATTCACACTGGAGAATAAGCAGCTTTCCAATGGTGGGTCAAAATAAATAAATAAATAAATAGAATACTGTTTACAGAGTTCAGATGGGCTGCATGCATCTGGCTACTAGGTAATTCTTCTGGTCTTCCCAGCTTGAAAGAAGCTAATGTTGGAGCTGGAACTTAACGAGTTAAGTTCTTCCCATGATGCCACACCATTCTGACGTCAGCTTTAGAAGCTGGGAGGAGTTTGGGAGGAGTTAGTCAGTCCCACTGCATGGCTGCAAATAGTCCTGGAAATTCCTGAGAAATGTTGGAATAAATGCTGTAAATAGACAAACTGGACTCTGTGTGTTTGTCTGGAAGCTGAATCAAGCTGGTGACAGTTTTACACCGCTGTGCGAAGCTCTGCTGAGCCGTGACGGAGAGCCGGAGCGGAAGTGTGCCGGGCTGCCATAAATCGCTAATCGAGGTTCGTAAATCAATTAGCGGGAGTCACGGCTGATAACAAATGTCACAGGTTATGGATCCTAAATCATCGCTTGTAAAACTGTCACGGGAGGTCTGCGGTGTCGAGCAGGAGGCACGGTAGGAGGCAGAAGCAAACAAGCAAGCAGAGAGTGCCTGTGTTGCTGTGGAGCCAGGAGCTGAGAGCAGCAAAGTATCGTTTCTCCACGGAGCTGAGGAGCCGGAGGAGCTGGTGTTTTTGTAAGTACAGCTTGGGGCCCCCTTGGGAGAACGGAAGAAGATGGCGGACGGCCATGACTCATTCTCCGTGCCTTTCGAAAAGTTAAACGGCCAGAATTGGGGAGAATGGAGCAGAAAGCTGAAGGCCTGGCTGGTAGCCAAGGGTCTGTGGGACGCGGTCTTAAGGCCTCCACTGCCTCAACCAGCCGCCGGAGCTGCAGCAGCAGTAATTGCAGATGCGCATGCTTCGCAGAGAAAAAACCAGAAGGCCCTGGGAGCTATAGTGCTCAGTTTGGAGGGTTCAGAGCTGCCCCATGTGGAGGGTTTGGAAACTGCGCATGAAGCTTATGCTGCTCTTGAACGAGTGCACCACAGGACCACGGCTGGTGCTAAAATCCACACCACCAGGCGTTTGTTCGAGATGAAGCTGCGTCCAGGTGGGGACATAAGACAGCATGTTACAGAGATGCTCTCTGTGTTTAATGAACTGCGGCTGTTGCAGGTGAACTTTACTGATGAATTAAAGGTTTATATTTTGCTAAGCTCTCTGGACAAAAGTTATGACAATTTATGTCTAACTCTGGAGTCTATGAGTCCGCAGGATCTGACTTTGGCGTACGTCACAGGACGCTTGGCCGACGAACAGGAAAGGCGCATCAGGGAGAGCAAGTCTGGTGCAGGTAGCTCCACCGGGAAAAAGGGGGGGGCTAAGCAAGATGAGAGCTTTGTTCAGGCCTTTGCCATTCGTCGGTGCTACGTGTGTGGATCTCACAGTCATTTGAAAAGAGACTGCCCACAGAAAGGGAGGGCAGCTGGACAGGAAGGCTTCAAGGACACCTATCATGGGAATCAGTCGGGTTTCCATGGGAACCAGTCTGGGAGTTATCAGCCTGGGAACGCAAGAAGAGGACGTGGAAAACAACGTGAGGAGACGTATCAGATAGCAGCGAGCATGGCTTTGTTCGAAGACAGCCGTGTGGAAAATTCCAAGTTTCGTTTTGTTATTGACTCTGCAGCTAATCGCAATTTGATTCCAGAGACACCTGCTGTCGAGAGGTGGAACTGCACGGCAATTCCTGCCGGGAAATCTGTACTGTTTGCAAATGGACAGAAAGGAAATCTGACTAACGTTGTAAATCTGCATTTTCGTATTTTACAGGAAACGCTGGAGTGTTGTACCGTTCCTGGGATGCACCACTGTCTTTTATCTGTGCCTTATTTACTGAAAAAGGGATTTACGGTTTGTTTTCAGGATGATGTGTGCACAATCTCCAAAGGAGGGAGGATGCTTGCCAAGGTTAAAAAGGGGCAGAATGATCTCTTCATTCTTAAAACGTCTCTGGAGGGTGAGGGGAAGGTTGAGAAAGCACAAGCCCTGTGTACTGAAATTCCCGCTCATATGCAATGTGCCCATATTTGGCATGCTAGGACGGCTCATAGTTCAGTAGAAGAACTACAGGTGCTGCCGGAAGTTTCTAAAGGGTGTAAGATTTTAGAATGTGGACATGCTGTAAGTTGTGAAACTTGCAAGCTGGCAAAGATAAAAGGATGCAGTTATCCAAAGATTGAGAGGATAACCACTAGGCCTTTTGAACAAATTCACATAGATTTGTGGGGTCCTGTAAAAGAACCAAGTCTGGGAGGGTCAAGGTTTCTGCTCTCGATGCAGGATAATTTTACACAGAATTCCTGGACACACGGTCTCAAATCCAAGGATGATGCAGCACAGCTGATCAAACGTTGGATTGAGGAGGTGGAAGTAAGGTTTTCCACCAAAGTGCAAGCTGTCACAAGTGACAGGGGAGCTGAGTTTACAGGTTCTGCTTTGCAGAAGTACTTTCGCAAGAAAGGGATACGTCACACAGTGACTTCACCCAATCAGAGGGGGGAGGCAGAGCTGAAGTGTCAGGCTCTGGTTAAAACTGCACAGGTGTTGCTGAAAGATTCTGGGTTACCTCCAAGGTTTTGGCTGGAGGCAATCAAGTATGTGAGCTTCACCTGGAATCGGACCTACAATTCCATGGTAGGGGACACACCGTTTGGGCTGTTGCATGGCAGGAAACCCCAGATTCATTTTTTGCGTATGTTTGGGTCATGTGCATCTGTGTCAGTACCTGCTGCGTTGCAGGGGCCAGATGGATCCAAGTTCCGGAAAATGATCTTCTGTGGGTATGAGCCAACAGCGAATGCATGGAGGTTTGCATTTCCATCAGGTGATCAGAGTAAGTTACTGATCAGCAAGCACGCTGAGTTCTATGAGCAGGATGAAAAGTCAAAACCTGCTTCCAAGCGTGATGTTCTTTCAGAATGTCTTTCTGATTCAGAACAGGAAGATTCTGAGGGGGAGGAAGAAGAAACTGGGTCTGATGATGACGATCAGGTAACTGACCAAAGTCAGGAACAGGAGGAGGTATCTGTAATTTCTCCACAGGTTAAGAGAACACCCAAAAGCGAACCCAGTTCTCCTGTGAGTGTAATGGAGAAGGTTCGAAAACGTTTTAAGTCAGAGGGGGAATCCCGTGAGGCTGAGGACACAGGTCCTGGTGGCAGTGAGTCAGAGGTAACATCTGAGTTTGTGCCCAGAAGGTCTAGTCGCTCAACGAAGGGCATTCCGCCGGAAAGGTACCAGGCGACAAGTGCGTGGGCCTGGTTCGCACAGTGTGATTCTGGGAGTGTTGAAGGGGTTCAACAGGTGCCTGGGAAAGATGCTGGGAAGGAGCACAAGGCAAAGGGAAAGGTGTTGAACTCAAAAAGGTCTTGTCAGAAGGTGCGGCAAGGGGGGGTGTTGGAGCTGGAACTTAACGAGTTAAGTTCTTCCCATGATGCCACACCATTCTGACGTCAGCTTTAGAAGCTGGGAGGAGTTTGGGAGGAGTTAGTCAGTCCCACTCTGTACTCTGTGGGGAAAAGACGCGGTCTTGGCATGGCTGCAAATAGTCCTGGAAATTCCTGAGAAATGTTGGAATAAATGCTGTAAATAGACAAACTGGACTCTGTGTGTTTGTCTGGAAGCTGAATCAAGCTGGTGACAGTTTTACACCGCTGTGCGAAGCTCTGCTGAGCCGTGACGGAGAGCCGGAGCGGAAGTGTGCCGGGCTGCCATAAATCGCTAATCGAGGTTCGTAAATCAATTAGCGGGAGTCACGGCTGATAACAAATGTCACAGCTAATTCTGTTTAGGTGGAGGATTAGAGAACTGATTTAAACTTAGGCAAGCTTTTACAGTGTCTCCTCCTTACAGTGCTGCTTTTACAGCTCACCTTTGGACAAGCTTTTTGAAGGCATTTGTTTGTACATACGATCACAACTGATATTAAAATGCAATCCCTGGTAGCTGCGAACAACCAACTTCCTTTATTTATAGATGCGTAAGGATGTTCTTCATTGGTAAAAACATGTTGCCTTTCAGGTCTCACTTGATTGCTACACTGTTTGTCTAAACAGACTTTTCCTTCTTTTCCTCCCCCAATCCCTTCCCTCCCCAATCCGCCCCCAGATTTTCAAAGACGGTGGGCACAGAAGCACAACTCCATCCTTCTTATCTGGCTCCGTGGCCTTGAATCTTTTCTCCAGCATCGATGATGGCAGTGGCTTTGCAAGGCCTGAGCAAGTTGTCTCCATCTGGGCCCAGGAAGGGGTTGAAAACTGCAAGGAGATCCTTAAGGTTTCTAGCTGCTCCTTACAGATTACGAAGGCTTTGGTTTTCCTTTCATCCCAAGAAAAAGCATTTCCCCCCTTCTCTCTCGCCCCCACCCCCGCATCCCTCTTTCCCACTAAAGATCCCAATGATGAATTGTGGCGCCTTCATATTAATTAGCATCCGTGTGACACATTTTAAGCTACTCAGAAAGTAGTACAACAGTGGCACCCTACAAAGAACCCTGGGAATTGAAATTCTTCCCCTTCTTGTTTTCTTTGCTGTATGATCCCATCTGTTGTTGACCCTTTTTCTCCTCCTTCTGCCCAAGGTTCTTCTGATGGCTTAAATCGGTGTTTCCCAAACTTGGGTCTCCAGCGGTTTTTGAACTCCCACTATCCCTAGCTATCAAGACCAGTGGTCAGGGATGATGGAAGTTCTAGTCCAAAAACATCTGGAGACCCAAATTTGGGAAACACTGGCTTAGATGAAAGGATAGTCAACATGGTGCCTTCAAAATGTTTTCAACTTCAAATCCCATCAGCCCCTAGCTAGCATGGTCAACAGACAGGGATGATGGGAATTGTAGTTCAAGACATTGACTATCCCTGCTGAAACAGCTTTGCCCTCTCTATTAAGGCAGCCCCCCTCTAAATCCCACTTCTGCCAAGCCTTTTCTGGAACACCATAGCCTCACGCTTTCTGCACCTCCTGCTATCGGCCTTTTTAAAGCCCCCTTCTTTCAATTGTTCTGGCTGTTCTGTATACAGAGCCTAGCACACTGGCATTGAATAAATATCGATAGCAGTAATTTTAGAACCTCTTGACTTACATTTCCCTTGATTTTGAGAAGCTCTCTCTGTGTGTGTTTTAACAGAGTCTGGATTTCAACATGGAGGAGAGAGTTAACCTCTTGGAGCTGTCTGCAGCCCTTGATGAGGAGATAACAGTTCCCAAGAGCGGACTTCAACAGGCAGCTTTTGCTTCTTACAGACACGAACTTCACCATCTAGAGTAACTTGTTCTTCGGCTGTTTTGGGTGGAGGCGCCATTCCTGGCCAACCCCTTCTCCCTTTACACCTCGCCCACCCCTTCACCTATTGCTTCACAGTTTGCCCAAACCTACCTCAACTCCCAGCCCTTTTAAAAGAGCGGGGAGCACTTCAGAGAGCAGTTTGTCCAAACTGTTCTCTGAAGCACCTTCCCTCCCTCTGTTAAACAGCTTGTCTGCGCTGTCTGCCACCCAGTGCTGTTTTCTCACCACTCGCCTGCTGTTCTGTTGTCACACAGGAGTTGGTGTGGCCATCTTTTGGTAGCTACCCAAACCACAGCGTGGCGACAGCCTTACTGTTTTATGTATATAGGAAGATAACAGATACATGCAGTTTTTAATTGGATTAAATAATAATAATCTGGTGTTCTTTTGCACTAATACCATGGGAAATGGTAGGATTGAAACTGAACAGAAAGATGCTTCTGCATCATTTCGGATGCATACTTAACAGCACCTTCACTGTCTTTGCAGAGCTCAGGTAGAGCAAATATCCACTGAGAGAGACAAAGCGCGAGTTGAATTGGAGAAGGTGGAAAAGCGGAAGCTGCAGCTTTTTGAGGAGGTGGATGATCACAATAGTGCATTGGAGCACCACAATGAGAGTAAAATGAAGTACGTGAGCCAGCTTTTTGGTGTCCTTATCTGATGGGGTTTATACACAAGGAGGAGTGTGAAGAGCAGATCCAACTTGCCATCCAGTGAAACAGCACAGCATAAGCTATGCAGCCAATGCTCACAAAATTGTGACTGTAGAGAGGCCAACTCCTTAGTCTCACTAGTCATTTCTCTTGTGGACCATTCTGTTTTTATTTTCACATGGAAAATACTTGCACATACCAGTAACAGTGCTTGTATCTTGCAGAGACCTTGAGCAAGACTACAGAGGGAAACTCAGTGTTATGAAGTCTGAAGCGGAGATGGAGAAGGAGCGGCTCTTGCAACAAGGGAACCACCAGAAAACCAAGTTAGAAGCAGACATCAGATCTCTTCAAGAGGAAGAATCTAGCCTGAGGCAGAAGCTGAGCTTAGTGATCAAGGTAAAGATTCAGAGCATCTGTTATCTTCAGGATGACCAGTGCAGCCTACAGCAAGACTGCATATTCTGAGCTTGAAAATAAGAATAAAGTAAAAATCCTGTCTGAAAGGAGGCTGAATTCTGCAACAGTACATATTAAGTATAAATATGCTTTCGTCTCTTCTTATGGAGACTTCACCAGGCATTACTGTTACACTTTAATCTGCAGCCATGAGGACTAGAGAGTTGTATTTTGTTGTTAAATGAATTTAACCCACTTTTCAAAGAGAGCCATCCACCTATCAGGGCTGGTGGAAACTTACTTTCCCTTCCAGCCCCCCCAAATGATCCCTTTAGGATTGGGGCACCTTGTTGGGTGGAGCTAGTTTTTTCAGGATTGCTTCTGAGTGCTAGCCTTTTTGTATCCTACATGTTGGTATCTTGCTCAGGAATCGCAAAAAGGTACCCCAGTGTCATGTTTAATGAGCGTAAATGTGCACTTTCGATTTCATTTTTTTCATATTTTTGGTTTTTTTAAAAGGAGAATAGTCGCTTACAAAGTGAACTTGTTGAAGTGGTTCAAAAGTTGTCTGAATCTGAAAAGCAAGTACTAAATCTTCAGAAGGATCTCGACTTCATGTTGAAAGACAAGGTAGCTTCGGATTGATGAAAATGCTTTCTTCTTTATTGAAAACCAATAAAATTCATATTTATCTCTGTTGTAGGATTTTGACCTCTTTCGGTTGGCTTTCTATTGTGGCCTTATTTGGTTCCTAATCACAGGGATAAGTGCATGTATTAAAAATCACGTTTTCTTGAAGTTGACAGAGCTTCCAAATCAAATGTATTTAAGGTCAAGCTATAAATCTAGCCTTCCGCTGCCGAAAAATTGGCTCCCACCAGCTAATTGTAAACTGCTTGAGGGTTTGTTTTTCCAATCAAGGGGTGTATAAATTTCTTGGAATGAATGAATGAATGAATATAGTAATTTCACCACTAATACTTTTAAAATAAACCTCTTTGCTTGCTTTAGCTGGGGCTGCTGGATCCACACAGCACAGAGCTCTTTGATCAAGAAGAACGCTTTGCCAAAATCATTCAGGAATATGAGCTGCAGTGCCGGGTAGGTGGCCTGTACGTGTTATAAATGGTGTCGTGCAGGGAGGACCCATCCGAGTGCTGAGAGAACAGCCTTCATTCAAGTCTCATAATTAAGGCTTCGTGCCTCTTTTCTTTAAAAGATCAGCAATCTTTTGATAAGCGCCTACACCATTTCCTCAATGGCACGTTTTAGAATAGCAGTTAAAACACAGAGCGTAAGTTCAGATGTAGTGCCAAACCATAGTTTGATGTTATGTGATCAAGCCTCAAGCACTCCTCCTTCCCTTGTGCAGATTTAGCTAGTTACTTCCTGGTTAACTGTAAACCATGGTTTGCTGTTACATTTTTTTAAAAAACCAATGGTTTGGCTATGCCCAAAGAATCGTGGGAACTCTAGCTTGTTACCAGCGCTGAGAATTGTTGGGAACCCCTTTGCCCCTCACAGAGTTACAATTCTCAGGGTGGTTTAGCAGTCAATTCCTCTTTCCAGGGAACTCTGGGAATTGTAGATTGCGGGGGGGGGGGGATAGGAGTTTCCTAACAACTCTCGTCACCCTTAACAAACTACAGCTCTCAGGATTCTTTGGGGAAAGCCATGACTGTTTAAAGTGGTATGATACCACTTTAAATGTATTTTCATTAATTACAGAGCCTCTAGATAGCTATACAACTCTCCATACCAGAAGATAGAGAGCTGCACTCGTACACCAGAACAGTGTGATCCTAACCATAGGATAGCTATATTTTATTAGAATACAAATTGGGGGCACCTTACCAAATGGTTGTAGAGATAACTCGGAGCATGTGACTATTGCCGTTCTGCTCCAGCTCTGCTTCTTGCCAGAAGGAAATCACAACGTAATATCTGTCGCTTCCGACAGTGCGGGTAGAACTACTGCTGTTGCACTAGAGTTATTTCATGTGTCCTGCTACCAATTCAGTTCTCCCTGTTTCTCCCCAAACTCTTGACTTTTGCTGCTGCTACATCCTGATAGAGAGTGAAGGTGAGCACTTTCCGCTCCTCAGGTGTGTGCATGATCCACTTGTTTGTAGCGGTATACTGTTCTTTAGCAAACCTGCATGATGCCTTGTTGCAGCCTGAGATCTTGCGTGTTACCAGGTTTTTTGTTTTTGGAAATGCTTGAGTCCCCATTTCCATGGACTTCTATATCGCGACTTGCTTTTTACCTCCTTTGTGTTGTGTAGGCCTCAGTCCTGTCCCCCTCTAGTCACTTCTGCACTTGTAAAGTTATATCGTTCGTGTACCTTGTCAGCTAAGGAAATGAGAAGTGCAGATCTTTTTAAATTCAGTTCTGTCCGTAGCTCCCAATTCTCCCTCCCTCACAGACTTCACAGTGGCTCCAGAAAACTCAGGTGTCTTTCAGAACTGAGTGGTAGGCTTTTGTTTTTGAGCAAGTCCTTCAGTTCAACAGCTCACAAGGATCCCAGGAACGTTCAAGCCCACACACTGCGACAAGGTGATGATCCAGTGAGGGAGAACAGCTGTACTACAAAAAATTATGAATTTGCTGAAAAGGGTTCAGTGCTCCTGCAGCATCTGAAGCAGCTACCTTTAAGAAAGCATCACAAAGAGGATAAACACTCAGACACTGGGAGTCTATATTTCGAATTATCTGCACAAAGTACATGCCCAGGGGGCTCTGCTGGAGCCTATTTCTGCTTCCCTCTGTCCTTTCACTTTTGTTTGATTGGTTTTACTTTAACTGTATGATAAAGTAAAGGTAAAGGGACCCCTGACCGTTAGGTCTAGTCGTGCCCGACTCTGGGGTTGCGGCACTCATTCCGCTTTACTGGCCAAGGGAGCTGGCGTACAGCTTCCAGGTCATGTGGACAGCAGGACTAAGCTGCTTCTGGTGAACCAGAGCAGCACACGGAAACGCCGTTTACCTTCCTGCCACAGTGGTACCTATTTATCTACTTGCACTTTGACGTGCTTTCAAACTGCTAGGTTGGCAGGAGCAGGGAGCGAGCAACGGGAGCTCACCCCATTGTGGGGATTCAAACCGCTGATCTTCTGATCGGCAAGTCCTAGACTCTGATTTAACCCACAGCACCACCCGCGTCCCTTTTAACTGTATGATACTATGCAGCAATTTGTTCTGTGCTAAAAATCAAGCACTGCTAGGAGTTTCTTCTTTTTGTATTCCTTGTCAATAAAAAACGTGGCATGGAGCGACCAAATTCTTTTCCTGAAAGTGCGGCCCCAAGAAAGAAGTTAGAGAGCCACTGGGCTAGATGGACCACGGGCCTGATCCAGCATGCTTTTCTTAGGTTTCAGTGTCTTGTGTTTTTTAAAGACTGTCTTACAGCATTTCTGTGAGAGTTATTTGCAAGCACACCTGGCTATTTTGTCAAGGAATGGTTGCTGTGCACCCAGCGATGTAGATCTGAGGGAGGCTGTTCCACATTTTGAGCTTCCGGGTTCTTCCCTTTCAGGAGCTGCGCGACAAGAACGATGAGCTGCAAATGGAGGTGGAGAAACTGCGTTCCCAGCTGCACGAAAGCAAGCATAGTCTAGCCTGGTGTCAAATGAAGGCCAGCAGACGTGGAGAAAGGCTGCTGCCTGAAAACGTAAAAGCCAGAATTCTGGGTGCGTATTGCAAGTTGCATTTAGAACGTCAAATCGGGTTAAATCAAATACAGTCATACCTCGGGTTACAGATGCTTCAGGTTGTGTTTTTTCGGGTTGTTGTTGTTTAGTCGTTTAGTCGTGTCCGACTCTTCGTGACCCCCTGGACCAGAGCACGCCAGGCACTCCTGTCTTCCACTGCCTCCCGCAGTTTGGCCAAACTCATGTTGGCAGCCTCGAGAACACTGTCCAACCATCTCGTCCTCTGTCGTCCCCTTCTCCTTGTGCCCTCAATCTTTTCCAACATCAGGGTCTTTTCCAGGGAGTCTTCTCTTCTCATGGGGTGGCCAAAGTATTGGAGCCTCAGCTTCAGGATCTGTCCTTCCAGTGAGCACTCAGGGCTGATTTCCTTCAGAATGGATAGGTTTGATCTTCTTGCAGCCCATGGGACTCTCATGAGTCTCCTCCAGCACCATAATTCAAAAGCATCAATTCTTCGGCGATCAGCCTTCTTTATGGTCCAGCTCTCACTTTTTTCGGGTTACAGACCGCCAAAACCCGGAAGTACCAGAACAGGTTACCTCTGGGTTTTGGTGGTCGCACATGTGCAGAAGCGCCGAATTGCAACCTGCATGTGCGCAGACGCTCCACTGCGGGTTGCGGACGTACATCCTACACGGATCACGTTCGCAACCCATGCTCTAGTTATCTCCCTCTTGGACTACTGCAATGCGCTCTATGTGGGGCTACCATTGAAGGTGACCCGGAAACTACAACTAATCCAGAATCCGGCAGCTAGACTAGTGACTGGGGGTGGCCACTGAGACCACATAACACCGTCTTGAAAGACCTACATTGGCTCCCAGTACGTTCCAGAGCACAATTCAAAGTGTTGGTGCTGACCTTTAAAGCCCTAAACGGCCTCGGCCCAGTATAGCTGAAGGACCGTCTCCATCTCCATCATTCTGCCCAGATGCTGAGGTCCAGCGCTGAGGGCCTTCTGGCGGTTCCCTCATTGTGAGAAGCAAAGCTACAGGGAACCAGGCAGAGGGCCTTCTCGGTAGTGGCGCCCACCCTGTGGAATGCCCTCCCATCAGATGTCAAAGAGATAAATAACTACCTAACATTTAGAAGACATCTGAAGGCAGCCCTGTTCAGGGAAGTTTTTAATGTGTGACATTTTAATGTATTTTTAGTCTTTGTTGGAAGCTGCCCAGAGTGGCTGGGGAAACCCAGCCAGATGGGCGGGGTATGAATAATAAATTAAAAACAAAACAAAACCCGAGCGTCCACTGTAGGTTAAATGCAGTGGTGTCTGTTAGTCACAAGGGGTTTAGGAAGAAGACCCTTCTGTTCCCCCCACTCCACCCCCAATGCTGAGAGGCAGAATAGAGGAATTTATTGGTATTTATGTCCACAGTGTTGTATCCAGGTCCTATTAGCATGGGGAAAGTCGCCTTTTAAAATTTTCAGCCCTTTTCATGCTATGTACCCTTTTCTCCCCACACTGTGCCCTAGTGTGCTTGTATGATTCAAAGTTTTTTGGGGGGCTCTACTGAGTATCCTGATACACTGCTTTGATGTTATATACGCATCATTCTGGCACAATGGTCCTTGCACCCAATCTTCTCTCTTGCACCAGAAGGGCAAGTTGTTGCTGTTGCTGATGATTTGATTTATTACCCACCCTTGACCCTAAGGTCCTAGAGGGGATCACGACAATTTAAAATACAGCAATGAAAACATCTTAAAGCAAATTGTGGTACGCAAGGTCCTCTCTGCCTTTTCCCTTCTGCTGTACCAAATCTTTGAAGAACTCCTTTCGTCATACTGTGTACCTTTTCCTTTCTTTGAAGACACCATACAAAAAGATGAGGAACTCCTTCTTGGACACCAGCACTTTCCGATGGCAGGCCAAAACGGTAAGAAATGTTCCCAGCTGTGTGCATTTTCTAAGAAGGAGTAAGCATTAAGATACATGCCAGCTCTAGAACTCTTCAAGAGAAACCTAATCCATGCCCCGTGCCGTGGGCGGAACGATATCCAGTATCAAAAGCATCTCTTGACAAACCTGTCCAGTTTCTTCTGGATAACCTCCAGATACGGAGATTCCCAGGCAGCTTCTTCAAGGGCTACAGATATTTCCCCAAATGTTTCAGCTGCAGGTGTCGTGGTCTGTAATTTCAACCCACAGCTCTTTTATCCAGTGCGTATTAAAAGAATAATGTATCACGTTTCTCCCCCAGACAGCTAAAACAGTTACCTCTGTTGTTTTTAATATCTTATCCCTTCAAGACTTGTAAGATTTGTTACCTGAGGTGTTATGATTAATCCCACATTCCCAGAAAGTGTACCTGTATAACATGCATTTTAAGCATGTGTGTGTGTTTTCCTTTGTTTTTGTTTTTTTAATAGGTATGCATGACCTATGTGACCCGTGGCTCTTCTGAACATAGCTGTCAACTTTTCCCTTTTCTTGCCAGGAATCCTATTTGGAATAAGGGAATTTCCCTTAAAAAAAGGGAAACGTTGACAGCTATGCTTCTAAACTGTTACCATTTTTTTATTGAATTTATATACTGCCCTATACCCGGAGGTCTCAGGGTGGTTCACAGAAAGGATCACAACATATAAAATCAAAATAGGAACGATAACTCAATAACACCCCTCCCAAAAGAGCCACATTTTAAAAGGGTACAGGTCAACTAAATGCCTGGTTAAAAAGGAGTGGTTTTGCCTGGTGTCTAATGGTGTATAATGAAGGCACCAGGCGAACGTCCCTGGGGAGAGCATTCCACAGATGGGGAGCCACTGCAGAGAAGGCCCGTTCTTATGTTGCCACCCTCCGGACCTCTCAAGGAGGAGGCACACGAAGGAGGGCCTTAGAAGATGATCTTAGGGTCCTGGAGGGTTCATATGGAAAAAGGTGGTCCTTGAGGTATTGTGGCCCTGAGCCGTCTAGACTCTGAAACCTTTCCAGTGTGTCAGTAAACAGTTCTGATAACGGGCCCACAATTTAAGTTATTCAATCACCGTGGCGCATATTTATAAATAATATAAATATAAATAAATTTTTATTTATACCCCGCCCTTCCCGGTTCAAAAACCGGGTTCAGGGCAGCTAACAACAACTTTAAAACACTTAGTAGATAGGTAGCCGTGTTGGTCTGCCATAGTCAAAATAAAAAAATTCCTTCCAGTAGCACCTTAAAGACCAACTAAGTTAGTTCTTGGTATGAGCTTTCTGTGTATCTGAAGAAGTGTGCATGCACACGAAAGCTCATACCAAGAACTAACTTAGTTGGTCTTTAAGGTGCTACTGGAAGGAATTTTTTTATTTTAAAACACTTAATTATAAAAGCAGCATAAAATACAGTATAAAAACATGAATAACAATAAAATTCAAAAATCAGTTTAGGGGAAATAAGCATTAGATAATCCCCAGGGGTAGCTGGCTGAATTGGTCCTACTTGGGCTAGCGAGGAGGCCAGGGGAGAATTAGCTGTGGGATCCCAGAGCGGATAATCTTCATAAAAAGGGAGGGGGAGGGAAGAGAAGAGAAGGGAAATAAAAGATCAGGCTGAATTCAAATTGAAGGCCAGGCGGAATAGCTCTGTCTTACAGGCCTGACGGAAGGAGGTTAAATCCTCTATATGTAGAGCATACAGCTTCGAACCATTGCGCTCTCGTTCCCCTTCCCATGTGCCCTATGTAATACTGTGACCACACCCCAGATAGATGATCAATCTTGGCAGTTTGTTTCCTCAGTGTTCTAAGAACAAAGGAGGATCCTGCTGGATCAGGCCATTGGTCCATCTAGCTCAATATCCTTTTCTCACAGTGACCAACCACATGCCTATTGGCAGTTTGCAAACAGGACCTGAGTTCAGTATCATTCTCTCTTCCTGCGGTTTCCAGCAACTGAGAAACATGCTTCATCCATTCATAGAGGCATGGTCATCCTGTAGTAGTAGTTTTATCCTCCACGATTCTGCATTCTTGGGCCTGTTCTTTTCCTTTCTTTCAAGAATAATTTTATTTATAGGTGTCGTTTTCATTGAATCCGGTCCCTATTCAGTAAGCATAGAAATGGAGCTTCTGGTTGAAGAACTGAAGGAACAGCATCAAGACCTGAAAATACAGCTGGAAACCAAGGTGAGTTGAGGAGGAAGACACAGGCAGGTGTTTAAACGCCAATTCAGGTTTAAAATCGTCATCAGAATCAGTAGACTCTCAATATATTTCTGAATGCAGTCTTTGGGTTACTTGCTCAGCAGGATACATTTGAGTATGTTGACCAAATGATGTAGCTTTTGTTGTTAAAATTAAAATAACTCAGCATTTTAAGTAGTTTTTTTTTATAGATGTAAACTCATTTACGATAATGAAATGTTTTGGGTTTTTTGTGGCGCTTTTCTCCATTGCTGTTGTAAATTAAGTATCTCATCGCCAATGTAAATTAGGAAGAAGAAGAGTTTGGATTTGATATCCCGCCTTTTCACTCCCTTTAAGGAGTCTCAAAGCGGCTAACATTCTCCTTTCCCTTCCTCCTCCACAACAAACACTCTGTGAGGTGAGTGGGGCTGAGAGACGTCAAAGAAGTGTGACTAGCCCAAGGTCACCCAGCAGTTGCATGTGGAGGAGCAGAGACGCGAACCCAGTTCCCCAGATTACGAGTCCACGGCTCTTAACCACTACACCACATTCTCTCAGGAGAATGTGGGATGGCATATTATGGCTGTTTGTAGAAAAGGCTGGGCTTGGTTCAACTGTGGATGACAAGTTAGTTCTGTATGAATGGAGCAAGTCTGTATGGAGTAATAAATCTTTACACAAAATTTCCTGCTGTTAAATGCCCTCATTCTGTATAAAAATCCTACCCTCTTGAAATGCCTAGGCTTCTAGCTCTTGCAGTGCCTCACTTCAAGGACCAAGTTGTTAAACATGAAGTAAGGACTCTTGACTGGTTTGTGCATGTATTAACCATGCTACCTAAAAGAATGTGTAACAGAAGTTTGGTTTGGTTTTACTGCGCTAGGTCAATTACTACGAAAGAGAAATTGAGCTGATGAAAAGGAACTTTGAGAAGGAAAGGAAGGATGTTGAACAAGGTTTTAAGGTTGAGATCAGCGAACTGGAGGAACAGAAGAGCGATTTGGAAGAGCTGAACGCCAAATGCCAGGAGGTGATAGATGGCTTGAAAGACCAGCTTCAGAAACTAGCTCCCGCCCACGAACTCGAGAGGAGCTTTGAGAAGGAGAGGTCAGAAATGGAGCAGTACTATGCCAAAGAGATTTCCATTTTGGGACAGAGACTGGCCCAGGAAAGGGACAGACTGGAAGAAGACATGAAGATGAAGCATGAGGCTGAGACACACTTCATGAGGTCTGGTGACATTACTGTTTTGAAACAGGGGCACTTGGCAATATAAATGGTAGTCTCATATTCTGCTACATTGTGTTATGGTTGAACCCTTGGTAATTTAGGCAAAAGCCTTTCTCACCAATGCAGTTGTATGGTACCCGGTCCAATTCCCTTCTCACTTTTGGGGAATTGTGACATTTTTTGCCATGAAGCAGCTGTCTGGCTGGCACACTGTCTCTGGAATGGCTCTCCATGTGCCTGCTAAAGAATTATTGCTCATATGCTGCTTCACAGCTACCGTTCTATGAAATGTATGGTTCTTCTATAAAAATGCACTCATCTTTTTAAAATGATCTGACTAATCATTGCATGCTTGCTTATTACTTTTGGGCTTGTTCACGTGCTACGTTTTATAGCAGAGATGATCCATCTTCCAATAGAAATTCTGTTCCATAGTGTGCATTAATTCAGACTCTGACTGTATGCACAACAAACAACGGTTTGCAGGATTTGAGGTGTGTGTGCTTTAAATGTGTGATGTGTATGCAGCCTTTCAGTTCTCGTGTGCGTGGATGCATTTTCTTCTGCGAGGGATGCTCAATAGATGCAACTACACAAAACATGCCTGACATCAAAGAGAACAGAGCATGTGTTCCTTTATGGGGCACTTTAGATCTCTGGGTCACAACTACTATTCTCATAGTGACTTGAGATCAAGTTTGTGTGTCCCCTGCCATAGCATAGAGCTCTAGTTTTGTCTCATAGAAGAAAGAAGTCATAGACTGCCTGTGAACAGGATAAGTAAGTAGCAAAACCCGGGAGCCAGTAGTTTCAGGAGGGATGTTTGGCAAGTCCGTAGCACACGGAGAAAGGGTTAACCCCACCCACCCAACAGCTGCCATTCAAAGAATAAAATAAGTGAATGTGTAGTGCTGGCACACATTTAACATTTAACACTTAACATTTAACATGGGTGGCACTGTGGTCTAAACCTCTGAGCCTCTTGGGCTTGTTGATCAGAAGGTCGGCAGTTTAAATCCCCACAATGGGGTGAACTCCCATTGCTCTGTCCCAGCTCCTGTCAACCTAGCAGTTTGAAAGCATACCAGTGTGAGTAAATAAGGAGAGCGGTAAATAAGGAAGGTAAACGGTGTTTCCATGTGCTCTGGTTTCCGTCTGGTGTTCCGTTGTGCCAGAAGCTATTTAGTCATACTGGCCACATGAAATGGAAAGCTGCCTGTGGACAAACTCTGGGTCCCTTGGCCCGAAGAATGCCGCAACCCCATAGTCACCTTTGACCGGACTTAACTGTCCAGGGTTCCTTTACTATTTACCTTTAACACCTGATGTAGTTTGACCCTTACTGAGCAAGTGGTGTAATGGAATAATATGAATAACATCCATCCATCAATTGTTCTCTTTGATTTCTGTGATGTAAGTGGGTATAAACAGCACATTTGGAAGCAGCTACTTTTAAAAGCATTGCGTATAATAAGATTTTTTTAAAAAAAGCTTCTCTTTTAGGGGATTGTCCAGTTCCACTGCCTGTTCTCAGACATATTTATTTTGATGATGCTTAGCTGAGTATGGCTAATCCAGTTGCCTGATATCTTTAACTTCCCCAAATTAACTCTGGTCTTTCAATACTTTTTTGTTTCCCGTAATGCAGAATTGAGCTCCACAGAGTTTCAGAAGACAACCTCATCCTAAAAAATAAACTTGGAAGATTTCAGCAAGAAGTGGAGGATGTTGGTGAAGCAAACAGAAAGCACAGGTTAAAAGGGGGGCGGGCGGTTCTTTGGGAAGCTTGCAGAGGAACTGTAAATGTGAAACCATACATCTTCCCAAGAGGCAACTCACTGAATAAAAGGATTGTGTATTGGCAAGAGGGTCTAGCCGCGCACAGCGAGCCCTCAGAATGTGGCTGCATCAGTGCAATGAAGTGTGTGCTCCAGTGTACCTGACGGGATGCTCAGTTATAGTGTTGTATGAATACAGTGGTACCTCGGGTTACATATGCTTCAGGTTACAGACTCCGCAAACCCAGAAATAGTACCTCAGGTTAGGAACTTTGCTTCAGGATGAGAACAGAAATCGTGCTCTGGCGGTGCAGCAGCAGGAGGAGGCCCCATTAGCTAAAGTGGTGCTTCAGGTTAAGAACAGTTTCAGGTTAAGAACAGACCTCCGGAACGAATTAAGTACTTAACCCGAGATACCACTGTACAAGAATTGCCAGTCTGGTCCTTAAGGTCTGTGTACCTTAAATCTGTACATAGACATGGTGGGAGGACTAAAAATAAGAGGGCTAGATCCAGCTGCCATGAAAAACAGCTTTGCTTTTAGCAGACCTACTATTAATATTATTTAAAAAAAAAATTCAAGATGCTTGAGAGTTGAGGACCAACATAACTCATTTTCTGAAGTTGCGTTTCCCCCTTTTTTTTGCAAGCCACTTGCACGGATGTTGCAAACAATAGTGAAACATCAGCTGTGACTTGTGGCAGCGTGTTTCCTGCTCCCGTTTTAGAATCTATGCAAAATATGTTTAAATGGTTGTACAATTTAAATTGTTTTCCCTCCCTTCTTCAGAAAACGTATTGACGAATTGATGGTGGAAAAAGAGAAGGTGATGCATGGAATAGAAGAATTAAATCAACTGGTAAATTATATATATATATATAGAGAGAGAGAGAGAGAGAGAGAGAGAAGTACAATTAGATATGCCTTTACATAAGACCCAGTCCTGGGATTTTGATAAAATGATCTACTAGTAAGTGAGGGATGGGGGAAGCTCTTCCTAAAACCTTGGAAAGCTGCTACCAGTCATAAAAAACACAACCTTATACCAAGTCAGACCATTAGTCTATGTCGTCTTCTTCTTCGGCAGTCACTCATAGCCGAGTAAGATTGTCTTCCATAAATACGGTTTTAACAATGAGTCCATAAGTGACTGTGGAGGCCAATTCTGGATCCACACATCCTTCCACCGTGGCGACATAGATTTCCGGGTGGGAGTTGATCACAGTGTGGATTTGCCAAGCGTGCCTTCCTCCTAGCACATTTCTCCCTTGCGTCCTGAGTTTGAGTGTCTTCAAAGCCCATGACACCTTTGGTAAAGGCTGTGTATGTAGCTCAGTATTGTCTACACTGACTGGCAGCTGGCTCTTTGGGGTTTCAGGCAGAGGACAGGGTTTCAACTCCATCTGGAGACACAAGAAATTAAATTTCTATATCCTCTTTCCAATGTTTAAATGCTTTACAACCCTTCTAACTTCGTCCATGCAAGGTTAGGCTGATGGACACCCATTTTGCCCAAGGTTTATCTTATCAGCTTTGGCTGAAAGTTGGATTTCCAAGTGCCAAAACCATACCTTGTCCCACCTTGCAAAGAGTTAAAAAATGCTAATTCAGTAGGGGTTGAGTTCTTTTGCAACCTTTTGAATCTTTCAGCACATGTGCCTTTAACAATGTACGTGTAACGTTGGAGTCAGTCTTGGGTTGCTCTGGCAGTGCTTCCTTTTGTTCTGCCTGCCATAGCTCCAGTAATTCAACCATCAAACAAACCAGCCCTTTCATCCCGAGAAAATGCATTTCTTAACTTCTGCCACGCTCGTTAAGAAATGTACACTAGTGTGCTCCAAAAAACAGGGAGAAGACCCCTGCACCCGTTCTTTGCAGGCAAGCAGTATGAGACACCCCCCTGATGCAATACTCAAGATTAGATGTTAAGATGTTTTCCCCTGGTTGGGATGAATGCCGCAGCTCTGAATGTCTGAAATGCCTCTTTAGAATAAACACTACGAGGTGGAAATCTTCCAGTTAAACACCAGGATAGATCAGCTGAGCCATGAACTCTCTGAACTGAGCAGTGATAACAATGTCAGCCGGAACACCGTCAATTTACTGAATCGGAGGCTTGTCGAGCTGGAGAGCCAAAGGGACCACGAAGCTGCGGTTGCCAGGCAATTTCAAGAGGCCTCTGCTGAATTGACAAAGGAGCATCTTCAGGAGCGGTTGGCATGGCAGGGAGAGAAGGCCCTGCTGGAGCAGCAGCTGAAGGCCTGGAGGGAAAAGGTAAGGTTGATCGGTACGGGGAGGAAGGGGCACATCAGTTCTAGGCTGCCATCTCCCACTGCACAAACCCACCTATAACGTTGAGCCAGCCATGCAATATTCTGGTGGAAATTTCTAAGGCCTAATACGTGGACCATGGATACAGGGATGCACTGCTTTTTACTACATCAATGGAAAGCTTGGGTTGCTGTGGTGGTCACTGAGTTGCTGTGTTTAGGCAAAGGAGATGGTTTAAAATATGTTGCCTTCTGGGAGAAGGCGGGTGAAATTCTGCAGCACCTTTCATTTACTTCATTCCTCTACTAGAACTAAAACTAAAGTTTGAATTTTGTATTCCTTGTATAAACCGCTTAGAGGCTTTATTTACAATCAAGCAGTATGCACATTCTGTTATATAAAATAAAAAATAGAAGTGCTGAACAGGGGAAGAGGAGTACTTTCAAAAGGAGCCATCACAATGAAAATTCTTCCATTCTTTTTGCTGCGCACTTGGTTTAAATTATAAACTATCTGAGCATGCTTATGATTTCTTGCCTGTGTACTGCTAGCCCATGGCTAGTGGCAATTATTTTCTGGGAGTAATAAAGGGTGAAATGGGCTGCCCATTAACAGCCCCATAGAGCAAGTCTGTGAATATCGGAGTGTAATTGGGTTGACTTGTTTGCCTAGTGAATTTATTAATGCAATGGAATTTAGAAAGAGTGTCATTCTAGGCATATCGGAGGAAGACTACAATGGTCACACATAAGGTTTGGGTTTGCATGGATAAATACGAAATCAAGCATCCCTAACCTTTTCAGGCCCAAGGACACACCTGGGAATCTAACAAATCGTCACAGGTACCTCGAAATACCCCTTTCACAGAAGGAAAAACCTAGGGATGCTCAAAAACTCTTCCAAAGCCCCTATATTCCCTGAAACACAAACACAAGAAAGCAGGCGTGCACCAAGAGGATTTGTGTCTTGAGTATGTTGTGTCCCACAGAGGACCTTACAGTTTTAAAACAAAAACATCTTGGAGGTCCTGGGCCACAGGGAGGTTAGGCTGGCCTCAACCAGAGCCAGGGCTTTTTCAGCTGTGGCCCCGATCTGGTGGAACACTCTGTCACAAGAGACTAGGGCCCTGTGGGACTTGACATCTTTCCGCAGGGCCTGCAAGACAGAGCTGTTCCACCAGGCCTTTGGCCAAGGCACAGTCTGACCCCCTCCTTTGGTAATCCTCAAAGAACGCTAGGCCAATGGTTGCCATTAATTTGATTTTGAATTGATTTTAGAATGAATTGATTTTAGAATGCTGTGTTACTTTTATTGTTGTTAGCCGCTCTGAGCCCGGCTTCGGCTGGGGAGGGCGGGATATAAATAAACATTTATTATTATTATTATTATTATTATTATTATTATTATTATTATTAGATTCCACATTGTTGCTGGCCTCATCCTTTCCTGCCATTCTCTCCTTGAACAGGCCAGCCAGTCTCAGGAGCTGGAGGCTGAACTGGAACGCTCGACACAGGAGTGTCAGATGCTACGGCTAACAAAAGCACAGCTGAGAGAAGAGGTGGAAGAATGCCAGGATCGGGTAGGCTGGTGCAGCTGAATATGACCTGCCTTTGGCTCACTGGGAGCATCACTGCCTGTTACAAATGAGGGCCTAGGCACGGCTGAAACAGCGGTGGTTGGACAGAGGAGCAGGCCTAGAGCCTTTACACCTGGTCAAAGAAATGTGTCCAAACATTAAACCTAAGAGAAGATCTATTCCCAATGTCATAGATTTGAGGGGAGGGTAGCATTGTTGTAGCGCGATAGCAGTGTTGCTGTTTTACAACTTTAAAGAAAAACAGAGCTAGATGAATTCACTGACAATGGTTGTGCACTTCTTACTCTGCAAAAGCAAAAAGTACCAGGGCAGTTTCTACTGGAGTTCGCCTGTTTTGCCTGTGTTTGGATATATATTGCAATAAATTAATAAATTCTGGCTTCGAGATTTTCCAAGAGAATTAGTAGTGGATTAGTACCACTACTTTATTTTGAATTGATCTGATGAGAAATAACCTTTAAATGGACTGTGGAGTATTTCAGTTCTCTGTGTGCTACTGGGGCCCAGCCATCAGCTATTAAGTAGGGAGGGGAAAGGGATTTGTTGTGCAAAATGCACAATTTTAAGCTTCTTGCTTGGCAAGATCTGCTGCAAGGAGATCAAAGCAGAGACGATTTTTAATTTATTTAAAATTATTGGTAAACCACTTAATATTTATTTAATTTCTGAGTGGTATACATGGTGCAAAACAAAGAACCGCTGAAACAATAGAACGAAGCTAAAAACTCCATAGAAGAATACCAATGGTACAGGATCTAACCTTGTGGATCAGGGAAAGTTTTATGCTCTGCCAACACAAGGACATTCTGGGTGGCTACTGGCAGTTACCCTTGTCGCAATCTGCTCAAGTGCAAAGGGGAAACCCCTGAGCCAATCTATTCTGTTAAATGTCTGGCTCATTCTGCAGCTGGGCTAAAATGTTCTCCTGCCCCCCATTGGCTGATGGCAGAATGGGGGGGGGCATTTCGGGGGTTATTTCAAGGCAGCTGGATGTCCCCCGCCCAATTTGATGTCTCAGGCTTACGTGTAGTTTCTTGCAAATAGGCAAAAAGTAACCCCTGCGTATTGGAACTACATGCATGCATTTTTGCAGGAAGCAATTGCATTTTGATGTTTGAGGCTTTATTTCAGTTTAGCAGTGCATCTGCCTTGTTTGCATTCATCTGGGATTAAGTTCTTTCTGCCTTTGAACAGGCAAGACAGATGAAAGGTATTGGAGAGGTGTTTACTTTTTTGTTTTTTAAAAAAAGCCAGGGTATGAATAAAATAGAGGACAAAGCTTTAGATTTAAATATATGCCTGCTTTTATGGGAAATAGCTTTGTGGTGGGGTTTGTCCCTACCCACTATTAGAATGATAGTTTCCCCCAGTGCTCAGTCCAAGAAAGGTGCTCTGTTCCTGGTCTTCAGCATTTCAACATTTAATGATGTTTTAAATTTTCTCTTGCATTGCAGCTACTAGAAGCCAACACGAGCTTGAGCATGGCCAAGTTTCGGCATTCACAGGAGCTAGAAGAGTTAAAGGGCCAGGCAGGCAATTCCGTACCTAAGGCCTGCCTTGCAGAGCTAGAAAAGAGATTGGCAGAAGAACAGAATGTGGTCAGGCAGCTGCAAGGAGAGCTGGACTCCCAGGCGAAGCAGATGAGATGGCAGGCGGCCACATATCAGGTAGGGAAGAATGGTGCTCGAGTTGCGTCTCATACAAAAATAAAGGCTCCCTAGGCGGAAACGCAGTATGTGTACATGTGTGGTTTTTACACAGCCTCTTCCTACCTGAAACAGGCACTTTCAAACAGCGACTCTCGCCTAGTCTTCATTTTTTGTTATGTAATTATTTCAACCGTTTATACACCATTTAATGCCATAGTCTCTAAGCATTGTAGAATAAAGTTACAAAAATCATCCAACAGAGATAAGATCGGTTAAAATTAATAGTGAAAATCCGGGGGCTCGGGGGGGGAGGGAAGGAACCCTTACTTAATATGCCTGTTTAAATAAAAAAGTACAATAGATCCAGCACATGAAGCAAAATTCTGTAACTTAAATTATACAAGCCTCCTTTTGTTATTGGTGCAGGAGTACCACATGCAGTTAAGTATCTGCGGCAACGCGGCATGTAAAATACTGTGCTGGGAAAGTTATATCCTAGTGAAAAGTGGACTCTTAACTCTGAATAAAATACAGTGGTACCTCGGGTTACATACGCTTCAGGTTACATACGCTTCAGGTTACAGACTCCGCTAACCCAGAAATAGTACCTCAGGTTAAGAACTTGGCTTCAGGATGAGAACAGAAATCGTGCTCCGGCGGCGCAGCGGCAGCAGGAGGCCCCATTAGCTAAAGTGGTGCTTCAGGTTAACAACAGTTTAAGGTTACGAATGGACCTCCGGAACGAATCAAGTGCTTAACCCGAGATTACCTGTACCTGTATTATGTAAAGGCTTGGCTGCAGACAGCACAGAGAGCATCGATATACATCTGGGATAATTTGTGGATTGTGTTTGAGAATGAGCTCTATTCTGCCTTGGTCCGACCACACCTGAAGTACTATGTCCAGTTCTGGATGCCATGATATAAGATTATGTACAATCTAGAACGGTTGCAGAGGGCAATCAAGATGATAATAAATGGTCTGGAACCAAGCCTTATGAGGAATAGTTGAGGGAGTTGGGTATGTTTAGCCTGGATAGGAGGAGACTGAGAGGATATAACGGTAGCCATCTTCAGATATCTAAAGGAAATATCACATGGTAGATGGAGCGAGCTTGTTTTCTCCTGCTCTACAGGGTAGGACTTGAACCAGTGAATTTTAAGTTACAAGGAGATTCCAATATAATAAATCGTTATTTCAGATGCAGCATTGGGACTTGTTTGAAGTGAATTGATTTCCCAAGGGTAGTTACTTCCCATAACTGTTGTAATATCACGGCTATGACTTGGTCCCTTTATTTGGCAGGAAGAGCATGAGAACGTGCATAGATTAATGGAGGAAAAGGTGGGAGAACTGGAAATGAATTTGAAGAACGTGCAAACAATGCTTCAGGAAAAGGTGGCTGAACTCAAGGAGCAGGTCAGTGGAATGGGGATTAGGTGTCTATGGGCCCATGATCTGTTTACGGCATTAATTCTTTTATTAAATGTAAAAATATATAATTTGTCTGGAAAAGGACATAAGCTGGCCAAGAATAGCCAGGGCACCACCAAGATGTTTCCCGAATTATGTCAATGTATTTGGCACTGAATGATTTTCATATATATTGTATTTGAGTGACCCTGTTTCATGGTTGCTACTGCTTCTGGTTCCCTCCAGTCATTTGTAAGTGTCCTGCACACTGTGTGAACTGCAAGCTGCTTGGCTTGTAGGCAACACATAAAAGCTCCATGTGGCAAAATCCAGGATTCTCCACTCTTGGTATAAGCTGTGACCCCATCAGTCAGTGCACTTCTGGCTACAGTATATGGAAAGACAAAAGAACAACTACCCCCTTTCCCGGGCAGGTTTGGTAGGACACAATACTAGAACAGGCTATCTATAGCCATTCTTAGAGCACATCTTCAAGCTAAAACTGGATCTGTGGTTGTTCTAAACTTTTCCAGTTTGGATTTATAGCAAAGCTGTTATTCTGGACAGTTTGTACATCAACTATTTATTCCACGGTAAAAACACGAAGGGAATGGGAAATGTGCTGACATAAATTGTTATTTTTTAAAAAGAGGGAAGATGGATGAAAAGGGATTATTCTAAACTAGTCATGTTGCTACTTCCAAGTGGTTTACAGAAAAGTCAAATCAAGAAAAAAATCACTATACCTAAGTGTACAAAAGTTAAAACACTAAAACATTAAAATTACCGCAACTTTCTAAGAACCATCATTTTAATTAAAGACGTGATTGTCCCTGTGTTTGGACTGGTTCATATTTTCTGTTTAAGATGGGCTACATTCTGGGAATGAGGGAGAATGGTGGTTACCTCCTAAGGTCTTGATATAAAAACAATTGTTCAAAGCAGGGGCAGCTAACTTGTGGCCTTCCTCTCCATGCTTTTGAACTACAACTCCCATAATCCATGGCCACGCTGGCTGGGACTGATGGGAGTTGTAGTCAAATATCATAGAGCATCATAGGTTAGCCTGCTTTAAACCTGTTGTTAAAACTTAAAACCAGTGGACCATAGCACTTGCTTATTTCCTAGTTAATATTCATGAGACTGCTTTTCTAGCAAAACAGTAAGCAGCATGTTTTTGAGTTCTGTATCATCACCAAACACAGATTAATGGAGTGCTATTCATTTTATTTTCCAGTTTGAAAAAAATGCCAAGTCGAATCTATTACTGAAAGACCTGTATGTGGAAAATGCACAGCTGATGAAAACTCTGCAGGTTACAGAACAGAGGCAGAAGAACACAGACAACAGAAATTTAATACTGGAAGAGAAAATCTCATCCTTGAACAAATTAGTTAGAGAAATAACTCTGGCATCTCAATGAAATCTGCTTTTCAGTTGTTGGCATTAAAGCAAAAATGACAATCTGTGGTAGAAGCAATACTCCATGCAGCGGTCCACTTCACTGTATACATTTCTGATCTTGGCCAAATGAGTATTATTTACTTCTCATGAGACTCAAAAAGGACATGATATTCAAAGGATCCCTCAGCTCTTTCATGTGGGGAAACCATCACAGAAAGCAGCATAACCAGCTTGAGAAACATACTCTCAGGGATAAGTTTGAAGAGGGAGATGCAGCTCCATTAGTCAGTAGCAATAAACTACTCCATCTCATTTTTTTGCAATGGGGAAGCTAAAGCTTTTAGTGCCTTCTGATCATTTTCACGGAAGTCTCTTTGGCTCTCGTTCTGTCTCAGGACTGAATATTTATTGTGATTGCAATATTCTTACCTCCCCGTGCCTCACCCCCACTCTAGTCTGTACACTGGCTTGTATTGTGTATATATATGTACAGTTTTCTACAAGTATAATATGTACTCCTTTAAATCAGTGTATATCAGATGTAAACAGAAAAAAAACCTATGCTCCTTTTTGGTAAAATTTGACATGACTTTTTTAATTAAATGATATTTATACTGCTTGTGAAGTCACTGGATTTTCTCTGTGTGCAAATGGCTGGGGTAGATATGTCGGGAGAGCAGCAAATGGGTAAAGCTGGAACCTAACTAAATGAGAGGAACATGGCTAAGAGCCCGTCCTAAAATAACTAAGACAAATGCAGAAAATAGACTACTTTTTAAAGTACCTTCCTATTTGGTGGATTAAATCTCATTTAGTTTAAAGTAAGAGAGCAATTGTTTTGGTGGAGTTTTTATGTTTTGTTTGCTTATGGACAGAGACACCATGTATCAGATTTGTAGAGTTGGAAGGAACCACTGGGATCATCTAGTTCAATCCCCTGCAATGCAGAAATCTTTTGAATGAAATACTTTATTGTCACTTGTACAACTTGTACACTGGTCTTGAAAGACCTACATTGGCTCCCAGTACGTTTCCGAGCACAATTCAAAGTGCTGGTGTTGACCTTTAAAGCCCTAAACGGCTTCGGCCCAGTATACCTGAAGGAGCGTCTCCACCCCCATCGTTCTGCCCGGACGCTGAGGTCCAGCTCTGAGGGCCTTCTGGCGGTTCCCTCATTGCGAGAAGCGAAGCTACAGGGAACCAGGCAGAGGGCCTTTTCGGTGGTGGCGCCCGCCCTGTGGAATGCCCTCCCATCGGATGTCAAGGTGATGGACAACTACCTGACATTCAGAAGACATCTTAAGGTGGCCCTATTCAGGGAAGCTTTTAATGTATGATATTTTAGTGTTTTTTGGTTTCTGTGGAAGCCGCCCAGAGTGGCTGGGGAAACCCAGCCAGATGGGCGGGGTACAAATAATAAATTATTATTATTATTATTGTATACAGTGAGATTACACGAGCACCCTGCACTCAGCTCTATTAGTCTTAATTCCCCCCGTTTACTGACGCACACCCACCAAACCCGAAAGTCAGTTGCCCTGTTGTTATCTTTTCTTTCAGCAGCCTAACAGCCCACGGATAGAAGCTGTTCTTTACCCTGTTGGTGCGACTAATCATGTTTCTATATCTTGTGCCCAGGAGGAGAGCCAAAGTCTGTGGCTCCCTGTAGTCTCCCCCAACCAGTCGTCCTGTGACCAAGTATGTTATGCACAAGCTCAAGAACGGCTTACTCTTGAGTTTGATAGAAATGGGAGTGACTCATTACAAACAACCTCAATGCAGGTGAAATATCATAATTTCTGGAAGTTTTGTGGCATATGAAATTGGAGATAAAATTCTTGATCAAATATCAGGAAATATTTAATATGGCACAATCTGGTAATTAAGACAAAATGATATAATTTTACATCTAACAATTCAACTCTTGTACTGCAATTTATTCAGCACTATGCAGAATCATCTAGAGTCCCTTTGTACAGTTCTGGACACTGCACAAACTGGAAGGGTACAGTGGATAAGGCAGTACAGATTGCCAGTAGTATGGAAAGCAAGTTCAATGAGGAAAGACTGAAGGAACTGGGTATGTTTAACTAGAGGAGAGAAAGGATGAAGGCTGACACACAGAAGATATGTTCTCTGCTGCTCCAGTGGACAGGACTAGAGCTAACAGGCTAAAGGTGCAAGCAGCAAAAAAATTTATTGAACATCTTACAAGAAACAGCTTGACAATGGAGCCATTTATTTATTTATAATGGACACAGAATTGAGGTGGGTGGTAGTTAGAGTGGGGTGCAAATCACCTCCTTCCTAGTCACCAGATAGATGTTTTGATGAGTGGAGAGGGGGTGATAAGTCTCTCCACCCAGCCAATTTGCACAAATCAGTTGTAGAAAGTGGGCATCTGTGTGCATGTGGAATGGTCACGCCCACTGCTGGCCTGCAGCCACTTGAATGCTGGTCAAGGCCTCGGGCCAAATAAAACTTAGCCCACCTCTGTTCTGTGAGTTGGAAGGAGCCTTGTAGTTCATCTACTTCAAGGCCCTGCTCAATGAGTACTATAGCATAAAAGCTTAGAGAGAAAACACAAGGGTTAGCAGCAATTCAACTGCAACTTAACCAGTACCACTCCTTAAGTAACTTTATCATTACATCGTTTCAAAGGTCTTTTAACAATGCACACACTTAATAGTACAAATGTTGTGGCTTTCTTCTAAGCATGACATTTACAGTAAGACGATGTCTGGTTCATACAAAAAGGCCAGCGAATAAAAACATGATACTTCAAAATGTGTCCAGAAGTGAAGGCAAGCTATGAGCTTAAAAGAAATTCCACTTGTTTTGGGATTTAGATATTTTTAAATTGTTGATCGTATCATCTTCTTCTTTGTCCTCTTCACTAAGTATCCATGCAGTTCCCACAACAGTAACTAAGTCTCTGCATTTTTTTTTCAAAAACACAAGACACTGTGGCATGTTTCTATACTTACCCCATTTAAAATCTGCTAAAATGTTTATAGGTACTTAAATCAGTCTTGCGAACAGCAAGTTAAGAAAGGACGTGTTCCAAAATTCCTTGCCTGATTAACTGCTCGCATTTCCAGCGTGGTAAAAAATGCTGTGGGGAAGCAAACAATTTTCAAAGCTGAGGCAAACATTTGCAATCTCTCATCGTCCCCTTTATAAAGCTAAAGCTGGTCTTATTTATGGTGTAGTTAAGGTAGTAACTCCTGACTCTACCTGTACTGTTTGTTTTCAAATGAGGTCCAATAATAGAATAACCCCTGCTATTTTAGCCACAGCTACTGTAAATCCCATGTTCTGTGCATTGCTGTTATTAACACTGTTTAGAAATATGAATGATTAAGCAGTAGATAAATGTCTTAAATAAACCAACATAATGAAATGCTTTTGAATCTTTCCAGACAGAAAGTACTAAAATGGCTCCAGCGTTTTCCTTCATGAAAATGAGTAGAATGACATGAAAGCTGACAATGGTAAGCATAATGAGAGTGTGGAGGAACCATAGCACACACTTTGCATACAGAAGGTCACAAACAGACAGCTGCACCGTCTCCTTGCTCCTTCCTTCCTCGCCATGCCACTTGGTTTCTTCATCAGCACTGCTGCATCCTCCTCCCAATTTTCCTTCTTTGTGTGAGATTTCCCTCACCCATCAGCCAGTGGACTTTTATAGGACAGAGGGGCAGGACAATGAAAGAATCTCAAGGGCCCATGTAAACCTGGAGTTTGCTCTGGTTCAATCTCTGGGATCTCCAGTTAAAATACTAGGCTAACTGCACCTGATCCAGTATAGGGCAACTTCCTGTATCCTAAACTGTGCCAGAAGCAGAGGAGAACCACTTCCATCTAGCTCCTTAAACAACAGGGAACCCAAATTGAGTTCTTGCTCTGTTTGCCATCTTATCATAAATACCTGGCTGTTCTTCTTCAACAGAATTGTTGTGCCATCATCAATCTCAAATTCTCCATAATCTTTCAAACACCGAACCTGTAAAAAGAAACAAATAACCATCAAATTTAAAGTACTGTCAGGAAATCTGTGTTAAGAAAAACTATCTATATGTAGCAATATCTATATCTAGCAATATCTAGACAGCATCTTAAAAAGCAGAGACATCACCTTGCTAACAAAGGTCCGTATAGTTAAAGCTATGGTTTTCCCAGCAGTGATGTATGGAAGTGAGAGCTGGACCATAAAGAAGGCTGATCGCCAAAGAATTGATGCTTTTGAATTATGGTGCTGGAGGAGACTCTTGAGAGTCCCATTGACTGCAACAAGATAAAACCTATCCATTCTTAAGGAAATCAGCCCTGAGTGCTCACTGGAAGGGCAGATCGTGAAGCTGAGGCTCCAGTACTTTGGCCACCTCATGAGAAGAGAAGACTCCCTAGAAAGGACCCTGATGCTGGGAAAGATGGAGGGCACAAGGAGAAGGGGATGACAGAGGACGAGATGGTTGGACAGTGTTCTCGAAGCTACGAACATGAGTTTGACCAAGCTGTGGGAGGCAGTGGAAGACAGGAGTGCCTGGCGTGCTCTGGTCCATGGGGTCACGAAGAGTCAGACACAACTAAACGACTAAACAACAAAGCTATATGTAGACAAAAGGAGTCATACTTCCAATATATGAACACATCAGTAAGTTTCATTTAGCTTTTTATTACCCTGTTAAACAATAGTTATTATCTGTGATAATAAACTGCAACAATTCTGTGAAAAGGTGCTAATAACACCAAGGTTGCAGGTTCGAACACTATATGGGACTGCTGCGTATTTCTGCATTGCAGGGGGTTGGACTAGATGATTCTCATGGTCCCTTCCAACTCTACAATTCTGATTCCTCTGCCTGCAACAAACTGCTTCCAGTTTGAAACAAGGAACTGACTTCTTAGTACCTACATATGACTACACTGCCAATGACATCCAAATACAATAAGCCTTCCATAGTTCTAAATTTCACTTACTTCAATGTACAAACTTTTGGGGGGCTGAATGTCCTGTGTGAGGTCCAGCCCGTCTCCTCCTCCTAAAGATCTCATATAGGTAGCCAAAGACTTTTTATACTGGTTGAACCACACCACCTGGAATTATAAAAAAGTTGGCTTAATTAATCCTGAAATGCTATTTTCAAACTGTCAAGCAAGAAATTACCTAAAGATTTAAAACAAAAGACATGGGGATATGAGGGGATGAATGTGCAAGTTTTGGAACTGCTTACTTCTATCTAGCCTCCTCTATAGAGCATATAGTTCGAATCTGTTCAACTTCCAAAATATTCGGAAACCAAAGTGCGGCTTCCGATTGGCTGCAGCCAACTGGAAGCTGCGGAAGCCCCGTCAGACGTTTGGCTTCCAAAAATAGTTTGCAAACCGGAACACTCACTTCCGGGTTTGCAGTGTTTGGGAGCCAAAACATTCGAGAACTAAGCTGTTCAAAAACCAAGGTATGACTGTACTCCTTTTTTGTCAATGTGCAACAGAAGAGTTATGAATTAGCAAGTAAGCAGTCCACAGTTAATATCTGACTGGGAGTGGGCTCTCCAAGCTCTCGGGCAGATCTTTCCCAGCCCTGCTATCAGATTAGTTTATTTGGCAAAGTTGGGGGCTGAACCTGACACTTTCTACATGCAAAGCATGCGTTCTGCCACTGTGATGCAGCTTACATTAAATTGCAACAAGTGTCTATTTAAGTGTGCCTACATGGCTAAGTTACTCAACATTTATGAATAATATACTCTGTATACTTTCCTTTATTTCGAGTACAATCATTGTCCTTTCAACCTATACATATAACAAATTGGCTTACTTCATCAGTTGACATGTGAAATCGGACAGCGTTTGGCAGCACGCTACCATATTCCCACCTAAGCGCCCGGATGCGAAGTAAGCGGTCATACCTGAGAAAACAAACATGGTAGCATAACAAAAGTACTCATAATCAGAAATAGACATCATTTAATCCCTTAATGAATAATGAAGTGTTCTTAATCAGAATTTTATTACAATCTGATAACTAACTCCTTAACTAATTATGAAAAAATGAAGATTTTTGCTCTGGTGTCACACAGCTCAGCTCAATGTATTGAGAATTGCAACAGTCCCTGATTTGGGATTATAGTGCCATGTTTACCAGCTCCTGGCCTGAGGCTATTCAAACTGCTCCTACAGATCACAGGAGTATTAATCACAGGGAATGATTTGCGAGGTTATATGGATAAGCCCAAACATGCAAATCCAGTGACCTTGGGAAATCCCTCTGAAATCTACCTGTTCCAGAAGTGAAGGAATAAAATCTTGGAATTGGAAACAATTTCTGAAATGCTTTTTATCTCATTTCCCTAGTCACAGATGACTGCAAGAAACTTACAGGTATGCAACAATACATCGGCGATTTCTCAGCAGAGAGCAGTGGCGAAACTTGATGGTTGGAATCAGCTCACTGTGTCCTGATTTAGCTTCATTTCTGATAATAGAATGACAAGCTATATTACATACACTTTGAAAGCAAGAAACATAAAAGTACACATTGTGGTTAGGGGGACCACTTTAATTAGTGTGTAAACCTAGCCCATCATGCAATGACTGCATTAGTTCTTTTACTCTGTGCACGCTGCTCTTCTCCAAAAAACAGCTCACAACAAATCAAATAAACATCAATAATTAAAACACACAAATAACAATTATGAATAAGAATGTCAATAAGTAAATGCATTGTAAAAATACTTCAAGGACTGCTTCTCCCCATATGAACCAACCAGCACCCTGTAATCACCATCTGAGCCTGTTCTTTATGTGCCTTCTCCATGAGTGTGGCAACACGATAATGTGCCTCCTCCAGAGTGTGGCAACACGATAATGGACCTTTTCTGCAGTGTCTCCTTGTTTGTGGAATGCTCTGCTCAGGGAGGCTCATCTGGCACTTTCATTACATATATCTAGCTGCCAGGCGAAAACATTTCTCTATAAGCAGGCCTTTGACTGATTAACATTCCATGGCCTTTTAAATGTGTTTGTGCGAAGGGGCTTATTGGTTTGTTTATCTTTTATTGTGTATTTTATGTTCTCATTTTGTGTTTTTATGTTGTGAACTGCTCTGTGATCTTTGGATGGACGGTATACAAATTTAATAAAGTAAATAAATAATCTGTATTCTGCACAGAAATCCCTTCCCTTTCAGTTTTTCTGTGATCTGCAGAGTACTGTATTTGGAAAGAGAGAACTTTGTGGTGCAGGGAATGACAGGGTTGGTCTCTTCTAGCTCTAAGCCCCGGTATAAAGTTAAACAAGACTCAACCCGAGTCCTTGGGCACACACAATGGTCTTGGGGAATGGGGCATTTTTATTACTTCACAACAGGCTTTCAAGAAGCCATGTTGCTTCCTCCAATGGCTAGCAAAGAAAGGATATGAAGGAGTGTTATCTCACCTCAACTTGTGGCTTAGGGAAGGCAGAAGCAGTCAAAATGTGATGTTACAATTCCTGCCTCTCTCTAAAGCCCATTACAAAGTAAGTGAGGAAGATGGATCTCAGTTAATGGTACAGCAGGCTGTAGGTATTATCTTTTCTATATAAAATATTTTATTTTCGTTTAACAATATTATTATACATTTAAATCACTTTCAATTTTTTACATCTGAGATTACTTAAATCCCCAGACTTCCACCCCACCCTCCCCTGGCTTCCAGTTTTTTCTGTTCATTCTACTGCATCTAATTACATTTTTCAAATTCATTTTGTATCCCCTTTTTTAACTTAGGTGATATTACATTATAAGTGTTATGACAATCCTGCTAGTGTTTTTAGATATCTTCAGTGGTCTTTAAGATACTCTATAATTTCCCCCCACTCTTGTCTAAAATTTTTTAATCATCTTGGTGTCTGATCTTCACGGTCATCTTTGCCATTTCGGCATAGTCCATCACACTATACACTGGATTATGCTGCCACCAAAGTGACAGACCAATTCCTTCCACTCTTCCACAGAATTTTCTGCATGCACCAGAGGATGTGGGAGTAGAGAACAGTCACACAAGGCTGCCTACTAAACCAAATCCAAGTCTGTTGACAGCCACAAAGTTACGTGGAAAACTCATGGTAGTTATAAAGTTGTTTCCATAATATTAAAGTCTTTTATTTCTCACTTCTGCAACTTATTTTTTAATTCTTTAGCAGAGATTTTTTTTTTTGGTCTGTTTTTCCTGAAAAAACCTTACTTACACATCAGTTTGGTTATGTTCATATAATGCTTTCATCTCCTCAAGTACTTGTCTGATTCCATCCTCCTGCAACATGGAAAGTACCAATTTCATTAATAATTTGACATTACTACTCTGCCTAATTAAAAAAAACCACAATAAATAAAAATGCACGCCTTTTTTCCTATAAAAATTGAAGTAGCCATCAACCACAACCACAGAAATATTTATATGCAACTCAACCGACAGAAGGAGATATGCACACATATGCTAGCTTTAGTTGGCATATCACCAGTTGTAATATTTATTTAAAACATTGTAAAATAGGAAACATGCGCCAACTCTACACTCAAATATGCATACATATTTCTATTCTAGTTCTATTCCTCTCTGTCCACTATCCAGAATTTGTTTCTATCAATATTCTGAAGTTTTCCCTTTGCTTCTTTTCCTTTTGAGCTGCTAGATAAGACAATGACTAAATATTTGTATAAGATGAGTGTTTCAGCATGATTACAAGCCTCATAGAAAATACTCAGCTGTTAAGGTCATGTGTAGGTTGCAGGGTATTTTCTACAGAAGCTAAAGAAGAAAAGATGCATACAATCAACATAGCTTAGACCACTCTTTCTCTCTCCAGGTGCATCAGTGAAACATTTATTGGTCAGATGTGCATCCAAGTCAACTGCGATATACCTCAGTGCTGATTTTCAGGTGCAGTAGTCATTTAGATTTTCAGTCCAACTTTCCTCTCCATATATTTGTAAAGTTTGTGGGGAAATGCTCCCTAAGTAAATCCCAGCAAGCTTATTCCCAAGTGAACATGCATAGGATTTCAGTCTCAGGCTGACTAGCCAACCAGATAATTAATGGGAAGCCTTTTATATTGCGGAACGTTATTTTATTGGGCAGTCAGGTACCCCCAGATCCACTCACTCAAATCATGAGGGAAATGGCTACCAAGAGTTTAGTCTGCTACCTCTTCCCACTCACCATCAAACCCTCTATCAAGGTGGGCTTTATGGCATTAACGCCAATCCAGTTCGCCATTCTCTTTGCTTTTAACAGCCAACCTCATAAAGGAATAGCCTTGTGGAGCAATCCCAGCCATCCAATCATTTGTTTGTTTGTTTCATAAAATTTATACACCGCTTGGTTGTAAAAATAAAATAAAATCGGGGGGAAATACATTAAAACACACAAGAAGTTAGAATGCTAAAGCAGGGGAAAAGCCACAGAGCCATTCCCGAGTACCAGGCAAACCCAGTCAGATGGGCGGGGTAAAATTAATATTATTATTACTAAGTAGGAATTCAGGGAAGGCTTGGTATCAAGAGGCAGGGAGTTCCGAAGGACCCCCGCCCGCTTCTCTCACAAAAGTCCCCTCAGGGCGGCTGGGCGGCCCTTCGGAGGAGGGGGAAGGGAAGGGAGGCCGCGCCGCCAAAGGCTCACATTGAAGGAAGGAAGCTGCCCGTCGCTGGCGCGGTGGAGCTCCCGGATGAGCTCGGTCGCTTTCTCGCAGAACATGGTCGCGGCCGGACTGCTCGATTCCCCTCAGACGCGCAACGGCCTTCGCTCGGCGCGCGCGGCAGCAAAACCCGCGCCACTGAACTCCTCGGCCAATAGGAAGGCGAGGCGAGGGAGAGAAGCACCGCCTCTTACGGTACGGGAAAAGAGAAGAGACAAACTTAGCTCTCCCTCGCAGCTGTTTCCTATAGCTTGCGGCCGGCGGTTGTTTGGAATTGCAATAACAGTACACGGAGTTTCGTATCACAACCTAGCCAGTGTTTGAAACCTCTGGAGTTGTGCATACGTTTACACCGTTAGGGATTCAGCTGGCGGGAAGAGAGATCGTTGGGGATGTGATTCAAGCAACCGAATGTGTGAAACATTTCCATTGGGGAAATAACGTTTTCCACTTTCTTTCTGCGGCACCTTGCAGTGACATTCATTTCATGATTCAGCTGGTTTTGTTTCGTTCTGTAAAAAATCTCACATTGTAAGTCTTCTGTGAGATGATGATGATGATTTTTATTTAACCCACCCTTTTCTTCTTTTTAAAAGTCGCGGGTGGGAACAGATAAGCTTTGGCCAGTTTACGAACATGTCACTCCAGAGAGTTTTGACCCCCACTGGGTTATGGCCAAAAGCAGGGCTCCTTAGCACAACCAGCGGGCCTCACGTTCAGCCTCCAGCACATCTTCTCCTTCCCAGACTGAGCTTTTCATGTTGTAGATGGCTGGTGTCATCCATGGATTCCACATGGATCTAGTGCAATGTCTCTGAGAACCAGTGTGGCCCAGCACTTAGGTGACTCAGTCCAGCTTGATGGTTGTACATGGCTTGTGTCCATGGTGGAGACGGAGGCAGGAGACTTACAGATAAAAATGAAAACTGCTAAAAACATAGAAAAATCAATAATTGAAAAAACAAACACTGGTAGAAATAAAACTATATACATATATAAAAGCTAGCAAAAACATACAAATAATTACACACAAAAAACCTCAGTCAATTCTCAAAAGCCTGTTGGGACCTGCTAGCAGAAGGACAAGGGGACAGCCAGATACAAATATATATGCAGACAAACACACTGGGATAGCTCAGTCAGCAGAGCATGAGACTCTTAATCTCAAGGTCCTGGGTTTTCTTCAGGAACAGTAAAGATCTACATTGGGAAGGGGGGGTGTCAAATCAACTTGACCCAGCTGTTGAAGTAGGAATCAAAAACCATTGCAGCAGAGGAGGAGCCTGCTCTTAATTATGCTGGGTGGGTGCAGAGACCAGAGGGTAGCCTCCCTAGGTGTAGGAGGAGACCAGCACTGCCTGTTATTTGCTGAGAGACTGATGTAGAGGCAACACTGGGGTGGGGCTGCTGATGTGGTGACAGATCCAGACTCCAAGGAGCATTTTACCTGAAGTCAGTGCTGCTGCAGCAGCCACAGTGGTAGGCAATGTATCCCTTAGAGCAGTGTTTCCCAACCGGTGTTCCGCGGCACACGAGTGTGCCGTGAGACATCGGCTGGTGTGCCGCGAGATGCCTGGAGGGAGGCGGGCGAGTCGGGCGGCGAGAGGCGGGGCGGCGGCGGCGAGGAGAGGCCGCGCCTCCTGCTGCTGCCTGGCGCTCCTCCTCGCAGCCGGCAGCGCTGCCTGGGCGCCTCCGCGCGACTCTGCCTCGCTGGGTTTGGTCTCCCAGCAGAGACGGGTCACACGCGCACCTCCCTCCCTCCCTCAGCCTGCGCGGAGGGAGAGCCAGAGAGAGGCATCGCTCCTGCGCGGCGGGAGAGGGAGCAGCCGGAGCGATGCCCGAAACGAGCTGAATTCCGAGCGAGGGACTGAGGGGGGAGGGAAAAAACTTTCACTTTCGTGCGTCCCTCCCGGCGTGACGCTGCGCGCTGACGTCACGGGGCGGGGCTTTAATGGTGGTGTGCCGTGAGATTTTTTTTCAGTAAACAGGTGTGCCGTTGCCCAAAAAAGTTTGGGAAACACTGCCTTAGAGGCTGGATCTGCTGCGGCTGTGGATCCTGCTGCCTGTGGCGGTCACTTCACCTTGTCATAGGTGAGCCAGTCCTGCTGAGTGCTGTGCAAAAATCAAAAGCTCTTGAATGCATATAGCAAAAGAGGAGGGCAGTCGGATGTCAGGTTAAAGAGCATTTAATAACAGGAACATTGGAATCATGCTGCTGGAATTTTGGAGGCACTTAGCTATTACTAGAGGTTTGGAAAATATGACCTTGCATTCAAGTTTTTATAAAGAGTATCTGCCTGCAGCATGTTTTCAGAGTGTAGTCTCTAACATGTAGGTGACTGACTACAGGTCCAAAAAACATAATACAGTGGTACCTCGGGTTAAGTACTTAATTCGTTCCGGAGGTCCGTACTTAACCTGAAACTGTTCTTAACCTGAAGCACCACTTTAGCTAATGGGGCCTCCTGCTGCCGTCGCGCAGCCGGAGCACGATTTCTGTTCTCATCCTGAAGCAAAGTTCTTAACCTGAAGCACTATTTCTGGGTTAGTGGTGTCTGTAACCTGAAACATATGTAACCTGAGGTACCACTGTATAAGAATATAATATAATATAATATAATATAATATAATATAATATAATATAATATAATATAATATAATATAATATAATATAATATAATATAATATAATATAATATAATATAATATAATGCCGCAATGTCGGATGGGAAGCCCAGAGTTCAGGTAAGACAAACAGTTCAGTCCGCAAGCTTGTGACTTCGCGGTTGCCCTCATTCAAAATGGCCGGGGCAGAGTGGGGCGGGGCAGAGGAAAAGGCGTTTGCAACACTGTACTGTACTCAGATATGTCTGAGGGCATCCGACGACGCGGGAGCCATATTTTTTGTGAGCAAAACAATACCATGTTTTTTAAATGAAGGCGGAGCCAGGAGGCAGTCGCGTTTGCCCTTCCCTGTGACTTAACCGCGTAGGGAGGTCAGGTGGGCCGAGGCCGCCTCTGATTGGTGGCGTCGGAGAGGCGCCGCTAGTCTTTCGGTTGCTGGGCTGTGGTTGGCATAATGTAGGGGAAGCCAGCGTCGGTTTCGGGACGGAGGCGTCTTCCCTCGAGCGGCTTGAGCTGGCACCGCCCGCGCGTTTCGCACCGCCGGCATGAGAAAGCGGAACGAGTCCGTCACCTTGGAGCATGAGCGCTTCGCCTCCTCCGCTCCGGCAGCGGCTGCCGCGTCTTCCTCCTCCTGCTCCTCCCAGCAGCCGGATAAGGGCTTCAGCTTGAGACCGAGCCTGCGCCTGCCTGGTAGCTCCCGGCCCGCCGCCGACTCTGGCATGAAGCGAACGCTCGGCAGGTGAGGCGACCCCCCCCCCCCGCCGGCCCCCGTCGCTATGGCAACCCCTCCATCTTCTCTTCAACCGCCAGCCCGGCCTCGGCCTTCCCCGTTTCCATGGCAACGGGCGGCCCGCTGGACGTCGCCGAGCCTTCTGACCCTTTCAACCGCCGCCTCTTCTCTCTGCCCCCCCCCCCAAGAAAAACCCTCACACGGGGGCCTGGCATTACTATGGCAACCCTCCCGAGCCCCGTCGCCAGCCGCCATAGCCCCGAGCGATTCATACTGGAATGCCCTTGGCTGTGTTCTTCTCCGTCCGCCTTTTTGTTCTAGGTTACGGGAGGGGGGGGGCGAAGGCGGCCCTTGCGACGGAATGAGCCCCTGCCTGAAGGGGCTGTCTGGTTTGCTCGTGAAAGGGTCGGAGGCCTTCGCTGCTGGGTGTTCCCTCCCCTATTGCTGCAATGGGTTCACCGAGTGCGGCTGCAGGCCAAGAAGAGGAGGGTGTGTTAGAGCCGGACGGCGATTCAGGTTTGCGGAGGATGGCTGTTTTCGTGGGGTGGGGGTGGTGGGGTTCGATATGGCTTTGAAAAACACAGCTTGGAGATGTTTTAGTCGACCTCGAATGGTGTTTGTCTTTATAAGCATTTTGCTTTGCTGCAAAATGGGTTATCGGTTACAAACCTTTTATGAATGAACTACTGTATCTTCACACACACCCCGAAAAATATTGAAAACTATGTGCCCTTGACCCAGTGGTAGGATAGAGGGAGGTTTTCCTTTCTCCCTCCCCCTCCTCCTTGCATCCTGACTCAGCTTGTCAACAACGCATATTTTAAAACGCACACAATCGTTTTTCTTTTCCCGTTCCGTATTTTAAATTGCAAAGTGTTAGAGAATAGTAAATGATGGGGGTGAGGGTGGTCAGAGACTGATGAATGAGTGGAGTACCAGTCAGCTAGCAGCAGAGGAAGAGATTAAATGAGAAAATGCTTGCCTGTTATATTGCTGGAAAGGGACTTTGCCTTTGTACACATTACCAGTTTAAAAGACAATACAGTGGTACCTCGGGTTACATATGCTTCAGGTTACTGGCGCTTCAGGTTACAGACTCCACTGACCCAGTAATATTACCTTGGGTTAAGAACTTTGCTTCAGAATGAGAACAGAAATCGTGCCGCGGCGGCAGCGGGAGGCCCCATTAGCTAAAGTGGTGCTTCAGGTTAAGAACAGTTTCAGGTTAAGAATGGACCTCCAGAACGAATTAAGTGCTTAACCCGAGGTACCACTGTTTATATAATCTGTGCTTCTCCTCTTTGTCACCTTTATTAAAGGGGTGGAGGTGCTGGAGGTCAGCACACTGAGACCTTCATATTAATCCCATGCATGTTTATTTGGTAGAAAGTCTTATTGTGGTTAGGAGGGACAAGGGACTAGGGCTTGCCGATCAGACAAGTGCTAGTAGATAAATAGGTACCGCTCCTGCCGGAAGGTAAATGGTGTTTTCGTGCACTGTTCTGGTTCTCCAGAAGCGGCTTAGTCATGCTGGCCACATGACCTGGAAGCTGTACGCTGGCTCCCTCGGCCAATAAAGCGAGATGAGCGCTGCAACCCCAGAGACGTCCACAACTGGACCTAATGGTCAGGGGTCCCTTTACCTTTACCTTATTGTGGTTGCTGGGACTTGCTGCAAGTAATTAGGCATGGTGAATTCACAGCTGTGATCACTGACCTTCCAAGCCTTCAAATCTCAAGTAACCATTAATCAATAATCTCTGACGGTAAAGTAGAAAAGATTAATTAAATCTCAAATAAATATAAAATGTAAGGTGTCCTCTGAGCATCCCTATTGTAATTGCAGTCCTCAGCGGAATCTGGTGCCACCAGAGTGTACATTAGTTTGAAGATGTTGCCTCACAAACCCCATGCATGGGAGTAGTTGTAGTTAAATAATAATATAGCTGTCTCCACAATCCTGTTTATTCTGCATCCCACACACTCCCACTGCTGTTTGGGAAGCGGTGTACACACATTAGCCACAATCCACATCTATTCTGTTGTTTCTTATGTAAAACTATGCTTTGAGTTATTTCCCCCCCAAACCAGCTTTGATCTGGATTGAGAAAAATAATGATCTAGCTTTGTTTTATGTTGCTAATGTGTACAAAGCCAAAGCCCTTGTTCAGCATCATATTAGCAAATGTTTTCTCATTTCATCTTTTCCTCTGCAGCTAGCTGACTAGTCCTCTCTACACTGTCATCAGTTTTTGACCACCTCTTCCCTGCAATTTATACACACTGCAATTTATAAGTGCTCTAGAACTTGGTGGTGATTATCTTTGTTTTTAATTCTCACAGCAACCTGTGAACAAGGTTGGTCTAAGGATTGGTCAGGCCATGTAGCAAACTTCAGAGTTTAGCAAGGAATGAGCCTGGGTGCCTGCATGTCAGATCCATCACTTCATCTACAATTGAACTCTATCAAATAAATGTGTGTGGAGAAATCCAAGAATTTCTCTCACAAAGATCACTTCTCAACAAATGAAATTATCACTCAATAAGCACTTGAAGAACATACAGTGCAATCCACTGCATGTTTACTTGGAAGTAAGCAGCACTGAGTTCAATAGAACCTACGTACTTCTCAGTCACATAGGATTATAAGCTTCATATATGTACAAAAGAGTCATAATCTGTAGAGAAGTCATTTTTCTGGGATCCACCAGTGGCATGTGCACAATATGTGGTGATGCACAGAAGGGCCTAATCTGTTGGTACCCTGATTGTGGAGTGTCTTTCCAGTGAAATAATTCCTGGTGCCAACACGTTTAGCATTTTTCTACCTACTAAAGAGTCTCATGTTTGCATTTGTAGGTCATTAGAGTGTGTGTTGGATGGATAGGTTAAGCTTTAATTTTGTATTTTTAGCATTTCTTGTGGTTGTGTTGATTCGTAGTTTTTTATTATTTTAAATCGGTCTTGTGAATGTTCTTGTGAATTATATATTGTACCCTTTCATCTTTTTTTGATGAAACATGGGTTAAAAGTGCCTTTAATAACTGACAATTTCAGAGCTATTTCAGGACAGTTCTCTCAGGCTTCTTTTACGTTTACCAAGTTGTCCTAAGGTTTCTTTGCTTCTGGTATGAATGTAATTCATTATGCTGTTGTAAATTTTCTGTTTCAATTCCTCTTTGAGTTCAGGCATTATTAACAATGAATACTTAAAGCAGAAACACCATAAATATTTATTTAAAATATTTATAATACTACCTTTGCTGAATAAAAACAAGATTTATATATTCCCTCAAACAGATTTCCAAGTTTTCCCTTTCGGAATTTTTAATTTTGAGACCAGTTTAATTCAATTTTATTTTGAAAATTTTTGGTGAACCTTTCCTGCTTCTATAAATTGGTGCCCAGGCTTATGTGTAATCCTGAAAAGTGAATATAGTTTTTCCTCACTTAGTCCATGGAAGACATCTTGGAGCTTTCCCTGTGCAATAAGATAGTATTCTTTAAAATGAGTGGAGGTTCAACCATTTTTAAAATCTAGATATATATAAATTGCTTTATCAGAGTCAATCCTTAGTCCACCAATGTCTATTCTTAAAAGCAGTGTCAGAATTCTCTTTCAGAGATGCTTTCTGTGGAACTTTAACAGGAAATAGAATCTGGGCTTTAAAATGTTTGTGAAGCATGTGCTTCACATGCTTCGGTAAATCAGTAAAGTCTTGGGAGAGTTTTCTACTGGAGATGTAAATTGTTTTGGTTATTTTACATTCCCTTTGTACCACTGAACTTTCTATCCCATTTTTCCAATCAGCCTTGTTAAACTATCTTACTTTTGAGTCTCATTATCTCAGTCTGACACTGATCAGAGTTTGGCATCAGTATAAATAATGGGGTGGTTTGGATGTAATGCTAAACCATAGTTTAGTGTTACGAGAAAAAGACACAAAGAGCCTTAGACTTGTTTGCTCTCCCCTCTTCCTCTGGTGTATCCATGAGCATGACTTCCTACAACCTCTGTGTTATTTGAACCCAAGTAAACTGGTTCAAAAAGCTAGCACCAAACTGTAATTTATAAAGCTTGCTTGTTTCAACCTGCCATAGTTAAAATTAGCCACCATTTAGGGTTTGGGCAACACACTGAACTGCTGGTTAATCTAAAAAGGAAGCAGAAGCTTCTGATCTTGAAACCATGCTGGAGGAGGAGAAGAGAGTACTGTCCCAAGACTCATTGAAGCTTGTTCTCTGAACGCAAAACCATTATTTAGTTTTGTGTAGACACAGCCATTAAGTAATAATAATAATAATAATAATAATTTTTATTTATATCCCGCCCTCCCCAGCCAAAGCCGGGCTCAGGGCGGCTAACAACAATCAAATAAACAATCAAATAATAACACATTCTAAAAATATTTCATTATAAAAATTAGTTAAAATCAAATTGATGGCAACCGATTAAACAAAATTCTGTGCAGGTTGCCAGAGGAGGGAGTCAGGCTGCGCCCTGACCAAAAGCCTGGCGGAACAACTCTGTCTTGCAGGCCCTGCGGAAAGATGTCAAGTCCCGCAGGGCCCTAGTCTCTTGTGACAGAGCATTCCACCAGTTTGGAGCCGCAGCCGAGAAGGCCCTGGCTCTAGTTGAGGCCAGCCTAACCTCTCTGAGGCCTGGGACCTTGAGGATGTTATTATTTGCAGACCGTAGGTTTCTCTGTGGGGCATACCAGGAGAGGCGGTCCCGTAGGTACGAGGGTCCTAGGCCGTATAGGGCTTTAAAGGTTAAAACCAGCACCTTAAACCTGATCCTGTACTCCACCGGGAGCCAGTGCAGCTGGTATAATACCGGATGAATGTGCTCTCGCAGCGAAGACCCCATAAGGAGTCTCGCCGCGGCATTCTGCACCCGCTGGAGTTTCTGGATCAGTCTCAAGGGCAGCCCCACGTAGAGCGAGTTACAATAATCCAGTCTGGAGGTGACCGTCGCATGGATCACAGTGGCTAGGTCAGGACGAGAGAGATAAGGGGCCAACTGCTTAGCTTGGCGGAGATGAAAAAATGCCGCCTTTGTTATAGCTGTAATCTGCGACTCCATAGAGAGGGAGGTATCGAAGATTACACCCAAACTCTTAACGGACGGTGCTGGCACTAATTGCACCCCCGCAAGAGATGGGAGTTGCCCCCTCGATCCCATATCGTCCCGCCCCAGCCAGAGGACCTCTGTCTTCGAAGGATTTAACTTCAACCGGCTCCCACGTAACCATCCAGCCACCGCTTCCAGACATCTGGTCAGCGTGTCTGGGGCCGAGTCAGGATGGCCATCCATCAACAGATAGAGTTGGGTGTCATCAGCATACTGATGGCAACCCAGCCCAAAACTCCGGACAAGCTGGGCGAGGGGGCGCATAAAGATGTTAAAAAGCATCGGGGAGAGAATTGCACCCTGAGGCACTCCACACACCAAGGAGTGGCGTGATGACAATTCCCCCCCAAGCGCCACCCTCTGTCCCCGACCAGAGAGAAACGAGCGCAGCCATTGAAGGACTGTGCCCTGGATCCCCACGTCGGCAAGGCGGTGGTCCAGGAGTTCGTGATCGACCATGTCAAAGGCTGCTGACAGATCTAGAAGAATCAGCAGCCCTGACCCGCCTCGATCCAGCTGCCTGCGGAGATCATCTGTTAGGGCGACCAGAGCCGTCTCGGTCCCATGACCAGCGCGGAAGCCGGACTGGAATGGGTCTAGAGCAGATGTTTCATCCAGAAACCTACCAAGCTGTTCAGCAACTGCTCTCTCAATCACCTTACCCAGGAATGGAAGATTCGAGACCGGGCGGTAATTGGATAGATCTGAGGGATCTAATGATGTTTTCTTTAAGAGCGGACGCACCACCGCCTCCTTCAGTTCCCCTGGGAATATCCCCTGGGAATTGTCTCTGTACTTAGCCTTCTATAGCTTACTTGTGTGAACTTTTTCATTGTCTGGCAGTGAAGTACAGAGGGCATTAAAAAAAATACATATGTGATCTTTTTCATGCAATCTATAGTGGAAAACTTTCTTAAGAAGTCCAATACTCATATCATAGCTGAACCTGCTGCTGGAAAAACAAATGTATAAACAAATGCATGTGTAGTGTTAGGATTACTGAATGAATGACTTTGAAATCAACCACAGTAATGATCTGGCACAGTATTTGAAACTTGATTTTTACAAGATATAAAAGTCCTTCAATATGCTGCTGCTGTTTGCCCTCAAGCCTTTCCACCTCTTTGTAGGCTACTTGTTAACTGCATATTTTTTTAAGAAACTTGGGCTTTCCTGTGCTTCTGTGAGGACTATTTCTCTGTGTCCCCCCTCCCCTTGCTGTAATGTAGGAGAGGAGGAAAATATGTTTGGTACTGAGGACCATATCTGGAATAATATACTATGTAGGGCACAGCTTTGTATGCATTACTTGTAGCTAACTTCTGCAATTTACAAAAATCTTATCAACTTGATGATGACAAACTACAATTGGCAGAGGTGTTGCTTCTTACAATATTTTATTTAGATATTTTCCTTATATGAGAAACTTGAGCCAGCCTTTTGAAAAATCAGCAGGCTCTTAAATCATTAGCTACAAAAACCATGGACTTTTAATCATTCCAGTTGCCTTCATATCCTTTAGTATGTTTTTCTGTCACATTTTTAATTTCCCAGTCATGAAGACTGGATTCTTACTATGAAATCAGTAAATTACATTCTACAAGGTCCTTTGTATCATGTAGATGCATCAGTTATGTATGTAGCTTGTTTTTGGTCATGTCTTTTGTTTACTTTGTCCTCCAAAAATATACTGTTAACGTGTTCATGTAGCTGGCAATACAGCTTGATCAGCTTTATAGTTCAGAGTGAAATAAAGGAAGCAAATTTGATATGCTTGAGATGAGGTTACAGTAAGCCCTATTTATTTTATTACTTTAGGGGGTCAAAATAAAACTTGTTTCTACGATATGGATGGAGTTCCCCCCCCCCCAACTGACACTGTGAGGGTGTGTATATATCTGTTTTTCAATACTTCTTTGTTTCTATGTATTGGCAGGCTTTGTTATAGCGTTTTGTATTCTGAGTGTTCCTTTTTTTACTACGTTTCTTGACCACACATGAACATGTTGTGTACTGTGTCTGGAAGTGGGGTTTTTTCCTCCAAAATCTCTGTGTTACTTTATAGGACATTATCATCATCATCATCATCATCATCATCATCATCCTAAAAAAATCAAGCTTTTAAATGATATTGTTGCAGTTAAGATACTGATTGCCAAGGGAACTTCATGAGCATTCCTAGCTAGGCAAATGAGAGGGCCATCGCGCTCCTATCCTCTGCAATCCAAACTTAATCTCCTACTTTCTAAAATGGTCCAGTCTGTCTTAGTCATAAATTCTTTCAAATCCTTCTTTGAAATTTACCTTTATCTGCAAAGCCTTTTCATAACCCTTATTTCTCCCCCCCCCCCAATGAAACCCAAGTATGTCTAACTTCATCTACATCTATTTATGTTTTACTACCCTGGCCTCTCATTCTCCTCTCTTTGTTTTTCCCTTGGGAGTTCCTTGGGAGGCCCTACTTTTTGCTTATGTTGTTCTGTAAATTGTCGTCTGTAGCAATAACACTAATATTTTTGTTTACATGCAGTTAAGAAATGCCCAAACGTTACTTTGTTTTATTATTTCTACATGGTTTACATGCAATTAAGAAAATCTAGATGCTAAGTCTTCATTTTGCACTGTTTTGACTTGTGGACACACAAAGACGAGACAACAAAGTCCTTTGGCTGCTGAAGAAGAGCCAAAAGGAAAAATAAATCTTAAACTATTCCCTACAGTCTCTGTTTCTCCATCCCCAAAGTGTCATAGTTGCTACCACCATTGGGAGTAATTATTCAGTGTTTGTGCAAAGGGCTTTAAATAGCTAAAGCAATTGTTGTTTGGAACAGAGACAATAGGTGTCTTGCAGGGCAGCATGCTTTGCATGCAGGAGTTCACAGGTTCAATCCCTAGTATCAAGGCTGATGGAAACACTTATCTGAGACCCCAGAGAGCCACTTCCAGTTAGGCAGATGATACTGAGCTAATCATCAGTAACAGATGCACAAAAGCACAGGGGAGCCCAATTCCTCCTCCACTTAGATCTTTTAGCAGCAAAAGTGGGCCAACTTCATTCCCCAAAGGGATCTTTGGGGTCGGAAATTGGATTTTAAGGGTGCATACCCTGTTTGGGCCAGAAAGTGGTAATGGGGGAGTCAACTGTTCTTCATCAAAGCCCACTTTGGCATCTCAGATGCATTTTGGTAATGCGTAAAGGTAAAGAGACCCCTGACCATTAGATCCAGCCACGGACGACTGGGGTTGCGATGCTCATCTCGCTTTATTGGCCGAGGGAGCCAGCGTACAGCTTCCAGGTCATGTGGCCAGCATGACTAAGTCGCTTCTGGCGAACCAGAACAGCGCATGAAAACACCATTTACCTTCCCGCAGGAGTGGTACCTATTTATCTACTTCCACTTTGACGTGCTTTCGAACTGCTAGGTTGGCAGGAGCTGGGACCGAGCAACAGGAGCTCACCCTATGGGTCGCCCCCCCCATTGCTTGGAGCCAATTCTTAGTTTCCTCTGGGGCCAAAGCTTAGGCAGAGAACTGTTAAAATGGCTGGCACCCTTTCACTTTTAGGTCATACTGACTAATATAGGTGCTTGTGGACTAGTATGTGTTACAGGCTGGTTTGCCCTAAAGGTGTCCTTTAGGTCTTACGTTCTCTGTGGTTTTGGCAGATTGGCATGCCTGACTGCTGATCTATAAGAGATGGCTTATCTGTCTGGCACAAGACCAAGGTTTAGGTCTGAGTCACAAGGCAAAAGGTTGATTATTAGCTATGAAATAAGATTCAAATCATAATTGGGAGTGGGTGTTAAATACTAGAAGCTAATGATAGTTGATGAAGCTGTAGGATGAGTCAGTCAAAGTCTAGGACTCAGTAACCTGGAAACTGGGGTCAGAGGGAGGTGTACAACAGACAGTCTGGTTCATCTCGGGCTAGAGTCCAATGACAAATAGAAATTAATATGAATACACAACCATGTCCTTTTATATAATTGCCTATGGAGCTCTGGTTCTTGTCTCACCTCTTTATTACTTCATGGAGCCAGTGGAAGATTGTGAGAGATCAGGGTGATGGTGATGGCTGGCTTAGGTTAGGCAGTTTTCATCTCAGTAGTGAGAAATCTTTTTGCCACCATTTGGGTTGTGCCCTCAGAAAAGAAACAAATAATAATTGAATAGGAATAGTGTATGTTTGTGTGTGTAGTTGTGATGCTGCAGAGCATGTGCTTAACACGCTATTTAAAATGCTGCCTGATCTGAATATATACATATAAAGTTGATTTATACTGACTTCCATTCCGTAACACTATGTATTTATTCTCTCTGGCAGCAGTTCTCACAGTATGGAAACACTTAACTGGAAAAGCAAGTGAGAGTCTGTATACAAAGGAGTTTGCTCCGCACTGCTGAGCTATGACTTTAAGCCTAGTTTAAGGGTAAAATGCTGTGTTGTAAACTAATAGTGAGTACGAACTCCTGGTTTATTCAGAATCTGTATACTGTATTTACTTTGTTATTAACAATGCCTAATAGATTTGACATTCAGTAGTCTCTTAGGATGAGTAATTCACCTGTGTTTGTGTGCAAGAGAGAATCTTCATTATATGAATTAATTGCTCTAAAATGTACAGCAGGTGTGGTGGGGGACCAATGTATTTCCTCAGTTATGGACTACATGAGAGTCAATAAACTGAAACTCAATTCAGCTAAGACTGAGACACTGTTAGTGGGTGGTTTCCGAGACTGGGTGGATGGGAGGTAGACTCATAGTACCATAGATCTGTAGAGTTGGAAGGGTCCCTGAGGGTCATCTAGTTCAGCCCCCCTACCATGCAGGAATCTCAACTAAAGCATCCATGACAGATGGCCACCCAGCTTCTGCTTATAAACCTCCAAGGAAGGAGGAAGAAGAAGAAGAAGAGGAGGAGGAGTTTGGATTTGATATCCCGCCTTTCACTCCCTTTAAGGAGTTTCAAAGCGGCTAACATTCTCCTTTCCCTTCCTCTCTCACAACAAACACTCTGTGAGGTGAGTGGGGCTGAGAGACTTCAGAGAAGTGTGACTAGCCCAAGGTCACCCAGCAGCTGCATGTGGAGGAGCGGAGACGCGAACCCGGTTCCCCAGATTACGAGACTACCGCTCTTAACCACTACACCACACTGGCTCTCAGATAGACTACAACTTCCTGAGGGAGTCCGTTTCATTGTTAAACAGCTCTTACGGTCAGAAAGTTCTTCCTGATGTTTAGTCAGTATCTCCTTTCTTGTAAACTTGAAGCCATTGGTTTGGGTCCTACCCTCCAGTTCCCTGTTCTTGATGGGGTTACAGTCGTTCTGAAAGAGCAGATACATAGCTTAGAGGTACTCCTGCCTTTCATCAGTTTTAGCTGGTGGTCCAGCTACATCCCTATCTGGACAGGGATAGCCTGACTTCTGTTTATGCTCTGGTAACCTCTAGGTCGGATTACTGCAATAATTTACATAAGGTGATGCCTTTGAACACGATTTGCAAACTGCAGTTGGTGCAGAATTTGGTGGGCAGGTTGCTCACCAGGGCAAGATGGTCAGAGCACATAACACCAATCCTAGCCTGACTACATTGGCTACCAATTAGTTTCTGGGCCCAATTTAATGTGCTGATTTTGACCTATAAAGCCTCATGTGGTTCAGGACCCCAATACCTCAAAGACTTCCTTCCCCCATATGAACTGACCCAGGCCTTGCAGTCATCATCTGAGGTCCTTCTTTGTGTGCCCCTTTGAGAGGTTTGGAGGGTGGCAACACAAGAAAATTCCTTTTCTGTGGTGGCTCCTCTCTTGTGCAATGCTTTCTCAAAGGAGGCTTACCTGGCACCATCATTACATAGCTTTAGGCATCAGGAAAAAGCATTTATTTTTATCCAGTGCCTTGGCTCTTAATTATCTGTAGCATCCTTGTGTGGGTGGGATGTTTTAATACTGTCTTTTAAAAATAGGATTATCTTTTAGATTTTTCTTTGGTTTTCTTTCATGCTGGTGTTAATGTACCGTATTTTTCGCTCTATAAGACGCACCAGATCATAACACGCATGTAGTTTTTAGAGGAGGAAAACAAGGAAAAAAATATTCTAAACGAAATAGTGGATATATGATTTTTGTGGTTCATGCTGTGGCCACAGACATGTGATCTGACAGTGAGTTTGGAGTAGCCCAATGCAAAAATCCTGAGGATCCATGTGGATCCATGCTTTGTAACCATGGAGGAGGGAAGGAAGGGGAACCATGGATCCTCTGCTCATGACTGCAGCAGATCCCCCCCGCCACCCGCAGGCATTCGCTCCATAACACGCACAGACATTTCCCCTTACTTTCTAGGAGGAAAAAAGTGAGTGTTATGGTGCAAAAAATATGGTATATGTGTGTTATGTATTGTAAGTTACTTTGAGTTACCTTAATAAAAAAGTGACCAATAAATATAGCTTATAGAGACTACAGGTAACGGAGTCATAAGATGTAATTGCAGAAGAACCCCAAATCCTGCTAAGTTAGTATTTTTTACAACCGGCAGGCTGCAACAATAAGGGAAGTATAGCCTGTGCATTATAGATTGCATTCTTAGTGGACACATTAACTTTTACAGTAGGTTGAAAAATATTTCAAAGGTTGAATTACTGAGGAGAAGCCTTTTTGCCCCTATTTCCACATTTTTGCACTAAACTGAAAGTTATCTTTATCTTGAGCCTCTATCACAGAAGCAGCTTGTAAACGAAAACCTATTTCTAGCTGGTTTTGTACTTCAGCAGAAATGTCTGTAAATACTTAATAGAAGCATGAGCCCTTATCTGCAAACTGCTTAAGCAACAAAGCTCCGCTGGTAGTCATATGACTGTGACTGGTTTCTCTTCCTGTTTTTCCCCATTCTCCTCCTTTGTGAATTATTCCAATTGTTACATAGAATGCAATTGTTAAAAAAAAACAAGCTAACTTTTCAGTAAGTGAATTTGTCTCATGACTGTGCTCTTAATAATTTAGCTTGGGCAAATCTAAAATAAGCCAGTTTCTAAAACTTCTTCCAACTGTTGCACAATCAGAAAAGGAACTGTTTGCTCTATTGCAGTACTTTTCTCCAGGGGAAAATTGATTAAGATCTGATTCCCTCTTCTGTTTAAAAAGAAGTTCTATGAAAGAGACTTCAGTCATACTCTCTGTTCATGCCAGTAGTAGTAATAATAATAATTAATAATAATAAAAACCCAGCAACATCATAGTAGTGGTTCTGGTTATTGATGAACAATGATACTGAATCTGTCCTGGATCCATTTTTAAACAGGTACTGCCCTGGTAATTTGGTAAATATGTTGCATTAATGGTTACTGCTTGCAATAATTAGATGAGGCAGCCCAGAAAAAGGTTTCTGTGGGTGAAGGAAAGAAGAAGCTGCCAGAGCATTTGCTTACTCACGAGTAGTCCAACCTGCAATTAAAGTAAATGGACTGCAGCTGGGGAAGGTGTGGGTTATATAAAGGAATTTTGGAAGGGGGAGAGGAAGAGAAGCCTGGAAGGTTGTTTTTTAAGAAAGCAGAAGTCTGGTGAGGAAGGTAATCCAAATCTTTAGGAATACAGTACATGAACTGGTGGGGAGGGTTAAGTTGTGCTGTCTTCCATTCTCTCCTTTCATGATGAGTCTAGGTGCCTCTACCTGCTAATAAGATAACAATTACCCAGTGGTGGTCTCCTTGAAAATCAGAATCTGTCAGATCCTGCCTCTCAGGGGATTGTGCCCCTGAAAGTGTGTCCGTTTCGCTATAACCTTTCTTTGGAGGAGCTAAAAATTCAATGTTTAAGATGGTATTATTGTAAGTTTTAGGAATTATTGTTTATAAATACCGTTTGAATGCTTTTGAAACTGTTCAACAAAGCATATAATATTTGAACTATATCTTCCTTTTCCTTCAAGGAGTTGAAAGTGATGTACATAGTTCTCCCACACCCACCAATTCATTGTGTTAGCAACCCAGCTGATGAGTGGGGGAGTTCAATCCTTCTGCTTTGGCTGTATGCCCCTGCTCCTTCCTGGAAACAGGCACATGCACCCACCAGGTTTTGTCTGAGAAATGGGCCTTTTGTGGTGCCCACGACAGTTGCTTAGATATCCAAATGGACGCCTGGACCCAAAAACAGTTGGGAACCCCTGTGCTTTTCTATAGAGGAATTGTCCCCAAAACAAAAACAAAATGCAAAAATCCACACCCCAAAACCCATTACCTTCCCAGTCATTCATGATTGCATGTTTAGATTCTAATGACTCTTACTGTAATTTATTGTTCTGTTTCCAAAACACAGTGCCAAATTGGGAATGGTCTCATATAGGATAAACTTGCCATAAGACCCAAGTATCAAGAAACTAGGTTTTCATCTGGTTGTATGACACCAGGGATCAGATAGGCAACTTCATATACAAACCACAATGAGTGGAATGTAATAAACCACCCACGTCATGCAGGTAGGAGTTGGACTTAGTAAAATGCTAGTTCTTTAAACGCTTGGTTCCACAAGAAAATCTAGAGTTAATGAGCTGTGTGGTATCTGCGAGGGATCAGTTCACCATTTAACAAGAGTTTTTGTCAGGTTTGCCCATCCTTGCAGGTGAGCAAAACTGGTCAGTCCTGTCATTTATTATAGGCTTGATGGTTCTTGAGCTCCTCCACATGCTTGCCATAGGTTAGAAGTAGAATCAGAACGTGTTGTGCATGTAAGGCACTCATGGGCAACCTCGGCTCTGGGGGCCACCTGTAACCCGCCAAGCCTCTCTGTCTGATTCTTGGGACTTGGCCCTCACCAGCCCTGCTTTGCCACCCTCCTTGAATGGCTGGAATATGTCCTTGAACTAGGACAATGCTTGTGATTGCCTGGATGGACAATAGAAAAGGGTGTGTGCAGAAATGAGCTTACTGTACAAAGATAAATTTACATTGGTTGCTCTGGCCGCACCTAGCATTGGCATGTCATCTCCTGACAATTGCCTGGAAGAGAATGCAGCTCTCGGCTGAAAAAAGATTCCCCACCTGTGATATAAGGGGGACAAGCATACCTGTATTAAAGGATATCAAATGGGTTTAAGACCGCTTTTTAGCAACAAACCTGCACTTCAGTTCTGATGATGCTTTTCTGTGTATTTTCTACCTGCCTGAACATTCCCCTTTCTGATATTTTACAAAATACTAAAATACTTGTGTTACTGTTACATGTTCTCCGGCAGAAAAACATGGCACAGATGTTGCAGGTCTGCAGCAGCTTCCTCACCCTCCATGTCTCTTAGTCCTAGGCACACTGAGACACAGTACTCTGGGCCTCTCCCTTAAACACCTTCAGATGCCTCTGGCTGCGAGGACTGTTTGCAAGCTCACAGAAGCTTCAATGAACTAAGTTAGACTGCAGCCGCCATATAGAAAGAAGCCCCCCCCCCCCCACTTGCTGGTTAAAGTCTTGGGATGACTCTGAAGATCCATGACTTCTTAGATCCATCTGTGTTTTGGCAGTCAATTCCTCTATGGGAAAATGTGGGCTAAGCCTCTTGTCCATGGCTTTCTTTTCCTGAAGCAACTAGTTTGGGATGCATAAGAGGGCCTTGGGCATATATTTCTCATGTAGCCACCATCCTGCAATAAAATTCGCCCTTGAAGCTGCGAGGAGTTTCCAGAAATGTTTGTGAGGTTGCATGATGTCTTACCCTTCAAAGGAGAAAAGTTTTAAAAATAATTCCAGTAGGCATACTCTTGTACATTCGCCTGTGTATTGTATTTATTGGTGCCTGTTGACATTTCTATTGTTACCTTCATTAGCTTATGCTAGTTTATTCCTATCTATACTAATATCTGTCTTAGTAGTGGTGATAATAAAACCATACACAGCTTCAAATTCACCTGTTAAGAAATACCAAATTAACTTTCTTTAGCGTGCCCAAAGCTGGATATTCCAGTTTATGAATTAAGTGCAAATTCTAATACACCGGGAAACTAGCAACTTAGATTGTGTGAGGAAATTCCCATATATCCTTAGGTCCTTGTTCCAGACTTCTATCTCTTTTTGTAATTGTAATAACAGGGTGTTTTTGCTTTTCTAGTTCTGTGCGTAAAGCTGGATGATGCTGAAATTATGCTAAGAATAGTCCAAAGTAAGACAGAACAGTTTCCCAAATGTAATTAGACTGACACTTATGAGTAAGCTCCATTTCTAGACAGTTGGCAAGCAGCTCAGATATATCTGTTTCCCCCACAATGCATCTTTGTGTGTAACAGTACCAGGGCAAATCATGACACTGACAGATCAAGAAATCTCTCTCGCTTCCCCCCTACATTTTAAAGAGACGCCTCCCTTCATTTCTTATTACTCTTGCCTTCTGCATCCTCCTGTCAGTGTAATTTTTAAGCTTTCTGGTCAAGAACTCTCTGTGCAACTCTTTTCAAGGGGCCACGTAAAGTGATGGCAGTGTATAAATAATAGAAGTATCCTCAACTCTGGAACTGTTTATGCTGTGCTTAGAAAAACGGGACGCTATTAATGTTAACAATACATGTTTTAAAACAGATGACTATAGCTATGTATTTGAGCATGGAAGTAGCCTGAACTTTCAGCGGCATCTCTACAGTTCTATGATAGTACCCACTATATTCCTGGCAGAGTAGATCTTGCTTCACAAGTGTCTTGAATGTAGTGTGAAATTATATTTTCCCCTCCTCTTTTACAGGAGACATGGAATGTGGTTTCGATTGCGGAAGGTAGTAATCTGGTTGTTGGGAGTGTACATAGCCATTCCATTTCTAGTAAAACTTTGTCCCGCTATTCAGGCAAAGCTTGTCTTCCTAAATTTTGGTAAGAATCCTGCTTTTCACTCTCCCCCACCCTCTCTCTGTGTGTCTTAAAACCATGTGGATATTTTAATATACAAGTTCCTAGTTTTTTATACAAAAGACACCATCTAGGCTCTAGCATTTCCAACTTGTGTGCATGATAACTCTTCTATCATATGCATATGAGAATATAAAATTAGGATCTGCAATCATTTTGCATAGTCACATGCAACTTTCTCTCGATTGCTGTTCCCAGCAGTAAAATCCAGTGTCAGATTTTATATAATGATAGAAAGAAGGAAAAGAATACCAAGATCTATGTTTCTTAGCATCTGCCTGTATTTCATTACTTGCTCATGAAGTGCTGATAGAGGAAAAGCTTGATGCTGCCTGGATATTTTGTTTGTTTGTTAGCATCTGCAGTGAATGTTCTAGTACCAGTTAGTGAAAAAGCAATTGTTCCCTGCCTGCTCTCTTTAGTGACATCTTCCATGTTGTGCTTGGTATGATCATATTCTAAAATCTGTGCCTGCCTGATAGTAGAAAGCTCACTGTCAATTTTCTCAAATGTTTTATATACAGTATGGGAAAACTGTCACTTAGTGGCACTGTCTTTCAAACTGTCCTCCATTCTGCCCTTCAAATTTAGGTCTCCAGGATTTTTGAAATAATATTTTTAAATTATCTGTTCTGATTCTTGGAGATAGGGCAGCCACTTTGGTATCTGTTTTGACAATAAACCATTACAGTTAATAAGTACACTTCTTTCATGAAATTTGAAAATGCCATTGCCAATGCATTTTAATTTTAATGCAATAACCATTATGAGGTTCTGTATTAAAATTATTTTTTGGTGAAGGGTGTTTGGTCTCAAGCAGTAGGTAAACGGAATGTAAAACTGATATTTATTTTCTTTCTCAGTGAGAGTACCCTACTTCATTGACTTGAAAAAGCCTCAGGATCAAGGTCTGAACCACACCTGTAACTACTACCTACAACCAGAAGAAGATGTGACAATTGGAGTCTGGTAAGGAAAGCTTTGCCACTCCCATTATCCACTGGAGTCCTTTTTAGCCTATGTAAAGAGGCTTTTGATCCCTTTGTTGAGAGAGATTTCAGTAACACCATGCAAACTCCTGCAATTGTTGCTTTTGTCTCTGTGTGGGAGTATATAATTTGCTGCTGAGAATGCAGTGTTTTCTTTTGAAAGATACACTGTTCTCTGGGCTGCAGCTAAACTAAATTGAGCAATTAGACCAAAATGCAATGAAGACTGGTGATACAAAGCTGAAAGTTTAGTTTTGTAATGTTGAAGGTCATGCTTTAGAGAAGACCTAAGAAAGTGAATCAACATGATGTGAGCAGCTCGGCTCTGTTAATTATTTTTATTATTATTATTATTATTATTATTATTATTATTATTATTATTATTATTTGGTAATAGTGTTTGTGTTGGCTCCTAGACCTAGAGCAACTTAGTTCATTGATTTTGTGTTGAGCTATAATAATCAAAACAAATGAAAATTTACAAAACTGCAATATTGTTAATCAAAACTCAGTGATGATTTATCTTTTAACTGAAATGAAGAAGTATTGTCCTAGTTCATGGAGAAAAACTTAAGCCTCAAGTGACTTTTGGTGTCATTGCTTTTTTTTTCTGAGGTGCATGATTAATATGAGTGGGTGCATTTGATTTATGGTAAATCACCATGTTGTAAGATCTCTTGCAGCAAGCAGTTTTAAATTCTCTGCCAAAGTTTTTCTGGCTGTGTCTGGTTTCTTCATTTTCCTTTTGTGAGAACTTCCATAACTTCTCACTGAGTGATACAACTAATAGACTTCAGATACCAATGTGCCCCACATTATAGTGAAAAGCTATTAACTGCCAACACTAAAACTTTTGTGATTTGGAGCAGCCCAAAACTACTTTGTTTTGCTGTTAGTGTGCTGCCAAAGCTTCCAGTAGTTCTTGAGGGGAGGGTTGTTACTGTGTACATGTATATGAATTGTAGGTGTATATGAATTGTATATGAACACCTACAATCTATCTGAATAGATAGTCACCTGTTTTTAAATATTCATGGGACTAATAAGTCTAATAAATGATTAATAATATTTCTATAGTTGAAACTGGTAGGATGGTTGTTCCTTATATAGGAAGTCAAAATTCAGTAGTAGAGCACATGCCTCCCACATGCATAATCTTGGATCCATCCCCAGCATCTCCAGTTTAAATTGGATCTCAGGTTGGTGCAGTTGGGAAGGACTTCAGTCTGAGAGCTGCTGCTAGGCAGAGCAAACAAATACTGGGCTAGATGGACCAGTGAGCTGACCATGTATGTTCATATATGGTCACTTGACCATGGAAGGCTTGTCCTAGAAGAACAGGCACATTCTTCCTGACCTCTCATAGAAACCGAGGGCAGAAAAACACATTACAAAGAAACTGGGGTTGCTGCAGCCCACTGTCTAGTTCACTCCCCCACCATGTATAATGTCTAGTTCAACTTGACCTTATGTACATGTTTTGGCTTGGTCAACATGTCATGTAAAACCACAGTTAAAGTTTAAGCTGTGTTTTAACTCTGGGCAGCCTAGGACCTCAGTACATACTGCCCAGACTTGCGCCCTGGAAGGGTCACAGTTTTCCCCTGATTTCCCATTTCCTTCCAGGCACACGGTTCCCACAGCTGTATGGAAAGATGCTCAAGGCAAGGACCAACTGTGGTATGAGGATGCTTTGGGTTCCAGCCACCCTGTGATCCTTTACTTACATGGAAATGCAGGGACTAGGTAAGAGAGAGATAAATGAAAGGGTGAGAAGGAGGATAACCTGTTGTTTCTTTTGGTTTAGATTGGGTGAGGGCCAGCCATGTCACTGGGCAGGGCAAGGCAAGCTCACCTTTGACGTGCAGTTCCTTACAGCACAATCTTATACATTTCTACTGAGATGTTCTGATTCAGTGGGGCTTATTCTCAGTTAACTGGGTATAGGATTGCAGTTTTTGCATGCGTTTAACTATTCCATTCAGCTTCAGTGTGCTAATTTGACTGAACCATGCTCAACTAGCTAGTCTTTAAAAGAAAAAGGTCCTCCTAGTTGTATTGAAAGATCAGGGAAATAATGTACCAGAACCATATGTCTTGGGGCTTTAAAACTAATGTGTGATTTTCCAAATTCTTTTAATAGAGGAGGGGATCACCGTGTGGAACTTTACAAGGTGAGAAAAGCAGTAATATTAGTCAAATGACCTGAATACTACTATATGCAATTCTGTTAATAGCTTAGCTATCTAAGCTTGCTTCCAGAGGAGTTTCTCTTTATCTTCTATAGTTTTTGTGAGGAACAGCCATAAAGTGCTAGCGCTGTAATAGTAATCAACTCCTAGCTATGCATCTTTAGACTCTACCTCAGGCTGCTTATGTGCTTTACAGAATCTCAAGTGGTAAAACCTGTTCTGGAATGGTTTTGTTTGCGTGTTCTCTACCCTTGTAAAAAAAATATTTTTTTGCATGGAAATATGTAGTACTGGGGAGAAGATTTATGTTAACAGGAAAGTATGTACCAATTTATTGTCCTTTTAAAATACTTCATAATCTTAATTGTGACTGTTTGCCTTCTGTTATAGGTTTTGAGTTCTCTTGGTTACCATGTGGTCACGTTTGATTATCGAGGTGAGATTCTTACTCTTTTGTCCTGAGCTGGCATCTGTTACTCAGGCTAACAAATTGTAACTACTATCCTATTGACTGATGAATAAAAGTCTATTTCATAAACTCTGAAAATCCAGATGACATGTTATTACTTTTCTAGGGGCTGTATCCTTGCTTACTACACTCACCAAATGATTCCTGCAGTCTGCTCTGTATGTGGGGCTTCCCTTGCACTTGATCAAGCAGCTGCCGCTAGTGCAGAATGTTGAAGCATGCCTGCTTGTAAGCAAATAACGTCTGTGCTCAGAGATCTGCGCTGGTTGCTGATTTGCAACTGGGCCATGTCCAGGGTGTTACTATTAGCATTTAAAGCCCTTAACAACTTGGGACCAGTTTACATGCGAGATTGGCCTGCCTCATATGCCGACTTGATAGTTTTGATCTGTAGAGCTGGCACTGTTTCAGGTGCTGCAGAACAGCCTTTTTGCATTTGCAAGAGACTGATATCTTGGTGTGACAGTGCCTGCACTTTGGAAACTGCCACACACAACTTCCCCTGCTTTTTCTTCTGCTGGGTTGTGCTGAGCCATGGTTTGGTGTAGCATGTTGTCTGAACCATGGCTCATATTTTAGCTCTCTCCAGACAAACAGTGAGCTGTAAACTATGGCACAGACTTTGATTATAGCTTGTCATTTGTTGGAAGGCAGCGGAACCACAAGCCCAGGTTCAGATGACATGCAATGCCAAACCATGACTTAGTTCAGCACAGCAGCAGAACGACTGAGGAGGAAAGCAGCCATGATTGGGAAGCCTGTACCTTTGCCCTGAGCCATATTTTGACTTAATCTTAGAGTGAGGTTCACTCTTAGAGTGAGGCTTTTTATTCATTTTCACCCTGCCTTTTTAAACAATAAAACCACAACTAGAACTTTAAAAATGCAAAAAAAAGTCCTAAAACACTACTTGTACAGAACCTGTGGCACTCAGTCGCTTTAAAGATAAAACCTCATCACTTCCTAAAACAACCAATAATCATAATTTCCTAAAGACCTGCTGGATTAGATTAGACTCTTGCTGAGAACGATGTTCCACAGAGATGATCCCGTGACTCTGAAAGGCCCTGTGTCCTAATAGTTCTAATGGCTTTTATTGAGGGAACATGGAACAAGGTTTTGTTAGAGAACATAATGTGACAGCTGTTGCAGATAGAAGAGAAGCTGCACAAAGCTCACTGCTCTGCCTTCAGCCATTCAGTGCTGGGTGTGACTGAACTCTTTCTCAGCAGGCAGGTGTTCTTCTGTTTTCTCTCCCTTCCCTAGCCGATAGACTTGGATAAGAAGGGCAAAGTTTAAAAATACTACTTTTTTCAAACTAGTTCCATGCACATTTAAGCAGTGTTGGGTGGAAACCTCTGGAAAGCAATGACAGGTTTGATAGAGTAAGAAAGTAGAATGGACTGTACTTCTTCAGAATATTGGCGGGGGGGGCTCATATTTTTGAACAATTGTGTTGTTAAAACTCACTGCAAAGCAGGACAACAGATAAAGGGCTGGGTCAGAGACTTCCTTTCTGATGTTCTGTTTGAAGAGAGTTCATCTATTCACAAATGGCATTTCCCACGTACAGTCTGAATTGGTACCATTCATTTTACAGTATTATTCAACCCCCACAGTTGAACTCTTGGAGGGTTTGCCTCGGAATATTTCAGGCTATAATAGAACCAGACTGAGTAAAAAGATTCTAGGACTTTAGTTTTGGTATTCTGCCAGTTCAATTTTTCTTCAGTGGGTATCTCAGCTAGGTCCAGGGTGTTAAAAGACAATTAAGAACTGACATTTTAAGTTGCAGTGCCCTGGGCCACTCAGTTTATTTGGCCTTAATTCAGACATGAAACCAGAACACTTTTATTTTGATTGGCTTGAAACATGATTCCTGGAATAAAGTAGCTTTTCTCTTTGCAGGCTGGGGAGACTCAATAGGCACTCCCTCAGAGAGTGGAATGACCTATGATGCTCTTCATGTTTTTGACTGGATAAAAGCAAGAAGTGGAGACAATCCAGTGTATATATGGGGACACTCCTTGGGCACTGGGTAAGGCCAGATTGCACAAAGCAGTCATTTAATATAAGAGGCTGTGTTATTACAACACATTGCATTTGAGACAACAATTTGATGCTAAATACAGTTATTGTAGTATATTGTATTCTGTTGGATTAACAGTGAATTAAAATTAATTGTTGTGGTTTGATTTTTGTGTTTACTCTTTGAACAAATAGTGAATCATAGTATGGACTATATTGCATAGATAATGGAATTCAAGAGAATATGAATTGAAAATAAGATAGAAGGAACCTAGGATATAAGGAGCCTATTGGAGCAGCATATTCACCTCTAGTGAAATTATAATGGAGATGTGTCAACCTAAAATCTCACTTCTTTATTCGTTCCTGTTATTGGGACATGTCTACAGCGCCAATTTATTCCCGTTTCAAATCTGCATTATTATGACTGCCAGCCAGTGAACTCTGCAAACTGGATACCCATAGTGTCTCACAGTGAAGAAATCTTGATGATATCACAGAACTAAAGATGCACCTCTTAGTTGTGGTGTATAGTCTTGCTCTGGGTTTTGTTTTTTTCCTGTAGGCATTCCAAAAGGCAGAGCAGCACTTGGTAGTGAGATTGCAATCTTATGCACAGATGGGGTAAACCCCACTGGACAAAGTAGGACTTATTTTTCAGTAAACATGGGTGTGATTGGGTTGTAAGGAAGATGATACAATTTTCTGTAATTGGTATCTTTAATTGTTGATTTTATTTTTGTAGAGTTGCAACCAATCTTGTAAGGCGTCTTTGTGAGCGAGGTAAGAGAGCTATATTTTGGTGATGTTATTAAAAAGCATTTCATACCATCCCAGCTTCCTGCTGTCTTTCAAAATAGATTAAAAGGGTTACTGTGATTGTGTTTAGCAGTAATGATTTTTTGAGCTTTAAAAATCTTTATGGGAGTTTTAAAATAGATGCAGGTGAACTTTTATTATCATTTTTAAAGGCTATAGGATTTATATGGTCTTGGCGTGCCTGTCTGTCACTTTTCAGCAAAAGTAGGACTGAGAGCTTAAGCCATATATACATTTACATGTTTAATTTTAGTCCGTGCCATTCTGTGTTGCAGAGATTCCAGTTGCCATCAAAGCTTAGGGCGCATACTTGTAGAAATGCTCTGCTTCACAACTTTCTGTTAGTCTCAAAGCCTTTGTTTTCAATTGAGTGTCACCTGTCTGCTGACCTTTTAAAAATATAATCAGTTCTTGCCCTTTCAGGCGGAGGGGTGAGGAAATTGAGAATATTGTCTCGTTTCTGATCAGGTGAACATGTTCTTGAATTGCAGCTCATGTTTCATTCAGGCTCTGGATTCATATTCTGCTGTATCATTCAAACATCCTTTCATTTAGGTGCATTATACCAAGTATTTGCTTTGCAGCTTCCATATCTTTCAGTGGGCATAGCACAGAGATTTATTTATTACATTTATATTCCACCTTTCCTCCAAGGAGCTCAAGTTGGTGGAAAGAGGTCTCCCCCTCTCCATTTTATTCTAACAACCACCCTGTGAGACTAGTGACTAGCCCAAGGTCACATAGTAAGCATTAGAAACCTAGTCTCCCACACCCTAGCCTAGCAATACTAATCACCAGTGACCCTCATTATTGTCTTAACTGGACAGCACTGAAGTTCTGTTATTTGTTTTTCAGAAACTCCCCCTGATGCCCTAATATTAGAGTCACCTTTTACGAACATACGTGAAGAAGCAAAAAGCCATCCTTTTTCAGTGGCAAGTACAGATTTATATGCTGGATTTCCCATCTTTTCATGTGTGATCTGGCATCTGGTAAAAATGCATATGCATTTGTTCACTTGAGAATTCTAATCGTACCTGAAGTCTGTTGGCTCATGAGCTAGCTAGCCTTTGAAAATCAAGTATTGTCTTTTCCATGTTCTGGAAATGTTTTTTCTTCTGCAAGAGCTTTGCCAATCCACAGAGGTACAAAAATATTCCATGTCAGAAGCACACTCTGCAAATGCATTCCTAATACATTCCTAATAGTACAGTAAAATTGAAGCTTTGACTCCGATGTTATTAAGAGATAGTGTAGAAATTAAAGGTAATATGCATCAGCACTCAGAAGATGGGATATTGCACTTCTCGGTTTTTCATACTGACTCGCAAAGCTGGGATAATCTATCAAGGAGCTCTAAATGCTTCTTGTATGCCTGCAACTGGGTCTTAGAAACCATCATTGTTTTGAGGTTACTCTGAAATGTAAACGGGTGTAAGCTACACCTTCCAGGTATATATATCTTCTAAAGAGGGCCTTGCTGAGCCTATGAAGAGCCATACATCCTGGGAACGCCTGGTGCCATTTGCACTAATATCCCTGTGAGGAGTAATTGTTGGTGCTTCACTTGTTGGTTGGTTGGGGAAAGTGTAAGCTGCTTGCTGAAGTCTTCCTTTTTCATATGTGAGTGTTTTCCATTAACGAGGGAGGAGTGAGACGGAGAGTCCTTCTAGCATAGTGTGTCAAATATTAGCACTAGATTGAAAAGCTAGGATTGGAGAAGAAACCTTCATCCTCCCAGTTACTCTGACCCATAATTTTTTTTAATTGGCTGTTAGCTTGATGCAGCTCTTCTGTCCTTGTCAAAATACCCCTTAATAGGAAATGATCACCAGGGAATGAGGAGGCATCAGTCCTTCTCTTGAAAGGAAGAATTGAAGTCCACTTTCCCATTTGCTTCCCACTGCTTCATTGAAGCAACTCCTGAATTAGCATCCAATGGAGAACTGATATTCCCTTTTTTCTATTATACGAATGAGCTGTGCAAGCGCAAAGAGCAGGGTGTGAATATGTCTTTTCTTCTCAATAAATTTGGCCCCACCTTCTCCTCCCCGATAAGAACTGAGCTACTGTGTGCAAGCTCTTGATATTATGACCATCGTTTCCATCTAAACCATTCACAGACATCTTAAGTAATAGAACAGATTGCACCTTTTAAAAAATAAGTTAATTGAAGATTTTAAAACCATCACCTTCTAATGGTTGCAGCTCAACATTTCATTAAAAAAAAATGCTTCCACAGTCTGCATTGTTCTGCCTGTTCTTAGATTCATGTGTGACTATAGTCAATTTAGGGTTTGGTATTTTTTTAATTGTTCAGAAATACCCGAAATCTTCTAAAGAAACTTCAATACTCTTATCACTCACATACTTGTAAACTTTATTTATTCAGATTTATAGATATTTCCCAGGATTTGATTGGTTCTTCCTTGATCCCATCACATCGAGTGGAATTAAGTTTGCAAATGATGAGAAGTAAGTAAATCTCTTGAATGTTCTTTGCTTTTGTCTTTCTGACGGATGCTTTTCCTGATAGGTTTCTAAATCCTGAGAATCAGAAGCTGCTGTCTCATTAATTAATTTTTATAATGAATGATTTTAGAATGTTGTTTATGTTGTACTTTTGTACTGTTTTATTGTTGTTAGCCGCCCTGAGCCCGGCTTCGGCTGGGGAGGGCGGGATATAAATAAAATTTATTATTATATTATTATCCCTGAAGCCTTAGTCCACTTCAACCAGCTTCTCTAGGTCATCTACCTTGATTTCAAGGGATCAAATTGTGCAACTTAGTGCCAGGAGCTAATTTCACCAAGTACACCCATAACTTCTGCCTAGTAGGCATGTGACAATCTCGAGCTCACTGGATAGCTTCTACAGTCCTGCTTTTTTGCTGCCTTCATAACAGAAATTTTTGGTTATTGAACTTGTTGACTTACAAAGTTGGGATCTATAAGGCCTACTTCATTTTTAACCAGAAATATTCTTTTTTATTTTAAATAAAACTTCTTGTTCTGCGTCATACAGACTTAAGCTGCAGATATTCTGAGTTGGTTGGACTTCTAAAAATTCATATTAATGTTGTGTTGTTTTTTTACAGCGTGAAGCATATTTCTTGCTCTCTGCTAATTCTTCATGCTGAAGATGATCCTGTAGTACCATTTCATCTTGGAAAAAAGGTGTGTTTCCTTACCTTAAGCCCCCCCCCCCAATCTCTGCTCATAAATATCCTGAATGAATTAGAACTGGGTGAGCAACCTCAAAGTGCAGAGTGGGTAGAGGAGAAACTACAAATGACATGTTTGAGATGGCTTGGTTTCAGTTTATCTATTTTATTAACTCCCAAACAGAAGGACTCAAATCTCCTGTATCTCACAACTTCGGTGAAGTTTGTTGGCCTGATAATAAAACATGTGTTTCTATCAATACATGTTTATATGACAAAAATATATTTTCCACTGTCCATATGGTTTGTAACAGATTCTCTGTTTTGTTTCTATAAAACAATAAAAATTCTTTAAAAAAACCTGTAGAGAGCTTCAGTGTACAGTAGAGAGGGCCATGTTTAATTCCAGGTTCCATGGACCAAACTAACACCAAACCCTGTGACTGGTTTATTTTCCCTTCAAGGAGTAAGCAGCCTTTAAGGTTCTGTTCTATACACATTTCCATTCAGCCCTGGGCCAGGACCTGGGCTAACCAGAACAGAACTGTGGGCAGAATCTGGCTTTGTATGAACCTCCTTTTTATTTCCTTTCCTTTGCCACAATCCAGAACAGTCCATCATTTAGCTGCCCTGAAGCAAATTTTGTTTCTCTGTATGGTGCTCACAGGGCTCTGCACAGATGGCTCCTAAAGTTGCTGGGAATAGTTGGCTCCTAAGAGGTGGTGGTGAAAGGGAGGTGCCAAAAATAATGCTGCATATGCATGACTGTAACTTTTGTACTCTGCACTAATTAATCTTGAGTAATTTCTGCTGCCCAGTTTGTGCTTCAGTCTTGAGGGAGTGGCAGCTATCCCATGTCTAGGGTGAGAAGCTCTTAAGCCAGCTCTCTGAGGGCTCAGACTTCATGGAAATCGCCTCTTTATCTGACAGACAAGGACATTATCCCTTCAGGAACAGTGTGATGCAAAACATAAATACCATGAGTTTGGTGGTGAGAGAGGTTGGGGTTGGCCTAGGGTGTGATTGTTTGCTTGTGATTGGCTGTGGTGATCTTTGTTTTCGTGGGTGGGTGAGGTGGGTGGGTGTTTTGGATCAGGTTAGTCATATTGATTTGTATGCTGTTGGTGGATTATTTTCACTGTCCTGTTGGGCTGGAACACAAGTGAACAACACAAGCAACGCTGACACCAAACTCTACATACATTAAACATAATAGAAACACCGCCACCCGACCCCACCCCCATCCATCCTCCCTCTCTCCACCCCCCTTTCTTTTTTCTTTTTTCTTTTCTTCTCCCCCTAATGCCTCAACAAATGAAACGGACTTGTAAAAATGTTACATGAAAAAAAACAAAAAACGAGGCACTACACTTCTGTAAAACAAAAAAATCCTGAATAAAATATATATTTTTAAAAATAGCATGAGTTTGGAACTATGTTTTGCTGGTGCAAATTGCTGCAGCTGGACTATTGATGGGGACAAACTATCACCAGGACTAACTCTGGTACTTAAAAGCTGCCCAGACAAGGTTCCAAGGTTCTTCTATTAATTTTACGAAGGCCCTTAGCAGCTTTGGTCCAGGACAACTTAAGGACTGCCTGATCCCATGTCCCAATCACAGAGGCTTTGTGAGAGTCTCTGTTGGTAGTCCCCCATGGCTCAAATGCATGACTTGCAACTACTAGAAGCCATGTCTTTAATGTAATGGGACCGAGCCTGTAGAACTCCTTCCCAGATGGGATTAGACAGACCCCCCCCCCTCCTTGCTGAACACATCAATAAAAGTTCCTTATTCCAGCAGCGTTCAGTTTTATGATAAAGCAATTTTAAAGTTTGTTTTTATGCATACTGTTCACACATGCAAATGATTAAGTGGTACGTAAGTGTCTGACATAAATACCTATCCTTCAAGGGGACTTTCACTTGAGAATCAGTTTGACTCTCTGCAGCATGTATCAGAAAAAATCAGGCTCCACAGGCAAACCTTTCTGTTTAGAAAAGATAACATGGGTTTCCTCCCTTGGAAAACAACACCTGTCCAAGAGCCCATGTTGCGAATATTTGTGTACACAAGTCATGAACAACTGAACTTTGTGCATGTTCATTGTTATACAACATTGGAAAAGTTTCCATTGCTGCTTAAAACTCAAAGCTCTTTTTAAAAAAAATTCTGAGCAACAGATGTTCAGCTTCACATATCACAGATCCACATATCACAAACCTGTGAGTTCTGATCTCTCCTTCAATCCAGAAAGTCACATTTGAAAAGTACTTTGAGACTTTATCCCTTCAGCGTTCTTGTAACTACCCAGTTTCAAGTAGAACAGAATGGTCAAAGAGTGATATAACCAGCTGACATGAAGTAAGTATGATTGTTTCTTGGGCACAGAAATTGCTGTGCAATAACTGGTGCTTAATTAGCTACATCAAATATAGTTACAGAAATAAACGTTGTCACTGCTCTGTATTGAGGGGCTATACATTTCATTAACTTGCCTTTGTTTTGAAATGTCTTTTACAGCTATACAACATTGCTGCCCCGTCTCGGAGCTTCCGTGATTACAAAGTACAGTTTGTTCCATTTCACACAGACCTAGGTTACAGGCATAAATACATCTACAAGAGCCCAGAACTACCTCGAATATTGCGGTAATTAAAAGGGTTGCTCATAATCTGTGTTCTGCTGTTTGCACAGACAGATGCAATTGAGCTGTACAACATAAAGGGTGTGTGCGTGCGTGCATGTGCTTATTCTGGAATAATTTCCCTTGGTTTCCACTTTACCCCAGAGGTTTATTGTAGGACCCAAGCACAAAAGCACATCATTGCTAGTAACTGCTGATTAAATTGGCAACAATTGCCAAGTGACTTGGGTGAGACTGAGGGCCAAACAAAATATGATTGGTGCAGTCATTCATGTTTGCATGTCTCCTCTTTTTACAATGCATTTAAAGCAAGGGAGGATGGCAGGTTTGGGTTTTGCATAAAAATGGGTGTGTGGGTGAGAGTAGCCAATCCTCCTTTTTCCCTTCCTGCCCTCTTGTCTTGCCTCCTTTTGATCTGTCACTTCACTTTGGGCGCATCTTCCTCACCCTGGTTCACATCCAGTATCTGAGCAGGTCTAGGAGAGGGGAAAGGAAGGAAGCTTGGTGGTAGATCACATGCTTTGTATGAAAAAGGTCCATTGTTGCAGTTAATTGATGAATAATAATAATAATAATAATAATAATTTATTATTTATACCCCGCCCATCTGGCTGAGTTTCCCCAGCCACTCTGGGCGGCTCCCAATCAAATGTTAAAAACAGTACAGTGTTAAATATTAAAAACTTCCCTGAACAGTGCTGCCTTCAGATGTTTTAAAGATAGGATAGCTGCTTATTTCCTTCACATCTGAAGGGAGGGTGTTCCACAGGGTGGGCGCCACCACTGAGAAGGCCCTCTATCTGGTTCCCTGCAACCTCACTTCTCGCAATGAGGGAACCGCCAGAAGGCTCTTGGCGCTGGATCTCATTGTCTGGGCTGAACGATGGGGGTGGAGATGCTCCTTCAGGTATACAGGACCGAGGCCGTTTAGGGCTTTAAAGGTCAGCACCAACACTTTGAATTGTGCTCGGAAGCATACTGGGAGCCAATGCAGATCTCTTAGGACTGGTGTTATGTGGTCTCTGCGGCCGCTCCCAGTCACCAGTCTAGCTGCCACATTCTGGATTAATTGCAGTTTCCAGGTCACCTTCAAAGGTAGCCCCACGTAGAGCGCGTTGCAATAGCCTGCTGCATGTACATCAGAGTGATTTACAAACATATCATAAAAACAATCCTTAGTATCTTAGAAGTAGGGCTGGAAAAGAGCCAAGTCTGAAACTCAGTGTGCTGTGTTTCTAAGGCAGGGCAAGTTTCATTCCCTATGCATCCTTTTGATATTATTTTCATACATCCTCTCTCATCACCCCTGTCAAAAGCAACACACCCTTGCTTTAAATGTATAAGGGGGGTTGACAGGTGAATAAGCAAACAAAGGCTGCACCCCAGAACCTCAAGGGCTTTTTTTGTGTTAAGATTTTCATTAAACGTTTTTTGTAAAACAGTTCAGATATAGAAAACTAATGTAAATGAAAACAAAAACAGCCACAAACATAATTTCAAGCTTGGTAAGACTATGTGTATGTTTGTGTCCAGTGACGCGGGTGGCGGTGTGGGTTAAACCACAGAGCCTAGGACTTGCCTATCGAAAGGTCAGCAGTTTGAATCCCCGTGGCGGGGTGAGCTCCCGTCGTTCAGTCCCAGCTCCTGCCTACCTAGCAGTTTGAAAGCACCCCCTAAGTGCAAGTAGATAAATAGGGACCGCCTTCTAGCGGGAAGGTAAACGGCGTTCCATGTGCAGTTTCGTCACGCTGGCCACGTGACCCGGAAGTGTCTTCGGACAGCGCCGGCTCCTGGCCTCTTGAGCGAGATGAGCGTGCAACCCTAGAGTCGGTCACGACTGGCCCTGATGGGCAGGGGTACCTTTACCTTTACTTTATGTTTGTGTCCCTTCATCTGTTTTGCTTGTTTTTTAAGTATCCTGATCCTATCTTTGAAAGAGAGCGATTGCTCTGCAATGTAGGGCATTTAAGAGCATCTAAGTGGGAAAACTTAAGTTGACTGGAGTTCTGAAATTTACTGGCCCCAGAAGGGCAGGTGGGAAGAGAATGGATGTAGTTGAAGTACCAAAACAACTGACACTGCTGATACATATGTGTGTGTATTTTTCCCTCTTAGGGAATTCCTGGGAAAATTGGGACATGAGCATCGTCACTGAGGACTAACTGCATGGTTGACTTAAGTTGTCATCTACAAGAAAAGGTCTGCCATTCTTTTAAACCCAGACACTGAATAAGTCACAGATTCCTGCTTCAGTCTTAATGCATACACTTGGAAACCCAGCCTCTGGGGCGATAGAGATACGAAGAAAAGAATGTAGCTGGCTCGTCTCTCTCCCTCTCCCCACAAGCCCCTTCTAAAGAACAAGAGAACCAAACAAATCACAACAACTAAGTTCAAGCACAAGAAGGACTTGGCAAAAACCTTTCGGAAATTATGAACATTCCTACAAGTGTCTGTTCGGCCGCAACAGCTTTTTAGAACACAAAAAACCCTTGCACTCGGAAACGCAAATGAACTGCAATTGTCTTTAAAAATGTAACTGCTATAATATTTCAGTGCTGCATCTGGTTTATCTGAGTTGCAGGTTGCTCTTTTAATAGAATTTAGTTCAGTGAGGAGTTTCCCCTACCCTTGTCAACTGCAGAGTTGCTGAATATGGTTTTTGGTTCTGAAATTCATTTGAGAACTTTCAAGAGATCAGGATGCTTTCAAGAAAACATTTCAGAATGCAATGAAGGATGTTTCTCCTTTAAAATGAGGCAACTATTTAATAGTGACTAAGCTTCTCTTTCTCTGTTGCCTCGCTTTGAAGTTTCTTAGTTGTCTCCCACATATAGATAATATATAAAAATCTTTATTATACCTCATATACAGACACATCCTCTTTGAGATTCTTTCTTCCTCTGACTTTGAGATTCTTTCTTGTCTCCAAACCATTTTATTTAGATGTACAGGTTCAATGGGCGATGTGAGATGTATTGAATACAAATTGCACCCTCAAACATTGTTTGAAAGACTCCTTCAGTAAATAGAAGGTGTCTTTATACTTTGTCAAGAATGGGTGGAGATTTTTTTTTTCTGCTGTGATGAAGATGTCTTCCAGTCTCCTCTAGAGACATATAAGCACTTTGGGGATGAGAAAATTGGTATCATTTTTCATAATCATGATCCTTAATACCCCTACAGCCCTTTCATGTCCTTAAAAAAAAAAATACTCAGGTACATTAAAGCTGGTCAAAAGTTTTCTGTGAGAGAAATTACATCAAAATACTTCTGTGAGAGAAATTACATCAAAATACTAAATACTTAAGCAGCTATCCTCATCTGGTAAATTATGTTGGTTTTCATTGGCAATAAAACATTTGCTCTGACTTTCCTTAACAGCAAAATATTAGCAATTATATTTGAAAGTCCTAATTTTTTTCAGACCAAGCAAAGGCATTGAAAGTGAAAACAAAATTCTTTTTTTGCATAAAATATTTAGTTTGGTATATATATATTTTAATTAAAAGCTAGAGATGTATGAAAACTTCCTGACCAGCCTTGAATGTTTCCTTCAGTTGGCACATGCCAGGAACAAATACTTATTTTTCATTTTTTTAGCAAAACAATCCTGGCCTGAATCTAAATTTTAGCAGACAGCACGATAGTAAATTAATAGTAGCAAATGCTGAATCTAAAATTCATATTCCTTTCCCTTATTGGCTTTGGCCTTATATACCTCATGATGATTCGGTCTCATTATGGCTGCTGGAGTCCATTTTTGGTGCGTAAAAAATTGACACATTTAGCCATTATGTTGTTGAATTTACAGAATATTTTTTTAAAATGCATTAATCCATCCATATTGAGAAGACGACAGTAAAGACCACTTTAGTAACCTTTTGGAGGTGTTTAAAGGAGATGCTACATAGTGCAATACTAGACTTTAAGAGTCCTGATGGCTTGCAGTTCACCATGGCTCTTAACTGAAAACTGCCATTCCTTCCCCATCTCACTCATGTCAGGGCTTCTGCTTAAACCAGACGTGAGTTCAGCATGCTCTTCTTCAGGATTCTCAGTCCACCATTCATGCAGGCATGGCATGGCAGACAATTTGAGACATTGTGAGTAGGAATCAGGGGGCCGTGGGCAGTTTAGCTGTTGGGTCCTAGCAGACTGATTTACAGTAGCTCCAGGTTTTGTGTCATTGGCCCTGAACTGTTTCATTCCACACACATAACAAGCATTTGGCATAGTAGTCTTAGATATTAGTGTTCAGAAGTGAATTATTCAGCCTGAAGTGTATTAGAGAGCAGTGTTTGCTAATATTGTCTGTATATGGAATACTCTGGTTTTGCATGCATCAAAGAGTTGTATTTTAGAGATTATCATACTTCCAAAGCAGACAGTAGCTTGTTCTTTGCAGTGAGACTTTCTGCTGTAGTGAGATCTACCAAGATTTTGATTCACCATAACCTCTGAGCAAATTGTGCCACATATACAATCCCATCTCTTCCCCCCTACATTCCATGTGCTTTGGTTTACTACACTAACAAGGACAGAAACACTTAACTTTGCCTTGCTTGTCGAAGCAAACAGAATGTTCCATGTAACGCCGCTGCTGCTATCGCCCACCTTAGTGTCGGTAAAAGTACAAACCAATGTGGAAATGTCACCTCCTCCCATGCAACAAAAATTAGATTCCAGCGCATGTATCAGTGCTGTTTATCCCGAGACATATGTTCCAATTATTAGGCCAGTGATACACATTGAAATGGAAATGTTTATCTAAAAAGTGTGTAGTTTTAATAAAACAAATTACTTAAGAATTTTTGTTGTAGTAGCCTTTTTTTAAAAATTAAAATTATGGGCTTCTGGATCTGCCCAGGAAAATACTATCAAAAAGACATGTAGAATTTAAAATGGCTGGCATATTGGATGCGTTCTAAATAATTGTGCATGGAATTTTGCTTGTATAATTGGACTTTCTGCTTCAGCCCTTGGGGTTATGGGTTAAGGAACCCTCTCAAATGCTGTGGGTGTGGGGGTTTTTTTTGGGGGTGCAGCTGGGTATGGATGGGGATCTGGGACAAAGAGGCAAGCAGAAATACCTTCTGACTACTCAAGGAAATATTGGATCCTGCCCATTGTGATTTGTCTGGGGCTAATGGCGGAACAGAGATAGAACTGATTTCTTTCAAAGCTCCCCTGAGCAGCAGAAATGTACTAAGTAGCCAGCAGCATGTGATTCATCACTGCCCCAAGTCTGACAAACTCGTGTGTTGCGTACTTACAATGGACTTTGGATTTCTGTTTCGTAGAGTTGGTATATATACTGTGATGTTTGGCAACCAATTTTCAATATGAATGTAGGGTTGCGAGTTTTTCTATTCTCCATTTGCTGAGTGACTTCCTCTCTTGTCCTTTGAAATTGTGGATTGCGGTCCATGTGTTTAGCTGTTCATTATCATTTCTGTAGCACTTTACATTGTGAAGTGTCCTACAGTCATAATCTTTATTGGCACCCACATTTGTCCACTTGTGTTGCAGCTTTAAACATACTGCCCAAGGAGCATCTTACACCTCAGTATAGCTTTGGGGAGGTGGGGCTGGAAATGTCCTCTGCTTGAAATCCGAGCTAAACAAGACCAAGAGTCTGATTCAGTATAAGGCAGCTTCTTATGTTCCTATCTTACTTTTTCATGGCTGCCTCCAAGGAATCTTGGGAACTGCAGTTTGGAGAAGTCCCTAGGCCTCTCCCTTTCACGACGGTTGCTTGAGACAAGGGTATATCGTTTGGCTATACTGACACAGCTAACATTTACCAGAAACCTAGTTTTCTTGAAGCATGTGAAAAGAGGCTTCTGGATGAAAGAAAGGTGTAATTTAGGTAAAAGTTGTTTGAAGTTCCCGAGTTCTTCAGTATTTGTTAGTTGTTTTTTTTAATTTTTTAATCAATTTTTTCAATACAAACAACCACAAAAAACACATACAACAAAAACTACAATAACACTAATAACACAATTTAACAAAACAGATTTGAGTACTGATATACCTATAACTACACCTTTTAAACAATATTTCCCCACCTCTCCTCCCCTTACTTCCTACCACTGTCCGCTTTATCGCTTAAGTATTCCTTCCAGATTTTTTCATATTTATCCATTCTTAATTTGCGTCGACATGCAAATCGTTCGTATGTAGCTAGTCTGTCCATATTTGTTTGTTCTGTTGCAAGTCTTGTGACCTCCCGTTGTCTGATATCTGTTTACAAAGAGCTGCAAGCAAAATGGAATACTTCTGTGTTCAGTAATGATCCGTCCCCTGGTGGTAGAGCTATGTAACTGAGGATTTAATACTCCTCTGAATTCCTACCAAAGTGTACACTCCTGGAAAAGTTAGTGGTGACACCCACAGCTTGGGCTCTGTTTCTGAGCCTGATGATACTCTTAAGGGCTAACATTGATTGTGGCCCAAGATTTTCTGGACCCGAGCCTACTTGGTCAGCTATATTAAATGTTACTTAGCAGATTATACTTAAACATACAGAGTTTGTGAGGTGGGGGGAGATAATGCGACAGGGTCAAGCCATCTCTATTGCTCATTTCCTTCAAGCAGGACATGAATGAAAAAACCCTTTCCTGCTGTTGTTCCCTATCAGCTGGAATTCAGAAGCCTGGTACTGGATGTAGTATATAGCCATCATGAATGGCTGCCATTGAAAGACACTCATTAAATTGTCTTAAGTTTTCTTTTCAAGGCAGCCAAGTTGGTGGCCTAGCCCACAATTTAACTGCAGTGTGTGAAGAAGGACTTCCTTCTATATAGGGTTGCCATATTTTTAAGAACAAAAAAAGAGGACACATTTGCTGACTTCTACTTTTAACTATGGATCGCTATGATGAGACTCATTTTACATACCCATGAAAAGGAGGACGTGTCCTGGAAAAAGAGGACATAATGGCAACCCTATATACGTCCTAATCTTCCAATAGACTTCACTGGATGGCCTTTCCCCCCAAAGCCTTTCCCCCATTCTTCTCATTAGGATAAGCCACCCTGTTAAGAATATTTTGATGTACAGGTTCCCGTTCTATGGAAACCAAACCAGCAGAACTACATGAGATTATGCTGGCACTCCTTAAAAAAACAACAACCTGCTGAATCCCACTCAATGTCCATTCACAGTCAGCACTGTGTCCATGTAATGCAATAATTCTGTACAATGCATAGGGAAATAAAGAGTGACTACAATGGATGGCTGTGTGACTTTTAATAATTTTGAGAGCACAAGAGATTGACAGTAGTATATCAAACACACACATACACAAACTCAAAATCTCAAAAGTTTTGAAAGTGCTATGAGAGTGACAAACAACAATTATTTTGCAAGCAATGGACCGTTTTGGTTAAGTCAGAGATCTTCATTAATGATCCAGTTCTGCTACTCCAGCCCACTCTTGTCTGAAGAAATGCCATCTTTGCAGTACAAGTTAATTACTAGGTTGGGTTTTTAGGCCATATAAACAAAGTTGCATTGCAAAGTGGGAATGTCTGCATGTGACGTTTTATGCTTGAGACTCAATGCGGGACAGTGCTATTATCATTAGAGATGTTCCTGATTGCTTAAAAGTATATTTAAATAGATATAATGAGAAACACTCAAGAGAGCACAATGTCATTCCCTTGGGTTGTATCCAGCTGAGTTAAACACATTGAAAATAATAGACTGGAATTAGTAATGTCCATTAATTTCAACTGCCTATGCCAATGTTAGACACAACCCTCTATTTGGAGTTTTAGATGGACACATCAGGACAAGGCACACAAATACTGACCTGTAATCAAACTATAAACCGTTCCATCAAGGGTGAGATTAACAGCACTAATGTTCAAATTCCAAAACCGTCCTTCCAGGAAATCCTTCAATTGTTTGTTCTGCTTTTGATAAAATGAATGAAAAGCACATGATGTATCAACTCCAGTCCACCAACCTCACACCCAGTGTGCTTGTGTGTTGGTAGGGGCTTTCCCACTCACTTCAATGGAGGGACAGATTTGCATATGCAAAGGAAGGCAAGCAGAATGGTTGCTTCCTAACGAGGAGGTTGGAATACAGAGTTGATTTCCACAAGCCTACTCAGCATAAATGGAGATAGCAGATTCTAGCCCTTGTCTCAAATGCCCTTAAAAGTATGTTTACATGTATAAACCTTCATCAATCGATGAAGAGATGGTGTACACTGGGTTGCTGCAAACTTCTCCACTCCTCTTGGAAATGTCTTTACAGCCAAGCATTTCCTATTGTTTGCTTATAAACTTGCTGGCTTCCTGCTGTTTTAGTTAAGCCATCTTTATTTCTTGGAATGATTAAGAAGGGTCAACATGCATTCTTCTTATGGGAACCTACGGAGCAAACTTGCAAGGCAAGGAAGGTAGGGACTCTTTCGATGGATGGCCTTTCTGCAAGCCCTAGCCGAAGCAGGGAACTTCAGTTATTTTAAACCTATTTTTTGTCCACTGCATTTGGAGTTGAAAGAGCTGGGTTTGAATTAGAGGCAGCTGTGTCTGGTGGCCTTAGGCAAGGTCTTTGTCACCTCACAAAATTAGTCTGTTGTACACCTGGAGGGTTCGATGAGGATGTGGTAGCACCATTCCAGATATGTGGCAACCATTATGGTGTCCTCCAGATATCATAGACTACAGTTCTTGTTTATTTGCCCTGGGGCTGATGGAATTGCAGTTCAACAACATCTGGAGGGGGGTAGAGGTGGCAGAAAACTATAAAAGGGGCCTATGATGGTTCTGTCAGAAGGCTATAAAAAGAGCATGGTTAATCAGGATTCTCACCTTTGCCATTCTCCACCCCACCTTTTCTTCCCTGTCTTCAATCTTTTGCTAATTTACTGTTCTCTACGCACTCAAATGCTGTTTTTATTCCACAGTGTCGCCTAGTTGGTTCTTTGACTTTATATTCATACCCTTGGGTTCATTCTATGTAGTATACTCTGCATTTAAAGTTTGTAGTCCACTCAAGCATGAGAGCACCTTAACTATTAACTTTTCTGCTTTAATAGAATGGGACTAATTTCAATAATTCTTGCACTTTGCGACTGACCCTCTCTGATTAAAGAAGTGTTTCTTTAACAGGACTAGCCTACACGGTGCCTTCACAGGACCCCTTGAATATATCCTGCTTATTTGAACTTCTGTTATAATGTCTATTTGTTTTGTTAATGTAATTTGTTTTGTAATGTAATATGGGGGGACATCTTCTGTTTAGTCAGGTTTAACTATCACTGGAGGACTTTAACTGACATCTGAGGAGCAGTTGGAGATGGAACTCTGAGTATGCAAAAGAAAGCTAGAGAGTATGTCTATTCTGATTGGTGGTTGCAGGTTTAGAACATTTAGTTAGACCATGTGATTGGTTGGGGGCTAGACAGGGTGAGGCATATAAGGCTGGGGGCTAGTCAGTCTGGGTCAGTCCGTGTTGGTTGGGGCTTGGTGTCTGTGGTGGACAGCCAGAAGAAGAAGACAACAGCAGATGATCAAGGAAGAAGCAAGCAGACCTGAAAGGAAGGCAGAGTGACTTGGTGGCCAAAGTTTTGCTTAGGTAGCTGAATCTCTTGGCTTGGGCAAGTGAGGGAGAAGAAGTGAGAGGAATTTTGGAATGTCTGGTAAAAGAACCAAAGGAAGATTCCAGGACAATATCGCAGAAACAGATCTCTGGGGGCTTCCACAAAAGTCCTCAGTTAACAGCATTGGTAAGTCTCAATAAGAGTGGAGTAAAATATAAGGACAATCTGGCAAAAGGGTTTTAACAGGATAACTACTGTATTTTTTGCTCCATAAGACACACGTTTTTCCTCCTAAAAAGTAAAGGGAAATGTCTGTGCGCCTTATGGAGCGAATGCGTGGCCCCTGGAGCTGAATTGCCCAGGGGCAAAAAGCAGATCGTGCTTTTTTTAAGAAACAAAGCCACTGAGCAGCTGATCGGCAAGCGACCAGGAGGGAGATAAGGGACACTAGCGATAAAGGAGGCTGCCTGGGAGGGGGGAGGTAAAAGCACATGGATCCTCAGGATTTTTGCATTGGGTCACCCTAAATTCACCATCAGATCACATAGCATGTCCATGGCTATAGTCTGCACCAAAAAATCACGCATCCACTGTTTTGTGGGGCCGCAGTGGCACAAAAACGTGGTTACAAAGCACGGATCCACATGGATCCTCAGGATTTTTGCATTGGGCTACCCCAAACTCACCGTCAAATCACATGTCTGTGGCCACAGCATGAACCACAAAAATCATACATCTACTGTTTTGATCAGAATATTTTTTTTCTTGTTTTCCTCCTCTAAAAACTAGGTGCGTCTTATGGAGTGAAAAATACGGTAACTGCTTCTTCAACATTCTCTTGGTTTACTAATAGTAGCGCAAAATAAGCAGTTGGTATTTAATTGACAGCAACAAGTCAGACAGTGTATGCCAATTAAAAGAGGCAATAGCATATTAAAGTAACCACATAGGTTTGTGTACTCAATAAACATTAACATCTTTGTTAAATATAGTGACTATTTCTGGTACCACACTCCTAGCCCATAGTTACCAAGGTCATAGGTAAGACAAAGATTCAAAGGATATAAGTAGAAACAAAACAAAAAGCACCCTTCCCTCAACTCCCATCATCCCCAGCCAGCATGGCTAATGGCTAGGGATGATGGGAGTTGTAGTCCACAACATCTGAAAGGCACCATCTTGGTAAGCAAATGCAAGCTTCTTGGGCTGCACTACCAGCACCTGCCAAGCACTGCTGAAACCTTTTAGGTTATTAATTGATGCCTACTGCTAGATTCAGAAAGATACATTTATGCATTTTTCTAAAACAACCATAACTGTGTTTTGGGATGCTCTAACTGCAAAGATGCTGTAGTGAAGGATTTATCCAACAATACACTTGGATGTCGCATAAACATGCAAGATTTAAATGTCTATCACAGGTGCTTACTGAATCACATTGGTGGTCCACACAACAGAAAGTGTTGTACTTTACAGCAGAAATACAAAAATATAGATCCTTTGCACAAGCTGCGGCAAAACTACACAAACCTTTTAAAGATGAAAATACAGTGGATTGTCATGAAATGAAAATGACAATGAAGGGCGTTACTTTTCAGATATTCGTTTCACAAAGTTATGTTTTATGGATTTTTTCAGCAACCAATTTTTGTAACATGACTTAATTTGCTTTGAAAACATATTTAGTGTCATTTTGATTTATTTATTTTCATTTTCAATACCCAGAGCATTCTCGTTGCATTGGCTTAAGCATTACCACATCAAAAGAGATGGTCAACTTCAGTAACGCTAATCAAGTTTTTTGGTAGGGCCACTAAGACCCCTATAAGAAGTGGGAAATATATGTGGGTGGTCGTTTCATATGGCATGTGTTTCAGCATTTCTTCAAATTAATACTAACTAGATACAATTATTTACTGGTGATTTCTGGGGGGGGGGGGAACTAGCACTTTTAATGAACCCTCTGGTTCTGGAATTTTATATAATAACATACATTCATTTCCGGTCCTGGTATTCTGCATTAAAGTGCATGTTGAGTTGGCAGTCCATGCCCAGCTGGAATCAAACCACTTTTCCAGCCCATTTCCCCAGCCCTTAGAAATGAGCAACCATTTATTTAGCAGCCCAGGTCGCAAAGGGCTGGCTCAGGTGCCTGGAAAACCAATGGTACGGTCTGAAATTAAAACTCAAAAGGAATCAAACGATAGGTGCCGTTTTCTTTTAATAAGGTAGGAATGTGAGACCCAGAAACAGTAACTGATGAATGAAGGCCACTGGGCTGGGAGTGGAGCTGTGACTCCAACAAGCTAGCTGCATGTATTGCCAGGTGTGGTCTTCTACACTGGAGTGTAATACAGGGATGGACTATATGGTGGCCTCCAGATGTTGCTGGACTCCATCTTCTATCAGCCCCCAGTCAGCCTGGCCAATGGTCAGGGATGATGGGAGTTGACAGTCCAACATCTGGAGGGCCACAGGTTCCCCACCCCTCCTGTAGGAAATGCAACTTCTGTATCAAAGCTGCACTACTGATGACCCACTAAGCCAAAAGGAGCCTACAAACCACAGATGGTGGTGTACCTGAAGGCTCAAAACAGCATCTTGGCTTTTTGGGTGAGGATTTTTTTGAAGAATGCCAAGTATCTAGGGGACTACAGGTTTTCTCTAGTAGCTTCATGTTCACTTGTTGCTATGGTCTGCACTCTAGATGACAGCAATAGTCCTTTCAGCACTGCTTAAATAGCATCCTTCTTAAACCCCCAGGTGTTCTCTGGGTGTTGTGTTGCCTGAAGTTTCCATATAGATATATATATATAGAGAGAGATCTTCTCGATTAAAAAAACCCACTTGAGTTCAGCACATGCAAATTGACAGTTTAAAACTGGAGCAGCTTAATAACAACCGTTTGGGCGTCTAATAACAGGAAGGATGGGAATTTCTTCAGAACATGATCTCTGAAATAGATCTCTCTATTTTGGGGGTCATTGAAGAGTTCCGGCCTAACCTTCCGACAGAGGCAGCACATGTTTCTTCAAAGTAAGTCATTTGACAGCACCCAACTCTTGTCTTTGCAGTTTTCACCCCCCAAACAGACATAAGCATCTCCTGACTAAACAGGGTGGCCTGGCATGGGAGCAAAAGGGCCTGGGAAGTCGGGTACCGTCTCAATAATACAGAACATGCATGCAGGTTGCATTGGTTAAATAGGGGTTTTAAAAGAGAGAATGGCCTCATCTCACCTTCCTCACTCAAGCTCCCTGCTTTAGGCTCAGAATCTTATCACTGCCAACAAGGTCAACGCTTATCGGCTGCAATCCTGCAGAGCACCAGTTTGCCTCCGTTTTCAAGTAACCACCATGCCTTTTATAAATATATGAGAAGCCCAGCGGGTGGTAAAATGCACGTTTTGAATTCATCTGTGGAATATTCATTGGGAAGCAGGAATTGCCAGAGCAGCAGAGCCTTTGCATGCACCTCTTGCAGCGGACTTACTCCCTCGGGATGTTGGGCGGAGGGATCTTCACAGCAGAGGGCTCCACCCCCCAGATCTCTCTGGCGTACTCGGTAATTGTCCTGTCACTGGAAAACTTGCCAGAGCACGCAATGTTCTTGATTACCTTTTTAGTCCACTCTCTGGGATTCTAGAAAGGAAAGGAGTGGGAAGTTTGGTAGCTTCAGCAGAGGAACCCCAAAAGACACAAGCAGGCTATAATTACAGGCAGCCCCCCCCCCCATTTACGCGGGGATTATGTTCTGGGTCTTCGTGCGCAGAAGTCCGCCCCACAATCTTTCAGTGCCAAGCACTGCGTGTGTGGTCGTGCGTGCTTCGAATGTGCGCAAATTAAGAGTTGCCAGCTGACAACTCTGTTTTTGTGGGTGTTGTGTTCTGTGTCATTGCACGTGTCAACAGTCGCACTTAAGTACGTTCCATTCCCTCCCAGGGCCAAAACAATGCGCACGTTGGCAGCTGTGTGTCAAATGGATGTGCCTAAAATGTATATAATATACATATACAGTGGTACCTCGGGTTACATACGCTTCAGGTTACAGACTCCTATAACCCAGAAATAGTGCTTCAGGTTAAGAACTTTGCTTCAGGATGAGAACAGAAATTGTGCTCCGGCAGCGCGGCAGCAGCAGGAGGCCCCATTAGCTAAAGTGGTGCTTCAGGTTAAGAACAGTTTCAGGTTAAGAACGGACCTCCGGAATGAATTAAGTACTTAACCCGAGGTACCACTGTATATAATAGCTAACCTTTAATTGGGAATCTACAACCCCATAGAATAGTCGTATGCCCCTAACACTCTTACAGCAGCAGAATATATGGCAGCCAAGGCCTGTTTCCTCCTCTGGCCTGTTGTATAGCCTCTCTCCAACCTACTTTAATCTATCAGGGCCTTCTCGGTGTTAGCACCCTGGCCATGGAACTCCCTGCCCACAATCTGGCACTTTCCCCATTGATGTTTCACTATTGTTCGAAGAAATCATTGATCTTTTGCTTACTTGACCTGTATATCATCTGCCCTTCTGTCTGCGTTTAGATGGTTTTCTAATATATTTTTTCATTTTACATGGTTAGTTGCCTCAGGCATCTTTGTAAAGAAAGGTAGGATACAGAATGAATGAATGACGACAGCATTTTGCTGACTGCTGAAATTCACATTTTGACAACCCAAACTGCTGAAATGCACTTTCAGTCTACAAACCCATTGTGCAGAGGGGACCTTTCCCACCACTTAGTTCACCCTAGGATACCAGAGCCATAGTCTTCTATCTATTTCACAAATATGCCCATTTTTTAAATCTTCAAAACTTGTTGAATGTTGGTCTTACCATGTACAGCTTGTCCACTTGCCCTTGAGCTTTGATGTAGGCTTCATAATCGGCAAACACCTTAAACCTGAAACAAAGAAGCGTCTGAGAGTAACTGCGTGTTCTCTCCAGCTTTTTCTTATACTCACCATTGCAAAGGCCAGGGCATATACAAAAGTCTATACGCCTTTGACATAAAATGAGTGTCAGCCATTATAAATAGCTGCCCATTTCCCTCTCGACGATAGTAACGTAATATGGAGACACAGAGACAGTTGGGTGGCTGCAAAGGCATAGAAAAGCCACACCATGGACTGTCAGAAAAGTGAAGCCAGGGATGGCATGTCATCTGGTATGCCCTGCAGAGGACCTTAAGGTCCATGAATAATCATAGTTTAGAGGTTCCGGGCCCTAAGGAAGTCAGACTATCCTCCACCAGGGCCTTCTCAGTGATGGCTCTGGTGGAATGCTCTGTCCCATGAGACCAGGGCCCTCCAGGATTTAACTTCCTTCCGCAGGGCCTGTAAGACAGAGCTATTCCGCCTGGCTTTCCATTTGAACTTAGCCTGACCTTTTGTTCCCCTTTCTTCCCTCCCCCTCCCTGATTTGTGAAGATTGCCCGCTCTGGGATCCCACAGCTGGTTCTCCCCTGGTCTCCTCGCTGGCCCAAGTGGGACTAATTTAGCCAGCTAGCCCTGGTGATCATCTAATGTTTATTGGATGGATTTCCCCCCTAAGTTAATTTTTGATTCTTGATTTTATTGTTATTTACGCTTTATAGCGCATTTTATGCTGTTTTTTGTAGCATCAATTAAGTGTTTTAAATTTGTTGTTAGCTGCCCTGAGCCCAGTTTCCTGAACCGGGAAGGGCGGGGTATAAATAAAAATTTATTATTATTATTATCCATGAAACGCATACCACTGCTTAACCCTGGTTTAGAGCATGCAGGGAAGGCGCATGATTGCTGCCTCTCACCTGTCATGATACATAAGCATGTCGACGACATCTCGGAAGCACCCGGGATCATCTGGTGAGAAGAAGCCGCTGCCAATTTGGTCAACAGCTTGTTTGAGCTCTGGAATCCTCTCATAGTATTCCTTAGCGTTGTACCTAAACGAGGAAACAAATGACATGTTTGGCCTCCTCGTCACCGCTTGCAGAACACGTTGCTTTATATGCTCCACTCAAAGGAGTTAACAGCCCTGTACTAAAGTGATCCAAAGAGACATTTTACCACCTGAGGCAAATGACATTCTGGCAGCTGGACCTTGCGTCAACACTGTTGATGGGACGGGCTCTTCCACCACACCTGAGGGCAGCGTAAGGGTAGTTTGAGGGGCAGAAGGCAAGCCACATGGCACACGCAGCTCCCCTCCAACATCCTGCCACCACTAAGCATTTGCCGACTGAGGTGGCTGCCTCACTCGGCCTAATGACAGGGCTGGCCCAAGTCCAAATGACTGACGAACTGGACTTGATTTCGAAGCGATTGTCCATGATGACACCAAGTCAAATTAACGGGCATAGGCTCGGCTAATTATTACCAAGCGGTCTGCCATTATTAGATCTAGTACAAGTTATGTAGAGTTAATTAGTCCAAAGCAACCCACAAGCAGATCGATAGACTTATGTACTGTGCTCATGACACTTATGTGTTTTTGTAAGTTGCTGTAGTATTTGAAGAACGTCTCCCACACCAACACTTTTAAAATCTATTTCTTTTTGGAATGGTGTGTCCTCTTGCTATCACCAGAGCAAACATCTTGTGGCAATGATTTAGAAAAGGGGTAACCAAGATTCCTCCCAGCCCTTCCCCAACAAGGGCTGTATAACCTGGTAGGGACCACTTGCCACAAGCAGACAGGGCTGGAGGCAAATGTAAATATTGTCTTTGGTTCCTACACACTCGCAGACCCCTCTTTATTCTCCATTTAGTCAATCAAGGAGCACAACAACCAGAATTCCAGCCAGGTAAAACCACACACAGGGTGTGTGTAAAGGATGACCACCAAGGGGGTGTGGCTTGGAGAAAGAGGGCGTGGCTAGGGAGGAGGTGTGGCCAGTGGAGAGTCCTGAGCGTGAGAAGTGTGGAGGGCCCCATCCCTTCCCTGGGTTTGAGGTCCTGTCCCCCCATCAACCTCACAAAACAGGTCTCCTTTGCTCCATTTAATCTGAGCAGTTTTCATGCAGCTGAAGCAAGGCTAAGGCCAAGGGACGTCAAGGGAAAGCCACCCCTGCTACACAGCCTGTTTCCAGGACGCAAGGCTAACGCGGCTGTTCATACAAACCCTTTCTTATCCATCGCCTCCACGTCTTCCACCCGCATGCCAAAGATGAAGAGATTCTCCTCTCCGGCCTCCTCGGCCATTTCTACATTGGCGCCATCCATGGTCCCGATGGTGAGGGCTCCGTTCAACATGAATTTCATGTTCCCTGTTCCTGAAGCCTCAGTCCCCGCGGTGGAGATCTGCTCAGACAGATCTGAAGCAGGGATCACTGGGGCGGAGTGAAAAAAAGATATTCTGGTAAAAAATGCTTCTCCCCTACTTAAAACACCCAGACACCCTTTGCCTAGATTGTAGCTCAGTACTACAACAGCTGTGTTGCCTGGTTCCAAAGTCCAAGGCAAAAGTCTCCAGAGGCCTTTTATTAGAAATATGAATTTGGAGAACTGTTATAAAGATGATATAATGAAATTCTGTTAGAGGGGATTCGAGGAAGTCAGTTATCAATGTTAAGAGAATTAGGTATTTGAAGAAATAATTTTTCTCTGGGTTTAATTTTATTGTATTGTAGTGTGTTTTTCTTTGTTGTGTGTTTTGTTTTGTCATTTTGTTATAAATGTGGAAAATCAACAATTTTTTTTTGGAAAAAAAAGTCTCCAGAGGCCTTGTGCCAACGCCTAAGAACATCTCCGTCCTCTTACCTTTCTCAGCAAGGGACACTCTGTAGTTCTCCAAGAAGATGACTTTCAGCCTGTCGCCTATGTAAGGGTCATTATTGACGACGTCTCCAATGGCCGTGATCAGTCTGATGATCATTTTTGCCATGTGGTAGCCGGGGGCAGCCTGGAGGCAGAGAGGGAAGATACGTGTGGATCAAAAGGGAATTGGTGGGAAAGAGACAGGGTGTGTAATCAGGCAAACAGCTTCAGGAAGGGTGCTGTACAGATTCACTGATAACAGAGCCTCTGTCTAAAAGTCAGGAAAACAGGGCAGTTCTCATGTTTACACGCTCGAAAAATAAACCCTGCAGGAGCAAGATGGAACACACTCCCAGTGCTAACCGAGGGAGGGAATGTGTGCATGTGCTTGTCTGCAGTTTAGGAAACACTGTCCCAGCTACTGAGGAGAAAGCTTGCTTGAGCATCAAGTCCCTTAAAGGTAAAGGTAAAGGGACCCCTGACCATTAGGTCCAGTTATGACCGACTCTGGGGTTGCGGCGCTCATCTTGCTTTATTGGCCGAGGGAGCTGGCATACAGCTTCCAGGTCATGTGGCCAGCGTGACTAAGCCGCTTCTGGCAAACCAGAGCAGCGCACGGAAACAGCATTTACCTTCCCGCCAGAGCGGTGCCTATTTATCTACTTGCACTTTGACGTGCTTTCGAACTGCTAGGTTGGCAGGAGCAGGGACCGAGCAATGGGAGCTCACCCCGTCGCGGGGATTCGAACCGCCGACCTTCTGATCGGCAAGTCCTAGGCTCTGTGGTTTAACCCACAGCGCCACCTATCAAGTCCCTTACCTTTCCTCCAATCATAACTGTTCTTGGCACGCAGGACTTTTTTGGGTCTCTTCTGATGCCTGGGAAAAGCAATATGGTGATTAATTTGTGTCATTTATTTATTTATTAAATCTATATACCGCCCTTCATCAAAAGATCTCAGAGCAGTTCACAGAAGATAAAACACAAGATAAAACACATGTACCGTATTTTTCGCTCTATAACACGCACCTGACCATAACACGCACATCGTTTTTAGAGGAGGAAAACAAGGGAAAAAATATTCTGAATGAAACAGTGGACGTATCATTTTTGTGCTTCATGCTGTGGCCACAGACATGTGATCTGATGGTGAATTTGGGGTGACCCAATGCAAAAATCCTGAGAATCCCTGTGGATCCATGCTTTGTAACCACGTTTTTGCACCATTGCAGCCCCAGGCAACAGTGGGTGCGTGATTTTTTTTTTGGGGGGGGGACAGGCTGTAGCCATGGACATGCTATGTGCTCTGATGGTGAATTTTGGCTGACCCAATGCAAAGATCCTGAGGATCCATGTGGATCCATGCTTTGTAACCACGTTTTTGCACCATTGCAGCCCCAGGCAACAATGGGTGTGTGATTTTGGGGGGGCAGGCTGTAGCCATGGACATGCTGTGTGCTCTGATGGTGAATTTGGGGTGACCCAATGCAAAGATCCTGAGGATCCATGTGGATCCATGCTTTGTAACCACATTTTAAGTGGGGAGGGAAGGAAAAACACAGAAGGCTAAGAATGCAGGAGAGGGCTATAACGTGAGGAAAGGAAGGCAAAAGTTTCCCCCCACCCACCCACCCAAGCCAGCCAGCGTGCGCTCTCTCTCTCTCTCTCTCCCTCCCACCAGCATGACAGAAGAAAGCATTTTAACTGCATTAAGAACTATTTAGCAGCGAAACCTAAGCTTTGCCATCCCTTAAGAGGTACAGACACTGTAATCTTCCAGATCGCATGAATTTACAGGCAAAACACTGTTTAAGGATTTCATCCTTTTAAATGGAAGAAAGCATATTTGAATGCTGTGTGTCTCCAAAAACAAAAAGTAGGAAGTCAAATCAGAATTTTAAGCCGAACCTGTAATCTCTCTTCCCTTCACATACATTGTTCCCTCCGGAGCAGGGACAGGATAGAGCGACGCTCTGCTCTCCTCTCTACTTGCCTGGAGGGGAGGGGCTTTCCCTGCTCTTTGTTCCGTTTGAGCAAACACAGCAACGAAACAGAGAGGGTGGGCAGTAAGACCCTGAGGCAGAATGAAGGAAAGCAGCAGCTTCCTGTCTCACGGAGCTCCCTTCTCCCTGAAGCGCGGTTTGATTTTTGCCTCATTTTTCGGCTCCAGGGAGCACACATTCGCTCCATAACACGCACAGACATTTCCCCTTCCTTTTTAGGAGCAAAAATCTGCGTGTTATAGAGCGAAAAATACGGTAAACCAAAACAACAAAACAATAACCCCATTGAGAGATGGTCTCTCTTTATCAATTATTGGAATGAGAAAATTACAGGTTGCGTTTCCCCCTCCGCCCAACCTATTTCAACTTATATAATTATTTCATCTTAATTCTTTTTGTTAAAACTATTATATTAATTAAGAGATTTGTGGCCTTTTCCCTCCTTTTTCTTTCGTCTTTCTTTTCTCTCACTCAGATTAGCAAATACATTCATAAAAAGCAATGCAAAAAAGAAAAAAGAGAAAAGCAATGGTTGAACTCAGCCATCGAGGCTGTTGCTATGCAGAATATTATTTTGAGATGTGCTTTTAAATGCAAGATGGACGATGCCTCAATAAGAACATTGCAAAATAAATGCCTCGCTCTCATCAGCTGTGGTCTAGCTCTTATCACATTCTGGCACATGATCTGCAAACCACACAGATGACTTCCTGCAAGATATCCACATTCTCGCTCTGGCCTGTCAGCTGATGTTTGCCAGCCCTTTCTATTAATTACATGAGGTTCTGATCAAGTTCCTAAACATGCATCTACGAAGGCTGAAATCTCACAGCGTGGCAAAGCCCATTGCCCTGGGATCTTGAGCCAAAGACAATGCAGTATCGCTGGTGGAGAGGCACACAGACGATACTTGTAGAGTAAAATGGCACGGCTCTTAAGCCTAATCTACACACACGGCAAAATTAAGAACGTAAGAGACCTGTAGGATCAGGCAACGCATCCTGCTCTGACATCGAGCAGAGAATGAATGCAGCAGCCATCTCCCTATTCACGACTCCCAGCAAGTAGTATTCAAAGGCATTATCCAGAATGCAGCAGCTAGACTAGTGACTGGGAGTGGCCGCTGAGAACATACATTGGCTCCCAGTACGTTTCCGAGCACAATTCAAAGTGTTGGTGATGACCTTTAAAGCCCTAAAGGGTCTTGGCCCAGTATACCCGAAGGAGCGTCTCCACCCACATCGCTCTGCCCGGAAACTGGAGTTCCAGTTTCGAGGGACTTCTGGCCGTTCCTTCACTGCGAGAAGTGAGGTTGCAGGGAACCAGGCAGAGGGCCTTCTCAGTAGTGGCGCCTGCCCTGTGGAACGCCCTCCCAGAAGATGTCAAGGCAATAAACAAATATTTTACTTTTAAAAGACACCCTGTTTAGGGAAGTTTTTAACGTCTGACGTTGTATTGTTTTTGATATTTGGTTGGAAGCCACCCAGAGTGGCTAGGGAGACCCAGTCAGATGGGCAGGGTATAAATAATAAATTATTGTTATTATTATTACTCTTCAATCTGCAGGTGGGGTGACTGCATTTCTGAATGCTTGCAAAAGCATCCTTGCATGTAAGAAAACTTCGCACATTAGATAGAGAAAGAAGACTATCTCCCCAACAAGCTAGTTTTCCCATCTCCTGCGTACATTTGGTGCTATGTTATTATGATTAGAATCATAGAATCATAGAGTTGGAAGAGACCACAAGGGCCATCGAGTCCAACCCCCTGCCAAGCAGGAAACACCATCAGAGCACTCCTGACATATGGTTGTCAAGCCTCTGCTTAAAGACCTCCAAAGAAAGAGACTCCACCACACTCCTTGGCAGCAAATTCCACTGTCCAACAGCTCTTACTGTCAGGAAGTTCTTCCTAATGTTTAGGTGGAATCTTCTTTCTTGTAGTTTGGATCCATTGCTCCGTGTCCGCTTCTCTGGAGCAGCAGAAAACAACCTTTCTCCCTCCTCTATATGACATCATTTTAGATATTTGAACATGGCTATCATATCACCCCTTAACCTCCTCTTCTCCAGGCTAAACATGCCCAGCTCCCTAATCGTCCAAAGAAGGAGACCAAAAGCATATTTTTGCCCAAAAGCATTCCGTAGCCCCAAAGTTGCTGCTTTGTTGGGCTAAGCTACTCACGGTTGTAGAGTGTGATGATATGCAGGCAATTGAGGAGCTGCCTCTTGTATTCATGAATTCTTTTGACGTGCACATCAAAAATAGAGGCAGGGTTGATTTTCACCTTGTACTGTTTTTCCAAGTAGGCTGAGAACTTCTGCTTGTTCTCCTGGCAAAAGGAAATTTGGGGTTGAAGTTAGTGGCCAGGACATTTAAGTCTGACTCTAGCTGCACAGTTTGGTCTAGGCTGAGATTCTATATCCCACCTTCCACCCAAGCTGTAAGGCAGCTTACAATATTTTAAAGCAAAATTAGAAAACACAAAGTTGCAAGAACAAATTAGTTAAAAAAGCAGTAATTAAAATACATTGGAACATGTTTAGAACCAGCAATTAACATATACGGTTTGTCCTGACCGCAGCCCAGCATATCACAGTGTTTCTCGCTAACATGCTGCCATCCCCACCTGTTTAACTTTGGCGACATCCCTGATGAAGGCCTCATCATTGACAAAGCTTAGCAGCTTCTTGAGCTGGCTTAGATCCGTTAGAAAATCTTCCCCAATTCTCTGCAATGAAAAGAAGAAAGAAAACCATCAATCGACAGACCTGCTTATGTTTGCTTCTGCGCTCCCTGCACTACAAAAACTATAAACTGCCAGGGACAAAAAAACCATGAAGTTAGGGACGTGGCGACTGAATTCTTGCGCACCCCAAATCCAAGAAACCCCACGGGTGGGGGATGCTTTTTGATGAAAGGGCCACGTTTCCTTCTGGGTAACCTTGCAGAGGCCACATGTCAAGGTGGGTGGGGCCAGAAGCAAAAATGTGGGGTGTGGTCTGCAGAGAGTCCAACGCATCAGAAACCAAAGCCTGGGAAGCCACATTCAGGCCCTAGGTCTGAGGTTCAATGGCCCTGATCTAAGGAAAAAATGGAATGAAGACAGATCCATTGAGGAGGAGGAGGACCCAGCAACAGGGGTAATTGCTCCATGGAATTCCTCTTGGCTGAAGTCAGTTCACCTCCACAATGACATCAGAGAGTCCCGGGTTACAAAGCAGGAGCCATCGCCTTGGAGTGATGCCGTTCGTCTTGTTCTGAAACTTCTCCGGCTCCATTTCGTAGAAATCTTTGAATCTAAAAAAGCACAAGATGGATCACAAGACATTAGAAGAAGAAGAAGAAGAAGAAGAAAAAGAAGAAGAAGAAGAAGGGTCATGTGTCATTTAGGGCCAGTTAGTAACAGTGAGCAGAAACATTAAACGATTATGTATTTTCTAGTTTTATATTTTTATTTTATTCTGTGAGCTGCCCTGAGACCTGGGGGTATAGGGCGGTATATAAATTTATATAAATAAGAAAAATAAGCTATCTCTGGGGTCTGGGCCAAATGGAAAGAAAGAGGTGCATAAAACAGAAAAGAAAGTTTGGCAAAGGATTTGCAGCGATGCATATGCAGAAAATAAACTATCTTTGCTCATAGATCCCCGGGGAGACGCTGACAGTCTGGCCTGTCTTCTCCTGAGCTGACAGCCTGTTGCAAAAAAGTGAAGGAAGCAGGACTCACATAGAGCTCTTTACAATCTCCGAGTGAATCCGGGCCACTCCGTTGACTGCATGGGAGCCAATGATACACAGGTTGGCCATATTGACCCTCTTGCAGTCTCCTTCCTCTATCACGGACATCCTTCGGAGGCGGTCAATGTCTCCTGGGAAGAGGGCCGCCACATTCTGCAAGGACACAAGGAGAGGGGGGTATTAACAACAAGATCTAAAGGAGATCCCACAATAGAACCCTTTACACCAGAAAAAAATGTGAAGAAATTTCCTGGACGATTGAAGTCATGAGTCCATTTTACTTCCTCTCCCCTAGAAACCGCCACAGCTTGTATGTTGGAGGTCTTTGGGCCCTTCCAGATGACCTACTTATTGAGCACTCATCCTGATTTGCTTACACAACACTTACATGGAGGTTAAAAAGGTAAAGGGACACCTGACCATTAGGTCCAGTCGTGACTGACTCTGGGGTTGCGGCGCTCATCTCGCTTTATTGGCTAAGGGAGCCGGCGTACAGCTTCTGGGTCATGTGGCCAGCATGACTAAGCCGCTTCTGGCGATCCAGAGCAGCGCACAGAAATGCCGTTTACCTTTCTGCCGGAGCGATACCTATTTATCTACTTGCACTTTGATATGCTTTCGAACTGCTAGGTTGGCAGGAGCAGGGACCGAACAACGGGAGCTCACCCCGTCGCGGGGATTCGAATCGCCGACCTTCTGATTGATATTTCCTAGGCTCTGTGGTTTAACCCACAGCACCACCCGCGTCCCTTACATGGAGGTTAGACTATGTCTAATCTTTACTGAGCATCTGTTCTGATTTGTCTGCAGGCTGCTTCTACAACAACGGACACTTCTTCTGTTTTTATTGTGGTGTGTTTATACTACATCTGTTTAGCTATTTGCACACTCTACACTTTTGCAGGCATTTCCACGTTACTTTCCAAACAGCAGAATACCCGATTTTGTTGTACCAGGGCAAAAGAGCCCTTTAATCTCTAACTTCCTTGCTCTGCATTACCATAGCAGTTTGCCTTTCTGTCACCTGGTCCCCGCTGAACTGCTGCTGCAATACCACCTCCTGGGCAGCTGGCAACACCGTAGAAGAATTAGCCATCACCTCCCTTCTGTGCCATAGTGCCACCACTGAAGGTGGCCAGTATTGCAGCTCCTAATTCAGCAGGGCTCAGGTGACGCCAAGTGCCAATAGGATTCCACAAAGTTCTATAAAGCTTCTGACTTTGGCAATGGGCAACTTGTGGCTTAGGTACAGACTGAGTCTCCAGGCCTCTCAGTCAACCCAACCCCCCTTTCCCCACCACCTCATTTATCCCGTCTCCTTACGTCGAGATGTTTCTGATTGATAGCATAAATGATCTCCAAGTGTCTTGGCAGGAGTTTCTCAAACATAGAGACAGGCCAGCGCTCCAGGGCTTCAGGCAGCACGGTGTGGTTGGTGTACGCGCAAGTTCGCTTCGTGATTTCCCAGGCCTGGAGCAAAAAATTAAAAACAACGGATGAGATAACACAAGGGCACTGCAGACTGAATCTGATCTGATCCACGAAGAAATAATGAAGATACTAAGAATATCATATAGTAAAAGGCCAGAGGCATTCCTTTTAGGGATTTTAAATGATTATATTCCAAAAGACAAAACTACATTTTTCTTATACGCAACGTCTGCAGCAAGAATCCTGGTGGCTAAGTATTGGAAAGGGAATCAGTTGCCCACTAGGGGAGAGTGGTTATGTAATCTTTCAGAATACTTAGAATTAGCCAAATTGACAGACATAATAAGTCAAAAACCAAAAAGTGAAGTTAAAAAAGAATGGGAGTGCCTAAATGAATACCTCAAAAGTCAAAGTTCGAGGACAGAAATCTGGCTGAGTCTGGAATAACCTTGTGAAGTGAAAGGATAAGAAAGAGGGATTTATATCTAGATGTTAGGATAGAGATGATAAGGAAAACAGGAAGACACAATGAGAGATAAAGGAGGTGCTGTGGGGTTGGTGGAAGTCAATGTTTTGTGTGTTTTTTTAGTGTTTATATTGTTAACTTGTAAGATATGAACTTGTTTTGGTTTTTTTAGTTGTTGTTGCTTTTTTAGTTTTTCAAATGGTTTTTGTGTGTTGTGTATTGTTATTTTTCGATATTTTACGTGTTGTTGTGTGGAAAATACTAATAAAATTTATTTAAATTCTAAAAAAAAGAAAGAAAGAAAAAAAAGAATCTGATCCTGGGAGCAACCAAGCTGCTACACTCTCTTAGGCTCACTAAGCAGGTCTGGCTAAATCCGATCTGCGGCTTGTCAGTTGCAATCGCATTGTGGAAGCACTAAATGTACCTGGATTGTGACTGACTTCTGGCATAGGGGGAGAGGGGACAGGGATTGGCTGTTCAACAAGATCCTAAGTAGCACCGCAGGCCAGTTGGGCAGGGCCACCCATGCTGAATTCAACAAAGCCGCCATCTGAGCATGTGCAATGGCTGTCTCAAATAGACACACCTCAGCTTAGCCACAGCTCCCGTTTTTGAATTGGATGGATGCTGGTTGGAAGGAAAAGTAATCAAACAGCAGTATTTCTCAAGAAACTACAAGGAACACACATATGTACTCTGCTTCAAACACCAGTGGTGGGAGCGCAAGAGAGCCAGAGTAAACGGCGGTACATACACAGCCTATTTTTTTCTTTTGAATCCAAAGAGAGTATGCTTTTAAAAATTTGGTGTCTTTTTCTGTTGCTGCGGAGGGAGGACGTGGCTGGTCAACAGTAGGGCTGGGTGATATATCGATATATCATCCAAAACCTGTTTGGGAAGTTCACATCGTGATAACTGTTTCATAACATTTGACCTGGCAGATCACAACGTGTATGAGGGTTGGCCGATAGCTGGTTCTCAACATCGTGATATATCACCAGCAAAACACTGCGATATATCGGGGCAATGTCCTGGCAACTGCTACTACTTAGGGGCCTAAAACAGATAAATGACGGTATTATCAATCACCACATGGTCACTTTCATCACAGTTCTCTTGGGACAGTTTGCATGGAGAGAACCTTGCTGTCACATGCAATATGGCTGTGTCCATTTCCCTCTTACCTTATCCCAGTCCATTTTTTCCACATCAACAAAGATCCTCATGAGCTCAGGAATAGAGAGGGCAGGGTGGGTGTCATTCAGCTGGATGGCAACCTGTAAAATGGACATCTAAAGTTGAAGCTGTTTCCACTGGGGGGGGGGGAGTTCAACCAGAGCTTGCTTGGGGACTTCCTAGCTTCTCAAACATTTCTGTGAAATGTCGAGTGCTCCTCCACCCACCCCAAAGGCAAAAACCTAAGGTGTCCTTTGGAACGAAAGCTGCAGTTATGTCTCGGCCCTCGTTTTTAAATATTCACCTTGTCAGGGAAGGTCTCGAAGCAGGTTCTCACGGGGTCGCGGCACCCGAATTTGGAGGACTTGAACCGCCGTATGATATCCTGGAGAGTGGCGGCGACCACAAAGTACTCTTGCTTCAAACGCAGCTCTTTCCCTTCAAAGAACTTTGGAAGGCAGAGAGAGAAGAATCGTCACTCCTGCAGCCAGTGCTGACAAGCCTGCTATAGTAATAATAATAATGATATCCAGCGCAAAAATGGTAAGAATACAGTGGTGCCTCGCAAGACGAAATTAATTCGTTCCGCGAGTTCTGTCGTCTTGCGATTTTTTTCGTCTTGCGAAGCACGGTGTCGGGAAAGTTTTGGAAAAGCTTCAAAAATCACCAAAGTCTTTAAAAACCTCAAAAAAAGGCTACCACGCCGCGTTCTATGAGTTGCTCCTCGAAGTCAAGTCGCAACTGTATTAACGGTGTTAAGAAAAAAGGAAACAAACTTGCAAGACGTTTCCATCTTGCGAAGCAAGCCCATAGGGGAAATCATCTTGCGAAGCAGCTCAAAAAACCCTTTCACCTTGCGAGTTTTCCGTCTTGCGAGACATTCGTCTTGCGAGGTACCACTGTAGTTGGTGATGTGGCGGTTGCCATGGTTGTTTTGTGCTCTGTTTCTCTGCCATGCTAAGGCGAACCATGGTCAACGCAGGGGATATAAAAACAAATTCTAATCAGCTCGCGGTTAACCAGGAGAGATTTTAATGCAACACAGAAGAGCCACTTACGTTATCATTTGGGTACAACACTCTGGAGATGTTTTCTGCCAGGTTTCTATCCAGCACAGCCTGGATATAATCACCGACATTAACTAGGTGGAGAGAAGGAACGCATCTCAGCGGAGCAGCCCACCACATAAAATGCAAAACTCTAGAATAATTGCATATTTTCCTGATAAAAGTCCCATGGCATCAGCAGCAGCCCTATTTTCCCAGCAAATAGCAATTGGGTGGGGATTTTGTCTGTGCTATGGTGCAGGAAGGAAGGGTTAGATCCTGCTGTCTTGAACCCAATCCAGATGCACACCCCCCAGTTGCTATTTAACTAGGGTTGCCATATTTCAAACTGAAAATCCAGACAAAGTTGTTGAGTTTATTTTGGCAAAGTTGTTAAGTTTTTGGGGCAAAATTGCCTAAACAAAATACCATTTTTGAGCTATTTTTATGGGAAAACAGAAAAAAGCAGCACTGCAGCCATATGTCCAGATTTTCCCGGACATTCCCCCCGATTTCCACCTGGACACTGTATTCCGGATATGTCTGGGGAAATCCGGATATATGCCAACCCTAATTTAACGGAGGAAGGGCCACGGCTTGGTGGTTTAGCATCCGCTTTGCATGCAGAAGATGCCAGACTCAATCCCCAGTGTCTCCAGGCAGGGCTGGGAAAGGCTCCTTTGTAAAATCCTGCTGCCTGCCAGTGTAGACAGTACTGAGCTGGGTAGACCAATGAACTGCCATGGTCTAAGGCAGCTTCCTGTGTTCCCAGAAAAGAACCAAACCCCCAAGTTAAATGGGATGCCATGTTTTATGTGAAGTGCAGTTTGGCCCAAAGAAGGCCCACTTATCTAGGCGCAAGCCCCATTTAAACTCAGTGGGAGTTCCTGATTGGTAGACATGTTATAGCTTTGTGCTATAAATTAAATAATACTTGAGGCATAGAATTGTAGAATTGGAAGGGACCCTGAGGAACTAGTCCAACCCCTGCAATGCGGGAATATGCAGCTGTCGCTTAGGAGGATCGAACTTGCAACCTTGGCCTTATCAGCACCACACTTTAACCCACTGAGCTATCCAGGCTGATAGCTTTGTTTGTTTGGCTTGCACTCCTTGCTTTCCTGAAAATGCCTGGCTGTAGGTAAGCAAGAAGCAATGTCACCCAGCTCCTTAAACCAGACCCCACAAAACCCCACAACGTGACGAAAAGGAGGGAACTCCTCATTGCAACATGTGACCAACACTTTCCAAAAGGAAAAAGAGAACGAGATGGCACTTACACTCTTCAAGATTGAAATCGTTGGGTGCCTTGGCTGACCACAGCCTCATGGTGTTCACCGTATTGTTCCTGTATCCTGGAACAGGCGTATCGTAAGGCATAGCAAGTACAACCTAGTTTAAGGAGAAGGGATTCGGTGAAGATGAGATAAAGCAGAAGACATCAGGTCTTTTGCAAAAAGCATGTTTGGCACAACCTAGAGCGGAACTGGGGGTAAAAATAAAATAAAATAAAATAAAATAAAAAATTATTTATATCCTGTCCTCCCCAGCCGAAGCCGGGCTCAGAGCGGCTAACAATAGTAAAATGATACAACATTCTAAAATCATTTCATTATAAAATCAGTTCAAATCAGATTAATGCCAACCATTGGGCTAGAGTTCTATGAGGATTGCCAGGCTGTGCCCTGGTCAAAGGCCTGGTGGAACAGCTCTGTCTTGCAGGCCCTGCGGAAAGATGTCAAGTCCCGCAGGGCCCTAGTCTCTTGTGACAGAGTGTTCCACCAGATTGGAGCCATGGCCGAAAAAGCCCTGGCTCTGGTAGAGGCCAGCCTAACCTCCCTGTGGCCCGGGACCTCCAAGGTGTTTTTATTTGAAGACGTAAGGTCCTCCGTGGGACATACCAGGAGAGGCGGCCCCGTAGGTATGAGGGTCCTAGGCTGTATAGGGCTTTAAAGGTTAAAACCAGCACCTTAAATCTGATCCTGTACTCCACCAGGAGCCAGTGCAGCTGGTATAGCACCGGGTGAATGCGAGGGACCAGTAAGGAGTCTCGCCGCGGGATTCTGCACCCGCTGGAGTTTCTGGGTCAGTCTCAAGGACAGCCCCACATAGAGTGAGTTACAATAATCCAGTCTGGAGGTCACCGTCGTGTGGATCACAGTGGGTAGGTCAGGGCGAGAGAGGTAAGGAGCCAACTGCTTAGCTTGGCGGAGATGAAAAAATGCCGCCTTTGTTATAGCTGCAATCTGCGCCTCCATGGAAAGGGAGGTGTCGAAGATTACACCCAATAGTCTGTGGGCAAAGGCTGAGCCCACCAGGCCTCCCCATTTGGCTCGGGAGGCTGTTGTCCCTAAACTGCACCCACCTGATGTGATATGTGACACCTGGGATGGGGCGGGTACTGGCATGGTTACCAAGCAACAACTGGGAGCTTGAAATGAGCTGCCGATTGTTCCTTTGCTGGAGCAAAGTGTGTTCCCCTTGTCAATCAGCTGGTGTGTGGGGAGAAAGCCCCTTCCGACAATGGCAGCAAGACATTTCCAATGAGAGTGCCCCTCTGTTTCAGAAGAGGTTTCAAGGCAATCCACTTGGGGTTGCAGGAGCAGCAAAGCCCCTCACACTCGGCACCCTGTGGGCTGTTGGAAAAGTGCTGTGCATCAGGCATTGGCAGGTATGTACGGCAATGCAACTGTCAATCATCAGACATCACAATGACATCGGTAATTGGCAGGTGGGTCAATCACCTATGTACTACTGCAGGCATAGGCAAACTCGGCCCTCCAGATGTTTTGGGACTACAACTCCCATCATCCCTGACCACTGGTCCTGTTAGCTAGGGATGATGGGAGTTGCAGTCCCAAAACACCTGGAGGGCCGAGTTTGCCTATGCCTGTACAACTGCAATAGCTACAGAAAATTCACAATCCAGGGCTATACAGTCATATCTTGATTACCGACACTTCAGGTTGTGTGTTTTTGGGTTGCGCACTGTGCCGAACCCGGAAGTACCAGAATGGGTTACTTCCGGGTTGCAGCGCTTGCGCAGAAGCTCTAAATTGCGCTTTATGCATGCGCAGAAGTGCCGACCCGCGACCTGCGTGTGTGCATACGTGGCGCTGCGGGTTGCGAATGTGCCTCCCGCATGGATCACGTTCGCAACCCGAGCGTCCACTGTATATCCTCCAAAACAGCCAGAAGCTGGTATTATTATTGAGCCTCTCTCTACCAAAGAATAATAGCTAATAGCTGGCCTAGCCAACTTCCCAGAGGAATGCCGCTGTTTAAACCAATTACGTGCTTCCAAGCAACAAATGTGGAACACCAGAGACTCTGCGTATGTGGAAGTGATCAAAACATGGAAAGGGCAAGCTGGCGGAGCAGGCCCAAATATGGCCTGCAAAGGCAGCAACAGAAATTAATACATCGGATCTAAGCTTTAAAAAGCTCATGCCTTTAAGGTCCCACAGGATACCTAGCCTGCCACTCAGAGTTGGGGGTCAGGACAGGGAGGAGTGGGGTGCTTTGTCTCTTTTTTAATGCATTATAGTTTGGTGTTGTCAGAGCTGCTTCCAGATCCTAGCTCACAGAGGATCACGCTAGCCAGCGATCATTAAGTAAAAGTCTTTATTGAGTTACAGTTTCCATTCTCAAGCTGCTGCGTGCAACTCTACGTCTTATGGGTTAGATCGGCGAAGCTCCGTCTGAGTCTCCGCCCCTTGTACACCAACTTAATATCCTAGCCCTGCTCCACCTTTTCCGCCTGACTGTTCTTCTCTGGGTCCCTCTGCCCCCCGGGGTCTCTTCCTTCCGGGATTCTTCTGACGCCGACCCCCCGGACCCTCCTGTCTCCTCGCGCCGGGCTTTAGGACCTGGCTCCCTTTCCGGGCTGCCTACTGCGCCACCTTCCTGTGCATTTGAACTTGGCGCGCGCGCCCAACCTTCCACCTTCCGTCTAACCGTCTCTTCGCTCCCCGATGGAGGTGTGGCCACTCCTGACTCGTGCCCTCCCCCCTGTTGTGAGCTGCCAGCGCTTGATCCCTGGCGCCCTTCCTCTTCCCTGCTCTCTGGCGGTGACGCTGGTCCCGATTTCCAACTGCTCTCCTCTGAGTCCCCTCTGGCTCTATCTTCCTGGGGTGTCCCCCTAGGCTCCCCCCTTGCCCTGGCCACTGGTGCTCCTTTCTGTGAATCTTCTGATTCACTGGAAAGACTCGGAGATCTCGGGTCGTCGTCATCACTCATCTTTTCTTCTGCCTCCTCCCCCTCGCTCTCTGTTTCCTCCCTTGCCCTTGCCTCTGCTCCTGAACCCCTGACAGGTGTTGTATCCTATTTATTTATTTCCATTCCCAAAACTGTCTATATTGTAACTCGCATTCGCTTTCTTAGCTTCAGAACATTACAGATAAATTTAGTTTGCATGCATTTTTATGGCACTGTGATTTTTAAACTGTTGTAAACCAACCTGAGTATGGGCATCAGAAGTGTGGGGGGGAAATACTGAGGGAGGGAGAAAGAAAGAAAGAAAGAAAGAAAGAAAGAAAGAAAGAAAGAAAGAAAGAAAGCTATCTAAGCCTCTGGGCTTTGAAGGTTCTGCTGTTCTTGAACCAATTCCCGTTTATTGCCAGTGGAGCACCGACAGAAGAAATTCTTGGTGGATCAAGCCCCCTGTTTCTTTTTCCCCACGCAATGTATTTCCTTTCTCCTCCACCACATGCTGTTGTTCAGTGAGTCAGGCACCAGGCCTAATTAGGGCTCTTTCAAAATGTGAGACTTCAGTTGCAGACGAGTGCAAATGTGCTTCAGGGCTCCCCTCCAGAAGTCTTGGACTACAATTCCCATCAGCCCCTGGTTGAGCGAGGCAGGCGTGTACTATTCGTGCGTCCTATTCGTTTCCCCGTTTCCTGTAGAAGAGCTCATCGTACCTGAGAACTTGCCATTTGAACCCTTTTGTTTCTAATATTTTATTTACGAATTTACAGTGGTACCTCGGGTTACATACGCTTCAGGTTACATATGCTTCAGGTTACAGACTCCGCTAACCCAGAAATAGTGCTTCAGGTTAAGAACTTTGCTTCAGGATAAGAACAGAAATCTTGCTCCGGCGGTGCGGCAAAAGCAGGAGGCCCCATTAGCTAAAGTGGTGCTTCAGATTAAGAACAGTTTCAGGTTAAGAACGGACCTCTGGAATGAATTAAGTACTAAAGCCAAGGTACCACTGTATTTACTTATTTCATCACCCCATCAAGCTTCCTCTCATAGGGAGGAAAGCCTTATTATTATTACTGCAATACACTGCAGTGAGGAAAGCTGTATAAATATTTGCTACGACAGTCAACGTCTCCAAACCTGACACCTCCACTTCATCACGGACACACACCCATCTCCCTCATCGTTCAGACACTGAGGTCCACTTCCAAGGGCCTTCTGGCGGTTCCCTCACTGCAAGAAGTGAAGTTACAGGGAAACAGGGCTTTCTCGGTAGTGGCTCCCCCAGGTGGAACACTCTCCCATCAGATGTCAAACAGTCATATGACCTTCTGCAGCACTGTATCGTGACGCTTTTAATGTCTGATGTTACCCTGTATCCTGTATTATTCTGTTGCAAGCTGCCTAGAGTGGCTGGGACAACCCAGTCAGATGGGCAAAGCACAAGACATAAATTATTATAATATTATTTGTGGCATCCCCACAGGTAGGTTTCTACTGCTGTACCTGAGTATCGACCCATTTCACACCCTCCGGAGTGTGGTCCACCCGGCCATAGAAGTGTACAGGAAGCATGTACTCTGGGCGGGCTTTTTCCCAAGGGTTGCCATAACGCAGCCAATCGTCAGCTTCTTCCACCTGAAAGAAGGAGAAATGGGATGTGAAACTTGCTTTCATTGCAGGTCATTTGATCAGCAACGCACTTTACATCCGGTAGAATCATAGCTCAGTGGAAGAGCACAGGCTTTGCAAGCAGAAGGTCCCAGGTTCGAGTCCTGTATCTTCAGCGACAAAGAATCTCAGTTAAAGGAACCAAAGGTATAAAGCTGCTGTCTATATTTATCTGTGATCTACCCAGTCGACTGCCTTTGATCTCTGTATGGGTACAGCCTCTTCCACTCCTTCACCGTTATTGGCTGATTTTGTACTCTCCCACCCCTGCAGCGTCCCTTCCAAAACGTCCTTGATGCTTGTGCCACAAGATCCCTCCTCAGGAAGGGCCGGAACACAGACACCTATTTTCTCTCCCTCCCAAAACGTTTGGGTAGGCCTCACCCTAAGCGATAAAGCATCTTCCGCCCTCCCAAGCGTGGTGATCTCTAGGAACGATGGAGACAACAGCAGCGGCCCAAAAGGAACGAGAATTCTCTCACCAACGCACCTGCCAGCCATTGACAATTTTCTGGTTGAAAATGCCAAATTCGTAGCGGATTCCGTAACCGTAGGCTGCGAGCCCCAGCGTCGCCATAGAGTCCAGAAAGCAAGCTAAAAGAGGAAGGGCCCAAAATATTTCATTAGTAGGCAGAAGTAAATGTCCAGGAAAGCCACTCTACCAACGCCACCCACTGGGACTCATGTTTAAGACATTATTATTATTATTATTAAAATTTGTACACTAACCCGTAGATCTGTGGGTGGTTCGCAACATAAAAATGCAACATAAAAAACACAGAATGCCTAATAAAAACAAAAACAGAAACAAACCAAGACCTAGCACAGTACAAAGCCAAAGCAGTGGCGGCGGTTGGTGCAGGTATACTTTTCCTTTATTTAAACACATTTATATCCCATCTTTCTTCTAGTGAGCTCAAGGTGGCATGCTTGGTCCCCTTCCACCCCATTTTATCGCCACAACAACCCTCTGAGGTAGGTTAGGCTGAGAGACTGCAACTGGCCTAAGGGCATCCAGTGAGCATTCTTGGCTAAGCGGGGATTTGAACTCAGTCCAACACTCTAACCACTACACCACACTGTAGGACAGTGAGGCGTTCCCAGGCCCGCCCAGAAAGGTCTCACCTGCCAGACGCCCCAGTCCTCCATTGCCCAGGCCAGCGTCTTCCTCAATCTCCTCCAGTTCTTCCAAGTCCAACCCAAGCTATTGTGAAAAGCAGAAACAGCAATGAAAACACTCCATTGAATTCAATAGGACTTACTTCTGAGTAAGGTTGGTGGGAAGAAAGTATCCAGTCAACGGCTGGGGGGATAATGGGGTCTCCATTCAGTTCCGTTGTTACCTCTACACCTTTGTCAGTGGTAGCCACCCATGGCTGGAGAATCAATGGTTTATCTCCATCACTCTTGCCAACATGTGCATCTGGACTTGAAACTTGTTTTTATACATGCATCTCATCCACCTTATTCCCCAACAAGGAGAACTGTGGCTTCAGGAGCAATTCTGATTTGGGAAGTGTGTGTGTGTGTGTGCGCGCGCGCGCGCGTGCGTGCGCTAACCCAGCTCCCATAGCTTCTCTGATCAGAATCGGAACCCACTGCCGTTGGTTTTAACTGAAAACAGAAACGTCAGGAGTTCCGATCAGCGATAAATCTGAGCTTCAAAGCCAACTGACTTGGTAGTTGTCCAAGCAAAGCAAGTCTCTCTCTCTACCGCTCTTCCACACTCCCTCCAAAGCTTTCATCCTATTCCAGACTCTGATAATAAGGTAACTGCCCAGGGGACAAAACACATTGGTAGCTCTGCCAAAAGGAATGGAATCCTTGAGTCATGCTCCTTTTAGCAATAAACATTCAGAGCAATGCCATGGGGCCAAGAGTGAAACTTAAGTAGGCTGTAAAAATTAATGGGCTCTCTATTATTGTAGTTTAGGCCCAGGTGCCAAAAAAGAATAGATTCAGCGTATTTTGGAAGAAAAAACTTATTAAAAACAAAGAGAGGGAGGAGCAGGAGGAGGAGAGAAATGGTGCATCTCCAAAGTAAGATGGTTTGGATGTAAAGCCAACCATGGTTTGCACAGCAGAACCACAGTTCATTGTGATGTCTGAACCAATACCACCTGGCAAACCATGGTTTGCAAATGACTATAAAAACAGACTCTGAAACCACAATCTTAGGCTAGTTTACCAGCCAGCTGTTTTTGGACTACAACTATCATCATCCCCAGCTAGCAAGACCAGTGGTAAAGGATGATGGGAATTGTAGTCCTAAAAAAAAGATGGAGACCCAAGTTTGGGAAACACTGATCTAACCGATGTGATTGCCAGTGACGATTCCACGGTTCCCATTAGCAACTTGTTCCACTGTCTAGTTTTCCTCAGAATCTGAAAGCTTTCAGACTAAATTGACCCTGCTGCAACGTGAGATTCCCCTAGGCATAGTGCCACAATTTTTGCATCAGAAAAAGGACAGGACTGATGATGAATCCACAAAAAGCATCAGCCCCCAAAGGAGGAATGAACATACCTGGTAAATGGCTTCATCGCAGCCATTCTGCAGACCCAAGTTCACCATTGTGTTCTGAAGGGTCCGCCCCATGTAGAATTCCAAAGACAGGTAGTAAATGCGCTAGGAAAGCAGTGAGAAAGAAAAGCTGGATTTTATATTTTACCAAGCTCACACCAGGAAACATAGTTCTCCTCGATAATAATAATAATAAATTTATTTATTTTTAATACCCCGCCCTCCTCAGCCAAGACCAGGCTCAGGGCGGCTAACACCAAATATAAAACCAATTGATTGAAATGCAACTTAAAAACAAGATTAAAATACAACATTAAAACATTAAAATGCAGCCTCATTTCAGCAGAAACTCAAAAACTTTTTTGGGGATAAAAACGTTGTCTTCACCAAGGCTAACTATCCAAACTGGTCCTACGTGGGCCAGTTAAGAGCCAAGGAAGTCCCCAAGTAGGAGTTCCATCACAGAAGGAAAAAGGGAAAAAGAGAGGGGGGGAGGGGATCAAGTTAATTCCAGGTCAAATGGCAGGCGGAACAACTCTGTCTTACAGGCCCTGCGGAAAGAAATCAGATCCTGCAGGGCCCTGGTCTCATGAGAGAGGGCGTTCCACCAGGCTGGAGCCAGTGTTGAAAAGGCCCTGGCTCTGGTTGAGGCTAATCTGACCTCCTTAGGGTCCGGGACCAGTAGGGTGTTGCTATTTATGGACCTTAAGGTCCTCCATGGGGCATACCAGGAGAGGTGGCCCCGTAGGTACGAGGGTCCTAGGCTGATTTGTCATCTCAACAACCCTGTGAGGTTGGTTAGGTGAGGTAGCTTAGAGTGAACAGCCTAAGGTCACCCAAGGAACTTCATCACTCTTAAAAGGGGTCTTCTCAATCCTAGTCCAACACTTTAACCACACCTCACCTGCTTCTAGACTAGAGTAATGGTGACAGTGACAATGAATTCTGGCGGGCACTGCAAGGCCGCTGTGTCTGCACATTTCCACAAAAGCACCAAAAACACATGGAATTGGGGCACAGATTTCAGCATCCTGGGCCATCTTCTCTTTCCTTTTTTAAAAAGCAAGTTTCTAGGCCTTACAAATGCAAAGTTAGGCTTGACAACAGGAAGAATGTAAAGCAAAATCTGAGAAGATAAAATAACGTTTCCAGTTGTCAGAGACAGAGATTTCCGGGGGGAAAGGCCAGAGCTCACTTACAGAAGACCCGATTTGCATGCAAAAGGTCCCAGGTAGGGCCGGGAATGTCCCCTGCGTAAAATCTAGGAGATGTCCTGTCATCAGGATGTCAACACTCCTCAGCTACCGTAGATGGACCAAGAGTGTGACTTGGTATAAACATCTTCCTATCCTCCTAGCTTTGAATGCCCAGCATGGCTGCCTTGACCAGCACTCCCTGTGTTTAGAAGGAACAGAGCAAATGAGAAAACACAAAAGGAACTCTGCAGGGTGGCTTAGTAGTCGAAGAGTGTTGGACTAGGAATGACGAGAGACAAGTTTTAATTCAGACAACGGCCTTGAGGCCCTGTGGGTGACCTTGAGCCCGTCACTCTCTTTGCACAATCTACTTCATAAAATTGTTGTGTGAAATCAAATGGTGTGTACGTTAGTGTGAATTATGCACACTGCCCTAACCTTATCTGAGAAAAGACAGGTTAAAAATGTAGTAACAAAACCTGCACAACTTAATTTTTTTGTAAACACACTGCCCTGGATCAGGGTTGGGCAGTACTCATCACGTTGCAACCTGTGATAATTCTCTTTCCCTTGGCAATATATCTGGCAGCCTCCTCTTTACAAAGGGGAAGGGGCCACAGCTCAGTGGCAGAGCATCTGCTTTGCATGCATCTGCTTTGACCCCCAGCACTTCCAGGTATGGCTGGGAGAGAACCCTGCCTGAAATCCTGGATAGACCCTGCCAGTCAGTGTGGACAGCTAGATGGGGCTGATTCAGTAAAAGGCAGCCATTCTTATGTTGCTACCACCAGAAGGTACCGTTTCACGGGAGGGAGATTTGGCTCAAAGGATCAGAATAGTCAGTTGGGGGGGGGGGGAAACTTCAATAATTGGTGTTTCTGGTACTTAAGAGTTCTGACAGTCTTGTCCACTCATTTTAATGGATCTTATTTTAGGAGAGTCCTTGGAGGATGAGGATATAAGTGACTAAGCAGAAATCCCTCTTTGGGGGAGGGAAATCAATGAAAGTAGAACAACACTTAAGCAATTCTGAAATATTTATTACCTCTCAGTCTTGCTTTCAACCAAGACAAAAGGGGGAGGGAGGGGGAGCCTGAGAGTGAAAATCCCTTTCTGTTGCTCGCTCACTGCCACACTTTTTGATTACCTTCTATGACATGTCAGCGTTTGGTGCAAGTTACACTAGCAAGTACCTCGCACCAAAAGCAATGGCAGTGTTGGCTCACATTGTTTATCCTGCACTTGGGTCTGGTCTCTTGCTCCATGAATGCTCCCATTTCCAAGAGCGAAGGCTGCAATCCTATACACACACTTCCCTGCAAGTAAGATTCACCTAACACAGCCGGACCTCTGAGTAAACATGCACAGAATTACGGTTCAGGGTCCCTACTGTTAGGCAATAGTTTTACCATCCCATGAAGAACAAAGGCCTATCAGCAGCTATTAGTCATGACCACTAAATGGGAGCATCACACCCTGCTTGTGAGCATCTCATAGGCATCACTGGATCAAGTACAGCTAGAAATAAGATGCTGGACAGAATCTTGGTTTGGTCCAGCAGGGCTCTTCTTAGTTCTTAAATGTTTCTTTTGCATGCCCAGCTTGCAAGACTGATGTTTGCACACGTCTTTGCTGTGAGGCATGCTGATCACCCTTGTGATTCGTACGAAGTAACAACCACCCCAGCAGTGCTGGCCGGGGCTGATGGGAGTTGTAGTTCAAAGCAACTGGAGGGCACCACATTGGAAAGGCTGTCTTGGAGTGCCACTGGCAGTCAGTGCCTGTCTCTGTATAAGGAGGAAACAGTGGCCAAGTACATATGCTAGATAGTCCAAATCACACAAATATACTGACGAAAATCCTACTGTAAGGTTTATTTGGATACCGTTGCTGATAAACTACTGGGCAGCAGAGATAGTAGCAAATGGCACATTTCTCCCTTGTAGCCTAGGCACTGCCATCGTAAAATCAATCAGTCAATTATGATGTTGGTAGAGCCCTGAGACTCTTAATCTCAGGGTTAAGGGTTCAAGTCCCACACTGGGCAAAAAGATTCCTTGCATTGCAGGGAGAGTTGGACTCGATGATCCTCTGCAATTCTGTTGTGATGACCATGTTTGTTGGCCCCTTTGTACACTGAGCAGCAGCAGACCAAGTCTGAAGTAAAGGGAGACTCCAGACACAAAAGAGGATTTAGGACTATTACCGAGAGGTCTGGTTTGTCTCAGGTCAAGAAATGAGTACACTGCCCAGCGCCAAAGTGGATGCATTAAAGTTTTGCACCACGTAGGTCTCTTTAAGAAACTTCAGTGTAAGTTGCTTTAAAAAAGATAAATGACCACAGAACCCACACTCCACTAGTTCTGCAGCAATGCTTATAATTTTAATAGGACTGTTCTGAAGGAAATGGATTGTGGGTTCTGCCCTATCAGAACGTAAGAGAAGCCCTATTTAGCTCAGCCCAAAGCATCAGCTAGTAGGAACGTCCTGTTCCCCTGCAGAGGACAATCAGGTGCCTCCAGAAAGCCCCCAAGTGGAATGTAGGGTCCAGAGAGAACATCCCAACAACATTGCAAGGGGGCAGAAAAATGTCTTCTATCAGATCAAAATGAGCAGTTAACAGCAAAGGTTGCTAGGTTCATAGCAGGGGCAATCAGAATAAGGGCCACTAACTGACGGCTGATTCAGGACTTTAAATTGTGCTCTTATATCAAATTTCCTTTTCTGCATATACTGTAATGTTTTACTGTTGCTATGGCCATTGGCTAATGCGAATAAAGTTTTATCTAACTTGCAAGGGGGCAACTCGCCCTCTTGCTCCAAGGTTGGAATTTGGCCCCATGTCCCCCAAAATCTTCACTGTTGCTGAAGCATAGACAAGAGGAATGTGGCTCTGGCAGGGTAGCCAACAACCTCTTGATTTCCTAATACACAACACAGTAGTGTGGGTTTTCCCATGGCTTTTAAAGATGAACTGGGGCCTGCACTTCATGCTTCTGCCCCCCTGCCACGGTCCTGTCCCTCACGATTGGCACAAACTGGCAGCTGACAGTTGCAGTCCAAGGGATTGGACTAGATGACAATTCTATGAACTAACGCAACAAGCATGTTGCAACAGAACAAGCCTTTGCTCACACCAGTGTGTGCCTGAATGTGTACGTTTACTTTTCCCCAAAGCATTTTTGTGATTTTTGAGAAAGGCCTGGCACTGCAACAATACTGACGCCACCTTGTACTTAAATAAAGGTCCGGGAAGCTGGAAGAGTCTTTGATTGCAAAGCTGATGGAAGCCAAGAGAGGCAAACCTCATTGTCCAAGGTGAAAGAGCTGAGTGAAAGAATAGAAGGGTGAAGATGAGTCATCATTCACTTGAACAGACAGGTTTGGGGGAACAGCAGGAACAAAAGGCTTGTTCTTGCTCCAGTGATCTTGAATCCGGCTTTGTAGTTGATCTAAGTGGCAGTCTGTTCCATTTAAAAACAAAACAAAACATTGTTAACCCACTTTATTCTGTTAACCATCTCGAGGCCACTAAACACCAGCAGATTATCACAGGCTGTGTGATTATCCTCAGCTACTGGACCTGTATCTTTGAGCCATCAAATGCCTGGGTGAACAGGTATGCTTTTAAATTCCTTGTGGATGTTAGCAACAGGGGAGACAGGTGCACCTCACCAAGGAGGGCATTCCACAAATAGGCAACCACCACCAAGAAGGCACTGCTATGGGTCATGTATTCAGAGGGCCTCTCCTTCTGATTGTAGTGTCTGAGATGGCTGATCCTGAGGAAGGCCCTCTTTTGAGAGATCAAGACATAGGCCCTGTGGTTGCTAGGCAGCAAACCAAGAATTTCCAGCAGACTGTGTGACTTATGAAACCACGGGTTCCTCATCCAGGCTGATAGGGCTCTCCCTGCCCTTTCATTTCTCCTCCCTTCCCATCCTTTTCCAACCACCTTCCCTCTCTCCTAGCGACCGTTTCCTAGCACTGGTTGCCATGAGTCTCCTTCTTTCCAACATGCCTTCTTCCTGTTGTTCCATCTTGCCATAAATGCAACATACAGACCAGGAACGTTGGTGGGTTGGTGACTGGACCAAAAAATGGTGGGGAAAGAATCCTCTGCTGATATATACAGGCTGTTGTGCCCTAGTTTGGCTCAAGGGTCCCAGGGAAGGCTGGGCGACGCAGTGAATCACTCTAAGAATAGGGTAACATCTGGAAGAGCAGAGTCAGATCCAAGAGATCAAAGCCAAGACCTATAGAGAAGAGTGAAGGGAGATTCTCCCCGATCACAACAGACAAGGTAGAGCACAATCCATCAGGACCCTGGACAGCTCTCTGTAGCAAGTTCTAGTTGGAACTCACCTAAGGAGAGCTGTTGTCTTAGCGGCATGTTGAGGGCTTCTGAAGGTTGTTGGCTGATCCGGAACTACTGTTAATTCCATTCCCTCTGTGGAGCTCTCTGTTAAAGGGACACTTGCCTGGTTGTGCAGCATCTGGTTCCTATAGCATGGATGCAGTGAGGGCTGCATTGGGGCATGCCCTCTGGGTCTGAGAAGTTGGGCAAAGCCACACCCTCTGGCCTTGACAGTCCTGGAGCACAGGACAACCATTCTCCAAGACAATGTCTCCTCCCTTTCTGAGGTTAGCTCTGAGCCAGGAGAAGATTCAGGCCAGTAACCATGACACAGACTAAGCATAATTGAATCTTCACAGTATTAACACTCCAATTGATCCTGCTCCCCCCATTAGGTTTCTACTGGTTGGAGGAGGCACCCAGGTCCTTCAGAGGTCCTAGCGCAGGGGTCAGCAACCTTTTTCAGCCATGGGCCAGTCCACCATCCCTCAGACCTTTTGGGGGGCCAGATTATATATTTGGGGGGGGGTAATGAATGAATTCCTATGCCCCACAAATAACCCAGAGATGCATTTTAAATAAAAGGACACATTCTACTTATGTAAAAACACGCTGGTTCCCAGACTGTCCACAGGCCGGATTGAGAAGGCAATTGGGCCGCATCCAGCCCCCGGGCCTTAGGTTGCCTCCCCTGTCCTACAGCTTTCAACCCTTCTATTAGGCTCTCTCCTAAATCTAAACTTGCTTCCTCATAAAAGGAAGCTCATGGCATCATCACCCACAGGGAGGAAGAGAGATAAGTTCCCGAATGGCTCTTTCCTTCCAGAAAAGTTCAGCTGCAGGAGAGTTAACAAAAAGAAGGGTATTTGGTTGCTACTTTATGTAACAAAGCCAGACTGGTTTGGCAGGATAGACCACTTAAGCCAAGGGTGGAGAAACTGTGGCCTGCCAGAGGTTGTTGTTGCTGGACTACAGCTCCCATAACCCCTGACCACTGGCAATGCTGTCTGGAGCTCATGGGAATTGGAGTCCAACAACAAATGGCCACAGGTTGCCCATCCCTAATTTTAAGTAGTCCTTCCATGGTCCAGACCCTCACCCTACCACAGAGAGCTAGACAAGATCTCTCTTGGAAACTTTCCAGATCATTTTTCTTTTAATGGATTGGTTTTTATTATTCTGAAAACTATGGGGCTTTCTCCTTCCTCACACATTTGCTGTATGTTTCCCTGCACTCTGACACTTCTACAGAACGTTTTGGAAAAAGAATGCGGTTGGACACCCTTTCTTAACTTCTTTTCCTGGCAATACTCCCGTGAGAGGAATGGTGAAGCATATTTGTTCCCTTGAGATAACCAGTTGCCAGCTCCAAAAATATTAATAGCACTGTTCTGCTGAATCCATGTAGATAATGTTAAGTGCCTTTGCATAAAGGAGAAAAAGGGGTTTACTTTTAGCAGACTCTCATCTACTTGGAAAATTGCAGGAGGAATTGTTCCTGAAAATAGGCACCACAGCCTTCCACATTTCTTGACACCCCACCCCCACCCCGCAACATAACTCTTTTCCATTTGATAGTTAAATGAACAACTTGAGTCAGGAATGAGTAATCTGTGGCCCTCCAGAGGTTATTGCACTACAACACCCATCATCCCCAAGCAATGATTCTGCTATCTATGGCTGATGGAATAGTGTCCAACAGCAGCTGGGGGGCCACAGGTTCTAGATTCATAGAATCATAGAATTGGAGAGTTGGAAGGGACCCTGAGGGTCATCTAGTCCAACCCCCTGCAATGCAGGGATCTCAACTAAAGCATCCATGATGGATGGCTTCCCCCAAAGAATGGACTCCCAATGACACATAAAAAGGTAAAGGTAAAGGTACCCCTGCCCGTACGGGCCAGTCGTGTCCAACTCTAGGGTTGCGTGCTCATCTCACTCTATAGGCTGGGAGCCAGCGCTGTCCGGAGACACTTCCGGGTCACGTGGCCAGCGTGACGAAGCTGCAGCTGGCGAACCAGCACCAGCGCAGCACACGGAAACGCCGTTTACCTTCCCGCTATAAAGCGGTACCTATTTATCTACTTGCACTTAAGAGTGCTTTCGAACTGCTAGGTGGGCAGGAACTGGGACCGAACGACGGGAACTCACCCCGCTGCGGGGGATTCGAACCGCCGACCATACGATCGGCAAGTCCTAGGCACTGAGGTTTTACCCACAGCGCCACCCGCATCCCTTAATGACACATAAGTATACACATTTAAAAACTATCTGTTCCTTGCTAAAGGGGAGATTGCACATGCATGTTTCATCACTTTATTTAAATAAAATCAAATTATTCATCCCCAAGATGATTATAATGTCAAGAGGTGACTTGTGTATGGTGGTGTGAGTATCGGACCAGGGCTGCAGAGACCTTGGTTCAAATCTCTGCTCAGCCATGAAGCTCATTAGGTGACCTTGGGCTAGTCTTGCAATCTTCCGCATTAGCAAAGTCATTTGCATGACACAGACGGAGTCCAGAAGGCAAAAAGATCTTGGCAACACTTCACTGAGCAAAACTGAACAAACACAGCGTGTAATTTGAGAAGTAAACAAAGAGGTTTTTGTCTTTCTTCAGACCTTGTACACAGCAAGGAGACATTTAACCAACCACACAGAGGGAAAAACTTCCTCAAAACTGCAGTGGCTCTCTGCCTCACAACAACCTTATAGAGCCAATTAGCCCGAGAGTGGCCCGTTGATACCAAGTGATATTAAGCCTCAGTATAATACTTTCAAAAAGTACCAGGCAGTTGTAAACACCATCTATTTAGCAATCTAAAAACAACTGCAGAACACAAGGATTTTTACTTTTTAAACAAGTGTTTCCTGCTACAGGAAATGCATCTGTTTGGTCACCGTGAGGAGCAGGATGCAGGATTAGACAGAATTTGTACCTGTTCCAGCAGAGCTCGCCTTCTGTTTTTATAAAAAGACAGCTGCATAATGGGACCTAAACTGGTGTAAATCTTTATTGACAGGGAGTGTGTGAGTAAAGAGGGAACAATGGTACAGGATTTGAAGGTGCATTCTACAGTAAACACTCAGTTAACACAGGAAACCTAGGCCCCAGAGAACTACAATTCCCAAAGTAGTTTGACAGTCAATCTCTCTTCCCAATGAGTTCTGGGAACTGTAGTTCCTAGCAACTCTCAGCACCCTTAACAAACCACCCTTCCCAGGATTCTTTGGAGGAAGCCACGACTCTTTCAAGTGGCATGATGCTGCTTTAAATGTATAATGAAGATAGGGCCTAATTTGTCCTGTTGGGCACTACTAATACGGCCAGGGCCGGTGCACATTCTCCAATGGGCGCCTCAGCACAAGGCCCGCTAGTGGGGATTCCCTCAAGAGGGCAGGCAAACCCTCTCCTCCTCCTGTTTATTTTCCTGGGTGCAAGGGACAGTTGGGGCCTACCTGAGGAAAAGTTTGGCACTATGGTATTACAGCAGGGCATTGTGGGTAACTACAATGGTAGCTGCCAGGCAGTCATCAGAGGAGCACCAGTGGCAGGTTCCTCAGGAGTTGCCCAAGAACGCCGTCTGCTGACATTGTCTCTGGCCACAGCATTATATAGAAACAGGGCCGGCCCTACCATTAGGGAGGCAAGGTACCACCCAGGGCTGTCTTACCCATAGGCGCTAGGGGTGCGGGGCACCCGGACGCCGGGCTCTCAGGGGCACCAGGCTAAGAGTCTGGGGCTGAGATTTGGAGTCTGGGGGTTGGGAAGAGCTGACAGCTGCTGCCGAGCGGAGCAGAGCCCGCCGGAGCGCCGCAGCTCTTCTGCTGCGGGCGAGCGAAGCACTGAGGCAGCCGGCCGGCTCCGCCCTCCTACGTGCTTGGGATTGGCGGGCCGTCGAGAGGCCCGCCCACCACATGCTGCTCACATGAGGCGCCTGGCTTTGCTTAGCAGCCGCCTCGGGCTCGACTGTTGTTGCGCTGAGCTCTGCTTGCCCACCCCTCCCCAGGCGCCTGGCCCAGCCTTGCTCTACTGCCGCCAGCGCCTTGGGGCTCCTCTGTTGCTGCTGAGGCTAGTTCTGCCATGCATGCGTTGCCAGCCCGCCTTAAAAAAAGGTCAACAACTTCTTTGGGCAACCGGGGGGTGCGCCAGGCAGACCTTTGCACCCTGGCGCCGAAAATGCTTAAGATGGCCCTGGTACCACCTCAAGCAGCAGCTGACTCCAACTGTTCCTCTTGAACATCCCAAGCAATCTGCTCTGGTGTTGCATAGCCTCTCATGGGGGCCCTTAGTTGCCCTGCTGCCTCAGATAAGGTGCAGCAAGCTACCCTCCAATGATATTATTATTATATTTATATTCCACATTTCCCCTATGGAGCTCATGCATGGTTCTACCGCTCTCCATTTTCTCCTCACAACAAGCCTGGGAGGTAGGGCTAGGCTGAGAAACAGTGACTGACTCAAGGACACTCAGCGAGCTTCATGACTGAGTGGGGACTCGAACCTTGATCTTCCAGGTCCCAGTCATTCAGCTACCAGTCCTGTCCAGGTTTGGTATGTGGATTGGAGAGGAGTCGCCGTCTTGTCCTTTGCCTCAGGCAGCAAAACGTTTTTGTGTATGAACCAAGTGTGCACTTTGGAGTACAGCCAGACATTCCCTCCTGGGTGCGCATCGTAGAGGAAGATTAACAGGCAGCAAGTACGAAACTCATTTGCCATTCCTGATCAGCTCAACAAGGACGCCCTGAAAATCTAGGAACATAGGAAGCTTTCATAGGAAGCTTGGGTCAGTCAAGCTCAGTATTGCTTACACAGACTGGCAGCAGCAATGCCAGGATTTCAGACAGGAATTTATCCCTAATCCCTACTTGGGGATTGAATGTGGGAACTTCTGCATGCAAATGTAGATGCTGTACCATAGAGCTTCGTCTCTGCTGGTGAAATCCAGTGTTTTTCTAGAACGTGGTTCGAAAACCTCCCAGCCGTGAATTCCAGATTATTTCAGCTGACAAATCTGGCTTCTTTCTGCAAGGGTAGAGCTACCATGACGACTTCAGTTTTTGCAGTGCTGTTTATGTCTGCCAGATGGTATCCAAGGGCACAAATAGGAAATTGATCCAGGACGCCCAGGGACCAGGCTGTCATAGGTCCTTTGTATACCTCAGAGGAAAGGATTCATCCATCCGTTTGCTGTTTTATTCTCTGTTGTGTGAAAACAACAACGATGGCCTGAATTGCTCTAGCGACAGGTCAACGCAAAAGAACTCTCTGCAGGGTAGCAGATCTAAGACAATTTTTTCACTGTAGACTTTGTGATCCATATATGTCAGGCAGATTTCAAGCACAGCACAGAAAGCTCCCTTATACGGAGTCCATCTAACTCAGCTTTGTCTGTGCTGAGCAGCAGGGACTCTCTCCCAGCCCTTCCTGGAGATGGAGGCAAATGAGACCTTCTGCATACAAAGAGATGCTCTGCCACTGAGCCACGGAGACTGATAATGGTACCAAATTATGTTTCTAAAGCTGTAACCCTAGCCTAAGGTTACCAGACGTCCCCGTTTCCCAGGAACAGTCTCCGGATTTACAAATCAGTCCCCTGACAAAATCCTATCATTCCTACTGAAGTTGAAAAGTGTCCCCGGATTCATTGAAAAAAATCTGGTCTAGCCCCACTTACCTGGGAGTAAGTCCCATTGAATTCTCCTCTCTCCTAGAGAAATGGCTAGGACTGCACTGTTACTCAGGAGTTTTGTCAACCTTTGAACCAGCCTGTGGAAAGCAGTTCGGTCTGCACCCATTTGTAGATGATCAAATACAGCAGTTGGGGAACCTTTTTTCACCCGGAGGGCCAGATTCCCTTCTGGGCAACCTCCCAGGGGCCACTTTTCAGTGGTGGGCAGAGCCAGAGGGGGGGAAATGGGCAGGGCAACAAATATCCCCCCCCCTTTGTACAGCCTTTTCTACACAAAGAGTTACCAACATACCTTTTTGGACCATTTTGAGAGAGTGCTGTGGGTACCTCCCACAAAATGGCTCTCATGGGGGAATGACATAATACAAAATGGCTGCCATGTCCTGCTAGTCCCAATTGTGGAAACCAATCTTTCACACAAAGATGCTGGTGCTATCTAACAACAGAGCATTCCTGAGGACCAGGAAAAATATACACGGTAATACACCCCACTCCAGCCCCTCTCCCTCAGATCTCTCTCTGTCTCTCTCATGCACACACATACTCAGGGATGCCAACAGGGTTTTCTGCATGTGGATTGAGCTCTCTGCCCCTCTTGCAAAATCTGCATATGCTTCCTGACATGCAAAGTTGTATCCTCTTTCACAAGTGGAGGGTTCAAAAATATATCAGTGTCCACACGTGTAAAGCACCTGCAAATAATGTGAACAGGTGCAGCTTTTTCTGCCATGGCATTTGATTACTAGAAAAGACCTAGCCTGTTGAATTTCTGCCTGCCACACAGCCGTTAAAGGCACAAGAAGTCCGTTTTACCCCTAAAGCAAAGCCCAGCCAGCGGCTGCAATCCTATACCCACTTCCCTGGGGTCATTTCATAGAAATCACTTAGAAGGGTACCTGCACCTTTTGCTTCATAACTTTTTTTCTAGGAACACTAGAGACTTAGTTTAAAAAAAGAGAGAGAAAAGCATTTAGCCTGGGGACCCTGGCTGAGGGTGCCCCTGAAAGACTCACTTGTGCCAGGTTGGTGGCCCCTGTTCTATTCCCCCCTCTCTCACCCAATCCATTATCCACTATCCAGGCACGCCAGAGGCATTATCAGAGTTCAATGATAAATCCCAGCCAGGCAAAAATGAGGGCGTGATGGAGGGCTGGACTGAGGCCTGGGGTGAGAGGATGCAGCTTTGGGGTTTGTGGTGTGGCCAGAGACCCAAAGGCCAGAGAGAGAAACTTGGAGGGTCCCAAGAGAGCCAGTGTGGTGTAGTGGTTAAGAGCGGTAGTCTCGTAATCTGGGGAACTGGGTTCGCGTCTCCGCTCCTCCACATGCAGCTGCTGGGTGACCTTGGGCCACTCACACTTCTGTGAAGTCTCTCAGCCCCACTCACCTCACAGAGTGTTTGTTGTGGGGGAGGAAGGGAAAGGAGAATGTTAGCCGCTTTGAGACTCCTGAAGGGGAGTGAAAGGCGGGATATCAAATCCAAACTCTTCTTCTTCTTCTTCCCTGGGTTTGATGTTTCCCACCCCTGATGTACAGCTCAAAAAAGCTTCCCTTGAAGGGTCAGATGCAGGCCAGGATGTTCTGTTCTGTCTTTTTCCTTCTGATCAGCTGGTAACCCCAGGTATTTTCTTGTGCAAACATCCCTAGGATCAGGCTGTACACGGACCGTGCTTAAATGGAGCGTGCTAGGAAAGCTGCAACGGTTTCCATGACTACTTAGGACTCTGTTCTGCTATGGTCTGTGGACAGCAGATGCCACTCCAAAACTCAGAGCTCTGAGCAAGGTACACGACAGGAAGACATAAAGGTGAGAGGCCACAAAACCCCAAAGATGCCAAGTTAGCCTTCATTAAAGATGGGCAATTGGAGGCCTCACTCTTTATCACATAGTGAGCTTAAGTCACCGAGATAGCAGCAGAGATGAGAGTGCTGAGGCTACCTATAAATAAATGCTTGGATATCTGGGAGGTGGGGCAAGTTGCCTCTGCTGTATTTCGGTCTGCCAATAGTTAATATAGTCCTCATGAATTAGTTACTTTGGATTTACACTGATGTTTAAGAGGATCTTATCTAATCTTTCTGTGCTGCTGTAAAAATGTGGATTCCCCCCCCCCTGGTATTTTTGGCGATATTTTAATAACCACTTAAGAGAGATCTTTGGAGAATGAAGCCATAGACAAAATGGCATCCTCTGTCTGAAATCCTTGGCCAGAAATCACTCTGGGAATTGTAGCTCTGTGAGGGGAACAGGGGTCTCCTAGCAACTCTAGGCACCCTTCACAAACTACAGTTCCCAGGATTATTTGTGGGGAGGCCATGTCTGTTTAACGTGGTCTTGTAGTGCTTCTGGAATAAATACCCTCTGGTTCAAAACCTGAAAGGTAAGTACTTCTTGCCATGTGACAGAGGAGGCATATATCTGTGGGGTTTTCTGCCTCAGGTTCCAAAATACTTTAGTTGGCTTTGGGTGTTATGCACCTTGACTTGGGGGTGGGTATATGTGCCATTTGCTGATCTGCACGAGGCTCATTTTGCTAGAGATGTCGTGACTGGAACCTAATTTGATTCCTGTCGTTCTGGAATTGCCTGTTGCTGAAGGATGGCAGAGACTGCGGTGGCGGCTTGTCAAACAATGAATTATGTTCCCATTAATGCAGAGTTGGAGAAGGCAGAGAAAAGGGCAATAAAATCTAGCTGTGTGGAAAGGGTGACACGAGCAAAATTATTCTTTCTCGGAACACTGGAACTCAGGGTCACCTCAAGAAACAAAATGGCTGCCCTGGTAAGCTCAGGACCAATGAAGACATTTTCATCAGAGATCATTTCAGGGGGGAAAGGAGAGAGAGATTCTGGTCACATCCATACAGTTAATGGCATATCCCTACATCTCCTATCTCTTTCAAGAACCATGGCACCTCCCAAAGAATCACTGGTTAAGGGTCCTGAGAGCTGGTAGGAGATCTTCCCCAGAGCTACAATTCCCAGCACTTTTAACAAATAATTTCCCAGGATTATTTGTGGGAAGCCATGACTGTTAAAGCGGCACAAGAGAGCTTTAAGTGAATGATGTTGATGTGACAAAATTCACAAAGGACAATTCAACCTATGGCCGACAATGAAATTCTGTTTCACGCTAGAAGTGCCATGCCTTTGATTTCTAGACTCTGTGGACCAACACAAAATAACGGGTCCCTTAGTTATAACCTGCTTGGATGTTTCCTACCTGCCACAGCTTTGCCCTTCATAGCTTTTGTCAGCTTCAAATGAACTCCCTCGATCACTGACGATTCTGAACGATCCAAAGATGCTGGACTATGAGGGAACTCCTTCTTTGTTTCTTAACATCATTTGGATGCCACCCAGTTAAAACAAAGTCCTTTGGGTAGTTAGCAATAAAAGACAAAAGCCTTTAGAGAAGAATCAACAAGAGCTATAAAAATTAGCAGAATGAAACCACTCACAGCTCAAAAACACATTTATGCATGTATTCATAAAGCCAGGAACAATAAAACGTATGTCGGCACAGTAGAGCAAAAAACACAGAAGTTCTGAAAATGCTACGCTCTGCCTCCAAAGTCAGACGTGGCAATGCTTCTGAATACCAGTTGCTGGATGGCCTGCAGGTGTGAGCTTCCCCCATCCCTGGTTGAATTAAACCTTAGTTAAACTATGGTTTAGCCTTTAGGCAGCGGTGAAACCAGGCTTTATTTCACCTGGGTCAAAGACCCAGTTTGGCACACATAGGCTGGGAGCCTCAATAGCACCCCTCTGGAGGCTTCACCCAGGGCAAAAAACCCCAGCTAGACCCCCCCGCCACCGGTAACTATGGATCTGCTTTAGCTTAAATAAATCATAGTTAATAAACCATGGGTTGGCATATCCCAAGACAGCTGAGAGCCTTAAGTATCAGTTACTGGCTATGGTTTGATAGCTAAACTATTGTTTAGCATTACTTGTGAGCCCTGACAGAGGCAGTTTAGCAGCTCTTGTGAGCTGGGTGATATCACCTACACAACCAAGAGCTTTCAGATTCCTGTTGGCTGCTGCCCAGGACGTAGAAAAACTTGCAAAAAGGAAGGGAATGTCGACGCAAGAAGCATTACACATGAAAATGATAGCGTTCTGGGGAGGGGCCACAGCTCAGTGGCAGTCAATCTGCTTTATATGCAGGTTCAATGAACTCCGGGTTCAATGGCTGACATCTCCTGCTAGGGCTGGCTTCTTCCAGTCCGTGTCGACAATATTACTGAGCTAGATGGAGCAATGTTCTGACATGATATAAGGAAGCTCCTTATGTTCCTAACTCTTGATCATGTAGGCTTATTTCTCAAGGACACGGTGAACCTGTGTCTGGTTGGCACCACTCCAGAATGCAATACTCACCCAAACATGAGGGTCCCCACCTCCACACAGAAAGGCAGCACAAAGCAAGGAGCGTAGGCTGCAGTCCTATACACACTTGCCTAGAAATAAATCCCATTGCACTCAGCGGAGTTTACTTCTGAGAAGACCTGTATAAACTGCACATTCAGCTGCTAGTTTCCCATGCATAGTGTTGCTGTTGTCCTCGCCACCAGGGTGGGGTGGCAGGAAGCATTCAATAATATCTGTCTACATTATGAAGTAGTACAGCCCCCAAGCGAGCTCATCATCTCTTATCAGAACAGGATCTGAATTTCCTGTTTTTATCAGAGCAAGACTAGGTAATACAAGCAACAGAGCATCTCCTTTGCCTACAGCTCAGTCCCCAGCATCTCTATGTAGGGCAGGAAAAGCCTCTATCTAGCTGAATCCTGGAAAGCTGGAGGAGATGCTGAGCCAGACGGACCAAAGGTCTGAGTCAGCAGAAGGGATTTCCCCGTGTAATGCAGCTCAGTGTAGGATTGAAGACCAGGAGGAAGGAAAGCTTTGAAGCCTCCAGGGCCAGAAAACAAAACGAATCTCGGAGGGCCCTTCCCTTAATGAACAGGCAGCATCTTCTTTCGCTGCGTCCTTAATTTCGGCTGCCCAGGAATACCCCTCCTTTTCCAAAGGGCTAACAGAGACATCCATCACACTGGCTAAAGTCGACACCATTATGGTTGCAGATCCACTGCCGCAAAACACACACACACACACGGGGTGGAAGAGAGAGATTTCCCATTGATTGCAATGCGGACCTGGACTTTGCGACGGGCCCTGCACTCATTTGCTAGATTCCCGCTTTGCTGCCTATGGGAAATGGGATTCCTTCTCCGCGCCACGCTCCAGCGGCTTCTTGGCGCACCATCTCCCTGCAAGGAAAGCGCAGCAGCGCGGGCAAAAAGGCAAAACACACGCGCAGGCAAGCGTCGGCCAGCAGAGGGGGGCATTTCCAGAGCCGGCAAGGCCTGCCTTCGGCTCTGCGAAACGGGGAAAGATTTGCGCGGTTAGCGCGCGGGTGGAAGCGAAAGAGAGGCTGCGCCTGGTTTTTGGAGAGGGCGAGGAATCCAATGCATTTCTGCCTGCAGTGGAAGCTGAGGCGGCGCCGGAGGGGAGGCAACCCCGCAGCTCCTTACCTTGGGATCCTTCTCGTAGTAATACTGCTGGGTCCGGATCCAGCGCCCCACCAAGTGATCGCGGACCGTGTGCGCCAAGGCGAAGTAGTAGTCCCGCGGGGTGGCCACGTTCCTGTCCTTGACCAGGGTGAAATGCAGGTGCCGGTTGAAGCTCTTCCTGATCTCGGCCACGTCGCCCAGGCCGGCGATGCCCCGCACGCTGATCTGCTTTCTTTTCTCGCTGTCGGTCAAGGGAACGGCCATCCTGGCTCGTATAGGCGCCCGCTGCTGCAAAGGGAGAGTCGCTCGCTTGGGGAAGCTTTGCTTGTTGGCCGATGATGGCGCAGCGCCGGCTTCAGTTTCCCGGGCAAAGGCGGGCTTGGAGGCAGAAGTGTTTTCCTTCTTCTTCCCCTCCCTCCTCTCTCCTCGGCTTTCCTCCTGCCGCGGCTGCTGCGTGGGGAGGCGCCTCGGCTGAGAGCATCAGAGGGGTGGGATGCAAGGGAAGCAGCGAGCAAGCGCCTATCCTCCGCCCACTGGGACCGGGACTCGCTGCGGCAGCGCCTGCGCGGTGCGGAGGGAGGCTGAGCGGCTTTCAAAAACAAGACGGAGGCATCCAGCTTCCTTTGCGCGATAGGATAAGAAGAAGAAGAGTTTGGATTTGATATCCCGCTTTATCACTACCCGAAGGAGTCTCAAAGCGGCTAACATTCTCCTTTCCCTTCCTCCCCCACAACAAACACTCTGTGAGGTGAGTGGGGCTGAGAGACTTCAAAGAAGTGTGACTAGCCCAAGGTCACCCAGCAGCTGCATGTGGAGGAGCGGGGAATCGAACCAGGTTCCCCAGATTACGAATCTACCGCTCTTAACCACTATACCACACGAGTCTAAGAACTCGTAGCGCGTCTGTTAACCGCTGCATGAACCACTATTGCCAGGACATGATGGAAATCGTTACAGTGATTAACGATGGACCAATGGTATAATGAAATTTGGCAAACAGCGTTCCTGGAAACTGACCCCCAAAAGACGCCGAAAGAAGTAGGGCAATTTTTATGCAGTCTTGTTGTTTAGTCGTGTCCGACTCTTCGTGACAGCATGGACCAGAGCACGCCAGGCACTCCTGTCTTCCACTGCCTCCCGCAGTTTGGTCAAACTCATGCTGGTAGCTTCAAGAACACTGTCCAACCATCTCGTCCTGTTGTCCCCTTCTCCTTGTGCCCTCCATCTTTCCCAACACCAGGGTCTTTTCCAGGGAGTCTTCTCTTCTCATGAGGTGGCCAAAGTATTGGAGCCTCAGCTTCACGATCTGTCCTTCCAGTGAGCACTCAGGGCAGGTTTCCTTAAGGATGGATAGGTTTGATCTTCTTGCAGTCCATGGGACTCTCAAGAGTCTCCTCCAGCACCATCATTCAAAAGCATCAATTCTTCAGTGATCAGCCTTCTTTATGGTCCAGCTCTCACTTCCATACATCACTACTGGGAAAACCATAGTTTTAACTAGATGGACCTTTGCTGGCAAGGTGATGTCTCTGCTTTTTAAGATGCTGTCTAGGTTTGTCATTGCTTTTCTCCCAAGAAGCAGGCGTCTTTTAATTTTGTGGCTGCTGTCACCATCTGTAGTGATCATGGAGCCCAAGAAAGTAAAATCTCTCACTGCCTCCATTTCTTCCCTTTCCATTTGCCAGGAGGTGATGGGACCAGTGGCCATGATCTTGGTTTTTATGTTGAACTTCAGACCATATTCTGCGCTCTCCTCTTTCACCCTCATTAAAGGCTCTTTAATTCCTCCTTTCTGCCATATTGATGACACAAATAGTGAGGAACACGGCAGAACGGTACCCGTAGTTTGCAGCAGTCTGGCATGCACAAAGTGCAATTTTTAATTTTTTTCACTCCCTTTGCTATATATTCCTATTAATTCTAATTGCTATTGATACAAAATGACTTTTGCTCACGGTCCCAATCTAAGCCATGTTACTTTGCATCATTTCACATCTGTAATAACTGATAATTTTGTATATATGCATCGATACAACTGTTAATATATTCAGAAATATTTATCTGAGTGTTTTATTTTTGTAATTGTTGCATGTCATATGCTCTAATGTAAACAGGGATATAGCTCAGTGGAACCATGTTCAAAGATGAAAATGAATAAAAACTGCATTAGCAAAAGACAAGAATAGCCTGCAGGATCAGGCCATTGGCCCATCTAATCCAGCATCCTGTTCTCACAGTGGCCAGCCAGATGCCCAAAGGGAAACCAGGGAGCAGAGTAGAAGCACAAAAGCCCTCCCCCCTCCTCTGGTTTCCAGCAACTGGAATTTATGAAATGCAGACGATAAGGTCTCCTCATCCCTGCCAATTATCAAAAGGAGGCAAAGCCTAAATGGAAGCCATCTCACACCAGACAGTGAGACTCATGGCGCTGAGCCTCTGGATCATTGCCCAAGGGCCTTGAATGTGCCAAGTGGCAAAGTGCCATCCCAGCCATTTTCATTAATGGAAAAAAGACATATGTAAGACACAGACAATCCCTGTACCTTTGAGATGGCCAGAAGCTGGGAGTCGATGGCAGATAATGGAAAATCCCACCACTCTGTCTCTTGCAGCTTCTGTGACTGACTTGGCCGTTGTCTGAGAAGAGTGTGTGGAGAGGTAAGCTATGATTGATCCAACTTGGCACAGCCCTTTTAACAACCCATTCTGACGGGGGCTGATGGGAGTTAAGCATCTGGAGGGCACCACGTTGGTAAAGGCTGGTCTAATTGATTTATTCTAGCAAAAACCTTCACAGACCAGAACCCACTTTGACAAGTACACAAAAAAGCAGTGAGGCAGCATTCTAAAGTGGCATTTGCCGGGCAGAGAATGTATTGCATCAAATGCACATGAAACTCAACTGACAGCCATCTTCAAATACATCAAGGGCTGCCACATGGAAGACTGAGCAATATTGCTTTCTGCCGCTCCAGAGAGTAGGACCCAAACCCATGGGTTCAAATGAAGGAGATTCGAACCAAGCATTTGGAAGGACTTTCTGGTGCTAAGAGCCATTTGACAGTAAAACTGATTCTCTCGGAAGGTGGTGGCTTTTCCTTCCTTGGAGGTCTGTAAACAGAAGCTGGATAGCCATCTGTCAGGGATTATTTGGTGTGATCTCTAGGGTCATTGGGTCTAGTCCAAGGGTCATTGGACTAGATGACCCTTGTGGTTCCTTCCAGCTCTATAATTCTGTGCTTCTACTTATATGGGACAGTGGAACAATTGCAGTGAGGGGATTGTTTTGCAAATGGAGATAAACAATTAGGAATAAACCAGCTATTATGATTATTTTATTAGTTATTAAATTTATATACCGCCCTACACCTGGAGGTCTCAGGGCGGTTCACAGGATAAAATCACGATATAAGAACACAGAATGCGCAATCAAAATAAAAACAGAAGCAACTGAAAAAACCCCTTAACCTTGGGTTCTACTTCCTTTCCTATGTTTTTTTTGCGGTGGGACAGCTTGTTTTTAACAGCTCTGAGCCATCAGAAATTTCTTCCAAGAACATTAAGCAAGCAATCTCCACTTTTCTTACAGGTGCAGGCAGCAAAAAGGTGCAAGTCCCAGGTATACCTATTAAGTGTTAATTTAGCTCCCTTTCCTCTGCCGTCTTCCCACGCTCAATTATGTAGATTATAAGTCCTCTGTTGTCTTTGTCCATGGAGTTTTCTTGGCAGGGATACTGGAGTGGCTTGCCGGTTCCTGCTCCAGGTGGATCACGTTTGGTCAAACCTCTCCACTATGACCTGTCCACCTTGGGTGGCCCTGCACGGCATAGCTCATAGCTTCTCTGAGTTATTCAAGCCCCTTCGCCACAGCAAGGCAGTGATCCATGAAGGCTGATCACTGAAGAATTGATGCTTTTGAATTATGGTGTTGGAGGAGACTCTTGAGAGTCCCATGGACTGCAAGAAGATCAAACCTATTCATTCTTAAGGAAATCAGCCCTGACTGCTCACTGGAAAGACAGGTCATGAAGCTGAGACTCCAATACTTTGGCCACCTCATGAGAAGAGAAGACTCCCTGGAAAAGACCCTGATGTTGGGAAAGATGGAGGGCACAAGGAGAAGGGGAGGACAGAGGACGAGATGGTTGGACAGTGTTCTCGAAGCTACCAGCATGAGTTTGACCAAACTGCGGGAGGCAGTGGAAGACAGAAGTGCCTGGTGTGCTCTGGTCCATGGGGTCACGAAGAGTCGGGGACGACTAAACGACAACATAAGTCCTCTAGGACCAGGATCCTTCCTGTTGTACTTTGCGAAGCACTATGCACAATGATGGAACTACATAAACAAATAGTTTGCTACTGACACTAACATCGTAACTCTTAATGAAGGCATTAATTTGGCTTCACCACCTTGCTTAGAACCTTCAGCCTCAAGGTAATAGCTTTTTGAAAATACTGACCTAAAACACATTGAAGGCACCTTCTGTAATCAGTCCAATAACCTACTTTTCAAGGCAATCCCTATCTTCGCTCATTCTCTGCTATTTGATCTAGCTTAACCCTTGTCCTTTCTTCCAGTCATCCTATGCCAATTGGGTTGTCCCATTTTCCCTTTTTAAACAATAAGTAGAACATTTATTGCCCTGGGGAACTTCCCCTGTACTCTTAAGGTTCTTAAGAACTATATCTAGGCAGCTTTATGACTGGTTTCTGTCTGTTCACTTTGCAAGCTAATCCTAACCATGTTTACTTGAAATGAGTCCTAGTGGACTCTGTGGGAATTATTTACCAGTTTAAGTTTAGCTAGCACTGGTGGGTGCATGGCTGCATGCTTCTTCAGTGGTATAATGAAAACTTGCTGGTGTGGAGAAAAGTGCTCAAGTGTTCTTGATTTGTGACTAGTGCTAGACTAGAGCTTCCAGAAAGTGATCTTTGACTGTGGGTTCTGCCTCTTTTGATAGAGGCAGAGTTCTGAAGAAGCCAAGGCTTTTTCTACCTCGGAAGCAGAGCATGGCAACAGAACAAACTGCCCCATTTCAGCTTCCAGGTGAGAAATGACAATTTTTGAATAAAATCTGTTCTGCGAATACAGTGGTGCCCCGCAAGACGAAAAACTCACTAGACGAAAGGGTTTTGTGGTTTTTGAGCTGCTTCGCAAGACGAATTTCCCTATGGGCTTGCTTCGCAAGACGAAAACGTCTTGCGTTTTTTGCAAGTTTGTTTCCTTTTTCTTAACACCATTAATACAGTTGCGACTTGACTTCAAGGAGCAACTCATAGAACGCGGTGTGGTAGCCTTTTTTGAGGTTTTTGGCGATTTTTGAAGCTTTTCCAAAACTTTTCCGACACCGTGCTTCGCAAGACAAAAAATTCGCTAGACGAAAAAACTCGTGGAACAAATTAATTTCGTCTTGCGAGGCACCACTGTAAAACCACAACAGCCAAAAAGACGTGGGACAGAATCTTCCTGGTTGCCTATTTGCAGAGTGATTTATAGTGCAAGCTCATTCCTCAGCATGTGTATATCAGGTGTTGAAGCAGCACAATCCCCGAATGGTTGGGCAATTACTGGAATGCTTTTACCTATAGTATATACTGATATCTGGTACATACACAAAGCTGTACTGTATTTGCATACTATGCATGCATACAAACTGGCTGCATATAAACCATGCACTTAAAGTGCATGGCTCACTCCCCCCTCAAGAATCCTGGGAATTGTAGTTTATCATTCACAGGGCTACAATTCCCAGCACCCACAACAAACCATGGTTGACAGGATTCTTTGGGGGAAGTTACACACTTTAAATGTATGATGAATTGTAAGTTCCGTTCTGTGGAAGTCAAACCCAAGAGCCAGTAGAGGGCAGATTACTAAGTGTTAGTCTTGGTGAGGAATGGGTAACCATCGACAAGTCTCTCCTTATTCTCTCTCAGCTTTGCCTATGTCGTAGGCCTGTACTTGGGATAACTGCACAAATGCTCCCCTGTGGAAAGGAAAGATACCTTATTGCCAATGTACTCAAGGTGGTTCACACTTGAAAATAAAGGTGTACAATTCAATAGACACAATACAAAGGGGTAGGGGAAGAGCGGTAAGGAAAAAGGAAAAAAATAAGTAAACCCATGTTCCAGGACCATTGCATGAGAGTGTTCTGAGAAGGTGGTAAGATGGTCCCTGTTGAGCCAACAGAGGTCTCTCACCATCTCTTCTCCCAGTGCTGCTACCAGATAGAAGATAATAAAAAATGGCAGTTTAACATGCTGTGTAACTCATTATTCACCTCCATGAATTGGAACAGTACAGGTGTTCACTTGCTTTTTTTTTTAATTGACAGTAAAAATAATTTTTGAATATCCAAAATTCATTTGCACACATGCTACTTCAACAGACAAGCCAAGGACAATCGAACAACTGGAAGTTTTTTTGCATTCAATTTGTTTTCTAACCTAAGAGTTGGTGCTTAAAATATTAACATTCCGTTAGCTACAGTGGCTCCTAGACCAGACCCTTCACAGCCTTAAAATGAAATACTCCATTAAGTATACATGAACAGGATACCAGATGTACATTAGATACAGTGGTGCCCCGCAAGACTGTACATCATTAGGAACCAAGTCAGGTTTTTTAAAAAGTAACTATACAGCAGCAAGTGCAATTTTTGTCAGGACTGCAGTATGCAGGGGAGCAGAAGTTTAACTGTTTCTTCCTCTGCAGACTAAAACTGCACCTCCACCCACCCCTTTTAGCCCAGAGGGGAAAGTTCCCCATTGACAACAGTGCAAGTGTTTCCCCTCTCAGGCTAACAGCAGCTTGTGGCAGGGAGGAAAGGCAGTTTTTAACTGGAATTGTGGTGGGGAAAGAAAAGGCTAAACTCCTTTTCCCTATACACCACAATCCAAATGAAAATAAGTCCCCCTCTCCTCATGCTTCTTCTTCTTCTTATTTAAATCAAACGTGCTTCATAATGTGCAGTTTCACCCTTAAGTTGTAGCCCTGTTTTCTGTAATCCATGTTCAAACGAAAGTTAAGTATCTGGAGGTATGGCTCGCCTCTAAAAAATTAAACCTCGTCCAAGACAAGTATAATAAAACTTGGATTGAAGTTAAGACATGGAGAAATGGAACTGAGTTAACCTCGCAAAGTTAGGAAGAATCTTTGCAATTAAAATGAATGTGTCATCAAAAATGATCTTCCTATTTCAACCCCTGCCTGTGATCAGAAATACCAACTGCTTTAAACAATGGGAAAAAGATATAACACATTTTGTCTGGCAAGAGAAAAAAACCTAGGGTTAAATACAAAATTTTAATTGGCACAAAGAATAGAGGGGGGTTTGTCCTGCTGGACCTAAAAATGTATTATGAGGCAGCCTGTCTGGGCCGGATGAAGGAGTAGATGGATTTGAAAGATGCGGGTATCTTGGACTTAAAAGGATTTGATCTAGTGTATGGGTGGCAATGTTATCTGAATTATGATAAAGCTGAAGTTCACAAGGGATTCTCTAACATGATCAGAAAGAGTATGTATCGTGTCTGAGTAAGGCATAAGGATCTCCTAGAAGTAAGACTCCATGCTGGATATCCCCAATGGAGGCAGTTGCTGTAAAAAAACTAAATATGGAAAAAGAACTGGGGAATATACAGAGATCTTCTTGAATTTAAAGAGGGTTCTATAAGATTGGAAAAAAGGAAGAAATAGCAAGAACGGTCACAGGCTGGTTTTAATATTTTCAAATAAACAAGATTTTTAAGAAAGACAGGTTTGGGGGCTGCTTGCTATCATTGGTAGGACAACCAATGGTTGGGTCACAACTGGGGTCTCCATCATGACAAAACCCACCTTCCAGCAGAGAGACACCAACATGCCATTTTAACCACCTTTCTTTCTGCCATCAACATTAAGGAGAGGGCAGAAGTTTGCTATTAACCTTTCATTTAAAAATCAACTCAATTTCAGCAATAAGAATTCAGTGTGCTGCTAGCAAGTGAGACACTAACTGGCTTCAGATTGTGAGAAAGGCCTTAAAACCACCAGAACACTGCCAAAATAACCCAGTATGGTACAGACTATGAAGAACAGAAATGCTGAGTTTCAGAAGATTAATCTCAATGCCTACTGGTAAAGTTGGACAAAGCAAAATATTTTTTTTAAAAGACACCATTTGTTAGTTTCTATACATTTAAGAAAAATAAAGCAATTCCCCCAAATGCGCGCGCACACACTGCAATATAAAAGTCACACTTGTTTCTGAGACTAGGTTCAGAATGCTTGCTGGAAAGGCAAAAAGCCTGCCTGAGGATGATGTGCTTTTCTCATAGAGACTGTAGAACATGATAGAGAATGGGAGGTTTGGCTTGCTGTGAAGTTTCCTCCTGGTCAGCGGAGGAGCATGCAAGAAAGAGTTAACTCGTCCTGGAGGTAGAGTCAGCACTTGATTGAAGGATCAGGTGATGCTGGACAGCTGGAAGGGGAGGAAACCTTCCTCAAGCTGCCCTGTCATTGAAAAGCTGTGACAGAAAGGCTGACCAAATCCCTGATGACAAACACTGTAGAAATTCTGCAATGGAGGGAATGAACTGTCCCCAAAATATAGAAAACTAGGCAAATGTGGACAGAGGAGGAGAAAGGAGGTACCCCTGGCAGTCCGAAGAACATGACTATATTCTCATCATGAATCACAGGGTGATTTTTGCATTCATTCCATTTCAGCTCAGGTATGTTGCCCAAGACTTGGATCTCAGCTGCCATGGCCTAGTCCTTTTCAGAACCACCACCCCCGACTTTAAGTGACACTTTTAGAAAGGTACACAATTTCACAGGGTAGTGGTATGTTAAGCTACCAAAAACGAGCACCTGAGTTCCCTGCTGAAAGAGGACAAGGCCTTTTGAAATGTATTTATGAAATACACACACACACATGTATAGCTTTTACAGTAGTCGTCTTCCAGTAGTGCAGCTTCCAGTAGTCTTCGGTCCAAGGAACTGACCAGGTCCACACCTGCTTAGCTTCCACAATGCTGCCACATCACATCCTCCCAGACTCACTGGATCCCCAAGGCTCCCAAAGCCCTAATATTGCAGTTTGTGAAGTGAATCCATATAGTGAAGTATAGCTCCCAAAGCCCAGCTGGTTTCAGTGTTGTTGATTTTTCGAGCAAGCTAAAATGAAAAGTGGACAAAGATATGATTATGCTTCTCTTGCCTGCGTCACACAGTCGTCACTTGGCCCCTCTGTACTTCATGATTTGCAGTTGTATATGCAAGCCAACTCAAAACGTGTTTTGCCTCAGGTGATAGGTAAGTTCTCCGAGTTTGTAGGAGCCATGATGGCCCATTCAGAAGTACAAGCTAACACTTGACATTTCAGTTAAATGATGAATATGCATGTGTGCACTAGCTCTCTAAATAAACAAGGTCATGTGATCCAACAGACACCTAGATTACATAATAGGAAAAGGGGAAAGTCAATGGAGTGTTCCAAATAAGTTCTGCATGTGTTAAAAATTAGTCTGCAAATAGCAGTGTGATTCGTAGTTTAAGAACTTGGTGTGCAATTGGTGCTGGAGCTGTAATGTTCTGGGCAAAACTCCCTCCTTCCTGCAGAGTCCTCAGTCTCTTCTCTTCCACCACTCCCACCCCAAGCTCTTTGCGGTCTACTAACTGAAGCCCTTGTTGTCACAAGATGAAAAATATTTTTAAAAAACAAAACCAAGATTTCAAGATACTGCACAGGCAACTCTAAATGAGGAAATTTGCAAGTAGGGCTGTATTCAAAGTAGCACTACGTGAATGTTTCATCAACACAAGGATTTCTGTTTGCACATGGAATTCTCCTATCACCTTAATCTGTTCTAGGGGTTTCCCAACCCTCTGCAGCAGATTTGGGGAGGGCATGAGGCATGAGCAGGAGGAAAAGAGGAGGGGAGATTCTATTATGCAAGACATGTTAGTTGAATACTGCTGTATGTGCCTCCCTTTTCAAAACCTGCAGAATTAATGCTTGTTTTGTGAGATAGCCTCTTCTCACATTTAGCTCTAAATACAGTGGTTAAGAATTATTACCTTAAGAACATGGCTCTTTGGAAAGCCTAGTTCTTCCAAAAGCAAACTGACATATGTGAGATCCATGCAGAGAAAAGGATGCTCTCCTTCTTGATCTTCCATGGTTTTACACACTTTGGGGATAGAAACAGAAAAATGAGCTGTAAAAAGCAGATTGTATTTCCACAATACTTTTGCCACTTGAGGTGTATAGTTTTAGGACCACCTTATTTTTCTGATGGTAAGTTTTTTTATACTGTTTTCAATATTGTGTTTTAATGTTGCAACCCACCCTGGAATCTTAGGCTGAAGGGTGGGTAATTAATAATAGCAACAATGACATTTTCAGTGCTGGTCCTCTGGTGGGCTACTGTTTTAACTGTCAACCTCTTAATGATGCTTTCCTTGTTCACACGTAGGCAAGCAAATAGAAAGGTGAAGTGGCTTACCATTCTTTGCAACAGCTTCAAATTCACCAACTGCTAGGGTCCCTCCTTTTTCATTATCTAAAGAGAAAAAAGGGGCTCTTCAGTTGTAGAGGAAGAGAAGGAAGAGTTGTGCTGGAATAACACTCAGCCTACAGGTATTCTAAATTCATAATTCAAGCAGTAACTGCTCTGTGCATTTCAAACTGAACTTTTTAGCTTAGGGCTCAGTGAGGGAGGCAAACCCGTCTGGCTTTCAGACTGAACATAATTAAATGCTCCTCCACTCAGAAAAATGCACATAGAAAACTAGCATGCTGGGGGGAGGGGAGGGCAAAGATGTACACTGGTATATAGTGAGGTCTTCCTTCCAAGATCTAGCCTTCTACATGGATGAACATTCCTTTCTTTGAGTCCTCACTTGTAGTCCATTGTGGAACAGACGAGACTCAAGTTTATCATCAGTGAGATCCAGGCCCTTGCTAGAGGCAGACTCTACATAGTTTGTCTTGTATTGAGACTGAATAAGTTATGGTCTGCAGGTTGTGTTTGGTGCAGGGATAGCTTTTTTCTTCTCCCACCATGGCACAACTATCTAGCCAGAATGACCCCACATAAAAAGGAAAGAAAGAATGCATGCAAGCACAGGTTAAGAGGTTTTCTGTTCTCCTAATTAAATTGCTAGAGTGCACATCCAGGAAAGACGCAGTCCTGAAGAAGGAAGGTACTTCTCTTTACATCCCACCACAAGAAGCCAGCTATGTCAACCGTACTGGTCACGCTAATCCTGTCTCAATCTCTGCTAGCCATGTGGACCAGTTTTGGGGCGTGGAACAACATGAGTCAAAGCACCCTACATACCTTGACTGTGGGGATGGGAAGTACTGAGACAGAGCAGAGCTGTCTGGATGCATCACTGCTAATGCTCCTAAGAATGACGGGAAAAACAGCAGACTTTGGCCACTGGAAGTGATGCCGCAAAATACACCTCTTAACAGTTTTGTGTTCAGTTGTAACAGTATGCTGGCAACAAAGAGGCTATGTTTACAGCCATCCCAGTTATGCTCTTTCATTGTAATGTGATACAATAAGGACTGTGAAGAGCACAAATATGAAGCATAAACCAAGCCTTCCTGGGATCATTTTTGCATTCTCATTTTGTATTTTTCTGTGGTGAACAGACCTGGGATCTTTGGATGAAGAGTGGTATAATTAATTAATTAAAATAAAATAAAATAAAATAAAATAATATGCTTTTTGTCTCTGACAATGGGACTCCAGAGAGAGATCGAAGGAGGTCCCTGGGAAATTCAGGAAGTTTAATGCTTCTTGGGTGTCAGAAGCAGAAGGAAGTCAGTTTATATAAAGTTGACTTGTGGGAACAGAAAGAATCAGAAGTCTATTGAATTCAATCCTCTTCCACTATACTTGCTTTTAGAAAATTGGCTAGTAGGGTTAATGGTGACAAATTTCAGAACTGGCCTCGACTCTGTTGCAGCCCATAACGTGTCCTGTAGTGCCATACACCAAAAAAATGGTTGGGGCTTAAACTTTCATCATGGGCCATAACCTACCACAGAGATGCAAAAGTGTGTTATCCACAGTTGATGGCCTGGGGTAGATGGAGTATTTATTTCTGCATTTATATTCTACTTTTTTCTCCAAGGAGCTCAAGGTTAATCCTCCTCATTTAATCTCCACAACAACCCTGTGAGGAAGGTTAGGCTGAGAGGCAGTAACTGGCCCAATGTCACCCATGTGCTTCATGGCCAAGTGGGGATTTGAACCCTGGTCTCCGGGGTGCTTGTCAAACACACTAACTACTATACCAGACTGACTCTCACATAGTATAATAGCGCAGTATAGAAGAGTATAGGAGAGGAGTATTATTACAAAGTGGAGTCAGTAATACAAAGTCTAAATGTGATCACCATTACTATGCAGTGTTGAATGAAAGCAAAAACCCAGTGGGGAAGAGTAAAAGATCCAGTTAAATCTGGGAGTGACTCAGTTCCAACTGCATTTAAATTGACAGAGGGTACATTAACACCTAACAAAGAACAGCTACTTTCTGTAGCGAGCTAGTCACTCCCAATCTCTCTTCAGACCACTGTGTCATATCTACACATGAATTTTAGCTCAGCAATTTCATATGGGAGTTTGTCTCACTTTGGGAAGGGCCATAGCTCAGTGTCTGCCTTGCAAGCAGACAGTTCCAGGTTCAATTCCCACTGGCATCTCCAGGTAAGGCTGGAAAAGACTCCTGCCTAAAATCCTGGAGGGCAGCTGCTAGCCAGTGTAGACAGTGCTGAGCTAGATGGGCCAAATGGTCTCTGTATAAGGCAGTTTCGCATGTCCCTAAATCTCAAACCAGAACACTACTGCCAATCACCTTTATATTACTAGCGAAATCAAAAGCAATTTTACCTATTAAGCCAGCATCCACTGCCAAATCGTAATAGTAGGAAAAAGCATAAAAATCCAAATCCTTTACTTCATCTGTCCTATGAACCTTCATGCTGATCAGTTTTGCTATTTCATCGGAACATGATTCAAAGAGAGGTTTTCCTAAAAGCAGGGGGGAAACATCCTTAATAATTCAACATTAGTGATGACATTCAAGTATGTGAGATTTGCCGAGCAAACAGTTTTAGAACATTGTTCAATTGTAAACAAGTGAAGTTATAAGGACACCAAGCAGGCAACAGTACATATCGAATATTACTTAACAGAAGTACAAAATCCCAGTATAGAGCATTCTGATTAAATAAGGACCCAATATCTCTAAAGTGTAATCACTGGCAGGGGCACAGAATTCAGTAAATTCTCCCCTTCCACTTTCAAAATTCTCTCCTTTCCCATGCCACTCTGGCGATTCCCGATCGAAGTTAATGGAGATACTGAAGGGAAATGTGCATTACCAAATGAAGAGATGACCAGTTACTATACCTGCCTTCTGCCCTTTAATTTTGTATATTATCTTGGCATGCTCCCATTCACCCTGGAAATCAGGCGATAAGCAGGAACTTGAAAGATCTTCACCTTCCGTTACTGTAAAAGGGAAAGAAATGCACTGACACAAGGGGAAAGAGTTCATATGGAGATCTTGATCTTCCCCCTCCACAAAGGATTTCCCTGTCCCTCTATTCAGCCACACAAATCTCAGAACATTTAAATCCTGTTCCTACAACTGCACAACCTTCGTCCTTTACTTGAGACGCAGCAGGAATCTTATCTTTTTCAGACAAAATGATCTAAATAGATATAATTTTAGCATCAATTTTCTAGCTATCAAGCAGACACAGTATAAAGAAAAGCTGGCAAGATCCCTTATCTACAAAGATGGGTTGCTATTGGTTAAGTTATCTACCGTATTTTTTGCTCTATAAGACTCACTTTTTCCCTCCCAAAAAGTAAGGGGAAATGTGTGTGCGTCTTATGGAGCGAATGCAGGCTGCGCCGCTATCCCAGAAGCCAGAACAGCAAGAGGGATTGCTGCTTTCACTGCGCAGCGATCCCTCTTGCTGTTCTGGCTTCTGAGATTCAGAATATTTTTTTTCTTGTTTTCCTCCTCCCAAAACTAGGTGCATCTTGTGGTCTGGTGCGTCTTGTAGAGCGAAAAATACGGTATATAGCACAAAGCTCAGCTTAAACAGAAGCATCTAAAAATCTAAAATCCCCGTCACTCAAGCTTAATGTGCAATACTTACAGGCTTGACCTTCAACTCCTCCTAAAATCGCCAGCCTTGCCGACATCAATCCAAGTCCCAAATAACTGGGGAGGAGGTAAAACATAATCAAACACAACACTCTTGGCACTGAGGCAGAGTTCATTTTTATTGTTACATGGTATCCGTTAAGGGTCATCTCTAAATACAGTGGTACCTCGGGTTACATACGCTTCAGGTTACAGACTCCGCTAGCTCAGAAATAGTACCTCTGGTGAAGAACATTGCTTCAGGATGAGAACAGAAATTGTGGGACTTAAGAGCGACAGTTTTACAAGACTATGATGGAAAGAGTGATGTTACCTATGAAGGAGACGATATATGGAAACCATCGCGATTTGAGGATTGGAAGAACGGAAAATTCACACAGGACTATTATTACTATTGGTGTTTATCGGCTTAAGGAGACTATCAGAAGAGATCATAAAGAAAAAAGAGAAAATATATGAACAAGATGTGATGTGGAAACAGCAAGATAAGATGGGATAGAACTATGAACTTTGTTTGGACTGATTTGGACTGATTGGGACATTAACGCAGCAGCAAGAAGATGATGATCAGAATCCCCCTTCGGATCTTGAAATATGGGTCCCCCCAACAAAATTTAAAATTCGGCTTTGTAATTCGGAATTTATGTGATATGATTTAATTTGATGTGATTGGCCAGTTAATAATTTTTTTTTTTAAAAGAGAACAGAAATTGTGCAGCGGTGGTGGCGCAGCAGCAGCGGGAGGCCCCATTAGCTAAAGTGGTGCCTCAGGTTAAAAACAGTTTCAGCTTAAGAACGGACCTCTGGAACGAATTAAGTACGTAACCAGAGGTACCACTGTAAATAATACACACACAGAAACAGAATCTGCTATTGGCAGCTATTAAGGTTTTAAACTGTCAGAAAATATGAACAATTGATTTTTGCGCCAGAGATAGAAACTATGTTTTATATGAAAAAAAGAGATCTCTGAGGATATACCAGGGTAAATTGTGCATAAAAATGCATGTATTACTGAAAGTATTGCACAAAACCAGAAATATTAGGGACTATCACTTCGTATAAATGTGTGTATTAGGCAAACTTTTAAAAAGTAGTATAAACACTGACAACTGGGAAACACTGGCCTGCAAGTGCTCCAATTGGAGAACAGCCTTTACCAAAGGCGTCATGGACTTTGAAGATGCTCAAACTCAGGATGTAAGGAAGAAATGTGCTAAGAGGAAGGCATGTTTGGCAAACCCTTGCCGTGATCAACTCCCAGCTAGAAACCTATGTCCCCAACTGTGGAAGGACGTGTAGATCCAGAATTGGCCTCCACAGTCACTTAAGGACTCACTGTTAAGACCGTGTTCATGGAAGACAATCTTACTCGGCTACGCGTGATCGCCAAAGAAGATAATAGGAGAAATTCACAACTGAAATGCAGGTGAATTTTCACAAGGACCTTTAAAAATGGGAAAATGTGTTGAACAGAATTTTAGATTGGAAAAATGAGAAACTAAAATGGATAGACTTGCCCATTCCTACTCACAACTAACCTGTGTGAATACAGCTGGTATGTGGTGTTAAACATCTGAAATGAAGTGATGCGACCAGCAGGGGAGCTCTCCAGAGCTGTCTATAAAGAGAAATAAATTGAACACTCCATGAATGCTCCATACAAAGCAAAGCAGAATAATAAACTCAATGATTTCAGGAGTGTTGAACAAGAGTGTTCTGAAGGGTTTAGAACTTTATGGTCTTTATGTAGCCAGGCATTGTAAGTACCATAAAAAAATAAGTGGGAAAACTTGGCTTTGAGCATCCTATCAGGTTGAATGTAGAAAAAAGAATGTGCAGGTTATTGGGTATGTTTGGAAACCTGATGAAATACCAACCCCTTTTAATGGCACATTCCATTTCAAATAAATGACAAAGTGTGGCTCATACATGTTTAGAACTGGTAGCCAATCTGAAATATCTGAAAGTTTATTACATTTCTCTCTCACCTTTCCTTCAAGGAGCTCAGATATTATTGTTGTTTTTAATTTATTTATTTATATCTTGCCATTTTCCCACGACAGGGACTCAGAGGAAGTTCCACCCCCTCCCCCATTTTACCCTCACAACCACCCTATGAGGTAGGTCAGTTTAGGAATATCACTTATGATAAAGTATGATTGTTTCTTGTGGAGCTGGTGGTGCTCACGCCCATATGTTTTACACAGCAGCCACATGACACCATCCTCAACAAAATGATGTTCCACGGCCCCCCCCCCCAAACAACAACAATAACACAGAAACAGTAAATCCAGATGAAGTGGTGGTTGGCAGGGATAAGGGGTGGCGTTTTGATGACGGCATTGCGTGAACTCTGTGGAAAAACTTGTATGGATAAATAGCACCGAACACTCCATATCGCAAAGTTATTGAATCGTACTAGGGTAACAGCTCATGTGTTCAGCTCTACAGCCTTAAAGCCCAGGGCAAAGTGTTGCCTTGAGGGGGAAAATGCCGGAATGAAAGGTCACCCTGCTTCTTCTCAAGCACAAAGTTCTGAATATACACTCCAAGCAATATGTTTGACACTCAAAAATCAAACTGGAAGCAGAGCAAAGGGGAAAAAGCAACACATCGATTGGTCGTTCATTACAACTGACATGACTAAGGGGACCCGTGTTCTTGTTACCTTAGTGCTTGGGCGAAATGTGATCTGAATTGAGCCACCTCCTAAATCCAGCATTCCTACACACCTCTTTCTTGGAGTATTCAAGCTATCTGAAATGTATTATTTGAAAAAACAAAGTTAATAGCGTGTTTAGTCATTATACCTCAGACACAGCATCTGCATGGAATTATGCTCTATGAACAAAATGTGAGATCCTATTAAATAAATTCATTTAAAAGAGCAATCCTAACCATACCTACTCAGAAGTAAATAAGGGTTACTGTCTAAGAATTTTAAATAGGCATCTTTTAAAAATACATTTGCAAATATTACTTTTTTCAACAACTCATAATAACTAGCTGCTGAGTGAGCAATGTGTTATGTGCCACCCTGCTCTGAAACACTGCTAAATATTTGTACTTACGGTGCAAATGCAAGAAGCGTATTTTTTGTATTACAAGGTCATAACATACAGCTGTTTTATTTACCTCTATTGCCAACATATTACTTTATAAATGCAGTTACAGATAGGTAGCCGTGTTGGTCTGCCATAGTCAAAATAAAAAAATTCCTTCCAGTAGCACCTTAAAGACCAACTAAGTTAGTTCTTGGTATGAGCTTTCGTGTGCATGCACACTTCTTCAGATACCTGATGGACTTCCATTTCATGCGGCTCAATGTGGTGCCTTCCATGGTTCCAGTTACAGATGGGTATCTGAAGAAGTGTGCATGCACACGAAAGCTCATACCAAGAACTAACTTAGTTGGTCTTTAAGGTGCTACTGGAAGGAATTTTTTTATTTATAAATGCAGATATGATTTGAAAGCAGACCATCTTCAGGAAGTTACAATCATATTTAAACTTATCTGGGAGTAAGCCCCATTGAACACAGCAGTACTTCCAAGTAAAAATGCATGAAATTATACTGAGAATCTTGTAGTTTTACAGAACAAAGCCAATTTATAAACTTACTAAGGATCACAGTACGGCATATATTGCCACAAAATTGCTGCCCTGGGCTCCTTTGGGAGGAAGGGCAGAATATATATTTGATACATAAATAATTATAAAACATAAAGCTCATCATTAACAGATCACAATTTACTTCTATAGATACCTGTTAAGAAGTTGACAGTGATCCATGCTGAAATACCTGGTTTAAAAAAATTGAAATTATGTGAATAGACACAAAGTGGTTTTCCACTTCTAGTAGTCAATATACATAATACATGAATGCATAAACAGGACATGTTTGCTCAGTTAGGGTCTCTCCAAACTGAACAAATGAGCAAGAGAATGGCAGAGAAGATTCATTAGTGTAAGCAAATGGAAGTGATGCATGCTGCAACAAATAGCTTATCTTCAGGGGAGAATGCATCCTATTATGCAGCCAAAATTGTAGCACTTGCCCACATGTGGGAGGAATCGGCAGATTTGGGTGGACCCTGAGGTTTAAAAAAGTACAAATCTTAAGGAAAAAACCTAAGGGGGACCTCTCAAAACAGACCTGCAAGAACTCAGTGGCAGGGAGTGCTGTCTGGCTGAATGGAAAAAAACTGACAACAAAGCTGGAGGAGGAATGGAAATTGCCTTGCCTTTGCTGGTCTTCGACTGCAAGTTCACTGAGACATGGACTTGCTGATTTGTTTGCTTTGCTCTGTACTTGCCATATGGAAATACAGTGCTGTGTAACTATTTAGCAGCAGCAACAACTTCCCTGAGTTTCACAGAGGTTCAGATTTTATTGCTGAATTAAAAGTAATTTTATGAAACCACTGAAAAGAAAATTTGCTTAATTGCTGACAGGTAAGATCCCTACCTTCATCTGTTCCATCCATTACAGAGACACAGTCACGCCTTACAAGGAACGGAGATTCTTGAAAGATGTCCTTAACCTAAATTTGAAATAAGACTAAATTTTTTAGTGTTTTAAAAATGCACCCTTCCACACCCGCAAAAAAGCACGTAAAGCATTTATAAACCATTTTCTGGTAGCAGCCCAGATAAAGATCACATTCTTATGGAGAAGTGGAGTTCTCCACATGCAAAACTGCTATGATAGGGTTTGGAAGCTTGCATTTGTAGACAAAGTAACACAGCATTTGCAGAGTAGTTAGGAGGGTGTTACCTCAGAATTTTTATTATGATGACTCCCTTCATTTCTTTCATGAGTTCGTCACCAGAAAACCTAGACTAGCTTCTGTTCACTTTTATTTTTGGAGAGCTATGTTATCCTGGATTTTATCTTGATACTCTGGATTTTCTTCATTTAGCTATCATGTCACAGACTCCCCCCTCCAAGGTTTAAAGAAGGTTGTTGCCAACTTTGCAAGTCTGCTGTTGTAATCCATCCTGCATGTTTGGCATTTATATACCTTTCCAAAGTGCATAATGAGGAAGCACAGTTCATCTATGTATTTTATATTTCAGTCTCCAGAATGTTAACTGTACCCTGTCAGATAACAACTCATTTATGATGCAGCCATTCTTTGAGACTGTGCTGTTCACTTTTATGCCTCAAAGTTTATTAGCTAGTGGACAGAAGCATGGATGTTGGATTATTTTGGCATAGTGTATATAATATGTGCAGCTAACTTAGTTGCAAAAAACAGCAGAAGCAAAGTACCTTATCCAGCAATTTCTGTGCCTTTTCTTTTGGCAGCAGTCTTAAGCCAGCTGTTGCTTTAAGGACCAAAGGAGTGGACTTCCACAGTTCCAGAGGAACATCTTCTTTAGCAACTGTCAGTAGTTCATTTATTCCTTGAGCACTCTGAAGAGATAGATAGATAGATAGATAGATAGATAGATAGATAGATAAGATGATAGATAATAAATAAATAAATAAATAAATAAATAAATAAATAAATGTGCTTCAATTTTAGCACTTAAAAAATGAAGACTTTGGTAGAGATACACACACACACTAGTATTCATGTTTTGCTCATCACTTCCCATTTTCCAGTTCGAGATACATGAAGATCTTTTTTGCCACCACCATTCTGAGATCCTGCATCAGTCTTTAGCCAACATAACGGAAGGGTAGAGAACCTCTGGCCTGAGGGCTAAAGGTGCAGGGAAGTTATAGAGGCCTCTCCAGGGCACGTCAGAGTGTTTTAAGTACTTTGGTTCCAGCTGTTTGACATGAGTAATCCTGAGTGCCAAGGTCAGACTCTGTTCCTACCGCTCAGCAGTGACATTTTGAAGCTAAAAGAACCTCTAAGTTATAACTTGGTCCTTTAGCACAACGTCACAACAGCCTTCACAGTGGAACTTCACAATGTTCTACAAACTGGTAGGACATGCCTTTCAAAGCTGCAAATCCACAAGACTTGGGCATCTTGTTGAAGTACCAAGTGTAGTGCTATTTAACAGAATGTACGCATAGTATTTCTGTAACCTAGTGACTGGAAAAGTGTCAACTGGATAGTGCCACTGCCTATATGTTTACACAGTAAGTGTCTGTATGTTCAGAGGTGCTTACTCCCAGGAAAAGTATGGAGAGGATTGTAGCATAAATTGCTGAATTTTCACATTACAGAAAGTGAGAATCACAGACATATTCTCTTGACGAGTAAAGTTCAAATTACCTTATCAACACTGTCAGCATATGCAGAAAGTCCTGGCGTTAGTGCTCTGAATGTGGTATGGATTAATTTAGGAATTTCTGTTAAAGAAGTGCAAGAGAATTGAGTTAATCTACAATAAAAAAATGTATACACTGAAGGCCAAGATAACGCCACTGTCCAGGGATTAACGTGAAACCCTGCTACACAATATGGTTAACATTACTGGCTCATATGAACACTGTAATTAGGCTGCATCATCTGAAGGCAATGTTCAAATTCAGCCTTTGAATTAGATATCAGCTAAGCTCCTCCATCCCCACAGATATCAGTGGCTCCAGGTTAGGTGTAAGAATAAAAATTAAGATAAAGAACTAGCTATTGGCTATGTTTCACTAGCAACACATCTCTTTCATCCTGAAGTAATGAAGCCTTGCAAACTATGTTGCCATAATACAGATAACACAACAGAACTGGTCTGAGGACCTATGTCTTCACACCGAAAACCTGCATAGTACTTTCAGAGCCTCTTGTGCCTACTCACAATTTTATCTTAAGACTCTTACAAAATGCAGGCTCCTGGCTTTATCAGCAACCATTTTTCTCTCTCCTTGCCCTCACTTTATCTAGCCTGATGAACTGTTGAGAAGTCAAAAACTTGCATGCTGTCCTGCGACATTTCAGTTGGTCTAATAAAGGTACTGTCCCAATACAAATTTTGCAGTTTAACTGAAACATGTTAGCCTACCTTTTGGCTTTTGTGTGAATTTGAATATGTGTATTCGAGTCCCAGTGCTTCCAGCATCAAACATGATTCCATAAAGAACTTCCTGATCTGTTCTTGACGCACTTTTGAGCTGGCTTTCCAAATCATTGACGGTAGTTTTTGTTTTAAAGTCCAAATGCCATTTTACATATACCGCATAAATAGCAGCACATGTAAAAACTGCAAAAGCATAGAGCGGTTTTGGTATCTTCATAGTGTCCATTAATCTTCCTTGATTCACTTAAAACTGGAGTTATGCATGATGCCTCTGCATTGAAAAACAAATAATTATACACTAAAGTAACACCAACGTAAACTTGACAAACAAATACTGAGAAAGCTGACGTATGATGTGGCTACTTCCATCCACTGCTCTTTTTCAATATTTACTCAAAAATATCTATCAAACTGAAACTGCTGGATGTTCCTGCTCACTAAGAAAAAGTTACCAGAACCTATTTGTTAAATGCAAAGTATCCTGAAAGACTGCTTAACCTGAAAATATGTGGGAATCATCCATCCTATAGTCTTGATACAGCACAAAATGTTGATATTTTCCTTGTGTCTTTAGTCTTGAAGAATCAATTGCAATATAAAAAGTTACAGGTGTGACATAAAGATGCCCACTGATTAAAACGTGCCTTAATATTTAGAATTATGAAGATATCCCTAAAGATAGGCCATTTAATTTTTTTAAACTACGAAGACTAGTCTTCAAAAACTTGTTTATGCTATAGAATTACACAAAATACTGATGAAAGAACAAGGTCATATTTTGCAATTAGACCAACATTATTAGACTGATAATTAATTTATTAGAAGGGAAAAGGACAATTAAGATCTACACAGAAATGTTACCTATATTTAACTGTAAGAATTCTAGGGCTAGAAACCTATGAGCTAACTGAAAATGGAAATGCCTGAAACCTTATTTTTAAAAATAATACACTAAAATTTTTCAACACATTGGCTTGAAAGTGAGGGGGTGCAAGAGAAAATGGTAGAATACCAATATGAACACAAGTGTATGTGGTTAAGATAATGGTGGTTAAGATAATGAAGCTAGCTTATTGAGACAGGTTATTACAGTCTTTGAAAAGTCTTCTGTACTGGCCAAACAGTATGTTAAAGTTTTTGTTTTAAATTAATTATCAAAGCATCTTAAAAATGATGTGGATACAAAGTTATACTGGCCCAACACTCTGGGCTAGAATCAACTAACCTGTTGTGCTGCTAGTGGAAGCCAGCACAAAGACTCCTGTTAATGTAAAGGGACTCCCCCCCCCCACTCCTTCTGTGCCAAATATGGTCCAAAACGTTAGGAAAAAACCCAGCATGGTTGGGGGAAGGAAATGGGAGATTGCTCCATCCAGCAAGCATAAACACTTTTGCCGACAGAACAATTGTATTAGTACAATCTTGAAATCTACCCTTTGAATTTATGCCCTTTTGAGGGGTCACTACAACTTGACACACTTCTCCTGCATCAACAATTAACCAACCACATTCAGAATAAAGATTTCACAATCTGCCTCTTAACTTGGGTAAGGTTTCAGTTAGAATATGGTGGCTATGAGGGTCATTTCCTTCAGGTTTACAAGTTCCTTCCTCTGTTTACATAAGGACTGTTTATCTTTATACTTGTTCTCCACCTTGAAAGGAACCTGTGTGTTTTGCCTAAGGACGTTGTGTATTCTGGTACAGTTCATCTCCAAGAATACAGGCCTTTTCATGAAAGAGCAAAACATGGCTACTAGATTTAGATTTTTAGCCTGCGCCGTTTGAGGAGCCCAATTCAGAAATAAAGGGAGGGCAACCCTCCTCCCCACCCAAACAGTGCAATTCAATTCTCTTTGAGAACTAGTTGTAAAACTAATTGTCAGGTGTGGTGTAAATTGTTTACTCAAGGCTATGGCAAAGTCAATTTAACAAGGTCTGGGAAAGAAACTGGAAAATATGATTAAAAGTAATGTTTAACAGTCTATTAAGGTGACCTGAAGATTGTAGGGCCCCAAGAATTAAATCCTTGTCTGAAATGGAATCTGTGCTCTTGCCTTACAGAGGAATTAAAATAACCACCAACAGCATGGACATGCAAATATGGAAGTTGCACTTGCATACTTGCATATCAAGGCTCTAGATCAGACCTTATTTAAGTTACCACTGAACTGATGCTTGCATTTTCTGCACCTGTAATTGGAATGCAAAACCTATGATGCCTAAGATGCTCGTTCTGTTGAAAAATGCTTCTCTTTCGCTCTCTGTGCTGCATTAACCAACACACTGCAGACTGGAAAGCATTCTTAGCATGTAAAAATCCTGTCAAGTTAAGAGTGAAACAAAATTAACAATTTAACTAATTATTTTAATTTAATATCAATTAAAAACAGACTGTTAAAAATTAAAGTTGAATTCAAGCATGCTAAATCTGATTTCTTAAAAACTGAATTTAATAGCCCACTATTAAGTACCAAGTAAAACATAGTATTTCATTGCAAATGAATAACCATGGAGAAAACACGTTTTTGAGGTCAATATGCTAAATTAGCATAGGATCAAGGGTTATCTAGTCCAGCATCCTGTTCTCACAGCAGCCAACCAGGTGCCTGTGGGAAATCTACACCTCACTGATATTCAGAAGCATTACTACCTCTGACCACTGAGGCAGAACACAGTCACCACAGCTAGTAGCCATTGATAACCTCCTCCTCCTCCTCCTCCATGAATTTGTCTACCGTAATTCTCTTTTAAAGCCATCCAAGTTGGTGGCAAACACGAAATCCTGCGGGAGCGAATTCTGTAATTTAGCAACACACGGCGTGAAGTACTTTCTTTTGTCTGTCCACGCGAGTCCTGGTGTTGGGAGAGGCAGAGAAAACCCCTTTCTTCTATCGCGCTACCTCTTACTCGCCTTCTCTCCGAATTAACAAGCCGCAAAAGCTGCGACCTTCCCCTTTGCTGCCGACAGCCTTATCCCTGCAAGAAACCTGCCCAACTGAAAGCCACCTCAAGCAAGGGGGTCACCGCCACATCTTGTGGCAGGGAGTTCCACAGTGGAGGAGCTTCCTAGCGACAAGATGCACCTGCCAGAACATCCTCCTCGTCCCACCGACCGACCCCGCCCTCCTTCACAGCCAGTTACTTTTGTTAAAAAAGGGGGCTCGGGAGGAGTCCTCGGTCCTCCTGAACCCTTACCACCCCCACACCGAATTTAGCGCCCTCCCCTCGGAGTATGCGACGCGGCTCCATGAGGACTAGCCTATTGCAAAGTACGTGTCGGAAGCCGTCGCCGGCTTTCTCTCAGCCTTCACACAAGACGCATTATGGGAGGGGTCGCTGCGCCCCATCCGCCAGGACTGGAAGCCCCTTCCCTGGGCTCGCCTCAGTCGGAGGAAGGGTGGGAGACGCGCCTGACTCACCACAAGCTGGCGGCTCAGCCGTTCGGAAGCCCCTTCGGCTCCCCGGCCGCTCTCGCTAACTGAGGCCTCCATTTCCCATCTTGCCCTCGCACTCGACGGTTGCCCGTTTGGCGCGAGGGGAGCTTAGTGGGCGGGGCAGGCCGGAGGGAGCCACGCATGCGCGCGCTTGAAACTGCGTCGTGTCCTTCGCCGCCTCAGTCGGCTTTGGGGCGCAAGAGGGGGAGGTCCTGTCGTCTCGCGCCTCCCGGTCCTATCGCGAGGTGACGGAGCTGCCTTCAGGGACGGGCAGGGTAGGCAGGCGAGTGCCTGTAGTGTAGTAGGATCTGGAAGTCACCCTGAAGGGAGCGAGTTTTTGGGTCTCACAGAACTCCTCCTCAGGCGCTGGAGGGTGACGCGAGGATATTGATTAAGTGGGGAGCGAAAAAGACGTTGCTGGAAATCGGCTCGGAATCGGCTAGCCTTCCCCCCAGCGAAGGCACTGGCGCCTGCTGCCTTGGTTGCTGTTTAGTCGTTTAGTCATGTCCGACTCTTCGTGACCCCCTGGACCAGAGCACGCCAGGCACTCCTGTCTTCCACTGCCTCCCGCAGTTTGGTCAGACTCATGCTGGTAGCTTCGAGAACACTGTCCAACCATCTCGTCCTCTGCCGTCCCCTTCTCCTTGTGCCCTCCATCTTTCCCAACATCAGGGTCTTTTCCAGGGAGTCTTCTCTTCTTATCAGGCGGCCAAAGTATTGGAGCCTCAGCTTCAGGATCTGTCCTTCCAGTGAGCACTCGGGGCTGATTTCCTTAAGAATGGATCGGTTTGATCTTGCAGTCCACGGGAATCTCAAGAGTCTCCTCCAGCACCATACAGTGGTACCTCGGGTTACATACACTTCAGGTTACAGACTCCGCCAACCCAGAAATAGTGTTTCAGGTTAAGAACTTTGCTTCAGGATAAGAACAGAAATCGGGCTCCGGCAGCACGGCGGCAGCAGGAGGCCCCATTAGCTAAAGTGGTGCTTCAGGTTAAGAACAGTTTCAGGTTAAGTACGGACCTCCGGAATTAAGTACTTAACCTAAAGTACCACTGTACAGTGGTACCTCGCAAGATGAATGCCTCGCAAGACGAAAGAGTTTTTCATTTTTCGAGTTGCTTCGCAAGACGAATTTCCCTATGGGCTTGCTTTGCAAGACGAAAACGTCTTGCAAGTTTGTTTCCTTTTTCTTAAAACCATTTCCTATGGGAAACCGTGCTTCGCAAGATGAAAAAACTCGCAGAACGAATTAATTTTGTCTTGCGAGGCACCACTGTAATTCAAAAGCATCAATTCTTCACCGATCAGCCGTCTTTATGGTCCAGCTCTCACTTCCATACAGCACTACAGTGGTGCCTCGCAAGACGAAAATAATTCGTTCTGCGAGTCTTTTCGTATTGCGATGTTTTTCGTCTTGCGAAGCACGGTCTGTCGCAACTGCGCCTCTTCAAGCGGCTTTAAGAAAAAAGCGCAAGAAATTTTCGTCTTGTGAAGCAAGCCCATAGGGAAATTCGTCTAGCAAAGCAACGCAAAACCGAAAAACCCTTTTGTCTAGCGAGTTTTTCGTCTTGCGAGGCATTCGTCTTGCGGGGCACCACTGTACTGTGAAAACCATAGCTTTAACTATATGGACCTGCTTCCTTTACCATGCAGTTAAATATTTATTGCTCGGCTAACACTGTTTGCAGTGTCCTATGGCTGTCTATTGAAAGAAACATACACCTGAAGTTCCTGGCGAGGTTGAAAGAAATCACCTGTTTTCCAAACGTTTCAAAAGTTCTTTTTTCAAAAGTGTTTTTTATATTACAGATAACGTTTCCTGCTATGGGCCTCAATGGGAGGAAGGGCAGGATAAACGCTGAATAAAACTAAATAGCCAGCAAGTATGCTTGCTGCTTAAAATAAGAATTGTAGGTGCAATTAATCCTTGAAAGGTACTGGAATTACACTTGATGTTAGCTTTCTCGAGTAAGCTTGGTTAGGCTCTGATTGAAAGTGTGTTAGTGTTCTGCACATTTGATATAGAAACAGTCGTTTATGTGAGCAGAAAGTTCCAAGTGGGGAAGGGGATTTTGCAATGCACCTAAATCAGGAATCTGAAGAAAGTGACAAGTTTCTCTTCTCCACATGGGCAGTTGCTACAAATGGAGAAGCAATTATGTAGACGCTTCTACTTAAGTTGGCAAATGGCTATGTGCATCAGCTTTTGCCATATCTAAAAAAATGCATACATCTTTTATCAATCCAAAATCTTCATTTTCCTAGTTCTAATAGGTTATTGTCAAAAGAGCCCTGGAGGTAGAAATCTGTGAAAGCATCTGTGTCAGGTTTGCCTCATTCTAGTACAGTCCAGTATCTGATATTGCCTGTGGTATTATGACATCTAGTGGCTATAACTGGAAATAACCACTAGAAAATTTGCCAGTGAGAATATAAGAGCCAGGCTGGATCACACCAAGAGAGATCTAGTCCAGCAACTTCTTCCCATATTAGGCAACCAGTACTCTTCCCAAGTGTGATTCCCAGCTACTGGTGTACTGAGGCACACCATCTCTAATTTGGAGCTATCATGCCTAGTGATTTCATTGATAATTTCATTGGCCTCTGGGTCAAGAGACAATGGAGTGTGCCTCTGGGGGTGAATCTCATAATATTAGATCACAGAACCATTCAACAGGCAAAATAAACTATTTATTTACACATGCATAGTTAAAACTCTTTGTGATGGCCTGGGATTCCGATTCAGAGGCTGAACCGGAGGAATCCCAGCCTGCACAGGAGTCCCCGCCTCCAGGGCCGGCTGAACTGGGGCAGGGCCTTGATTCTGAGGCGCCTACACCTGTGCCGGATCCTTAAGGCGAGCACTCCTCCTGGGAGAAACCAGTTCCCTTCGCCTCTCTGCCCTGAGCCTCTGCAGTTCAGGAGAGGCCGAAGGGTTACTGGACCCAGGGGGAGACTCACCTGTAGGCACTGAGTCCTCAACCACCTCTGGAGCCAGAATGGATTCACCTGGTGCCTGCTGCTGAGGATCCGGCACAGGTGCAGGCGCTTCAGAATCAAGGCCCTGCCCCAGTTCAGCTGGCCCTGGAGGCAGGGACTCCTGTGCAGGCTGGGATTCCTCCGGTTCAGCCTCTGAATCGGAATCCCAGGCCATCACAAAGAGTTTTAACTATGCATGTGTAAATAAATAGTTTATTTTGCCTGTTGAATGGTTCTGTGATCTAATATTATGAGAGATGCAGAGAATTTTCTCTCCACTTTCTCAACACAATGGTAACTTTAAACATTTCTGTCAGTTTCCTGCTTACTTGCCTTTTTTCTAAAGTAAAAAGTTCCAGATGTTGTAACCTTTCCTCATAGAGGAGTTACTCCACTTTCTTTGTCCTTTTGGTTGAACCTATTCCGGTATTCCAAATATGGCTACACCATAGATTTGTATAACAGCTTCATGATATTGGCAGTTTTATTTTCAATCTTACCTTACGATGCCTAAGATAGATTTTGCCCTGCCATACATTGGGTTGACATTTGTCACGGTTAAAATGGCCGCTGTTTCTTTAATGCGAATAAAGCTGGGTCAGCATGAGTCAGCAGCCTGCACTGGGTTGTATATATAGAATGAGAAATGTTAGTTTCTTGCTGAGGTTGAGTTGGTTGGTTAGTTAGTGAAAGCTGATAGTGTTGTGTGTATAGTTAGTCAGTTGTTTTTGCACAAAGACTTTTAAGAATAAAACTGCAAGGATATTCTCGTGGACTCTTTTGTGCCGACAAGGGTCCGAGGACCAGGCTGAGGAGACAAAGGGAGGTCAGAACCCTTTCCTTTTTTTTTTTTTTTTTTTTTTTTTTGCTTTTTTACAAACACTGACAACATTTTCACTGAGCTATCCACTACAACCCCAAGGTCTCATTTATGCTTCTTTGGCTACATGTCTCATCCTTACACATTCTAAATGCAGAAAATTATTGTTCATTCACAGGAAAACAAGCCCCTCTTGTATAGTGGAATTATGTAGGGGTGCATATGGGTAGAGAAATTCAAGATACAGAACTATGCGGTTTTGGAATTCCTAACTAAACACCAATTTTGTTGGTTTTGTGACTTGGACCATCTGAGCTTCAGTGGAACTTCCTACCAAGTCATTGTGCATGGGTCATTCTTAACTTGAAATCATGAAATGTGATGAAATTGTTCTATTCTTTAAGGTTCTTTAACCAATAAAACAGTTTTTAACCAACAGGGGGCAACATTTTGCTATGCAAACTTGCATTTCGACTCCTGCTTGTGAAGTGCGTAGGCTGAGTCCTTTTACTTGGAACAGAATTATCTTCACATTTGCATGGGCGAACCAAGCTGCTAGCGCTTTCAGACTGCCTTTCATAGTGCCGGTTGGGAAGGTCTGTAGCTCAGTGGAGAACACAGGTGTCAGGTTAAGTTCTTAATGTTCCCAATTAGACTTCAAATGAAAGTTACACCTGCTGAGATTATCTCTTCTACACAACTATTAAAAATGCAGGAGTCCTGTTTTCTTTTGCATCTGGACACCCTATTTTTTATTTATTTACAAAAATATAAATGTATATATTGCCCACTCCTAAAACATCAAGGTGGTGTATTCCGTCAGAGGAGTGCAATCCCATTCAGAACAGGCAACTGGCCTGTCTTCCAGTCACAGGAACCACCTCCCCACAGAGCCTTCATCTTCACAGGCTCTAGCCTAAGTTTATTGACCCTCATCCAGTCCACCACTGCATTCAGGCATTGGTCCAGAACTTGCACAGCCACATTCAGATATTATGAAGAAACCAAGCAGCATGTCATCAGCATATTGCTAACACTCTGCTCCAAAACTCATAACAGCCATTCCCATCTGCTTCATGTAGAGATATTAAATAGCATCAGAGACAAATTGTGGGTGGGTGGGGGATCACTGGGACGATTGTGTGTAGAGAAAGAGCTAAATACTCCCTGCCCCTTCAGCCCATTTACACTGCAGGGTTGCCATATTTTGAAGAGCAGAAAAGAGGACACATTTGCTGACTTCTACTTCTAACTTTGGATCTTTATGATGACTCAGTTTACATACCCATGAAAAAGAGGACATCTGACAACTCTAATTTACAGTTATGGTTGCTCTGCTGCTGCTTTAGGGATGGGGGGGGACTAATAATAATAATAATTTATTTATACCCCACCCATCTGGCTGGGCTTCCCCAGCCACTCATGGCAGCTTCCAACCAAATATGAAAATACAGTAATCCATCAGACATTAAAAGCTTCCCTAAACAGGGCTGCCTTCAGATGTCTTCTAAAAGTTTGGTAGTTGTTGTTCTCTTTGACATCTGATGGGAGGGCGTTCCACAGGGCAGGCGCCACTACTGAGAAGGCCCTCTGCCTGGTTCCCTGTAACTTGGCTTCTCGCAGTGAGGGAACCGCCAGAAGGCCCTCGGTGCTGGACCTCAGTGTCCGGGCAGAATGATGTGGGTGGAGACATTCCTTCAGATATACTGGACCGAGGCCATTTAGGGCTTTAAAGGTCAGCACCAACACTTTGAATTGTGCCTGGAAACGTACTGGGAGTCAATGTAGGTCTTTCAACACCGGTGTTATGTGGTCTCAGCGGCCACCCCCAGTCACCAGTCTAGCTGCCGCATTCTGGATTAGTTGTAGTTTCCAGGTCACCTTCAAAGGTAGCCCCATGTAGAGCGCATTGCAGTAGTCCAAGCAGGAGATAAACAGAGCATGCACTACTCTGGCGAGGCAATCCGCAGGCAGATAGGGTCTCAGCCTGCGTACCAGATGGAGCTGGTAAACAGCTGCCCTGGACACAGAATTCACCTGTGCCTCCATGGACAGTTGTGAGTCCAAAATGACTCCCAGGCTGCGCACCTGGTCCTTCAGGGGCACAGTTACACCATTCAAGACCAGGGAGTCCCCCACACCCACCCACCCCGTCCCCCCAAAACAGTACTTCTGTCTTGTCAGGATTCAGGCTCAATCTGATATAAAGGGATGAAAAAGGCTTGTGATAGAATTGATTCCTAAAGAGGAGAGAGAGACCATACAGACAGAAATGGCTAGAGCAATCTATGCAGGCAATAGTCACTCAGAATGGGAGTGTGATAGACCATCTACACCTGGGGAACTGGGCACCTATTCCACTGAATTACACATCAGGTTTTCTGAGCTTGCTAAACGGAAAACATGAGGAGTGTGCCTTTTGATTATTATAAGATGAATGGTGGGCATGATTCAGCCCTTTCAAGTCTCATGAGTTTCAAATGGAGGCTGAAACATGTAGATTAGGCAACAGCAATACATCCATGTGGAATCAGTGATACTCACTACTGAGTAAACATTGAAAGAAGTGAATGGAAGTCAGTGTGGCTTTTTGTAACAGGCAACCAAATCCCATGCACATTTACACAGAAAACAGTTCAGTGAAGCAAGTAGAGATTGGTGGTGCTCTGCTGCAGTCCTATGAACACTTTAGGAATGAGTTCTTTTGAACTCAGAAGAGCTTACGTTTGAATAAGCATGTGATCAGAGTGCAAAATGTGTAAAGCAGGCTGGCAAAACATAAATAGACTGACATCAGGATTAAGGCTGAGCAGGCCTCCCCTCCCTTAAAAAGCAAGCTGGATAAAAGCCCCTAAGCAGCAGAATAGAGTGTTATGGTGTTTGTCCAGCAAAACCTTCAGCTTCTTAGCTAGCCTTTGCCTCTTTAACTTTTAACACGCTTCTCCAATTAAGCCCTGGCCCTCAATTAATCATTAAGATGACAGAACTGAAGAGTCAGGCACAGCTGCTGCAATTTGATTTATCCACCAAGCAGACCTGTTGATGAGGGGAGAAACATTGGCTTTAATTTAGAATGAATTGGGTCTGAGGATTTGGTCGGTTGTTGTTGTGATGAACTGGAACCTCGTCTTTTCCAGCTTTGACAGCGGGAAAATCTTGATGTGATTTGTGTGGGCTCTTCCAAGGCTTGACATTTTTCTCTGAACAAAGCTATAGTCATTATATTGGACATGCCAATACTAATAATTTAGGCTCCCTCTCTTTCAGTTCTTCTTTAAGAGATAGTATCTTTTGCTTTCAAAGATAAAATAAATAATAGGCATACAGCTTTCTGGTCTTTCGTTCACCAAGAATTAATCCTACTTGTTACTAGGCTCTTTGCTAACAAATGCAAGGGCTAACAAGACTTTATATTTTCAACTTCTGTTAAATAATAATAACAACAAACAATTAGATATTAATAAAATTTAAAATGACAAAACCCTTATCCACCAAGGCGAGGCATATGCGTTTACTGACCAGAACATTGGTATCAACAAAAAACTTTTTTTTACTGCAATAAACCAGTGATAGTTCAATTTAGTTGCCGTATGGAAATTGGACAGTGATAATCTCAGAAGCAGGAGCGTTACAGTGCAGATAGCTCTTGGTTTGGGAAGAGCTCCTTTGATCCTCCCAAAGAGCAACAGTTGTCAAGAAAAGCCTGATCAAATGTAAACTCTCCCTCTCTTATTCCCCAAGGATGAAGCCACACTAGGTAATAGTAAATAGGTAGAGTTGGATTGTCCAAAAAAGACCAAGCTAGGCTGGAGACTGCCTCCAGCTAACCTATTGCTGACCCATCTCCCATGAAAAGCATTCCCATTGCTAGAATGCTCCCACGAGTAGCTTGGGTTTGAAATTTACCAAACCAAAGTGATATGCCCCTCCAGCCCTCTATTCATTACTTCAATTAACAATCAGTCGCCTGAAAAATGCCCCAATCTGTTTCATGGGGAGGTGCGTGGAAAATCTATGAGCCAAGCCAATTAGCATCCCGTTTGTGGCTCTCTGGGGAATTTAATTGGAGCTACTTGGTTGATCGAAGGCCCAATAACATTTTCATTTTGTTAGGGAGAATGCAAGGTTTGTTAAATGAGCAGATTCCCTTAAGGCCCATCTGCGGATCGGCATTTCCAGGCCAGAAGGGGCAATAAGGCAAGCGTGCTTTTTTTTGCATACACATGGCTTCTGTATTCCCGGGACCAGGCTACAGCAGCTGGACACAAACAGAACAAGCCTTTGCCACCCGGGGTGGGCGTTACAGCTTCTCCACTAAATTGTTGCACACATGAGCAAGCCCATTGTCTCCTTTTAAAAGGGCATTTCAACTGCCCATTACCAGGCAGCCGCCAGACAACAAAAAGGATGCAGCCTCTGTGTGGACAACCTGTCTGCTGAACATATTGTTAGGGGGCAATTAATTTGCAAATTGCCTGTTTGTAAATCCAGGCCTGAATCAGTTACCTTCCTCTCCCCAAAGCGTGCTTTCATTTTCAATTACGATTGTTGTTGTTTCTCCCCTCCCTTCATAAAAGGAAGTCCCATGAATAAGTAGGGTAATCTGATGAGGAGCACCGAACAAAAAGAGTAATTGTTTCTGCCTTGACAAGTGGAAGAAGAAACAGCTTTAAGCAGAGCTTTTTTTCTGGGGGGACGCAAGGGTACGCGTACCCCTAAACATTTTGTGAATCTCTGTACTTTTGTCCATTTACTGTATTTATTCTCCCTGATTTGAACTATAAAATGGTGATTTTCTTGAGTCAAAATGAGAGTACCCATAAACATTTTTTTAAAAGAAAAAAAGCACTGGCTTTAAGGGGGGAACGGGGGGGGGGAATTATATACATAACACTTTCTGCTTGTATCTTAGGCTGGAGTCAGAGAATAATTTTTGAATTGATTTGAAGATGGTATGATTCACCCATCATTCTTCTTGTATTACAATATTTTCCTTTGACTGGCTATTGTTTCTAGTCAAGTAAGTTTGCCAACAAAAGTCCGTATAGTTAAACATATGGTTTTCCCAGTAGTGATGTATGGAAGTGAGAGCTGGACCATAAAGAAGGCTGATTGCCGAAAAATTGATGCTTTTCAATTATGGTGTTGGAGGAGACTCTTGAGAGTCCCATGGACTGTAAGAAGATCAAACCTATCCATTCTTAAGGAAATCAGCCCTGAGTGCTCACTGGAAGGATAGATCCTGAAGCTGAGGCTCCAATACTTTGGCCACCTCATGAGAAGAGAAGACTCCCTGGAAAGACTTCCCAGATGTTGGGAAAGATTGAGGGCACAAGGAGAAGGGGACGACAGAGGACGAGATGGTGGGACAGTGTTCTCGAAGCTACCAGCGTGAGTCTGACCAAACTGTGGGAGGCAGTGGAAGACAGGAGTGCCTGGCGTGCTCTGGTCCATGGGGTCACGAAGAGTCGGACATGACTAAATGACTAAACAACAACAACAACAAGTTTTGCAGGTTTTTGAAGTGCTGCAAAGAATTTGCAAACAAGCAATATAATAGAGGAGTGTTCAAGCCACGAGGGATGATGCTTCATCATACAACATTTAAGCTTGACTATATTGAAGGACAATGGTCTGTTTTGCCTGTAATGGAAATCAAAGGTTTCTGCCTTTGTGAATAAACTGCAGCAAACTCTCTTTTCACCTTCTATCAGAGGAGCAGATTAGAAGCTTCTGAGTTTAAACAAATATCAGTTCACTGTGACATCTAAGTTTCGGAAACTGTGGTTTTTTTAACCCTAGTTAGTGGGGATAAACCAGATCAAACTGTGGTTTCAGATTCTAGTTTGTTCACTAACTAGTGGTGAAAAACACACATTCCCTTTAGAACAGATACCATGGGAGCTGTGGTTTGTTAAAAATTGGAAGTGGGAGCTTCTGATTCCGTTCCTTGACAAAGGAAGATGTTACATTTCCCATATATATATATATGTATATGTATATATACGTATATGTATATGACACACACATATTACAGATATGCAATAATAATAATAATAATAATAATAATAATAATAATAATAATAATAATATCTTTATTGTCATTGCCCCCTTCGGGGTCAATGAAATTACTTGACTGCTCCATAAAAACACTAATTAAATAATACAGTATAATACAGCAAGGGAGATTAGATGACTTTCAAAGTCCGGGCTTCCCATTCAGGGCTGAGATCGCTCTGGAGAAGAAGCTGTTCTTAAGACGGCTCATTCTTTTCTTCATCGTCCTGTATCTCCGTCCCGACGGCAAGAGCTCAAAGAGACAGTGACCAGGATGCGATGGATCTTTTACTATGTCCAGTGCCTTCCTATGGCACCTTGTGGCATAAATCTGCTCTAAGGTGGAGAGTGGGCAGCCAACAATGCTCTCTGCTGCCTTAACAACCCTGCACAACCCCATGCTGTCCTGGGTAGTACAGCTTCCGTACCACACACATAAGCCATAAGTGAGCACGCTCTCAATGGCACAGTGATAGAAGGCAAGCAGCAGTTTCTGCGGAAGATGGTTTTTCCTTAGTATTCTCAAAAAATACAGTCTCTGCTGCGCCTTCTTCACAAGCCCCCTTGTGTTGACACTCCAGGACAGATCCTCTTGTAATTCAATGCCCAAAAATCTGAACGTTGTTACCCTCTCCACACAGACCCCATCAATCAAAAGTGGCTGAACGTTGCTCTTCTGATGCAAATCTATTTGTGTTGCAGAAAACAACGGCAGTCTGTGGGTAGTTATTATTATTGTTATTTCCTATTGAGCAACACAGGAAACCTCTCTCTAAATGAAAAAGTGTGCACCCAGAAATGGAACACGTGAGTACAAAAAAAGACAGGTTTGCAAACACATGCTCATATGTTCTTGGCTGCAGCTCCCTGCTGAGTGTATACACTTGGTGGCAAAACCCAGATTGGCCTCCCCGTAATGTATGAATGCCCCTAATTTGTAGAATGGATGATTGTTGGTAGGGTTTAATTTCTTCAGATTGGGTTGTGGCACAATTTTTTGAGAGGACTTGCTACTGCCTTGTTAGTGAAATGTGGAAAACATCATCAGCTGACCAAAGAAGCAATGAACTTATTGCTGTTTGTTCATGTAGTAGCCTTATGCCATATTGCACACTTTCCCTTCCCAAACTTGTCAGTTCCAAACCAGCTTTGTGTCTTTATTCTGTGCCATTAACACTTTGGCAATAGAAAAAGTGGTATATTTATCGTGGCAAATTCTCTAGGATGAGGGGATTATTGCTGTCAGGAAATAGACGTTTTGCCGTTTGCACTATGCTAGGCTGCTGGGGGTGAATGGGATTGAAACTGTTATTATGCCTTTAAGACAAAAAAGAGGATTGGGTTATTCAAAATTGATTAGAAAAAAAATGCTTTCAATGTGATTTCTTTATAATAAAAAGTTAATAATGTCAAAGCTAAATAATAACATTGTTTATTTATCTGGGTCTTCCAAGTCAAGCACTGCTGGGGATCAGGCATTCGGCTGGTGTAGAGGTTTCTCCTGGTGTAAATCAGAGCAACTCTATTTCATATGATAGTTTTATGCTGAAGATAAAGCCATGTGATTCCTTGCAAACCATCACCTTGCTATCAGAATCATGGGAAATCATATAACAGGATTTGATGAAAGCCAATCATATTAAAGAGCAAATAAGGTAGGTTAGGGACATGTGAGAGGGAGAGAGAGACTATTTAATTTGTCATCTTATGAACGTTTTAATATCTGAAAAGCTACCAATTTGTCAAGTCAGTTCGAAACTCAGGACAGAGCTGCTAATCTTTTTATGATTATCTACATTTTTTATTACTGATATTATTTCTATTTACTACAGAAAATCAGGAGGCGTACACCTGGCCTAGCAATACTCTTGGCCTAATCTTCTTTAAAGCTCTGTAGGGCATTACCAGATATAATCTAACCCTCCCAGGTTAATGTCAATGCCCTTATGGGCATAAACTCTTCTCCAAGAGAATTAGGTATTTTCCTTATTATGAATGCAATACCTTTCCAGAGAATGTCACAAAAGAAGTTTCCATGAAAACTGGATTGGCTTCTAGCAGAATGATGCTGTTTTTCTTGAGAAAGGGAAAAGTGCATGGGAAGAGTAAACACCCCTGTTTACTTTACTGCCCCCCTAAATAAAAAACTGGCCAGAATAACGGGTGATAGTCATATTGATCATCAAACCAGAAAACAGTGGTACCCAGCAACTTCTTTGACTGCAATATTTGGGAGTGGGTTGGTATTCTGGCCATAGCTGTCAACTTACAGATTTGAAAATAAGGGACCAGCAGCCTCGAAAATAAGGGATCAGCAGCCAAAATAAGGGATCAACAATTACTTTGATAAAATACATATTTTGTTGCGTGCAAATGGCTTTAGATACCTATTAGGTCCATAAATTACCATATAGCATATATTCAACACACAAAAAACAACAATTTGTTGTTGACAAAGGACAGCTGGACATAGAAAGGGCCCCATTACCTTCAGTAGCTTATTTAAGGGACATCATCAATAAGGGACAGCAGCAGGACATGGCGCTGGGATAAGGGACTGTTCCGCCAAGTAACGGACTCTTGACAGCTATGATTCTGACTCTTGTCAATTTAGCTAGAGACTGGGATGCAGAGGCATTATTTAAGGAGGACAGGAGAAGTATTTCCCACTACATTTCAGAATACATGTGATTATTACTTAGGAGCACGTGTCTGTCTGGCCCACCTTTAGTTCTACAGAATAACAATTTTCCTAAGTAATTAAACTGACATATGTTTTAGGTATGTATGCCAACAGCACCACTATCTCTTTACTTTATAAAAAGGGGGTGAATGGATTTGCTATTCAAGAAAAAACTGAGCGGTGTTCAATACTAGTCCTACTCAAAGTAGAATTTAGTTGGGGACAACCCTGGCTGCAGCCTTAGAAATTGTTTCTATTTTTAAAACAAGTTACTGACTTATGAAAGTTTTATATATACAGCTGGGTTTCTGTAGTGTAGTGGTTATCACGTTTGCCTCACACGCGAAAGGTCCCTGGTTTGAAACCAGGCAGAAACAGCCTTACATACATTTTCCTGCTAACCTAGCAGTTCGAAAGCATGTCAAAGTGCAAGTAGATAAATAGGTACCATTCCAGCGGGAAGGTAAATGGCGTTTCCGTGTGCTGCTCTGGTTCGCCAGAAGCAGCTTAGTCATGACCCGGAAGCTGTACGCTGGCTCCTTCGGCCAATAAAGCGAGATGAGCGCCGCAACCCCAGAGTCGGTCATGACTGGACCTAATGGTCAGGGGTCCCTTTACCTTTACTTTATATATATATATATAATTGTTGCAAACCGCATTGATTTCTTTAAAACATGTAATTGCAGTATGGAAAATAAATGAACAAATAACTCATGAAGACACTCCCTTGCTGAGTCCTGCAGACTTGGTTCTTGCTGGACAGCTCCCCACCTGGTCTATGCCTCTGTCCCTCTGTTCTCATTTTGGTTTTTTTATGTTGTGAACCGCCCTGTGATCTCCAAATGATGGGCAGCATACAAATTTCATTCATTCATTCATTCATTCATTCATTCATTCATAGTACCTGCTGCCATGTGTCATATCATGATGGACATCTCTAGCTAATTCACATCTCTTTAAATTCTCATTCCTTAGGAGTACCCACTTCTGCTCTTTTAAAGTATATTCTCCTCCTGCTTGTGCCTCCACTCATGTTACCAGGATGGCAGAGTTGGGCATCACCCTTAGGGGAAGACATAGTATAGGTGCCTTAGATACAGCTCATGCTCAGCTTCACAACTGAACTAGTAATAGGTATATATACAACTGCCTTAAACAGTGGCTCACCCATCAGTTTTGGCCCTTCTTTCTGTGCCGCAAGTGGTCTGCCTTCATTTTTTAAATTATAAAAGTACTGCCTGAACATTTCCCCCTTTTCACTGAAAATTTGATTTATTTATTTTTAAAGGTACAAAACTACTATTTGGGCTTTTTGGAGAGCAGGGCAGCCAGCCAGTGTTATGTACAACAGTTTTCTGGTTTCAGACTTCCAGAATCTTTCCCTAACCCCACAACCCACAAGTTAAAGTTTGCTTGGATTGACTTACAGTGTGGGCATTTCCAGAGCAACCCCCCAAAATGAAATATTTGTCTTCACCCTTAGATTGCTTTCTGTTTGGAAGAGCACTTGTACATTCGACAGCATGATCTTCTGCTGCAAGCTGCAAGCACCCTAACGCCCTCTAACTTTTAAAAGTGTGCTGCTACCCTTTTCAAAACATCCCTCCCTCTCTTCTCCAAAGGGTTAAGCACTTTATTTAGATGGGTTTGTTGGTTACGTTATAGTGCTTTGCTTGTTCTGAGAATTAATGAAAGATAAGCTAAAAGTTCATTTATAAGAGTATTAAAGGATAATTATGATGGAGTAAATGCAGAGGGTCAAAAAGCATTATGATGAACAGCTACATAACATACCGCTTGGGAAACTGGCTAAAACATATCTAGTAATAATACTAAATACCCACCTTTGGATTCCATCAGATGGGGAATTCTTCCATTTTATATTTTATTTTTATCATTAAACTCTTCCTTTGCTTCCTCCCACCCCACCCCAATTTTAATTTAAAGTGAGCTATTTGGAATTTTCTCTTCATCTGCCCATCATGATAACTCAGCCTCTGCGACTTAAATTAAAGTTGAAGGCAGGATCGCGAATATGTGACCTTTTAATATCAACAAAATAATAAAAAAGATTTGGGTAGGAAATCTGTTTCAATCAGATTAGAAGAAAAGTGGGTAAAGCTGATTACAAGCCCACTAAACACAGCATTTGGGCAGAGTGTTTGTTCAGGAACAATAGTGTTAATTCCACTCTAACAAGAATTATCAGGAAAATCAATAATTAATGGAAACCTGTTATTAACTTGCAAATTTAGGTGTAGGGAAAGTGAAGGGAAAAAATGGACTGCCCTGTTTTAGCGTGACCTATTAGATGGATAAACTCCAAACAGCATTGTAGGCGAGGAGGAGGGGCAGCGAGATGCTGGACTCCTTCAGGCTGTTGTAGACCCTTTCCCTGAATATTCAGCTTTCATTTTTTAAGAGAAAGGCCTTTTACTCATGGGGATGTATGGAAAGATATGTAGGCTCTGTATTCAAGCCAATTGACTAAGTGAAAAAGCCACTGTACTAGGCTGGCTGACAAACACTAAAAAAACTCCCAACCTATTTTAAAATGTGTATGTGTGTGTTTAAAAGTCCCACAAATTGTCTGAAAATGGATTTAACTTCAGATAGGCTTTTTGGGGTGGGACATGGGTTGCTGTCAAAAAGCCAAAATTTATTTCTGGCCACCCTCTTACAGCTGCTCTTGAAACTTCTCAGTTCTTCATATTTGATAATGAGGGGTAGAAGAACATGCAAGTTATGCCTGGCTTCTTTTGCAAATACACAGTTAAAAATGTGGAACTGGCATGGTTACAGGGGCCACATAATATTCATTCTGCTCTTCTAAGAAACCCATATTTGAATCCACCCTGACATCAGACAAGCAGCTCCTCTGTATACTTATTGGCGTATTTTTGTCCAGACAACGCTATCCAGACATGTAGAAGATGATACATGTTTTAATCTGTTTTTAGCTTAACTGTGAAGTTTTACTTTTGAATATTTTAAACGCCTGTTTTTAACTTTGTTCAATTTTTGGAGTGCCTCAATACCCAGTACTTGTAATACAAAACATTTTCATTGGATGCTTGATCATGAGAGAATGGTCAAGCACCCAATGATAATAGACGCTTTTGTTTTTCTGAATGTAGGCTCGGCTCCAGATTTGATGGGCCTTTGGCTAAGTTTCCTATGTTGGGTTCCCTCTTAGACTGGTGGGTCTTCATCCGCAGGCTCCCCTGGTAGCTGTTTAAATACCCAAGATTGCTCCAAAGCAATGCTATGTTGGGGAGTATTGTGGGAAATCCTCACACCTAATGTCTGTAAGTCAATAGTTAGGGCCTAGGACAGGCATCAGCACCAGAAGGCCCTACCAGGATGCTGGGGCCCTGGCAGCTGCCCAAGGGTGCTTGGTGCTGGTATCTGAAAGAACGTGTGCAATTAGGGGAGCCTTATTGGAAAACATGCAGGGGAAAGTGCTGCAATCCGGAAGGTCGCTGGCTCTCTTCTCATCTTGGCCACTGGCTAATTTCAGACATTCTCTAAAGGCCAGATTGTACATTACCATAAATGCATCGCCTGCTGCCACCCTGCATCATCTCATGGCTCCTGGAAGTGTTTTAAATTGGAACAGGATCACAATATCATGTCATCATGCTGAGTGTTTCCTTGTCCCAGCTCTGCTAGTCTGGCTGCCACTTGAGGCAGGGAGGGAAATAAATCTGGCCAGGAGCCGGTGATTATTGGCTTGCGGTAACACAAGAGGCAGACTTTTTCACTGGCAGCACAGGTGTTATGGAACGCACTCCCTGCTGAAATACAAGACATCGCATCTGTGTTGACGTTCCTCCAGCTTTTGAAGACACACCTCTTTGCCCAGGCAATCCCTCGATCGCTCAATCTCTCCTTTTTTGAAATTGCTGCATTGTTTTAAAGGGATTGCATTACTGCGTATTTTAATTATAGAAATTTACATTTTACTCTTTGTATGACTTTTTAAATATTTTGTAAACTGCTTGGAAGCCTATTTTGGCATCAAGCAGTGTATACATTAATAAATAATAATAATGCTGAGTGTGATGGTGTCACATTGGGCACCTGCTTTCACTAAACTTTGCTGGGAAATGTGGGAAGAAAACATGAGCCATAAGCAGCCTTATTTGGCTCTTAGAATGAATATGGCAATAGAGGGGGAGTAATATTGGCCTGGGACGCGGGTGGCGCTGTGGGTTAAACCACAGAGCCTAGGGCTTGCCGATCAGAAGGTCGGCGGTTCGAATCCCTTCGACGGGGTGAGCTCCCGTTGCTCGGTCCCTGCTGCTGCCAACCTAGCAGTTCGAAAGCACATCAAAATGCAAGTAGATAAATAGGTACCACTCCGGTGGGAAGGTAAACGGCGTTTCCGTGCGCTGCTCTGGTTCGCCAGAAGTGGCTTAGTCATGCTGGCCACATGACCCAGAAGCTGTACGCCGGCTTCCTCGGCCAGTAAAGCGAGATGAGCACCACAACCCCAGAGTCGGTCACGACTGGACCTAATGGTCAGGGGTCCCTTTACCTTAATATTGGCCTACCTATTGTAAAGATTACTAAGCGGCATACAGATCACTTTGAACACTCATCATGTACTATATATAAATATTTCACTTTACTGTAGTGCCAAGGAAAGCTGGACTAGAACTTAAGAGATTTAGGCCTTATTACAATCTGTCCTGTCTTCTGACATGGTTAAGTGCCCTCGTAACAGGTTTCTTTCTTTTTTTGTTGTGGGAGTTAAAGTGGCATGTGTAAAAGCATGTGAATTGATCCCAGCTTCACCAGCTTCCCCTCCCCACGTTGGCCCCTTTTGATAAAAACAGCCTCATCTGTCCTTTGCATATGGCTCGTGTGTGTGTGTGTGTGTGTGTGTGTGTGTGTGTGTGTGTGTAAGAACAACGCGTGTGACTTGTCATTGGAGTAGGTCATTGCAACCAGATGCCAAACAGATAATAGTTTGGGGAAGACAATATACTTCCAGATTATACAGATGTTCTGTACAAGGGAGATGAGCTTGCATTTGCAAACAAAATAAATAAAAAAAATGTTGCTCTCTGGCTACACACGCCTATTTGCTTCACTGAAGCTTTGCTCCAAGAGAACCTTTCAAGAGCTGAGCTGCCGTCCTAGAAGGTGGAATGCATTCTTCACATACAAAATCTCCCATATTTGATCCTTACCCACAACTACAGGCACCTGTGACTTAATAGCCTTGTCTAGTCCTCTCCTTGTCCCATACATCAGGCAAGGAGAGACATGCTGATACATGCCTACTCACCCTCTGGAAGCGTTTTGTTTTGTTTTGTTTTGTTTTGTTTTGTTAGAGAGGAGCAAGGAAGGAATTTCTGACTGTTTTCTTCTTTGATTCTTTAAGCTATTCATGCTTATGTTGAGCAGGAACAACAAGCTATATCAGAAACAGCAAGGCTGGAAAACAGCAGGGAGCAGCCTCCTTGTTCTTACCTCCAGAAAATTGAGGTACCGCAAGAGGCTAACAGATAGCTCAAGGTGCCTGGAAGTGGTTCATGGAGCTGATATGTTTCAGGATTCCGAAGGTTTTCTATACATGTGGAACCTCACTCAATCATTTGTAAGACAAGCAAGAACCACCATATCATCAGTGAAAACGTATGCACCAGTTCCACTCAGGGCCAAAAGGAGCAAGAACCCCTTCCCCTCTTTGCTGAGTTACAGTTAGGAAAGTTGATGAACGGATACCAAAATTTGCTTGTCTTCTCCTTCCCTGCGCATTCCTTTTTCCTTTCATGTTGTGTCTTTTAGGTCGTGAACCTGTGGTCAGGAATTAACTTGCTTGTATCTTGAACACACTTACCAAGGAAAATGCCCTACTATGTATAGTGGGACTTACATCTGGGTAAAAGGGACGTGGGTGGTGCTGTGGGTTAAACCACAGAGCCTAGGGCTTGCCGATCAGAAGGTCGGCGGTTTGAATCCCCATGATGGGGTGAGCTCCCATTGCTTGGTCCCTGCTCCTGCCAACCTAGCAGTTTGAAAGCACAAAGTGCAAGTAGATAAATGGGTACCGCTCCAGCGGGAAGGTAAACAGCGTTTCTGTGCACTGCTCTGGTTCGCCAGAAGCGGCTTAGTCATGCTGGCCTCGTGACCTGGAAGCTGTACGCCGGCTCCCTCGGCCAGTAAAGCGAGATGAGCGCCGCAACCCCAGAGTCATCCGCGACTGGACCTAACGGTCAGGGGTTTGTATTGTTTTTAGTAACTTTTAGGCACATTATTATTATTATTATTATTATTATTATTATTATTATTAATCACTGTGTTCTGTTGATACCACTCAGTTTGATACTGAAGGTTATACAGACCTCCACTAGTGATGTCATGATTGCCCTTTAGCATAAAGCAGCATTTCCTGCCAGACTTTTTTTGGGTGGGGGGCTGGCCTCTCGACACCACTCTGCCCACTGACCATTCCCTTGCTGTTTTCCTCCGGCGGCAATCTACACAATTGCTCAGAGGGAGAGTGCAAGGCGAGGGGCAGCTGTTGCTCCTTCAGCACATAAGAAGAGCCCTGCTGGATCAGGCCGAAGGTCAATCCGGTCCAGCTCTCTGTTTCCATAGTGACCAACTGGATGCAAACCCGCAAACAGAACCTGAGCTCAGCAACATCCTCCCCAGTTGCAATTTCCAGTAACTGTTACTCCAAAGCGTTCTGCCTCTGACACTGGAAGTTGGTCTTTTCCCTGCTTGAACGTTTGGAGAGGGCAAGCGAATGGGCTGTACCAGTGAGGAAGAGGAAGAGGAAGAGGAAGAGGAAGAGGAAGAGGAAGAGGAAGAGCAGTGCCATGAGGTTGCCACAGATGGACTTCTGCTGGGGATGGACGTTGTCAGGTGTCTAGCAATGGCGGCTTGTAGTATCAGCTTTGGCATAAGGAGTTGGAAACTGAAACATTCTCATGAGCCTTTGTAAATTTTATTATCAAAAGTCATTAGAGGTCCTAAGACCCTTTGTGTATTAATGTTCTGAAACCAGGAGCCATTATCACTGGCTCAGTGTAGGCATTACTGCTGTCACACAGTGTGTGAAAATCACGGCGCCACCCATGGGGTGAAAAACTGGCATTTCAGTTGACCAGGAGACACCATTCATTTTGCAAATCTCTTCGCTAACTGATTGGTTTACTTGATTAGAAAGCTGGACGAAGAAGCCATTATCTGGGGCTAGGAAATAGAATCAATCTGATTATTTGAAGCTGCCTTTCCTCTGGAATGCATAAACACCAAGCTGTTTGTGTCAAATGGGGACAAAAGAGTGGGAAGCACAATGTAAGGGACGAAATCCTCCGATGTTGTAAGTCCCGTGGAGATGCCATAGAGGGAATGGTCTGATCGTGGGGAAAGGGTGGGAGGATCTCAGAGAGCTGGGGTTTGAGGACTCCAGGGAGGGTGCCAGCGGCTTGCAGGAGGCAAAATAAGCCCTCACCCCCCCAAAATGTCAGAACCTGAGGAGGCAGGTAGTGAGCTAGAGAGTAAGGAGCTGGATCCAGGGGAGGGACCAAGTGTTCTGAGAAGTGTTTTGCCACTGCATTTTATATTTTATTTCATAAAATGTATATAGTTGAAGTTAGTTGTTGTAGTTGTTTAGTCGGTTAGTCGTGTCTGACTCTTCATGACCCCATGGACCAGAGCACGCCAGGCACTCCTGTCTTCCACTGCCTCCCGCAGTTTGGTCAAACTCACGCTGGCAGCTTCAAGAACACTATCCAACCATCTCGTCCTCTGTCGTCCCCTTCTCCTTGTGCCCTCCATCTTTCCCAACACCAGGGTCTTTTCCAGGGCGTCTTCTCTTCTCATGAGGTGGCCAAAGTATTGGAGCCTCAGCTTCAGGATCTGTCCTTCCAGTGAGCACTCAGGGCTGATTTCCTTAAGAATGGAGAGGTTTGATATTTTTGAAGTCCATGGGACTCTCAAGAGTCTCCTCCAGCACCATAATTCAAAAGCATCAATTATCCGGCGATCAGCCTTCTTTACGGCCCAGCTCTCACTTCCATACATCACTACTGGGAAAACCATAGCTTTAACTATACGGACCTTTGTCGGCAAGGTGATGTCTCTGCTTTTTAAGATGCTGTCTAAGTTTGTCATTGCTTTTCTCCCAAGAAGCAGGCGTCTTTTAATTTCGTGACTGTTCTCACCATCTGCAGTGATCATGGAGGCCAAGAAAGTTGAAGTTAGTAATGCAGCTAAATACCAATTGCTAGAAACCACAGGGAGGGAGAGTGCTTGGACGCTGCTTGCAGGTTTCCAACAGGCAACTGATGGATCACTGTGAGGAGAAAATGGTGGACTGGATGGGCCATTGGCCTTAAGAACGTAAGAAGAGTCCTGTGGAACAAGCAAATAGTACTACTTCCCCCACCCCTGCAATCAACATGTGATATACACCATCAAGCCGCACTGAAATGAATGGGAAGGGATTGCACAAGAATAGAATAACGTTCTTGCCTACATTTGGGTCATTTCAACTGGGCTTGCCCAGGACCATTCTCAGTCTCATTTTCTGCTACCTTTAATGGCATTCAAAAACTGCCAGCTGATGTAGCTGCTCCACGATCACATAGTTGGAAGGGGTCTTGCCAGGCTACTTAGGGTGACTGGTTTATTCAGCAGCTATCCTAATCTCTTTATGTGGTGGTTAGACTATGTCTGATCTTTATTGAGCAGCCATTCTGATTTGTTTGTGGGGTGGTTATATGACAGCAGGCTTTCATCTTGATTTGCTTATGGGGTGTTTACACATCTTCCCACTAATCAGTGCATTCCTCTGTCACTTTTCAAGACACAAGGATTCTGTCTTTTAAAAAGTAGGTTTGTTCCATTAAGGCCACAGCACAGTTTAATCCACTGTAAGTGCTCAAACCTAAAGTTCTGGTGTGCGTGCGCTTGAATCCATCCTGCAACATACTAACAGCCTGGAGTTACCTCTAGGTCAATCCCGTGCGTAATGCAGAGCGTACCCAAAAGATGGCTAGCCAGCTTTTGCTTGAAAAGCCACCATCCTTCTAGGTAACTGTTTCCATTATTCCACTGACCATCAAGGAGTTTCTCCTAATATTCAACTGACATCTACCATCCTGTTACTTAAGCCCTTTAGATCTAGTCCCGTCCTCTGGGGCAGCAGAGAACAAGTCTTTGCCCTATTTTATATGATAGTCCTTTGTGTATTTAAAAAGTACTATTGCGTCCCTCCATATTCTTCTCCTCCAAGCTAAACATTCCCAGCATCTTCAGCCTTGGTTTGCATAGTGCTGGCCATCTCCATTGTGCTCTTCTGAGCCCATTGCAATTTGTCTATATCCTCCTTGAAGGGGTGTGGGTGGTGCTGTGGTCCAAACTACTGAGCCTCTTGGGCTTGCCGATCGGAAGGTCGGCGGTTCAAATCCCCACAACGGGGTGAGCTCCCATTACTCTGTCCCAGCTTCTGCCAACTTAGCAGTTCAAAAGCACACCACCAGGTAATTGGTGTTTCCGTGTGCCCTGGCTTCCATCACAATGTCCCGTTGCACCAGAAGTGGTTTAGTCATGCTGGCCACGACCTGGAAAACTGTGGACAAATGCTGGCTCTCTCGGCCTGAAACAAGATGAACGTCACACCCCATAGTCACTTCTGACTGGACTTAACTGTCCAGGGGTCCTTTAATCTTTTTTAAAAATATCCTCCTTAAAGTGCTCCAGATAATGTCTGACTTGCATAAAAAGTGGTGATACTAAATCCTTAGGAACTTTGGTTCTACTGATTTGTGCTTGGATCACTTCTGAGTCATGACACATGTCAGCAGAGACCTTTGTGATCATATTCTGCAGAATGTGTGCGATACCATTAGCGTACTGGAGCGGTAAAGCTGGTACCAATTTTAGAACAAGGATGGCAGGCAGCAAGACTATAAGGTGCACAGACTTCCTGGTGCTTCTTCCAGCTTCTTAAAAAGTCTGCAGCGATCATCACTGACCAGAGATCTCGGCAGCTGCCTGAAATGTAAATGGGATGCCCTTCCCTTCTTGCAAGGATTTTGTGAGTGGAGGTTTGGCCCTAAGAAACAGCATGCAGATTGTGCCACAGTGTCAGTTCCTTGACAATCGGTGACACTCGAAGCTTTCAGCAAAAAGAACAGATTGAAGACAGATTGCACGGATGATGTGCTGTGGTGCTACATAGATAGGGAGTGGCTACAGAGATATTTAATCATTCAACATTAACACAAGACATCTGTCACCATGCTCAGCAGTGATGGGGCTTTGCTGCAGCTTGGAGCAAAAACAATATGTTCTGGACCTCATAATCACTTGAGGGGAAATTCTACTTTTGCAAAGAGTTCTCTTAAGCGAACAGTATAAATCTGTATATTTTATTATAGCAATCCCAACTCAAATCCTTCAATAAATGGAGTTGTTATTAATGTGCAGCTGTTAAATAACAAAAAAGCAATAACAGATGAATCCCCGAATAATCATGCTGATCTCAAATGGTATGAACAAGGAACCAAAATAAATGCCTACATATTTTTATTATTGTTTTCAATACATGTTTCAGTCCCCCCCCCCCAAATCCTTGTTTCTTAATTCCTATCCCCCAAATGTTTCATTCTGTAATTTAAATTGTTACATGTGTTTGCTTGTTTGTTTCAGTATTCATATACCACCTTTCTATGATGATGTGTACTCAAGGCAGCATACAGAATGTGCGTGTATAATGACCAAAATACCCTTTAAAAATAACAACACCTAAAATACAGCCCTAATAAGAAAACTTAGGCAAATGACAGAAAACAAGACCATAAAACACATAATCAAAAAGGTTCAAAATAAATGATGCCTTAAGAATAGAAGATTGTGAGATTTCGATATTTTATGGATTCAAGCACAGAAGTAAAATGAGATGGATACAAACCCAGTTAAGAACTACAGCTTTAGAAAAGACATGTTTTGAGAGGTTTCTGAATTAACTTTGCTACCCAGATGGTTTAGGCTAGTACATAAATTTCTGAGAACATGCCAGTTATTTAGTAGCATACTGTAGGTACAGCTACCATACTGCGAGTCTTGTGACTTCATCCTTTGCATTCTCCATCCAAAAGCACACTGATGCATGTGTCATCGAAATATTCTCATGACTGTATTCCTTGCATGAAGACCCCCTGCCCCTACTAACAGTGCTACAGATGTGTATTATTTATTTGTTTATTTCTGAAAGCAGTTTAACAATGGAAACATATATAAAAACATTTTCAAATCCAATACAGGTGCAGACTTGGATAAAAACCTCCACTTTAAAAAACTTGTTAGGAAAGCCAGGTCTTCAACAGGGAGGCTTTGAGATGGCCCCTATCAAAAAAGCAGTGGGAGGGAGTTCCAGAGGGTAGGCGCTGTTACATTAAAGGCCCAGTTCCTACATTGTATGGAACAAACCACCTGGTGAAATGGTGTCTATAGGAGGCTCTCTCCTGCAGAATGCATCATTCAGTTGACTATGAACAAGGTAAAATGACATTTCAGGTAAACGTAAAGGCAAAGGACCCCTAGATAGTTAAGTCCAGTCTAAGGCAACTATGGGGTTGCGGCACTCATCATGCTTTCAGGCCGAGGTAGCTGGTGTTTGTGCACAGACAGCTTTCCAGTTCATGTGGCCAGTATGACTAAACCGCTTCTGGTGCAATGGAACACCGTGATGGAAACCAGAGCACATGGAAATGCCGTTTACCTTCCCGCTGCAGTGGTACCTATTTATCTACTTGCACTGGTGTGCTTTCAAACTTCTAGATTGGCAGGAGCTGGGACAGAGCAACGGGAGCTCACTCCATCACAGGGATTTGAACCGCCGACCTTCCGATCAGCAAGCCCAAGAGGCTCAGTGGTTTAGACCACAGCGCCGTCCCAAGCATGCCAGTACCAGCACTTTGAACTTAGCCCAGTCGCTATCTGCAATTCTTTCACTAGCAGCATAACATGATGGTGTCTCCAGCGAGCAATTCAGCTGCTGCATTTCTGAGTCAACTTCAGGGGCAGCCCCACATTAGAGTAAAAGCCACTTCTGGAACTATAGCAGAATATAGTGCAAGTTTACCGCTCCATTCCATATTATTTGCAAATGGATTCCACCCCCCCCCCCCGAAAGCAAATAATATGGAAGTTAGCACCAAACTTGCAGTATTTTGCACTATTGTTCTAGAAATGGCTTTTACATTGTGTGAAAGCTCGAACGTAATGTGGAACTTAACAGTCAGAGAAACATTGCGAAAACAGAATAAACTGCCAAGTGAATGTAGCCTCGGATATGGAAAACAGTTCACTAGTTTTCCTGATTATATTACTAGTACTTCTGCCCTGCTTTCTCATGTTTCTTTCTGATTGCCGTACCTGCTGGGTTATAGAACTGTGGCTTTTTGACTGGTATATGAGCATGCCGTGCTAAATTCCATTCATACCAGTGGGCGTGGTGTGGCACAGCAATGAATATTATTGGACAATATTGCTACTCCCCTATGCTTTCAGCACACACCTGCTTCTGTTCCCCTTTGAGTCACCCATGAAAACAGCAGGAATGAACTGTATGCAGGTATTCCACCTCAAATTCCATCTCTGTACGCCCACGATATTCTGCGTTAAAGGGGGTTGCAAACGGTTTTCTTTCTGGAAGAAATTAACATGGAAATGAGCACTAAACTTCCACTATATTCTGCTAGATTTATGGAAGTGGCTTTTACGTTGTGTGAAAACTCACATTTAATGCAGAAATTAACTTCTCCCTCTCTGGCATCGTTTTGACTTCTCAAACGGTGATGCAGGATTCCTCACCTCACCAACCATTTAAGGCTCCATTCTCCACTGTAAACAGATATAAGGTGAATATCGAGGGTAAAGGTAAAGGGACCCCTGACCATTAGGTCCAGTCGTGACCGACTCTGGGGTTGCGGCGCTCATCCCACTTTATTGGGCGAGGGAGCCGGCGTACAGCTTCCGGGTCATGTGGCCAGCATGACTAAGCCGCTTCTGGTGAACCAGAGCAGCGCACGGAAACACCGTTTACCTTCCCACCAGAGCGGTGCCTACGGTATTTATCTACTTGCACTTTGACGTGCTTTCGAACTGCTAGGTTGGCAGGAACAGAGACCGAGCAATGGGAGCTCACCCCGTCGTGGGGATTCGAACCACCGACCTTCTGACCGGCAAGTCCTAGGCTCTGTGGTTTAACCCACAGTGCCACCTGCGTCCCAAACATCGAGGGTGGTTACTCACAAATGTTAGTGTGAGATTCTGTTATAGGGCTCTGGCTTTTGAAAATGTTGTTAGCTTTCAGCAGTCTGCAGTAGTCTACATTTATGTTATTTTGATGAAGTCAAAGCGATATTCATCTTTCTTGGGAGCTGTCCAAGTCTCTGCACAGTCCGAGCCATCCTTGGCTGCTTGAAACCTGTTCTCCTTACTTGGTTTTTTGATGGTGGATGACCCATGGCCTGGGTTTGTACCCTCCAGGTCTTGTAAAGTTTCCTGTGGGCTCATTCTTTCTTGAGTAAGGTACAATCCTGCACAGCTGCTATTCATTTCACATGTTTATTTGGCTACTCTTTTTACAGTGCCCCTCCCATTTTACCCTCACAACAACCATGTGAGGTTGCTTAGGCTGAGATTTAGCAGCTGGCCTGAACACCAACCAGAAAGATTAATGGTTGAATGGGAATTTGAACCCATGCCTAAATCCAACTCTGAACGCGGCAGCTTCTCCGCCTTGGATTGGGCCCTAACATGTGCTCGAACCCCTCAATAATTTTTGCAGTCCCAAGCAGGCAATGAAACAGGACATCTATTGAGCCCTTGGTGGGCTGACATACATGGTTTGTGAGGGTTTTTTTGTAAGTCTTGTGTTATATCCATTTTAGAGATTGATCAGCTGGGGCAAAGAGATTTTAACTTTTCTATGAAAACTATCAATGAAGTTGAAAGCAGGCATGGGATGAAATCAAGTAAACCTCCTTAACTTCTTGTCTCCCATAATTAGGAAGAAAATTTTCCCCACTGAAAATAATTAAAGATGGCACCTATATAGCTGTAGTACCAGAAGGAGTTTAGTCCTTGAAAGCAACGATGCACAACTGTTAACTCAAGTTTGGGTGTCAGTTTGCATTTGGAAGAAGATGACAGCCATTGGTGAATTCTAAATGCGACAGGGTGCTTCTTTATCTTATGGTCATATGTCTATTTTAATTTTTAGATGGGTTAACTTTCCCCCCCACTCCAAGCCATACTTTGCAACAGGGGGCTTCCCTCTGAAAATTAATACCATATGGTAAGCTATTCAAGCTATCAAACTTGGATAGTAATTAATATAGAAATACTTCTGTGGATGCTTTGTAACCCAGTGTGTGCCAATTAGAGATGGGTGAACTGGCCTGGAAATAGTAAAGGATCAGACATGCTTTAACCCAGATTTCTAACTGTGCTGAATTCTGTGCCAGGCAGCTCTTAGAAAGCGCAGATCTGTGCCTCTTAATCCCCCTGCCCATTACTCAGGGTAAACTCAATTGAGTATGGCAAATGGTTTTCAACCCGTACTCCAGACCACTTAAATTGCTGGGTATCTCAACACACCACTTACTAAACTTTGTCCTTTGGTGCTGGCATCAGCATAACGAGGCCCTCGGCCAGGCTAAGAAGGGCCCTTTATTATTTATTAAATTTCTATACTTCTCTTCATCGAAGGATCAGAGGGCAGCTTACAATATAAAAACAGGAAAAAATGCATGCTATACTAATGAACACACACACACACACACACACACACCCGTTTAAAATGCCATACTTTCTTTAGTTAGCCAAAAGACGGAGAAGAGGAATACTTTTGCCTGATGCCTAAAGATATGCAATGAAGTTGCCAGGTATGCTTCCCTGGAGAGTGCATTCCACAAGCGGGGAGCCACGCTCCGGACCTCTCATAGAGGAGGCACACAAAGAAGAGCCTCCAGATCACCCTCTTCCTGCCCAGTTGAGAAAACATGGTCCAGATGCGTTGGACTGATGACATGTTGGGACAGCCCCATGGTTATGAAGTCCTGAGCCACCCCAGAGCCAGTCGCCTTGGCATGGATGTTGAAGTCCCCCAGAACGCGCCGTCTGAGATTCCTCAACACTGTTTCTGATGGCCACCAACTTGGATGGCTGTAAAATAATACAGTGGTACCCCGCAAGACGAACGCCTCGCGAGACGAAAAACTCGCAAAACGAAAGGTTTTTTCGTTTTCGAGTTGCCTCGCAAGACGAATTTCCCTATGGGCTTGCTTCGCAAAACGAAGCTTGCCCCGGGGACAGCGGGTCTTCTCTTTTGAAGCAAGGGGCTGCGGGGAGATCGTTTCTCCCCACCGCCCCTTGCTTCAAAAGAGGTCCGGGGGCAGCGGGAAGCGAAGCGCTTCTTCCCCGCTGCCCCCCCGACGTCTTTTGCAGCAAGGGGCTGCAGGGAGATCGCTATCTCCCCGCAGCCCCTTGCTTCAAAAGAGGTCCGGGGGGCAGCGGGAAGCGAAGCGCTTCTTCCCCGCTTCCCCCGGACGTCTTTTGCAGCAAGGGGCTGCAGGGAGATCGCTATCTCCCCGCAGCCCCTTGCTTCAAAAGAGGTCCGGGGGCAGCGGGAAGCGAAGCTCCGATGCCCGGCGGGGGGGGGGGGAACGTCTCCTCCCGCCGCCGGGCATCGGAACGAAGCTCTGATGCCCGGCGGGGGGGGAACGTCTCCTCCCGCCGCCGGGCATCGGAACGAAGCTCTGATGCCCGGCGGGGGGGGGGGGAACGTCTCCTCCCGCCGCCGGGCATCGGAACGAAGCTCCGATGCCCGGCGGGGGGGGGAAACGTCTCCTCCCGCCGCCGGGCATCGGAACGAAGCTCCGATGCCCGGCGGGGGGGGACGTCTCCTCCCGCCGCCGGGCATCGGATGGCTTTCCTGAAGACTTGGGGTGGGAGGAGGGTTTTCCTTCCCACCGCCAACATTCAGAATGCTGTTCTGAATGTTGGCGGTGGGGAGGAAAAACCCTCCTCCCACACAAGCCCCGGGAACAGAGGGAAAGCGCTGTGCGCCTTCCCCTCTGTTCCCGTACCTGTCCTGAAGGCTTGCGGTGCGGAGAAAAGCCCTTCTCCGCACCGCCAGCCTGGCAAGCGGTTTCCCTAGGAACGCATTAATTGATTTTCAATGCATTCCTATGGGAAACCGTGCTTCGCAAGACGAAAAACTCGCAAGAAGAAAAAACTTGCGGAACGAATTAATTTCGTCTTGCGAGGCACCACTGTAATAATGATTTTTATTTATACCCCGCCCTCCCCAGTCAAGGCCGGGCTCAGGGCGGCTAACAAGCAATAATAAAAACAAGTTGAATGAATACAACTTAAAAACAAAATTAAAAGACACCAATTAAAATACTGAAACATTAAAATATTTAATTGCAGCCTCTTCACAGGAGGAGAAAGGAAAAAGGAAAAAGGAAGGGGGGGGAATCAAATTGGCTCCAAGCCAAAGGCCAGGCAGAACAACTCTGTCTTAAAGGCCCTGCAGAAAGAAACCAGATCCTGCAGGGCCCTGGTCTCATGAGGCAGAGCGTTCCACCAGGCCGGAGCCAGTGTTGAAAAGGCCCTGGCTCTGGTTGAAGCTAATCTAAATTCCTTAGGGCCCAGGACCACTAGAGTGTTGCTATTTATGGACCTTGAGGCTCTCCGTGGGGCATACTGGGAGAGGAGGTCCCGCAGGTACGAGGGTCCAAGGCTGTGAAGGGCTTTATAGGTCAAAACCAGCACCTTAAATCTGACCCTGTACTCCACCAGGAGCCAGTGCAGCTGGAAAAGCACTGGGTGAATATGCTCCCATGGCAGAGACCCCATGAGGAGCCTCGCTGCAGCATTCTGCACCCGCTGGAGTTTCTGGGACAGCTTCAAGGGCAGCCCCGCGTAGAGTGAATTACAGTAGTCAAGCCTGGAGGTGACCGTTGCATGGATCACTGTGGCCAGGTTGGGGAGGGAAAGGTAAGGGACCAACTGCTTGATGCGGTGAAGGTGGAAAAATGTCACCTTGGCTGTTGCTGTAACCTGCGCCTCCATGGAAAGGGAGGCGTCAAGGATTACACCCAAACTCTTAACGGAAGCCAATGGCACTAATTGGGCCCCCGCAAGAGAAGGGAGTATAAAAGAGAATTAGACAGAGGCCAGAGATATAGAGTCTGATGCCACATGCCTGATCATCTGTATTACTGTTTCCCTGGGTAAGGGGTTATACGCTGGTGGTGGTGTTCTGTGAATGGGTGTTGAGTTACACCATTCCCTATCTCCTCTTGTGGTGATGTGGGCAGGGTGGTCATGAATGAGGAGGAGAAGTTATTTCCTCCCCTCCCACTGAAGTCTGGAAGAGGGGATTTTTTTTGCAGCAGTTCTGAAGCTGGTTTAAAATTCAATCATCAAAAGAGTTGTAGTCACATCAGGATACAGTGGTACCTCGGGTTAAGAGCTTAATTCGTTCTGGAGGTCCGTTCTTAACCTGAAACTGTTCTTAACCTGAGGTACCACTTTAGCTAATGGGGCCTCCCGCTGCCGCACGATTTCTGTTCTCATCCTGAAGCAAAGTTCTTAACCCGAGGTACTATTTCTGGATTAGCAGAGTCTGTAACCTGAAGGGTCAGTAACCTGAAGCGTCTGTAACCCGAGGTACCACTGTATAAGGTAACACAAAAGTGTTGCTTTCTGCTGTGCCATGGATGTCTTACTACAATCTTTCCCATTTTAGCCACCTGAAATCTTCTTTTAGCATATCTGACGTGGGTGGCCTCATAGGCTGTGTTTTGCCAGCGTTAGCGGCTGGGGCTGATGGGAGTTGTAGTCCAAAACATCTGGAAGGCACCAGATTGGTGGAGGCTGCTTTATAGGCTGATATTTCACTCTTTTGATTAATTTCATTAAAAATGTTGGCCAGAGCTTACACTGGATTAGCAACCATTAGCATCTCATCACTGCATACTGTACAATTATCTGTTCCATTTTTTTAATTGATTAATTATAAGCCACTGTTATGATATTATTCTGAAATGTATTTGGTGACAGATGTTCACTAAAAAGGGGACATGGCAATAGGAAAAATACGTATGTTTTCCTCTCTTTTGAGAGTTTAAACATTTTAAAGTATAATTTATGTGCTTGCCCAAGAGAACTGTACAAATTCTTGCGCTATCTCTGGAAAGAGAGCTTTAAGGATTCTCTGCTTTGTCAAAGTCTTGAACGTGTTCTTTTATTTCCTTCTTTAATTATCATCTTTCTCTGTATCTGATACTATCTCTAAATTTCCTGCACTTAACAGCTAAACTGACTATTAGCTTGTGCTGCTAAATTTACTGGAAGACACAGGAATGTCACAATAGCAACAGTTTCGTTCACAGTCTAAAATGGGCAAACAAGAAGGGATGAAGACTAACAGCTTGGAGGGCAGGCTGGCTACTGCCAACTAGCAAGGCAAAGTCCTGATTTTCAGGACCTTGGAAAGCTCTCGTGCAAGAGATATGTCGCCTCAAAGTCACCTGGGGACTGACATAGAACACCCTACTTGTCCAGAGTTTCTGTGCTCTTTCTGAAGCCGTTTTGCTCCTTTTGGAGGATGTTGATTTAATGAATATGGCAGCTATTGTATGTGGCTCAGAGTTCCTTCTTTGGTGCTTATATTTTCTTTTTTCCATTTTAATGAGAGGCTCACTAATGAGCTTGATGGTTTCTGTTTAAATTAGCACATTTGGAAGGAGTGATCAAAATAATAAGTTGAGGCAATTGGACAAGCATAGTGCACTAAAGTAATAGCTCTTTTGCAGAGATAACTGAAGTGGACATCCTTTTAGCTAGTTTGCAGCTTATCACAGCTGGAATTCCACTACTCAGTTCTGCCGTGTGGCCAGGTCTTCCCACCAGCCCACCAAGTTGCAGCTCCTGTTGTCCTTTCAATTAACTCTAATTAGGTATAAGCAAGTGCAAATAATTGCTGTGTCCGCAGCTAATTTAGTACTTGTGCTATATTTAATTTACAAGGGATGCTGGACTTTGACTGAAAGACTAATGGAGATCCCTCCATCGACTTCAGAGTATTTTGTAGAGGGTCCCTTGGTAAATAGAGACTGAATTCAGGAAGGCAAGAGTCTCTTTATTTTGAAGGGTTTCAGGTGGTTAAATAATTTGGCTCACCAGCTGTTTATTTTAAGCAAGCAGAATTTACAATGGCTGGCAAAACACTTGGATTATCAAATGATTTAAGGAGTTGGATACAGTATATGACTTATGAAGTGCTGTACATAATTAATCCTACAAGGGGGACTTTGAATTTACATTCAGTGGCTTTTAATCATTATGGCTATATTGTACCTGAACTGTCAGAGACATTGTTATGCCTTTGAACACCACTTCCTGGGAAAGGCAGGTGGGCAGTGTGCTGTGGCATCCATGTCCATCTTGCAGGCTTCCCAGAGGCATCTGGTTGGCCACAGTGGATTTCTTCCACTGTGCAATTTGCAAGATAGACTACATCATTTCAGGTTGTGCTTATGTAACTATTTTTTTTTAATTGATTTTAATTTGTTTTGCTACACCAGACATTAAAACAAATGAAAAAAACATACACCACACATACACACAATAAAGAAATACATAAAAAAAGAAAAATAATAATAAAGAAAACAAAAGAAAAAACATCTCCTAACATAAGATACCAACAAATTAAGTTACATTTACTAAATAACACACAACAGTAATTGACTTCAATTCATCTCGGTTTCAGAATATATTATATGATTTTTTATCTGCAGTTTCTTTTCCTTAAGAAACTCTTTACATCACAAGTGTTACGTCATACCTACTGTAATTTTTAGATTTTTTTACCTCTGTTTCCATGTATGTCATAAATTTATTCCATTCTTTGTTAAACTTTATGTCTTTTTGATTTCTTATTTTCTGTGTCATTTTTGCCAATTCTAAATAATCAAATAGTTTGGATTGCCACTCGTTTATAGTTGGGATTTTTGATGTCTTCCAATTCTGTGCTATTAGAACTCTAATAGAATGCTTATGTAACTATTTTTGATATGATTCTTAAGGTTTGTTTATATGCCAACGGTCATTACTAAGTGTCTCTGAAGGGACTCACGGCAAAGGCAGTGGCAGAGACAAGTAATATATACACATAAACCATTAATAGTGTTTTGTCTAAATAAAATGATTTTTATACATTACTAAAATTAAATCATTATCACATACCGTGGTACCTCGGGTTACAGACACTTCAGGTTACAGACTCCGCTAACCTAGAAATAGTACCTTGGGTTAAGAACTTTGCTTCAGAATGAGAACAAAAATTGTGCTCCGGTAGCGCGGCGGCAGCAGGAGGCCCTATTAGCTAAAGTGGTGCTTCAGGTTAAGAACGGACCTCCAGAACGAATTAAGTTCTTAACCCGAGGTACCACTGTACTGTAGTAACATATGAGCAACACCACATTCTCAGCTGTAGCGAAACAATCTGACTCTTAAATTTGGTCTTGTTGGAATTAGCTGTGCCTTCTCCACCTCAGCCTCCAATGTAATCTTCAAATAAGTGCCAGAAGCATAATGACAGGCCCTTATTACCCCCCCCTATAAATATACAGAAACCTCTAAACCTGAGGAACTTCACATATTATTTCAAATAATTTCGCCACCCAGCTGTTTCCAGAGCTACCTAAATGCCCCACTGGGCCTGTGTTCTGTGAAGTAGCTGAAAAGGTTGCTACATGGTAAGGTAAAAGGTAAAGGACCCCTGGATGGTTAAATCCAGTCAAAGGTGACTATGGGGTGTGGCACTCATCTCGCTTCAGGTTGAGGGAGCCAGCATTTGTCCACAGACAGATTTCCAGGTCATGTGGCCAGCATGACTAAACTGCTTCTGATGCAACCGGACATTGTGATGGAAGCCAGGGCACACAGAAACGCCAATTACCTTCCCGCCACAGCAGTACCTATTTATCTACTTGCACTGGCCTGCTTTCGAACTTCTAGGTTGGCTGGGGCAGAGCAATGGGAGCTCACTGTGTCACACGGATTCGAACTGCCGACCTTCCAATTGGCAAGCCCAAGAGGGTCAGTGGTTTAAACCATAGCACCACCCACGTCCAGTGTTACATGGAAACTAGGCACATTCACTTATCTTTAATTTTAATTTTATTGGTTTAGTCTGTTACCATTGTAAACTAAACATTCTTTCTGTCACTCGCATAATGTTGTTCTTCACTCTTGTTCTAAGTACTTGCAGGCAGTATGGGGTTCAAGCCTTCTGGATTGTTAACAACCAAAGGACAAAATAGGAGCAAAACAAAACACAGAAAGTAATCTATTGGGTGTAGAATATAGGGACCTTCCTTGGTAAGTAGGGAGAGTTGGAGCCTATGGAATTAATGGAGCAGAAAATGCAATTCTGTCCATGATTCTAGAAGGCCAGTGAGGAATCTGGTCACAAAAGGACATATTATGCATCTTTAACTAAGGTAAACTTTGCACAGCATTGGGTGGGAGAAATGCCCTTAAAATGAATTTGTTGTTGCTGTGAATTGAGGCACATGGGGTGCAATCCTATATATGTCAGCTCAGAGGTAAGTCCTGTTAAGTCTAATAGACCATGCTCCCAGGTAAGTGTGTATTAGGCTGCAATCCAGTATTGTCTGGGAATAAGTCTCAATGAATTCAGAGGGCTTATTTCTGAGTAGACATGTATAGGATTGCAACTGTAAGTGTATGAGGCAGGTGCCATTTCAAGTTACCGAAATAACTGTGTGTTTTAATGGATATATTTTGTATCTTGCCACGTTAGGAACTGGATGTTCATTTACTTCTTTCCCCGCACCCACTGTGTATTTCTCCACGAATTAATTAAAAGATCTAGCCAGGACTGCTCTGACAGCTGTCTTGCTCTTCCACTTTCCAGCAGTTTGATTAATCTGTGACACTCCAGATGCAAAAGTCGAGTGTGTCAACACACGCTTTGCTCTTATCTTAAAGTCCATTTAAATCATGACTGCTCTTCTGTTTTTAATCAAAGAGAAACGCCTTAAGAAAGAAATCTATTACCAGGAATTAGCAAGGATGTTGACTGGGCACCCTGCAGATGAGGCTAACAGGAATATATTGCAGAACCAGAATTGGAGCATGCAACCAATTGAATGGGTGTGACTTCAGATATATATTAATTATAAAGGAAAGATGTGAGGGTGCACTTTTAGCCTCTCCCTTTCCCCCAGATGATACTAATACATCATTCCTGTATCTGAAATTCATATGTGAGACCTACACAATAACCCCTTTTGAGTCAAGGTGCTTGAGAGGGTGGTTGCAGTTCAGCTCCAGGTACTTTTGGAGGAAACTAATAATCTGGACCCATTCCAGTCTGGGTTCAGGTCTGGCTTTGATACAGAATCGGCTCTTGTCAAGCTGCTTGAGGGATAGAAATGGGGAGTGTGACCCTGCTTCTCCCATTGGAGCTGTCAGTGGATTTTGACACCATTGACTGTGGTGTACTGCTGGGCTATTTTTGTGGGCTGGGAGCCGAAGGCAGTTTTTACAATGGTTTCACTCCTACCGGCATAGATGATCTTAGAGAACAGAACTGGGGTGTCTACACCCTGGCAACTCAGTTGTGGGTTACCACAAGGCATTGTTTCATTCCCATTCTTATTAAACATCTATATGAAGCCATTGAGAACAGTCATCAGGAAGTCTTCGGTGTCTTCGGTATACTAACACCCTGTTCTATTTCTCCATTAAATCTGAGACAGAAGAGGCTGTGTGGAAGCTGAAGGTAGGCTTGGTGTGGATCAGTAGACAGGAGCTGAATCCTGCTAAGACAAAGGTACTGTAGGTGAATGGTTCCCCGGTCTGAGAATTGGGAGTGTTGCCTAGATTCTGCTGTCCACAAAGGTGAGTGTGGTTTCTTGATAAACATGCAGAAATTAGGATCCTATTAATTAAAAGCTAGAGGCAGGCATTAATTTGATCGGTCACTTCAGAGGACTAAGGAGATATCAGGTGCAACTATTGTTGTTGTTTAGTCATGTCCAACTCTTCGTGACCCCATGGACCAGAGCACGCCAGGCACTCCTGTCTTCCACTGCCTCCCACAGTTTGGTCAAACTCATGCTGGTAGCTTCAAGAACACTGTTCAGCCATCTCGTCCTCTGTCGTCCCCTTCTCCTTGTGCCCTCCATCTTTCCCAACATCAGGGTCTTTTCCAGGGAGTCTTCTCTTCTCACGAGGTGGCCAAAGTATTGGAGCCTCAGCTTCAGGATCTGTCCTTCCAGTGAGCACTCAGGGCTGATTTCCTTCAGAATGGATAGGTTTGATCTTCTTGCAGTCCATAGGGACATAAACCTGTGCCAGACAACTAGGCAGAGACTGGAGGAATGTTAAGGAGTTTGTTCTTCCTTGTAGTCCATACAATGGGGCCAATACACTGATTTGTCAAGGATACATTCATCTTTCTGTCTTATGTGTTTGTAGATGCTAAATTGGTCTGGAGTATTACAGCAGCACTATAAGGTAGGTTTGAGTTAAAATGACATGCTTTCCCATAGAGCTTTATGATGCAACTGCTTCAGGCAGCAGACTCCAATGGAAGCAACCATTACCTTGTGTCTGATCACTAGGTATGTCTAGCTTTGGTGGATGACACTTGACCCAGAAGGGGAGACCTGCATGGAGATGAGCAAATCCATAATCATTCACTTCCTAATTGCTGAGGACACACTAGAAAGGTGATATTGCTCTTTTTGGAATGCCCTCTGGCAATGTTTTGACGAGTCTTACCTTTTGTTGCTGCTATGGTTAAACAGTTGGGAGTTAGAAATCCTCGCTGATCTTCTGCAAGTCACCCAGAGATCTATCAGTACATCTCGATCTACTTTCTGCGCTCCCAACGCAAACGCAATCCCCAGGATTGCCTTACACGTGACTGTAGAGTCTCCATGTGCCCTGGAGGGAGGGGATGCTAGAAAATTAGAGCGAGGAGCGATGTTTGATGTCCTGCTCTTTAAGGGATTAATAATCTTTTGGCGTCGGGGAATAGGCCAAAAATCTTCCCTTGCAAAATAATGAGCAGAGAAACATTTACTGATTAGTTTAATTCCAGATAATCCTATCTGATGAGCATATATCAAGAGATCCTTTAACTGATTTACTGTCAAAAGGCTCAGTCCAGAGCATGCTCTACTTGGGCTCTTCTTTGCCCCCACCTCCTCCCTCTTGCAAGAAAGAAAGTGTGCAAATCATGGGAGAACGCAGTGCGGAAGTGCAAAAGCCATGTCCGTGCAAAGCGAAGGCCAGGAGCAAAAAAGTACACTGACAAAGGGTTCAGAGTAGAAGATGCGTAGAAAATACGCAAGCTAGAGCACGCAACAGGCACATATTCCTGCAAAATCCCCAGGTTCACTGCAGAAAGCCTGTCTTTATGTCTAGCTGGTATTTTTTGTCTGCTTCTGTGTAAGTAATCACATCTCTTTCTCTAAAGTGCAGGAGATTTAAAACTCTTATTTCCTCTCCTCTGTCTATCGGCTTTCTCTCGCTTTTGAGCTTTTATGTTTCATAAACTGATTAGGAGCAATTATATATGCTTTATCCCTAAACTTTCCAAATGACTTGGCCATATGCATATTTAAGGCTTCCTCATCCCCGCCAGGAGCTCAGCCTTTAACGTAAAACTGCTGAAATTAAGCTGATTCTGGTGCCACGTCAAAAAAAGGGTGGGGGGAGGGGAGGGGGAAATTAGGGGTTTATCCATTAATATCTAGTCGGACAGGAAATTTGTTGTGGGTGGTGGTCGGATTACTGCTTCTCTAATTACTACATCAGATTTGCTCCCTCGCACTACCAGTGAAAGTCTTCCTCCCCACCCCACCTCAGTATTTTTACTGTGTTTACAGTTTTAAGCAGGTTTTAATAATAACAAAGGAAAAAAGAGTACAAATAAATAATGCAATTGTCGTTACTTGGAGATCATAAATAAAATAAATGTAAAACTCGCAAAGTCAGTACCAAGACATGCCATCAGTAAAAGATTTTGCAGCTTGTGACTGCATAGTAACAGACAGTAATTCCAAAAATAAAGTACAGATGACAAGCTAGAATTTTACTAAATCCAGACATTTGCCTAAACCAGTGGGACTTGGTGTCCTTCAGCTGCTACATTCACATCAGGGCCAGCCCAATACATTTTGGCACCTGAGGTGGACCCCAAAATTGGGGGGGGTAGTCCTCCCCACTGGGGAAGTAGAGGTGAAGGAAGATCTACATCAGGGACAAGTTGGGGGAAGGAAGGTTGACACTGGGATCTGCTGCCCCAGTGAATCCTGCCACCAGCCCTGATTCACACAGAAAATAAAATCAAACCCAATGACAATAAAGCAATATTGGGTACTTTGGCCTCCGGATACTTTTAACTTACGCAAAATAATTTCAAGGAAGGCAAATTGCCAAGTCTTGGTATACCAACAATCCAAATCATCAAGACTGAAAATCTTCCAAAACTTTGCAATTGTAGCCTGTTCTGCTGTAAGGAGATGTGAAACAGATTCTCTGTTCTTCAAACCCTGATCAGTGTTCACAAATCAATTTGAAAGTGCCAAATAAGGGGAAGAGTGGACTGTTTACTCAGTTATTTATTTATTTTATTTATTTCATAAAATTGAGATACCACTTGATTGAAAAAACGCACACATCCTCAACGTGGTTTACAAAAGGAGTGAAACAAAATTATTGGTAAAAACAGTTTTAAACAGCTATTTAAAACATTTTATAAAAACTTAAAGGCAGTGATAAACTAAAAACACTAATCAACTTTCTACATATCTGGATAGGCTTGTATAAAAAAAAAATGTTTTGTTTTAGGTGCCTAAAAGAATACAGTGAAGGTGCCAGCCTGATGCCAGTAGGGAGTTCCAAACTGCAGGTACTGCCACACCATAAGATCAATTTCTTACAAATATGGAACAGGTGTTATGTGATACCTGTAACAGTGGCACAGATCTAAGCAGTTGAGTGGGCATTTATGTTCTCAATGATACCTTTTCCCCAAACCCCTGGGAAACCCAGCCAGATGGGTGGGGTATAAATCATTATTATTAATTTTGGGACAATTCCACCACATTTCAAAAAAAGTCTCATTTTCTTGGCACTCCCTCCAGTATAATGGGATGGCGCGCTAGTGTATAAAAGAGAAAGATTGTGACCTTTAATATCAGCCATGTTCTATTTCCAATGAGAGTTCCAATGAGATGCCCCCACCAAGGCCTATGATTCTGGTTTAATTTAAAAGTGGCCTTTAACAAAATGATGTACGCAGTGAAACCAGCTCCTTTATACACTCTGAAGAGTCAACAATGATTCTCTCGACTGGGGTTAACTGTCTAGTGACATCTTTTAAAACTGATCGGCAGGGAAGAAATGCTCTTAATTGACAACCTAAAAGCCCGTGAAGGGGTTTATCCCCCAAACAAGTTTTCATTGCCACAATGGTTAAGGGAGTGCCTTATTTATAAAAATCCAGCAAGAGGAACAATTTACAAGTTTGCCAGGAGTCATTGTTATATATCCTGCTTTTATTTTTTGAAGGGTGGGTAATGTTACAGTGATAAGCAGAGACATTTCTGGTGCTAGAATTGCCATGCAAATGTTAAATAACTTAGGAATAGAATTCATGTTTCCAAAAATGTTTAGTATTTAGTAAAGTGCTATGTGTCTCAAGGTTCTCCATTGTTACCCGCTGTAGCCAAAGAAGCATTTCCCCAAATCAGTGTGCATAGGATTTCAACTATCAATTATAATACACAAATTAATCTCTTATAGGTACACTAAACTCAGTATTGTTAATATGAACTAAAATTCCTAAGCATATCCTTTCAACCTTCCACGCCTTTAAAAAAGAGAACCCCCTACTTTATTTACTTAAATTAAGAACAATTTTTAACATGCTAATATTTTCATTAGGATGTTCTGAATACAACTACTGTTCCAAAATTAATTCAACTTTTAATGTAATTCTTAACTTTAATTTTTGTTCCCTGCTTTCCAACTAGTAGATCAGTCACCTAAAGATTTCAGTGGTTCAATGGGACCAATTTTGATCTACAGACCATGTTGTGCAGCACACAGGTTAAATTTGGGAATTGTTTTGTGTGTAATATACTAGGGATTTTGATTTGTGTGTAATATACTAGGGATTGAAAAGGTTAAATATGGTAATAAAGATTTACTTTCCTTTGAACAAATAAGGGTAGTTATTTATTGTTTGAAATGGTCAGGTAGCTTCATAGTTTAATTTATCTATTTAAGATAGAAAAAAATTGAGATGCTGGTAATCTGCAGATATATTTAAATATAATCAGTAACTTAAATCAAAGGCAGATGAATCAAACAAAATTCTGTAGTTAGATGACAGCTGTTATAAAATGTCTTTACACATCAGTTTGTGTGTGTGTGTGTGTGCTTTTAACAGTGTTACCTGTCTTGAGACCATGGAACAATATAGGCTACAAATCTCAGGCATGAATCATGTTTATATTCTGTAGTCATCAATATCTTGCTGTTCCAAACAGTGCAATCCTATATATATCCCCCAATAAGTTCAGTGGGGCTTACTCTTTGATAAGTGGATACAAAGCAGCCAATGTTGCTTCTTAAAAATCTACAGATATTTCCCCTTTCCTGGTTTGGGGTAAGCAGAGCTGCTAGCAAAATTACCAGCAGCCCTAATAGCATTGTCATTAATGAGTCAGTCTGAAACTACTAACTCCTCCTTTTCTTTTCTTTTCCTTCACACCTGACTAATTCAAAACGAGATTCCAGCTTTTTCTTATAAACCAAGAATAATAATGATCAAAAAGCAATCGTCAAAAGCAAAACCATAAAACCCAAGCCATTCACATCACAATTACCCTAAATGAAAGTTATTGTTTTGCTAATCCCAGGAACAGCTTGCAAGGGGAGATTTGGGTCTTTCTTTAATAATGTAAAGTTAATACGCAGTCCTCTTGTAATTATCTTTATCAGAAGACCCCTGTTTAATCTGCATGTTTAGCAGAAAAGGACCAAATCAAAAAGTGATCTGCTTTAGAGCACTTGATGTAAGCTGTTTGTAAATCGTTTGCATAAACAGATGAAGCGGGGAAATGCAATCCAGGTGCAAGAAATGGAATCAGAGGTACAAATAGCTGCAGTCTCCCCTCTCCCGCTTTCCTGTTTTTGTTTGGTGACACGTGGCTTGTGGTTAAACGCAACAACTCTCTCAATTTAAAAGAGAGAGCCTGAAACCTAGCAGATTTTAGCTTTACTGGTGGATTTGACGGATGCTAAAAATAAAGTTGACCTGGAATCACAGCTTGAATTTGGCCAAGCCTGATGCCAGTGTCCAAAAGACACACTGAAGAGCTGGCAAGCTGGCTTTGTTGGTCAGCCAAATAACAAACCACCCAGAAACAGTGTGGAATTTGCAGTTTTTCTTTCTTTCCTTAAGAATGCATTTTAGTTAGGATACATTTCTCTTGTGATCACTGCTAATGCAGAATAGAAACTGGGAGGGGAGAAAGCCAGTTTAAAACCAATTGTACATGCTAACCAATGTAGGTTTTATGGTGGAATTTCAAACATGGAATGTGTTCCTGAGAGATACCCTAGAATCTTCCCTGATACAACACAGATTTGGAGCTCTCAGGTGTCCTTTCCCCTCCCACTAATTGCCAAAATAAACAATAAATGAGGAGTGTGTGTGTGTGTGTGTGAGAGAGAGAGAGAGAGAGAGAGAGAGAGTGTTTTTCTCTTCTTTTCTGCTCACAGGTGAAGTGGAAGTTTCTATTCCGTATCAATAATTTTGAGTGAAGGGCTAAAGGGTAGCAATTATTCCAGATTAATTCTTACAGAATTAAGGACTATCATTTGCAGAATAGGGAGCACTGAAAGGAGGGTAAAGGGAGGCTTGCTCCCAAGAAGTGCTGGATGTTTTGGGGAAGTTTAAATCATAAACTGGAAATTAAGATAAGGCTACAATCTTAGACATGTTTACTTGAAAGTTAACTTTAAAAAGATCAGTGGGGTTTGCTGGAGATTTGGTGTGGGAGAATTCATGTCGTAGGGTCCATTATTTCTCTTTCAGATATCTAAAATGTGGGACAAGCCTTGCCCCCTCCCCAGAAATACACTTGCCTCTTCTGTACCACCCCACAGCTTCCACCTGCCCCCAATGCTGCCCATGCTATCAATTGTAGCTGGACTGAGAAGCAACTCCCTCTTCCCTTTGGTATAATCGCAAAAGCAGCTTGTAGAGTGCAGCAGCTGAGAGTCATTTGTACACCTGACACTGATTCCTGCCCCCCTCCCCAAAAACAAAATTCCATTTCCCATTTCTTTTTGTGCAGCTTACTAATGGAACACCAAAACACCAGTGAACAGACAGTAATATATTGTCTAAGATCCTAAGCGAAAAGGACAATGTGTCTGTGAGCACATGTGCCAGTGAAGAGCTTTTTTTAAAGTTGAGGGCCACATTTCCTTCTAGGCAACCTTCCAGGGGCCATATGCCAATAGTGAGTGGGGATCAGAGGCACAAATAGGTGGAGCAACAAATGTATATTTTACCTATGTGCAGTAGGCTAGTTTCTACACATGTTGCTCACAGACCCTAGTCTTTAGCTAAGCTAGCAGGAGGCACAACTAGAGTTCAAGGACACATTTCATGCTCATGGAGGGTGTGAAGCAAGCCAGTAAGGGGTACAGCCTGGAGAAAAATAATGTCATTAGGGAGAGTACCCAGACTGAGAGGCTTGGAGGGCTGCATTTGGGGGGGCAGGGGGATTGATATGAAGAGAGGCAGACTCCTTGGTTTTCTCCATCTGTGTTGCTTTGTTTGCCCCCATCCCATTGTTTACCCTCTTGTCTGATGAAGAACTATGGAGAACTCAAAAGCTTACACATTGCTTTGTGATAGTTTAAGGTAAAGGAACCCCTGACCATTAGGTCCAGTCGTGGCTGACTCTGGGGTTGCGGCGCTCATCTCGCTTTACTGGCCGAGGGAGCCGGCGTACAGCTTCCGGGTCATGTGGCCAGCATGACTAAGCCGCTTCTGGCGAACCAGAGCAGCGCACGGAAACGCTGTTTACCTTCCCGCCAGAGTGGTACCTATTTATCAACTTGCACTTTGACATGCTTTTGAACTGCTAGGTTGGCAGGAGCAGGAACTGAGCAATGGGAGTTCACCCCATTGCAGGGATTCGAACCGCCGACCTTCTGATCGGCAAGTCCTAGGCTCTGTCGTCTAACCCACAGCGCCACCCGCGTTCCTTGTGATAGTTTAGTTGTCCTGTTAAAGGTATTGTCTTAATATGGATTTTGGCATTCATGCAACAAATAACCTTGCTCATGGGACCTGTCCAGGGTTCTGAAGGATTTGTTTCTGATTGCATGTGCTTTCTAATTTTGTCCCCCGTCCTTAAGAGTCCTTAGAGTTGTAACTTTCCTGCCTGTTAGTCCCCTGCTCTGTGAGTCTACCATAAACTCCTGCCTAACTTTCTTCCTTCAGACTCCCATGGACTCATCCTTGCCTTAATTGGAAAAGGGTTTTTCCCTGTCTGGGGGAGAAGACAATGGTACCTCTATTGGAAGATGCCATAGTTCAGTGGCAGAGCACATGCTTCCCATGCAAAAGGCCTCAGGCTCAATCTCTGGCATTTCCAGCTAAAAGGCTCAAGTTGTGGGTAATGAGAAAGCCTGAGAGCTGCTGCCAGCCAGAGTACAGAATTTGGGGCTAGAATGATGAACAAATGGCTTGAACTTCTGTAAGGCAGCTTTGCAGATACAGTCTGGCTGCCATGGCTTACAATATATATTACTTCTAATGGGATGTTTTGTAAAGCATGCTGTGTTTTTAATAAATCATCTGTTCCTCCTGTGCCATCAGCACTCCCTCACTACATAGAGAATTAAGACAGAACAGGCAATTAAAGGTATCCAAGGGTTCATTGCCAAGAAATCTGATGGTTCTTGATTTTCCAGGTCCGAATGGCTGCAGATGATTATTGGGATGCCTTCACTGTCTAATTAATGGTTATGCTAAATATGCTACAGTGTAGACCCCCACTTATGGGACGCGGGTGGCACTGTGGTCTAAACCACTGAGCCTTGGGCTTGCTGATCAGAAGGTTGGCGGTTCGAATCCCCACAACGGGGTGAGCTCCCATTGCTCGGTCCCAGCTCCTGCCAACCTAACAGTTCGAAAGCATGCCAGTGCAAGTAGATAAATAGGTACCACCACTCTGGCGGGAAGGTCAACGGCATTTCCGTGCGCTGCTCTGGTTCACCAGAAGTGGTTTAGTCATGCTGGCCACATGACCCGGAAGCTGTACGCCGGCTCCCTCGGCCAATAAAGCTAGATGAGCACCACAACCCCAGAGTCGTCCGTGACTGGACCTAATGGTCAGGGGTCCCTTTACCTTTAGACCCCCACTTACTGTTATGCTGCATTAGTATCTCTGAACAGACACCCTGCTATCTTGCTAGTGGTTGTCTTTAGCATTCTTTATTACTATCTGTCGCCATATCACTATGACAGAATGAAGAGGTGGTTAAGGGGTGACAATATCCAGTGGTCCTGAGGGGAAGACCGTAGCTCTGTGGCAAAACATCTACTTTGCATGTAGAAGGTCCCAGGTCCAATCCCTGGGATCTGTAGGTGGGGTTGGGAGAGAACCCCATTTGAAACGCAGGAGAGCTGCTGCCAATCAGTGTAGGCAGTACTGAGCTAAATGGCCACCTGTCTGACTTGATATAGCTTCCTATGGGCTATGCCTTGAGAATCCACAAAAGGGCAACCAAAATGATCCAGGGGGTGGAGCTACTCTTCTAGGGGGAAAGGTTGCAGCTTTTGGGACTTCTAGGTTTAGAGAAAAGGAGAGTAAGGTGACAGGATAGAAGTTTGGATAACACTGGAATTCGTAGACACCCAATGAAGCTGAATGGTGGAGGATTTTGGACAGATAAAATACTTTTTAATGCAGTTAAACTACGGAACTCTCTTCCACAAGAGGCAGTGACAGCCACCAACTTGGATGGCTTCAAAAGAGGGTTAGACAATTTCATGGCAGGATGTTTCTGAATGCCAGTTGCTGGAAACTGCAGGAAAGGAGGGTGCCGTTGCGCTGAGGTCCTGCTTGCAGGGTCTCACAGGGATGTGGGTGGTCACTGTATGAGAACAGGATCCTGGATTAAGATGGGCCACTGGCCAGATCCTGCAGGCTCTTCTTGTGTGCCAGTGATGGGGGGTGGACGGCGTGGAGGGCAGGGAGACGGGGGACAAACGCCAAAGCCGATGGGGCTTCTGCACCTCGTAGTGAAATCTGTTGTTGTTGTTTAGTCGTTTAGTCGTGTCTGACTCTTCGTGACCCCATGGACCAGAGCACACCAGGCACTCCTGTCTTCCACTGCCTCCCACAGTTTGGTCAAACTCATGCTGGTAGCTTCGAGAACACTGTCCAACCATCTCGTCCTCTGTCGTCCCCTTCTCCTTGTGCCCTCCATCTTTCCCAGCATCAGGGTCTTTTCCAGGGAGTCTTCTCTTCTCATGAGGTGGCCAAAGTATTGGAGCCTCAGCTTCAGGATCTGTCCTTCCAGTGAGCACTCAGGGCTGATTTCCTTCAGAATGGATAGGTTTGATCTTCTTGCAGTCCACGGGACTCTCAAGAGTCTCCTCCAGCACCATAATTCCAAAGCATCAATTCTTTGGCGACCAGCCTTCTTTATGGTCCAGCTCTCACTTCCATACATCACTACTGGGAAAACCACGGCTTTAACTATACGGACCTTTGTTGGCAAGGCGATGTCTCTGCTTTTTAAGATGCTGTCTAGGTTTGTCATCGCTTTTCTCCCAAGAAGCAGGCGTCTTTTCTTGTTACCCTGAGCAAATAATACCTAAGTCAGAAAGCGGAGAGGGAAAAGAGGGAGGGAGAGCAGGGGAAAGAGTGATCGGACCGCGAGGAAATTGGTGGCAATTAATTCTCAGGGAGTGACCCCCCCCCCCGCCCCGCGCACACTTTCCCTGGAGCTGATTGGCGCCGGGCGGCTTGGGGCGCGCAGGATAAAAAGCCTCGGAGAGTCTCTCGGCGCTTGTGTGTAGGCGCCCGGCTGCCGAGGAGAGGCGAGCAGAAGCGGCAGCAGCAGCAGCAGCATGACGGGCCGCGAAGAGATCGCGGAGGGCAAAGCCAAGGGGAAAGCGCTGGCGCCCAGCGGAGGAGGCGGCGGCCCCGAGAAGGCGCGCTTGGGGAGCCCGTCGGGCGGCAGCCTGCGCTCCAAGGGCTTCGCCATCACCGACCTGCTGGGCTTGGAGGCGGAGCTGCAGCCGCCCGCCACCTCCTCCGTGACCGGCTCGGGCTGCGAAGGCGGCGGAGGGGCAGCGGGACTGGCAGGAGGCGGCGGTGGCGGCGGCGGAGGTCCCTTGCCCATGGGCTTGGGCTTCTTGTGCGGCTTCGCCACGCAGCAGCCGGCCGGGGCGCATTGCCTCCTGCCGGCGCACCTGCCCTTTCTGCAAGCGCGCCCGGAGCACCATCACCACTCGCACCACCACCCGAGCCACCACCCGCACCAATACGGAGCCGAAAAGCACAAGGAGAACATCTCCGGTAAGCGAGATCCCGCTTGGAGCAGGTCCTCTCCGGAGGGAGGGGAACCCAGCAGAGCGACTGCCGCGGGGCTAGAGGCCGGGAGGGGTGGAGGAGTGCAGGCCGGGTTAGATCGAGCAGTGAGCGGCCGGAGGAAGCGCACCAAGCAGGGCAGGAGCCCGACCTTTGCGCAGCCTGGCTGCTTCGGAACAGCGCTGCTTTCCGCAGGGCGCACAGACAGCACAGAGCCGCTGAGAGGCTGGCTGGCAGGCAGGCGCCGATCAGTTCCTTTTGGACACCTCCGAAGTTCCAAGAGCACTTTGAAAGAGTTGTTGTTCCACCTTACGGACCGAGAGATCTTTTGGTAGGGTCAGGGGGCTGGAGTCTACTTACCAGATGCGTGAAATATCCTCAGTTGGTAGGTGCGTGCACTGCACGCCACAGATAGAAAAACGAACAAACCAACCCTTTAGGTCTTCATACTGCATGGGTCTTGCATTAATGGGCTATCACCAATCTTTATTTTCCAGCGCAACATGCAAATTTGGTTCCCAAATCTAAAGTTGATAACAATCTTCAGTTTAATATATAGTGGTACCTCGGGTTACAGACGCTTCAGGTTACAGACTACGCTAACCCAGAAATAGTACCTCGGGTTAAGAACTTTGCTTCGGGATGAGAACAGAAATCGTGTAGCGGTGGCAGCAGGAGGCCCCATTAGCTAAAGTGGTGCTTCAGGTTAAGAACAGTTTCAGGTTAAGAACCGACCTCCGGAACTTAACCCGAGGTACCACTGTAGTTGCTAACAGATACCCTGTGCCTTTTAAAAGCAGTATACAGTAATATGAACCACCACAACATGAGGTTTCCTCTACTCTCACTATATCTCTGTACAGGCAAAAGTGCCACCTGTTGAATCCTGGAGATCATGTAGCTGTTAAACAGGACCTGTCTGTGTCCATGAAAAAGGTGTTTGCAACCTGTCCTTCCAATAACCCACATTACAGCTTCACAACATTATAACACCCTACGGTGTGTTGAGAAACAGTGACTTGGAAACATAGAAAGAATCAGACCACTAGTCAATCTAGTTCAATTTTGTCAACACTGACTGGCAGCAGCTCTCCAGAATTTAAGATACGAGTCGCTGCTAGCCCTTCCTGGAGATACTGAGGATTGAACCTGAAACCTTCTATGCACAAAGTACATGTTTTACCACTGAGCTACGGCCCTTCCCAAAGTGAGCCCATACCTAGCCAGTGAGCTTCATGACTGAGCAGGAATCTGATCATGGAGTTTATCATATCTGTCACCAATACTCTAGCCCCTGTTCTAGCCAAAGGCAGAGCTACATGGATATGCTAATGCTTTACATGAAATCCTGGTGACCTGATGTGCAGGGGGAAAGATTTGGAAGGAGATGATTTTGAGCACCAGGCAGCTATTTCAGAACCATTAACTGTTGGCAGACATTAAATAATTTCTGCAAATAAAAGTGCTGATGAGAGAACTCCAAAAAGATCTGAAACAATCCTTATATGGATTGGCCATTTGGATGACAAGCTTCTGCATGTGGGAACACACATGTACAAATATTTTCACATGTGCAAATGTTCACACAGATTCACCAAGGACCATTTCTGTGACATTCTGTTTATAAGGGATCACTTTTGGATGTGCAGATGTAAATAGGTGTGGAAAATATTAGGCAAACAGCTTGTTGGGATAGGCGAGTCCATGGGAAGAGTCTAACAGCCTTGCTTCTTACAGCACTATTATTGGGCGAGGAGCATGGGTCAAATATTGTGGCACGGTGTTTTCTAGTGTGTGATTTTGGTAATTATCTCTGTGGGTGAACACTAGGGCTTAGAAGTTATATGCACATTTTCGCTCGTGCATGTTTTCACTCAAATCCTTTTCATACAACACACACCAAGCCATGCTTGAGTTTCTCTTCAGTGGTTATAGTTCATTTAGCTGCAGTGTTGAACATCAGCATGGCCAATGGCAATCAAAGGTAGGCCTTTCTCACTTGACTGGAACCCTCCACCACGGTGGGGTTCTAACCAGGTAGGAAACACCATGGCCCTGGGCTTCCTCAGGTTTCCCATGGGATTCAATCACTGCTGTGCAAGCGTGTGATGGCAGCCTCTGTCTTTCCAGGGAAGAGATTAAAGGAATGCCTGCTTGAGTTAGTAATCTCAGAGGCAGCACGGCTGCCAGCTGAGAGGTCAGCATAAAACTGAAGGAGGGAAAGGGCACTAAAATACTATTGAGCTGAAAATTTCAGCGGCTGTTTGAAGGTGTTGCTTCCTACAGAATTTCACTCAGCTGGAGTTCTCTTGGCTTTTTTTAAGGGTTCTGCAAAACAGTATACAGTATACATTGGAATAAAAAACTGTCCTGTGAACTATGGGAGAACAGAGGCGTTTCAAAGTAATTTGCTTAAACAAGCAATCTCATATAATATTTGAGTCTGGATATTTTATGCATTAATAAAAGATTGAAATGGAAAAATAAAGGCTGTTTGGTAACTTTTATTGTGATTCAGAGAAGGCTCCATCTAGGACCAACTAGGCTTACTTTGGAGCCCCCTATTCTGTTGGTCCCTTGGTAGAAGAATTGGACTGCTTCTGATTCTATTCCTGCCTTAGCCTTCTGCCCACCTGCTCTAATTGCTCTGCTAGTGCTGAAAAGCTGGTGTTTGTGGCAGCTTCCCATTTATTTTGCCAGGCAGTGGAGATGGTTGGAGTTGACCTATATTCCTAATGACGGAGGAGAGCAGTTTCAATCAGCTCTGGCCACTTGCCAACCCTGTTTGTAGTCCTGGTTGGCAGCTACCTGCCTCCCTCCTTGGCGCCTGGCGCAACAGGGACTATTGGACACAGGCTGGTCAAAAGGTGGCATATGTGGTAGATAACAGCCAATATATGCTCGTCAGTGGCTCTTTCTTGACACTAATGTCAAGATTTACACTAATGTTGATTTTCTTCACAGTAATTTTTATTGCTCTTTTACAATTTGGAAACTGCTTTGGAAAAAAAAATCAGTTTTAAACAGTGCATATAAATAAGTTGAAGAGAACAATGGTTATACGGGGGGGAAACTTTTGATCCATATTTATGTTTTTCTCCCCAACCAAAATATTAGATGAAGACAGTTTGTCGGGGGACAAGAACAACCTCAAGGCATCCGATTCTCAGATCAAGAGAAAGAAACGGCGGCACAGGTATGACAGATAAATAATACTGGATATAACTGGTGTCTTCCCAGACACAGCTTGTAGCATTAGATCCCAGAGTTAAACTTTGTAAGTATGCTACATTCTCTCTCTTTAAAATCTCACTTAAGCTGCAATCTTATATTCACCCACCTGGGAGTGAGGATCATTGAACTCAATAGGACTTACCTCTGAGTAGACACATATAATAGGATTTCACTGTTAGCATTTCTGTATTGTATTGGACAGTACTGTATAACTTTTTAAAATGAATTATCTGGTCTGTTGATGTTGAAGAAAGAAATTGCCACTTGATCAGACATGTGAATTTTTGCTAGAGAATTCTGGGGCTTGGGACAAGACAGAAGTCACACCATTTAACCTGGAAGTCCTAATGGTTAGTTGTGGTTACTCAGTGGCAAAGGAAAGACACTTTGCACATGGGCAGAAACTTTATGTTTTTTTCATATGCTCAGTGCTAAGCCTCAGCCGTGAAAACAATATATTGGGAGAAACCTGGCTCAAAGTAAGTCCTGAAGGCACAACAGAGACATGGCTCAGTAGTAAAACCCATGTTTTCCACACAGAAGGTCCCAGGTTCAATTCCCAGCATCTCTAGTTGAAAAAAGGATCAGCAAGTGATGGGAAAAGCCTGAGACCTTGAAGAGCTAATGCCAGCCAGTGTAGGCAGTACAGTGGCACCTCGGGTTACATACACTTCAGGTTACATACACTTCAGGTTAAAGACTCCGCTAACCCAGAAATATTACCTCGGGTTAAGAACTTTGCTTCAGGATGAGAACAGAAATCGTGCTCTGGTGGCACGGCGGCAGCGGGAGGCCCCATTAGCTAAAGTTGTGCTTCAGGTTAAGAACAGTTTCAGGCTTAAGTACGGACCTCTGGAATGAATTAAGTACTTAACCCGAGGTACCACTGTACTTGGCTGGATGGACAAGTAGTCTGACTTAGTATAAAAGTGGCTTCCTGTGTTCCCAGATTAACTGGGCCATCCTAACCATGTCTACTCAGAAGCAAGGCCTATTTAATTCAAGGGGGCTTACTCCCTGGTAAGTGGGGTTGTAATCCTGTGCATATCTAAGATTGCACTGTCTTGAAAGCACAACAGTAAACTTCTAGGCAGCATGAAATCTGATTGAGCTAGGAGATTCTAAGTTAATTTAAATCACATGTTGGTAATGAAAGGATTTCTCTTCCGTTTTAGACTTGAAGACCTGGTAATATTTCTGGATTTTACAGGGGGGGGGGGAGAGAAATTCCTAGGCAGACAAATGGACACCCTTCTATGCCAGTTCTTATTTTGTACAGCATTCTGGAAGTTAGAGTTTGCGATCTGCCTGCTTGTCTGAGCAGCAGAGCTTGGGGTGGACTCTAGCTCCCTCTTGTTCATCCCCATTACCTTGCACAAGAGCAAGGTAATTTAGATATCAAGGTCTCGGACCAGGTTGGAACAACTCCAATCAGCCCGTCAGTAAACCCAATGGTCAAGGATGATGGGAGCTGGAGTCCATCAACAGCTGGTGGCTACTTGTTTCCCAACCCTGCCTAAGGCATCAAAGATTAAAAGTCACAAATAACTGTGCAGCTTTTATATAATAATAATAATAATTTATTATTTGTACCCCGCCCATCTGGCTGGGTTTCCCCAGACACTCTGGGTGGCTTCCATAGAAACCAAAAATACAGTAAAATATCACAGATTAAAAACTTCCCTGAACAGGGCTGCCTTAAGATGTCTTCTAAATGTCAGGTAGTTATTTATCGCTTTGACATCTGATGGGAGGGCGTTCCACAGGGCGGGCACCACTACCGAGAAGGCCCTCTGCCTGGTTCCCTGTAGCTTTGCTTCTCGCAATGAGGGAACCGCCAGAAGGCCCTCGGCGCTGGACCTCAGTGTCCGGGCAGAACGATGGGGGTGGAGACGCTCCTTCAGGTATACTGGGCCGAAGCCGTTTAGGGCTTTAAAGGTCAACACCAGCACTTTGAATTGTGCTCGGAAACGTACTGGGAGCCAATGTAGGTCTTTCAAGACCAGTGTTATGTGGTCTCGGCGGCCGCCCCCAGTCACCAGTCTAGCTGCCGCATTCTGGATTAGTTGTAGTTTCCGAGTCACCTTCAAAGGTAGCCCCACGTAGAGCGCATTGCAGTAGTCCAAGCAGGAGATAACTAGAGCATGCACCACTCTGGCGAGACAGTCTGGCAGGTAGGGTCTCAGCCTGCGTACCAGGTGGAGTTGGTAGACAGCTGCCCTGGATACAGAATTGACCTGCGCCTCCATGGACAGCTGTGAGTCCAAAATGACTCCCAGGCTGCGCACCTGGTCCTTCAGGGGCACAGTTACCCCATTCAGGACCAGGGAGTCCTCCACAACAGCCCGCCCCCTGTCCCCCCAAAACAGTACTTCTGTCTTGTCAGGATTCAACTTCAATCCATTAGCCACCATCCATCCTCCAACCGCCTCCAGGCACTCACACAGGAGTGAAAACACTGTGGGCACTTTTCCCATAGAAAGCAATGCCAAAAAATACAGCTCATATGTTAATTTCTCATCCCTCCAGATGTTCCTAGACTATATAATTCTTATCATCCCTGACCATTAGCCATGCTGACTGAGGCTTATGGGAGGTAGAGTTCAATAATGCAGGATGAATGCAGTCCATCAGCCATGTACTCCATCACACACACACTCTCACACACATGCAAACACACACTTGCAGTTCCAGGCAAATAGCAAATACAGGAGTTTAACAAGTTCACTTGGTATTTCTCACTCTGGACTATATAATTCCAACCTATACATCTGCTACTAGAGCAGAAAGTTGTTTCTGAAGGATGTGACATGGCCATCTATGAATTACTGAGTTTATTGTCCCTGTAGGACTGTGTTTACTGCCCATCAGCTGGAGGAATTGGAAAAGGCTTTCAATGAAGCCCACTACCCGGATGTGTATGCCAGAGAAATGTTAGCCATGAAAACAGAGCTCCCTGAGGATAGGATACAGGTATGTTGTTTGTTATTGTTAAGCCACCATAAAGTGTGGAAATGGAAAGTTCATGTAGGGAAGTTTTTAATGTTTGAAGTTTTATTCTGTTTAATATTCTGTTGGGAGCCTCCCAGAGTGGCTGGGGAAACCCAGCCAGATGGGTGGGCTATAAATAATGATGATGATGATGATGATTATTATTATTTACAGTCCTCAGTAAAGGCTGCCTGTATTGTCAACACATTCATTGCCTCCTCTGGCAATCTTTACAGAGATTTTGCCATCAATTTTGATTTTAATTAATTTTTATAATGTTTTTAGAATGTTGCACTATTTTAGTGTTGTTAGCCGCCCTGAGCCCGGCTTTGGCTGGGGAGGGCGGGATATAAATAAAATTTATTATTATTATTATTATTATTATTATTATTATTATTATTAAAGCACTGATCAAACACAAGTCATGGGAGCTTACTAGACCCTCAGGGCAGGTAGGGATGGATATGTTCCTGGACTACAATTCCTATCATGCCTGACTATTGACCATGTTGTCTGAGGCTGAAGGAAATTAAAGACCACAGCATCTTTTATTTTCAGTAAAAAAAAATGTTGAGTATCTGCCTGATGGGGAATTTGGCACTCCAGCCCATCTGACTTTGAAATTTTTGGATTAAGGAGTGGGTGGGTAAATAGCTCTAAGGAATTATTTTTTCCTAGCAAATTGTGCAACAGTGCAGGAGGCTAAGCTGTATAGTCTTCCAGCTATTTGATTCTAATTCAGCTCTATAAAAATGTATATAGATGGATAGGAGTGGCCCATTGAAATAAGTAAAAAATAACTGATGTTAGTTGCAATATCTAGCCTGCACTTTCTAATATTATGACTCTTCTGCCACTGTAAATTTGCACCAACAGGGTGCTGGTACTATACAAAATGTAGAAGTGACATGATCCCAGACCAGGTAGTATTTCACGAGTAAGGCAGTAGTATTAAGAAAGAAAAATAATAGCAAAAGGAGTGACGTTTAACCTTATCAGTTAATTTATGTAGTATCATCTTCACCTGGAACAAAGAGTTTTTTTTCAGCTGGAACTCAGTTCTGGCACCTCTCAGGTGGGCACCATTGCCATTATAAGAGAACAAGCAGGTGTTCATGGTGGGTTCCGGCATTTCTGTTTCTAGAAAAATAGCACTGAACACAATGAAAGGAAAAAGAATTTCTATTGCTTATTTAGTGCAGGAATAAGATTGAGAAACTGTTAATTTGGTTGTTTGTGTCTTCTATCTTATTTATGCAAACAGAGAACTCAAAAATTACTTAGAACATATGATCTGACATGTTTTATTTGATGTTCTTTCCTCCCCCCTCCCCCTCAGTCCTCTACACAAATATCGATACTTTTGCTAAATATATACTTCTTGATGTACATCCAAAAGGTTTGGTTTCAAAACCGAAGAGCCAAGTGGCGAAAGCGTGAGAAGTGCTGGGGCCGCAGCAGCGTGATGGCAGAATATGGTCTCTATGGTGCTATGGTGAGACACTCCATCCCACTACCTGAATCAATCATCAACTCTGCCAAAAGTGGGCTTGTGGGCTCCTGTGCCCCCTGGCTGCTTGGTAAGCAAACATATAGTGCTCTGCATTTGCTGGTTGGGCTGAAACTCAGTTAAATAAGTGGGAAGGGCTTTCAAAATGAAAGACACTACTGGGGTAGAGAGCAGACTTAGGCTTCACAACCGTCATCCCAATAGTGTTGCTGAGTGCATTTCTGTGCACTGCTGCAATACTGGTGAAATCTACCTTCCAGCCTTCACTGACAAGGATCCCACTGTGTTGGGGTGGGTGGGTGCGCACTCATGTCTTGTTCATGCTTGCACACATACAACTTCTTATAATATACAAATTTAATCTCTATTTACACCCTATACACCTGCTCTCTACCCCAGCAATGCTTGTCATTTTGAAAGCCCTTCTCACTTCATTAACTGAGAAATAAGGAAGTGATTGTTAGCTGACTTGTCATCACTTTTATAAAACACTAGAGTGAAATTTAGATTTAATTACATAAAGCGACATTTTGTTCTTGTGTTAAGAACAGATTAACCTTTGGTTAAGAATTTTATCAGAGCCGATAGAGCAGCTTTCTTCCTAGTCCTTCAAACTTCCTCCTTGTACGACAGGGACATTGCATGGAGAAAACAGCTGCCTTGCTTGTGAAATCCCCTATGGAGATCCCGCCATGCTTGAATATCAGAAGCAGAGCTACTGACCTGCCTTCCATGAACCCAGTTGTATGATATCTTAGTATGCATGGCTAATGATGGAACCATGTGGATGGGGAGGGCAGATCTGCTCATGTGTTTTACATGAGCAAGCTATGGCATGTGTGGTACTGCAATGGATGCAGCCGTTGATGACTATTATTTATTTTTATTTCACAATATTTATATACTCTTTGATTGCAATGAAACCTCAAAGTGGTGTACAACAAGAATAAAACGATAAAATTATCAGTTAAAAAAAGTTAACGATTTAAAACATTCAAAAAATAATTAAAATGATAAACTAAAAACTGTATTAAAACACATGTCAATATTTAACATGTCTGGACAGGCTTGCCTAAGCAAAAATGTTTTTAACCTGACACCCAAAAAAGTAGAGTGATGTACTCCTGATGTCAGTAGACAAGGAGTTCCGAAATTTGGGTGCTTCTGCACTAAAATGTAAATTTCTTACAAATGCAGAATGAGTATTGTGTGGCACCTGTATTAGTACTAGTTCTGCAGATTGAAGCAAATGAGTGGGCATCTATGAGATAAGGTTATCTTGCAGGTCTACTGATTTCAGTGGGCTGCTATGAGTTGACCCCAATGAGTTTCAGTCAAGCTAGAGTACTAGCTTTCTCAGTCACTGTTAGGTTTAATCAGTATTCTCTCTCAGTACTCTCTCTGGTCTTTGCTTTTCTTTAAAGGAATGCATAAAAAATCAATGGATGTTACAACTAAGCCCGAAAGCGAGGAAAAGGGGAACAGTGACTGGAAATCTCAACGCCCTGAAGAGGAATTAAAAATTAAGCAGGTAGAGCAGGAAAGAAGCTCCACTGACAAATTTACCTCAATGGACAATTCTGATGACATTGCAATGGATCTCTCCAGCACAGCAAAGCATGAGAAAAAGCACGACACTTTGAGACAGTGTCTCAGTGGAGGCCCCCAGCCCAAAATGAAGGACAGTGAGCACTAAGAATCAGAAAGAGGAGAGATGTGATACAATAGAAAATAAATAAATGAATGAATGAAGAAACCTCTTCAATGCTATGGGAAAATATATTTATTAATGTTTAATTAATATTTATTAGTATTTTTCAGCTAACTAATGCAACATTTTACATAAAAGCGGGACCTTTTTTAGATGGTGCCCATCCAAAATATAAAATTTATTTTTTCAACATTAAAGTTGTTTATACGTAAACAATATAAATTGGGGTTACTGACTTTTTTCCTTTAAAATGTCTCACTAAGTCACCTTTGATTAGCAGCTCCAGAAAAACGACCAGGGCATCCTCATTCTATAACATGGGAGAGATTAACCTGTGGCCCTCTGGATGCTGGACTACAACTCCCATCATCCCTGATGATTGGCCAAGCTGGCTGAGGCCAATGGGAGTTGCGGACCAAAAGCAACTGGTTAGCCACACCTGCTATAGTAGAAAAAGAAACAGAAGGCACTTCATCTAAACTAATCCAAGGTGTGGTAATGACAAAAATACTTTGGGTGTTGTTTTCAGAAGTGATCAACCTTAGGGAAAATTTGTTCCTTAGATTACATGCTACTATAGGACAGGAATGGTTACTTTCTATATTTCTGGTGACATTACAAAGATTAGGGAGGGGAGGAGATACAACAAACCAGCCTTGACAAGCAATGCCTAGCGATTTAAGGGCTTAACATGTATCGAAGACATGATGTTGGAATGTGTATGGAGAACCATGGTTTATTTTCCTTACAAGTGAAACTGTCAGCAAAAAGTGTGCACATCTTGAGTCCTACAGGGGGTAGACTATCTGTTGACCTTTCATTCTTTAGTAAACAAGGTATACTTATACCAAACTCTGAAGGCCACCAGAATCTGTTCTGACAGCATCCCCTTTAATTTCACCAGAATTCACTCCACCACCACATGCTGAATTGAATCCTTTTGCCCAGCTAGAATTCTGTGGAACACATGCGCTGTTTTCTTTTGTGTCAGAGAATGCTGTGTACAGCTCTAGAAAATGAGAATCTCAGTCTATAACAAACACTGTGCTGAACAAATTCTCTTTGCACTCAAAGACCATTTCCTGACCCTGAAGAAAACAGTTAGATCTTCCCTGCACAAAGCTGTGTATCAACCCTCTTTGTTTAGAAGATGCTACATCAGGGTACCTGTGTTTACAATATGCAGTAGGTCCAACTGATGCAGGGAAACAGTACCTGGGAACTGATGCAGGGAAATGGTACCTGGGAACACTGTGGACTATCTCCTTGTTCTTGACTCAATGATTTCACCTTGAGCTGCAGCAAATTCTACTTGATAAGGAATCTGTCCCTTTTACCATGATTTGAGCATAATAAATGGAATTACACTGTGCATTTGTACAAATTTGTATTTGGGAAAACATATGCAATAACTCTACATTTTTGAATGTTATTTGACATACTATGCATAGAATTCACACTTGTATTAAAATATCAAGCCATAGAACCCAGAAATAAAAAATCCTATTTTGTAAAATGCCATAGGAAAAATATTTTGTAATTATGTCTGTAAAAGTGTTAATGTTTGATATTTTTTCCTTGTCTTTTTATATTTGTCTGAAAGCACTTTAGATACCTCCATTTTCTGAATGTTCCCCTACTTGTTTTGTTTGCCTCTTATTTATTATTATGCATTCACAAATAAAGTTCTGTGTTTGTTTGTGGCTTTTGAAGATATATGTATATATATTAGCTGCTTGATTTTGAGAATACATCTTCTAAGCAAGTCCTATTTTTGTTACAAAAACCTTTGTTGATGAAAGAGTGAGACTTGGGTGGCCTAGATTTTTCAGCAAATGGCCCCCCTGCTGCAAAGTCTACATTGCTGATTTGACATCAGCCTACTGTACTCAAAGCTATGTATGAACATAGAGCAAATGTGTGAGCTTGTGGGATAGTCTGTTTCAAAATCTGCAGTCACTCTCTCTGTGCAATGTGCAGAATAAATCTTCACAGGGCACTAAGACTGCTATCAGACAATACAATGCTTCATTACTTCCTATAAGCTATCTGTCATAGAATCATAGAATTGTAGAGCTGGAAGGGTGCCAAGGGTCATCTAGTCCAACCCTTTGCAATGCAGGAATCTCAGCTAAAGCATCCACAACAGATTGCCATCCAACCTCTACTTAAAAGCCTCCGAGGGAGTCTGTTCCACTGTCAAACAGCTCTTACTAACAAAGTTTTTCCTGATGTTTACTTGGAATCTATTTTCCTGTAACTTGGTTCAAGTCCGACCCTCCAGAGCAGGAGAAAACTTGTTCCCTCTTCCATGTGACAGCTCCTGAGATACCTGAAGATGGCTGTATCTCCTCTCAGTCTATTTTCCAGGCTAAACAAACCCAGCTCCTTCAACTGTTCATCATAAGACTTGGCCTCCAGACCCTTGATCATCTTGGTTGACCTTCTCTGCACATGTTCCAGCTTGTTAACATCCTTCTTAAACTGTGGTGTCCAGAATTCCAGGTGTGGTTTGACCAAGGCAGAACAGAGTGGTGCTATGACTTGCCTGGGTCTGGACACTACCATTGATGCAGCCTAGAACAGCATTAGCTGTTTTTGTTCCTGCATCACGCTGTTGACTCAGGTTAAGCTTGTGGTCCACCAAGACCTCTAGATACTTTTCGCATGTACTGCTAATAAGCCAAATGTTCCCCATCCTAGATTGGTGCATCTGGTTCTTTCTGCCTAGGTGCAGAACCTTACATTTGTCCTTATTGAAATTCATTTTGTTAGCTTGTGCCCAGTTCTCCAATCTGTTACAGTCATTTTGAATTCCAATTCTGTCTTCTGCGGCATTAGGTACCTCTTCCTGTTTGGTGTCATCTGCAAATTTGATGAGCATCCCCTTAATTCCTTCATCCAAGTCATTTATAAAGACGTTGAACAACAAAGACCCAGTACAAAACCCTGCGGCACCCCACTTGTCACTTTTTCCCAGGATGATGAGGAACCATACATACTGGGTACTATAGAACATCCAAAATATCTGAACAGAGATAGGGTATATATATACCCCTCAATATAGGAGCATTTAGAGCATTTAGAATGATCCAGTTTTGCCTACATTAAGATTATTAGATAATTTTTCCTACTTTTTCCTCTAAAGAAACCAAGCAGATATTGAGAAAGGGAGAAATAATTTTGTTTTCACAGCGATTTAAATAAATAAAATTAATGCACATGACGGATCTTTAGGTGACATGCCATAGCCCCAGACACTGTCTGAATCTGTTCTTTAGAAACAGCTTCTTAGACAACATGAAGAGCTGAATATGCTGCATTGAACAGGCAGTGTGGGGTTCCACTGTCACCTAGAGGTACCAAGCAAAATGTGATGACACACTGGGCACATTGGGCTTAGCATTGCCTTGCCCTCCGATGTTTACCTGATAGCGATATCCTGCTGGTAATAACAATTCCCCCACCCAGCAGCACTGGTTCTAGCTTCTCATATAAAGGCATTGATACATATCCCCATCTCAGTGTCAGATCAGGGTTTTGATTTCCTGCTTTTGGGCACCTGAGAGTCCTGGGTTTCAGTGCTTGACAACAAGGGAGACAAAGATGCCACAGCAGGGCTGAAAGCAGTTTTCACTATGTCTGAGGACAGTAAAGAGAAGTAGTTACAGGAGCCTCAGTTACCAGGTAACCCGTGAGCTGAGGACTTCCCAGAGACACAGTGGACCACAGGTACTACAGACTAGAAAGGTGCTTTTCACAAGCTTCAATCATTGACCAAGAAGTTATCCATAAGGGTGGTGGTGGTATAAAGAGACAGGGCTCAGTTTCATACATTGATTTTCTTAACTAGATAATTTTTTGGATGTAGCTTTTTAGTCTTCCTAAAAAACATTTGTTAGTAAATACATAATTTTTAAAGATGTAAATTAGAGGTGGCTTTGGGGACAGTGGCTGTGGGTTGTAATCCAGAAAGTAAAATAGTATTTTAAAAATGACTACACTTCATGCCATTTTATAAACTCGTAGGACATTTTCATCTTCCATGTAAGACAGAATTGGCCCCAAATCACATTCTAACAGACATATTGAAATGTTTCCAATTTTTTCTGCCAGACAAATTTTATCTGAAAATGATGTAAAGGTTTTATTAAAATCTAGGTAATTCCAGTCTGGAAAGATTCCTAATAGAGATCAACATGTGAACAAACATGTAATGATATTCCCACCTGGAGCTGGACTGGCAGGTTGTCTACACAGCAAGAAAATGTAGAGAGAACTGTAACAAAAACATGAGCTATGAAAATTTTAGGAAAATATTGTTCAGAACATCATAGTAATGCAAACACTATGATCAACAGATGCTCCGGATTGTTATCCTAATGCATGTTTTGAAACACTCTCAAAATAACTAGGTTTGGCTGGAATAAACAGGAAAGGATGAAAAGAGATTGGCGAGTAAGTAATTATTTGTGAGTGACTCAAACACTGAGTTCCTAAAAGTGAATTTGCAGTGAACATGATAAATAATGATGGGTAAAGGCTTATTTAATCAGAAATTAGGCTTTACAAGAGCCGAGGTTTGGCACATTTAAAGCCTAATCCTGATTCGGCAGCATTTGCAAACAAATTTATCTGGGCCGTGCAGTGCTGGCACTAGCATTTTGTTGCATTTATGACCACACCCCTTACATGACACAGATGGCACATCTCTTTGCTTGTCACACTGGAAAACAGAAGCCAGATATCATTGGAAATAATAAAAGCAGAGAAAACATACATATTAAAAGCAGGAATTTCTAAGCTTCAGTTTTTCAACCCTCTCCCTTTTAGGCACCGTAAAATCATCTCTGCTATGACCCACCCCATTATTCAGGTTATGCTGTTATACCTAGAACCTGTATTTCTATTGCTTTGACATCTCTCTGAACAAGCCCTTCACACACACACCTTTCTACTCTACAGATGTCCCAACACAATCCTAACTATGTATGTCTGAATAGAGAGGAAGTATTTGGTGGATTCTTCTAATACAAAACACATTGATGAATAACACAAAAAGGGCTCGTGATATGTAGCCTTGGTTTTTGCTATCTAAACCAAAACGATTAACCAATTCTTGACAGGGAAAACCTCAAATAAGGTTATGTAAGTATTAGAGGGTGGCACTGCATCTCAGTTAAAGGGGGACAAATTTTGATTGTGTTGCAATAGAAATATAATAAAATAAAATGGTATTTACAAGCCAACCTCTTTCATATAAACATTACCCTAATGATTATCACTACTATCAATTATTGTGATGATGCTGAACCATTAGTTGGCTGGTTGAAGTGATCTGAACGGGGCTAGTAAGCAGTAAGAATAAACAGCACAAATGCTTTTCTAGAAACAACCATCTCTCTCCATCTGGAATGTTTAAAATAGAAACATGCATAATGCTGTAAGTAATTCCACATTCTTTTTAATTTATCTGGGTTACAACAACATTTTCTTTCATATTTACATCTTTTCACTTTGCCATATGGACAGTTAGACCCTAGGATTTAAGAGTATTTGCTGAATTAATGATGAGAGGTGTGGGGGTAGGGAGGACATAAAAAATGAAATGTGAAAAAAATGAGATTATTTAGATTTTAATTTGTGGAGGGGGTTACGAGATTGACTGGATTATATGTTTGTTTGGCTTTCATAAGAAGACTTTCCCCCATTCTTTTTAATAATGAATGACTCATGTTCACATAAAAGAGAAGGCTGTGTGCATTTGTTGCAGAAACATCTGTATTCTGCCATTACTGAATGACTTAGGAATATTAATTTTTAACTGGCATTTTATCTAGGTTTATCCCATCTTGCTGCTTGATAAGAGTTTCAGATTGAAAGATTAAGCAAATGTGTTGTTTAAAGAGATTGCCCCCCAGAGGGTAATACAGGTTATTGCACATGAGAGAGAACATGAAGTGTTCATTACTATCCAGTGAGTCATATAGAAGAAACAAGCTGTGTTCCCTGCCTGCCCCCAAGATCACAGATGAACTGTGGAATTATGATCCACGTCACTTTTTCCGTAGTTCTGGTTTGCATTGCTGATAGCAAGTTTGCCTTGAACCTCCTGCTCTGTCCATTTTCTTTTTCCCCCTATGCATGTAGTTATACTGGAGGCCTTAGTGTGTATATATTCAATTAGTAATGCCTATTTCACTTCTCCATGAGCACAGCAATCCAAACTATGGTTAACCACATTTTGTGTGGCTGCTGACAATCTGGCAGTGCAAACAATGCTGCATCCAAATCTTGCTCAGTAGTGACTGGGAGGGGCCACAACTGGCAGAAAGTGCTGAAGCCAAGCAGAGGTCAGAAATACTAGCAGAATGCAGCAGCTAGGTTACTTGTGGGGGCAAAGTACCATCTGCATATAAAACCTTTATTGCGGTATTTACACTGGCTGTCTATCTCCTATTGAACCATGTTCAAGTGACTTGACAGATCACTTTATCTACTGTATGTTTTGGAAAATACTTTGTCCGTTCATCCACCTGTTTTTATAGGTTCTTGAGAACCTATGTCATTGCCAAACTGTTCACAGTGGTTCCCAAGGTGGGAGTAGCAATTTCCATTGACATTTGGATGCCAATGCCATCTTGAATCAAGATGGCAGATGGTAACGTGACTTTGTCCATTTTTTGGCATAGGTTTGGCCACCTCTTGAGATATCATCGCCTAACTCAGAATGAGGGTTTCTGAAGTGTGGGCAACCATCTTTGTTGATTTTTTAACACCATGTGCCATTTTGAATCAACATGGCAGACAAAAACATGACTTTGGTTTGACTTCACCTGATTTTAGGCATGACAGGTCCAAACTCACAAACTGCACAGTCACTCAGAGAAGGACAATTGTGCTATCACTTTCATACATCTGTGAAACCTACTGAGGTCCATCCTGCTGAGGCCCTGGCACAATGGATGTGCCAGGGCACAAAGGATGTGTCAGGCCACATGACACACCACAACCAGACATGCCAATCTTTGCTTATGATCGAACAGGCATTCTGGACACTTAAGATATAGCTATGCTGGGATACGTGTCCATGGCCTTCTCCCTTGCAACATTTATGATATGATTTGCAAATAATACTTTGGTAAAGCTAACAAGAAAGAAAAGGGCTAAGATCCCACTGATTGGCTAGTAAAGGAGTAGTGTTTCTACTAAAACATTCCTGCTAAACATGTGATTGATTGTTCATTAAAAGGGATCTGCATGCACAGGCCTGGTTGCTCTTGTGTGCTGTATTGGATTCTTTGCATCATTATCATCATCATTTAATTTATATCTCAAACAGCTGTTTATTTTGTATATACTTCTTTACTTCTCTCCTTGTTAATTTTACTTATCCTTCAATATACCTCAGAATTTGTATACACTTATCAACGTCTCTGCTTTGTGCATCAATAAACCATATATTTCACAAGATATAAAAAAATTGTCCAGCAGCACCTTAGAGACCAACTAAATTTGTTCTTCGTATAAGCTTTCATGTGCATGCACACTTCTTCAGATACATATATTTCACATTCTTGTTACACTGCAGTAGCAAAGTTCAGGAACAGTCCCGCATCAAAACTTGTGATTCATGCAATAAACAGAAGAGGGCACTCTTCAATTATTTTTCACTTGCAGATCATCAACAAAACTGTTGATGAATGAAAGTCCAGTACACCAATGAATTATTGGCCATTTTCATTAAACCCTCTGAATCACTAAGCAGCAATTATAGCTATTCCTTAATTATTAAGATATCTTGAATATACACTCTTCTTCTGTTTATTTAGTACAAGCATGTAGATTACAGTGGTACTTTGGTTTAAGAACAGTCCAGTTTAAGAACAATTTGGTTTACAAACTCCTCAAAACCGGAAATAGTGTCTTGGTTTGAGAAGCTGGGATAGAGCAATAGAAGCTGACCACCGCGGAGTGGATTCGAACTAAATCAGCAATCCCCTTTGGTGTCAACTCTGCCACTCACAGCAGAGCCTGTTCTTATAGCAAGGCAGGCTACAGCCACACCTCAACTGTATTCACTCAGCCAACAATCAACTGCAATCAGCATAAACACTCACTTACCTGCAGGCAAATATATCAGTGGACAAACAGATGCAACCAACAAAACACGCACAGTAGACCAGGCAGGGGTGGTGCCAAACAGCCTTCCCTGATTAGTCTTCTGTTGGTCTGCTCCCTTCAAGCAAACACATGAATTAGATATATCTGTTTCTGTGGAAAACACAATCCTCTTAAACAGAGAACTGTAAAGGTAGCATTCCCCAGTTCACAAAAGGAAACCAATTATCACCGTTAGTAGAAATAATTACAGTACTCTTTCAGCAGCCAGCATACATTTTCCTGCAAACAGATTTTTTTGAATGAATAATGAAGGCTCAACAGATGGGAAATCGTTTCCAAATGAAGCATAAGTATCTCAGTGATTAGCATGGGAATAGCAATTCAGTGAGAGCTGAGTTCTTACCAGAACTGTAGAGGGAAAGTAGCATTTAATCCTCCTCCTCCTTCATACCACCCCAAATATATTGGCAATATTACATTTTCAAACTCAGTCTTAAACACTGTTGATACAGAACTGAAATCGTGATCTGGAAAAATGAAGAAACAGAAAAGGTATTGAATATACAGTCATACCTCGTGTTATGTTTGCTTCATGTTACGTTCTTTCAGGTTATGTCCCACAACAACCTGGAAGTACCGGAAAGGGTTACTTCTGGGTTTTGCCGCTTGCGCATGTGCAGAAGCGCCAAATTGCACCTGCGCAAATACGGCGCTTCAGGTTGTGCTCTTTTCATGTTGCGAACGGGCCTCCGGAACAGATCCTGTTCGCAACCAGAGGTACCACTACAGTGGTACCTCGGATTAAGTACTTAATTCGTTCCAGAGGTCCGTTCTTAACCTGAAACTGTTCTTAACCTGGAGCACCACTTTAGCTAATGGGGCCTCCTGCTGCCGCCAGAGCACGATTTCTGTTCTCATCCTGAAGCAAAGTTCTTAACCCAAGGTACTAATTCTGGGTTATCGGAGTCTGTAACCTGAAGCATCTGTAACCTGAAGCGTATGTAACCTGAGGTACCACTGTATATTCCCCTAGAGCAGAAGCAGGGAACCTATGGCCTTCCAGATGTTGTTGATCTCCAGCTCCCATCACTTCTAGTCAGCATAGGCAATGGTTAGGGATTATGGGAGTTGTAGTAAAATAATGTTGGGTAGGCTACATGTTCCCTTTCCCATCCCTGCTCTTGGCTTTTTCTGTGGTTTGCCAGAAGCGGCTTAGTCATGCTGGCCACATGACCCGGAAGCTTTACGCTGGCTCCCTCGGCCAATAAAGTGAAATGAGTGCCGCAACCCCAGACTCGGTCACGACTGGACCTAATGGTCGGGGTCCCTTTACCTTTTTAATCAGGAATTCCTTAATGAACAGTGGATTGGACCAAGTCAGATTTTAAATAAAAACTAATTTAACAGGCGAAAAATGCAAGTAGATGTAATTTAAATCTGAACAGACATGGAATCCTATCTGCTTAATAAAAATAATCATACATCACTAACGTAATAATTATTTCTAATATAATCTGGATGAGAAATGGGTACAAAGCTTGGTGGCAGTATATGCATTACTAGAGAGGCATGACAATATATTTTGTCCACCTATCACTTGGTTTTTCTGTGACACATCTCTTGGGTGCTTTGGCTGAGATGAAGACACCTCAACAACTATACACGCTGGCACACTTTCTCCACAAGAGTTTGAGATGAGGCAAATAGTTCAAAAGGTCCATAGTTAGCGTATGTTGGGGGGTCGGAGGGCAAGCATTATACTTCACACATGAGGAATCGATAAAACACTTTCCATATTTTCTCTTTTGCCCCCTGGTTACTCATGCCTAGCTTTGTGTCAATTTCTCTTTGGAAAAAAAAGCACATTGCCAAACCTTAAGGTACCGCACCAGTCGAAATTTATTTACACACCCACCTTTCCAACGTTTGCAATTAGCGTTCCCGAATAGAAATTCAGGTCTCACTCCTAAGAGAGATCACCCGCCAGAGTCGTTTTGCTTTTGGGCTGTGGCAGAAGCTGCAGCTCAAAACGTGCGCTTTACAGAGAATATGCTTTTCCTCCACAACAAACCTGTGATGCAGGTGAGGCTGAGCGAGAGAGAGAAACCGGCCCAAATGGGGTCGCCCTGAGCTTCGGCCGCGGCTGAGTGCCGATTTTTGAACTTTTTTCGAATCCCGCCTCACGGTTTAACGGCTTAACCGCTCCCCGCTACGGCAGTTTCCGAAACTCAGGAACTTTTCATTTGTTCCACAGACTTCTTTTTTTAAGTTTCCCATCTGCTAAAGAGGCCGAGCGCGAGCGCTCAGTTCCTCTTTCGCCTCATGAGACGCAGGGGAAAAGGGCGGGAAAGGCGTGGTGAGGCGAAGGAGGAGGAGAAGGAGGAAGCGCGCAGGGCCAACTTGGCTGGGCCAACTCAGAGCCTCAGGCGACCGATTTCGAAAGCCGCTTCCCCTCCTTCGCCCCCTCGGAGGCGGCGCCGAGCCGGTTTCAGCGCCCCCCGCCGCTACACACCTGCCAAACCTTCGCCGGCGGCCTTATGGCAGCCACACCGTCCGCGGCTGCTGCCCTGAGCCGCTTGCGGAGCGCCCTGAGCAGGCGGCGAGGGAGGCTGCCCTGGTGGAGCCGGAGCTGGCCGGGCGCCCCCTGGGGACGGCCTTCGTGCGGCCGCCTCCTCAGCGGCGGCCGTTGCCTCTCTCAGGCGAGCGACCCCTTCCTGAGCGGGAGCTATGGCGAGGTGTCCCGGAGGGCGGCCGAGGCGCCCGGGGCTTTCTGGGGGGCGCTGGCTCGGGAGGCACTGCTGTGGGACGCCGCGCACCACACCGACTGCGAGTGGGATTTCGCGCAGGGCCGCGTCCGTTGGTTCTTGGGCGGCCGCTTAAATGTGGCGGGTAAGGAGCGCCTTCCCTGGGCAGGAGGGGCGAGGAGTTGCCCCTGGCGCGCACACATCTTATATATATATCTACCGTATATATCTCTCCTCGGCCCCTCTTCTCATTCCTCGAGTCCTTCAGCTTTCGAAAGCTTATCTAATTCAGTGCCTGGAAGTCACTACCCCAAGTGATATGGAAAGCCAGGCGCCTTCAAAGTGATGAGGTGGCTGTTAATGCGGCGAGGAGAAAGAAAATAAGGGGTCGAATGCACTCTGCATATGCTCAGAGGCACCTGCATTGTGTCAGGTCGGGCCTTTTAGATCGGCCCTGCTGCGAAAAACAAGTTTTAGGGCCTGAGCTATGGCTTTCTGGAGCTGAGCTCGAGGAGCCCGCATGAGTTGTAAGACTACACAAGTTTTCCAGTGCAGAATGCCCTGGAAATCTTGTGCATCTGCAGTTCATAGGGTGCCTAGGCTAGGAAAGAGTTTTGGAATAAGACCTCGAAGAGTCAACATAAAAAAGGGAAAAAATTAGCTGTGCCTCTTAGGATCATGCATCTTCATATTAAAAACACATTTTCTCCCCACCATCTGCCGTGTTTTTGTGAAAGCCAATGTGGCCCTGTGAATAGAGTACAGGAAATAGAGTTCAAAGTAGACAAACAAGCTTTTTCAGCAATTGTCAGCTCACATAATGGAAGCAACCTTTGTTTTGTGTGGTGCAGGTGGCCTTCCTTAAGGATATGCTGGCAGGGAAAGCAATAGGCAAATAAGTGAATTGCTCATTATTTTTATTTCATTGGCTTTGAGGTCATGGGCGGCTCATCATTCTCATATGATTTTTTGCTGCTGCGGTTCTTGTGAGGGAGGGAAGCAGCATTTTCATCTTACAAATTAATAGCATTTAAATACTTTGCTGCGGGGAGGGGGGAAGCATTTTACCTCCAGTGGACATTTCCATTGGTGCTTGGAAATACCACATGGAATGCGATTGCAGGGCCTACCTTATTTATACTGTATAGTCATATATCAACATAAAAGGCAGATTATAAGAACAGAAGACTAGCCTGCTGGATCAGGCCAATTGCCCATCTAGTCCAGCATCCTGTTCTCTCAGTGGCCAGCCAGATGCCTGTGGGAAACCAAGGAGCAGAACATGAGCACAAGAGCATTCTCCCCTCCTGTGTTTTCTAGCAACTGGTAGTGGGAAACATTACTGCCTCCAAAGTAATATGAACAAAAAACAGGTCTCTGTCCCAAAGAACTTACGAAGAACTTTTGCAGGTATATATATTTTTTACCAAAGAACTTAAAAGTCATAATTACTTAAAGCTCTCTGAGAGCTCTTTTGGGTGGCAATTTTGCACACTCCTGGTTGCTTGCTGTGTACCATATTGAGAGTGTGGGAAGCAGAATAAAATGAGTACCCTTGCCGGGTGTGTGTGATTATGATGCACATAGGTTGGATATATACTAAAAGCATGTCTTTAAACATTTGAGACTGCCATATAGGTTTACCTAATATAGGAGATATGCTTATATTAATTGATTTATGATTATTTCAGGTGGCAGCTTTTTCCATTGATTAACCCTGAGAATGAACATAGTCCCTGGATGTTGGCTGCAAAGTGCATGCCATTTCACATTGGCCTACAAACATTTCATGCATTAGACTTTGCAGTTATATTAAAACAGTTAAGCACAAATAAATAACAGTATTATCTTGTTGGATCCATAATTCTGACCCCATCAAGGGTTACTGTGCTCCACTAAAAAGAAAACTAGACCCCAAAGCCCTTTAATTTGCTGTCCTGTTTTTCCACAGAGTTGTTAAAAATACAAACCACCACTTGCTTCCTTCATTGTTTTAGACTCTTCACATCTGCTCCACAACCTTTTAACCACCTGACTGACCTCAGATCTTCTGGAAACTATCATCTGTTTTAAAATGAGATTGGCCATTTTTTCTAGTTTGGGCTGATTCATTTGTAACTGTTGCATTAACAAGCTAGGTATAAGATGGGCTTAGTCTGACTAGTAGAAAATAAAGTGTTGTCCTATCAAAAAGCTATGCAATGTCTTAAGAATGTAAATGAAACAGCTTCCAGAAGTTTTCCTTGCAAACGAACCTATTATTAGATTTTTGAAAATCCCGCTGTTAAAAATAAGACATGTATAAATAAAGGCTTTGTAAGAAATATACTGTACAGTATGTACTTTTACATGATTCTATAGAAAGAGTGAATGTATCAATACTGAAACATGGAAAGTTCAAGGAGCTATAGTTGGTGATGGTGCTAACCACTTAATTCAACACAAATTCTCTCAAATAGTTGCTATGGGCACTACATTTTTCTGGTACATGGAATGCTTGTTGCTAGGAAGCCTCATCTGTGGAAGTTGAACTTGGCTTTGTGGTAAAAGCACTATTTGTTCCCACCCCTCCTGCTTTTAAAACTTGGATAGTTAATGAAACTGCTAGCAGATGAGGATGTGATTTCTCTTTATTATTGGTTTTCTGCAGGGTCTGTAATACTAAAATGCTTTGTGACAATTTTTAAAAAATAAAATAAAAATCTAACTTGACCACAGTCGACAATTGAAAAAATGACCCACAACCTCTCCTAATATTATGTACTTAGCATGAGACTGAATTTATTTATTTTTGCTCCTGCATCCCTTTTCCTTTTTGCCATGTCATAATGGTTTATGATATTTCAGCAATTACAGAAGTATAAATAACAAAAATGAAGATTAACCAATAGAAAAACAGTTCCATGAGCTTTAAAATTGATTCTGTTACTTTAATGGGATGGACAAGCCATGCACCCTCAGTCCCTGCCTTATTTTTTATTTGGAACAGACTATTACTCCCACATGTCCTGCTTTGAAAGAAGCTGAATATAGCGAAGGTTTCGCCTGTCTATTTGTCTTGATTTTCTTTTTTCTCCTTTGGCAAAGATTATTCAAAGTAGAATTATAAGTTTAATGCTAAACATAATGAATGTGTGACTGTAGACTTCGAGCATATTCAATTACATATTGAAAAATTAAGGAAAAATAGTGAAAGAGGAAGCTATTTGAGGTTCTTACTGTACAATGTTGGGAACCAACAATGAGAGAGGGCTATTGAATTTGTGCCTTGCTTGTGAATTTCCTAGAGGCAACTGATTCTGCTGTCAAAGTCATAAAGTATGTGTTAGTGCAGCTTTGGTAGATGAGAACTGAACATTGTGGCTTTAGCATTCCAAAAATGCTTTTTTAATAGCTGCTTTTCTCCTGTAAAGTTGTTTATAATACCAGGATTTTATTTTTTTCTGTATTAAGTAATACTAAATAATAGGTGAAAGTGCCTCAGTATGTGCTATGCAGAATGCTGATCCCTCACTGCCAAATGATTTTGTGTGCAATCAATAAGGTTCTAATTGTAATCACTGTTTTAACTAGCAATAACAAGGTAATAAGATTTTAAATCTACAGTGGTTCATTATAAGTAAGTGGCTCTGAATCTTTCTTATAGGAACTGGTGTCCCCATGGCTGTTTGCTGCTAGCTGTGATTGCAGAAACAGTGGCTATCGCCACCCCCACTAAAGTTGAGTGCTAACCTTAGCAAATGAGGCACATGAAATGATACACATTCAGCAAAGGCTCAGGCTACAGTAATCCTGGAACAGTACTACTTTATAGGGGAAGGGTTGTAGCTCAGTAGTAGAGCATCTTCTTTGCATGCAGAAGGTCCCAGGTTCAAGCATCTGCTGGGAATGTTCCCTGCCTGAAATCCTGGAAAGCCATTGCCAGTCAGAGTCAGTTCCACCTGTGGGGTGGTTGTGGGAAGTGGCATGATTAATGTTCTCATGGGTATAGCCAGGAGTTTTTTTGGGGGGGGGAGGGAGGACTGACATGATTGGTCAGTTAAGGATATTACTTGATGGGGGGGCAACTGGCCCCCCTTGGCTACACCCATGATTGGTCTCCATATAAAAAAGCTTCCTTTCTTTAGAAACAATTACAGTATAGGTTATGTTAGGATCTTTCTCCCCACTTCCTCTCTGTTAATTGAAATACAGTTGCACTCATTTACACTTACAGTTCATTTCAGTTAATAAAAAAGATACAGCTGTTTCTCTTACACTGCTCTGTTAACCATGTTTACTCATAATTAAGTCCCACAGAGTTCAGTAGGCCTTAACTCTCTAGTTACAGTGCTTAGGATTGCATCCTTCATTATTCCAATTGTTCTCATTCAAAGTGCAACACAGCTTCATAAAACTCATGGGAGATAAACCTAGGCACATAAGTTCTATAACACTTTCTGCATGTGAGTTTCTATTTTCAACAATTACCACAGTGATCAGGTTTCATCATTGCAGTTGATATGGTGGAGAAATCCACAGTAAAGTCACAGATGACATTTTCCAGAAATGCTATATTTTCTTCAGCTGCTTCTTTTTACAAGTTAATATTCTACAAGGTGAGGATGTTAAAGTTACGCACAGATGGCTTATTATGCAGAAAGAAACTGCTTTAGAATCCATTTCAATTTGATCATTGAGCAGCATGCAGTCCAATTCTTTGTAGCTTACATGTGACATTGTTCAAAATTCAACAGGAAGAGCTGCCAACTTTCATTTATTTTAATGGAGCTTTCTATATTATGCACACTTTTGTTAATTATATTGTGACTCCATTTCATATTTGCTCTACTTATCACTCTACTTATTTGCTCTACTTATCACTTTCTCTGCTTATCTTCATATCACTGTTGTATGCATTCTTACTTAGAAGATGACAATAACTTGCTTAAATTGGTTTAGAGTTGATGTGTTAATGTTTAATGGGGGGAATGTATCTTGCCGTACATGTTTCATAGAAGAGGATAGCAAATTGCATTGTAATAAAAGTGTAAAAAGAAAAAAATGATTATAAGGTGGAATATAAAAATATTTAAAAATAAGTAGAATTTAGCTAAAAAGCAATTCTCAATCAAGTCACCAGTGTATAGAAATAATCAAGGTCATGAAAACCATTTAAATGTTAAATATTAAGGAAGAGAAGAGTTAAATGACCTAGTTAAGCTACCATTGCCATACACATAAGAGTTGAAAAGGTACTTGAACGTGGCTGGAATAATTAAAGGACTCTAGTGCTGCTTTTGTTTATTGAATAAGCCTTAATTTTAAAGGATGTGATATTTGGTCTCAGGAATGGGGGGGGGGGGGGGACATACAATGGAATTAAGTATTTTACTGCATAATTTTCCCAGAAAAGTTTCTCTAAGCTTTGTACAGTGAAGAACTGTCCTTGATTGTTGATTACAGTTTTTGTAAATAGAGGACTCCCTTAGGGTCAAATTAAAAGAAAAGGACACCAACAAGGGCATTGAAGGGATTGGCTGAAGAGCACAACACTACAGTATTAGGTTTCCAAAACATGAGCTTATAATTACAAAACATATGCATTTTTAGAAGGGTGAAACATAATTACACAACAGCTGTCTACTGCAAAATCTGATGGCCAAACTTCAACTTTGATTTTAAAAGGCTGGATTTCCTAGCCTTTAAGTGCTGGAAAGAGGGCCTGCTAAACTCAAAGCTGAGGGAGAATTGTGTGTATCAGTCATGCTGTGCTTAGGAGGCAGGACTCCTTTCAGTATGTTATACACATTCCAATCCCTCCACATAATTGTAATATTTAGCAGAGAGAGTGGGGGCAGGGGGGGAGCGCTTTCCAATGTCCTGTTGCTCTGCCTTTCCTATGCAGGCCTTAGCTAGAAGCTATATTTTTCAATAAATATAGATAGATAAATAAATATTATGCATACATTCCTGGCTTACATACCAATCACATAGCTCTTGTTTGCCTGGTTTTAGACTAGGTGGTCTAAACTACAAAGAACATCAACAACCCATGAAGGGAGTTAGTCAGTTGTGGCCATCTTGTGTTATAAACAGAATCATACTGTCAAAGTTTCAACAACTGTACAGTGGTACCTCGGGTTACATACGCTTCAGGTTACATACGCTTCAGGTTACGCACTCCACTAAGCCAGAAATAGTGCTTCAGGTTAAGAACTTTGCTTCAGGATAAGAACAGAAATCGGGCTCCGGCGGCGCGGCAGCAGCAGGAGGCCCCATTAGCTAAAGTGGTGCTTCAGGTTAAGAACAGTTTCAGGTTAAGTACGGACCTCCATACTTAAGTACTTAACCCGAATTAAGTACTTAACCAGAGGTACCACTGTATATGGCAACCGTATCTAATGACATCCTTACATTTACTGCCTCATAATTCTTGTAGATGCTTGACTGTAGTGTATGTTTATGAACTAAACTGATGTACAGTGCAATTTCATTTATTTTAATGATTCTGAATACTGTACTTTGATACTCTTGACTATTTCATTGGGACATTATTGTAGATTTGCATGATCAGAGGCTTTTTAAATAAATTATATTTGTTCATTATCTTTTAAAAATATTAACAGCACAAGTTGATTATCAAATCTGACACTTTAGAATCTACTGTAAATGTTTTTTGTTTTTTTTATAATGTGTTTCTGTGCAGTTAACTGCTTGGACCGGTATGCACAACACTCTCCAGAGAGAGTGGCTTTGATCTGGGAAAAAGATGAGCCTGGCACTGAAGAGAAAGTCACCTACAGGTATGACTTCAGAATGTGTCATACTGCAGTTGGGGCGTGCTTACTGCCTACTTCAAGAGCTTTTGTACAAAATATTTTCCATTCTTTGATGATGGCCAGCCTAAAGAAGAGGAATCGGTCCAGGAGTAGTGGTGAACAAGATGGCAAAGACAACCAGTGTTTCTTTTAGCAGAGCGGTTCCCAAATAGTGGGCTAGAACCCAGCAGTAGATTGATGGGACATTTGGCGGTAGCTGAGCAGCCTGTCAGAAAGGGGCTACTGGAAACCATGTGGCAATGTAGCCTAAAGAATATTCATAACTGTTCAGTTGTCATTAACAGGTATTTAATAAGACAGAATTTCATTATTATGATTAAATAATTTCTGAACCACTTAATATATTAAAAATATGTCTACAAAAAAACAACAGATGAATTAATCTATTACAAAATATTACAAAAGTACAGTTACATTTAAACATAGTTACACATAAAAATGTAACAAAAATTTGCCTGACAATGCTATTTCAACACATGTACAGTAAGAAGCTAGCTGTGTCAGAAGAGGAAATAAGTTTGCAATCAAGCTGAAGCTAGTGTAAGAAAAAGGAACCAGTCCACATGGATGTGAGGTCTTTCTGCAAATGAACATGGGCTGCATCTAAGAAAAATGTAAGAATATCTATGTGCAGCCCACCTTGGAGGATTAGTAGTGCCTCATCACAATCCTGGATTGCCAAGAAGCCAAGTTAGGGTAGAGAAGCAAAAGTGAAAGCTGGTTGCACAACAGTAGTGGCCTTGGCATGGGGGTGACACTGACAGGGGAGAGTGGTGGTTTGGAACAATGGCAGAAGTATGAGTGAAGTGCTATGAATTATTTCAGAGTTGTGCATTCTTTATCTGTCTCACATGAGACAGCAAGGGAATGGAAGAGGGAGAAGTTTCAGGACAAGAAGAAGGGGAGATACTTAAAGGAAATGAGTGGCTCTTCTAAAGAATGGCATGGGTAAATTGGGAATGGGAGGAAAATGGTGGTTTTAAACAACAGCAGAGATTGTACCTCAACAGTGTATTTCACTCCTGGAACCATGTGCTATCTTCAACATGATGTTCCAGATGCAAAGTAAAAATTTAGAAAATATATGTTATTACCAAGCAAGCACTCACATGCACACAACATCCATAAGCTGAAGTTAACCTTCTCTAACTGAATGAGCTAACTGACTGACTTGTTCTTAAGATTCTACTCAATTTAAAGGTACAGCAACATATACCATCATGGGGTGTGCACACAGAGGGGGCTGCAGAACAGGGGGGAGAATGAGGCATGAAAACGGTAAAGGGGGGGCAGGTTGTCTGTGTGCAAGGGATAGTTGAAAAAAGGAGGTAGGAAAGGGAGACTGGCTGGCACAGACCTTGTCTTCTTAATGGCTCATCACCTTGCTCTTTGTTTTCCAGACTGGCTCTTCTCCCAGGTGATTGCCTGTATGGGAAACTGATTTGGCCTGTTTGGCTAAATCCAGCATCTGGCAGCCCATTTTAATACTCCAAGCCTTGATTAAACTCCAATACCCACTAGACCCAGGAATTTAGGGGAGGATCTGACACCAATAAATTTAGGGGAATCAAGGCACCCACAAACTCCTAACAATATATTCAAATATTTAGTTTCATATTCAATATGATGGAGTCATATCCACTCTAGTCTGAGATTCATAAATAGCATATTTAGTTTTATTTATGAAATGAAATACATTGGAACTCTCAGCCAAACCATTCATTGCATTCAATGTCTGATCACATTTAATGTATATGTTGCTTTTTAAATAGCAATTTCAGGAGCGATTTGGACATGGTGCATTTATTTATTTAACATAATTTCTATATTATTTAATTGTAATAAACCTCTAAGTAGCGTAAATAAAATGCGGGGCCCTTCCTTTTGCACTGTGATTCTGATGAAAATTGCCCCACAGAGGACAAAGTTGCTATTTGCTGTGGGAGCTATATTGTTATTGGTGCCAGTAGCAATTTATGTCCCATGGCAAATGGCAGTTTTGTAGGGGGTTGTTTTCACTGATACCACAGCATGGGGCTGGAAGAGGAACGGATAGCCCCATGTGTTGCATTCTTGATCCTGACATGGTTCCCCTCCCCCAAATTGTGCATAAGGCTCATTGGCTATTTTAAACGCCAGTGTGTTCCTTTAGGTATTTTGTTAGGTTTGCCTTCAAGTAAGAGAGTTTGAAGAAACTAAGCTGTGACCATACTCTAGTCTTTGGTTGTCTCAGTAGGGACAAGGCCTGCAAACACAGTGTTTCCTTTCAAGCTGTTCTGATATCTGTTAATAATAGCAAGCTGTTGGTAGACTTATCAGCTAATTAACGAAGCTGCTATAAAAATGCATTGACTGCTCTAAGGGGTTTTGTCCATGCCCAGCTGTTGCTTTCAATAGATATAGGTATCGCACAGAAAGCAGGTGACCAGTGAAATAAAAATATGTGTGTTGACAAGAGGCATGAGTACTGTACTTTATCAGTAAATAGTGTGGACATTTTAGCAGGGATTATTATTATAGTCTGTTATTTATTATTTATTGAATTTACATCCTGCCCTTCCTCCCAAAGCAGACCAGAATGGCAAACAGATACACAATTTAAAAACCAAGGAAAAAGCATTCTATAACAGTCAACATTCTAAAGGCAGCTACAATTGAAAACATCTAAAAGCAGTTGCAGTGACAGTTAATGATCTTGAGGTTGCCAGGAGTAGTATTCTTCAGCCACCAAATGCTTGGGTAAACAGGAATATTTTCAAATTTCTCCTGCAAATTAATACTGATAGAGACAGGTGCCCCTCGCTAGGGAGTGCTTTCCACAACAGGCAAAGTACCACTGAAAGGGCCCCGTTATGAGTCAGCAGCACCAACTGGGCAGCTCCCAGCAGTGGCACTATAAGCAAGGCCTCACCTTCTGATGATAGGGTCTGACCTGGAGAAGGTGCTTTTTTTGGGTCCTTGGAACCCAAGCCATTAAAGGTTTTATATTGCAGCATCAGTATCACACGGTCCCTTCAGGCTATCCCTTATCAATGCAGCAGTCGCATTCTTCACTAGCTGTAGCCTCTGGACTGTCTTCAAGGGCAGCCCCATGTAGAGTACATTACAGTAGTCTAAGCAAGAGGACAACTGAGGCCAGGCTATCCCAGTCCAGGAAGGAATCATAGCTGGTGAAACAACCAACCTAAGCTGGGCATAAGCACTTGTGGCATACATACATACTTCCATATTTGAAAGTAAATAATGTGTACCTCCTACTTGGAGTGTCTGGGAAACACAGAGATAGTGTTGGGAGGATAGGCCATTTTCAACTTGGGCCTTAACTTGGGAGATAAAGCAAATATTTTCATTGGGAGTTTCTCATATCCCTAGGTTTTTTTTAAGCAGGTCAAAAGCTGTTTGCCACTCGTTCAAAAGTTTTGGCACTTTGCTTCCCTCCCTGTGGAACGCCCTCCCATCAGATGTCAAAGAGATAAACAACTACACAACCTTTAGAAGACATCTGAAGGTAGCCCTGTATAGGGAAGTTTTTAATGATTGATGTTTTTGTGGTATCATATGTGTTGTAAGCCACCCAGATGGGTGGGGTAATAATAATACTGTAGTAGTAGTAGTAGTAGTAGTAGTAGTAGTAGTAGCAGTAGCAGTAATAGTATTATTATTTTATGACTTATAGCTACATGTAATAATAATAATAATAAATAATAAATTTTATTTATATCCCGCCCTCCCCAGCCGAAGCTGGGCTCAGGGCGGCTAACAACAATCAACAATGTATTCGGAAAATATACAATACAGTGACAATGAACTGGTGATCATCAGTTAAGGTTTTGCTCCGGATTTTTGCAGCATGATCCTGATGCATATTTGCAAAATACACAGTGCCATCTTGACTCCTGTTCGCAAAATACACAGTCATAAAACTGATCCATTGACAGCTACCAGTGGATAGATAAATGTAATATATTTCCATGAAAATATTTGCTTTATCTCAGGAGAATGCATGGAAGCATTGGCATATTGATAACTGTATAGGAACTGTCAGCACAAGAGGCTGTCGCCTTTTTTTAGAGGTGTCGAATTGTGGATGCCTGGATAGCGTTGCAGCCTACTTCTTGAGTGGAGGAATGGAAAATATTACACAACAATATATATACATTAATAGGAATGGAAACAGTTCTAGCTTTTGTTGCTGGTTGGCTTTCTTTCTGAGCACAATACAGGGAGGGAGGAGTTTGTGGCCCTCCAGATGTTGCTGGATTGCAGCTCTTATCATTCCGCAAATTTCTCCTGGCTGTTTCTTCCTGCTGTGCTTCATCTGGTTACAGAGCACTACTGGGAGGAAAAATAGCCAAGGGCATTTGCAGGGGATAATCCAGCGGTGGCTCGTGCCTACAGGGACTGCTAGGGCAGAAGGCAGAGAGCTGCACGAGGGCAATGCTGAGACTGAGAGGAGGCACTGACAACCAGTGCCACCCTCAAGACTGAAAGCAGGTAGGTGGAGCCGGCTGAGGTTGGTGGAGCAGTGTCCCATTTGACCTAGTGGACCAGCCTTCACCAGACTCGTCCATGGATATGAGCAGGATTAAACTCCACCTGTCAATTCTCCCTTGTAAATGTCTTCTGGTCCCTTTGTTAGTAATAGGAGACAAACCACAGCTTGGAAATTTACTTCACAATGTGTAGTTCTGTCCTTATAGTCCCTTCTGAAAATGTTCTGATCCTGTGCAGGACTTTGATGCCATATTCTTAAAACACATCTGAATTATTTGGATAGTGTGAGATGGAATGGTTGTCTACTAAGACAGCTATGGTTTGGCAGACATCCCAGTTTCTCATTTTTGTTTAGCCATAAAACTTGTAGGTAGCTTTGGAAGAGATACGAACTTTATATCAGTCTCCATTTAATTATTTTTAGACTCCATTCTAAGAGTAAAAACAACTTTTTAAAAAATAGCCTTATTCATAGATTTGTTGATTTCGGGTTGGGCCATTAGTTGCATAAGAAGTAATTACGCAATCAAATGCATATGAAACAAATTACAGTTTTTAAGGCTGAGCAAGGAGGCATGCTTCTTACAAAGCATTCTTTTTTATATTTGAACACTGTAAGTGTCTCTTGAATGCTAAGAATGTTGATGAAGGCCAAGTATTCCTCATGTCAATATTTCAAAAGCACTATTGATTTCTATGGTTCAGCAAATGTTATCCAAAAGACCAGCAAGAGACAAAGCTAAGGATTGTTATACCATTTTTTGGTATAATTCAGATAACAACTTCTCTGAACTTTAGATCATGTATTAAAATGGTTGCTCTCAGCTGTTAAAACAGTGCATATATTTCATTATATGACATACCTCATTCTGTCTTAATGGCAGGTAATTAATACATAGTAAATAACTAAATCCTGCATAGATGGGGACTTTGGTGGAATAATAATTATCTGTTACAGATCTTTAGACTGGCCAGTGAATAATTTCCAAAACATTTCCCCCCATTTCATAAGTTCACTACTAACAATGAGTGGGTACCAATTGCATGTACTGTACAATATTAGGCAAACATGGCAGTTTCAAATTTTTAATTTAATTTTAATAACTTTTTGGTTTCAAATTTTTAACTTTGTTTACGATATAGAAATAAAGTAAAAATACTAAACTGGATCATCCACTAGGACATAAAAAGAAAAATCTGGTGGAAATGGATTTCCCCCCCAATGCAAATTACCCTAATCGGCACAGGGGCTTTTCCTGGGATATCTTCCAATTCGAAATTTTCTTAAAAACTCAAATTACTAGGATTGGCATTGCTTTATACAAGCCTTATGCTATAGAAATACATATTTAACAAACTGGAGCATACAGAAATGACATGGTTGTTCTTTCCTGTGTTGCAGGGAGCTTCTGGATATGACTTGCCGACTTGCTAATACATTAAAGAAAAATGGAATAAAAAAAGGGGACAGAGTTGCTATTTATATGCCTGTGTCCCCAATGGCAGTGGCTGCCATGTTGGCTTGTGCCAGAATTGGTGCTGTTCATACCGTTGTCTTTGCTGGATTCAGTGCAGATTCATTGGCAGGGAGGATCAATGACTGTGAGTAGTTTTCAGATGCTGGGAAGGGGTAGTTGATAAACATTCATAGTACAGTATGACTTTTTTCTCATATTGCAGGGTAGTTCTCTTCACACACAACAGGCATTCCCATTATGCATGACTAATATTCACCATCATTGAAAAGAATGTGTTAGCCTCTGTATGCACAAAAGTCATGTGTGTACATTAGAGCCCTTTGTAGTATGTTGTGAGGAACATTGGCCAATGGGCCTCATTACACCCACCAGCCAGTTATATGATATCAGATGCAGAGATTTGTTATCTGCGCACTAAGCATCACAGCACTATGATAAGAGTTAAGCCTCTGCTTAACTATAGAGTCTTGAAGCTTCTTACAAACTAACAAATTTATCAGGGGTGTAATCTTTTGTGGACAAGAGTCTGTTTCTAGTTTTGCTACAAGACCTTTTGTTTCTGCTGCAACAGAAAACACAGCTACCCCCCCTGGAAACTGTGTATGAGTTACTGTTCTGCTATACTATACAGTATATAATGTCTTGGTTACAATATTACTCGGAACAATAATGGAGGAAAACAAACTGCTAAGTCATAGAATCATAGTATCATAGAATCATAGAGTTGGAAGAGACCACAAGGGCCATCGAGTCCAACCCCCTGCCAAGCAGGAAACACCATCAGAGCACTCCTGACATATGGTTGTCAAGCCTCTGCTTAAAGACCTCCAAAGAAGGAGACTCAACCACACTCCTTGGCAGCAAATTCCACTGTCGAACAGCTCTTACTGTCAGGAAGTTCTTCCTAATGTTTAGGTGGAATCTTCTTTCTTGTAGTTTGAATCCATTGCTCCGTGTCCGCTTCTCTGGAGCAGCAGAAAACAACCTTTCTCCCTCCTCTATTTGACATCCTTTTATATATTTGAACATGGCTATCATATCACCCCTTAACCTCCTCTTCTCAAGGCTAAACATGCCCAGCTCCCTTAGCCGTTCCTCATAAGGCATCGTTTCCAGGCCTTTGACCATTTTGGTTGCCCTCCTCTGGACACGTTCCAGTTTGTCAGTGTCCTTCTTGAACTGTGGTGCCCAGAACTGGACACAGTACTCCAGGTGAGGTCTGACCAGAGCAGAATACAGTGGCACTATTACTTCCCTTGATCTAGATGCTATACTCCTATTGATGAGGCCCAGAATTGCATTGATCCACAAATGATTTTTCTTGTTAGCTGAATGCAAAGCAGTCATCACCTCTAACCAGGGAGTCAGGGGCGGACGTGTCATAGAACTGAAGAAGACTGTGGATGAAGCTGTAAAGAAATGTCCAAGTGTCAAGTGTGTCTTTGTGACTCAGAGAACTACCAACAAAATCCACATGGGCAGTCGTGATATTCTCCTTGAAGAAGTATGTTCATGATGTTCATGGTACTTCTTTTAAATCAGGTATTTCTATAGGGTGCAATAATATTTTATCGCAGCAGGTTATATGCTGGTGTTTTGTCTAGAACAAATTAATGTTGATGAGCCTAGTTTTATAATGAATCAAAGGCCAGGCTGAAACTTGGAATTGTTAAGTTAGTGCATCCTTGGATTGCAGCTTCATATCTAGAGATGAGAGTCCAGAAAAACTGGGGAAATTTGGGGGGACGACCCATCTTTCCCCCATCCCCATTATTTTCTGAATCTGTTTGTTTGTTTTTGAAAATTAGAAACATTTTTGGATTAAGAAATCTTTTACTTCAGAATTACTTTTAAGACAAGGTGTTCATATTCTCCCAAAATGATTTTTAAAACTGTGTAGCAGGAAGACTTAGGTGAGTCTGTGTTCAATCTTGGATCATGAAAAATTGCAAGCAAATGAAATAATAAATAAATAGTAGCAATGTAAAATATTAGGAAAGAGGAGGTGTATTAATTAAAAACATGTTGGAATAAAACAGTCATCAAAAGGTGGGGAGTGATGGAGTATCTACTCCCTTGGGTGGGGGGACCACAACTGAAAAGGTCCTCTTTTTGTGCCACCTCTGCACCTCAGATGGCAAGTGGGAGCATGGAGGAGTCTCTCCAAAATGAAACTCTATTCTTGAGCAGGTTCATCCAGGAGGATGTGGTTCTGTAGATAATCATTGTCCCAAGATGTTTCAAAGACCAATGGCAGCAGCCACAATTGAGTCTGAACGGATTTCAAACGAGGAAAGTTGGTCAAGGATTGAGCAATATGTATAAATCTCCTGGTCTTAGCAAAAGACCTAGTGGCTATGTTTTGAACCACCAACTGTTTCTGAACTGTCTTCATGGACAGCCCTGTGTAGAGCACATTTTAGGTCTCCAACCAGGCAGTGACAAAGGTATGTATAACAGAGGTCAGGTCTGATTTCACCTGGTATGGACACTGCTGACTTACCAAATGAAGATGGTAAGGCGTTCCTGGTCAGTGCCTGCACCTGAGCATCCAAGAGAACTCTCAACCAGCAAACTTACTGTTTCAGGAGACATGCAACCCCATCAGTACAGGTTGCACACATACATCCAGCAGATCTCCCATTTAGCAGTACCTGTCCTGTCTGGATTAAACTTCAGTTGATTCACTCTCGTTCAGATCAAAACTTCCCTCAAAACAGCAGTAAATAACTTCCACAGTTTCCCCAAGTTCTTGCTTCTTCCAAGATAACTGAGACAAAAGAGGATGCATGGTCTAACAGTTGCAATAGCTCCCAGTGAAGAACAGTGCAATGGACTTGTGGCTCCTGGCTGAGTTACCCAGTAGCTAATTAGTTGGTACACAGCCTCTGGACAATACCGTATCCATACCCAAGGTGTGCCTGGAGTTTACTGGAAATGGCAGCTGTCAGTAGAGTGCAGCATAATAGACTTTGGGCCACTGTTTCTGCACAGAAACATGAAAATGTTTAAATAAACAAAACCACAACTCTATGAATCCAGAACATTGCTTCAGTTTTTATGAAATGGCCCTTTTTTGGATGTTCTTATGTTTAAATATGTGCTGTAAGCCACCAATCAGATGGGTGGGGTATGATGATGTTGATGGTGATAATAATAATAATAATAATAATAATAATAATAATAATAATAATAATAATTAATATACTTCCTCTTTCTTTTCTTTATTTAGGAGATGGCTAAGGAGGTGCCAGTTTGTTCCCCTGAAATAATGGACAGTGAAGATATGCTCTTTATGCTTTATACCTCAGGGAGCACAGGAAAACCTAAAGGGATTGTTCACACCCAAGCTGGCTATCTCCTTTATGCTGCCTTAACGCACAAGGTACATCAGAAATCATATCTCTTGGAAAATAACACTTGTTGTTTTACTATATCAGTAGTAATTGTGGAGAACAGATAGTAAAAATAAATTTGTTTGTGGGTGGGGAGATGTACTGATGGTTTTTGGAAATGGTGCCTGGTAAAAAATTCCCTGATTCCTTCTGCTGCTTAAATTATATGCACACCAAAAGCTGACATTTTAGCCCTAAAATGTCTAAATAATTTATTCAGCTTCAGTATTGAAAAGTATTTTATTCCCTCCATAATTCTGATTATACATTCTATTGGGCAATGTCACTTACCAGATATTTTATTTACTTATTTACAGCATTTGTATTCTGCTACAAAAAATAGATTTCTTTGGGTGGCTTAACAATAAATGAGTGAAAACAGGCAATAAACAAAATAACATGCAGAATGAAAAGCTACATAAACACAACAAAAATCAAAACTCATTGTGCTCCAAAATGTTAAAACTGAGAGGCGCAGACTACATCAATTAAAAAGCCTGGGTGAATGGAGAGGTATTCATGTTCTGCTGAAAAGGGCTTAAGAACAGTGCTTAGAGCAGGCATAGGCAAACTCCGGCCCTCCAGATGTTTGGGACTACAATTCCCATCATCTCTAGCTAACAGGAGCAGTGGTCAGGGATGATGGGAATTGTAGTTACAAACATTGGAGGGCTGTAGTTTGTCAATGCCTGGCTTAGAGTTTCCCTAAAAGCAACGTCCTAGTTAGTAGTCAGTGCCCTCCTTTTGTCTGCTATGAATGTGCTTACCGTGGTCATTTTGCTCCTCCCTGCTCACACTGGGACAAATCAACCCATGATCTCTGGCTTACATATGAATTGGGAATCATGGTTTGTTTCACTCCCAGCAATGTTTATTCTTGGCTTGCTGATAATGGTTTGATGGAGCAAAATAAATCACATTTCCCCAAAGAATCCTGGGAACTGTAGCTCTCCTCTCACAAAGCTACAGTTCCCAGCACCCTTAACAAAATGCAGTTCCCATGATTCCTTGTGGGGAGGCATGTGCTTAAATGTATGGTGTGGATCTGCCCTTGGCCATCACATGAAACCATGAATGTGAAGGGCAAAGTGCCTGAAATCTGTGGCTGTACACCTGTTTTACCACATGAGCTGTACCATATGGTAAATAACTGCTGAAGAATGATGGAGAGTTTAATTTATTAATTATTAAGCATGTAAATTCTAACCTGCTTTACTGTTCATCTTTGTAGCATGTGTTTGACTACAAGCAAGGTGACATTTTTGGTTGTATGGCTGATATTGGTTGGATCACGGGACACAGCTATGTTGTGTATGGACCACTCTGCAATGGAAGCACCACAGTTCTGTTTGAAAGCACTCCAGTCTATCCTAATCCAGGTGCCTTAAATAAAAACTTAAAGTTTAACTCCTGGGCATAGAGAAGGGCTGTTCATGTAACAACTCCCAGTTTCAAACTCTGGCATCTCTGAATAGGGCTGGGAAAAGATTCCTGTCAATAATCCCCAGAGAGCTACAGTATAGATACTGCTTGGTATGCACATGATGGTAAACCACAGATTACCATGCAAGAACATGCTGCTCAGTTGCCCCCACTTTGCTCCACCCTGCATGCCTCTGGGAGAAACATACCATAAAGTACGGCTTGGCATTACGTGTGAATTGGCACTTGTGGTTGGTTTCTCTCCAAACAAACCACAGGTAGAGTTGTCTTGCTGTTAGTGATTTGAAAAAAAGAAACCAGAAGTGTTGGTTCACACATAATCTGAAACTGAGCATCATAGCAACATAGAGCAGGTACAAACCTGCTGTACCTGGAACTGGGTGTAGAGAATGCAGCTGAATGGGACACAGCTGTGGCAGCTTGAGGAAGCACCATCCACCTTGGGCCTGGCCATAAAAAGCAGGTCTAGAGTGAGAGACAAGGGTGATGTCTGCCGTTTCCAGGCATTCTTCTTGCTGTGAGACTTGTGGGTGAGCTGAAAGTTTGTTTGGACCCTGGGTGAGAACCTGGAGGCTGATAGGGAGGGAGTGTCAGAATTAATTTATATTGATTTATATATCTTAGTAACCTTTTGATGTACTTGTATTAAGATATTAGAAATGAGAATTTTCAGAGGTGATGTGGCAGCTGCCAACCTTCCACCGCATATATTTGGTGAATCTGTAGCATAAGGACTGCAGACCAATGGATATATGATAAGGTTTGGTCTTAATTGTTAAGAAGAGATTGTCCACATTCACTTGCCAGTCACCATCTTATGTGTTTAAGGAGTACAAATGGTATTTCAAATTACCTGTTTTGGCTTGATTTAAAAGGTAGGTGTTGATTTTAGTATAGATCAGTAGACTTAACTGCTCCAGCCTTAAACATAAGCCTGTACAAAGTGTTTTGGGTGGGGTATACTAATAGTGGTATCAGCTCAACAACACAAAGCACAATGATGGGCTAGTGTGACAGGCAGAAAATCTATAAAAATATTTTTAAAGTCTTTAAAAAGTAGGTGATTTGTGCCCATATTACAATGTATGTATTCTCATTGTACTCAAATTATTCTGAGCATGTAGTGGTTATGGGAAGACAGGAGTGCCTGGCGTGCTCTGGTCCATGGGGTCACAAAGAGTCAGACACACCTAAACGACTAAACAACAACAACAAAGTGCTTATGGAGTTCACAGAAAAATTTAAGATGACCATTTGGAATTTTGCAGGTCGTTACTGGGAAACTGTTCAAAGGTTAAAAATTAATCAATTTTATTGTGCTCCCACTGCATTGCGATTGCTGCTGAAGTATGGAGATGAATTTGTAAAGAAGTATGACAGATCTTCCCTAACTACACTTGGATCAGGTGAGAATGCACAATTTAAGGCTTTGTTCCATTTGAAGTCAGTACTGTTGGTTTCTACGGAAGCAGATTTTTCCAGTCCTGCAATAATTTTGAGAGAGAGAAGCTTTTTATTTTGTCAGAGATTTATGAGTTAAATCTTAGAAATATCTGAGAGTATGAAGAGTACAGTGCAAATTTTGTTGACAGTGGAAAATGTCATATTACTCTTCAACTGGGAGGTCAGGATCCATATGTGGATCACACTCTGACCTTAGCTGGATTGCATCAGTGGAAGCTTTATCTTCTAAAAAAGGGGGAGAAATAAATAATAACCAGGTGGAAAAGGAACACAAGGACTTGTGCCCCACTAATTATTTACTTCCCAAAAGTACTTCTAGCACCCAAGAGTCCAATAATTGAGTGGTTGGATATGCTTTCAGTAGGTAAAGCTTTTCTCACTCTGGCATGACAAGCTGAAACATCCTTGAATCCCTGCAACTATTAAAATTGCAGGAGGCTTTGCTGTCCCTCTTTGTGGCTTAGAGAAAAAGTAGAAATATGCAATTGATGATTGAAGTTGGGACCCATCTCAACATTTGGGATTAAAGATGGATTCTGGAGATGATAAGGAAGAAGACTACTTACATAGCCAGTTTAGTCCTGTGTCACACTCGCATTGGAGCTGTGAGTGGACTAACCTTGAAATGGTATGGCAAGAGTGCTGTAGAAGCTCCAATTTGAGCACTGAGTGCACCAGCCAATAAATTATACTTTATTAATCAGGCAAAGCACAAATTCATAGGCTGCTGTATTTGCAAGGGCTGGCCACTCTCATACCTGAGCAGTAGTAATCTAACTGACAAGATGATATGAGCTGCCTCTTTTGCAAATATCTGAAGAACCTTTTGGATTGTTGCCGTTCTTGGTCTTGTGCACCCAAGTGCTTGTGGCTATGGAGAAACAACCTGGGAAATTTGGTTCATGACACCCAGCCCCCTCACTCTTTATAGTATCTGCAGTAGATGCAAATACACACATTTCATTTTCAAAATTTCCAAAGTTTTCTTATTTTTAATTCGCGTTTGTAACTTAAAGGTTTACAAAAATGCATCTTCTTTTTAATTTCACCCTGTTGCTTTATGTCCTATTTTTAGTAGAAAGGACAACCAATTCTGAACATTTTTAGCATGTTTCTCTACCAGTTCTTCTTTTTGCTAAACATATCCAGTTCCTCCAGTCATTCTTAATGTGATTGTTGATCAGTTACCAAATATAAAATACTTTTGGCAGAACTCGCAATTCTTCCTTTTACTATTTTGGATTTTAGTGGGAGAACCCATAAACCATGAAGCTTGGCAGTGGTTCTACAATGTGGTAGGAGAGGGACGCTGTTCTCTTGTGGACACTTGGTGGCAAACAGGTAAAAATAAATGACAGTTTTAAAAATCTTTCTACCCCTCCCCCTTCACACACGTACACACAGAGCATTGTGCACAATAAACATTGTGTGTTTATTGGGTAGCTGCTAGCATCCTGTTTAAAGCCATCTTATCAGGCTGGAGGAACAAGAAATGGCTTGTGCAACAACCTCTAGGCCTTTGGAACTGCCTGGGGTATCTGACCTTGGTGCAAGTCTTCAAACTACTGACTTCTTAATACTAAGGGAATATCTCTAAATTATAAACTCTGATTACAAAAGAGCCTAGGGTTCGATCCCCTGAGCTGTTTCGTGACAACACCCCTGAAGTTAGTCTATCTAGTTTAAATATTTATTTGAAAATAGAATGATTTTTTCCATTATTGCTGATGCTCAGAAGCAGAAACCTTAATCTCTCAAAAGCTTTATACCCAATGCAAAAACAAATGCACACATTCCTGTGAGAGGATTTATTATTTCCTTTGGATATAAATGGTAGTGGTAAGAATAATTCGCATGGAGTGTTTATGAGGATATAGAATGTGAGTTGATTTGCCATCGTGTTAGCTCAATTGCACATCTCACAATCAATTTAAAAATAGCTCATTAATTGCTGTTTATCCGCTCTGGAACATAGCTCTCTGAAGCAGCAGTATGCCACAAGATAATCAACTTGAACAGGCATAAAGATTAACAAATCAGGCTTTACGAATCCATTTGAAAGCATTTGGATGAGTGGATAAGTGAGAAGGAGATTATGAGTGTGTGTGTCTGTGTGTGTGTGTGTGTGTGTGAGACAGGGAGCTCATTGTGCACATCTTGTGTTAATATATTTGCAAAGTTTGATCAAGCTCTACACAGTAGCATAATTTTCAGATCCAGTGTTCAATGAACCTTCAGCCCTCAAACCAGAGGTAGCTTGCCTTATAGGAGGTCAGATCGTTTGTCCATCTCACCCAGTATTTTCTATTGTGTCTGAGAGTGTCTGCCAAGAGTCTTGGGCAGAAGTCTTTCTAATCACCTGCTATGTTTAACTGGAGAGGCCAATAATTTTCAGTATGGAAAGAATGTGCTCCGGTGATTAACTGTGTTTCTTCCCCATTTATTTTGGAGACTTACACAAAATTGAATCTGAAAAGTCTGGTAAAATAAAAATAAAAATCATTTGATGCTAGAAAGACAGCAGCCAGTTCTAGGGGAGCTTCCCTGGGGCAACATTCCAGAGCTATAGCCCTTTCCGGGTAACCATCTAATTCACCTATGAAGGCAGGGGAACCTGCACAAGTGTCCCTGAGCCTCAGGTAGTAAGAGTTTAGCAGCTGAGCAGGCTTGTGTGGGAACAAGTTGCCCTTCAGGTAATCTAGTCCCAAGCCTCATAATAATACCAGCATTTAATTCAAGGTTAGCACAGAAATATCTAAGCATGGAACAGCAAACTCCAGAACATTAAACAAGGCAGACTTGCCTGCATTGTGGGCTGAGCAAGATCCAGCTGCTCAGCTCCACTCCCTTGCCTCAGAAGCTCCGAACAGGCTCTGCAGTCTAGCAGACAGAAACCAAAAACTGACACCAAGGAGGACCAAGGATGTGGGGAAAACGGTCATAATCCTTTCACCAGAGACATTTCTGACACCATATTAGGATTTGATTTTTATTCTGAGAGTTTTTTGTAAGGTGCTTTGACAAGACTTTTGAAGCTATATAGTATTCTAAACAAAAGTTTGTCCCGATGCCAAAAGGAGGCATGGAATATGGCGTGGTGCTAAATGCAGCTTGAATATTCAGATACTACTGTGGTTAATGAATCTAGCAAATTTCAAAGCATTTTGTGTACATTGTATTATTAATTTTAATAGCCTGTAAAGTAGGAATTATTATCTCCCTTTTCAGATAGGCGGCTAAGAATTTAGTGGATTGTCTATGGGTTGTTGTTTTTTAGGTGAATGTGAAATTTAGGGTTTAACTACACATGCCGCATACATGTATGTGCCTTAGGCCTGACACTAGCTTCAGAAAGTTGTTGCTGTTTTTAGTTGAGAAGCAATGAGCTTGGGTAAGGGGTGCTCAACCTTTTCCCTGTTCACTATGTCTCTTGCACAGTTCTGTTTCTAGTTTTGTTATTCTGCAAATTCTAAACTGACCTTCATCCATCAAGATCCCAGAGCGGTTCTAAAATAATTACATTAACTCAATAAAATGTAGTCACTGAGAAGCATTGCGAGATAATTTTCTTTGAAGCACCTTTTTAAGATAACCAACAAACCAATAGCACCTAGTACCCAAATCCAATTAAAAAAAACTAAAGCAAGAACCATTAACTGTTGTTTAAGATGCATACCAATGCAGCACTTAAGTTTGAGAGAAAATAATGATAACTATATGGGAACAATTCTCAAGTTGAAACTTAAGTCTTGGAAGTCAGTACTATACACTTCATACCCTTTCCCTGTTGAGCGTTGATGTGCTTGTGATTATTTTACATGTGAGTTTATTTATGTTTCCTTTTGTTTCCCCAGTTAAGAGGACAAACAGGATAAATGGACTAATGCCTTAAAAGTGCTATATGCATGATAAATAGTAACAATAGCTTTAATGTATTTTGCAATGATTTGTAATTAGGGCAAACATCCATTACCTTTGAGACATCCCAAATAATTTCCCTGTTAGCATATAAGCCATGTTTGAGCCCTGATCTCCATAAATAGGGGGTGGGGTAGGGAGATGAAGGATTGCTGTTTTGTGCCAACTAGGACAGCCCTACCCTCTCCTTTTCCAACCTTCACAGGGCAATCAGGAGAGAAAATCCCTAGATATGAATAGCAAAAATTACACATTTACCAGTAGCTCTTCATTTGCAGTAAATCACAGTTATCAAAGGAATTGAATACAACTGTTGGATATGGCTTTCTTTATTTGTAGGGCCTAATATTCCGGCGGTTTTATTACTTTTGCTTCTTTTTGTGTATCTGTTAGTGTTAGGCTATAAAAGATCTGATTAAGGTTGAAATCTCTGATCTGATTTAACATTTATCCTAAGAGAAATGAGGAAAGAATGATTAAGAGGCTCAGTCCTGAATTGAAAATAATCGCAGAATGCCCATAATGGGTGGGAGAATCTAATCCTATATAATAATAGTATTTTAGTCTCATAAACCGCTTTTCAAGCAAACCATTTGAAGTGCTGTGAAAACAGCACAAGGAAGCACATTCCATAATATCCTTGCACTTCTATCACTGCTGTTGAAATTACTTGCTAAGTGTATGAAATTGGGTTGAATACAATTTTCTTGGCAGCTTCATGTTGGGAAGAGAAATAAAACAAGCTGCGTCCCTGTATTTTTGCACAGGAACTGATACCTTCCCTATACTAGTCACTGCAACATGTTAAGAACTTGTCCCCAAAGATGCCACTATAAATGCTTTAGTGTGGTTTCATGAAGTGACTAGAGTCCCATTGGCACCAGCATAGCCAGTTGTCAGGGATGACAGGAACTGCAGTCCAATAACATATGGGAATCTATAGTTGCTTGCCCCTCCTTTAAGATGTGGTTGTCTCCCCCACCCAGCAGCATCCATCTTTTTCCATTGTGGATGGTTTGGCAGCCCATATAACATAGGCTAGAAATCTAAATTTTAACCTGGATCTGCAGGTGCCCATCCTTGCTCTTAACCATTGTGTGGCTAGGGACAGAGACAAAACTGAGTTTGTTAAAAAGGAGCTTGCCAAGGAAAATTTTATGTCTGGGAGAATAATCATTTCTGTGGCTCCTGATAATGCTGGACTTCTGGTGTAGTATACCCACCCTTGGGAGTCCAGATTGATGGGGATCCTGTGGAAGATGGCATCTATGTACAAAGCATGGTCTGAAGACACATGGCACAGCAGTTTAGTTGAAGCTAAAGTTCTGGTCAGTGCCTGGGAGCCCCATGTATGCTGCCTGGAGTTTTATCATGGGAGAAAAGCACAATATATATATATATATCATAAATAGATCCATTCCCTATCCATGGGCTTTTGTTAACCTCTCAGGAGCCCTTACCCATACTTGCTCATCATCATCAGAGTCTAGTCTAGTTGGAATCCACCAACTTGCAGTACAAAATGAAGTTTGGGTTCATTCTTGTAATGCCTTTACATGAGCCACTCTACCAATTATTGCTTGTTTCTCCTGGCAGCCTGAGAAGACTAGATTAGAAGCCTCTGTACTGTCACTGACAGATGGGTTGCATCTAGAAATGCTATATTTCTTCCACTGTTCTCTCTCCCGCCTGCCTGCCTGAATGGGAGAGTTTTCCTCCCACTAAAATAAACACAGATCATTTTATTAATGGGTTTTCACTAACTGGAAATTTGGAAAACTGAAAAGAAGCAAGTAAGGCCCCACTATATAATAATGCTTATATTTATGTGTGTGAGTTTGCCTTCAGAGGTTTGAGATTGGGGTGGCAGTCAAATCTTATACCTTCAGATATTCTGCCTCTCAGATGAAAAGACTCCCTGCAAGGCATGGATTGGAATTATTTGTTATATATTGGAATTGTTTGCAAGGTTGTTCTACGTATTTTTAAAGGGTTCAATCCACTTCCTATTGCAATGAATAATAAATCTGCTATTGTTTTTATTGGGGCTGCACTATGCTGTAGCCTATAGGAGAGCAGAGGATGAATGGATTTCAATTGCTTTCCACCATTTTTCTTCCAGAAACTGGTGGCATTTGCATCGCTCCTCGGCCTTCAGAAAAAGGAGCTGAGATCATTCCTGCCATAGCAATGCGGCCTTTCTATGGGATTACCCCAGTTCTGATGGATGAAAGGGTGAGATTTGTTAAAATATGATCAATGAACATTCAAAGACATAGTGCCTTTTTGGTATATGTATTGTTCCTAAACTCCCAAATCATTGTCTCATATGTGTCTACCCACCTACCTACCTATCTACCTATCTCAAACATTAATAAAATCCTGGATAAATGGTTTGTTGCAAAGGATTGTGAAACTTAGATAGAAAGGGGTTGAGGATTGCTTATCATTTATTATTTTCTTTCTAGTCAGACCTGCTATCCAGATAGGACTTTACTTTTGCTAGGGAAATTGCTGACTATATCAATGCTCTCTAATCTAGGACTTTGATAGAAGGTTGTGGTTCTCTTGCTGGTGATGTCCTAAATTGTAAATATTAATGAAACATACAGTTAGGCAATATAGTTCAGCTTTTGCAACATCTCTGTTCACGGTAATTGTTATATTGACAGTTGCTTCTTTTTTTGGACTCTCAGGGAAATGTTTTAGAAGGCAATGATGTCTCTGGAGCTCTCTGCATAGCACAGCCTTGGCCAGGTATAGCAAGGACCATCTATGGAGACCACCAGAGATTTGTAGAAGCTTATTTCAGAGCTTACCCAGGTGAGAATGGAAACACTGGTGCAAGTAGTGCACCATAATTTTTGTATAAGTTGCTAACTCTTTTCTTTTGACAGTACTGTATAGCATATGTGACACTTCAAAAAAGAAAGAAAAATCAATTTTGTACCAGCAGTTTCTGGATATTGCAGCTTGTATTAGGCCAAGCCAGTTAAGCATATGTCTGTGTATATGTAAAGCCAAGAGTGATAAAAATGAAAAGTTCTGAAACATATTTACTAATTGGTGTTGTTTATACATTATTTTATGTACATACTTCTAAAATGTCACCTATGACATGGGTTATTTCCTCTCATTTTTTAAAAAAATTACCAATGAGTGGTTATGAATCATGTTCACACATACAAATTATTCTGTAAGGACTAATGGACAGTGCCCATTCTGATGTTGAATTTTAGTGCTGCCATCAAAGGCATTAACGGACACTGCTTTGTTTGTTGTTACAGGTTATTATTTTACAGGTGATGGTGCTTATAGAACTAAAGAAGGCTATTACCAGATAACGGGGCGAATGGATGATGTCCTCAACATCAGTGGGCACAGACTTGGAACTGCAGAGATTGAAGATGCTATGGTAATTACTAGGGCAATGAAAAGTGTTGGCCCTAATTAAGTTAAGTCAGTGGGAACATAATTGACCATCGGGGAATCACACTAATCCACAAGATTTTCATTTTAGGGCTTGCTCACATATTGATATTCATTGACATCTTCATTGTGGCATTAAGAGATAACTTGTTTATGTGGTTACAGATTAGTTACCACGGACAGTCTACCACCTGATATCACCATAAACACAATTATTAAGAAGGAAATGGTTCACACATCTGGTGAAGAGTCAGTGGCTGATGAGAGATCAAGGCCTAGTCTTTTCAAATAAATTAGAGGGTAAACTCAGGAATACCACATCAGACTACGTATAAGAAAATACCCTTGTATATACAAAACAATATATTGTGAAGTGGTGTTCTAGCCTAACCATCTCACTGATCTGCCAGATTTGTGTGTGTAGGAACCTCTTCTTTTTTCCATGGAGTAACGTTCTGTTACAGAAACTGCTGGTGGCAGTTTGAAGAACTAGGCCCAAGTGACATGCATGCATGAATCTATTCACTCAACTTGTAAAAGGAAGGCATGAAGCATAACTTTATTTTTTTATTTGTCTTTTTAAAGGATGAACATCCTGCAGTACCTGAAACAGCAGTGATTAGTTATCCGCATGGTATCAAAGGGGAAGGTAAGTAAATGAAATGTTTTGAAGATAGTATTCAAATACTTAATTTCATGTTTAATGATTGCTTTTTATAGGTTCAGGTAAGGAAAGATATGGTTTAATAGAAAAAAATGAATAGATTCTATTTCAGGTGCCCCTGTTACCAGTTTGATCAGATGTGCAGAATCAGAATTTTAAAACATACTGCCGGATTAATAGTATTTCATTGAAATGAAATGCTTTTGCTTAAAACATTTAGCAACAGGATTTGTATATGAAGTTTAACAGGGTCAGCTTATAAACCAAATTCATGATAGCTTGATCCAAGAATTCTCGCACAAGGAGTAGTGCTTTTGATTTCTCATATTTGATTCTCTTTCGGTACATAAGGAAGCACATGTAGAATAATCCAGTATTTATATATTTATAAGATTTCTTACCCCTCACGATGTAGAACATGAGACACTTAATATCAGGGTCATGGGTTTGAGCCCACTTTGGGCAAAAGATTCCTGCATTGCAGGGGGTTGGACTAGACAACCTTTGTGGTCCCTTCCAACTCCCTAGTTCTATGATTCTAGAAGAACTTTGAACACCTTAGTATTTTGAGGATTCATTACTCAAAATGTGGCATGATTTGGCATTAAAGCTTTTGGTTTTAAGGCTGCAATGCTATACGGTGGTACCTCGGGTTACATATGCTTCAGGTTACAGACTCCTCTAACTCAGAAATATTACCTCAGGTTAAGAACTTTGCTTCAGGATGAGAACAGAAATTGTGCTCCAGCGGCGTGGCGGCAGCAGGAGGTCCCATTAGCTAAAGTGGTGCTTCAGGTTAAGAACAGTTTCAGGTTAAGAACAGACCTCCGGAACGAATTAAGTATGTAACCAGAGGTACCACTGTACACACTTACTTGGGATTAAATCCCATTTAACTCATATGTCTCCCCTTTAAGTAGACATGTGTAAGTCTGCACTGCAATAATATTTTCACGACTGTATCTAAGAATGGTACTTGAATTTTAAACATTTTTAAACAATGAAGAAAAACTACATTGGTCAGAACAGGAATTTTACCATAATTTCTTAACTTGACTAGAAAAGAATATCCTTACAGCCATTGCTTTAGGCAAGACTTTCACACTTCATTGCACTCAGCAATGGGCTATTCTACATGTGCTGTCTTATGTAGTGAAAAGGAAGAGTGGAGAGTAGTTTAATGTATAGTAAATGAACTGTGGTCCTTTCTTCCAGCTGCATTTGCTTTCATAGTTCTAAAAGATGAGAAAGCACATCCAGAAACAGTTACCAAAGAGCTAAGGGAAATAGTTGCCTCCAGGATAGCCAAGTATGCTGTGCCTGATCATGTTCTGGTAAGTTCTTCAGGATCAGAATTTGTCTTTAATAATGTCAGGCTACAGGGGGTCAGCTGCTTGTGGGGGCAGGTTGTCCATTATTGACTAGAAGTGCTTGGGCAGTATAATTGATCTACATTTTTCATAGGCTTTTTTCATCTTGGGAATCCATAACTTAAGAGAAATAAGTCATGTTTCTTTGAATGCTGCTGCCTTCGTTTAGTAATGGCCAGACAGATTTTTCTTGATTTAGCAACCACTGCATTAGCCTGATAACCCTTGAACTAGGGGGTGACTTTCTTTTACTTCCAAAATATATCGTCCTCTGTTGTAGTGCTACCGCTTTACACAAAACTTACTTCATGATTAATTCCCTTGTAGTCCTTTTATAAAATGGCATTACTAAGCCTTGTACTAAACCCTGGCTTCATATTACTAGACTGTTGTTTTTCGAAGCCTAAGTTCCTACTACTTGACTTGTGCCACCGTTATTCTTTGTCCTCTGTACATATACCACTTTTCTTTTAAAGGTAGTATCAGAGGTGTCTTTTTGCATATGTTTACATTTACCACTTCATGAACATGGCTAAAAGATTGCATAGGCACAAAACAATGGCACTGTCCAGATGCAAAGGGTAACCTATTATAAGAATGTGCCGTCAGGCTTGGGCTTAAGCAGACCCGTTACTTTCTTCTATGCATGCAAGGGTAGGAAGTTTAAAGTTTCCTTTTGCTGCTTGGTTTCTTGTTATGTTCAAATTCAGGAAAGCTGCCACATCTTCAAGCCATACTTAAAACATACTTGGATCAAACCAGAATTTCAGATTGTGGTGTTTTCCAAGTAACTTTCTTGAACAAACCAGTTTTGCCATTTTTGGACATGGTAGGAAATCACAGTTTGTTCCAAATTGCAAAAGAACACTTAAACCTTTTCCATTTGCAGTTCTTGTAATGGGGGAACCATGGTTTCCTCTTAAATCAGAACCAGGCCAGAGGCTGAAGGCTGTATGTGTCTGGTTTAATTTAACATATTATTGTCATAGTGGTTCACTCTCACAATAACACAATTCTTCCCCTTCTCAAACAGGTAGTGAAGCGCCTTCCTAAAACTCGCTCAGGGAAAATAATGAGAAGGTTGCTACGGAAAATAGTGACAGGCAATGTCAGCGATATGGGAGATATCACCACACTGGATGACTCCAGTGTCATTGAAGAAATACTTGATGCATATGAGAAGTACAAAATTAAGCATCCTACTTTGTAATGAGAAGCTGTGGGGATATGTTCCATTAGAAACTCCGAGAAACGAAAGGAACCATCAAATACGCACAAGTTTTCATGGAATTCTGCTTAATCATGTGAGGCTCAGAAGATTCTCCTTCTGAAAAATACATATATTACAATACCGTTTGTGTGTATTTCACTGCACTTTGCCTTTCTTTGAAACTATGCAGCATGTGGGTTAGATCCTGATATTTTGGATATCCTGTCTATCTTTTTTAAATACTTTATTAAAACCAACAGAGTGGGAACTCTAAAGTAGAAAGCATTAATTCAACCTTAAAACCAGTGCCTTGGAAATATTATTCACTCTTTGAACTTACTCTTGGGGGAAATGCTCTCTTCTGAGTAACCCATGATATCTTTCTGGATACTGCATTCATTAACAGCAGAGGGACATTATTCATTTAAGTAGAATAAATTATTTTTCATATTTTGTGAAAGCAAGTTTTAATTAGGAATAACTGAAATATAAAATTTTAATGATATATAATATATGTTTATATGGCTTGATGAAAAATGTGTAGAGAGAAAAAAGCATTTCTTAACCTTACGTGAAACTTAAAATGACTACAAAACTATCATTTCCTAAAATTAGTAATCAAACAAAAATAAAATTGAAAGGAATCTTGTTGAAGCTTATCTGGGAGTAAATTTACACGTCTGAACTCATTGAAAGGGTTTGCACGGAACCAAGAAGAAGGGTGGGAGACATTTTAAAAGGAAAACAGAGGGTCTTGGCTGATATTATGTATATGCAGTGTTTTATTGATCCTGTGACCAAATAAATCCAATTCAAAAAATCCTGACCTTGGATAGACACTTGCTGAACATGGAAGTTCTAATTTTGACACAATTTGCTTTTACTGGAAGGGATGCTCATTTTCCCTTTGATGATACAGTCATAACACCTCTTCAAATAATATATTGCCTACTTTTTATGCCTTTTACAAATAAATTTGTTGAGGTTTGTGTGTTTGTTTGTATGTATGTTTGTGTGCAAACACGCATCGGGAAGCGGGTGGGTAGGGTCCCAAACTGGATCTTTGACCCGAGTGACAGAAAGCCTAGTTTCGACCCTGCAAACCGTGTTGCTTTTAACAGACAGAAAATGGAAATAGCATATTTCTGAAAATCTTCATTAAAGATCCTTGTTAACAGTCTGTATGTGAAAAAATCTGCTATAGTTTTATAGCCAGTTATTGTTGATACTTTATGCAAGGTTTATAAAAAGGCATATAATAGCATATTGTATCAAAACCATATTAGGATTCAAAGGGCTGCAGCTAAGTAATACAAATATTAAAATACCTGAGTTAGTACATTAACTGGACTGTGCCTATATTCCAAAGGGCAGGAACATTTATGAAGGGAAGTATTTAGGATACAGATCTGTATGTCTTTGTAAAGAGCTTCTATGGTTGCAGCTTTTGAACTGGAAGAATTCTTGGCCAAAACCTCAAACTTCATCAGACAGGGAGAGACTTCTTTTCATTTGCTTTTAAGCATGCTAGGCAATCTTCTCTACGATCTCTGCCTTTTATTAGGTAGCATAAATTATCCAATGTTACTTTTTGGAGCCAAAAAGAACTGTTGAAAGGCTCACTTTTAGTAGTTTATCCTACCAACACAGAAAATTGGTGCCATCTAATGGCCACTAGGGAGCATATCTTAAGGGAATTGGAATCTCCCTTGATGAAACAAATCTTTGCTGATTTCTAGTCTGGTTGTAATCTATAAAAATATCCACTGTGGCAGTCTAATGTACACTTTCCTACAGAAGGTCTATATAGTCCCCTCATATGTTCTTCAAACACCTGAACATGGCTTCACTCCCTCAAAACTTGGGACATGATAAGAGCAGCCCGCACTCCCACCACAGAACAAGATGAATGATAGCATCTCTATTTTTGCGGAATATATGCTTTACATACAAATATTCTGTATTAAAACAGCAGCTTCTGAGTGAAATTGAAACCTGTTATGCATTTGTTTAATTAAAAATGCAATTAATAAATTTGAATATAATTTTTAAAATTCAAATCGGCTTACCAGTTTTACAACCAAATTGTGCTATTCTAATTAAAAACAATTACAGTTAATAAGGCTAAGGATAAAAGTTTATCCCAGAAATGCTGAAAAACGTCTGGTCAACAAGTTTAAGGGATCTCCTGGTACACAAAGTTTGCTGGTGGGCTGTCCCTTGTATATGGATCCACTCAGACATACGGTATATTGTGTTGGTAGTAGCCGCAGCAATCTGAGAGTGATTCAAAGCTAGCATATTAATTTCTCGCAATGCCCTGGAGTGTCCTGCCCTAATATTGCTCCTGGGAATTATGGGAATCAGTAACTAGTCACTAATAGGCCCTGCAGTTGGAAGTTGTGCTAGAATATCAAAAAGCTTTCTGTCAGGGATGAGCAGCCCTTTTCAGCTAAAGGTAGCATTCAGTGAAGGCACCAGTGAAGGCGGTGAAGGTCCTGTGTGAGTGCCTGGAGGCGGTTGGAGGATGGACGGCGGCTAATGGATTGAGGTTGAATCCTGACAAGACAGAAGTACTGTTTTGGGGGGACAGGGGGCGGGCTGGTGTGGAGGACTCCCTGGTCCTGAATGGGGCAACTGTGCCCCCTGAAGGAGCAGGTGCGCAGCCTGGGAGTCATTTTGGACTCACAGCTGTCCATGGAGGCGCAGGTCAATTCTGTATCCAGGGCAGCTGACTACCAGCTCCATCTGGTACACAGGCTGAGACCCTACCTGCCCGCGGACTGTCTCGCTGGAGTGGTGCATGCCCTGGTTATCTCCCATTTGGACTACTGCAATGCGCTCTACGTGGTGCTACCTTTGAAGGTGACCTGGAAACTACAACTAATCCACAATGCTACAGCTAGACTGGTGACTGGGGGCGGCCGCAGAGACCACATAACACCGGTCTTGAAAGACCTACATTGGCTCCCAGTACTTTTCCGAGCACAATTCAAAGTGCTGGTGTTGACCTTTAAAGCCCTAAACGGCCTCGGCCCAGTATACCTGAAGGAGTGTCTCCACCCCCATCGTTCTGCCCAGACATTAAGGTCCAGCGCTGAGGGCCTTCTGGTGGTTCCCTCATTGCGAGAAGCAAAGCTACAGGGAACCAGGCAGAGGGCCTTCTCGGTAGTGGCGCCCACCCTGTGGAATGCCCTCCCATCAGATGTCAAAGAGATAAACAACTACCTGACATTCAGAAGACATTCAGAAGTTTTAAATGTATGACATATTAGTGTATTTTTGGTCTTTGTGGAAGCCGCTCCGATGGGCGGGGTACAAATAAATTATTCTTATTCTTATTCTTATTCTTATTATTGCTACTTCCTTCTGGTCAACAACCACATGCCAATAGTGGGTGGGTCCAGAGTCAAAAGTGTGGATGAAATCTTACCTTTGTACAGTAGGCTGGGTTCTAAACACACTCTTCTCTATCCTCCATCCAGATAAGCAAAAGTCATGATCAAAACTCAAGCACGTGTTCCAGCCAGTCAAAAACCCTGAGAGTATGAACCAGGGCCAATGAGAAGTGGCCTCCTCAGGAGAATTATGTGGTTGCATTTGCTCCCCAGGGGCTGCGGCTACCCACTTCTGCATCAAGTAATGGAATACTCATTTAAGCCAGAAAGTGCACTTAAGATTCCTCTTGCAAATAATGTTATATGTAAGGTAATATACAGTGCTTTTTTTCTTTAAAAATGCTTAGGGATATTCTCATTTTCCTACTCATATTGAAATACTGCCCCTCAATGAGGCAAAACTTAGATTCACAAAATGTTCAGGGGAATGCGTACCCCTGCGTTTCCCAAGAAAAAGCACTGGTAATATATACCATTTACAATTGCAGCAGCGCTCAACTTGACAAGACTGAGTTACATCTGTATTGGTGCAGAACCTGTCTCTACTCAGACCCTCGTAAGCTGAATTTATTTGATGAAATGTAATTCAGGCAGTGTCCTGGTAGCTTGAAATGTTTCCCTGCCACTTTGTGAATATTTCTATTTCTGATGTTGCATATGCACCCACTGATTCTTTGGGCTCAGATACCCAACTTGCTCAGGTACAGTAAACTCCAGAGGTTATTCCTTCCCAAACCACCTGTTTGTATTATTATTATTATTATCATTATTATCATCATCATCATCATCACGATTGTTACATTTGTACACCACCAATCATCCAAAGATCACAGGCAGGGCGTTCCATGACACAAAAATACAAAACAGAAAAACAAAAGACATAATAAGAACAAAAACAAACCAATATGGACATTTAAACACATTGCAACTGCCCGTTCCTAATGCAATGACGTTCTACGTTCCATTTTCCTCGCGGGGAAAGATATACGCCTTTGACTCCGCCCCCTAAGCATGCAACTGTGACACCGATTGGGCAGGCGCAGGGAGAGGGGGCGTGGTGGGTAGTGTGTGGGCTGGGCGGGCTTTCCGACGTTCAGGCGCGTTGTGTAGGCGGAGCTGCGTATTACGAAGCGTCAAGCGCGCGTGTGTGTGTGTCAGAGAGAAAGTCGATCCATTAGAGAACAAAGAGAGAGGGGTCTTGTCTGTGGGCAGCACTAAAACGCCTCAGCCAGTCATCGCTCGAAGAGCTTCGTGGAATCTGAGGGGGGCCCATTCTGCTCTCTGGTCACGGGGGAAGTGGCTTTAGAGCTGGCTGCCGCCGATTGGTCTACGCTCAGCGGTGGGGTGGGGCTTCGGCGGGGCCGTTGGGCGGGCATAGCCGAGTGGGCGGGGCTTCGGCGGGGCGGCCGTTACGAGGAGGCGTGGTTCTGGCAGCCGTTGATCGGGTATGTAGGGGGCGGGGCCTGCGGGGCCCCAGCCTGGCGGCCGTTGGGCAAGCATGGAGGCGGGGGCGGAGCATGGAGGCGGAGGAGGGGCGGCCCCTCCTCTTGGCGCTGCGTGGAGTGCTTGTTCTGCGGCGGCGGGCAAGCGCGCTTCTCCTCAGTCACGCCGAGGGGCGACGGGGTCAACATGAATGAGGCGGAAGGCCTGAGGCAGCGGCGCCCTATCCGCCCTCAGGTGATTACCGAGGACAACACGGCTCAGGAGACCAAGGATGGCAGGTGCGTGAGAGGCGTCGTCCGGCTTCTCAGGGAGGTGACCTCGTGCGTGCCCGCTCGCTCGCTCGCCTGCCTGCCCCTGAGGGAAAGGGGTAGCCTTCTTGCTGGTCCTCCGGCGGGTCCTCTAGGGCGCGAGGGGGCCGGAAAGCGAGTCCCCGCCTCGGCCCTTGAGGGAGCAGCTGGGTTGGGTGGGCGGCGTGAGGCGCCATTCCCCCTCGGCCCAGTGGCGTAGCGTGGGTTGTCAGCACCCGGGGCAAGGCAAGTAATTTGCGCCCCCTAACCCGTGGATTTGCGCCCCCTAACCCTAACCCCCAGATGTTGCGCCCGGTGCGGCCGGCCCCCCCTGCACCCCCCACGCTACGCCACTGCCTCGGCCTCCTCCCCACACCCCGGGTTTAAGGAGTGGGTCTTGCCTGGCCGAGGGTGCTTTGGGGCGGGAGGGGAGAGGCTGAGCTGCCTCCCTGCCTCGGGCAGGGTGGAAGGAGAAGAGGGCCGCATAATTCTGCAACGAAATGCTCCTGGGCTCAAGCCTTTTTGGAAAGCCTCTCATTTGATGGCATTTATTCGTATATAATAATAATAATTTGATTCTTTTCTCTCTCAGTGCTACCAAGGCATGTAACACAATGTAACACAAACACGGTGCATTGTGTCTCGTATTGCATTGTATTTTGGCCCTGTTTACATCGCTTTCTTCTGCCTCCCCACAGTAAATACACACGCGCGCGGGGGCCCCTTCTGTGATCACAATATAGCTACAATAAAAACCAGCATGTGGATTTTATTAGATTTGCTCGTATGCTACACTCAAATTTTGGGCATTCATTTCAAACCTACCAAAATGTAGATCGAAAAGTGCTTGGGAAGGAGGAATCCAGCTCTCCCCCGCCCACCCATTATACAAGGCTGTAAAGTGTCAAATGTGCTCCAGTTGTATAAACAAAAAGAATAATTCTGCAATAAAGGCAATGAAATGGCAGTAATAAAAAAACCCAGAAGACAGACCCAAGTCGAAACCTTTCTAAATCCCAAATGTGTGGTAACTAGTTATGGAAATTGGGGAGTGCTGCACATGCACATGAAATGTGACATCCAGTGTGGTGCAGTGGTTAGTGTGTCAGACTGGGACCTAGGAGACCAGGGTTGAATCCCTGCTTCTGCCACAACCATAAAGTTCACTGGGCCAGTCACTCACTCTCAGCCTAGCCTGCTTCACAGGGTTGTTGTGGAGGTTAAATGAGGAGGGGGAGAAGCATGTATGCTAACTTGAGCTCATTGAAGAAAAAAGTGGTATATAAATACAATAAAAATAACTCTTCTTTTATTAAACTCTCTGTATAAAATGCCCTGGCCAGAACTCTGGTGTTGAAAATTGGTTCCAGCATTGAAGCCTGTTAAGCTCATTTGCAAAGGAAGCATTATGTAGAGAGGACAAGGGTTAACTAGGGGAGAGTTCAGTCATCTTTGCAGCATGGCGAAATCTTCAAGCTCTGTGGAAGTATATGGAGTTATCTGGTGACAACATTGTTCAAATACTAAATCCAGATAAGTGATAGTTTAGTGGATTTGTGTGAGCAGCTGAAATACGAGAGTATGACTCAGAAATGCTAATAGTCATGGCAATCATGGCAATAGTATCCATGGCAAGCCCCTTCGTAAGTAAATTTCTGAGTGTTTGCTTACTGTGTTCTTAATGTGACTTACTATGTGGTTTGGGGGGTGGCTTAGTGAGTCTGAATGAAGCACTAGCCACTGGAAAGAACAGCCTGGTTTGCACTTAACACTTTAATCATGGTTTATTAAACAATGGTTAATAAACTCTGGTTTCTTTACTGCCAACAAACCATCATGTGAAGCCTTGATTTTTGCTGACTTATGAGCCTTGGTTTCTTCTACCTTTGGCTTTACATTAGTGGTACCTCTAGTTGTGGACACGATCCGTTCTGGGGTGCTGTCAGCACCTTGAAAAGTCCGCAACTAGAGCGCCTCTTCCGCGCATATGTGTGGCACTATTGAGTGCTTCTGTGCATGCACGAAGCACGCAGATCGCGTGTGCGCATGGCGAAACCCAGAAGTATAAACTTCCAGGTTTGCTGCGTTTGCAAGCTGAAAAGACGCAACATGAACCTAACGCAACACGAGCTATGACTGTACATGCACACCCAGCGCTCTGTTCATATTTCAGTTCGCATTTGGACTGCAGAATACTGTAATTACATTTATGCTTCCTTGGAGGAGTATTTCCTTATTTCCCAATGGCTAACATATCTGATTCACCTTCCAGTAAACACATGTTTCCATTGTACACCTGTACCTGGAGGTAATCTAAGGAAGAGAAAAGGGGATAATTATGTCACATCTCCTTGGGATATAATCTTGGGTAAACCTCTTGGGTAAACCTGCTTGAATTTGTTGTCCTTTTCAGTGATTGTACCTATCCTTGATCTGGTGTGTGTGAAAAACAGTTTATAATCTAAATGTTACCTTCACACCAAATCTGGGAGAGAGAAATTTGGGAGAGAAATTACTTAGGTATGATACTTTCTATATTACAGAAACGTGTAACAAAAACAATAAACTTCCAGTGCTTTCAGGTTCTGGTAGTAAGCTCTTGAGTCACACAGACCTATTGCAATCTTGCATGTTTGGGGTGGGGAAGAGCTCTTTCAACAATAGTTCTCAGGTGTAACTAATACGATAATGCCAAATTCAGATGTCCCAGAATTTCTATACTGGGAAGAAGGCTGCATGTTGGTGTCATCAAAACTGCAGTTTGAGAAACTGAATTTTATTTTAATTATTTAACAGGGAATTCTTTTTGCCTGTCTACCAAGAAGTAATCCCATTTATTTCAGTGGGGCCTGCTGGCTGATGTTTGTTATCTGTCCTATGGGCATATCTCCTATGGCTGAATTTCTTTACCAAATTCCGTGTTGCTGGTGGTCTTCAAATTAGACATGTTAAATGAAAAAGAAGTATACGGATAGGTTTTTGAGCAGCACAATTCATTTTTATCCATGTTCAGCATTTCTTCACTTCTTTGATGAAATGCTGATGTTCAGACCTTGCCAGCTCCTAGGGCCTTTAAGCCTGTCTTATCCCTTCGCAGTTGTTTAAAAAAAGTCATTTAGGTGCTGATCAGAGGAAAAAATGCTGCGTAACATTCCTCTTAGCAGAGTTTTTGTCCTTGATTTATGAAGGACACCACACTGTTTTTGTTAATACCAAAGGCCTTCATGTATCTAAATGTACTCCAGTATCTATCTTTGTAGATAACTGAAGAGAAATGGTTCAGAAAATGAGATTTCAAGTTTTCTTTGCTTCGTTTTCCTTTCACAAATCATGGTGATTAAAAAGCTGGCTAAGGGTTAGAAATGCAACCTTTACCCTGAGAAAGTAAAATCTTAAGCTGGTTTCATCCACAGAACTTCAGTTCTGTTTCTCCCACTTACTTACCCTTAATCTCTCTAGCGGCTATAAAAAGGTTTGGATTTAAACTGTCAGATTCATGCATTGTGGATTCTACCTCAAACATCATCATCATCATCATCATTATTATTATTATTATTATTATATTTATACCTCACCCATCTAGCTGGGTTGCTCCAACCACTCTGGGCAGCTTCTAACACATACTGGAAAGTACCAGTCATATTTAACATGCAGAGTTCTTAAATCCACTCACCTGCTCTCCATTGGCAAATCCTCTGTTCCCACATGCCCCCCACAAAGATTCTTTGCATAAGCTGCAAAGGCTCAAGTAAACACAGAGAAGGCATCTCTGCAGTTAAGAGAGAAGTAGAAAGAGAGAGGAGGTGATTTCCCTCCCTTTCTGCTGGCTGAGCTTTCTGCATCACAAGCTATATCCTTCCTTGAGACTATACAGTTAAGAATGCAGGTAGGATACTATGAACTCTAAACGTTTAAATTCCTGCTTGTGGATAACTAACAGAATGGGAAGAAGGGTAGGTTAGACTCTTCTTAGACATGATTTCCATGTGCAGGGAGCTTTTCTACATGAGGAACCATTTGGATGTGTAGTCTTACATCTGCATTTTGCAATGGTATGTTCCCGAGATGTGTTTTGTGATCTACTGAATGTATAGCTCAGCTGTAATGTCACTGGTAAATTGTAATGGTTTTGAAAAATATATTTGGAGTTTTTTATTCATTTGACTAGTAATTCCCCTTTGATTAGTGGAATGACGTAATCACTGAGTTTATACAACATGCTCATGTGGAAAAACTAGGCATACATAGATGTATTGCTAGTTACACATTCATAAAATAGTATAATCTTGGTCTGAAATCGCTGGTACAGATTTACACTAACACACTGGTGATCATTGTTTAAAATTGTGCAGAGCTTCAATTTAAGTTTCTACTCTGTTTTGTATTTTTGTTACAGTACTTACAGCAACAAAGTATTCCGTGTGACTTTCATGACTTTGGCTGTATCGCTAATTATTCCCTTATTTGGAGCAATAATTCTTCTGGAGTGTCCAATAGACCCTCAGCCTATAAGGTGAGTTGCAAAGTATGTTTGATATCAGAATGTAGCACGTAATTTAAGTGTTTAACTGAATACTTCATTAGGATATTTTTATCGCTAGTAAGTTTAATTTTTTTTGCTTCAGAATGCAGGTATTAGTAGGGTAAGACCTGATTAAACTGTGATGTTTACACAGGACTGTGCAGCCTGCTAAGATATACAGTATTCTGATACTGAAAGACGTATTGAAAGCTGGGTTGCTTTTGGTATCAACAAATTTCACATTTGCTGTCTCAGTTCAGATCTTAGAAATGAATAACAGTTGCTATATGTATTTTTTTAAATAAATGCAATCAAATATAATAAGGAAGATGGAAGATTGTTTTTTGAAGCGAAACGAACAGTGCATCCTTTAAGACTGCAAGCAAATGAGAGGATCTTCAAGCACAATAGGACTTCTTTGGCAAGTGTTCTCATCTGGCTAGAGTTGGTTTTTAATTTGTTTAGCACTATGGGAATTGTGTCAATTCCCCTTGGTGTGTCTGCTCCGCACCTGTCTTGCGTACATGTTTGCAAAGGTGCCTACATGGACTTGATCCAACACAATAAGTATACCTTGTTCATGGGTTGTGCAGATTGCGCAGCTAAAATGAGCCTATGGTCTCTCTGCATCTAGGGTCTCTGCAGACATGAAGCCAAATGTGGATTCAACACATTTTTAGGAATATTTAGGAATATTGAAGGAAGGAAGAAGGATATTTGTATGGTACCCACGGAGAGAGCTTAATGATATGAGTCTCAGTTCTCTTGTATCTCGAGCCAGGAATTCACCAAGAAGTCTTTGAAGGAAATTGTACTTTGGAGGCTCTGAGAGCACCCAAAAGTTGACATCTCTCATTTGGGAAAGATTTCAGAACAAGGAGAACTCTCCAGATTGATAAAATCCCAAATTATTGGAAAGAGCGTATTCAATTCTCATTTCAGTCTTGCCAGGTGTTAGTACTAAAGCTTTACTGCATTGGTTTTGAGAATGAATATATGTTTGCACGATATATTTAAACTGTATTTGGAGTAGATCTACTGAAATCAGTGACAAGTTAGTCATGACTGACTAAATTCATTTAATTTCAGTGGATCTACTCTTGAGAACGGCTTGGTTGGATGCTGCCGTTCATATTTTCACCACCAGGGAGAAGGCCTTTTCAGTAGTGGCACCTGGTTAATGGAACAGTTTAACCCTTTCTTGGGGTGCCCCCACATGACTTAAGGGAACTCATACAAATGCTTGCATGTGAATTTGTACACACCCCTGAAACTCAGGATAACACTTCCATGCATCTGAGGAAGTGGGCCGTTGCCCAGAAATCTTTTGCCGTAATAAATTTGTCTTACTTTATTATTATTTTTCATAAAATTTATACACCATTGTATTATTTTTAAAGATGAAGTGGTTTACAAAAGATAAAACAGAAAAATCAAGACAAATTTACAACCTTTAAAACATACAAAAGTTAAAATACTAATACAGATTAAAATTACCTCAATTTTTAACGCATCTGGGTAGGATTTTCTGAAAAGGAATATTTTTAGCAGGTGCCAAAAAGTGTATGGTGCTCATCAGAATAGTCACGCATGAAAACTTGGGCCCAGGTGAACACCTGAGTCACAGCTTTACAGGAATACAGCTTACATTCACGTGATAATGTGAGACAGTTGCATACAGTTAGGCATGGGAGACTAGACTTGTTTTGTGACAGGTTATGCAGTGGGGGGTATGTTGAGCAGACCTTTGTAGAAAGAGGAAGCTGCCTGTTGGTCAAAAGCACCCAAACCTGCTGAGCGTTAAATGCTACCACAAACACACAAAGAAAGGTATGCTGGAGAAGCAAGTGCAAACAAATTTTTGATTACACATTACACATCAGAGAAAAATTGGCAAAGGCTTTTTTTTGGGGGGGGGGTTGAAACTAAGTCAAACATGGTTGTTGTAAGCTATGTATCATTATGACTCCCTGCTTCCTTTGGCATCCTGCCTCCTGAGTCCTTTTTTATTTTATGTTTGAAAGAGGTGTGTGTGTGTGTGTGTGTGTGTGTGTGTGTGTGTGTAAGGTGTGACAAGTATTGTTTTGTAGTATTTATGCAGTTTCTCCCTCCCGCTGAATGCTTCTGTTTTTTGGATTATATTTCAGTTGGGTTCTTTGCTTATATAATGTAGTCCATCCATATAACTTTCTTATGAGGAGCCATACATATGTCAGAATAAATACTTTATCTTTTTGAGATGAAAAAAGTTTTTAAGGCTACAGTCCAAAGCATACGTCTGTGAATCAGGTCCCTCTGAAATAAGTGGGGCTTACTGTCAAGTAAATAAGGTTAGATCAACCTGTAAATCATACTGTCATGATAAGTTTCAGGAATTGACAAGTTTAACATACGTAATCACATCTCTGTCCTTAGAATCCTCCATTTCATACAACCTTTCATGTTGTATTCAGCTTTGGTCCATTTAACTTCCATTATCCTGACAGCAAAATACAGGATTAAGTAGCGCTAAGCAGATCTAGAACAGGGAAATGGCTACTATTTCATTTAGGTAAGATTCTTTCCTAAGCTGTTTGGTAGTGTTACTGACCACCTGGTGGTATGATCATTTCTCTGGATGACTACATCTTATTGGCCAAAGTAATCACGGTGTGTATTTTGAAGGGATCTGTAAGGTGTTCCATAAAAGCAAGTCTTCATTAAGAAGCATTTTAACTTGTAATGGAGAATTGTTTCAGAAAAGCTGTGGAAATATTGAGTTACAAATATGCAGTATTAAAATGCTTCAACGTTGGAAATGAGTACAATGTTGAAAACTGAAAGCATTGCCATTTGAACAATTGGTGTTTGTTCATTTGACACCAGACTAGAATAGGAAACTAGTATAAAAGATGTAAGAGTGGAATTTTCCCCAATAGGTGGTCCATTATATGTCCTTATAATGTGTCCATCATGTTGATCTTGCAAATCCCCTGGGTTTTTTTTTCTATTTTGCATTAAAAGAGATCTGCAGGGCTCTCTGTGGCTTTTCCATCTCGAGTGTGTTGGCTTGATGCTGGCTTATTTTGCATGTTATGTTAAACTATAGTTTAAACTTTCTATCAAGATATTGTAACATTTTAGATCTTATGTTGATGTGTTTTACGTACACAAGTATATACCTTGATCAGACTTCCATACGCAGTATGAGCAGAGTGTGTTTGAAACTCATGTCCAGCCTCACCTGCCTTTTAGTGCCCGAGGTAGAAAGGAAAACTAGGTTTATCTGTATCCAGAATCTTCCAAAATTGGTTGGCTGCCTGCCCTTTTCTTTCAGTCCACCGATGAAATTGCTTCTCCTTTTCCCCCTCTCCTAGCTTCAAAGAACCTCCTCTCCTCACTGGCGCATTAGAGCCAAACTTCAAGCTCCGACAAGCAGAAAGGCTATTTGAAAATCAGCTTGTTGGACCAGAATCTATTGCAAACATCGGCGGTAAGCACAATAACATCTGCATGCTAAACTGTGAAGGGTCTTAATGCTTGGAGCTTGAGTCAAACATGAGACCTTCTGAGCCTAGCAAAAAATCACTTTTTCTCTTGCTCTGTTCTTTTCCACAAATACTTTATTGCAGGCTTCCTCAAACTCAGCCCTCCTGAATGTTTTGAGACTACAATTCCCATCATCCCTGACCACTGGTCTTGCTAGCTAGGAATCATGGGAGTTGTAGGCCAAAAACATCTGGAGGGCCGAGTTTGAGGAAGCTTGCTTTATAGTAATAACTACTCCATAAGTCATGTTGGTAACTCTTGGTGTAACCATTGATCTTCTGTTATTGATCCAAACAACTGTGCAATTGATTTCTGAAATAATCAAATCTTCAATTCTATAAAGCACACAGTGAAAGAGCATGTCATGTTAGAAGATTTGACACTCTCTAAGTTGTAACAGTAGTGTGGTTTCTGTAACTGTTGTGTTGTGGGATATGTGAAAGAGCTAGGGAGAGCTGATTTTCTATATCCAGAGAGCTAGTGTACCTTGGGTCCCCACCTGGTGTGTTCAGGGTCTAATACTCAAGGTGCCTGGATGTCCCTGCTCTTGTAAGTGGATAAGTGTCTTAATGGTTGCTGAGGAGCAACAATGGAACAGGGCCCCTTATTGCCTTCATGTCCTGCTTATGGTCTTCCTGGAAGCATCTGACTGCTCACTGGGAAACAAGATCCTGGCTAGAAGTCTTTTTTCCCCTGACCCAACTGGCCTCTGTAACTTTCCAGGAAGCAAATGGCAAGAATCACTATAGATTCACAGGCAACGCCATTTATGCAAAGTTCATAATTAAAATAATAAACAGCAAACATGTAAATTGCAGAAAATGTAACCAAACACACATACTACCAAAAATAGGACACTACCAAGAATGTCAAAATTTAGAAATAAGAAAATAACCATGAATGCACAAGATTGTCCCAGTGTTACAGTTAAAGGCTGGTCAATCTCTGATTACTCTGACTAATGGGAAATGCATCAAAATAAAAAGCCATCTATTAGCTTGGATTATGGAAGATGAAAACAACGCTTTCCCTTTCTACTGGAACCTTAATTGGTGAATAGGAGCCACCAGAGCTACAAAAATCCACTGATGGTGAGAAATCCAAGAGATATCAACATTAAAGAAAGTAAAAATTGAACAAGTATTGTATCTCAATATAAAGGATCTAAGTTATCCCTACAAGAGGTTTGTATTTGGAGTCCTGTTGTTTATGAGCCAGATGCTGACTGGAGTGTGTTCATGTGGCTTTGAGCCACAGATGACTGCTACTGTGGACATGATTTGTGGCTGACTTTAGTTTTAATATTTAAAGGTCATGAGCTTTTTTTATGAAGGAACAATGTACAATTCATACAGTACTTCCAGTTTCCAGAATTCATAAAAAGCTTATCTTACAACTTGTCTCTCTTAGATGTGTTGTTCACTGGTACAGCAGATGGAAAAATTCTAAAGATTGAAAATGGCGAAATACACACATTAGCCCGACTTGGACATGGCCCCTGTGGTAAGTTAGAGGAACCATGTATTTTATTGCTGCTATTGCATTTTGGTCTGAATTGTATAGTGATTGTACTGTCAACATTTTAAGCTTTGCTAAGTCATGTGCTCGAATATCGTCTAACTCATTTTAAGGTGCACTAATGATTTTTCTTTTCCGAAATGGAAAAATAGCTTTATTTCATAATGTTCTTCACAGGACATTTTAGGCAGGTTATTTTTTGGTATATAGTTTCATAGGTCTTATTATACAGGTTTGGTCTGAGAACTGACTTGCTAACACTTTGGAGTAATGGTCAGTAATTCAGCGCACGCTACCATTTGTTATTTTTTTATCTATGCAACTGTATCAACACTTCCTGATGGTTCTCTTTTTGTGCTTCTTTTAACCTTCATGCCAATGATTCCAGCTAACTGCTCAACTACAGCCCTGATTGCCAGATAATGGCTTTGGTTGAAAATACCCTAGCTGAGTTTGACATGGGACAGCAACAGAGGGGATGTTTGGAGCAGGAAACTGACCATGCAGTGGTTAAGAGGAGCAGATTTGTAAAGGTCCATGTGTCACAAAGTTCTGCAAATGAAAGGGAGAATGCAGCAAGGTCTTGGGAAATCGATGCTCTCCCAGACTCAGGGCTACCAATGAAAGACTATACAGATTCCCTTATTCCAAGCTACCAAACTGCCACAGCTATATTCGGGCAATCTTCAAAAGAAATTATTTATTTCCAAACCAACCTTCATCCAATTAGTACAATGCTGTATAAAAAAATTAAACTACTAAAAGGAAAAAATACATTAAAATCCCTGCCATGTCACTGCCAAATGCACAGCACCATTGCTTGTACCACCAGCCAGTCTCCTGCCTGTCTCATTGGACAGGTTAGGACCTGCTGGGAAAGGCACTCCATCAAGTAGTCCTAAGCTGTTAAGGAGTTTATAAATGGGCACAGTAGCTTATGGGAAGCCTGGACTGGTGGTGTTTGGCTACGCATGGGGATATCAGGCAGAAGATATAGAAGATATAGAAGTATGAAGGGAAGGAATACTGCCACTGTATTCTGCTCTGGTCAGACCTCACCTGGAGTACTGTGTCCAGTTCTGGGCACCACAGTTCAAGAAGGACACTGACAAACTGGAACGTGTCCAGAGGAGGGCAACCAAAATGGTCAAAGGCCTGGAAACGATGCCTTATGAGGAACGGCTAAGGGAGCTGGGCATGTTTAGCCTGGAGAAGAGGAGGTTAAGGGGTGATATGATAGCCATGTTCAAATATATAAAAGGATGTCACATAGAGGAGGGAGAAAGGTTGTTTTCTGCTGCTCCAGAGAAGCGGACACGGAGCAATGGATCCAAACTACAAGAAAGAAGATTCCACCTAAACATTAGGAAGAACTTCCTGACAGTAAGAGCTGTTCAACAGTGGAATTTGCTGCCAAGGAGTGTGGTGGAGTCTCCTTCTTTGGAGATCTTTAAGCAGAGGCTTGACAACCATATGTCAGGAGTGCTCTGATGGTGTTTCCTGCTTGGCAGGGGGTTGGACTCGATGGCCCTGGTCTATTCCAACTCTATGATTCTATGATTAGTCGCACCAACAGGGTAAAGAACAGCATCTATCCGTGGGCTGTTAGGCTCCTGAATGAAAAGATAACAACAGGGCAACTGACTTTCGGGTTTGGTGGGTGTGCGTCAGTAAACGAGGGGAATTAAGACTAAGAGAGCTGGGGTGTGTGTGCTTGTGTAATCACACTGTATACAAGTTGTACAAGTGACAACAAAGTATTTCAATTTTTATTTCAATCATATAGCAGCCAGGCACAGTCAGTATCTCAATATAATATGGATAACATGCCCCTCATTCTGGGACTGCACATCATGCAATCTTTGACTTTAGTTTAGCTTAATACTGTAGAAAAATAGAGGAACTACATCTGAAATTGCATGTGGAGAATGAGAAGCTTCATTGCAGCATCCAGATTTGCACCATTACTCCTTAACATCTATCCTTTGATTTTGTGTTTTTTAAAAATTCTGTGTAGCTTTTCTTTTTCTCTAATGCTTCTATCCATTTATTTTGTTATATAGCACAGTCCAATATCTTACACTCAGGATATCCCCTTCAAACACAGAGGTGCTTAAGAGAATATAGGATAGCAGTGGTCCAACTTTTGGGAGTGATTGGCTTTAGCCTGTTAAAGTTGAGAGAGGCAACTCTGCATTGTTCTGACAAAGTGTTTTCCTACATAGAACAGTGGAAGAGAAAGGTATTTTGGAAAAAGGAAATGACTTCACTTACCACAGGCTGTGTTTTTCACATGTTGTGCCATGTGAAGTCAGTAAGGGGCAAGAAAGAGACTGACTGTTGTCAGTACTGCTTGTTGGTAACTTGCAGAATGAACGTCTAGTTTCAAATTATTTCTCCTTTTGTTATAGGCACTGATACTGCTTGTGTTGGTTTCCTTTTTTGGAACAGCCAGTAGAGGGCACTGTGAACGTAAAAGTTTTAAACATTTGCTGCTGCTTTGGCTACATCTTCATTCTCCATGCAAAAAGAATAACTTGTCCTAAAAGTGGCAACAAAAACATAAATGCAATAAAAATCCACAACTAGAAGAGATTATTCATCACATTTATTATAAGGCAACTAGTTATTTGTCCATGAAATTTTCACAATAAATATGTTAGGGTGACATTGAAGTGTCAGCCTGCTCGTGCAAGAGGGAATTTCCCTGTTTCCGGGGGGGGGGGGGGAGAGAAGTGGGAGGAAAGGAAGGGGAAGTTGGATCTTGTACAAAGGGTTGCAGCACTAAACAAATACTTCCATCAGTGCAAGGATTTATCCTTGCGTAAGTAAACATTCTCTTCCTCTTGTGTGCCTCCTAAATCTGTTCTGGGAGTTCCCCCACCCTCTGGAGCAGATTTAGGGATAGCACAGGGCGCGCATAGGAGAAGGAGAGCAGCAAAAGTCTTGTTGTGTTCATGGTAATCCTTGCACTAGCACAATTTAATGTTGCCCAGAAAATCTCAGTAGTCTGCAAGGTACATTGTTGTTTCCTGCAACAGGCCACTAAAGATACCATTTTGGAATTTTGTCAGCATAAAATGGTGTTGATATCAGTAAAGTTTTGCTGAATATTTGTTTTTGGATTAAATTCTGAAATAATGGCATTTTTCCCTGAAGCAGTATAGAAATCTTTGTATAAAAACTGCTACTGTTAACTTGCTGGAAATGTGTCTTAAAAGGAACCAGAGAAGATGAAACCACTTGTGGGAGACCTCTTGGAATCAGAGTTGGACCAGAGAACACCCTTTTTGTGGCAGATGCTTACTATGGACTCTTTGAAATCAATCCTGACTCAGGTAAACTTGCACTCATGTTTTTCCTGTTAATGTTTGCTTTGGCCTGGCATTTCTTTTGTCTTCCTTGTGAAGTCACCATGATCTCCTATTCTTCAGATGCTTCCATTTCCCTGCTTTCTTCTTAAACCCCATTCTCATGCCTGCAACTCCCCTCTTTTTGGCAACTATCTTTGCACCCCCCTTTCCCCTTTCACTTCCTTTTCCACCTCCTTTTTGCATGCAGATCACCCCCATTTTCATGTCTCCTTCCTATTCTGCAGCCATTTGCACACACACCATGATGATATATGGCACTCTTTTAAGATGAGCAATCCTGTCATCTTGTTCCGTTAGCGAAGATTATCAGCTGATGAATGTTGTACATATATGAATGTTTGCTTGCTAATAAAATACCTGTTCTAAATTACTATGTTGAATCTGGGAAATCATGCTGAAAATAACCCCTAATACTGGGAATGAAACATGTTTTGTGAAAGGACTATGTAATATTCCATGGCTCTGCATCCTTTGTCTCTCATACACAAGAGGAAAATTACAGTTTTAAACAATGGCAGAGGTTTAAGCAGAGCAAGCAGAGAGAAGGAAACACTCAGGAAAAGATGGCTGTTTAAAGCAAGGTTTCAGTACAGCAAGAAGGGAGTTGGGAAAGTTTCAGCCCGATGGATCTGTCTACTTTAAATAACATACTACAAAAGCACACCTTGAAATGCAAGCTGTTCATTTTAAGAACAAAAAATCTTTCTTATGTGCAAACACAGATTCCTCTTCCTTAGCCAAAGTAAATGAAAATATTTGTAAATTATTTTCTATCTGCCATTTTGATGCATAAGGAAAGCTCTTATCATTGGAAAGTTATTAACTACTCTAAACTTAAAGCATGTAGGAAAGCAAGGGGTTAACCAAGTCCTCCTTTCTGTGATCAGGTGAAGTGAAACCACTTGTGTCCTGCAAGATTCCCATTGAAGGAAAAAACATGTCCTTTGTGAATGATCTTACACTGACGCGAGATGGAAGGAAAATCTACTTTACTGACTCCAGTAGTAAATGGCACAGAAAAGACTATTCCTTATTAATCATGGAGGCTTGCGATGATGGACGGTAAGTCCCAACTGGGGAAAATCCTTGCAGTGTTTTGATGCCAGTTGCGAAAGCGGAATTTTGACAGAGCAGTACGACTGGGTTGCTTAGTGAGTTTCTGGTCTGTAGCACGGCTGGGACTGCCTGGTGTGGAATTTTCTCTTAGCCAATGTGCTAATTCTTAATTAAAGGTAATAGTAATAGCTGAATTGAATGAGCAGCCCCACCCTTGAGCTGGAGTTTAGGTTCCTTGTGCTCCTACTAATGCATACCTGTGAACCAGTGCTGTGGTTAGTGTCTCTCAAGAACGGCCCAGACAGGAGTGGTGAGACTTTTGAGGAGCCTGCATTAGCAGGCTGCTTGTTTGTGTTAAACCATAGTTCAAAATAAACTATGCTTAGAGTTGTGTGGAAACCAAGCCAATAAAAATATGGCATTACAAGCAAATTTGTGAATGAAGCAACTAGGAAACATGTTGGTTCACAGAAGTTAAATGAGCCTGTGAGTATTGAAATCTCTAGGAAACTGGACTATGATACTGCTCTGCTTGAGACCCCTTCTGACTTGTGGGTCTCTTACACATATGTGCTCCTTGTATTGGTTCTGTTATAGTCTACATGGTTATGTATCAGTTTGCACGTAACTTTATGACAAATGAATTTAAAAATTAATGACTGTGTTAATGGTTTTGCCCTCAGCTTGCTTGAATATGACACTGTCACAAAGGAAGTGAAAGTCTTAATGGGAGGGCTCCGATTTCCAAATGGAGTCCAGCTCTCACCTGCTGAAGACTTTGTGTTGGTGGCTGAAACAACTATGGCAAGAATACGAAGGTATGTGGGATGCCTCCCAAGGTGGCTATACATTAAAGTTTGCACCAACAGCATTAGCCAATTGTTTTAAGCTCAGCTATCTTTTTAGGAATATATTCGATGCAAAGTTTGTTGATCATCCTTGTTGAAGAGGCTTTTCTAAATACTGTGCTCTGCAAGCGAACTCACTGCTTTTACTATGCAAACTGCAGACTCACTTGCTCTGACAAATTTTGCCCACTTGTGATATAGTAGGTCTTTTCTTGGCTCTTCTTCCTCCTGGGAGGAAGCACTTGTTGGTTTCTATGGTTCCTCCTTGACAGGTGCTATTATCTTGTAATATATTAAAGCACTTTAATTTTGCAGATATTACGTATCTGGCCTAATGAAAGGTGGAGAAGACATGTTTATAGAAAATATGCCCGGCTTTCCAGATAACATACGTCCAAGCAGCTCTGGAGGTTATTGGGTGGCTATGTCAGCTATTCGGTCCAATCCTGGATTTTCTATGTTGGATTTCTTATCTGAAAAACCATGGATTAAAAGAATAATATTTAAGGTAAAACAAATTCTGCTTTGATGATAAATTGCATAACCTATCTTGAGAGCCAATTGGTTCGTTTAAAACAAGACATTTAAAAGCAGTATATTAATATTAACGTTTCTCAAAAAGTGATTTGAAATAGCCGATTTATGGACAGATCATATTGCCCTCACAATGATAGAGCCAGAATACCGGGCAATATCAATCAAATGTTTAAATTGTGTGACTCTTTGTTGTGCTGTCTCAAAGATGGTGGCAGCAAAAGGAAGTTCTGGGGGATGGATTTTTCCCCCCTTGAGAGTCCTTTTCCTAGTCAAGCAGTTGTTCCTGCTTTAGGCAGATGGTATTGAAACCACTCCAACCCCTAGGACTTTGAGAGGCATTGGCTGTTGGAGGCACCTGTGAAGTCCTCCCTCCCTTTTGGTGGTGCTGGCAAACGGAAGTTCCGAGGGCTGATGTTCTTCATTCCTCTTAGCAGTCCAACAAGTGTCCCAGCTGCCAGCACTGGTGCTTATTACCTTATGTGTTTGTTGGACTGGTGTGAAGATTGAAACGCATCAATATTTATATCCCACACCTTCAACATAAATGTACGTTCCCAGGGTGGTTTACAAGTTTATGAAACATAAAAGTAGTTTTTATTTTTATGTAGCAGAACAAAGCATAAAACGGATGCAACAAATTAAAAAGCACTAAAACTGCAACATTCACTCAAATAGACAGTAAATTAAAAATGCTTTAAGATTAAAATGCTTACATTTGCAGTTTTTAAAAAAACAAAAAGCACCCATCACGAGAAGCTTAATTTGGGCAAACTGTAGGCAAGCTTTAACACTCCCCATTGATTTAGTGCACCCTTACCCAACCTAGTGCCCTCCAAAAGCCTTGGGCTACGGCTCCTGTCAGCCCCAGCCAGCATGGTCAATGGTCAAGAATGGTGGAGAAGCTATCTAAAACATCTGGGTCGTGGGCACCAGGTTGGGGAAGGCTGATTTAGTCAAGATACTTGATCATATGCTTAACTCTGCCCCAAAATAAATTGTGCTTCAAAGAGCTTTTGGATGGTTGATACTCTTTGGACATTCTGGGGTTTAAAAATCTGAATTGGGTAACATATTTTAACTGACTGCTCAGTGTACTTGTAATGCTTATGACTGAGGTGAATACTTTCTTCCCCCAGCTGCTCAGTCAAGAAATGGTGATAAAATTTGTGCCCAAGTACAGCCTACTTCTAGAACTAAGTGACACCGGATCCTACAGAAGAAGCTTCCATGATCCGAATGGAATGGTGGCAACTTACATAAGTGAAGCACATGAACATGATGGACATCTCTATTTGGGCTCCTTCCGGTCTCCCTTTATTTGCAGACTGAACCTTGAGGACGTCTAATTCTCTCAGCCAAAAGCACTGCCGCTGTTGTCTTGAGTTCCTCTAGAAGGGCAAACGGCCCAGGAAGAAGAATGAAATTGCAGTCAGGCATGAGCACTGTAGGCCCTAAGTAATTTGCAGGGAATAAAGTTTGAGCGTTTCTTACATTAAGCATGCCATGCCATAAAACCGGTGAACCCAATCCACTAATGTCTTGTGCAACTCCCATTTGAATTGATGGGCCTTGCGTAGAAGGAGTTCTTGGTGAGTTGTATACAATCTTTGGTATCTTTACTTACTTACACATAAATACAAAATTACCTCATGAAAACACAAGTTGCTACATCTAATAATGTTCTTTAGAAGCTGCTTCCACTAGTGAAAGATGTACATAATTCTGTCTGCACTTCAAATAACATACTGGAATTACATCCTTGGACTTTACTTGCTAGTCCAAAATGATGTCTTGCATGCATTTGCTTCCAACTTGGATTTGTCTTTCTAAGCATGTTTTTCTAAGCATGCATATTATAAAAGCTATCATTTATAGATGTATTAATAAGCAAATAAATTACAGGTATAATTCTATTTTCTGTCCGCGGTTTTCTGCATGGGTAATTTTAAAGACATGAGATCACTCCTGTGTGGCTCTCTAAACTTGAAAATGTATCCTCCGAATGGTAAATAGATACAACTGACTTGGAAGAAGCTTGTTCCAGAGTCTTATTTCTCTGTCTGCACAGATTATTTGACCACTAACACAATCTTTTCAGTCATAGGAATGCTTTCATGTCATTCGATTGCAATGTAGGAAAAAGCCTTTAAACCCTGTACCTGACTGGTGTACAAGCCATCCGTTGAGGCCTTTATTTCCCGTATGGATTTGACTGAAAACTGCACTCATATAGTAATAAACATAAGGTTGACTCAAATGTATAAATTGTATGATTGAAATAATTTTTTGAAGCACATAAGAACTGATATTTTGTTACTTAAAGTATATTTTATTTTATTTTATGTTTTTGACTCATAAAGTTAAGTGCTTTTATTATTATTTGGGTAGTTCAGGGGTGTTTTTTTAAGATGTCAAGATTTTGTCAGAAGAATTTAATATGCATAAGGTTTTTAAGAGTAAAACCAACCAATGCTTTGCTGGCTTACTGAGTTACATTTGGGCAGCATTTCAAATAACGCAAACAAATGTTAAAAATCTTTAATATGATTTGTCAATGGAAACAACAGATTAAATGATTAAATCATCCAATAATTGTAGTACAGTATCTTAATTATGTATATCTTGTCTTTCCTTTTTAAAAAAGTGATTGTGAAATTTACTGGATAATTATGAACATAAAGCTAAACATAATAAACCAACAAGTTAAGGACAGAACTAAAAAGTGGCAGTAGCAAATAAACATTTCAGCTAAAACTCAAAGCTTCAAGACAACAAAAGCTTAACAAGGGCATCGAATTAAAATACCTTGTCAAATAAAATTTTTTTGTCCAATACTGAAAACTTGTGAACGGAGGAACCAGGCATAAGCATCTAGGAAGCACCACCACAGAGAAGGTTCAGTCCCCCAGTTATATTACCCACCCCTGTTCACTAGGCAGAGGAACCCAGAGAACAGCTTTGCCAGGTTTTCTCAAGACATTTGCAGGTGGTCCTTGAGAGACCCTTGTCCTAAGCCAAGCTGTGCAGGTCTTTACAAGTTAAAGCCACTGATTGGTTTGGTCTTACTGATTTTTCCTCCCTCCATGTTAAGGCACTAGCATGCAATGTGTTGCAAACAGATTGCTACTTTGGAAACCTGTACAGTTGCAAACAGATTGCTGCTAGTAAACCTGTACAGGGCACTAAATTTGCAGGCACGTGGTGGGTAGAAGTACAAATGCTGCATGAGAAAGAATTTGGCTTCTACAAGGGGCAATGTCTTGCCTTGAAACTTCCTGGGATTTTGTGAGTATAAAAAAAAAAATCCAGCAGGGAAATAATTTGGCATTTTTAAAAAAGTTCAAAAATAATAAACCCTGGGTGGGATCCATATGGAGTTAAGTTGCATGTATGTCCCATTGAAACCAGTGGGAACTAATTTAGTGACAAGTTAATTTAGTTAACTTGTCATTGATTCTAATGGAACCTAAGGTCCAATTAACATCATCTGGATCCAGCCCATTATTACCTTCAACTTTTATTAAAGGAAATGGATTACCATAAACTACACCTGGTATTTCAGTATTTTCTTTAAAATTATCATTCCTGCTCAACTCTGCTGCTGCCTAACTTTACCCAAAAGACACCCATTTTAGTTTATTGATATTGATAATTGTTGAATTCTATAACTTGACAAGCCAATCTCTAAGCTGGGGTATTCCATATATCTTTTATTTAGCATATAAAGGTTTTGCTGTTGTGATCATATTTAAAAAATACCTTACGGAAGTTCTTTTCTGAACTAAGTAAGTAAATTTTCAGATATTTTGGTATCTACATTTCAACAGCATACAGCCCCAGTGTACTTGAAACTCATAAGCATAGTGTACAATTACCGTATTTTTCGCCCTATAGGACACACATTTCCCCCTCCAAAAATGAAGGGGAAATGTGTGTGCATCCTATGGGGCGAATGCAGGCTTCAGGAAGCTATCCGCAACCCTGGGGAGCCCGCTGGGAGTTCCCGCCGGGCTCCCTAGGCTTGCGGATAGCAGCCTGCATCCTGAAGCCTGGGGCGCGCAGGGAATGATTTTTTTTTTATTCCCCCCCCCCAAAAAATAGGTGCACCCTATGGGCCAGTGCGCCCTATAGGGTGAAAAATACGGTATTTCCGGGGAGTTTCTAGGCCCTACCTTACATCCGGTTTTCTTTTTTGAAAAGGTAGTTAATCGGTAGCTCAGTCTATTCAGAGTAAGCGTGCAAAAGTTATTTCCAAATGTTCAGGGCCTAATCCACTTAGGTTCTGGACATAGTGAAAGGGGATGAATTGTGGTATTAAGTTCCATACCTAAGCCTTTGCTAACTGGTTAAAAAGGGAGGGCAGAATGATAGTGGTCTATACCTGTCCTGTCCTGAAATTTCAAGGACCCCTATCTGCTCTGAAAACCAACGGAGAAAATAGAAAAATATTTCTCGTTCATATAGTATCTCTATTTTTAATCCAGAAAAAGCAACAGTGTGCCAAGTATTAGAAACCTGAGAAATAACTAGTCTTATTCTTTGTGATTTCTGCATTTGGCAGTCCCTTAAGATGTCTCTCAGGCCTAGCTTAGACAACTCTGTTCCTCTTCAATCGTTGCAGCAAGAAAGCAAACGCTACACTTTGCAGTCAGCTGCTCCTTCGTGGTTCATCCTCCATTGGGATTAATTATTGATAATGTAGCTGCAGTAAGTTTCTATGGTAGGCGAAACGGCTTTGTCGGGCAAAGAACACTGGCTCATTGCAATAGGAGAAAGCATGCTGCTCTCCTTGGCTGTAGAGAGGTCTGGCTTCGGAGTGTGCATGGACATGTTTCCTGCAGTTTGTTACGAGACAATTTAAAATTTAGATGTTGTAGGAGGCTTGCGGCTCACTTTCTAAGCTACCCATTGGAATCGGGACTACCGGTCAGGAAATTCCACATGTATGGATTTTCAATTTGTGTTTTGCTAAATGATTCCTGTGCATCTGCCATGTATTTTGGAGATATCCATGTGCAATACACCTTTTGAGTGCTGTGACACAAAGTATTGTTAAGAGATGTGCATCTCAGTCCACATGCTTGTCTGTCACATGCATGAATTCAGTGTACAGCCGTTAGAAGAAAGGAACCTTTTGCATGGAGTCACAGTGCTTTTGATAAAAATGTATGCTTACCTTTAACCCTTATACGTATACCCGGATCAAGTATATGTCACAATAGGAAGCAGTAAAGTTCAGTTTATTACATGGACATGAAAACAGAAGTTACAAGTGCTGCAAATATGCAGGCAGCAAATGAGCATTAAGCACGTACATACACCTCTATTCTAAAGACTGGTTGGCATCCGTCTGTCTCAGGAAACAATGGAGGATTGCACCTTCAGGGTTGAAGTCAAACCGTTGGAGAGTTATCACAGCTACTGTGGCTGTAGAGACTGATACCAGATAGGCAGGTTTTGCTGCAGCTGAGGCAGATGAAGGCATTAGATTAGGGGAGCAAAATTTTGAACAGGGTTCAGATGTTTGTTCAAGATTACACTGCAAGAAAAGAAAAGTGTATATCCAGAGGATTTGCAATTAATTGTTATGGTTTGTATTAGAGCAATGTTGACAGCACAAGCCAAACAATCTATTCCTCCAGGGATTTGTGGTTTGATGTAAGTCAGAAAGTGTAAAGTGAAGTCACTGGGGCAAACAGAATTCTAATCTAAGCATTCCTTGATGGGGCGTGAGCTAATTGTGACTAACTAGGGAAAGGATCTTTGGAGCACAGTAGATAGCTCAGTGAAAATGCTGAGCCAGTGGCACTGTAAAAAATAAAGGCAAATTTTGTGCTAAGGTTATTTAGGAAAGTCTCATGATATTGGTAGTTTTATTTTCATCTATAGTGTGCGTAAGTAGGATTGCAGTCCACCTATATGGACCTTTGCTCTGATCCAGCAGCGCTCTTGTTTTCTTGCCTTTTGAAATGCACACTTTATGCATCCAATTGCTAAGAACAATAGTTACTCAGTATGTGGCACTAGTGAGCTTCCCGCAAACAGAGAGGCTCCAAGGGAGCTCCTCCTCTGTGATTCCCCTGGGAAATTCAGCCAGACTTCTGTGACTCATGAGTCACCACCCGGAACTCAACTTCCCCTTCTGAAAAGGAGTTTCTACACAAAGCAATTTCACGTTTCCCAAGCTAGAGGCAGCGCTGCCACTTTTTCTTTGACAACACTCCTGTGCCTTTAGTACCCGCAAGACAGAATGCTTGTCTTTCCAAGTGGCTTTTGGGGGCAGGATGTGAACTCCACAAGCCGCAACTGCATTGGCCAAGAGTTACCTGTGCAATCCAAACCATCTGCAGGGAACCAGGGCTTGTGACAGAGTGGTGTAGTTACTGCTGCATCGGCACCCCTGCAGCGGAAGGCAGGTAAAACTGCTCAAATGACAGCAGTGGCGCCAGCTCAGGTTCCGTGGATTCGGGACCAGCTTGGCCACTAGCCTTCCTCATCCCTGGAACACTGTGTTAGAACATTCCACTGGCTACCTCAATAGGAATCCCACTGGCAGTACTTCTGCCTACCCCTTTAGCAAGCTGGAGAATAATGGAAGCAGTTGAACTGTTTTGGGTGTGGCAGTGATGGTGAGGGGAACCTCTGCCCATCCAATCCCCTTCCTAATGTGGTGGATCAGGGGTTTGGATTGCAACTTGAATCAGTCTTGTCCGTGGTTTTAAAAGATGATAGCAGGCAAGACAGAGGAGGGATCTTCAGTGTCCTTGATGGCTGATGAAAACTACTTCTTTTTGTACTGTATTATGGATATAAAAAAGGTAAAGGTAAAGGAGCCCTGGACAGTTAAGTCCAGTCAAAGGCAACTATGAAGTTGCGGCACTCATCTCGCTTTCGGGCCGAGGAAGCCGGTGTTTGTCCACAGACAGCTTTCCGGGTCATGACTAAACCGCTTCTGGTGCAACAGGTCACCGCAACGGAAGCCAGAGTGCATGAAAACACTGTTTACCTGCCTGCCACAGCAGTACCTATTTATCTACTTGCACTGGTGTGCTTTCAAACTGCAAGGTTGGCAGGAGCTGGGACAGTGTTTGGAAGATTTGCCAATGTGGATGCCAATTTTAAAGCTTACAAAAGATCTTAAAGGCATGATGATGCTTTTGTGGCTAGAAATTTCTAATAAAATAAGGGGTGGGGGAAGGAACAAGTGCTTGGTTTGTGCAAGTACCACCCCCCCCCCCTTTTTAGCAAGGGTTGTCTTTAACACTGGGACAAGCAAAAATGTAGAAGAGGAAACCTCCTTCTCTTCCCCATTGTTTCCTCCTCATGCCAGAAAAAGCTTTTTTGCTGAATTTGTTTTTAACTACACATTAAAGACAAAGGAGGCACTGTGCCATTAAAAAGGCAAATCAAAACACCTTTCTTTGCAAAACTGCTCCATGCTCAAAAGAATGTCCAACTCTGCAAACACATCAGGTAAGTTCACAATAAACTACACACACACACACACACACACACACACACCCCAGCCTACATACTACAGACTTTGTAATAATTTATCACCTGTTTTCCCAAGTATCCCTTTGTCCAGAATATGGGGTTTCCTGAAGGTTTAGATTTATTTTTTCTTTTGCAAGCATGCATCCAGGTGTGGCAGCAGCAAAATACAGTCTGTGAGTTAAAGCAGCCAAAGCTTGTTCAGTGCTTGGTGCAGAGTCTTTTCATTTTCTGAGAACTGAGCAGTTCATTGTCGTATAGTGGGTAGGACAGCTCTTATGATACATACATGCACCATAGTCCATAAAAAGTGCCTTCCACCCAAGCCAATACAATAAAGCCTGCAGTGTTGGGTGTGTAAAAGGAAACTCAACGGCTGCAGTCAAAGTCCATTTAGCAACTGCCAAACAGCAAGGTGGGGCAATGTTGCCACTGCCCTTTTTCTCTTTTATGCTGCCGCACCTTAACATAGTAACTTTTCTGGTAACTGGACAAGAATAGGTACACCAGAATGCTAACTATCCCATGCATATTCCTCAAGCGTTGACTGTGTGATAGCCACATATGAATGATCCATCAAAAAGACCTTGCCCAACAGAGACTTCTAACTTCCGTGTTACCAAAACAACTATGGTATTTTTCAGTGCAGTCCGTTCATGCCATTTAGGCAACTCCTGCAGCCAAGCTGGTGCCAAATGTCTTGCTCTGCTTTCCTTTGGACCACATCAACGAGGCTGAGAGGGGAGTCTTGTCTGGGCAGTCCAGGACCTCCATACACACTGCCCAGGCTTGCGCCCTGGTGAGGTCACTTTGGTGCTGCTAGCACAGTGCTCTGACTTCACCCCCGGAGGCGCACTCCATTGTCCCTCGAGACAGACGGATGCCAACAACAACCGTTCAAGCCTTCGGATGCCAAATACCCAGTGTTGGGTAAACATTAAGTGAATAACACTTGCACAGGAGAGAACTGGCCCTCGGGAATCCAAACGTCCTTAGAGCAAAGGCAGACAGTTCACTATGCTGAAGGACCTCGCTTCAGGAGGCCAGCACATTTCATCATCATTTTTAATTTGTATACCGCCTTTCCATCTTACAATACTCAAGGCGGTTTACAAGCTGAAGAAACAAAAAATGTGCATCTTATAACAATCTAATGCAATACAAAAATGTGATAATAAAACATAATTTTAAAATAGGCAACCTCCATCAGAAAAGTAACATTCAACAATCTTTAGAATAGTATAAAATAATATCAACATTTAAAGTTAAACAGAAATCCACTCAACAGTTACAATAATATCTAAACTATAATCAATAAAACAACGGCAAGCCCACAGTACATAAAACAATACAATACACACTGAGAAGCAGAGGGTGGGGCAAGGCAGGTGGAAGGAGACCTTGCCTGATGGAGTCTCTCCCCTCATTTGGCCCCAAATGGCTTCATGAAAAGAAAGCACCACTGAGGGCACTAGTGCCTGTTAGGATATTGATGTTCTGTTCCGCCTTAAGAGGAACAGATATGTGGAGTTATTGTATGTCACATGTCTGTTTACTTCCAGCACAGTCTGCTGGGAACTTCCGTTGTATATTGCTTTTGCTGTACTGCTGTTTGCTTGGACACGAAGGGAAGCAGACATGTTTTTTCCTTTGTTCCTGAGCTATGCTGAATAAACACCTGTAAATAATGCCTACACATGTCTCTGTCCGCCACTACCGTTGTGGAGATTTATTCAATCTGCTGATAAGAGCGTGCTCAGTCTCCAAAGGGTTTGGAGGCTCGAGTTGCTGATTGATGCTGTTCCGAGTACCGGAGTTCGCCCGGCTGCCGGCCGGTGGCTGGAGCCAGCTGGGGGCCTGCCAAATGCCCCCGTCTCCCCGGACGCATCCCAACAGTGCCCTGAGTAGGTGGGATATCCTGACTGTTTTGTTCAAGAGGGCAATCTAGGCGAAAGGAAGCACAACAAATTCTTCAGCCAGTGCATACCCAAGGTTTGTCATTGCTTTTCTCCCAAGAAGCAGGCGTCTTTTAATTTCGTGACTGCTGTTACCACAGGGAAATTCTTGTTGCTGTGGTTGCTAGCTTCTTGCCCTCAAAAGGGATGGGAAGAGTCATGTAGCATCTACTCCTTTTGTTTTTCTCCTCTCTTACCCCTCCTGTTTTCTATTTGTGTTCTTTTTGTAAATTTCAAATCTATATCTGCTTCGTCCAATATTTTACAAACAGGGCATATCAATGATTCAATATAAATAAGAGATTTAACCTATAGAATTCTACTTTATCTTACTGGTTTATCGCCTGTTAAAACCACAGACCTGGCTGACTCAGCTCTTGGCAAGTGCAAATCATGATTTGTGGAACACGTTTTATACACTACTGCCCCAACAGACCCAGATCAGCAAGAAGGCTCTCAACGGTTGCTGAACGTTACCTGGGGCTTTCAGAACAGCAGCTGGGTCCTGCCTCCACCCCTCAGCCACAAACTCTGTATCAAATGATCAACCTTGGACCTACCCATGCAAAACCTAGAAAAGGACTTGCATGTCAGATACTTCTACTGTATCCTGCCCCCATACCCTACTTAAAACGTAGTGTTTTCTTTTATTATGATATGTAACCTAGCACTCCAGGTGCTGGCACTGTTGGTTGCTGAAATTGCACTTTTAACACTGTGTCGAAAGAGAGCTGAAGGAATCGTTTCTGCAGCTAGTGTCTTAATTCCAGTGATTTCATGTCCCCAGTGAATGATGGTTGTATTCACTGTACACTATACCATCACACATATTTGCATTTTAACTCGTGTTCTAGAAGAATGCTGTGGTCTGTGTCTGTGTGTTGTGCAAGATTTTTGGCATGTGAAAGTGTGCATTTTTGCTGCTTCCCCTGCCCCCCGAAAAACACTTCTACATTCTGTTCACCGCAGTAGACACTTCTGCATTCTAATTCCAACATATTTCTGTTCTGGGAGAAGTCTGGAAAGCCACAGAAACCGACTAGAAAGTGAACAGAGAGTCTCTGCTATATAGAGGGCTCCTTCGCTACAGGCACAATAGTTATAGGAAAGTGGGGCATACGGTTCACCAGAAATACCTTTCTTGTTGAAAAAAGCAGGAGCCATGGTAGTACTCACCCTTTTCGTTTTTGTTTATTTCCTTTGATTCCTCCTCCTGCCTTAGCTGGTTTTTGTTTTCTTGACAGTTGCATACAAGCTGCAGCAGTGAAGAACTCTGAGCATGTACAGAAACCAGAGGGTCATCGTCACACTTTGCTTCTGTTCAAGTATTTGACTCTCAATCGAGCTTGAGTCTGTACTTTCCTTATAAATTTAAACAAGGGTTTAAGTAAGCTTTAGGCTGATGACACACGAAAGCTTGTTTGTCTTGTGATACAGAAAGGTGTGGGATTTTGCTTTCTTTGAACTGGATTCCACCCCAACTGCTACCTTTATTTATCCACAATAACAAGACTTAACTTGCTACATATATTTGGGGAATTCTTGGGTGGTGCAATAGTGCTCACAGAAAATGAGTAACATTTCTCCTAAGAAATTTTAGTCAAGCCCAGAAGAGCAATTGTTTGGCTAAACTTTAAACACTCCTTGGTGCAATAACGTATTCCTTCCTATAAGGCGAATATATTGAACTGAGATTTTAGCGATCAATTTTTGCATTCTTGGTGATGCCACTCTGTTCGCTAGACCAGAGGCACTAGAAAATTAATACGCTTTCTTAAATATAACCTCCAGGTAGCTCTTTGCTTTTCTTAGGATGCCTGAAAGAGAAATGCAATATCATGCACATGGACTATACATTTTGCCCCATGTATTTGTTACAAGGGAAACTTATTACTGCTACTTAATTCCATACCCTCCAACATTTCTCTGATAAAAATAGGGACATCCTATTCCATTATTATTATTATTACCCCACCCATCTGACTGGATTGCCCCAGCCACCCTGGGCAGCTTCCAACATATATAAAAACATAATACAACATTAAACATTAAAAAACTTCCCTATAAAGGGCTCCCAGTCTCACCTGTATAGGCAGCCCCCATGACAGCAGGGGATCATTGCCAAACAAAAAACAAGGATACCAAATTCCCCCCAGGTTCTCTGTTTAATTGGATCTTTAATTGGCTTTAAATTACCGGCATGTGATGGGAAAGGGTTGCAAAAACGTACTGCTGAATATGCCAGCTACATGGATCAAAGGTTTGAATTAAGATAAGAATTTATTCGGCGTGAGGGTCGTTTGGGGAGAGGGAAGCCCATGGTTTGTTTATTCTAAGTTTCTTTTATATATTTGTGATTCAGCAACCATCTCCGGAATATAAGATAAAAATAAATTTACAAGTGAGGAAGTGATGTTGGAGTAGTATTGATATTAACAAGCAAAAATGGAAACTGTGTGTGATCTGAAATGAAGGACGGAGGGGGAGAGGAAGCTCAAATAGGACTGTGTTGGAAAGACATAGTAATTTCTCTCACCTCTGTTTAAAAACAACAGACAATGAAAAAGAGACTGAGATTTGTGGGTGCTACTGACAGAATGTAATCTAAGATAAAGTTTAATTGGGGCATAAATATCTTGCTGGAAGGAAAATAATTGGGGGGCTGTGATAAGAATGCTGCAGAGATTATGGGAGTTGGAAAGGAGTATTAAATCTTCAGCACGTACGAAAACTGCCCACCTTTTCCTAGGAAGAGGGGGAAATGGTGGAAGATCTGTGACAGAATGGTTTCTAGCAGAATGTCGCCTGTTCTGAGACATCGAAGCGAGGAACGGAGAGATAAGACCTCTGAGAAACTTCGATATTCAGTTCTGCCCGAAGCCACGATGGGAGAAAACAGCAGCTGGGAAGTGAAAGAGACAACACCATATATGGACACAGAAGGAATCTCCATGGTCATTTTCACACGCACAACAGAATAAAGATAATAGTTTGAGTTCTTCACTTGAAGCTTTATAAACTTATATATTGTTCCCAAGAACATTTTAATGGTCTGGCAACCCGACACAAATCTGCTTCTTAGTTTTGGTTCAAGAAAATTGTGTAAATCTAGTAAAAATTCCAGAGCAACATACAACCAATGTGTTTGTCATTCCAGCTAATAGCCCATCAGATATTTTTTAAGTGAGAATCTTTATGAAATAGGTTATTTTCAGAAAACTGTTCTTTGTATTTAGTCCTCCTCAGTTTTAGTACAATGAAGGGATTACCCAGAACCTGAAGTGAGATGAAAAAGCAAGGGCATGGGGTTATTTAATTGCTTCTGTCAGTAAGCGGTTGACATATTCACAGCAAACTTGAATTAAAGCCACAGACCTGTGTATTGACAGGCCCTCCATCTCTCTCACACAATTTTATGACTTTACTACAAGATGCAACTTCGAAGGTAGTTCTTCTCCTTCTAAGCATGTCATTTTGCAGCACGTTTGGTGATGCCTATGTGGAATATTTACTCTTATGAAGAACATTGTTTGCCTGCTTTTGAGAAGACAATGCTTAAGTCAATGTGAACTTTCATACTGGACATTTTAGGAAGGGGTAGGTGTGCACCTCTTAACAGGTCACGAAAGTGACTTTAGTGACTCATACCGTATCATGAGAGGAAGCAGAAAAGATTGCTATCACAAAAGTCCTGTACACTCAGGAGCATGAATAGAGCTGGTGGCTGTGTTTCAACTTGTTAAGCTACCATGTTGAAATGCAACATGTTCTGTAAATACGTCTTGTTGATAATAATATGCAAGCAATGAGTTCTGCTGCTCGTTTTAGTACTAAATTGCCAAAGCACGAGTAAGACATTGCCATGAGAATATATGTGTACAGTTCCTTTTAGATCAGCAAACTTTTTCAGCACGGGGCCGGTCCGCTGTCCCTCAGACCTTGTGGGGGGCCCGGACTATACTTTTTTTTGGGGGGGGGATAAATTCCTATGCCCCACAAATAACCCAGAGATGCATTTTAAATAAAAGGACACATTCTACTCATGTAAAAACACGCTGATTCCCGGACCGTCCGCGGTCTGTATTGAGAAGGCGATTGGGTCGGATCCAGCCCCCAGGCCTTAGTTTGCCTACCCATGTAAATTTAGATTAAGATCCAAGTTGTGCATTCAGGGCAAAATCCACTGAAAAGTCCTTTGCAAACTCCATTGGAATGAATAGGAGTGCAACTGTGCTCTTGCCCCCAGTCAGTTCCATTGGATTTGTGAAGGAGAACTTCCCCCTTAATGGTGCGATGAGGCAAGAGCAGGTCAACTGGAATGCAGAAGGAATGGATAAATTCCAGACTAGAAATTATTAAGAATCCTGGAAAACTGGATGGAAGCAAGTGACAAGCAAAAAAGTAAAGGATTAGTTAGTTCAGAGGTTGAATTTGGGAGCTGTAGCCCCAGGGCAGGCTGGAGGATCAGATCAAGAAGCAGAACAGACCACATGTTATCCGCAAGGCAGGCATGCTTGGGGAGAAGCCAGAAAGTGGTTACTTAAAAGGACATAAGAATATAAGAAAAGCCCTGCCAAAGATCCATCATAGTCTGGCATCTTGATCAACTCACACTCACATAACTATGGGAACCCAGCCAGCAGGACTTGAATACAACAGCCCTCTTCCCAACAAGGAGTAAAGGGAAATTTCAAATGGAGACAAAATTTACAGGCAGAGGGGGGCACAATGTCAATCTCTGGACATGTGCTAATCCTAATGAAGTTGGCCAGGCAAGCAACTTCATCACGTATGCTTTCCAGTTACTATTTTTTATCTGCTCTCTGCTGTAAAAAAAATTGGAATAGCACACATCTCCCCCTGGGAGCAACACTACTGCTAAAGCTACAGTTCTAAATGCATGACTCATTTCAGACCAGTGTTTGGCTACTGCTGCCAGATAACTCCCTAGGGAGGGCATGAAGCTGGCAACGAAGTGGTGCAGAATAGATATTCCCTACCAAGAAGAATAAATGGATGCTGCAAATATTAAGTACTGAGCAGGATACAGTCAATGGGCAGACCAAATAAAAGAGAGAGAGATTAAGTCATGTATTGTATTAGATGGAGGTGTTTTTGTTGGGAGACTATGCAAACATTTGACTAATATAGAACTGTTCATCAAACCTAGAAAAGAGTTACTGGTAGCTCAAAAGCTTGCAGATTCTTCCACTAAAGGAAGTGAATCTGATAGACCCTATTAGAGCATTAATTCATCATCATCATCATTATTATTATTGAGAAATAATACATACATTGCTTTCCTATTAAAATACACAATGGTACAATAAAATGAGTATGAATATAAATCCAACCAACTGCAACAAGGAAAACAGAACACAATTCAACAGTTACAGGAAAGCAAAAACAAAACCAATGTCAAGGAAAGGTCTCACAGTCAAATTACAGTTCTATGGGAGGGGGAATAGAAATAAATATGTTGTAAGGAGGGTTCTCCTGGGCATGTAAGGCATGCTCACATTATTGCTGTTCTCTAATCTCTTTCAATAGCTTAAATATGACTGGGTATTAGCAGTGCTTTTTTAATGGGGTATTCATGGATACGCAGTACCAGAAACTCTTTTTGTTGTTGTTAAAAAGTGTGGCACTTACTGGAACAACTTCATGGTGAGCACCAGCACTACTTTATGTAGAAAAAAAGCACTGGGGTATTAGGAGCACCATGGGCTGCCTAGCCATGACCTATGTGCATCCTAGAACTCAATGCTCTGGGTCTGGGAGCAGGCAGAGATCTACATCACACAGGTGAGGCTCAGGAACAGCTATAGCTGCCTGTCGGCTCACAGCCTTTTCTCCCCAGTTGCTGTGATGGTCACAGCCACATGTCAGTGAGAAGCTGAAGCTCTAGTATGAATTGAACCTGGGATATTTTACATCCAGTATACTTATTTTACATCCAGTATACATTTTAAGCCGGGATGCGGGTAGCGCTGTGGTCTAAACCACTGAGTCTCTTGGGCTTGCCAATCGGAAGGTCGCCGGTTCGAATCCCTGTGATGGGGTGAGCTCCTGTTGCTCGGTTCCAGCTCCTGCCAACCTAGCAATTCGAAAACATGTCAAAGTAGATAAATAGGTACCACTCCGGCGGGAAGGTAAATGGCGTTTCCGTGTGCTGCTCTGGTTTCGCCAGAAGCGGGTTAGTCATGCTGGCTACATGACACGGAAAAACCGTCTGCAGACAAAACACTAGCTCCCTCGGCCAGTAAAGCGAGATGAGTGCCGCAACCCCAGAATCGTTTGCGACTGGATATAACTGTCAGGGGTCCTTTACCTTTTTATACATTTTACATCCAGTAAACTTAGGAAGACCGGTTATTGGAAACCACTGGAGTTCTCTCATGCATGGGGCTGGCTGGCAGTTTGCCACAGGCATTTAGCTGACCACTGTGAGAACAGGATACTGGACTCGATGGGCCAATGACCTGATCCAACAGGCTCTTGTTCAGTTTTTATGAGAAAATGTGTCATGAAAAAAGTGTGTGTTGTTTCTGTGTGACCAAATAATATGAGTGAGTAATAGTTTCCTCTGTCTAGCAGACAATGATCATGCTTTGCTTACACTGATGACGAACTCAAGAATCCACCCTTGCCCTTTGCTTCGCCTTTTAATTTCTCTCTTATCTTCCTGATGGTCTCCATTTGCCTGTTACTCCTCCTCGCCTAGCGCTCTCTTTCTCTCTCTCTCCTGTTCAGATTGCCCTTGGGCACTGTATAAAAATAGCTTGCTGAGCTCATGGAAAGTTGTACCTGGTTCTCAGCACTTGGGTACCTCTGCCTGTTCTTCTTGGGTTCTACACACAAGTATATATGCAGTACTTTTTGAAGGGGGCAGATTGTACACTTGTACAAATAATCCGCTTACAGATATGGAGCAGATAGACAAACTCACTTCATAAAGATTGCTTAAGAAACATACTCTTGTGTTCCCCATCACCGTGATTTAAAGAATGGTAAAAAGCTGTGGTTGGGGCTTTGGGGAGCTGTCAATTAATTTTAAAAGTGGATTGGTTTTCCAAGGCCTTCTGTTAACAGCAATTATACTTTCTGATACACACACAACTCCCTGTGCTCTTTCTATTCTCACACACTTTTACTAGCACAAGAAACAATAAGAGGAGAAAAAGCAATAAATCAAACAAAACAGGTAAAAGGGGGGAGCGAGAAAAGGCAGAAAGTGCCTGCTGTTTCTTGTTCCGATTCCTTTCTAAGATACTTGTCACCAGATAACATGGGTAGCAACAGTATGGAAACTGAATAAGTTTTCCGTGACTCTTTCATTGAATACTTGTGGGCGGAACGGGGATTTTTTATGTTTTTGTTTCCCTGAGGGCTAAATCCATGGGAAGTAGCCATGGAATGCTATTATCCGTATTTAGTATAACAGGTTGCCATTTCTGTAATGCTTTAGTGTGGAATATGTTTTATAATTCTTGGCTAATTTGTGTATCACAATTTTGTTTGTTCCTGGAGTATTTATACTTATTGGGTCTCTGCAGAATCTGAAGCAAGGAAAGGAAGGAATGCTTGTCTCCTAAGGATTACAAAAATGAGGGGAATAACTTTATGACTTTTGTCACTGCCCAGAGGAACAAGGGACCCTTCCACCTAGGAAGAACACATGCTAAGGGAAAGACGAACCTTGCTCCAGGCACCAACCAGAGAACAAGTAACAGTAGGGAGCTTGCCTTACCCCACCAGAAAAATTACTGTTCCAACTCCCAGTTACCCTAGGACTGTAAAAGCAAGGACACAGTGCCCAGAGGAACAAGAACCACTTGCTTTTGTACTTCTGTGAAAGAAAACACACTTGCGAGGCAGATCAGCTGAGCTCAACTTAGCAATAAATGCCTGCTTACAACTCACAACTACATTCCGGCATTACCAAATCTTTTTTTTTAAAAAAAATATTTTTTATTACATTTTTTCCAGATAAAGATACAAAGTCGGATATACAAAGAAATAACAGAAAAGAAAAAAGAAAAAAGAAGAAAATCATCCTTTCAAAACCTTTTTCCATAACCAACCGGACTTCCCCACGTCTCCCACACCGTGCGTACTTTACAATAAAAATATCAGCAAATTATAACCTTGTTTCGTGCGTTCTTTTGTTCTTTCAAATAATTATATTTTAAGTTTAAAATACTTATTATCAGTTTACTCTAAAGACATATGTAATATTGTTTTAAACATTAGTCCTTTCATTAATATAACTTAATTTCCCATACCATTAAATCTTGTTGCTGGAGCTAGATTTTCCAAATCATGCGAATTCTTAACATTCATATAACTTATAAAATTTTTGTAAATAATCTTTGAATTTTTTCCAATCCTCCTCCATTGCTTCTTCTCCCAAATCTCGGATCCTGCCAGTCATTTCGGCCAGTTCCATATAGTCCATCAATTGCGTCTGCCCCGGCATTACCAAATCAATCTCCCTCCTCTACATTTTCCCATTTACTCCACCTTACTTTTTGTGTCTTGTCTGTTTTGTTTGTATGCCTGAGAGCCTGTGTCCCTTTTTTTTATAGACAGTAACTGCCACAAGTATCTTCTTTTATTTTTGATTGGTGTGAGCCACTTTGGAAGACAATTTTTGTCTGAAAAGCAAAAAATAAAAATAAAAATACAATAAATTATTGGGGAGAGGATTCATGTATTCAAATACCAAGGATTTCGGGCATATTCTTCGCAGTTCTCTGGATCTGGTGTATGCTCACTGCTCCATATTAGAGTTACAGCAGTATTGCCTGTAGTATGTGTGAAGGGCAATCCTGTGTCACAAAATCTACTTATTTAAAGTATTTCTATGCTTTTCTTCAGCCAAAAAGGCTTTCAGATCTGCTCAATAAAAAGTAAAGACAGTACCTCAAGCTAAACATTGATGGTCATGTGTCAGAGAGCCCCGATTCATCTGTAGTGCTTGTACTACATGTTTAGGGCAGTGGAGGGAAACCTGTAGTCATAGAATCATAGAATCATAGAGTTGGAAGAGACCACAAGGGCCATCGAGTCCAACCCCCTGCCAAGCAGGAAACACCATCAGAGCACTCCTGACATATGGTTGTCAAGCCTCCACTTAAAGACCTCCAAAGAAGGAGACTTCACCACACTCCTTGGCAGCAAATTCCACTGTCAAACAGCTCTTACTGTCAGGAAGTTCTTCTGGGAGTCGTTGGACTTCAACTCCCACCAGGCCCAGCCAAGATGGCCAATGGTCAGGTATGGTGGGCATTGAAGAACAGCAACATGTGCAAGACCACACGTTCTTCACCCCTGGTTTTGAAGGACAGATCTGTCCCTTTTAAAAATCCACATGGTCTTTGTGGTTGAAACTTGGCAACCAGGGTATGTTCTTTGTGCTAATAACAGGCAGAGATAATTTCTTGTGCTGCTATGAGTTTGAGCTCTATTTAATGGGAGAGGCCAGAGATTGGACCTGGAATGGGAGAGGCATAATGAGCACGTCTCTTTCACTGAACTATGGCCCTGCTCCATGTTTTATGGTACCTGAAAGACCGACAATTTGATTGTGGCACAACTTTTATTGTTGCCAAAGCTCCTCCCACAATAATTCTGTTTGTCTTAAAGGTGATACTCCTCCCACAATAATTCTGTTTGTCTTTTGGTGTTTGTTCCTTTTCCTTTTCCAGTTTGCTGGACATTCATAGACTCAGAGAACTGTCGAGATGGAAGTTAATATTTCTTGAATATCTGCTTTCTCCCCTGTTCCTCTGTACTGCAAATAAAAAAACGAAGGAAAATGCAAATAAGGAACTGGGAACCAACTTCACTCTCCTGTAAAACAGGATAGTTAAAGAGTGTTGGGAGCAAATCTTGACTATGCCCAACTCGGAATACAAAAGAGAGATTAAGGTGTGCAGAATCATTTTCTGTGGCTCTCAAAGCAGATTATGTGTGAGCGAATCTCAGGTTTCCTCCATAAATCTGATAAAGTAAGGTTATTAAGAAAAGCATGAACATACCAACGTAAAGCAGCTTCTTGCAGGTGGATCCATCAACAGGGTGGTAATACAACAGGAATGGCTTGGTATTAATAAGTATAATATTATCTCTTTGTCTGTGGGCCAGGGGTGGAGTACTTAGTCAGCTTTCTATGCTTCAGTAGGATCTGCTGTCAGGTCAGCACTCCGTAGAGACAGGTAGACTTATAAACAGCTTCCTTTTTAATAGGAACAATATATGACAACATAAATTTATTCATGCTTAGCTAAGCTGAACAGCTCAGGCAACTTTTTACTAACTCCAACCTTATAGGAGTGAGAGAGATGGAACTACAAGGCTCCTCCATGAGCTCTGTTGAAAGACCAGCAACTTTATTTTTGTCCTCTCACTGAAACCTTTCTATTCCTGCTAGTCAATTCAGAATGCTGTAACAAAGAGATAATGCCCGAGTTTGCTTTTTTCTCCTCCCTTCCAATTCATTTTTCCTTTTCTGTTGTGCTTTTTTAGACTATATGCTTGATGGCGAGGACTGTCTTATCACAGACCTTTATAAGTCAATCTGGGCCATTTTGGGCTAAAGAGTGGGATTTATGCTTTTAAAAAATAAACATTTGTGGAATGCTCTCTCCAGGGAAGCTCATCTGGCACCTTCAGTACCTATCTTTAGGTGCCAGGCGACAATAGTTCTCTTTAACCAGGCCTTTGGCTGATTAATATTCCATGGCCTTCAAATGTGTTCATGGGAGTGGGGTTATTGGTTTTTGTTCTATTCTGTATTCTGTGTTCTCATTTTGTATTTTTAGGTTGGGAACTACCCTGTGATCTTCAGATGAAGGGTGGTATACAAATTTAATAAATAATAACAGAATAACAGAATAACAGAATAACAGAATAAAATAGAATTTTAGTGTTGGAAGGTACCACAAGGGTCAGTTATGTAGTTTTATTAGTGGACACTAGAAACTCAGTTCCATTAGAGGTCCTTGAAGATACATTTATTACAGCACAAGGACGAAGCTTTCGATATATGCAGCTCATGATCCATCAACTTTAAAATTTGAGGGCATCCCCTCAGTGGCGTAGCGTGGGTTGTCAACACCCGGGGCAGGGCAAGTAATTTGCGCCCCCTAACCCTAACCCCCAGATGTTGCGCCCGGTGCGGCCGGCCCCCCTGCACCCCCCACGCTACGCCACTGCATCCCCTATCCTTTCTTTCCCCACAGGTGCCCTGAATTCCCCTTCTTGTGCCTGTGTTTGCCACAGACTTCACCAGGCCAATTCTTTCGGGCACAATTGCGACAGTTACCAGCAGGCAGGCTGTCAAAACCTAATCCTTGAACTTTAAATTCTTGCGGGCTAACTTCTTGGTTTCTTGCTGGGGTGTGGGGAGAAAAGAGAGCAAGAGTTTTCAGTTTGCGCACTGCGCTGCCATCCACCTGGCGAGCCCCAGCCTTCCCCAGTTGGACCAGCACACAGGTACAGTGGTACCTCAGGTTAAGAACTTAATTCGTTCTGGAGGTCCGTTCTTAACCTGAAACTGTTCTTAACCTGAGGTACCACTTTAGCTAATGGGGCCTCCCGCTGCCGCAGTGCGATTTCTGTTCTCATCCTGAAGCAAAGTTCTTAACCCGAGGTACTATTTCTGGGTTAGCTGAGTCTGTAACCTGAAGCGTCTGTAACCCGTGGCACCACTGTAAATTGTGTAACCACCACCCACCCCCATTTTTTAAAGTTACATTCAGACGGCGCTCCAGCAGGATCCACCTGCATTCCCTCAGACAGCAGGTGCCAAGCGTCTCTTACCTCAGCACCCGCCCCGTCCCTCCAAAGGTGCCTCGCGCCGGAAAAGTCCATATATGGCCCACCGGGCGGGCAGGTGAGCCTCTTTCGCCTTGGCTGCTGGACTCGCCCCGCCCCGCCGGCCGCTCCCAGTTTCGCTCAGGTGGCGCTGCGGGCTATAAGCGCTGGCGGGAGCCCCGAGAGACTCATTTGTCCTTCGCAGGAGGAAGCGAGAGCGCGCGAGAGAGAAAGCGAGCGACACAGGTGCCAGGGGAGGCGGCGTTTGAGAGGAGGCCCCAGGTGCAACCTGAGACGTCGGGCGCGGCCGGCCGAGAGGGGGCTTGGTCTACCTGCGGAACCTGCTGAGCAGCTTGAGCGTCTTCGCGAGGGGAGAAAGGGCGCCGCGGAGCCTCGAGGAGAAGGCGCGTCGAAGCAGCGCTCCTCTTTATTACTGTTTTACTATTTTGCCTCCTTTGCCTGCCTGTTTCTTCAACTTGCCCAGCGATGGAGCTGCCCCGCGGGACCGTCTACCTGGCGCTGGCGATGCTGGCGCTCGCCGCCACCGTAAACTGCAGTACGTATCCGTCGAGGAAGCCTCCTTCTCTTTCCCCTTCCTTCTCTGCTGCTCCTTCCTCCGACTATCCGCTCCTGTGAGGGGGATTAATGGCGCCTTGCCCGGAGAGAGCCCCTTCAGGAGCGAGGCGAGCCGTGCCCGCTCGCCACAAAATGGCGCCCCGTCGGGGCGGGGAGGGAAGGGGCGAGGCGCTTCTTCGCAACGGGGCAGAAAGAGCTTCGGTTTGCCTTCAGTGGGTGGCGGGGTGGGTGGGGGTTAGGGGACAAGGGCTGGGGGTGCACCTGGCTGACCCCCGTCGAGGATCCTGCTGCTTGGGAAAGAAGCTCCCTGGAGAGAGAGAGCGAGGGCCTCCGAGGAGAGTTGGGGGTGGCGGCCCGACCCAAGCGGGGACTTTTTCTTCAGATTTTGACCCCACTGGAGTGTTAGGTCTACTCACCGAGAGTAGATCCGTCGAAGTCAAGGGACGGATTTGGATCCTCTGGAAGTCTTAACTTAGCTAGGTACAACCCCGCGCCTCGAAGACCGTCCCGTCCTGGAAACTAACTTTATATATATAATTATATATATATAATTATAAATTATAAAATTATAAATTATAAATATATATATATATAATTGCATTTCAGAACTTAGATTGAGGTTATTATTTTAAAAAAGGTGTGCTGAGATGTGGGCAGTATATAGTATTTGTGCGTGTCTCAGGTGAAGCTGCGCTTCAATATGGTTATGCCGATATTCACTATAACTTGTCTTGAAGAAATGGGAGGTAAGGCCAACTTGGGCTCAGCAGCTACAGGGTTCCTTTCTTGAATGTCCTCGGAATTTATTTTGTCTCTCAAGATAAGGAATTCCCTGTACAGAAGAAACTTTCTTCCCCTACCCCCCCCCTCGACATCTAAGCGTTGCCAGAGGTCCTCTTCTTTCCAGGGACCGTTGCCTTTCAAACGTTGTCCGCCCCCCCCCCACGCCCCCCAGGTTTGCCTCGAAAGAACAGGAATGAGGCTCAGCCTGTGACATCACAAAGAGGAAGTAGTTTTAAAATACATAGCTGTTGAACTGCTAGGTGATGTGCAGAGTTTGGCCTCACCACTAGGCGGAGTGAGGTGGCTGCCGGGGGGGGGGGGCAGGTGAGATGTTTGAGGATAGGACTGTGTTTACTATACAACCTGCCCTGCAACTCCCTACGGTTGTGGCTTATGGGTGTGGTGGAGGACACTGACCCATTGCCAATGCTAGGTCCAGTTGGCCACTATGTAGAATGATGGTGTCATCTTAACCCTTCCTCTCGGACAGTAAAATTTCCTGGAGCAGCCCTGGTGTCAGAACCTTCTAGGGCTGTGATATTAACGGATCAATCACCTGATTAACCAAAGCAGCCTTCTTTTTCCTCTCCTGCTGCTGTGTATTCTATGGGTGACTGAGCTGACGTGTGTAAATAGAAGGCTCATCAGTGTTGGTTATATCTGCTGTCTGATGGGAGTGCCATCAATATGATTGTTTTGTACAGTTTACAAGCCCATGGGGTTAAATGGGCTGAAAGGAGCTGTTGCCGCCATTGCTGGGCACCTCTTCCATCAGGAAGAGAAGAGGCTTCATTGTTAAAGTTCTAAGAGCCCTGGAAAGAACAGGCTAGTAACTTTTGCTTTCCTTTTAATCTGTGTCAGCTCCTATGTGACTCCTGTTGGTAAATGGAAGCCCATCCCTGAGGCCTTGAGCTGTTTTCAGATTTCACATTTCCTGGTAGCAGAAATAAAGCAGAGCAGAGATGTGACTGGCTCCTTTCTGCAATTGAGACTACACCCAAGGTTAGGGGAGGTGCCTGAGAGCAAATCTGGTCTTCTACTAGAGGATAGACAATAGTTGTAAAATTTCTCTTGAAAATGCCCATGTGTTGTGACTCTTGCGGAAGGAGTGTTTCTTAGTATGTCCCAAGTAGGTTTCTTTTATATAACCATCTGTCACCAATTTTCAAAGCCTCGCTTAAAATTTGAATATTGGTAGCATGAATTATTAAAAATATAGCATCTGATGTGTAGCTAGTAGAGCATCTCACACTTTATTTTTTTTTAAAAGGCAGTAGATATTTCCTTCTTAGAGAGAGAACCAAATCCTTTAAATGTGTGTATTCAAATTATTCAACACGCAAGTCTTAAAATTTTGTTTTAGATTAGTGACTTCCTCCACTGAGTTCTTGAATCTTTTTTTCTTTAGACTTTGAGAGGAAGCTGCCTTATACAGAATCAAGCCATTGAGGCATTCAGCTCTGTAGCGTCTACTCTGACTGGCAGCAGATCTCCAGAGTTTCAGATGGGACATTCCCAGCCCTCTCTGGAGATGCCAGGAATTGAACCTGGGATATTTTACACCCAAAGCACATGCTCTGCCACTGAGCTATAACCCTTTCCAGTGGAAATTGCAGTCATAGAATTGTAGAGTTGGAAGGGTCACCCAACTCCCTGCAATGCAGGTATCTCAAATAAAGCATCCATGACAGATGACCATCAACCTCTGCTTAAAAACATTCAAGGGTGTCTATTCCACTGTCGAACAGCTCTGTCGAAAAGTTCTTCCTGGTGTTTAGTCGGAATCTCCTTTCTTGTAACTTGTATCCATTGGTTCAGTTTCTACCCTTCAGAGCAGGAGAAAACAAGCTTGTTCCCTCTTCCATGAGACAGCTCTTGAGATATTTGAAGATGGCTATCATATCTCTTCTCAGTCTCCTCTTTTCCAGGCTAAACATAGCCAGCTCCTTCAAGTGCTCCTCATAAGGCTTAGTTTCCAGACCCTTGATCATCTTGGTTGACCTTCTCTGCACATGTTCCAGCTTGTCAACATCCTTCTTAAATTGTGGTGCCTGGAACTGGACACAGTATTTCAAGTGTGGTCTGACTAAGGCAGAATAGAGTGATACTGCAACTTCCCTTGATCTGGACACTATACTTCTGTTGTTGCAGCCTAGAATAGCATTAGCTGTTATGTTCCTGCATCACACTGTTGACTCAGGTTAAGCTTGTGGTCCACCAAGACCTCTAGATCCTTTTCACATGTACTGCTAGTAACCCAGGTGCCCCCCATCCTATATTTGTGCACCTGGTTCTTCCTGCCTAGGTGCAGAACCTTACATTTGTCCCTATTGAAATTCATTTTGTTAGCTTGCGCCCAGTTCTCCAATCTGTTAAGGTCATTTTGAATTCCAATTCTGTCTTCTGCGGCATTAGGTACCCCTCCCAGTTTGGTGTCATCTGCATATTTTTATGAGCGTCCCCTCAATTCCTTCATCCAAATCATTTATAAAGACACTGAACAACAACGGGCCCAGGGCAGAACCCTGTGGTACCCCACTTGTCTCTTTTTTCCAGGATGACAAGGAGCCATTAATGAGTACTCTTTGGGTTCAGTCAGTCAGTCAACCAGCTACAAATCCACCTAACGATTACCTCTTTCATTCCACATTTTACCACCTTCCTCGCAATAATATCATGGGGGACTTTGTCAAAAGCCTTACTGAAATCAAGATACACTATGTCCACAGCATTTCCCTGATCCACCAAGTTTGTAATTCCATCAAAAAAAGAAATCAGATTGGTCTGGCATGACTTATTTTTGAGAAGCCCATGCTGGGTCTTGGTAATCACAGCATCCTTTTCTGAATGCTCCCAGACCAACTATTGAATTACCTGTTTTAGGACATTCCCTGGTATCTATGTCCAGCTCACTGATCAGTAGTTACCTGGGTCTTCCTTTCCCCCCTTTTTGAGGATGGGGATGACATCTTCAAAAGCAGAAGACTCCCGCTTTGCTACTCCTATCTAGCCAGTGGGAGCAACACACTGTAATTTCTTAGTTATTTCCAAACCAGGGTGGATTTGATTTAAATGAAATTGATTTAAATCACTTGATTTAAGTAATTTTTAATTTAAGTAATTAAGTAATTTAAGTAAGACTTGATTTAAATCACTTTTTTACAGAAAGACAATCTTGCTGGTATAATCTTAATATTTACAACCAGATGAAGGTTTCATTTTTGGAATAATAAACTTTCAAGGTAGTTTTTACAGTTATATAAAAAATTACTGATTTGGTTATTCTACTAGAAATACATAGGAAGATAATTATGAAATTATTGTGAGGTTTAATAAGTTAACTACTTATATTTGGACAACTTTTCTGCTGTACTTTGTTGGAAGGAGAAAAATAATCATTTCCTTAATAACAATTTTAACAATTTATTTAACTAAAACAATAACATTATAGCATATGTATCCATGTTTGTAAACTGATGTGGTTAGAGACTTGATTGTTTGGACAATGTCAGGTGAGCCCTGGGAAGAAGGGTCTGGAACCGGTGAACTCTTATTAGTTGACTGGCAAGCACTTCAAGGTCTCGCCAAGGACTTACAGATCCCAGCTACTATTTCCACCACTACCCCTTTGGATTTGCTTCTACATTCAGGTGCCTATTCTGTACGGTTAAGTGTTAGTGTAGTTGTTGGAACCCAGTGGGATTGGGAAGAGGTTGCTAGCCCTGAAGTGCCTTCAGTACTTGCCTCAAGTCTGAGTTGCACAGGCATGCAACTGACTCACACAATTATTACACAAATATCCCAAGACTTGTGGAGTATTCTGCTCACAAGGTTACACTTTCATTTTTACTGCTTCACACTTAGCTACTTGGGCAGATCTATTCCACTCCAAACAATCTGTTCATCTAACCTCTTGGAACTTGGCATTTAAGAGGTATGGGGTTGATTCTGTGTATATAAATTTGCAAAGGAACAGTGGGATTAAGGTTTTTTCCTTAACTTAAATAGAAACCTATCTTTAGAAAGATTTTTCCTCCAAAAGCATTTTATTTATAAAAAAAATCCATTTAAATAAAAAAAATCCATTTTAAAAAAATCATTACTTTTTGGATCCACCCTGATCCAAACTAGAGATTGTGGTTTGTTCTTGATGTTGTTTGAGCAAAACAAAACTCATCTCTGGTTTGGATGTAGCATTGTTTGTTCCTTCTTGCTAGAAAGGAATAGTAAAGCAGGAGTCTACTGTGTGCTGATGGTAAACAATGTAAATACTCTGATATGCAAACTGCACTGCTTTGATAACATTATTACAAGGCACTAGAAGGAAGTAATTTCAGAAATATTACATAAACACAAGACACTTTTGGAATGGGCCACTTTTTAAGTTAAAATTCAGTACACTTGAATTAAACCATTTCTTCTTAAAATGATAACTTCATCTGAGCTTTGATTTGTGGTGTCAGTTGTTGGCTTTATCTTGAGTGCTCGGAGATCTACCGAGAGAGAGACTTTTTCTTCCTACCTCAAAAGTGAAGACATTTACTTGCCTATTTGGTGCATGGTACCCGACTGGTTTCCTTCCTAACTGATACATTTAATTATTACAGGTTGCTTATGCCTGAACAACAAGCACACGGTAAACTGTACTTCAATTACCAGTACATGCAGATGCACAAGTTTTGGGTCCAATGTCACAGTGGACTGTGGAACATGTGAGTACAACAACTCCTGGATAACTTGCTTCAGTTTTAAATATGAGCTGGGAAGCCCTAGCATTCCAGCATAATCATACATTTAAAACTGAAATGGTAACTTTAAATGTGGTTCTTTGCCATCTTATTTTCAGTGTCTTCAAAATGCCTGCTGCTGAAAGCAGAAATATACCGCAAAAACTCTGGCAGAAGTATTAGACCACAACATGCTATTAGAGACAATGATGGCATTTATGATCCAGAATGTGATGACAATGGTAACTTCAAAGCTAAGCAGTGCAATGGTACAGACACTTGCTGGTGTGTGAACTCAGCTGGAGTACGAAGAACTGACAAGGGGGGTAAAGACATTAAATGCGATGAAGTAGTAAGGACAAGGTAAGCCTCCAATGAAACTGCATGTACCTTGAAATATAAATATTTGGTGCCAGGCAAATATATAAACATGCAGGTACAAAACATTAATGTTTTATGTCACAGGTGGGCAACCAGCAAGCAACATATGTCCCTCAGCAGCACACTCTGCAGCTTGCCATGGCTCACTCACTTCCTGTGTTGCCAAGCTGATCAGCAATCAGTGCAGAAATAGATTTCCCCTGCATTGAGAGCTGGGTGGGAGTGTGGTTTAATTTCTTCCCTGCACTACAAGGCACTCCTAATGCAGCCAATATCACTGTCCCCACACTGGTAATAGTAACCTAAGGCACTTTGTCTACTTCAGAGCATGGGGATTAAAGTGAATATACAGTGGTGCCTCGCAAGACGAAATTAATTCGTTCTGCGAGTTTTTTCGTCTTGCGAATTTTTCGTCTTGCGAAGCACCACTGTATTAAGTCTGCAGTAATTTTAAGAAGTGGCCCCAACATTCTCCAGCAGGCTACCACACCGCGTGCTATGAGTTGCTCCTCGAAGTCAAGTCGCAACTGCACCTCTAATGCACCCTGGGTATTAACGGTTTTAAGAAAAAGGAAACAAACTTTCCCATAGGGAAAATCGTCTTGCGAAGCAACTCAAAAAACCAAAAACCCTTTCGTCTTGCGAGTTTTTCGTCTTGTGAGGCATTCGTCTTGCAAGGTACCACTGTACAGCCCTGTGCACTGCCTGCCACACAATTTGCCCAGTGGTATGTGTCTCCAAATGTCTAGCCCTGCAGATGTGGCTCTAGGAGTGGTGGTGTTTGAGGTTGCCCACTCCTTATATTGTCAAGTTTGTTCCCACTGTAATTTTACAAATAAAAGATTATTTGAAATCCTATTTCTTAAGTTTGCATTTAATGTGTGGAATTAGCCAGCTAAATTCCTGAGGGCAATACTTTGTTTTTCAGCTGGATTTCGATGGAAATGAAGCACTCTGAGACAGAAACTGATTTGGACAAACCTAGCCTTGAGAGGTATGTCTTTAGTCTGTTTGAAGTAATTAGGATTGCAAAACATACAATTTCTAGGGATGGGGAAGTTCTTCAGAATGTAGTTCAAAAGGAAGTGATTTGTATACTAATGCAGTGTTAACTTCCTCCAAAGCCATTGTTCTTGCTATACTGCATCTACACTTTGCTTGTTTAACTGATGTTGGTAGCAAAATATAAGTGGGCTGGTTTAAGCCAGCTTTGCCTCTGTTTCTGCTAGTGCCAAGTATGGGGAAAGGTGTAAATACAGTTGCAGAAGTTGTAGTTGACAGGAAGGAACCAATAGAAGTTGCTGATGTGTCCCTTAGGGGTTAATGCAAAGATGTTAGATTGTTGTTAGAGGATGACACAAGATTCAGTTCTAAATCACATGTTCAAGTACTAACAGTTTCTAATTCTTGTCTTTGTAGTGAAATCAGAGAACAACTTTCTCGGCGTTACAAATTGAATAAAAATCACATAACTGCTACGGTATGAATAGCAATTTTTGCAGATTTTCTGTCATATTTGGATTCCTATAGAGAATTTTGTGCTAGTATTCACATACAGTCATACCTTGGGTTACAGACGCTTCAGGTTACGTTTTTTCGGGTTGCGGACCGCCGAACTGGACTGGACTGGAACGGGTTACTTCCGGGTTTCAGCGGTCGCGCATGCGCAGAAGCGCTAAATTGTGCTTTGCGCAGAAGTGCCGAATTGCAACCCGCGCATGCGCAGATGTGAGGCTATGGGTTGTGGACGTTGCGGGTTGCGAACGTGCATCCCGCACGGATCACGTTCGCAACCTGAGCGTCCACTGTATTTCTAAAAATGGCCTTTAAACTTTCAAGATAGAGGAGATATACTTGAACCCCAACGTTAAATATTTAATTTTACTATATAAAGGACTTTCTGTTGTAAGTATTTTATATTAATCTAAAAAGCCCAGCTAAAAGCAAAATATATAATCAACTACTGAAGGGAAAACATAAAAGAATTGAGAAGGTTCAAGATGGAGTCACCCAGAATTCCCAAGAACAAGTTTTAGGGATGGAACGTACAGTGGTGCCTCGCAAGACGAAATTAATTCGTTCCGCAATTCTCTTCGTCTTGCGGTTTTTTCGTCTTGCGATGCACGGTTTCCCATAGGAATGCATTGAAAATCAATTAATGCGTTCCCAGGGAAACCGACTTCAGACCAGGTCCGGGGACAGTCTGTCCCCGGACCTCGTCTGAAGGCTGGGGGGGGGGGGGACAAGGGCTTTTCTTCCCACCCCCAGCATTTTAAAAAACCCCGGGACAGCGGAGGACTTCTCCGCTGTGCGGGGCTATCTTAAAATGCTGGCGGGCGGCATTTTAAAATCGCCCCGGGACAGCGGAGGACTTCTCCGCTGTCCGGGGCGATTTAAAAGCCCCTGGGAAGGCAGGCAGGGGGGACAAAGACTTTTGCCCCCCGCAAGCCTTCAGAAGAGGTCCTGGACCTCTTCTGAAGGCTGGCGGGGGCGAAAGTCTTTGCTCCCCCCGCCTGCCTTCAAAAGCTGTCCGGCCAAGGCTTCGCGGACCTCTGCTGGCATGCCGAAGCCTGCGCGCGCTGACATTAGCGCGCGCAGGCTTCGCGGAGCGCTCCGCCAGCAGCGGCACCGTTGCCGCTGCTGGCGGAGACTTGCCCGCAAGCCGAAGCCTGCGCGCGCTAATGTCAGCGCGTGCAGGCTTCGCGGAGCGCTCCGCCAGCAGCGGCACCGTTGCCGCTGCTGGCGGAGACTTGCCCGCAAGCCGAAGCCTGCGCGCGCTAATGTCAGCGCGTGCAGGCTTCGCGGAGCGCTCCGCCAGCAGCGGCACCGTTGCCGCTGCTGGCGGAGACTTGCCCGCAAGCCGAAGCCTGCGCGCGCTAATGTCAGCGCGTGCAGGCTTCGCGGAGCGCTCCGCCAGCAGCGGCACCGTTGCCGCTGCTGGCGGAGACTTGCCCGCAAGCCGAAGCCTGCGCGCGCTAATGTCAGCGCGTGCAGGCTTCGCGGAGCGCTCCGCCAGCAGCGGCACCGTTGCCGCTGCTGGCGGAGACTTGCCCGCAAGCCGAAGCCTGCGCGCGCTAATGTCAGCGCGTGCAGGCTTCGCGGAGCGCTCCGCCAGCAGCGGCACCGTTGCCGCTGCTGGCGGAGACTTGCCCGCATGCCGAAGCCTGCGCGCGCTGACATTAGCCCGCGCAGGCTTCGCGGAGTGCTCCGCCAACAGCGGCAGCGGTGCCGCTGCTGGCGGAGACTTGCCGGCATGCCTCTCCTGCCTTCAAAAGCCGTCCGGGATAGCGGGAAGCGCTTCCCTGCTATCCCGGACTGCTTTTAAAATGCTGGCGCTGGGGAGCAAAGCCTTTCGGCCCCCGCCAGCCTTCCTGGACCTCTTCTGAAGGGGGGGGAAGGCTTTGCTCCCCACCGCTAGCATTTAAAAGAGGTCCCTGAGATTTCCCTATGGGCTTTCGTTTTGCGAAGCAAGCCCATAGGGAAATTCGTTTTGCGAAGCGCCTCCAAAACGGAAAACCCTTTCGTCTAGCGGGTTTTCCGTCTTGCGAGGCGTTCGTCTTGCGGGGTACCATTGTATTAGGCTTCACAAAAAAATGTGCCTCTTTGTAGCTTCCACATGTAATTCCATAGCCTGCTAATTCAAGACTTTTTGTCAGTGTTGGTATCATACAGCTGTGATATTTGAACTGTTATATTAATCTCTTTTAATACAAGTTCTTGAAACACACAAACCACTTGTATTAAAGTGTATGTTTTATATATTCTGTAAGCTGCCCAGAGTGACTGGGGAAACCCAGCCAATTGGGCAGGGTGTAAATAATAAAATTATTAATATTTTTTATTATTATTACTATTACTTCTATTACTAGTACTATTCAAAAAGAACATGATTTTTAAACTCCAAGAGATTTCTAAAAACCTAACAAAGTCACATTCTGTTTGTTTGTTTGTTTTGTGGATCTAATTGCTGTGTTTTCTTCATCCCAGTATGAAAAGCCTTTCGTTTTTATCGAACTGAAACAAAATGCTACAGAGAAATCTGCCACAGATGTAGATATAGTTGATGTGGCATACTATTTTGAAAAAGATGTAAGTATACCAGTCCCTTTGTGCAAGGTAGAATAGAATGGTTCATGTAAACTCAGTGCTTTACAGGCAACGACTGATTTACGCTAGTCCAATTTATATGCAGTTGAGCACATGGGCAGTGTGGTGACCCGTAAGTGACCAGAAAAGGGGGCGGAACAGGGTGGGGACGTAATAGGCTTGTGCACGCTCCACCAATGTGCCTGTGGATCAGAAACGTAACCCCACACCAATCAGTAGTTGCCTGTATTTCAATGATTGGATATTGCTTGGACTGCTTACTCCAAAAGAGGAAGTGTGTAACTAGTGCTTCTACTCTTTCAGATCAAAGGGGACTCTTTGATTGTAGGACCAAGACTTACCCTTGACAGTGCAACAGGACCTCTTCAATCTAATGATGTTATAATCTACTACATTGATGACAAGGCACCAGAGTTCACAATGCAACATTTGAATCCTGGTATTATTGCTGTAATTGTGATTATAATACTGGCCATAGTTGCTGGTATTCTTGTACTGGTATGTTTTTCTAACTATATGAGATACTTTAACCCCATTCTTCATGTTAAAAATGTTCCAGAGTTGTGTAATAAGGCAACTGTCACAGTAGCAGCAGATATAAAATAGCTAGTTATAATATAATGGAACTTGGTATCTGAAGCCTCTATTTCAGCAGAGACTTTTGTACCAGATGAACTTCCTTGGGTGAATATTCTGAAGGTTGGGGGACCTGAAGGGCCTCCTGGGAGGATCTTTAAGGTTGAACAGCTTCATGTATTGTGTCCGAGGTAGTAGTATCTTATGTGAAAATAGCTACTCACTCCTGAATAGGATAAGAATAAGCGAGGTAAATACTTGACCGTCATACATGCTATAGGCTGAATTTAGGTAATAGGAAGCTATCATAGTGAGAACAAATGCCCAGTTTGTTAAAGTAGCAGCATGCAAACTTTTTGGAGACCATATTGTAAGTCTCTATAACAGGCAGACACTGGTGTGGGTGGCTGCTGCTGTGAAATATGCTCATTCCAGTCCAGTTTTCATACCTTGGTCCAAATTACAGAAAGAAATGGAAAAAGGTGCTTAAACAGAGTTGGATCACTGGATCATTATTCTCACAATTGACTATATTGATTGACAGTGGCTCCGGGCTTTCATTCCAGGGGTCTTTCCCCGTCCTACCTGGATATGCCAGAGACTAAATCTTCAAACTTCTGTATGCAGAGCTTGTGCTATACCACTGAGCTACTGTGCTTCCCACAGTGACCTGGCTTGCAGCGATAAAAATAAATAAATTCTTATAGTAGATGAGACTTGGTCCTGTGTGCACATGAACCAAGCCCACCCATGAGACAGGGCGCAGCACCTACCTCAGACAGCAGAATCACAATGGCTGCTTACAGATCCACTCATCTTTCCTGCCCCACTTGTGAAACACCTGAGTTTGATGAGAAACTGGAGCATTCTGGTGGGACACTGTGGCGGGGGGCGGGAGGTGGCAATTCCTATTTTGTCTTAGGTGGTGAAACGGGCTGGGCCGCCCCTGCTTGCCGGTCTCATAAGCAACATGGACCTGACTGGCCAGAAGGTTTTATCATTTAGGGGACCTCAGTGAATGGGACCTGGGAAGTCGTGGATGTTGCATGAGTGTTCTGTGGATCCTTGAACTGCTAAGCTTTGCAAAAACTTGGTGTAACCTGTTGCTCTCCCTGCAGGTCTTTACTAGAAGAAAGAAGGGGAAATATGAAAAAGCTGAGGTGAGTTTTAAAAAATCAAAATCAAAGGAACTGTTAAGAATTTAAACAATGGCATAGAACGGTACTATAAAAATTCCTCTGAGCTTGTAACACCTGAGGTGCATATTTTACGGCTTATTCTAGCTTCTCGTGGTTTTGGTTTTTTTTGAAATTGTTTTTAATGTTGTATGTAAAATTGTTTTGACCTGCCCTTTGACTTTAGTGTGAAGAGTGAATAATAAAACAAAATAATAATGAAAACTATAATCTAGCAAGAAAGTGAACAGGAACAATTCTCAGGTTCTTACAGTATCTATTTGCTTAACTTGCCATGCAATAAGTTGCTGAAAGGTTCATATGCCATGTTTGTAGCAAGTATGGCCAACATTCTGTGTGTGAGAGAGGGAATGTGTTTTGACATCTAACAGTTTGGGGAGTCACTTAAATGCTGCACACAGGAAATATTATTTTCTAGAGTGCTTAGGATCTGATACATACATTGGCCCAGGGAAGAGGTTTTTTATGTAGTAAAAACAAAACTGCAAATTACAGCTTTGTAGATTCTTCTGTAGATGAATTCAGCCAAATAGCTGAACATAAGACATTATTGGGGGCAAGGGGAGTTACATTATAGCAAAAAATAGTTTCTAGGCTGGTGGCTGGTGTCCATTCTATTGGTAATATTAATATATGAACATGTTCTAAAGGCATCAAAACTGAAAAGGAATAAAACTCTTTTTTGTGTGTCTTCAGGTAAAGGAAATGAACGAAATGCACAGAGAACTAAACTCGTAATTGCTGTAACGCGAAATAAGGATAAACATGGCAAAAGCATGTAAACTGAAGATTACCTGTAGAGAGTTTTTTTTTGTTTAAATACTTCCTTATAGTTTAATAAAAGGATTACTTCAAATTTTGACACTAGACTGCATTTTGCTGGACTGTAATCCATTTTTTAAAACATTTTTACTAGTTGGGCAAGATGAACGTCCTTTCTTTGTGTAAAATTACTGATGCCTTTTTGTTGGATGTATGTTAAATAACTGTTTTGTATAAACTTTGAGGTGTCTAGTAAGTTACTAAATGAATTTGGCCACCTTGCATCTCTTGCAGATCATGGAATATAGTGTGTGTGGTTTTTTTTAATGCTTGTAAATATTTTCTTCAAATTTGCTCTTTTTTTTACAAGAAATTTTAATAAATTCTGAAAATCATTTTGGCTCTTCTGTGGTATTTCTAAGAATGACTGAATGAGACACTTCCCAATATCTTCATTCTAGTTTTAGAGACAGATAACTCTAATTAGATTAGCATTTAGGAAAAAAGTATTTTGATATAATAGAATTGGAAGAGAGCCCAAGGGTTATTTAGTCCAACCCCCTGCAATACAGGAATCTCAGCTAGGCCATCCATGACAGATGGCCATCAACCTCTACTTAAAAACCTCCGGTGAAGGAGACCACCATCTCCCGAGGGAGTCTATTCCACTGTCGGAACAGCTCTTGCTGTCAAAAAGTTATTTCTGATATTGATCGGAATCTCTTTTTTGTATCTTGAATCCATTGGTTCAGGTGCCATGCCACTTATTTGGCAGTAAGTTCTATCATACAGAGAACGTTTGAGTAAACAGGTATAGGACTGGGCTGCAGGGAGGAAAACCTGAAGAGTAACAGAAGTGCAAAGAAGTACTTGGCTGGAAGACAGCAGAGCTGTCATTTGGTGTACATTTTCCCTTAGGAATAATTTCCACTGAAGACTGCATGCCTAGGATTTATTAATTTTAGATAGTTACCTTCTCACCTTTTACTGTACCTGTCTAAAAGGGAACCTCTGGCCCTCTAGATCAGTGTTTCCCAACCGGTGTTCCGCGGCACACTAGTGTGCCGCGAGACGTTGCCTGGAGGGAGGCGGGCGAGTCGGGCGGCGCGGGGCGGCGGCGGCGAGGAGAGGCCGCCCAGCGCGGGGCTCTCGCCGTCTGCCTGCCTGGCTGCCTGCGAGCTCGGCGGGCAGCGCCTCCGTCCGCAGCGCCCGCCTCGCGGCTCTCATTCCCTGCCCTTGCCAAAGCTCACCCAGCCAAGCCGCGCTCTCCTTCCTGCCTCGCTTTGCTGCCTCCCCCCCCCCAAAGCTTGGAGGTTCCCCGGCGCCGACCCGCAGGTTTGACCCCCTTCTCACACCTGTTCGCCCTCCTTGCACGGAATGGGGCGGATGGGGAGGAACGGGGCTCGCCGCTGCCTCCGCTCGCCCTCCCCCCCTCCGCCGGCGGTCCCGTGATTCTTGGCTTTTTTGGCGGTTGGCACAGAAGGAAGGCAAGGGGGAGGGAAAAAATTGAAACTTACACTTTCATGCGTCCCTCCCGGCGTGACGCTGCGCACTGACGTCACGGGGCTGTAATGGTGGAGTGCCTCGAGATTTTTTTCATGAAACAAGTGTGCCTTTGCCCAAAAAAGGTTGGGAAACACTGCTCTAGATGTTGCTGAACTGCAGCTTGCCATTCTCCCTTGCCATTGGCCATTCTTGCTGTAGCTGATGGGAGTTGTAGTTGAGCAATATCTGGGGGAAGAAATATTTCTCCCTCCATCTGAAGTGTGTTATGGCAAGTTATCTTCAACCTTTTCTGACTCTGCACTCACTTTTCACCCAAACATAAACCTGAGGACCCATTTTTTAACCACTTACCATATATTTGCATGGTGGTACTGCTGTTGTGAACCACTTTGGATCAGGCCATGAGCACCAGTTGAAGATCAGTGTATTATGGGGCCTGCTATACTAGCTCGATGAAGGTACTTGCATACAAAGGCTGTAAAAAAGACATATTCCATGCTAGGGATCATTAGGAAAGGAGCTGAAAATAAAAGTGCCAGTATCACAATTCCCTTCTATAAATCTATGGTGCGATCACATTTGGAGTACTGTGTATGGTTCTGGTGACCTCACCTCAAAAATAATATTGTACAGTTGGAAAGGGGGCAGAAACTGAAAATGGAATTGCTGGACTGTGGAAAACGGGGGGAAATATTTCATACAGAACTTAAGAAAGCAAAAGTTGAACAGACCAGTGGTTGTGAAAGTAAATGAAAATTATGTGAAGGATTAACATCGGAATGGCTTATTGATTAAGAAATGCAATGTGAGATTAGATGATCAGCACTTCAGAGCATGGGAAGTCACCCAAAGATAAAAAAAATGGCATTTATATTTGGCTTTTTTATTGTATTGCAATTTGGAATGTTTTAATGTGGTTCATTGGATTATTAAATTGGAAAACTTAATATTATATATATATATTAAAAAACAACAGAAAAGGGGCACCAAAATTATCAAGGGCATGGAGTGATTCCCCTAATGAAAGGTTGCAGCATTTGGGGCTTTTTAGTTTAGAGAACAGGCAAGTAAGAAGTGACATGATAAAAACATATAAACTGTTTGTTCTCAAATGGTGTGGCGTGCCACACTAGTGTTGCAGGAGAGGATGGCAGTGGTGGGAAGATTCAAGGACAACCAAAGGAAAATATAAACAATTAAGTTATATGGTATAGTATAAAAACATTTGTGAACTACAGATGGGTATCTTTTCACGCGGGACGCGGGTGGCGCTGTGGGTAAAACCTGAGTGCCTAGGACTTGCTGATTGTATGGTCGGCGGTTCGAATCCCCGCGGCGGGGTGAGCTCCCTTCTTTCGGTCCCAGCTCCTGCCCACCTAGCAGTTCGAAAGCAACCCTAAGTGCAAGTAGATAAATAGGTACCGCTTTATAGCGGGAAAGTAAACGGCGTTTCTGTGTGCTGCGCTGGTGCTGGCTCGCCAGAGCAGCTTCGTCACGCTGGCCACGTGACCCGGATGTGTCTCGGACAGCACTGGCCCCCGGCCTCTTAAGTGAGATGGGCGCACAACCCTAGAGTCGGACACGACTGGCCCGTACGGGCAGGGGTACCTTTACCTTTACTATCTTTTCAAAATGAGAAGAGGAACATCAGGTGATACTGAGGACAATCCCAGTTGTGTTTTTCAATGCATTTTTTTCCTGAAAGTGCAGCCTGGAGAAAAAAAAGTTTGAGAACCATTGGTATAAACATGGCATGGAAAAAGTGGATACTTTTATGCTTATTCTCCCTTTCTCGTTCCCCCTGGAAATCCAGGGAAGCTGTATGTTGGAAGATTCAAAGTAAAAGAAAGTCAAGACTGTGGAACTCCCTCCCACAAGGATGGCCACTAACTTGGATGGCTTTAAAATAGCATAAGGCAAGTTCATGGAGGAGAGGGCTACCGAGGGCTACTAGCCATAATGCCCTATACAGTGGTACCTCGGGTTACAGACGCTTCAGGTTACAGACTCCACTAACCCAGAAATAGTACCTCGGGTTAAGAACTTTGCTTCAGGATGAGAACAGAAATTGCGCTGCGGTGGTGTGGAGGCAGCAGGAAACCCCATTAGCTAAAGTGGTGCTTCAGGTTAAGAACAGTTTCAGGTTAAGAACGGACCTCCGCAACGAATTAAGTTCTTAACCTGAGGTACCACTGTATGCTCTGCCTGCACAAGCAGCAACACTTCTGAGCACCAGTTGCTAAATGCCACAGGAGGGGGAGAGGGTCTCTTGGGCTCATGCTCTGCTCCCTGGTTTTCCCCACAAGTATCTGGCTGCCCCTTTGAGAGCAGGATGCTGCACTATCTGGGTCATTGTTCTGATTCAGCAGGGCACTTCTTTTTATATTTTTAACTAAGCTCATTTAGCAGCGCAGTCCTACACCTGTGTGCTCAAAAGCCAGTCCCAAGAAGTTCAGCGGGGATTGCTGGAGGTAGGATAGACAAGGACCACTAAGCAGTGATGCCTGCAGAGCTCAGCAGGGCTGGACTTCCCAAGTAAACAAGGCAGGTGGGCGCAGAGCATGGCTAAGACCAGGGGTAGGCAACCGAAGGCGGATTCGGCCCAATCACCTTCTCAATCCGGCCTGTGGACGGTCCAGGAATCAATGTGTTTTTGTTGTTGTTTAGTCGTGTCCGACTCTTCGTGACCCCATGGACCAGAGCACGCCAGACCCTCCTGTCCTCCACTGCCTCCCGCAGTTTGGTCAAACTCATGCTGGTAGCTTCGAGAACACTATCCAACCATCTCGTCCTCTGTCCTCCCCTTCTCCTTGTGCCCTCAATCTTTCCCAACATCAGGGTCTTTTCCAGGGAGTCTTCTCTTCTCATGAGGTGGCCAAAGTATTGGAGCCTCAGCTTCAGGATCTGTCCTTCCAGTGAGCACTCAGGGCTGATTTCCTTCAGAATGGAGAGGTTTGATCTTCTTGCAGTCCATGGGACTCTCAAGAGTCTCCTCCAGCACCATAATTCAAAAGCATCAATTCTTCGGCGATCCGCCTTCTTTATGGTCCAGCTCTCACTTCCATACATCACTACAGTGGTACCTCGGGTTAAGTACTTAATTCGTTCTGGAGGTCCGTACTTAACCTGAAACTGTTCTTAACCTGAAGCACCAATTTAGCTAATGGGGCCTCCTGCTGCTGCCGCACCACTGGAGTACGATTTCTGTTCTTATCCTGAAGCAAAGTTCCCAACCCGAAGCACTATTTCTGGGTTAGCGGAGTGTGTAACCTGAAGCGTATGTAACCCGAGGTACCACTGTACTGGGAAAACCATAGCTTTTTACATGAGTAGATTGTATGCTTTTATTTAAAATGCATCTCTGGGTTATTTGTGGGGCACAGAAATTCGTTCACCCCCCCAAAAAAATGTAGTCCAGCCCCCCCACATGGTCGGAGGGAGGGTGGACCGGGCCGCGGCTGAAAAAGATCCTCATTCATTCAATAGCGAGAGAAGGACAGACAGGCGAGCCCAAAAGCCCACCCACCATTTCCAGAGCATGCGCAAAACGGGCCCTGAAAATCTCAACCGCCGTCGCGGCGCGCGCATCCGTTGCCATGACATCCGGCAAGGGCTCGTGCGGGCTCCGAGGAGCACGTGACTCGCTACGGCGGCCGAGAGGGCGGCGTGGCAGTCGGCGTCTGAGGAGGCGCGACCAGTAAGCGCGGCAGTTTTTTTTCGGTTGGCGGGAGATTCCGGCAGCATGGCGTCCGACTTCAACGCGGCCTTGGCGGTCTCGGTGGACATCGCCGTCGGCGGCTCCCCCTCGACTTCGGTGCGCGAGGCGTGCTGGCCCGACGGGGCGAACGCCGAGAGCGGCTTCGTGCGCGCCATCCTGGCGCTGCCGGAGAAGCCGGACACCACCGTGCGCTTCTTCGAGCGCGGCGACTACTATACGGTGCATGGAAGGGACGCGCTGCTGGCCGCCGCCGACGTCTTCAAGACGCGGACGGTCATTCGGATGCTGGCGCAAGGTAAGGGCGCCGGGGGGAGGGCTGAGTCCGGAGGCTGCCGGCTCTCGGAAGGGACAGGGGGTCGGTCCGTCCCCCCCCCGCAAGTTTCCGTCGGACGCCGGCTCCGTTAACCCGACGGGGCTCGCCGAAGCTGCCTCTCCGTTCGTCACCTGCTTTGTTGCCGTTCTTCCAATCATCATCATTAAGTAAATTTACACGCCGCCCTCCAGCCGAAGGACGCAGGACAGTTCATAACATGCATTCACAACAACAGCTCCTCTAGGAAGCTTGCTTGCTTGGTTTAGCTCTACAATATAAAATGGGAACAAACAGTAACCCCTTCTCCAACACGCGCATTTTGTTTTTTTTCGTTTGGAAGCAGGAAAATAACGCAAAGTTGCAGCAAGTCTTGAACAACAGGAGCTGAAATGAATTGGGTGGGGGAAGGGCGGGGGAGAAGTGGGAGTCAGCCACCTGCAGCCGAGGTGGGGGTGCGTGGAGTCTGCTTGTGGTCAAGTTAAATACAGTACAGTGGTACCTCGGGTTACATACGCTTCAGGTTACATACGCTTCAGGTTACAGACTCCGCTAACCCAGAAATAGTACCTCGGGTTAAGAACTTTGCTGCAGGATGAGAACAGAAATTGTTCTCTCATGGCGCAGCAGCAGCGGGAGGCCCCATTAGCTAAAATGGTGCTTCAGGTTAAGAACAGTTTCAGGTTAAGAACGGACCTCTAGAACGAATTAAGTACTTAACCCGAGGTACCGCTGTATCAAGTTTTGATTGTGCGCTTGTGGGTTTCAGAATCAGCAAGAGTCAGGGTTTGCTTTAGTTGAGATTCCGAAAAATAACACTCACCTATACAGTGGTCCATTCTTAACCTGAAACTGTTTTTAACCTGAAGCACCACTTTAGCTAATGAGGCCTCCTGCTGCTGCTGCGCCGCCGGAGCACGATTTCTGTTCTCATCCTGAAGCAAAGTTCTTAACCTGAGGTACTATTTCTGGGTTAGCGGAGTCTGTAACCTGAAGCGTATGTAACCCGAGGTACCAGTGTACAACTAATAGGGATGCGGGTGGCGCTGTGGTCTAAACCACAGAGCCTAGGGTTTGCCGATCAGAAGATTGGGTGAGCTCCCATTTCTCGGTCCCTGCTCCTGCCCACCTAGCAGTTTTAAAGCACGTCAAAGTGCAAGTAGATAAATAGGTACCGCTCTGGCAGGAAGGTAAATGGCGTTTCCGTGCGCTGCTCTGGTTCGCCAGAAGTGGCTTAGTCATGCTGGCCACATGACCTGGAAGCTGTACGCCGTGGCCAATAAAGCGAGATGAGCGCTGCAACCCCAGAGTCGTCCGGAACTGGACCTAACGGTCAGGGGTCCCTTTACATTTACTTTTATACAACTAATGCTATTCAAACAGTTCTGCCAGATAAACAGCTAATTAAGTTATAAAAAGCAAGCAGAGCCTGTAATTAGAACACAGAAGTAAAGGCAGGAGATTATGTTAACTTCTGAGCTTAAAGCATTAAAAAAAATGTTATATGTGTATCTTTTATTTATTTATTTTCTGCATTTATATCTCAGCTTTTTCTCCAAGGAGCTCAAGGTGGCATATATGGTCCTCCCTCTCCCTTGTTTAATCCTCACAACAACCCTGTGAAGTAGGTTATGCCGGCAGTGAGCTTGTGGCAAAGTTGGGATTTGAACCCTGTTCTCCAGTGTCCTAGTCTGACACGCTAACCATCACATTGCAATAAATATATACACAAAAGCAAAAAACAAAAAAACCCAGTTCCATTAAAATGGACTTTTGCTTCAAAAGTCTTGATCACCAGTGGCTCTCTGGTGTATACACACACACACACAGTGGTACCTCAGGTTACATATGCTTCAGGTAACATACGCTTCAGGTTACAGACTCCGCTAACCCAGAAATAGTGCTTCAGGTTAAGAATTTGCTTCAGGATGAGAACAGAAATTGTGCTCCGGCGGCACGGCAGCAGCAGGAGGCCCCATTACACTGGTGCCTCGCAAGACGAAATTAATCTGTTCCGCGAGTCTCTTCGTCTTGCGGTTTTTTCGTCTTGCGAAGCAACCCTTTTAGCGGATTAGCGCTATTAGCGGTTTTGCGGCTATTAAAGGCTTAGCGGAATAGCGGCTAAAAGGCTATTAGCGGCTTAGCGGCTTAGAAAAGGGGGGGAGCGGAAAAAAATCGGAACACTCGCAAGACGTTTTCGTCTTGCAAAGCAAGCCCATAGGGAAAATAGTCTTGCGAAGCAGCTCAAAAACGGAAAACCCTTTTGTCTAGCGGGTTTTCCGTCTTGCGAGGCATTCGTCTTGCGGGGCACCACTGTAGCTAAAGTGGTGCTTCAGGTTAAAAACAGTTTCAGGTTAAGTATGGATCTCCAGAACGAATTAAGTACTTAACCCGAGGTACCACTGTATATACACCCACCCACACCCGTGGTGCAGCTGCTGTTGTAAATGAGTCTGTCATGTGAGACTCAATATGTGAGACTGAGCATGATTTGCAATGATTTTGTTGGTACAGTGGTGCCTCGCAAGACGAAATTAATTGTTCCGCGAGTCTCTTCGTCTTGCGGTTTTTTCGTCTTGCGAAGCACGGCTATTAGCGGCTATTAACGGCTTAGCGGCTTTAAGAAAAAGGAAACAAACTCGCAAGAAGTCGCAAGACGTTTCGTCTTGCGAAGCAAGCCCATAGGGAAATTCGTCTTGCGGAATGACTCAAAAAACGGAAAACTCTTTCGTCTAGCGAGTTTTTCGTCTTGCGAGGCATTCGACTTGCGGGCCACCACTGTATCTTGGCTGTCTCTGAGTGCAGATCCAGGTCATTGAGCTTGGGCCACTACCCAGTAGATATGTTCTATGTTTATGATAGTATTTTATTCTCTTGCTAACCATGCTGTTTTAAATGTGCATTTTATACTTTACTTCCTTTACTAATGTTTTCTTTTTATTTTTTGTGTTAACTCTGCTGTTCTAAATGTGCATTCTGTAGTTGACTTCCTTTGCAATGTTTTATTTTGAAATCTTTAAGATAATATTTTAGTTTCCTGTTAATTATGTTGCCTTGAATGTATACAGTGGTACCTCGGTTTAAGAACGATTCGGTTTACAAACTTCACAAAACCGGAAATAGTGTCTCAGTTTGAGAACTTTACCTCAGACTAAGAACGGAATCCGAATGGTGGAAGGGCACTGGCGGCGGGAGGCCTCATTAGGAAAGTGCGCATCAGTTTAAGAATGGTTTCAGTTTAAGAACGGACTTCTGGAACGGATTAAGTTCTTGGGGAGGTGACCCCCGGGGGAATCAAGCCCCCCTTCAAGTTTACACCTGTGGTTTGGAGATTTATTTTAGAGCTCTCATTTTACTGTCTTGATTCAGTATGTAAGCCTTTTGTCTATATGCAACAGGAAAGGTATACTTCATGTGATTTCTTGTTTGCCTTTTGCTTTGTCACGTTTACTTTCTAAGCTGTTTAATCTTTTTTAAAAAAAATCTTTTCACAGTAAGTGTGGGAGCTATCATGAACGTAATCTACATCAATTTGAACATGTTTGATTTCAACAAGAGCAAATTAACTTTCCCATCAAAATCAAATGTGTTTTACTTGAGTGGATCAAATTTTCTCTGTGTGGTATGTCAGCCACTTTCCTTACGCTGCTTTCTCATCTCTTAGGAAACCGGAAACTTGAAAGTGTTGCGCTTAGCAAGATGAACTTTGAATCTTTTTTGAGGAATCTGCTTCTGATTCGTCGCTACAGGGCTGAGGTGTATAAGAATAAGGCGGGAAATAAATCCACCAAGGAGGGAGAGTGGTATTTGGCATATAAGGTAAAGTCTTCATCACAAACAGTTGCAGTAAATAAAATACTTACTGCTTTGCAAATCTGTGTGTGCTTTTCATCTGATATCTAGTAAGATGTATTTCCTACTGCCTTTCTGCTATCCATTAAGATTTTGGGTTCTATTCTTTAGCAGTTGGAGTCACCTCACATCACTCAAAAAGCATCACAAAGCACCAGTCGTGTTGAGAGCTGAATAATTATTTGGGTGAATAAGAGACCAGTGCCTAGATCCTGAGATAATAAGTCTGTGCCTGCAATTCTGTGCCTCACATGTTTAAATTGTCATTATTGTTACATACAGTTACTGATTCACACTTGCATGCACAAAAGGGTTAATCTGAGCCCAGAGCTCAAGTTGCCAGAATGGGTGTTGCCTAGCAGGCTTGCAGCAACCTCTGCTCCCCCTCTTTCTCTCCTTGAGTACGAATCTCTTCCAAACCTCTCTCCAACATTGGTTTATGGGCCCAGACAGCACCTAGATTGTTGAGAAAAGTTTTTGCTTTTTGAATTTTGAGCCTTTCATTTTTTGTTCTCTTGTTTTTGCTAATGGGGAATAGCAAAGCCCCTGCCAATGTTCTCTTTTCTTTCCCCCATCCACCCGTTTTGTTTCTGTGCTTAGGCTAATCTAGTCTTGGCTAATCTAATCACTTTTTGAGTGATTTTGTTGTTGTTGCAATTTTGGTGGTTTTGCTTTTGTGCATTTTGGGGAAACTTACTTTTTAACCATGGCAGCCCAGGAACCAATGAGTGGCCATAGCTTTACCCTTGCAAAGCTTACTGACTCCACATTTGTCCAGTGGAAAATGAGATTGGAGATTCTTTTAAAGGCATAAGGGACATTAAATTGCATTAAGAATCCTAGACCCACAGACAATGATGAGGAAGCTGATCCATGTTAAACCTTGTGAATCTGCAGTCGAAACTTTAGAGTTTGCATTGGATCTGTCAGCAAGAGGCCTCAGGCGAGATGAAGAAACTATTCAGGCTAAGACTACCCAAATAGGTGTTTCAAAAGGTCTGTCTAATGCAGGGAGAGGGACGCAGGTGGACTAGATCAGTGTTTCCCAACCACTGTTCCGTGGCACACTAGTGTGCCGCGAGATGTTGTCTGGTGTGCCGCGGGAAAAATTAAAAAATTCGAAAGATAGCTTCATATCCGGAGAGGCGGCCTTCAGGCGAGTTTTAATTTTAATTTTCCTTCTCCCACTTAATGCCCCACGCTCGCCCGAGCAGCTTGCAGTCCTCGGTAACCACGGCGACCCGAGGGAGGGGAGGGAACAGGGAAGTCGAGGGCGGCGGCGAGCCGCGATGACGTCAGTGGGCCGCGCCGCCTCGCCCTGGCACGGTGTGAGAGCCCCGGCTAGTGGCGTGAGTTTCGGAATAAGTGGGATCCGCGTGCGCGAGACAGAGATCGCGGGTAAAGAGCTCAGCCCTGGGCAGGAGGAAGCGGGGCCGCGCGTGCGGGCCACATCCCCACAGAGAGCGAGCCTCCCCCGGCCCACCATTCCGGGCAGGTCCACTCGCATGAGGGGGCGGCGATGGCGACGGCCGGCAGCTTGCCTGCAATGCCATCCCTCGAGCAGGCGAGGAGCCCGGAGGCTACCAGATACGAGTCCTCTTTCCCACCCTGCTCAGGAGTCCAGAGCACTTGGTCGCATTCAGGATCTAGAGTGGGGAAGCGGGGCTTGTGTCTGGGCTGGACACATTGGGCTGCCTGTGCCGCTCAACCTGCGGGGAGAAATCAGGGTGGGAGTCACGACCGTGAGGCAGGGCTGCCAAGTGTGGCAGAAGAGGACACGGCCGTCGCACCTGTCCTTAGGTAGGAGCTTCTTCCGTGTCGACCTGCTGCCCTAAAGTCTTGGCTTTTTTCTTGGCTTTTGGGCGGTTGGCACAGAAGGAAGGCAAGGGGGAGGGGGAAAAATTGAAACTTACACTTTCGTGCGTCCCTCCCGGCGTGACGCTGCGCGCTGTCGTCACGGGGCTGTAATGGTGGTGTGCCTCGAAATTTTTTTCATGAAACAAGTGTGCCTTTGCCCAAAAAAGGCTGGGAAACACTGGACTAGATACATAGGTGAAGAAACTCTCAAACTGTGATTTTTCTTTCTTAAATAGGGCTCTCCGGGGAACCTTGCCCATTTTGAAGACGTTCTGTTTTCTAACCACAATATGTCATCTTCTGTTGGTGTTGTGGGCATTCGGGTATCCTCCGCTGATGGACAAAAACTTGTTGGAGTTGGGTTTGTGGATACGTTAGTGAGGAAGCTGGAAGTATGTGAGTTTCCAGATAATGACCAGTTTTCAAACCTTGAAGCTCTGCTAGTTCAGATGGGCCCCAAGGAATGTATTCTACCTGTTGGAGAGGCTGCTGGAGAGATGGAAAAGCTGAAAGAGGTAAGCCATGGAAATGTTATGGGCTGTAGGCTTTGTTTACAAAAATTTGGAGCAGAGGCGGGAGCAGCTCATTGAAGATTACATTTGAAACAGGTCTTCAAGCCTTAATTCGCTTTAGCAGTTAAGTTTATGTTGAGTTTTTGGTGGGGGTAAATGTTTCTATAAATAATAATAATTATTATTATTATTATTATTATGATTCCAGTTTCTGCCTTCTATACCAGGCTGATTAAGTTCGCTGAGATGGTGATACTTTAGTTATGGCTGCTTTTCAAGGACCTGGCTCAAATGTCATGGCCAAACCATGGCTTGATTCTCAGGGTCATGTGCTCCTCCCTTCACACTCTCAGATTCACTCGCTCACTCCCTGGTTTGCATTATGTTTGAATTAGGCTCCTGTGGTTACTGCCCGGTGCCTACAAACATGAGCCATGATTACTAGCCAAGCCTCTGTCCTTCTGCCAGTTCTACCCCCCCCCCCCTAAATTTGATAGAAGACTTACAGAAGTGGACAGGGCCTTCAAGTTAATTTGTGCTGCAGGAATAGAAAAGCTAAGAGAAAGTAGGGTTCTCTTTTCCCTTTTCTTTTAACATTATTCAGTGGTTCCCGACCTTTTTTGGTATGGCAACTCACAAGTCCAAACTTACTTGGGATGGTGACACATCAATTTATCGTCACGTATTTTTGGAGCATAGGTATTTGGCTTTCATCAGTTTCATGAAATATTTATAGTATGTACAAAGTTCACAGCTTAGTTTATAGGAATGTAAAAGCATCAACCATCTCTTCCACCATATAAGGGGAATTGTAAGGAGCAGGGAGTGTATATTTCTCACCCAGAGGGGAAAATAATGAGCTTTTATGGAGAAACCAGTGCTTTTTTCATAGTTTCTAGACTGTAGTGGGATATATGTCTAATAAGCATGTTCATCTTTCCTAGTGCTTATCTTTTGTTAATAATGAGTAGTTCATGTTCTAAAATGGACACAATCCATCCAAAGTGAAACATTTTACAGCTGCAATCCCAGGCTCACCTGGGAGTCCAATGGAACACTATGGGATCTTCTATTTCTGAATTAAAGTGGTTCCATATCCTATAGATTTTAATGGGAAAGATTTAATGTATGTAAAGTATCTTCCCCCCTGGACTCTATAGGAATGCTTATATTTTGCCAGAATCTCACCCTACATTAATTGCTAATACTACAAACGATTAAAGAGAATACATTATTGTGTTTGTTATCAAATAATTCACTTTGATTATTAGTTTATCAGTAGTTACATTGATTCAAACATTTTGGTTAAAACGTTATGGTACGATCCATTTTGAATGAATTCATTGAGAGATTTACATGCATGTTTACATGGAAGTTAGTAAATTTGTGGTCAAATTGCAGTTCTGTGCACATTTATCTGGGAGTGAGCAGCCACTGAGTTCAGTCAATTTCTGAGCAGACGTGCATAAGTTTAGGCTGATACGGGTGCACTTGATAACCAAAGAAGAGCCTGCTGGCTCAAGTCAGTGCCCCCCCCCCGGTCCAGCTTCCTGTTCTCACACTGGCCAACCAGATGCCTGTGGGAAACCTGCAAGCAGGCCCTGAGAACAAGAGCCCTCTCCCCTCCTGTGGTTTCCAGCAGCTGGTATTCAGAAGCATATTCCAACCATGGAGAACCTGCAGCTCTATAGATGTTGTTGGACTCCCCATTAGCCTTGCCCTCTTGGCCAGTGGCCAGTGTACAAGAGGAGTTGATGTCCCATAATATCTAGTGCGCCACAGGTTCCCCATCCCTCCTCTAACGGAAGAGAACATTCTCAATTTTTATATCTAAAGATATATCTATATATATATTTGCAGGTTGTTCAGAGAGGAGGGATTCTGATTACAGAGAGGAAAAAGACCGAGTTTGTAACAAAGGACATTGTTCAAGATCTCAACCGCTTGCTGAGATCGAAAGGGAAGGAGAAGATGTCTAGTGCAACATTACCTGAAATGGACCAAAAGGTGGGTAACCAGGCTTGAGGGTGGGGGGATATATATCATAAAAGTGTCGTAGCCTGGTAACCTGTGGCTTCAGTGGCATTTTGCACCTGCGCCTCCTCTTTGGCCACTTGCATGTAAATTCTTTTTGAAAGGGAGAGGAAATGGCCGAACCTGTTTGACAGCTTTCTTCTTTGTATGGGTTCGGAGTGGTGTTTTGAACCTGTATACAAGAATTCAGTGCTTCCCAGTGCTTTGTGCCCTATAGAGCAATCCACTTGTATGGGTGGAATTTGGAATAGACTGATCTCCAGCTGAGCCTGGGCTATGTCAGAAGTCTGCCGGCTGAAGTCCCTCATCCCAGCACAGCCAAAGATACACTGGCAGAAGTCATCCATCGTGGCTAGGCCAGGGCTTAGCTGGCTGATCTGAGTCCCTAAAAAGAGGCAGTTTAAACCAACAGTTTATGCCCATCCAAACTGACTTGTGCTATTCTTCCTGATAAATTGGAGTAGTGTCTCAGTGAGGGTCTGAACCAAGCCAAATTGCAATGGCTGTTATTTTGATTTAGTTTGGTAATTTTGTTTATACATGCTTGTATTTTATACTCAAATTGCAAAGGCCAGTGGTTGATGCAAATATCTATCTATCTATCTATCTATCTATCTATCTATTCCTTGACTAAAGGAATGCCAGTTGGCTTAGAATGTCAATTAAATGAGCATGTGGGTAAAACAGTAGTTCTGAAACAAGAAGCATATTTTGTTTTCTCAGATGGTTAAAGTGTGGTGCTGATAATGCCAAGGTTGCAGATTCGATTCATGTATGGGACAGCTGCATATTTCTGCATTGCAACTGTACAATTCTCTGATGCAAGCGTGTCATGATGGGTATCATTTTAGAAGAGGCGTTCCCTGTTGTGTGAAGGAGAGGAGAGAAATGCCCTTTATGATGCTTGCAGATTCCATTTTTTTAATAATAAAACAAGGAGCTCTTAAATATATCTATAACATGTGTAAATAAATTGCTACCTGATTAGTTGGGAGCCCATTTTTAGTCAACTAAAAGTTTTTCATTGATCTCACTGCAGCTCATTTGCTGGCAGCCTCGATTGGACAGTTGTCTTTTGCTGGCTGCTATGATGTATGATTGCCGCCAGGGGTCAGCCTAGCATAAGGGCCTGCAAACAAAATAGTTAATCTGGATGATACTGGAGGAATCGGTATCATCCAGATTAGCCATTTTATTTGCAGGCCCTTGTGCTAGACTGTCACGCCCCCGCCACAAATGCCATTCCATGCTTACAGCAGCTTCTACAATGCTGATTCTGTTAGAGCAAAAAACTTAAACCAATCTTGAGCATTCTTTTTTTTTTTAAGTTTCCTGAGCATGTTAGGTTTTGCATTTTAAACTCAAATTGTAGCACTGCCAATGCCACAGAAATAAAATGGGTGTTTGCTACTGCTGTCCTGCTGTTGAACACCTTTACCTGGGAATAAGTACCATTTTGTTGCAGAAAACAATAATACATAAAATGAGCACCTGTAACAATGTACCTGCCTGGCTGTCTGCTCCTGGACTATAATATTAAGGGGAAGAGCCTTAGCTCAGTTGGTAGAGCATCTGCCTTGCATACAGGAGATCCCAGGTTCAATACCTGGCAGTTACAGGTAGGGCTGTTCCTATGTTCCAAAAATACGTTTTAGGAGAAGAAAGAAAGAAAGGATGCTGCAGTGACTCAGGCATTCTCATACCAGTTCAGATGCTGATACTGGGCCTATTTGCCACTTCACTGACATCTACTGCTCCCTGAGTGGTCATTTGGTGGCTCTAGACTTCAGTCCTGAGGTCTAGTCCTAAGCTGCACCGTGGAATGGGATGCACGGTAAAAATGGACATGGTCAAAACAAATACTTTCTTGCAACTTCTCATTGAAGTTAAATATCAAGTAAGTTACACAAATGCTTTTGAAGTATTATTTTATTATTATTTGCTGGAGAGACTTCCAAATACATGTTGCTGTCTCACACATAGTGGTATATACATTTTTCTACATGGGTCCTACCTCTGTTTAGACAAAATGGCACATGTAAACTAGCCTTTGGCTGCTATTTTTTGTTTGTTATTTTGCATCATCTGTAAAATTAGAATGATGTAACTCACAGGTTTTTTGCAGATAGACAAGATAAAGCCCTCTTTAAACATTTACGTTGCTACAGAAAGCAATGCAACCGTTACAGCATGGATGTGAAGAATATTTTAAAAGTGATATTTAGCATTGCTGCCTTGTCTAGTTAATGTATAAAGCTACTGTACCCACCCCATCTTAATCCATATTTTCAAGAAAGTTGTTGTAACCTTTATTTATTTATTTATTTATTTACGTGCGTACGTACGTAATTCATATTCTGTATTCTCAATATATACGTGTGTTCCCAGGGTAACTAACGTAGTAAGAAAAGATGATTTAAGATGGTGGTGATTAATAATAATAATAATAATAATAATAATAATAATAATACAAGGAATGAAAACTCATGCAGCAACAGCCAATTTAAATATACAGTGGTACTTCCATTTATGAACTTAATTCATTCTGGAAGTCCATTCTTACACCAAAAATGTTCTTAAACCGAGGCGTGCTTTCCCCAATGAGGCTTCCTGCCGCCGGTGGCCTTCCACTAGTTGGCTTCCGTTTGTTTTCTGGGGCAAAGTTTGCTAGCTGGAACGCCTACTTCTGGTTTTGCGGAGTGCATTGCCCGAATCGTTCGTTAACAGGACTGTTCTTAGACCGAGGTATGACTGTATGGTAAAATCAAGCTGTTATATCAGAGCAATCCAAACTGCTATGGTAGAAAGCGTTTGTGGAGACTGGAGCCACCTTTCCATTCAACTCTGCCAGTCTCCGCCAGCTGGGGAACTACACTGGCAAAGATCATCCCCATACAATTGCTCAAATGGCGAATGGGCAGAAGCCACTGCTGCTGGTATTCATACCAGTGGTAGCCATCAGAAAACCCCAGAGCAGGGCTTTTGTGGGGAGGGCTGGACTGGCACAGGCTTCACTTGATTCTGGGCACCTCCTGCTGCCATCGTGAAGACAGGCCCAATCTGGGCTTCTTCTCCAGAATGAGCTGTGAGCTGGTACAGCAGAGATGATTTGTGGATGCTGTGCTTGACTGCATTGCTCCAGCAAGCCCTGAAGCTGCTGTCTAGGGGTTAGAATTTCACCCTAAATTAAAGAATGCTGACATTCTTAAAGTACTGTAAACAGGTGACTGGGAGAGGGAAAGCCCATCAGTAATTACTATTTTTCAAGGAAGCTCTACTGGAATCTTTAGGATGGATGCTTAGAAAGTTGAGGAATTGTTAATCCGTTTTAGTATTTTAGCTTTCGTATGTTTTTTAAGTAGGGCTGTAAATAATTCTTGATTTTACTGTTTTACCTTCTGTAAACCACTTTGAGGTATTTTTTACTATTAAACGGTGTATAAATTTTGTGGAATAATAATAATAACTGTAGCAAAAAAATCTGTGAGAGATAGGTTAGACCTCTTGCATCCATTCTACACAAGATAAGTGACTGGCATCTTTAAAAATTACCATTTTTTTTAACGCTCTCACCCACTTAAAATTACACACAGCCAACTCAGTGCGTGGGCAATTTTAAATTAACACACATAAGCTATGGCTAGCACTTCCTCCTCCTGCTGGGGAGACTGCCTGAAAACATGTATGAGGCTTGCTTTTAATCTAATGCTCTCCCAAAGGTTTTCTTTGAACCATACTTGTGGTTTTGTTCTTTATGACAACCTTTATTTGAATGGTGGAAGGCTTGTGCAGTTGCTAAGTGTGAGTGAAAAGTCCTTGGTTCAAGTCTCATCCCTGCCGCAAACTTGAATGTAGCCTTAGTCTCCCTCTCTCTCTGCACTTGAACTACGCTTTGCAAATGTTTATTGGTTGTTTAACATGCAGTTTCAAGTGAGAGAAGTAGCACTATGACCTGCTAAAAAGAAAAAGGAGGAGTTTTGCAGAAGAAAATGGGCATCACTGTCACTTTTAAACAGAAGATCTGTTTGTAGCTAGCTTTTCAAACAACTGCAGCTTACGTTTGCATTTCAGCACTAAAGTGCTTTTGTTATATTTGCATAGTCCTTTCAGTGTGGAATAAATGGCTGTTTCTGTTCTTTCTTTACTCTCCTGCTGAAGATAGTGGCTGTAGCAGTTCTCTGAACACTAATTTAAAGGTGTATGAAGGATAAAGTCTTTGACCGGGACAGTCCAGGTTAGGGCTCTTAATCCTTTCCGCCCTACTTTGGCTGTTCACTGTGTCTCTTTCTAGCACAGAGATACAGACCCTAGTTCACATATAACTTACGAGTCAGCCATGGCTTTGTACAAACACATGTGTTCATTGAGTGAATATTGCAACTCCTCTTGTTGCTTTGCTGCCTGGGGGGCTAAACCATGGTTTGGCTAAGTGTTGCATCTAACCTGGCCTCATAGTTTTCCTATAACCATGGTTTGTTCTGTGGCTTACCGTGGTTTGTTTGGAGCCAGACAAGTCATTATCCCAGCTTTGGATATAATGCTATACCAAACCATTGCTTAAGTCTGGGTAGCGTGGCAGCAGTAGGATCGGGGGGCAGGGGGAGATACAGTGGCTTTGCCGTCTTTGCTCCCAGAACCCAGGTGCTAACTCATTTTCGCTTGTATCTTCGGAAGTAGATTGCCGTAAAAATTCTAGCAATAATTTCACTTGGAATTATTTAACTGCCGATTCTGCTGTTCATTTGGGAACTCTTCCTTAGTTGGACGGCATCCAGCTCTGTACCTAAAAGTACGCCAGTGACAAGCTGCCTGTCTTCCTGCATGTGGAGTAATCCCCCCTTTTTTTTCCATACCCCCCCCCCCCCAGATCGCCATCACTTCCTTGGCTGCAGTGATTAAGTATTTAGAACTCTTAACAGACGAGTCTAATTTTGGACAATTTGAACTCTCCACCATGAACCTTCATCAATATGTCACATTGGATCATTCTGCTGTCAGGGCACTTAACCTTTTCCAGGTAAGCCGGGGCATTGCTATGTACGTAAGACTCTGGGCACAGACCTGCAACACAAACTTGCCTAAAATAGGGACACATGCCCTTTTTTGCACATCTGTTTTAAGTTGGATACATTTTTTTTGGGTGGGAAAGTGGCATCCAGATAAGCATGTAAATGAAATGTGAACAGAAGCTCATGCCAGAAACAAATCTTAGTTGAATTAAGAGAACAGTATTCTCAGGAGTTAGCCCCAGGTTAAGGATTTTCGAATCGGAACTTATTTTGATCAAGACATACTCAAAGTAGACCCACTGACACCAGTAGGTTGCATCCAGCGCTGTGTGAGAGGACTTCTGCTTGCACAAATAATTCCTCTCCTCCCTCCAGCTCCCTGCGCACTCCTCAGATCTGCTCCAGAGGGTCCCCCAAACCTCTGGAGCAGATTTTGATGGCCTAACGCAGTGGTTCCCAACCTTTTTTTGGGCCATATCCAACCTAAGCATCTTTATAACTCTTATTATTCAAAAAGTGAACTATTCACGTGGAAGAAGCCTAAACGGCCATTAATTTGGTATAACTTATTCTTGAATTGCCCCCCCCCCCCAAATCAAATTGCCTGCATTGGTCATGTCCATCAATTCCAGTTGGTCTGTTCTGAGCATGACTTAAGTGGATATAATCCACTTATTAAATAAATCATAATAAACTATGCCTGTTAATTGATTAAAATCTGCATACAAATAAAACAATAAATTGGAAGAGAGAAGGTGCACGTACATCTCAAAGGAGGCTCAGGGTCAAGAGGAGTTATAGTCCGGTAAGTCCTGGAGGGCTATTACTTCCTCATCCTAGATCTAATAGATTAGATAGACTACATGTTGCAGCCCTTGTTTTGACAGGTGTGCACATGCAAATATATGCAGATGCCCTGCAGCTAGTATTCCCCACTCCTGCATAGCATATTAGGCTGGCAAAGCTTAGATAAATAAAATATGTGCTGAAAGCTTTAAGAGAATGTATTTTGTGTTGCATCGATGGATCAGACAGCATTTGGGAAGGAAAATGTTGGAGAAGTAAACCTTTAATCCACGCAATGTGGCAGAATCTGCCTTGACATAAGGAAAGACATAAGCCACGTTGTGAAGCTAGCCAGGGACGCTTTAAAGTTATATTGATCTTGGTATATAGCCCTGTAAAGCCCGTTATTTTATTTCAGAGCCCTACATGGCTTTATTGTTTTTAAAATCGGGCTGCGCTCTGATACCGCTCCACAGCTAAGTTCCTGGTTCCTCATCTTCACAGATCTAGTACATTTGTATACATCCACACAGAAGGGAAAGACCCTCGCCCCCATTTTTTTCTCCCCTCATCTCTCAATTCAGCTAGCTTGTCTTCCCTATGAGCCGCCTCCTTTGTTACTGGAAGGATGGGCTTGAACTCTGTTGCAGAATGCCAAATTAACTCAAGCATAAAGGAAATAATTTTATCTATTATTACATTTACACCCCACATAAATCAAGTTGGTTTATGTTTCTAGAGTGCCCTGGAGAAGAAGGGGTTACCTTTTCCAGAGCTATGCTCACCGGAGGATGCTTGGAAATCCAGGGGGGCTGCAGATAGCCCGGAGCGCTCTCCCAACAGTGCCCTCCAAAGAGCTCACACACTCACACGTGGCTCTCTGCATCCCATGCTCAAAATAACCCTGCAAGGTTGAGAGACAGTGATTGGCCTAAAGTGACCTAGTGAGCTCCATGAACGAGTGGAGATTTGAACTCTGGCATTCCAAGTCACAGTCCAACACTCTAACCACTATGGAGCACCACCTCTTGTTTCAGAAGAAAAGTACTAAAATGCAAAACACATCCATGTTCTCACTTGCCACTATTCTGCTTTTAGAGAGGTTTCACTCACTTTTGCACAAAGGTTTTTTGGTTTTTCTTTTAATTGACTTTCTACCACAACGTGTTATTTCCCCTCAGCGTTCTTCAGAAAATGCTCAAGGTACGCACTGTTTGGCTGGCTTGTTAAATAAGTGCAGAACGGCCCAAGGACAGAGGTTGGTGAACCAGTGGATCAAACAGCCCCTAGTGGACAGGAACAAAATAGAAGAAAGGTAAATATTCTCTTTTTCAGGGCTGATGCTTGGAACTGCCTAGATAAGAAAACGCACCACTACTTTCCTACAGGTTTGGATCACAATTTTTGTTGGTGTTAAGCGAGTATATTGAGTTGTTTGCTTTTCAGAGGATGGTTGTTTAGAAAGCAGGGTTGCTTTTCAGTAGCTGGAAGGAAACTAGTCCAGGGAGTTCTGGTGAGGCTGGAAAACTTCCTGAGTGTACATAATCAGTGGTAGTTCTAGTGTTTAGAACCACCCTTAATAGGTTTTCTCTGCCACAAGTCATGAGTATGTTTATGATAAGAGGAATTGGGCTTCAATTAGTTGGACTTCTGAGCCATTGAAATCAGTGGGAACCAAGTGCAGCTAATTTAATCTTGAGTCCAACTCTCTGAGTTTTCTGTTGCTTCTGTTACAGTGAAACTTCAGTACTGTACTAGGCATGCCGTTTCCTTGTTTTATCTTAACGTTTGTATTAGCTGTTGTTCTCATACTTCCGATTCTGTTTGTCTTAAGCCATTAAAATGATTATTTGCTTCATGGCACCAGACTTGGTATTACGTTGGTCATGAAATCTGGGGAAGCTGAGTGCAGCTAAAGCTGAGCATCTGACCTTTTAAAGAGGTAATGTTGATTTGCATCCTTGATCTTGCAAACAACAAAAGCTCCCAATTCAGCTCAGGGCTGTGTGATTCACTTGTGGGTCAACAGAGAGGGAAAAGAGGATTGCAAGTGACAGTCGGTGCCCCTGCTGTGCTTGCATGGCAAAGGGGCTTCAGCTTGGTCTTTCAGCTCCAAAAATACCTGTCACAGGTTGCCTGGTGAAGGTCTGGAAGGCTGATTTATAGTGTATGTTAGTGGACTATCTGAATTTAACTAGGATAGGCTTAATGGATTTGTATGATTAAAGTGGACTCTCAGGCTTAATGAATCCAATATATTGAATAGTTTGGCACCAGTATCTTCTGGCTTTAATACTGTGCTGTACAATTTTTAAGTTTTAGTCCTTTAGTTCTGAAAGGGAAGAAGCTGGATAATGAATAGACATGGAAAGAATAGCCTGGGCAGCATCAACAGAGTAGGTTTTTTTTCATCACAAGGGCTTCTGGCTATGCAGCTGAACTAAACCTCCCTCTCCTTTCCCTGCACCTTGCCCAGATCTGCAGGATTGGAGGAACCCCCAGAACAGATTTAGTGGGCACCTAAGGAGAGGAAGGAGGGGGTTCCCTTGCGTAGCCAGAAATCCTTGTGCTATCACAGTATTTCTCAATCTTGGGATCCCCGCTGCTGCTGGACTACGACTCCCATCATCCCTGACCACTGGCCCTGCTAGCTTGGAATGATGGGAGTTGTAGTCCATCAACAACCGGGGACCCAAGGTTGAGAGGCACTGCTAATAGAACTGCTTCCATCGATACCGGACCAGGATACAGTGTGGCCAAAGCAGAAAGTGCTTCCAAGTATGTGCCTGTCTGGGGTGGGTTTAGGTGTCACCCAGTTTTCACAATGATCGCGCACCTCAGTGCACTGCATGCAACCCCAGGAAGTTTGCCGGGCATTCAGGAGCAGCTTTTGGGAGGTGGGAAAGGGTTGCAGCAGAAAATTCCATAAAGACTCTTTGTGCATGTGGGTGACAGCACTGTTAGGATATAGTTCCGTTCCATCTTAAAAGAGAACAGGTATGACTCTTGTGTGTCACATGCCTGTTCCAGCACTTGCTGGGAACTTCCGTTTGTATATAGCTTTTGTGTTACTGCTGTTTTGCTGGAGACGAAGGGAAGCAGACATGTTTTCCTCTGTTCCTGAACCATGCGGAATAAAATGCTGTATGCTATACTTACATATTTCTCTGCCCGCCTCTTCTGCTGTGACAAGATTTACACACTCTGCTGACAGAGCGTGCACGGGTCTCTAAATGTATCTGAGGCTCGTGTCGCTGATTGCTGCTGTTCCAAGGGAGACCGGCTGCCGACCGGTGGCTGGAGCCCCCGTCTCCCCGACAGTATCCCAACAAGCACAGCCTTAACCAGGCAGCATTCACTGTCTCTGTTCTTCACCCATCTCAAGTTTGCTACATAAGAAGAGCTGGCTGGACAATCCAGTTCAGCCTCCTGTTCTCAGTCGCCAACCAGATGCCTGCAGGAAACTCCTCAAAGCAGGATCTGAGGACGAGCAGCCTCCCATTCTGTGGTTTCCAACTTTGGAGGCAGAGCATAACCAGAGAATCATAGAACTGTAGGGTTGAAAGGGACCACGCAGGTCATCTGACTCCCTGCAATGCAGGACTTTTTTGCCCAAGGTGGGGCTCAAATCCACAACCCTGAGATCAAGAATTTCATGCTCCACCAATGGAGCTATCGCACATCGTGGCTACCAGGCATTGATAACGCTCCATGAGAATCTCCCCCATTGCAGATCTATAGAAGTTGGGATGGTAGTAGTGCCATCCTCCTAAAAAAGAAGCAGCTCTTACTCAGAAGATATCTTTCTTTAGGCTTGTCAGCAGCGACCAATGACTTCAGCAGACAGCATGTGGGCTTATAAGAAGACTTTGTGTGGGAAGAACTATGAATGTCTTCTAAAGCCTGAGGGGAAAACACATCAAGTTCTGTTCAACAAAGCCTGACAGACTCCCTGTGGAGGATTGACTTAGACCAGAACCCTGTATGAAAACCTTTTCATGGTGTTTGTTGGCACAGGTGCCTAGATCCTTGCTCAACTACGGTGGGGCAAAAACTTAAGGAGCTTCTCTCTCGGGGCTCTTGCAAATGTTGTAAAGCAAGCAAAGTGCTTGCGGTGGTATATAAATTACTTAACTTAACCCCCCCCCGGGATGGTTATTATAGTAGCAGTAGTAATATTTCTTTATTATAAAAAGTTGTATCATGCTTTCCCAAAGGAAATACCCAAGGCAGCTAACAATAAAACCACAAGTTTACATTAAAACAATGTAACAAAAAAAAAAAAAAAAATACAAAAGAGAAGATGAAACCAGCTGCCAGCTAAAAATTAACACTTTCAGTGGATGATATGATTTAGAATATGAATTGTAGAGTTGGAAGGCACCATGATGGTAATCTAGTCCAACCCTTGCAATGCAGGAATCTTTTGCCCAACGTGGGGCTCAAATCCACAGCCCTGAAATTAAGAGCCGTTCTCTGCCGACTGAGCTGCTCTTCCCCTCCCATCGCCTGTATGCCCCAAAAAACTCTCCAGAGAATTGGGGGTCCCTCCTGAACAGTTGACACTGTGGGTCCCATAGGGCTTGGTACAAGGGGGGAATTTCCTAAAATCAGGCGGGTGAAACTTCAGCCCTCTGTGATACAGACCCCACCAACAGGTGCCCATCACTGTCCACATCTTCTTAGCGAAACAATTTTTATATTTGCATAAGCCTATTTGACATCAAGTGGTATATAACTTTTTAGAAAAGAAATATTAATTGCATTAAAAATAAGTAGTATTAGTAATAATGGCAGTAATATCATTATCTTCCTCCTTCCTAATGTGATGCACTGACAGTGTTGCTCTCCTAAGACCACATTCATGGTAGACATGAGCCCTGGTCCATAGGCTTCTGTCTGTTCTTCTGAGGAGCAGCTGCCGAGGTGTTTGTGGCAATGTAGGTCGGAGCCTTCTCTGAGATAGCACTGATGTTAAGGCATTCCTTCCCTTGAGTATCTCCATTCCTTTTAGGGAAGCTCCGTAACTCAGTGGTAGACCGTCCATTTTGCATGCGGAAATTCCCAGATTTGGTTCCCAGCATCTCCTGGGAGGACTGGGAGAGACCCTCTCTTCGGAATCCCTGACATGCTGCCAGCCCGTGCGTTAGGTTGGCCAAGGTAGCTTGCCGCAAGGTAGCTTCCCATTTTCCTATGTTTGGTGGCTTTCGGATGTCAAGCAAAGGCAATCTTCCCACAAGGACCTATTTCTAAAAAATATAAAAACTGTTGATTGTAATCTCAGGTATGGCTTTCTGTTGATTTACGTTCTGTTTATACAGTGTGCTAATTGCTTTTAGTTCTTTTTGCAAGCTGCTTTGGTTTTCTTTTTTTAATGAACCTGTGTTGTAAGCATTTTAATGAATGAAGAAACGTAAAAATGCTGTATCTGGCCAGTGCCGCTTCAGACTGCAGGTGTGTATATTTGTGTGTGTGTGTGTGTGTGTGTGTGTGTGTGTGTGTGTGTGATGTGATCAAATGTTTCTTCGTGCATCTCCCACCATACTTTTTTTTAAAAAAACAAACAAACACCTTAGATGCTCCATTGGATATTTTGTGAGAACAAAGCTGTCTCTGCTTCTCATCCGTAAAATCACAGTTGTGGGCTCATGACCAATTTCTTCAGGCAATTCAACTCTGTGGTGCCCAGATCCAAAGTCTGAGGAGCATACTGTAAATCCGTTGATGTTGGATTAAGGCCGCCAAGTCATACTTCAGCGCTCCCAGCAGCAGCAAGTTTTTAAGCACAGTGCAGTGGATGCTTGGGTTGCGAATGTGATCCGTGCGGGATGCACGCTCGCAACCCGCAGAGTCCGCAGCCTGCAGCAGTGCGTCTGCGCACATGCAAGTTGTGATTCGGCACTTATGCGCAAAGTGCAATTTAGCACTTCTGCACATGCGCAACCGCCAAAACCCGGAAGTAACCCGTTCTGGTACTTCCAGATTTCGGTGGTCCATAACCCGAAAAAACACAACCTGAAGCGTCTGTAACCCGAGGTACGACTGTACACAGATGCAGTTTCTAGCTGGCTCTTAACTACCCGCTCCCAGTTGCTAAAACTCGCCAACTTAAAATGAATGTGAAATGGCAGTCTTGCCCCCTGAAGTGTCTTGCAAGTTAATGAACACCAGGTCAGTTGTGTGATCTTCTGTTTCTCTTTCCCTTTTCCTTTCCTGTTTTGGCAGAATAGCAGCACAGTTGAAGCTTAATCAGAAGAAAGGCCCATAACACTAACTTGTCTCCTGCCAAATTAGAACAATGGAGTGGTATGCAACTGCTCTTTACGCAGGAGGAGACCCGTTGAAATTAACGTTTGTGACTAAGCCAGGTCAATTAATTTCAATGGGTCTTCTCTGAATAAAACTTGGTTAAATGTCACCCATAGACTTCCATAGAGAGGGGTGTATGTGCAGAAACCAGCCTACTGCACAAATGTATAGTTTTGCCTCTGGCTCCAGCAGCCTCTGGCATGTGGCCCCTGGAAGGTTCCTCAGCGGGGAATGTGGCCCTTGAGCTGTCAAAGGCCCCCCCCCCGGTTTAGCAGATACCAGTGAGCCTATCTTCGTCCTGGGCTTGCTCATTCCCCTCCTCCCGTTTCCTCCATCCAGGTGTCTGGGAGGCGGCATTCGGAAGCTTCTGCTGTGAGTTAGCACCTGCCTCCTGTGCTGTCAGCACTGTGGTTAACACTTTACTATGGATGCTTTCAACAAGCGAGTGTCAAAAACCTTAATACGACGATGACGGGTTTGAAATGAACCATAATTAATGTCTGTTTCCAGACATCTGCATGTGTCTTCCAGGGAAACCTACCCAATACCTAGTTGAGTATAAAGGTCTTTAAGGGCTTGTTTAAATGCTAGGCATGTCTTTTAAAGGGGTGGCTTCCATTCAGCGACAAGCGTAAGCCACTTTTGCTGCTAGGAAACTTGATTTCTTTTTAGAAATATTATTCTGTTACTGTAAAATTATTTCATTTCTCTTTACTTACTGTTCCTGTGTTTCACAACTTTACGTTGGCATTTTTTTCCTCATTTGTCTGCACTTTTGATTTAGAAAAAAGCAGGAAAACACATCCTGAAAGCCAAATTTAGCAATTTGGTGGGTGAGTTTGACATGTAAGAAATGAAATCCCACCAAACGGCATGGAAATGAGTTCTGGGTTTTTGGTGTCTGAGCTAGTCCTAGTCTTCTCATGGAAGAAGTGGACACTTGTAGTTTCTCTACCACTAACCCAAAGTGTGCAGTTTAGTTTGATAGTGCTCCATTCATTTTTCTAAGTGTGACTCCTCCATTGCATTTTAAATGGCACCCGTTAAAGCCCTGATGGGAGTTGTTGTTCAAAACATCTGGACGGCACCAGCTTGGGGAAGGCTGGTTCATGCTGTTGTTACATTTTTATAGTCTCTTTTAATGCTGTAAAGGTCTGGCCAAGCTCAAAGTGAGGAATTATTTGATTGAACAACATTAAATTGTTCTGGGACTGAGTGGAATTGTGCCAGAATAACAAAATAAGCGTTGAAAAGGCATTTAAACTGGTAGTGGTCATTCTGGCTGTGATCAGATGAACGTTGCTTGCGAGACCTTTTGTCTTGCTGCTATAGATAAAACACTATTAGAATTCTCTAGAGTTTAGAGATGGGCCACTAATTTTGGATGGCCTTGGTAGCCTGCCAGGATTTGGGAACATCTATCTCTCTCCCTCCCCACCACCCCCTCAACCAAAAGAAAATCCTTTGACAGGTGCTTTGGAAACATTCTGACTTTCAGGGCCCTTGCAGAATGCAGCGCAGGTTCAGAGACCAGAACTTCTTATCTCTCCTGAATTCCAGTCCTGAGGAAGAGTTAGAATTGACAGCTGATTTTTTTACTCGCTCTTTAGAGGCATTCTGAGTGCATCTTAAATGCTGCATAAAGTCAGAGGCAAGGGAGAGAGGTGACGTGAGAGGGCAGTGATCGTGACGATTTTAAAATAGTCGTCCAGAAGTAGCCTTCTTTCAAAAGCCCATCCATTCATTCATTCATTGCATTCATATTCCACCTTTTCTTCCAAAGAGCTCAAGGTGGTGGTACATTGTTTTCCCCCTCATCATTTAATCCCCACATCCCTATGAGAATAGGCTAGACTGGGAGACAGGGACTGGCCCAAGGTCACTCAGTGTGCTTCTTGACCGAGTGCGAATTTGAACCCTGGTCTCCCAGGTTCTAGTCTAACACTCTAACCACTACACCAGCCCATCAGAAAGTGAACTAGAGACATTTTGCATGCAAAGTGTGTCCTTTACTACTGAGCTATAGCCTTTCCCGTTCCGGCAGAAAGAACTAGTCACACACGATAGCGTGCAGAAGTACGACCAGTGCTGCCGTAGCCTCGGCTATAAATTTCAGTACTCCTTCATCCTCAAAATGCCAGATGTATTATCCGAGGTGATCAATCTCAACCCTGGCTTGTGATTTCTTCTTCAGTCATAGCCGAGTAAGATTGTCTTCCATAAACATGGTTTTAACAATGAGTCCGTAGGTGACCTTGGAGGCCAATTTTGGATCCTCATGTCCTTCCACAGTGGGGACATTGGTTCCCGGGCGAGAGTTGATCACAGTGTGGATTTGCCAAATGTACCTTCCTCTTATCACGTTTCTTCCTTGCGGTCTGAGTTTGAGTGTCTTCAAAGTCCACGACACCTTTGGTAAAGGCTGTTCTCCAGTTGGAGCGCTCGCAGGCCTGTGTTTCCCAGTTGTCAGTGTTTATACTACATTTTTTAAGATTAGCCTTGAGACAGTTTATCTTTAAACCTCTTTTGTTGACCACTGGCATTGCACTTTCCATTTTTAAGTTTGGAATAGAGTAGTTGCTTTGGAAGACGATAATCAGGCAGATATCCGCACAACATGACCAGTCCAACGAAGTTGATGTTGACGAATCATTGCTTCAGCACTGGTGATCTTCGCTTCATCCAGTACACAGATATTAGTTTGCCTGTCTTTCCAAGTGATGTGTAAGATTTTTCGGAGACACCGTTGAGGAATCTTTCGAGAAGTTGGAGATGGCGTTTCTAAGTGGGCTATGTTTCACAAGCATACAGTAAGGTTGGTAGTACAACAGCTTTGTAAACAAGCATTTTGGTTTCCCTGCGAATGTCCTGGTCCTAAAACACTCTGCACTTCAATCCGGAGAAAGCCACACTCGTAGAGCTCAGGCAATGCTGGATTTTGGCATCAGTGTTGAGCCTTCTGGAAAGATAACTGCCTAGGTAGGAGAAGTGACCCTGACCCAGGCACATCAAAACCTTGGCGGGGCAAGATAAAAGTCAGGGAACAGTCATGCCAACATGCTTATTATAGCACATCATCCCTGGAATTGTTGGAAACCAGGGGTCTCCCAATAAGAAGTCGCTTCTAATGGCTTGTGAAAAAGCTGTCAAGTGGGCTGCAGTGTAATCTATTTCTGAATTTTATTAGGCAGCAGGGACAGCTGAACCTGATCCGATGCTCCCATGTGCCATGGACTCTCCTGTGCATCTGATATACCTGTTGTTTGCAGGAACGCCAACCCCATCTGTCAAGTTTCCTTGTTAATTTCTCCAGAGCCCTGCATTATTATGCATACCAACCACTTGCCTTTAGCAGGTGCAAAGGTGCAAAATTACAGCAAGGGGAATCGTGCACATGCAATTCCCCAACATCTCCGGTACATCTGTGCTGGCATGAACCACAGTTGGGTCTCCATTTGTAGTTGATCTAGAGTCCTCTCCCCTCCCTTTCCCTGCTCTTCCACCTGCGTCTATCTTCAGAGGCTTACACTGTTTTCAGGTGGTACTGAGGACCACATGGGCTGCTGAGCAGGAGCTAAAAACGTTGTAGCCAGCTAAGTTCTACTCAAGAGTTGACATATTAAAAAGAATAGCCATGCCTGTGAACATCAGTGGGTCTACTCTGAGTAGGACTAGCACTGAATACAACCAAGTATCTGTACCTCTTTATAAATAAGCTACATTTGCATTGCTGTACTTTGAGTCTTATGGAACGCGGGTGGTTCTGTGGGTAAAACCTCAGTGCCTAGGACTTGCCGATCGTATGGTCGGCGGTTCGAATCCCCATGGCGGGGTGAGCTCCCTGTTGGGAAACTGCCAGGGAGATAGTGTCCATCATGAGCCCCCAAGCCGGAGTTCTGGACGATCCATCGGCCTCCCGTAGACAGGCAGATCCAGCAGTTAGCGACACGAAGCCTCTGGAAATTCCTAGCCACATTCCAGGGCTGGGTGTACACTGTTTATCAGCAGAAACACAGCCAAAAGCTTGCACCGCAGAAGAGCATAATTTTCAGACTTTATTAGCGTTTAACAGAACAAAAGAAAACGTGACCGTTCTGTGTCAGCATCTTCGGCCAACTGAGAAAACGAAAGGAAAAAACAGCAAGCATAAACATCCTGTGAATAGGACATGCGCAGACTCTGTTGCTTACAAAAGCCTGCTCCCTTTTAAGGTGGAACGGAAATATCCTAACATCCTCCCCCTTTCCGTGTAACCTGTTGTACCTGTGGTTCACTCAATTGCAACCTTTGTACATAAACCTTATGTTGTTCTTTGTTAACAACCTTAGACAACAGATCAGCAGGGATTTCATTTCCTGCCATGTAGGACACCTGAATCAGTCCTTTCTGAATACACTCTCTTGCACGATGTAGCTTAATCTGCAAGTACTTGGTTCTCTGCTTGCAACTCTCGGAGTTCAGCAAAGCCAAACACGATCTATTGTCTTGATACACTTGTATAGGACATTTCACAGACACCCTGATGTCCTTAAACAGTTGCATCAACCATTCACAATCCATGAGTGAAAATGACAGAGCATTGAGTTCTGCTTCACAGGAACTTAGGCTCACTGTTGTTTGCTTCTTGCACAACCAGTCAAACAGGCAGTGGTTGTACATGTAGCACACACCAGAAGTGCTTGTACCATCCGTGGTGTCACTTCCAAAACTTGCATCAGCAAAGATTTCAAGACCTCCAGTCTTCTGACTGGTGAACCTCAGCCTGTAGTGCATAGTCCCTTTCAAATAGCGGGCTATGCGCTTCAGAGCTTTCCAATCCTGAACCGTAGGATTGTTGGCATGTCTGCTAAGCAGATTACAGCTTACAGCAATGTCAGGTCTTGAACATCTGGCAATGAAATTCAGCTTGCCTAGAATGCATCTGTATAGCGTTGTGTCAGAAAACGCTTCAGCAGTACTGTCTACCTGGTAACCTGTCACCATCGGTGTGTCTGCTGGGTTTGCATCAACCAAATTCAACCTGGTTAACACATCAGCAATTTTCTGTGTTTGGTGTACCAGAAAATTACCTGCTTGGTCTCTCTCCACCTGCAGAGAAAGATAGTTGGATACCTCACCAAGATCCTTCATGTCAAAGTGCTCCTTCAGTTGAGCTAGGGTGCTTTGGTAAAAAGCCTGATTCTTCCAAAACATCAGAAGATCATCAACAAAACATAAACAATACAGTTTGTTTTGCCCCTCCTCCTTGACAAACACACATGGATCAGCTTTGCCCTGGTGAAAACCTAGAGAAAGCAATGTCTCAGTGAGTTTTGTGTTCCAACACCTGGCACTCTGCTTGAGACCATATAAGGATTTCCGCAGTTTACAGACCATACCCTTCTGTATCTCCATCCCATCAGGTGGAAGCATGAACAGCTGTTCATTCAAAATCCCATACAAAAAAGCTGTATTAATGTCGTGGTGGGAAACATGCAGTTTCTCCTCCGCAGCGACCTTGAGCATCAGCCGAATGCTCTCATATTTGACTGTGGGGGAGTAGGTCTCGTGGTAATCCTGTCCTGGTACCTGTGAAAAACCTCTGGCAACCAATCTGGCTTTGTGTCTGACTACCTTGCCATTCTGGTCTGTCTTGGCCTTGAAGACCCATTTGCTGCCAACCAGTCTCATTCCTGGGACTACCGGTACCAATTCCCAAGTTTGGTTCCTGTTCAAGGAATCAACTTCAGCCTTCATGGCATTAAGCCAAGGCTCAGCATCTTTAGAGGTTAACTCCTGAACCTCTTTGAAGCTTGAAGGTTCCCACACCTTCTCTGAGCTACTAAGTACAGCAGTTGCTGTCTTAGCAAACTCATCAGCATACCTCTTTGGAGGTCTGCCCTTGGTCGCCCTTTCAGATCTGCGTACTAGACGCAAGTCTTCTGGACTCATCTCCTCTTTCTTAGGAGAAAAGTGACCAATGGTGAACAGTGGTTCTTCCAGTTCATTGTCAGACGCATCAGATGGTCTGACTGAGGCCTTTGCGCTTTGGTAGTCTGCTGTGTCATCACTTTCACTGACATCAGCAGCAGCGCCGCCCACTGAACTGGAATTCGAACTCTGATCATCATCATCATCATCCTCATCATCATCAGCAGCTTCCTCAGCTTTAGCTGCTTGCTTGACATCACCTTCATCCTCTTCTGGGTAACACTGGAAAATTCCCACATTTTCCCCCCACTTAGGATTGTACTCAACACTCCTTGTGAACTTAATGGACTTAGAGTCAGTCATCCATACCCTGTATGCACCTTTTTCGTACCCCATGAACAAACCATGTGCCCCACGCTTCCCAAGCTTGTTGGTTTGTTGAGTGCGTACCCACATGTCCGAACCAAAAATTCTCATGTGTTTGGTGTTGGGTTTCTTGCCAAACATCTTCTCATAGGGGGTACAACCAATGGGTGATGACAATCTGCGATTATAACTGTAAACCAGATTCCCCAAAGCTTCCCCCCAAAACTTATCAGGGAGATTGGCATCATGCAACAAGGTCTTGATTCCTTGCAGCAATGTTTGATTTGCTCTCTCCGCAAGCCCATTCATCCATGGCGATCTGGGCGTTGACATGTCATGCTGGATTCCCTTCTCAGTCAGGAAAGCTTCAAACTGCTGAGAAGTAAACTCCCCGCCCCGATCAGTAAACAAATAAGAAATACGTTTACTGTGCACATTCTCCAACCAAGCACAGAATTCCTTAAACTTCGGAAACGCTTGCGATTTCTGTTCGAGCAAATACACATGAATGTACCTGGAAAAAGAATCAATCAGAATCATGAAGTACCTTGCTCCTCCTAAAGAGGGCGCAAGTGGACCAACCAGGTCCGCATGCACTAGCTGGTAGGGTTTGGAAGCCTGCCTGCTAGACTCCTTGCCTTTTGGAGCAACCTTCACCTTGTTCTCTGCACAAGATACACATTTCATGTGAAATTTACAAGGTTTGATGTTCAAACCCTCAACCACTTCTGGCATCTTGGCCAGTGCCTTCCAAGAGAGGTGACAAAATCTTCGATGCGCATCGTGAATGCAACCTGCATGAAGAACTTTGTTAGTTTGTGCAACACAACAAGAATCAGCATTAGATACAACAGCAGTGTCATCATAAGTTATATGGAACAAACCATCCATAAACTTTGCATGCAAATAGTCCTCTTTGCCTTTACTGATGACACAGACGCTCCTCTTGAAGGAAATCTGAAAACCACGCCCAGTAAGCTGTGGGACACTCAACAAGTTGCTCGCCGCTCCTGGAACATACAGTACACCGCTGATGGTTGTGTGCAAACTTGCAAGTTTCACAGTCCCTTCTCCTGCAATTTGCAACGTCCTTCCATCAGCCAGGTGGATCTCACCTTCCTGAGGCTTGAAGGAGATAAAGAGATGCCTGTCCTTGGAGATGTGGCGCGTGCAGCCTGAATCCACAACAAAGTCGCCTTTGGCTGTTGGAGCAGTCTTTACAGCAAGCAAACCCTTGTTTTGCACTGGTGTGGGCTTTTGCAGCTTGCCCCCCTGCTGCTCCTGGCCAGCAGACGTGCCTTTAGCCTTTGGTGAAGCTGTGCCAGCAAGCAAAACCTTGCTTTCCACTGGCGTGGGCTTTTGCAGCTTGCCCCCCTGCTTCTGGTCAGCAGACGTGCCTTTAGCCTTTGGTGAAGCTGTGCCAGTAAACAACGCTTTGTTTTTCCCTGGCGCCGCGGGCTCTTCACCCTCCCTCTGCTCCTGGCCATCTGCAGGTGTCTGCCTGTGGCTCTGTTTACCTTTGCCTTTCCGGCCTCTGCAAAGGCGATGACCTTGGTTCTCACGAGAACCAGAGCTCTCAGCTGCCGACTCCTTGGCTCCCCCTGGAGGCTGGAATGCTGCCTGGGATGACGTGACGGTCAGCTCCCCCTGCAGCTTGCAACTGCTGCCCTCAGCATCCCTGCATTCATTCGCATTCTGGGAAACAGCTAGGACCTCCGATGCAGTCAAACTCTGGGCTGGGATTTTTGCTTTGTGAGCTTTTTTTAAAGCAGACCACATTGCACGTGCAGTGGTGTTGCCAGCCAGCGTCTTAATTTCCTCAAGAGATACGGATAGGACTATTATGTCAATCGCCCTCGAATCAGCTGATCTCCATTTCTCTGTCAGAGGAACTGGGGGGGCTTCACAAACAACATGCCACACCCCAAACTGACGCAGTAAACTCTCACACCAGTTTGCCCAGGGTTCATAATTCTGCCCATCCAACTTAGGACACGGAGCAGTTTCAGAAGCTTGGAAAAATTCCATTCCAGCTTTTGGCATTAGCCGTGAGTCTTATGCCTTCAAAGACCCCTTATCTTGGCAGCCCATTAATCACGAACTCTTTGGCTCGGCTCCCAGGCCAATTAATCTGCCTTGCCGGAGATCAAAGACGAGGTAAAACAGAAAAGCCAAAAACCTCCCTTTTTTTTTCTTTCGCTTTTCCCACCATACCTCTTTAACGCAGTCTGTTGCAGCTTTACTCTCCTGTAGGTGCCGTGAATCTGGGCCCGAAACCTTGTTGTTGGGAAACTGCCAGGGAGATAGTGTCCATCATGAGCCCCCAAGCCGGAGTTCTGGACGATCCATCGGCCTCCCGTAGACAGGCAGATCCAGCAGTTAGCGACACGAAGCCTCTGGAAATTCCTAGCCACATTCCAGGGCTGGGTGTACACTGTTTATCAGCAGAAACACAGCCAAAAGCTTGCACCGCAGAAGAGCATAATTTTCAGACTTTATTAGCGTTTAACAGAACAAAAGAAAACGTGACCGTTCTGTGTCAGCATCTTCGGCCAACTGAGAAAACGAAAGGAAAAAACAGCAAGCATAAACATCCTGTGAATAGGACATGCGCAGACTCTGTTGCTTACAAAAGCCTGCTCCCTTTTAAGGTGGAACGGAAATATCCTAACACTCCCACCGTTCGGTCCCAGCTCCTGCCTACCTAGCAGTTCGAAAGCACACTTAAGTGCAAGTAGATAAATAGGTACCGCTTTATAGCGGGAAGGTAAATGGCGTTTCCGTGTGCTGCGCTGATGCTGGCTCGCCAGAGCAGCTTTGTCACGCTGGCCACGTGACCCGGAAGTGTCTCCGGACAGCGCTGGCCCCTGGCCTCTTAAGTGAGATGGGCGCACAACCCTAGAGTCGGACACGACTGGCCCGTATGGGCAGGGGTACCTTTACCTTTACCTTTTTTTTTTATAAAATTTTTATTGGTTTTACAGAGTTTTTTAAAAAACAAACAAACACTTAAAAAGACAAACATACACGTATAGTTTCAAACATATTTTCATAAACCTCTTTTCTTGGGCTTCCCCATACCCCCCCTTTCTGCATCCCAATGTCCATAATCTCGTAGCAACTCCCAATTGTTACTTTCCAACCTCTGTCATCTTAGTCCTCTTTGTGTTCTGACCTTATATCACTGTACCCCTTTGTTTCTGAAAACCACAACATTTTAACATTCATTAAGTTTATAGTAGTCCTTAAGATAACTTTTAAATTTTCTCCATTCTTCTTCCACCGTCTCTTTTCGTTGGTCACGGATTCTGCCTGTCATCTCGGCCAGTGTCATATAGTCCATCACTTTCATCTGCCATTCTTCCAGAGTGGGTAAATCTTGTGTCTTCCAATACTTTGCGATGAGTATTCTTGCTGCTGTTGTAGCGTACATAAAGAAAGTTCTATCCTTCTTTGTCACCAGTTGGCCGACAATGCCCAAGAGAAAGGCCTCTGGTTTTTTAGGAAAAGTACATTTAAGTACCTTTTTCATTTCATTATAGATCGTTTCCCAGAAGGCCTTAATCTTCGGGCATGTCCACCAAAGGTGGTAGAAGGTACCTTCAGTCTCTTTACACTTCCAACATTTGTTATCGGGCAAATGATAGATTTTTGCCAGCTTGACTGGGGTCATGTACCACCTGTAAACCATTTTCATAATGTTTTCCTTTAAGGCATTACATGCCGTAAATTTAATGCCGGTGTTCCATAACCATTCCCAGTCAGCTGACATAATGTTATGTCCAACATCCTGTGCCCACTTAATCATAACTGATTTAACTGTTTCATCCTGTGTACTCCATTTCAGCAACAAGTTATACATTCTAGATAAATTCTTAGTATTAGGTTCTAACAGTTCGGTTTCTAGTTTTGATTTTTCCACCTGGAAACCAATTTTCCTGTCCTGTTTGTAAAATTCCATTATTTGACGATATTGAAACCAATTTTGTAACTACAAATTGCCACAGTTTCCCAGTTTATACTGTTTCTTCTTGTAATGTACTGTAGCCAGGCACTGTATAAACTTTGTATCACAGTATCACTTTTGCAGGAAAAAGTCAGTTCAGTGTCCTATTGTTCTAAAAAGGCAGACCGTTTCATGCTTTCAATAGATGAGACAGCGGAGGATTTTTACTTCAGGTAGATCATGCAGTTATTAAAGTCTCATTCACCTCCCCTCTGCCCTGCTAGCTAGAGGGGAGATCTAAAGTCTAAATGTCCGGTTTAACTGATTAAAGAGCGGGTTTCAACGGATGCAAGTTTAAAGTTCCGTTGCTTTCACTTTCATGCAGTCGGGGGAAGGCAGACTTCCTTGATTTAAATCTCCCCGTTTTTAGCCCAATTTTCAGAATTTAAAGGGTCCCGATTGTTTTTCAGCTCTTACTCACGGGAATTCAGTCCAAATTTTCTTTTCAGGAAGGAATCGGCGCTCTCCGCTTATGGCGACGCGGCTTCACTTCGCAGGCTGGGTAGCGACTCTCAGCACCGCGCTCACTCCCGATGTCGATCCGTAGCCTTTAAAAAGGCTCTTTCACGGTACCAGGGGGCGCAAAGGTGCCCACCGAGTCTCCTTGTTCTCAGGCTTCAGCGCCTGGGATTTTAGGGGTCCCCCGCTCGCCGTAGCGGGTAAGACCCGAACTTGCGAAGCAGTCCTTCTCCGGAGCTCGGAGGTAGGACCGCCATTAAGCACTGGCACCGACCGGAAGTCCCCTTTACCTTTACCTTTACCTTACTTTGAGTCTTACACATCCCCAATAAATTTTGAGGACTTGTAACTTGAAAATTTATTCTGTTCAAAAGTTTTTGCGCACTGTGAGAAGAAAGTATTCTCTGAGTGGAGACATGCTGTTTATACTTACAACAGAAAGAACCAACACTTCACATAGGTTTTGTAATGTTCCTAGTGGCACATTTTGAGTGGTCTCGCTTTTGCATTATCACCAAAGATAGAATTTATGCACCTCTACACATTTCAGAGCCTTAAGTCTGTTAAGGGAAAACTGCAACATTCCTTAGTTGTTCTGAATACAGCTTCAGGGCAGCATCATTCTGATTAGATAAGCCAGACATATACAGTATATATAAATATTCAGCTCTCCAGTACAGAATTGTTAGGTAGGAAGCAGACCTGCCCTGCCCCTGGGACAGAAAAGTAATACAGATGAACGTTTGGATAATCTGAAGCAGCATGTAGAACTAAATACAGATCCAGCAGATTTGCTCTGCTCTAGCAGAAAGGATTCACGTGAAATAATAGCCATGGGAAAATATTTATTACCAGTTTAATAACTTGTAAGTGTTTAAGAATTGGACTTGGGGCTCAAATCTGACATAAAAATTAGCAGGCACCTTGGAAGCTGTACAGAGGTACCTCGGGTTACAGACGCTTCAGGTTACGCGTTTTCGGGTTGTGCACCGCGCTGAACCCAGAAGTACCGGAAAAGGTTACTTCCGGGTTTCGGCGCTCGCGCATGGGCAGAAACACTAAATCGCAGGTTGTGACCGCTGCGAGTTGGGGAAGTGCCTCCCGCATGGATCACATTCGCAACCCGAGGTTCCACTGTAATGCGTTACAGAGCAATCTGCAGCTGACTTCAAAGTCACTATACTTTCAACAACAAGACTTAACAAGAAGCTCTAGCATAAAACTACAGAACCAGCAAATTCCTTTGCGCTCAGTTTGGACAAAATCAGGACTCTGGTTTGCTGTTTCCCTGTAGGTGTTAACAGAATCTTAATGTGATCCTTCCCCACCCCCCAACTATAATTGCTCTTTTGAATGGACCCCTCTGTTCTGCTCTTGCATCTATTTGTGACTTGCAGAGAAATGCCACAGACCCACTGCCACCCTTTTCATCTGTGACCCTCTGTTTGCAATTCTTCCCTCTTGTGAATGAGTATCTTATCTGCCCCGTCATCTGCGGATGGCACTTGAAATGCAGGAAGTGGACTTTCCCACTTGGGGGCCTTGTGCCGTGATAAATCTGTTTTGTAAGATGCTACAGGACTACCTGTTGTGTTTGCTGCAACACGCTGCTACCTCTCTGGCAAGCCTCAAAATTGCAGCAGTGGATTCTGCTGAGCACTAGAAAAAGATATGTAGTCCACACTTTGCCTTGATAACCTCAGCATCTAATTTCAACGCCTCCCTTCATGCAGTTCTTACAGTTTTGTTATTTGGTAATAACAAGAGGGGAGCAGTCTGCCCCAAAGAACTGCAGAACGAGAGGCGTATAAGAGATCTATGACTCTGAAGTGTGAGCAAGAGAGAGGTGTGTGAATTATATGAAACCCTGGCTTTGGTGCACATTAAGGAGTATTATATATCTTAGTGCTAAATAGTGTTTCTATTTTATATCTTATCTGTGAGTGTTTGGGGTTGTTTTTACTCTTTTTTAAAACTAGTCTTTAATGTGTGCCTTGCTTGGTGTCATGCTGAATGCTGAAAGCAACTATTGGAGGAAATGTGTGTTGTTCATTTATTATATGAAATACTCTTGGTGGTTAATTGTTTTACAAAATAAAAAGCTTCCTATTCATCACAGTTGCATAAAACAATATGGAAATGTCTACCAGTTCCTTTACCCTGCCTCTACATTTCTTTCTAATGCCAAATCATGGAAGCAGAATAAATTTAGAAGTGCCAAGCAGTTTTCTGCAAACAGACCAGGTTTGCCTAATCTTCATTGTAAAATTTGATAATATTTGCATGGGTGCATTTCCGTTGAACATACAGTACTTCATGTATTGCTTGTTTGTTGATTTCTTCCAGTAGTCACATTCAGCATTAACATGTTTCAGAGAAGCATTGTTTGGTACTAAGACATAGAACAGTCATTCACACACCAAAACCAGTACCCCTTGAAGGTGGCATCTATATGCAAACAAACAAACAAACAAACAAACAAACAAACAAACAAGACAGGTTATTTGCTGCAAATTTTGAGATTTTATTTGCTTCTAAAAGACCCTCATTCCACTCTAAGGCAAATTTTCCCATTCCTTCCTTTTATTTTAGAGTCCTGCTTATTTCCCTTTGTGCCTTTGTGCTACAGTTTGAATCCTCCATAAGAGCATGGTACCTATAGTTTCTTCAGCCAAAGCCTGACGGTTGCTCAACAACTGCTGGATACGTCATGCAATAAGATGCTTCAGCTCATGAATCTGAAATGTCATTTTCCTTTTTTAGCACCATCATGATGTTTGTGCCACATTTAGTTGTGATTCACAATCGCCTCCTGGATCTTCTTCTTCGTTCCCAGCAGTGCTTCTGTCTAGCCAGTGTCCCTTGATTTGAGGTCATATGTTTTATTCCCCCTTCTTTATTCTGGGCTTATTTTTTCAGCAAGAAACTGCTTTGCAAATAAATGACCCATCAGCTGCTTTCTAGTGATATGGAAGGAAGGCAGAGCCTTCATTTCTGACATTCCTTTCTCCCTCCTCCCTTTTATTGCCAAACTTCCACGAAGCCTAGGGCATAAGGGGTGGTGATGAGCTACTTGGAAACTGGCAGATACATTTGTCAGGACCAGATCTGTCCCTGGCTCCACCAGCTTCTGATATCTAACCTAATTTTCCCCAAAGTCACAGTTGTGTCTACGAAGAAGAAAAGCGCAACGCTGGTTATGCTAGCGAGGCTTTTAGCAAGATGTCACTGAAGAGTTTCTACTTAATTCCAGAAGCATTTAACGGAGAGTTAGCCTGCCTGCTCATATGTGAGCATAAATTAACAAGTCAGCTGTGCACTGAACTGACGGCAGATCTCAGCCCTCTGTGCTTTGACGGCTATCAAAGCTTGCATTAATTTGTTCTTCCTAGTACAATAACGCTGGAGTGTAGGAAGGTAAAGGATCGTCCCCTTTATGGAGAAAGAAGCAATAAAAATATCCCGAGTGCTCTTTTTTTTCTGCAGAAGCAGAAAGAGATAGAATTCTAATGCCATGGAATTATTGCAGGAGTAGAAGAAAAATCATCCTTCAAGAGGGTGCATTGAGTTTTGGAGAAAATAAAACCCACTACTTGCAGGTCTCATTTGTCATACGACTGTGGGAAAGTCTCCTTGCTTTATGACCCTTTTTAAAAGTGGGATTTTCCCCCCATATAGCCTCAACAATGAAAAAAAATGGGAAGAAAAGAGAATTAAGCGGGTAATGTTCTCTAGAATTCATTCTTTCTGATCCCTGCTTTGGATTTAACGGAGGAGGATGGGTCATATACTTTGACTCAAGGCGTTTCTCTGGAGGTGGCATTTTGGCACCTGAACTGAAAAACCAGAAGCGTTCTCCCAGTCTCTCCTCCTGCACATGTACCCGTCTCCCCCTTGCTGGCTGTGCTGCTCTTGAGAAGCCTTCTGCAAAATTAAAAAAAAGCAGAGAAAGTTGATTGTCTTATTGGTACTTGTTTGTGGTGGAGGGAAGTACTAATTAAAAGACAAAGCTGGTAAGCTTATTTAGCTTACAATATTTGGAACCTCAGATTGCATTTCTGCTAGTGAGCCTGCGTCCCCTCCTGTCCCCACTATCGGGTTTTGCTTTGTGATGAGGATGGGAAACAATTTTGTCTTTTGAACAGACTAGGTGGGGCCAAGAGTGCAATATCTTGTAGATACACCTCAATGTTTGGCCCCCAAAGAATGAAACTTAGTCGGGGAAGGGGGGAAGATGCTGTTATGGCTTCTCCTTGTATGTTTTTCCATGGAGAAGGAGAGAGTGCTGTATAGGCTACATGCAAGGGTTCTATGGGCCAGTTTGAACCACCAGTGGTCCACCCCATTTCATTTGGGTGGTCCATGGCTTGTCTATAAAATGGAATGCAAAGTCATGGCTGCAGGACACTTGCTTTCCATCTCTGTTTTAAAGATTCGTCTTTTAAGCATTACTCTCTGTGTTTGTGGGTATGCTTTGAACATCCTAGGCCTAACCTCCCTCACAGGGTTGTTGAGAGGATAAAATGCAGGTGGGAGAACCATGTGCACCACCTTGAGCTCCTTGGAAGAAAGGTGGGATAGAAATGTCATGATGCTGATGATGAAGTTTTTAATGTTTGAAGTTTTATTCTGTTTTTAGTCCTCTGTTGAGAGCATCCCAAAGTGGCTGGGGAAACCCAGCCAGATGGGCGGGGTATAAATATTATTATTATTATCATCATCATCATCATCATCATCATCATCATACTAATCCCCACCCTCCTTCTATAGGCTTCATCTTTCAACCAGGTTGGCACTGGCCACCTTATCAGAGGATTGTCCTCTGCAAAGGAAGACACTTGGTTGTTATTGTTGTTGTTGTTGTTGTTGTTGTTGTTGTTGTTGTTGTTGACACTTGGTTGTTGTTGTTGTTGTTGTTGTTGTTGTTGTTGTTATTATTATATAATTTAGTGTTCTGCTTCAAGGGAGGGTGTTGCTGAACTTTTTAAAGATAACAGTTTCCCGTTTAATTCTCGTTGAAACCTTTGACCAGGCATTTATCATGAACATTATTGATGGCAGCAAAGCAAACTGCCAAGGGACTGGCTCCAAGCTGTCAAGATTTTCACTTGTTTGGCTCTTCTCACTGTGATTTTCAGCCACCGTCGGGGAGTGGGCTGTTGGTGCAAGCTGAATCTTCTGTGCTTCCATTAATAAATAAAAGAAGAAGTGTGGGGACAGAGAGCGATTGTAGTTGCCTCCGGAGGCTACGAAAGCCCTGTGTGCACAAACTGATTTTTTGGTCTCTTTTTGTTTCATCTTGTCCCACCCTCAGGCTAAACTTGGTGGAGGCCTTTGTGGAAGACGCAGAGCTGAGGCAGTCTCTTCAAGAAGACGTGCTCCGTCGCTTTCCGGACTTCAACCGGATAGCGAAAAAATTCCCCAAGAAAGCCACACTCCAGGACTGTTACAAAATATACCAGGCTGTTAATCAGATACCGAATGTGATAGAAGCACTGGACAAAGTTGACGGTGATGCATTTTCACTGTTGGGCTATATCTATATCTCAAGCCGGCGAGAGGCAGCGAGGACCTGAACACAGTTGCTTGCTTCGTAATATGGATTCCATTTGGACAAGGGTGGGGTGGCTTTAGCCCTCCAGATATTGCTGACCTGCAGCTCCCACTGTCCCTGGCTGTGCTTGCTGGGATAATGGGAGTTGTAGCTCCACCAATACCTAGAGGGCCAAAGCCTCTCCTTGCTTTCAGAGCATGGGCTGCAGGGTTTGTGTGTGGGCTGCCCATCTAGGCTAGGAGCGCTAGAGGAGGAAATTGCCCCCAATATCATTCTGCTTGAGTGGGCCTGGGATCAGGTTCCTGCCGCCCAGGGCTGCAGCCCACAACTCTCAGGCGCTGTCATAAAAGAGGAGGCATAAAGCCATCAAGCACAAAGCAAGAAAAACAGTAGAGGCAATAAAAGCTCCATATAAAACTAGCTGTAAAAGCTATAAAAACAGCGCAAGGGCTGGAAAAAAACACTGGCAATTAAAAGCAGCTAGTTTACATGCTGAGAAGCCTTGGCAAATGAAAACGTCTTTATGTCTGTGTTTTTTTAAAAAGGACAACACATTCTTTCCTTCCTTTTTCACATAGAAAGTGTTGCTTTTGCAGGACTTAATTTGTGAAGTGCATGGCTAATTATTCCTCCAGTCTTTTAAAATTTTAGAGCAGCGTTTGCCAAGCCAGTGCCCTCCAGAGCTGGTTGGGGGTTGTTGGGAATTGTAGTCCAAAATCCTCTGGAGGGCAGAGGCTTAGCAGAACAACCAGGCTGTTTCTACCTCTCTCCCCACCCCACAACTCCTGGTTTCAATATTAATAAGTGTATCTTCTCAGGGCAATTTAAAGTAGAAGGTTGGATTTTTTTTTAAAAAAAGCAAAATGGTGAACTTAAGAGAACTGCCTTGCTCATTAAGAGAAGAAAAAGGATGGACTATTTTGACCTCTGCAGATGTACTTTTCTGATTTGAATGTGCCAGTAGCTAAGAAAATGAAATGGGAATGTCTGAAATATATATTAAAAGCACTCTTTAATTTGGCAGCCTGAGGAATACATTGTGTCTGTTGTCTTTTAAAAAATTAAAATTGTCTCTGCAGTGTTTGCCACCTTTCCCTGAAAATTGGCTTCTGTATTGCTCTTTAGAGAGCAATTCTTGCTTTAAACATATTTGCCGTTTTGAACTGTTTTTAATTATCTTATATGTAGATTGCCTTGAGATGGCAGTTTACAAGGCAAGGAATAAATTGATGGTGATTATGATACATGTTTTTGTTTTTCCTTTTTTTCAGAAAACAGCAAGACATTAGTACAAGCAGTGTTCACAGGACCTCTGAGGGAGCTGCTGTCTGACTTCTCCAATTTCCAAAATATGATTGATGAAACTTTGGACATGAACACGGTAATCTAAAGGAAGCAGAATACTATGGCTTGGTTCTGTCAAAGATGTGCTGGGTGGATGATGACCCGGTGGTATTAGCATCATGCACAACTTTTCTACATTTAAACTTTTCAGCCTGCCTTTCTAAAAACTTATTCAAGGCTTTTCCGCCAAAATGACTAAAAACAGCCATAGGGCAATAAAAGAAACCCAAGTGTCAGCACAATTTAAAAAATCACCAAGGACTGGCATTAATCAGATTATAACATAAATCTGTCCCATCAGTACTGTATGGCACGTGTTGAAGCTAACTGTATGATGTGCTTCAGAAACGTAGGGAGTAACGGACACAGAGTTTCTTAGGGAGGGAGGTCCAGAGACTTTATGCCACCACAGAGAAGGCCCTGCTACAGACAGCCATAGGGCTCTTCCCTTATATATTAGATGTGATGGGTCCTCTTCTGAAGATCTGAGTGGCCAGGGTGGGGGGCGACTTCCAGTGGGCAGAGACATTCCTTCAGTGAATGTGCTGTGATCATTTCATCTTATTGACACGGCAGATACCTATTTACATCTCTTGAACACCGGTTTGAAGGCCGGCAAGCCTATGCAGCTGCTTAAACTTTCTAGATTAGCCCGTCATTTAAACGATTGTTTTATACTGGTTTTATGGTGTGCTGGGTTTTATTATACGCGTATATATTGTTGTACGTTGACTTGATATATTTTGAGTTGTCGGTATATAAATAGCTTAATAAATGAATAAAATCATAGGGCTGGGACGAAAGGCCAACCAGTCAGAAGGCTGTCAACACGAAACTTGCCTCTCCAAGGTGAGAGCATCAACATCCAGGAATCGCATCCCATAACCAACGCAGCTGAGCGCCTCTAACACAGAATGACGTGCACAGCACCATGATGCTGGCATACCCAAGTAGCTACACATGGGTCTTAACTAATTCTTGAAATGCAGTTACATGCTACAGGAACAGTGTGTGTGTGTGTGTGTGTGTGTGTGTGTGTAAAATAGTAGTGCTATTGGGGAATCCTTTTGAATAGGAGTTGTCCCTACCACAAAGAGTTGCTTTGATTTTTCATGTGTGTTAATTAAAGTTTGTTGGGCTGCCTGGGTCAAGTTGCGACTGGAGGGTTGTAGGTCAGTGTTAGAGCACGTTCCCACTTCAAAATGCACCCCTTGGTGCCTCCGGATAAGGCTAGGAAAGTCTCCCTTCCTGAAATCCCAGAGGGCTGCTGCCAGTCAGTGTCTGCATTACTGAGATAAATGGACCATTGGTCTGGCTTGGTTATAAAGCTTCTGATATTCCTAGATATTCAGCCGACTTGAAATCTGGATGAGGAGAAAATAGGAAGTTAACTTAAGTGCTGTACATATAGAGTCTGGCTCTACCCCCATCAGAAGTTCACACAAAGAAAAGTGGATTCTGCAACCTGTAGGACACAGAAATAAAAAAATGTGCATTTGCTTGTTTTGCCAGCCTGACGTTCCTGCAGGTACATCCGTGCAGCCTGATCTTCCACTTCTCTTCGCAGCAAGTAAGACAGTTCTGCCGTCGCTAGGGACCTGTTGCTGTGAGCCACTCCTCCTGAGTGTCTCTCTGCTGTCGAGGATTCCCTTAGGTTTTACCCACCTGCTTTCAAAAACAAAAGGACGAGAAATTCTCCATATATTAAAGTAGATAAGTTTAAATGAAGCCAAGTAAGACACATGACTCCAAGTTTTGTTTGCATTTCCAAAATCCATGGAAGTTAATTAAGGCCGATGTTGGAGGGGCAGCTGCGGTTGCTGGAACAGCAAACTGTCCGCAGTGGGCGAGAAAGCGGGATCTCGCAGGTTCTGATTTTACGGCTTTGTGTTTCGCATTAAGACCTGTAAGAATCTATCATTCTCTTTAATAGGGTACGGTAAAGCTGCAGGTTGGCATAGCAACCAAATTATATTGCTCGGCCTGCGCTGAGTAAACTTCCAGCTTCACGGACTTAGGTTTATAGAGCCACAGATACATTGCGTGAGGTAGCATGTATATATTATGGCAGTTTATATAGTGGAACTTGTGTACATTGCACTTCACAGAACAGTGTCACAAGCCTCCTGTGACAAGGAGCTTATAGTCTCTTCCAAGTCTTGGTGGGTGTCCAGGGGGAGATATTTTCAAGGTTGAGATTTTATTTATTATTTGAGAAATTTTTACAAACTGCTCAACCAATAAGCTCTCCAAGTGGTGTGCAAAATAAAATCACAGCCGGGGCAAAGGAAGCTGCATTATACTGAGCCAGGCTGTTGGTCTATTTAGCTCACATTGTCTGTCAGAGACCTTCTGCATGCATAGTAGCTGGTCTACCACTGTGCCGCAGTCCCTGAACAGAACTAAAACCCACAAACCAGTTAAAAGCAAATGGCTTGCCCAAACAGGAAAGCTTTCAGCTAGTGTCAAAAACAATAAAGTGTGAGTGCTTGCCCCATGTCAGTAGGCAGGGACCCCCAGAGCACAGGAGCTACCCCAGTGAAGGAACATTTCCTTGCAAATGCAGATTGGACATTATGGGGCACTTGGAAAAGTAGGAATTGGGAGTCCAGCCACATCTGGAGGGCCATAGGTTGCCTACCCCAGTTTACTAGATAAAATCCTGGAATTGGTCGCACCATCTATGTGTTTTGGATGTTACACTTGGAAGTCAGAGGTGAAGTGTCTCTTGGTTGACGTCAGCGGTAGACAGGTGGGATCCCATCCCATACTATTTTGCATGTGGACCAGGTCATAGACAGCTGAATTTGGTTGGCCCAGAGTGGCCCCATCCTTGATCTGCTCCATATGTGCTTTGGAGTAATTCTGACTGGCTTATAATACCAGTATTATCTCTTGACTGGGCTCCAGTTTATTTTATGTATTTTATTTACATGCCTACCTTAACTGCTTAACTTTTAAAACTCTTAAGCAGTGTACACTGTGTACAAGGTAAAAACAATATCCCTTTATTGTTTTGTATGTGTGTATAATAAAACAGATTCAGGGAAATCGTATAAAGCAGGATTCAGTCTTATGACTCATGGAAAGTGTATATTTTTACAAGACGTGTGAAACAACTGGTGGCAGAAGGAAGGGTATTATTCCGCAGGGTATTCTGTAGGGTACAGTGCCACAAGTAGAATTTACCCATCTGATCCAAGCGAACTTACTAGTCCATAGAGGGGCAGGTGGTCTTTCAGGTTTGGCCCTCATCCACTCCATTATCCAAACCCAAGCACTGATTCAGCACTTCCACCCCTTGCCAGAATCTAATGGAAAGGAGAAATATTGCCTGGTGCCGCCAGCATACTGATGGTCACCTTGCTCTTGATCTCGAGCTGAGGGATCGCAAGTTACTCAGGCCCTAGGCTTTGGGTTAAGTTTGTAAAGGCCAAGTGAATGCAGTGGTTCAGACCTGCAAAAAAAAGGGGGGGGGGAGTTCAGCTGGGGATGCGTAGCACTGGGGTGGTAGAAAGATGCTGTTTACAGTTGAGCTAACACGTTCTCTGGCAGGGCATTGCAAGGTAGCATCCTCTGGAATGTCAACATTCCCTGGAGAGCTACTGCCAGACAGTACTAAGCTAGATGGACCCCCGAGGGTCTGGCTTGGTTCAAAGCTAGCTTCCTGCGTCCCTAACATTTTAGCTGGCAGCGGTAGAGACTGAGCCAGGAGTGCCTGTATGCAGTGAAAGTGCTTTGCCATTGAGCTGTAGCGCAGAAGAGGGATGGAGAAATAATTGGTGTGCCCCTGAATGTAGTCCAGGTAGCTGCCAGGAGATGTAGGGAAAGATAATTTCAGTTCCCCTGTTTTCTCTTTGGGGTCTGCTCTGCACTTTTCTGGGAATATTTTGACTTCCTCGGTGGTGGCATTCAGCTGTTCCTGGTCCGCAAGCAAGCAAAGGGCTTCTTTGTAGTTGCTGATAGTACAGTGTGATCACAAAGCACTGTCCCTCCTCCCATTCCCTGCAGGCTCTAGATAGCTTTTCTTTGCTGCAATGCAGGTTACAATGTGATGTGCAGAAAGCACACAAGTCCTTTCCAGCATTTTTGTAATGAATTTTTCATCATCCTTACAAGTTTGGGAGTGAAGGGGATAGAAGGCTTTCACCTCTTTTGTTATTTCCCCCAAAGCTTCTGGTAAAAGCGAGGTTCCCTCGTCCCATTTTGAGTAGTGTGACCTACGAGAAACCCGTTTTTCCCTGATGAAATGACTGTTTTGAAAATAGCTTTTTAACAGATAACGTGTGAGCAGCGTAAGGACGTGGCAGCTTAAAGTTAAAAGGATTTTTTTCTCCTAAAAATGCTAGGGATAGATTTAATAGAAGATGGTTTTTGAATTTTGCTTTCAGAAACCCATTATATGGATTTCTCAAATGGGCAGAAAAGTGCAGAGTTGATAATTTGAAGTTAACATGTGAGGGCAAATGAATGGGAGGGACCAGTCTCTGGATATTGAAAACCATCTTGTTTGTTAACTGATGAATCAAAGTGCGAAAAAGCTTTAATAACATATTATGAAGGGGAAACCAAAAAGAAAGCAATTTGCATTTCTGAGGATGCTCTGGTACAAGGTGAAAAGAAAGAAAAGTACTTTTGAGAGAGGCAGTGACTCACCTTGAGGACTAGAATCTGTTTTTGAAAAAAGAAAAAAAAAAAGCATAGATCCTCAGGAATGTTATCTTATACCTAACATGAGATGAGTTTTCAAAAATCAATTCCTGGTAAGGTAGGAAATGTTTTTTGACATAGCTGAACCTTCAGTGCACAAAAGTCCTTCCCCCATCCCTTAACATCCAGAAGTTTAAAACAGCAACAATAGAGCGTCTGTCCTCGAAGTTAAAATATTAGCAGAGCAATCATGAGATCTAGTAGCACAACATATTAGTGGATCATTTTGCTTGCCTTTTGGGTTTTCATCCCACTGTGTGTGGCTGCTAGAAGTTTGTAGACCTTGAACCTAGAGCTCCATAGCCCTGTTTCAGATATTTCTGCATGCTGCTATATATCTAATACTTAGTCAGACCTTGTGCTTCTTATTTATTGTCCTTTTTGCCATTGATGACTTGCTGCTATTTGAGATTTGTTCAGCAATTTGGAGAAGAAACCCACTTCTCCAAGGAAGTTCATCAGCCGCCTGCCTGCCTGCCTGCCTGTATCTAGCTACCTTTTGACCCTTGCTCTAGGTCTAGGTACGGTCAGGCAGCCGGCTGATGAACTTTTCAATTGATTGATTTGACTTCCGTACTTATCTGGAAGGCTGGGCTGATGTTTCGGGAATACAGTAGACCACCTCATCCTCTGTTTTGCTAATGTGTCCCTGCTGGGTAAATGTTAGAGCATCTCTCTGACAAAACGATCACAGTAGCAGCTGCGTCTTTTCACAAAAACCCTTCCAAGCAGAAGTGAGCCCCCCAGGAGGACACCCGTTTTGTTTTGAATATGCTCCAGCAATCTGCTATTAGAAGTGGCAGCGCAGTTGTTTCCACATGGAAAGTTTACCAAGACGAGGTCTGCTTTGTCAGATCAGTGGTCCATCTAGTTTTCCTCAGTGGCCCATGGGAAAGTCCTCAAGCAGGGTAATTAAGGCAATAGCTGTCCCATTCTGCTGCCGCTTAGCTTTCTCTATCATTGGAGGTCCATTCATATAGCTATTATGTGCCCCTTTTGGACCCAAAGGCCCACAAAGTAGTGAACAGATTAATACAAAAGAAGAATAAAAGCACAATAAATACAGAAGTAAATCAGTAAAAATGTGAAACTGCACAATTACCTGTTGTGCTTAATATACATTTGTGAGCTGTGCTCATGATCTCACCAGACATGCAGTGCCCCAGAATTCTACCTATCACTTAGAACAGGGGTCAGCAAACTTTTTCAGCAGGGGGCTGGTCCACTGTCCGTCAGACCTTGTGGGGGGCTGGAATATATTTTGAAAAGAAAAAAAAGAAGAACGAATTCCTATGCCCCACAAATAACCCAGAGATGCATTTTAAATAAAAGCACACATTCTACTCATATAAAAACACCAGGCAGGCCCCACAAATAACCCAGAGATGCATTTTAAATAAAAGGACACATTCTACTCATGTAAAAACACGCTGATTCCTGGACCGTCCGCGGATTGGATTTAGAAGGCGATTGGGCTGGATCTGGCCCCCGGGCCTTAGTTTGCCTACCCTTGACTTAGAAGCAAGGCTGGCTCACCTTTGCCTCCCCTTCCTCCCAACCCAGCTGTCCCATTCTCCCAAACCCAAAAGGGAGTGTCTTAATACTCATCACTGCAAAGAAGCAGCCCAGAGATGTCGCTGTCAAGTCATCTAGTCTAGTGGCCCTCAAAACACCTGGTGGCCGCAGATTCCATACATAAATGGTGCATTGTATGAACTAGTGGCATCTTTTGAGTCTGTTCTTTCTACCACATCTGCATTATTTAGCATTAACACGGTTCTTGACACACTATGCACAAATTGTTCCTTTGGACATGGCCCTACTTGAGCAAGGCTGCAGTGATTCAAACCAGTGTGAGAGCAAGTGTGGTGTAGTGGTTAAGAGCGGTAGTCATGTAATCTGGGGAACCGGGTTCGCGTCTCTGCTACTCCACATGCAGCTGCTGGGTGACCTTGGGCCAGTCACACTTCTTTGAAGTCTCTCAGCCCCACTCACCTCACAGAGTGTTGTGGGGGAGGAAGGGAAAGGAGAATGTTAGCCGCTTTGAGACTCCTTCGGGTAGTGATAAAGCGGGATATCAGATCCAAACTCCTCCTCTTCTTCTGATTACGAGAAAACATGTGAGAAGTAGTTTGACATCGCAATATATTATTGCCTAAGATCTGTTCACTGGATTTCTGCAGTGTTCATAGAAGTGTTATTCTGGCGTTCTCTTTTGGGGATCTCGAAGGCAGCCTGACTAAACTCTCATTCTTTCTTTAGAATTCATACTGTGCTTTGTAGCCCCAAAAGATCATTGCTCCTGAGGAGCTTGTGGAGCAGATTTAGATTTAAGTGTGACCAGAGTGTGAAGTTCATCTGCATTCCAAATGATCTGCCATTTTGGGCGTGTGGAAAAGACAGCCTTATGCCTCTGAATACCAGTTGCTGGGAATCTCAGGTTGGCGGAGTACTGTTGCGCTCATGTCCAGCTTACAGGCTTGACATGGTCCTTCAGGCTCATCTTACATTTTTATGTTCTTTTTCAATCTGAGCTTACCTGTTCAACAGGATCTCAGTGTAGAGTATTCCAGCGCCCTTCAGGTGTTTTGGATGGAAGCTCCCAGCAGCTTAAGCTGACATTTGCTGGCCAGGAGTTTCAGTCTAAAACACCTGGAGGCACCAGATTGGCAAAGGTTTGAGTCTTTCCTGAGCTAGGCAGTTTCAGGCTGCAGGTGAGGAATTGTCACACTGGTGGAGAGAGATTCTAGCCTAGCCTGCTGATGTGCTACTCTTTTTTATGTTTTGTATTTTCAAAACTCAGTAATAAAAGATGAGCAATAAAAACAGCTAACATGTTTCTCAAGAAAGATCAGACAGTGACTGCACCGTCTGATCTTTCTGGAGAAATGCTTGTTAGCTGCTTTTGAATTTCATTGCAGACATATAGAATATATAAGAGGGTACATGAAAACCAACCAAAATCTCTCCACAGATTGCCATGTGTCTTGGGTGGTATTCTTGTATGGTCCTCACATTGCATATATGAAGTAAATGGTTGCTAAGTTACGTGAAAGGACAATGGGTTTGTTTTACCCCTGGCCACTCGGATTTGGCATGTCAGTTGCCTGAGCAACTGCCCAAAATCAAGTACACCAAATCAAGGGACAAATCTGTTACGGAATGCCGACATCTCGCTATCTCTAAATGAGGAGCTACTGTTGAAAAGTTTAACATCTCTCTATAACATAAATGTTTATTAGAATCATCCCAAATCCATATTATTTTTGATATGCATAGAGTTCACGTGACTGAACTTTTTTTTTAATAAAAAAAGGTAAAAGTCCTCACCATGTGATTCATTCATTTATTTTTATTTTATGTAAGGTGTTGATCAGCCCTTAGGCTGCAAACCCCAGAATGTTCTGTGAACTTAACATATCTTTTGATAAATACTTGTTTTGACACTTAGACTGATCTAATCAAGAGTTTTAATCTTCCACATTTGTTACTTAGTTTATGTGGTCTCAGAAGTTGCTTTAGATGAACTGGTGGCTTTTAAATGCTTCGTAATATGACCGAAGGGTCATGGCGGCTGCTTTTAACTCTTCTGTGGATAACTCTTCTCTCTCCATATCCCAGGTGGAGAGCCACGAATACCTCTTGAAACCTTCCATTGAGCCGAGCCTCATTGAGCTGAGAGAGAATATGGATAAGCTAGAGGAAAAAATGCAGGGTGTGCTGAAGGCGGCAGCAAGGGAACTAAGTATGTTGGCATGACCGTCACTTTATCCACACAGTCCGTGTTTTGATGCTGAAAAATGCTTCATATTCTCATTGTTTAAAATACAGTTGTGCACTTGCTTTTTAAAAAACAAACAAAAAAACTACACACCTGTTGTTGGAAACTTTCCCCACAATACATGGTCAAAGGAGGAGAACTGGCTATCTTCTAAGGTCCACTCTTAGTCAGTTCATGCCTGCATGAAGCACAGCAAACTTGACCAGCGCCTTGTCTCTGTTCAGTGAACACCTCTTCTCCTGCACCCAGAATCCCCTGCAGTGCACAGGTTTTCTTTGGCAGACACACAGAGATCTGTTGGCAAATGAGGCGATGTGGAATGAGTGTTTTAAAGCTGCCATCAAATGATACCATTGCAACTATGCACTGTGTGAAGAAGGGCTCTTTCTTTGTATGTCCTGAATCTCTCACCATTCAGCTTTTGTTGGATAACGTTGAAGTCTAGTACAGTGGTACCTCGGGTTAAGAACTTAATTCGTTCTGGAAGTCTGTTCTTAACCTGAAACTATTCTTAACCTGAAGCACCACTTTAGCTAGTGGGGCCTCCAGCTGCCGCTGCGCCGCTGCTGCACGATTTCTGTTCTCATCCTGAAGCAAAGTTCTTAACCCGAGGTAATATTTCTGGGTTAGCGGAGTCTGTGACCTGAAGCGTATGTAACCCGAGGTACCACTGTACTATATTGCAAGGGATCACGAGGGTCATCTAGTCCAACCCCTTGCAATGCAGGAATCTTTTGCCCAGCGTGGGACTCAAACCCATGACCCTGAGTCTTGTGAGAAAGAGAGAAACGTCTACCTATATACCTTCTCCACACCATGCACAACAGTGGAAATCTCAGTCATTCTCCCCACTTGCCCTTTTTCTAAACTAAATAGTCCCGACCCATGTAAGTTTTTCCTAGTAGGGGAAGTATTTCAGACCCTTGATAACTTCTGGTTGCTCTTTTCTGCACCTTTTTGAGCTCTACAATACCCTTTTGGAGGTGCAGCAGCCAGAACGGTTGAAGTACAGGCATGCGTTTATCCTTTGTGATGATCTTGTCAATCCAGTGTCAATAAATAAAGCATTCCTATAAGAGCTTCTCCCTCTCCTTTGGGTAATCTTAGGTTTCCGTGGCATTACAGTAGAGGGATTTCTAAAGTGGTGAGTGGCACCGCAGTTTGAAACTCCTCTAACTCTTAGTGAGCTAGGTGTTAGGACTTGTTCCAAGCCCTGTGACTATGAGTTAATTTCCCGGCAGGTGGCCTGGTACAATATCAAGCAGCAAAACCCAGCCAAGAGAGAAATTTGACTCACTGAGTGGGGATAACGAAAATGTGATTTGTGTGTTTATAATGCCACCAATCAGTCATGGATTTTATTCTCCCCCAATCCCTTCCCATGAAACAGGTCTGGAAGCCGGCAAGAGCATCAAATTAGAATGCAACTCCCAGTTTGGCCATTTTTTCCGAATCACCTACAAAGAAGAGAAGGTTCTGCGAAACAACCTGAAATATAAGGTCTTGGAAACCCAGAAGAACGGGGTGAAGTTCTCTAACATGTGCGTGAAACACATATCCCTGCCTTTGCCTCGGAACGCTAATGGAAGTGTCCTCTAAACTTCCTGTGGGGTGGGTGCGAGTCAACCTGGCAAGTGTTCTGCCAGGTTGCGGAAGTTTGCTAACGTTTTCCTTTTCGTTCCTGAACAGTCAACTGAAAAGCATCAATGAAGAATACATAAGTATCAGAGGAGAGTATGAAAAAAGCCAGGCCATCGTTGTTAAGGAAATCATCGGCGTTGCCTCAGGTAAGGAACACTGTGTACTTATACATGGAATCACCAGATATGTTCTGAGGATATGTTTTAACCAGGAGTAAAACACCCACACACCATTTGTGGAGTGCGTACAAAAGTAATTGGTCTGCTCTCAGCCTGCGGCCTCTCTGAAATAGAAATGTGACCCATCTTGTGGCGAGGACAAACTACGTTAACTGCGGAAAACAATTTGCCAACATGGCCTGCAGCCATACGTCTGCTTAGAGGTGCCAAGCAGAACTTGGTTGGATTTTCCTCTGGATATTATATAGCACTCGGCTACGGATGTCAGCACAACTGCTGCTAATGAAACAGAAGGCACTTCAGAACCTTAGCCTTCCTTCCACCTTGGTTTCCTGTCCCTGTTCTGGTTTTCCAGGAACATTCCCTGACATCGTGGCCGTTCAGCCAGTGGCAGGTTGGGTGGTCTCGCTTCTAGAAACAAAAGTGAGCACTCTAGCAACTCTGAGCATCAGTTGTCTGAGGTCACAGCATCTCAACCAATGTCTAGAGAGGGCTTTAAAACTGGCAGGAGTTGCCAGACATCTGTTTTTATATCCAAATACTGTTCTTTGCTTTAAAACATGCTGGTGCCATTTTTCCTCACTGATCTATTATTTTTGGCACGTGTACATGTCCTGTGATTTTTAATGTGACATTTTGCATCTCTGCACCCCTAAGTGTCCTAAAGGGGCGCCATTGCTGAGATCTCTGTGTTCCTGAATCGGATGTAGATTCAAGCAACGGGAACCCTCAAATCCTGTTCCGACAGGGCACTGGTGTGCAGGCAGCTTTAGCATGAGTAAGATGGTGATACAGATGAGAAAGACTTGTGCTTTTCTCTTGCGTAAGCTGTTCCAGATTGCTTAAATGCTTGGGCACAGCGGGCGCCCGAGCACTTGGGCACGGCAGCTAAAGGAATGTGCTGTTCAAACAGTTAGCCTCGTTTAGTGTGTGAGATTGGGCCTCGTAGCGTTTTACCTTTGTGCGCTGCGTTTGCATTTTGCTGCCAGCTGTTTTGAGTGAAACGGAAGTGTTGATTATAACACCACCTGCTTTAGGTGTTAAAACGTGCTGAGAGGTATTGATACTGCACCGCTTAGGTAAAATGGCTGGAAATAAATAAATGAATAAGAAAAGAAATACTTTGTCAGCTAGGATTGTCATTTTTTAAAGGTTTTATAAATTTGTTTAATGGTGCATTCATACAACCAGTCCCCTCCCCACCCTTTGTGCTGGCTGCTGTATTTGCCATGTGATTGGATTAAAGCTGAATTAGATCTGAAGGGGTCCAACTTACTAAGGCATCTGCAGCCAAAGCTTTATATCACAGGGCACATCCAAACCATACATTTAAAGTGCTGTGATACCACAGTCATGGCGTCCTCCCAAAGGATTCTGGGAGCTATAGTTGTTGAGTGCGCTGAGAGTTGCTAAGAGACCCCTATTCCCCCTCACAGAGCTACAGGTCCCACAATGGCTTAACAATCAGTCCTTCTTCACAGGGAACTATGGGAATTGTAGCTCTGTGACAAACTACAGTTCCCAGAATTCTTTGAGAGAAGCTATGACTGTCTAAAAAGGCATCATAGTCCTTCAAATGTGTAAACATGGCCATAGTCTGTCCATTTTAGCCCAGTTTTCATCTTGCAAAAGGAAGGAACTTGACATGGCCTCTGTGGTGACTGTTTTGTATCGAGCTGGCAAAAAGACGCAGGTAATTTAGTCGGTGCTGAATCAATTTCACCGAGGACAGCTCTAATAAAAAGCCTGTATAAAATTCATATTTTTAATCTGCTTAATGAACGAACAAATAGATTGCACCGTTTAATCTTTTCATTCTTCATTTGTGGGTGTTCTATTGTTTAGTTTAGCTGTGGAATCGTCTGGCTTCTTTGTTTGACTACATCTTGTGTTTATTGCTTGACGTGAAATGTACAAAGCACTTTACAGAATTACATAAGCAAAATACAGTTCCCTACCCCAAATGATCTTACAATCAAAATTTCTGTAGTAGAGGTAACACTAAGGGAAGTTGTGGGAAGAGAGATAAGAAGGGGCTGGGAGGACGCCCCCCCCCTCCACGAGCAGGATTTTTGGGCATGCATGGGGAGCTGCACAGGAGAGGAGAGGTAGTGGGGAGATTAATTGAGCAATCGAAAGTCCATTGCGCAAGCAGAATGGCAGCATTCTGTACAATCTCCAGAGAGCCTCCGCCTGTCAGTTTGTAGGCTGTACATAGTAAGATTGACCAGTGGTTTGACTTTATTATATGGCAGCTTCCTGTGTCCCTTTCCTGCCTGTTACGGGAAAATTAAAAGTACCCTACCACCATGTGTAAAAAAATGAACAAAAACTAGAATCAGGAAATCTGTGACTGAATCTCCATCTCATCTGGTTTGACCCAAAGCCGAAGTGGCTCTACTGGAGCACGCTAGCATGTTCAGCAGCAGTTTCAGGAAAAGTTGCTCGGGTGAATGCCTCCTAGCTTTGTGGGTGCATGGGAGCAGAATTGCAAATGTCTCAGTGAATACATTAGTCGTGGCTTTCTTAACTGCATTAGCTAACACCACCCACCTTCCCTAACTTCTCCTTCCAGGGCAATTATCTATAATTGTTTCCCCAGTAGCCTTTTGTGGGTAGAAACTGGTCTCTGAACATCTGGCCAGACATCTTTTCATGGTAGTTAGAAGATCTTTTGGGGCAATAAAATGCACAATTGGGAGGCGTTGTGAAAGTGAATTGGGGTGTTTGTTTGGGCGGGGTGGGTGGGGGAGAGAATGATGCTGTCAAGAAGATCAGAGTCTGTCTCTGTGGAAGGTTTTATGTATAATAGAGAGACAGCAGGTCTGTCTTGTCAACCAATTTATGCATTCAGTGTTAACAGCTAGTGATATGCCTTTTCAAAGCCAGGGTTGCTCACAGCAGTTTAATTAGCCCTTGCTCTTTACCAGTTCAATGAGACGGCGAAGGTTTGCGCTGGAAAACTTTCCAGAGAGAATACTAAAATGTGCAAGAGTGATTTCCCTGGTGTGCACTTGCAGAATGAGCTTTCTGAGTGCTAAAATGTTGTCACCTGACATCGCTTACATACTTTAGGACTTGGCATATAAGCCGCAGGATCCTTCCTGAGTAGTGTCAACAGGCTCTGAGTGTAGTTGGTTTCAAATGCTTAATTGGAGCTTAATGATACTTTGGCGCAGCCCACAACTAGTGCTTTATAGTACTCCGTGATTCTGTTCAGGCGTAGTACCATATCTTGGTTTGATGCTACAACAGGGTGGGGACCTCAGGGGCTGAATGCAGCCCCCCAAACCTCAATATCTGGCTCATGGGACTTTCCCAGGCAGCATCCCAACTTCCCCTGCTTTACACTGTCTTTGAGTGCTTTATCCTGGCTGAAATAAGCTCTGATAGTGTCTCTTCACTTCCCAGGATGGAGAATAGAAAGGATGTGTGGGTGTTTGTGGGTGTAGAAACTGCCTACCACACAAAAGCCAAATTTACATTCATTGCTCTTTAGCCTCAGTCCCACTGCCCCACAGCTCTCCATCTAGGCATGCGACAGGTATTGTCAGTTCACGAACCCAATTAAAGGACAGTTTGGGTGTAGAACGTGGCTGCTTAGGGGTGAGAGGACATGGCCTGGGGTGAAGAGGGCTGCATCAAGATCCTGGCCTGAGGTTCCTCAGCTCTGATGCAGACTTTAAAAGATCAGCAGCAGCAATTTCAACTGGGCCTGGAAGCGACCGGGCCAGGCAGCCACTGCAGATGAGCTAGATCTGGAATATTTCACTGAGGCTTCTTCCGTGATCAGATGAGCTGCAGCATTCTGCGCTAGCTGCTTCTTGAAACATAGAATACATGTAGGTCGTGTTTCAGTCACTTGTGTGGGAGGTTACTAAAGCACGAGGGACTGAGTTCAACTCTTTATCTGAAAAGAGCATCACATTGGCTCACTAGCTTAACCCAGCAAAATGCACTCCTAGGCTCTGCAGCCGCCTGAGAATCCAACAGAAGTTCAGCGTTTAGGAGCAACCCCTGGTTGCAAATCTCATCCTTAGTGGGGGATCTAACTCTGCTAGGATAGTTTTGGGCTGTCCCATCATTATCACTTCTTTACTGCCTGGATTAAGCTTCCATTTGTTATCCCTTATGCAGTCAGTAACTGCCTTCAGGCATATTTTTAAGGAATGCAGTGCTTCACCTGAAGTTGAGGAGGGACGGACGGAGTTGGGTGTCATTATTAGGGGCAGACTCAGGGACGCAGGTGGCACTGTGGGTTAAACCACAGAGCCTAGGACTTGCCGATCAGAAGGTCGGCAGTTCGAATCCCCGCAACGGGGTGAGCTCCCTTTTCTCAGTCCCAGTTCCTGCCAACCTAGCAGTTCGAAAGCACATCAAAGTGCAAGTAGATATGTAGGTACCGCTCCGGCGGGAAGGTAAACGGCGTTTCCGTGCGCTGCTCTGGTTTGGCAGAAGCGGCTTAGTCATGCTGGCCACATGACCCGGAAGCTGTACGCTGGCTCCCTCGGCCAGTAAAGCGAGATGAGCGCCACTACCCCAGAGTTGGCCATGACTGGACCTAATGGTCAGGGTTCCCTTTGCCTTTTTATTAGGGGCAGAACACTTTTTATGGCCCAGACATCCTCAGCGACTTAAGTGGTGGTTTGGGGTAGTTTGCTTCACTTTGAGTACTGGTGGTTGAGGATTTCAAGAGCCTTCATGGCTGAGGGTTGCACTTAGTGTGTATATATGTCAGGAGAGGATGGGGGGTTGGGGGAAGATACTGTTCCTGATGAGCACTGCAGTTGTGGTAGTGTGTGTTTAAGACTTGACTATCCTCTGCATGCGAAGTCAGGCTCCTGCGGATTGAACGGACTAGGCCAGTAGCGGGTCCAATATTCAAGAAGATTGTTTTTGCACGGGCTGTAGAGGGGAGTGAGGGGCACATGGGGATCGTCAACCTGGGAAGGTAGCCCATCTAGGAGAAGGAAAACCCTGATCCTAAACCTCTGCTGCCTTGTGGCTAGACTCGTTCCTGAGAAAGGCTTTGGGAGCAAACCCTGAGGAACAGCCCGTACCTGCTAGCTTGTGGGACATCTTGGGGAGAAGAAAAGGTTAAAGAGTAAGCCCTGCACCAATCCAAAGTGGAGTCCCTACGATGGTTGGATGGCACCTTGTGCGCCTCCTTCCGGCAACTCCTGCAGCCAAGCTGGCCCAAACATATTGCTCTGCTTTCATTTGGACCACCCCAGCGAGGCCAAAGGGGGCAGGTCTTGTCGTCCGGGCAGCCCAGGACTTCCATACGCACTACCTAGACTTGTGCCACAGTGGTTTATGTGTCCTTTTTTAATGTAGTGAAATAGGTGTGGCTATTTAGACTGGCTGTTTTTTTAAAGTGAAATGAAAGTGGTAAGGGAGAGGTGTAGGATTTGCTTTGCATGCAGAAGGTCTCAGATTCAGAACCCAGCATCTCCAGATAGGACAGGGAACGTCCGCTGTCTGAAACCCTGGAGAGCAGCTGCCAGCCAGTATGAACAGTACTCAGCTAGATAGACCCTTGATAGGACTTCGTATAATGCACATTCCTGTGTGGACACTGAGCCTGCAGGGAGAGGGACCACTCAGCCAGAGGGGACAGCAACACATTTCACTGAGGTGCAAGGATATTGCATAACTGAAACGGCTGCACCTGCAACCATGAAGCCAGGACCCCAATTGACCTCCCCCGCCCCCACCTTGGGATATTCAAATGCAAAGAAAGAAAAGTGTTCAATGTTCTCACCTGCAAGTTGGCTTATCACATCACCAGCTAGAATTCTCATTGTATGCTAGGATGGTAGAAGTTGATAGAAGCGGGTGGCGGTGCCAGATTAATGTCTGGATTCCTTTTAGATTTCTGCAAAGCAGGAAGCTGCATTGAGCCTGTGCTTTTCCAACAGGGTATAAGGAGCCCATACAGATCCTGAGTGATGTCATAGCCCAGCTGGATGCTATTGTCAGTTTTGCTCATGCGTCAAATGCAGCGCCAACCCCATACGTACGCCCAACAATTCTGGAAAAGGGGACAGGGAAGATTGTGCTGAAAGCCTCAAGACACCCCTGCATTGAAGTTCAAGATGACGTTTCCTTCATCCCGAACGATGTGACCTTTGAGAAGGGCAAGCAGATGTTCCATATCATTACCGGTAAAAGCTTCGTTTATATGCCATGCCTGTTTCCCCTCTTGCCTCCATCTTCTGTGTTGTATGTGTGCGTGTTATTTATGAGGATGCTTTTAAAATAAGCCTGTATCCCGGCCTCAAAACAGAGAAGAAATGAGCCTATAATAATTTCTGCAGACGAGCGTTCTGCATTTAGGTGGGTGTTTTGATTTGAAATGGGGAAGCAATCTTCAGGCAAGCCTTAATGTTTCAGCTTTCAAGTTTGAAGCCTGACAACCAGTGCAAAACTGACCTAACATGCAAATCAGTGGAAGTGATTTTCATAAAATGCAGATGGAACAGCCATGGTTGCATTGGTGGTGGTGTTGCTCACTGACAAGGTAGAACAGCTTATGAATATGATAATTAATCAAAAGTTAATAAAGAAGGACATTGAAGAATAGCTGTATTTAACCAGAATTAATGTTGTTTTGTTGGTTTTAGGTTTCATTTTGCTTCAATAGATATTGTTTTTATATCATGTACAGTGTAAACCGCATAAAGATTTTTGAAATACTAAGTGGTTTAAAATAAAAAAACCAGCACAGTATGTTAAACTGAAGTTGCATATTAGGTTGTCAAGAAGACCTTTCCTCCTCCTGCTTGAAATGCCGCTTAATTTCCTGCTGCTACTTGCTCTGCAGGACCAAACATGGGAGGGAAATCCACCTACATCCGCCAGACAGGGATGATTGTTCTCATGGCCCAGATTGGCTGTTTTGTGCCATGTGACTCTGCAGAGATAAGCATTGTGGATTGCATCCTGGCCCGGGTAGGAGCTGGGGACAGCCAGTTGAAAGGCGTGTCTACATTCATGGCGGAAATGTTGGAGACGTCTGCCATCCTTAGGTAAGACCTTCGTTTGCAAACCTTGCTTGCCAGAAGCCCCAAGTGTTTCTACAAGCTTAGTGACCCCACTCCCCAAGGTGCTTGTGATCTGTTTTGTGCACAGGACAGATACTCTCTGAGACTGGCCACAGCCACTGGAGAATAGTATATTTTTGAGAATCTCAGAAGTCTCCAAACATAGGAAGAAAACAACGGGCTCATTTTGCTTCTAAGTTGATTGCCGTTTTAGTTCAGTATTGTTGGGAACAAATGGGACCTACAGCAAAATGTTTCAGTATCCTGTGTTCCTGTTCAGTCCCATAGTCAGATATCAGTACCCTTCTCCAGGACACTCCATTCCACACGTAGGTTCTTCACCCTCCTTCCCATGAAATTCAGACATTTACATTCTTTGGCTACTTAGCATCCTCAGTCCCTGAAGTACTTTTGGAGTGTTTGGGCTACACAGGAGTTCTAAACTTTGGAAATAGAGGGAATGTTATCTGGAGGAGGCTCTTAAAAGAGAGGAATGTTGAGAAAGTAGCATTTGTGTATCCTTGATTGTTCAGGGGCCAGTGGTGTAGTTTTCCTGTTTAGTTTTGAAGCTGTACCACTTTTTACAACTTTATTGCCTCTGGTTTTAGGATTGCAACAGAAAACTCATTGGTAATCATTGACGAGCTTGGGAGAGGAACATCTACCTATGATGGGTTTGGACTGGCCTGGGCAATCTCGGAATATATTGCCAGCAAAATTGGAGCGTTTTGTATGTTTGCCACTCATTTTCACGAACTGACCGCACTTGCTGACGAGATCCCCACTGTGAATAACTTGCACGTCACAGCGCTAACCACAGAGGACACGCTGACAATGCTGTATCGTGTGAAAAATGGTGAGGCTCGCTTCACATCCCTGGAACAAATTCACCTTGTTTACTGTAGAGCAGCCTTCACCAGCCTGATGTCCTCCAGATGTTTGGGACTACGACTCCCATCATCCCTGCCCGTTGGCCATGCTGGCTGGAGCTGATGGAAGCTGGAAGGCACCACATGGGGGAAGGTTGGCATTGTGAGAAACCTATGGCCTTCCAGACATTGTTGGAATCCAAATCACTTAGCCAGTGGTCAGGGATTATGGGAATTGGAGTTCAGCAACACCTGGTGAGCCATAGATTCCCTGGTCCTAGTTTAGTGTATTGTGAACACTGGACTCATGTGCTCCCCCACCCCTCCACCTGGCCAGGAAGAGGAGTTGGGAAGCTTTCACTTTTAGTTAGCAGCCTGTCATATCACCTGGAGGGCAAACTGTGGTTAACCCACACTAGCTGATTGGTTTCAAACAAGCCTGCTTTAAACTACTTCGAGAAACTGGCTTGTTGAAGCAGCCATGGTTAATGTTAGCCACCGTTCCTGTTTTGAATGACACAGGAAGCCACCATTAACTTAAATGGAAGTTTCTAAGCTACTCCTCTTTTGGGGGTGTCCCAACATTGCTTGGCTCTGGGCTGGATATGTACATATTTCGGTACCCTTTTCCATTCCTGTCCTCTGAATCCTTTCCAATTTATGGCCACGCAAATTACTTTTAATGGTTGACACACGATGCTTTTGCAACCCCAAATGGACATTTTCCTTTTGTACTCTTGTCCCGTTTTGATAACTTACTGCTTCTTAGCAATGTTCACTTTTATGGTGTTTGAAACCCCCTGACCCAGGCTGAGTTTCAGATTTCCCCAGCTCAAGCAGGATTATGTTTAACTGCTAGAAATTGGGGCAGAGTTTGACCCGGACATCACTTTTCAGGCAGTCAGTCCCCCCTCTTTCTGAAATAGGCAGCATGGAGTCAGATGCACAGGTTCTGCTTTCACCTTTTGAGGACTGACCCCAGTGATGCTTCTTCCAGGGCCTTGTGACCAGAGCTTTGGCATCCACGTGGCAGAGCTAGCTGCTTTTCCCAAGCATGTGATAGAGAATGCCAAGACAAAGGCCTTGGAGTTGGGGGAGTTCCAGGCCGTTGGAAATCCACAGGCCGAGGAGGAAGAGCCACCAGCCAGGAACTTCTACAAAGAGAAGCAGGTTTGCTAACTGTCATACGCTTGTTGAAATCATTTCTTTCCCCCTTTTCTATAATGTATCTACAAGATTTAGATACAGATTTGTCAACAAGAGCCTCTTAAGTGATACCACTGCCCCTGGAATGGTGCCCACAAAAAAACACTATAGGGTGCCTAGTATACTCTGCCTGCCTTCCTGTCTCTTGAATCCAGGTGATGGGGTGAGCTCCTGTTGCTCTGTCTCAGCTTCTGCCAACCTAGCAGCTGGAAAGCACACCAGTGCAAGTGGATAAATAGGTACCACTGCGGCAGGAAGGTAAACGGTTTTTTTTGTGTGCACTCTAGCTTCCGTCACGGTGTTCCATTGCGCCAGAAGCGGTTTAGTCATGCTGGCCACATGACTCAGAAAGCTGTCTGTGGACAAATGCCAGCTCCCTTGGCCTGAAAAATGAGATGAGTGCCACACCCCACAGTTGCCTTTGACTGGACTTAACCATCCAGGGGTCCCTGTCTCTCTATGTCATTTATCAGAAGACTGATACCCACTTTGAGCTCCCTGAGCCATCTCCTCCAAAACCAGGAAATTTAGCTTACTGCATCACTGAGAGTTTTGCATTGTGCGGCCTCTTTGCTTTAAGATGATGATTTGTGGGTGAGCAACAGCTGCTGCATTAACAACTGCTCAGATGATACTTTCTGTGTTTTTGAAGCACTGGCTTGCAAAAGCTCACTCGCCAATGTGTGTTTAATGCTTAATCCTTTTCAGTCTGCAAATTTCTTCCCTGATTTCTTCAGTTAGACTGATGCTGTCCAGACACGTTTGCTGAATGGCATAAACAGAACTGTAAAGAACGCTTTGTGAACTGATTTTGAGAAGTAGCCATGTCAGTTTGCTGCAGCAAGGAAACTCTAGTTGCACCTTAAGATAATGAACCAGATTATTGTAGCCTGGGGTTTTACGGACTAAAGCTCATCTCATCAGTTACACACAGTATTAGGAATTAAAGGCTATCAGGACTTGTATAAATCACTTGGGTGCAGCAGCCAAAGCAAATAGATTCTGTGATAACAATCAGTATTCACACACAGACACACACACACTTTAACTAGGAGTCTGGATCTAGATCTTCTGTGTATCACATCTGCTTAATTTGCCATTTTCTGCCATTTTAAGTCATTGATCCACAAACCCTGGGTTGTTGAAATTGCTATTTTCAGTGCCAGACGAATGCATTCGTAGGGGCTTAGAAATGGTGCACAGAAGCCTCTGAGGCTCCCCACCCATGCTGCAGAGGAATCCAGGAGGACGCAAATCAGAGGCTGAACATCATTTTCTTTTCCTTTCTAGGAAGGTGAAAAAATAATCAAGGATTTCCTTTCTAATGTGAAAGCATTGCCACTGGCGGACATGTCTGAGGAGGACATCAGAACCAAACTGAAGCAGCTGAAAGATGAAGTCGGGGCAAAAAACAACAGCTATGTGAACGAAATCCTTTCCCAAACAAAGCTAATTGCGTGACATGAGAAAATCTAAACAAGGAGCCGTTTGAACTCAGGTTGGAAGTGCACAGTTGCACTCAGCCAAAGGCCATTGCCAAAGGAGGTGATGCCACATCCTGTTTCTCACAATGGCAGGTGCCATGTTAAATACTGGAGACCAGAACAAAATGTTATTTCCCAGCTAGGACTTACTTGCATGTTACTTATTGAGTGGTTTTCTCCTATGATGGGTTGTGGATATGTTGAAAATTTTCTATGGTATTCTAATTTTGAAATGGTTGCCCATAAATAAATGCAATGCATCATGGTTTAAACTGTTACTCCTTGTTTTATTTCCGCTGCATATAGAAATATTTAAATAAGCAACAGCAGGAAAACAGAATTGGACATGGTGCTCACTATTGCTAGAAATGTTCTCCCATGCCTTATTACATCTGTGTTGAGACTGTTAGTTCAGCAGTTTACAATGGGGGTGGGGAGGCATTTTTAGCTTGAGGGCCGCATTTCCTCCTGGGAAACCTTCCAGGGGCCAGAGGAAAAAATAGGTAGAGCAACAGCTGTAGTAGGCAAGAGGTGTAACCACAGTTCAAGAACGCTCTCCAGCCACAAGCAGAAGGGCTCAAGGGAGCAGTGAGGGGCATGGCCTGGGGTGGAAGATAACTGGAGAAGGTTTTGAGGGCCAGATACAGTGGCCTGGAGGACTGCTTTTGGCCCCCTGACCTGAGATTTCCCCACTTACCCCTTATTTACAATATTGACTGAGTGAGAACTACAGGTGGGTAAAGGAAGGGGGGAATTTACAGTGCAGTCAATACTGCAAATCAAGTAAAAGTAGCTTTCTAAGAAGGAAGAATCGGGCCTGGAAGGTGGAGCTGTTTTGAGCACCAGAATGGAATGGAGCTCACAGTTCTTTTGCCTAAATATACACTCCTGGTTGTCACTGGGAGTTTTCTTCGTCATTCCAGCTGAATAATTTCGGGAAAGGGCAACACTTCACTGGTAGAGCATACAGGAGCTTCCAGGTTCGATCCCTGGCATCTCCCAAGGATGGAGAGACCTCCATCTGAATCCTGGAGAACCGCTGCCAGTCCGGGTAGATGGACCAGTTGGTCAGATTCAGTATAAGATGGCTTTGTATGACCCCAACTATACCCCAAGTACATTAGTACTGTCCTCAACCTACGATATCGTTGGGAGACTGAAAGTTCTGGTGGCATCAAAATGTGCACACACGCTACACTAGACATCTTACTTTGTGTGGGGAAATATAACATCAAAGGTGGCTTTTGCAGCCCAATCCTGTGCATATCAACATCAGAATAAATCTCACTAATTTCCATGAAACTTACTCATGAGTTGGATTGCAGCCTTAGTTTGGATGGATTCCAAGGGTAAAATCCCTTCTTCTGCAAAGCGAGAGCCCAACTCTTCCACAGGCTCCGAGGTAAGAAATCATCCATCATACAGGCTGTACCTTGCTGTTTTCTTCAAGCAGAGAGAAGGAAAAGCTACTTGTTCTAATTTCTGCCCCCCCGACTTTCTGGAGTACATTTGCATTGAATGCAGAGCCATCAAAGCCTCGCAGCTGAAATTGTGCTGCTGTTGAGTGTCCAAGTGTCACTTGACTGTCAGCCGTGTGTGCCGATGAGATTTTCTTCCTCTGGTGTGCTTATTTACACTGGTAATTCATCCAAAGAAGGTACTGAGGACTGAAGGCACCGGCAATATTAGCAGTTCATTCAGTGGCTTTTCAGTTACGGAGGAAAATAGCATTTGGTTGCAGTGAAAGACCTTTTCCCCCTCTTTTTACAAAACATGGCCCACGGTGGTATATTTCAGAGGTGCTGTCATCTTTGAAAAGGATGGTTTCTGCTTCTATTCAGCGGAGGAAATTGGGATATTATATGGTAGAGTTGTGAGCATTAGGCAGGCAAATGCACTTGCAGTATTTCATTTTCTGGGGGAAAAATTGCAGAATGCCCATTTTTTACTTGGTGTTTGAAAGCACCACCCTGGGTCCACATTTCTCTGTTTTTTTCATTGGTGAGACTGGGCCAGTGCCTGAAATAATAAGAAAGTTTGCATTTAATAATAATAAATGTGCTGGAAGTCAGCCACTCGGCCCATATAAGAGCGGTAGACTCGTAATCTGGTGAACCGGGTTTGCTTCCCCGCTCCTCCACATGCAGCTGCTGGGTGACCTTGGGCTAGTCACACTTCTTTGAAGTCTCTCAGCCTCACTCACCTCACAGAGTGTTTGTTGTGGGGGAGGAAGGGAAAGGAGAATGTTAGCCGCTTTGAGACTCCTTAGGGTAGTGATAAAGTGGGATATCAAATCCAAACTCCTCCTCCTCCTCTTCTTTATTGCACCACCAGGGCGGCTTCCTGGTGATTCAGCAATAAAACTGCTAGCGCCTTTGCAAAGCTAAGCGTGAGCCAGCATGGTTTCAAATTGGGGGACCACGTGTTGAGATTCCTACTTTGCAAGGGGTTGATGACCCTCAGCGTCCCTTCCAACTCTACAATTCTATGTTTCTATCTGCCTCACATATGACTTAAGGCAGGGGTCTGCAACCTTTAAGACAAAAAGAGCCACTTGGACCCGTTTTCGAAGGGGGAAAAAACTGGGAGCCGCAAAACCATTGCGACATTTAAAACAAATATATCTCTGGAGCCGCTATCTGACAGCGGGCGGAAAGGTGACGCACGCACCGCCCCCATGCGACGTCACAGCCAGTACAGCGCCCACCACAGTGGGGAGTGTCGGGGCGCACAATGCGCCTCCTCCCCTCGCTAGTATCCGCCCCGGAGCCGCGGCAAAGGTGTAAAAGAGCCACATGCGGCTCCGGAGCCGCGGGTTGCAGACCCCTGACTTAAGGTGTGGGACAGATGGGCATGGTTTGGGAGAAGTTGCCTCGGGCTCATGGGGACACATGTTAGGCCAACTCTGGCTTGCAAACTGGAGGTTCCCCGTCCCTAGCCAACAACGTGATTAGCCACTTGGTGCTTCAAAGCATAATGGCATTGGGAATGGTCTAAAAGTGAATGATACCATTACGCTGCAATAAGCATCTCAACAGAACACTGCCTGGTTGTCCTGTACAGCCTCCTTGAGCATGTGATAGATGAATACGTAATTCTGCCTCGCATGTGCTAATCTAGATAATTGCCATCATAACAAGATTTTGTTTCTGAAGATCTACAGTAAATAACTTGCTCTTACATTTCTCTTAGCCTCCCCCACAACAACCAGCCTTAAAAAAAGCAAAAAGCTGTATTGCTAAACGTCCGAATTCTAAATATATTCTCTCATCTGTTTATTTCAGCTTGGCATTTATCTTCATTGGAGGGGGGGGATGGTGAGCTGCGCTTGGAGTGCATTCTGACAAGTCATCACTGTGATGAAAATAAATGACATTTAAAGCAAGAAATAAAAATAAAACAAATCTTCGGTTTTTGCCCATGCACATCCAAAAGTTGCTTATTAAAGAGAATATCCTTTCCAGCAAGGTGGCCACAAATGTTTCTAACATTAGGATTTAACATTTTCTGTGTTGATTAACAGAATAGTTGTTCTCCCACATTGTTTCCTGATTCTTCTTTCTAGCAACGGGGAGGGGTTGTCACGCACCGTAATAAGCCGGATATTGTTTTCTACAAGATATCAGATATATTCATGGCACATGCCCATATAATGAGTGTTATTCAACTCAGGTTTACTCCAAGGTTTACTGAGTTGAATAGTCCCGTTGAAATTAATGGACCTAACTTAATCACGTTTTCTAATTTCAGTGGTTCTACTCTGAGTAAAACTTAGCTAATAATACTATTTTTACTGTACTAGTTCCCATTTAGAAATGCACTAGATATCTATGTGCAGATAGATATATTTTCTATTATGAGAGGAGAATCTGTGACCCTGCAGATGTTGTCTTAATTTGCAGCACCCCCCACCAGCATGAGCAATGGAGTTGTAGTCCAGAAATATCTGGAGGGAAGCGTGTGGATGTACACACACACACACACACACACACACACACACAGAGAGAGAGGGGGGGGGCCTCCTCCAAATGCAGTGTAATGCGGAATATCTAAAAAGGATCCTATGGTAAGATTTTACGCGAAGAAATGATTACTCGCAATCACATTATTGGCCCTTGCATAGTTTCTTCTTCATCTTTGGCGATCAGTTGTGGCTGAGTAAGATTGTCTTCCGTAAACAAGGTCTTAACAGTGAGTCCGTAAGTGACTGTGGAGGCCAATTCTGGATCCATATGTCCTTCCACAGTGGGGACATTGGTTTCCGTGCGGGAGTTGATCACAGTGAGAGTTTGCCAAGCTTGCATTCCTCTTAGTACGTTTCTTCCTTTTGTCCTGAGTTCAAGCGTCTTCAAAGCCTTTGGTAGAGGCTGTTCTCCAATTGGAGTGCTCACAGGCCAATGTTCCCCAGTTGTCAGTGTTTATACTACCTTTTTTTTTAGATTTGCCTTGAGAGGGTCTTTAAACCTCTTTTGTTTACCACTGGCATTATGCTTCCCATTTTTAAGTTCGGAATAGAGTAGTTGCTTTGGAAGATGATAATCAAGCATCTGTACAACATGACCAGTCCAACGAAGTTGATGTTGAAGACTGTGCTTTGACACTGGTGATCTTTGCTTCTTCCAGTACACTGGCATTAGTTCCTATGGTAATCCTATGGTAAGGATCCTATGGAAAGATTTTACTCAAAGAAATGATTGCTCACAATCACATTATTGGCCCTTGCATAGTTTATTCTTCTTCACTATAAGAATAACAGTGTGTGTGTGTGTGTGTGTGTGTGTGTGTGTGTGTAAGTGTAATCTGGATTAGTGCCACGTTCATGGGTAAAGTGAACCATGGTCTCACACCAGAGCACTTTGCCCATGACAAGTGTTTGATAAAGAAAAAGCAAACATTCAAGGGACCACCATGTGGTTTATCATCATGGTCTTGTTTGGTCCAGTTAGGTCTGGCTACTGAGTGGGGTATATGGTGTTAGTTTCTGTTCTTATCACTGTGCAGCTGCTTGGAGTCACAGGACTCTGTTTACATTCCAGAGACCTTCCAGTCTCACGGGAAAGGAGACAGGGTGTGACATTAGTGGTTTCCTGTTTCCTTTGTTCAGTTGCTCTTCTTTCATAGAGAGAGGATGTTTTTTCTGTCTGCGTAGCTTAGAAATAAACTCTTTACAATGTAGCCCAAACCTCTTGTCTCTTTCCTGTGCTGGAAACTCTGCTGAATGGAATGTGCCTTGGAGCCTCATCAAAGGCTCAGGTCGTTATTCGTCGAGAGGCGATTCCGAAGACTTGGGGGAAGAAAATGACCTTTATCAGCTTGGCCGAGCGGAGATCCCGACATATGTTCCTTCCCCATTCACTTCAATGGAAGGCATAAGTTCATATGCTCACCCCTACTCCCTCCACTTAGATCAAGGGGAAGATGTTGCACATGGGGACACTCTCTGAGCATGGGTGGCCCCCTTGTCATTCAACCTATAAGAAGAGTCTGTGGGATCAGGCCAATGGCCCATTTAGTCCAGATTCCTGTTCTCACGGAGGCCAACTAGTGCCATTTTTATCAGAGAGGGAGAAAATAATGCATTCCCTTCATGCCACGTATAATTTTATAAACTTATGTCACCTCTTACTTTTTCTCTATACTAAATAGCCCTATATTGATGTCCAAGTAAATACTCCTTTGCGTTAAAGGATCTACATTGGCTCCCAGTACGTTTCCGAGCACAATTCAAAGTGTTTGTGCTGGCCTTTAAAGCCCTAAACAGCCTCCACCCTGTATACCTGAAGGAGCGTCTCCACCTCCATCGTCCAGCCCAGACACTGAGGTCCAGCTCCTGCTGGTGGTTCCCTCACTGCAAGAAGTCGTGTCTGCCCTGTGGAACACCCTCCCATCAGATGTCAAGGAAATAAACAACTATCTGAGGTTGAGAAGACATCTGAAGGCAACCCTGTTCAGGGAAGTTTTTAATGCTTGATGTTTTATTGTGTTTTTAATATTCTGTTGGGAGCTGCCCAGAGTGGCTGGGGCAAGCCAGTCAGATGGGCGGCATATAATTAATGACATTGTTGTTGTTGTTGTTGTACTCTGAGTACTTGGAAGGGAAGCATTTCATGGCCCACTTTTGTTCTGTGGTTATCAAAAAGCTGCTATTATTCTGAAGTCAGTAGCGTTCAGCTGGCCGACTGAATAATCCACTGTGGATCTTTGCTTATAATTGGCCATCACAGGATTACAGTGGTGCCTCGCAAGACGAATGCCTCGCAAGACGGAAAACTCGCTAGACGAAAGAGTTTTCCGTTTTGGAGGTGCTTTGCAAAACAAATTTCCTATGGGCTTGCTTCGCAAGACGACAATGTCTTGTGAGTTCCTGCTGGTTTTTCCCCCCTCCCCCCTTTTTTTCTAAGCCGCTAAGCCGCTTATCAGCTGATCCGATCAGCAGATAAGACGCTAAAAGCCGCTAATAGCGCTAATCCGCTAATCCTTCAATGGGCTTGTTTCGCAAGACAAAAAAACCGCTAGACGAAGAGAATCGCAGAACGGATTCTTTTCGTCTTGCGAGGCACCACTGTATAACATATTGGTCACCAGGTACTTCCTCAATCTCAGCCATTTCAACAATTTCCTTGGAACTTGTTTGAAGAGGCAGCCAGGATCTGATGGGCTTCCAGCGCTGGGTGCCAAGGTGGTTTAAATTATGGCAAAGGGTTCACAGCAGGAAAATAGGGAGTGTAATGCCTCAGATGCCACCGGTTTTCGGTTTTGATGCTCCACGTATGAAAAGACTGATAAAAGAATTAGCATTCTGTGCAGCTTTTTCCAGTTTCAAGAGTGAAGTGCTGGTTTTGCTTTGACTGCTCTCAATCAAGGATATCAACACAGAGGGAGAAAAATGGAAAAAGAACCTCCCTAATGTTCTGAAAACAAAAGAATGAATTTCTTCTGAGGTTTAAGGGCATTCTCCCCCATCTTATCTGGTTATTTATAGCCTGTTCTGGCTATAACAGGCAACCTTGAATTAACATCTCCAAGTTTATGCCTTCCTGTTCTATTGCTCTGATCACCGCAACGCCAGGTACCAATCTTGGCTTTTATTTGCTTAATTTTAAATACGGCAATGGCAGCAATTACAATAACAAATTGAGTGGGGAAGCGATCATGCACAAACACCTCTTGGCGGCCAGCTCTGCAAAGAGAAGAGAAACACAAATAATTTTGTCGCTAATAAGGCAGCGTGCCCGAACGTAGCAAGTGTGGCTTCTCCCACACACAAAAACACGGCCAGCTTTGGCATAAAGCAGCTAATGAGAAAGGAAAATTAAAATGTCGCCATCAGACCTCTCGCCATGTCTCCCCTGGAGGAGAAGAATGCCCATCAAGTAATGCCATGTTGCTCTTTAAAGGGATTAACAATCATTTTCTCCTGGAGGCAATGAGCCCTGCCTTAAACTTAGCCTTGGAGCTCCAAAGCAGGTGTCTTTTTCCAAAGAGCAGGACTGAAGGTTTTTTCCCTCCAGTTGGGTAAATGGGGCATTTGCCCTTGGGTACTGCTCTGGAAGGATGTTCTGAACAGCCAGCCATGGAGATTCTCCTCTCATGCTGTGTTGCAAAGAACCACTGCTTGCTGCCACTCTTCCTTGTGCAGCCTTGGCCTCCCGCAATGAAAGCTGTGATTATTCTGGGATTCCATCGTTAAGCATAATTGTTTAATTGACACTGAAATGGGGGAATACCTAAATGTGTATTACTGAAGGTTTTAATGTGGAGAAATTTTACAGATGTATATTGTGGTCTCTGAGCTCCTAGATGGGTTGATAAGTAACTATTGCTGATTTCTGCTAGCTAACACGTGAGTGTTTAACCTAGATCAAGTGGCAAATGGAGATCAGGTTTCAAAATGGAGATTTGGAGCCAAATACCTTTGTCACCTGATCTACGGTTAAACACTATGTCAGAGCTAAAAGAAAAAAGAAAAAAAGAAAAAACACTATGTCAGAGCTAGCAGAGAACAATAACAATTAAGTATCAACCCATCTAGGAACCCAGAGAGCTTAATATAGCCCCATGGAAAATCCCCATGATGAAGCCTTCAGTAATACACATTTAGGCATTTTCCATTTCAGTGAGAATTAAACAATTATACTTAACACCCTCCTTTCTCCTGCATCTCCCTGTGCACCCTCAACATCAGCTCCAGAGGATTAGAAGACCATCTGGACAAGATTTGGTGGGCAGGCAGCAGAGGAGGAAACAGAAGTTCTGCTGTGCATTGCTTTGGAAACAACCCCAAGTAGCCAATGTGTTGCTCTCCAGATGCTGCTGGACTAGAGCTGCCATTATCCTTGATCATTGGGCCATGATGGCTGGGGTGGATGGGAGCTGGAGTTTAAGAACATCTGGAGAGCAGAAGATTGGCTACCCCTGAGCTAGTAAGTCTATCTGCGGTTGTCCTTCATGAATTCATCTAATCCCCTTTCGGTGCCACCGAAACTACTGCCCATTGCTGCGTTCTGTGGCAGCAACTTCCACAAAGTTGTTACCCACTGCATGAAGAAGTCCTTCACTTTTGTCTGGCTCTCCTGCCAATCAGTTAAATCGGCTGACTCCGGGTCCTAGCGGTATGAGTGCGAAAAGAAGTAGGTTTCTGCCACAAACCTGAAAATGTGGAAACATTTATTTATGTTTAATGGAAGAAACTCTGCGTTCAGCAAAGTTGTTTACTTGGGCCTTTTGCTGAGGGCGTCGAGTGAAAAACGATTGTCCCTCAAGTAACAACATAAATATTTATCTTATTATGGATTGAAATAAAACATGGCGTGCCTGGAGAGTCTAAGGTAAAGTTGTATTTTTAACCTTGTAAGGAAAGAGTCTAGAGGTTTGAGCTTAATTAAATTATAAATTGATCCCAATAACCTTTTCGTCTCAAATATATATATAATGCATGGCAAAGCTTCATCCTGGGATGCTGGTAGCCAACGGTATAATTTTCTGCATCCTGGCAGAGGTAAAGGAGAGACTGCTGACGCCCTCTGAGGTGATTTTCAGCGCACATTGAATTGCATAGAGCGCTATTCTTCACACACTGTTGTGTTAATGATCCAGTTAGCGATGAAAAATTGTGTTGGCTTGTAAACACAACTACCCTGTGGGGCCTCAATTAATGCAGAATGCTTTGTGACGATATTAGCCTGGGGTGAGAAGCTGACTCGGTTTTATTTCACTTATTCATTTAATTTGAAAATTTATAATCCGCTTTTCGATTCATAGGAGCTCTGAAAAATGGTGAAAAACCTTTTTTTTAAAAAAAAAAATCACTGGGAACCCCCCACCCCAATTTAAACTGTAAACAGTAAGGAAAACCTCAAAGATAATGGAATCGAGAGCTTTTATTTTCTTGTTTTACCACCAGCAGGGAAACACCAATCAAGTAAACTCTCACCGAAGATGAAAGGCTTGAGTTAATAATAATAATAATAATAATAATAATAATAATAATGTTTCAACAGCATGCCTGAAAGGGCGTCAGGGTTTGGGACTATGTGACTCTTAAGTGGCAACAGATTGCACAGATGTGGAGTCACCACTAAAAATGTCCCGTAACCTCAGTAAGTGTGCAGTCATTGGGGGAGGTATTTTGCGGATCAGATTATTTGTTCAAGTAGGTGTTAAATAGAATGGAGGACCAAACCAGAACCCCTTTGGAGAGTTGCTTCTGCATAAGCTTCTAAATTGGCAGTTTAAATAAGAACAGAACCATGTTAACATGAGCCGCAGATCAGGGCCACAGTGTGGATTGGGAGGTCCGCACACAGCTTTGTTTTTAATATAAAAATGAATTCCAGCTCCAGCTTTAAAGCCTAAATGACAAATATGTGGGTGGTGAGAACACCCTTAATTCTTGTAGTTGGTGGTGTAACTCATTGTCTTCTTAGATGTCTAGCCGCTAAGTATGTTGGGATGTGCAAGGGACGTGGGTAACGCTGTGGGTTAAACCACAGAGCCTAGGACTTGCTGATCAGAAGGTCGGTGGTTCGAATCCCCGAGACGGGGTGAGCTCCTGTTGCTCTGTCCCAGCTCCTGCCAACCTAGCAGTTCGAAAGCATGTCATGTGCTAGTAGGTGCTCCAGCGGGAAGGTAAACGGCGTTTCCGTGTGCTGCTCTGGTTCGCCAGAAGCGGCTTAGTCATGCTGGCCACATGACCCGGAAGCTGTACGACGGCACCCACGGCCGATAAAGCGAGATGAGCACCGCAACCTCAGAGTCGGCCACGACTGGACCTAATGGTCAGGGGTCCCTTTACCTTTACCATTATGTCGCGATGTACAGGGTTGGTGAGATCACCCATTAATCTTTTATCTGGGAAAGGTTTTCTTTTGACTCTCCCAGTTTGTGATTCGGTTGCCTTGTGTTGCTTTGCTTGCTAGTCGTTCTGGAGGTCCGTTCCTAACCTGAAACTGTTCTTAACCTGAAGCACCACTTTAGCTAATGGGGCCTACTGCTGCCGCCGCACCATGGCCGCGTGATTTCTGTTCTCATCCTGAAGCAAAGTTCTTAACCCGAGGTACTATTTCTGGGTTAGCGGAGTCTGTAACCTGAAGCATATGTAACCTGAAGCATCTGTAACCCGAGGTACCACTGTACAAACTCTGCTAGAGGTTGGAGGCCTTTGGGACAGAAAAGAAGCAGTGTATGAATGAATCATTTTCATAATGTCTAGCGGCAGCTAGACTAGTGACTGGGAGTGGCCACCAAGACCATACTACACCAGCGCTGAAAGATCTACATTGGCTCCCAGTATGTTTCCGAGCACAATTCAAAGTGTTGGTGCTGACCGTCAAAGTCCTAAATGGCCTCAGTCCTGTATACCTGAAAGAGCGTCTCCACCCCCATCGTTCTGCCCGGACACTGAGATCCAGCGCCAAGGGCCTTCTGGCGGTTCCCTCACTGTGAGAAGTGAGGTTACAGGGAACCAGGCAGAGGGCCTTCTCTGTGGAACACTCTCCCATCAGATGTCAAGGAAATAAACAACTATCTGGCTTTCAGAAGACATCTGAATGCAGCACTGTTTAGGGAAGTTTTTAATGTTTGATGTTTTATTTTTATTTTAGTATTCCGTTGGAAGCCACCCAGAGTGGTACCTCGGGTTACTTATGCTTCAGGTTACAGACTCCGCTAACCCAGAAATAGTGCTTCAGGTTAAGAACTTTGCTTCAGGATGAGACAAGAAATCGTGCTCTGGCAGCGCGGCAGCAGCAGGAGGCCCCATTAGCTAAAGTGGTGCTTCAGGTTAAGAACAGTTTCAGGTTAAGAATGGGCCTCCGGAACAAATTAAGTACTTAACCCAAGGTATGACTGTAATTGCCTTTGTAGCCATGTAGCCACTGCCCAGTTCAGAATTGTGCCTTTTCTCTGTATTCCTGTATTCTTTTGCTTTTCAGTTAACCAAAGCTGTGCCATGATCAGCAGGCGATGAGAGCTCGCAGGCCCCATTAACAGAGTTTAGGAATGCACACCAGTAAAGGAGAGGCTGCTACAGATTCAATTAGGCTGACCAGAGCCAGCTGGAAGATGATTGAGGATGACACCTTGATAAAGATAATGAGAGTTTCTTAGGTACGAAACAACTCCAAATATGGAATGTCTATTTTGAAGGCCAGACAAGAGCTGTTCATGTGCTGCTGTAACCTTTCAACCTTTTTGAGTCCACAGCTCCCTTAACCAACTACATTCTTTCTGCGGCACCCCTGTTGGGCTCAAGACCCCAGTTATGTCACCTTCTCACCCTTTTTTGAACACTCCCTTGTGGAGTGTTTCCTCAGCCTCCTTTCCCTTTACCCTCAATTTGGGAGCCTTCTGGGCAGCCACCCCTGGTCTCTGAGCTGCCTCCCCTGCCCCAAAGACAGGTGCCTCCTAACACTGTCCCACATGGGCCTGGACAAGAATCTACACACATATTAAAAAACGCTGTGAAAACGCTTTTTTAAAAAAAAAGTTTTGAAAAACACATTGAATTTTGCATAGCTCACTTTCGCCATCTAGTGTCGCATTTGTATATTGCACTTTACAACACATTTAAAACGTTTAATTTGCAGCTGTGTAGCTGAGTCATGGGACTTGCTTGTCTGTTCCCAACAGCAAGGGCTGGCGGGCTGGGCTCCCTCCGTCGCCCGCTTGCTTGCTTACTCCGAGGCTGCCTCAGCTCCTGGCAACCAGCACCCCTGACCAGCCCCAGAGGCACCATTTGCCTGCAGAGCTTGTAGCCAGGGCTGCTGCAACAAACAGCCGTGCAAGCCTTTGGGAGGCAGAGATGCGAGAGGGCATCAGAGGAGGGAGGGAAGGAAGGAAGGACAGAGGACAGTGTTGCCAGCAGCACCTCTGACCATCATTAAAGGCACCCCAGGGTGCTACAGCAGATTGGTTGAAAACCACTGCTGTAACCAATAATATTGCAGAGATGATATGGGCACGAGGGCTTCATGTATTCAGAATGCTAGATAGATGCCTTGAACTCTTGTATTTGCTGCCCAGCTTTTTGAATTACAATGAAGCTGATCTTTCCATGACATACTGTCTTTAATAATATTGTTATTGTTATTATTATTATTAATACCCCGCCCATCTGGCTGGGCTTCCCCAGCCACTTTGGGCGGCTTCCAACAAACTATTAAAATACAGTAATGCATCAAACATTAAAAGCTTCTCTAAACAGGGCTGCCTTCAGATGTATTCTAAAAGTCTGGTAGTTGTTGTTCTCTTTGACATCCGATGGGAGGGCGTTCCACAGGGCGGGTGCCACTACCGAGAAGGCTCTCTGCCTGGTTCCCTGTAACCTGGCTTCTCGCAGTGAAGGAACCGCCAGAAGGCCCTCAGCGCTGGACCTCAGTGTCCGGGTAGAACAATGGGGGGTGGAGACGCTTTATTTGACTAAAGAGGACTGGTATATTTCCAGACCCCCATTGTAGGGTGACACCTTCTTGTGAGATTCTCATGGGCATTGGCTGGCCAGTGGGCAAAATAAGACGTTGGACTAGACAGGCCTCTGCTCTGACACAGGGGTGGTGCTTTCTCACTATTATTTATTGGAAAAGCAAAACTGTGTGTGACTTTGCTTATGTACCCTTCCCTCTTGGGGCTAGTTTTGTGCCGCTGGACTCTGTTATTTGTGATGCATCCTGGCCGTCCTTGCTGTGTTGAACAAGGCCCACCCGTCAGCAATCCAGTCGCGATTTCCCACGAGCTTCGCGGCTTGAAAAAGCACAGCTGCAGCTCTGGCAATTGCTGCCAGGTAATTGCTACAGCTGCAGCGCTGTCAGGGTTCTGTGCTACGTTGCTCATTTAATTGCAAGCACATGATGCTCAGGAGATTTTTTGAGTCAGCCCTGTAGCATAGGGCTGCCAACTTTGATATTTTTAAAAATCTGCTACATGGTTGGAGTTTAGGGCAGGGGCAGGGAACCTGTGGCCCGCCAGGTGTTGCTGAACGACAGCTCTCATCACCCCTGACCATTTGTCATGTTGGCTGGAGCTGATGGGAGTTGGAGTCCAACAATGACTGGAGGACCACAGATTTCCCACTGCTGGTTAAGGCACCGGAAGGACGGGGCTTTCAGGGGACTCCATCCCATCAGAAGGTAAAAGGTAAAGGGACCCCTGACTGTTAAGTTCAGTCATGGACGACTCCGGGGTTGCGGCGCTCATCTCGCTCTATAGGCCGAGGGAGGTGGCGCTTGTCCGCAGACAGCTTCCGGGTCATGTGGCCAGCATGACTAAGCTGCTTCTGGCGAAACCAGAGCAGCACACGGAAATGCCATTTACCTTCCCACCGGAGTGGTACCTATTTATCTACTTGCACATGATGTGCTTTCAAACTGCTAGGTTGGCAGGAGCAGGGACCGAGCAACGGGAGCTCATCCCGTCGTGGGGATTCGAACCGCTGACCTTCTGATCGGCAAGTCCTAGGCTCTGTGGTTTAGACCACAGCGCCACCCGCATCCCCTATCACATCAGAAGGTGGAGCCAAATCCAAAGCTTTATCACTTGACAGATAAATGTCACATAGGAAGAAAAAAGTTTTTCTTGTTTTTATCTGGTCCCCCCCCCCCCGATATTATATGACATAAATGTGATAAAGGGTTTTTGTTTGTTTTTTAGTTCCCCCCTCTGTTTTTCTTTTTCTTTCTCATTACTATAAAATTGTGTTTTGTAAGGATTATGAGTATTCTGGAATCATAGAATTGTAGAGCTGGAAGGGACCTCGAGGGTCATCTAGTCCAACCCCCTGCAAGGCAGGAATCTCAGCTAAAACATCCATGACTTTTGGCCCTCCAACCTCTGCTTAAAACCTCAAGGAAGATGAGTCCACCACCTGTTTCATTGCTGAATTCAGTGGTACCTCGGGTTAAGAACTTAATTCGTTCTGGAGGTCTGTTCTTAACCTGAAACTGTTCTTAACCTGGGTACGAATAGTAAAATTATCATTATGCAAAGGGACTTCCCTATTTTCATCAGAGAAATGTTGGAGGATATGGAAATACATAACAAATGTATATCCGCACCCCCCCCCCCGCCCAATCCAGCACTTGTACCAGTGACTGGTCCCACTGAACTCAGAGGAGCTTACTTCCATGTAAACAAGCATAATCTCAGGCTGCCGGGCTCATCTAATTGGGCCATAAGGAGTTCTGCTGGATGTTTTCAGAGACGGAGTATGATTAGCACTGATTGCTTTCTGTACGTTTATTTTTGTCCTTAATTGGACATTCATTGAAGGAGAGGCATTATTAAGAAGGGAGAGCATTTTCCTCTCTCTAATTTTTATTCTCAAATAAAACTAGTTAGCTGCCACGCAGCATTCCGCCCTCCCCCTCTTTATGAAAAATGCCAGCTATTTTCATAGAATCATAGAATCATAGAGTTGGAAGAGACCACAAGGGCCATCGAGTCCAACCCCCTGCCAAGCAGGAAACACCATCAGAGCACTCCTGACATATGGTTGTCAAGCCTCTGCTTAAAGACCTCCAAAGTAGGAGACTCCACCACACTCCTTGGCAGCAAATTCCACTGTCGAACAGCTCTTACTGTCAGGAAGTTCTTCCTAATGTTTAGGTGGAATCTTCTTTCTTGTAGTTTGGATCCATTGCTCCGTGTCCGCTTCTCTGGAGCAGCAGAAAACAACCTTTCTCCCTCCTCTATATGACATCCTTTTATATATTTGAACATGGCTATCATATCACCCCTTAACCTCCTCTTCTCCAGGCTAAACATGCCCAGCTCCCTTAGCCGTTCCTCATAAGGCATCGTTTCCAGGCCTTTGACCATTTTGGTTGCCCTCCTCTGGACACGTTCCAGTTTGTCAGTGTCCTTCTTGAACTGTGGTGCCCAGAACTGGACACAGTACTCCAGGTGAAGTCTGACCAGAGCAGAATACAGTGGCACTATTACTTCCCTTGACCTAGATGCTATACTCCTATTGATGCAGCCCAGAATTGCATTGGCTTTTTTAGCTGCTGCTAAAACTTGTATTTTTAACTTGTATTTTGACTAGTCTGCCTCTCTGTCTTTGCTTTCTGCATCCAAGTATCTATCAATAAAATATTACGGCTCCAATGACTCTAGTCATTGAACAGCAGGGGGAGAAAAATCTTCTGGGATCTGTCACCTGATTCTCCTGGGGGTGGGGGTGGCGTTCCAGCAAGTTGTCTTCCCACATGGTGCTGCTTTAAGTGCAATGAAATTCTTCGGTGCTTTCAACTAAATTGAGAATTCTGTTTGAAAAGGCGGCGCTCTCCATGGGCCTTGACTCCAGCCAGATTTATCTTTCATTTCCCAGTTTTCAGCTGATGTACAGCAGAAACTCCTCACCTGAAATAGACGTTAGTGTGACATACTCGAAAGCAGGAATGGAAGCCTTTCATTGTTCCTTATTGATTAAAAGTTGTGTTTGCAGCGCCCGCTGCTGACGAGGATTTCGTAAGCGAGTAAAGCAAACCGCAATCAAACAATGAAGTACTGAAACACAAATGAAAAACAAGAACCGTAAAACAGAGTAGCACGGCAATGAAATGAAAATCAATATACAGCAAGCATAACAAAAGCTGGACCTCAAAGCTAGGACAGGAATGGTTTTTACCTGCCTTCAGAAAGCCAGCAGGCATGAGTCTGTACAAATGTCTCTTGGAAAAATGTTCCTTGATATTGGGGCTACCACAAAAAAGACTCTGCTCATATATGTCATATAATCCAGCTAAATGTTAAGCACTCTAAGCTCCAGGGATTTAGGAACATAGGAAGCAGCCTTCCTTCCTTCCTTCCTTCCTTCCTTCCTTCCTTCCTTCCTTCCTTCCTTCCTTCCTTCCTTCCTTCCTTCCTTCCTTCCTTTTGTATACTTAGGGTTGCCATTGCCAGGATTCAACCATCGGAAACAGTGTCCAGGCAGAAATCACTTAAATCGCTAAAAATTCGGACATATGGCAACCCATTTCAGAAGTGGATAGCTTAAAAACATTTATTTTTTTTTGAGATCCTGCCCAAAAAAGCTGAACAACTTTTGTGTCCATATTTTCACCTTTTGAAATATGGCAACCCTGGTATACTACCTTTATCTTCCAAGGAATTCAAGGTGATATACGTGGTTCTCCTCCTCCCCATTTCATCCTCACAACAACTCTGTGAGGTAGGTTAGGCTCAGAGATGATGACTGGCCCAAGGTCGCCCAGAGAGCTTCATTGCTGAGTCGGGATTCAAATCCTGCTCTCCCAGGTCCTAGTCTAACACTCTAACCATTACACCGCACTGGCTTTTAAAAAAATTATACCCAATAATAGAAAGATAAAGTCGTAGGGACCCTAATGACAATAAAATGAAGATTATTATTGAAAGTTGAATGCAAACGTATGCTAGTGTATGTGAATAAAATACAGAATTACAAATACAAATTATCCAGACAAGTCACCGTATATAAAAAATGCAGTTCTTCAAATAATACAGATAATATTAACGAGATCTCCAGGATTTTATCTCATACTTCTTCAGGAAAAAACTGGAGAATTATTTGTGAATGGCAGCCATTAATTCGCTTTCAATTTTTCTTTCCATTTTTTTCTTCCTTTCAGGAATATGTTATTTCCAAGGCATTTTTTTTCCAGCCGGAACTCAGTTCTGGCACTTCTCAAGTGAGCGCCATTGCCATTCTAAGAGAACAGTTTCATGGTGAGTCCCAGCACCTCTTTTTCTTGAATAATAGCACGGGTTATTCCCATAAATCTTGAAAGCATAAGTCAAAAATATAAAAATGGTTATCCATTAAATATTAGAATATGCATATGTATGAAACATGGTAAATAATTAAAATAACTACTACACACAGTTGGGCATTTGTTTAGTCGTTTAGTCGTGTCCGACTCTTCGTGAGCCCATGGACCAGAGCACACCAGGCACTCCTGTCTTCCACTGCCTCCCGCAGTTTGGTCAAACTCATGCTGGCAGCTTCGAGAACACTATCCAACCATCTCGGCCTCTGTCGTCCCCTTCTCGTTGCGCCCTCCATCTTTCCCAACATCAGGGTCTTTTCCAGGGAGTCTTCTCATGAGGTGGCCAAAGTATTGGAGCCTCAGCTTCACGATCTGTCCTTCCAGTAAGCACTCAGGGCTGATTTCCTTAAGAATGGATAGGTTTGATCTTCTTGCAGTCCATGGGACTCTCAAGTCTCCTCCAGCACCATAATTCAAAAGCATCAATTCTTCGGAGATCAGCCTTCTTGATGGTCCAGCTCTCATTTCCATACATCTCTACTGGGAAAACCATGGCTTTAACTATACGGACCTTTGTCGGCAAGGTGATGTCTCTGCTACTTAAGATGCTGTCTAGGTTTGTCAGTTCATGGATCACTGCCTTGCTGTGGCAAAGGGGCTTGAACAACTCAGAGAAGCTATGAGCTATGCCGTGCAGGGCCACCCAAGATGGATAGGTCATAGTGGAGAGTTTTGACCAAACATGATCCACCTGGAGCAGGAACCGGCAAGCCACTCCAGTATCCCTGCCAAGAAAACTCCATGGACAAAGACAACAGGCATATAAAAGTTGGACATTTGAGTTCATCCTAAAGAGTTGTTACTCCAGGAACGGCAATCTAGAAGGCTGCAATATAAACAGGTATTTTTAAAAAATAAAATACTCTACCTGGAAATGCCAGGGAAATGCCAGGGACATAGAACTTTCTGCATGCAGAGCAAAAGCACTATAGCTCTTCAGTGGGTGTGTTTCAGATCTTTAAATCCATGGAAATTAAAAGGGCTTAACCTTTGTTGGCTCATGCCCCTTAGTTCTCTGCAGGGACATTTGCAAAGAGAGAAAGAAAATAACATTTGGATCCTTAACTGAAGATTTCTGCTGACCCCAGGATACTAAATTCCTTACCAGAGGAATGATTAGCAAATCTATTGCCTCTTACAGCAGTTAACTTGAAGGTCAAGACTCTTTCGCCAAGATATTGTTGCTTCGTCACACAAGTTCAATTTCTGCAAAGATCTTTTATCACATTTTTAATCTTTCTTATTGAACAGCTCTACGTTTGGGGCATTAATGAGAAGCTCTTGACCAGGCAAGGTCATTGCCTAGTTCCTGGCAGACGTGACTGCTGTCCAAAATGGAATAAATAACTGCAGGGGAAACTGTGAGCATAGGGGTGTCATGATATTAACCTGTTAGCAAGCCTCCTCAGCGGACATGCGTTTCACAAACTGTTGCACAGTCAGTCTAATTTCTGAGTGCTGTGAGATTCCGGGGGTTACCTAGGTTTTGTGTTTCCTTTGGGCCATATATATACAACCTATATACAACATATATACAACCTGAGTCTGCGATGGAGTGGTTCACAGCATTAACTCCCTGAGACGGCCTTGTTTCCTTCGTAGCCGCAGGTTTGGATTCAAATGGAAATCAAATATCGCTCTGTCTCTCAGCTTGCTGCTTTTCTTCTAGCTTAAATCACTACAAACTCTTTGCTCTCAATGCTGCCTTTGTCTTTCTACCTACCCATGAGTTGGGGGAGGGCCTTCCACCCATTTTTCATCTTGCACAGAGCCCCTTCCTTTGTTCCCTTAATGACCCATTGCCTCACCAGGAAGCTAGCCTGGCTACTCAAGAATAGAACCCCTCCAAAACTCCTAACAATGCAAACAATCTCTTCTTCTTCTTTGGCAACCACTCATAGCCGAGTAAGATTGTCTTCCATGAACACGGTTTTAACAGTGAGTCCGTAAGTGACTGTGGAGGCCAATTCTGGATCCATATGTCCTTCCACAGTGGGGACATAGGTTTCCGGGCGGGAGTTGATCACGGTGTGGGTTTGCCAAGCATGCCTTCCTCTTAGCGCATTTCTCCCTTGCGTCCTGAGTTGGAGTGTCTTTAAAGCCCATGACACCTTTGGTAAAGGCTGTTCTCCAACTGGAGCGCTCGCAAGCTAGTGTTTCCCAGTTGTCGGTGTTTATACTATATTTTTTTATATTTGCCATGAGTGAGTCTTTGAAACTCTTTTGTTGACCATCAGCATTACGCTTTCCATTTTTAAGTTTGGAATAGAGTAGTTGCTTTGGTAGATGATGGCATCCACACAACATGACCAGTCCAGCGAAGTTGATGTTGAAGAATCATTGCTTTGACACTGGTGATCTTTGCTTCTTCCAGTACACTGGCATTAGTTCGCCTGTCTTCCCAGGTGATGTGTAAAATTTTCCGGAGACCCCGTTGATGGAATCTTTTGAGGACTTGGAGATGACGTTTATAAGCGGTCCACGTTTCATAAGCATGCAATCTAGGAGTCTTGTGAATTAGGGTCTTTAGGCATTGACAAGAGTGAGCCTTGGCAGATTTATCCAGTCACTTCGCAGGTCTTAAAAACTGGGATATTTTCTGAGCACACACAATGTTGGAAGATGGTGTGTGTGTGTGTTGGTCTGTTGTCTTGAGAATGCAATCCATCCCCTACTCTCCAAGAGGGCAGTTCACTACATTTTGTAGTGAAACTGATTGGTTGCATAGCATTGTGATGTCACCTTCCTTGGTATGTGCTCCCTGATTGGCTTGAATAACACAGTAAGGGAGTAGGAGGGAATTGGTAAAGGTAAAAAGGTAAAGGACCCCTGGACGGTTAAGTCCTATCAAAGGCGATTATAGGGTTGCTGCGCTCATCTCACTTTCAGGCCAAGAGAGCCAGCGTTTGTCCACAGACAGCTTTCCGGGTCATGTGGCCAGCATGCCTAAACCACTACTCGCGCACGGAGGACCATGACGAGTGCCAGAGCGCACAGAAACGCATAAATAGATAAATAGATGCAACTAGTTAAAAGAGGCACATTTAGATTTTTGTTTTTCTAGGGCAGGAGTCAGCAAACTTTTTCAGCAGGGGGCTGGTCCACTGTCCCTCAGACCTTGGAGGCGGACAGTGGAATATATTTTGAAAAAAAAAAAATGAACGAATTCCTATGCCCCACAAATAACCCTGAGATGCATTTTAAATAAAAGGACACATTCTACTCATGTAAAAACACCAGGCAGGCCCCACAAATAACCCAGAGATGCATTCTAAATAAAAGGACACATTCTACTCATGTAAAAACACGCTGATTCCCAGACCGTCTGCGGGCCGGATTTAGAAGGTGATTGGGCCGCATCCTGCCCCCGGGCCTTAGTTTGCCTACCCATGGTCTAGGGATACTGGGCTGCCTCCTCTTATTGCTCCCATTATTCTTTTGGCAGCTGAAATTTTGGGCCAGCATTATTTGAAGCCTCGCTGACAATAATTCCCACCCTCGAAATCTTCTTTGCTGAAATGTGAAATAACATCCCCTGGCCCTTGCTGTATTTAACATCCTTTCCCTCTCACTGGCTTGTAATGACTTGTACAAAGCGGTCATTTTGCTGAAATCACAGTGTTGACATGGTTTTCAATCAATACCTTGTAAAAACACTATTCTCCCTCCCCGCTTGCGCCTTTGATATTGCAATGTGCGCTTATACCTGTTGGCTGTATGAGGTATTGGCTTTCGTCTTTCGACTTGCCTGTTATCACCTTCCACTTTTCTGTGCTGTTGCTGGGGGTCTTGTTTGAGGAGCTTAACGTTCAGTCAAATAAAGGAGCAGCAGCAGCTGCCTTAGGGCTATTGTAGTGTGCGTTTATCACAGGATGTTTCCCGCCAAAGAGGAAATCCAACTGGGCTCTGTCATGTGTACACAATGCCTCCATCTGCTCTCCCTGAAATCAATGGGAACATTTCCGAGACTGAAAGATGGGTTACAGAGAAATATTACAGAGGCGGGTCTTGATGGAACAAAGACTTTGCTCCTCTTGGTTGTTAGAACTCTCACTGAAAGTAGGGATGAACTTGACCTGGGGAAAGTTCACAAACACAGCCTTGTGGAAGGCACCTATTGCTCAGCACCACTGACGTCACTAACTTCTCAGTTCCCTGGCACAGTTTTGTAGCTGCATTTGTGAAAACCAAGGCTTATGAGGAATAGTTGAAGCAGCTGGGTATGTTTAGCCTGGAAAAGAGGAGACTGAGAGGAGAGATGATAGCTATCTTCAAATATCTCAAGGGCTGTTTCAGGGAAGAGGGAACAAGCTTGTTTTCTCCTGCACTGGAGGGTAGGACTCGAACGACTGGATTCAAGTTACAAGAAAGGAGATTCCGACTCAACATCAGGAAGAACTTTCTGACAGTAAGAGCTGTCCGACAGTGGGATGGACTCCCTTGGGAGATTGTGGACTCTCCTTCCTTGGAGGTTTTTAAGCAGAGGTTGGATGACCATCTGTCATGGATGCTTTAGTTGAAATGCTTGCATTACAGCGGGTTGGACTAGACCAGCGGTTCTCAACCTGCAGGTCCCCAGATGTTGTTGGACTACAACTCCCATCATCCCTGAGCTCTGGCCTTGCTAGCTAGGGGTGATGGGAGTTATAGTCCAACAACATCTGGGAACCCGCAGGTTGAGAAAGGCTGGACTAGAGGATCCTTGGGTTCCCTTCCTACTCTACAGTTCTCTGATCCTAAATGTTGTGGTTGGGATGGAGGCTGAATGGGTCGGTGTGCTGATCCCGGGGCTAGCTGAGAGGTGAGGTCCGAGTCCAGTCCGAGGTCAATGGTGCGGTGTGGAGGCTGGCCGTCAAAGCTGTAGCTGGGTCCAAGGCTGGGAGTCGGGAGGAGTCAGGAAGTCTGGCAGAAGAGCAGGACAGGGTGCAGGCAGGAACAGGCTACCAACAATGTTGCTCCCACAACTTGGGACTGGGCTGGCTGGCTTTTATCTGCCCCGAGGTATAGGGCGGCCCCGATCCACAGGTGACTTGCCTCTCCTGGCCTGGAGGCAAGCACTCCTCTTGCAGGAACGTAGTTCCCTCCGCCTCTCCGCCCTGAGCCTCTGCAGCTCAGGAGAGGCTGGGGGGTTATCGGACCCAGAGGCAACCTCCTCTTTCCCTGACGGGGCTGAGAGTGGAGCACCTGCAGGCAATGGGTCCTCCATCACCTCAGAGGCCAGAGCAGACTCAGCTGGTGCCTGCACCTGAGGATCCAGCGCAGGTGAGGACCCTTCAGGCTCATGCCCCAGCCCCAGCCCCAGCTCAGCTGGTTCTGGAGGCGGGGACTCCTGTGCAGGCTGGGATTCCTCAGGTTCAGCCTCTGAGCCTGAATCCCAGGCTATCACAGTCGGTATAAATATATATGCATGCATGCTGTGCTTTAGAAAGGTGAGAAGCCCACCTGTTCAAAGTGTGGCACGTTGTCTTTCATGCACTCCCTAAACTAATCTTCTTCAGCCTGGCTACAATGCCCATCATCCACAGCCAGCTTAGCTGATGGCCAGGGTTGGTGAGAATTGTAGGGCAGCAGCATTTGAGAACTCAAGGTTAGCAAGCTTCCCTTTTTCTGAGTCAGACCATTGGTCCACAGAGATCAGCTTCATCTACACTGATTGGTAGCGGCTCCACAGGATTTCAGACTGGGGTGTTTTACCAGCTGGACCTGGAGATGGCAGGGATTGAACATGGCTTCAAGCATCTGAAAACAGGGGACTTTTAGACTGTCCCTTCTGCACCCAAAGCGGATGCTCTGCCACTGAGCTACAGGCCTTTTTCCAAAGGTTGAAAAATATTTCCTTAAACCAGCCTATGCCCTCTGGCACAGTAGAGGACACTATCCCATTGCCAGTGCTGAAGCAAGATTCAATCGCTAGTCTGGCTGGCTTCTGTATGTGGAATGGGGCAGGGGACGACTTGTCCTTTGAGTCAGGCATCAAGGCGTCGTTGACTGGGCCTGATTTATTGCTCCAGGAGATTTGTGTTAAAAGCCCCTATCCAGAATCCAAAGGACTGTGTTGGGAAATGAAAATAAATTACGTACTGACGCACCCTGGTTACACACATGAGGTTCCTAAACCAGGAATTCTGTATTGCGTGGCGAGTTCCGCCCCCCCCCCCGGAAATAAAGACACAAGACACAAGAGTTTAAGGTTAATGGGTCAAATTAGGCCACAACTTTATTGATTACAGGAATTGAGAGGTATTGGCTTAGGCATTGGTCCTATCAGCTAACCGGCTTCAGCCCGCATGGATGAAGACTGGCAAGGGTTAACCACCAGTAGGGGGAGTCCTGCTGAGGCACGTCAACTAGGAGCTCCCCTGGGGTCACCGCTTGGAGGCGTGCCGTTGGCCCACACCCCCATAGGCTTAGGACGAGGCCACGCCCCCCAGAATCCTTTACTGGACTACCCTTCGATTTTGGGGGGAGGTGATGGCGCTTCCTCGCCCCCCCCCGTGTAATCTGCATAACAATACCCCTACCAATGCCTAACCGCCAACTGAAAGTTGTGACGATTGCTACGAGGTAGGCGAAAAAACCAGATGGCCAGACCCAATTTGCCAAATGAAAAAATTCCTACCAGGCCCCTTGACGGCAACCAACCCGAGTCCATAGCAAGGACGGGAAAACCTAACCTAAGGGTGGGCGGGGATGGAAAACCCGGTCAGCTGTAGTGTGGCGATGAAAAAAGGGCAGCCCTCAGCCACGCCGGCCCTAAATAGGGCCGGGCCTAGCCCCCCGAACCAGCCGATTGGCTGGTTGGGGGAATGACGCTGCTGAGGATTCCCCTAGTATCGCGGGGGCTGTGCATCAGCCCCTGCGAGCGTGGGGAGGGGCTTGAAGCCCGCAACCCCACCTCCTCTTTAGTTTTGGAAGTGGCTTTATTGTTCTAGAAGTGCGTAATCCCACTGTCCCCAGCCGGGCCACCTGCTTTCAGGTTTGCTATTGGAATTGGGGATCTTGGATCTTAATGGATTTGTCTTTGTCTCTTTGGGTGCCCCGTCTCTGGTTCTATGTGGTTGTTAACACAAGCCTTCAGAGTGGCTTTGGTTTAGCAACAATAACACAGAGGACAATATCTGCTTCTAGGAAGATGCACGTTTTGACAGCGAAAGCTTAGAGGATGAATGGACACAGGTGCCGCATTTGCTTTCAGCAAGCATATTTTGTTCAGCCAATATCATTTTGCCATAGTGGAAAATGAAAGGCACAGTAAGCTAAACAGCTCTTTTATTAAAACAGCTACAGTATTTCTTTAGTATGCCCTAAAATAGCCTGTCACTATTTTCTAATGCATGGGTGTGAAATCTCTGGCCTGTGAGCCAGATTTGGCCTACCAGGCCTCTCCATTTGAGCCATGAGGCCAGATTGCACAAATACATACTCCTCAACCATCCCAATTTAAGGAGGACACCCTGAAATTACAGAAGCCATCCTGATTGGCTTCTGATTGGACCCAGGAATGTCCTGTTTTTGGGTCTGCCCCACTGGTGCGAGTCAGCTGGCTTGTGCCAGAGCACTGAACCAAAAGATGCTGAGGGTTTTGGGGGGTCTTGCACTCTCACACAAATCATCTGGCTCACACCAGAGAGCCAGACCAAAAGATGTTCATTTTTTGGTCTTGCGTGCTCGTACAAGTCGCCTAAGAGGAGCTAGGGACCAAAATGCGAGCATCCCAATTTTGATCAGTAGGATGTTGGAGGGTATGCAAACACAGTTGATTGGGAGGTTTCGTGCAACAAGCCCACTTCCTGGAATTAGACTTTTTACAATAAAGAACATGGTGGGAAAATGCACTGGAAAGTATGGGATGACACTTGATACATCGTCTAACCTCCCCACCAACAAATCATGTTGAATGCTAAGTAAAGAGCCGGCATAATCTAATTTCCTTGCAAGTGTATCAGGCTGAATGCTCAATAAACAGGTCATCTGGAAGTGCCCATATTGTGTGTATCAGAACATTAACAGTACTTCACTAGGGCACGCCCCCCACCACAATGGACAAGCTGTGTTCCGTATTGGAAAGGAACACTGCAGTTTAATATGAAAGCAAGCTTAGTAAATATCAGCATTCACACATAGGGCTTTGCTGGTTTTACTATCCTTGGAAGCAAGTGTTGAAACTAATATGCTTATCGCACCTCATCCTCTTGTATGGCTTGGTGATCAGGGCCTCATTAGAAAGAAGATAGTTGAAATAATGAAATGCGATCAATGAAACTGCATGAAAAATGGTTTGGTGTAAAAGTAGTGCAATGCATGCTGGGTATTATCGGAGATCTGTGCATTGACTATTTTGGGCATCATTAATCCAAATGCTCTTTTCTGTGATGAAATAGGAGTCATTATGAGACTTAAACGAATGGCAGCCACAGTGCAATAGTCTGTTGTTCAGATACGTATCCATACTAGAAGCAGTGTTATTAACTGCTGAAGGAGACGTGTCTATTTCATTCAAATTGTGTGCTGAATGTAGTTGGTATCATTTTTTTCTTCCTTTGTATCGTTGTTTAGGGTGCCTCTGGACTGTCAATATTTTGCAATGTTATGATATTACTACCATTCATTTCAATGCAAAGGAAGCACAATGCAAATTGGGGAACAGGCATAATTACTGCTGACTATATTCACTGGATTGATTTTGCATTGCAAAATCCAGACAAATGCAAATTTCAAAGGATACTTGTGTTTCAGTTTGCATATTGTTTAGGAAATTGCAAATCAGGTAGGTTTGCCTCTAAATATGCACGGCATCAAATTCCCCGTTATAAAAATTCTAAGGTGTCACAAATGACATGCGCGCGCACAAACAAACCACATGTCTGAAATAGTACAGAGAACAAGACCAAAGCCCCCTCCAAAACAGATAGTAGGAAGTTCTCGATAAAACCTTTCCTGATAGACATGTGTTCCTTCCACTTGCTAATCCCTCAAATCCTGTAAATAAATTAACTTTTCACCACCACTCTGTGAAATCTGTCTGACAAGTATCTGTTGCAAGTAGAGCAGACCTGTCAAAAGAGCATCTTCTGTGTATGGGCAGGGATAGGTATGATAATGGATTCAAGAACCATTCCTAAAGAATGGCCCACACTGGCCAGGAAAAGGCAATCAGCAAGCATGATCAGGTATCTTGACAGATAGCAGGAAAGTCATACTCTCATATTTCTGCCTCTTTTCTGTGACGTGTGTATGATGGTTGTCTCAGGCAATTTCTAAAGCCTTTACAAGCTGCTACACACTTTTTTGGGGGTCCCCTTGAAGGAATGAGTTTCCAAACTCTAAAATCTGACTGTGCAGGCAGTCTGAAACGGGCCCCAAAATCCTCATTTTTCCGTCTCCAAGGGTGCATTAGCTAAAAACCATTAACTTGAGCACTTGAGCAAATGCATAACAAGAACACAGCTGTATAAACAAAGCTCTCATAACAAGAACACAGCTGTATAAACAAAGCTCTCTCCTTTATCAGTCTGTGACGCCTAATGAATGGCCTTGCCAGTTCCAAAGTGGAGCAGGGATGACACAGCTGGGTCTTATCTTACATCCTGACCACAATGACACACAGACCTTGTCAGCCCCCGGGAATGGCACCAGGAGTACTCTTAGAGTTGGTGACCTTCTTATCCCAAGATAAGGAATGCAGGAACAGGAAACTCTTTTATGGTCAAGAGTACAGGAACAGGAAACCCTTTTATGGTTTTATGGTTAAGAGTACAGGAGCAGGAACATCTGTGATGTCAACTTACGTGTATAACCTGCCCATGGTGTTCCTGTTCCTGTACTCTTGACCATAAAAGGGTGTTCCTGTTCCTGCATTTTGGGTTTCAGACTGCCTGCACAGTCAGATTTTAGAGTCTGGAAACTCATTCCTTCACCCTCACCTTCTTGCAAAGGGGGGTGGACTCGGTTTCAACAGAAAATAAAGTTCTGCCTTGCTTTCTTCGACAGTTTCCTGCCTCCACTCATTCTTCTCTGACCGATAAAGAACTTGGGGCATACTGGGTCCCTTGATGGGGAGTTGGGCTGTAAAAGCCAACCCCATATTTCCTTATAACACCGCACCCCTATTACCAGACTCTCCGTGTCCCTATTTTCCAGGGACAGTCCCAGATTTACAGAAGCTGTACCAGTTTCTGATTTGATCCTGGAATGTCCCACCTTTCCTTAGGACGTCCCCATTTTCCTTGGAGAAATATCAGAGGGCATGGAGTTATGTGACCTCTGAGCCAAGGAGATAAGTAACCAAATAACCTCTAGAAGACATCTGAAGGCAGCCCTGTATAGGGAAGGTTTTAATAAAATGTTTAATGTTTTATTATGTTTTTATATATATTGGAAGCTGCCTAGAGCGGCTGGGGTGACCCAGTCAGATGGGCGGGGTATTATTATTATTATTATTATTATTATTATTATTATTATTATTATTATTAATACAGTCATACCTCAGGTTACAGACGCTTCAGGTTGCGCGTTTTCGGTTTGCGAACCATGCCGAACCCAGAAGTACCGGAACGGGTTACTTCTGGGTTTCGGCGTTCGCGCATGCGCAGGAGGACTAAATCGCACTTTGCGCATGCGCAGAAACACCGAATTGCGACCCACATGTGCGCAGACAAGCCGTTGCGGGTTGCGAACGTGCTTCCCACACGGAGCACGTCACAACCCAAGTGTCAATACTACTACTACTACTACTACTACTACTACTACTACTACTACTAATAATAATAGGGTGTCCTGATTTTCATTGGGGAAATGTTGGAGGGTGTGTATTACCAGTCCAGGGTGTCTTCAACAGCAGCCTGAGAAATTAAGTAGGTGAAGTTATCTCCATGCCAAGAAAGGCCTGCCACACTTCTGCCTGTGAAGGTGTTGTTAAACTCACGGGAGCAGAAAAAGCTGCCATTTCTCTTGACAATTCACCCCCACCCGCTATTCTTGCAGTCTTCTTCAGGCAGTGAAAGCAAGAAGTTTATTTTCCTTTGGCAAAGAAACCTGTTCTTCCTGCCCAATTAAGTTGTTTCAGCTTGTTTTTCTGCTGTTAGAAAAAATGCAGATTGCTCCACAAGTTCCTCACAGATGAGCGGATCCCTTTGCTGGCTCCACAGGTAGAACAGGTTTGGAAATGCTTCTGTCAAAGGTCAAATTGACAAACTGCACTCAAATCGGCACAAAATGGAGGCATTGAAGTCGGATGCAGGCAAGGTCCTGAAACATACAACGCTTATACTCTGAAAGGCAAACCCAGGCTGACGAATCGTGCCTGCTTGGGCATCATTCCAATAAAAAGAAATGTGGGGCTGTTTGGAATTCTGAGCCAGTTCCAAGAAGGTGAAGTGTGTTTGTAGCTGGAATGCAAATGACTTCTCAAAAGGCAAATATTTAATCTCAGCCTTTCTTCCAAGTGTGTTGAACGCCGTTGGTTAGAAAGCGGGTATGGGGCTGGGTTTTTTAATATTATTATTCTCAGAGAAAGATAGCATAAATAGCACCATGAGAGGACAGTTTCAAGAGATCATTCAGACGGCTGAGTTTGTCCTTGTTGTTGCATATGAACCGAAATAGCGTTTTGAGACTGTCTCTCACTACTCGGGTGTGGAATGCAGGATACAAAATTGAAGGCTGCTGTTATAAACCAACCAACCAACCAACTAACTAACTAACTAACTAACTAACTAACTAACTAACTAACTAATTCTCCCTAATCTTAGCCAGACTTTAAAACAGAGGTGGCAAACTAGCACTCACTGGAACAGATTTGGCCTTGGGAACAGCTGTAAGGGCACTTCCAGAAATCCTTTTTTTATTGTGCATCGGCAACAATTTATGCTCATGATAGTATCAGGGCAGTTATGTGTGATTCAGCTTTCAATACTGCTCACATCTGCAAAAGCTTTTGGACAGACATACGACTTTGTTTCCAGTCGTTTCCATAACTTCCTGCTGAAATCCTGCGACTGTTTTGTACCACAAATGTTCCCCTTTATTTTTAATCCTGCTTTCGTTGAGCTATAGCACAAGATTGCACCTCCAGATGGCAATGATGTGGTATCACTGGGGAAGCACCGAAGAACAACTGAATAATAATAATAATAATAATAATAATAATAATAATAATAATAATGTTATTCCTGAATGCCATCCATCTGACTGGGTTGCCCCAGCCACTCTGGGTGGCTTCCAGCAAAAGATAAAAACACAATGAGACATCAAAGATATTAAAAAAACTTGAATGGCTTTTATACCTCCTCACAACACACAACACAGAGACATCTCTTCTCCTCAGACTGTTTACACCCTGCAATGACAGACAGCTCCTTACTGATCAGGCCTGCCCTTGGCTGTATCTCTGACAACATCAATATTAATGCTGTTTGAGGTGAGCCTCTGAGTACAGCTGCCCTTGAAGCGTTTGCATTGACTTCTCGATCTACTTTAGAAGCCACACCTTCCTCTCTGTTTCTCTCAGTGTCACTTTAAAGCTGATGGTTGAGCCAAGTGTCTCCCTCTCAGGAGCCTAAAAACCTTACGGGGATATTGATCCTATCTACTTCCTCTGCGGAAGGCAAGTGGGGTTTGCGTGGTGAGGAAGGGACGGCAGACCAAACACCAGGAGGGGAAAATCAAGCGGGCCGTACCTCAAAACAATACGGGGAAAAAAAAGAATTTCTTCAAAATAATAAAACATGCTTATAAAATGCCCATCACATTTTGGCAAAAATATAACTCAGTGGTAGAGCATCTGTTTTGCATGTAGAAGGACCAAGGTCCACCCCCCCCCAAGCCTGAAACCATGGAGAGATACTGCCAGTTTGTGTAATCAGGTACTGAGACAGGTATGGCCTCGGCCCAGTATGCCTGAAGGAGCGTCTCCACCCACATCGTTCTGCCCGGAGGCTGAGGTCCAGCTCCGACAGCCTTCTGGCGGTTCCCTCACTGCGAGAAGTGAGGTTGCAGTGAACCAGACAGAGGGCCTTCTCGGTTGTGGTGCCAGCCCTGTGGAACACCCTCCCACCAGATGTCAAGGAAATAAGCAACTATCTGACTTTTAGAAGACATCTGAAGGCAGCCGTGTTTAGGGAAGTTTTTAGTGTTTGATGCTTTATCGTGTTTTAAATATTTTCTTAGGAGCCGCCCAGAGTGGCTGGGGAAACCCAGCCAGATTGGTGGGGTATAAATGTTGTTGTTGTTGTTAGTATTATTACTTCCAGTTTGTATAGACAGGTACAGTCATACCTCGGGTTACAGACGCTTCGGGTTGTGTGATTTCAGGTTGCTCACCACGCTGAACCCGGAAGTACCAGAAAGGGTGACTTCTGGGTTTCAGCACTTGCATTTGCGCATGTGCAGAAGCGCTAAATCACAACCTGCGCGTGTGCAGATGTGTTGCAGACACTGCGGGTTGCGAACGTGCTTCCTTAATGGATCACGTTTGCAATCCAGGCGTCCACTGTACTGAGCTAGACGGAGCAGCAGCCTGACTTGTTATAAGGCATCTTCCTGTGTTCTCCAGGGGCACAATGTTGTTGTTTTCCTACTAAGGCAACCTCACTAAAAGTTTGAGTTGTTTGGGTGATGTTGCCACGGCAGGATTTTTTTATTTTTTATTTTTTGGTCCTCTTGGAAAAGGCCTAATTGACCTGGAGGTCCACCTGTCAGGATTCTTTAGTTGTGATTCCTGCATTGCAGGGGTTGGAGCAAACAACCCCGTGGGGTTCCTTCCAGCTCTGCGATGCTATGGTTCTGTGATTCTATGCCTCTGGCATTTCATAAGCGCATTTTCCTGTATGAAGTTTTACCTCCTTTCACAGAATCATAGAATTCCCTTTCCCCTTCTGCAGAAGATGGTGCCTGACAGGTTTCAAACCATGTTTTTTTAAAGAAGGTTTGGTCAAGGGCACCTTAATTAGCACTCTGCAGAAAATGCAGCGTTTGGCTTTGTAAGTGCCATATGGTGACTGTGGACAAGCTGGGCCTTTCTAGATGATAAAAGCTCAATCCAGGCAAAAATAAGTGCTTTTAATTTCAAGAGATGCAAGTAAGTTCTGCACTAGTTGAATCTTGTGCTGCATTCTGGAGTAATGTTTTTGGGTGCAGCCAATGGACATTGAGGCCCGGCGCAATGTCTTGACATCGCTCCACATCCGGTTTCACATTCGGCCTTGATAATGGGGGCCCCTGACCCCCTCAAAAATAAAAAGATTGAGGGGGCCTGTGGCGATCACACAGGGCCCCCGGACGTTTGACGGTCGATTGAACCTGTGCCACCACTGTAATAGGTTTCTTCACGGCCACCAACCCGTTTCTCCACACGGGTACACACGGAGTCCAGTCAGCTGTTAACATTAACAAATAATCAAGTTTATTTGATAGGCATGAACAAGCTTATGGTTACAGTTAATTTTTCTTGGCAGTTTCTTAATCTTAGTTCCTTAACTGTCCTATTCGTTCCTAACAACTTCAAACTGATTATCCCGACTAACTATCTGACTCCACCTAATACAGTGGTGCCTCGCAAGACGAATGCCTCGCAAGACGAAAAACCCGCTAGACGAAAGGGTTTTCCGTTTTGGAGGTGCTTCGCAAGACGAATTTCCCTATGGGCTTGCTTCGCAAAACGAAAAAGTCTTGTGAGTCTTGCGATTTTTTCCGCTCCCCCCCCTTTTCTAAGCCTTTTAGCCGCTAACAGCCTTTTAGCCGCTAAGCCGCTAAGCCTTTAATAGCCGCTAATCCGCTAAACCGCTACTAGCGCTAATCCGCTAAGCCGCTAATAGGGTTGCTTCGCAAGATGAAAAAACCGCTAGACGAAGAGACTCGCGGAACAGATTAATTTCGTCTTGCGAGGCACCACTGTAATCCCTCTCACTCTTTCACCACACAACTCGACCAACCCACAGACTATTCCTCCCTCTTCCTTCTTCAACTCCCAACTCTCAACTGACTTTCACACAACTCTCCCTCTAACCCTAACTCCTCCTATCAGTTTCCACTGGCCAATCACATCACACTCATTTTAACCCTTTCCTTATGACCCACCTAGAAGGCAAACGCCACAGGGCCCAAAGAGCCTCGGCCCCCTGAAGCCAGCACTGATGCACATGACTAACAGAATTTTGAGACTTCTCTAAAAACCATTCCTACCTCCCTAAAAGGCTTATTGAGAACAGGTTGCGAATGAAATAATTGTGCACAGCTGAAAATGCTGGCAGTATTAAAATAAATTCAACAGTGTAAACAAGTTTTGATGGATGCAATAATGGAATACTGAATGGTATAGCTTTTGTAAAATATGCAGGGATTTATGATATGTGAAATGAACTATGGAAAGAGAAGAAGGGAAGTCACTGATATCTTAAGGATGTAAAAATGAGTACTTTAAATTGTAAAACAGAAAATTAAAAAAAAGATATACAAAAAAAGAGAGAAGAGGCTGGGACTGGAGTTACTGCCAAAGCCATGGCCTGGCCAGCTATGGTGACAATTGGTGAAAGGCAGAAGTGGAGAAGGTAGACCAGGCCCTCTGCCATTTTGGGCCCATCTCAATTTCACATTTATACATGCCTAAGTCTGTTCTGCCTTGTTTCTGCATTCATCTGTGAATTTCCCCTCCAAAAAAATCCACATGAAAACAGGCATTTTATCACTAAATATATATTTGAATACATATTTTAGTTTGATATACACATTTCTATTATTGAATAAATGATGCCTTTGAATTGTGGTGCTGGAGGAAACTCTTGAGAGTCCCGTGGACTGCAAGAAGATCAAACCTCTCCATTGTGAAGGAAATCAGCCCTGAGTGCTCACTGGAAGGACAGATCCTAAAGCTGAGGCTCCAGTACTTTGGCCACCTCATGAGAAGAGAAGACTCCCTGGAAAAGACCCTGATGTTGGGAAAGATGGAGGGCACAAGGAGAAGGGGACAACAGAGGACGAGATGGTTGGAAAGTGTTCTCGAAGCTACCAGCATGAGTTTGACCAAACTGGGGGAGGCAGTGGAAGACAGGAGTGCCTGGCGTGCTCTGGTCCAGGGGGTCACGAAGAGTGGGACACGACTAAACGACTAGACAACAACAACATTATTGTTAGCATTACTATTATATTTATTTATGTCCCACCGTTTCCCCAGACAAGGACTGTCTTCCCTTCTTGTGACATGGGATCTCTGAGACAACGAATGAAACTCTGTTGGTAGGAATCTGAACTATCCCAACTGAAATTAAGAGAACGTGTTAAATATTTGTGCTTAATTGGCTTTGAGAGCTAATTAGGGGCTGAAGGAGTCTTGGGAATTGCTGAGAACACTCACGCTTGCACTTATGGTGTGAGAGGTAAAGTGGCAAAGCATCACTTCCCAGAGGCTGCTCTCTTGGGAACAATTACAAGTGTAAAGGCTATGCTCATATAGGGGGGGAATATGTCATAGTACAAAAGTGCTCGTAAAGGAAGATGGGGGATGGAATGTCTACACCACACATTCCTCCTGAATACTACTGTTGAGAAGTAAAGTAAAACAATATTTTAATGCTGCCGTGTTGGATTTCAAAATAAGATAGAAGGTTTTTCTTCTGATTTAAGTTTCTGGGACGATAATGCAGCTATTTTCAGTTGTTTCTGGGTAGGTCCAGTCCAGACACAGTTTTTTCAAGATAAAGCTTTCTGTTGCAGGGAAATAAGGTTTCCCTAGCACATAAAAGGGGTATTTTATGCCCATCAGGACCAAAAATGTAATGTATTTTTAATCTTTGTTGGAAGCCACCCAGGGTGGCTGGGGAAACCCAACCAGATGGGTGGGGTACAAATAAATAATAATGATAATAATAATAATAATAATAATAATAATAATAATAATAATAATAATAAAAAACTATTGGGTATCCTAGTTGCTTTTGCAGAGGGATGAGATGGGTGGTGTATGGTTTGTCAAGCTGGAAGGAGGCAACCCAGCTATGAACTTTTCCCTAACCTCTTCCCAAATCTGGTTTCTGGAAGTGAAATAAATGGTGCAGAACAAGCAGGTGGCAATTTGCCTTGATCAGATTTCGGCTTTGTTTTTTTCTTTAGAAAGTACACACCATTGCAGCTTTGATCTTTAAACTTCTAGCCAACTTGTCCCTTATGAGTGTAAGAAGGAACTTGCCTGCTCAGACCAAAGTTCCCATCTCTTCCAGCATCCTGCTTTCCCCTCTGGCCAACCGGATGCCTTTGGAGAGCTCACAGTGATGGTCAGAAGACAACAACTCTCCCCAACTGTTGCTCCCCAGCAACTGCCATTCAGAGGCATTCCGCCACTAAGCCTCGAGGTTCCATATAGTCACCAACTCCTTCTAACAGTGAACTCTGGAGCCAAACAGGACTACTGAGAAACATGGAAGCAAAATATAGTTCTTTCTTCCTAAATTATTGGTATAGAGTGGCTTGTGAGAGCCATGCGGTCTGAGTTGGAGCAACCAGCTCAAACCTCTTCACAAGCTGAGCTTCTTGGGTAGACGGAGGGAAAATAAAGGCTTGATGACCTAGTTCCTTCCAAGGTAAGGGGAAGTGGGTGAAGCAAAACCTGGCAGGATAGTATTAACCCCTTCATGCATTAATTAGATTTAAGGCTGTTGTTTGAAGCTGGTTATCCCACAGGATGAACAACTTTGCCAGATCTGGCCTCTGTAAGTTTAGCATTTTCCCCCATCTTAAAATTCAGTTCTCCTAAAAGGATAGCAATTTGTGATTAAAATCCTTATGAAAATTCATCAACATTTTGAGTGTGAATTTCTCCTAATAAAATGTCTTTTGGTATTCAGTTTTGCCTAAAATGTACATTTGTGCCAGAGTTCCCCCCAATATGATGCATTTTGTCATGTTGCGTGTGTTTTTATGCATACTTGCCCCTGACAGATTCATTTCTGTACACAGTGTTTGGTTGCAGAAATGCTCAGGGACAGTGACTGGCCCAAGGTCACTCAGGGAACTTCAGGATGAGTGGGGATTTTAACTCTGATCTCCCAGTCCAACACTCCAACTGCCACACCAAACTGGTCAGTGTCAAATTAGTTGAATGCCACCTTGTGAGGGTATGTAGGGCTTCAAGAAGGAGTTCCTTTGCTTGCCCTCTTATGCCTCCAGGTAAGGTGGGGGGAAGTGATTGAGAGAGGAGACTCAGGTGAGATCTGCGAAGGAAGGTTGGCACAAGTGACTAGTTTGGCTATCAGCCAATACAGCCTTTTCTCAACCTTGATTCCCCAGATGTTGTTGGACTACAACTCCCATCACCCCTGACCACTGGTCCAGCTAGGCTGGGATTATGGGAGTTGTAGTCTAACAACATGTTGTTGTTGTTTAGTCTTTTAGTCGTGTCCGACTCTTCGTGACCCCATGGACCAGAGCACGCCAGGCACTCCTGTCTTTCACTGCCTCCCACAGTTTGGTCAAACTCATGCTGGTAGCTTCGAGAACACTGTCCAACCGTCTCATCCTCTGTTGTCCCCTTCTCCTTGTGACCTCCCTCTTTCCCAACATCAGGGTCTTTTCCAGGGAGTCTTCTCTTCTCATGAGGTGGCCAAAGTATTGGAGCCTCAGCTTCACGATCTGTCCTTCCAGTAAGCACTCAGGGCTGATTTCCTTAAGAATGGATAGGTTTGATCTTCTTGCAGTCCATGGGACTCTGAAGTCTCCTCCAGCACCATAATTCAAAAGCATCAATTCTTTGGCGATCAACCTTCTTTATGGTCCAGCTCTCACTTCCATACATCACTACTGGGAAAACCAGAGCTTTAACTATATGGACCTTTGTTGGCAAGATGATGTCTCTGCTTTTAAAAGATGCTGTTTAGGTTTGTCATTGCTTTTCTCCCAAGAAGCAGGCGTCTTTTAATTTCGTGACTGCTGTCACTATCTGCAGTGATCATGGAGCCCAAGCAATAAAATCTCTCACTGCCTCCATTTCTTCCCCTTCTATTTGCCGGGAGATGATGGGCCCAGTGGCCATGATCTTAGTTTTTTTGATGTTGAGCTTCAGACCATATTTTGCGCTCTCCTCTTTCACCCTCATTAAAAGTTTCTTTAATTCTTCCTCACTTTCTGCCATCAATGTTGTGTCTAACAACATATAGGGACCTAAAGTTGAGAAAGGCTGGTCCAATGCATGCAAGTTAATTGCATCAACCTTACTTCTATGGATGTCTTCCTTCCCCTTGTTCGGTCCCAACTCCTGCCCACCTAGCAATTCGAAAGCACACAGTGCAAGTAGATAAATAGGTACCACTCTGGCAGGAAGGTAAACGGCGTTTCCGTGCACTGCTCTGGTTTCGCCAGAAGCAGCTTAGTCATGCTGGCCACATGACCTGGAAGCTGTCTGTGGACAAACACCGGCTCCCTCGGCCTATAGAGCAAGATGAGCACGCAACCCCAGAGTTGTCCGTGACTGGACCTTACGGTCAGGGGTATCGTTACCTTTTTTCCCTTCCATGGAGTGTCCTTTTGGTATACTGACAGCATCCCACACACTCAGATTTGCATACTAGTGTTTTATTTCCGCACTGGGCTTTATTCCCTCTCCTGTCGAGTTTAAAGACGTTAAATTATCAACGATCATAAATTAAATCCGCTGCTGATAGCATGGGAAAATCAAATGTTCAAAGTCAATAAAGTTGGTGCAGAGTCTCTCCAGCTGGTAACCTAGCAGCCTTAGTGCCATTGCATTGCTAGTGTAAATGGAAAATCGGGCAATCAGCGGAAGGAACATGAACTGCTGCTCAGAACCAGCAATGGGAGCTCCTAACATGGGCTTAACAAATGCCTTTTTCAACAAAAAAAATCCCCAGAGAACTAAAAGTAATTTCCTGTTTGGCTTCTGAGTTTGGGAGCAAACTACCATGGCAGGGAAATGCAGTAATCCTTAGGAGCCCCCACATGGTATAATTTGCTGCTACTTCAGTCTTAGGATAGGAGGTCTGAGTGTGCCCCTTATCCAGGAGTAAGGAAAAAATGTTCCTTATTTAGATCTGTTTACTGAGCTCAGCTTTGGGGAGTGAATCTGTGTGTCCTGTACTGTGCAGTGAATCAGCCCAGAAGCTGTAGAAGACCATGAAAGCAAACTCTGGGCTTCTGCTGATGTATTTAAGATACATCTTTTTAAACAGATTTTAGACTCCTGAGTCTTGCCTTTTGGGGCAAATTTAAGCACATCGTTTTCCAGAGATGCCTTTGTGCCGATCTTATTTTTTTATAATTCAGACTTCCTCTTTTCTAAGTGTTAAAGGTGCACAATCCTGTTATGAACCCAGTGCTGTCCCCTTGGTCTGAGCAGTCAGGGAGAGAACCACAAGCAACTTGGGAAGTGTGTGTGTGTGTGTGTGTGTGTGTGTGTGTGGAGAGAGAGAGAGAGAGAGAGAGAGAGAGAGAGAATAGAGCCAGTGTGATGTTGTGCTTAGGTGTTGTTGTTTAGCTGTTTAGTCATGTCCGACTCTTCGTGACCCCATGGACCAGAGCACACCAGGCACTCCTGTCTTCCACTGCCTCCCACAGTTTGGTCAAACTCATGTTTGTAGCTTCAAGAACACTGTCCAACCATCTCGTCCTCTGTCCTCCCCTTCTCCTTGTGCCCTCCATCTTTCCCAACATCAGGGTCTTTTCCAGGGAGTCTTCTCTTCTCATGAGGTGGCCAAAGTATTGGAGCCTCAGCTTCAGGATCTGTCCTTCCAGTGAGCACTCAGGGCTGATTTCCTTAAGAATGGATAGGTTTGATCTTCTTGCAGTCCATGGGACTCTCAAGAGTCTCCTCCAGCACCATAATTCAAAAGCATCAATTCTTCGGCGATCAGCCTTCTTTATGGTCCAGCTCTCACTTCCATACATCACTACTGGGAAAACCATAGCTTTAACTATATGGACCTTTGTAGGCAAGGTGATGTCTCTGCTTAGGAGTAAGGACCCAAATTTACATCCCTACTCAGCTGTAGGATCTTGGCCAGACCTCCTGCCTAACCGCTCTCACAGGATTGTTTTGAGGGGGAAGTAACCTAAAATGTGCATTATCTCTCCAGCCAGTATTATTTTGTTTGTTTCTGTAATATTCCTATTAATGCTCATTCCGTTCCATATGAATAAGAAAAGCTCCAAGCAAGTATTTCCTCCTGGTCCAGTGTTTTTAAAAGCTAGGGTTATTCCCCCCACCTACCCCCCATAGGAAAGTCATCACACTCAAACAATGAGTCAGCAACTGCTTCTGTACTCTCCCAAGCCCTCCTGCAGAGATGTTTTAGAAGGCCAAAAAAAAGAAAAAAGAAAAGAAAAAAAAAGGAGAGAAAATGAAGCAGCGTGTGTTTGTGTGTGTGACCTGAAAATGGCTTAGGACGGCAACTGGTGTGAAATGGCAGAATGGAGGATGCTTTTATTTACAGTGCCGCAGGGAGTGTTTATGTAACCATCTTTTCACATCACGGTCCATTTGCTCCTAGGGTTTCCACCTCGCTCCCTGGACACTGTGAGGGGGATTCTAGAAGTGGGTGCTTTAGCATGGGGCCAGCCCAAGACATTTTGCCGCTTGAGGCAAACCAGGAAAAGCCCCACTTCTAGAATCCCCCTCACAGTGTCCCTCTGAGGTGACAGAAGGCAGCAGGGGAGAAAAAAAAGAGGAGTAGCTGGAGGCAGCGGTGGTTCTGCTCTTCCCAGGTGTGGGTGACAAAAATGCACACTCTTCAGCAGTCCAGATTTGCCACCCCTCCCAGGTGTCCCCAGCCTGCTTGCTACTTGAGGCCACTGCCTCACCACGGTTAATGGTTGGGCTGCCCCTGCTTTAGCGGCTTCCAGTTGTTACTTTTCCTGCTTTAAGCTGTATCTATATAGGGACGCGGGTGGCGCTGTGGGTTAAACCACAGAGCCTAGGACTTCCCAATCATAAGGTCAGCGGTTCGAATCTCCGTGATGGGGTGAGCTCCCGTTGCTCAGTCGCTGCTCCTGCCAACCTAGCAGTTCGAAAGCACATCAAAGTGCAAGTAGATAAATAGGTACCGCTCTGGCGGGAAGGTAAACGGCATTTCCGTGTGCTGCTCTGGTTTGCCAGAAGTGGCTTAGTCATGCTGGCCACATGACCCGGAAGCTGTACGCCGGCTCCCTCAGCCAATAAAGCGAGATGAGCGCCGCAACTCCAGAGTCGGTCACGACTGGACCTAATGGTCAGGGGTCCCTTTACCTTTATGTATCTATATAATGAACAGGCAGGCAAGCTGTGATCCACTTCCTGGGCCTGAGTGAAGCTAAAAAGGGTTCACCCAAGTCCAGAAAAACCCTTCGCCTTCATCACGACTGCAGGATCCAGGGGAGGCATTGTTGCTGTCCCGCAATGGCGCCAGACCTGGTGGTAAGAGTCATTACAAAATAGGCAAAATGTGTTTTTCAAAATTCTCTTCTCTTCTTTCTTTATGTTTCCACCCCCACCCCCTTGTTTTTATTCAACACCCCCTAATGGCACTTGAGGCTACAACAACAACAATTTATTTTTTATACTCCACCCACCTGGCTGGGTTTCCCCAGCCACTCTGGGCAGCTCCCAACACAATATTAAACACACAATAAAAGATCAGACATTAAAAACTTGACTTCTGAAAGTCAGATAGTTGTTTATTTCCTTGACACCTGAAGAGAGGGTGTTCCACAGGGAGGGCGCCACTACCAAGAAGGCCCTCTGCCTGGTTCCCTGTAACCTCGCTTCTCACCGTGAGGGAGCCGTCAGAAGGCCTTTGATGCTGAACCTCAGTGTCCAGGCTGAATGATGGGAGTGGAGACACTCCTTCAGGTATAAAGGCCAAGGCCGTCTAGGGCTTTAAAGATCAGCACCAACACTTTGAATTGTGTTTGGAAATGTACTGGGAGCCAATGTAGGACTTTTGGGACTGGTGTTATGTGGTCTCCCAGTCACCAGTCTAGCTGCTGTATTGTGAATTAGTTGTAGTTTCCAGGTCACCTTCAAAGGTAGCCTCACATACAGCACATTGCAGTAGTCTAGTCATTCCAGTGGCCCTCAGGGGGCGGTGTCACCCACTTTGGAAAATACTGATATAATCCAGCACCTGATTCTCAGAGTGGTCAAGTAGATGCTTGTGGGACCCTGAAAATAATCTCTGAGCACCACAGCGTTCTCCCCACTTGTGATTCCTACAAACTGCCATTAAGAAGTGTACTCCCTCTAGCAGTGGCGGTAGAACATAGCCATAGGGGCTAGTAGCCTCTGATAGCTGTCACCTTCATGAAGATGTCTAATTCTTTTTTTGAAGCCATCCCCTTTGGTAGGAGCGAACTCCATAGCTTAACTAGGCGCTATGTGAAAAACTAACGGGACGCGGGTGGCGCTGTGGGTTAAACCACAGAGCCTAGGACTTGCCGATCAGAAGGTCGGCGGTTCGAATCCCCGCGACGGGGTGAGCTCCCGTTGCTCAGTCCCTGCTCCTGCCAACCTAGCAGTTCGAAAACACGTCAAAGTGCAAGTAGATAAATAGGTACCGCTCCAGCGGGAAGGTAAACGGCGTTTCCGTGCACTGCTCTGGTTCGCCAGAAGCGGCTTAGTCATGCTGGCCACATGACCCGGAAGCTGTACGCCGGCTCCCTCAGCCAATAAAGCGAGATGAGCGCCGCAACCCCAGAGTCGGCCACGACTGGACCTAATGCTCAGGGGTCCCTTTACCTTTACCTTATGTGAAAAACTACTTTGGATCTGAATCTTCTGGCGTTCAGCTTCATTGTATGAAGGTCCATGAACTGATGCTCCATGCTGGTCCACAGTGAAATAGACTTCCTTGGAAGCTGCTTGACTCTCCTTTGTGTTTCAGTGAAGGATTAAAAGGGTCTATCAAGGGGTGCCATATCCAGAGATGCTGTAGCCACAAGTTTCCTGCACCTGCTCCCTCGGACTGGGTCTGCACTGAATAATGAGGTCAGCTTCATTATTCGAGCCTTACACTGCTCTGCTTATGACAGCCACTGTGGAATCAATATGGGAAATGGATTCACTTGGGCAAAGCCTCAGCTTTCACTTGCAATAAAACACCCAAAGATGGCTATAATGGATTTCCAATAATAATATAAAAACCAGATACGTGGCTGTGTCACCTACCGTCGTCTCTATGGTGATAATAAGGCCATTGCTGCATATGTTGCACCTCCTGTTCAGCTGTGCTTGAAATGTCAACCTGGATCTCAGGAATCCTGGATTAGAAAGAGCTGGCTTATACTGAGCACAACAGTGGTCCATCTGGCCTCGTACTGTCAACTCGTCTCAAACTAAGCTGTCTAGTTTCTCAAAATGAGATCTTTTGCAGCCTTGTTTTCCCAATTTGGAAACACTGGAGATTGAGTCTAAAGACCTCCTACATTGAGATTTTTTTCTTTTCTTTTCAAAATCACATTGCTTGGATGTCAGTTCCATAATTCATTTCAGTGGGACTTTCTTCCAAGTTATATGGTTAAGGTGAGGCTGCAGGCATCCTTAAATATGAAGATTATCTTCCTCCATAAAGCAATGCTTGATTAAAGTCAGCTAAGCTTTATCAAGCCACCTAGAGGCTATGCCAGGGTCATTGTCTGCATGGTGCCCTTCCATAAGGAGGGAACCCTGTGGCTGTGAGTCAGAAAACCTGAGAAGCCCAGGCAGCAAAGGACACACACCCTTTCTACTTTTCCGACAAGGGACAAAAGTCAAAAGAAATATAAATGAAAAGCTCAAGAGTCTCAGGCATGCATGCTCATCACTTGAGGATTGCAGCGTCAAATTATGGCTTGTGTACTTATGGAACTCCCTGCTTTGATATCAGGACACTCAGATCTCCACTTTCACCACAGTATGCAATATTTTATACACCTCTATCATATTCCGTCCCCACTTTTCTGCCATGTCAGACCCTCCAAGTATCACAATTTCCCAGGGGCAGTCACCGGAGGTACAAAATGTGTCCCGGTTTCTGATTTGATCCCGGACTGTCCTGCTTTCCCTTTGGACGTCCCTATTTTCAACAGAATAGGATGTCCCTCTTTTCATTGGAGAAATGTTGGAAGGGATGCTGTTTCTCTAAACTAAAAAGTCCCAAATGCTGTAGCCTTTCCTCACAGGGGAGTTGCACCCTGTGGTGTTATGTACTGAGTTGAATAGGATCCAAAATGCAGCAGTCTGATTGGCCCTAGAACAATAGGATTCAGAATGCAGCAGTCTGATTGGTCCTAGAACAATTGGACCCAGAATGCAGCAGTCTGATTGGTCCACAGGAGCCAACCAATCAAGCTCCAGGTGGAAGTGAATCCACAACCTGATTGGCCTACAGGTGAATCCCGGAATTAGCCAATCACGTGGGGCCCATTGTGTAAATAATGTATATAAAGCAGACTTTCTGGGGGAACTTCCATTCCTCCTCACCACTAAGAGCTGAATAAAGAGCATGAAATCCACTCTCGACTCTGAGTATATTTCACACCCATTCCTTGATCATTTTTGTTGCCTCTCCTGAAACTGCCCCAGGCCTGCAATACCCCATTCTGTTCCATAGAGCCCATGACTCCCAGAGCAGCATTTCAGGGACTGCAGTAGGTGGGTGGGATTGCCAAAAATGGGGTGCTCTGCCCTACGAGAGTGGCAGTGCTTTCCTTTAGCACAAAGCCCCACCAATCGCTTCAGGCTATTGCATTTTATTGAGATAGCCTTTGTTTTAAGGATCTGCAATCCACCTTGGGCTTGGTGTTGGGAGGGAAGGAACGACTAACATTAGTAATAATAATGATGACGAGTCACCACAGGGGAAGCACCATGGACAAATTTGTCACCTCCACGGCAATGTGGAATTGGTTCACTCATCCATTTGCAAGCCATCAGGTAATGGAATAAATCAAGTGATGTGCAAGGAATTAGATAGGTATGGGACAGACCTCTCCTCTGCTGGCGATTTTGGGAAGCTGCTGCCTGTCATAAAGGACAATACTGGCCTAAATAAGTAGTTCAACTTCCTACGTGAAAGATACTGACTGCTGCATGTTAATGAGTCCGTAGCCCAATTGGTAGAGCACATGCTTTTCACGCAAAGGATGCCAGGTTCAATGGCCCCTGTCTCTAGGTAGGACTGGGGGAAACCCCATGCTGCTGTCAATCAATGTTTACAATACTAAGTTAGATCAATGAATGCTCTGACAACATAAGGAGCTTCCTGTGTTTCTATTTAAATAGTCTCAAAGCGTCTGCCCTAAGGCTCCCATTTATCTAGCATTCATCCGGATTTCCTTGCACAAAGTCTAAACAGAGGAGGTAGATTGTATCTGGTCTTTATTGAGCATTCATGCTAATTTGCTTGTGGGGGGTGTTATATGACAATGGGTATTCATGGAATCATAGAATGGGAAGGGACCACTAGGGTCATCTAGCCCAACCCCCTGCAATGCAGGAATCTTTTTACCCAACGTGGGGCTCAAACCCACAACCCTGAGATTAAGAATCCCATTCTCTTACCAACTGAGCCAAGATGCTTGTCCCATTCATCTTGATCTGCTTGCACGGTGTTTATACATCTTCTTGTTAATCATTCGTTCACGCCACATTTTTCAAATGCACTTTCCCTGTCACTTTCCTAACTGCAAAAAGTCAGTTTCGTTCTAAAAGTGGATTTGCTCTGCCAGGGCAGCAGAGTGCTTTACTCCACTTCAATTGCATGAACCCACATTTTCTGGTAAGCTCTTGAATCCCTCCCAGAAAACGCAGACAGTGTGGAGGCACCCCTATTACCAACTGCATCATATTACAAGTTTTAACCAAGGAGCTGTGTTGTTTTCTAACTCTTGATAGGGCCTGTGTGCTTTAAGCAGATCTAAATTAATCCAATTGACACTAATCAAAACTAGGCTTTATAGAGATCAAAAATGCAATGCCTTGAATGCAGCCAAGGCAGCAAAATCCAGAACCGATAAAATAAAATAAAAGCAACCAAGGGCTTCATGAAACAGCTGCTCCAGCTGTTCTGGAGGTAATTGACTAGTTCTGGGTTATATGGCAAGAAAAGGCTGCTTGGTGCAATTAATTTTGCTTTCCAGTTTTGTAGTTTCCCCTTTGCTCTCTTTATGTTTCTTGTTCATCACCCAGTGTGTGAAATACGTCTCGGACAGCTGAACCTCCCCACTGCTGTCAAAGGAAAAACCCGCCGCAATCAGTATCGCCAATACGGGCGGTTAATGAAGCCAGCGGGGGATTGGATCTGTCACTTTAGCAAGCAATCCGCAGGATGCAGGACCGCAGGCTGCAGGCAGAGAGAAGAAAGGCTCTTGCAAGCTAATCTGCAAGGCATGATTTGAAAGGCCCTGTTGTTTCACGGGAAACCAAAACGAGAAGGCAAAGTGAGACAAGAGCGAGGGGGAAGAGCACACTGGGGTCCCGTCAGCATCAGATCCTGTTCCTGTGGCCAAAGAGGGGGCGCGACTCCCCTAGGAGGAAAAGCTACAACATTTGGGCCTTTTTAGTTTATAGAGGAGGCAATTAAAGGGGGAGGACAGATGTACAAAATTGTGCATGGTGTGAAGAAAGTGGACAGAGTTTTTCTCCCTCTCTCTCGTAATTAGAGCTTGGCCACCAATGAAGCTGAAAGTTGGTGGGCTGAGGACAGATAGAAGAAAGGACTTCTTCATGCAGTGCACAGCGAAAAAACAGAACTCGCTCCCCCAGAAGGCAGTGATGACCACCAACTTAGATGGCTTTAGAAGATGATTAGACAAATTCATGGAAGAGAAGACTGTCAATGGCATCTAGCCGTGATGGCTTTGTTCTGCCTCCACAATGTTGCTGGAAACCACAGGAGAGCTCTTGTGCTCATGTTCTGCTCCTGGTTTCCTGCAGGCATCTGGTTGGTTCCTTTGAGAACACGGTGCTATACTACATGGGACATTGGCCCTCAGCCTGATAGTTGTTCTGCTTGGAATCAATTTTATTCCCTCTTCCTCTTTCTTTTTTCCTTTCTCCTTCTGTGTTGGAACTCCTATTTGGGGACTTCCCTGGCTTTTTTCTGGCCCATGTAGGACCAGTCTGGATAGTTAACCTTGGTGAAGACTTGTTTTTATCCCCAAAAAGGTTTTTGATTGAGTTTCCACTGAAATGAGGTTGCATTTTAATGTTTTAATGTTGTATTTATTTTTAAGCTGTATTTCAATCAATTGTTTTTATATTTGGTGTTAGCCGCCCTGAGCCCGATCTTGGCTGGGGAGGGCGGGTTATAAATAAAATTTATTATTATTATTATTATTATTATTATTATTATTATTAGTTATCCTGATAACATTTCTTGGAATTTGTTCCACTAAAGGAGACTCCAGGTGCCTTCATGACATAAACTCTTCTTGGACAGCTTGACCAAATGGGATTACAAATTAAGAATCTGTATAGTCAAGGTTATGATAATCGGAGTCACATGAAAGGCAAAGAAAATGGCATACAAAAGAGTACTATGCAACAACTCACATGCCTTTTTGTGTCCTTCAACATACACTCTTTCAACTTGGTAGTCAATGATGCTGCTAAGTGTTGTCTGGAAGCAACTAGTTTCTTCAAATCTATATACAGTTCAACAGATCTGTAATTATTTATCTGCATTGACTCAGCATTGACAAAATCTAGCTAGCCATGTATCAGACCAAGGCATAGCTGTTAAGCCACTGAATGAAACGAGATGGGAGAGTTGGAGCAATGCTTTAAAACAATGGAAATATCATCTTGGTAATATATAGGATGTTTTAATAGAGATCTTTGATGACACAGGCCTAAAAGGTTGATCTGGAAATACTGTACTACCTGAGTTGAAGCGGAGGCCCTAGCTGTTGCAGTTTGTAAGTTCCAGTTTGTGGCATCGCTTGTTGCAAGGTGCAACATCCTTTTTGAAGGCAATCTTATAAGCAAGCTCCTGCAAAATAAGGAAGCTGGTTTAAATTCAGCTGCAAACCAATGGCAAGTGACCAGTACTTCCCCTGAGCGCAGCAGGTGTGATGATGGTTTGCAACAAGTTCTGATAGCTGCTATTGAGATTGCAAAGGAGCTAGAAATACTACCAAACTTTGAGACATAATAAGTTAGACAAAGGAGAAACAGCTGTTTGAGTATGAGGCTCAAGAAGAGGAACCACAAGAGCCAAGCAGAAATTCAAGGTACTGTAGGTTTCTACTATGCTGTCTTGGATATCACCATACAATCTGTTGAAGAAAGATTCCAACGGCTACAATGATATAATCCCCTTTTTGGCTTCCAGTATGATATATGCCATATCAACAAAAAATCTACTGAAGGCCTTCAAGAATCTGGAAAAATTGTTGATGCACAATGGAAACAAAGATATTGATGCTGAGGATCTGTGCTGTGGACTTATAGCGATAACTTGAAGATTTCCAAAGTCTATGCCACCGAAGGAGTATTTCTTTTCATACTACAATTGAAACTCGTAGATAATGTGCCTAATGTTTCTGTTGCTTTAAGGATCCTTCTCACATGCCCAGTGTCAGTGGCAAGTGATGAGTGTAATGTCTCAAAGCTCGGACGTATAAAAAACTTACATATCCTCAGCTATGTTGCAAAAGAGGCTAGTTGTTTTGGCAACTATATCAATCGAACATGCCCAAGCACCAGCTCTTGACTGGAAGGAATCAGTGACAAAATGTGCGAACAGAAAAGGCATGCAAAGTGAGATGTTAATGTTCCTGAAGTTCAAACTTAAATTTTAACACCACAATTCACAGGATTATTAAAAGTGATTTGTATGCTACAACATTTTCTCTTATATTTGAGAAAGATAACCAAAGGTTGCTGTGTTACTTATTCTTACAATTATTATTTTTTAATCTCGCAGTTTCAAGTTTTGTGCTTTTTGTTTTCTTCACAAGACACCTGTTTTTGAAAACTGAAGTTAGCAATTTTTTGGAGGGGGGTGGTTTGCAAACAGTTAGCCTTTTCTAAAGGTAAAGGGACCCCTGCCCATTAGGTCCAGTCGTGGCCGACTCTGGGGTTGCGGCACTCATCTCGCTTTATTGGCTGAGGGAGCCGGCGTACAGTTTCTGGGTCATGTGGCCAGCATGACTAAGCTGCTTCTGGTGAACCAGAGCAGCACATGGAAACACTGTTTACCTTCCCGCTGGAGCGGTACCTATTTATCTACTTGCACTTTGACGTGCTTTTGAACTGCTAGGTTGGCAGGAGCAGGGACCAAGCAACGGGAGCTCACCCCATCATGGGGATTCGAAAAGCCGACCTTCTGATCGGCAAGTCCTAGGCTCTGTGGTTTAACCCACAGTGCCACCCGTGTCCCTATTAGCCTTGCCTAGGGAGCTGTAAAAAAATAAATAAATAAATAAGGTAAAGGACCCCTGGACGGAAGTTGGGAGCTGTATTCCTCTTCTCGCTCCTGTCCAGGAGAATGCCAGATCCTGTCAGCACCAACTGCTTACTCATTTTTTAAAGATCTGGCGTGCACAGCGCAATTGCTAGCCACACACACGGTGAAATAGAAGAGGTGTTGTATGCCTGTGCAAGCACTTATTCTCTTGCCTCTGCTTGCTTCCCTTGCCCCCCTTTCAGTGCTTCCCTTCCCAGATCCAGAGGTAAGAGGACTCTCAGCAAGGTGCTTGCCTGATGGGCCCTTGGAATCTGTTGTTGCAGTTGCCACCTATAGGAGGAATGCAACACTAAAAAGGTAAAGGGAAAGGACCCCTGGACAGTTAAGTCCAGTCAAAGGCGACTATAGGCTTGTGGCATTCATCTCGCTTTCAGGCCGAGGGAGCCGGCGTTTGTCCACAGAGAGCTTTCCGGGTCATGTGGCCAGCATGACTAAACCGCTTCTGGTGCAACAGGACACCATGACGGAAACCAGAGCACACAGAAACACTGTTTACCTTCCCACCACAGTGGTACCTATTTATCTACTTGCACTGGTGTGCTTTCGATCTGCTAGGTTAGCAGGAGCTGGGAGAGAGCAACGGGAGCTCACCCCGTTACAAGGATTCGAACTGCCAACCTTCTGATCAGCAAGCCCAAGAGGCTCAGCGGTTTAGACCACACTGCCACCCACATTCCATAATGCAACACTGCGCTCTCCCAGTCATCATGGTCAGCTCAAGCATTTCAGCAAGAAGGGCCAGTAGCATAACCCACTATGGTGCTAGGTCTGGGCATTGATGTTGATGCTGAATCCAGCAATGACAGACATGTTGGAGCTGGGAATGTACCCTGTCTGAAACCCTGGAGAGACACCGCCAGTTAGTGGGGACAATACTGAGCTAGGTTGACCAGTGGTCTGACCTGGTATATGGCAGGTTCTTACTGCCCAATGATCAAGGCTCGAAGGGATAGGCAGATGGTCGCTGCAAACTGAAAAGCCCAGCTTGGGCGGCTTGTGGAGATCTGGGAAACATCTGACACTGGAGACAAATGTTTGCTCATTTCAATATTTGCTTTGGAATTGGCATTTTCAGTACAGCCAAACTGATTACCATGAGGACGGTCAACAATGTTCATACTGTTTCAATGCTGTTCAGTGCCTTCTCATTTCCAACTCTACCATTTGTGATTCTGTGATTCCCTGGTTGCTGCTCCTTCTTGGAATCCTCCTCCTCCTCCTCCTCCTCCTCCTCACTTTTCACACCTTCATTTACCTTCACTGCCTATAAATTGATGGCCTGAGATGACCCCCATAGGATGACTTGATTCTTGCAGCATCCTCCATGTCATCGTGTCAGATGCAGCATTGTGGGGTCGTTGACTAAATCACAGGGGTTGCCGCAGCCAGGCTAAGGGCAGTGAGGGCAAATTAAGTAAAGGACAGTAAAGGCAAAGAGGACGGAAGTGTGGCAGTTAGAAGCAGCACCAGCTAGGGGGATGAAAAAGCAACTCTGTAACATCTGCAAATATAAATACATGAATTCAACATTGCTGGAAAAGGTCAGGTGTTTCTTCGCCTACTGAACAGAAAACTTGAGCAGCTTGCCCTTAGACATGTGTGTATGGAGAGAGGGAGAGAGGGAGAGAGGGAGAGAGGAAGGGAGGGAGGGAGGGAGGGAGAGAGAGAGAAAGAGAGACCTTGACCAGACATGAGGTCTAATGGACTTAGCTCTAAACATGAATTTAGGATACCTGAGTTCTAGTGCTGCTTCTATTTCACAAAATAAGCAATTATTTTGTGCCCTTGGGCAAATACTCACCTATCAGCTGTAGGAATAAGAACAATCTGCCTTGCACAGGAGTTATTACCACGGTAAACAATTTTTGCAAAAATGAGAATTATGTGCAACTGCTAAGTAGCAACCATAGTTTCATTCTGAGGTTCCGTTGTTGTGGATAGCACACAAAAAAAACACCCCTTACAAAATCAGAGATGTATGTTTTGGAATTGAAGCTAGGGCGTAGGAGAGTCGCAGTTGCAGTGTGTGTGTGTGTGTGTGTGTGTGAGAGAGAGAGAGAGAGAGAGAGAGAGAGAGAGAGAGAGACAGGGATGCATGAGCTAGGTTTGCACCGATCCATCCTTCGCTGATTGTTTAGACCACATTCCCTCCTTGCATTGAGAAGCTCTACCAGAACTGAATTTATCTGTGCTTTTGCAGAGTCCTTTCCCACAGCATCCAAATGCCCAGGTGGCAGGGAAAGATGTCTGCCATTCACCCTGGGGCTGGGAGATGGGGCTACAGCCTCCTTGCCAGCAGTAGGAGATGGGGCTGGCCCATGTGTCTCCATGTGTCTCACCTCCTGCTTTAATTTGAAAAGCAGCTCAGAGACTTTACATACACATGCATATCATTCATTAGCTTTCCGCCAGAGCAATGTGTTATGATCCATCACTGTTGTATTTTAAACCTGTATGATGATGATGATGTTTGCTAGCTTAGTGTTATAGAGTGCTAGTTCTGCTAGGTCTAGGAGTATTGTGTTTAGCTGCACAATGTAACTCTTTTGCCTGGCCCCCTCCCTGTGTGACTCTGTGAATCTGCTCTGGAAGGTGTGGGGGGGGCAGATATTGGGGTGTAGGCAGTGTGCAGGAAATGGCGAGGACGAGGAAAGTTCCATTGCACAGCCAATACTCCTTGCAGTAGCGCAACTGTTGGATATCACCCACAGAAACTGCCTTTCCTCAGCAATGCACCTCATTGTATCTTTATGAGGCCCCGTGCTGGCCAGTGAAATGGCTAGCAAGCTCTTGGCTGCAGCTGTGGGGAGAACAAGGGAAAAGGAGATCCCTGCCTTTCCCAGTAGCAATTAACAGGCAGTGGTGAAGGCAGTGGGCTCTTCAAGAGGAAATAGCTAGCCAGTCAGCAATCACATGGTTGCTTACTGCTGACTGAGGTTCTTCTGCCACTATGCAAGTGTTTGTTGATTGACTAGTCCTCCTCCTTTGAGATCAGCATCCTGAGTCTACACAGGTGGAAGCTGGCCAATCAGAGCGGCATTTTCATGGTGGTGATTGAAGCTTCTCCGCAGCACCACTGCCCAGCTGCAATCAGTAGTGGTGGGAAATTCTTCTATTGCCTGAGACAGTAGTCGGCATTTCCCACTAGTAAACTGCTTGATCAGCCACTGACAATTTTATTTATTGATCTATATAGACCGTTTGCTGCTATCCACAGACCTTGAAGCGGTTTACAGTAAGTATAAGTTGCTGGTGGTACCTGTGGAAGAATAAAAAAATAATGGGCTAAAAATACTACGGCAGTGGTGCCCATCCCATCAGATGTCAGATGGGATAAATAACTATTTAACTTTTAGAAGACATCTGTTCAGGGAAGTTTTTAATGGCTGATGTTTTATTGTGTTTTTAATATTGTGTTGGGAGCTGTCCAGAGTGGCTGGAACAACCCAGTCAGATGGGTGTCGTGTAAATAAAATTATTATTATTTTATTTTATTTTATTTTATTTTATTTTATTTTATTTTATTTTATTTTAAGGAAGGCTTTCTTTTTTAAAGAACAACAACAACCCTCTCAAGTAAACTTTGCATAAAACTTGCCCTTGAGAACGACTGGACGCTTTTTTAAAATATTGTTTTATTAAATAAAGAATAAGAAAACACCTCTGTTTTATAGAAGATAATTTCAAAATTTCTACCTAGAATCGCTTGTCTCTGCCAGTCTATTGTTCATGATAGCTAGAGCGCCTACTCCTCCTGAGAAGCCATTTTGCCTCGTGTTTATGCAGACGTTCCGAGGGTAGCCATTGGCCGTCTCGGACAGTTGCTTTTGCAGGAGGGCCAAGGAGACTTTGTTGGAGGCGGTGAGATCCCTCATGGAGATCATCTCACCCGAAAGGCGCCTCCCCTCCGTGTCGCTGTCGTACTGTCCGTCCGTCTCCATAGAGATGTTGTGCCGGCGGAACCGGGACCCCGGCGTGATGGCATTGCGGCGCCCGAGGCGAGCGGTCGGTTTATGGCAATCTGGACAGCACCGGCACCGGAACTTTCTGAGCATCCAATTTAAAACCTGCTTGATTACAATCGAGATGACGTTAAAAAGGGAGTAGATGCAGCAGACCCCCATCAATATAAACATGAAGTTCCCAAATCTGTATAATCCCTGATTTCGGTACACGGCGTTTTGGCTGCTCACCAGGTCGCCAAACCCAATGGTGCTGAAGGTGACGAAACAGTAGTACAAGGAGTCAATGTAATTCCACCCTTCCACGGCGGTGTACATGGCCGAGGCACAGCAAGCGATAGTAATGGCAAGGATTCCCAGGATCAGCATCACGTGATAGACTGATGGCTTCCACCCAATCAGGCTGTCGACATCGGACATGGATGAGCCCCTTCGGCAGGTTGGAGGTAGAAGGCCGCTCCTCCTCAGCTGCCTCTCGTGGCAAGCCTTCATCACCAAAGCGAGCAGGGAGATGATGCGCTCCAGGAAGAGGTTGAAGAAGAGGATTGTTGCGGCACACCCAAAGAGACCATAAACGATGAGGAAGGCTTTGCCAGCGACCGTTGCCGGTGTGGACATCCCGAAACCTGCAGCAGCAAAGAGAGAATGAAGTGTTTATATAAAAAGATACAGCCCAATATTGTTTTGGTGCTAGAGGCTGGAAATTTCCTCTCTTCTCCTCTGGTGGTAAGATTAGAAGAATTAACAGGATGACTGGCAACTGGTGGAGTGTTGTTGGCTTTTTTAAATGGTAACTCAAAATGTCGCATGTGAGGCAGACCAAAGGCAACAAAAATGGTAACCACCAAAAGGAATTTGAAGCAGGAGCTAAAAGCAACGGAGGAAGACTAAATAGATGTTTAGTAATCCAATGTGTTCTGGAACCTACTGGGAAAGTTAAAACCAATTTGCAAAAAAAATTGCCTTGTGGGAAGTTGGCTCAAGTTATAAGAACCTAAGAAAGCCTGTTAGATCAGGTCAGTGGGCGATCAAATCCAGAACGCTGTTCTCACCCTGGTGAACCAGTTGCCGGTGGGAAACCAGAAAGCGCTCTGCCCACTTGCAATTCCCATTAAGTACAAGTGGCTCAAAATACGGTGTATAAAGAAACAAAACACCTGATACCAAGCCTGAGACAAAAATATCACAAGTGGATAAAATAGTTGGCAACAATGCCGTGCCATATGTTCTCTAGACTTGCGTTTTTCCTTGAAAGTAGCAGTGGCAGGTTGAATCCAACTGCAACCAAATAAAGAAAAGAAAAAGAAGAGGGGGAGATCTCTCATTTGCGGAGATTATTTGCAATGGTTTGCAACCTCTGCTTTTCTACTGTTGTTCTTTGCTGCTGTTACTCCATGGGCCATTTATTTTGCTGGTTCATTATTCTAACTTAAGTGATGCCAGCCAATCAGGAATCATGTACCAGTCGAGATGATGTCATGATGATTAACATGTAGTTGATTAGATTTCATTATGTACTGACATCATTAAAGGCAAAGCACATCCATCAGAGGGATAGCAATGCTTCTTGTGTAACTGGCAGTCCTAACCAATCAGGGATCACATCAGGAATCAAGTGGTCCATTTGACCGAAGGGCCCTTCTTTCAAATTTGCATGAAGCTGATCATGAAAGTGCCGCACCCATTTCTGCTCTGCACCAGTTAGTAGCCCTGTGCCTAGTTCATTGGTTGGTTCCATCTAGCTTGCTCAAGAGACAGAACTTCCAAGCCCAAAACTATGTGTGATGTAACCACATCAGAAGTACTGTATTTTTCGCCCTATAGGACGCACCGGCCCATAGGATGCACCTAGATTGGGGGGGGGGATAAAGGAAAAAAACTTTATTCCCCCCCCAGGCGCAGGGCTGGGGCGGGGGAAGCCCGAGCTTCCCCCGACCCCAGCTCCCAGAACAGGAAGCTCTCCGCAAGCCTGAGCTTCCCCCTCCCCCAGCTCCCAGAACGGGACCCAGAGCCATGCCGAAGCTGCGTGCAGCTTCGGCATCGCTCTGGGAGCTTGCGGGGCTGGGGGTGGGGCTCTCCAGGCTTCGGCGAAAGCCTACATTCACCCCATAGGATGCACACACATTTCCCCTTCATTTTTAGAGGGGAAGAAGTGCGTCCTATAGGGCAAAAAATACAGTAGTTCCTAGAGCCTCAGAGGTTTAAGCAGCAGAATGCAGAGACATTCCAGAAGCTCTTGCTTCATCCAAGTCTCCAAAGAGTTATCAGCTATTCTCCATTTTGGGAGATGTCATTTACAGTGAAGAATAGTCCTTCATTCCCAAACTCTATGGTGCCACTTAAAACTGCATGGAACAGACAACCCAGTTCTGCAGCATCTCTTTGAACTAAGGAATATGTGTATCTGGCAACTCCGCATGCACTTTATTCAGTGACAATCCAAGGGCTTAATTTGAGGGCTTGTTTGCTAGTGTGTGGTTGTTGTGAGGAGGAGCGGGAAGTCTTTAATAACACAGTGGTGATAGATGAATCAAAACGTACAGCAAACCCCCCATACTCAGGAGGGTATGATAACACACTACCAGGGACTCAGACAGCTGTAGAGATTCAGAGCTCTTGCAGAGGGAAAAATTACACCCTTGTTTGACCTCCACACCAATCAAGTTCTTTTTTTGTGGTGTCTAAACAACTCAAGGACATTTCAGAAAATAGGACGTTGCCAATTATGTTCTCAGTTCCTTTACTAGTAAATTGTAGAGCGAGTCTTCAAAAGCAGCCTAATACACAAAGCTGGAACTCAAGGAATTGAAACATAAAACTGCAAACTACACAGGAGTAATAATTTGCTAGTCAATGACCATGTCTTACTCCTCATATCAGGTACTTGTTAATCTGGGGATGTGATGACAGCAGCAACAGGGTTGTATCATTACAAATTATTGCATCCTTCAATACCACATGATAGGCATTTAGTGACTGCTTTATATTTCCAGACACCCAGGTCATATGTTAGCTTAGTGGCAAAGGAACAATTCCAATATGGTTTGGTCCCATCATGGTCCTGTAATATATGAAGAGAAACACAGAGGTGGAAGGTATTTCATAGGCCACCTAGTCCAACCCTTGGCTGATGCAGGAAATCCACGGCTACAGGATCCCTCAAAGATTGTCATCTAGCTTCCGCTTTAAAATCTCTAATGAGGGAGAGCCCACCACCTGCCGTGCCCTCAAGAAACTTGGACGCCGAGCTATTGATGTTTAGTTGAAATCCCATTTAGTACTTCAAATTGATTAGGCTGGGTCCAAAGCAAGGTTAACCAATATGGTGGCCTCTAGATGCTGTTGGACTACAATTCACCATCAGCCCCAGCAAATATGACCAATGGCCAGGGATGGCGGGAGCTGGTAGACACCGTAGAACCTGGTAGACACCATAGAATCATAGAATTGTAGAGTTGGAAGGGACCCTGGTGATCATCTCAGCCAACCCCCTGCAACGCAGGAATATGCAGCTGTCCCATACAGGGATCAGACCTGCAACCTTGGCATTATTAGCACCACATTCTAACCAGCTGAGCTATCCAGGCATGTTGGCGCTAGAGCATCAGAAAACAAGCTTGTTCTGTCATCCATATGACAACCTTTCAAATATTTGAAGATGTCTATCGTATTATCTCCTACTCTCTTCTCCAGACCAAATATACCCAACTCTTGGGGTGGATGTAACAACAGGGTTTCCCCCCACAACTTTATTGCCTGGCCCCAAATATACACAGTGCTAATATGGAGTGACCAACTAGTTAAGTAGCCATAGAAACCCAAGGGAGAAGTGGAGGACTCTCTTCAGATGTAATGCTAGGATTCTCCTCCACCTAGGCTCAGGTTATGTGTAAATAAACCATATATCATAAAGACACCACAGTCTCTACTGTGCCTTTTTGTCCAAAGGAAAAACAGGCCCAGGTAAGCACGTTTAGTACCCCTGGGATCTCATATAGCTTGGAGATAGGAGCGGCATCTAACAATATATTTCTTTACTGTCCCAATGAGGTTTCCACTGCTGAGAAGTTATTTTTAGCACCTTGAAAACATGTCCCCACCCCCAGCAGTGTGAAGGTACCATCACAAGCCTCTGGGAGTAATGATCAACCTGACCCAACGTAGAATTAGGCACCAGTCATTGATTTATTTTAGAAATGGCAACTTTGTTGAGGCAACACAAGCGATTCATAATCACGGACCTGTTGACAATCCCATTGTTAAAAGAATAGCACAGTAGATTAACAATAATTGGCACGCAGCCTCAAGGAATCAGAGAAATAATGAGAGAATTTGGAGGCATAGAGCAAACTAATTGGAGCTAGAGGAGGAGCATGTTGTACTCATTTGCAAATAAGATAGCGGGAGCCTGTAGCAACAGGGGAAGGCTGCTTGGGGACAGATTTGGAGTGAAGAATTTGTGGGTGGCCAAGCAGTCTCCCCTATCCCAACTCTCAATTTCATCCACCTCAAACAGCTTTTCATTTGTTGTAATTAAACAGTTAATCACAGGGGTGGTGTCATGGACTGGCTGAACACAGAGGAATGGTGGAAGGCATCAGCTGGGGAACCCCCAAGGGACGAAGGCTCAGAGCCTGGGGTTGGTGGTGGGACAGTGATGAGTGGTCAGAGGGAGAAAAGGGAGAAGCCTGGGGGGGGGGAGTAAGTGTTGGTAGCTGAAGAGGTAACAGGGTTTAGTGAGCAGGGATAGAAGGTGGGAAGCAGAAGCAGAAGTGGGAGCTGGAGAGGAGGGAGCCCAAGAGGCAGATATGAGCCAGGCTGATGAAGAAGCCAGGGTGTCTCCCCATCCTGCGGCAACCAGCTCCTCTCCCAGGACTAGGAGAAGTATGAAGCAAGAGGAGCAAAGACAGGTGCGCTGGCATATTCTCAAATTGCTGGGGAAAGACCTGGCGGAGGCAGAGATTTAGGCAGCCGTGGAAAGGAGGAGACCTCCAGCCTCCGCGATTATATAATGCAATTATATAATGCAATTATATAATAATAATAAATTTTTCTTTATACCCCACCCTTCCCGGTTCAGAAAACCGGGCTCAGGGCGGCTAACAACAAATTTAAAACACTTAATTGATGCAACAAAAATCAGCATAAAATACAGTATAAAACGTGAATAACAATAAATTCAGAATTCAAAAATCAATTTAGGGGCGGAAATCCATCCAATAAACATTAGATGATCACTTGGGCTAGCTGGCTAAATTAGTCCTATCTGGGTAGGTAATCTTCATAAAATCTTCATAAAAAGGCAATTGCCTCATAGGGGTAAGACAGATTGAGAAGAGTTGCTGTGCTTATTACGGCCTGGGTCCCCTGAGCTGAGCTGGTTTCTGCTAATAAAGAGTTAACTTCACATACTCCGTGTGATTTATTGCTGACTGACTCTCTAACATGTGGAGAATCTCAGGTCTGGGAGGCAAATGTGATCCTCTGGACCTCTCTGCCCAGCCATTAGGACTCTCTCCAGACCACACCTTCTCTTCATAAGCCCCTGTTCTTAGTGGGCTCTGCTTTGCACCTGATCCCACTTACCGGTACCTTTTATCTAAACTAAAAAGTCCCAAACTCTGCAACCTTTCCTCACAGGGGAATTACTCCATCCCTGGGATCATCACATGCTAGGCAGCTAAAAATGGTACCCATCTCCCCAGACAACTTTGTTGATAAAATGTTGAGGTTTTGTTTGGGTGCAGGACATTTCCCCCAAGACTGCAGATCTAACATAATTCTTTCTTTCTTTCTTTCTTTCTTTCTTTCTTTCTTTCTTTCTTTCTTTCTTTCTTTCTTTCTTTCTTTCTTTCTTTCTTGTTAGCAGAGGTGATGTTGGGGCTTGTATGCTGAGCTCCAGGGATTTTCCAAAGAAGTGTGTCCTTGCTGAAGCTTCCTAACTGCATTATTATCTTCCCTTCCTGGCAGAGGGACTGAAGAGAATCAGAAAATGGGCAAAAGTGGGGCATGATTTTGCCCGGTCCACTGTCAGCTGGGAAGATCTGTGTTCCATAAAACCGGCAGCAGAATTACAGGTAGATACTGCAGCTGAAAGCTAAAGTTGTAGTAGCCCCCTCCTTAAGATTATGCAGAAATGTATAGCATGCAAATCCAAGTGATCAATAAGCCCCTTTGGTGCAACAATTCACTAGCAAAGTTTATGGATCGGGTTGTTTAAAGCAAGAGGGTAACTAGGAATCTGAATATTTGTTAAAAGGTTCGCAGCCATAAATGGCATTTATGGACAAAATATCTCTGTGATCAGGCAGAGGAAGCATGCAATCACACCACGCGGGTAGGATCTTTTAGAAAGAAATATTGGGCTGACGTTGTGTAAACTCCTCCAATTATTAAATTACAACTGCCCCCAGTTAACAGATGGATCGCAACAGTAAATATGCTGTTTGCCTTCGATTTCCATCTGCAGGACTTCACCCAGTGTCTAGTTCCCGATTTATCGAGAAACAAGTGTTCTCTTTTCAATGCTCTTTCTACAATAACAGCGGAGTAAACAGAATATCTCCATAACAACCAAACACACCAACATTGCCTCTTTGGAGATTAGACCAGCACTACTCGAACGGCCTGCCTTATAACAACTCTGAGAGAGCGTAGCCACTTCTCCCTTCATTTCCTTTCGTTCTGATTGGTTTTTCTCACTTTCCCAAACAACGTTACTGACTCTCGGGGGATGTGAGGGAAGGTTTGCAGTACTGCAAGATCAAAGCAGAGGGGAATCGCACTCGGAAAGCAGAAATGGTAGCGAATGAGACAAATAGCCCATGAAAACCCAAGAGAAAAAACAAAAACAAAACAGTGGCCAAGCTACAGTTAACACATAAATAAATGCAGCAGGCCTGGCCCTTCTGTGACTCACTAAACTGAACAACTTGGACTTAGAGGGGATTAGACAAATAAATGGAGGGTGGCTTTCAAGAGCTGTTAGCCATTAGAGCTGAATGGAATACCACATCTTGGGGTGGTCAACAGTTGGAGAGGGCTATTGCCTTCATGTCCTATTGGGCAGCTTCCTGGATGTATCTGGTTCCCCCCATCTGTGAAACAGTGTGCTGGGTTCGATGGGTGCTTGATCTACTTCCAGGGATAATCCCTCCTTGGTGGCTTCACTATCACAGCATCACCTGAGCCTCTACATGGCTTAGAACTTCAGTATCTAAAGGAACTTCCCATGAGTCATGCTCACCAACTGAGGGACTTCCATGAATTCTCCTTCCATTTGAAGTGTGAGAAACAAGAGAGAGGGCCTTCTTGGTGGTAGGCCCTGGGCTCTTCCTAAAGAACCTTCCAGAAAGACCAGCATAGTGCCTGAGGTAACATATTTTGGGCAGCAAGGAAATTATCTTTTTGTTCACCCAGGCCTTTTAACAGATTGTAATGTTAAGTTTTATTTTTAGGCTGGTACTATTAACTTAGTTCTATTCTGATAGCATTTGAGTCCTTTATTTTTCACTCCATGTGATAATTGTAGCCCTTTTTGATGTATTTGTATTTTGGGTGCTGATATATTTCCTGTTTTCTTATATCATTTGTGTTGTAACGTTGTGATTAAGTTGATGTACATCACCTAGAGTAGGCATGGCCAAACTTGGCCCTCCAGCTGTTTTGAGACTTCAATTCCCATAATCCCTGACCACTGGTCCTGTTAGTTAGGGATGATGGGAGTTGTAGTCCCAAAACAGCTAGAGGGCCAAGTTTGGCCATGCCTGACCTAGAGGACTATATGAATGGGTGACTAATGAATGTTGACCACCCAAGGTTCTGCTACACAAAAAAGTATAGGCATTATAAAAAAAAATGGGTAAGAGCAGGAATATCTGGCTATGAGATGTTCTCTCATAGGACACCCAATTATTGAGGAAAATTCAAAGAAACAACTTGGGAATATTTCAACGAATTGGTTCCAAATATGACAAATTTGTTTTTTCGCTCATTCACTTATAAGAACAAAGAGCTTTGATCCCTAACAATGTTTGAAGCTTTCGGAATTAATACAGAGCTTAAAGATGAAGCTTATCTATTTTATAAAACACTGTTGGACCTAACAATGAGCAAAGGGCAGAATCTTAGAGAGGTCTGAGAAGCGGACTTAGGCCAACAAATCGATGAACACAAATTGAGCTCTATGTGGTCTAAACACCCGTTGCGTACCGTCTTGGCTAAACTGCAGGAAACCTCTTTAAACATCATTTATAAGATGACACTGGACACTGTCTAGTTTGAAGTATACATTGTGGATGTGAGCTAAATGCGTAATGTAAATGATTTTCAAGGTTTTTTAATGCCATGTGGATGGATGTATACAAGAGTCAACATCTATATATTTATTTGTGTTGGAAGACAACATTTTGTGTTTGGTAATTGTTTTTTAATTTTTCAATAAAGTTTGCCCCCCAAAAGCAGATAAATATATTCCCACAGTTTAGAGTCAGCGCATTGGTTGCTAAACCAATATTAAGTGGCTTCCTCTTGGTATCTTTAAAATAAAGGATGGTGATGTCCTATCTCCCACACAAAACCAGTGATAGGGGCTCTTATTTGCAAGTAAAGATGAAACAGGACCACCTGGGTGAATTTTACCCTTATGCTTTTCATATAATCAGTTATCCATATATAACCATATATCTTTATGATGATTTTATATAATCCATGTTTGAATCGTGAAGGCTTCTGCAAAGCTTAAAGCAAAGTGCTTAGATTTGAAAAATCCAAAATGAACTCTGCCCCAGTTCTCTTCCCTTGTTCTTATGTCCTCGATGTCTCGCTAACGTAAGGGGGGAAGCAACAAATCTGATGTGCTGGCACTTCCCCTCCCCTGTCCAGACAGGGTCCTTAGTAGCTAAAAACAGGAAAATGCTAACCGCAAAATGTCCCTGTATGGCAGATGTTGAGTGTAACGGCCGAATAAGTTCCTTTTGCCTTAAGTTTCCTTTCTCCTTCTTACCATAAATCGGGGGGAAAGGTTACACTGATGTTTAGACTGGAGAAAGCAGAAGTTGGGAGGGAACTCTTTACATGATCAGGGGGGCGAGGCTTGAATGTGCTCATTAGCTTTGTTTTTGCTGCCGTGTGCGATTGTATTCGATTATGTCATGATCTATGATGCATGTACTCAGGTAGAAAGCCCCAGGGCACCAGAGCTGGGGTGCCCAGTCTCTGGAAACGATTCCACTGGGTCAATTACTGCTCAGCAATAAATATCACTTTCTTTTTCTCCACTGCTGCATCTGTCAATTCTTGGACACTGTTTGAGTGGGTCACAGGTACTCTAAAAATCCGTGCAGCAAAGATGTAAAAAAAGTGAACCTTTTATTATAGCAGTCTAATGGTACAAGCTCAGTAGCAAGGAGAAAAGCAGAATGTCGTCCAGTTGCTGTTACAAGGCAAAGGAGTAGCTACAATTAATTTGGGCCCAGGAGCCAGGACAAGGTTCAGGAGTCTGAAATTAGTAACAAGAGTGTACAGGAACTACGCCCAATGAGTTTACCACCTACCCACCAAGCTAGTAAACCAAGGCAGAGAATGCCCAGCGACTTGCAAGAATCCCTGTCCATGTGGAGTTCCTGACCTGCAGACAGGTGCTCTGCTCAGAGAGTTAAGCCTCCCCTTTCTTCTCGATATGCCACCTCTTCTTGGGAGACAGTGACAAACACATCTTCCCCTCTGAGGCCTCTCACTTTATCAGAGCAGACAACACCTCTGAGCCCACTTTATCCTCCACAGGTGGGGGGAAAGCAGATTCTGGGTCTCCCACCTCATCAGTATATCTGGGCACATCTGTCAAGAGAGCTCTGCTCTGTAGTTTCATCTTGTCCTCCTACTCCTGGTCTGAATTGGAGTACGCAGAGGGGAGCATGACAGGTGAGGTCAGAGAACAAGAATAAAAGCCATCCTGTATCTCCATTTCCCATTAATTTTCTCCAGAGCTGGAAATGGGTGACACAGGTGTGAGACCCATTCTATAAGTGGACTTAAAAATGCTATGCCACATATATCTTTCCCCCCCCTTTGGCTACTGAATGGATCTTTGCAAATACGTCATTGCAAATCTGAGCGCTAAATCTATTCTCCAGGGTGAAAATTACAATCCTTAGTAATATGAGGAGCTACCTGTGGATTTAATTTCAGGCATGGAGTGGAGAAGCAGACAGGCAGTGGAAAATTTATCTTGTGCCAATGTGCACCTTATTAGCATATCATGTTTGAATTTCATATTATACTGCTATTAGCATTCCAGATCCCCGTCCTATTTGTAACTACTGGAGAAGATAACTGCTTGGCTAATAATCTCAAGGATTTCAGGGCTTCCAGGCCCAAATGAAAACTACTTAAGGAAGATGAGGCCAAAACTAACATTCATCTAGAAGCAGAAACTGAAGTTGCTAATGATCCTGAGTTTTCTTATGAATGAGACAGCTTTTGCTGATCAATCTAGAGCCTTTTCCACTGCATGCAAAGACAGGCTCCAGAAGACTGTGCAAATGAGGCCAATAATGGGTCCAACTGTCAGGAAAGCAGCTTCTGCACATGATGTAGAGGGAAATGAGGAATACATGGAGCTCCTCAACCTGGGAAGGTAGTCCATCTAGGAGAAGGAAAACTCTGATCCAAAATCCCTGCTTCCTTGCATCTATTCTCATCTGGGAAAAGGTTTTGGGAGTAAATCCTGAGGAAAAATCCATTCCTATTGACTTGTGGGACATCTTCAGGAGAAGAAGAGGCTAAGGAGTAAACCCTATACAAATGGAGTCCCTAAGGTGGTTGGATGGTATCTTTTACGCCTCTTTCCAGCAAGGAGCAGAGTGCAAGATTTCTTGATTTTTAAAAAAATGTTTTGTGCATCCATCCTGAGAGCCAGTGTGGTGTAGTGGTTAAGAGCGGTAGACTCGTAATCTGGTGAACCGGGTTTGATTCCCTGCTCCTCCACATGCAGCTGCTGGGTGACCTTGGGCCAGTCACACTTCTTTGAAGTCTCTCAGTCCCACTCACCTCACAGCGTGTTTGTTGTGGGGGAGGAAGGGAAAGGAGAATGTTAGCTGCTTTGAGACTCCTTAGGGTAGTGATAAAGTGGGATATCAAATCCAAACTCTTCTTCTTCTCTTCTACATCTAATCTTGCCCCTTTCTAAAAATTATTTATTGGTGTGTGCTTGCAGATTCTACCACCACCAGCAGTAGCATTGACATTACAGTCCTATGTTGACCTCACAAACACCAGTCAGGAAAGTAAAATACTGGTTGGTTGGAAACTTTCAATTAATGTTCTTTGGTGGCAGGTTTTTCTGTTTGGTGGTGGGTGTCTTCCTTGAATCTTTATAGGATAAGGCCTAGCTCTCTCTGTTGTGGCTCGTTGTAGGCCAAACCTGACCTAACCTGATGGCTGGAGATTTGTTTGAGTGCCAGAAGAGGTCCTGAGGAGCTTTAATGCTGATGCTTGACAAAATTCTACTAAGTAAAATGGATGCTTGCGGCTTAGTGTCAGAAACGGGAGGACTCTGCGGGCGACGCTAAGGCCAGGACAGGAGAGGAGAGCCACCTCGCAGGAGGAAACAGAGACACGCTGTGAAATTTATAGAGGCCTTCATGAGGGAGTGAGGAAATAGGAAGAAAGATTCATAGCAGCGTTTGCAGCGGACACAAGCAGAAAGTGAAGATTTATGGGCACATTTTCAAAGAGGGCTCCACATACGAGGTGTACAACACTTCAATTCTGAGCTGTCCCCATTGATAAGAAATGGGTGAGGGAGCAAATAGATTTTAGGTACAGTATGCCCTAAACCAGAGTTTATTCTAATCTGCAACTGGGCATGGGAGCTTGATAAGGAATGAGGTTGTTTCTTAAAAAGAAAGAGGTAAGGAGAGGGGAGAGGGAAATAAACAGGAATCCTCGGGACAATATGCTTTTTGAGCACTTCTACCATACCCTTCAACATTTCTCTGATGAAAATAGAGATAATAATAATAATAATAATAATAATAATAATAATAATAATAATACCCCACACCTGACTGAGTTGCCCCAGCCACTCTAGGCAGCTTCCAACATATATAAAACATAATTAAACATTATATATGAAACAAAACTTCCCTATACAGGGCTGCCTTCAGGTGTGTCTTCTAAAGGCTGTATGCCCTTGGCTCAGGGGTTGCACAACTCCATACCTTCCAACATTTCTCTGATGAAAATAAGGAAATCCTAAGAAAAAGCAAGACATTCCAGGATCAAATTTGAAACTGGAATGGCTTCTGAAAATAGGGACACTTAGAGGGTCTGTCATACCGATTTGCTTGCACAAATCTTGTGTGGAGGTTAGACTAGGTCCAGACTTTATTTAAATAATCTATATATCTCTAAATCTCTAAGCATTATATAAGAAATACAATACAGAAAAAGTAAAATTGGTTTAAAAGTTAAAACAAACAAACCAGACTTCAATTAAAATGCCTGCTGGAAGGGGGGGGGGAGAGGACATTGCAGGGAGGAGGCCTGTCTGGGGGGCGGGGTTCCTAAAATTGGGCTTCTGCAACTGTTAGTTTACAAGCCATGCATCTAAGTTAAGGGGAACCACTAAGAGTGACTCAGCCTATGACCCCAGTGATCAGGCAAGGCTATAAGGGATTAGGTAGTCTATGAAATATTTTGGACCCAAGTTGTTGTAAAGTCATGCAAGACTCTTGAACCGGGCACACTAGTGAATGGGCAGCCAGAACAGGCTTTTGAGGACTTGAGTTATGTGCTGGTCATAGTCTGTCTCCATCAACAGTCTGACATCAGTACTTTGCACCAGCTGGGGCTTGCTAACCAGGCTCAAGGTTAGCCCAACATAAAATGCATTGCAATAATCAAATCTTGTGGTCACCAATCCTATGGTCAGACTATTGGGTATTCATTCTGATTTGCTTACTGGGCAGTTACACTTGCATTCATCCTGATCTGCTTGCAGGGTGTTTACACACCTTCTCATTAATCATTAGTTTGTTTCATACTTTTCAGTACATTTCCCAGTCATTTCCTAACTGCAAAAAACAAACAAACAGTTTTTTAAAATGTGGGTTTGTTGTGACAGAGAGCATTGATTCGCTTTAATTGTGCAAAGCTAACTTTCCTGGCACGTGAATCCCTTCCACAAAACAGTGACGGTCTGGAGGCGCCCATAGAAGATGATAGTGAACAGTCTTTTCCTCATTGTTCTTCACTGTAATCCTTCCTTCTCTGCTGTCTTCCTCTTTCTATCTGTTCATCTACATTCCCCCCCACCCATCCCTGTACATTTCATTATTAGCAGGGGGTGGGGGTGGCGGAAGACCATATGGAAATGGTTGTTGAAATATTTGGAGTTGGGAGAGACTGACAAACTGGCTGAAGTTTGCAGAAGAAATGACTGTTTACAGAACGCTAAGTTTGCAGAGAGAAGGACATGTTTGGTGAATGTCTGGAATGTAAATGACAGAAATGCAAGACCTGAGAAACATAATGAATTATTGTGTTTTCACTTTGTATCTTGCATTTTTTAAAAATAATACTGTCACATGCCACTCCTGATCTCCACAGCAGTGTGAGATTCCAGGGAGTTCCAGGTGCTTACCCAGGGTTTGTGTAACCTTTGGAAATGAGGCACAGTGCAGACTGGGCTGCCTTAATGATATATGGTTTGCTTACACATATATACAACCTGAGCCTATGATGAAGGGGCTCCCAACTTTACACTCCAAATTGTATTGACTCTCCCATAGTCACAGACCTGGGTCCAAGCAGACATCCTGGCTGTTGCCCTGCAGCTTGCCTTGTTTCTCCCACTCACATAGCTCCTAACTTTGCGCTAGGTGGCTGCAAAGTTATGTCACAGCTTACCCACTGAAAAACCTTTCCCCCTAGAGCAGACCAGGGCAAACTGCAAATCCTCAAACTCTGCTCCTGGGCTTTTGAAATATACTCGGAGTCGAGTGTGAATTTCATGCTCCTTATTCAGCTCATAGTAGCAATGAATGAAACTTTCCCCAAAACGTTTAGCTATATATACATTATTTACACAATGGGCCCCGCGTGACTGGCTAATTTCAGGCTGCTCCTGTAGGCCAATCAGGTTGTGGATTCACCTCCTCCAGAAGCCTGATTGGCTGCTCCTGCAGGCCAACCAGGTCGCTGATTCACTTCCACCTGGAGCTGGATTGGGTGGTTCCTGCGGACCAATCAGACTGCTGCATTCTGGATCCTATTGTTCTAGGATTCAGCTCAGTACATAACATCTTTGTTTTTCGACCCAACTCTGAACTCAAGGAGAGGCTTCACCTATTTGTCGGCTGGCATAGAACCTCTGCTTTGTTGACCACCCACCTCTCTGACCCCTTTTGTTCGCTTAACAACTCGGCCATTTGCAGGCAGGACTGGACATGGGAAGCAGAGCCCTGCTATTAGGAGGCTGACTTGCTGACAAAGATCCTGCCACTGCACATGGGGTAGATTACGTATGTGATTTCAAGCATTTTTGTAGAAATACTAATAATAATCGCCATGCTCTTCTTTGTCATAAATTATCCCAGGGCAGTTCATGCCAAAACTACGAAACAGAAGCAGGTGGTGTGGTAGCAAAAGGGTGGCACTTTCCTGACCTCCTGGCATTGTGTTCCTAACTTCCTGACCTCCTGGCAGGTGGCTGCTTACTGGGAGGGGAAAAGGTGGCACAGGGCAAAAATATTTATTAATTTACTAAATGTCTATACTGCCCATCATCCAATGTAGACCATCTGAGTCTGAGTAGCACCAAGTTAAAAACAAAAGAGGAATGTAAATGGGTAAAAGTGATGGTAACTGCAGCCAGACAGGTTAGAGTGAGTAACTGGAAAAATGCAGAAGAGCTAGGGGTGAACCAACAGAGGAAGAAACTGAATAATGTTATAATTTTAGAATATCTAACTGTGAAGGTACACAGAATGAAAGGGTTTAAGGTCAGTGAGAAAGAGGAGGATTGGTTTGAGAAGATATTGAATTATTTGGGTAGGTTTGAACAATTTGGGGCAATTAAAATGTTAAAAGTTAAATAAACCTTGTGGATGGAGGAGTGTTAATGTATATAAAATTGTACATACGGTTGATTTGAATATGTTATTATTGATTATGTATACCCAATGTTTCAGCCACCTGGGGGGTTCCACTGTTTGTGTTTGGCTGCTGATAAATAATTTAAAAAACAAAAACAAAACACAAATATAGACCATTGTCACAAATAAAAACACTCTCCCTACAGTTTAAAAAGCCATAGATTGCTTCACTAGCCCAGTTCATGTGCCATTCTCCCTGCTGCCTCACTCCTCCATCTCCTTCTCCTGCTAAGCAGCAGCAACAACTCACCTGTCGGCAGGTCAGGTGAGTGCCTCCACCCTGCCATGCCATCTGCTACTGCTATAAAACGTGGTACAATAGATTATATTGATTCGCATCACGTCATGTTTGTTTGTCCCTGGCTGGAAAACCATTAGTTCCGAATGTTTGTATTAATTAATACAAACGGCGCTTTTTCAAAGGAGCTGGTGGCAGGTGTGTTCCAGCCTGTCTCCACGGAGGGAAAAGATGAAACTTTCCTGCAGTTAGAATTTGCCATCGCAGGAGAGAGAGAGAAAAAACATCACATCTCCCAGTCTCTCTTCTCAACAGGAGCGCACTAAGCAAAACATATAATTTCATAAGGAGGAGGGGAAAAATCGAGCGCTTCAAATGTCAAGAGTACTTTTTAAATATCACATCAACATTTTTCCTGCCATTGAGCTGTTCTAATGTCTTTCGAGATGAGTGAGCGCTTGTCTTGTTTGAGACTGTCGTTTCCTGCAGGCCGTGGGACCATTCCAAATCTCTAGGAGAAGATGTGCAAAGGAAAAACCCACCCCAGTCTGCAGCTTCCCTGGCAATGCCTTGCAAATTGCTTTAAAAAAACAACAGCCAAGAACACCACCCTCCCACATTTAAAAAATGTATATCTAATACAGCAGAGGATAGGTCGGTGCTTGGAAATGAGAGGAAGATTGTGTGGGCTTTATAGAGCACTAAAATTGACAATAACAGGGGATCTTTAGGGTTGGGTTTTTTTGTGGGTGTCGTTTTGTTATTTTGTGGATTAAAGGGAATGGCAGGAGAGGAAATGCTTCTCCTTCCTTGGAGGTTTTTAAGCAGAGGTCGGATGGCGACCTGCCACAGATGATTTAGTTGAGATTCTTGCATTGCAGGGGGTTAGACTAGATGGCCTTTGAACCCCCTTCCAACTTTGATTCTATGATTCTTGCTAGGAAGGATGTGGCTCCTTAAGGTATGAGGAAGACTGCCATCTTGCCTCGTAAACTGGACCAGATTTTGGGGGTTATGTGTGTCTCTGAATCACCCCTTCCCCTCCTCAAGGCCAAATTCACTCAACTTTCAAAAAGGAGAAAGGCTCCTGTACAGATTATCTGCTCCTGCACCCTCTATGCAAGGCTGGATCCTGGCTAGGCAGCCTGAAAGCATTACTGTGAAAATCATCTAAGTGACAACTTTTGTTCCTTGGCAAAGCAGCCTTGCGCTCCCGGCATGTCCCTGCCTCCTCCAAATCATCTTAGCAAACTTTTAATTCCTAATGGTGCTTAATATGGATTCTAAACTGGGTATAACATCCCCATGTTATGAGTATGTATTTGTAGCATGCAAAAGTGATTAATGGATAATCCATAGTTAAGATTGTTTGAGTAACAGGATTGCAGCCAGTTTGTTCCCATTACGGTGTAATTCTAAGTACCGTATTTTTTGCACCACAACACTCACTTTTTTCCTCCTAGAAAGTAAGGGGAAATGTCTGTGCGTGTTATGGAGCGAATGCCTGTGGGTGGCGGGGGGGGGGGGATCTGCTGCAGTCGTGAGCAGAGGATCCATGGTTCCCCTTCCTTCCCTCCTCCGTGGTTACAAAGCATGGATCCACATGGATCCTCAGGATTTTTGCATTGGGCTACTCCAAACTCACTGTCAGATCACATGTCTGTGGCCACAGCATGAACCACAAAAATCATATATCCACTATTTCGTTTAGAATATTTTTTTCTTGTTTTCCTCCTCTAAAAACTACGTGCGTGTTATGGTCTGGTGCGTGTTATAGAGCGAAAAATACGGTACTTAGCTGGTGGTGAAAAGGACCCATTGCAAGCAGTCCACTTAGCAAGGAAATGATGGTGACCCATTGAATGCCAGCCCCCAAGGGAAGAGGGGCTGCACCAGGAGAACAAGGATACAACAAAATAAACGTATATGATTTCTCGGTGTCCTTCTCCTCCCATGTCTTCCTGCTAAGTTTTACTATTTGACTTGGACTGACACTTCTGCGGTGGGCGAAGAACAATCTCCTTTTGAACCACGGGGCTATAGTTCTTTCATCAAATTCTGATAACAAGACAAACTGTTCCCCGTCATCCTTCATGATGGATTTATAATCCTGTAATTCATAACTTCCTAACACTTGTTCGATGTCATCCGTTTCCTCCACAGAGTATTGTTAGGAAGAAGGGAGACGCCTGCCAGATCTTTACTGTTGCATTTATTTTAGCAACGGTGGATGGAAGAAGTTCACTGGTTGGAAACCTAATGGACCACCAGCCTTCTCTTAGAGTACCTATTTCATTTAGGGGCACAAGAAGCAGCCTTATCGCTAGTAAGGCTTTATAGTTACCTCCTTCAACCCACAGTTTACCGGCTTCCTCGCAAGAATATCATGGAGGACTTTGTCAAAAGCCTTACTAAATTCAAGATACACTATGTCCACTACATTTCCTGCATTTAGCATTAGAAGGGGGAAACCAGGTGGGGAATAGGTAGCTCCAGCCTTGATGTCAGTAAGAATATGTGTAGGCGAGGAAGTGACTGTCCTAGAACGCAGAGCCACGGAAAACGTAACAGCTTCTCAGAATTAATCACTGGAAGGATGCTGTCAAGCTTTCATAATGAGCTAAGGAGACCTCGCTCAGATTTTCTTTTAATTGAATGAAGGCATGTTTGCAGTCATTTCAGTGGGAGTGACTTTCGCTTACAACAAGAAGGCTTTCAGGCTTTGAAAGTGATGCAAAGGTTTTATTAGGGTTGGCAGAGCTCGTTCCAAGGGGCCAAATCAGACATGATGGAAGAGCCACGTGTATTTTGCTGCAATGCGCTATTCGTGGGGCTTCGCTTGTGCTCGAAGCTGTCGTTAGTACAGAATACTGCGGCACAATTGCTGACCCTGTCAGTATATAACACCTGGGCCCATTGCTGATTTTCTGCCAGGCCAAATTCAAGCTGTTACTATGAGTATATAAAGCTTGGGACCCGTTTCCCTGTGAAGTTGCCACGTCCCACTTGACCACATCAGTCTTTGGAACTGGCATGGTTACAAGTTCCACATACTACACCTTTGCAAGCAAATTGATATTTTAGTATGGCAGCAGTCAAACTTCGGAACTCCCTGCCTATTGATTCAGTTGCTTTAAACTGGTTTTACTATTAATTTCATTGTTTTATTCTTTTTGTATACCACTTTTAGGGTTGTTGCTATTGTTTTTCAAACAATCAAGTGGTATACGCATTTTATGAAATAAAGCAAATATTTTATGTGGATGCCCAACTCATATATGGTGTGTGAGTGGCCAGGGCAGGAGGTAGGGGAGTATTATTATTATTATTATTATTATTATTATTATTATTATTTACATGGAATGCAGCATACAGGTGAAGGAAGCTAAACTTAGCCTCTTCACTTGCTTCGTGGTGCTCCATTGCTTCATCATCACATTATTATTATTATTATTATTATTATTATTATTATTATTAATAGAGACATCACCTTGCTGACAAAGGTCTGTATGGTTAAAGCTATGGTTTTCCCAGTAGTGATGTATGGAAGTGAGAGCTGGACCATAAAGAAGGCTGATTGTGAAGAATTGATGCTTTTGAATTATGGTGCTGGAGGAGACTCTTGAGAGTCCCATGGACTGCAAGAAGATCAAACCTATCCATTCTGAAGGAAATCAGTCCTGAGTGGTCACTGGAAGGACAGATCCTGAAGCTGAGGCTCCAGTACTTTGGCCACCTCATGAGAAGAGAAGATTCCCTGGAAAAGACCCTGATGTTGGGAAAGATGGAGGGAGCAATGAGAAGGGGACGACAGAGGACGAGATGGTTGGACTGTGTTCTCGAAGCTACCAGCATGAGTTTGAGTAAACTGCGGGGGGCAGTGGAAGACAGAAGTGCCTGGTGTGCTCTGGTCCATGCCGTCACGAAGAGTCGGACATGACTAAACGACTAAACAACAACAACAACCTACCCTTCCCCAGAAGATTACGGATAAAACAGCATATAAAAACACATATTAAACAGTAAAAACAAGCCCAGCCAGACCCCCCCAAACCATAATCCCCCCAAACCATAATCCATACAATCCCTTGCAGACTCTGTGTTATAAAGATGTCTCCAAATATGACATGAAGACTGGCAACATCAACTCTGCCATGTGGAAATCCCTTGCAAACAACCACAGTGCCTGGATACAGGAAGTCAAGTTGTGTATCCATTGCAGTGACCAGAGGAGAAATGACTGCTGGGAACAACGCAGAAAGAAGAAACGCCATGGGGCATCTGCAGTGGCACAACTGGATGTCTTCATCTGCCCCAGCTGCAACAAAACATGTCTCTCCCATATCAGTCTCGACAGCAGCAGCAGGTGCTGCAACTGTCCAACAGCTTGACCTCACCTGCCCAAGGCGCACTCCTCCATTGTCTCCTGAGACAGATGGATGCCAACAAAATCCAAGCAATACAGTACTGGTAGGACACCCAAATCCATTTTCAAAGGCCAGGACAAAGAGCTGCATTTTCAGTAACCAAGCAAGCAGGTACACCCTGGCAGAAATGGTTCAGTTTATTTGGTTCGACTCCTAATTTGAAGTGTGAGAAGAAATTTGGTTCAGTTAAAAGCAAAATTTACCTAATCTGCAACTCCTGAAAATATATGCAAAACCAAATAAAATTCACATTTCTCTGAAATTTGCAATGCAGATCTCTAGCCACGTAATGCATACAAAAATGCATATACTAGGGTAAAGTGTGCATATAAATACATTTATTAGTGAAGATAACATACAAAAGTGCATTATATTAGGGGAAATGGCTTTTCAAGAAGTGTGTGTATTAGAGAAAGTTGCATATGAAAAGGAGAAAATTCACACGAAAACGCTGACCAATTTTCAGGAGAGCCTTTTTAAAAAACTACAAACCGATGGGAAAATGTGGAGAACTGAATCTGAGATGGGGAAAAGTGCCAAACCAAGAGAAACTGAAGTTTATACATTTGCCAGTCCCTACCCTTGATAGAAATACGGTTGCCTATCTCACCCCCAAGCTTTATAAGTGAACAGTGTAGGCATTTGATTACTTGTGGCTGTCCCAATACATCTTGCTTGGCCTTAAGGCCAGGGGAGAATTGGAGATTGCTGTCCTGATACTGTCACCTTTTCCTGGCTCTGGAAGCGAGGAACACGAACTATGGACCTGTAAACTTGAGTAATAGCTGCGTCTGACTTTGAAACTAACCTAGTGGCTTTCACAACCCATTTATCATCCTGCCCTGCAATTTTTATTTTCTCTAAAATCAAGCTGACAACAGTGATGTAGCCTAGCTACCAGTGGATGCTGTGGATTGATGGCAACCCTGTTTTTCTTAGAGCTGCCTTCCGCATTCAGCTGCAGCCAAGGATAGATATGCTGGAAGATTTCGTTCAGTCGACCCATAAGCAACATCTCCGTCATCACTTTGATCCAAGCTTTTCATGTTGCTGACACACTTTTTAGAGGTGCCTCATTTCACAACACAGCAAATGTCAGGGGCTGGACTGAGGAGGGATAATGGGAACCACCACCCCTTCCTGCACCTTCCAGAGAAGAGGACAGTATAGAGTTAGAACAGTGGTTTGCAGAAGGTCATAGTTCAGAGGCTGCAGAGGGGAGGAGCTGGTAAATATTGGGAGAGCAGCAGGAAGAAGAAGCACCAGTGAAGAGACAGCTAACAGATTCAGTGCCTCTTGAAAGCACTCCTGACCCCCCCCAAACAAGGTGTGCCTTGAGAGTAATAGAACAGAAAACTCAGAGGCAGAAAGCACAGATCAGCCGGCGCAGGGGTGACGTAGAATAGGAGGGACTGAGGGGGTGGGACTTTACTTGGAGCAACGCCATTAACCAATTCCTTCGCCTCGGGACTTCCGGGTTGGCGCCTCCGGCAATGGCGGAGCTCCTCCGATTGGGAGGAACTTGCTCTGTGAAAAGCAGGGTCTGACCGCCATGGTGAAGGCGGAGACCCATAGAAATCACAGGCGGGAGAAGCCTGTGAACTTGGGATTCGGCTGGCACCCTTTGCGCCTCCCCTACTCGCGGGGAAACCCTGTTTTGGGGATCCGGAGCGACGTGGGGTGAGCGGCGCGGTGCTTTGAATCAACTGCTTCTTTCACGGAGTGAAGCCGCATTGCTGTTGCCGGAGAGCGCTGACTTTTTCCTGTGGACAATTGGATTTTAAACAACTACCCGTGAGTAGAACTGAAAATTGGATCTTGAAACACTTTAATTTGGCGCCGAAGCGGGAAGGCTCTAAACAGGAAGTCCGTCTCCTGTTTTTGTAAATAGATTGAAGCAAAGACGTTACAAGCTAAAGTCTTTGAAAGCTTTTGATAAAGGATTAAATTCCCACCGGACAAAAATATATAACCCCTCTTGGAAGCAGGAGAAGAGGGGGGAAGTTTTGGATCTCGTGTGCCTGCAGAAGAGAGTGAAAATCAAATTGCCACTGCTCTGAACCTGGAAAAGGGCTGCCAGATGACGTTCGGGGAATGTTTATTGACAGAACGGATTTGGCAGCTAGCTAAAATAAGAAAGGCACTGTTTCCATTGTCCTCTTCTGTGTTTAAAAATGGAGGGAAAAGTAACCGAAAATTGAAACTATTGTTATTTGCTCGAGTCGTGCTTGAAAGAATTGATACAAACGGAGACTGTTTCCCACTAGAGGGAGCATGTGAAACTGTTACAGGAGTGCAACAGGAAGATCTCCAGCTGCAAGATAAAGATTCTGAAAACTAGAGTCTGACCTTGGACCATTCAAAATGTTGATAGGAGAAGCTATTGTGACTGTATTATACAAGATAAACTACTCGCTGGAACAGCTCCATAAAAAGACAGATGACACGATCTCTAAAATTGACAACTTGGAACGGAACGTGACTAATTTGAGTCAAAAAGTGAGTGCCAATACAGAAACAATTCAGGAGTTGGTACAGGAACATATCTTGGTTGGACAAATGGTGGAGGAAAAGGAGAAAGCTGATGATGTGAAAATGGTGGAGGAAAAGGAGAAAGCTGATGATGTGAAACCAAAAGTAGTACAAGCGGGATCCTTAATTTCTCAGAAGCAAATTGAGGATTATAAATTGAAGTCTTTTAAGACTGAATCTAGCAAAAGTCAAATTTTGAGGTTAGGATCCCGGCTTGGATTGAAGAAGGAAAGTTGGAAAGAACCCTTTATCCAGGGATTGACTGACTTTTGGGACATGGACTTGGGTTTGGAGGAGCCTGAAGTTTTGGGGGTTGCTAGAATTGGAGGAATCCTGAAATACGTTCTGAAACACTCTATGGACTTTATTTTTAACTTTGGAAATTTGGCTGAACTGTCCAGAAGGAACAAAAGTATTGCTAGACTGGAGTTTTCCTGAGATTGGCTCCTGAGCATCAAAGAATATGAAGAAAACCTGCAGAAGGGACTTGGAAGAGATTTAAGAGCCTCGGATATAAGATTACCAGGTTGATGGACTATATGGAACTGACGGAAAGGACTGGCAGAATCCGAAGCCAGGGAGAGGAGATAGTGGAAGATTACTGGAAAATTTAAAGCGTTTATTTAGAAATATTGTTAAAGTAATGACTGTTAGAAAAATGGTGGAACGATATTTTATGGATTTAGCAGAATTGCTATAAGAAGTTGGGTGTATATAAGTAATTTACCTTTAATGGGAAATAAGGTTAAAGAATATGTTATTTATAATATGACAGAAAATAGAGAAAGATGGAAAGGATTTGCTGAAACAAGTACTAGAAGTGGGACAAAGAAAGGGAGGTGTGAGGAAGTCGAGGAAACAAGGGAATGAAGGACAGAGTATGGAAAAGGAGGGATGTTTTTAAATTGTTTTTGTTTTGCTTTGTTTATGTGTTTAGTTTAATGGGTTTAGGGTGGGTTTGTATTGTTTATATATTGTTTTTGTTTTTCTTTTTTCTTGTCCCCCCCTCTTTTTTCTTTTTTGTCTTTTCTCTCTTTCTTCTACTTTTTTGTAACTTTTAAAAGTAATAAATATTATTTTAAAAAACAACAACAATTCCTTCGTCTCTCTCTCTCTCTCTGTGAATATTGAATAAACTACCTGGGACGTGGGTGGCGCTGTGGGTTAAACCACAGAGCCTAGGACTTCCGATCAGAAGGTTGGCGGTTTGAATCCCCACGACGGAGTGAGCTCCCGTTGCTCAGTCCCTGCTCCTGCCAATCTAGCAGTTCGAAAGCACACAAAAGTGCAAATAGATAAATAGGTACCTCTCTGGCGGGAAGGTAAATGGCGTTTCCATGCGCTGCTCTGGTTTGCCAGAAGCGGCTTAGTCATGCTGGCCACATGACCTGGAAGCTGTTTGCCGGCTCCCTCAGCCAATAAAGCGAGATGAGCGCCGCAACCCCAGAGTCGGCCACGACTGGACCTAATGGTCAGGGGTCCCTTTACCTTTACCTGGTAAGAACACTTCTTGTTTTTCTGCTTCTTGGCATCCCACTGTAAGAGGGATAGGATTCCCTGAAGCCTTGACAGTAATTCAGTTTTATTAGCAAACCAGAGGTTAAACTCACCCCTTCTTTCCAGTCCTAGGAGGAGCACGGGGAACGTTTGCGCGACACACCTGCACACAGCAGCCAACACACTAACGTATCACAACACACAGCTTGGAAAACTCTGAGCTAGAGTAATGTTATTTGGATGACTATGTTTTGCAATGAATTGGCAGTAGGCTGTTGTAATGAAGCCTCAAGAGCATCTGCTTTGAATGCAGAAGGTCCCAGATTCAATCCACAGCATCTCTAGGTAGGGTTGGGCATGTCCCCCTGTCTGAAACACTAGAGAGCAGCTGCCAGCCAGTGCAGACAAAACTCAGCTAAATGGACTCTTTTTTGTGCTAGAGCCACTTAGGGCACACTTGTATGGGAAAGTGGCATACAGATGAAAGCAGCCACCTTCATAGTACAGGATCAGGCATCTGCATGGCTAACCTACGTGAATCTAATAATAATATTGTGCAGGCCCCGTTGCACTGTCTAGATGCATCTTTTGGATGTGTATGGGTTGCAAAGTTGCATTTCCATTCTGGGCTCCCAGTTGCTCGCTGCTGGCACCAAACCATGTCCATATTTACCACACCAGCAGAATTTAAACTCCTCCTTTGTTTTGACACCCTCCCCGCGCCCCCTCAAAAGTAGCCATGACTAATAGCATCCAGCAGACCGATCCTTTGATCACAGAATGACAAGAATAGCAGCCGGCAGGCCAAGAACCTCGTATGGATGAGCAGCAAACAGAATTGAATTTTGGTTTGGCTATTGCTCTTTTTGGTCTGTATCTGATTTCCGTCAGAGCCCATGAAGAAAATCCTTGTGAACATATACCATGATGTGAGGGCAAATGAATGGCTTCTTCTCATCCTGCTACTGCTGGAAATAATTGTCAAGAATGCTCAACAGCATCTGCTTGTCCCGGATCCCTGTCACTCTGCAGAGGTGGATTTAGGAGAGTGTGACTGGTCCCGCCTCCTCACATGTGGAGGGGGCACCTTCCCGCCTCTTTCCCAAAGCCTAGTTTCCCAATGCCTAGTTAGCGCAGGCATAGGCAACCTCGGCCCTCCAGATGTTTTGGGACTACAACTCCCATCATCCCTGACCACTGGTCCCGATAGCTAGGGATGATGGGAGTTGTGGTCCCAAAACATCTGGAGGGCCAAGTTTGCCTATGCCTGAGTTAGCGCTTGTCCAGCTTTGGGAAGGAAACAGGAGGGCTCTAGGACCCTGCCCGAGCCCATTGTCCTCTTTCCCAAAGCCCAGCACCTCACTTACCGAGGTTTAGGAAGATGGTGCGAGCAATGGGTGGGTAAAGGTAAAGGGACACCTGACCATTAGGTCCAGTTGTGGCCGACTCTAGGGTTGTAGCACTCATCTCGCTTTACTGGCCGAGGGAGCCGGTGTACAGCTTCTGGGTCATGAGGCCAGCATGACTAAGCCACTTCTAGTAAACCAGAGCAGTGCACGGAAATGCCGTTTACCTTCCCACTGGAGCAGTACCTATTTATCTACTTGCACTTTGACGTGCTTTTGAACTGCTAGGTTGGCAGGAGCAGGGACCGAGCAACGGGAGCTCACCCCGTTGCGGGGATTTGAACCGCCAACCTTCTGATCGTCAAGTCCTAGGCTCTGTGGTTTAACCCACAGCGCCACACGCATTCCAATGGGTGGGTAGGGACGTCTAATTTTGGCCTTGCACAGGATGCCATATTACCAAGGTCCTCTCCTACACCCTGTTCTTTCGGCAAGGAAGTGGCATAACAGTGGAGCCTCCCCTCACTTAATCATTATGAAGGACTTCCAATAATGATTCTGTAGCACCACACAATGCATATTCAGGACTATTACCTTGCGGAGGCAACTATATGACGAGCTGCCATTCAAAAAGCCAAAGAGCAGCCTTGAATGTTGCAAATGCATACTCACATTTGCAGCATTGCAAATCAAAACTGAAGTTGACTGCAAATAAATCAATTTACTTAGGTTGCAGTGTTAGACACACTCACTAGTGAGTAAACCCCATGGAACTCAGCAGGGCTCATTTTTGAGGCGACAAGTATAAGATTGTGCTGTTCGTTTGCAACTCGGGACACAGTTCCATGAGACTTACTGCCTGGTAAATGGGGATAGGATTGCAGCCTTCATTCCATGTTTGAACTGTGATTATAGTCTGTACCTGAACTGTCCCTTCCAGGTTCTGGTGAGATGGGGGTGGGGTGGGGAGGCAGAGTGGGTGGCGGAAGATAGACATGGAGGGATCTGTCAATTTCATTTGTCTTAGTTTCTCATTTTTCCAAACTTAAATTCAGACTATTATTACACATAATGGGAACACCTTCTGAGGAGTGAATTTGCATCTTGGTACACAGGGTTGCAGACATGCTGGGTTTCCCAATTTAAAAAGAGAGAGGAAGGGAGGAATCCTGCATTAGGGATGGAAGAATCTGTCAATTTCAGTTTTCTCACTTTTTCCAAATTCAGCTCTCTGAATTTTGTAGAAAACTGTGATTTACAACAACAAAAAGCCTCGTGGAAAATTTTCTGCATTTTTGTGCAATCTTAAAAAAAACATATTTGTCCGCACCTTTTTGGCAACCCATTTCTGCTAATAGAATGCATATTTCTGTATTAATGTGACTTCTTTCTGAGTAGGAATGCACATGATTGTGCTTTTAATTGAAGCAACTGAAGGCTAGCCAATACCCCAAGAGTCTCCTGCCTGGCAAATACACAAACAGTTGCACACACTTACATGATGGTGTCTAACTCCCTTTCTGCCTCACTCTGCACTGTACAAATATATGAAAAACAACAAGGCGATAGCACTGATTAACACTGGGGAGTGCAGCTGCTATTGCTGTCAGAACCACAAAGCACCTGTGAGAGGGGGCAAAAACGAGGGGCCTTTAATGAAACATTCACTCTCCCAAGTTCTTTTTCTTTAAAACTGAAAATGTTTGATGTAGAACATTCAGCTCAGCTCAGCCTCCTGAAAATACCAAACCATTAAGGTTTGTGGTCTTAGCTGAAGGCTAAAACAGTCACGGACCTATAACTATTAGCACTGCACAGAGGTAGTGAAATGCTACAACTAGATATTAGTGATGTATGGAGGTGAGAGCTGGACCATAAAGAAGGCTGATCGCTGAAGAATTGATGCTTTTGAATTATGGTGCTGGAGGAGACTCTTGAGAGTCCTATGGACTGCAAGAAGATCAAACCTCTCCATTCTGAAGGAAATCAGCCCTGAGTGGTCACTGGAAGGACAGATCCTGAAGCTGAGGCTCCAATATTTTGGCCACCTCATGAGAAGAGAAGACTCCCTGGAAAAGACCCTGATGTAGGGAAAGATGGAGGGCGCAAGGAGAAGGGGACGACAGAGGATGAGATGGTTGGACAGTGTTCTTGAAGCTACAAACATGAGTCTGACCAAACTGCGGGAGGCAGTGGAAGACAGGAGTGCCTGGCGTGCTCTGGTCCATGGAGTCACAAAGAGTCGGACACGACTAAATGACTAAACAACAACAACTAGATACAGTATAAGAATCAGCAGTACAGTCCAAATATTGCCTTAATTCCCCCCATTCTGTTATGCTTTGTCTTATCTACACTAAGGAAGGCAGCTCATTGAGTAACTGTCCTCTTTTTCACCCTTAGCTAAAGTTTTTGACTAAGTCGACTCGTAAGAGATTTTAGGTGAGTGCAAGCAAAACCTTCCCACAATCATCCTATAGAGCATGTGTGGGGAACATTTGGCCCTTCAGATGTTCCCAAAGTACAGCACCAAAAGAAAGTAGGAAGAGCTATTGACCTGAGATAGCTCAGTTGGTAGAGCATGAGACTCTTAATCTCAGGGTTGTGGGTTCAAGCCCCAGGTTGGGCAAAAGATTCCTGCATCACAGGCGGTTGGACTAGACGGCCCCTGTAGTCCCTTCCAACTCTACAATTCTATGAATCTATGATTTGAAGAGAGAGTGCCTGCTGCATCATGCCAGTGGCCCATGTATTCCAGGATCCTGTGCTCACAGTGGCCAACCAGAGGCCTGTGGGAAACCCTCATACAGAAGCTGAACACAAGAGCAATCTCCTCTCCTGGCCAACAGTTAGGGATGATGGGAGTTGTAGTTCAGCAACATTTAAGCACTATGCATGATATAGAGCATGGGTAGGGAACCTGTGACCCTGGAGCGTGGATCAAGGAGAAATCCAGCCCTTGAACCAATTAATAACAATTAGCTACTCAGTGTCCAAAGTAAATACAGTGCTAGTTTGTCCTTACAAGTGCACTTTCAAGCACTAAGCTCCCTTGCATGCCGCTTTTTCATCAGTTCGAGGTGGGAGAGTGGGGGGATATTTGGTGCAAAACTGGCCGCGACTGCTGCCGCAGTGCTGGCAACCGAACTGGGTTCATGCCCTAGCGCTGGCATGTCGAGCCCTGTCATTGTGATCCTTTACTTTAGCCGTGACAAGGCTGCCAGGGTGTAATCTGCACTATAAATGTGTCTAGCTTGAAGCGCAAATAAATTATTCAGTGTTTAAAAATATGGCAATATTAATCAACACAGTTATATTCATCATTTTCTTTTGCTCCCTGGTGATTAACTGCGTGATTGATTAAAAACACTTCCAGAAGCCCTCATGTGCAGCAGAAAGCTATCATTTATTATTATTTTGTTTTTCATTGAATTTGTCAAAACACGATCTTGAGACTCTGCGTCATGAGCTGAATTGGATAACAGTGCTGCTAGCTGAAGACAATCTGGTGGGATTCCATAAAGAGCGTTCCAATTACTTTATTGCAACTCTTCTCTTTGGACATGCTGAACTTCGTTACCGGAAGAGCCCACTTAATGGGCCTTGACAGCAGGTGGCTACTCTGTACGGAAGGATTAAAAGTGAGTTCCCAATTCCCTCTCTATTAATTTGCTCCAGCAAGCATTTGGGTAGTGACCAAAGAATAGGAGCCATTCCAAAAGGAATGAAATCAAATACAGCGGTACTTCAGGTTAAGAACTTAATTCGTTCCAGAGGTCCGTTCTTAACCTGAAACCGTTCTTAACCTGAGGTACCACTTTAGCTAATGGGGCCTCCCGCTGCCACCGCGCCACTACTGCACGATTTCTGTTCTCATCCTGAAGCAAAGTTCTTAACCTGAGGTACTATTTCTGGGTTAGCAGAGTCTGTAACCTGAAGCGTCTGTAACCTGAAGCGTCTGTAACCTGAGGTACCACTGTACTTGTTAAGATAGCAGGCAAATGGTGAAAAAGTATAAATATTCATTAAACACAATGAAGGTGTGATACAAAATGAACGATGCATTGCATTAAAACAAAATTAAAGAAGCAATTATAATATGGAGATGGCAAACGAAATGTATCGAATAACAACAACTCTCCATGCAGCATCTCTTTTAATACTACCCCTGCAGTCCAGCTATCCTAGGATCAAAAGCAGTGGAAATGTTCCACTGTATTATGAAGGAATAAATGCCACAAATCAGAACAATGCAGGGAAAGTTGCTAAGATCTTAAGAGAGTAAATGAGAGATTATGAAGGGGAAGGGAATAGCACCAAGGTGCAAGAACAAAACAACAGCCACAGGAACCAAACTAAACTCCTCATCATATCTACCGAATTTACTGCAGTGAGATTTACTCTTTACAGCTGGGAAAATCCCTGAACAAAAGTAATGACCTGAACAGATTAAGAAAGCCAAAACTAAAATTTAGTGAAGTTAACCTCAATCAGCCCTTGGCTTTGCAGTAATATAAGCCTCCTCTTGGTAAAACCAGAAAAATTTTTATCTCCAAAGTGGCTTAAGGAAGAATCTATAAGTAAATTACAAAACCTCCTCCTTAGCTCCCAAGAAAACCAGGCCAGTATGCGTTCAAGATCCAAGAATGATGCTAGGAGTGGTAGATGGAACTGCGGACGAAAACTGAAGCTGAAAGCTGAAAGCTCGAAGCTGAAAATGAGACCAAGAAAAATCAAGGGAGCCAACGTCCTTGGAGTCTTTCCCTAATATTAAACTCCTCTCATTTCAAATCTCCTGCCGCAACCTAACTGGTTCTCTCTAGTTTCATCCCCTGAATATTTAGGTAAAGGTAAAGGAACCCCTGACCATTAGGTCCAGTTGTGGCCGACTCTGGGGTTGCGGCGCTCATCTCGCTTTATTGGCCGAGGGAGCCGGCGTACAGCTTCCGGGTCATGTGGCCAGCAGGACTAGGCCGCTTCTGACAAACCAGAGCAGCACACGGAAACTCCGTTTACCTTCCCGCCAGAGTGGTACCTATTTATCCACTTGCACTTTGACGTGCTTTTGAACTGCTAGGTTGGCAGGAGCAGGGACCGAGCAACGGGAGCTTACCCCAGAGCGGGGATTTGAACCGCAACCTTCTGATCGGCAAGTCCTAGGCTCTGTGGTTTAACCCACAGCGCCACCCACGTCCCCCTGAATACTTAGTCCTTCGTTAATATATGGCTTACACCAGGAATGGAGAACCTCCAGCTCATTTCCCCCCAAGCCATACCTACCTACCCATACCTGGCACCCAGAAGTGGCTCACCAAATGGGGTGGAGCTACAACACTAACTTCCTGGCAGGTGGAACACTGTTGATTACCGGGAAGGGGGGGGGGAAGGAAGGTTGGTGCGGTGCAAAGCACTGGCAGGACTGCCAAATTGGCCCCTGTATCAGGACATTTCCCCCTGTTTTCTTGTAATGTCCTAAATTCAGATATGTGAACTGATACCATGAAAAAGCTGAGTGATACTACAGTTTTTAATTCCTGCTTGTTAAAATCTCTGCTGGCTCATCACAGGAGCCTCCTCTCTGCTGATATGTACCGTATTTTTCACTCTATAAGACGCACCAGACCACAAGATGCACCTAGTTTTTGGAGGCGGAAAACAAGAAAAAATATATTCTGAATCTCAGAAGCCAGAACAGCAAGAGGGATCGCTGTGCAGTGAAAGCAGCAATCCCTCTTGCTGTTCTGGCTTCTGGGATAGCCGCGCAGCCTGCATTCACTCCATAAGAAGCACACACATTTCCCCTTACTTTTTAGGAGGGGAAAAGTGAGTCTTATAGAGCAAAAAATAGGGTTTGTAAACAGGGTGATGTAGAAATTTCTAGAGGTGGAGGAAGGCTTCTATTTTTAAAATATTCATAGGTTCCTTTGGCACAGAAGGAAAATTGAGTTTTGTCCTCTTCGTATTTGCCACTGTTGTTTTAATTTAATGTCATCTTATTTGTAATTGTTTTTATACTTTGGTGGGAGATGCCACAGGGGCCCTACATTGTGTGGTACAGAAATGTGGGCTATAACATTTTAATGAATACATAAATGCATGTAAGTTGCCACTAGGGGTGGACAGCTCAGTCTGTAACCACTTCATGTCAATTTTGCATTATCGCTTTAAAAACCATACCAATAATTAAGTATTTTATCTCTACTTACAAATTTTGGTACTTTTTATGAGACAAGACTTGTACTATAAAATTAGGAGAGGTGCAAAAATCCAAAGGATAATTACATTCCAATCTGCACATTAGTCCAATCTGCACATTAGTTCTTCGACATCCCTATTGTCTCCTGATGCTGTGTTCATGAAGTGATGAACATGTCTGAACCATCCTCCAGTAACTTTCCTGTAAATAAGTGGGGATCTGAACAAGGTGCAGGCATTTGTTCTCAGTAATACACATTTGTACTTTTAAAGCAGCATTATACCACTTTAAACAGTCATGGCTTCCCCCAAAGAATCATGGGAACTATAGTTTGCTATGGGCGCTGCGTGTTATTAGGAGAACCATGTTCCCTTTGCAGAACTACAGTTCCCAGAATTCCCCAGGAAGAGGAATTTATTGCTAAACCACTCTGGGAATTGTAGCTCTGTGAGGGGAATAGGCATCTAAGCACACTTCACAAACTACACTTCCCAGAATTATTTGGGGGGTGGAAGCAATGACTGTTTAACCTGGAATAATACTGCTTTATATATATAATTTGGCTATGGCCACAGTTTGTATGCCTTACTCAAAAGGCAATCAGAATAATAACAACAACATGTAATTATTTTATAAAGTAAATCACCCCGCAGTGCTAGACTGAAGGCACCAAAGGATATGATTGAAACATACAGTCAGAGGAAAAAGATGCTTTTTTTGTTCTTAATGAGCATGTTTTCTTTGCACCCTCACAATTTTTAAAAAGAAAATAAGAGACACAAAATGAATTTCAACCGCCTCTTCAGCTTTCAACGCCATTTGTGGCTTTCCCAAAGGAATACAATACCCGGAAAATGCCCCAATAAAGCTAAAAAGCATTTTCGAAACTACCAAATGAGGCATTGATTGTGCGTTAACTGAAATTTGCTGTTCGTAACAGCAGTTCAAACAGAGCAGCAATTTCAGCCGGGGGGGTGGGGCGGGGAGTCTATTGCAGAACTGCGCCACTTACGGAAAAAGACAGAACTTTCAAGGGAGATAGATCACTGGCGTAGTGTTTCATTCCATTTTTATGCTGGTTTGCCTTCCCTGTTGCTCCAACCAGTCAGACATTAAGAGCGCAAAAACTGCCTTCCTGGGTGAGGATGAGATTCCATCTCCTTCACAGCAACGGCTAGACACAATCAGACACAATGCCAGCCGCTCCTTCCAGTGTTCTCAGCACCTTGTTTTCAACAGTTCAGGCACTGGTGACTTCAAAGTTACGTTGCTGCAATGCACTCTATGTGTACCAGATCCAGAAGCAGCAACTCGTGCAGAATGCTGCAGAGCGGTTTCTGATTTGCTGCTGAGCCAAGTTCAAGGTGTCACTATGGACATATAAAACACGCTGGGGGCCAGTTTGCTTGTGGGATCGACTCACCCCATATACCCCCACTCGACCCCTTCAGCCTGCGGAAGTGGCACAAGCACCACAAAACACCGTATTTTTTGCTCTATAAGACTCACTTTTTCCCTTCTAAAAAGTAAGGGGAAATGTGTGTGCATCTTATGGAGCGAATGCAGGCTGCACAGCTATCCCAGAAGCCAGAACAGCAAGAGGGATTGCTGCTTTCACTGCGCAGAGATCCCTCTTGCTGTTCTGGCTTCTGAGATTCAGAATATTTTTTTTCTTGTTTTCCTCCTCCAACAACTAGGTGCGTCTTGTGGTCTGGTGCGTTTTATAGAGCGAAAAATACGGTAATTGTTCTGCACTTCCAAAATTGTTCTGTCAGCGTGGCAGCACCTACATTTTGGAACTCTCCATCTGTTGACATCAGGTGGGTGCCTGTGCTGTATTCTTCCTGGTGCCTCCTTGCAACATTTTTAATTTAGGCATTGCAGGGGGCTGGACTGGATGACCCCCAGGGTCCCTGCAATCTATGGTTCTATTCAGGCATGTGGGTGTGTTTTAACCTCTTCCGTGGTTAATTTTAATTATTCTTAATTGTTTTTCACTGTTTTCTTTATTGATAATTTTAATATTTCTTGCAAACCGCTTTGATCAAAACAGTAGGTCGAGTGGGCACAATTACTGAAAGGAAGTATTTATTATGATTGGGGCTGTCATCTGCTTAAATAGTTTTTAATTGGTGGATTACCCACCTTTTGACTGGTTAAGTGCATAAATAGTCAAATTGCTTCCAGATGCATATGAGAAAAAGCCCCAGTGTTGGACGCTGCCTTTCTGAGATACTGCAAGAAGTATGAGATTACTCACAGTGAAAGTACTAGTCGCTGTGAGTGGCAAAAAAGCCACCTTTACTTCTCCTCTTTTTATTCTCTGTTTCAATAACACAATGGGAGTCTTGCTGTCAAAGGAGTTCCAGGGGCATGTAGTCTGCCTTCACCTCACATCCATATCTGTCCTTATTCATTAAATTCGCCCCGAGCCCTTAAAATGAAATTAAACCAATAAATTCTAACATCCTTACTTATAAGTGCAGCGTTACAGAATGTGCTTTGAACCCTGCACTTTATCCAGGTTCCCCTGAGCAATGCAAGCCATTGCTCTTCAAATGCTGAGGACCCATGAACTGCCCTTGCCCCTGACATGAGATGGCTTGCACCAGTGGCACAAAACAGGGTGAGCCACAGGAAAAGTAGAAAAACTGAGCTGGGGAAGAGAGAACATGGGAGAGCGTGGGGGTTGTCTACACCACATATCAATACTGATTTTGTTCTAGTTTAACTTGCATGGATTCTACCCTCTGGAATCCTGGATCTTGTAATAATAATAATAATAATAATAATAATAATAATAATAATAATAATAATAAATTTATTATTTGTACCCCACCCATCTGGCTGGGCTTCTCCAGCCACTCTGGGCAGCTTTCAACAAAGATTAAAAACCACCCTCTGCTATAGATTTCTGCCTGCCTACCCAGAACTGCAGTTCCCATTGTTCCCCAAAAAAGAAAAGAAACAAAAAAGAAACAGAATCAATACTTCTCTGAAAAAATCACAAAAGCATTTTCTGTCCCATAAAAAAACCACTGGTCAGAATAAAAAGGCCTTTAGCAACTAGGGAAAAACAGTGAGGGAGAGGGTCTGGCTGCATGTGAGGGGGCAAGGTGCTCCATAATTTGGGTGCAGCCACTGAGAAGACCCTGTCTCTTGTCCCAGCCTGCCCGCCTTCCATCCTAGACACAGCAAAGGGCCTCTCTTTCCATTCTTAAGGAAAAGATTGCATGGTGTGTGTAGGAAGCAATCCATAAAGTATTCTGGGCTGAAGCCGCCTAGGGCTTTAACCACCCAAACTTTGAATTGTGTCCAGGGTTGAATTGGAGACTAGTGCAGCCATCTGCAGGACCAACGTACTGTGATCCCATGAGCAGCATCCACCAGCATCTTTGCAGCTGCTGTTAGTTACACACCTACTACGAAGCAGGAGCTAGACTGAAATCAGCAGAGGAAAGGAAGGGCAGCCTTTCTTGAGCATACTGTTGGGACAGATGGTCTCTCTCAGCAGGTCTAACCTAGTGCTTCATAGCCCTTCCTTGAGCAACAGGACATCTCAGGAAGACAACCTTTTATGGATCCTGTTTGCTTATGTGGGGAATATACTGGTCAGACAGAGAGAGAGGGAGAGAGAGAATCAGATGTCAATGGAGATAATGCTAGTTTTTAAAGCAGTATCAGTTTATCTCAGAATCAAATATCATGTTCTTGAGCTCCCGAACCAGCAGCAAAACACAAACACTTGCACACACAAACCCTCACACGCCTGCTTCATGGGCTGCAACTGAACCATTGCAACTTGTTCTCTCCAGGTGGGATGTTGCCGGCAGACAGTAGCCACCAGCCCTCAAAATGCCGTTCATCAAACACCTTCACCCTCGACTGACCTGCAGGGACCATTAATGGAATGTTTTTTAGTCATTCCCTATCCAGGGGGAACCATTTTTGTTGTAGTTGTAGAAACATAGGAACCTGCCTTAACTCAAGTTAGACTACGGGTCCATCTAGCCCGGTGCCAACAGTGACTCTGCAAGGTTTTCCGATGGGAGTCCTTTGCAGATTTACCTGGAGATGTTGGGGCTTTCTGCATGCAAGGCAGAAGCTCTCTGGAGCTATGGAGGGTTGGATACACAGAGAATGCATGCCCAAAGGGGGTGGAATTAGGGCTGTGGTGAGCATAGCTGGGGTTGAAATTGGGTGCGCACCCATCTTTCTCTCCCTGCAACCCCACCCTCCGCCATTTTCTCCCCTTGCCCCCTGTCTGCCCCTCTTCTGCACAGAAGCATAGGCACAGTTAAATGTATCTTCAGGTGGCATGCCTGTGTCACACCAGCAAAGCCCAGGGCGAACGCTGAGCAAATGTGATGTGCACAGACCCTAAATCTGATTTCGTCTCTGCAACCCAATTGATCTACGGATCAATTTTCCACGCGTTTTCTTGCACAAAATTCTGGAACTCTTACACACGTCCACCCACCAGAGAGAGCAAACGGCTGTCCTCGGGCTAAAAATCACAAGCAAACAAAGATTCTCGCAAAAATAGTCCGAATCCTATTTTTATCAGATGTTATTTACTCACTTCTTGCTTTGAAGTATGCATTTTTAATTCCATTTCACGCCGAGGCAATCATAAGATAAATTATGCTGACCAGTGTAAGGGAAGGGAGGGGAATATCTCATGGCTGTGGAGAAACCCAGAATTTCTCTTTGCCTAGAGTTCTGCGGATATAGAGTTTCAGGACAATTCAATCTGGTTTCAACTTAGGCATGGGGAAAGGAAAATGAAGAAATACTTTAGCAGCAGTGATAGAGTAGACCTGTGCATATCTACTCAGAAGTAAGCCCCACTGCAGTAAGGCTTACTCACAAATTGATTGAATTACACTGCAACTCCAGACCTATGGAATCCCATGGGCCTAAGTCTGCAGCCTGGGTGGATATGAGGGTGAGGCAGGGAGCAGGAATTTGACCATTTGTCCCCAGTCTGCCCCTTGCATTAACTCCACATCTAATATATAGACAACTACTTACACAGTAGGGAGACAGCAGGTGGTGGTGGTGGTGGTGGTGGTGGTGTGTGTGTGTGTGTGTGTGTCTAACAGAGGCATCCTGACTTTCCAAACACTTTCCAAACTCCAGTTGCTATAGCAACTTAGGAAAGCTTTCTAGAAAGAGAAACACACATCACTTCTGAACTTCACCTCATCTACTTCATTAAAGTGTGTCGCAGCTGTTTGTGTTTGTTTGGATTTCTGAAAGGGGCACACACGTGTGCGTCGCTCAACCCACACTCTTCCATTTTTGGGCGGGGGGAAATGAAGTCAACATCAAAACAATACCATATGCATGATCACTGGCAATCTTTGCAAATGTCGTCCACTCCTAGTCCTTAACTCCCTCCCATGCCCTCCTCCTCCCTGCAGATCAGTTTCAGAAGTGACACTACAAAGTGCCGTTGAACCTCTTGTACAATATTTGCACTTCCTGGCATTGCAGGTAGGACTACAGGAGAGAAAAAAAACCCCAACCCAAAATGTGCACTCTAGTTAATTGGCATTTTCTATTCACATTAAAGACCGGCTGGTTTACATTCAAACTGATCCAAAGCTCACACCTGAAAACGTATCAAAAGGATGGTTATATAATCATATGAAAATGGTGATCTGAATGCAAACCTATGTTGCACAGAATGCACTTTAGATTTAAATTGGGTCTCCCATCTTTATAGTGGCAAGTACACTAGAGATTCATGTGATCTTTCATAGCGTGAAAACACCCTTAGCGTAGATGCTAATAAGACAGATTCTTCAAATTTCACATTGGACTTCAACCTAAATGAGAAGGGGGGGCACGCTGATTAAAAGGAGAGAATGAATGAGAGATTGGGTGGGTGGGTGGGATACAGAGACAAAAAGGGACAGATCCAGGGAGGAGGAAAGAGAAAGGAATTGGGATACCAAAATGGGGGGCGGGGCGGGCAAAATAAGTAGCAGGCAAGTGGAGAAAGGAAGATGAGAATGCAAACATATTGAGAGAGAAAGGTGTACAACATTTGGAATTATTGTTTTGGGCTTATGGGTAGGGTTATCAATGTTTGTTGTAGTTCAAATAATATTATGTTTATATATGCTGTAAGCCACCCTGAGACCTTCTGGTGAAAGGCAGGTAAGAAAGAGAATAAATAAATAATTTGAAAATAACTTATTCAACACTGTACAAAATGACATCAGCTTGCAAACTACTCAGACCACTAGGCTTCTCTGTTTTGGAACAATGTTACTTCACACATACACACATTTCTAAATAGGAAGCATTTTAGGTTTTGTGTTTAAATGGATGAATCTATGAATGGATGAATCTATGAATGCCCTTTTACTTCTTAAGAATGTGGTGTTGACTCTAGACATTTGACAGAGAGAGAGAAAGAGAGAGACTTACCTATAGTTGACACCACTGTGCCCACAAAATAGAAAGCTCCTGTGAAATCCCATCTTGGTCGGAGGGCATCTGCCCTGATGCCGGCAGCCATGGCTGCTTCATAACTTCTTAAAAAGGCCCGTAGCTCAGGGAGGCTAATGTTGAAGATCTGGCTGAAGTTCTGAAGGGTCCAGTTCCAACGCTGCAAAGCTTCTGCTTCAGATGGGCTTTCGATGGCTGAGAAGATGGTGGCTCCAGCTGTCAGGTATGCTATGATGAGCACCGCTAAGAGGACAAACCTACCATTGTCCTCGTTGAAATGCGACACGCAGCAGCAGCCCTGAGATCTCCTGATAGACATCATCCAAATTTCAGCACCATAGAGGTGATGGACAGCGACCAACACCTCATTGGAGACAGCGGCATGGAGCTACCACCCAGTTAAAGAGTCCAAGAGGAAAACTTGGGTCCTTCTTTGGAAGGCTTTCTTTTCTGAGTCATGAATCTTGGCTTGTCATGTTCAATGTCAACAAAGAATTCCACCTATCTGTATCCCACAGGGCTCCCCCGCATCACCCTAGGACCACAGATTTTTTTAGAGCCATGCTGGGGGTTCTGTCATTCTTGCAGTTCAACGTTGAGCTCTTGACTTCACCGGCCATTAAGGTGTAAGAAATGGCTTTACTTTCCCAACCCAGATAGCTCCACTTGGCCACATTCTTTGTATTCCAGCTGTTATCTGAACCAAAGGCTAGCAGTGAGCAAATGTATTCAATCCATTTCAGTAATAGTGAGGTATGGTAGGCAAGGCCGACAGAATCTGGTGTCGTCTTCTTCCTGAAGGATTCCCAATGGAGTAAGTGATCTCTTTGCAAACGGCCATCCTCCCACACCCCACTCCTTGCTAACCCCTGCTCCCTTTTAGTTGAGGGGGCCTGGAGATAAAACTCATTCAATGACACATGACCAACATAGATAGTTCTTCTCTGTTGGGTCTCCTAGATTCTTTGTGGAAGTTGCCTTCTTGTGTGCCAGTTGTATCTGGAAAGCTACTTGAAGCAAGGGCAGGAAAACAGAGGCCAGCTGCCTTCAACACAATCTTGGAGGCTGCAAGAGTGTACATTCAGACAGCATTTATCGATGTATTTAATCTGTATTTAAGTCACTTTGATCCATCCAACTGGCCTCTCCCTTTCTCACTTGCTTCAACTTTGAGGGCATCTCCCATGGGTTGGACAGACCTATATCAATGAGATATCAGCAGAGCTTTATTTAGGTCTCAGCTCACTAACCCGCATCCCTCTTTGTAGATCTTTATGCTCAAAATGGAATTTTTTTTCAGCGAAATGCTTGCCATATGCAACAGAGCATTCGCCTGTGGGGTGGTGTGACTTTTGTTTTTGTTAGCATGCTGGTATCACTCCAAGAACCTGACTTGCTCTTTACACACAGAGAGACAGAGTTATAGATTTCACCCTCCCAAACCAAGCAACTGTTGGGCATGCACTTCAAAACGAAGAAATTTAAAGAAGAAAACAGACTAAAACTAAAGGGGCTAAAAAAGGACCAGGAGGTCATCCAGCTGGACCCCTTCCTTAACGCATGACCCACCTGCCCTCTATACAACCCTTCCAGATTAACCCACACTTAATTCACAACATAGTGTGCCAAAAGCAAATGGTACTTTACCAAGCTTACTTCCTCCCCCCCTTTACCTTTCTGTTTATTCATACAGAACTACCCCTGGGTACTTCTCTTTCCGCTTCCACTTCAGAAGCTTTAGTTTGGCCATTCATCTTCTCTCCCCACCCCACCCCCAGTTCCCGGAGCCCGCAATCGCAGCCTCCAGCCCAGCGCTTCCTTTAACCCAGACGTGAGCAAACACGCACCATCTTCTTTTTCAAAGTACTTCTGATTCCCCGGAACGTGCAGGTTCTTTTTTTAAGCCCCCAAAACGTTCCTGAAGTGGCTTCTGGTAAACCTGGCGGTGCTGATGGGTCGCCTTCGCCTCTGCTCCTTGATCCGAATTGCCAGCGCTGGCGGCGGGGAGAATAGCTGGGAAAGGCAGTGCGGCTGTTCAGCACCACGGATAGCGCACTGCAGCTCCGCGTGCGCCCGCGACTCCAGTCTCGCTCCCTCTCTCAGTCCCCGCCTGTAGTTGAGCTCAGAGGGCTGGCAGGGGGGGGGGGGGGAGGGAGGCTGTTCCAGCTCCAGCTTGCGAGTCGATCCACGATCGTTGCCTCCCTTCCTCGTTTCTCTCGCGACGGATCTGGGTCTTGCAAAGCGCGCCGGCTTGCCCAATGCGAAGCAAATGGGGCTGGCCAGAAGCTGGCGGTTGTGCCCGCCTTCGCCACCAGCCGGGAGAGCTCTTTCTTTTTATTATTTCTATCTTTCCTTGTTGGACCTGCTGTTTGTGCTAGAGGGGCGTTTCTGATGCTGATGCACGAGGTTGTCATTTATTTATTTTTCGGGAGGGTGGCTGGGCGCGCTCAGAGGGAGGCTGGTCCAGGGCAGGAATTATTTCCAGAAGCAACAGCAAAAGGATCTGCCACAAAACAACAACAACAACCCCCAAACAGAACAGAACAGAACAAAAACCGCTTGGTTCTGGAAGAGGGTTGGTGTCTTCACGTCCTGCAGATCGGGCAGAAGGGGCATCACTTTTCTCTGCGTCGAAAGTCCAGGACAGTTTCTGAAATCTTTCTCGATGACTTGGCGTCTGTGCCTTATGTCCAGTCACTATACCAAAATACCTGTCATATATGTTTGCATATAAACATACATCGATTTGATGGAACAGGTGTGCATAAGTTGATGCACAGCGGTTCAATTAAGCCTACATCTATCTATCTCTATCTATCTATCAACTCTATCTATCACTATCTATTTATCTATATATCTATCACCTATCATCTATCTATCTATCTATCTATCTATCTATCTATCTATCTATCTATCATCTATCTATCTATCTATCATCTATCTATCTATCATCTAGTGCAGCTTTGCAGAGAAATACAAAAACTGATTTAGTCACCCATTATTCACCCAACCAATACCAGCCCGTCCATCTCCAAATAGCACTAGTTACAGACAGACTCATTGGGGCGGGAGAGGGGGAAGGAAGCAAAGGATATAAATATAAATTCTATTATTATTATTATTATTATTATTATTATTATTATTATTATTATTATTTCACAGACCTCAAGAAGGCAACTGCTGTCTTCTCTGTGCAAGAGGTTTTGCATTTCTGAAACAAACAAATCAACCGCAGACCTCTTCAACCAGTGACAATAATGGGAGAAAATAAATACAGGTGTACACCAAAGGCATTCGGCCAATGCCTCTCTATTATATACCCCTCAGCTCTTCAAACTTCTTGTGTCCCTCCAGCCTATGTGTTGGGGGGGGGGGCTGAGACATCCTTCTTGGTTTCAAGGAACTGTTGCTCTGCCATGTCTCGGTAGATACAGGTTGGTGGAAAGATCTAGTTATATCTATTCTATATATATAAAGGTAAAGGGACCCCTGTCCATTAGGTCCAGTCGTGGCCGACTCTGGGGTTGCGGCGCTCATCTTGCTTTATTGGCCAAGGGAGCTGCCATACAGCTTCCGGGTCATGTGGCCAGCATGACTAAGCCACTTCTGGCGAACCAGAGCAATGCATGGAAACGCCGTTTACCTTCCTGCCGGAGTGGTACCTATTTATCTACTTGCACTTTGATGTGCTTTCGAACTGCTAGGTTGGCAGGAGCAGGGACCGAGCAACGGGAGCTCACCCCGTTGCGGGGATTCGAACCGCCAACCTTCTGATCAGCAAGCCCAAGAGGCTCAGTGGTTTAGACCACAGCGCCACCCGCGTCCCTATTCTATATATATAAGCAGGCACAATTTTATGAATATTCCAGTAGGAACTTGTTTTATTCTGCGGTCTGATCTGCACCCCCTGCAAAATGCCTTTGTCAACATATGACTATGTATTCTTGCTGCTGCAACAATGCAGACTCTTGAGTCTTTGGGGCATTCTTGCGTGAGAACCAGTCGTAAAAGTGGACTCATTTGGCACAGAGCAGCGTCATAAGATTTATCTATTTATTTATTTATTTATTTGTTCATTACATTTATATCCCACCTTTCTTCTAAGGAGCTCCAGGTGGCATTCATTGCTCTTACTGCCCCCCCCTCATTTCACCCTTACAAGAACCCTGTGAGGCAGGTTAGGCTGGGAGATAGCGGCTGACCTAAGATCACCCAGTGAGGGTCATGACTGAATGAGGATTTAAACCTGGTTTACCTCAGTCCTGCTCTGATACTCTAACCCAGGGGTCAGCAAACCTTCTCAGCAGGAGGCTGGTCCCCTGCCCCTCAGACCTTGTGGGGGGGGGCTGGACTATATTAGGGAGGGGAATGAACGAATTCCTATGCCCCACAAATAACCCAGAGATGCATTTTAAATAAAAGGACACATTCTACTCATGTACAAACACGCTGATTCCCAGACCATCTGCAGGCCAGATTTAGAAGGCGATTGGGCCATGCTCTAACCACTACACCTGCTTGTGATTGAGTAGTGCCACTATACGCTAGATAACTTTAAAAGTTGTAGCATTTATTTTATTTTTTGAACTGTGTTTTCAGGCTGGAACAATACAGTGAAGAGCCAGCTGTGTTCCCACTGGACAGAGCAAACATGCTTCCAGAAAGCAACTGGGAGAAAAGGTGTGTGTGTGTGTGTGTGTGTGTGTGTGTGTGTGAGAGAGAGAGAGAGAGAGAGAGAGAGAAGCTGCAAGGAAAAAGAAGGGAGGGTGAGGGTAAAGCACCTTCTCAACCACTTGCTGCTTTTCTACTTCAAACTGTACTTCCTACCATCTTACATCTCTTTGGTAGAGACTGGGCATTCCTGGGAGGTAAACATAAATCCATGGAAGTGAGAGCTGGACCATAAAGAAGGCTGATCGCTGAAGAATGGATGCTTTTGAATGATGGTGCTGGAGGAGACTCTTGAGAGTCCCATGGACTGCAAGAAGGTCAAACCTCTCCATTCTTAAGGAAATCAGTCCTGAGTGCTCACTGGAAGGACAGATCCTGAAGCTGAGGCTCCAATACTTTGGCCACTTCATGAGAAGAGAAAACTCCCTGGAAAAGACCCTGATGTTGGGAAAGAAGGAGGGCACAAGGAGCAGGGGACGACAGAGGACGAGATGGTAGGACAGTGTTCTCGAAGCTACCAGCATGAGTCTGACCAAACTGCAGGAGGCAGTGGAAGACAGGAGTGCCTGGCGTGCTCTGGTCCAGGGGGTCACGAAGAGTCGGACATGACTAAATGACTAAACAACAACAAACATAAATCCAGATCAGTGCTTAAACTCCTTGAAAGGTATTTCTGCCTTTCAGCAATGTCATGGCAGAGATGCACTTTCTCCTGTCATCGTGCGGCAATGACGGGAGAAGCTGTAATTTGCAAAATCTCCTGCCCGCCTGCGCAGCTGTTAGGAGTGAAAGCTGTCATACCAGAGTCAAGGAATTGCTAGTCTCTTAACATGATTATGAGGTTCCACAGCAGGGTTTCGAAATGATGTTAACGGTCCCTGGGCACCGGTAGCTGCAGAGAATGGATCGGCAAGAAGGGATGACGCTATTGGGCCTTGATGAGAGTTGGCAAGGTTTCCATCACATTGTGGATGGAGGTGGACGCCAGGGAGACGATGGACAGCGCAGGACGGAGCACTTCTGCCTCTGCCCCTCTCAGTACAGCTGATTTGCACATGCAACAGAAGGAAGTGGGAGAATAGCTTTGGAATAACCTCTTCTGCCTGCATGCTTCACACAAGAATAAGATGACTGGCCTGGCCTGATCCAGCAGAGCTCCTTATATAATATCTGCAATATTAAAACAAAACCACCACTATGATTGCAAAGGAGCATGTTTGCTTGTTTGCTTGTTGCCTTGTCTCTCCCTGATATGCTAGTTTTCTGCTTGCAGGGTGGTTTCTCCATGTTGTTGTTGTTTAGTCGTTTAGTCGTGTCTGACTCTTCGTGACCCCCTGGACCAGAGCACGCCAGGCACTCCTGTCTTCCACTGCCTCCTGCAGTTTGGTCAGACTCATGCTGGTAGCTTCGAGAACACTGTCCAACCATCTCGTCCTCTGTCATCCCCTTCTCCTTGTGCCCTCCATCTTTCCCAACATCAGGGTCTTTTCCAGGGAGTCTTCTCTTCTCATGAGGTGGCCAAAGTATTGGAGCCTCAGCTTCACGACCTGTCCTTCCAGTGACCACTCAGGGCTGATTTCCTTCAGAATGGATAGGTTTGATCTTCTTGCAGCCCATGGGACTCTCAAGAGTCTCCTCCAGCACCATAGTTCAAAAGCATCAATTCTTCAGCGATCAGCCTTCTTTATGGTCCATCTCTCACTTCCATACATCACTAGGTTTCTCCATAGAGGAGGGTTTTTATTTTTTTAAAGGAGCCTACACCTGATGCACTCCAATCTTTCGTTTTGCTTCCATTCATAAACTAGGCCTCACTCGTGGATTCAAGAGGTTAACCGGACATGTGCAACTTATCTTAGGGCAAATGGCTGTGCAAATATACATTGTTTTGGTGGTTTCTGCTTGGATAAATGAGGCTATAGCGTTCAGCCCAGCAATAAAGTGAAATTAACTAGGACATATTCGTTGCCAATCAGGTTGCATCTCAGTTCTGCAGTGGAGATTCCCTCCCCCGCCCCTTCTTGAATCCTTAATAAGTTATCTTATTATTATTTAAACATGTATTAAACAAAGACCAAATGAAATTCTGACAGAAACCCAATTTCCTGGGTTTATGTACACAGGGTCATTTTATTTTATTTTCTCTCTTTTTTTAAAGGAGGCCTGGGCTGATGAAGGCAATTTTTAATAGAATAATAAATGGTATTAGCTTGGTTGTTTGGAGCAACATGTATGCAAAAGAAAGGAAATGGGCCCAGGAGATATTTAATTAAGCCGCCCGTCTGAAAACAGGTCAGAACATCATGTACTGCTAAAGAAACGCAAATTTGGTGTTGTGATTTTAACTGGTACTTTAACTATTCCCTGGTTGAACGACTTTGCAGGTGCCCTGTCTGACTGTTCCTTGTACTGTGATAATTCACCTTGCTTGTTTCCATGGGGGATGGAAAATGTGTGTGTGCTCATAGAAACCTTTGGCTTTATATGGCTGGAATGTAGCCTTCTGTACAAAGATAAGATTGACATCTATTGCCCCGCCCACTTTTATCTCTGGCCCCACCCACCACCAGCATACAGCCCTTGGAAAGTTGCATGTGAGGGAATGTGGCCCTTGGAATGAAAAAGGCTTCCCACTCTTGGACTCTCCAGCCATCCAGTTGTGTTGATTCCTGTCACTTGGCAGCTAAAATGCTCATTGCAGAGATGGCTGACTTCCAACTGTTCTTGGACTCCAACTCCCATCAGCCCCAGCCAGCATGGCCAATAGTCATTGGTGATGGGAATTGGAGTCCTGCAACATTTGGAGGTCCACAGGCTTGCCATTCCTGACTTACAGGAAATGTTCTGGCTGCCCAGGACAGGAATCCTATACCCATTTTTCTGGGAATAAGCCCCACTGAACTCAATCAGACTTTCTCTGTGTAGACCAGTTTAGGATTGCACTGTGTATAACCTTTCTACATCCCAGGTCCCAGCCCTGAAACTGTATCTCAGTGAGCATCTATATTTTGGTGAATGCCTCCATCCACATGTAAGCATCTGTAAACTCAGATGAATTTGTGAAGGCTTCCAAATATGTATTCCCATTTTTGGACATACCCAAGGGAATGCTGACAATCACTTTCAGGCAACCATCAACATTCGTCTGTCTATCTTTTGAGCTTCCAGGTATTCTGGACATTTGCCTGGAATGTCTGCTAGTGAATGTCCAACATCTGCCAGTGAATGTCCAACATTTACTGAACTTCAAACCTTCACCATAACATTACAGGAGATTGAAATGGTCTCTTTTGGTTACATCAAGGGAGGTGGATTCTCCAAATGTGGAGGATTCCCATTATCCCTGACCTTTGGCCCTGCCGACTGGTGCTGAGGGGAGGAGCCCACCAACCTCTGCAGGACCACCATTTCCCTATCGCTGGGCAAAATCAAATGTGAGCTGCCGAATGTGACATTGCTCACAATTGAAGTAGATTGAGTGGATTGTAATTAAAATGTGTTTGTGCCTGCTGTCTTAAAGTGAGGAACTCCAACGGTGCAGATTTAAAAGTGCCTACGGGCAGCTTGCGGCTCATTGAGAAGGCAGTAGGAGGTGTTCCCCTGCCATATGACGCTCACTGGGAGCACCAAAATGGGACATGCTCTCGCAGATCGCAAGAAATTATAAAATGCTCCAAAACCCAACTTTGCTCCTAGATTCTGGCCAGCAGGATTCCACCTCCCCAGCACAGGACAGGTCCCCAAATGCACCCATTTCTGGAAAAGATTGTGATGCTCAGCACAGTTGGATTACTGCAACATGCTGTCCATGGGGCTGCCTTAGAAAAGCACTAAAAACTTCACTTGGTGCAAAATGCAGTAGCTATAGTGCTGCCTCGAGCTATGTTAGCATGTGTCTCGTCTTTTATAGTGGCCTCGCTGGCTTCCAGACTGTGGCTGGGTTCAATTCAAAGTCCTGGCAATTACTGTAAAGTGCCTCTGCAGAAGATGTTGGCAGTCAGGCTCGTTTTCATAAGGGAGAATAATAATAATAATAATAATAATAATAATAATAATAATAATAATAATGATAATTTATACCCCACCCTCCCCAGCCAAGGCCAGGCTCAGGGCTGCTAACAACCAATAATAAAAACAAGTTGAATGAATACAACTTAAAAACAAGATTAATATACAACATTAAAACATTAAAATGCAGCCTCATCACAGGAGGAGAAAGGAAAAAAGAAAGAGGGGGAGGGAATCAAATTGACTCCAAGCCAAAGGCCAGACAGAACAACTCTGTTTTACAGGCCCTGCGGAAAGAAATCAGATCTTGCAGGGCCCTGGTCTCATGAGACAGAGCGTTCCACCAGGCCAGAGCCAGTGCTGAAAAAGCCCTAGCTCTGGCTGAGGCTATGAGAATGTGGTCACAAGCATAAGCCATTATGAACAAGGCTAGAGAAGGTTGGGAAGCTGAGAAAATCTGCTGCAGCTGGCTGACTTTGGAGGCTCTTCTGTCTCCAGGTCTCTAAGTGGGTTGGTTTGCTTGAAGGACAAGAGCCAGAGGTCTATTTTGAGCAGCACTAACATGGGATAAGGGATGTGGGTGGCGCTGTGGGTTAACCCACTGAGCCTAGCACTTGCAGATCAGAAGGTTGTCGGTTCGAATCCCCGCAATGGGGTGAGCTCCTGTTACTCGCTCCCTGCTCCTGCCAGCCTAGCAGTTCGAAAGCACGTCAAAGTGCAAGTAGATAAATAGGTACCGCTCCAGCGGGAAGGTAAATGGCATTTCCATGCACTGCTCTGGTTCACCAGAAGCAGCTTAGTCATGCTGGCCACATGACCCGGAAGCTGTACGCCGGCTCCCTCGGCCAATAAAGCGAGATGAGCGCCGCAACCCCAGAGTCAGTCACGACTGGACCTAATGGGGCCCTTTACCTTTAACATAGGATACCATCTAAAGGATTGTTTGCCTCTGATTATAGACCATGCAGGAGAGCATCACTGGGCCTTCGATGGAGTCCTTCCCCTTTGGATAATGACTCTGAGAGTGGCTATTTTCACCCATGCCTTCCATGGCTCAGTTAGTGAGAGTGAGCGCTGGCACTGGGACATCAACAATGGAAAGAGAACTACAAAGGAACCACACATTTTCCCCGTTCCTCTGTATTGCCACTGCAATTAGGACTGATAGAGCGGAAGGCAAGGAGGCCAACAGTAGGTGGCGCCAGAACCAATGGCAGGCAGAACCAACTAATTCTAGTTTTGTCCCCCATCATCCTCCCTGCTTAGTCGAAACACCTCCCTTACAGTTTGCTAAACTGAAAACAAAAAATCTCTGCTTCTAGTTCTTGCAGCTATCAGCCATTAATTAAAGAAGCTTTCGCCACTTCCTTTACATCAGTTACTTTGAAACAGCCCTTCAGAATTACAGGGAGGTCCACAGCTACTCTTTATGCCTTTCATGCTGGAGATAATCTGAGTAATTTGAGTAATGATACAGACATACCATTTCCTGGCATTACAATTCCAATTTTCTTCTAATGGAGCAACTCTCAAAAGAGTTACAGGCTGACAACACACTCAGTTTCTGTGGGGAGGGGCAGGGTGGCTTTCCCCATGTTATAAAATTCAGATTTTGCTTTAAGACAAGGTTGTGGTCCACATGATGTGGTCCTCCTAATGCTTGTGGACTCCAGCTGCCATCAGTGCTGGCCAGTAAGACCAATGGCTAGGGATGATGGCGGTTGTCATCGGGGCAGGGGGCAGCAGGGGTTCCCCATCCCTGTTGGAGAAGTAAATGTAAAATGTGTGCTATTCTTTGAGAACAGAGCAGCTACAGCAGTGATTTCATGGCATCCTCCCCTCTTTGCAAGCCACATCCCGAGCAATGTGCTGTGTTGCAGGCAGGTACATTTCATCTTGAACACTGATGGTTTTTCCAATTCTCCGCCCTCGTCTCCTTCAAGTGCTGCATGCAACTCAAAGCTGTTGCCTCCTAGCATCACCGTGCAAGGAGAGCGGCTGCGTCTTCAGCAAGACACTCCATCCAGCAGAGAAGGCTGCTGCTCCACCGGCGTCTTGAGCCAGGCTCTGCACGGAAGCTGTCAGCTGAAGGAATGGCAGGAGAACAAGAGGCACAGCAAACCAGCTGACATTTTAAGAGATTGCAGATTAATTGCCTCTCTTGCAGCTTTCTCACGAATTGTTGCCTTTGATAGCATTCTGTAAACTTGTGCTAGTATGAATGGGATCTATCACAGACTATAAGCTGTGAAAGAGGGAGGACCGTAGCTCAGAGGTTGACCACAGGCTTTGCACAGACAGTGGCAAAGGTTCGATCCCCAGTAAGGAAAAGACTATTGTTTGACTCATCATACTGAGCTAGATAGACCAGTGGTCTGACTCTGTGACATAACACCAAACCATGGTTTATTAACCTATGGTTTATTAAAACCACAGCTGGGTGTGATATGTGAACCCAGCTGAGCAGCTGAACTACAGTTCCTTTGCTGCCAACAAACAAGCATCTGATTCGTTTGTTTTCATTATGGCTTGGTGTTATGTGGGAACTCGACACCCTTACTTAACTATGGTTTGTTCAACCGCTTCACTCCAGACATTCACCAGACCATAAAGGCATGAGGCAAGAGCAGCTGGAAAACAAACACTGGAGAAATACGTATGACTTATTCTGATTACCTGCAGGGCCATCTGTAGTTAACTCATAGTTTGTTAAACAATATCTAAAACAGAATGTTGGATTAGATAGACTTTTGATTTGATCTCACAGGCTCTCCTTCCATTTTTAAGGAGCTCTTGGGGTTTGAACCAGTATCACCTCTCTGGGAATTTACCATCACTGCCTGCAACCCTTTTATTAAATAATTATGATGATGATGAGGAGGAGGAGGAGGAGGAGGAGGAGGATCTTCACCCTGCATTTCAGCTGTATAACACTCAGTACAGCTCACAATTAGGGGGACGCGGGTGGCGCTGTGGTCTAAACCACTGAGCCTAGGGCTTGCCGATCGGAAGGTCAGTGGTTCGAATCCCTGCAACGGGGTGAGCTCCTGTTGCTCGGTCCCTGCTCCTGTCAACCTAGCAGTTTGAAAGCACACCAGTGCAAGTAGATAAATAGGTACCGCTCAGGTGGGAAGGTAAACAGTGTTTCTGTGCGCTGCTCTGGTTTTGCCAGAAGCGGCTTAGTCTTGCTGGCCACATGAACCGGAAAAACTGTCTGCGGACAAACGTTGGTTCCCTCAGCCAGTAAAGCGAGATGAGTGCTGCAACCCTAGAGTTGTTCGTGGCTGGACCTAACTGTCAGCGGTCCTTTATCTTTACCTTTACAGTTCACAAGGACATACAATGCATCGGAAAGTTAACAATCTGGAAATTAAATGGAAACAGAGGTGGCACAAAACGACCCAACCACACAGAAAATGATCAGCTGGCCAAGTTGAATGCCTGCTTAAATCCAAATCCCTTCAAAAACTAAAGGAAATGTAACACAGAGAGGAGCATAAGATCTCCTGGGGCAGGGTCTTCCACAACCTTGGTGCCACCACAGAGGAGTCCCTGTCTCTCACATTTCCAGCAGACTTAGCTCAGATAAAGGGAGTGGAACATACCGAAGCGTTCTCAATAACCAGGCAGGCTCACAAGGGTGGCAGTGATGGAAGTAATTATTTAGGTATTCTGGTCCTGTGCCATTCAGGGCTTTAAACTGAACTGTGCCTAAACCTCCACATGGATAATCTATGCAAATAGTGCAGATTATCCAGCAATTCTATCTGCAACAGTCTACATTAGCTGAAGTTTCCAAATGTCTCCAAAGGCAGCCCCACATAGAAAGCAATGCACTGACCCCATATTGGTCTCTGCAGCCACAGCACGTCCTTTAACTTTCCAGTGGTTTGACTTAACCCCTGAAGGTGCAATCTTCCATTGTCTCCTGAGGCAGACGGATGCCAACAACAGCAAAAGAAGAAGAAGAAAGTAATCCAGCCAAGAGGTAACTAGCACATGAATGACCTTGAAATATGTGTGCAGATCTCATTCTCCAATGCACATCTTTCCTCTTTTTTAATTTGCAGAATTTCTCAGGCAGAGGGCCTTCTTGGTAGGGGCACCCACCCTGTGGAACACCCTCCCATCAGATGTCAAGATGTAACCTTTAAAAGACATCTGAAGGCAGCCCTGTATAGGGAAGCTTTTTAATGTTTAATGTTTTATTTATATATGTTGGAAGCCACCCAGAGTGACCGGGACAACCCAGAAAGATAGGAGGGGAACAATTATTATTATTATTATTATTATTATTATTATTATTATTATTATTATTATTATTTCTCCTCCATCTAATGCCCACTTATACACACAACACCCCTGCCCACAAATCCTGGGAATTGTAGTATGTTAAGGGTGCCAGGAAATGTGACTCTGTGAGGGCAAAACTACAGTTCTCTGGATTTTTTGGGTAGAAGTCATGTGCTCTCAATGTTCATTGGTGTCACTTTAAATGGATGGTGTGGATCTGCCGAAATCAGCTTGTTATGCAGCCATTTGAAGGTGGTAACCCTTATATTCATTTGATGCAAAACAAGTTGCTGCCGAAGTCCCCACGGCAGAACAGGGTCCTTTGGGGAGGGGTAGGGGGGGAGGCAGTCACTAAGCCAAGGGATGATACTGAAAGAACAGCGTATTTTAGCTGTGTGGTCTTTTTATATTAAAAAACCCCCAGCCTTCTCTGTGCTTGCTGAAATTGAGGTCAAGCGGGCAGGCATCACCTTTGGATCTGTCACTTAAAAAAAAGACTGTTCCAGCTGTGTTAGCATCCTGGAAGGAAGAGAGGGCACATTTTGAGCTATCAGGTCTTTTGATATGGAAACATTTTGGCTTGATAAGAAGAGAGCCTATAAAGAGGAATGGAGAGTCTGCCCCAGACAAAGATTCCCCCCTCCCGCCCCTAGGCAAGCCTTTTGCAGCCCTGTAAATACTCTATGGGTTAAACCACAGAGCCTAGGGCTTGCTGATCAGAAGGTTGGAGGTTTGAATCCCTGCGACGGGGTGAGCTCCCGTTGCTTGGTCCCTGCTCCTGCCAACCTAGCAGTTCGAAAGCACCTCAAAGTGCAAGTAGATAAATAGGTACCACTCCGGCGGGAAGGTAAACAGTGTTTCCGTGCGCTGCTCTGGTTCGCCAGAAGCGGCTTAGTCATGCTGGCCACATGACCCGGAAGCTGTACGCCGGCTCCCTCGGCCAATAAAGCGAGATGAGCGCCGCAACCTCAGAGTCGGCCACGACTGGACCTAATGGTCAGGGGTCCCTTTACCTTTACTAAATACGTTTTATGCATGAAGCAACATTTGCAACACAACTGCTGTTCCATTAAGCTTGCAGAAATGTGAAAGCAGAGGCTCATAGAACTTCATGCAACAGTTTGCTGTTCTTCCAAATGAACGAAGAGCTAAACAGCCGAAGGCAATTTCAGGGCAGAACGGCTGCCAAGCAGTGATAGGGAGACCAGATACGGCCCCTGCGAGGTACCACTCCGGCGGGAAGGTTGCGGCGATCATCTCGCTTTATTGGCCGAGGGAGCCGGTGTACAGCTTCCGGGTCATGTGGCCAGCATGACTAAGCCACTTCTGGCAAACCAGAGCAGCGCACGGAAACACCATTTACCTTCCCGCCAGAGTGGTACCTATTTATCTACTTGCACTTTGAGGTGCTTTCGAACTGCTAGGTTGGCAGGAGCAGGGAACGAGCAATGGGAGCTCACCCAGTCACGGGGATTTGAACCACCCACCTTCTGATCGGCAAGTCCTAGGGTCTGTGGTTTAACCCACAGCGCCACCCGTGTCCCATGCAAAATTATTAGGGGGTGCCGAATTTCAGCACCCGGTGCTGTCTCAATACAGCTGTGTGCTTCCGTCGCTGGGCTCCGTTGAAAACAGCTTTTCCATGCAAACCAGGAAGTGACTTCTCCAGACAATGCAATGACTCTTCTTTTCTTATCTCTGCAGCTGTGATCTCCTGGGTGACATGGACACCATTAGGCAATTGAATGCACATGCATACTCCATCCATTTCCCTCCCTCCCACCCACCCACCCTCTGCTTGGCCCTGGGTGCTCAGCAACCCACGCTATGCCACTGCTCCCAGCCCTTCCTAAAAGGACTGGGGACCATCTGCATACTCTACCACTGAGTTACAGCCCTTCCCCACTTCCCTGCCAGCAAGCAGGCTGCATTTATTAGCTAATATCCCCAGACACCAGCATTCATTTAAGCTAGCAATAACCATTACAGAAACCTGTTTCAGTGTATCTGAAGAAGTGTGCATGCACACGAAAGCTCATACCAATAACTAACTTAGTTGGTCTCTAAGGTGCTACTGGAAGGAATTTTTTTATTTTATTTTATTTTATTTTATTTTATTTTATTTTATTTTATTTTATTTTGTTTTGTTTCAAGTACAGCAGACCAACATGGCTACCTACCTGTAACTAGAAACTACCTGTAACTAGAAACCTCTTTGTAATACAAACTCCTACAGAAAGCTGGTATGTGGCCCTCGGCAGATTAACCCTGAAGGAATATGGCCCTCAACAGGGAAACAGTTTTCTCCTCCTTTGCTGCAGTGGACCTGCCTGGAATGAATGTTTATTCAATGCCCTGAAAAGATTTAGGTCCAAAGAAGTGACCAGAATCTTTGAGTGAAATTCAGCGTTGAGCTTTTCCAATTGCTCCATCTATGCAAGCTTTGCAGCTTACCAAGTGGAAAAATTCCCACTTCTCCTCACTCTACACACTGTTCTGGGGTTTTCCCTGAGTCCACAGAGACAATTTCCAGTCTGCAAGGGGCACAGGGAGAAGTGTGTTTGTGTGTGGAGGCCCCACTGCACAAGCATAAGTCTTGACAGAGGGTTTTCATTGATGAATTAGGCTCTATGAATAGCCCTGTACTCTGATTTGATATGAGAACATTCAGCCTATTCAGATTCTAACAAAGAAAAGAGAAGTGGCCAAACTATTTAATGAAAATGTCCCACCATAGCACAATCAGTACCTGGGGAGACTAACTTCATTCGAAAATGAATGAGCAAATGGAAATTGCATGAGTGATTTGTGTGCTTTGTTGAAAGTGCTAAATTAATATTTGATCCATCGTTTTGTCTGCTTCAGATTTGGCTTTATGGTGAAAAATGAGCATTTGCCTCTAGCAGCAGCGGGATTTAAAAACTTCCAGTTTGACAATTGGCAGGGCTGTGCTGTTCCCTCGGTCTGGGGCCGGCACCCTTGCTCTCCCGGGTAAACTTCGCTGATGTCGCTTTGTGCTTTTACGGTCGAAGTTCTAGCACTCCCATCCCCTGAATTTCCAAAGCACCAAGCAGGGATTTGAGCTGCGTGACTCCCGTTAACAGGAAAGCGGGCTGCCACGTCACATGCTGCTTGCAAGATGTGCTTTGCAGGCTCGTAATAACCTAGAGTTCCTTTCCCCGGAGCATCCCCAGAGGAAGAGCGGGAGCACATTTTGTTATTGCCTTCCAAAGAACCAAGCACTTTTGCATCTCAAAAGAACCCGGCATTACTATGACAAATGCATTTCCATTTGTAAGTAAACTTGTGGCAGCACTAGAGAGTGAGCCAGCATCCCTCAGACGTCAACATCTGAGCACCTGCCTTCCAGTGTCTAATGAAGGGTTAGGGTTGCAAACTAGCCCCAACCTGGGAGCAGAGTTAAATAGAGAAACATTAATAATAAAAGTAGTAGTAGTAGTAGTAGTAGTAATAATAATAATAATAAATTTATTTATATCCCTCCCATCCACTCTGGGCTGCTCCCAACAGATTAAAAACAGAATAAGACATCAAACATTAAAATCTTCCCTAAACAGGACTGCCTTCAGATGCCTTCTAAAAGACAGATAGTTGTTTATTTCCTTGACATCTGATGGGAGGGCGTTCCACAGGGCGGGTGCCACCACCGAGAAGGCTCTCTGCCTGGTTCCCTCTAACCTTACATCTTGCAGTGAGGGAAGTGACAGAAGGGCCTCAGAGCTGGACCTCAGTGCTGTGTCACCTCACCCTCCTGTCCTTGAAGGGAGGTGCTCCGGGCAATGAACTGTCAGGAGCTCGTCCTACACTCGAGTAGGACCCTGGCAGAGAGACATGCCTGACTGGCATGTTCCCTCCCTCCTGGTCGATTGTTCGGGAGCTACATAAGCTTTCTTCAGCCCGAACATCTCAGCGACTGATGCCAACCGACACCGGCACACTTAGGGATCCGCAGAGTTTGCGCATCATGCGCGTGACAGAACCTCAGCAACTCAGCATTTTGGCTAATCTACTTTATTTACCTATAAACACACACGGAGCACTGCAACAGGGCTCCCTCTCTAGCATCAGACATGGCCCCCCTGCCCCCCACGTTACGCCACTGCAGGGCAGGTTACAACAACCGAACCACAATATTAAAAACAGTTTAAAAGATCCTACAATTGTAGAAATAAGTTGGGTCCTAAAAATATACCCCTCAAGTGCCAAAAGCCAAGGTTAAGAGTGGCGTCTTCAGCATTTTCTAGAAGCTGTATAATGAAGGAGCCAGATCCACCTCTCTGGGGAGGGAGTTCCACAACTTAGGGGCTGCCACAGAGAATGCCATTCTCCCAGGCCACCCCCCCCCAAAAAAAAAGTTTCTGAGGGCAGTGGAACAACCAAGAGGGCCCCATCTGCCAATCTTAGCACCTGAGAGGTTCTGTAAGGAAAGAAGCCTTCTTTTCGGTATTTGGGGCCTGAATTGTTTGGGGTTTAAAACGCTAATGTGGGCACCATGACCTGAGTCTGGAAATGAACTGGCAACCAGGGCAGCTGTTTTAGTTTTCAACAATAATGTTTATTAGTTTTCAATTGCAATAATCCAACAATAGCCTCATTATAACAATGCCAAATTATAATACAATTGCTAATACCAATCATTCAGATGCCAAATCATGTAATTTATGTGGCCTCCTGTGTGCTAGAATTGATGATTTGATGATTTACTTTATTTCTGCATTCCAAAATCTTATTAATTTCAGTTACACTCCAGTCAAAATAGCAATCCCTTATACAACGGCTGCAATATTAACGACTTCCATTTGTATTGACACATTAAATGAGTTATAAAGCTACAGGTGAAGCATTCAAACTATATCCTTGTTCTTCCTGTGTGTGGCATTTATTCTGTCCATGATGTTTCTTTCTGTCCTTGTAAAATATTATGTCTATCTTTTCCCAGTTGTTGCTGTTCTCCTTCATGCCTTGGGCGGAGCTAATATCCCATTGTTTGAGTGCAGCTGTTTTAAAACAGGGCTTAAGCAAGATCTAAATGGAAGCCCAGCCAGTCATCTGCCTGCTGCATTTTGGACCCATCAAAGTTCTTGCATCCTCTTCAAAGGCAGCCCCATGTAGAGCACAGATGCTGCTCTGCATCATTTGCAATCACTGGAGGGGGAGAAGGAGTTTGGATTTGATATCCCGCTTTATCACTACCCGAAGGAGTCTCAAAGCGGCTAACGTTCTGCTTTCCCTTCCTCCCCACAACAAACACTCTGTGAGGTGAGTGGGGCTGAGAGACTTCAAAGAAGTGTGACTGGCCCAAGGTCACCCAGCAGCTGCATGTGGAGGAGCGGAGACGCGAACCTGGTTCACCAGATTACGAGTCTACCGCTCCTAACCACTACACCACACTGGCTCTCACTGGTTATCCAGTCTTATGGGAAATGGAGTACAACAACATCTGGAAGGCCACAGATTCCCCACCCCTGGACTACGGGAACTGGGCCTGCAACTAGGGGTCCTAGCCTGGCCTTGGATCTGGTGCTGCTCAGTTTGGGGTGGACATAGGTTGTCATGTACTGCTCTGCCTCAGGCGGCAAAATGTCTCGTGCCAGCTGTGATCGACAGCTCCTGAAATCGGACAGCTTCAGAATATTGTGCAACATTGTGGACACACTGCAGGGCACATTTATTAGTGCTCCTTCTTCTTTGTGGTGCTGTCATCCCTTGCAAAGTCCACAATTCCCACCCCAGCAACCCATTCTCCATGTCTGCAGCGACAAGCTGTGCTGAATTAGCATCATCTCACCCTGTGCCAATCATGCCCTAACTTTCCACAATGATTCCTGGGAACTGAGGTTCATTTTAGAATGCTGAGAAAACTTAAATTTCCAGGTGGGCATTAAACATAATTCCCAGGCAGGCATTAAAACCTTGGGACATAAAACCACTGTATGTGTTTAGTACAGATATGCCGGAAGGGTTAACTCATCACATTGCCTAGAAAGCAGACTGAAGGTTTAGTCAACGGATTCTCATCCTTTCTCCTTTTTTTGCCCTTCGCTCAAAGGGTTTCTTGCCAGCGTTTCAGAAGGTTTCCTTAGAAGAAGAATGAGGTTTCGCTGTTCTTGCCAACCCACAGCGAGCAGTTTTGATATTTGCTTTGGCACTTTTTTTAAAAAAAATAGAAAATGTGTAACTCAAAAGAAATAAAATAAAACACACACACTTCTGCGGCTAAAAGGTCTGGAGCAAAAAAGACATAAAGGTTTTGTGCATAAATAATTTATCAAATAAACCGCAGGAGGCAGATGTAAATATTAAAGCTCTGCTTTGACTGCTGGAAAAAAACCCACATAATGGTTGTCAGTTCCCATCCACAGCTGCATCTGGCTTCTCTTTGACAAGGAAATATGAGAGCCAGCCTAGCAGAGCACAATTCTGGACTGGGCTGGAGAGAGCTAGGTTCAAATCCCTATGCAGCCATGAAGCACCTGTGGTGATCTAATCTAATCTAATCTAATTTATTATTTATACCCAACCCATCTGGCTGAGCTTCCCCAGCCACTCTGGGTGGCTTCCAATCAAATATTAAAATACAGAAATACATCAAACATTAAAAGCTTCCCTAAAGATGTCTTCTAAAAGTTTGGTAGTTGTTGTTCTCTTTGACATCTGGTGGGAGGGCATTCCACAGGGTGGGTGCCACCACCGAGAAGGCCCTCTGCCTGGTTCCCTGTAACTTGACTTCTCACAGTGAGGGAACCTCCAGAAGGCCCTCGGCGCTGGACCTCAGTGTCCGGGTAGAATGATGGGGGTGGAGACGCTCCTTCAGGTATACTGGACCGAGGCCATTTAGGGCTTTATAGGTCAGCACCAACTTTGAATTGTGCTCGGAAACGTACTGGGAGCCAATGTAGGTCTTTCAAGACCAGTGTTATGTGGTCTCGGCGGCCACTCCCAGTCACCAGTCTAGCTGCAACATTCTGGATTAGTTGTAGTTTCCGGTTCACCTTCAAAGGTCGTCCCATGTAGAGCGCATTGCAGTAGTCCAAGCGGGAGGCCACTCTGGTGAGGCAGTCCACGGGCAGATAGGGTCTCAGCCTGCGTACCAGATGGAGCTGGTAGACAGCTGCCCTGGACACAGAATTCACCTGTGCCTCCATGGACAGTTGTGAGTCCAGAATGACTCCCAGGCTGTGCACCTGCTCCTTCAGGGGCACAGTTACTCCATTCAGGACCAGGGAGTCCTCCACACCTGCCCGCCCCCTGTCCCCCAAAAACAGTACTTCTGTCTTGTCAGGATTCAACCTCAATTTGTTAGCTGCCACTTGGGTCTCCAGGTATTTTTTAGACTACAATTCCCATCATCCCTAGCTAGCAGGACCAGTGGCCAGGGGATGATGGGAGTTGTATTCCAACAACAGCTGGAGCCCCAAGTTTGGGAAGCCTGACCTGTAGTGGCGATTTCCCAAGTGCAGGAACTCATCATGACGGTCTCCAAAGCTATAACCCCAAGACCTGTTGAAAAATGACTGTGTTCTCCTCCCTTCTTGGAGGCAGTATATCTTGGAATGCCAGCTACTGTGATGGCCTGGGATTTGGACTCGGATGCTGAACCTGAGGGATCCCAGCCTGCACAGGATTCCCTGCCTCCATAACCAGCTGAGCCGGGGCTGGGGCATGAGCCTGAAGGGTCCTCACCTGTGCTGGGTCCTCAGGTGCAGGCACCAGCTGAGTCTGCTCTGGCCTCTGAGGTGATGGAGGACCCATTGCCTGCAGGTGCTCCACTCTCAGCCCCGTCAGAGGAAGCTGAGGTTGCCTCTGGTTCCGGTAACCCTCCAGCTTCTCCTGAGCTGCAGAGGCTCAGGGCAGAGAGGCGGAGGGAACTAAGTTCCCACAGGAGGACTGCTCGCCACCAGGCCAGGAGAGGCAAGTCACCTGTGGACCGGGGCTGCCCTATGCCTCAGGGCAGATAAAAGCCAGCCAGCCCCAGTCCCAAGTTGCGGGAGCAACATTGTTGGTTGCTAGTTCCTGCCTGAACCCTGTCCTGCTTTCCTGCCTGAACTTCTGACCTGCCCTGCCCTGGCTCCCTGCTTGCATGCCTGTCCCTGACTTCACCCGATTCCCTGCCCTGCACCCAGCTTCAGCTACTACGGACTGCCTCCACGTTGCACCTTTGACCATAGACCAGACTTGGACCTCGCCTCTCGGGTAATCCATGGGACCAGCACAGCTACTTGGAATGAGAAGTGGAGAAAATGCTCCTGCTGTTAGGTCCTGCCTTTGGAGTTTCCATGGGCTGGCCACTGTGAGATCAGGATAGGAGTATAGCATCTAGATCAAGGGAAGTAATAATGCCACTGTATTCTGCTCTGGTCAGACCTCACCTGGAGTACTGTGTCCAGTTCTGGGCACCACAGTTCAAGAAGGACACTGACAAACTGGAACGTGTCCAGAGGAGGGCAACCAAAATGGTCAAAGGCCTGGAAACGATGCCTTATGAGGAACGGCTAAGGGAGCTGGGCATGTTTAGCCTGGAGAAGAGGAGGTTAAGGGGTGATATGATAGCCATGTTCAAATATATAAAAGGATGTCACATAGAGGAGGGAGAAAGGTTGTTTTCTGCTGCTCCAGAGAAGCGGACACGGAGCAATGGATCCAAACTACAAGAAAGAAGATTCCACCTAAACATTAGGAAGAACTTCCTGACAGTAAGAGCTGTTCGACAGTGGAATTTGCTGCCAAGGAGTGTGGTGGAGTCTCCTACTTTGGAGGTCTTTAAGCAGAGGCTTGACAACCATATGTCAGGAGTGCTCTGGTGGTGTTTCCTGCATGGCAGGGGGTTGGACTCGATGGCCCTTGTGGTCTCTTCCAACTCTATGATTCTAGGATGCTGAGCTAGATAGACCATTGGATTGGTCCAGCAGCCTCTTCCTTTGCTCTTAGTACCCATCTCACAGTTCCCTGGGTTCCATCAAAAGCAGCATCTTCTGAGCAGAGATGCATAAGATTCCAGTGTCAGAGATATTAATACTACCGTATTTACTCGAGTCTAATGCGCCATCAAATCTAATGAGCACCTCGATTTTCAGAACCTTGAAACCCAAAGGTATTTGCTGGCAAATGTAGATGTGCCGTCGAATCTAATGCGCACCTTAATTTTTGCAGCGTGATTTGGCCAAAAAAAAGATTAAGCATTAGATTTGAGTAAATACGGTATTTTGTCAAATTCCAGAATAGTGCCCGGCCAGGCACTGCTTTCTGGAAAACCCACAGTGACAATCCCACTCACAGTTAATCAGCCACCAAGCCCACGACAATATGCTTTTCTGGTTGAGGATTTCAAGATTCTCTTTGCATGGGAAAATTAGGGCAAGATGACAATTAGGAGAAACAGAAAAGAAAGAGAGAGAGAGTTGTTTTAAAAACTGAGGGTTGGTTTGCTTGTTTCAAAATTGTTTACAGACAAAAACCATAACTTCTAAATCACATTGAAACCATAGTATATTTTCATGACCAAATATTTATTTTTTTATTCACCGCCTTTCCTCTCCAAGGAGATCAAAGTGACCCTCACAGCCCCCCCTACATTTTATCTCCACAACAACCCTGTTAGGTAGAATAGGAGAGGCATTGGCTGCCCAAGATCGCCCAATGAACTTCTTCATGGCTGAGTGCACATTTGAACCCCTGCCTCCTAGATTCCAGTCCAATACTCCATTAGCAGTTCTAAGTTAGCAAAGCCACAAACCACAAGCATAATCCTTTCAAAAATCCTTCCCAACTGGATTCTCTTCATCCAGTTCTAAGGTTGCAATCTAAGACATACTTTTCTGGGAGTAAGTCCCATTGAACTTAATGGGCCTTACTTCTGCATAGGTGTCTATAGGCTGGCACTGTTGTTGCCGATTCCCTCAGTTTAAGAAATAACACATTTCCCTCCCATTTAGTGCTGCTTTTTGTAACTTCTTAAGCCAGGTTCCCCCTTCTTCTAGGTGCCATTTTCATTCATAACTTTGCCATGTTTATCTTTGATGCTCCACAAGATGCAAAACAAAATTCTGGAGGCGAAAACTGATTTTTCTTGATGGCTAGGCCATCCCCATTGGCCGGATCCTTGCTTGTTTACTGCATCTTGTGTGCCCTGCCCCGGCTGCTGCATGAACACCTTTTGGATTGGGGCCACAGCATACAGTATATAACAATGCGCTGCACAAATCTATATAAAGTACAGAGATAAATCATACAGGCTTACATGACAAGGATGTTCTACAAATTACCAGGATAATATCGAGGAAGCATTGTGGTCCTTAGGGAAAGGGCTGCAGTCTAGTACATACCTTAATTAGTGCCTTGGATCTTTTATGTGTGTTTAATATTGATGAAAGATGCACATTCTATTATTAAGAGTCCATGCTTAAATGGAACAGGGGATATTGGAAGCCCACAAAGGAACAGAAGAACATTCTGTATCTGCACAGACAGCATCCTTGCAAAGCTTAGCTAATAAAATAATTACTGCATTGTTGTCTGAGCCATGCTCCGTGCATTCTTATGTGAAGCTTCCCTAGACTTGGTGTGGTTTGGTCCTTCATGGTGAGCACATCCACCATGTATACTGTATTTTTCGCTCTATAAGACGCACTTTCCCCCTCCTAAAAAGTAAGGGTAAATGTGTGCGCGTCTTATGGAGCGAATGCAGGCTGCGCAGCTATCCCAGAAGCCAGAACAGCAAGAGGGATTGCTGCGCAGCGATCCCTCTTGCTGCTCTAGCTTCTGGCTTAGCCATGCGAAGCCTCTTCAGGGCGGGGGCAGCCTTCATCCGGCTGCCCTGAAGAGGCTTCACGCGGCTATCCCAGAAGCCAGAACAGCAAGAGGGATCGCTGTGCAGTGATCCCTCTTGCTGTTCTGGCTTTTGGGATTCAGAATATTTTTTCCCTTGTTTTCCTCCTCCAAAAACTAGGTGTGTCTTATGGTCTGGTGCGTCTTATAGAGTGAAAAATACGGTATTTAAAGCATTCTTGTTTCAGTTCAAGAGTCAGGCCTCTCTCAAAGAATCTTGGGAACTGCAGTATGTTACAGGCCTCCTAACAACTCTCACCTCACAGAATCACAGAACTGTAGAGTTGAAAGGGACCAGGAGGATTCTCTGTTCCAACCCCCTGCAATATAGGAATCTTCTGCCCAATGTGAGGTTCGAACTCACAACCCTAAGATTAAAAGTCTCATGCTCTACCAACTGAGCTATCCATCATGCCCCTTTCTCTTTAGTGTGAGGCTAGATTTCCACAGCTATTAAAAAACGCTCTGAAAACACTCTGCGAAAACCCGCTGTAAAGCTCACAATTGAAAATATCATTGAGTTGTGATTTCAGCTCTACAGCGCCCTCTGGTGTCACCGTGTTATAACGCATTTATAACGCTGCATTTTGACTAATGTAGCTAAATCCTCAGTCTCTCTTAACAAGCTACAGTTCCCGGGAGTCTTTGGGGGAAGCCATGACTCTTAAAGTGGATAAGAGTCTTCATAGCTGTCAACCATCCCTTATTTGGCAGGAAAGTCCCTTATCCCAGCGCCGTGTCCCGCTGCTGTCCCTTATTGATGATGTCCCTTAAATTTCCCGGGTTTCAAAGGAAGAAGCTCTTCTCCCTCCCTCCCTCCCTCTCTCCCTCCCTCCCTCCCTCACTGCCGGCCAGGGAGGAGGGAGGCTCCAACTGTGCTGCTTGGCTGCGTTGCTCACCCAATAAGGAGTCTAAGAATGACTGGGGGTAGAGCTTGTATGCCTTGTGCCAATCAAATCGGCCGCGTTGCCTGGGGACTTGCCTTTGCTCAGCGCTTCCCAGCGGAAAGGTGACGGTGGTTTTCCTTGCTGCATCCCCTTTGCCGGGTTGCTGCGCTGTGGGAACCACCGCTTGAGGCTTCGTTTGGCTGCTGGCTGGGCTTTCTGCCTTTGGCTCGGAGGGGCTCAGAAGTTGAACATACCTGTGCCCGGAAAATCCCTTATTTTGGCTGCTGATCCCTTATTTTTGAGGCTGCTGGTCCCTTATTTTCAAATCTGTAACTTGACAGCTATGATAAGAGTGCTTTAAATGTACGATAGTTTCATACATTTGTCACATGTGACACATTTGACCGACTGTCCCAGACTTTACTTATCCCAAAATACTCTCGTCTTGGGAGAGTGGGGATGCATTTTCTGTGCAAGAGACCCAGATCATCCTTGTGTAACCCGAACTTGCTGTTACCTCACTCGGAAACAATGACAAGTCTAGAAGCACCCTCTGCCTTTTCTTCCCTTGTGGGAATTACAGCTTGCACATAGGATCCAGGCAGTTAAGCGAAAGAGCGGCGCCGTGCAAAATACAAATCAGCACGGGAAGGAATCCCTCAAGGAAAGAGACGCAGCGCAGAGCTTTCCCTCGAACACAGAGGGAACAAAAGCAATTTTAGAACAGAGGGAAGCCAGGAAGAGAATGTTATGCAACAGCACCTCCAGAACAGACAGGAATACAAAACGGGTAATCGTCGCAGGGAGCTTTGCGAAAGACTCTAATGGGCTTGGCTCCCGATCCTTATCACATTGCACTAAATGCATCATTAATACCTAAAGTGGGGAGGCCAGTGGCTACGTGGGGCTGAGAGGCTGTGCAGCAGCTATATAAAGAGGGAATTTATGCAAGGACTACATTATGTGCTCTCTCTTCACTTGTGGGAGTTGCAGCAGAGACACACAGGCTTTCCCTGAGGGGTGATCCAGCTACACTGATGTATTAAGTAGATCTACTGATCTGTGACACACTTTGTACTTGTTTAAGGAATTCAGTTTTATTTTTATTTTATGCCGTTCACTGCCCCAGTGTCCCCCCCCATAACCTTGGGGGATTCCAAGGTTCCAAGGATTTGAACCAATGGCTTCACGTTACAAGAAAAAAAATTCTGACTCAACTTAGGAAGAACTTTCTGACAATAATAATAATAATAATAATAATAATAATAATAGTAATAATAATAATAGTAGTAGTAGTAGTAGTAATAGTAATAATAATAATTTATTTATACCCCACCCATCTGGCTGGGCTTTCCCAACCACTCTGGGTGGCTTCCAACAAAATATTAAAATACAGTAATGCATCAAACATTAAAAGCTTCCCTAAACAGGGCCGCCTTCAGATGTCTTCTAAAAGTCTGGTACAGTGGTACCTCGCAAGACGAATGCCTCGCAAGACAAAAAACTCGCAAGACGAAAGGGTTCTTGGTTTTTTGAGTTGCTTCGCAAGACGATTTTCCCTATGGGCTTTCTTCACAAGACGGAAACGTCTTGCAAGTTTGTTTCCTTTTTCTTAACACCGTTAATACAGTTGCGACTTGACTTCGAGGAGCAACTCATAGAACGCAGTGTGGTAGCCTTTTTTGAGGTTTTTAAAGACATAGGTGATTTTTGAAGCTTTTCCAAAACTTTCCCGACACTGTGCTTCGCAAGACGAAAAAAATCGCAAGACGACAAAACTCGCGGAACGAATTAATTTCGTCTTGCGAGGCACCACTGTAGTTGTTTTTCTCTTTGACATCCGGTGGGAGCGAGTACCACAAGTTGGGTGCCACTACCGAGAAGTCCCTCTGCTTGGTTCCCTGTAACTTGGCTTCTCGCAGTGAGGGAATCGCGAGAAGGCCCTCGGCGCTGGACCTCAGAACGATGAGGGTGGAGATGCTCCTTCAGGTATACTGGGCCAAGGCTGTTTAGGGCTTTAATGGTCAGCACCAACACTTTGAATTGTGCTCGGAAACGTACTGGGATCCAATGTAGGTTTTTCAGGACTGGTGTTATGTGATCTTGGTGGCCACTCCCAGTCACCAGTCTAGCTGCTGCATTCTGGATTAGTTGTAGTTTCCGGGTCACCTTCAAAGGTAGCCCCACAAAGAGCGCATTGCAGTAGTCCAAGCGGGAGATAACTAGAGCATGCACTACTCTGGCGAGACAGTCCGCGGGCAGGTAGGGTCTGAGCTTGCGTACCAGATGGAGCTGGTAAACAGCTGCCCTGGACACAGAATTGACCTGCACCTCCATGGACAGCTGTGAGTCCAAAATGACTCCCAGGCTGCACACCTTGTCCTTCAGGGGCACAGTTACCCCATTCAGGACCAGGCAGTCCCCCACACCCACCAGCCCCCTGTCCCCCCAAAACAGTACTTCTGTCTTGTCAGGATTCAACCTCAATCTGTTAGCTGCCATCCATTCTCCAACCGCCTCCAGGCACTCACACAGGACCTTCACTGCCTTCACTGGTTCTGATTTGAAAGAGAGGTAGAGTTTAGGTGAGTTTTGTTGCTGTATTAAGCAGGATAAAAACATATATAAACAGATACATGGTGAAACCGCAGGGGGTTGCTGCTGATCAATATCAGGTCTATATCAGGTGCTGTTTACACACACACACACACACACACACACACACACACACACACTCTGTAGGACCTTTTAGGCTTTGACCATCAGCTGGCATTTTGGGCAAGCTTTCATTACAGATGGAGTTGCCAAGTACTATGGTCTCATACTGGGATAGCAGGTGGCTGGTTCGGAACAGCAGTTCACTAGGAGGAATAATTCCAGGGGAAGAAGCAAAGAAGAAGACGGTAAACACATACCTGCACCAAAACAAAAAACCCCACAGAAACCAAGTGTAGCTGAGACAGGTTGGAGACAGCATTTCTGTGCAGTGGCTATTATGTACCATTTGATTTGGTGCTGCAAAAAAATGTTTTACTGTCTTGGAGAGAGAAGTTATTAGCTGAATGCATTGTATAAAGAATTGCAAAAGCCACAAAGCCATAAAGCTTTCATCAGGCCATGGAAATCCATTTTTCCTTGTTTTGTTATTATGCAGTCGCTGCCAGGCTGATGCGGCAGCCCCTCGCTTTGCTTTAGCTGAAAGCATTCTTACTCTTCTATAGGAAAGGCTGCCATCCAGCTGTGTATCGTCTACTGCAATTGGCTCTAGGATTTCAGACGGGGGAGACTCACACAGCCTTACTTGGGGAAGCCACTTGGGTGCCTGGGGTGGCGCGAGCCACCAATAGGGGCGGGGCACACTGTGGGGACTCCCTGTCTGCCTGCCTCCTCCCACTCAGCCGCCCTACAGCTGGGGGGAGGAGAGGCAGTGGGCGGACCATTTGGGCAGGATGGAGCCTGCGCACACCCAAGCCACCGCTTCTCTCTTAGGAGAGACACATGGCTTGGGCGCACTGCAGGCCCTGCGGTGAGTACCACCCAGCATTTTGTCACCCCCCTCAGTGGTCACACCTGGGGCGTCCCGCAACCCCCTTCCATGCTCCTGCTTGGAGATGTCACAGGTTGAACCTGGAACCTTCTGCACCCAAGACAAATGCTCCACCCTTTGAGCTACAGCCTGCGTTTCCTCCACCCCGCCTTGTCTTGCCCACGTTAGCTATCACAGCCCAGTCCTTAACAGAATTATGTCATGATAATTTTCCCAAAGAGATTTACTTCCACTACTGTATGTGTCTGCCGTGAATTACCGCCTACAGCTCTCTATGGGCAAATGCGGAATGAAAAGAAATCGCCCACTGCAGCAAAGGTGGGCAGTTTTTTCTGGACGTGCCTTAACGGGATTCTTAGCGATTGTTTTGGAGGGCTCTCTGCTGTGCTTTGTCTTGAACCGCAAAGAAATATTTTGTGCAAAAAAATTTTTTTCATCCGAGGTGGGAGGGTGAGCAAAGCGAAGCAGTTCTTTAACAAAAGGGTTGAGATAAAATGAGAAAGTTTGCAAGTGGAAACTCCATTAGACCCTCTGATCCGCTTATGAAATCAAGATTAGACCCCAGCAACAAATCATGCAAGTTCCAGGTCTGGCCTGTCTTAACTGTTGCAAGGCTATTATATGCCAGAGCTTGGAAAAATATCCACAAACCAACTATAGAATTGTAGAATCACAGAACTGTACGTTGGAAGAGAACGCAAGGCTCATGCAGAATATATTGTTAGAAATATTTGAGAACAGGGATATAGATAAATGTAAACAGTGCGTGTGAAAAGAGTATTAAAGATATCAGAAGATGGTGTGGATTATTTACTTTCACAAGCCCCAGTCTCGTAAACAACTGGGAGAATATGTGTTTGATTGTGTCATATTAAAACGGTTTTGTTTGTATTATGAAATGGCTTGTGTATTTAATATTGTGTATTTAATAACATGCACACACAAATTCAGTATTAGGAATGTAAAAGTGAGACCTGCCACAGAATGTAGCAGTACATCCTCACCAGAGGCATTGAGTTGTGCCCCAGATTTGGGGGGGCAGTGTCACACGCGTGACATCACATGTGTGCTGTGTGTGTGATGTCACGTGTGCGATGTTGGGCTCAGTTTCAGTGCATGATGTTGGCAGTTTCAGTGCCAAAAGCAGGCCTAAACCCCAATTGAAATGGATCTAGGATATCTGCTGTTCTATGATAATGGATCTCGGATACCTGCTATTGAGAGTACGTCTGAGCTGTCAAACAAAACATGGAATGTGCTCTAGTTTACAAGCAGCTGAGCAAAGGAAAATTCATACAGCTATGTCTCACTGGCAAACAAGCCTTAGAATACTCAGAACCCTTTTACCTGAGGAGCTCATCACAACCAGAAGCCTTTCTCAAAGAGTCAAGTCTGTGATGTACATTCCTTGCAGTTGTGTGATTCATGTCCTGTGGGTTTGCAGTAATTATTTCAGCTATGGCCGAAGCAATGCTCGGATAAAATTCCTCAACAAATGGTCCTGTTTTGTTACATGGGTTTAGAATATACGCATACCTTTTGATCCCTGTTTGGCCTTCCCAGTTAGAAACACAATTGGATCGTCCAGCCGTTTCACTCTGAAACCTATCTAATCTTATAGCTTAGAGATGGAACAGATCATAGCATCATACAGAACTTAATGAGCAACTTGGAGTCCATACTGGCCTTAAGCAGAATTAACACTGTGCTTCCTAACCTGTTTGGAGGATCTTTCCCCCCTCCTAAGCCTTGTGTCCATTTCATCAGGCAGCAACTGCTAAGACGCTCCTCTTTCTAGGGAAGAAGACCCATGGGTCAATGGCAGAAGGTCCCAAATGCAATCCCCAGAGAGCTGTTGCCTATCAGTGTAGACAATACTGAGCTAGATGGACCGTTGAACTGACACAGTATAGGGCAGCTTCTTATTGTTTCTGTCTGTGGTTCCTTCCGAGTGATTTCTGCCTGAAGTTGGAAGGTCCTCTTGAATGGTCCCCATCTGTAGGATTTTATATCCTTGCCAAACCACCAAAGAGCAGAAAAGTCCTGGAGTCTGGTCCACACTACACACAGTTGGAGGGTTAGCACAGCTTGGACCCAGGCTAGCTGGAAGATTGTATCTCCATATACAAACCTACCTTCTCTTGATCCCATCAACATCAGAAGCACAGGTGGTGGTGACATGAGAGAGAATATTTCCTGTGGCTGTTCCCAAATTGCAGAATTCCCTCCCATGGAAGCTGAGATGGTCTCCCTCTTATCCTTCTGCCAGCAAGCTAAGATCTTCCTTTCAGCCAGGTCCTTGTTGTTCACTGGACTGCTGCTATATTTAAATGGCTGGTTCCAAATGTGTTTTGATATATTTTAACTATTGCTTTTAACTTGTTTATTTTCACTGCTTTGTATGTTCTTAAATGTTGGAAGCTGCCTTGAACCCCAGCTCAGGAGAAAAGAAAGATATGTTGCTATTTAGTCGTTTAGTCGTGTCCGACTCTTCGTGACCCCATGGACCAGAGCACGCCAGGCACTCCTGCCTTCCACTGCCTCCCGCAGTTTGGTCAAACTCATGCTGGTAGCTTTGAGAACACTGTCCAACCATCTCATCCTCTGTCGTCCTCTTCTCCTTGTGCCCTCAATTTTTCCCAACATCAGGGTCTTTTCCAGGGAGTCTTCTCTTCTCATGAGGTGGCCAAAGTATTGGAGCCTCAGCTTCAGGATCTGTCCTTCCAGTGAGCACTCAGGGCAGCCCTACCCTCCACCATCACCCCTGCCTGTCGTTTTACTCTTTCAAAACCATTCAAGCAATTCCTAGTTTGCGTAAAGTGAGCAAAATTAATCAGAATTCATAATGGGAGCAGGAGCTCTTCTAAACATGGCTTGCATGTCCTGCAAACCTACTGAGCCACAGTGCACTCTGAAACCTGTTCTGATGTTAGATACACAAATAAGAGTTGCCCAGTAAACCCCTAGTGCTTGGGGAAACAGGAGGCATCACTGGCCTCTAAGGAGCATGTGCACCGTGCTTAGCACTTCATTTTGACTGACAGGGGCATATTGATTGACAGAGAAGTTTCCGCTATAGCTGCTAGCACAGCTTCTCCATCATGACCATTCCTGAGCAACATTCAGCGGGCGCTTTCTTTTCCAGCATTTCGCAAACATCAGCAGTGAATAATGAAAGGTTGTCATGTTACCAGAGCGTTTTAAATCTGCTCTGCCATGGAACTGGTAGAGTTCAGTCAGTGAATCACCCAGGTCTAGTTGGTGACTAGGAGCAATGATGGCAAACTCCTTCTCTCTCTCTCTCTCTCTCTCTCTCTCTCTCTCTCTCTCTCTCTCTCTCGGTAGGCTGAAGGGAGGCAATGTGGATTTGAGGGACACGGGTGGCGCTGTGGGTTAAACCACAGAGCCTAGGACAAACCACAGAGCCTAGGTCAAAGTGCAAGTAGATAAATAGGTGTGCCTTGAGAGTAATAGAACAGAAAACTCCGAGGCAGAAAGCACAGATCAGCCGGCACAGGGGTGACATAGAATAGGAGGGACTGAGGGGGTGGGACTTTACTTGGAGCAACGCCATTAACTAAGAGAGGCTGCATTCCTTCGTCTCTCTCTCTCTCTGTGAATATTGAATAAACTACCTGGGACGTGGGTGGCAACTGTGGGTTAAACCACAGAGCCTAGGACTTGCCGATCAGAAGGTTGGTGGTTCGAATCCCTGTGACAGGGTGAGCTCCCGTTGCTCAGTCCCTGCTCCTGCCAACCTAGCAGTTCAAAAGCACACCTAAAAATGCAAGTAGATAAATAGGTACCGCTCTGGCAGGAAGGTAAACGGTGTTTCCGTGCTCTGCTCTGGTTCTCCAGAAGTGGCTTAGTCATGCTGGCCACATGCTCCCTCGGACAATAAAGTGAGATGAACGCCGCAACCCCAGAGTCGGTCACGACTGGACCTAATGGTCAGGGGTCCCTTTACCTTTAGCCAGAGTTCCTAGCACGAGGGGGCTGTTTCTGATGGAGCCAAAACACAGGAAAGACTTGATTCAACCAATGAATTCTCAACATCATCTTGAATTATTGCACGGCGTAACCAAAACAAACCTTGCTCCTTCTCCCCTATCCGTGCCTCAAATTGCTGACTCATTCCCAGACTAGGTGTTTGCAAGATCCCAGAACGTCCTGCTTCTGCCTCCCTCCGAGACTCCTGCCTCAAATATGGTGCTGACTCACTACTTTTGCTGGCAGGATGCTACAATTGCCATTCATCGCCCACCTTGCCTCACAAACTGCTGACTCACACCCAAGAACTTTCTTTGCCTGTGGGGTCCTATAATTCTCGCTCCTGCCCTGAAATATTAATAAGGACTGAGCTTTGTGACTGCTCTGTGGGAGGAGCGATGGTGGTGGAAGCTGTGCAGCTACCCCCAACGCCATCTGCACTGATGCAGTGCTCTTTGCATGCCAGCGTATAAAAGACCCAAATAATTTCATGAAAATGTGAAAACAGTGGCAACCAGCTTTGACTCTCTGCTCAGCCAAGACATTTGGCTCTAAGCCTAATTCTGGAAAGTTGTTTATTTATTCCCCACCCTTTTCTCCAAGGAGCTGAAGGTGCTGTAGATAGTTCTCCCTCTCCTCATTCATAAACATTTGGACCAGGAAATGGCAAGTATATCTAATGAAAAGATAATTTGCTGCCTTTTTCTCATTAGGGGCATATATTCCCACAATCACTGATTTAACTCCAGCTACTGTAATTTGTATGGCCAACAGCTTTCCTTCTTCATACTTTAAGATTAGCTTAAGGCTCAAATAGCGGTTTAATATAAAACACCACTCCTCTTTTTCCCCCTTTCTTTTTTAATGAGAGGATACAATCTCCTGTCCCAAGGCTTTATTTACCAAATACTTTCTGGCTATTTTTCTAATATATGTCTCCTGTACGCATATCACATCTAGTTTCTGCTTTTGGCTGATGATCATCTCATCCAGCCCCCTGCAATGCAGGAATCTTTTTGCCCAACTTGGGGCTCAAACCCACGACCCTGAAATTAAGAGTGCCGTGCTTTACCAAGTGAGCAATATAGCCTGTGAAGCGATTGCTAAGCCACTCTGACCATTGTCAGTTTTTGGGAGGAATGGGGTGTCCTAACAATTCTCAGCACCCTGAACAAACTACTGTTGCAGGAGGGAAGATAAGGCTGTTTAAAGTGGTATCATAGTGATATAAAAGTGATTGAGGCCTCAGAGCGTGAGAGCCAGGGAACATGCTGCAGCCAGGAATAACTTGTTGCTTAAGTGAGGTCCATAGCTGTCAACTTACAGATTTGAAAATAAGGGACCAGCAGCCTCAAAAATAAGGAACCAGCAGCCAAAATAAGGGATTTTCCGAACACAGGTATGTTCAACTTCTGAGCCCCTCCGAGCCAAAGGCAGAAAGCCCAGCCAGCAGCCAAACAAAGCCTCAAGCGGTGGTTCCCACAGAGCAGCAACCCGGCAAAGGGGATGCAGCAAGGAAAACCACCGTCACCTCTCCGCTGGGAAGCGCTGAGCAAAGGCGAGTCCCCAGGCAACGCGGCCAATTTGATCAGCACAAGGCATGCAAGCTCCACCCCCCAGTTGTTCTTAGACTCCTTATTGGGTGAACAACACAGCCAAGCAACACAGTTGGAGCCTCCCTCTTCCCTGGCCGGCAGGGAGGGAGGGAGAGGAGCTGCTTCCTTTGAAACCTGGGAAATTTAAGGGACATCATCAATAAGGGACAGCAGCGGGACACAGCACTGGGATAAGGGACTTTCCCGCCAAATAAGGGACAGTTGACAACTATAGTGAGGTCCCAAACCAAACAGGAAGCCTTTTGAGATCCCTTCCTGTATAGGAGAGCCCAATGGCTGACCTGAGTGGGCAGTGACAAACCAGACCCAGATAGCACCTTTCTGCCATGGTGTCGCAAGCTGCAAATCTCACAGCTCACTGCGTGGAGTATGGAGAGATTGATGTTTTTGTGTTCTAACTCTGACAGCACTTGATGCAAGAACCCAGCCTCACCCTGCTTTGCTGTTATAATTTGAGCAGTGTTGCTTTCTTTCATTCTCTACTGGAAATCACTGTTATCAATCATGGTTAAAGAGTAGCCCAATCTCATCCCCCTTTGCAGAAAGGGAATTTTGTCCGCTGATGTTCATTGCTATGTTGCGTCGCTACAAACTGTGTAAGTCATTGGGGAGGTTTCCCCCCCCCCCGATCCATTGCCCAAATGTGTGTAACAAAATAATTAATCTGTAGGTGACTGACATGACAGGCGGAATCTGCTGGTTGAGCTCATTGGGATAATTTATAGACCATGCTGAATCATGCCAATGTGTATTTTTAGACTAGTGCCACAATTATCGTAGTACTTCATCGTCTGAGTTGTTGCCATTTTTCATAATCATGCACACCAAGAAGCATTAGTTCTCAAATCGCTGTCTTTTTCAGCACCATCAACAGCATATTTTTAAGACTCCACAGTCTTGAGAAAGTCCACCAACCTTTTTGAGGCTGCAGGCACATTTGGGCACCACACACAACACAACACAACCTGTCCTCTTGGCTACAACAGAATGCTTGGTCATCCTTTTACAGTGGTACCTCGGGTTAAGTACTTAATTCGTTCCGGAGGTCCGTTCTTAACCTGAAACTGTTCTTAACCTGAAGCACCACTTTTGCTAATGGGGCCTCCTGCTGCTGCTACGCCGCCGGAGCACGATTTCTGTTCTCATCCTGAAGCAAAGTTCTTAACCTGAGGTACTATTTCTGGGTTAGCGGAGTCTGTAACCTGAAGCGTATGTAACCTGAAGCATATGTAACCCGAGGTACCATTGTATTATCCTATTATCCTATTTTATTTTCACAACAATCCTATGAGGTAGGTTGTGCTGAGAGATAGCGACTTGCCCCCAGCTTCGTAGCCATGTGGCAATTTGAACCCAGGTCGCCGCGGGGCAAGGCCAACATCCTACCCACATAAAAAAAAAAGCCCTGAAGAATCAGACCAAATGCCAAGAGCCAGTGTGGTGTAGCGGTTAAGAGCGGTAGACTCGTAATCTGGTGAACCGGGTTCGCTTCCCCGCTCCTCCACATGCAGCTGCTGGGTGACTTTGGGCTAGTCACACTTCTTTGAAGTCTCTCAGCCCCACTCACCTCACAGAGTGTTTGTTGTGGGGGAGGAAGGGAAAGGAGAATGTTAGCCGCTTTGAGACTCCTTAGGGTAGTGATGAAGCGGGATATCAAATCCAAACTCTTCTTCTTCTTCTCTCTAGTCTGGCATCCTGTTCTTGCAGGGACCCACCAGATGCTCATGGGAAGCCTGCCAGCAGGACCCGAGTTCAAGAGCTCTCTCCCCAGCAAGAGGGATGCAGAGGCATAACGTATTTTTCGCTCTATAACACGCACCAGACCATAACACGCACGTAGTTTTTAGAGGAGGAAAACAAGAAAAAAATATTCTAAACGAAATAGTGGATATATGATTTTTGTGGTTCATGCTGTGGCCACAGACATGTGATCTGACAGTGAGTTTGGAGTAGCCCAATGCAAAAATCCTGAGGATCCATGTGGATCCATGCTTTGTAACCACGGAGGAGGGAAGGAAGGGGAACCATGGATCCTCTGCTCATGACTGCAGCAGATCCACCCCTCGCCACCCACAGGCATTTGCTCCATAACACGCACAGACATTTCCCCTTACTTTCTAGGAGGAAAAAAGTGAGTGTTATGGTGCAAAAAATACGGTAATTCCTCCCAGAGTGAAAGCAGAGAACGATTGTTAGGGACCAATGCAAATATGACACACAATGAGAAAACTGATACCTGTTACCTAAATCCATATTCCAGAGATGCATGGAGAAATCGCAGCACTGTCTGTGTAAGAGAGAATTGAGCACTGGAAGAGTTTTAGCCACTGCTTTCTTTCCTGCTGCAATGCAGCTGTATCCGCAACCCTCGCAGGCCCAGGGAAGCGGGCAGAGAATCAACAGCTCTGCATTTAATCCAGAATCGCAAGATGCAGCGGTGAGTGGTCCAACTATCCTTGAGGTAAAAGAAAGAAATAAGAGACCTCTTCATCGAGGGCCACTAAAAGGTCCAGGTGCACGTCTTATGTGGGAGACGGGGGGTATACCAAAGAGTATAAATATGTGAAACACACCCAAGGATGAAATTCCTACAGGGTGGCTACATGGCCAGATTTACCGAAGACAGTCCTCTGTTTGAAGGACTTCCCAGTCCAAGTAAGGAACTGTAAGAAAAGAAAGCAGGAGAGGACTGGATCATTCCCATCAGCCGTTTTTTTTAAAAAATGTTTTATTTCAGTTATTTTTATACCAAGCACAGGGCCATCTTACCCATAGGCACTTGTGTGCTAATGGTACAAAGAACAGATCAGCTTCTGGTGCTAGAATGAAGATATCTGAAAACAAATGACTGTTCTAATGATACTTGGATGTTGAGAATACACACACACACACACACACACACACACACACACACACAGTGGTGCCTCGCAAGACAAAAAGAATCCGTTCTGTGATTCTATTCGTCTAGCGGGTTTTTTCGTCTTGCGAAGCAAGCCCATTGAAGGATTAGCGGATTAGCGCTATTAGTGGCTTTTAGCGGCTTTTCTGCTGATCGGATCAGCTGATAAGCGGCTTAGCGGCTTAGAAAAAGGGGGGAAGGGGGGGGAAACCCGCAGGAACTCGCAAGACATTGTCGTCTTGCGAAGCAAGCCCATAGGAGATTCGTTTTGCGAAGCACCTCCAAAACGGAAAACTCTTTCGTCTAGCGAGTTTTCCGTCTTGCGAGGCATTCGTCTTGCGGGGCACCACTGTATATATATATATTTGAAGCTTGCCATAAAATGGGAAGAAATGTTTTGCTCTCCTACAAATCTCATCTACATATAGTGCCAAGGGAAGGTTAAAAAAGATACTAACACTAACGTTTATCCTATGAGAGCAGCGGCTGCTTCTTCTCTCTCTTACTCATTTGTTTGTTTTATTTCATTTCATAAAATTTATATACCACTAATTGGTAGTGCTGGGGAACTCTCAAAGCAGCTTACACACACACACACACACACACACGCACACACACACTCACCAACGATAAAATTATCTGCAAATGCAGTTAAAAATAGCTGTTTAAAACATTTTTTAAAAATTAAAATCAGTGATAAGCTAAAAACAGATTAAAATAGGTGTCACCCTTCCATTTATCTTGTCTAGATAAAAATGTTTTTAGCAGGCCTGAGAAAGAGCACAGTGAAGATGCTTGCCTGGTGTCAATAGGCAGGGAGTTCCATATTTAATATAACTAAGATATTCATAAATTCTTAATACAGTGGAACCTCGGGTTACATACGCTTCAGGTTAAATACGCTTCAGGTTACAGACTCCAGGAACCCAGAAATAGTACCTCGGGTTAAGAACTTTGCTTCAGGATGAGAACAGAAATCGTGCTCTGGCGGCGCAGCGGCAGCTGGAGGCCCCATTAGCTATAGTGGTGCTTCAGGTTAAGAACAGTTTCAGGTTAAGAACGGACCTCCGGAACGAATTAAGTACTTAACCCGAGGTACCACTGTATAGTTAATGATTACTATACTGAATCTTGCACTGGTATCAAAGGACTGTATTCCTTGCAAGGGAATTCTGGTGGGTGTTTTTTTTGTACTATCCACTCATTCGCATTGTACATGGGGGACCAGACAGACCTAACCTTGAATGCGGCACAGTCCCCCCCCCCCCCAAAGCAACAGCATACCTATGAAGACCCCTCCATCAAAGTCTCCTTCTTGCCAGCCAGCTGCAGAAATTCAAGCTCCTTTCGCTTTCATTAAGGAGACTAAGAGGAGATACGACAGCCGTCTTCTTCAAATATCTGAATGGCTTTCACATGGTAGGTGGAGCAAGTTTATTTTCTCCTGCTCCAGAGGGTAAGACTTGAGCCAATAGATTCAAGTTATGAGAAAGGAGGTTCCGACTAAACATCAGGAAGAACTTTCTGACAGTAAGAGCTGTTCAACAGTGGAACAGACTCCCAAGAGAGGTGGTGGACTGAACTTCCTTGGAGGTTTTAAAGCAGAGGTTGGATGGCCATTGGTCAGGGATATGTTAGTTGAGATTCCTGCATTGCAGGGGATTGGACTAGATTACCTATCAGGCTTCGGGGAATTGGCTTCCTCCCCTGTGGCCGTAAATGAGCAAATCAAACAAAAGGAATTCTTACCAGTTTGTTTCTTTTAAAAAAAACAGCAAACGACAAAAGAAAGCAGTGGCGGTGCTCTCAATTAAGGCTTACACCCCCTCCATCGCTATTAATCTACTTCACTCCTACATCTTGTAATCTGAGCTTGTACCCTCTGTGCTTTCTGTTCTGAAACTTTCTGAGCTCTTCGTGACCTTGGGAAGATTGAAGGACTGCTGTCCAGCGATTGTCCAGAGACTGTTAACCCTCTCTTTTCCAGTGTTTCTTCACCTAGCTCTTCCCCATCCAGTATTTCCCAGCTTCTGCCTTCTGAACTATGCCCCTCTGCAAACCACTGTTCCAAATCTATACTGTCCTCCTGCTGCTGGCAAGATTCAGGAGCAGGAGCAGGTTCCTGACATGACCCTTGGATTCCCTTCCAAGTCTACAATTCTATCATTCTGTGATTCTATGACTATATTCCAGCTGCCACGCAGTTTCATTTCAGTCACCACTCAAAGCAGGCGGGATGTGCTGAAGAGCTAGTAGGCACCAGCCATCAAGGCAGATCAGCAAGTGCCTTGAGTAGCAAACGATGCACAGTGCTTTGGAGAAGGTCATTTCACATATCCAAAGAGGATGCTTAGAACGATGGTTACTCCTGACTCCCGGGAACCCAGTCACTGAGGACTACAGCTGCATCCCTCTGTCGTAAAGGTGTGCTGCAGCGAGGGAAGCAATTCCTCTTGGGATGGTTACATTCCGAGCACCGAGACAGATGGGAGGGCTTCACAGCCTGTCAGTATTCGGCTACAGGCAGCAGCCACGATGCTGCTCAGCTTGTAAGCGCAGATTGTGTTAGAATTCCTGCCATGTCTTTGGCAAAAGGAGCGGGAAGGATGACATCATGTATTAGTGGCAACTCTATGATCTCATTCACAAAAGTTAAGAATAGAATTGTTTAGCCGGACTGGCTGGAACAGGATGAAGGGAGAGGGAAGTGCTGTGGAAGGGTGGAAAGCAAACTCATAACGGTTCAATTAATCCCAGGAAGGACATCCAGATGTTCTTGAAGCTGCTTGTTCTCCCCAAATAAATGACTTGGAGATTGCTGCTTGCTGCTGGGACACACAGATCAAGGGGAGCAACACTGTTGTGCCAGCCTCCAACACCTAGTGCTCCCCAGATGTTTTGGGTTGCCATGGTCATGCTGGCTAGAGCTGGTGGGAGTTGTAGATAGCTCAGTCACAATACAGTCATACCTCTTGTTATGTTTGCTTCAGGTTAAATCTTTTCAGGTTGCGTCCCGCGGCGACCCGGAAGTACCAGAAAGGGTTGCTTCCGGGTTTTGCCGCTCGCACATGCGCTCAAAATGATGTCATGTGCATGCGAAGAAGCAGCGAATCGCAACCCGCGCATGCGCAGACACGGGTTGCATTCTGCTCATGTTGCGAACGGGGCTCCGGAACAGATCGCGTTTGCAACCAGAGGTACCACTGTACTCTTAATCTCGGGGTCATGGATTCGAACCACATGTTGGGCAAAAGATTTGGGTTGTACTAGATGACTCTCACGGTCCCTTCCAACTCTACAATTCCATGATTCTATTATTCTGGTCCTAAACATCTGGAGGATACCTGGTGATTTCTTCACCAGTGTGGTGTAGTGGTTAAGAGCGGTAGTCTCGTAATCTGGGGAACCGGGTTCGCGTCTCCGCTCCTCCACGTGCAGCTGCTGGGTGACCTTGGGCCAGTCACACTTCTTTGAAGTCTCTCAGCCCCACTCACCTCACAGAGTGTTTGTTGTGGGGGAGGAAGGGAAAGGAGAATGTTAGCCGCTTTGAGACTCCTGAAGGGGAGTGAAAGGCGGGATATCAAATCCAAACTCCTCCTCCTCCTCCTCTTCTCATATCTACCAAGTAATTCAGGGTGGAACTACACATGGGGCTTGTAAGCAGTAACTTAAGAAGGTCTAAAATTATTTATTATTATTTATTACTGGTACCCCACCCATCTGACCAGTGGCCCCAGCCACACTGGGCGGCTTCCAACAGAGTATAAAAGAATATGTGATACATCAGATATTAAAAGCTTCCTGATACAGGGCTGCCACTGTTGATAGTGCTTATGTTTTCTGATAATGTCCCCCCCCCCCATCATGGTTCCACCCTCCCCACTTGATTTCCTGCCACCCCATAATGAGAGGCTCGCTGGAGTTAGCGCAGATTCTTTGTGTGCCACACTTGTTCTCTGAACATTCCACCCCACACTTGGCAGACGGTCCTCTTTCAAAAGGGCCAATTTCATGCAATTCACTTAAAAAGGAGGTAAGCAAACTGACATCCAGGTATTTGCACCTGCTATTTTTATGCATATTAATATTTTATCCACGTTGAGGGGTGAGGAGGAGAAGGATTACAACGTGGACAAAGAGCATATCTCAAAATAGATCGTTTGTGCCTCTGGCAACAGGGAAGCTATTTAAGCATGCAGAGACAAATTAAATATTTAGAAACTTGGAGAGACCGTTGCGAGCTGGAAAAGGGCTACGGTTTTCAACGGCACCTGCTGACGCTGCTCCAGAGGAGCTCCTGTCCTCATAAATCAGCAAAGCCATTTCATTGACTTTTCCAAGTCCATCATTTATATCTGAGAGCTACTGGGTGCCCTGCATGAGGCCGGGAGCAGGAATGCTGCTGCTTCTTTCGTTTATGCCCCGCCCTCCCTCCTTCCTGAAGACACCTGAGGCAGCACGGTGTGTCCATGTGCCCTACTTTACAGTCTTCACCCAGAAAGGCTCTCTGGTCCAAGTATGGTTTACAGAAGCAGAACAGAAAGGAGAGAAAGCCAATGAGCTTCGTGAGCGAGTGGGGATTTGAACCTGGATCTCTAGACTAAGCCCAGCACTCTAACCACTATGACACACTGTACAGGAGAGAGTCATGTTGTGTAGAAGGAAGTTATTGTACTGGAGGAATTTACATTGTGCAGAAGTGGAGCATAGGCTAAGAAAGTCCTCCCCCTGGCAGAATCTAATACAGTGGTACCTCTGGTTGCGAACGGGATCCGTTCTGGAGGCCCGTTCGCAACCTGAAAAGCCCGCAACCTGAAGCACCATATCTGCGCATGCGCAAAGCACGATTTAGCACTTCTGTGCAGGCACGAGCGGCGAAACCTGGAAGTAACCCTTTCCGGTACTTCTAGGTCACCGCGGGACGCAACCTGAAAAAACGTAACATGAAGCAAACGTAACATGAGGTATGACTGTAATGTTGGGGAGGTTAAAAACGTCCAGGTTTTACTTCCTATATTGCAGTTTTCTCCCCAAATGTGGGTCTCCTGCTGTTTTTGGACTACAACTTCCATCATCCCTAGCTAGCAGGACTAGTGGTCAGGGATGATGGGAATTGTAGTCCAAAAACAGCTGGCGACCCAAGTTTGGGAAACCATGCTTTAATGTGTGTGTTTGTGTGTGTGTAGATAGATAGATATAGATACACACACACACACACACACACACACACACACACACACAGTTTGTCATATTGTCACCTCTGAACTAACAGGCTCTGCAGCAATTCAATAACAGTTGCTGGGAATCGCAGGAGGGCAAAATTGCTGTTGGGCTCATGTCCTGTTCGCAGGCTTCCTACAGGCATCTTGCTGGCCACAGTGAGAACAGGATGCTGGACTAGATGGGCCATTGGCCTGATCCTCTTCTTATTTTCATGCATTTACACAGGCCTCCCTACCAGCAAATTATTTTGTATGTAGTTTGTTCATATCTGTGTGGGTAAGAGAGAGCTGGGTGCAGTGGTGGAAGAAGCCTCTTCAGCACCTGGAGCAGCGCGCAGTGGCGTAGCGTGGGTTGTCAGCACCCGGGGCAAGGCAAGTAATTTGTGCCCCCTAACCCGTGCATTTGCGCCCCTAACCCTAACCCCCAGATGTTGCGCCTGGTGCGGCCGGCCCCCCTGCACCCCCACGCTACACCACTGGCAGCGCGCCCAGAGGCGGGGCGAACCATCCATAGAGCAGGACAGGGCACATGGTACCCTACAGCTGGGGGGGAGGCAGCGGGCAGACAGGGTGGAACCTGTTGAGATGCAGCTAAGAAATCGGGTGCAATTGGCAGGCCCCCAGCTGGCCCCAGCCCACCGGCCGGCTGGTGTGCCGGGTGTTCTCCAGTCCTTGGATCAGCATGAAACTGCCACCCTAGCTTCAGAAGCCTTCAGAAGCTGGGCACGCACACTCAGCAGAGTAAAATGCTGCGCAACAGAAGTGGCATGGAGAGGCTGTGTTGAGCATATTTACAAGCAGTTTATTCGGCATACACCAGGACAAAAGGAAAGCATGTCTTCTCTCCTTCATGTCCAAAGCAAGACAGCTAAAAGCGAAAGCTATACACAAACAGAAGTCCCCAGCAAGCTGTGCTGGATTGTAAACAGGCACGTGACACACAACAGTCATGCCTGTCCCTTAAGGTGGAACGGAATATTATAACAGACGCGTGGCTCGGGCACACTGCAGGCCCAGCGGTGAGTGCCGCCCGCCATTTTGTCACCCCACTCAGTGGGGGCACCCGGGGTGGACAACCCCTACCAAACCCCCCTTGTTACACCCCTGTCTGGGTGGGAGTAGGGCAGAGCAATACAAGGTAGCAGCTGTAAGATTGGTAATAATTGCTCCCATAGCCAATGAAGTAGCACAGCTGACTCCCTTGGTCAAGTGTTCAAACTCTTCCAAGTCTTGGTTGCTATTTTTTCCTGGAAACTGTAGATTAAGTTTATCTTTTCCTCTGACAGGCAATTTCTCTTCATGCACACACTTTACGTCTCTCGCATTCTGATTATTGCTCCACCCAGGGGACGCGGGTTGCGCTGTGGTCTAAACCACTGAGCCTCTTGGGCTTGCCGATCGGAAGGACAGCGGTTCGAATCCCCATGGCAGAGTGAGCTCCTGTTGCTATGTCCCAGCTTCTGCCAATCTAGTAGTTTGAAAGCACGCCAGTGCAAGTAGATAAATAGGTACCACTGTGGCGGGAAGGTAAACGGCGTTTCCGTGTGCTCTGGTTTCTGTCACGGTGTCCTGTTGCACCAGAAGTGGTTTAGTCATGCTGGCCACATGACCTGGAAAACTGTCTGTGGACAAACGCCGGCTCCCTCGGCCTGAAAGCGAGATGAGCGTCGCAACCCCATAGTTGCCTTTGACTGTACTTAACTGTCTTGGGGTCCTTTACTTTTTTACCTTGTTGCTCCACCTGGTCCTCCCTCAGCGTGTCCAAGCTGAGCAGAAGGAGGAGAGGAGGAGATGGGGGATAATCTGCAAGACATGGAGCTACTTCTCAGACTTCCTGTGTGCTGTTGCCAGGTAACATTTTTAAAGAAAGCTGTTTGTCTTTGTCGTATGGCGGCAACCTCTGACAATCCAGAGTCAGAACTCGATCTCAAACTGGTTTACCTTCCCCAGGCAGGATTGGCAGGATTTTCTTGTGTAGCAATTAAGCTCCCATCTGTAGAAACAGGAAGACAGATTCTTGAATGAAAGTGATGCCCATATTTTAACTTATACGACGAAGCAATTCCTATTCTCAATGTAATCAGCGCCCCTTGCCTTCTGTTCACCTAGGTCTGCAGCTGAAACAAATCTCCTCTGCAGATTCTGACCGTGCCAAACATGCTCTTGGCGTGCAAATATTTCACAAGACTCACCAAGCATCAGCATTTGGAGTCCAAAGATTTTTTGCAGCAGGATACAGCAGTTGCCAACAATTGGTATGTTAACGTGTAGATAAGATTGGTATCCAGTGGTGGACTTTGGGCTCTCAAATTTCAGCGGCACCCTGTGCGACCCCAAAATATGGTGCCCCCTACGTCTTGTGCTCCATTCTGCAGCACTGTCTTGGTGCACCCCTGCAGCTCAGTAGTGTGGCCGCACGACCCTAAAAACCACCTCTGCAGTATCAGTGGGGATGGGTCACAGAATCATAGAATGCAGATTAGGAAGAATTCCTGCTCCATGATTGGAGTCATGGGATTGTTGTCTATCACACGACAGTATATGTTTTGACTCCACAGAGTGGGAAGTGACAGAGGCAGGATGTTTGTGTTACTGTGTTCCGTGAAGTAGATAGGTAGCCGTGTTGGTCTGCCATAGTCAAAATAAAAAAATTCCTTCCAGTAGCACCTTAAAGACCAACTAAGTTAGTTGGTCTTTAACTAACTAACTAACTTAGTTGGTCTTTAAGGTGCTACTGGAAGGAATTTTTTTATTTTGTGTTCCGTGAAGTGGGACTATTGTCCTTTGTTCCTTCTCTTTGCTGTCGGATGCTTGAGAGACAGGGAGCCATGTTTCAGTGCTCCGTGTGTGTTTATATGTAAATAAAGTAGATTAGCCAAAATGCTGAATTGCTGAGGTCTGTTATGCATGATGTGCACACTCTGCAGATCCCTAAGTGTGGCAGTGACGGTTGGCATCAGTCGCTGTGATGTTGGGGCTGAAGAAATCTTTTGAAGCTCCCGAACAATCAACCAGGAGGGAGAGAACATGCCAGTCGGGCATGTGTCTCTGCCAGGATCCTACTTGAGTGTAGGCTGAACTCCTGGCACCCCAAGGGTCATCTAGTCCAACCCCCTGTGATTCAGTGGTGGGTGTGGCCAGAAGTGGGTGTGGCCACTCCAACACCCTCCCACATTCCGCCACTCTTCATCAGTTCCATGTGGATCAGCTCATAAGGTGGATTATTGTCCCTCCCTATTCATCAAATGAGAGCGATTTGCCCAACCTAGTGCTGTGTCTACAGTCATACCTTGGGTTACAGACTCTTTGGGTTGCGCGATTTTGGGTTGTGCACCGCGCTGAACCCAGAAGTACTGGAACGGGTTACTTCCAGGTTTCGGCACTTGTGCATTCACAAAAGCGCTAAATCGTGCTTTGTGTATGTGCAGAAGCGCTGAATCGCAACCCGCACATGCGCAGACACGGCACTGCGGGTTGTGGACACTGCGGGTTGCGGACGTGTTTCCCACACAGATCACGTTCGCAACCCGAGTGTCCACTGTACAGTGGTACCTCGCGTTAAGAACTTAATTTGTTCTGGATATTTGTTCTTAACCTGAAACTGTTCCTAACCTGAAGCACCACTTTAGCTAATGGGGCCTCCTGGGCACCGCCGGAGCACGATTTCTGTTCTCATCCTGAAGCAAAGTTCTTAACCCGAGGTACTATTTCTGGGTTAGCGGAGTCTGTAACCTGAAGTGTATGTAACCTGAAGCGTCTGTAACCCAAGGTACCACTGTACTTTGATTTTTCTTCTTTACAAGGCTGCCTAAATTGGTGTGGGTACTGTGGGAAGTCTGATCCAGCCCCTGGGCTAAAGATTAACCACCTCTGCCCTGTATATATATGATAAAACTCAAGAGTAGTGGGGCAGTAAAGCTGACTGCCTCTCCTGAAAACAGAAAGAAATCACGTATGGGCCGGCTGGTAAGGAGGTGTAGCTGTGGTTTTTAGATGGGTTGGGGAGGTGGGGCTAGGCAGGCTAGATATTCCTGGGGATGGGGATCAATAAATCAGTGAACAAGTACTTCTTGCAGTTCCCCAAAACATGTATTCTGCTTTCTTTGGGCACTTTAGAAATTTATTGGCTTAAGTATAGTTGGTAAAAGCTTAGTACTGCTTACGCCAGCATTTCCATCTCCTCCTTTTAAAATCTGTCTCCTTTTTTTAAGCCGAGCTATAAGTTACTGCATGACCTCTGTGAGGGACAGTGGCAAAGATAGCTGCAAGTAATAAACTGATAGAGGGAAACAGCCTCTAAATTATACCAAGTAAGGTTTCCCATGGTGATATCTCTCACATCCTCTAGGCTCTAAAAGATGCTGCTGGAATCCCATAATAATTGTCCGCTTGGAAGGAGCACCTTCCGGCTGAAAATGTCCGGTCGTTGTGAATTCATACTGGGTCATGTTTAAAAGTCCTGACTGTATCATTTCTCATTTAACATTTATCAGATCTTGCAAGGAAATGTTCTGGAACTAATAATTTGAACTGAAGTTACAAAGACCAGAGGGCAGGCCTAGCGTTCCTTTAAAACGGCCCACATTTAAGCAGCCCTTATTGGGAAATTCAACTGACTTCTTGCTCCTCTTTGATGATGGCTCCATGGCCTTGCACTTCGCTCCGTCTGAGAAAGAAGAAATTAGAAACATTATCCTTTGAACCACAGCCTTACTCAGAAAACTCATCTAAATGTACAGCATCTCACCAGAATGCGGGGGAGGGAGGGGAGGGAGGAAGAAATACATATTATGTTCCTATGATAAATGCCATAAATCTGCAGTAAGGCATAGTTAAACTCCTTCTTCCCCTCGGCAACTGGGATTTATTCCCCGTAGGTTTTTCTAAATGAGACTCAAGGCAAAACGAGTATATTCTGAAATGAAATTACTCCTTTGATGATGCTGGATTTTGCTTCATGCTATGGGGATACGGATGCTTCGAGTTTCGCACTAGCAAAACTAATCAGCCTTATCAAGTGTTCCCAAATAGGAGATGGTGAAGAATGACAAAGAAAACATTGTGAGGTTGTTTCCATAATTTATAAGGAAATGTAGAATGTGCCGCCTCCCCGGAAAAAAACAAAAACGAAAAACAGGGCAGGAAAAGATGAACCAGCAAATGTGCATGTTACAGCGTATAAGATGGTGTTTAAAAAGAATGTCAGCAAATATTTCCAATATAAGATCTAAGGAGTGTTATGATTAACAGATAGGCAGGGAAAAGGCGATGGGTAGGGTGGGGTGGAGAAGGAAAGATTTAAGATCCAGAATTTCTCCGACAGCCCCAGGCAACTCTGCCGATTTCCATTGCTTTCTAATGAGGAGACGGAGTTGGTGAGGTCTAATTTTTATCGTCCAACATGGCTCCTAGTGGGAGCTATCATTGCAATAGCTGCACCCACTGGGAGAGATAACAGCCCTATTAGCTGAACGGAAATGCTGGGATGCTTTCATAAATGCCTACGAACTCTTAAACACACACAAACACACCCCACGCAACAGTGGGCCTCCTTAATTCCTCTTTTCCCTACTGAAAGCATGTTCAGGACATTATTGGCCTGTTAAAATCATAGAATTGTAGAGTTGAAGGGACCACAAGGGTCATCAAGTCCAACCCCCTTTGAAGCAGGAATCTTTTGCCCAACGCAGGGCTTGAACCACAACCCTCAGATTAAGAGTCTCATGCTCTGCCAACTGAGCTATCCCCAGCTAACCAACCAAGCTGCAACTGCACACCAATTCAAGAACTTGGCAAAGTCTTTTTTTAATATACATTATGGGTTTTTATATTATGGATGTATGCTCTGTATTGTTTTATTAATACTATTGTGTCATACATGTTTGTCATGGCCTCTGGCTAGAACAATAAACTGACAAACTGAAAGTAACAGAACTTCCAAGTAGTGTCCCTATTTTCCAGGGACAGTCCCTGATTTAGAGAAGCTATCCCAGTTTCTGATTTGATCCCAGAATGTCCCGCTTTTCCTGAGGACGTCCCTATTTTCACTGGAGAAATGTTGGAGGGTATGGAGTTATCCAAACCCTGAGCCCTCTGAGGGCAGCCCCCTATAGGGAAGTTTTAAAATGTTTTGTTATGTCTTTATATATTTAGGAAGCCTCCCAGTCAGATGGGTGAGGTGTGAAGAATAAAATTATTATTATTGAATGGGACGTCCCTCTTTTCATTGGAGAAATGTTGGAGGGTATGAAGTAAGTCAGTATTAAGTTAGCTAGCACAAGGGGGGGGTCCTCTTCATCCCCAAGTAGGGATGAACAGGGAAGTGATTTGAGCGTGTGAGTGCTCCAAACAAATTGTGCAACCTGAATTTCCTGTTACAGATAGGTAGCCGTGTTGGTCTGCCATAGTCAAAATAAAAAAATTCCTTCCAGTAGCACCTTAAAGACCAACTAAGTCAGTTCTTGGTATGAGCTTTCGTGTGCAAGCACACTTCTTCAGATACACTGAAACAGAAGTTGCTAGATCCTTCTATATAGTGAGAAGGTGGGGAGGGGTATTACTCAGAAGGGTGGTGGGAATGGGTGATTGGCAGATAGCTGAGATGAGCCTGTTGACGACTCTTAACGACTGCAATAGGTCTTACAGGAAAAGGCAAGGGGTGAGAATGTGAAAAATGGCTTAGTCATGTATAATGAGATAAGAATCCAATGTCTCTGTTCAGACCAGGTCTCTCCATGGTTTTAAGTTTGGTAATGAGTTGCAAGCTGCTGAATATTATCTAATTTCACCCCCCCTTTAATCTTCCCCATGCAACTCAACATGATCTGCTTATTTCCTCATTTGGTCTCTCCTGGAGAGCTAGAACACGGATAGGCAAACTAAGGCCCGGGGGCTGGATCTGGCCCAATTGCCTTCTAAATCCGGCCTGCAGACGGTCCAGGAATCAGCATGTTTTTACATCAGTAGAATGTGTCCTTTTCTTTAAAATGCATCTCTGGGTTATTTGTGGGGCAATGGAATTCATTCATATTCCCCCCCCCAAAAAAATATAGTCCGGCCCCCCCACAAGGTCTGAGGGACAGTGGACTGCTGAAAAAGTTTGCTGACCCCCGAGCTAGAATGATACTCAACTAGTTGCCCAAATTTCCATTTAGATTGGTCACCAACTCTTTTCCTGGGACTGGCTCTCATCCCCCATAGCCCTGGTGCTGGATCCTGCCAGCATTCACCTGCCACGCAGGAAGCAAGACCTGTCCTAGGAATGTGAAGAAACCTGCTGCCTGTCAGAGAACTGGGTAAGCTCACTTGCTTTGGTGCTGTTTACTTCTTGAGGCACACAGCTAGCTGGAATTTTGCTGGAAGCTAAATGCAAATGCCAGAAATAATATCGAACATGCATCTTTTTTCAAAAAAAGGTTGGAGACAGCCCCTTATAGATCATGAAAATACACAGAGGGGGGAGAGGAGGTTGTCTCTGAGATATTCAGGGCCCTTGAGAAACAAACATCCTTGCAGATGTGGGGAAGGGTGTTTCAGATGAACTCCAGAGGTTGTTGGGGTTGCGGGGTAGTGTTTGGGAGGGGTGGCTAACACCCCAGAGGACAGGATCACACTTCAAAACGACCTTGACAGATTAGAGAACTGGGCAAAAGCAAACAAGATGAATTTTAACAGGGAGAAATGTGAAGTATTGCACTTGGGCAAAAAAAATGAGAGGCACAAATACAAGATGGGTGACACCTGGCTTGAGAGCAGTACATGTGAAAAGGATCTAGGAGTCTTGGTTGACCACAAACTTGACATGAGCCAACAGTGTGACGCGGCAGCTAAAAAAGCCAATGCAATTCTGGGCTGCATCAATAGGAGTATAGCATCTAGATCAAGGGAAGTAATAGTGCCACTGTATTCTGCTCTGGTCAGACCACACCTGGAGTACTGTGTCCAGTTCTGGGCACCACAATTCAAGAAGGACACTGACAAACTGGAACGTGTCCAGAGGAGGGCAACCAAAATGGTCAAAGGCCTGGAAACGATGCCTTATGAGGAACGGCTAAGGGAGCTGGGCATGTTTAGCCTGGAGAAGAGGAGGTTAAGGGGTGATATGATAGCCATGTTCAAATATATAAAAGGATGTCACATAGAGGAGGGAGAAAGGTTGTTTTCTGCTGCTCCAGAGAAGCGGACACGGAGCAATGGATCCAAACTACAAGAAAGAAGTTTCCACCTAAACATTAGGAAGAACTTCCTGACAGTAAGAGCTGTTTGACAGTGGAATTTGCTGCCAAGGAGTGTGGTGGAGTCTCCTACTTTGGAGGTCTTTAAGCAGAGGCTTGGCAACCATATGTCAGGAGTGCTCTGATGGTGTTTCCTGCTTGGCAGGGGGTTGGACTCGATGGCCCTTGTGGTCTCTTCCAACTTTATGATTCTATGATTCTATGATTCTATGACTTTGCTTTGTGGGTTGTGTGGAGGTATGTAAATGAGAAGCTGGAGTTTGTTCCACATAGTTTTGTTGTTTCTGACAATGCCCCTTCCGATCGTCAGGAGGAGGGGGGGTTGCGGGATCACGACACCACCCACACTCGCCCTCGCGAGGCTGGTGCCAGCCTCGCGGGAGGCCGCCGGGATTCCCCCATTTAACATCCCCTTGGCGCCAGCCAATCGGCTGGCGGCAGGGGCGGGCCTTAGAAAGGCCACTTAAGGTCGGGGCAGCCCTCGGCTCGCCCCTTTTCGCCCGGGAGACGACGCGGCAAGGTAAACCTATACTACGCGACTTGACATTCTTAGAATTCTTTCCCATCGTAGTTGCAATTCACTTATGGGAGGACCAGTTCAAAAACCATAGGGTCTGTTTCTGGACGGACAATCTAGCGGTGGTGTCAGTTCTGAATAAACAAACGTCACGCTCACCCAGAGTAGCGTCCCTTTTAAGGTACTTTGTCCTTTCCTGCCTGCGGTTGAACCTTCACGCTTCAGCCAAGTTTGTCCCTGGTATTGATAATAACATCGCGGATGCTCTATCTCGTTTCCAGATGGAACGCTTTCGCTCATTGGCGCCGGATGCGCAGCAGCAGCCGCAACCATTCCCGGAGCACCTCTGGAATATTGGCAACGAGAAGCAATAAAGGGAGTATTGTCTGCGCTAGCACCTTCTACCCTGAGATCGTATAATAAGGCATGGCTAGACTTCACATCCTTCCGCATCAGAAAGGGACGGTCCAAGCCAGGCAGGCCACCGTCCAAGTCCGAAGTCATAGAGTATTTGGTCCACCTTAGAGATCTTGGCCGGGCCCCCAAAACCCTCAATATCCATTCAGCGGCTATATCCTTCTTCTCTAAAACTCTATTTTCCGTGGATCCTTGTTCGCATTTCGTGGTGCGCAAGATGCTTGAGGGCTGGCGCAGGTCCAGGCCTCACGGCAGGGACAGGAGAAGACCAATAACTTTAGATATACTCACCCAAATTCGTAGGAAGTTGAGGGCCCTGTGTTGGTCAAGATATGAGGCAAGACTATTTTCAGCAGCATTTTCTTTCACATTCTTTGGCGCGCTACGCATAGGTGAAGTGGTATGTGAGAACCGCACAGCCTCTAAGGGGCTACTGCTTGAGGACGTGACGGTGGGCAGTTCGCATGTAATGTTAAAAATCCGGAGTTCAAAGACTGATCAGCTTGGCAGGGGAGCCTTGGTACGCCTCCAGGCGACTCAAAAGGCGGGCCCTTGCCCAGTAAAGGATGCTAGAAAATACCTGTGTGTGAGACCAAAATCCAGTGGCCCCTTTTTCTTGCATTCTGACGGTTCCTCCCTCTCAAAGCAGCAGTTCACGAGGGTTATGCGCAAAGCAATTGCCGCCATAGGGCTTCCCCAGGAGGAGTACGCCGCGCACTCCTTTCGCATCGGGGCGGCGACTACCGCCGCCCATATGGGCTTACCGGCTGAAAGAATCATGGACATGGGGCGCTGGAAATCCAATGCATTCCAGGGTTATATCCGTTAGCCCTTCAAATTTCCCCCAGCTTTCCCCTAGGGCACTCCTCCTGATCCGGTTCTCCAATTCTCTCTTTTCAGGTACTGGTGTGGTTCGACTGTGGATCCTCGGCCACAGCATCGTTTATTGGGCAAAGCGGCGCGCCGAACGAAGGGGCTGGGTTAAAGAGCTACAGCTACCCAGCAGGGTCAAATTATCTTGGATCACTAGGCGGGGTATGCGTTGGGAAGAGTTTTTCCCAGTTGTATCCAAAAGAATCGCTGCCGAGGGCCCTCCCGATGCCTTGGTCATCCAGCTGGGTGAGAACGACTTGGCATATAGGAAAGGGGTAAACTTGATGTGGAACATTATCAATGACTTGGATCTGTTGAGGGCATCCCATGAAAGCATTACAATCATTTGGTCATCTTTGCTGGAAAGGCGATGCTGGCGGGACGCAGAGAAGCCCGTGGCAGTGAATAAGGCTAGAAGGATTGTGGAGCGCACGGTGGCGCGCAGAGTGGTTGCACTGGGAGGTCGGGTCATTCAGCACCCAGGTATACGGTTTGATAAGGAAATGCTTTATCGCTGGGATGGTGTGCATCTATCTGATGCGGGAAATGATATTTGGTTGGCGGATATTTTTCAAGGTGTGAGGGATTGGTTACAGGTCTAAGGGTATTGGCGGCGAGCCGGCTTGCGGCTCGGTGGCGGTAGGCATTGGCCGGGGTATTGTCATGCAGATGAGGTTGGGGGGGAGGAACGCCATCACCTCCCCCAATGCTTGAAGGGTAGTTCGTTAAAGGACTCCGAGGGGCGACGCCTCGTCCGAAACCTACGGAGGCTAGGGCCTAAAGCGCGCCCCCGAGCGGTAACCCCTCGGGGAGCGCCTAGGGATACGCATCTCGGGTGGCTCCCCCTGTTGGTGTTTAACCCTTCCCGGTTAGACCGGATAGTCGGTTAGGGGCCAATGCCTAAAGCCAATACCCTTCTTTCCTGTAATCAATAAAGTTGTGGCCAATTTCGCCCATTAAACCTAAATCGCTGTGTCCGTTGTCTTTATTTATTCCACCTGTGGGGGGGAGGGAATAGCCACGCAATGCCCCTTCCGATCGTCAGGAGGAGGGGGGGTTGCGGGATCACGACACCACCCACACTCGCCCTCGCGAGGCTGGTGCCAGCCTCGCGGGAGGCCGCCGGGATTCCCCCATTTAACATCCCCTTGGCGCCAGCCAATCGGCTGGCGGCAGGGGCGGGCCTTAGAAAGGCCACTTAAGGTCGGGGCAGCCCTCGGCTCGCCCCTTTTCGCCCGGGAGACGACGCGGTTTCCCACCCACCCGCCCTTTAGGTTTTGCCACCGATCTTGCTATGGGCTTCGGCTGGTCGCCGCAAGGGGCCTGGTAGGAGTTTTTCCATTTGGCTAATTGGCTGGTTTTGTGAGCCACTTGGTTTTTTCGCCTACCTCGTAGCAAATCGTCACAACTCCCTTGGTTTTGGCGGTAGGCATTGGCCGGGGTATTGTCATGCAGATGAGGTTGGGGGGGAGGAACGCCATCACCTCCCCCAATGCTTGAAGGGTAGTTCGTTAAAGGACTCCGAGGGGCGACGCCTCGTCCGAAACCTACGGAGGCTAGGGCCTAAAGCGCGCCCCCGAGCGGTAACCCCTCGGGGAGCGCCTAGGGATACGCATCTCGGGTGGCTCCCCCTGTTGGTGTTTAACCCTTCCCGGTTAGACCGGATAGTCGGTTAGGGGCCAATGCCTAAAGCCAATACCCTTCTTTCCTGTAATCAATAAAGTTGTGGCCAATTTCGCCCATTAAACCTAAATCGCTGTGTCCGTTGTCTTTATTTATTCCACCTGTGGGGGGGAGGGAATAGCCACGCAATGATGCATTGCAGTTTAATATAAATGAGGATGCTGTGTTTGGAGTGTGTGTCTGGCTTGTGGAACAATCATGTATGACATGAAATGAAACTACAGTCATACCTCAGGTTACAGACACTTCAGGTTGCGTTTTTTCGGGTTGCGGACTGCCGAAACCCGGAAGTACCGGAACGGATTACTTCAGGGTTTCGGCAGTCGTGCATGCGCAGAAGCGCTAAATCACACTTTGCACATGCGCAGACGTGCCGAATCGCAACCGTGCATGTGCAGACGTGGGGTGCGAACGCTGCCGGTTGCGAATGTGCATCCTGCACGGATCACATTCGCAACCCAAGTGTCCATTGTATCCCGTATCAGTTGAGGCCATTGACCCTTCTAGCTCAATAGTCTCCCCAGGTTTCTCCTGGAATTCTTCAACTTGAGCTCATTGTAGCGGGTGATGCTGGGGGCTGGACCTGAGAGCATCTACATGCAAAGCCGATGCATCAACCCCAAGCTGTGGCACAGGTGGGCACCCTGCTCCCCTTGGCCCAATTTCATACAGGTGCCAAGTATGGCAGAATGGGGGTTGCAAAGCCAGAGAGGGGAAAGGGGGTGTCATCAAGAGAGAGAAATGGGTGTGGCTATGAGCCCACAGGCTACTGGAGATGCCCCATACTGCTCCAAGCTCAAATCAGGGCTACCAAAAAAGATGAATTTCCAACTATAAAACCAGTGTAGATCTATAAACATTAGGGTAGTATCCACTCCATACATTTAAGGCTCATGACTTCCCCAAAGAGTCCTGGGAAATTAATGAGCCTAACATAGTCATAGGGACGCAGGTGGCACTGTGGTCTAAACCACAGAGCCTAGGACTTGCCAATCAGAAGGTCGGCGGTTCAAATCCCCGCGACGGGGTGAGCTCCCGTTGCTTGGTCCCTGCTCCTGCCAACCTAGCAGTTCGAAAGCACGTCAAAGTGCAAGTAGATAAATAGGTACCGCTCTGGCAGGAAGGTAAACGGCGTTTCCGTGTGCTGCTCTGGTTTGCCAGAAGCAGCTTAGTCATGCTGGCCACATGACCCAAAAGCTGTACGGCGGCTCCCTCGGCCAATAAAGCGAGATGAGCGCTGCAACCCCAGAGTCGGTCACAACTGGACCTAATGGTCAGAGGTCCCTTTAATCATTAACTTAGTCATATCCAGTGCTTTGTTTGGGGGGGGTGTACCAGCAACCTTTCCCCCCAAATGTGTGGCACTTACCGTAACCACTTCATGGTGAGTATCAACACATTTTTCCTTTTTTAAAAAATAAATAAAGCACTGGTTGTATCCATATGACACTCTTGAATTGCAGTTTTCAAGTATCAGAAACATGTACTGTGTAAGCAGAATAACAGAGGACGTGAGTTGCATGCTGTACTGTGAGTTCTGTGCTGTGTTATGCTGTCCTGAGGGTCTTGGCCTGTGCGCTAGGTTATGGCATTCACCTGGGTCCCAAGTCATGACACTCATGTATCAATTGCATTATCTATAAATTAGTGTCAGCATTGATGTGTTCCATACAGAGGGCAAAGGGCAGTCACTGTTGAAGATGGTGCTCATCAATGTAGGACATTAACTCCCACCATATCGCCTGAAATTTGTCTGTCTTTCATAATCCATTAAAGCAGTGGCGTAGCGTGGGGGGTGCAAGGGGGGCCGGCCGCACCGGGCGCAACATCTGAGGGGGCGCGCTCGCCGCCTCCGGAGTCTCCGAAGAGCCTCGGGTGCAGGCTGTAGCACCAGGGCCGCAGCCAAGAAGCCAAAGCTGAAGAGCCCGCTGAGCGCCGCGCCCAGGCAGAGCGCGCCGGCAGGCACCACCTCCAGGGCCCGGCGGCAGCCACAGCACCTCGCCACCATTCCGCCGCCAGACTTGCTCGCACAGGCACGGCCGCCCGCCGCCGACGCTGCTGCCTCTGGCGGCGGACACATGGAGAGAAACAGCGGCAGCCGAGCGGGAGATTCTCCCTTTCTCACTGCAACGCTCCGGGGAGGGGGCGAGGGAGAGAGTCAGGCGCGCGCCCCCCAAGCCGCATCTTCGCGGGAGTTGGGGGGCGAAGCCGCCGGGTATTTGCGCCCCAAATTGGGGCGACCGCAAAAAGCCACCCTGCCAGCAGCAAGCTTCAAGGTCAAAGGCTCCCCTCGAGGAAGCTGCGATCCTCTTTCCAATTAAGTCCCCCCCCCACCCCAGCTCAGTTCAGTGGGAGGTGGATTTCCCGGGTCTCTTGTCTCATCATCCCGCCGTTCTGAGAGCAGGGAGGGCGCCTCTCAGGAGACTTTCCCCCGCATTTGCTTTCCCGCTCAGGAAAGCGCGCGCGGCCCCGGCTGGATCTGCAACTCTTCTGGTGAGCGAGGTTTAAACCAGAGGCAGACGCTCCTTCTTGGACGGATGCCTGGAAGAAAAAGACCCCGTGGTCTCTTCCTTTCCTTCCCCTGCAGAGACCAGCCACGTCCCTCAGCCGAGGCCGCCTTGCTTCTCAAAAAAGCCGGTCTACTACAGTTCGTGGCTGCATGGGAGAGCGCTGCTTTCCTTGCAAAAGGCCCCCAGGTTGAGTCGCCGGCACCTCCAGCTATGAGAGGATGGGAGCAATGGCGTAGCGTGGGGGGTGCAGGGGGGGTCAGCCGCACCTGGCGCAACATCTGGGGGTTAGGGGGCGCAAATTACTTGCCTTGCCCCGGGTGCTGACAACCCACGCTACGCCACTGCATTAAAGGCTGATCTTCCGAGTAATTTATATATATATAATATTGCAATGCTCTAAACCAAAAGGAACCACCAAAAAGCAATTGAATCTCTGGTGACAATTTGGGGACTATTTCCAATTTTGTGCAATGGTACGTTCTTCTGCCACCAATAAAAGAATCACAAGACCTTTGGAATTTACCTCATTATGAATGCCTCCCAACAAATAACTTTATTGCAAAATTAGGGTATGAGTGCAAATCTTGAAGCATGGCTGCTTTGGTTCTTGTATTGTTTCAGAAAGTGCATATTTGATAAATTCAGCTTTAAATGTGAACTGAATCAAATTTCTCCCACATTTCTAGTCTCTGGGTAGCATAGCAGCAACAGTTTTTGCTCTGAGGACCTGAACAGTTGCACATACACACCAAACCATAGTTTGGTGTAGCTTTACATTCAAACCAGGTCTTTGTTAGTCTTGGATCCATCCAGAGCCTTGCAATGGAATCCCTAAATGGTGCCTTGAATAATTTTCTCGTAAGAGACAGGAGAAGCATTTACTTTGAGTTCACTATTTTAGCCATTCTCCCCAGAAGATAGCAACTTTGTTTTTCCTGTCCTCTTGTCCTTGCTTCCAGGAATATATCACATTGTTCCCTGACTTAAATAGCCAGTTAAGCATCTATTTCCCATAAGAGACACCAGAAGGGCTCTGCAGGCTCTATGAAGATAAATTCCTCTACATGTCAGTGAAAAGGAGCAATTGATATGATATGGGGTCCTATTTTGAACGCAAAGAACAATGGCAACAGATGAGACAACCAGAGTGCTACAAATTACTGGCCTTTTGGCACAATTGGAAAGCGTATGCCCTAATCACATTTAATTTCTTGCATAACAATCTTGCAAACTCTTCTCAAAGTCTTTTTATGAGTTTGTGAGTGCTAGACACTTCTAAGTTTCTGGAACCAGTAAGTGTTAGAATTTAATCAAAGCTCGGCATGTTACAACTGGGGCCAGACTCCCCTGTGTTATGAGTTTCTGGGTGCCAGACACTGAACCCCTGGATTCAGCAAATGTTAAAATATGAGCCAAGCCACCTTCCTGGTGAGGCGATTGCCTGGGTGATGGGCCATTAGGAGAGCCAGAGGAAGGTGGTGAACCATTAGGAAAGCCAAAGAAAGGGAGCTTTGTGCCAGATGGGAAATGGGAGGGGGAATAGACCTCCCACCTTTATAAAAGATCAAGCTGGATGCACACTTTCAAAAAAGCATGAATAAAGTTGCTTGGCCGTTAATGCGTTGGTGGTTTTTGGTTTTTGTTTTGAAAGCCTGCTGCACTTCCTATTGTTCTGGTTATTCATAGTCTTTTACTTTTTCTGCCATTCTGCTAAGGTTGCAAGCTGCCCTGCACATTTTTAAACAGCCAGTGCTTCAGACACAAGCACAAATACATTTGAAGTCTCCACGGGATGGCAGGGCGGTGGAATTGAGGGCAGGGAGCGTGCTGCATGGTGCTGTTTATTTTCCTTAAAAAGAATAAATATTGAGTGGATGAGCACTGTAACACCGAGGGCTTTTCGACAGGAGAGGGCACAGCTGCTGAAGAGCTGTGTTTGTCTGAGACAGAGAGATCCACTGTTACAAAGAAAGATCACAAAAAAAGATGCTGGCATCATGAGTCCCATGGAAATGCCGCGGAGAGAGTGGTCGGATCCTGAGGAGGAATGGAAAGAGCTCAGTGAGCTGGAATTGGATTAACCCAGAGAGGGTTCGAGTGGGATTGAGGTGGTGAAATCAAGACCCAAATAAGTGTCAGCGTCTGAGGTGGGGCCAGTAATCTAGCAAGTGGAGAATCAGAGAATCTTAGAATTGTAGAGTTGGAAGGGACAAGGAATTATGCTTTTGAATTCTGGTGCTGGAGGAGACTCTTGAGAGTCCCATGGACTGCAAGAAGATCAAACCTCTCCATTCTGAAGGAAATCAGCCCTGAGTGCTTACTGGAAGGACAGATCCTGAAGCTGAGACTCCAGTACTTTGGCCACCTCATGAGAAGAGAAGACTCCCTGGAAAAGACCCTGATGTTGGGAAAGATGGAGGGCACAAGGAGAAGGGGACGGCAGAGAACGAGATGGCTGGACAATGTTCTCAAAGGTACCAACATGAGTTTGACCAAACTGCAGGAGGCAGTGGAAGACAGGGGTGCCTGGCCTGCTCTGGTCCATGGGGTCACGAAGAGTTGGGCACGACTAAACGACTAAACAACAACAACAAAAGGACAAGGAGGATCATCTAGTTGAACCCCCTGCAACTGAAATGGCAGAGGACTTTTCTACCACCTGTGACAGTACTTTATTTCTATGGTGCTAATGTAGAGCTCCACGCAACCTGGGTGTTCTAGATGAACCTCCAGTTAAGCCAAGAGTCTGCCCAGAGCAGATTATACAGGCACAGTACACAAAGAGCCATAAAACTTCAAAACATTCAGCATTCTCAAAACATAAAGCATCCGTCTTACATGCATCAAGAAAGCTTACAGGTCACTGGATAGAAAACATGTACGGGGGCTTCCTGCTTGCAGCTTCCCCCACTATGTGTCAGGAGTTCCACCTACACTCGAGTAGGACCCTGGTAGAGACACATGCCTGACTGGCATGGTCTCTCACTCCTGGTCGATCATTCGGGAGCTTCATAAGCTTTCTTCAGCCCGAACATCACAGTGACCGATGCCAACCGACACCGGCACACTTAGGGATCGCAGAGTTTGCGCAGTTGCATAACAGACCTCAGCAACTCAGCATTTTGGCTAATCTACTTTATTTACATATAAACACACACGGAGCACTGCAACATGGCTCCCTATCTCTCTAGTATCAGACAGCAAAGAGAAAAGAACAAAGGACAATAGTCCCACTTCACGGAACACAGTAACACAAACATCCTGTTTCCGTCACTTCCTACTCTATGGAGTCAAAACATATGCCGTCATGTGAAAGACAACAATCCTATGACTGCAATCATGGATCAGGAATTCTAACACTACGTCACCTTGAGATGACCAGAAATGCCTAAGCCATTTGCCCAATTAAGGTACTGTATTGATGTCCCACATTACCATGGCAACCTAGCCTATGATCGGTCTTTATTCACATTCCTCCATCTACTTTTCAGGAAACTTCAAGGTTTTCTAATTAACACCCTGGTGCTAACTCATGACAGACTTAGAACAAGATCCTGCAGTCCTTTTTGGGCCACCCTAAGCATTCCCAGGAAGAGATAAGATTTCTTGCTTATGGGCTACAGAGCAAAGGGTTGTAAAATGCAGGCCCACAAGATTCTTGCACAAAAGGCAAACATTTCCTCAGCTGTTTCTATATCTAAGAGGCTAAATGCAATTAAAACAACACATTAAAACATTTAAATCAAAATATACACCTGGGGGGTCTCTAATTTTTATATCACTCTTGCTCCCTGAACATTTGGAGAGGTAGTAGATCCAAATGGAGATAGACCATTAGGCTCTTCGCAGTTAGCGCATTGCCATAAGCAATGCAGTAAATGCACTGTGAAATCTTCTCCATTTGTTTTAAAAATGACTCACATCATAAAGACTCTTGGTGTTTTGTTTTTTGTTTTAAAAAAAAGCAGCAGCAAAGGATGGTTCCCTCCTTGTCTGAAATGGTATTTGTCACTTTAAAGAACAAGGCGGCAATGGGCAGCCTTGTTTACTGGGATCAATTGACAGCAAGTGGCTTAAGGAATACTTTATGCCTAGAAACCTAACAGCCTGATCCACTCCCAAGAGTTAGATCCAAACAGGGCTTCTCAAATGACCGCTGTTCCATGAACCGCAATTAGATTAAGCAGCTTTACACAATACACAGCGCGCGGTCAGGTTGTACCGGTCTTACTTGGCTGACAACAAACTGAGTAAGAGGCATTCCACCCAATGATTTGTTGTGATCAGTTTCTGCAGAGCACTGCACCCGAATGGCAGAGCGTTCCTGCTGCTGGTGGTTTGAAAGCAGCAGCAAAGGAGCTTCAAAGCACTTTGAGCCCAAAGACTTCCCCTGGCGGAAGTAAAGTTGCCTATTAACCTCTTCAGAGAGGATGACCCCAGGGTGATGCTCAGAAGCTAGTGGGCAAATATCACTGTTGTAGGTCCCCTGGCATCTTAAAAAGCAGAGACATCATCTTGCCAACAAAGGTCTGTATAGTTAAAACTATGGTTTTCCCAGTAGTGATGTATGGAAGTGAAAGCTGGACCATAAAGAAGGCTGATTGCCAAAGAATTGATGCTTTTGAATTATGGTGCTGGAGGAGACTCTTGAGAGTCCCATGGACTGCAAGAAGATCAAACCTCTCCATTCTGAAGGAAATCAGCCCTGAGTGCTCAGTAGAAGGACAGATCGTGAAGCTGAGGCTCCAATACTTTGGCCACCTCATGAGAAGAGAAGACTCTCTGGAAATGACCCTGATGTTGGGAAAGCTGGAAGGCACAAGGAGAAGGGGACGACAGAGGACGAGATGGTGGGACAGTGTTTGCGAAGCTACCAGCATGAGTTTCACTATACTGTGAGAGGCAGTGGAAGACAGGAGTGCCTGGTGTGCTCTGGTCCACGGGGTCACGAAGAGTCGGACATGACTAAACGACTAAACAACAACAACAGGTCCGCTAGATCAGGGAAGGAAGAAGATATCCCTCCCAAAACCAAATGATTGGGGTCAAATCTTCTTTCACACAAGACAAGGCTAAAGCAGCTGCGACCTAAGAGGACAATTCCTGATTATTCAGCATTTACTGTGAACCAAGCCATTGAACCCACATTCAAGGTGGATCATACAGTGCTCCTAGCACCCTATGTAGGTGTGCTTAGAAATAAGCCCCATTTATTACAATGGGGGCTTGCTCTCAGGTTTACTTAACAGGACAATCCAAACCCTAGCTGGGCATCGGTGGTATCTGCAGCACCATTGCTCACGCCAGGGTGGCACAGCAACTGGACTTGGATCAGGCACAATGGCATCAAGTGATAGCACTGGGGCAAACCCAGGATCCAGTGGATCCTGGGTCAGCTTAACGTTTCCCCGCCTCTGGAACACCCCATCTGAGAAACCTTCTGCTTCTGGGCTGCTTCTGGTGTAGCTCCAGCTAGAGCAAGGGTAGGCAACCTAAGGCCCATGGGCCAGATGCGGCCCAATCGCCTTCTCAGTCCGGCCCATGGACGGTCCGGGAATCAGTGTGTTTTTACATGAGTAGAATGTGTGCTTTTATTTAAAATGCATCTCTGGGTTATTTGTGGGGCATAGGAATTCGTTCATTCCCCCCCCCCAAAAAAAATATATAATCCGGGCCACCACATGGTCTGAGGAACGGTGGACCAGCCCATGGCTGGAAAAGGTTGCTGACCCCTGAACTAGAGGTACTTCTGCCTGCCTGCATGTTTGGCTCCCCAGCAGGATTGAGCCGACACCTGTGTTACGATATGGATGCAATGCAGCAGCGAGCTGCAGCTAGCTGGAAAGCAAAACATGATGGGAATGTTGGGACTGTACCGTGGGAACAAAGGGACAGTCTATTCACAATGCTGAGCACCGGATTTAGCTCAGAGTGTAATTTGACCTGTACAGGAAGTACAGGAGGTGGAGTTTCTCTCTCTGCTGTTGGAGTTTGAAGAGAGCAGACGTGTTTCTCTGTAACGCTGCAAAGACAGAAATAAAGGCATGTAAATACATTTCTGTCTATCTCTTTCCCCTCCCTGGGGGGGGAGCAGGGAGCAGGGAAGAGTGGTGTGTCCTTCTCACGCTGAGGAGGATCGCCGATCGCGACCTAGCCTGTATCCTGCCGGGAAACGCAGACAGGGAGGTCAACAAGGAGATCAAGCCGGGTGCCTGGACAGTGGCCAGTTTCTCCTGAGAGGCCAGATTTCCTAACAACCTGTACCCAATACAACTCCACCCTATCAAAGCAAAATGTGGCTTGGACTGCAGCCTAAGTAAGTAATTTTGCCCCACTCTTCTGTCAAAAAGACTCCCAAATCAGATCACAATAATCAGTAATAGGACAGCCGTCCTTTCAGGCTGACAGCCTAAAAGACGTGGCACAAAAGGAAAAGAAGATTGGGAGGGAGGAGGAAAGAAGCAAATTTGGGCACTGGTTCTCGGTTGCAAAGTTTTATCATTGTTCATTCTGGCAAGTTGACCAGGGAGGGAGATCTCCTTGCAGCTGCTGCATAGGTAGTGCTACGATGCTCCAACTAAGAAAGGTAGAGAGGGAAGTATTATGTACAGGATTGCACCCTAAACGATCCTAAACCCATTGCTACGCCACTGTTCAGTAATAATGCTAACTAATGTAATGGCTGAAATCTCCAACATGACAAAGAAAAACATTCATAAAATGTGACGTCCGGAATCTCAGGAGACTTCATTAGTGTTACAATTCACTGCTTCAAATGGACATGCTGTGTCGGCAGTTTTGACTTCCTCGGCTAGGTGATCACATTCACATCTCATCAGTCTTCGCATAGGTGCTGACTTGTAGATAATTGCGTTTTACGCCAGGCTGAGCAATGTGTGCCTGGCAGGGGAGTCCGGAAGAGTCTAGAACATTGGAAGGAATTTGGGGGGGAGCAGGAAGCATCGCCACCCAACCCCTGTCTTACCTTCTGTTTACATGACAACACCAGCCATCAAACCCTGTGGATCTGGGTGGGGTGTCATCCTGTCACATTCTGTATGCTATCAGCGCAGCTGCCACACGTTCTGCCATCATTTATCGCAAAGAATACAGCCGCATTTGGATCCCAAACGCCTTGCAAGTCAAACATTTTAGCTCCCGAACGCCGCAAACCCAGAAGTGATTGTTCCGGTTTGCGAACGTTCTTTGGAACCTGAACGTCTGACGGGGCTTCCACAGCTTCCGATTGGCTGCAGGAGCTTCTTGAAGCCAATCAGAAGCCGCTCTTTGGTTTCCAAACGTTTTGGAAGTCGAACGGACTTCTGAAACGGATTCCATTCGACTTCCAAGATACGACTGTGTTTTAAGAATTTTAAGGTCTTAGATATATAATAATTTTTCATAAATATACCAAGCAAACACATAATAAATAAATATATAAACCACATGTCTGAAGCAGCACAGGAATACAGTCCTGAAATCATTTTGACTTCCAAACTGACCAAATGTTTCTCTGAAAGGGAGAGGGTGAGGGAACCTTCCCATTGTCTCAGGAATTAAGTGATTACCACCTCAAAGGTATGGCCAGTCTACCAGGAAAGGCAATCAGATAAGGCATTATCAGATAACCTGGCAGACAGGAGATAAACAAAGCACTCAGATTTCTGTTGTAGACCGCCTTTTCTATTATGTATGTATGATGTTTCTGGGGGTGGTCTTGACCTCCAGGGCAGGGAATTTCAAAATGTCTATATAAGGGGAGGCACACCTTTGTTCTGGGTCCTCCTCCGCTCTCCTGTGTGTGAAGGGAGCAACCTGTTGCAATAGCGTTAATAAAGATCAGGCTTACTAGCTGCTTTGCTTCTCAATATTCTCTGGTTGGTCTCTGTTATTTTCTCCTACCGATGGAGAACCTACAAAGGACTCTATAAGGGCTCCTGTGTTCCCCATAAGGGAACAAGACCAGATTTTGTTTACAAAAACTCTACCTATATCCAGTTAGGGTTGCCATATTTTGAAGAGCAAGAAAGAGGACACATTTGCCAACTTCTGCTTTTAACTATGGATTGCTATGATGACTCTCATTATTTAAAAAAAGAGGCTGTGTCCTGTAAAAAGAGGACATATGGCAACCCTAGACAGGGGATCAAGCTAAATTCAAAATATTCGTGTACGAGGCTCTAAATCAGTGGTTGGTACTGCCCCCTGGGGGTGGTAGAATTAGATAGGGGAGCACTAAGAGGAGAAGGAAATGGCTGGAGGTGTAAACAACTATCAGATTTTGAAAAGCTGGTATCATTGGATCAAGATTATCAATGGTTGAATTAATTAAACAGTGTTAATTGGATTTTGAATAAATGTGCAATTAATTGTTAGTGTTTTGAATTTTATTGTGCTTTTATCTTCCTTAATGGGTCGTGCAATCCGCTATTCTGAATAATGATTTTTATAGGGTAGGAAAGGGGGCCCTGGGGATGAGATTGTGGAAGCAAGAAGGTGAAATTGTTTGGGAACCACCAGTCTAAATCATGTACAGTCGTACCTTGGAAATTGAATGCCTTGGAAGTCAAACGTTTTGGCTCCTGAACACCACAAACCCAGAAGTGAGTGTTCCGGTTTGCGAATGTTCTTTGGACCCCGAATGTCTGGCGTGGCGTCTGTGGCTTCTGATTGGCTGCAGGAGCTTCCTGCAGCCAATCGTAAGCCGTGCCTTGGTTTCTGAACATTTTGGAAGGCGAATGGACTTCCAGAAGGGATTCCGTTCAACTTCCGAGGTATGACTGTACTGTTGTAAGACATCCTGGGACCTGCTACTGAAGGGCGGGGGGAATGTAATATTAATATAACAACAACAACAACAAATGACCTAGGACCAGATTACTTGTCCCTTATACACCAGACAGATTACTATGATCAACTGGAGAAGCTCTCCTGACTTTCCCATAGTTATCCCACATTGTTTGGGTTTCTACACAAATTAAGGGACCCTCCATTCGTGCTCTGGTCCATGGGGTCATGAAGAGTCGGACACGACTAAATGACTAAACAACAACCATTCTTTTAGCTTTACACTCATAAAACATGGACCTCCTCCAGCTTTGCTGTGCATGGCTGTTCTGTGCTGCTGTTTTAGCTTCTCTGAGGTTTGTTGGCTTTGTTTTATGACCTTTAATCACTTTGTACTTAACTTTAACTGTAATCAGGATCGATGCTAATACAGTGGTGCCCCGCAAGACGAATGCCTCGCAAGACGGAAAACTCGCTAGACGAAAGGGTTTTCCGTTTTGGAGGTGCTTCGCTAGACGAATTTCCTATGGGCTTGCTTCACAAGGCGACAATGTCTTGCGAGTTCCTGCGGTTCCCCCCCTTTTTCTAAGCCGCTAAGCCGCTTATCAGCTGATCCGATCAGCCGATAAGCCGCTAAAAGCCGCTAATAGCGCTAATCCGCTAATCCGTCAATGGGCTTGCTTCGCAAGACGAAAAAAACGCTAGACGAAGAGAATCACAGAACGGATTCTTTTCGTCTTGCGAGGCACCACTGTAAAACGAGTCATCGGGAGAAGCTCTAAAATCCAGGACAACTTTTTCAACCCCTGCAGGTTAGGATCTATATCTACATTTAGCAGGCTCTCGTTATGTTCTTAACCAAAACTGAAATGGACAAAGTTTTATATCCCTCATCTCAGGTATCAGAGGCCAGGGTAAAGAGGTGCATATTCAGTATGTGATAGAAGCCGCACCATGAAGGTGTCAGGCACATCTCTGTGGGGAGGCTGAACAGTTTAGGGGTTACCACAGAGAAAACCATCTCCCTGGCTGCCACCCAGCCGGGTTCCAAGTCATTTAGGGCTTTTAACATCAGTGTGAGCACCGTGAACTTGGTCCAGAGATGAAGTGACAACCAGCACAGCTGTTTTAGAATTGGGATGATGTGAGTTCTAAATAGGACCTGAGCCAATGGTTACATTTTGAAGCAGTTGAAGTTTCTGAGTCATCTTCAAGAGCAGCCCCACACAGAGTGCATTGCGGTATTCCGCTCTGGAATGTAGCAGAAAAAGATGACTTAGCCAAGCCATCTCTGTCCAAAAAGAGGCCGTAACTGGCAAACCAGATGGCACTTAAAACAGACAATCCTAAACACCAAGGCTACATAAGCGTCCGGTAACAATGCTGAGTGATTTTCATACTGATGAGGATGCTGTATTTAGTTAAGTTTTATAGAACATAGAAATTCTCTCCTTTTTGTTTTGGTATTTGCTGCTTATTTAAGAGGTTTTAACCTATGTTGTAAACTGCTTAAGAGTTTAACTACAAGCGGTATATAAATTGAAGTGTAGGTGGGTTCCCACGAGGCAAGACATAGTGATAACAGCGAGAACCTTTATTGAACTAACAGGACTGGACGACAGGGGCAAAGCAACTGCTTATATACATTTCTGAAGGCCTGGGCCACTCCCACTCCCAACATGATTGGCTGTTTAAACTGCCAAGCTGCGAATCATGACTCAGAGTTTAAGGGCCAATGGCAGAGGCCCAAAACCTGAAATGTTCTGTAATTGGGTATCATGTATTGAATCAGAACACAGGGGCTCAGAATCCTTAGTCCAGACTCAAGCTCAGGCAAACACAGACCACTGAATACGTAACATGTTGTTTAGTCATGTCCGACTCTTCATGACCCCATGGACCAGAGCACGCCAGGCACTCCTGTCTTCCATTGCCTCCCGCAGTTTGGTCAAACTCATGTTCGTAGCTTCAAGAACACTGTCCAACCATTTCATCCTCTGTCATCCCCTTCTCCTTGTACCCTCAATCTTTCCCAGCATCAGGGTCTTTTCCAGGGAGTCTTCTCTTCTCATGAGGTGGCCAAAGTATTGGAGCCTTAGCTTCAGGATCTGTCCTTCCAGTGAGCACTCAGGGCTGATTTCCTTCAGAATGGATAGGTCTGATCTTCTTGCAGTCCATGGGACTCTCAAGAGTCTCCTCCAGCACCATAATTCAAAAGCATCAATTCTCCATCTTACCAGGATCCAGATTCATTTTATTGGCCAACATCCAGCACATAATCATTCAAAACACCAGTCTAGCACCTGAATGAGCTTTCCTGATAAGAGGGTGAAGCACCCAGGAGCTTTTTTGCAGACATGGTTACGTGTGATGTGAAAATATGAAATCAGGAAGTAATGCGCTACAAGGAAAACATCTTTAGCAATTGCCTCTTTAAAACACTAATGGTACTCATTTGCCCTTCAGCAAAGCAAACATCGTGTTTCCCTGCTTTATTTCTCCCTCTTTAAATGGTGTTGAGCAGAAACCAATTCCTACACAAACATGTTCTTAAATGGAATATTCACGACCACAAAAGGAGGAAAATGACAAAGAATGTGAAAGTGACTAGACCAAATGAATGCTCCGAGGACTGCTTGGCTGTCTATTTTGGATGTTCAGGCAGGAGTGCTGTTGCTTATGTAGCTAAAATGGCAATAACCACACATGCAATGGAGGACGAGCAGGCTTGGGAGAACCCCAGAGTTTGTAAAAGTGCAAAAAAATATTGGGGGAAACAAAGGAGGACCCCACAAACAGACCCTCCAAGTGTCCCTATTTCCCAGGGATGTGCTTGATTTAGTGAAGCTATCCCAGTTTCTGATTTGATCCCAGAATGTCCCGCTTTTCCTTAGGATGTCCCCATTTTCATTGGAGAAATGTTGGAGGGTATGGAATTCTCTGACCCCTGAGCCATCTGAAGGCAATCCTGTATAGGGAAGTGTTTTTTTTAATGTTTAATGTTTTATTATGTTTTTATATATGTTGAAAGTTGCCCAGAGTGGCTGGGGCAACCCGGTAAGAGGTGTGGGATATAAATAGTAAAATTATCATTATGGAATGCGACGTCCCTATTTTCATCAGAGGAATGTTGGAGGGTATGCACACACAAATAGCCCAATGAAAATGGAGCGTTCAGTTTAGTGGCCTCAGAATGCTGGCCAGAGGTTGGCAGGAAAACCAGGTGGGAGAGTGAATGGAATGGAGTGTCCCTGAGGGAACAGAACAGGAACCCTCCACGCTGCAACATTTTATTGCAGGCTCCCCTTCCTTGTGCGTTGATGAATTCCAAATGTGTTTTCAATGTATTCTTCGGCTCAGCATTCCTGCTTGTATTTAATCATGGGAATAGCCACAACTGGGCATGAACCATGTTGGCAGGAACACACTTCAAAATGTTCAAATTAATATCAGTGCCCTTCCAAACGATCTTCTCCATTCTGCTTTTCTCGCCAAACTCCTAACCCCCATCTTGAAATGAAAGCTGATCCTCTTCAGTTCAGTAAACAGAAGCAGGGCATGGGCTGCCTTTTGCCTTGGCTCACATTGATTTCCCCTTCCTTTGCTGCCCTTTCTATTCCCAAGCTCAGAAAGAGGCGCAGAGTCAAGGCTTGAAAAGACGATGGATGGAGGCAGACAGGGCTCTTGAAAGCTGTCTGATTGGGAGGTGCAAGGCAGAGGGCCAATTTTCACTTCAGATTTTGTGCAGATACCGGAGACTCTTTTCTTTTTTAAAAAAAACAGAACAAAAACAAAGTGTGCCTACTCAGCTCTGAAGAAATCTGTTCCGTGCTACATGAATGGACTTGGTGGTCACTGTAGGGGCGATGAAGCCTGTGTCAGTGGCTGGGTTTGCTACCTCCCAGTCAAAGCAGCAGCTGTCAGTCAAGCTGCCCTGATTCTAAGCACTGCTGCCTGTCTAGATCAAGGGAAGTAATAGTGCCACTGTATTCTGCTCTGGTCAGACCTCACCTGGAGTACTGTGTCCAGTTCTGGGCACCACAGTTCAAGAAGGACACTGACAAACTGGAACGTGTCCAGAGGAGGGCAACCAAAATGGTCAAAGGCCTGGAAACAATGCCTTATGAGGAACGGCTAAGGGAGCTGGGCATGTTTAGCCTGGAGAAGAGGAGGTTAAGGGGTGATATGATAGCCATGTTCAAATATATCAAAGGATGTCACATAGAGGAGGGAGAAAGGTTGTTTTCTGCTGCTCCAGAGAAGCGGACACGGAGCAATGGATCCAAACTACAAGAAAGAAGATTCCACCTAAACATTAGGAAGAACTTCCTGACAGTAAGAGCTGTTCGACAGTGGAATTTGCTGCCAAGGAGTGTGGTGGAGTCTCCTACTTTGGAGGTCTTTAAGCAGAGGCTTGGCAACCATATGTCAGGAGTGCTCTGATGGTGTTTCCTGCTTGGCAGGGGGTTGGACTCGATGGCCCTTGTGGTCTCTTCCAACTCTATGATTCTATGATTCATTTGTTGTCATTTCAGCCAGACACAAGACAGCGCAAGCAGGAGAAGAGGCTTGCACAATCTGAACGGCCTGCTAAAAAGAGTCTGGTACAACAGGGGGCCCAAAGCAGCAAAGGCAAACATGTGTCTTAAGGGGGTGGAGTTATTTACCTAGTATACCCTGTGATCCATAAAGCAGGGAGTGACTAGGGAGAGGACTTATTGGTGGTGGCTCCTCATCTTTGGAATTCCCTCTTCAGGGAGGCCTGCTTGGCTCCTACACTATTATAATCTAGGAATCAGGTCTAAACATCCCCTCTGTTTTTTTGAGGACCATTGATTTCAGTACTTTTAATCTCTGGGCAGGTTTCAATAGTTTTATAATTATTTTAATTAATAAGCAGCTCATCCTGAAAAAAAAAGGAACATTAAAAAGTTAAAATAACAGTAAGCAGTTTGTGTTCTAGACTTGTTTGGTGTGTTGTTGATTTTTAAAAATTATATTTAAACCTATTTTACCTGTTTCGTTATCTACCCTGAGTACACATCTGTGCTGATATTAGAAGGTACAGACCATATGAACCAACAAAAACAGACCTATGTTTGAGTTACCACAGATTTGGTATTCTAAAAGCCTAGTTTATTGCCATGCTGTTGTTGTTATACAGTTGGGAATAAAAAAAACTGTGGCCAATCTACTGCAAACCATCTAGAGGTCTACTAGCAGATCCCTGGATACCTTCCAACATCCTGGTGAGGAAAATTGGGACACCGGATTTTTTTTCCTGCGCATGCGCACACAACCTTGGTCACAGAAACTCTCCTGTCAGGGGCAGTCTACCTCATTCGAGAGCACAGGACCAGAAAATGGAACATTTTGGGATCAGATCAGAAGCCAGAGTAGATTCTGTAATTCTGAGATGTTCTGCTCAAATCAGGACAATTGATGGATATGTCTATGGCCAACCCAATGGATGCGGGTGGCGCTGTGGGTTAAACCACAGAGCCTAGGACTTGCCAATCAGAAGGTCGGTGGTTCGAATCCCTGCGACGGGGTGAGCTCCCGTTGCCCGGTCCCTGCTCCTGCCAACCTAGCAGTTTGAAAGCACGTCAAAGTGCAAGTAGATAAATAGGTACCGCTCTGGCGGGAAGGTAAACGGCGTTTCCGTGCGCTGCTCTGGTTCGCCAGAAGCGGCTTAGTCATTCTGGCCACATGACCCGGAAGCTGTCTGAGATGAGCGCTGCAACCCCAGAGTCGGCCACGACTGTACCTAAAGGTCAGGGGTCCCTTTGCCTTTACCTTAGGGCCAACCCAAGACATTTTGTTGCCTGAGGCAGGGAACGAGATGGAACTCTAATGTTTGTGGCAGATCCATGTTTGTCCAGACCAGGATTTCAGAATGCTATAGGCTAAACATAGGTTAGTCCACCTGAGAACTCAAATCAGGCAGATGGTTGGAAACAACTCTAGCATAAACCTGGATCCTATTTCCAAGGCCTCTGAACAAAACAGGGGACACACACACACACACACACACACACACACACACACACACACACACACTTCTATGCATGGAAGTTTACTAGACTGGCAGTTAAATGGCATAGGCCAGAAAAAGGTTTACCACTTCATTTGCTCAGATGAGGATGACGACAAAACTGCAGCCTATGGGAGTAAGTCCCATTGAACTCACTGGGGCCTACTTATGAGTAGACATATGCTATAAGGGTGTTAAGCCAAAGCTTTCGTGGAAGAAGTAGGCTTTTAGCCAGGGGGGTTTGGAAACATTTTGTTGAAAAGTGCGTTGCAGCGGAGAAAGAGATTGCAGCAAGGACTTTAAAAATAATCACAATAAACTCCCTCCTACAAAGTCAGCCTTGCGAAAGTATATGCCCTACTTTTGTGACCTTTCTTTTGTTTTATGGGTTTAAAACTAATACTGGCTCCTGAATGTCAGGGCACTATAAAACGCAGCCTCCATTCATTAAAGGACGGTCCACTTTCGTTCTTACAGGATGTTCTTAAAGAGATTAAAAATAATGCATCCCTTACGCAGCCATACTAGGTGGTTGCTGTAAAGGGAAGCAACTAATGAGCTCTGAAATCTTGGCAGAAAAGCCAAGATAAATTGGGCTGGGTTACAGGGCCATCAAAGTGTTCGATGGAGGGAGACCTGTCTGCTTTCTCAAGAAGGTGCTTGAACAAATCTGCAATAAAGAACCACATGGTGCTTGTTCGAAAAGGAGGAGTGTGTAGCTTTAAAATACCAAATCCTCCATATCCTAAGGTCAAAAGTTGGTGGCCTCCACTGCCTGCTGTGGGAGTGACTCTTCTTTTCTCTGCACTTTCTGAAGGGTATAAAGGCACCAGCACAAGTTGGCAGGTTGGCACTGATCCGTTTGATCTTTTAAACATTTTAAAATTCAAAATCCGATAATCCAGAGGTTGGGGAGATGGGGTGCTTGATTCAGGGTGCCACCAGCCCTTCTTGTCTGAAGAACAACGGGAATGTGTCTGGTTTTATTTTTACAAAGGGTTGCATGGGTCAAAGCTCAACTTTTCAGTGGTGAGAAACCATTTTTGTATCCACAGGACGGATCCTTACCAGGATCTGCCTTGTGGGCCAAATTTGACAGGTGGGCAGTCAGGCTCCTGGTGTCACAAATGGTGCCAAGTGATTTGGTGCTTTGAAGTCCTGAAGTTGGGTTCAGCAGCATGGGAGAGTTACCTGCAGGGAGCTGAACCAAGCAAGATTCACCACCCCAAACACCGGCTCTTTAGTGTGATGTTTCAGAAGCTGCACTTCAGAAGGTGTGAAAGGGGTCTTTGCAGGTGCTACCTCACAAACGACTTTAAAAATAATCATACCCCAAACATCTTCACAGGACAAATGGGGAAGCTTGGCAAGGTCAATTTTGGCCTGTGGTCTGCAGGTTTCCCAACCCTGCCATACGAATCAGAGGCACAAGATCCAGTGGGGAGACCAAGGCAGTCACTGCTGGAGATCACCTTCTCTTCGGACCTCTCCTGTTCGCTCTAGCAGATGAGGAGGAAGCAGAGATGAAGGCATAGCCTCTCACACAATCTCTGGAGAGGAGTCCACAGGTGACGGCTGCTCTGTTTTAACTCTTAAGTGTAAAAACCTGGTGATGGTATTTGCTCAGAAAAAGAACTGCTCAAGACAAGCTTTGATTAGTGGGAACTTCTCACCCAAGCATCTGATACCAGATGCACCATGAGAATTAGATGTGAAAGCTTCCTTCCTTCCTCCCTTCCTCCCTCCCTCCCTCCCTCCCTCCCTTCCTTCCTTCCTTCCTTCCTTCCTTCCTTCCTTCCTTCCCTTCCTCCCTTCCCTCCCTCCCTCCTTCCCCCTCCCTCCCTCCCTCCCTCCCTCCCTTCCTTCAGTCCTTCCTTCCCTCCCTCCCTCCTTCTCCCTCCCTCCCTCCCTCCCTTCCTTCCGTCCTTCCTTCCTTCCATCCTTCAGTCCTTCCTTCCTTCCCTTCCTTCCTTCCCTCCCTCCCTCCCTTCCTTCCTTCAGTCCTTCCTTCCCTCCCTCCCTCCCTCCTTCTTCCTCCCTCCCTCCCTTCCTTCCTTCCGTCCTTCCTTCCTTCCATCCTTCAGTCCTTCCTTCCTTCCCTTCCTCCCTTCCCTCCCTCCCTCCCTCCCTCCCTCCCTTCCTTCCTTCCTTCAGTCCTTTCTTCCCTCCCTCCCTCCCTCCCTCCCTCCCTCCCTCCCTCCCTTCCTTCCTTCCTTCCCTCCCTCCCTCCCTCTCTCCCTCCCTCCCTCTCTCCCTTCCTCCCTCCCTCCCTCCCTCCCTTCCTCCCTCTCTCCCTTCCTCCCTCCCTCCCTCCCTCCCTTCCTCCCTCCCTCTCTCCCTCCCTCCCTCCCTCCCTCCCTTCCTGCCCCCGCTCCATCACAGGCATCTGGTTGGCCACTATGAGAACAAGATGCAGGATTAATGGGCCTTAAAATAAATATTCCAGAGTGAGACTCTCTGATGACCTTTTAGCCTGATCCAGCATGCTCTTCTTACATTCTTTTAGCACACAGACGGTGCTGTTGTTGTTGTTTAGTCGTTTAGTTGTGTCCGACTCTTCATGACCCCATGGACCAGAGCATGCCAGTCACTCCTGTCTTCCACTACTTCCTGCAGTTTGGTCAAACGCATGCTGGTAGCTTCGAGAACACTGTCCAACCATCTCGTCCTCTGTCGTCCCCTTCTCCTTGTGCCCTCCATCTTTCCCAACATCAGGGTCTTTTCCAGGGAGTCTTCTCTTCTCATGAGGTGGCCAAACTATTGGAGCCTCAGCTTCTGGATCTCTCCTTCCAGTGAGCACTCAGGGCTGATTTCCTTAAGAATGGAGAGGTTTGATCTTCTTGCAGTCCATGAGACTCTCAAGAGTCTTCTCCAGCACTGCAATTCGAAAGCATCAATTCTTCGGCAATCAGCCTTCTTTATGGTCCAGCTCTCACTTCCATACATCACTACTGAGAAAACCATAGCTTTAACTATACGGACCTTTGTTGGCAAGGTGATATCTCTGCTAGCATCCCCCAAAGCTAATAAAATTCCCTTTCTATCCTTCTCCAACTTCTCTCTTCTCTTTTGGTTACGTTCCTTCACCCAGCTGTTTCTGCCTCACCCCAGCAGGTGAGGAGTGTGTCATCGCTAGTTGCCATCAGCCATCAAAAACCACCAAGGCACATCTAAGCAAGCATTTCCTAGCCTTGAGGGTGGAAACTCGGGTCCCTCCAGATGTTGCTGGAGCAAAATTCTCTTCCGCCCTGGCCATTGGCCATGCTGGCTGGAGCTGATGGGAATTGGGCTCCAACAACAACACCTGGAAGACACTGGCTTGCCCAATCCATCCTTGTCATTAATGTCCATGGAGGGAGCTTCTTTTGCCCTTTGTTATGCAAAGATTGCAAGAAAGGATCATCTTCCATATCCAAAGAGGATGCTTACAAGAATAAGCCCTAGGAAGAACCAAGCAAGTTCTAAAAAATAGGCACTAGACGAGAACACTAGAGAAACAAAGGGATATTTTATATGTGTTATCTGAAAGGAAATTGACTGGAAACGTAGAACCCTACAGTAATTCATGCTGTCTTAAGTGGCCTTTGGAATCCAGAAAATCCTCTTAAGGATGAATGTATCAGCTGTTGAAAATTGTATTGTGTTGTTAGTTTTTCAACTTATCTCCTGAGTTTTCCCTACTGTAAATATCTCTCCCCACCCAATTCATTGCCTTCATAGTTAGGCTGGCCTTTTAAAATCAAATCTATTTTTGGAAAGAGGTGGGGGCTTGCCATTTTATTATGTTGTATTTTAATATATAAGTTTTTAAAGTTTCACTGAACATTGTGAGCAGATTGAAACTTGCAATTAAATCTTCTTTTGAAACGGTGCCATTATTGGATGACTTCTGAAGGTGCTTTAGCTTTATGTGCAAGGCAGAAAATTGGCATAAGTACAATACACAACAAATATAAAGGCAGAGTGTATACCTGTTTGGAATAACAATTGAGTGGAGAGAGGGTTTCTTTCCCCCCTGCAGGATAACTGAAAATACAAAAATCTGCTGCAAAGCTGCTCCTGGTCTTCCTTTAATTTTCCTAAAGCTGGGCTAATAGAATTGTTTTACAGTTACAGGCACAATACTTGGTTTCTCTGTGTTAATTACTGTACTCTTAGAATCACAGAACTATGGGGCTAGAAGGGAACCCAAAGGATCATCTATCCCAACCTCCTTGATCGTTGACCATGAACTGTGCGAGCTTACTCTGTTGAAAATGAAATGAAGATGTTGTATTGGTGACGGTCCTTTGACTTGAGGGTGATGATTACATTTCTATCCCACCTTTCCTCCAAAGAGCTTCCTCCGCCAGTGTGGTGTAGTGGTTAAGAGTGGTGGACTCGTAATCTGGGGAACCGGGTTCGCGTCTCCGCTCCTCCACATGCAGCTGCTGGGTGACCTTGGGCCAGTCACACTTCTCTGAAGTCTCTCAGCCCCACTCACCTCACAGAGTGTTTGTTGTGGGGGAGGAAGGGAAAGGAGAATGTTAGCTGCTTTGAGACTCCTTCGGGTAGTGATGAAGCGGGATATCAAATCCAAACTCTTCTTCTTCGAAGTCTTCTTATCCTCACGACAACCTTGTGAGGTGTGTGTGTGAGAGAGAGAATGACTGGCTCAAGGTCACCCAGTGAGCTTCATGGCATGGTGGGGATTTGAATGCCCTGGTCTGCCACCATAAGACTTCTTCTTCTTCTTTGGCGATCCCTCGTAGCCAAGTAAGATTGTCTTCCATGAACAGGGTCTTAACAGTGAGTCCGTAAGTGACTGTGGAGGCCAATTCTGGATCCACATGTCCTTCCACAATGGGGACATAGGTTTCCAGGTGGGAGTTGATCACGGTGAGGGTTTGCCAAGCGTGCTTTCCTCTTAGCACGTTTCTCCCTTGCGTCCTGCGTTCGTGCTTCTTCAAAGCCCGTGACACCTTTGGTAAAGGCTGTTCTCCAATTGGAGCCTTGCAGGCCAGTGTTTCCCAGTTGTTGGTGTTTATACTACATTTTCTTTTTAGATTTGCCTTGAGAGAGTCTTTAAACCTCTTTTGTTGGCCACCAGCATTACACTTCCCATTTTAAAGTTCAGAGTAGAGTAGTTGCTTTGGAAGACGATAATCAGGCATCCAAGCAACATGACCAATGTGACGAAGTTGATGTTGAAGAACCATTGACACTGGTGATCTTTGCTTCTTCCAGTACACTGGCTACGTCATCCCTGGCTTCCCATATGCAAGTCATCAGTTGAAACTGCAGTCACCAAGTGATGCACACCCCTGTGTAAACCAGCCTTCAGTCACATAAACATCGCCATGCTGATTAATGAGTCGTTGCACTTCCACGACCATCCTATGTGCTGAGACACACCAGGGGTGACTGCAGAAATAATTTGGTGGGTGGTGGGAGAAGGCAAGGGCTGTGACCTGCTGTTTTCAGATTATACCACTGATCACGCCCCACTGTTAAAAGGTGTTTACAGCAGTTTCATCTGAGACTGGAAGGAGCCCCAGGAATTCTTCATGTACCAATTCATCCCCATTACTTCCTTCCACAAATCTTACACCCAGAGATAGTTACTGTATTCCAGAAATACCTGCTGCTTCACCTGCTAAAATGGAGAACCACTTGTTTAGCCTTCACAACAATACCTTCCCTCAAAATTTGGGAATGCAGCTTCATCAACCCATTTTGCATTCTTCCAAATGTGTACTTAGCATTGTCTGCCCCAGTTTCCATTTTTTTAAAAAAAATATTTAAAAATTTCACTCTACGTCTCAGCGCGAAACAATAAAAAGTCTATCGTGTTACCTGTAAGGTAAAAAAAAGGTAAAGGACCCCTGGACAGTTAAGTCCAGTCAAAGGCAGCTATGGGGTTGCGGTGCTCATCTCACTTTCAGGTCGACGAAGCCGGTATTTGTCCACCGACAGCTTTCTGGGTCATGTGACCAGGATGACCAAACCACTACTGGCACAATGGGACACCATGATGGAAACCAGAGCACATGGAAACACTGTTTACCTTTCCGCCACAGTGGTACCTATTGATCTACTTGCACTGGTGTGCTTTCGAACTGTTAGGTTGGCAGGAGCTGGGACAGAGCAACGGGAGCTCACTCCATCATGGGGATTCGAACCTCTGACCTTCCGATCAGCAATCCCAAGAGGCTTAGTGGTTTAGACCACAGCACCACCCAGACCTAGAAACACAAAGCAACAGTAAATGTGGATGAGTCCTAGGGATCTCTGAGACAGAATTCTCACCAGCCTCAACAAACTACACATCTAGGATTCTCACAGGACATCGCAGTGCAAATATGTCCTTGGTAAAAGTTTTAATCCTGCCTTGCAGTGTTCACCTAATTAGTCTACTTTGCTGGAAATCGTGCAGCCATTAGCAAAGTAATTGCTGAGCCTTCGCCAAAGCCTGGTGTTAACAACCTTAATGCTCCAAACAGAAGCCAAAGATCTTAAGTAGTCAGAAATTATCTCGACCTTGGAATTTCTAGGACCTAGCGATGCCAGCGAGGGATGGAGAGAACAGCTTGCCTTTTTAAAGTTACCGTAAGGATCTCTGTGTGCATGGCTCTTTTGCCAAAAAACCATCCATATAACCCTACCTCGTTTTCAGAAATAGACCAGATTCTTTTAGCACTGAAGGCAAAGGAAACACCACTCTGGAGAACAAGAGCTCAGGCTATAATCTTCAGCCATTGAGTGGAGTACCTGCAGGCAGGTGAAGTCGTACATAATAATTACCTGCTTCTTACGCAGAGCTTCATGCCATCTGTTAGGTTTAATATTTTACATTGCCCGATTAACCCAAATGGGTAAGTGATTACAAGAGAAATTAATGCATATCCTCAATGTCTCTGTCTTAGATTACAAGATCTTAGAATTTTAAATGCAGACCAGGGACAGGGGTGGGAGGGGGAGAAATCTGATTCGGTTGTCATTTAAAGGCAAACTTACCTGATTTGCACTTTCAAAAACAATAGGCAAACTGAAACACAGCTTTCCCCTTCAAAATTCACACTTCTCCAACTTTTTCAGTGCAGTTCTCCAGTCATGTAATGTGTTCAAAATGCACATGCTAGGGAAAATTTTGCATATAAATGAACGTATTTGTGACAATAACATCAAAATGTGTTATTTCGGGGGAGGGGGATTGCTTTGCAAAAAGATGCTTATTAGGCAAAACTTCATACAAAAAAGTGTGTGTGTTAATTTGGAGTAAAATGATGTTGAATTTTCATGCTGCTGCTTTTTTTTTAATGAAAACTTATGCAGAAATGTGGAGAACCAAACTTAAGACTGGAGAAATGAGAAACTGATAGAAACCAGAACCGACACATTTGCCAAATCCAGACATAGGTTATATAGAAATGAGTGAATAATGTTTATATATTTATTTTCCATTCCACCTTCCTCTAGAAGTCTATGTCTATTGTAGGCATATGTCTGTCTCAGGAGACAATGGAGGCGTGCGCCTTTGGGGGTGAAGTCAAACTGTTGGAAGGTTTAGCTAAAGTGGTACCTCAGGTTAAGAACAGTTTCAGGTTAAGAACGGACCTCCAGAATGAATTAAGTTCTTAACCCGAGGTACCACTGTACTAGGGGCTGTGCCCCAGCTCATGTCACTTGCCAACATCTCCCTTGGCAAACCCCTGGACTCTCCTTAGATCAGGGATGGGGAGTCTTTTTGCATTTGTGCCTTGGGCCAACGTTGACAGGTGAGTGGGGCCACTCTGCTGTAACGATGAAGGAAGAAATATTCTCCCCTCCCCCCTTTCACTCAGGGCTCAGGGCACAATGGTGGATCTCCCATGTTATCCCACTTTGAGATTGCTGGATGGAAATCTGGCCCACATCTGAGGAGATGAATGTTAGAAATGTTGACCACAAGCCTCCTCTCTGTTGTTTGTTTGTTAAAAATTAGCCGTATCTTCATCTCATACCCTTCGTAAATCCTCTGCAGGAGACAAAACATATGGCAGCATGGTTCCGCTTGCCTCTTATGAAATGTCAGGATGTATTTTCTTGTCTTGTCTTTCAAATTAATTAGGACTCACTGCTTTGGGGGGGTTTCTCCAGCCTGCACTTAATCTGCTGGGACATCTTTTGCAGACAGCGAAGCCATGTTTTTTTGGCGGGGGGAGGAGAGAGAGAAAGAAAGGAAGAAAGGAAGAAAGGAAGAAAGGAAGAAAGGAAGAAAGGAAGAAAGGAAGAAAGAAAGAAAGAAAGAAAGAAAGAAAGAAAGAAAGAAAGAAAGAAACTTGGCTTCTGTTAAGTTGTGGGTGAACATATCAGACGACACAGCAATTCTTCAAACAGCTCTTGTTTATTCACAGGCCAGGATAGAACTGAACTGAAGGGTTCAGTCAGCCTGCTTATATAGAGCTCCAGTACAACGTAACTGTATCAACTTTCTAAAACTATCCAATCACTGAACGTCACTTTCGATCCCTTATTTGCATAACTATCTACAGTATCCCCCTGCTGGCCCAGGGTGAGAACTTCAGTACATAACAGCTTCCTCAAGACCTCTCTGGTGCGCAGAGGATAAAGTGTTTGCTTGCAATACGTAAACTACTTTCACCTTTTCTTACTGGAAAAGTTCAGGAAAGGCATCTGTTGGGGTTGGAATCGGCAAAGGGCTTATCCACACTAACTTTTGGCCCTGCTCTTTCCAGAGAGATGCCTGCACTTTATCGCTCTGTGTCCAAGTGTGTGGGGTGGTGTGCATGCAATTGGCTGTGGTTGCATTGAGTGGGGTGGCTGATTTGTGGGCAGGCTGTAGAGTGATTGGCGGCGGTGACCCCCTCCCCCCAAAAGCTGAAAAACTGGGCAATCTCCCCCTCTCAAAAGCTCAACAAATTTGGGCAATTCCCCCCCTTTTTTGTTGCTGTCCAAAAAAATAGGGGTTGACTTATACATGGGGGCGTGTTATACACAGGAAAATACGGTAGCTAGCTGGGATTGATGGACGTTGTCCAAAACATCCACTGGGCACCAGGTTGTCAAAAGCTGGACAAGGATGCCCTTTCCAATAGTTTTTTTCCTGGGCCAGATGCCAAGAAAGGCATTAAAATTTCACCATCAAAAACAACATTCATTAGTTTCCCTTCCTCCTCATTCCCTTTCATTATATGAGCTCAACGCCCTCCGCTGACCTGCTAAACAGCAGCTTTCTTGTGTGCTAATAACTGCTGGTAGGATTTATTTTTATTGCCTCCATTTCCTTGTTGTTGCTTTCTTAAAAAGAGAGAGACAGAATTTCCTGCCTCTGTTTGATTCCTTAGGTAATATCGGTTGTTTTTCCTTCCTAACCTGGCTTAGCATATTTCCCTTTCACAGGACTCAGCTATACAGCTGCAAATGAAATATTTTAAGTGCGTTGTAAAGTGCAATATGCAAAAGTGACACTAGATGGTGATGGTGAGCTATGGCAAATTCAATATATATTTTCAAAACGTTTTTTACAAAAGCATTTCACAGTGGTTTTTTTAATATGTGTGTAGATTCCACCATGGGATGTGGGTGGCGCTGTGGTCTAAACCACAGAGCCTAGGGCTTGCCGATCGGAAGGTCGGCAGTTCGAATCCTCGCCACGGGGTGAGCTCCTGTTGTTCGGTTCCAGCTCCTGCCAACCTAGCAGTTTGAAAGCACGTCAAGTGCAAGTAGATAAATAGGTACCGCTCCAGAGGGAAGATAAACGGTATTTCTGTGCACTGCTCTGGTTCGCCAGAAGCGGCTTAGTCATGCTGGACACATGACCCGGAAGTTGTCTGCGGACAAACGCCACTCCCTCGGCCTATAGAGCGAGATGAGTGTGCAACCCCAGAGTTGTCCGCGACTGGACCTAATGGTCAGGGGTACCTTTAGCTTTAGCTTTAGCTTCCACCATAGAGTTCACAGAAATCTCCATGTGCTTCAAGAATCATACTCTCCCCGCCTTCCATTCATACCGTTAGGAGGTGTCATTTTCTCTAAAGGTCACACTACACATTAGACACAAATGCATGTAATACACCAGCGGCTGTCCCTCCAAACATGGGCTTTATCCTCCACCAGCCTGCTCCAAACACTTTCTTAGGAACATAAGAAACTGCATTACACTGTGTTTTTCTCCCTTTCACGTTTTTCCTCCCTTTTTTCTGTATCACTTTCTTTCTTTTAATTGAAATCACCTTAATAAAATATATATTTTTTTTAAACTGAGTCACACCATTAACTGGCAGCCGCTGTCCTGGGTTTCAGGCAGGGGGCATCCCCAGTCCTACCTGGTGATGCTGGGATTTGAACCCAGGACCTTCTGCATGCAAAGCAGATGCTCTACCGCTGAGCGACGGCCCTTCCCAACCAATTGAAAGCCATCTGGAATTTAAGGCAAGCCTCCAAGATGACAAGGAGGGAAGTGACCGCATTTTCCAAAGGAGAGAGTGCCGTCGATGCGGAGCCACCACTGAAAAGACCCTGCCTCTTGTGACGTAGTCGCTAAAATAGGCACACACTTACGAGTAAGCTAGCTAAAGGATCTCATAAGAATAAATATGAAACAGCCTTATTAGAAAAACTAACCAACAAACTGAAGCTGACACGGGGGCAAACAGAAGAGGACGCCTTCACTCCGGTATGATTCCCCTTCATCACATACACAGTCCAACAAGACAACAACAAGAATCTGCTGGAAGAAAACGAATCAATATGGCTTACCACACACAAAAAACCCACCCTCTCGCACACTCACAAACATAAACAGATCTCACTACAGCCAACCAAAGAGAACCAACCACACCCTAGGCCACCCCAACCTCTCTCACCACCAAGGAGGACCTCCCTGCTCAGCGCCTGAGGGTCCCAGTCCTGCCACTCAACACCTGGCCCAGGGTGGGGCCTGATGGGCTCTATAAAGGACTGCTGCTGCTGCTGGGCAGAGAGGGCTCTGTTTTGTTTTTGTTTTTTATTTAAAGTGCTGTTATTTTTTACCTATGTCATTTTAAACTGTGATATTAATGCTGTATTCTTCATTTTAGATTTTGATTTATGTGGAAATTGTTTCCCATTTGGTTGTGTATTATTTTATTTATTTTTATTTATTTTTGGTTTATTTATTGTTTATGACTTTTGTAATTATGTAAATCTTGTTATGCCGTAAGCCGCCTTGAGTATTTTTTTAACTGTGGAAAGGCGGCATACAAATAAAAAAATGATGATGATGATGATGATGATGATGATGATGAAGGAAATACAACAAGCGAATAGTACCCACACAAGTGACGCTGACACAAACCCCCCACACATACACTAAGTAGAATAGAAGCATTGCCACCCCACCCCACTCACCATTCCCCCCTCCACCTCTTTCCACCCTTTTCTTCCTTTGTTGTTGTTGTTTAGTCGTTTAGTCGTGTCCGACTCTTCGTGACCCCCTGGACCAGAGCACGCCAGGCACTCCTGTCTTCCTCTGCCTCCCGCAGTTTGGTCAAACTTTTCTTCCTAATGTAACACTAATGTCTCAACAAATGAAACTGATCTGCAGCTGGAATCCATCAAGAGTCCCACCTTCCCAGACCAGGTGGAAACGAATGAGAGAGAGAAAAGAGACCAGGAGGGTGAGATTCAGAGCAGAGAAGGGGCAAGTGGGGAGAAAACTATGCACACCACCAGCGGCAGAGCTTATGCCTGCGCTACCCAGGGTGGGCACGCTCCTGAGGGGGGCATGGCGTGGAGGGTGCCCTCCCAGGTGCCGGATAGCTGCTTGGGTGCATAGCTGTCAACTTTTTTCTTGTGGGGAATCCCATTTGGAATAAGGGAATTTCCCTTAAAAAAAGGGAAACGTTGACAGCTATGCTCGGGTGCCCAGAGCGGTGCCCATGCCCTGCAGCAGGGGGCGGAGCAAGACGCCCATGGTGGACATTCGGGGGGGGGCCGCCCACCCACGACTCCCAAGCCTCTCCCAAGCTGTCAAAACGAAGGGGGAAGGGGAGAATGTCGCCGGCAAAATGGAGCAGCTTCCGCACTTTCCCTGACGGCTCTGGGTAGGCTTGGAAGTCGCGGGCAGGCAGCGTGCCGAATGTCACCCCCCTCAGTGAGGGCACCCTGGGTGGTCCGCCCCCAACACCCCCCCCTTCCTACGCCCCTGCACACTGCTTCATCCCTTTCCTGAAACTGGCGGCTGCTGCTGCTGCTGCTGCTGCTGCTGCTGCTTCTTCTTCTTCTTCTTCTTCTTCTTCTTCTTCTTCTTCTTCCAGTGGTACCTCAGGTTAAGTACTTAATTCGTTCTGGAGGTCCATACTTAACCTGAAACTGTACTTAATTGAAGCACCACTTTAGTTAATGGGGCCTCCAGCTGCCACCACGCTGCCAGAGCATGATTTCTGTTCTCATCCTGAAGCAACGTTCTTAACCTGAGGTACTATTTCTGGGTTAGCGGAGTCTGTAACCTGAAGCGTCTGTAACCCGAGGTACCACTGTATTATTTTAATAATATGAAAGCAACTATCAGGCTCTGGTTGCCGTTCTTCCCTTAGTAAAGGATGCTACAATTAATCAGCCAACACTTTCAGGTCTTTCCAGAGAAACGTTGCTGTTGTTTGCACCATGAAGGTGCTGTTGTCATTCATCTGTGCCAAATCCAGATGTCTTCCCTAAAGAAAGCTGTTGTCGGGGGACCCTCAGGCTATCAAAGGAGAGGTTCCAAGGACTGGGTGAGATTTGAAATATATTGAGGCACAAGGAGGAGGAGGAGGAGCATGTTTAGCTCTTTTTCTGCACACAGCTACTCAAAGAGAGAATATTCAGCTAATTATCCTGTCCAGTTTCCCCTTAGGGGAAGTGCATTATAATGATTCGGAACAGGAACATGAGAAGAAAACTGCTACATCAGACCATCTAGGTCAGCGTCGTGTTTTCTGCAGCAGCCAACCAGATGTGCCAGCTGTTGGCCAATTCTGTGTTAGGGATCATTAGGAAGGAAATGGAAAGCAAAACCACCGGAATCCTAATGCCATTATAAAAATCTATGGTGCAACTGCACTTGGGATACTGTGTCACTTTATGTCAAAAAGCATATTGCAGCACCCAGGGATATGGCAGGATCCTATATTCCTTTCTCCTTCTGCTTAATAATAATAATAATAATAATAATAATAATTTTATTATTTATTCCCTACCTATCTGGCTAGGTTGCCCCGGCCACTCTGGGTGGTTTCTGATACATATAAAAACAGAATAAAATATCAAATATTAAAAACTTCTCAATACAGGGCTGCCTTCAGTTGCGTAGTCTGATGGGAGGGTGTCCCACAGGGAGGGTGCTACCACCGAGAAGGCCCTGTATCTGGTTCGCTGTAACTTCCCACAGTGAGAGAACCACCAAAAGACCCTCCAACTTTTTTCAGATGAAAATAGGGACATCCCATTCCATAGTGATATTCTTACTATTTATACCCCACACATCTTATTTGGTTGCCCCAGCACTCTGGACAGCTTCACACATACATAAAAACATAATAAAACATTACACATTTTTAAAAACCCAATGTTCTAAATATAGGATTGCTTTCAGATGGCTCGGGGTTTGGATAACTCCATTCTGGGATCAGATCAGAAACCAGGGTGGCTTCTCTAAATCAGGGACATCCCTGGAAAATAGGGACACTTGGAGGGTCTCCACAAAAAGACCCTCAGAGGTGGACCTTAGTGTCTGGGCTGAACAATGCTTCTCAGGGACTTGTTTTTTTCCTTCCCCTCTATATTACAAATGAAAAAAACCCAACACTTTATATTTTCTTGGAACCATAATATTTACTGATTAGTGGATCACAGTTATGGGAACAAAAATGAAATGAAGAACACTGCAATCTTGCGTATCAGAGAGAAAATAACTACCTGGCATTTTGCTCGACAGGCACATTTGTCTTCGCAGTCTGGTTGGCATATGTCTTTGAGAAAATAAATTGTTCTCCTCCCTTTCGCTACCTGATCCCTGGCAATTATTGCCGCCAGCAATCTAATTATGCTAATAGGCAGGGGGCAAAATGCATACTAAGTAGTCAGCAGTGCCAGTGGATGGACAGCAGTGGGCCAGCCTCCCCCAAAATTTCTAATCAAATTTTTTTTGGGAGGGTGGAATAATTGACATTGCTACAAAACAGGGAGCAGCAAAAAGTGGCCCCTGAGAGTATAAATGGGCCTCTTACATCTGTATCTTAAGTATCTATACAAACTCAATGAGAGGTATGAGCTTGCAGTATTTTACTTGATTCTCTTTCAAGATATCTTGAAAAGATATCTATCCATATTCTGCAAATAAATAAATAAATGATACTATACTATACTATGAAACGTTTACATGTTTCTTTGATCGTCCTTGAATTTTCTCGCCACACTTGCCATCCTCTCCTGCACACCAGTGTGGCATGCCACACCCTTTGAGAACCACTGCAGCCTAACCACTACGCCACACTGTCTCTCGTCATGCCTCCCCTCATGTGGATTTCTCAGAAACAGAAATCCCCAAATTGTGGAATCAATGCTTCCTCCAGGAAGGCCCACCTGGCTCCAACTTCGTCATCCTTCTGGACGCAAGGCAAAGACATTCTTACTCTCCTGGCATAGCTGTCAAGTGTCCCTTATTTGAAGGGACAGTCCCTTATTGCAGCGCCATGTCCTGCTGCTGTCCCTTATCGATGGATGTCCCTTAAATGTCCCTTAAATGATGTCCCTTAAATTTCAAAGGAAGTAGCTCCTCTCCCTCCTTCCCTGCCGGCCAGGGAGGAGGAAGGCTCCAACTGTGTTGCTTGGCTGTGTTGCTCACCCAATAAGAAGTCTAAGAACGACTGGGGGGTGGAGCTTGCATGCCTTGTGTGTGGCTAGTTAATGCAAGCTGAGGGGTTTTTTGAATGCTGGACACCATTTTGTTGCACGTGCTGCTGCAAACTTTGCAGTGCAAAGCCAGGCCGGGGAGCCATCTTAATTTGAGGCTGCATAGGCCTTGTGGTGCATGTGATTCAGATTCTATTCAGTTGAACCTCTGGTTACAAAGTTGGTTGGACAGTGTTCTCGAAGCTACCCAGCATGAGTTTGACCAGACTGCAGGAGGACAGGAAGACTGGAGTGCCTGGAACAGGTGAGGCTGCAGGTCCCTTATTTTGGCTGCTGGTCCCTTATTTTCAAGGCTGCTGGTCCCTTATTTTCAAATCTGTAAGTTGACAGCTATGGCTCCTGGGCATTTGGACAGTGCTGATTTTCTGACTCTTGGTGGGTTATTTTTGGTGTTCTTTAAGCAGCGGCTGGGGAGGTTATTTCCTGTTGTCAGGTGATTTTTGCAGATGAACACTTTTAGGATAGCTGTTTCATTTTAATGGATCTTCCCTTGCATATTATAGTTTGTATGTTATCGTCCCTGTAAATCGATTTGGGACTGCTGGCAGCATGAAGAGACAAATGAATTGATTGAACTGAATTGTACAGGCATCTGCTTAACCGCCGTGGGGAGATGGGATGATGGACTAGACGGGCCTTTGATGTGATCCAGCAGAGCTCTTCTTACGTTTTTTATGTTACTCAGAGAGGGGCATTTTGAAGGCAGTTTGCATCGCTGTACAGCAAGCAGCTGTCAGGGCTGGGGAAATCAGAAATCCAATGCTAAACACACACACACACACACACACACACACGACTTCCCTTGTGCATACCTAATTCATCCCTTACCACTTCACAACCCAGGCTATACAAACTGTGAACTTCACAGCCGGACTTGTGCTATTTAAGGGAATGAGGATCATTGCGATGATAATAATAATGAGGGTGGTACAATTGAAATGGACAAGGGGTCGGCGAGGGTGCAAAGCTGGAAAGGACAGGGAAAGCAGTCGGGGAGAAAAGCATGACGGCATGTCACATTGTCATGCGGACTGTCACAGATCGATACCGGCAACGATAATTAATATCCTCCATGCTCAGAAGATGGGGACGGGGGGAATATGTGAGCATCACAGCCGGCTTGGCAGGGGACAGTTCTTTTAAGAACAGAAGGAATACTAACACCGTGTTGGTCACCTTGAGGTTATTTGCAGTCGCTGTAGCTGCTGCCTGACTTTTCGGTGACATATGACTGCTACAGAGTCCACAAACCTGCTGTCAGTCTTGGTCTGGAACAGCGCACCGGGATGGACCCGTTAATTTAAACCCAGGATTGTAGCTGAGGCATCATAAACACTTTATTGTTTTATCTATTATCATTTATTAAACTTATTTGTCTTTTTTTTTATCAAAAGGAACTCAAAGAGACTAACAGCAACAGATAAATAACACCTAGATTGAAACCACCACAAAGCAAAAGAGAGAGAAAAACCTAAAACATATTCAGTTTTTAATAAAAGGCAGGATTAAAACATCCCACCCACTGAAGGAGGCCACAGATAATTACAAGCCAAAGGCCTGGTGGAAACATCATGCTTTTGTCAGGCACCTGAAGATAAGTATTGGTGGTACCAGGCAAGCCTCCCAAAGGAGAGCAATCCACAAGTGTGGTATAGGGGCATGTCCACACTGTTTCATGTTCCTGGCTCTTTTAGTCGCCATTTTGTGTTATGCCATGGCCCCACCGCCATTTTGTCTTATGGCATACCCCCCCCCCACAACCATCTTGTGTTATGCCACACACACGGCAGCCATTTTGTGACTGGCATCCATGGCACTTCCTCAGAATTCCAGATGGGCTCACTGGCCCAAAAAGGTTGGTTATCCCCGCTCTAAGCATTGCATCACATATTTTTAAAGAAGTGAGGCAGCCCAAATGAGGGATGAAGGACAGACAAGACTGACATGTGAACCAGCTCATGGCTAATAATGTCCTGTCACGTAAATTGCAAAACTGTGTATGCAGCTAGGCTTACACCATGGGTAAAAAGGCTACTGCAACTTCTGATTTATACGTCTGTCTTCAGACAAAATTCTTCTGGTTCAAGAAACATAGAGAAGCATCAAACACTTTGAGGTGAAAGTGTAGATATTCAGCCATTTTTTTAAAACTGGGGTGAAGGTGGGAGAACCTACTTCAGACGGGTATCCCATTCTAAAAGCTGGAGAGAGATCACCAGGTATCAGGGAAACATCTTCTGATACTTCCCATTGATGAAACAAATCAACAGAAGGCTTTCAGCCAAATATATAAGCATCTCTAACAATATATATATATATATATATAGTGTGTGTGTGTGTGTGTGTGTGTAGTGTGTGTACACACCCAGCTAGATGGACGGAGTATAAATAAATTAGCATCATCATCATCATCATCATCATCATCATTATTATTTTGCTATTTGGTGATATTTTCCTCTGAAGAAGAGATTTGACCTGAAAATCATTGGGCAATTAAAACATTAATTGAATAGGGTGTTACTAGGAACCTGAAAGACATTTCTTTCCCACTTAGCTGCTGTTCTCTGTACTTTAACTTTAATTATAGATACACTTTAAATACCAGGCTTATAATTTAGTGATTGCGATTTAAATTTTAACACCGTGCTGGTCACCTCCTTCTCCTTTCAAGCCCTTTTTAAACAAACTTGTGTTTCGCATTTTTTAAAACGGCCTCTTCAATCCAGCAAAATAGGCATGTATTTAACTCTCTTGTTAAAGGGGGATTTAGCTTTGTTTCCGTGCAAGCTCTGATATTTGTCAAATGCTGGCTTGGACGTTTGAACTTTGGGTGGTAATAAAAGAAAAGTGGAGGTGGGGAAGAAGAAGCACCGACATTTCTGCGGAGACGTAGCGGGAACATCATGTTGCAGGCAGTGTGAAAGAATAATGAAGGGACGGCTGGAAAATTACGGCTGTACTGCCAAGCCTAGAAAAACTGCATGTACCATTTTTCACCATTGCGCACAGTTAAATTAGTGCAATGCAGCTGGGGAGCCTGATTAATGGCCAGCAATATATTTATATTTAATGATACTAACTTTTTCGCTTTCAAGAAGAGGTGAAAGATGGAAGCAGCACCAGAGAAAGGGCATAGCAAGCAGTGATGGCTGGTGGAGTGGAAGGCATGCTAAGTATAGCAATTTGATTCACTGAAATTGTAAGTGCTTGTATGCATTACTATGTGTTTAAATTTCTCAGGTTGGTAACTGAATTCTGGAGAGTTCTGTAGTAGTTCTCATAACTAATGTTGGTCACAAGGGAGGTATTTAGTGAAGGAGAAACTCCATTTTACGTGAAGCAAGATGGCTGTTTTAGAATCCACAGTGAACACTGCTAAGTTGAATAGAGTGTTGGAGTTCTTCCTCTCTGCTTGAAAGAAGGTTTTGGGGGATTTCTGAGGTTTTTCAGGCTCCGAGAGGTTCTTTAATGAGAAGTTCAGCAAACAGTTTGTGCCAGAGGGAGCCGACATGGTGTTCTTCAGATATCAGACTACAAGCTACCAGCCAGCTCAGCCAATAGTAAAGGATGAGGGGCATTGTAGTCCACAAATGAATGGCAAGAGGGCTTCGCCCCCCCCCCCCAGCCACAGGTAGGCACCGTTGCCATTATAAAAGAACAAGGGGTGTGTTCATGGTGAGTTCTGACACATCTTTTTCTAGAAAAATAGGTAAAAAGGTAAAGGTAAATGTTATGTACTAACCTTGGATCCTAGAACAATAGGCAAGTAGAATCCTAGAATGCAACAGCTAATTGGCTTGCAGGATGAAATATACTCAGAGTCGCAAAGTGATTTCATGCTCTTTATTCAGCTCATAGTGGTGAGGAGGAATGAATGAAAGTCCCCTCAAAGTATCTGCTTATATACATTATTTACACAATGGGCTGCACATGATTGGTTAATTCTGGAATTCTACTGTAAGCCAGTCAGGTTGTGGATTCACTTATATCTGGAGCATGATTGGGTGGTTCCTGCCAACCAATCATACTGCTGCGTTGTTCTTGGACCAATCAGACTGCTGCATTCTGAATCCTATTGTTCTAGGACCAATCAGACTGCTGCAATTTGGATCCTATTGTTCTAGGACCAATCAGACTGCTGCAGTTTGGATCCTAGTCAACTCAGTACATAACACCCCTCCCCTCTAAGTTCCAGTCCTGCCCGGGAGATCGCATTCATAGTCCTCGAGGTACGCCGGCGGCCTACGTGTGCGTTGCGGCCTGTGGTGTTCCCTGGTCCGGGGTTCAGGTTCTGGCTCGTGTTCCAAGGATGCTGGCTGTGATGGGCCTGTTTGGTTTGGCACAACCGGCTCGCTCAGTCGTGGTTCTGGTTCCGGTGTCCTTTCGGCCTCGCGGGTCCTCTCTGTATTTACTGGTTCTGCCTCTCCTGCTGGCCCCTCCTGCTCTATGGGCCTCACTGCCCCTCTGTTCCCTTGGGACTCCTCTGACCTGTCCTCCTCCTGGTTTTCTCCCGGGAATCGTCGCCGTATCTGGTCGCAGTGGCGGCGCCAGCATTGCCCCCCATCTGTTAGCACCTCGTACGACACGGGGCCAGTGACCCTGGTGACTGTGGCGGGTACCCATGCAGGGCCTGCCCCAAAATTCTTTGCGTACACTGGGTCCTGGGCCTCGAAGGTCCGGGGGTTCCTGCCTTCCCCCACCACTACCTCATCCTGAGCTCTATCGGGGTGAAGGCGGTCCAATCTGATTGCAAGGCGCCGACCCATTAGTAGCTCAGCGGGGCTCCGGCCAGTCGTTGAGCTGGGGGTGCTGTGCTGTGCTAGGAGGAATGTGGCAAGGCGGTACTCCCAATCCCCTTGCGTCATGCGGCGAAGGGTGTCCTTGGTGGTCCGCACCATGCGTTCTGCTTGGCCATTGGTGGCAGGGTGGAATGGCGCCGAACGGATGTGGCGGATGGCGTTCTGCGCTGTGAAGGTTTGGAATTCTCCTGACGTAAATGCAGTCCCGTTGTCTGAGACGAGAGTGTCAGGGAGCCCGTGGGTTGCAAACAGCCTGCGTAGTACCCGGATGGCTGCGGATGTAGAAGTGGACGGTACCAGTGCGACTTCCAGCCATTTGGTGTAGGAGTCCACCACTATGAAGAATGTTTTCCCCTGAAAGGGGCCAGCGAAGTCCACATGCAGGCGTGACCATGGTGCTCGGGCGGACTCCCAGGACTGGACTGGGGCCCTTGGGGGATCTGGGCGGGATTCTTGGCAGGCCTGGCAGTGTTTGACCCAGGCCTCTATCTCTCCGTCGATCCCTGGCCACCACACATAACTCCTGGCAAGGGCCTTCATTCTTACTACCCCTGGGTGTGTCTCGTGTAGGGCTGTGAGGACCCTTTTGCGGAGGGGCTGGGGAACAACGACCCTGCTTCCCCATAACAGGCACCCCTTGTGGGCCGACAGTTCATGTTTGCGGGTTGTGTAGCCAGCGAATTCTGGCCCAGGGCTGCTGCTGGGCCATCCCCTCCACACCCAGTCCAGGACCCGGGAGATGACCCTATCTTTCTTGGAATGGTGTGCAACTTCTTGTGCCTGAATGGGGCGGTCGGGAAGCAGCTCCAGGCTCATAACCTCTTGTGCAGGTGCTGGGTCAGGGCCTGTTTCCGGTAGTGGTAGCCTGCTGAGGGCGTCTGCATGGCCCATTGCCTTCCCTGGGCAGTGAATCAGTGCATACTGGTAGCTGGCAAGGAAAATTGACCACCTGAGGACGCGAGGAGACAGCACTTGGGGGGTCTGCTTTTCGGGGGCAAACAAGCCAAGCAACGGCTTGTGGTCAGTCACCACGGTGAAGGGCCGCCCGTACAAGAAATCATGGAATTTTTTTACTCCCTTCACGATTGCCAGACCCTCCTTGTCAATTTGCGAGTAGTTCCGCTCGGTTGCATTGAGTGTCTGGGAAAGGTATGCCACTGGTACCTCTCTTCCATCCGGGAGTTGGTGTCCCAGGACAGCGCCAATGCCATAGGGTGAGGCGTCGCATGCTAGCACCACTGGCAGCCTCTCGTCGAAGTGTGCCAAGACTGAGTTTGAGACAAGCAAGTCCTTGACTGCCTGGAATGCAGCCTCCTGGCGCTGGCCCCATACCCAAGTGGCCCGCTTGTCCAGGAGTCTGTGTAGGGGCTCTGCTACCGCTGCCTTGTGGGGAAGGAAGGAATGGTAAAAGTTCAATAGTCCCAAGAAGGCCTGAAGTTCAGTCTTGCTCTTGGGCGCTGGGGCATCACAAATGGCCCGTACCTTGTCCCCAGTCGGGTGGACCCCTTCTGCGTCCACCATAAATCCCAGAAAGTCCACCTGAGGCACTCCTAGTAGACATTTTTCCCGCTTCACCTTGAGACCCGCCGTCTGGAAACGGTGCAGAACGGTGCGGAGGCGGTCCTCAAACTCCTCTGGTGTGGGCCCGGCAATCAGCACATCATCGAAGAAGGGGGTGACGCCAGGAATCCCTTTAAGGAGCGAGTCCATTAGATTCTGGAATATGCCTGGTGCCACGCTAACACCGAATTGCAGCCGCTTTACCCTGAACGCTCCTCTGTGCGTCACAATCGTCTGTGCCTCTGCTGTGGCCTCATCTACTGGCAGCTGTTGATATGCTTGGGCCAAGTCCAGCTTGCCAAAAATTTTCGACCCAGCCAGGGTGGCAAGGACATGGCTGACTACTGGCACTGGGTATGCATGGGCCGTGAGGGCCTTGTTTATGGTACATTTGTAGTCTGCGCAGATGCGGACCGAACCATTAGGCTTGACGGGTGTGACGATTGGGGTTTCCCAGGGGGCATTAGGCACCGGCTCCAGCACTCCTTGCTCCACGAGCCGGTCCAATTCCTCGTCTATACGGGGTTTCAGGGCAAACGGGACCCGGCGGGCCTTGAGCCTGACCGGTCGTACTGCGGGGTCAAGCTGTAGAGCAATGGGGGGGCCCGTATACTGTCCCAATTTCCCATCGAAAACCCCTGGAAATTCCTTGCAGATGGCGTCCACGTCCACTTGTAAGGTAGTGTGGTTCACCCCGGTGATGGCTAGCCCCAGTGGTCCAAACCATGCCAATCCCAGTAAGCTAATGTAGGGGCCCTTGACCACAAGCAAGTCCAGTTGCCGCGTCCGCCCTCGGTATTGCACCCTGAAGGTCCCCACCCCCATTGTGGGGACCTTACGTTTCTGGAAGTCCCGGAGGGTGAATGGGGCCGGCCTGAGTTTGGGACCTCCAGTAGGACACAGTTTCCTTAAGGTCCTTGCCGAGATTATGGATAGAGTTGAACCCGTGTCAAGCTCCATGCGGCATGGGGCCCCCTCTATCTGTACCTCTACATAAATTTTCTCTACGTTGGGGTGGGGCAACTGGTATACCTGGAAGTCCGTGAGCTCCGTAGAGTTGCCTTGGTGCGTTGGGCCCCGGGACCTGGGGCTCTTGGATTGGTCATCTGATGCCTGGCGTCGGGTGGGCCGAGCTCGACACACCCGGGCGATGTGTCCCAATTTTCTGCACTGCCTGCACTCTGCGTTGCGGAAACGGCAGGTCCTCCTCTCGTGACTTTCCCCGCAGCTTGCGCAGTTCCCTCCTTCTCGTCGAGGCAGCTGTGGTATGTGGACTGCTTGAGTGCGCTGCTGTACTCGGTGCACCTCCTCCCTGTCAGATCCTGAGTCGTCGGTGAGGTCTTCATGGTGGACCCTCGGTTGGGGTGGCAGGCTCAGCCGTGCCTCTTGCGTCGACCTCTCGGCAGCTTCCGTTGCCAGGGCCTCATCCAGAGCGACCTGGAACGTTAGGTCCTTCTTGGCGTAGAGGCGTCGTTGCAGCTTCTCATCCTTCAGGCCACCGACGAGGCAGTCACGAAGCATGTTCTCCAGCTCTGAGAAGTTGCAGAACCGGGCAGCTTGGCGGAGAGAGGTCACAAACCCAGTTATGGTTTCCCCAGGGGCTTGCCGCTTTGCGTAGAAGGCATTTCGACGAGCCACCACTGAGGGCTGTGGCGAAAAGTGCCTCTTCAGCTGTTCCATTATTGTTTTGTATGGAACAGTAGCGACGTCTTCAGGTGCAAGGAGAGCCCGGGCGATTTCAAATGTCTCCTCTCCGCAGATGCTGAAGAATATTGCCCTCTTCTTGGCGTCTTCTTCATCAGTGACCCCTTTGGCTTCTAGGAGGAAGGTGAAACGGGAGGCGTACGCTTCCCAGTCTCCAGATGCTGGGTTGAACGGCGAGAAGCTGCTGTTGGCTGCCATTCTGAGTTCCTTGTGTCCCGGAGCTGAAGCCTGGATACACGGTGCGAGGCAGCGGTGCAGCAGGTGGCGGTGCTGCGGTGCTGTGTGTGGCCGTCAGCTCAGCGGGATCCCATCCTCGTCGCCAGTGAAATATACTCAGAGTCGCAAAGTGATTTCATGCTCTTTATTCAGCTCATAGTGGTGAGGAGGAATGAATGAAAGTCCCCTCAAAGTATCTGCTTATATACATTATTTACACAATGGGCTGCACATGATTGGTTAATTCTGGAATTCTACTGTAAGCCAGTCAGGTTGTGGATTCACTTATATCTGGAGCATGATTGGGTGGTTCCTGCCAACCAATCATACTGCTGCGTTGTTCTTGGACCAATCAGACTGCTGCATTCTGAATCCTATTGTTCTAGGACCAATCAGACTGCTGCAATTTGGATCCTATTGTTCTAGGACCAATCAGACTGCTGCAGTTTGGATCCTAGTCAACTCAGTACATAACACAGGAGAAGACCAATCAGGCTTCAGGAAGAAGTTAATCAACCTATTAGGCTGGTAGGATCATAGAATGCAACAACTGATTGGCCTGCAAGAGAAGACCAATCAGGCTCCAGGAGGGAAGCAGAATCAGCCAATCAGACAGGGGTGGGTTGGGGACTTAAGGATCATATTCACTCAATTGCTTTCCATTCCAGTCACGGGGCAAATAAGCCATCGCCAACAATTTCTGCTCCCATTTCCATTTTTGTCATAATTCCCCAACATCCTGACTCAGAAGTAATACACTGAGTTCAGTACGCTTACTTCCATTAAAGTGGGTACAGTGGTACTTCGGGTTACAGACCCTTCAGGTTGCAGCCTCCGCTAACCCAGAAACAGTACCTCAGGTTAAGAACTTTGCTTCAGGATGAGAATAGAAATTGCGCGGCGGCAGCGGGAGGCCCCATTAGCTAAAGTAGTACCTCAGGTTAAGAACAGTTTCAGGTCAAGAACAGACCTCCAGAACAAATTAAGTTCTTAACCTGAGGTACCACTTTTTTTAGTGTAATTCTAAGGTCATATATATATGTAAAATAAATGTTCATAAATGTAATAAGCAAACACGTACATAAATATCTAACCCACATGTCTGAAACAGCACAGGAAGACAGTCCTGAAACCATTTTGACTTCCAAACTGACCAAATGTTTCTCTGCAAGGAGGGAGGGGGTGAGGGAATCTTCCCATTGTCTCAGGAATTAAGTGATTACCATCTCAAAGGCCTTATGTTTAATGTCCAATATGCCCAGGTTGGAACGCTAAAATAAAAATGAAGATGTCTGAATAAAATAATTAAAGTTGTAGAGCACCTCGATTTAAATTGCTACAATGAGGCCCCATATGAGACAGGTCAGTTTTAATCCATTGTGGAAATTCTGTTTCGGTCTTCTGCGCCTGATGAGATCTGACCGTTTGCTGGTTTTATAGTAATTCTCAAGTGCTTCAGGACCCTCTTGAACTGAAATATTTCCCTCCACTGCCGCAGGGCTGAGCTGCGATGGGAAAAGAAGAAGAAATATTTCAGATTTAGAGGCGATTAATTGTGACGCCTGACCGCTACACAGGAGAAAATCTCATTTCAGTGGCAAGTCTTCTGTCATCCCGGCACCCAAAGGACATGTGAAAACATCTGGCAAATCTTTCAGTGAGGGCCTGCATCAATCGTTATCTAAAGCGAGGTACAGGGTGTGGTTAAGGGCCCATCTGCCGTGTGCATTTAAAGTAAGGTTATCACCCGTCCTGTATAATACAGGATCGTCCCTTACTCCAATGTCAAATGCTATGTCCTGTATTGATTAAATGTGGGTGCCTGGCGCACGCTTGTGACATCACACGTGCGTGTGATGTCACACATCGTCGCTGCAGCAGGCGGGTCCAATGAAGGCCCCCCCCGTCGCAGCAGGAGGGCCCAAAGGAGCCGCCCCACTGCAGCAGGCAATGTGTTGGGTGGCCCGGCCGAGCACCCACAGTAAACGTTTAGTGGGTGCTTTGGCACTCCCTCCCCCCAAGAAAGTGCCTAGCTTTCCAAATGTTGCAATGCCGTTCTCCAGACAAGTTACATAACCAAAACTGAACCTGCTAGGAGGAAGGGTGCATGGAATTGCATATATTGGTGAGAATATGCATTAGGTTAGGAGAAGTCACTTTACCTAAATGTGTATATTAGGCAAAAATAAAATAAAATGCACCTATCAGGAAAAATACACACCATTGCTACTGAATTTTCATGAGGATTTCTATTTAAAAACAAAATGCAAACAGCTGTGGAAATGTGGAGACGTACGATTTTCAAACATGGGAAACCAAAATTGATAAATTCACCCATCCCTACCTGCATGTCTGCTGCAAGAGCCTCACTACAACTGGGCATTGGATGTGGTTTTTTAATGCTAAAACTGGTAGTGCTCAACCCTTTGAGATGAGCCTTTGGGATATAGACAGAAGCAGATAAAGGAATCACAGAAGCTAAGCTTTCTGGTCTTTAGGTGCCTGGCGCAAGCTGTTTATTTGCTTCCAGACCAATAGGCTGTTCCCCTTGGAGATTTCTGTGGAGAGACTTTCTCTCAAAGGAGCCTCCTCAAAGGTCACAGGGAAAATCCCCTTTGTATTCCTCTCGCACAAACTCGAAACAATCACCTATTTTGGTTGTGCCTTTTATCCCCCTCCACAAACTCCGCAGAGAGAGGGAGTTGCTATTTTTAGCTCAGCTTCCGCTCCAGTAAGAAGCTGGTTTTAATATTAAATAAAAGTAGGTTTTCAAATACAGCCCACGAGCGGTGCACTCTGTGCTTTTTACCTTAAAAAGCAGTTGTGTCAAATAGGCAAAATTAGTACCTTCACATACTTTCCTCCTTGCTCTGCACCTTCATTATTCATTAGTGCCAGAGCCCAGTGCTGCTTGTAGAGGTTCCTGAGACCAGTTTTATTTTATTTTTTAATCTAACAAGTGTAGTTCTCATCCTCATAACTGTATTCTACAACAAAACAAGAAGATTGCCTTTTAAAAAATGGATGTGTTGGGACTTGGATGACACTGTTGGAGATACAAATGCACACATACATTCTGCTGGGGAGACCATGTGTCTTCCTTTGCAGAGGACAATCCTCTGAAGGGATGGCCAAGGCCAACCTGGTTGAAAGATGAAGAGCTATAGAAGGGGGGTGGGCCTTAGTAGCACCTGGGAAACAAACAGGCACACAGGTCACTGGTTGCAGTCTTGCCCACTATGGAGAGATGCATTCCTTTTCTATTAAAATTATAGTAGCAATTTTTTCTACCTTTGTATATGTGCATGTAAATTAGCATACACACATGTTCTGGGAATCTGTATTCCCTTTTGCCCACTGCCCCGCTCGTATTGCATGTCTGCAGCATTATTATTATTATTATTATTATTATTATTATTATTATTATTATTGGACAATGTGTAAGTAGTCTTCCACACAGACCTTTACATCAATGTGCATACCCTCCAACATTTTGGTCGCCAAAACCAGGACATCAGAAGGAGGTGCCTGTTGCGATGGTTTGACCCCTTTCCATTTGAACACTACAAATTCTACAACTACCCTCCATATCTCCTCAGAATCATTTCTCCTGCATATTCCCCATCTTACCTTAATGGCACATGTTAAATTATCATTAATAGCTATATCCCAGACCTCTTTATACCATTCTTCTATTTTATATTCTGCTTGCCCCTTCCACTTCCTAGCTATCACAATTCGTGCAGCCATCAATAAATTTGTGAGCAAGTGCTTCCTAGCTTGCGAACCTTCCACCCCATCGTAAATTGATAACAATGCTACCTCTGGACTTTTGGTCAGCTTTAACCCAGTGATTTCTGTTACCTCCTTAAACACCCTTTGCCAGAAAAAAATGTACATGTTTACACCCCCACCACATGTGAATATAATTCCCGGATGTGCCAGAGTACCAGTGTTGAGCACCTTCCGAGGACTCACACAAGAGCGCCAGACCAAAAAAAGGACATTCTGGGATGCAAACAGAAGTTGGGATTGGTTTCTGTCCCAGGATGTCCCGCTTAAAATGGGACAGTTGGGGGCATGGTAGTGGTGTTTGCTTCAAGAGGTCCCTCAAGGTGATGATGAGCACACGTTCCAGGACCCCCTGCCTGTTCCTCAAGGCCCTCAACCTATGCAATGTCTGATTTATCTTCCAAAGACTCAATGTCTGGCACTGGGTGACAGCTAGACATGGCAGTGCCTCCCACAGATGACTGCACTAAAAGAGGCCACTTTTATCTGGGACCCTGCTCTGTGTCACGCTGAGCATCGTGATTAATCTGGCGCTTCACTTACAAAGGGCTCTCTCAGCATAAGTCATACTCAACTCTTAACAATAGCCGAGTCCCATTTTTACTAAATATAAATGACCTTATCTTGAAACGGAAGGGTTCGCCGTGTTTTCGATAATGCAAGCACTTATTGGGCAACGTTTAGTGAACACTTCATTAAATTGTCCGGGATCTACAAGTGACAAGACGAATGCACTCACCTCTGCGGAGGAAATAAATGGAAGCAGAAGTCATCTATCCTTCGGACAAGCTTTGCATGACAGGAGACACATGTTTAACTTATAGAGCAAAGAACCAGAAATTACAGCAGAAGAACCAGCTAGGAATATTGCATTAGGGGAGAGTCACAAAACACATCGATCATTAAGATAAATAAGTGGAAGCAGAGGATGGAAGGTTCATTGCATAGGAACAGAACCCAGCACTGTAAATCTCACGCTGCATTTTCTTGCTGAAAAATATTCTTCATCAAGAGTCGTGCTTGAGGACATACTCTGGGGCCAGAAGAAATGCATTTAGAGAGAGACCTCAAGACACATACCCCGTATACTCCATTGGGCACCCACTAGAAAGGTAGAGAACGCATCACATTTTTGGTCATGGTACATATGTTACCTAAAGAGACCCAGTGTGGTATAGTGGTGAAGAGCGGTGGACTCATAATCTGGTGAACTGGGTTCGCTTCCCCACTCTTCCACATGTCAGTCACCTTGGGCCAGTCACACTTCTCTGAAGTCGCTCAGCCCCACTCACCTCACAGAGTGTTTGTTGTGGGGGAGGAATGGAAAGGAGAATGTTAGCCACTTTGAGACTCCTTCGGGTAGTGAGAAAGCAGGATATCAAATCCAAACTACTACTACTACTACTACTACTACTCTTCTTCTTCTTCTTCTTCTTCTTCTTCTTCTTCTTCTTCTTCTTCTTCTTCTTCTTCTTCTAAAACAGCTTCCCTATAAGGAGTGTGATCCCCGTTCCTGACCTTAACATCCTGATCCATTTACCACATGTAGATGAAAGGAACTGAATAAGCCAAATGGGCAGGCCAAATGGGATACTCAATTTGGCTCGCAGTCCAGAGGTTGACCACTGCTGGCTTACACTAGCCATTCTGTTGTGAGGTCTTGCATTCTCTGTCTGCATTTCTGGTAGTTAGTGCAGGTAGTGATGAATGGTGGTCAAGCACAAGACAATTGGCGGTCTGTTAAACAGAAATTAAACAGAAATTAGCTCCAGGTTAGGGTTGAGGAACCATTTCAGCTCCATGGGGCAGATCTGTATCAGGATTGACCTCGCTGCCCAAAGTGTACTGGTGGGAGCCTACACCCACATGTCAATCGCATGACAGTATTATGAGATCACAGTGATTGACAGGTGAGTGGCCCTGCCCCACCTACCAAAACCTCTTCTCACTTGGGAACCTGCAGTTATGCCAAAGTTCTTTTGTTGTTTGCAAAGGGCTTTAAGACAGCTGCTGTGCTCCTGTTTGAGCCTCTGAGGGCCCAAGTGGGAGTATGGGGACTGTCTTAAAGCCCTATGTAAAAGCGCTCTTTGAAGCAGCCCCTCATTTGCCCCCTCACTTAAAGGAGAACCATGGAGTTGCTTCAAAGAGTGTTTTTGCATAGGGCTTTAATACAGTGGTGCCTCGCAAGACGAAAAGAATCCGTTCTGCGAGTCTCTTCGTCTTGCGGTTTTTTCGTCTTGCGGTTTTTTCGTCTTGCGAAGCAAGCCCATTAGCGGCTTAGCGGATTAGCGCTATTAGCGGCTTAGCGGGCTTAGCGGATCAGATGATAAGCGGTTTAGCGGCTTAGCGGATCAGCTGATTAGCGGCTTAGCGGATCAGCTGTTAAACGGCTTAGCGGATCAGCTGTTAAGCGGTTTAGCGGCTTAGGATCAGCTGATAAGCGACTTAGCGGCTTGGGGAAGGGGGGGGAGAAAAAACCCGCAGGAATTTGCAAGACATTTTCGTCTTGCGAAGCAAGCCCATAGGAAATTCGTTTTGCGAAGCACCTCCAAAACGGAAAACCCTTTCGTCTAGCGGGTTTTCCGTCTTGCGAGGCATTCGTCTTGCGGGGCACCACTGTACGCATTAATCAGCTGGTGCATGGGAGTTAAATCCTATTATTTTACCTGTGCAAGCCTGTTCCCTACTGGAAACAGGATACACAACCAATGCAGAATTAAAGCCCATCCTCACGTCCATCAGATGATATCACCAGTGACATCAGCTGATGGGCAATATTTTGGGAGGGGGGTGTCCTCATGGGCAAAACTAGTCCTCCTGGCAGGCCAAGAGTGGCCCCTGTTGATGCCCTACCCCTGTTCTAGATGTTATGGCTGCCTGGAACAGAGAATCAGATGGCCTCGAGTGCCATATCCAGTGGCAGCTGGACTAGATAGTGGGTGAGTATGAGAAATGTGAGAAACAGTGCAGCAGGGGCTGGCCACACCAAATCCCTAGGCTTGTAAGTAATGAGCAAAGAGAGTGCACACTGAACAAAGAACCATTTGAGCAGAGACCGGGAGCCTGTGGTGCACCTGACGTTGTTGGACCAGCTCCCATCATTCCTGAGCATTGGCCAGGCAGGTTGGAGTTGGTGGGAGATGGAGTCTGACAACATCTAAAGGTTCACAGGTTTCCTGTCCCTGAATGACAGAAGCCGTAAGGAGGAAAGTTCTAACTGATAGAAGCTGTAAGGAGGAAGGTTAGGCTTTTTGTGGAATGGGCTCCTTTCCTCTTGGGTTACAGAAAACTCTTGGTCCTCCTCTGGTCAGGCACTGTGTAGCATTATATTAAGGGATGTGATGAACCACCATTTTAATTCCGCTTCCAGCTGAATGCAGAGATGAAGCCCTGGTGTGAAAACAACTCAGGTGCAGAAGAAATTTATTGCCCCATAACCTAGTTTCTATCCTTCAGAGCGAAAGCCCTGAATTGCTACTTTTATTTATTTAAACATATTTCTCTTGTGATTTTTAGCAGGTTGCCTTTAATGGGCTAATTAGCAATGTTTCATTTCAGCAACAAACTAAATTAGGCACATTTGCAAAAAGAAGAAGTGTTTTTAGCTACCAGCCATAAATTAAGCATCGAGAGGAACTTAAATCAATTTCTTTTCAGAAGCAGCTTGGCTCGCCCAATGAAAAATGAAATACCTATTTAGCCAGATACCTTTTTTAAAAAATTATGGGTGGGGCAGGTGGGGACAACCTATGACTGCATTTCTCACCACTACCAGTTTTATGCTAAATAAACATGTCAAGATTTATAAGGTTTGTCACCAGATCCTTCCCAGTTGATTCAGCCCCTCTTTGCCCCATTTCCCCTGTCATCCCATTTCTCTTTCCACCCGCTCCACCCTAGGAAGTCAAGGAGAGCAGGGGCAATAGAGGCAGGGATGAGTGGATCTGTCCATTTTGCTTTCTCTCAGCTTCAGGAGTTTCCTGCCCACCACGTTTCTTGGTCCCAAGGATATTCACAGTCTGCCCAGGGGGATCAGTTGATGAAGCACTCTATGAATTGTAGCTCTGTGAGGGCACTGGGTATTTCCCAACAACTCTTGATGCTCTTAGCAAGCTACACATCCCAGGATTCTCTGGAGAGAGCCATGGCTGTTAAAAGTGGTAAAAAGTGCTTTGGATGTATGGTGATAACACATGACCTTCACTGCAAAAAGAAATTGGTTCAGTTTAAGAGCTACGGTCATGGTAGCTTTTATATACTAAGATCAAGATAGCTCAGTTGGTTAGAGCGTGGTGCTGATGACGTCCAGGTTGCAGGTTCAATCCTCCTAAGGGACAGCTGCATAGTCCTCATTGCAGGGGGTGGACTAGATGGCCCTCAAGGTCCCTTCCAACTCTACAATTCCATGATAAGTGCCCCTCTTTTTATGCTGCTTCCTCTAAGCATCTGGTTGGCCACTGTGAGAAAAGTTGCTAGATTGGAAGGGCCTTTGGCTTGATCCAGCAGTGCTCTTATTATTTCATGGAGTCATAGAGTTGGAAGGGACATCTGAAGGTCATCTTTTCCAACTTGCCCATGGGCTGGAAATGGCCCTAGCGCACCCTGGTGTGCTGGGCCCGGGGGTTAACCCAAGCAACATGGTCCAGGTCAGGTCCCAAATCCAAGGATTCCACGAGGAGTCAGTCCAACAGGGCCAAGGCAGGAAACCAAGCTAGGTCAGGCACAGGGTAACAGGCAGGTTCCAGCAATGTTGCTCCCGCAACCTGGGGCAGGGTCCGGCAGCCTTTTATCTCTGATGGTGTTATGTACTGAGTTGAATAGGATCCAAAATGCAGCAGTCTGATTGGTCCTAGAACAATAGGATTCAGAATGAAGCAGTCTGATTGGTCCTAGAACAATAGGATCCAGAATGCAGCAGTCTGCTTGGTCCTAGAACAATAGGATACAGAATGCAGCAGTCTGATTGGTCCACAGGAGCCATCCAATCCAGCTCCAGGTGGACATGAATCCGCAACCTGATTGGCCTATAGGAGAATCCCGGAATTAGCCAATCACGTGGGGCCCATTGTGCAAATAATGTATATAAAGCAGACTTTCTGGGGGAACTTCCATTCCTCCTCACCACTATGAGCTGAATAAAGAGCATGAAATCCACTCTTGACTCCGAGTATATTTCAGATGGGGTAATGGCCAGTCCTGAACCCCCGTGACTCACCTCCCTGTCTCACCTGAAGGCAAGCACTCCTCCTGCGAGTACTCAGGCTCTCCTCCTCTCAGACCTTAGTCTCTGCAGCTCGGGAGATGTCAGTGGGTTACTAGACGCAGAGATTGCCTCAGCCTCTCCTGACCCAACTGGTAGTGGAGCAGCTGTAAGTGATTGTCCCGCTGACAGCAACGAGGTAATCCCCGCATCTGGAGCCAGGGCAGGCTCAGGCCCCTGACTCAGCCCAGCTGGTGTTTGTTGCAGGGGAACCTATGCAAACTGGGGCTCTTCAGAATCAGGCCCCAGACTCGGTTCAGATGCCGCCTGAGACAGAGTATCCAGTGCGGACCAAGACTCCTCCAGTTCCGATTCCCAGGCCATTACACTTGGGTTCAGCATAACTCAGGGTGTAGCTTCGCACTTATTTGGCTCTCTTGCCTCCAGTACTATCTGTGTTAGCAACAGAGAAGGGCAATCAATTCAGTGGCACTCATGTTTGGCACCGTTCTCCCATGGGAGATCCATCCACCTACTTCTTTGCTATACTTTCATCACCGGGGGGGGGGGGGCAGGATTCTGTAGAAAGCTGCTTCTCCAGGTTACCAAAGGTTTCCTCTGCTGATGGCTGCATGTATAAATTTGTGGGTTTTTAACTACTTCTGCCAGTGAATTGCATTAAATATCTATTGATTCATGCTGGACTGAACTGCCGTTTTCGACTTGTTTTCTTTTAAATCACTCTTTTTTTAAAAAAAGAAAAAGAAAAAAGAGAGAGTTGTTGTTTTTCTCTTTACTGCTTTTACCTTTTCCTGAGTATTACATCAAGGGCTCTCTTAGCAAGGAAAGCAACCAGCAAGCTTTAAAAATAAACGAATGATTGATCTGTAAAAGGGAGAAAGAACCCAGCTTATGCAAGCCATGATCCAAACGGCTGGTCTGAGGAGCCTTCGCTGGCTTGTCGTTTTGGATCACAACTCCAAACAGCCCCAGCCAGGAGTTGCAATCCCAAACGCCTGGAGGGCACCAGGTTGGGGAAGCCTGGGTGGGTCTGAGAAAGAAAAGAGCATCAAAGAATAGCTCACCACATGTAACTAGCCCATTGATTCTATTTCTTCAAGGTTTATAGACATGGTCATTAACATAACACCTTCCCCAGCGAAATGCGCAAATTGCCATTGACTCATTTCCTGGGGTGTTGTTATTTGTCTCAATAGGATGCCAGTCTACCTTTGAAATGCCATTGGCTGTGCAGCATGCTTATCTGCATGTGATCCTGTATGCTATGGTCAGCTGCTTTCCAGCCCTGGGGCGTATTTGCTCCAGGCTGCAAATTGGTAGAAGAGCAGGGGGTAGAGTCCTTGCTGATGGTACCTAGCAGCATCCCAACAAGCAATTTGGTTTTTTTTTTTGTTTTCTTGCTTTTTTAAACTTGTTTTATTTTACTTTAAACTATTTGGTACAATCAGGACACACAACGGGGTGGGGAAAGACGTGCCCTGCAAATATGACTGCAAAATGAAACGTAAACTTGTAAATTTGCATCTTTCCTTGGATTATTCCATGTCATAGGAAAAGATGCTGAGCTTTCAACAGTGACTCCGCCATTATTCTCTCTCAACCTATCTGAACATAGGAAGCCCATTTATCATAATTATAGCACCCCAATGATTTGGAGAGGGGCTGTAGCTCAGTGCTAGAGCAACTTGGGCCAATTCACATGTTGTGGTAAACCGTAGCTAAACTGTGAATATCAGCCAAGTTTGAATATCTGCAACTTAGCTGATTCGCTACAGCCTGCTTGCACTGGGAGGGGAGGAAATCCAAACTGATGTGGAAACATGTTTTGGGAAACTGTGCACGTGCAGCTTCTCACACAGTGTCAATTAAGGTTTGGCAGACAGCCAGAAGGCAATCTGAAGGAGTAAGTCTGCCTGGTGATAACAGAGGCATGGAGACAGCTCCCTGATTGGTCAAGCTCTGTCAAGGGAGTGATAATTAATGGCCTACTAACTGGAATGTGTAAGTTCAGAGTTCAGTGTTCAAAGTTCAGTGTGTCAGTGAGTGTAGGAGTTGTAAGTCGTGTCAGAGAGAGCTAGCAAAAGATCCGTGTTCTGTTCCTGTAAATAGTCCACTGTATATAATAAACACCTAACTACAAGTTCCTGGTTCTTGCTTCGTCTATCTTGTCTGCAGCCAAGTTGCCAATTGCTTCCGTGGATTCTGCGTTTACTCTGCTAGGTCTGGCTAAGGTCCTGCAACTAGTCAGAAAGTTGCGAAACACCAGTAGGTTTTGCCAATAACATGTAGATGTGAACTTACAACTGGAAAGAATGGGAAACTGAAATTTCTCCCCCTCTCTTCCCCTTTGTGCCTCCCACAGTTTGCTCTAGTGGGGCTGGCAGAAACCCCAGAACAAGGGGGTGATTCTGTCCGGCAAGCAGAAATGCTTCCCGTGATGGAACAATCACCTTAGCATGATGTGAAATCTTCCTTGACCTCTATTCCTGGGTGCGAAGCTTTGAGAAACCCCACTGTCCTCTTCTGCTTTTCCTTCTTCCTCCTCTACCCATCTGGAGCTGCTAAACCACTGCAGAACCTTGACAGAATCAAGAGGTCCAAAATTGCCAGCCTATCTTAGCTCCACAAAGAGCTCATGTCTGGATCCATGACCTTATGCGATTCTGGTATAACTCTACACTGTATATCCTCCTGGAATGGTTTTGCATTCATTGAAAAGACATGGGATGGGTTTAGCTCCGCCTGGAAAGAAGTGTGGTTGTGTACCACCCCAGTTCAAGTACTACTAGTAGGGTGTGGAGCTGTCTTTCTGCAATCCAGTTGAAAATGTTTCTTGCATTAAACACAAAAAAACCCCACCATGACTACAGACGGCTGCTTGGCATCAGTATTCTAGTAGTTTGACAATGCAGATTGCCAGCTGATTTATTGCATCCACTCCCTCCCCAGAATTTAGTAACAAAATATTGTAACGGGATTAAATCAATTCCCACAGAGGTTCTCCTGAAATTTAGGGCACGATGTGACCCGGGTTACTAAATAGTTTAGAAGAGAACGACGTGATCTGATTCTCTTAAGGAACAGGGCTCACCGCATCAGTTAGGATGGGGACTTTTGCTTCCTAGGAGAAGAGGGGAAGGCTGCAGCCTGGGTCAGCATAAGCATTGCCGGGCATCTGCTGAGGCTCAGAATTCCACAGGGACTCTACTGTTGACCCCCCAGAGTTTCCTGGTTCTTCGCCTCCTCCTTGCAGTGCTGCCGCAGACTGTTCACTTGACCTGAGCATGCAGGCAGCAGCAAGAGCAAGGAGAGAGAGCAGCAGAATTTACTTGCCTTGCAGTCTGTCAGGGACTGGTTGGATGAGGAAGAGTGGTGGGAGCTGCCCACCCAAGAAACCTCCCTCCCCCCCCCCCCCAGGGCACAGAAGACAATGAGTTAGATCCCAGATCCTGGTGGTGGGACACCGACCACACCTCAGAGGAGGAGACAAGCTGGGGTGAACTAGAAGCAGGAAGCTTGAGGGATGGAGAAGAGGCAAAAGTTGCCAGGTGGCCCAGCACAGGGCAGGGTGATGAGGTTTCTGGTTTGGATGGCAGGCCCCAACAGAGACGATAGAGGGGAGTCACACCCTCCAGGTCTTCTGCAGCTCCAACATGACAGGCTCTCTGCTGAAGGCTCTCAAGTCCCACTAGAGCCAGTGTGGTCTAGTGGTTAAGAGCGGTAGTCTCGTAATCTGGGGAACCGGGTTCGCGTCTCCGCTCCTCCACATGCAGCTGCTGGGTGACCTTGGGCCAGTCACACTTCTTTGAAGTCTCTCAGCCCCACTCACCTCACAGAGTGTTTGTTGTGGGGGAGGAAGGGAAAGGAGAATGTTAGCTGCTTTGAGACTCCTTAAAGGGAGTGAAAGGCGGGATATCAGATCCAAACTCTTCTTCTTCTTCTTCTTCTTCTTCTTCTTCTTCTTCTTCTTCTTCTTCTTCTTCACTAACCCATGTTGCCAAGCAATGGGCCGAACAGACACACAGAGAGGCTCCTGTGTCTTGTTGTAGGAGAAGATTACAAGGGAGGAGCCCTGACTCCAAGGGCTAGAGAGGGAAGGAGGGACTGCACACCAGTGTGTGTGTGTGTGTGTGTGTGTGTGTGTGTGTGTGTGTGCTTCCTTGTATTCCCCCCCTTCCCTTCATAAAGAAACTAACTGCACATCAGCCTTGCGTCTCCCTCTCTAGACATGTGAATGACCTGATCGCCCTGTCAGCCCCTTGACACAGCCTCCCTCTGGATGGTTGTGCAAATCGGAGCAGAAGGAAAGGGTCAGTGGAGACATCAGTGAGGAGGAAATGGGCCTGCTCTGAGAGTGGGCACAACTGAGGGCAACTTGCCCAAGGAGCCAGAACTGACAAAAGTATGACTAAACTCATATTTTGGATGCAGAATGTCTCAGGTTCTGTCTCTAGCATTTCTCCAGGTAAGGCTTGGGAAAGTTTTCTGGAACACCACACGGCCACTGCCACTCCGTGTGGAAACAATGCTGGAGAGATGGACCAATAATCTAAGTAGGTTCTCTACACTAGTGAGGTCTACCATGGGTAGGGAACTTGTAGACCATCGGATGTTTTCGGACTCCACCTTCCATCAGTCCCAGCCAGCACTGCCAATGGTCAAGTATGATGGGGATTAGAGTCCAGTGGCATTTGGAGGGTCACAGTTCCTCATCATTGGCCTGTCCTTTAGTTTGCTGCCTATATTTCCTAGCTCAGTAGCCAGAAGTAAAAGTCACTCAAGGCTGGAGAGTGTCAGGGATGGGATGTAGGCAGTGGTCCAAAGGGAGGCAAGGAGAGCTGTGCCAGAGAATCAGAGCCAAGGAACACAGTGGAAAATGCCAAGCAGGAAGACTATTGTTGCTAGGGCAAATTTTCAGAAAGAAGGAAGCCTTTTACAGACCCTCCAAGTGTCCCTATTTTCCAGGGACGGTCTTGGATTTAGAGAAGCCATCCCAGTTTCTGATCTGGTCCCAAAATGTCCCGCTTCTCCTTAGGGCGTTTCTATTTTCATCAGAGAAATGTTGGAGGGTATGGAGTTATGCAACCCCTGAGCCAAGGAGATAAGTGACTAAATAACCTTTAGAAGACATCTGAAGGCAGCCCTGCATAGGGAAGTTTTTTTTAATGATGAATGTTTTATTATGTTTTTATATATGTTGGAAGGTGCCCAAAGTGGCTGGAGCAACCCAGTCAGATTGGTGGGGCATAAATGATGATGGTGGTGTTATGGAATAGGACAGGCCTATTTTCATTGGGGAAGTGTTGCCCTTCCTGTCTAATAGGGCTCAGTAGCCATTTTGGGTGGGCGGAGCCAGTCCAACACCTAAGACTATTTTTTGCCCAATGGGGTACACCTAACTACCATTCACTGGGACACAACATGAGGCTACAACCTCTGATTCCAACCCATATTATATTTGCACCACAGCGGATATTAACAGGGTACTGATACTTTGGCAGCAACTTGTCCAAAATTTTAGGTGCCTGAATCTTTCCAAGCTGGAAACCCAGTGGCATTCCCTTGCTAAATACAAAAATACGCATCCCGTATTACCACACAGTAAATGAATTCTGTCTATGTTAATAGAGCAAATATGTGCCTTCAGAAATGTAGGGCAAGTAATGAGAGGCTTTCTGGTGACAAAAGGAAATTATCTGAGGCAGAGAACATATTCCCATGGGCGAAGCGACTGAAAAGGCTGGGACTGTTTCAGAATAGAAATCAGGAGTGGGTAGGTGTACAAGCTAAAGGAATCAAATAAGGTGGCTGTGTTTCTGTCACAGGAGATATTGGAGGGCATGTTGTTGTAGCTGAATGGAACAAATTAAAAGCTCGATGAACAAGGAACCCTGTTTATCCAAAATCACACAGTCCCAGTCTGCAAATTTTAAAAAATAATAATCACCCAGATCGGGCAGGTATTGTTTGCAAAATTAGATAATATCTCTGGGTGGTATTCAGCTAATCTTACTCAGAGTAGACCCAATGGCATTAATTTCCATGAGTCTACTCTGAGTAAATCTTAAGGTGAATACCACCCAATCAATATAACAGCAATAGATTATTATAATACAATATAATGGCTAAAACATAGAAGTAAGTCCAACAGGGTGTAAGGCTGTCAAATTGAAGAAGGCTATTCTCTCATTATTAATTATAGGAGTTTTCTTGAGACATTACAGAAGTATCTGGTTCCTGTCAGCCTGGAAATCAGTACAGCAAGGGGACTGCCCAGCCATCTGCTCATTATTCATGTGGTAGGTAAAAAAAGAATGGTAAAAGGTAAAGGACCCCTGGATGGTTAAGTCCAGTCAAAGGCGACTATGGGGTGCAGCACTCAACTGGCTTGCAGGCCGAGGGAGCCAGCGTTTGTCCACAGACAGCTTTCCGGGTCATGTGGCCAGCAGGACTAAAGTGCTTCCGGCACAACGGGACACTGTGACGGTAACCAGAGCGCACAGTAACCAGGCAGTCACCCATCCTGTCACTAACCAGAGACAGAGCTACCAACCTTTGGTGACCAATGGACACATCTGGAATGCTGAGGAAGTGTTGTGGGCTTTAGCCACAAAAGGAATGCCATGGGGGCATGGCTTAACACAAAATGGCTGCTGCAGGGAATGCAAAATGCCGCCCACACCTAAAAGCAGAAAAAGAGTGAGGACTACAAAGTGGGGTGGGATCAGTGGGGTGGGTGTCCAGTGCTGCCATCCAATGAAATGTGAGAAAGTTGAAGGGGTAGGAGAGGCTGAGCCAGTGTGAACAAATAGTCTCTGGTTCATTGCAGATTTTTGAAGGGATATTTACTAAGACCTTTTGTGGTCTCCCCGTCCAATGTGACTGCCTGGGTACCACATGAATGATGAGCAGATGGTTGGACACAGAGGAATGGTGGTGGTGGGGAACCAGCTGGAGAACCACCAAGGAAAGAAAGCTCAGAGCCAGGAGGTTGGTGGTGGGATGACGATGAGTGGTCAGTTACAGATAGGTAGCCGTGTTGGTCTACCATAGTCAAAATAAAAAATTCCTTCCAGTAGCACCTTAAAGACCAACTAAGTTAGTTCTTTGTATGAGCTTTCGTGTGCATGCACACTTCTTCAGATACACTGAAACAGAAGTTGCCAGACCCTTCTATATAGTGAGAAGGTGGGGAGGGGTATTACTCAGAAGGGTGGTGGGATGAGTGGTCAGAGGGAGAAGAGAGAGAAGACGTTGAGGAGGTGTTTCTTACTTCTCAAGCAATCATAAAGGAATTTATGGCTTCCGGGTCATGTGGCCAGCATGACTAAGCCGCTTCTGGCGAGCCACAGCAGCGCACGGAAACACCGTTTACCTTCCCGCCGGAGCGGTACCTATTTATCTACTTGCACTTTGATGTGCTTTCGAACTGCTAGGTTGGCAGGAGCTGGGACCAAGCAACGGGAGCTCACCCCATCGCGGGGATTCGAACCGCCGACCTTCTGATCAGTAAGCCCTAGGCTCTATGGTTTAACCCACAGCGCCACCGTGTTTAAAAGAGTATTAGACATATTCATGGAGGAGAGGGCTACCCATGGCTGCTAGCTAGATAGCTACGCTCTGCCACAGTGGAGGCAGCAGTTCTCCTGAATACCATATGCTGGAAACTGCAGGAGAAGAGAGTGCTCTTGCCCACAAATCTTGCTTGTGGGTTTTCCAATGGTTGGCCATTCTGACAACAGGATGCTGGACCTGTTGAGCCACTGGCCTGATCCAGCAGGGTGCTTCTTATGTTCTTAAGAATCAATGGGCCTGCCAAAGTTTGGGGCCACCTGTCACTCCCTCCTCACCTGTGGCTGCAGGAGCTCAGCCAAGTGCCTCCTGCCTCCTGGGGCATCTTTTGGGATCAGGGTTGCCAAATAGCCAGGAGGAATGCAGCTTAGCCTGCACATATTTCCATGGACAACCTTGGAAGACGACCTTCTCCTAGTTCTTGCTGCCAACATGATTCTGATTCGTTCCAGTCCCCCCCCCCCCCCAGAATTAGGTTTGCAGAAGCCAACGCTTCCTAAGTCTTTGCTGTACTTTGCTGCATTATGCTGCATTGGCTATCACTCACGGCTTGGAAGCCGTTCAGACAGCAGAGCATCTTCTTAAATTTCTTATCCATTGCAAAAAAAAAAAAAAGTGCCAAAGAATGCACAACATTTAGAAAAGTGTTAGAAAGATGGGCTCTGTGCACAGACGCTAACATGGCTAAAAAAATTTTTTTAAGTTGTGCTATTCAAACGAGTATGCTGAAATATGAAAGCAAAATGCCTTCTCTTCCATAGGTAGAAGAATTTGCCATGCATACCAGGCTTGAGTGGAAATGAATTTAGATGTGGCTAGTACTTACACTATGTCAGCTTTTGGTGACATCCAAAATAGCCTCCTCGTGTGGTTTTCCCCTGCCCCTCCCTTTCTCTCCAAAATTTAACATTAGCACATCATGAATTTCTTTCCCCTTTACATCTGGGTACCAAGGGGTGGCCACCACTGCTAGCAATGACAGTTTTAGGAAGATTCCATCAGGCAAGGCCTCTTTCCACCTGCCTTGCCCCCACCCCCTGGCCCTGGGTCTCCTCATAAGGAGCTGTTCCTGGAGGAAGAACTGTGAGGGGAGAGACTCCATCAGGTAAGGCCTCCTTGCACCAGCCTTGCTTCACCCTCTAGTCTCTGCTTTTCAATTTGTATTGTATTATTTTATGTACTGTGGCTTGCCATTCTTTTATTGATTATAGTTTAGAAATTATTTATTGTAACTTGAGTGGATTTCTGTTTAACATTTATATGTTGATATTATTTTATACTCTAATATACTCTAATAATTGTTGAACGTTACTTTTTGATGTAGGTTGCTTATTTTAAAGTTTTGTTTTATTATCACATTTTTGTATTGCATTAGATTGTTATAAGATGTACATTTTTTGTTTCTTCAGCTTGTAAACTGCCTTGAGAATTGTAAGATAGTGATTGACTACATGGAATTGGCAGAAATGACTGGCAGAATCCGAGACCAGGGAGAAGAGTCGGTGAAAGAAGACTGGAAGAAATTCAAAGACTATTTACAGAAACATTGTAAAATTAATGAACGTTAGAAGGATGTTGGATAGAAACTAAGCGGTTTCCAGCTGTAATGCTTTAAGAGATATGAAAAGAAAAAAAGAGGTTTTACAAATGGGTAAAAGTTTAATGGTAAGGATTTGCTGAACTAACAAATCGAACTGGAATACAAAAAAGGGAGGTATGAGGAGGTCCGAGGAAATAAGTGTATGGAAGTTATGTTATTGAAAATTAATGTGTGTTTTTAACTGTTTTTTATTTTGTATGTTTATTTTTCTTTTTTTGTTATATCTTAAAAACTTTCAATAAATATCTTTTTTTAAAAAGAGAGAGAGAGAGAGAGAGAGAGAGAGAGAATTGTAAGATAGAAAGATGGTATACAAATGCTCTGTGTTGGGCACAAAGCGATCACTTGGGGGTTGCAAGATCCAGACCTGCCATTTTTCTGTGCCGGAAAAATTGGGACATCCCGTTTCGGTGCATGAGATTGCGATGGCAGTTTTGGGTGCCGTGATCTTGCAGTCTCACTCTCACTGCACTCTTGCCCCCCAAAAAGTACTTTTCAGGGCTGTGATTTCGTGCAGTGCCCCCAGAAAGTGCCCTTTTCAGGGCAAGAGTGCAGGTCACGTGACTCGTCCAGGAGCATGTCCCAGACGATGCGCATCCCAGTTTTTGACCTGAAAAAGTTGGACGGTATGCAAGATCTGTTGGAGTGTCAATGCTGTGATCCCTTCTGCCTTATGCTTAGGTCGCATATGTGTGTAAATTAAACCATATCTCCTAAAGATATGGCATTCATTCCAAGGAAGCAACTACACAACTTTCCAAAGACATCGGAAGGCAGCCCTATATTGGGAGGTTTTTAATGTTTGCCATTTTTGCTGTGCTTTAATTATGCTGGAAAGCCATCCAGAGTTGCTGGGGCAACTCAGCCAGATGGGCAGGGTATAAGTATTACATTAGTAGTAGTGATAGTGGTAGCAGCAGTATCATCGTCATCATCAGGTATGAGCTGGAATCCCCGGAGTCTCACCACTCAGAAACTGGGATATATGCAACAAACACATTTAAAGCACATGGCTCCCCCAAAGAATTTTGGGAACTGTCATTTGTTACAGGTGCTGGGAATTGTAGCTCTGTGCAGGGTATAGTACAATTCCCTTAATTCTTTAGGGAAGGCCATGTGCGTTAAATGTATAATGAGGTTGTGAGCCTGGTTGGAGCAGTCTGCGCATCTCCTTGGAAATTCAGATCAGATTTCTGCTGGGTACTTCTCCCGAACTCTTGAAAAATAACTTTCTAAAGTGCTTACACCAATACATTTGCTAAGGATCAAGCAGCAGACTGCAAGGTCATTGCAAAACATCGACTTGTACAGGCTGTCAGCTTGTCAGCCAGCAAGTTCCCTTCTGACTGGATCTTTCAGGCTCCCCGATTCAGATGCCGCTCATTGATTAGAGCGCCTGCCTCAAGGGATTCGCCCTGTAAGCTTCCCTCTCCCTTGCGACTTCAGAAAATTGTATGTGCCTTATTAGGCAGTACATTACTTAGCAATCCTGCCACATAGAGATTCATTATTATCCAAGAAGAATGTCTGCACAATGACTTCTTATCGCGTCCCAAAATGAATATGACTGAATCCCAGCCCGGGTGTCAATAAACCAGCATGCCAACAGGCGCCTGACAAAGGAGATCTGTTACAAAGCCCAAAGCACTGTGCAGATGTACACTTCAGGCATCTCTTCGTGTGCAACGCAGTGGGGAAAGAAACTTTTAAGTGGCAGCCATGAAGGTAGTAAAGTAATTGCACAACTCCTTCCCCAATATGTAAATGTCTTCAAATACCTGCCAGTTTCGTGGCTGAATAACAATTAAACCAGACATCCCCGTGACATTATCCCCATGACAATGTGTTTCTTGAGTTAGAACAGCCTTGCAAGGTAAGTAAACATTATTATCCAGCCTGGACAGATCAGTCGGTTAGAGTGTGGTGCTGAGAATGCCAAGGCTGCAGGTTCGAGCCCCGATAGCTGAACATTCCTGCATTGCAGGGGGTTGGATTAGATGACTATGACTCTATGATTAGCTTGTGCTAGGCTGGTACCTTGCTGACAAAGGTCTGCATAGTTAAAGCTCTGGTTTTCCCAGTAGTGGTGTATGGAAGTGAGAGCTGGACCATAAAGAAGGCTGATCCCAAAGAATTGATGCTTTTGAATTATGGTGCTGGAGGAGACTCTTGAGAGTCCCATGGACTGCAAGAAGATCAAACCTATCAATTTTGAAGGAAATCAGCCCTGAGTGCTCACTGGAAGGACAGATCATGAAGCTGAGGCTCCAATACTTTGGCCACCTCATGAGAAGAGAAGACTCCCTGGAAAAGACCCTGATGGTGGGAAAGATTGAGGGCACAAGGAGAAGGGGATGACAGATGGTTGGACAGTGTTCTCGAAGCTACCAGCATGAGTTTGACCAAACTGCAGGAGGCAGTGGAAGACAGGAGTGCCTGGCATGCTCTGGTCCATGGGGTCACAAAGAGTCGGACATGACTAAATGACTAAACAGCAACAACAACAACAGGTTGGTAAAGGGGCAGCCCAGTGGGATGTTGGAACACTGGTCCTGAAAGCACTGCCCTGTGCAAACCACAGTTCCCAGGATGGGGCCATAAGCAGAGACTATTTAGCCATTAGCCAGAATGCTGTAGTTTCATCCTCTATTGCAAATCCTGCATTGCGCAAGACAGTGGGGCTGCATGACCTCCAAGGCCCCTTATACAGTATGTAGCTGCTGAAGAAGAAAAAGAAGAAGAGGAGGAGTTTGGATTTGATATCCCGCTTTATCACTACCCTAAGCAGTCTCAAAGAGGCCAACATTCTCCTTTCCCTTCCTCCCCCACAACAAACACTCTGTGAGGTGAGCGGGGCTGAGAGACTTCAGAGAAGTGTGACTGGCCCAAGGTCACCCAGCAGCTGCATGTGGAGGAGCGGAGAAGCGAACCCGGTTCACCAGATTACGAGTCTACTGCTCTTAACCACTACACCACACTGGCTCTCACGTGCTGGTAATGTGCTGGTAATGTGGAATTACACCTCTCACCATTTTTGTCCCTGGCATCCAGCTGTCTTGAGAGGCAATGGAGTGTGCCTCCGGGGGTGAAGTCAAACTGCTCCATTAGCAGCACAGAAGTGACCTCCTTTGGGCGCAAGTCTGGGCAGCGTGTATGGAGGTCCTGGGCTGCCCAGACGACAAGACAGCCCCCCACCCACCTTCAGCCCCACTAACATGGCCCAAAGGAAAGCAGAGCAATTCTTTGGGCACCAGCGTGGCTATAGGAGTTACTAGAAGGAGGCGTAAAAGGTGCCATCCAACGACCTTAGGGACTCCACTCCAGATTGGGGTAGGGTTTAGCCTTTTCTTCTGAAGATATCCCATAAGGCAGCAGAGGTTTAGGATCAGAGTTTTCCTTCTCCTAGATGGGCTACCTTCCCAGGTTCCATCACTTCCCTTTATGCTACAGCATGTGCAAAAACTGCCTTCCTCACTGCTGGACCCACTAGGGGTCTCATCCACTCAATTCACCAGAGCCTGTCTTTATATGCAGAGGAAGTCCCTAACTCACTGAGGATTAGAGACCCGCTGGCTCCCCTCACCTCTCACCATTGCCCATTTGCTAACTGTTCTACAATGGTTTCTGTCTTGCAGTTTTTGGAAATAACTATAGAGCAGGAATGGAGAATTGGGTTTTTAAAAAGGGGAAACATATTAAGCTTTGTATTTTTCTCTATAAACCTTAATAAAGTTTATTTTATTTTATTTTTATTTTTAAAAGAAAACTCTTGATTTTGTTGGACCCTAACTCCATGATTGGATTTGTAGTCCAGCAACATCTGGAGGGACGCGGGTGGTGCTGTGGGTTAAACCACAGAGCCTACGACTTGCTGATCAGAAGGTCGGTGGCTCAAATCCCCACCACAGGGTGAGCTACCATTGCTCGGTCCCTGCTCCTGCCAACCTAGCAGTTTGAAAGCACTTCAAAGTGCAAGTAGATAAATAGGTACCACTCTGGGGAGAAAGAAAACGGCGTTTCCGTGCACTGCTCTGGTTCGCCAGAAGCGGCTTAGTCATGCTGGCCGCATGAGCTGTACGCCGGCTCCCTCGGCCAATAAAATGAGATGAGCACCGCAACCCAGAGTCGATCACGACTGGACCTAATGGTCAGGGGTCCCTTTCCCTTTTAACATCTGGAGGGACACAAATACCCCATCCCTGCTGTGGGTTTAACTTTTTTTATGTTCAAATTGTCAATTTCAAGATGCTTGTCAATTTAATATTACTTTTTTGTAATTTTGAAATTCAGACTCATCATAGACAGGTGTGTGTGTGTGTGTGTGTGTGTGTGTGTGTGTGTGTGCCTGTGTGTGTTGGGGAGGAAAATACTAGGATGCTAGCTGACAAGTCTTTTGTTAGACAGATTGCAGCTCAATTGTCAAGGATGTTCCATTGATGTTTCATCAATGGAGTTAATGATTAGGAGAGGATCTCCTGCTAATTTGTGTTGTTTGAATGGCAATGCACATCAGAGCTCGGAGAAGGCAGCATCCCTCCATCCTGGCAGCAGAGGTTTTTTTTGGTTTTTTACTAGAGATAATTGCAACTACAGATACAGTTTTGAAGGTGATGTCGGGGAAACCCCACTTGTGGTCTATTGCACAGCTGAGTCACTTTATTTACCAGCAGCAATGAGATACACCCAAGAATTCTCTAACAAGCAAAGTTTTATTTTTTGCTCAAGCAGGAGAGGTTACAGCAAGAAATGAAGGAAAACCCATCAGAGACTGGAACCTCAATCTTTGTTTACATACAGTTTATATAGGAAGACAAGTCTTATACGCAGACCTGCTGTTATAAGAAAAACTGCTCCCTTTCCCTTATGGGATATTCTGGAGCCCATATAAAATAGGTTCCCTATGGGTAGGAGGAAACAGAGGCCAGCCAGAGTATATTGAGAAGCAAAGTGGCTAGTAAGACTGATCTTTTTTCAAGGAACTGTTGCAACAGGGTCCCCACTCACCAACTGCAGAAGGGAGGAGAACCCTGAACAATGATGTGCAAGCCCTTATAAAGACTTTTGAAATTGCCCACCCTGTAGCCCAAGACCCACCCCCAAAACATCATACATACATCACAGAAGGAGGCAGTCTACAGCATAGGAGGCAGTCTACAGCAGAAATCCTGCCTGCCAGGATACCTGATAATGGTCACTGGTTGCATTACCTGGGCAGTCTGGCCATTCTTTTGTGATGGTTAATACTTTAGTTTTTGAATCCAGGTCACAGGCTCACCCTATTCATACGCAAATACGCCCTTACGACAGGATTTGCAAGCAAAATGACACGGGGAAGGCTTTCCTCATTTGCCTCCCTGACTGCAGAGGAATAATTGAAATCATTGGGAGAGTCAAAATGGCTTCAGGATTGCTCTCCCATACTATTTCAGACACATGGTTCATATATTTAGATATGTGTGCATTTATGAATATTTCTTCTGCATTTGAGACCTTAAAATTCTTATAACAGCAATATACCGTATTTTTTGCCCCATAGGGCACATTGCCCCATAGGACGCACCAGCCCCGAGAACAGCCTGCTATCCGCAAGCCTAGGGAGCCCGGCGCCCCAGGCTTCGGAATGCAAGCAGCTCTGCGCAACCCTTGGGAGCCCGGCGCGACTTCGCGCCGGGCTCCCTAGGGCTGCGCAGAGCTGCACGAAGCCCAGGACTGCAGGCAGCTCTGCGCAACCCTCGGGAGACCGGTGCGTGAGCTTCCTGAAGCCTGGAGAGCGAGAGGGGTCAGTGCCCACCGACCCCCCTCGCTCTCCAGGCTTCAGCGAAAGCCTGCATTCGCCACACAGGACGCACACACATTTCCCCTTCATTTTTGGAGGGGAAAAGGTGCGTCCTATAGGGCGAAAAATACGGTAAGTTAAAGGCCTTTGCAGATGACTTAGTCATAACAGTGGAAGAACCATTAACTAGTGCTAGAAAAGCACTAGAAAGAATAGAACAATTCGGACAAGTAGCAGGTTTCAAATTAAATAAGAAAAAAAAATGTTAGTGAAAAATATGAACTGAGATTTGATTGATACATTGCAGCATCAGAGTGGAATAGAGATTGTTAAAGAAGTTAAATATCTAGGAACCTGGTTAACATCAAAAAATATAAATTTATTTAAAGACAATTACACACCGGTATGGAATGGTATTAAAAGGGACTTAGAAGTGTGGGGAATAATGAAACTATCCTTAATGGGTAGGATTTCAGTTATTAAAATGAGTGTGCTACCGAAAATGCTGTTTTTATGTCAATCAATCCTGATAATTAACAGAGTTGGTAACTTTAGAGAGTGGCAAAAAGCAATTTCAAAATTTATCTGGCAAGAGAAAAAGCCAAGAATTAAATTTAAACTGTTAAGAGATATAAAAGAAAGAGGAGGCTTCTCCCTACCAGATTTGAAATTGTATTATGAAGCATCATGTTTAGGGAAGCTTTTAATGTTTAATAGGTTATTGTATTTTAATATTCTGTTGGAAGCCGCCCAGAGGGCTGGGGAAACCCAGCCAGATGGGCGGGGTATAAATTTATTATTATTATTATTATTATTATTATTATTATTATTATTATTATTATTAGTTGGTTAAGGTACTGAACATTGAAATGATGTTTAAAAGGATTATATGCTATCAAATATGTGTAAAAACCAATAAAAAATTATTATTATTTTTTAAAAAATTATAACAGCACCCAGTTGTATTGTGTAACTGTCACCCTAACCGCAAAGGCAGGTGTTTCCATATTTGAGCTATCTAGGCATTTTCCTGTTTATACATCTAAAGGTGTGGTTATAGATGGCGTTAGTCTGGCTTTCACCTACAACAAAGCTACTGCTCTCTTGGGAGACCATCTGGCTTGCAGGAGTGCTGCTTCCAACTACTCAGGTTTTGCTTTCATCTTTCTAAATAAAGCAAATAGTTTAGAGAAAAGACAAGTAAGAGGTAACATCGTAGAAGGTTGTAAAATTGCGTACGGCATTAAGAAAATGGATACAGAAAAGTTTCTCTTCCTCTCTCTCAACACTAGAAATCGTGGAGATCCAATGAAGTACCTCGGGGTACCCTTTCCAACTCTACAATCCTATGATTCTATGAAAGCCCACTCCTCCATGAATTTGTCTTTGTTGTTGTTTAGTTGTTTAGTCGTGTCCAACTCTTCGTGACCCCATGGACCAGAGCACGCCAGACACTCCTGTCTTCCACTGCCTCCCGCAGTTTGGTCAGACTCATGCTGGTAGCTTTGAGAACACTGTCCAACCATCTCATCCTCTGTCATCCCCTTCTCCTTGTGCCCTCCATCTTTCCCAACATCAGGGTCTTTTCCAGGGAGTCTTCTCTTCTCATGAGGTGGCCAAAGTATTGGAGCCTCAGCTTCACGATCTGTCCTTCCAGTGAGCACTCAGGGCTGATTTCCTTAAGAATGGAGAGGTTTGATCTTCTTGCAGTCCATGGGACTCTCAAAAGGCTCCTCCAGCACCATAATTCAAAAGCATCAATTCTTTGGCGATCAGCCTTCTTGATGGTCCAGCTCTCCTCTTTTAAAGCCATTGGTCCAGTATATCTCAAGGAGCGTCTCCACCCCCATCATTCTACCTGGACGCTGAGGTCTAGCGCCAAGGGCCTTCTGGCGGTTCCCTCTCTGCGAGAAGCCAAGTTACAGGGAACCAGGCAGAGGGCCTTCTCGGTAGTGGCACCCACCCTGTGGAATGCCCTCCTACCAGATGTCAAAGAGAACAACAACTACGAGACTTTTAGAAGACATCTGAAGGCAGCTCTGTTTAGGAAAGCTTTTAATGTTTAATGTATTACAGTATTTTAATATTTTGTTGGAAGCCACCCAGAGTGGCTGGGGAAGCCCAGCCAGATGCGTGGGGTAGAAATAAATTATTATTATTATTATTATTATTATTATTATTATTATTATTCAAGTTGGTGGAACTTACTCCTCCAGGAGGCCATGATGGATTTTAAAGAGGACTAGACAAATTCATGGAGGAGTGGGCTTTCATAGAATCATAGGATTGTAGAGTTGGAAAGGGTACCCCAAGGGTCATCTAGTCCAGCCCCCCTGCAATGCAGGAATCTCAACTAAAGCATCCGTGACAAATGGCCATTTGACCTCTGCTTACAAAACCTCCAGAAGTGAAATTACAGGGAACAAGGCAGAAGACCTTTCCAGTAGTTGCACCCACCTTTTGGAATGCTCTCCCAGCAGGTATCAAAGCATTAAACAACTATGTATGTAATTTTTCGTATGCATCTGAAAACAGCCCTGTTTCAGGAAGCTTTGTTTGTCCACCAACTTGGATGGCTTTTAAAGAGAACTAGACTGCCTCTCCTGGTATGTCCCACGGAGGATGTTATGGTCTTCAAACAAAAGCATCTTGGAGGTCCCGGGCCACAGGGAGGTTAGGCTGGCCTCAACTAGAGCCAGGGCTTTTTTGGTCGTAGCCCCAATCTGATGGAACGCTCTGTCACAAGAGACTAGGGTCCTGCGGGACTTGACATCTTTCTGTAGGGCCTGCAAGACAGAGCTGTTCCACCAGGCCTTTGGCCAAGGCACAGCCTGACCTTTGGTAATCCTCACAGAACTCTAGCCCAATGGTTGCCATTAATTTGATTTGAACTGATTTTATAATGAATTGATTTTAGAATGTATTTCAATTAATTGATTGTGATTTTATGTAAACTGTGTTACTTTTACTGTTGTTAGCTGCTCTGAGCCCGGCTTCAGCTGGGGAGGGCGGGATATAAATAAAATTATTTTATTGTTGTTGTTTGCTTTGGTTTACCTGTATTTTTACTGGAAGCCACCAGAGATGGGGTATATTACTACTACTACTACTACTACTACTACTACTACTACTACTACTAGATCCAGGACACCAGGAATTAGGACTTGGGCATCATGCAGGATAACCCCGCAAATTCACAACAATATCAAGCGGTTGATAAATGCTTTTCAATAAAAAATAAAATAAGGAACACAGCCAAGATTTGAGCTGTGCTGTGCTCACTGAGGTAGGGGCTTTTGAAAGAATGGTTTGTACACTCCTGGCTTTTAGAGCTCAGCATGTCCACCCACAACCGTCCAATTGCTGCGTGGGATTTCCAACACTCTGGTGCCTGCAAGAAAGACACTAATAGCATATTGCTTATAACTTTAATGTGAGGAAGGTGATTACTGAGCACTGCGAGCCGCTCTTCTAGACAGAGCTCATAGAAGCAGCCCATAATAAGATACGGCGGGAGAAATAACATCCCCCTCCCACCCAACAGCATAGTAATTCAGTAGCAACTGACCCTGCAGAATATACACTGTGGTTTTTGCCACTGGAGGGCACAATTTCTTTTATATTTAGGGTCAATCAAAACGTCAGGAAGTTGCTATAAAATCTAGCTATTTATTTGCAAAAGCAAAACATAGAATAGAATCACAGAATCATAGAGTTGGAATAGACCACAAGGGCCATCGAGTCCAACCCCCTGTCAAGCAGGAAACATTTTATAGTGCTTTTCAGCCCTAATAAGGGCCTCCCCCCTACATAAAGGTAAAAGTAAAGGACCCCTGACAGTTAAGTCCAGTCGCAGATGACTCTGGGGTTGCGGCACTCATCTCGCTTTACGGGCTGAGGGAGCCGGCGTTTGCCTGCAGACAGTTTTTCCGGGTCATGTGGCCAGCATGACTAAGCCGCTTCTGGCGCAACGGTACACCGACACCAAAGCAGCGCACGGAAACACCGTTTACCTTCCCGCCGGAGTGGTACCTATTTATCTACTTGCACTTTTGGCATGCTTTCGAACTGCTAGGTTGGCAGGAGCTGGGACAGAGCAACGGGACCTCACTCCGTCGTGGGGATTCAAACCCGCCAACCTTCTGATCGGCAAGCCCAAGAGGCTCAGTGGTTTAGACCACAGCACCACCCACGTCCCTTCCCCTGTACATACACACAACTAAATTAATAAAATGAACCAGCAAATTAATTTTTAAAAATCAGCAGAGTTAAAAGTGAGAGGAAGATGAACTGGATAGTGTAGGATAAAACTTGCTTTGACACATGGAAGCTGTGCACAAACTAATCAGCACGAATGCTCATTAAATACCTAACCTCATCTAACCTCCTCGGAAAGCAAATAAGAATGAATGCTAATTAAATAGCCAACCTTATCTAATCTCCCTGCAGACATATAAGCTCAATAAACAGGCTGTCTTGAAGCTCCCTATAGGTAACAATTTTAAAATGGAGTAAAGGAGGAGATCTACAGATCCATTGTGCGCATGTTTATGCAGACATATGGACTACTAAATTCAGCGGCACTTATTTCCAGGAAAGTATGCATAGAGTTGCAACCTTAGTTTAAATATTCAGTTTGGAGGGAAAGCTTTTTGGTTGGAAGTATTTACAGTTGTTGGAAATGCTTTCAACTCAAAGTCATTTATCTCCCTCTGCTGGATGAGAGTCAAATCGCATCCAGCTCACAATCTGTTACAAATTTGAGCCCCATCTGCACTTACATTTAAAGCTGTATCATACCACTTTAAAGAGTCATAGCAGGCATAGGCAAACTTGGCCCTCCAGATGTTTTGGGAATACAACTCCCATCATCCCTAGCTAACAGGACCAGTGGTCAGGGATAATGGAAATTGTAGTCTTAAAACACCTGGAGGGCCAAGTTAGCCTATGCCTGAGTCATAGCTTAGGGAAGAGGGACTGCTTGTTAAACCACACTGGGAACTGTATATCTGCTGAATAGGGGTCTCCTAACAATTATTAGCACTCTTAAACTGGAACAAACTGCAATTCCCATGATTCTTTGGGAAAAGCCATATAGTGATGGGACCACAGGTTTTAGAGCTGAACATAGCAGCCACTGCTTGTATTTAGGACATAGCTGTCAACCTTCCCTTTTTTGCGGGTAATTCCCTTATTCCAGCGCCGTTTACCGCTGCTATCCCGGATTGTTAGATATCCCATAGACTGTCCCTGGGACAGGTGAGGCTGCTGATCCCTTATTTTCGAGGCTGCTGATCCCTTATTTTCAAATCTGAAAGTTGACAGCTATGATTTAGGGGTGTGTTTGTGTAAACACATTACAGTACCAGTCTTAAAAGATCAGCATTGGTTCCCAGTGCATTTCCAAGCACAAGTTAAAGTGTTGGTGCTGACATTTAAAGCTTGAAATGGCCTCAGCCCTGTATACCTTCACCCCCATCGTACAGCCCGGACACTGAGTTCCAGCTCCAAAGGCCTTCTGGCAGTTCCCTCATTGTGAGAAGTAAGGTTACAGGGAACCAGGCAGAGGGCCTTCTCAGTGCTGGCACTCAACCTGAGGAATGTTGTCCCATCAGATATTAAGGAGATAAATAACTATACAACTTTCCAAAGACATCTGAAGGTAGCCCAGTATTGAGAAGTTTTTAATGTTTGATGTTTTGTTGTGTTTTTGTTATGCTGAAAGTCACCCAGAGTGGCTAGAGAAACCCAGTCAGATAGGCTGGGTTCATGATAAGGAATGTATTATTATTATTATTATTATTATTATTATTATTATTATTATTATTATTATTTATTGAATTCCTTTAAAGCATCCTATTGAAAGAAGAAGTAGAGACCCAAGGTGTATTTTTTTTATTTTAATAATGTTTTAATGTTTGCTTTTAATTGCATTTAACCACTTAGATAGAATAGATGGAGGGAAAAGTTTGCTTTCTGTGCAAGGATCACGTGAGTCTGCATTTTACAACCCTATGCTCTTTAGGCCATAAATAAGAAATCTGATCTAGCCCTGAGAACAGCACAGACAAATGGCTCTCCAGGATGTTATTCTATCATGAATTAGCTCCGGGGGGTTAATGAGAAATCCTTGAAGCTATCTGAGGCCCAGGAAGACGAGATGGGAGAGGAATTTATGGTGCTCTCCCTTCTCCACTGAAGCCTTGGTTACCAGGGCAACGTGTGACATGTGAAACCTAAAATGGCCAAATGACTTCTGGTCACCACAAGGTGATTGCAGAGGTGAAGATAGTGATATGGGCCCATGCGTGTTTTACTTCTCATGACTTGTAACCTTTCCTGACATATGTTTAAGAATGTTTAGATGTTTTATGACCCTTTGTTTGCTGTGTTTCAACTACCATATAAGCTTTTGTTCTGAAGTGCCTTTGGGCAGACCTTCTTAACTGGCACTTTGAGATGAGCACTCTCCTATTACAATAGAAATAAGCGCTGGGTCCCTTGTGGATGAGGGGCTTGAATTAGTTTCCTTGATTTCATGGTTTGTTTAAAAGGTGGTCCCTCACCTGGGTGACGAACAAGGTGGTGTAATGAATAATAATTTTATTATTTATACCCTGCCCATCTGGGTGGGTTTCCGGAGTGAGAAAACCAGCAGAAGACCTTCGGAGGTGGACCTCAGTGTCCAGGCTGAGCGATGGGGGTGGAGATGCTCCTTCAGGTATATGGGGCCAAGGCTATTTAGGGCTTTAAAGGTCAGCGCCAACACTTTGAATTGTGCTCGGAAACATACTGGGAGCCTGTGAAGATCCTTTAGGACCAGTGTTATATGGTTCCAGCGGTTACTCCCAGTCACCAGTCTAGCTGCCATATTCTGGATTAGTTGTAGTTTCCAAGTCACCTTCAAGAGTAGTGTCATGTAAAGCATACTGCAGTAGTCCAAGCAGGAGATAACCAGAACATGTACCACTCTGGCGAGACAGTCTGTGGGCAGATGGAGCTGGTAGACAGCTGCTCTGGACACACAATTGACCTGCGCCTCCATGGACAACTGTGAGTCGAAAATGACTCCCAGGCTTGGCATTAATCAAGAGGTGCTCCTGGACCGACATATGCCACTGGGCTGCAATCAGTCAGCTGCTGAAAGGACTGGGCTTGGCTCTTTGAAGGTATCTGAATGTTTTACAGTCATACCTCGGTTTTCGAACAGGACTTTATTTAAAATTATACCTTATATCTATTGATGCCATCAAAGCAAATAAAGATTGGTGGATCCCACTTTTAGCAGCACTTTACACGCATATAAACAAAACAGCAAAATTTCCCTCAAGCTGGAGCTCTGCATTGATTGTATTAATACATAAGAAAGGCACACGTACAGAGCCGAGCAACTTTAGGCCAATCAGCTTGCTAAATGTCATTGGGAAGATTTACTCGGGCTACCTGCTAAACAAACTATCGAAATGGATGGAGGATGACAATATCATTGCCGATGAACAGGCGGGTTTTCGCCCTGGAAGATCTACCACAGACCAAATATTAACCTTGAATCACCTGGCAGAAAAGTATGCTGGCAAAGCCCCAAAGGTTCTTCATGTGGCTTTTATTGACCTTAAGCAGGCATTTGATCGAATCTCTAGAAAGCAGCTATGGACAAAACTGGCTGCTACAAAGATCGATCGTCGTCTCCTTCATCTGATTATCAGCCTCCATACAAACACCTTCCTGAGAATCAGGCTAGACAATAAAGGCCTAGTTTCCAACCCTGTTACCACCACTAGAGGGGTAAGACAGGGTTGTCTATTGGCCCCAGCATTGTTTAATTTTTACATTAACTCACTGGTGACTCACATGGACAATGATGCCTTCCACCCCCCCCCCCAATTAGCAGGCCGATCTCTGAATGTTCTTCTGTATGCAGATGACGCCGCACTTCTTGCCAGATCCCCTATTGGACTGAGGAGAATGTTGCAAGCTCTACATGAATACTGTGATCAGCATGAGCTCCAACCCAACTATGCTAAGACCAAGATCATGGTCTTCTGTGCCCGACCGAGACTCCATCGATGGTCGATGAACGGGATCCCCTTAGAGCAGGTTAACTGCTTTAAATATCTGGGACAAGTAATACGGTCAAATAGGTCTTTTCTGGCCCATAGAGACTATATAACAACTAACGCATCTAAAGCAGCCATCCAGATTAGATCCCTATATGCTAAGAATCAGGCTCAATCAGTGAAGATAGCTTTGAGACTCTTCCAAATGAAAGTACTCCCCCTTCTTTTGGTGGGCATCTCTTTAGGCTCCCGTAGGGATTTTTTGAAATTGGATTCTATCCAAACGCGATTCCTTAGAGCCATCCTTAGGATTCCCCCCTCGGTAGCGGGTGCGGTTATGAGATTAGAGGTCGGCTGGCAAGCTCTACAGCATGTGGCCTTGAAGACGAAACTCTGGCTATGGCTCAAGCTTTGTTTTAAACCAGTGGGTATTGCCCCCTTGATATTGAGGGACGATTTCCAATCATCGTGGGAAAGGGAGGTCACTAACGAGGTTCAATCCTGCGGATTGTCTCACCTTTACTTTGAGTCTATGACGTACAATCAAGCTAGAGCTGTGATCTCCCGGAGACTGAGTGACATTGCCAGACAAGAGGACATAGCCCAGGTAAAACCAGGGATGTTCCTAGGGGACCAGATTTATCGGACCATACCAGCCCCCTACCTTGCAGAAATTCACTATGTGGAATAAAGTAGACTTCTTACAGCGGCTAGATTAAATGTCCTTGACTCTGCGATATTGTGGGGAAGATACAGGGGAGTACCATACGCCCAGAGAACCTGTCATTGTGCCATGGGTGTGGTTGAGTCCACCGAACACATCCTCTTGACTTGCCCTTCTTACGCAGAGCTTAGACAAAACTTTATAGACCCACTCCTATGTCAATCTAGCTTCCTATCCGGAGAAAACCAGGTTTTACACTTGCTGAATAACGTCACTAGAGCTATACCTTCCTTGGTGGCCAAATTTCTTTTTTTAGCTTTTAAGCGTCGCAAGACTATAATTGACTGTATTGATATGGGGCTATCTGTTTAGCCCATTTTAGTGTTGGCTAAGTTCTAAAATCTTTCTGGAGCTTTTAACTGTGTATTGACAAATGTACTTTTTTCTGACTGACGGTCGAATAAAAGGTTGATGATGATATTTAAAATTATTCCTGGACTGGACTGGGAGTGCTGCTGGAGTAATTCAGTGGAGGGAGGGGAAGAATGAAGTGATGCCAAACAGATGTGGTAAAAAGGCTGAATTTGAGAAAATATCTTGCTTTCAATTGTGTGCTGAGGAAGAACTCCAGAGTGGAATTTTAATGGCCAAGTTTGGATATGCACCCTGTGAGTTAATTATGGCTGCAGCTTGTATGCTAGTTTGTAAACAGCAGAAGGAATGGAATGTGATAATCCAGATCTATAATCCAGATCAACACTGCAAAGAATTGAACAATGGAAGATAGTAATTAACTCTCCCATCACACCAGGTCTGGAACAACAATGTATATGAAGGACTACACATGTGAAATGGAATATTTATTTATAAGATGTAATGGAGATGCTGTTTGTAAGGTGAGAAAAGTGGCCAACTGGAAGAATGGTTTAATGGCAAGTTTAGGATGTCAACGGGACTCTAAATAAGAAACTATGTGGCTATGCTAGGAAATGATGATGATCATATGTTTGGAACAGGAGCAGCAAACCTGATTTTAAGAAATTGTATTAAATTAATTTGGTTTGATTTGTAATAATTTGGAAAAATAATAAAAATAATTTGGGGGGAAACAAAAATAAAATGACTCCCAGGCTGCTGGTTCTTCAGAGGCACAGTTACCTCATTCAGAACCAGGGAGTCCCTCACACCCACCCTGTTACAGAAAAGGAGCAATGCGGCAGCGAGCTGCAGCTGGCTGGAAAGCAAAACAGGATGGGAATGTTGGGACTGTACCGTGGGAACAAAGGGACAGTCTATTCACAGTGCCGAGCACCGGATTTAGCTCAGAGTGTAATTTGACCTGTACAGGAAGTACAGGAGGTGGAGTTTGACTCTCTGCTGTTGGAGTTTGAAGAGAGCAGACGCGTTTCTCTGTAATGCTGCAAAGACAGAAATAAAGGCATGTAAATACATTTCTGTCTATCTCTTTCCCCTGCCTGGGGGGGGGGGAGTGGTGTGTTCTTCTCACGCTGAGGAGGATCGCCGATCGTGACCTAGCCTGTATCCTGCCGGGAAATGCAGACAGGGAGGTCAACAAGGAGATCAAGCTGGGTGCCTGGAGAGTGGCCAGTTTCTCCTGATGAGGCTTGAATTTCCAACACACCCATCCCGTCCCCTCCAAAACAGTACATCTGTCTGGTCAGTGAATTCTTACACACTATTATCAGTACAACATTTAAAACAGTATGACAGTCTTCTGCTAGTCTCCCCCCACCAAATGTATATTATTTATTTTAAGCACATAATGTAAATTGTCTATAAAGGACAGGGTATTTACAATGCAGGAAACTGCAATGTACCAACTCAGACCATTGGTACATCATGATTGATTGATTGATTGATTGCCCTTCACCATAATGTGCCATCAAGATAATGCTTGTCTACACTGACTGGAAGCAGCCCTCTGGGGTTTAAGGCAGGGGTATTTCCTAGCCCTACCTGGGATTTAGTTGTGACCCTCGGCATACAAAAAATGTGCACCTCGGCAGTGTTACAATATCACACATGGGCCAGTGTGATCATCAAAGTAGGCACAGCAGAGCATCAGAGTCTTCTTGCTTACCAGTTGATGGTTACGAAAACTCTTTGCCCACATAGTTCAATGTAAAGCGTTTAATGTCTCAAGACACCAGACAAGTTAAACACACTATAGACATAAACTTAAGAGATGTGGTGTATCCAAACTATTCTACTAAGTACAGTTCTCTAGTCTTAGAGGTTAAACTGTAGAGATCCAAATATGCAGAGAGATTAATCCAATACAGTGGTGCCCCGCAAGAAGAATGCCTCGCAAGACAAAAAACTCGCTAGACGAAAGGTTTTTCCGTTCGCGATTTGCCTCGCAAGACGAATTTCCCCTATGGGCTTGCTTCGCAAGACGAAAACGTCTCGCGACTTTTTTTTCTTTGACTAAAAACAAAGACATGTTTTGTTTATAAAGTTAATTTATTTTCCCTTAAATTTTTGAACTGCTCTTTACAGTATGTGTGACTTTAAAGAGCAGTTAATAAACTGTTGTTGTACCAAATTTGGCTTTGTTTGGACTTTTTTTGACCATAGGAACGCATTAATTGATTTTCAATGCATTCCTATGGGATTTCGTGCTTCGCAAGACGAAAAATTCGCTAAACAACAAAAATTGCGGAACGAATTAATTTCGTCTTGCGGGGCACCACTGTACTATACACAATATCTGCAAGTTACAAGTAATGCAAGCTATGCAGCAATAAGTAAGCTGGCTAGACGCTGATTGATGCAGGCTTGGTTTTATATCCACCAATACATGTACACACTCTTGGTGGACGGCCAACTTCACCTTGAACAGGTCGTTTAATTCAGTGATAGCAGAGGATGGTTTGACAGACCAGACAAAGAACTGAGACTCTCGGAAGTGACGCAGAGTCTCTCCACCCCACAGTAGGCAGAACGCACACTCTGAGCTGTTTAACCCTGTAAGCTCAGGTTCTCCTCACACACACATTGCTTGGAGAAAGGTAGGGTGGGTGAGCAATACCAGAGCTAACAACCTACTGCAGCTGGTGTCCTAGCCTTAACAGAATCCAGATGTGGGGGATGGGCAACTCAAGACACAGATCAAGCAATTTTGCCTATATTCCCAAATTACACCAACCCCCCTGACCTATGGTCCTTACCCTCAGCATCATAACAACCCAAATGCTCCTTGAAAAGTTGCCTTTATTTTTGCAAAAGCCTTGGAATTCAATTACAGTTGTACCTTGGATCCCAAACGCCTTGCATCTCAAACGTTTTGGCTCCCAAACGCTGCAAACCTGGAAGTGAGTGTTCCGGTTTGTGAACGTTCTTTGGAAGCCAAACATCCAACGTGGTTTCCCCAGCTTCCTATTGGGTGCAGGAAGTTCCTGCAGCCAATTGGAAGGCGTGCCTTGGTTGTCAAACGTTTTCGGAAGTCAAACGGTCTTGACTGTATACCTTTCCAAGGAGCATTGTTGAGGATAGGAGGAAAGGACATGGGGCGGTGGCAGGAAGGAATCTACAAGTGTAGGATTGCTAAAATCAGCCGAGCCAGGACACCAGAGCCTTTACCCCTGGGTTAAACAATATCCTCTCCCATGGCAGAAAATGAGGACCTAAGCCCCATAGTGGAATTCAATAAGCAAGGACTTTTGGTCCCTGTGCAGCCCCCTGTATTACCCCAGTGTTACCAATGAAGCAGCCCCATAAAGAGATAACCCCACCCCAATAGTATATTGTACAGGATTTAGGAGACATTAATCAATTTGTAATACCCTGCCACCCAAATCTGCATACAACATTGTGCACTATTCCACCCAATACAAACGTTTTCATGGTAATTGATTTATATTTCTCAATTCTGTTAATCCAGATAGTCAATATCTGATTACCTTTACCTGGGGTCCAGGACAATTAACATGGACAAAATTTCCCCCAACAATATGTAGAGTCCCCGGCAATGTTTGCTTCAGTCTTGCATAAGAACTTGAAGGATGTACAGTGTTAGACTGGGAAAGGACTTTGTAGCCTTTGATGAAACAAAGAAGAGACATGGTAATGTAGCGTATTTTTCGCCCTATAGGACACACTTTTTCCCCTCCAAAAATGAAGGGGAAATGTGTGTGTGTCCTATGGGGCGGATGCAGGCTTCCACTGAAGCCTGGAGAGCGAGAGGCGTCGGTGCGCACCGACCCCTCTCGCTCTCCAGGCTTCAGGAAGCTATCCGCAAGCCTTGGGAGCCCGGCGGGAGTGCCCGCCGGGCTCCCAAGGCTTGCAGGCAGCTTTTCACTAAAAATGCTAGTTATTTCTTGTTTTTGATGGGACCCGTGTAAGAAATATGCAACTAAATGAATGCAACTTTGCTTTTTTAAAGTTGTTTGAAGTTAAGTGCTGCAAGTAAAGCTTTTGGGCCATATTTTTGAACTGGAGAATTTTTATTTCAAGAGTTTTGTTCATCTAGTGAGTTGCACATGTGTAAAATTAATAACCTCAATAACAAAGACCAGGAAGCCTCTCTCCGGGGTCTTCCTCATGCTCTGAAAGATGTTTAGAGGACAGGCTTTGCCTGGAATATAAATATTTTAAAATCACAGAACTGCAGCCCAGGAGGGAACCCCATGGGTCATGCAGTACAATGCTCCAATACAGTGGATGCTCAGGTTGTGAACGTGATACGTGTGGGATGCAAATTCGCAACCCGCAGTGTCCGCAAGCCACAGCAGCACACCTGCGCATGCATGGGTTGCAATTAAGCGTTTCTGTGCATGCGCAAAGCATGATTTAGCGCTTCTGCGCAAGTGCGCCCACCGAAACCCGGAAGTAACCCGTTCCGGTACTTCCGGGTTTCGGCAATCCACAATCCAAAAAAATGCAACCTGAAGCGGCTGTAACCCAAGGTATTTGTCAGGAAACTGACATCAGAGCAACAGGCGAAGGAGAGGCTCTCTGATTCTGCAGGGGAAGGAACAAGCACTAGGGGGAGACACAGCTTGATGGAGGGGGAAGGAAATCAGCGTAACACCAAGGAGCCAGGAGAGCAAATGGGAGAAGGGGTGGAAGGGCTCCGGGATTCTTCCTTGGAAGTCAGTGAGGAGAGCCCTGGTCCTCCACTACCCACGCCCTCCTTGCGCAGGAGACTCCCGCGCAATGAGAGGCGGAGACGATTGGGCGTCAAACAACTCTTATGCTGGCAACGGTTTAAGAAACGCCCACAGACAGATTCTGCGAGCGACTGAGGCAGCCACGCTGAGATGGGCTGTGCAGTCAGGACGGTTTAACCCAGGCAGCCAAGCTCCAAAAGGGGACAGTTTACGCACGAGTAACTCCAAACCACTACAGTATTGAAGGAGGTGAGGACAGGTGACCCCACCTAGGCCCGAAGTCACCCCCCCACTCAATAATCACACCAGGCCTCAAAACTGTCCAAAATTCCTTTTCTGTCTTCTAAAAATCCACAGCTACAGCTTTTCTGTGGATTCTCACAAGATGCTTGTACATAGGCAAAATGTTATTCTTTTATCAGTACGAGAAGATTAATGAATAGACTCTGTTCAAAGCAAGCCTGAGAACTGACTTTTATCTCATTGGTTGTAACACATCTTGAACAAATCTTGGAACGCAAGGCTTCTCTACCCCTTTCCTGGGAAGAGTCCCAAGACAGGAGCTTTCTGTTCATGCTCAGAGAAACTCATGCGGCAGGACTCCTGAGGGAGGAGAAAGGGGAGGGAACTGGAAGGGGAATATATGCTCTGTGCAAATGACTGTGAACCCGTGCTTGTTTTGTGAGTTATCACACTTGCTCCTTCTACCAGTTCATGGATGGTAGAAATAAAGCTTTTTCTCCGAAACTATTCCTTGAGTGTCTGTTGACTCCCATCTCCCTTTCCCGGGCGCAATATTTTTCCCACCCGAGGGCAAAGCCTCATAAGGCTACAGTATGACTGAACTATTATTATTTTTCACTGGCATGTGACACAGAATCCATGAACACCATTTTCATTCATTTTGCCTTTTGAGATGTCCTGGTTTCAGAATATGGTACAAAATCCAGAGCTGTAGCTACGGGGGGGGGGGGGGGGGCTAGCCAGTTTGTGGGTTTTTTGCACCATTGAAGCTTGCAGCCTGTGTGTGTACGCAAATATGTGTGTTTTAAGTGCCAAACTGGCTTGGGTGAAATAAAGCCTAATTTCACCCCTGCAAAATAAAGAGGACATAATAAATTGTACACCCATCCCACTGATGGGAAGTTTTGCTTCTGCGCATGAGTCTGGCAAACTGCTCTGAGCTGAAAACATTCCTTCCTAGAATGTTTAGTTCACATTGAGTTCATGGAACATTGTACCCTGACCTGTTCTTAATGCATAGTTGACCACATCTACGGAATGTGATAGTTATATTCTTTTAAGTCTTGCTATATCAATCATTAGTAATTGTTTAATAACGAGGTTTTTACGCTTGTCCAACTCTGTGTTCCCTTTCCCAACCTTTAATCTATTGATGATTAATGCCTATATGCAACCCTTGCATTGTATTTGTGTTAACCAATCAGCAACAAGCACATATGTGGCAATGCTGTAATATTCAATAAAAGGGACTCCCCGACACATGCTCGGGAGATGCCTCCCATATGACACTTGTCATTCGTCTGTCGCTTATTTCAACCCAACATCCCACCCTCCAAAAAACCCATGAACGGAGATCTGGAAACTGAAATTTTCTTAGGTCACAAAGGAATGTTGTTTTTTAAAAAAGACCTTTCCTCCCAATGCAGACATCTTTGTTAAGGTTGACAAAACCCCAACAATTAAAGGCCTGAGTTTAATCAGGCCGTGAATCGCTTCCGAGTTGAAACGAATAGCAACATGTGTGAGCTGAGCACATCACGAGGATCGATTTTCAGTGTTTTAGGCGCCAGACAAAAAACGTTCCTCTTCAACCAGGCCTTGGGCTGATTTGACATCCTTTAAAACGTGTTCGTGAGAGGAGGGGGGTGTCATTGCTTTGTTACTGTTGGGGTTTCGTGTTTTTATCTTGTATTTTTATGTATATTTTATATACACACACCCTGGTCCCAGATAAAGACATAGCAACCAGGCGCCACCACGGGGCGAGCGTTCCAATGGCCTGGTCCCAGAGGCCATTTTTTTCACTGCCTTCCCCACCTCAGGCAGCAGGAGGCGGGCGGGCTCGGCGCTCATAGGCCGCAGGACCCTCGCTGGGCGGGGACGGGCGTTTGGCGCGCTGCTTCGCCGGCCGGAGGGACGAGCGAGCGAGAGCCGAGAGAAAAGGGGCGTCCCTTTCGCGTCGCCGCGCTCCTCTCTTGCTCCTCCTCCTCCGGCGGCGCCGCCGCCATGTCCCGCCAAAGCTCCCTCCTCAGCTTCTTCCCCATGTCGGAGGCCAAGCGCGACGGCGACGGCGGCTGCAGCCCCCACAGCGATGCCGAGCCCGAGGGCGGGCGCATGCTGTCGCCCAGAGGGTCGGGCATCCGAGGGAGGACCAGGGCGCCCCCCACGGACTGGTAAGCCCCCGCGCTGAGGAAACGAAAAGGCGGCGGCGGTTGGCGGGCCAAGAGCGTGGAGCGCGCAGGCGCCGCTTCCATGAGGTGGTGGCGGGCCTCTCTCTCGCATACTAGGCCCGAAAGCGGCGGCTTCTCAGGCCGGGTAGACCCTGAGGGAGAAAGAGAGAGAGAGAGAAAAGGATGGCGCGCGCGATAGCGGAGGGTGGGTCGGCGAGGCGCGCAGGTGAGGTGGAGGGACGGGCCTCAGGTGAGGCGGGGAGAGGCAGCGCGGGAAAAGGGCAGGTTCGCGGGGAGGCCCCTCTTCAGGAGGCCGCGCAGGCTCGTGGGGCATCTCCGCGTGGCGGGAGGCGTCCCTCTCTTCCGAGCAGAAGCGGCGGGTTGCGCCGTGATGCTGAACGGTAGCTGATGGCATCTGGCATCCTCCTCCTCCGCGAATTTGCCTCTCAGATCTTTCCGAATCGGTGGCCCTCCAGATGGAGGAGAAAGCTCCCCGAAACTGCTTAAAGCCCCCCGATTTGCAGCTTGGTATAAGTGGGTTGGTGGCCTTTTGTGTTCTCTCCCCCCCCCCCCATTGTGTTTCCTTCCCCTTTTCATATGGCAGCACATGTTACAGCCCAGTACTTTGGCACACTTAAAGGAATGCGGGGTTGGGAATCTGCCCTGTGCAACGGTTTCACGGAATCGTAAATCACTGAATCCAGAACGGAAGGAACCGTGGATGGCAGCTGTTGAATAAGATTTGGCACGGACCCCTGAGAATTATCTAGTGAAGTCCAGGCATCCCCAACCTTCGGCCCTCCAGATGTTTTGGACTACATTTCCCATCATCCCTGACCACTGGTCCTGTTAGCTAGGGATCCTGGGAGTTGTAGGCCAAAACATCTGGAGGGCCACAGGTTGAGGACGCCTGATCTAGTCCAACCCCCTGCAATGAAGGAACCTCAACATGTGATCCCCTATGCACACTGGATCCTGCTTCGCTTTGCAAATGAACTAGGGAGTTTTGTTGCTGCACCATTCCCAAGTTAATGTGAAGGAGTGCTGAAAAATATCTATACTTAAGCATACATTAAGTTTGGGCTATACAAGAGGAGTTTAAAGATTCCTGGTTGGCTAGATTTACCACTTGCTGCAATGGGTTGTGATTGAGATAGAATGTACAAGAAAACTGTCCACTTATACCACATTGCAGTCCTTCACTGATTTTTCATGAAGGTAGTTATTGCATACACTTTTTAACAGTAAAGACCGAACTTCACTCAAAGCCCATATCTATATGGCCTTCTTTTGGTGTCCGCAAACCCCTTTTAAAAATTCTCTATTGCTAGTGAGTGTTAAAATAATGTATGAAAGTGTAGCTGGTTGTGTCTCAGGAAAAGGCCTCACTTGCAGACATGACTTTCTGTTTTCCACATAACGTGAAGACATCACTTAAATTGCTTGGTGGCGGTAGGGTGGGTGTGTTTTGTGGCATCTTACCAAGTAAAATGGAGTGAATGTGCATAGGATCTAGGTGCAGGATCATTGTCTGAATGGATGGATGAATGAATGCATGCTTGCTTGAGGGCAAGTGCCCTTGAATTCAGTGCAGTTTGTTTTTTCAGGCCCAGCTGCATAGATAAGCATGCAGAACTGCAATTTATGTATGTTTTGTTGTTGTTTAGTCGTGTCCGACTCTTCGTGACCCCATCGACCAGAGCACGCCAGGCTCTCCTGTCTCCCACTGCCTCCTGCAGTTTGGTCAAACTCATGCTGGTAGCTTCGAGAACTCTGTCCAACCATCTGATCCTCTGTCATCCCCTTCTCCTTGTGCCCTCAATTTTTCCCAACATCAGGGTCGTTTCCAGGGAGTCTTCCCTTCTCATGAGGTGGCCAAAGTACTGGAGCCTCAGCTTCAGGATCTGTCCTTCCAGTGAGCACTCAGGGCTGATTTCCTTAAGAATTGATAGGTTTGATCTTCTTGCAGTCCATGGGACTCTCAAGAGTCTTCTCCAGCAGCATAATTCGAAAGCATCAATTCTTCGGCAATCAGCCTTCTTTATGGTCCAGCTCTCACTTCCATATATCACTGCTGGGAAAACCATAGCTTTAACTATACGGACCTTTGTCGGCAAGGTGGTGTCTCTGCTTTTTCAGATGCTGTCTAGGTTTGTCATTGCTTTTCTCCCAAGAAGCAGGTGTCTTTTAATTTCGTGACTGCTGTATGTTTGCTCATATGTAAATTCTGTCTAAGAACATAAGAGAAACCTACTGAATCAGGGTGATGGCCGATCTAATCCAGTATCCTGTTCTTACAGTGCCTGATCCGATGCCTGTGGGAAGCCTTCAAGGTGGGCACGAGTTAAGAAAACCCATGAGCCCTTGGTCGAGTTGATGGCATACCCTGCAACATTTCTCCAGTGAAAATAGGGATGTCCTATTTAATAATAGTAACAATAATACCATTATTTATACACCATACATCTGACTGGGTTGCCCCAGCCACTCTGGGCAGCTTCCAACATATATTAAAAACATATTAAAATATTAAACATTTAAAAAGTTCCCCATACAGAGCTGCCTTCAGATGTCTTCTAAAGGTTGGCTTGTCTCCGGGGGTCACATAACTCCATACCCTCCAACATTTCTCTGATGAAAATAGGGCTATCCTAAGGAAAAGCAAGACATTCTGAGATCAAATCAGAAACCGGGATGGCTTCTGTAAATCCAGGACTGTCCCTGGAAAATAGGGACACTTGGGGGGGGGGGAAGCTGACTTTAAAGGAAATGAAACTAAAAGTTCCCCAAACCCTTCTCTCTGCCCTGCATAATAGGGTTGGGTACCTGAGCAAAGGATCATGACTGCTGCTTGTCATCTTGGCGGCATGATTTTCACATTGCAATTTGGTGTAGTGTGTGAACTGTTTCCAACAAGTTAGAAATACAAAAGGGAAGGTGCTTCAATCTCCTAGTGACACTGATAATCAAAACTAGCACCATGCTATGAAAATCGCAGGCCTATAATAAACTGTACCAGCAGAAAATTTAGTAAACTGCACCAGCAATGTATTATGAAAACCATGGGCCCTAGAGTAGGACTTAGTCTATTTCAGGCACGTCCAACTCCCAAGACACTTCAATCTACTCCCAGTATAAAACAAACAAACAGTGATCTACCCAGAGTTGTTGACTTTTTTTTTTTTTTGAATGATGGACCAGAGTTGTTGAGTGATTGACTGGCTGGACATGCCTGGTCTGTTTGATAATCCAGACCTGGTTAAAGCATCCTGAGGGCAGAACAGGACCTGCCTGACATTTTTCGTGTTAACCTGTGGTTAACCTCTGATGAAGACTACCTTTTATGTACCAGGCTGCTGCTTTAGTGGTTAAAGGCGCTTTAGATTCCTATGGAATCAGTTGCCACATGCGGGCATGAGGGTCTATACTCCCCCTCTGTATTAGCCGACAGAGTATTTATTGATGATTTTTAACATCAAGGAGAGTGAGGTATTTGCTCAGTGTAAGATATTAGCGGTGAAGCTGCAGGTTCAGGATAGCATGGTGAAGTGCTAGTGGGTCTTTCTGTATACTTGTATTTTTACAAGGTTTACTTCTAAGGCCAGTAAAAAAAACCTGTATTACAGTAGATTAGTTCATGATGTAGCAGCATCTATTAAGGGCTAAAATAGCTAATGTGTTAATGCTTGTCTTGTGCTATGAGACATTAAACTTTCTATTCTAAACGGAACTGAGCGGGCAAGGAGTTTTCTTAATGGGAACTCTGGAAAAGGCTCACTACTGTGAAGCAGGAAAACTGAATGTTCTGCTGGAAGATTACTGGAGCTCTGCATACTCTGCTGACCACAATGGCCGAAATGGGCCATATCAAGAGATAGTGAGCCCAAATCTGAACAGGTTATGGGCCAACTGACTTCTACAAGTCTCACATCAGCAACTTTTTCTTTTTTCTCACTCAGCAAGTACTATTTTTTAAAAAATAGATTTTATTGATACATCAGAACTGTGATAGGGCATATTTTTATTTACAACAGAACAACAAAATAGAAAAAACAAAAACAATATACAGCAATAAAAAGAAATTAAAAATTAGATAATGGCAATAAATTTACAACCAACGAAACTTAAACATTCACACCACATAAATATATATAACATAAAGTTTTGACTTCAAGTTGAACCTATTTTTAATGCATCCAAGTACACGTAGTCTCAATTATTCTGGAGACCGCGTAAAGGCTGTGACCAGATTGGGATTTAGGTTTGGGGCTGCCTGGCGGTCAAAAGGCAGCATCACAAGCTTGCAAAAAATAAAATAATTGAAACAGGAGGCTACCGTCTTAGCTCTTCCCTGCTCCTTCCTTCAGTTTTTTGCTTTCCCTTGCAGAAAGCAATCGTTTCTTCCTGAGACTCTTGGTGTTCTCCTTTCAGATTTCTTTGTCTCTTCTACCTCTAGTTGAATTTCTCTCTGTGTTTAGCCTCATCATTAGTTCTTCTCCTTCCCGGCTCTGGTGTTTCTCCACTCATTTTTCAAAGTCTCTTCAGTTGTTGGCTGCCTTCCTTATCTACAGCCTCTTTAGAGACTGCATTGTCCTTGACTCTGCTGATTTCAGCCATAGTAGCCTCCAGATTTCCCCTCCCCCTCCGACTTCTTTCAAAACCAGTCTAGGGGTGGGTGGGTGGGTGTTAGAGAGCTGCCCTGCATTTTTTGTTAGTGATTAACGACCTGCTATAATTCAGAGAGCTGCATTGTCTACACCTAAGTAGAAAGGCACAGGAGAAATCTACACCCTCCTGCAGCGAGTTGCAGCAGCAAAATCACAGCCTGTAAAGACAATAGAAAATTTTACAGCAAACTGCTTCTATTCAAGATTTAGTTCCAGTCCTATCAGGGGCAGCACTTGTCACTTTCAACTGATATGGTAGATCTTCCCAGCTTTCCAGACTCTCTTGCCTGGTTGCTATTCAGAACATCTCAGAGCCAGATTTTTTTATGGGGGGGTGGACCGCCCTTCTTCTTGCATTCTTCTAACTATGGAGGATGGTTCAATGGAAGGTCAGCAGGGGGCTCTGCTTTGGCTAAGTAAGGAAGCGCAGAGAGGAGGACAATGGAATCTCCCTGGTGAAGCGGATGGCAAGATCTTCCTCAGCTGAGCTCAAGAGGAATTTCTGCATCCCTTTGAAACCTCTCAGAGCCAAGATATTCATGCAGCTCACCCTAGCATGGATGAAATGTTTTGACCTCATTACTCAACAGCAGAACCAGTCTCTGCTTCAGAATACAGCATTAATCCTGAATTTCATCCATATACTGCACCTCCTAAAGGAAGCTCTACTTGTAGATCTGGCTGAGGAAGTAATTTGGCCCTCAACTACCTCTCAATCGCCAAATGTTCTTCATCAACAGTATCTGCTTCCCCTGCTTCTCCCTCCATCTCCAGGAGGTAATCTAGAGCAGTGTTCCCCAACCTTGGGCCTCCAGCTGTTTTTGGACTACAATTCCCATCATCCTTGACCACTGGTCTTGCTAGCGAGGGATGATGGGAGTTGTAGTCCAAAAACAGCTGGAGGCCCAAGGTTGGGGAACACTGATCTAGAGCACAAGCTTCATGCAGGGGTTCTCAGTCCTTACCCAGGCACTCTGTTTCTTCTGAAGACCTTGACGCAGCCTTAAGTGCTAGCGATCAGAGCCTCTGCCACAGCCCAGTCATTTGCAAAAGTGGCTGTTTCATGGGCAGTACTCCTCAAGACCTGAACCGGTCTCACATGTCCTTGTCAAAGATTTCCAGTGCACCGGGAGGCTGATGTGCTGTCTTGCGACAACTTGGCCTCTGAACCTTTTGTAGGGGGTAAGCTCTTTGGCGAAGAGGCTTTAAAGGACATCCTAGATGAGTCTATTGACAAGAAAAAAGAGATGACACATCTTTCGCCACACTTATCAAAGCTCAAGGTCCTTCAGAGGCAGGGATTTTCAGTCCTCCCAGCCTCCTGGAACAGACAGTGCGGAGGGTTGAAAGAAAATCAACAGTCCTATTCCTGCAACACTCAACAGAACAAACCCCATCTCTCTTGGTGTTGTTACTATTCCAGTGGGAGGAAAAGTTGCCGCGATACACCCATAGTTGGCAGCAGACCATATCCGACAGATGGGTGCTGGACACTATCCGCAAATACTTACCGCCGCCAGACTCATCAGACCCCTCCAAGAAAAATGTCTGTTGTTATTACCGTTTTTCCAATAGTTACTCCATCATATTTTTTCTATCAGAGAGTATCTTTGAATTTTTAAGGGCAACCTTTCCCATTGAAAGCCATCTCCCATGTGATACTTGTACTGAATCTTCCTTTTTGGCTTGTTATTTAAAAACTGAAGAAGGAGTGGGGAGGAGCTAAGATGGCAGCTTCTTGCTTCAATTTTTTATTTTTATATTTCAAACTTGTAATGTTGCTTATTAACCACCAGGTGGTACCAAACTTAAATCCCAATCTGACAGCAGCTTTTACAGGATCTAGAAATACCTTCCATAGCAGGTATGACAGACTTTTCTGTTACATTTCCTTAGACCACCTGAATGGAGCCTGTAGCTCACAGATAGCCTGGATGTTCTCAAACATATAAAGGGCTCTTTACCACTGAATTATTTCATCTTTTCAGATAACGTCCCTGTAGAAAAGCACATACATGTATTAGTTTGAGTATTAGCATTATTTATTAAATTTGTATACCACCTTTCATCTGAAGATCTCAGGCTGCTTCATAACTGAAAACATAAAATGAGAATACAAAATACATACAACCCCCCCCCCAATAATTCCCTCCCCCAGCTGCATTTAAAAAGCTGAAGAATGTTAAATCAGTCTGGTTGAAGAGACGTTTTTGCCTGGCACATAAAGATTTGTAATGAAGGTGCCAGGCAAGCCCCCCTCAGCAGGAGCCATGGGGTGGCAGCGAGAGAAGCGAGGCTTTGCTTCCCCACCCAGTCATGCCGCCACAGTGTTGACAGAAATGGGTAAGGGAGGAGGGAGAACAGGAGGAGGAAAATGTGGCAGCAGCTGGAGTGCTCCTGCTGCCGCCTTGTGGGGCGAGATGGTTGTGGAGTTGTGCTAACACACTGGGGTGCGGAACCCACAGGAGTTGTTTAAGAAACAGAACGAGTAGCTCTGCATTTGCAGTACAGTGGAACCTCAGTTTTCGAATATAATCCATTTCGGAAGACAGTTCAACTTCCGAAACGTTCTAAAAGCGGAAGCCTCAGTTCAATGGGAAAACTCAAAACAGAAGTTGCGTCGGACATTCAGGTTCCGAAAAACGTTTGAAAACCAGAGCATTTACTTCTGGGTTCTCGGCGTTCAGGAGCCGAAATGTTTGAAAACGGAGCCATTCAAGAACCGAGGTTTCACTGTAATGGTGGGGCTCCTTGGCAGCATCCACAGCAGCAGAGGGTCGGGCATTTGCACACCACTGGCTATGCCTCTTGCCGTGGCCATTGGCACTCCATTGTTGCCTTTGCTGCTTTCTCCCGCCGCTGCCAGAAACAGCCCTCTGCTGCTGGCGCTTGAGAGTTGCTGCCTCGACCCCAACAAAGCTGGGCCCAAGTGGCCTCCGCTGAGAAAAAAGAGGAAAGAAGCTGCTGAAGCCCAATGAGCTGGAGCGGCCGGCCGGCTGCTGGGAATCACCATTAAAGGGTTGGGAGGGAGCCATGAGCTGTCTTTGGAGAGTATGATAGTGGCTAAGGACGAAATATAGCAGAAGGCATTACTACTTCAGTGCCTCTGCAAGAAGTGTTTGGTCGGATAGGAAACAAGAGTAGACATAGAGTAGATCCATTTAAGTTAAGGTGATGTTCACAATGGGTCTAGTGTGAGTAGGACCCAACATTGGATACAACCCATTGTGTGCTGCTGTACAGAATATTGCCAAAGAATGTGAGAGCTGTGCTTTTTCACAGTTTTTGGATTACTTTGGAGGAGGACAGGCGCTTTGTAGAATGAACATTGCAATATCTATATGCCAATTGCCATTTACATATGTTTCTGGGCACTTCAACTGCCCACTGACTAACCTGTTGCTATTTAGAACTCTTGGCGAGCTCAATATTTATTGCCACTGTTTGAGAGCCATGCTGTTCGCTCTGGAATCCTCCCCTCAGCGATCAGAAACTGATCAGAAACGTTATCTCATACGCTGCATATGCTTCAAGATAAGAAAAATGGGCCGGCTAACTGGGAGCTTGTTTCATCTCGTTCTAACTATGAGAAAACCAAGAATGCACCATAGGCCCAGTTACTAGGACATTCTAGATTAGGAGCCTCCTGATTGGCTCTGGATGTGGAAGAAAATTGAGCCTTTGCACTGATTTAGGTTCAAGACTCTGTTTATTAAGGCAAAGCTATTGTGCTGGGGGAAACTCCCTCATCCTCTTCCTCCCAATCAGTAGGGCTTCTGCTTACATCCAGAGCCAACAAGCTTTACAGGGGGGGGGGGGACACGGGCAAAACGTCAGACGTACAGTATCATACATCATACTTTTACCATCCATTCCATCTTCATATCTTTTAAGATCATACCAGCTGTGCTGCGAACTGGATCTATCCTAAAAGTGTTAGGATTAGTAGCTTTGTTATTCTTTATCCTCTCTTATAATTCCAAGCTATGTTTCTTAATTGTCCCAGGTTTGGGGAACAGGCCTTGACAGTCAGCGAAAAACATAATGCTTTACATTTGGAGGTGGGGATTCTACTTAAAAAAATTAAATGAAAACTTGAGTATCCTTGGGTAAAGTATGAGCTAAATTCTAAGAGAATTGTGTCTGTAACCAATGTAGTCTTTTGACTTCATAGATTATCAGTAAAAGATCTGTTATAAAGGCTATCCTTTTCTTCTTTCTTTCTTTCTTTCTTTCTTTCTTTCTTTCTTTCTTTCTTTCTTTCTGGTCTTGCAGTGACTGTGAATTTTCACCCGGCGATCTGGTTTGGGCCAAACTCGAAGGCTACCCTTGGTGGCCATGCCTTGTGTACAAGCATCCAACAGAAGGATCACTTTTCAGAGGCAGAGGAAGATCCTCTCGCATCCATGTGCAGTTCTTTGACGACGACCCATCAAGGGGTTGGGTTAGCATTAGATATATCCGACCATATACAGGTAAGAGTTGATAACTGAATGTAATAGGTGATAACAGAATATACTATATATAAATAATTGGGGGGGTGAAATTAAATGCAGGTCACATAGCTATTACAGTGGTGCCTCGCAAGACGAAAATAATCCGTTCCGCGATTCTTGTCGTCTAGCGATTTTTTCGTCTTGCGAAGCAAGCCCATTGACTAGCGCTACAGCGGTCTAGCGGCTTTCCCTGATCAGCTGTTAAGCGGGTTTTTCAGCGGAACAGCTGATAGGCGGCTTAGGGAAAGGGGGGGAGCGAAAAAAACCCGCGGGGACTCGCAAGATTTTTTCGTCTTGCGAAGCAACCCCATAGGCAAATTCGTTTTGCGAAGCGCCTGCAAAACGGAAAACCCTTTCGTCTAGCGGGTTTTCCGTCTTGCGAGGCGTTCGTCTTGCGGGGCACCACTGTACAAGCAATGCTGCATCCCTCTGTAAATTGACCACATACTGAGAGCCTTGGAAGCACTGTTCGGCTAAGATGCCCTTTCAACTTCATTTGAGTAGGATGCAGCTCTTCACTTTGACTTGACTTGGCAGTACAAGGGATTAAGGCTGTTCTGTTTCACCTAACACACACCTGTCCTGTTACTGTAGGCAACTTGCAGCCCTAGGCCACTCTTGGCAAAAGCCCCACCCGTATTGAGTGAGCAGCATTCGTTGCAGAGGGAACTATAGAGTGCCAAAGATGGTTCTGTATTCAGCACCAACATTTGATATGCTATTTTGCATGAAAATAATCATTCTGACTGTGCGAGTTACACCAAATTTTCCCCTTCCTGCTGCCCCCTGTATTCTAACAGCAGATTAGTAGTAGTTTATGTGGAATGATTTAAAAAGTCATGCAATTTAATATACGTAGTAATCTGAGTAGTGGCAGTTCTAAATAACAGTTCTGAAGAGATATGTGAATAAATGCAGAATCTTTAATTTGGGATTGTTACTGTAAAGTTTCTGCATGTTAGATAATCAAAAACTAGGAGAGACCATGAGCGTGTTTTTGCCAAAATCTATTCTCTGACTGATTCCTTTTTATATTACAGGTTCTTCTGGGAGAGATACCAGTCGGGGAGGCATGTTCTACAGTTCAAGACCTGAAATTAGAAGAGCAATGGAATTGGCAGATGCTGCTTTGAAAAAAGAGAAGAGTGAGAGACTTGAGCTGGCAGTGTGTGACAAACCTTCCGAAAGCGAGGAAGAAGACGATGAGGAGATGGAGGTCACTCTTTATAATTCTTGTTTCCAGAAGCAATTAGAAAAACGGGAAGAGAGGATGTTCATGATTTGTAGGACAGTTCTGTATATGTAGATAGTTGCCTTTCTCTTTATTGTTCTGGAACTGTAACAAGTATGTGTCTGAACTCACATGCATGTCCACACTCACATGTACACACACTAACTAGAGGTTTGGGATCTTTTGGTAGAATTATAACATGTCCATTTCTGAATATGTGTTTGCTTCTGTTCCTGCCTAAATAAAACTCCTAACACCCAATACTTCTTGTTCTGGGCTGGCGATCATTACTGCTACTACTACTACTACTACTACTACTATTGTTAGTAGTGGTAGTAATCTGCCCTATACTCCTAGATCTCAGGGTGGTTCACAGCATAACAATCTCTTAATTGCCAGACGGGCGGCCCAGTAATTTTTAGAGGCAAACAAATAGCTTTACATTCAGATTCTTGGGGAACACATTAAAAAAACAAAGCTTGGTTTATCATATGAAATGAAAATGACAGAATACATAAATGCTGTTTCAGACAGTAAAATTACAGTTCAGGCAGGTAGCAAATCCTACCATACACACACCTTGATCTAAAGAGTGTACGAATCCCTGCCTATTCTCAAAAGCCTGCGGAAGTGAGCGTGACCATTATGCTAGCAAGACTCACACTAATAGTAAGTTAAGAAATGGAGGAGGTGGGGAGAATACCTGTCCTTAGGCATGTGTGTGTTCATTCCTTGTGAGCGCAGAATGAAGATCCTTGGAGCTAGGACAGCCACTGCCTACAGATTTTGGGGTTCCTTTATACCCTTTTCTTTGTGGAGAAGGGAGGGGACTTTTCAGCTGGACAATTCCTATTGTTTCAGTTGCCTTTCATTGAGAGTTCCTACCCATTTCTCACTTCCCCCATGTTGCAGATTAAGAGTTTGAAAGACTCATCTTAGTGGGCTGTGACTGAACTAGTTATCTTGGTGCATTCTCTGTGTTTAAGTTATAATAACATTATAGTAATTGTCTCCATCCAGGGCGTCAGTAGGCTGTACTTGGGAAATTTGCATGTGTTAACCTTCATGCAAAGTGTGAGGAGTTCAGGATGTTGTCTGAATGCCTTTCAGGGCATGCTTTTGATAAGGCTGGTACCTGGGTCAAGCAAGGCTCAATGTGGGAAATCTTGTGTTAAATTTTAAGTTATGTCACCCTCCTTACTGATGCTATAATGTACAGTAATAAACCACAGAATAAGTTCAGAATGACGCACAGCTATTCACAGCAGCACTTTCTTCTGTGGTTATGAGCCAACTTTCCCGGGGTAGAGCATGGTACTCTGTAAGGAAAGCTTGGAGGAGAACACACCCCATCCTTTATGCTTGTCACTTAATTCAAGGCTATGCAAGTGCATGTTTAATTTGCTGAAATGGATGACTTTCAGGTCGCCTCAGAGCAGAACATAAATTGGGAGTTGCCTGTAGGGGCTTTCCTTCACAATTGAAAAAGAAACCTCTTGGTTGTCCATCTCTTTCAGGGTCTTTAGAACTGATATCTGACTGCTGAAGAACTGTGTGTAGGCTTGAACAAAACGGAAGTATTGGAGACAACTTATTCCAGCTTTTGATGCAATTGAGCGTATCTACTGCTCTGCCATAGAACTCCTAATTGCATACCCATCGTTGCGCTAGTCCAAGAGGAGAGGTTGAAACCTCTCACTCACCTATCACAAATCCGATGAGCAGAGGGAGATCACATCCCCATTGTTCACTGGTCATGATGGAGAAGTTGAAATCTCATATCTGCAGGATAACGTGGCCCGACAACCTCACCTGCTGCTTAATTTAAAACAACAACGAGAAGAAGACAGCAGCCAAATTGTTGGGTCCCCCATCAGAAAGCTTGCCTTGTCAAAGTTGTAGCATTAGCCTGTCTTTAAAGCATCCGATTTTTTATACTACTTCTTTTTTGTCTTTGGCAGGTGAGCGATGAGGGTGATGATTTTGGCACATCTGAGGAAGTGAAACGTAGAAAAAGGCAAATTGCAAGAAAGCAACATGCTGAGAAATCCAAAAAGAGAAAGATCATGGATTCCGACAGTGAACGCGAGTATTCAGACATGGAGTTTAAACCTGATGAAGCTAGCAGTGATGAAAATAGCGTTGGAGTTGGTGACAGTGATGCTTCTGAATCGGAGGCTGACCCAGGAAAGAAAGTAAAGCGTCCCATTAAAGTCTCCCCTAAACCAGTGCTGGAAAAGGCATCTAAACCTCCCCAGAATAACGTGTCTGTAACGCCCAGCAGAGAAACAAATCTTTCTGCTGAGATAAAGTATAAGTTATCATCTTTTGCAGCTCCTGAATGCTTTGATTTTCAGCCAAGCATTAACGGAGGAGGAGCAGGAGCAGATGGCAATCCGACTTCATGGGAACATGATAAAATTGACTGGCTCCAGGATGGTAAAAGGAAAGATGCTCGTAGGAGACGGCAAAATGATCCAGATTATGATCCAAATACTCTGTTTGTGCCAGAGGACTACCTTAGAAACTGCACTCCGTTAATGCGGAAGTGGTGGGAGATGAAGAGCCAGAATTTTGATGGCGTGCTTTTCTATAAAGTTGGGAAGTTCTATGAGCTCTTCCACATGGATGCTGTTATTGGTGTTAACAAGATGGGCCTGTCGTTCATGAAAGGCACTTTTGCGCACTCTGGTTTCCCAGAGATAGCATTTGACAGATACTGCACTATATTAGTCCAGAAAGGTTACAAAGTGGTTCGTGTCGAGCAGATTGAGACTCCTGAGATGATGGAAGCACGCTGTAGAGCCTTGGCCCACCCGACAAAATACGACAGAGTTGTGCGCCGAGAAATATGCAGGGTTATTTCCAAGGGGACACAGACCTATGGTATTCTAGATAGTGACGATTTGGACAGCTACAACAAATACCTCCTCTGCGTGAAAGAAAAAGTTGACGATTCTGCTGGCCTTCAGCGCACCTATGGAGTATGCTTTGTGGACACGACAGTGGGGAAGTTCTACCTGGGTCAGTTCTCGGATGACCGCCATTGCTCAAGGTTTAGAACTCTCTTGGCTCATCATATTCCTGTGCAGATACTTTTTGAGCGAGGGAACCCCTCTGCAGAAACACAGAAGATATTCAAAGGCTTACTCCCCTCTACTGCGCAAGAAGGTTTGATTGCTGGGTCTCAGTTCTGGGATGCATCTAAAACATTAAAAACATTGATTGAAAAAGGCTACTTCCAGGACAAAGAAAATCTAAGCAGTGAGCCCATCCTGCCGCCAGTAATCAAATCTATGACTGCGGAAACTGACTCACTGGGACTTACCCCTGGGGAAAACGCTGAGCTTGCGCTCTCTGCTCTTGGCTGCTGTGTCTTCTACCTTAAAAAATGCATTATTGACGAGGAGCTCTTATCAATGGGGAAATTTGAAGAATACATTCCTGTGGATGTTGATATTGCAAAAGAACAAAACTCAAGCAGTCTGTTTGCGAAAACAAGCCAGAGGATGGTGTTGGATGAGGTCACCCTGACAAACCTAGAAATTCTGCAGAATGCAACCACTGGGTCAGAAGAAGGCACATTGCTGGAAAATATTGACACTTGTTGTACGCCCTTTGGAAGGAGACTCCTGAAACAGTGGCTCTGCGCACCGTTGTGTAATCCTTCCACCATCAATAACCGCCTGGATGCAGTTGAAGACCTCTTAGCTGAAGCTGCCAAAATGTCAGAAATCCGTGACCTTTTAAGGAAACTCCCAGACCTTGAAAGGCTTTTAAGCAAAATTCACAGTATTGGGTCATCCCTTAAGAACCAGGACCACCCTGGCAACAGGGCTGTTTTATACGAGGAGGCCAGATACAGCAAGAAAAAAATTGTAGACTTTTTGTCCGCACTGGAAGGTTTTAAAATAATTATGGAAATTATCTCAATTTTGGAAGATATTGCTGATGGTTTTACATCCAAAACACTAAGGCAGATAGCGATGGTCAAATCTAAGAATCCAGAAGGCCGCTTCCCAGACATCAAAGCAGAACTAGAAAGGTGGGATGCAGCTTTCGATCATAACGTTGCACGAAAGACTGGTGTGGTTAACCCAAAAACTGGGTTTGACACTCAATATGATAAAGCGCTAGAGGATATAAGCAGCATTGAGGAAGGCCTTCGTCAGTATCTGGAAAAGCAGCGCAAACGGCTTGGCATTAAAGCTGTGATGTATTGGGGAGCAGGCAAGAACCGCTACCAGATGGAGATTGCGGAGGGTTCGGTGCCTGCGAACCTGCCTGACGATTATGTGTTGAAATCTACCAGAAAGGGCTTTAAGCGCTACTGGACTAAAGACCTGGAGAAAATGCTGAACGACATCATCAACGCTGAAGAACGGAGGGATACGGCACAGAAAGACTGTATGAAGAGGTTATTCTACAACTTTGATAAAAGCAGTGAAGACTGGCACACGGCAGTGGAATGCATTGCAGTTCTAGGTACGAAGACTTCTACCATAGTATATTCAAGTTGAAAATGTACTATTAATTCGTTAGCGTGTGGGCAGCTTGAAAGAGCTGGGGTTCCGTAATACGGAATATTGCCAGCTAATCCCTTGCAAAGAAACCAGTGTGGAGTGCCACTGTGTATATTAGGAATATTAGCCGAGGGTGGGGGCTAAATGTTAGTATGCAGAAAATGATTGTTTCCCTGCTTCTGCGCAAGGAGTGACTCTTAGCAAAGGCAGTTGATAGCTCCGTGCAGTGATGAGCATAATGATGCATAATCTTGTAACCTGTGTGATTATTATTACAGTTGCAACAGCCGTCGCTGCACTTGCTCGGGGAGAAACTCTATGCACCTCATATCTCTTCAGACTGATGAGAAGGGTGTGTGTCCTGTCCTGGCATCCAATGAAATGTGTGCATGTCTAAGGAGGCATTTTCAGTAAAGGAGAGACTGAGCCAGGGCAGACAGGAACTGAGCAGGAAAAGCAAACAGCCTCTTGTGCATTTGGGGGGGAATATATACTGAGAGCTTCAGTGAGTGCCATAGGAGGAGATGCTAGTTGGGTACGCTGGTTGTCCTCTGCCGTATCTTATGAGGTGGGCTGTGTCCCACAAAAGATGATATGGTATAGTTTTTCAGAGCAAGCCTGCTTTAAGCAAGAGTACTTGCAATCTAAATCTATAGGTAAGGAGTCAGCCTGAGTTCTAGAGAAGCTGAGAGCTCAGCACAGAGATATATTCAAAACTGTGAAAGTACCATATTTTTCCTTGTACAAGATGACCCCTACTTTTTTTGAACCCAGAATTAAGAAAACAAAACCCTAAAATAGATGGGTGGCAATGGAAGCCAAGCCAAGAAAGGTGGCGGTTTGAGGAGGAGGGGGGAAGGAAAGGGTGCTCTTACTTCAGTGGTTGTGCTGGCGGGGCTTCAGGACGCAAGCCAGTCACCAGCGTTCAGCCTGCAGTGGGAGGAAAGGGACAACAGCAGGAGGGACTGCCACAATCCTGGAAAAAACCTTGTCTTAAACATGGAAAAATAGGGTATTCCCAGGCTTTCTGTTTAAGATTGCCATCACCTTCTGCTCTTTTTTGTATAGTTTCAGTCTAATCTAATTAATGGAAACTCTATCCCTCAATTATTTTAAAATTAAACAAATTTCAAACTTCCATATTATTTATACTTTCCTAATAATTGTGCGTTAATTGAAATTTCTGTGTTGGATGTTAGCAGTATGTAGTGCATAAAAGCTTCTGGTTTGGTGGAGAAGATAGTGAAAGTTTTGTGACTGAAGTACTTGGAAGTAACTGATACAGTGGTACCTCGGGTTACAGACGCTTCAGGTTACAGAAATAGTACCTTGGGTTAAGAACTTTGCTTCAGGATGAGAACAGAAATCGCGCAGCGGCGGTGCAGCAGCAGCGGGAGGCCTCATTAGCTAAAGTGGTGCTTGAGGTTAAGAACAGTTTCAGGTTAAGAACAGACCTCCGGAACGAATTAAGTACATAACCAGAGGTACCACTGTACTTTAGTCACCTGTGATATAGCCCAGTGCTCTGAAGAAGGAATACAGGAAACGGGAAAACTGACTGGGATTTTCTCTTCCCCCACCCCAATAGATGTCCTAATGTGCTTTGCACACTATAGCCAGGGATGTGATGGACCGTTGTGCCGACCTGTAATTGTGCTTCCGGAGAGCAACACGCTGCCCTTTTTGGAGCTGAAGCATTCCCGCCACCCCTGCATTACAAAAACCTCATCGGACGATGACTTCATCCCTAACGATATCCTCATAGGTGTACAGGATGAAAAGGCAAATCCGGAGAGCAGGACTTGCTGTGTTCTAGTGACTGGTCCAAACATGGGAGGAAAGTCCACACTCCTGAGACAGGTGATCATAGAACAAGACACTTGGAAGCATGGTTTATCTGTATAATTCCCCTCTTTTTTACAGGCTAACTACCCCATTGGGATTGGTTAAGGGGTTTCTTCCCCCAATCGGTGCATGTTCTGTTCTTTCATTTGCAACATGCAGGCTAGGTATAGGGCAGTTTACAAAAATAGAAAGAGAGAGAGAGTGTGTGAGTGAGTTCCCATTGCAATCTGGATTGTGTGAGAAGACTGGAGAGGGGCTGAAAGTTGGGTCAGGTAGGAAGTTGGGTTAGCTGGGCTTTGGGACTCTGACATGTACTGTATAAATACATTGACATGTATAAATACATATGAATTCCTATAGGAAAATAACATGCGCAGGACAAATCGTCCAAATGCTTTTAGCAAAGTAGCATTCATTTAAAACGAGGCTAAACCCAATGTTAGTAACATTCCTGCTTACCTAGATCCTACTATTCAAATAATTAGGCAATTGTACTTTGTTCAGTTTTCTTTCATCACCTGTTTGATGTGGAAGTGGATAGTATGTAGAACAGCAGGATTCTGTTGGGGAGGGGGGAAAAGATGTGCCCTTTCCATACGTTCAGTGTTTTTAATACCCTAGATTGCCCAGTCACAAGAGCTGTTGGCTGGAAGGCTACTCCTTGCCTAAATGTTTGCTCTTACAGAATGAGGATCGGATCATAACGGAGCATTGTGAGAGCACAAGTAGGAAGCATTTGTAACCAAGATGGCAAAACATTACAAATGCTTCCTGTCTTTCCTCTCTAAAACCAAGGGAACCAGTCGAACATACAGTGGTACCTCGGAAGTCGAACGGAATCCTTTCCGGGAGTCGGTTCAACTTCCAAATCGTTCGGAAACCAAAGCTTGGCTTCCGACTGGAGGCTGCGGAAGCTCCGTCGGACGTTTGGGTTCCAAAGAACGTTTGCAAACCGGAACACTCACTTCCGGGATTGCGGTGTTTGGGAGCCAAAACGTCTGAGTACCAAGGTGCTTGGGATCCAAGGTACAATTGTATTTCCAAAATTTAGTTTTTCCAGAATTCCATTATCTGTTCAACTGACTTCCATTTCCACAGCAGCATTGGGGTGCTTAAGTATGTTTAAATCCCTGCTGACTGATATCCATTAGGGCTCTGTTGAGCTGTATAGAAACTCTAAAATAAGATGGAATAATTCAGCATTAAACATCGGGTTGGTGTGGCATGCTCTACTGCCAACTCTTATTTGTGGGAATAGATGGGGGTTTGAAGGTGTCAATTTGTACTGGGCAGTCCAAAGGTAGACAACTTCATTTTGGTGGAAATAGCATTGGAGGAGGTATTGAACTGAAGCATATCTTCCTTAGCATCAGGACAAGCAGGTGAAGCGAGTTCTCTAATGCCTATTGGTTTTATTGCTTTGCAGACTGGCCTCGTGGTGATCATGGCCCAGTTGGGATGCTTTGTACCTGCCGAGTCTTGCAGGCTTACTCCTGTCGACAGAATATTCACCAGACTAGGGGCTTCAGACAGAATTATGTCAGGTGAGTTCTGTCCGTTTTGGGGTTTCCAAGAAAAAAATGCTAAAGCAAAACAGGCGACACGGAACTTTTTGTAAAGGAGAAGGGTGTGTCCACCTCAAAATACGTGTACAGTGGTACCTCGGGTTACAGATGCTTCAGGTTACAGACTCCACCAACCCAGAAATTGTACCTCGGGTCAAGAACTTTGCTTCAGGATGAGAACAGAAATTGTGTGGCGGCGGCACGGCGGCAGCGGGAGGCCCCATTAGCTAAAGTGGTACCTCAGGTTAAGAACAGTTTCAGGTTAAGAATGAACCTCCAGATCGAATTAAGTTCTTAACCTGAGGTACCACTGTATATGAAAATGGTTATACAGTGACAAGCGCTAGAAATACTTATGGGGAGGGTGGGAATGGTCTGGCCTCTAGACTCTCCTCTCTCCTGCCTATCCATACTTACCGTATTTTTCGCTCTATAACACGCACCCGACCATAACACGCACGTAGTTTTTAGAGGAGGAAAGTCCGTAGGCATGCCACCCATAGGCATACCCTCCATAACACGCACAGACATTTCCCCTTACTTTTTAGGAGGAAAAAAGTGAGTGTTATGGTGCAAAAAATACGGTACTTAAGACAGATGTACCCTGAGGAAGTGAGGAAGCCCAGACCAAGGAGCCCATGACCATCAGTAGTCTAAGAAACCTGGCAGCTCTGACCCCTCCCTCCCCTGTAGCCCCTTAAGACCCATGTGCCCTGAGGGAAAGCAGCAGGGAAGAAGCCCGGGACGGGGGTTTGTGCCAGCAGGTCCTGAAGCTGGCCTGAGAAAGAACAGATTGGTTCCTAAGTGAAACGCTAGTTCTGGGTTACGGCAGCAGGGGCATCAGTGAGGGAAATGCCAAAGGTTCCTTAACTGAGGTGGGAAAGGAACTGCTCCTTACAGATGAAGGAACATTTGAAGGGCTCAACTACCAAAAGCGGCTTCCACTGAGGCAAAAGCATCGTTTTCATATTGCGGAGCTCAAGTGGGCCACTTCACAGACCTCCTCTCAGAGTTAAAGTTAAGGTTTTTAAGGCTGCAATCCTGCACAGTTATTTAGGAGTAAACCCAGATTAAATTCAGCAGGGCTTACTCCTGAGTAGACATTGCACAAGATGGTGCAATGGCTTGAAAGCTTAGTTTAGATATGGGAAGCCCAGGTTCAAGTCTCCACCCTGTTGAAAGCTCCCCGAGTCATCTTGGGCCTGGTCTGAAGGCATGAGTCCACCACCTCACTGGAAGTTAAGCAGACCTGGTCAGTATCTGAAACGGATCCTTCCTGGGAATCACATTCATGGCACCTCGGTTTCACGACGAAAAGGTGGGGTATAAATGCAAGAATATTCAAATTGACAGACTGTGATGCCGCACATTTAGCTGCTGCCAAAATGCATGTAGTTCTTCCTGCCTCTGCTCTCATCACCACTCCTGCTCCACACTTCCGTGGAGGCCCCTTGCGTGATTTAGAAACCTGGAGTGACCAGGATGCTTTCTTCTTCTACCAGGGGAAAGTACATTCTTTGTTGAGCTGAGTGAGACTTCCAGCATACTACGACATGCAACAGAGCACTCTCTCGTTCTTATGGATGAACTAGGTATGTAATAACTTTTGCAATATCTGTCTCTTTTTTAAAAGACTTGTTTTTTGCCCACTTACAGGTATGTCAGGTTAACAGCCCGATTGGCAGGCTACAGCTGCCTGTACTCAGTCTGTGGCACTGCACAAATTCCCGACTTAAGTACTGTGTTGCAGAGCAAGAGCTTGGTTGCGTGACCTTGTATGTACCAGTGCCATTTAAAGCAAGCCCTCAGCAACTATGCCTGCAGCTATCGTGCCAGCACAGCGCTCCTGGGCTATAGATGCTAGGTGTGCTAACAGGGCATATGAAACAGCCGAGAGCCCAATTTAAACAAGGCACTGGATGCTGGCAACACCATATGGGAAGTTCTTGCCCAATTGGACCCAAGATTCTCGTTCTGGTTTCCAAGACGGATAAATGTGCCTGGGTTGGTCACAGTGGCTTTGCTTAAGCAAACTAAAGTGCACAAATACAGACATCCTGCTTCCACCCCAGGATCTTGACAATCCCATTTAGCATCATGCGAGAGAGAGCGGTCAACTATTACTCAAACCAGTCTGCCCGATAATCTCATTTGATGTGTGGATGGCTGGGAACAGTGTGTGTTGTGCCACCTTTCATTTGGAATCGAAAGGATCTTTTTCAGTAGCAGGCAAAGACCATTTTATTCAAGGCCTTCTAGTTTGCTTGAGATTCTCTGGCTGTCATAGTGGTTTTATTTTGAAGAAACTTGCCTAGTTGTTGTTTTTTACCCATGCTACTCATGTGCACTAGAAAGGGTATTATTTGAATGTTGCCACTTCCTCCCATACACTATCTTAAGCCATCTGTGACTGCAGCTGATGAGAGTCTTAACATACTTTTACAAATTTTCCTGGCCCTTCCTTTTTTTAAAAACCTGATCAGAAGTTTTGGAGAACTCAAAAGCTTGCTTTTGTAACAATCTGGTTTGCCTAAGAAGGATACCGTCCTGATACAGATTTTGGAATAAATATTTTTATTAGACTAAATCATTGCTTGCTAAACAAAGTATCTCACAGCAAGCTCGTTTGAATTTCCCGAATAACTTTGCCCAATTCTAGTTCAGAATGTTGAGCCAAGGCTGCAGTTTATATACATATAATGGAATGATCACACAAGAAACCTCCCATTATGGGAGAGGTCCTGATTATTCAAGTTTTGGAAGTTCTGTTCTTTTTATGAAAGGGGTCTTGTTTAGGGTCTCACCTGCATGTGATGGTGAAGACAGGATGGCTGAGCTACTTAGTCACCCTGCTTTAAAAGTGGTTCAAATTCTCAGTATGCTGTTGGTTGTTTCTTAGTTGTTTGGAGTTTTTTGGGAAAGAAGGGGAAAGATCCAGCCTAGTGCAAGCTTCAAAATGTATTTCAGCCGCTTTGGCAATGCCTTGGAGTTTTAAACTCAGCTTTCTTTACTTTCCAGGTCGAGGTACAGCTACCTTTGATGGAACTGCTATTGCTAGTGCAGTTGTCAAAGAACTTTCAGAGAACATCAAATGCCGCACCATGTTTTCAACGCATTACCATTCTTTAGTAGAGGATTATTCTCACACCCCTTCTGTGCGGTTGGGACACATGGTATGTAACACTTCCTTTCCCTTCAAAAGTGGTCTCGCCTGCAGAGGGCTTACAGGCTGGAACTCCCTTTCTTCAACACAGCCATTCTGCTAAATGAAATGAACCCCGCTGTTCCATTACTTTGAGAGTGGCCAGTTGAAACTTGCTAGTAAACAAAGTAGACCATTAAAGGCCTAGATGAGCTGGTAGGATTTGAACCAAGGGCCATTGATCCACTTTTCTTTCTGCTGTTTTTTCTTTTCAGGCATGTATGGTGGAAAATGAGACTGACGATCCTAGCCAAGAAACAATTACATTTCTCTACAAATTCATCAAAGGTGCTTGCCCTAAAAGCTATGGCTTTAATGCAGCAAGGCTTGCTAACATTCCCGAAGAAGTTATTCAGAAAGCTCAAGAAAAGGCAAAAGAGTTTGAGGCAACTACCCTCTCACTACGATTGTTCAGGTAAGATTTTTCACCATGTGCTTTCCTTGCAGGGCGGGGCAATGCTAGTGTCCTAAAACCTTGCTTGCTTGCTGCAGGAGATGGTTTAAACTAGCTTGCTGTGATTGCACAGCACTGTTATACATTATATTGAGCCTAGCCGGAAGCGCAAGCAGTGTGAACAATACATTAAGCTTGGTATTATTGTAAAGTCTTTCCCCTAGTTTTAAACATGCATATGTTGATTGTGTGTTTTCCCAGGAAACAGTGCCAGATAGCTGAAGGAGCTCCACTAGCCAGAGATGAGCTTGACAAGCTAGCCGTGCTTCCTGTGTGAGACAACCTGTAATAAGTTTCTACAGCAGTTTTTGAAGGCATTATGCAAACAACAGTGATCTAATAAACTTTATTTTTTAAAAATGACCATTTTCCATTGTATTTCCTAGGAAATTAAACCCTTTTAATTCTTAGCTACCCCTCTACATAATGGTTATTGAATACTCCACAATATATTAAGTCTAGATGTTATGGTACATGCATACACTTTCAGGCTGTTGATTACCCACTGTCACCAATACACATAAATGGAAAAAAAGCTATGAAACTGTATAGGGCTGTCTATATACTTTTGTCTCATCTTCATTAGAGGAGGAAATTGCAATTTTCAGCAGTTCATAAGAGTTAATGTCCAAGACTGTTCAATAAAACTGTGAACAGAGTAAATACAGGATTGTTTTGAGGAGATGTTCTTACAACAGTGTACTTTAAAACATAGTAAAACCTCTTAACTGCAAACTGTCGCCTGCATACTTTGTTTTAATAGTGCATTATCTCCCAGGAAGCCTCATTAAAACATTGTTTCTCAAAGTGATGTGAAGACCATGGGGGGGGGCGGGGAAGGGGGAAAGGAGGGATATTCTAACTGCAAAGGATACCAGAAAAATTGCTGGATATAATTTAAGATTAGTGTTCTCTTTCATAGAAAGAACGTACATACTGGGACATGAGTACAGTTACAGCAAGTCTAGATGTGCTAACAAAACAGGACACATTCAAGTACAATAAGATTTGCTTGAAATTAAAAACTACATGAGATTAAAGCATTAAAATCATCTCAATCTGAATAAATGTTTTTTAAAAAAATCAAAATAAATGCAGAAGTGCTAGCTCACATTTTTTACCATATTACAAAAAGCAATTGGTACCCATGTCCATAAAGGCAGCAACAAAGACTGCTGCTAGTCTACAGAATAGTACTACTGCAAATGGGACTGTGTTTCAATGCTACTTGTAGAAACACCAGCCTTTTGGAAGTTGGTATCTGTACAAAGATGCAGCTTATTTTCTTCACATCTGTCCCTTAGTCTTTGTTTTACACAGTAATGCTGAAACGCCCAGTTCTGTTATCCTGAGTCAACATATTGCCACTTTCTTTTTGGTAGGTTGAGCTCCATAGTGTCACCACTTTTACACATCCTTTTTTAAGTCTCCCTCTGCAGAAATGGGCAAGTATAACTTCCTCAAAAAACAAAATTAACAGTTACGATAGAATGGCAGGACTTTTTTCTTCCTTTCTTTCTCAAAAGTAATTCAGTTGTGCTGCAGCGTATTAGATTCTATAGGAGGAGCAGAGTCATATAGTGTATCTGTATCATGGGTCGGTTCTCCGGCTAATGTACATGGATTGGAGAGTGTTCCAGCACCACAGTCGCAGAAAAACCTGGAAGAGAGAAGTCTTTGAAATACCAGCAGGGGAAAAAGTGGCACTACGTTTACAATCGAGGGGTAGTCAACATACCTATCATGCCTAATAAATTCCACATCATGTCCTTGATGGCACTTCTTAATACAGTTTACGCATATGGCGTTGCGGTCTGTGGTGTTGCAAGTGTGACATCTAAAATGCAATGTTAACAATTTAAAACGGATCCATTTTTTAAACATGCAAACATCATTAAGCTGTGGGAAAAGTAGATCCCATACTTGCTTACCTATAGAAATCATGCATGGGGTAGCTGGTGTAACTTGATATTTTATATAAACATTGGCCTCTACTGACAGCTTTTTCTATGGCATCTTGATTGTTCATTATTTTGTTATCTGCAATAAAACAGTGATCAGGTTTAACAGTTTACTGCGGCATAGTGAGCCATTCTATAGTGCATGAGCCATAGCTTGACTCTGAAAACCTCCGATCCAACAGCTGGATTTGATCTGAAATAAGATCCCTTTAGGATTTAAGCTTACGCACGATGAAGAGCTTTGCAGTACAGTCATACCGTACCTCAGAAGTCAAATGGAATCCCATTCGGGAAGTCCATTTGACTTCCAAAATGTTTGAAAACCAAATCACGGCTTCTGATTGGCAGCAGGAAGCTCCTGTGGCCAATCAGAAGCTGCGGAAGCCCCGTCGGATGTTCGGGTTCCAAAAGAACGTTTGCAAACTGGAACAATCACTTCTGGGTTTGTGACGTTTGGGAGCCAAAACATCCGAGTTCCAGGGTGTTCGGGATCCAGGACACAACTGTACAAGTTTTAACACACTACTTACTCTTCACCAATATTGCTGCACCTGCTGTTCACACAAAACAAATACTAAGAAAATACATTGCCACTGCTAGGAAGTGTGTATGTCAGACACATTAATAGTTTTTGCACAGCAAAGGTTTGTTTAAACTGAGCTACCAAAACGATCACAAATGGCTAATTTAGAAGCTGTCAAAGCAAGTTTCTAAACGTGAGGGTGCTTTTGGGGTTTCATTTTCACTGAGTATCCCTTATAAAGAGTTTCAGTAACTTACAAATTACAAATGAGCATAATTCAACATACCTTTCATTGTCACATTGACTCCAGAGGCTAGAAATAAACCTCCAAACCGGTTATTGAAAATCTGATTGCCTTCTAAAGTTGCAGTTGCATGATTTGTTATTTCAATACCTTAAATTAGAGGGGAAAAGGTTAGTTTAGCAGAAAATTTGACGTATTTAGCTGTCGCCACAATTTTTTGACTCTTCTGGTACTATCCAAAGAGAAATAGTATACTAGTTAATTAACAGAAACTGCACTCTTAAAAAAGTATTAAAATGCTATTTGCCTCAGTTACTTGCTTATAAAAACAATAATTCATAACAGTGCTTTAGAGTTTTCATCTAGAGGTGGCTGCATACTATTCAGCTAGACGGGAAAACCACCACCTAGGAACATCTAAGTCTTAGATGAAGCTTCAGTTTATTGGCCCTCAAGTCAATTACCACAGACCCTGTATGACCCCACAGTCTGCAGTTTCATGCAGATGTTTAGTAGCATGGGAAACAGAATCCGTTCCCATACTGGAGAATCAGTGGGCTGAACAATCTCCACATTCTGGAACTGGCTATCCAAGTAGAATCAGAATCACTGCAATACTTTTCCCCAATCCGCAACTCAGCCGGTTATTCCAGGAGGATTCCAAATCTGATGGTATTGAAAGATGCCAAGATCATTGCATTCTCTGTCTCTCCCAACACAAGTCATCATCCAGGGTGGCGACCAAGGCAGTTTCTGAGCCCAAAGCAGGCCTGAATCTTGATTGAACTGGACTTAGAAAAATGAGTCTCCTTTGAAAGTACCTGACAACCACCTCTCAAGGAGGCGTCTGCCGCTGGCCTAAAACGTAAGTCAGGTTTCTTCAAGAATGGTCTTACCGCCACTTCTCAAAGCAAAGCATGAATTATTAGCCTGGCCCTACCCACTGTCTCCTCCTTGCGGGATTTTATAGGCTAACAGTAGCTGCACAAACTGACAAAGCACCCTGTACACGTTCTTGGGCCAAATCAACTGAAACCTACCCAACAACAGCAGACAAGAAAAGTGTTCCTTACACCTCTGTAGCACTTGCTCCAAAGGGGGAGTCCAGATCACAGCAGATCCAAGCAATTTTATGTTCGTAACACCTCGCTAGAGCCAGTAAGTATAGGCCCATAGCTATTTGGATCAACTCCACTGAATGACAAACAGAGGAAGCAATGGAGGTGAAGTACGCTTTCTTCACTCAGATCCGGGAATGTACCAGTGTTTAACTGCATTTGTTGGGAGTTTTTCTCCCCCTGTGCTCATCATCTCCCAAGCTTGCCTCATTGTTACAACTCCGGGATATATCATGGAGCTGCTTGTATTGTGGCATGTTACTCCATGTTGTCTCTGCCTAGCAAATACACTTTTTTCTTCAAGATTTGACATGAGTGGGGAAGCAAAGATGCATCGCCACCATGCTTGCTGTGGCCAGAGTTATTCCTTGAATGATTAAAATAATAATAAAATTATTACATCTGAAGGCAGCCCTGTATCAGGAAGTTTTTAACGTTTGATGTTTTACTGTGTTTATATATGCTGTAAACTTCCCAGAGTGCCTGTGGAAACCCAGCCAGATGGGTGTGGTATAAAATTATTATTATTATTTATTATTATTATTATTATTATTATTATTATTATTATTATTATTATTATTATGTTGCCACAGAGGGCTGTGCAAAGTGATGACTGGAAATGCATCAAACAATAATTAATGAGAGTGCTTTGTAGAATAACACCTTGGGCAGATACTATAGTCCTATGAGAAATTACAGGCTGCATTGAAGTGATCACCAAAGTAAATCCTTCCTAAAAACTCTGCTTTTCTATGGCCCTTAACCACTGGTAAAAAACAAATGATAATGCACAGTGAAAAAATGAAATGTAACTAACAAGGCCTATGCATTATTTACAAATGCTTGACATCACCTATGGTTTAAGGTGGGAGGAGGAAGGAATACGCTGAATGTATGAAAAGTTATAACTTTAAAAGAAAAATAGGCACAAAGCTTTACATTTTTATGAAAGTTTTGAAATATAAAGGAGGTTTCAAAATGATTTAAATAAAGTCTAAATCTCCAACAGTGAAAGAAAGAGTTGCCTATTAAATTACTAATTCAGCAATTCACTTCTGGCAAAATGTGGTCTCTCTTCCTCCTGTCCAAAATGTTGGCCATTTAAAACATGGGTGGCCTGGCTAACCAGTAGTTTTTAAGGGAGAAAAAAGAAAACCACCACTGATTTTTTGGACAATATTCATTGGTGAATATCTGGACAAAGTTCACTGGTGATTTTAAGACATTATGAAATATCAGAATATTTGCAAATGACTGAAACACTCCTAGATCTGATGTCTTAACACTATTCTGAGATAAAGACAATATAAATCAAATACAAACCAGCAGCAAATCCATCAAATATTCTATTTTTTCTTAACACAGGATGACTATTTGTGCTGATAAGGACCCCAGCTTGTGCATTCCTAAAGATATCATTCTCTTCAAGGAGACCTAAGACAGAACAAAAATAATCAGTTTGAAATTTGTTTTGTTTACAAGCACAGAAAATAAATAAATACTGAGTACAGTAATTGTTCGGGGTGATGGTAGATATATTGCTTTTTAACACGTGGAATATAGACATATTCAAATATTATATTAACATAAATGTTTTCTGCAGAAAGTGGGAATTAGCTGAACTCCAACAGCTATTTGAATTACAAAAATGTAGCTTGGTTATCTGAACAGGAAGAAAGGGTTTTACATATTCTTTCTTCAACCACAATTTGGAACTCTCAGAAAAGACCACAGTTTAGCTAGTGAAATTTTGATCCTGCAATGCAGACATATTCTTGGTGGCTAAATAGAGAATTACAGCTCCTTTTTATATTATATATGACTAAACAGCTTCTCAAAGGATCAAAATATGGTCACAGTGACAGCTGATTAAAGAGAACAGAGACTTCATTTTATTTTTAAAAGGCATCACTCTGGCTAAAAGTAAACATGATAAAAGTGAGTGGACTAGTACCTCTGCCCCCATTAAATATACAGATGCCTCCATCTCTTCCATCATGGATTTTGTTTCTTCTTAATGTGGGATTGCTGTCTGTCTTAATCCAAACTCCAGCCATTGCGTTATCAAAAATTTCATTGTCTTCTATAAAGCCGAGCCCTTTCAAACATAAAATAAAACATCAAGATTTTGCATTAGGGTGAAACAGCCTCATATTTTAAATTGTAAGAATGAAGTAGAGGGGAAGCTTACCAGAATTATAAACAAGAATCCCACCATTCTGGCCTCCCCAAATTTTGTTGCGCCTAATTTTGGGGTTGCTTCCAGTTCTGTACATAAGCAAACAAAGAGGTTACTCAGAAATAGCTTATTATTTTGTACAGGTGACATGAACTACATTTGATGATTTAAAAAGCATTATCAGCATTGTACAATCAAGAAAGATTTAAGTACCTGCATGATAAGCCTAGAGTACGCCAGGCACTCATACATTTCTTCTTATACCTGCCCCTCTCACCATGTATAGAAGACAATCCCTGAGACCACGAGATCCCTGTTTAGCTGAATGCAGAATCTCTCCTATGCTATGAACCAAATCCAGACTCACAAAGTAATGTTCTAGCAGATAAAGGTTCTGAAAGTATGTACATGGCTGCACCAGATGTTCTCTTCTTTTTATTTTATTTTTTAAATACTGAAGGGGGAGCTTAAATTCTTAATTAAGGTGCAATTCTTTTGGCTAGCATTCCCACACCCTTATAATGTTACCCACTCCTTTTCAATATTACTGGAAATAATTGTGAACACTCTCACCCCCACCCTTTTAGTCTCAGCCCTCGTGTACCTATCATCTGAAAACATCTAGTATATCTTTATACTGTAGTATAAAGAACAATGGATATAATGGGGCTTATATGTCTACAATTAATTTTTTATGGCACCTCTCGTGTTCTAAAGTGACTCTATACCACACCCTGAAAAGCTGAGAAACTGAAGAGTATTTTTAGCTATGGAAAAAAATCTTTCAAGTATGCTCTATGATGAAAGTTAAGAAACTGCTTGTGTGCCCGGAAGGACTTTGCCATTCTTTTTCATCAGCCTGCAGCTCTTCACTGTGTTTAAAAGGGAAGGGAAAATATAATTCATATGGCACACTTGGTGAACTGTGTTTTAATTTTTTGATGAAAACCACGAACTCTGTAAAATGAACTCCTATTTTGCAGATAAAAAAATGAGGATAAAAGACAGGGACTTACTCTGAGGTCATCCAATAAAGCCTTGACAAATGTTAGATCAGAACAGGGGTTGCTAACCTCCTTGGCTTGGGGTTGCACTCACTCATGGCCAGCTCTCTAGGTGTGACCACCCAACATTCATTCTCTTATATGCCCACAGAGGTAGCTTAATTATCACACCATCCCTTCTCATCAAATGATTATTCTGATGAGCAGGAACGGGGTGATTTGTATCTCTCCACTCCAGTGCTGGCATCTTAGGAGTTCAGAGGAAATTGCTTTTCCACTCCTGGAACAGAATCGGTCTCCCAGGCCAAATACAAAACTAGTCATTGAAAGACATGGGTCTGACACTTCCAACAATTTCAAGCCCAAGATAAGAGCTACTACCACATAATAATCCTGCCAGTGGACAGAAAAGAAAAACAGCCAAATCTAAAGTAACATATGAAGTGCAATTGTTAAGATGGTGAGAAAAGTTGACAATTCACTGACTTAAGACAACTGGTTTATATATTAAAAACATTTTGAAGCAAAACAAATGAAGATATACTTTACCTGATTTGAACCCCTGAGTACATATGGTTATAGATATCATTGTCCTCCAGCACTCCATGTCCATTGTCATAGAAATAAACACCAACCTGGAGCATGAAAGAGACATTGGGGAATGGTAAATTAATTTTTTTATCATGGCAATTTAAAGCCATGATTTAAACCGGGAAGAAAAGAGGTTGATTAAATCAAGTATCTCACTAATACTACTTCGTGTATTTCCTGGACAACAGTGTAAATTTGACTACTAGTAAAACAGGTAAAATAGTTTTATTTACACTTTTATTTTTATAACCAGGCCTCACTCTGTATTGTTACTCTGTATACATTTTGCATGCTTTCCCTTTTTTTAACCTGTAGAGAGATTGTACTTAAAATATTCCTATACAGGGTCTTTCATAATTATGACCAGCATCCCATACATGAGACTTGGTAAAGTTAAATATGGGAATATAGGAACCATCGCACCGGGATTTTTCTTTTCTTTTCTTGTTCCCAGCGTTGCTCCTTTCTGCTTATTGAGCAAACAAGAACAGTTTATTTTCATCAGGTAAAAATGAAATGCCTGTGTTTGGGAGGCATAGTGTAAATATTCTTATCTGAGAAATGATCAAACTGGTTTTTCAATTAGAAAGAAAAGCCTCATTCAACATGAATCTAATACAGACACCAATTCAGTTTAGATTGTGAATAACTGCAGAGCTAACATGCTTACATCCACATTACTTAACAGGGGCTTAAGAGAATACTGGGTTGTATTGTTATATCTATTCATATACCGCTGGATGCCAAAATAGTTTCTAAACTGTTCACAAAACAAAAATAACCTACTGCACAACACTGTTAAAATACAGAATTGAAAATACACCACATTTATAATACACAAACAATGCCATTAAACAAAATAAATGTCCATGATTGAAATATGCAATGAAACAATCCCAAACAGCTGCATCTTCCGGAGCCAGAATGCCACCACAGATGGGGCCAGCCACATTTCAGCAGAGTGTGCACTCCATAACACTGCGGCCACCTGTGAAATAGCCCCCTCTGCGTCACCACAAGCCAATCACCAGGGTGCGTCAAGAATAGGAGGATTCCACACCTGTTGAATTTAATGTCCTTTCTGGGCAATGGAGGGGAAGCCAGTCTTTCTGGGTGACCTGGTTCAGAGTCTTTAAAGGTTTTATATCTAAGTAACAAGAGCTTAAAACTTGCTCAGTGGCTAATAGGCAGACAGGGCAAAGTCCCTTAGCACTGGCATGATATGTGCCTGGTAAGCACCCCCACTCACCAGGTGGGCTGCAGCATCCTGCATCAGCTGCAGCCTCCACACCAGTTGTAAGAGAAGCTCCACACAGGGCATGACAGGAGTATAAATGTTAGGCTACCAGTTCATGAGTCACAGAGGCCAAGCTATCTATGTCTAGGAAAGGGCACAGTTGACATACCAACCAAGGCTGGTCATAGGTGTTCTTCACAATGGAGGCTGATGCAGAAGGTTCCAAGAGGCCTTCTAAACAGTGTGCCTGTTCTTTCAGAGGGAGTGCAAATATATCTAGAGCAGGTTAAGTCCCAATACTTGGACCTGGGAATCACTCACTCACAGTGTCTTTGTCTAATATCCAATTAAGTAAAACTCAAGACAAAAGTCCACCGAAACGAATGGATTTAATTAACTCAAGAACATTTATTTCAATGGGTCTGCTCTAAGTAGGACTTAAGTGGATGCAACTAATAGTATTTTCACTTTTTAAGAAACCATGCAATTTGGAATGCAAAAAATCCAAATGTTATTTCTTTAAATTTCACATTTTTTAAAAAAAAACCCAGCCATCTGGTAAAGAGTTTGAAATCAGTATTACTGCCAACCACATAGTAAGGTGGGACGTACCTGTTTACCACTATGTATTCTATTTCTTCTCAGCACTGGTGTGCTTCCTGTTGTCACCCAGACTCCAGCCAAGGTATTACTGTAAACTTCGTTTTCTTCAATCACACCTTGGCCTTTTTCATGCTGAAAGCAAAACAAAAACTGGTAAACAATAGCAGGACCTGCAAAAAAATGTTTATTTTTAAATGTTCCTACCTCCTTTGTCAGCTGCAGCCCTGTTCCTTCAACTCTCTTTGTAGCCAGTTAATTTTTCTTTTCCAACTGTAACTCACCATTCGGTGGTTACTGAGCATGCTTACTTAGTCCTCACTGGGGTGTTTGGGGATCACCCCTTAATTTTTTTAAAAAAGTTTTGTTTGTGTTTTTTACTTTTGCAACCCTCAAAGTTATACCAAGCATGCAGATATTTCCCACTAGTTCCTTAACGACATGTTTTTGCCTACAATCTCTCCATCTTAGTTTACTATTAGAAGAGTGAATCTGCTTCAATGCTTTAATTTATCAAGATCACAGTTAGCCAATGTTGGGAAATATGAATGTAAGAGCAACCCTGCTGGATCAGACCGAAAGCCCATCTGGTCCAGGATCCTGTTCTCATAGAAGCCAGAGCCAGATGCTAGGTGAAGCCTGCAAGCAGGTCCCAAGTGCAACACTCTCTCCTCATCAGCACCTCCCAGCAACTGATATAGAGGCATATTGCCTCTGACAGTGGAGATAGAATATAGCCTTACCCTCCATGAATTTTTAAAACCCTCTTTTAAATGCTTTCATATATAGCATAAGAAAGAAAAGTGTAATATCAGCAATCTAAATTATGCAGGTTGATAATCAGGCTCTAACATCAATTTGTGGCCTAATCATGACTTCTTCATTTTGGGGAGACTTAAAGTGTCCTAGTAACACAAGACAAGTTTTCAAACGTTTAGGAGTTATAGATGCCAAACTGCCAACACTTTCAAGCAAACATTTTTTTAAAAAAACCCTTCCAGATTAATATGTTTAACAAGCTTTCCCTTCCAGGTTCTTTCCCCAACCACACGTTTACATTCCACATTTTGAATGCCTGAAAAGGGCTCCAGCGAAAATATTTCTGAGTTCACATCAAAACCACACAGAGATGCTCACCACATAAATACCGCCATGTTGGCCATCATGAATCTTGTTGTGTCGAACAATGGGACAGCTGTTAGTCCGAATCTGTATCCCTGCTAATGCATTTCCTGTTAAAAGAGGTTAAGTATGAAGAAAAATGCGGCCCAAGGACACAAGGAGTATCAAATGCAGCAAAGCAAATATTCATTTTTTTACCATATATGTCATTTCCTTCAATAAGGCCTCTTCCATCACCAAATATGTAGACTCCACCTTGATTCCCATTGAAAATTGCATTACCCCTAAGGTGCAAAAGCCAGAGAAAACAGAAGTTGTCAAGCACCACATAATCTAAATGTACATAGGCTGTACAGTATACACAGAACTGTGGCTTCTAAATGGAAGACTAATTCATTTTTATTACACATAACACTGTTCTTCACTCTAACAGCTTAGAATGGTTTCTATGACGTTCCCTGGTAGTCCCCATCTAGAAAGCTTACGGGGCTGGACTTGCATGATAGCTTAGAAACCAGATGATCCTCAAATATCAGTGGCAACACACACTACAATGCCATCCATGTTTCCTTTGATGAGCCTCTGATGTTTCCTCTGAATGCAGGACTTCCGTTTGGTGCCTTCTAAATTTGATTCCAAATGCAGGACCTGCTGAATAGGGTCAGAACTCTCAAGTGGAGCCAATCCCTAGCAAAAAATAAGACTTGAATTCTTCTTTTGGCTGAAATCTTTGGTAGCCACAGCTTGAATTCAAGCTGGGGCTACAGAAGAAGAATCCAGAGAGCACTTAAAGAGTGCACTGCTGATTCTTCAACTGAAGTTGAATTATCTGATGTCATATGATACCAGGTGACTGACAGGTGGTGACGCTACCCATTTGTCAAAAATGGCCCACAGAGGGTGGGCCAGTCCCCACGTCTGTCCAAGGGCTTGAGAATCTAGGCCAAAATAAAGACAGGTACCTTATTGTTGGGTCACTGTTTGAAGTAATCCATACACCTGCAAAATTGTTTGCATAGATCTTATTTTCTATAAATTGTCCTCTTCCTTTTTCATGAACATAGATTCCTCCAGTTTGACCATGGTGGATTTCACAACGAACTACTGTAGGGTTGGCATAAGCTTTCACTTCAAAACCTGCTATTCTATTTCTATGTATGTTGCAGCTTTCAAAATAACCCTGAAAACAAGGAAGAAAATGGGGAGTGGTAAGGAAATATAATTGGTTGGGTGTCTTTCCCCCCGCTCCCAGCTACCTGACATTATAATAAAGATGGTACTGTGCAAAAATACATTTAGACTGTTCTATTATTTCTTTAAAACTGCAAGTGCTCATGTTGGCTTACAGAGTAATTTTTAAGAGTCAGGACTACATGCTCCATCTGAACAACTGTAAAAGCACTTCAAGTATTGCACTAGAAAACAGGCCTATTTCTTCGGTTGCAGAGTTGGACATAATACTAGCACATTGTTTAAGTGTAACATAACCACAAACTATGATTTAGCACAGACTTTTCCAACCTCATGTCCCCAGTTGTTGTTTTTTGTACTACCCACCATGCCTGATCGTTGGCCATGTTAGCTGAGAACAGTGTGAGTTATATGGCTCACATGCTACCCTGTCTGTAACAACTATGGGATAAGAAGGTTTTAGACTGAAGTTGTGTGCTTTTCAAACCCTACGCTGTGGTTAATCTTCCCTATAGTTAATAAAAGCGAGCCAGTTTAATGAGCTGTGGCTTTAGATTGCCTTATTTCTACTAGCCATAGATTAACCAGAGAATCATAGAATTGTAGTTGGAAGGAGGATCACCTGAAGATCGTCTAGTCCAACCCCCTGCAATTGAGGAATATGCAGCTGCCCCATATGAGGACCAAAGCTGCAGCCTTGGTGTTATCAGAATCACGCTCTAACCAGCTGAGCTATCCAGGTGTCTCTGGTCTTAGACCACACAGCAATAGGAGGTTAATCTAAAATGGAAGTGAAAGCTTTTGAATTATTGTGGTTGGTTTGAAGCAGGAGGGGACGGAAGACTCACCAAGGCTCATCCTCATAATCCGAAACTATGGCTGAGTGTTAAATCTGAACCAACCTAGAGTCTTGTAGAATTGTCAATGCCAAGGCCACATTCTCACATTAAAGTTCAATGTTACAAAGTCAACACCTGGTGATTTTGCCACATTGATGCCTCATGGCAAACATCTTCTTTCATATAGGGCAATTGCCACTGTACACAGATCCGAGGCGGAGCTTTCTAAAACCTGTTTGCTGAGTAACAACAATGCTGTAGTGACACATAAGAGGTCTTTTTGGCTCTGGTGGCAAAAAAAGCTGTAAATTGTAAAGGGAATTTAGAGGACTAAATTGAAACTCAGTTAGTGTAGCCATGGTGGTCCCTCTGTTATCGCCTCTGTGTTATATTTTATACTGTTTGTGATTGTATGGATTTGTCATGGCCTTTGGCTAGTAAAATAAACTTTAACAAAACTAATATATATATATATATATGTCAAGTATATCCTGCAAATGTAAGTCAGCCCTAACAAGTACTAATGCAAACACTGGAAAACAATAATTTCAGAACAAAGCAGCAGGTGAAGGGCACGCTGAAAATAAAACATCAAGAATCTCCGCGTAATTGGAATTCTGTTCCCAGTTTTTGAAATATGCTGTGGAAAGGAGCTGAATGTAATGCACCAACCAAAGATTGAGGGAGGTCTCCAAAGAAAAATGATCTTGGGATTATCATTGCTGAAGATGTATGAAGAGACAAGTGATGGATAGAAGACACTTTCCCATATCAATCCTACACCTAACCTCCAAATCCAATTATAAAACCTAGCCTGTGGGGCGGGAATGTCAGAATTTCAGTGGCCTGCTTTTGAGGAGGTATTGTCCTTCTGCTTTAATACAGTGGTACCTCGCAAGACGAATGCCTCGCAAGACGGAAAACTCGCAAAACGAAAGGGTTTTTGGTTTTTTGAGCTGCTTCGCAAGACGATTTTCCCTATGGGCTTGCTTCGCAAGACCGAAACGTCTTGCAAGTTTGTTTCCTTTTTCTTAAAACTGTTAATACAGTTGCGACTTGACTTCGAGGAGCAACTCATAGCACGCGGTGTGGTAGCCCTTTTTGAGGTTTTTGAAGACTTTGGTGATTTTTGAAGCTTTTCCAAAACTTTTCCGACACCGTGCTTCGCAAGATGAAAAAAACCGCAAGACAAAAAAACTCGCGGAACGAATTAATTTCGTCTTGCGAGGCACCACTGTACCAATTTTTTGGTACCTATTGTGCCAACCGGCTGACATACTTGAAGCAGCTGAAACACCCATTCTAAACCCTGGTTTAAAAAGGAACGGTAGCCAGCACTTGTGAAGATGTAGCACTTCGCCAAAGATTATGCTAATAAGGCAATGGAGGCAGGCTGCACATTCCCAGTCTTCTAACACATTAGGGCTGATTTACATTTGCAGGATATACTTGACTGCTGCACATTCCCAGTCTTCTAACCAGGCATTACTTCTGCTCTGGGTCTCAATACTCTCCAATGTACATTATTTACTTGAGGGCCATGCAAAAGAGAAACCATCAACACTGGAAACAGGTGGACAAAAACAAGCTGCTTTAACACTCACAAAAACTCACTTTCCCCACAGAAATATGCACACCCCACCCACTCCATAAGCTCCCCTCAAAAGGAAAAGTATACATTACCATGCCGTGGTCAAATGTGAAAACACCAACATCGCGCCCATGGTGAATATGATTCCTTCTAATAATAGGGTTTCCGTGGTTTTTGACCCAAATCCCAGCTAATGCATTATTGGAGATCTCATTGTCCTCATATATTCCCTAAAATATCAGAAAATAGTGTAAATTGAAGGTGGATCAGGCAATTTTATTTTTGCAAGGTGGAAAAAATGGGAGGGGGATGGGAAAGGGTGTTCACCTGTGCGTGATCTGTAATGTAGAGACCAACATTTTCACAATCACTGATGTTGCAATGCTTGATAGTGGGACAAGCTCCTTGACCACTAACACAGACTGCAGAACCAACTGAAGAGGAAACAACATTTACATTTTAAAATTGGAATTAGATTTGCCTTCATAAGAGACCTACAACTTGCATCATCCACTAAAAATAATAAAAGAAAATGAAGTAATTTGGAAACACTGAATGAACTTGGCTAGCTAGCTTCTTGCCAATTATCTTGGCTTAACCTTTCAGGATAAACTAGACAGTAGGGGCATGAAATGGCTTCAGATGAATCCTGAGCCAAAGCAGAGGGCTTAGGATGGGTTGTGCGGCCAGTGCATGCCCTTGCCCCAAGCCAGCTAATTCATTACCTCGCTTGCTCACAGATACACCATGTGAGCAGACCCACAGAGAAACAGGGAGTTGGGGGGGGGGCTGAGTTTGCACCATCCTGGTCCTTGCCTGGTTTGCTCTTCAAGTTAGCGAGAGAGAGAGAGAGAGTGAGTGAGTGTGTGTGTGTGTGAGAGAGAGAGAGAGAGCGCGCATTACAACAGCTGTTTGACCTGTGTATCATCTAGCTGCAGGTATGAGTGTCTGTGCAGATGCAGGTGTGGTCTAGGGACTGTGGAGTTTTTCCTTAATGGAAGAACAGGGGGAGAGGCAGGGGAGGAGAGTAGCTAGGAGATTTAACGTCTACTTCTGATGGTGTGGGACACGTGTAGTACTGGGTCATAGTTTACTATTCTGTGGTCCAATCCCCTAGCTGCATATTGGGTGAATGGTGGTGGGTTAATGATTCTGGGAGGGCAGGTAGAAGGGAGTGGTCAAGATGCCTCCCAATTCCAGCAGTGATGGGCAGGAGAAGGCACGGCTGGATTGCTGATCACCATCCGGGACAGATGCCTAGTTGTTTGGTCTCCAGCCCTTGTGCATCTTGTACACCTGTTACTTCATGACAGTTTTAAGAGAGAAATTACTAACCTGTACAAGTACTTCGAATAATACAATGGTCTATTATTGGGCTGCAGTTGACTGTAATCTCTAAGCAGTGGTGAGCATTGTGATGTTGTGCAGATTTATCATCAGGGTTAAACTGAAAGTAAATACAATAAAACTCGTTACAAGCCATCCATTTCTTTCAACTCAAGTAATTTCAACTTAAGTGCTTGCTCCCATGTTTCTTACCCTGATTGTCATATAACCAACGTAAGCATCCTCAGATCCCTCCATGAAGACAAAGGTTGAATCTCTTGTGTTTTCTATAATGACCTTATCTGCCACTTTCCCGGGTGCTGGCGGGGGAAACAATAATAAAGCTGAAGGTTGAAAATGCACAGCATATTTCCAATAGAACCTACAATTACGTTGTTCCAGCAATAAGCTTTATACTTCCATTGTGACTCAGGATAACAGCTCTGGCTCTTTAAGTACAGACATTCAGTCTCAGATTCATTCAGTAAGTTCATTTTACAAGAAATAGAAGGATCTTTCTGTTAAGTTTTATCGAAGTCCAATTCTCAACAGACCAACTCCCAGGTTTTAGATGGAAACATTTCTTCAGTTAAAAGCTAATAGAATTAATAAAGTGTCAACTGCGATTTCTACAACAATCATTATGTATTTGCTGAAGAATCTGCTTTAATGTTATACTTTAAATTAGACTCATAGAATTATGGAGTAGGAAGGGACCTTGGTGAGAGCACCAAATCCTGACCGCTAAGCCAGGGGTCGGCCGCTTAAGGCCCATGGGCCACAAGCAGCCCACGGGGGTTGTTTAACTGGCCCACAAATCGAGCCACCCACCTGGCGAGTCCCCGCGTGCTGCAGTAAACTGGAATAGCGCGGCGCAGGGACTTGCTTCCGCAGTGCCGGAAATCGCATCTGCGCATGCGCAGGCGCCGGAAATCGTGGGAACGCGCGCTTACAATCCAGCCATCAGAGAGATCTCCGCTGGAGTGAACCGGCCCAGGCAAGGTAAACCATGCCAACCCCTGCACTAGACCATCAGGGATGGGCAGGGAAGGGACTTTGGTGGTCATCTAGTCCAATCCCTGCTCAATGCAGAATACTACTAAAACATCCCTCACAGACAACAGATCCCTGTTTCTAATTTTAACTATGAAGCTAAAATATTAGCTTCATTGAATAAATTGCAAGACATTTAATGCTAGTTAATGGCTCTTTATTTCTCCAAAACCTTTTTACACACTTCTTCACTACTTTTTTAAAAGGCAGTTTACAACAAATGAACACCAACATTTACTAGTATCCAAATTAGTATAAACCAATATACAGTCGTACCGAGGTTGCTGAACGCCTCGGAACTCGTACATTTTGTCTCCCAAATGATCAAAAACCAGAAGTGAGTGTTCCAGATTTCAAATGATTTTCGGATGCCGAATGTCTGGCGTGGCTTCCGATTGGCTGCAGTCAAATGGACTTCCGGAATGCATTCTGTTCTAGAACCAAGGTACGACTGTATTGAGTTGGTTGAAGTCAGATGTTTTTTCAAGAACACGTGTGCTATTCTTAAGAAGCCAGCAGGGGGAGCAGAAAGCCACAATCCAACATTCTCATTTTGATGGCAGAAGTGCAAGTTTGCAACTTAAGTATCAGTCAGAATGAAAGGACCTACAAGCTAGATTCAGTATAGAAAATATTTATTTCACGCAGCTTTAGAATTTCTCTTCTTAATACTTGTAAGCAAAGTGGTAATAGTCAATCCAAACAAGATGTAAATACTGTTGATTGCCCCAGATGAATGGTATCCAATTTGTTTTGGAGGGGGCTGAACTTCACCCAAGGGATCAGATTCGTAGACCAATTGTGCTCTTGCAGCTGGTATTGTTGCTGAAAGGGTATGTGGTCTCAAAGCACCTCGCATCATCTTAGGCTGACCTACCAACTGCATCTCATAACAACTTGCCTGGCTTACTATGACTGCACTGCTTCTGAACATGGCCCAGAAAGTTCAGATTATCAGACACAGAGCAGCAAAGCTGGTCAATACGCTCATCTTACACAACTACTTCAGCGTTTGCACTGGCTTCCAGTTCATTTCTGGGCCAAATACAAAGTTCTGGGGTTACCTCTGCTCACAAATACCTGCATAGACCCTAAGAACATCTTCAGAGGCCCTTGTTGAAGTGTCCCTGCTGATCAAGACAAGGCAGATGGCTAGCAAAGAGAACGTTTCAGTGGAAGCTCACCCGACACCTAACAGTCTAGTCTTTTTGGTGTGCGGTGAAGATATTTTTATTTCGCTAGGCACCGTTTGAATGATTTTAGACCTTGAGCCCTACTAGCTTTATTCTGACACTGTTTTAATCAGTGATCGATTTTGTATTCATGTTACGATTATTTTTATTTTATGCATAGCTGTCAACTTTTCCCTTTTCTTGCAAGGAATCCTATTCGGAATAAGGGAATTTCCCTTTAAAAAAGGGGAACGTTGACAGCTATGTTTTTTGGTTTAAAAATATTGTGCACACTTTCTAGAAAAATGCTGCAAATAAATAAAGCAGAACAAGCAAACTACTTTAAATAGCTGGTTAAAAGGGAATAGGCAAACACACCACACAGACACCAACTAATAGGAAAAAAGAAATCAAATACCATAGTTCTCTCTCAAGGAAGGAGCTCTTTAACTGACAAGCTGAGAGAGAAGTGAGCAAAGATACCTGCCATTCTCCACCTACCCCTTATTTCTGGGCAGCATGGTTGGGCTCCAGATTCGTGGAAAATCCCAGCCTTGCTGCCACAGTAGTTGGTTCCTGTACGCCTGCTGTCATCTAACTGAAAGACTATTTTCTTTTGATTAACATTGTTTGTCTGCAAGTAATCGCTCTAGTAATTATATATCTTTCTACAGCATTAGATACACACCTTATGTATCATCACCACAGACAGAAGAACAAACACATTCATTAGCTGTAGATTGGCATTCATTCTGTTTGGGCAATTGTTCTGTAGTTTGTGACCTTTACCTAAGCAGAAACAAGTCAGCTGCACGATTCAGGGCTGAGAGCGAGTTTTCGCCATGATCTTTGGGGCTAAACAAGTTGGGGCTAACCTGCTGGGAGCCAGAAGGGCCCTGCCCTGCCTCTTTCCACCTGGCTTGGGGCAGGGCCTGACTGGCTCCATAAAGGACTGTTGCTGCTGCTGCTTGGTAGATAGGGCTCCTTTTTAAAATAAGTTTTATTTTTCATGTCCTTTTAAATTGAATTCCCCCCCCCCCAATTTGGTTGTGTACCTTTTGATGTGTTTTATTTATTGTTTATGACTTTTGTTATGTTGGTAATTATGTAAATCTTGTCATGTTGTAAGCCGCCTTGAGCATTGTTCTAACTATGGAAAGGCAGCATACAAATAAAATGATGATGATGATGATGAACTACAGCATGACATAAAGGAAGTCCCATAAGTTGATACGCAAAGTGATAGGCTGTATAATAATAATAATAATAATAATAATAATAATAATTATTATTATTATTATTATTATTATTATTATTATTATTATTATTTATTATTATTATTTATACCCTGCCCATCTGGCTGGGTTTCCCCAGCCACTCTGGGGGGCTTCCAAGAAAATATTAAAATACCATAGTCTATTAAACATTAATAGCATCCCTAAACAGGGCTGCCTTCAGATGTCTTCTAAAAGTCAGATAGTTGTTTTTCTCTTCGACATCTGGTGGGAGGGCGTTCCACAGGGCGGGTGCCACTACCGAGAAGGCCCTCTGCCTGGTTCCCTGCAACTTGCCTTCTCACAGCGAGGAAACCGCCAGAAGGCCCTCGGCACTGGACCTCAAGTGTCCTGGCAGAATGATGGGGGTGGAGACGCTCCTTCAGGTATACTGGGCCGAGGCCATTTAGGGCTTTAAAGGTCAGTACCAACACTTTGAATTGTGCTCGGAAACGTACTGGGAGCCAATGTAGGTCTTTCAAGACCGGTGTTATGTGGTCTCGGTGGCCACTCCCAGTCCACCAGTCTAGGTGCCGCATTCTGGATTAGTTGTAGTTTCCGGGTCACCTTCAAAGGTAGCCCCACATAGAGCACATTGCAGTAGTCCAAGCGGGAGATAACTAGAGCATGTACCACTCTGGCGAGACAGTCCGCGGGCAGGTAGGGTCTCAGCCTGCGTACCAGATGGAGCTGATACAGATGCCCTGGGCATAGAATTTACCTGTGCCTCCATGGACAGCTTTGAGTCCAAAATGACTCCTGGGCTGCGCACCTGCTCCTTCAGGGCCACAGTTATCCCATTCAGGACCAGGGAGATCTAATACAGATCTTGGGAGACTATATCTTTTTATTCTGGCAGTAGGTAATTTGAAGATGCTCTTCCCCTCCCTCCAAAAAATCCAATAAAAAGTGCTCTGTGAACAATGGAGTACAATGGAGTCACATCATCCATGCTTCCTTTTCTTTCCCTGCTATCCAGAAACATTCACGAGAGAACAGAACTTTATCTACTGATACTGGGATGCCTTTCAAATTAAATACCTGCACCAATCATGGTGATTGGAGATTCAATGTATATCCACTCGTCCGTGTATATGCCAGAATGAACAAAGATAAGTCCATCAAAGTGAGCTTCTTGAACCCCACCTAATGCATCTTCAATTGTGTCATAATACTAGAAGAAAACAAGAAGTAGTTGTAAGACAAATAGCCACAGGAAAGGCATGTCAATATTCACTTGAAGTGATTCAGAAAAACTTACCAACATGTTTTCTCTTCCTTTATATCTTGCTGGGTTACTGTAGAAATGTTCAGCAAATCCTGGCTTTACATGAGCTCCTTTATACTGAAAATGGAGGAGGAAAGCATTTTGAGGTAAGCCTACAATGAAGCACGACCAATGGGTTACATTTTAAAAGAGAGAGACAGACAGCACACACAAGTGTAGCATTGCAAAGCTCCTCAAAAGAGTTCAGAGCACTGATATTAACCATGCTCAGTAGGTGGATCTGGAGTCCAAGATCTGTCGCTTGCTTCAGGTACAACTGAAAAAGCTGTACTTTTGGCAACAGAAGGGAAACTGAACCTTATTGAGGACTTTGCCTTCCAATCAAAACTGTAACCCTGAGCTAAGTTATTTTCCTCAGTTTCTACCCCTCATTCCAGAAGATGACAAACGTCCAAGAACTACATTGCTAAAAAGCAGGATGGGGCATACACAACACAGCGAAAATGTAGATCCACCATGTTTTGTAGATTACAAGATTGCAGCAATCTTGGCACATCCTCATTTTCCTTCAGATACTTTGTTGTACTTGATTCAACACTCATCTCCTCATTCAGTGATTTAAATGACTTCTGTCCCTGAAATTACGCTTTCTGGTCTTGATTGTAATTATAGACAAACTTAGTTACAGTCTGTATTCTGTCTCACCTTCCCACAATGACTCTGGACAGTGGTGACAGTGTTCTACACTAAGTCTGAATCACTCATGGTACTAAGTCAGACTTCACAACAAGTCAACCTTTTGCTTGTTTCATCCACAGTACAGTTGCACCACGAGTGCCCCAGAAACTTTTGACCAGCATGCATACATAAAACCATAGTTTGTTTTTAAACTATGTTTACTATGACATGAGAATCAGGCCAATGCCTCGTTCATGAAGAGAAATCTTGCTAAAGACAGTTGCACTGCTGAAGCATGAGGAGTCTTATGGCAGAAGAATAAAAAAGTGGAAGAACAAGGGAAGATGAATTTGTATGGGAGAATTAAGGTCAGATTAGAATGAGGAAGTATAGTTGGCACCGAGAGTTGGGGAACCTTAAATGTAAATCATTTGAGGTGCTGATTTTTAAGCTGAGACTGAACTGAGATCTCAGTGAAGACACTCTAACTGAAGTGGGAAAAGATTCCGAAAAAAAGGAGAAGTCCAAATGCTAACCAGGCCATAAGGAGGAAAAGAAGAAGAAGAAGAAGAGTTTGGATTTGATATCCCGCCTTTCACTCCCTTTAAGGAGTCTCAAAGCGGCTAACAATCTCCTTTTCCCTTCTTCCCCCACAACAAACACTCTGTGAGGTGAGTGGGGCTGAGAGACTTCAGAGAAGTGTGACTGGCCCAAGGTCACCCAGCAGCTGCATGTGGAGGAGCGGAGACGCGAACCTGGTTCTCCAGATTACGAGACTACCACTCTTAACCACTACACCACACTGGCTCTCAGGGGGGAATTACCACATACCTCCCCCCTCCAGCAATTGAAACATTCTAAAACAACATGAAATACAATGAGGAAGCTTTTAAAAAGGCATTCATACCAGTTGCTGAAAGCTTTCCTTCCAGGGATTTGGGTGTTCATACTCTTCTGGATTTATCTGATAAAATTTACCAGGTTCAGGGTGCATCATTGGACGTGTATACTCAAATACTTCCATGTAGAGTCGTTTCCTAAACAAATACACCCAGAATACAGAAGTGTGAATCGACTTTAACAGAACAAAGGTACAAACCGGATGGATCAAAAATTACGTTAAAAAAAATGGAAACTTGAAAGTGGTACTTCCAGCAATGTTCAAGCTATTTCCCATTGAACACAGCAAAGAGAGCTGCCTATTTTAAACAAGTTAAGGAATTATCACTTAAGATAAAAACATAGTAATTAAGAGTAACAATGTTTCCAGATGTGCACTGTTATTTGGGTAAGTGTCTAGGTGTGAGCAAAGTTTTAAACATGCGCTTAACAGCATAGAAGGATTTTGCTGAACAGCGTCAAATTTAGCACCATTTCTCACTCTTTGCGACTTTTTAACAGGAATAACAACATCCTTATATAAAAACGAACGATGTGCTCCATCTGGCATTCTTAAATGTATCCAGAGATACTTGACCAAGCCATGTACTAGGGATGGGGCATCAGTGGCCCTCCAGTTATAGTTTGACTCCAACTCCCATCAGCTTCAGCCAACATGGTCCATGGTTAAGGAAGATGGGAGCTGTAGTCCAGCAACATCTGGAGTGCCATAAGTTCCCCATCGCTACCATATATTAAGCACACATATAATGGTTTATGAAGGAGTGCGTTCTGCAAGAATAAATGCCTAGGCATGCTCCTTAGCTGCTATTTGGAAACTACCCGCCTCCCACAATCAAGGTCTGAACAGCAGCCCCAACCGCACACCTTGGCATTCTATCCCACATGTGGCCTGGCTTGCTATGTGCTGGAATTCCTTAAGCTTGTAAGACTGGTACCTTTCTTACCATTTTAGGTACAAGGTGAAATCTGTCTTATTACCCCAGGCTTTTAGAGGCCTCTGATCTATGTTTTAATCTGCTCACCATTTTTGTGTTTTGTTTTAATGGCCCCTGGTTTGTTAATTTTATCTTTATCCTGCCTGTTGCTGTTTTTATTATGCTGCTTTATTCAATTCTTAGTTACCTCGAACCATTCATAAATTGGAGGGTGTAAATCCTAATACAAGTGTTTCTTTGATGAGATAAGCAGGCTTTGACTGTTGGGTGGGAGGTGTCCCATTTTTAGACTTTTCTATTCATCAACCCATCTCCATCAGTAAAATCCAAGTGTTAAAGAGATTGATGTATTTTAAATTTACTTGAACAAGCATGCCTGATTCTAGAGCTTTTAGAGGAGAAAAGTTGGCAATGAGTTGCATGGTAGCAGTAAGAAACGTAAAGCATTTTATATGGCTGGTATTATTTACAAGGCTTGGAGCATAATTGGGGGTACTGAAAATCCTGAGCCAAGCAAAACAAACAAGCAAAAATCCACTTTGTGAATGGGAACATATGGCAAACAACATCTGCATATTTTTAAGTGTATTTCAACAATTATGCAGGCACAAATCAATTGTGCCACCTGCAAGCAAGAGAAGACTTGCCTCCATTATGGGCCAAGTGAATTTCACCTGCTCTTCTTCAACGGGTGAAGGGCAAGACCAAGGCAGATCAAGGACAGGGGGCAGGGACTATCATCTTTATAATCCTGGCACCAGAGGGACACAATGCTATTTCTGTTCCTGATGCCAGGCTTGAACTGTAACTTTTATTACATCTTTTGTAAGATGCTTTGAGAGCCTCTTCAGACTTTAATGTAGGATGTAAAGTATTCTAAATAAACAAATTTTTTTGTAAGATGGCAGATTGCAAGAAGAACCCTATATAACCAGAATGCAGACAGGAGGCACGAGCTACAGAAAAATAATAGTGCAACTTCAGGTGAGCGCAATAGAAATGTAATTCAAGTACCTGCTTTCGTTCAAAATAATTAGAAAACATATTCATGAATTCAATTTTTCTATTGTGTATGGCATATATAACATACTTCAGGATAATCAAAAATACCTTTTCACTTACCACAAAATTGGATCATTAGCCAGCTCACTGAAGCGCTTACATACACAAGCTGCTCTACAAAGATCTTGCTCCAGCAAGTATGAGAAGATTTTCAGAACCACTTCATCGGGCAACTTCTCTTGAAGATATTGTTCTGCAGGTGCTGCTATTAAATATAAAATATGAATAACATGACTGATGTTCACAACCTGTCTGGGGGATTTCCACCAAAATAGATCATGGACTTTCTGTCTCTCAAAAATCAAGTGAATTACCTGAAACAGATTTACTTAGGCAGAAGTTTGACAAAAATCAATGTTATTCAAGTTTTCCATTTAAATATACACATTTCATTTTCTAAAGAAAGTTAGATTTGCAAGCTTTAATCAGCAATAAAAGTCTTAACAGCACATTTCTATCCTCTCATTACTGCAACTGGATAAAGATGTGCCAGAACATATCACTGCTGTAGTAAGATTAACACTTGTATGAAGATATACTGCAGAACGCTATACTAACATATACAAGCAATGAATGATAAGCGTCTGACACATGACTGCTACATCACGTATCACAATGACCTGTAAGTGGCTAGGAGCCACAGATAGCCCTCTCCTCCACAAATGTTGAATCCTCTTTTAAAGCCATCCTAGTTAGCCATCAATGTTTAAATGTTTAAAGCCATCAATGTTTCCTGTGTTAAGTGAATTCCACAGTTTAACTATGGGCTGTGCGGAAAAGTTTTTTGTCTGTCCTAAACCCTCCAATACTCAGCTTCATTGGATGCCCCTGTTTGGCATCCGTCCGTCTTGGGAAGCAATGGGAGAGTGTACCTTTGGGGGTGAAGTTCACACTTTATTTTAAGGATAGCTTCATTTCCTGACTTTGGATTAACATTTCCCCAGTAAAACAACAAAACTGATTTAACTTTATGTACACTGTGCTGAGTACAATTACAGGTGCAAATTAGAATTCACGTTATGTTTTCTACCCCTCAGTTCACTCCCTCTCAACATCTGCAAACAGGTCAAGAGACTGGGCTAAAAAGCAATGAGGGTATGCTGTGATGTCTAGGCTGATATTTAGTGAGCCTAGATGAATGTAAAAAACTTAGCATGGGTCAAATCTGATCATTTTGCCTATTCAATTTTAAATATGTATGTGCAAAAGATTCAGAAACTACAAAGATGCAGAATGGAAGTGAAAGGGCAGTAGTGTGTATTTTGGCCTTACAATCTAGCTCAGGTTTCCTCAACCTTGGCCCTCCAGAGTCCAGATGGTTTTGACCTACAACTCCCATGATCCCTAGCTAGCAGGACCAGTGGTCAGGGATGATGGGAATTGTCGTCTCAAAACATCTGGATGGCCAAGTTTGAGGAAGCCTGTTCTAGCTACTCCCTGAAGTCTAGCATGAAGTCTCTCGTGATCTCTCCCTCTTTTTTTAAAAAAAAAGAATACATGTTAGCCTTCACAGTGGGATGTTTCCTATCTCCATAGCAACTGAAGGTAGACAGGTTCTACAGCTTGAAGGATAGACTAAAGAACTGTTCCTTATGAAGAACGTCACTTTTTTCTAACTACATATATTTACATGTAAACTCAAGGAAACTCAGTTTAAAAGAACTTATATAGATACAAGTAGGACCTATTGTTTGTTCCTATTATTTAATGAAAAGAATATGCTTTGCAGGAGGATTGCAAATTCTAATCATCACCATCCTAGTTAGCAATAAGCTTTCAGGGAGTTCTTGGCATGGCTGTAAGGAATACACAATATTAAGTACTTCTGAGGGTGAGAAAGAAAATCACAAATATGGCAAGAATTTGGTTATTCATAGAAGTACTCATTACAGGAGTGTGATTGAGATATAACTTTTAATAATTTACCTCCACTGTAAAATTCCACTTAATTTTTCAAATGCCATTTATTTTAGCTGAACACTAACTAATTCACACGTGTAGGAAAAGAATATCACTGTGTCCCTCTGCTATACTTGCAGCAGCAACCATCAGATCAGTGTTAGAAACTGAGATATGAAAGCTAGAAGCTAAATGGCACCTTAGACCCACCCCCCTAATGTTCTTAAGAGAGTGGCTGGAAGTGGGGAAACAGAAAAAGATTCTCCTTTCCTTCCACTCTGCAGACAAGCCCTGGATTCTCCCGATACACCTTCCCTTCATATAAATATATCTTTTTGGCACCACAATTAACATGTATTACAGGCCTATACAACTGATGGCAGAGACACCTTGAGTGTCCAGTTCACAAACAAATTTTGGAGTGGGATCATTGAAGGCCACTGAAGCCTTCAGTGATCCCAATCCAAAATTTGTTTCGCTTTTAAGCAGCACTGTGAGAGTCTGAGGTAGTTAACACTTTAACAAGCACTACTTAAACCATCGTAACTAACTGGCTAGTATATTTCAAATTAAAAGCACATCATACATTAAACAAGACAACTAAAACCTAAATAAAACATGTAGAGTTTAAAAGAATACAAAGAAAGTTTTCAGGTCCCCAATCCATGCAGAAACCCCATTGAACTCAGTTGGGATTTAATTCCAAGTAACAGGCAGATCCAGATCAGGGTTGAAAGCAACCATTTTTTCCTAAATGATGCCCAAACAGCTTCCTTTGTGCTTATATATTGCATTTTATTGTATAACAGATTGAATTTCTTAACATTGTAAAGCACAGTGCATTACAGTTGCTAAACAGACTGAAAAATCACTAAGTGGTCCACCAAGATGCTCAGCGGTTTTCAAATGGACTCTGGATGGGAAGCTCTCCTTCCATATCCCACATTTGTGAAATTCCACCAAAGGTTTAAACTCTCCTTACCCAGCCCCTTATTGGAGCCTCCCCTTCTGCACTGAAGATGAGAGAGAAATGCAAAAACAAACAGGCTATCACACTGCGTGCTCTCTCTCTCTGCAAGCAGTCACCAGATTTCTCCTCTTTTTCTTCTCTCCTCTCCTCTCCTGATACCCCCCTCCTTTGCAGTGTCCCTGACATTTTCAGAATTTGCTCCAGGAGCAGACAAGCCCATTCCTCCATCAGTTTCAAGGAGGACTGACAGGGATGGGAGGGAGTGTTTCACAACTCACTTGAGGAAAGAGCCAGGCAAGGCAGTGTGAACTTTGCTCTCTGTCCGTTTTCAGTGGATGAGATGATGATGGGAACGGGATGGAGGGGAAAGATAGATGTAGTCCTAGCCTAAGGGCAGCCAATCTGAGGGAAACGCTGCCTTTCTGCAAGGCCAGCTGAGAGGCAGCACCTAATAGCTTGCCGGATGCTGCAGCGATCTCTTGGAACTCTAGTGGGAAGGAATTTCTCCTCCCACACCCTCAGTGCCCGTTTTAATCTTAAATCTTAGGCACAGTACTGCGCTCAGAAACTGCTAGCACTAATGAAATTTCCTGTCACAAAACGTGCCTAGAACAAAGGGAGTTTCAAACGTTGCTTTAGATGTTCTGCAAGACTTATCCTTTCCCCAGGCTTTCTCTGACCAGCAAGGCCAGGTCCTGTTTTATATGCCAGAATCCCCTGAATCCCTGTTTTATTTGTTTTTATATGCCTTTATGCTGCTGTTTTATTGGATTTAGGTTGTGTTTTATTTATTTTTTTAAAAAAATATTGCACACAGCTTACAGATTTTTAAATATTAAGCTGTTTATAAATGCTTTCAAATAAATAAAGATTATTACCACCTCAGATTGCAGAGGGAGTATCATGTTTGGTCACTCTGCTACATAAATCAACTCACTCACTACAAGTCAAAAGTAAGTATGTCAAGGCAGTGGCCGGACTAAAACATTTCACCTCAACACACTAGTTTTCCACGTGTAAGGATTTTCCTCACAAAGGAGTTCCCTGACAACCTGCAGTGTCAAACAGCACAGTTCACATTTATTTTATTGTGACAGCCGCCTGAACTCAGGCCTGTTTCCTAACCCTGAGTTACATACGGAGTCAAGCTATGTAGTTTCACTTCCAAAACTAAGGGCAGCTGTGGGCAGATGGACATGGCTCGGGAAAAAACTGTCTTGTAGGTCAAATCAGGACCCCTGCCAGATCAAATAAGGCTAGTGAGCCTGATATCCTATAGTTTATAAAGGTTTGCTGTTACACTCCCTGTTAGAGACAACTAAAGCAATTAAATATCATCAAACCTCTTAGCATAATCCAAAAGGTTTCTGATCATCCAAACAGGGACAAAGTTATTTGTGAAGGTGCAGCTGAATACAGTAACTGATCCAACTCTATGATTCTATGATTCTATGATCAAAGGACCATAGGTAAAATCACACATGCCAGCAACACTTGCAGAGGGACACCATGTAAAATAATGACAGAAAGTCTGAGCAAAGATAGAGGGAGCTGGAAAGCTCAGTCAGATGGGTGGGGTATAAATAATAAAATTATTATTATTATTATTATTATTATTATTATTATTATTATTATTATTATCATCATCATCACCATCATCATTGTCTTTAAGGAACAAGATATAATGGTCATAACACAAATCTTGTATATTTCATTCATTCATTCATTCATTCATTCATTCATTGCATTTATAGTCCACCTTTTTCTCTGAGGCGCTCAAGGTGGCACACACGGTTCTCCCAATCCTTATCTATTCCCCCATAACAACCCTGTGAGAAATACAGCTCATATTGGAAGGGGTAATCTCTGAGTCACACAGTACAGGCTGTGGAAGGTTTTACAAGTCGCCAGCCCCTTGAACTGGGTCCACCTACCCAGAAGTGTGCAGGCAGGAAAAGTAGCTACACAAAGACACCACTTTTAATGGTGTGTAGAAATGGGACTACCATTTTCCTATCTAGTTCAAAGTCATTGTTAGGTTTCTCCTGCCTACAGCTGGTGCCTCCCCTGATCTAGCCCCAGGTGTCAATTAAAAACCCCTCTCCTCTTCTGCAAGGTGAAATGGAAATAAGCCTGTACATGCATCCGTACACCCACTGCCTACTCAAGTAGCACAACAACATGATGTATTCTTCATGGAAACCATTTCTGAGAAAAATCTTTTTGAGACCATAAAAATTCACTTATGAAAGTCAAATGACAGTAGACAAGGAAATAAGATTACCATTACCATCCCAATTACTTTCTTAAGTTAAAAACTGTTCAATTAAAATTAAAATTAAAATAGAAAGTTGGGAGACTTTCTTTGCCCTCTCCCTCAAACAAAAAAAGACATTACCTGACAAATCCTGTGATTTTCCAGATACTCTAGCACGTTTTGCTCGATGACCAAAGTTCTCTGTAGCTGAAGTAGAGGCACCCTGAAAAGTTTTAGAAAAGTAAAATTATATTACACAAAGTTCCTCTAATGCATATTGCACATGGTCAATCCTTACTCCTTTCCGCTTGTGCTAACCCCACATAAAGAATCCTCCACGGCCACCACTGGCCTTCTCCCCATGAACTGTATTGTGCCTGTTGTGCTAGGCAATTACTTCAGAAGGGAAAGCATGATTATTAATTTTTAAATACCTCCATACTGCTCTTTGTAGGGCAAGCTGTTCTTTTAGGTAAAAGAGTTTTTCTGCGAAGTTGGTATGGACTATTTTGTGCACCAGGACCAGATTCTTCTGCAACCATATCTGCAGGTACATCATCATCTATCAAAAAACAAAAGAAGAAAAAACTGTTACAAGATTGCAACTGACACACACACACACACAATTTCATTCAAGTCACATCAAGCCAAAAAGGCACAGTGAAAACTTTATATACATCTTGGTGAAATGTGCTATATAATTACATTGCTATATATTATTTTGTTGTCAGGATCATTTTTTATTTTCCCAAATTCTTATGTAAGTATGCTTTACACATTAACTGTGAAATGGTTCTCATAAATACAATGAAGATCATTTAGTAAAAAAAAAATCTCCAGAATTTATAAGTACTACATACTAGACTTGCCTTTTCCATCAAACTCAAGGTAATTGTGCAACATAAAAACACAAACCTTCCCCCCATGCTGTCTTTCAAATACTGACAGCAATATTTTGCAGCAAGTGCAGCAAAAGTCAAGAATAGCGACAAGATAGAGCTACTCTAATATATTGTACACAGTATGTGTTGCCAACATGGCACCTGCAGCTGCCATGGCACCCATGAGGACTTCCCTTGGTGTCAGTGAATTCTCTAAGCTCCCACCGTCTCATTTTTCCCTTCTCTGTGAAGATAGTTACTGTTCCCCCCTTGAAAAGAACATAATACTGAAGGAGTAAGCTGGAGCACTGATACTCTCCTGCACTTCGTCCAGATCTATGTTATTTTCAGAATTCAGATCAGCAGCTAAAAAGAAAGAGCAACTAAGAAGGTAGAAGGAAAAGGGGGGTGATATGGAAGGAGGAAAACAGATTGGCTAAGAGGGAGAAATTAGGGTGGGACAGGATCAGTGAAATGGAGAGGGATAATGGAATGTGATAGAGAAGGTAGGTGCACACACAGTTGGATCCAGTTCCAAGTGGATTGTCTTGAAACTGAATCATTTATTCACAGAATCCCCACCCTATAAACACCATCAAATCACAGTTCCCACCTAAGTCCACTGAATTGACCATAAAATCATGATCTGGTACATTCCACGGTTGCTATGGAACAAAAGCATGGATGAAGGAAGGATATTTATGGACCTTTCTAGTTTTTATCACCATAAAATTATGGGTAATCTTGGTGTCCATGATGTGTTCTGTGAATTGTCAGTGGTTTTGTTGTCATTCTGTGTAGAAATTATGAAAATCCATGAAGATGTGTGTGTGCCAGGACAACATTTTTGTATTACTGGCAAGAACTGAAATCTGGGGTTGTGGTTTTTTTACTGTGCCATCCGCCACTGTAAATTTTAAATTGATGGGGTTTTTTGGGAACCCCATGTAAAGTAATGCTAATTCAAATAATCCATAATCCATGTGTGAGAGACAGGGCTCTTTGTTGGGTGGGAGAGAGATTGATGAGGCGGGGGGGGGGGAGCAAACAGAGGACAATGCCCACAGACCTCCCCCCCAAAAAAAATTTCAAGTGTTCCTACGGGCCCAAAAAAGTTGCTGACCCCTCCACTACTGAACTGGCAAGCACGCAGGAGAACAAATCTTTATTGCTCACATCCACATGTGCTACAAGTCCCTGGTGTCTTTCGACATTTGTGGGGAACATACTACAATTTACTGCTTCTTCCTTAAAATTAAATAAGATTAACTTAAGGATAATAGGCCTTCTAGCTATTTGCACGACATACCTTCTCCCAAGAAAAGAATGAAAATGAGGGAAACAATTAACTTTTCTTGACAGTGAGATAAAGGTATCTACAGTTAGTTGCTATACTAAAGATCAATAGCTCTAGAATAGGTACAAATCTCTGAAAAAAACAACATAGCATTTGACTTAAAATTAGCAAGCTTCCTAACTGAAATGCTTTATCTAACAATCTTTCTATATTGAATTTCAGTACCTATTCTTTCGAGTACAAGTTTCATACGTGTACTCTTTTCTTAAAATCATAAAAACTACGAATCTATTTGTGCAGCAAGCTAATCATAATAAAATTAATACCTAATGAAGCTTTAACAGTCATTTATGCATCTTAAATGACTGAACAATATATTACTTTTCAGTAGTTATACCTGTTCTTCATGGCCTATTAAATCATCTAGGTTATCAATTATCAAGCTCTACACCCTTGTTCAATCTCCCACATACATTTACTTAGCAGCAAATGCATGTGTGTCACTAAATGCATGGCAGAACAACAGCCAATCTCAATGCCCAAGTAGTGATTTAATTTTCCAGACATATGTTATCTGCATTCATATTTTGCATTAGATATATTATGTAAATATAATGAATTTCATAAGTACATATAAGAACTCCAGTATATTATGACTAAGTCCTTTGAGAAGGGGCCTGAACATTACACTAATGTACAGAAGGTAACAGAAGACTCACAGTCCAGGAAAGCACACAATCAACATTTCCAGCACTCTCCACTCCAGGACTGGGATGTGTGTAGGTGGGAAAATATCTCTGCTATCCTGAACTCATGTTTATCTATTTCTCTTAACAAGAACCAGTGCTGAAAAGAGACAAGCTTCTAATTCTGAACTTTGAAGCTCAAAATCATGGACTTCATAAAATAGGTTTAAGTAAACTATAAAAAGCTTCTTAATTGTATGTATTTTCAAGCATTCATCAAATTTATTTTATTTAGCAAAGACAACAGAAGAATCCAGGGCAAATGAGAAGCAAGGATTTGGTGGGCTTGTCACCGCACTGGAGGATAAATATGCTTGGCATACTCCCAGATAACCCATGAAGATGTTCTGAAATCTGCGACATTTGGAAATACTTTTCTACCATCAAGCCCTAAGAGCGGGTCTTCTTTAGCAGTAACTAGCTAAATGTAGTAGCAATGCTATCATCACTAAAATTACTACCTTTGAATCTTTGTGAATTGGCATTAAGAATATTATTTTAAAACACTGTTTATTTTTAAAATGAAGCATTTCACATCATTTGAAAGAGAATATATTTATTAAGAGGTCTGTCACTTTCCCTCATAATTGCCCATTTTCCCTGCTATTTTTAAAGTTCTTTCTCACAAGTTAGCCTGGGGGAGAAATAGGGCATTCACATATCTGTGTATGCTATAATAAACTTCCATTACATCATCCAGAACTGGCCATTGTACAAAGCCAGAAAATACTTTGGTGGAATGGGAAGGGTGGAGCAAGAGAGGATTCTTCTCTGTTAAGTTTTTCCAGATTCAGCAGAGGCATAACATGAAACACAGGCTAGCCAGAGTTCGCATTTAAAATCTGCTGTAAACCAGAGAGGCAAGGATTTGGGAGAAGACAGGCACTATGTCTAGACTAGAACTAGGGGACCAGCTGAACACAGGATTCCCAATCCTGCGGGGTTGCCTGTAACATGAAAAGCAGAGGCTGGAATACATTTGCAAGGATGTATCTCTCATTGGTATTTTCCCCTTGAAATCTCTCATTTGGCTCCTTTCACCTATTAGCTGCAGAGAAAGGGTTGCAGAAGAAAACCAAAAGGCAGGAGAAGCAGCTAATACTACCTCCACAGTTCCCTACAGAAAATGTTCTGCTACACTGGAGGTTACCAGGTGACGGGGAATCCCAAGTTGTCTGCCAAACGTATCCTTCTGCCTTCATATCCCTCGCCCAGAGTCAAATAATTTTGTGCTGATAAGCCTTTTGATTAACCAGGTGCCTTAATGATTATGTGTGTTTTTAAAAATTAGTATTTTCATATTATAGGCACACATGACCTAACAGATTTGTGATTTTTAACCCTGCAGATAGCACAAAGTTGCCAGGTTAGAAGCCTTCAACGGTGCTTCAACGGTGTATTGGATTCAGTTTTAAGAGTGTTTAAGTGAGTTGGTTCAAATCTTTTTTTTTTAAAAAAAAGTATGTTCACTATCATTCATTTTCTTTTAAACAGAATTAAAATTTTGAGATATATATATATATATATATATATATATATATATATGCATGCACACTTTGTGTTTAGAACAGTTATCATTACCTGGTTATCAGCACTCCTTATAAGCATGCACTGAGGGATGGGGAGATATCAGTATTTATTATTTTCATTTGAATACCACAGAGGTCTTAGCATGTTATCTAATATGCATACTAATATTCATCCAGTTACCATGAGATGACTAGATATCTTTTACATGTTCTGTGTTACATGTGGGTTACATGTGGGTGTGCTGCAGGTTGTGTTCTGGGTTTGTGACTTTAAACCATGACCCAGTGTTGCTGCTATTTTATATTGGAGGGGGTGTCTTCTACGTAAGCAAGGCCCATAAGAAGGAATTGTCATTGTACACGATGGGCTGTAGATGATTGAGAATACGTATGAGTGGTTTTCGCTAGGAGCTATAGGCAACATCAAGTAATGTTCTATCACTGCAACTCTGGTCTGTTCGATAACAGATTGCTTCTGAGCACCAGTCTGTCTTTGATAACATGCTGCTACACTTACACTGGGTAGATATTTTAGTGTAAGAAATGGCTTGTACAAACCCTTAAGTTGTAAGTATGTCTGAAGCATTTGAACAGATGTGGTTGTATGGCTTGATCAAAGACTGGGGATGAGGAACCTGTTGCCTTCCAGATATTGTTTGACTACATTCCCATCATTCCTGCCCACTGGCCATCCAGGCTGGAACTGATGGGAGTTGGGAGCCCAATAACCTCTGAAGGACTGCAGGTTCCCTATTCCTGTTATACGACAATGGATTTTGTGGCGTGTTCTCTATGAGAGCTGGAAACATGCAAGCTATCTGCAGGTGGTGCTTACATATCCATTTTGCAGCTGCATAGTCATCTCAAGAAAATGAACCTGCAGCATGGCCTGGTCTAGGCTCAGACTGATGGTGTGGTGAAAGTTACTGAAGTCCTGGTGGTAGTTTTAAGGAAACTCCATCCATGCATCCAGAGGATATGGGTATCATAAATGTATCTCAGGTAGAAGAGATTTAAGGGACAGACCCAGCAGAGCAACTCAGAATTGCAGAGGATTGTTTCTAATCTTCAAATTGAAGTTTAGGATAATATTCTGGTCCAAATCTTGTTTCACTCCCTCTGTCTGCCTTAAGGACAGCAACTAGAAGACACCTTGCAATAAATTAAGAGTATGCCTGCTGGAATACAGAAGTTTTGGAAGCACTTGGTACATGAGGTTCTCTTTCAAAAGAAGAGAAACATATATTTGAAGAGGAGAAAACAAGGTTTCCATGTTGTAAAATTTACTAAGTGTTACCTATAGAAATATGTGATATAGTGTATCAAAATGGAAGAAGCAAGCAATGTCTTAGGCCTCCTGTCTAAGTTTTAATTTTAACTGATTTCTAAAAGGAAGCTTCTCAGCGGCATTCTTAGAATAGGACAGAAAGAGGACAAGGCAGCTAGAACTACGACTCTACTTTCCAGGGTGCCAAGCTAAGCTGCCTATTGTGAGTGTGAATATGGCTTGTTATTTTTAACAGATAAGCAGAAGGAGAAATAGGGGGCCACTGTTGTCTTACAAGGTTTTGTGGTGTTTTGTTTTGAAGGGGGGAATGTTGCCTAGGCTGGTTATGGTTTTTTTGAGAAGAGGAAGGAATGCCCATGACAGTTTCTTTAAGTTCAAAATGTGCCTATAGGGCCAAAAATGTTAGTGACACCTGAACTGGATATATGAAATTGGCTTTTAGCAACTTAGACCACTGGTTATTTAGCACTACCCATCCCAACTGTCAGCAGCTCCCAAGGTACACCCCAGAGCTCAAAATAATTTAAAAAACCCTTCCCTTCTCTTTTATGCATTAAATATTTTTCCCTGTTTTCCTTTAGAGGTTTGATGCCTTTAAAAGCTGCATGGTAGGTATAGATGACTTCCAATTAATTTGCATGGGGATTCCCACTTATATATTTAACTGTTTTATTACATTTTGTACATCTCCCTTGATGTGTGGAAGGCAATTAAATAATAATAATGTTATTAATATTATTATGCTCCTAAAGGCTTGTAAGATCTATGTTTCTTGCCTTGCAGTAGACACAGTGGACTTTGAAAGATTCAAGGATATGGTATCAAGCAGCGCAGAAATATACTTGATAGAGGAGGTAAAAGTATACACGTTTGCTAGAGTAGAAAGACCCAACTAACCCTATGAGTGGTATATCCACTCAAATTAATGAGAGGGTATCTGCCCATCTAAGGGATGCGGGCGGCGCTGTGGGTTAAACCACAGAGCCTAGGACTTGCCGATCAGAAGGTTGGTGGTTCGAATCCCCGCAACAGAGTGAGCTCCCGTTGCTCGGTCCCTGCTCCTGCCAACCTAGCAGTTCGAAAGCACGTCAAAGTGCAAGTAGATAAATAGGTACCGCTCCAGCGGGAAGGTAAACTGCGTTTCCATGCGCTGCTCTGGTTCGCCAGAAGCGGCTTAGTCATGCTGGCCACATGACCTGGAAGCTGTCTGTGGAGAAACGCCTGCTCCCTCGGCCAGTAAAGCGAGATGAGTGCCACAACCCCAGAGTCGGTCACGACTGGACCTAATGGTCAGGGGTCCCTTTACATTTACCTATCTGCCCATCATACAGCTTTTAAAGGCATCAAGGTTCTGTAAAGGTCAAAAGTGATAAAATGGAGGCAAAGAGGGACCAAAAAAATATGTAGCATAGAAATTTAAAAACAGATTTTGCATGCACAACGTTACAGAAATCAAGGATGGAATTTTTACTCAGATTTATGGTAATCAGCAAATAGAAGTCAACGCTATAGAATCAATAAGTGCTTTGATTCCCCACAACTTATCTCCGTCTTCCCCTGCCTGGCTTTATATTATTTTAAACAATATTTATATTTAGAATGACTGTTAAATGTGCTGGTACAGGTAAAAAATATTTTAATTATTGTCTGAGGTGGAATGTGTATTGTATTATATAGTAATATGTAGACCATGAATATACTTATTATTAGCTCTGCTAACCTTATAGTTTAATTAGTCACAAAATTCAGCACTGATAAATAATAATAAAGTATAGGCTAATGAATGAACAGTCTTAAAGTTATAAGTATGTAGGCGCTAAAGTTGAAAATAATATTTTACCTTTGAAAGCCCGTTTTCAAAGCCTAGATCTAACACTCCAGCCTTAAGGTCATTTAAACCCTAATACTATGCCTATTTCTTCAGATATTAAGTCCTACAAGACAACAGGGTTTATTTCTAGGCACAAAATTGCTGCCATACCTGGGCATAAGTAAGTATCATGAAAATAAATAATAAACTTATTATTATCAATTTACGATGGGGTGGAAGGTTCGCAGGCTGGCAAGGACTTGCTCACAAATTTATTGACTACTGCACAAATTATTACAGCTAGGAAGTGGAGGGGGCAAGGTGAATCTAAAATGGAAGAATGGTACAAAGAGGTGTGGGATATAGCTGTTAATGATAAATTAACACGTGCAATTAAGGTTGGACAGGGAATATGCAGGAGAAATGTTTTTGAGGAGATACAGAAGTATTTGTAGAATTTGTACTGTTAAAAAAATGGAAAGGGATCAAACCATTGCAAGAGGTGTTGAATTTTTCAAAAAATTATTTATTATTACTACCTTTTTAAACTAAAAATAAAAATTGGAAGAAAAAGCTTTTAGTAGTAAGATACCAAGCCAGCTCTTTTGTTGCCAAGAACACAGAGTAAGACCAGAACTGCTGCAAAGCAGTGCTCCAGAATCAAAATCTGTGCTCAATGGCATCAAAAGTTGCTGAGAGGTCAAGGAGAATTAACAGGGACGCATTTCTCCTGTCTCTCTCCTGACAAAGGTAATCATACACAGCAGCCAAAGCAGTTTCTGTGCCAAAACCAGTCCTAAGCCACAACTGAAATGGATCTAAAAAAATCAGTTTCCTCCAAGAGCACCTGGATCTGGTACTTTAAGGATGTCATCTGAACTGATGCGTTATCCCAGTACCCAAAAAAAATATGTTTAGTGTACAGGTGTTTTTATTCCACTGAATCCTGTTTTAGAACTAGGCTTTCTGAGTACAGAAATGAACAATTAACATTCTATGATCAATTCAAGAGCGAAAGAAAACCATAAGAGAATTACAGCCACTCTCACATTGGATTATTATTTATGAGATACCAATAACAAGCAGATAATAGAAACCACAATACAGTAAATACTTCTTTACATTTTATCCCATGCATAACCCAGCTTTCCTATTTCTGTTTTCCTATATCTGCCATACATCAGGAGTACAAACTATCTGGGATGAGTATCAACCACCCTAGGCAACTACCCTAGCATGTGAAAAGCTCACAAGCAAGGTATGAGTCTACTATCAGAGGTCTACTGCCCCATTCCATTTTCAGCTACCTCTCCCCTCTCCCCGCAAGTTCTTCATTAAGCAGTCCTTCCAATCATGAACTTTGATATGAATCACATAGATATATTTAATATTAAATAAAAATGGCTACAGAAAAACTCATTTCATTTACCATTGCGAACCTTTGTGTCTCTTTGACTGTGGTTTCATGCTCCTAGCTGCAGTGGCTTCCCAACTCTAGCCCAGAGCTTCCCAAACTTTTCATGTTGGTGACATGCTTTTCAGACATGCATCATTTCATGACACAATAATTTTTACTATCAAACCAAAGGTTAAATTAACCCCTTCCCAGTCCCAGGAGGAGCGCGGGGAGCATTCATGTGACACACTTACACACTGCAGCTGACACACCAGCATGTCACGACACAGTTTGGAAAGCTCTACTCTAGCCCCTTCTTCTTCAACTACACCCTGCAAGGATTGTCAATGACCTTCAGCACATGCAGTCAAGCACAGAACATACAACAATCACTTGAAACTCATTTATATCCTGAGAGGACTTCCAGTTTTTATATCTGGATCATATTTTCAAAAGATAAACTCATTGTTTAGGAAATGCCTTTGAGGCTCAGCAACACCAGGGATATCCTTGCAGAGAATGCAGCTACAAATTAAAGAAGGCAGTTACAGAATCCCAAATTTGGAATTATATTTCTATTCCTACCTACTGTCAAGTACTAAATATTGGAATCCCACTGCTGGCCCCAATTTTCCAGTGTGGACAACCCTAGAATATATGTACATAGCATATTTGGTTGGTTGGACCATAATAGGATCGAAGTATTTGAAATCTCAGGTGACTCTGGAAACAATTAAATCATTTAGAAGAACATGGAATATATTGGCTAACAGAAACAAATTTGATCCATTTTCACATACTAAACTTACTCTGTGGGGAAACCCCATACTAAGAATTGCAAAAAAGATGATGATATGGAAAAATTTGATAGAAGCAGGTGTATTGACATTAGACCAATTGATAGATGGGGAAGATGAATTTTATACTTTTGCTGTTTTAAGACAAAAATACCATCTATCAGATGCAGCCCAATGGCAGTAACTTCAATTACAACATCTCCTAAGAAGTGTGTTTGGGCCATCAGCCCTTTCAGCTTGCGAGATAATCAAGATATTTGAGCAATTGGACAACTCATTCAAAAATAAAAAGCCAGCAATTATTTTTTATAGATATCTATTAACAATACACAAGTTCAATATGCAGACGGTAAGAGATGATTGGAATAAAGAACTGGAACTTTCAATATTCCCCAGACAGTGGGAAAATGTATTAGCTTCAATAGCTAAGGTGTCACTAGATTTAAAATTAAGACTAATACAACAGAAAATAATATTTAGAGTTTACTGGACTCATTTATGGTTAAATAAGAAAGGATTAGCTAAGATAGCTCAGTGTTGGAGATGTGGCAAGGACAATGCCCCTCTGAAACATATGTTTGTACAGTGTTCTTTACTTAACAAGTTTTGGGAGAAAGTGTTCGACAGTGTAACTATGACTCTGCAGAAAAGTTAAATCTTTCAGCGGAGAATATTTTATTGAATTTTAAACCTGCAGTATGGAAATTATCAACGGGATAACGGAAATGGATTTTCCAGGCCCTAATGGTGGCCAAGAGATTGATATTGAGCAACAGGAAAAATAAAGATACGATACTCTTCAATCAATGGACTGATATGACAACAATCACAATTTAGGAACAGACTGCTTACAGACATAGATTCTGCATGGATAAAAACATTAACACTTGGAATGAGTTTATGCAAAATGTAGCAGGATATTAACATTTACATAAGCACTAGGACAATAACACCATACCAATTTATACAAGAATGTATGGGAATATTGTATATTGCTCTCTTTTTTTGCATATTTTCGCTTTTATATGTATCTTTGTCGCTGTTGTTTTTCTCCCTCTCATTTTTCCTTCTTTTTTCCTGTATTACTTTATTTCTTTTATCTAAAATCACCTTAATAAAATATAATTATTATTTTTTAAGTATCTCATCTGTTGCCCACTTACTCCCCAACTCTTTCCTTCTGGCAGCTTCAGGCAATTCAGAAACAGAAAAATGCTACTGCACTCATGCCCAGGTTGTGGTTTTCCCAGAGGCATCTGGTTAGTGCCTGTGAAAACAGAATACTGAACTACACGAATCTCTGGTTTGATCCAGCAGAGCTCTTCCTATGTTCTTAATGGCAGTTAACTGTTCGTAGCTGCTGACCACTTGTGGTTTAGGCATCAGTGGCTCCCCCATATTGTGTTTCTGGCCCTTTCATTCAAAGAGAAAGAAAATTGAGATTTTGAGCAAGGCTGCCCTCAGATAAATAGGTGAGGAGTGCCCCCCCCCCCGGTTAGTTTTGTAATGTTGACAAGTTTTGTGGCTTGTGCGGGTTAGAAAAACCAAACAATGATAGTGGCCAACCGCATCTAGACTTTCCAAGCAATGTTCATAAAAGGAGCCCTAGTGCTACCTCTCTAATTCAGAGTGAACAGACTTCAGGCTTGTGGGGTCAACTTTGGTTTTTACTAGAACCCCGATACCCAACACCCAGAGTAAAAGTTCTGCTGGATCTCTCAGCGGCGTTTGATACCATCGACCATAACATCCTTCTGGACCGTCTTGAGGGGCTGGGAGCTGGGGGCACTGTCATACAGTGGTTCCGCTCCTTCCTCCTGGGCCGTGTTCAGAAAGTGGTGGTGGTTGATGAGTGTTCAGACCCCTGGGCTCTCACTTGTGGGGTGCCTCAGGGTTCTGTCCTCTCCCCCATGCTTTTCAACATCTAAATGAAGCCGCTGGGAGAGATAATCAGGGGATTTGGGCTGGATGTTCATCAGTATGCGGATGATACCTAGCCCTACCTCTCTTTCAAATCAGAACCAGTGAAGGCGGTGAAGGTAACCAAAATCAAGGGTCAGTCCCTAAAAACCACAGTTAAGGAAGCAGGCCATTGAACTATGCGCTTCCTGGCCACCACCCTAAACCATAGTTAATAGTTATGTCTAGCATACAGTGGTACCTTGGGTTACAGACGCTTCAGGTTACAGACTCCACTAACCCAGAAATAGTACCTCGGGTTAAGAACTTTGCTTCAGGATGAGAACAGAAATCATTCTCCAGTGGCGCAGCAGCAGTGGGAGGTCCCATTAGCTAAAGTGGCACCTCAGGTTAAGAACAGTTTCAGGTTAAGAACGGACCTCCAGAATGAATTAAGTTCTTAACCCAAGGTACCACTGTATTGACAAACTGTCAATATTTTCATTGTCAAAAAATGGTCACACATTTTAAAGCATCAGCATTATGTAAACAAAGTTGATCAAATTGGTTTGCTATTATGAAACAACACTGACCCGAATGTGTGAGCAGGGTTCATATGTACCCCACCGATATTTGATCAGTCAATTAACCAGCGTGATAATTCAAGTTATTTCTGCACCAATGTCAAGCACATTCACTTCTAAACTGGATTTGCAATTAGCTTGGGTGGCATTAAGGAAGCTGGTGTAATCCTTGATCAGGCACGCTTTTGCTACCCTTGTCATATTTCAGAAATAATGCTAAGTTCCCCCCTTTAACTTGTTATTTTATCTTACAATGGGTTTTGTTATGGTTTCTTTGGGAAGTGTAGAAAGCATTACATGGAAGTCCCAGATACAGTGGTACCTCTGGTTACGTACTTAATTCGTTCCAGAGGTCCGTTCTTAACCTGAAACTGTTCTTAACCTGAAGCAACACTTTAGCTAATGGGGCCTCCTGCAGAGTCTATAACCTGAAGCGTCTGTAACCTGAAGCGTATGTAACCTGTAGTCTCCAATATAGGCATGATTAGGCAAAGACATTGTTGGCTTTAACAGTACTGTATAATAATATCACTTGACCCCAGATGATTCTCTTTCCAGATCAACTGGGACAATTTCTACAATAAAAAGTTTCTCCATTGAAAAGAGAAGATAATCTGGACTATACCAACTGTACAGTTTGCTGTAGCAGACTGCACAAACAACAACCAGCCTAGATGGATCCATTGTAGGCTATAAAGAAGCAATGTGGGAACAAGGATAGTTTCATTAAAGTCAGCTAGCAAGTAAATATTAGGAAGGGATTATCAGTTTAATGCATAGTAATTACTTAGAGGTGCTATGTCATTCTTGGTCAGTTTGGATACCTAGGCATCGTCAAAGGTCTACAGCACACCCTCAGAGGTAATACCAAGACAAAAATAAATGTTTCTAGTGTTTTCTACCTATACCTGCACACAGTGCTTTTTCTTCCTAAAAAAATGTTTAGGGGTACTCTCATTTTCCTACTCATATTGAAATACTGCCCCTCAATGAGGCCAAACTTAGATTTACAAAATGTTTAGGGGTATGCATACCTCTGCATCGTCGTCCCCCAAGAAAAAAAACACTGCCTGTGCACATGAATGACAAAAGATGCTTGAGTGGGAGGGAGGATTCCATTCCTTTAGGCCTCTAAAGCATATAATATGTGAATGATGCTACAATTTAGTAAATTTGGAAAGTCAGTGTTCATAAATTCAAACCTTAGGTATTATAAAACAGAAGTGACACGTTCCAATATTCAGAATTTCACAGCTATGCTTTAACTTTTTATTGTTCAGTTTAGAAGTTTGATATAAAAATACCAATGCTTTATAACCATAAAACTGTAGCCAGACAGCCAAAAGAGGGAAGGCAATAATACAGAAATGAGGCAAAAATATAATTGATTCAACCCAATGTGATTCAACCCAATCCACTCTTTGTTAGGGGCACTAGGAAAACTAAGTAACACTTTATTTTCTATGTGCTGTAGTACACAGTGATTCAAAGTGACATTGATATACAGTGGTACCTCAGGTTAAGAACTTAATTCGTTCTGGAGGTCCGTTCTTAACCTGAAACTGTTCTTGAGGTACCACTTTAGCTAATGGGGCCTCCCGCTGCCGCCGCCACGCAATTTCTGTTCTCTCTTTCTTTTTTTAAGATATTTATTGCAATTTTTAAACAACAAACAAACCACCAAACATATAAAGTACCATCACCATATAACAAACAAGAAAGATCAAAGTAAGATTATAAAATAAAGAAAGAATGAGAAAAGAAAATACAAATAAAATAAAGATATTCATAAATCATATTTTCATAATCTTTAGACTTCCTCACATCACCCTTCCCTGCTGTCAGAGCTGCTCCCAGATCCTAGCTCACAGAGGATCACACTAGCCAGCGTTCACTTTATAAAAGTCTTTATTGAGTTACAGTTTCCATTTCCAAGCTGCCGCGTGCAGCTCTACGTCTTATAAGCTAGACCGGCGAAGCTCCGTCTGAGTCCCCGCCCCCTGTACACCAACTTAATACCCTAGCCTTACTCCACCTTTTCCGCCTGACCGTTCTTCTCTGGGTCCCTCTGCCCCCCGTGGTCTCTTCCTTCCTGGACTCTTCTGACGCTGACCCCCCGGACCCTTCTGTCTCCTTGCGTCGGGCTTTAGGACCTGGCTCCCTTTCCGGGCTGCTTACTGCGCCGCCTTCCTGTGCATTTGAACTTGGCGCGCGCGCTCAACCTTCCACTTTCCGCTTGACCGTTTCTTCGCTCCCCGATGGAGGTGTGGCCACTCCTGACTCATGCCCTCCCCCCTGCTGCGAGCTGCCAGAGCTCGATACCTGGCGCCCTTCCTCTCCACTACGCTCTGTTGGGGATGCTGGCCCCGATTTCCAACTGCTGCCCTCTGAACCCCCTCTGGACCCTTCTTCCTGGGGTGTCCCCCTAGGCTCCCCCCTTGCTCTGGCCACTGGCGCTCCTTTCTGTGAATCTTCTGATTCACTGGAAAGACTCGGAGATCTCGGGTCGTCGTCATCACTCATCTTTTCTTCGGACACCTCCCCCTCGCTCTCTGTTTCCTCCCTTGCCCTCGCCTCTGCTCCTGAACCCCTGACACCTGCGTTCTCAATCATATAGTTATATGCAGCAATTTGTTACCTTACTTCCATTCTTATTTTATAAATCTCAAATATTCTGTTCCAACTTTTAAATGGTTTTATCATAAATTAAACTGCTTGGCTTGAACATAATATTACTTCAAATTTCATCATTTCCTTAAACGTCACATATTCTCATATGTCTTACAATAAATTTACTGCTGCCGTGTTTCTTTCAATCGTGCATTCTCCTAACATTCATACAGTTTGTAGTGTTTTTGTAAATAGTCTTTAAATTTTTTCCAGTCCTCTTCCACCATCTCTTCTCCCAGGTCCCGAGTTCTGCCAGTCATATCAGCCAACTCCATATAATCTATCAGTTGCGTCTGCCATTCTTCCAGTGTGGGTAAATCTTGGGTCTTCCAGTACTTGCGATGAGTATTCTTGCTGCTGTTGTTGCGTACATAAAAAAGGTTTTATCTTTCTTTAGCACTCCTTGGCCGACAATGCCCAGAAGGAAGGCCTCTGGTTTCTTAAGGAAGGTATACTTAAATACCTTTTTTAACTCATTATAGATCATTTCCCAGAAAGCCTTAACCCTTGGGCACGTCCACCAAAGGTGAAAGAATGTTCCTTCAGTTTCCTTACATTTCCAACATTTGTTATCAGGCAAGTGATATATTTTTGCCAGCTTGACTGGGGTCATGTACCACCTATATATCATTTTCATAACATTTTCTTTCAAGGCATTGCATGCCGTGAACTTCACACCGGTGGTCCATAACTTTTCCCAGTCAGCAAACATAATATTATGCCCAATGTCCTGTGCCCATTTTATCATAGCTGATTTGACAGTTTCATCCCACGCAATTTCTGTTCTCATCCTGCAGCAAAGTTCTTAACCTGAGGTACTATTTCTGGGTTAGCGGAGTCTCTAACCTGAAGCGTCTGTAACCTGAAGCATCTGTAACCCGAGGTACCACTGTACTGCACATGAAGGTTGGGTTGAATAAATTTTATTTTGGTGTATCTACAAGGTTCTCTCATCTCATTTCAGGTATTAGTCTAGACATGTATCTGATTAAGTTTCCACTAATACCACCATGCTCTTTATTTAAAATTATACTTTTACATGGGAACATATTTAACACTCTGCTCTTATTTCTCTAATTGGCCGACCAGGCTCCTCTCCCCAGCACCACACCAGTAAAAATGCCTAACTCTGCTCAGACAGCAAGTGTTCCTTCTCCAGTCCTCAAGCAGAATAGCTGAAAACCAAGTCTCCATCTACATTCCACATACAGTTCGGTCTGTATGCTAATTCCTATACAGTACATGGGCAAGCCCAAAAGCTGTAGGTAGGTAAGTTAAAGGCTTTATGGCACAGCAGCATGTAGGTCATACTGAATCAACACCAGAGTAAGATTTAAACCACAAACTGTGTTTGTACAGAACATTAAAATATCATGTGTAAAAGTACACGCATGAGCTGGAATGAGATGATTGAAGTTGACCCTCCCCTCATCTAGGGCAGTGTTTCCCAACCACTGTTCCGCGGCACACTAGTGTGCCGCGAGATGTTGCCTGGTGTGCCGCGGGAAAAATTAAAAAATTCGAAAGATAGCTTCATATCCGGAGAGGCGGCCTTCAGGCGAGTTTTAATTTTAATTTTCCTTCTCCCACTTAATGCCCCACGCTCGCCCGAGCAGCTTGCAGTCCTCGGTAACCACAGCGACCCGAGGGAGGGGAGGGAACAGGGAAGTCGAGGGCGGCGGCGAGCCGCGATGACGTCAGTGGGCCGCGCTGCCTCGCCCTGGCACGGTGTGAGAGCCCCGGCTAGTGGCGCGAGCTTCAGAATAAGTGGGATCCGCATGTGCGAGACCGAGATCACGGGTAAGGAGCTCCGCCCTGGGCAGGAGGAAGCGGGGCCGCGCGTGCGGGCCACATCCCCACAGAGAGCGAGCCTCCCCCGGCCCACCACTCCGGGCAGGTCCACTCGCATGAGGGGGCGGCGATGGCGACGGCCGGCAGCTTGCCTGCAATGCCATCCCTTGAGCAGGCGAGGAGCCTGGAGGCTACCAGATGCGAGTCCTCTTTCCCACCCTGCTCGGGAGTCCAGAGCACTTGGTCGCATTCAGGATCTAGAGTGGGGAAGCGGGGCTTGTGTCTGGGCTGGACACATTGGGCTGCCTGTGCCGCTCGACCTGCGGGGAGAAATCAGGGTGGGAGTCACGACCGTGAGGCAGGGCTGCCAAGTGTGGCAGAAGAGGACACGGCCGTCGCACCTGTCCTTAGGTAGGAGCTTCTTCCGTGTCGACCTGCTGCCCTAAAGTCTTGGCTTTTTTCTTGGCTTTTTGGCGGTTGGCACAGAAGGAAGGCAAGGGGGAGGGGAAAAAATTGAAACTTACACTTTCGTGCGTCCCTCCCGGCGTGACGCTGCGCGCTGACGTCACGGGGCTGTAATGGTGGTGTGCCTCGAGATTTTTTTCATGAAACAGGTGTGCCTTTGCCCAAAAAAGGTTGGGAAACACTGATCTAGGGGGACTTCCTCTAAACCTAAGTTTCCTTTGTACAGAATAATGGCTTGTAATGAATGAACCAGAGATCACGTTTTTAAAAACCTTTAGTAAATTTGTTAAAACAAACTCTGGTTAGTTTAACAAACCTAGTTTTAAGCAGCTTGTTTTGAAACTGTCCAGAGACTCTTAAAAACCAAGGTCTCTGCATTCATAAGCCACGATTCTGTAAAAGTGAATCTTAACCCTAGTAAAATACTTTTCCTAGCCATGCTGAAAAGAGAATGAACCAGTGGTGACCATCTGAGTGCAACGCTTCACTCAGGATCATTCCAGTTCATGTATTTAGCACTAAACCGTGGTACTTTAGCATTACTGTACATGCTAAGTGGACCAACTTGTCTTTAAGGGCCAAACCAGACACAAAAGTGTTTATTAAAAACAACACGCTCACTGGTTCAGCAATAAGAGGGGGTGGACACTTTTAGGATTATAAATCAATCTTTGCACACCTACTTTATAGCTGAACCATCAAACACATGTTTTGACACCACACAAATGCACACCTTATTTGGCCCTAACTTTTAATTCTAAGAGAGACTGCAGGAGCCTCCTCTAAAGCAGTAGAAGAATGAACAAAAACATGCTTTGAAGGGATCTGTTAGCACATTCCAATATCCTCCATGGACAAAGCCAGACCACACTCACTGGATTAATACTAGATCAAACCTTTTTCACAGGAGTCAGGTGACATGATTCATTCAATGTCCCATGTATAGCAATGCAAACACCCAACTGTGGAGGTGGGGGGGGGAGGCATAGTAACAGGGAAATCCATGACTAAAGCAGCACATGTAAGAGAAGGATGCAGTAAGAAGACACTGGATTATCTACAAAGTTTTTAGTTGCAAATTAATTTTAAAAACAATTGCACTTCAATAATTTTTATGTTTTTATAAGCCATCCTAGGCACTTTTTAGTGGAATGTAAGGAATGTTCTGAAAGCACTTAATTTAAGGCAAACTGAGAACTCTGCTATACAGCTGCAAATAAAACGTTTTAAGTGTATGTAAAGTGCAATACAAATGTGACACTAGATGGCGATGGTGAACTATGGCAAATTCAATGTATATATATATTTATATGTGTGTAGATTCCACCTAGGTCTGGTCCAGCCTGGATGGAAAATCACTTAGGATGCTTCTACAGTATACGCATGTGTGTGTGTGTTGTGCATGTGCATGCATGTATACTATACACACACTATATTTGTATACGTTGCATATAAGAATTTCTTATTCCAGCCTCTGTCATTCTTTACCCCAGATCAGGTAACAAATGCATAATGTAAATCTAATACTAGATCAAACCTCATCGTAATAAGCAAAAGGAGCAGATCAGTTAATTAATTTAAATGCTTCAGAACAACAAATACTGTTTATCGTACATCATACAATCTCAATAGGATACCAGGAAAATAAAATTCACAGAATCAAAGTTGGAAGGGGACATAAGGATCATCTAGTCCATGCCCCCTGAAATGCAGGAATATGCAGCTGTCCAATACAGGAATCATACCTGCAATCTTGGTGTTATCAGCCCCATGCTTTAACCACCTCAGCTACCCATGTTTTACCCTCAAAGGTTAACACTGTAGATGCCAGCCAAACCTCTGAGAGGAAGATACTCCACATTCAGGGCCCACCACTGAGAAAGCCAGTTCTCAAGTCATCACATAATGCGCTAGCCCTTAATGTAGGACACAGAATGACCTCTCCTTCAGATCTTAACACCTGTAACAACCTGACAGGACAATACTGGGAGAAAAGCTCCTGAATTGTGCAGCGTTTTATAAGTCAACAGTAGCACATTGACTCTGGAGCCACTGAAAATGCCATACAATTGCAGTAATATGATTCCAGGTGTCTGACTCACTTATCAAGATTGCCACTGTGTTGTTCACTAAAGCTTTCAAACCAAACTGTGGCCAGGTCTGACCTCAAGAACTGGAAGCTGGGCAACTTGGTTTACAGCAGTGGTTCTCAATTAGCTAATTACTGAGGACCCCCTATTTTTCAAAAGCCAAGTCACAGACCCCCAGCTTTTGAAAATTTTGATAACTCTATGGTAGTTACCTGTGCAAAGCAATTCTTTGAAGAAAACGTGGGGTGGCCCCTAATAAGCAAAGGATTTTAGGTATACTGTACTAAAAAAGAAACCATAAAATTTGTGATATTATCACAAAGTTCCTCTCTCCAGACAGTAGGAAAAACTTGTCTCCATTGCCCCACTACAACTGAATTTTAAAAAAAAGAAATTGTGCCCCTAACTTGCTAGTGTTCTATACGCAGAAGGCTTTTTATATGAGAGAGTATTCAAACATGCTATTCCTTACTTGTTATCTGTTATGGTACATCTTAGCAAAGCTTTACAGCATATGGTTCTGCTGAGGGATCTTGCACCTTCAAGACAAAGGTGAAGGCTTGGTCAGGGCTTGTATTGGTGAAGACTGAATAGAAAACAGCTGGGATTTTGTAATGTTGATAATAGTAGTAGTAGTAGTAGTAGTAGTAGTAGTAGTAGATGATGATTATTATTTAGTCCTCCTGTGCCCAAGTTTCATCTTTGGCTTAAAGAGATTAGTTAAATACAAACCTCAAATACAGTGAGGTTTTTATTTTTGCAGATTGTCCAATAGGAACCAACTTCTGAATTTGTTAGGATTCTGCCTTACATCTGTTTCCTCCCACCCCAAAATGTATCCACATAGCTTCCCACAGAAAACAAGGGGGCGGGGGGACAACACAGGCTGCCTTTTGCACTAAAAAGGCCTGGGCGACCCTTGTCTCTCTACAGCTGGCCTGGTAGGAGAGGACAGGGTGGATAAAAATCAATGATTTTTATAAATATAATCAGATTTTTTAAAATTTAAATTGGATTTTTAAAATAAAATGCTTTTGAAGAAAAAATCTTTCTAAGGATAGTTTTCTGTTTAAGTTACATTATAGTCCAAAGGCTATTCATCAGGAAATAATTATTTGTTTTAAGTTTTCCATGTGTGCTAAAACTCAAGTCTAAGTTTTTTTAAAATTGTTTCACCACATCAGTTAACAAACATGGATAAAGGTAAAGGGACCCCTGACCATTAGGTCCAGTCGTGACTGACTCTTGGGTTGCGGCGCTCATCTCACTTTATTGGCCGAGGGAGCCGGCGTATAGCTTCCAGGTCAAGTGGCCAGCATGACTAAGCCGCTTCTGGCGAACCAGAGCAGCACACGGAAATGCCATTTACCTTCCCGCCGGAGCGGTACCTATTTACTGTATCTACTTGCACTTTGACGTGCTTTCGAACTGCTAGGTTGGCAGGAGCACGGACCAAACAACGGGAGCTCACCCCGTTGCGGGGATTCGAACCGCTGACCTTCTGATCAGCAAGTCCTAGGCTCTGTGCTTTAACCCACAGCGCCACCCGCGTCCCTAACAAACATGGAGACACAGAGGGAATTCAGCTCGCAGGAGCAAACTATATACAGTGTAATATAACAATATATGTATTTGAAGTATGAAGTATAGAAAACTAATAGATTATATTTAAAAACAAACAAACAAACATGGATACATATGCTATGTTATTGTTTTAGTTAAATAAATTGTTTAAATTGTTATTAAGGAAATAATTATTTTTCTCTTTCCAATAAAGTACAGCAGAAAAGCTGTCCAAATATGAACAGTTAACTTATTAAACCTCACAATAATTTCATAATTATCGGTCTAATAGTACAACCAAATCAGTAATTTTTGATATAACTGTAAAAACCAGTCTGAACATTTATTATTTCAAAAATGAAACCTTCCTCTGGTTGTCAATATTAAGTTTATACCAACAAGAATGAGTCTTTCTGTTAAAAAATGATTTAAATCAAGTCTTACTGACTAGTGATTTAAATCGTGAATTAAATCGATTTGATTTAATCAAATCCACCCTGGCAGAGGGACTCAGGAGCAGCAGCAGTTTCGCCAGCGATATAGCGCTGAGTGAATCCGCCATCCCACTCTGCCCTCATACCAGCAGAGGGAGAAACAAGCTGTATTGGTGAGGCGCTGATACAGCTTGTTATTCCCTCCGCGTCTTTAAACTCCTTGGCTGAGGAGCACATGGCTGCCTTTGCCTCAGCCAACCAGTTTTATGGAGCCCCCGCTAAGCCAGTGGTGGGGTGGAGGCTCTGCTAAAGTGCTCTTGCCTGCCACCCCAGCTATAGGGAGCCCCGATGTTTCTCCTGCTCATGTGCCCCCTCTAATCATAAGAGCCCTAAGAAACTGTGTCAGAGGTTTTTGCCCAATCCCAGTTCACTTGCAATCCAGCAACTCTTTCACAAGTTTTGCCCCTGCCAGCAAGCAGGCCTTGGTCGCAAGCAGAGGTTCATCTTTGTGGCTTTCACTGTGCAATTAACAAGATAAGTGAGTCTCTGGCAGGGGATGGTGCCACGGACCCCCTGGGTGTGTTCCATGGACCCCCAGGGGTCCCCGGACCCCTAATTGGTAACCGATTGTTTACAGGTTTTACAAAGGATTTTGCATTCAAGCAGCATGATGTCTGAATTAAATGATAAACTGTTTAATCATATCTGTCAAACTTATCTGTTTTTCATCTTATCCCATATAAGATGCATCTCAATCCTTGTATTAAGAAGAAAAAGTAGAGAAGTAAACCTCAAAGCAGCACATGAAGGAATGTTAACTGGTGCAACTACCTTGCCCAGTACATTTTTTACAAGTCGCCTTTAGGGATATTTACCAGTTCTTATTTCAGATGGTGCTTCCTCACAGTTCTAACCTCACACAACCCTCCTAATTTCAGCAACAGATTTCAAAAAACTGAAGTACCAAAAGGAGGATATAACACTAAATTTCAATACAGCCCATTTGTCTATTTAGGAACAGAGTTTACAAGTCCCATTATCACTAATACTAGTTCCAACTTGGTAACAGACACCCTCTTCAAAGTAAATACCAAGCCAAAAGAGGCAGAATCCTACCTGCCCCATTCCAGACTTGTGAACCACTAGCCAGAAACAGCAGCACCACTGGGAAGAACAAGATAAATTGTTGGATAATTCATAGACAACAATTCCCTTAAACCCACTGAAGATCACTATGAAAAGAAGGGTTTATTTTGTCGGTGGCAAGGAAAAAAATAGGTATATAAAAGAAGAATTCCTGAAAGCCAAGATCCAAGTTTGGGGCAAGCACTTTTTGGTGAGAGGAACCTAGCAGATTTAAAATAACAAAACGTGCAGCAAAGTAAAGCATGGAAATATAGGCTGTTAGACCTTTAAAATATGCCATTGTGAGTTCCAAAACTCGCTTGTTCCCTTAGCATAGAAGAAGACCGCATTTCTGATAAAAGGATAAAAAGACCACGTTTGAAAAGTTTAAAATGGTTTACTTACAAAGGTCAGATTCAGACCAGAACTCACAACACACTAAGGTGGCAGTGTTCAGTGTACAGAACAATTGTTGCCTCTCCCCAGAGAAGAGACATGTGGTGACCGCGGAAGGTGATTCCCTATGGAGGGGGACAGAGGCAGCTGTGTGTGGAGGAGTGACTTGTGGTTTCAGTTGTACCTACACAAATGCACAGAGCATGAGAAACAAGCAAGAAGAAATTGAGCTCTTAATACATTATGGGAGATATGATCTGACAGGCATTACTGAAACCTGGTGAGATGAGACTCATGATTGGAATGTAGAAATTGAGGGGCACAATCTATTCAAAAGGAATAGATCAAACACGACGGGAGGAGGCACAGCACTGTATAAAAGATGTGTACACTTGTGAAGAGATCCACGACTAGGAGCATGGAAGGCAGATTCAGAGTTTATGGGTAAAAATTGTAGGAGAGGGACACAACAGTGACCTTGTGGGTGTTTGCTATAGACCTCCAATACAGATTGAGGACTTGGATAACACATTTCTATGGCAGATTACCAAACATTCAAAAAGGAGAGATATAGTAGTCATGGGAGACTAACTTTTCCAATATCAATTGGAACTCAAACTCTGCCAAGAAGGTGGAAGAAGCAAAAAGAGGGTCAATCTCAATTGGATCTGGTTCTCACCAACAGGGAGGAACTGATCAAGAAAGTGAAAGTACAGAAAAATTGGGAAGAAAAGATCATGTTCTCTTCAGTTTCACTATACAGAGGCAAGGGAAAGCGGAGTGTAGATGGACATGCTCTCTGGACTTTAAGAAGGCTTATTTAAAAACAGCTTAAGGAACTACTGGGTAGTTTTAACCCCTTCAGGCTTCTACATTATATACAATGTGGATCAAGTGCAATGTGGTTCACTTTGCTGAATAAGTCTGCTGAGGCAAAAGTGGGGGGAAATGTTCAGTCAAAGGTTAAGCTATTGGATAATTTGCAGTAAGATAACTGTCAACTTGAAACATTCCAGATTATGATCAGTGAAGTTTTCTGTCCAGGAAACTTCAGTATTACTGTTATGAGTATGATTTCTATTATGAACAAATATTGGCTGGAACTCCAAAGGTTCTAATATTGTTTATTTGCTCTCCTCTCCTATTGCTTTAACCTCATCTACTGAAAATAATTCAAATAAAAATATTCTTAGAGAAATTCTGAAAAATGCTTAGGTTCAGCCTTTGGTGACCATCAAAAACTCTGTTAACTACAAAGCAGCCACAGAAGACACCTCTCTACAGAATTATAAGTACTTAGGGTATGGTATTGTCAACACTGTTGACTCAACAGGATGCTCCTAATTTATCTTTTGAGTTCACAATGGAACATAGAGAGGTAGCAATTACTGTGATAAATGGGGCAAAAGGACTGAGCACACAAGACCAGTACACTGAACTCCACAAAAAGAACTTCACATGGCTGAACATTTCAAAATTGTAGGAACTGTGTAGCTTTGTAGCCTCTCTCATGCAAATGCATTGCTTGAACTGTCAATACTGTATTGCATTGCTTTGCTTGGATTTAAGGAAGCAAATAGCCTGAATATCGTTCTCTATCCCAAACTCCTACTAAGCTACCAAACTAGCCCTTTCCCCCAAAATAAAATAAAAATCCCTTAGGTACTAGTTATGGTTTCTTCAATTTTAGCTCTATCTTATAAAAATCAAGAATAATCAGAAATAGCTCTGACCAATCTTTTCACCGAAGGCTACAAAAGGCAATATTATGTGGTCTTTCCTACAGGACAATCTAACAGATATATTCATTTTTTGCTAAATGCTGTGCATTAAGTTCTACAATAAACATTTAACTAAATATGGAGAAAAACATGGAACTTCATATACATTAGAAACTGCTTGTTGAAGAATTATCTAGAGCAGTGATTATCAACCAGTGTGCCGTGGCACCCTGGGGTGCCTTGAATGATAGAGGTGCCGCGGGTGAGTAAGAGACTGGCTTCATGTTCACCTTTGACCAGTCTCTGCTGGGCCGATAAGAATCGGGGCATCCTCTTCCCAGGCCCCTGGGGGGCAGTGTGAGCAGACACCTCTCTTTGGGGCAGGGGGGTGGCTCAGAGATTGAGGTGGCGGCTGCGGCTGCCCTGAGGGCTCCCAAGAAGACAGGAGAGGAGAAGCCGCTGAAGGAACACTCCACAAGGGAGGGCATTTGAAAACGGGTGAGAGGCTGCTGGCTCTGCAGGCAACGGGTGACATAACCGGGCTTCTGAGGCTTGGAGTGTGTTTCCCCACATGGGAGCCACAGAAAGAACGTAGTTGGTCAAGGGAGCTGTGGACTCAAAAAGGTTGAAAACTTCTCATCTAGAGATTCTAATTTAGACAGTGAATATATGCCACCTTCCTAATAATTATTATTATCATTTAATTATTTATTTATTTTTACCCGCCCATCTCGCTGGGTTTCCCTAACCACTCTGGGCAGCTCCCAACAGAGGACTAAAAACATTAAAAGCTTTCCTGAACAGGGCTGCCTTCAGATGTCTCCATCTGTTATTATCCCAATTCTACCTAGAAACTACCTACTTTCATCTTAGGCACCAGGCGATTTTTTACGTAGTGCACACACACATTGTGATTCGCGATATATTGCCACGTCGATTATGAAACAGTTACCATGATGCTGACATCAAACCAGTTTTGGACAATGTATTGATACATCGCCCAGCTCGATTATAAAGATGAAGTTCCACACAAAACAGAACAAAAATCCAAAATAATAATAATCAGCAAGTACTAAATTGCAGTTCAAGATTGAAAGGAAATTCTTCACTCTGAGTAAAGACTGGTCACACTGCTACTCACTCTTTTGCTATGCCACCTTAAGATGGTAACTGTAAAGGTGGAGTTAAATGCATTGATTAGAAAGGTTGGCTCACTACTGCCATATACTCCCCTGCTTCACAGATTTGTAATGCAATGCTTTCTGCGCATACACTGAGTTCTATGAAGCTTACTCCCATATAAGCAAGCATAAGACTGCATAAAATAAAATAAAAAAATTCCTTCCAGTAGCACCTTAAAGACCAACTAAGTTAGTTCTTGGTATGAGCTTTCGTGTGCATGCACACTTCTTCAGATACCATAAGACTGCAGTCTAATATGGAAATTTAAAACTTGCAGTTAAGTGGCCATTTCTCAGCAACACAAAAAACACAGAAAAGTGACACCAAACAGCAAATCCTAAGTAGTACTGTACTAGTGTTAGAAACTGGGATAGAAAAGCCAGGAGCCAAATGGCTTCTGGGACCTGGGTTGTGGGCGCCAAAACAGAATGTCTAGTCACCACGGGAGGTGAGGGGTCGGCAATACTTTTTATTTATTATTTTGATAAGCATTAATTAATACACAATTCACTCATGTGACACATTGTTAATATCACATTTTTAGTAGAAATTGATAATATGTTTAATTAGGTGTTTGTTTACAATAAAAATGCTGGTACTATACTTCAGTTTTCAAAACACTTTATTGTTAAACTCCTTAACATATTGTCTATCCTTAACATATACTTCGAGGCATCAAAGCACATACATTTCAGGAATCCTTGAGTGTCAACCAGGCACAAAAATGGCACCCAGGCTTTTTGAGGCGCTGATGAATGAAGAATCTTAAGGCGAAAAATGTGCCTGGCGCCCTGCTAATTTTGAACTCTGAGTAGTATCATTCCTTCTCATGTTTCTGATGAATGCCCAAACACCAAAATGGATAATATACTACTGTCATCAGCCATGGACTCGCTCATCCATTTTGCAACATTTGTTCAAGTTAGCAAACCACAACTTCAAGTCTAAAAATGTTGTGCCCAGCAAAGTAATGCCCATGGTTACAAAACAGTACTGCAAGTACTTCCAGAGTTGCTAAATGTAAGATGGTGCACATAAGCTATATTTTTACTTCAGAAAAGGGACACTTTCAAAATAAATCAACTAAAGGTTCTAACAGGTTTATAAGAGATTTGAAGTAAGAAGAGATTGCTTAATTTTCTTTCAATTGAGCTGGTTTCATGGGTTCTGATTTAAATAATGTTATTTTAAGCATTGTTTTTAACCTGCTGTGCATACCATGTTAATTTTGTTAATCCTGTACAACCTATCAATCCCTGCAGCCAGGCACTGCCACAATTCCAACTGCATGTTCAGAGATACAAATATATTAACTAGATAAACATTTGAGACCAAAAAGATATGCTATGCAGAAGGCATCTCTCTCTTTGGTTAATACACTGAGGCTTTAGTCTGAAACATGCTTACTGTTGTGTATTCCCCAGGCACAGCCAACATGGTGCCCTCTAGATGTGTTGGACTCCAACCCCCATCAGTCCCAGCCAGCACTGCCAATGGTAGAAGATTATGGGAGAAGTAGTTCAAAACATCTGGAAGGATGCAGGTTCCCCAGTATACCCCACTGAACACAGCAGCCCTAACTCTGAAAAGTCAAGCATTGTTATTCTGCAAAACATTTTAACTAAGCATAATCTCCAGCATCTTCCTTCATAACTAAGCACACTAGAATTATTTAAGGAAGTATATTGACAACCTTCTCTGTTTTTTGTTGCTCATACCTTCGTAAGTCATCCATCAACGCCCATTCACAAATGCTGAAACTTAACTGCATAGAAGTTTGTGTTTTTCCATGAACTGGAGAGTACATTTCCATGGACGTAATGGAACCAAAAGCCCATTATTAGAGATCTAGACGAATCAGTTCTCCAGGAAAAGAACTATGCAAAAATCATTACTTCTTTTACAATCTGAGCTTTAGGGAAACACACATTTGCCTCAGTAGGCAGTGAAAAGACAGTTTCCAGCAACATCTCCCATAATCAGTCCTTCTGAGACGGAACCCTACCATCACAGGAGTATTACTAAAGTCATTTGCGATGCAATCATTTTTTGCCTGCCACAGAAAAACTACAAGTTTCTAAAAAGCATATGAAGAACAGACTTCCAAGTTCAGAATATAATCAATATACAAAAACAATCCAATTAGACCCCTCGCCCCAAAATAAAGACAGTTCAGATACATTGCCATCAAAAATGTGCTTTCATAGAAATCAGAGTCTGAGGGGGCTTTCTGAGAGGATCCCATATGCTGTTGCATTACAAGAACCATTGGCTAGGACTGACTGGGACACTGCAACCCAATACCATCAGTGCCCAAGACTGCGGAAGCCTAGTCCTATTCCTGATGGAAACAGGAAAACCAGAATTTCAAACGGACTTTTAAAAACCACGATGTCCAATTTATTCAGTAATTTACATGTCAATACTGAAAATAATGAAACTTTTCCAACTCTAAAATATGAATTCTACTTTAGCATAAATCTGTTCACGTTTAACACATTTATATCCAATACAAAATTTGGGCAACAAAACTGTTCAAAGCTGCTCTATAAAACATTGCTCTGTCTACAACAGAATGAAAGACTATGAGAACATGCACTCCTGGATGCTGCTGCCCAATGGACCTTCACTGTGCAACTGCTAAACAATCCCCATCCTTTCTCCAAACTTTGGAGTTGAAAGGCTCTTTTATGTGCTTCCCACAGGCACCTGGTTGTCTACTGTGAGAACAGAATGCTGGATTAGATGGGCCACTGGCCTGATCCAGCAGGGCTCTTCTTAAGTTAATGTGGCTGAATGACAGATTCAAAATATGCACTGAGTTTTTCCAGTCTCTGTTGACAAGAAAGTCTGTGCTCCTGGAAAGTAGCTCTTGAAGGGTAACCTCTCCCTACAAGAACACCATTTAGGGCAACGTGAGAGGTTACAGGTAGAAAAGGAAACCTAGAAACTCACCCTCCTCTGGTATAAGCACTTCCCACTTGTAAACAGAGTGGGAGAATACTTTGCCAACCCTATTCTTTGAGTTGAAAATGCTCAGTTAGAAGACAAGCCTGTTAAGTTTTAAATTTCTTGATAAAAATCAAAGCACTTTAAACAAGTTTCCATATTGATGCAGTCTGGTAAACTTAAACATGCAAAGGTTTCTAAACAGCTGAAATTAGCTGAAACTTGTGCAACAGTCTATACTCAAAAGGAACAAGCAACTCAACTACTATTAATGACTAGAGTATCTAATTGCTATGATTATATTGGCCACAGTCAGTCTTGCCCCATCTGAGCTACTAATTATGACAGATTTAATTCAACCAGTCATCACCACTCTCTCAATATTCATCTGTATGCTACAATTCTATTGGTTACAATAAATCAGTGGCAAAAGGAGACTAAGTGAAGGGGATATTGATCTCAAGAATTGTCATTGTTACGATTACCTTGCTTGTCTCTGTTGCAGTAACTAAAGTTTCCAAGGCCACATTTTGGCTTGGATAACAGCATGTTCACAGTTCCTCATGTTATGCTGCCTTGGAAGCAATACATGTTGAATCAACATAGCTAAGAACAATTAACAGTAATACAAGAAATCTCAAGCCATACATTTACTAACTCCTCCCAAGCCTCTCTTGGCATAGCACCAGTAGTTTCATGGTTACATTCCTATAACCCAGTATTGATTTGTTAAGTACAATTTGGCTGCTTTACTCAGACCAACAAAGTCATGATTCCACTCACTATAATCATGAGCTATAACAAAGCGTCACAGGCAGCAGAAGAGTAAGTATTTTCAATACCAAAAGCATGCATTTTTAAATTTGAAAATATATCAACTGCATTATTGCATTTATATAGCTATAAGCCTCAATTACTACTTTCTTCTATCTCTATATATTTAGCAGCTGCAAGTAACATCTATAACAGCTTAAAAAGATAATGTAAAATCAACCAAATCTACGAAAAGAAACATACAGCACTGCTCTGACACAATACACAGCACTGAAGGTTGCTGGCTTCTTTAATTTATGCGCTGCTTCACATTATCATTTCAGCATTCAAGTCTGTACATGTGATATTGCACCCATGGCTCATGCACACTCCCCCACTGCACTTACAAACTTCTTAAATTGGAGTCTATGCATGTAACTCCCTATGTGAGTAGGCATTACAGTGGTACTTTGGTTTACAAAATTAATCCATTCCGGAAGTCCGTTCTTAAACCAAAGCATTCCGAAACCAAGGCGTGCTTTCCCATAGCAGTGGCAGACTCAATTTACAAATGGAACACACTCAACAGGAAGCAAAACATATTCTTATTCCAAGGCAAAGTTCACAAACCTAAACACCTACTTCGGGTTTGCAGCATTCTTAATCCAAGTTGTTCATAAACTAAGCTGTTCTTAAACCAAGGTACCACAATACTCATATGGTCCTCCAAGTTTTCCCCACAATGGACAGAAAGGTCAAATAAGCTAGAGATTTTTAAGGAATTTGATCTTTGTGAATTCCAGCATGAATTGACCTAATCTGTACCTCTGAAGACTACTATGTAGTCCAGAACTTTGTAGTACATTGGCGTTCACACTTCCCAAATATTCTGACTCAGTTTTCAACGCAAGGCATATATCTTCAGAGAAAATAAGTGTAGAAATGCCTATTGAAGTAGAATTTTTCCTGCACACACAACTGCTGAAACAAGATGCAACAGACTTATGGGTGAACACTTATAAATGTGACACAGATTAGAAATAAGACTGCTTCATTCATTATTAAGTAGGGCTTATGTATAAAGTAATTTATGCATATAACTTCCAATTCAAACTAACGTTCCCATGCCTAGTGTGGAAGACACACCTGAGGCTTGTTGTAACTGTGCAAAAAAATAAATAAATTGGTCCTCTACCAGCAGGGTAGGTGTGCCTACCTTCTCAACTGGAAGTAAATCACTCTATATCAATGACTGGTCCAAGATATTTTAGTGTTTAAAGTAGGGAATCCAAATGACACCAGCCACATCCTGCTCAGTAACATGAGAGGCAAGCCACCAAGAAATTACCTTGAGCAACTACAATTTGAATGGGGCTTAAGATAATTTCCTATTAAATTATGCCCCAAGGTTGGATCTGCTGACCTTTGCAGCACCAAAATCTGCTGCTTGATGAGGTGATTTTCACCATTCCTTTATGATAACCTAGTTCTGAATACCATAAAGATCCAAGATCTTCATTGTTAATTACTGTAGGGATGGATCATTGGAAGACAATGAACATCACATCAGAGGATGGGAAGGACTTTCCATCCCAACCCCAAAAAAACAACAACCCCATATCACCAATCTGCTCTAGATTCCTCCAACCATTTGAAGCAGATTGTTTGTTGCAAGCAGGGCATTTGCACTAGTGGAAGTATGTTACGAAGGCAGAACATTACAACAGGATATCACTATTGTATTTGAATGAGCTAAAATCATTTGTTATACCAGCATGATTAAAATACGCTTTAATAATACAAAATGCATCTACCATTTCATTTTATACTATGTTTTTATAGTACTATTAATGAAGTGCTGTATGTGACCAGTTTATGTTTCTTCTACTGTATATCAATATTATAACCTGTTGATCCCCCCCCCCGGGATATTCTCCTGTGGAGAAAGAATGCATTCATTTTTAAATATGGTACCTCCTATGCCTGGAAAAAGAACACATCAGTTCTTCCCTATTACAGCAAATTATCTACTTTTCCAGCACAATCCTACTCAACCTGTCTGTCATCCTGAGTACAGTACCTTTATATTGATGCTGGGCTAGTATTCTATTTGTTCATTTGTTCCCTCTGTGGTTCCCAGTGAGTTCTGTTGCTGCTTGGTTGCCATGTTTGTAGACCTGCTCTGACATCTTGCCATGGAAACAGTTCATAGGATGCAGACTCAGGCAGAGAGTTGCATCAGGGGATGGGGGGTACTTTCTTCATAAGCATACAAAGGGATGTATTGAGGGGGGCAACTGTCTGTCTCTCACACAAATTTTCTCATTCTCATTGTGTGTGTGTGTGTGTACACACGTGTGTGTACAGGCAGAGAAATGCAGTATGAGAAATTGTGAATTCAAGTTGACGTCCAAGTCTTGACCATAACTGCTAACATTGCCTCTACCAATGTCCCTCCCAAACCATGTTCTATTTCAGCCTCTGCAAGATCTTTGTAGGTAGAACCTTACACAGGTGGTACAATCAGGGCTCAATAAAACACAGCCAAAAATGTTGCATAATATAGAAATTCCACTGTGTTCAAAGCACATTTAGTATTGCAGCCAAAGTCTAACATATACAGAACTAGCAAAATGTATATGATGGTGAAACATCAAGCCTACTTCCGAAGGTAATTCTAAAAATGGTTCTTTCCTATTAAGCCTACATGCACTTGTTTTCCATATGGAAATCTCTAATCCTAGACTAATAATAATAATTATAATTATACTCTGCAGATCTGGCTGGGTTTCCCCAGCCACTCTGGGCAGCTTACAGCATATATAAAAATGTATTGTACTTTCTATAAAAGACTGAATTCTCAAAACATCTGATAAGCTGCTGGTAAAAATAAATAAAGAACTACTACACAAATGAAACCTGCATAATTACTTTCAAAGCATTGCACAAGAGCTAATCTTAACTGGCCACAAATTTGAAGTACTGGATTCATTCACGAGTGAGAGTCAAGAACCCTGTTTTCTTTTAAAACCCACACCTCATCTTGTTCACTGAGACACAAATAGACAAAAAACTTGTTTCTTAAAAACAAAACTTTTCAAAAAGATCTGCATCCTACGTGAGGGCACCTTTAAAAACAAATTGGAAACCTTTCAATCAATCAACCTGGTCAATAAACTAAACACTGCGGCTCTAACTTTATCATCTTCTTTCTCTTTTTAATAAAGGTACAAACTTGCCCAGAATTTCAACTAAACAGAACAGTAGTTTTCAAATTATGTTCCAGGAAACCTTGGAGTTCCTTAGAAACTTTTCAGAGACCCTACCTACAAGATGATCCCTAGTGGTATAAAAGCTTCCCCGAAAGACTGCCTAATACTGCTGCTATCTTTCTCTACAATGTGTAAATGCATGAGTGTGTTTCTGAGCACACACTCAAGAGCAGTTTGTACACAGACCTAACCAGTAATCTAACAGAACAAAATGTACACCCAAGAATATGATAATAGTCAACAGGTGAGAACTCCCAAGAGGCAAAGTGTCTGGAATCTACTGGAGTAGAAGACTGCATCCCAACACTAACAGAAGCTAGTTCAAGTGCTACAAGTGCACATTACCATGTACTAGGAAAAACTGACCACATCAATAAAGCCCAAAACCTGTCATCATAGTATCTTCCTGCAACTCCAATATACCATGATTTTAACATTGTATAAGCGCAATATAATATTCCACATCCTAAACTAAGTTAGCTTAGACCAACCACTATTTGCTAGTTCAGCAAATATTGGAAACAGGCTGAAAGACTATAAAATATTAAAGATACATTTAAAAATATCTACCTAATGGAATCCAACACCCTTATATTGACAGCTTTACCTTTCAAAAGTAATATACAAAATCCTGGTTCTGCTGATGATAAGGACATTTCAGCAGAAACAGCATCCCCAACCTGTAACTGTTCTGAATTAAAGTTTATCCTCTCAGTTCACATTTTTGCTCTATGTCACTGTATTTATTCATTGTTCCACCTGGCATGCTGGAAGTGCTCTTTAAAACATAACTACCGTATATTTAAAATTAAATGTGTAGTGAAAAAAAATATTTTTTAATACATAAATGCAGATTGCCTACATATCTTTGAGAATGATATGTGAGTACAAGCAGTATCACCGGGTTATATATTAAAGACATACCTCATAAAATCAAACAGAAAATGTCAATATTTGTTTCGAAAATAAGCAAGTAGTCTCTCACCATCAAGGACACAGGCAGCAAACTTCACCACTTTCCAGCTTTTCTGTAGCTAAAACTAAGCAGATATGACCACAGCTACTTTACAGAGGTCATCCCAGTTTATGAGATGCCATGATGTCACACAGCACAGTGTCAATCTATCACACAAAATGGTCAGTGCTAGGAGACAAAAATATCTACAAACCAGCACATGCCACACATTGTATAGGCACACAAAAAGACAAGCAGTGAGCAGCAAAGCAGCCTCATAAATTTCCAACTCAGGATCAGGTATATAAAATTATCAGGATAGATATGGGATCTAGACCCTTGACAAATGCTTTAATTAGAACTAAGTCCACGGAGTTTCTTGAATGTGTGGAAGACATTTCCCTATGTGCAAATGTGGACCTCCTATATCTGCCAGTTCTCTCATACATCATTCTGGAGTGTCTCCATAGGCTCAACTCTTTGGCAGGATTGAGCAGATGAAGTAGGAAGGGTGTAGGAATTTACAATACTTTGAATACAAACTTTCATTAATGAAGCTTTCTTAATTTAAAAATGTTCCCAAAGAAACATGAAAATCAGTATTATATTATGAGCAATAGAATGACATACCTAACATCTTGCTTCCCCAAGAACTAATTCATACATCTTACAAGTAACACATATATGCATGTTAGTAGCCTATACACACACACTACTGTATATTCATTAGGAAGTTGAATGAAATACACCTTAGTTTTAAGTCACATGTTGATTAGTTCTGCACAAGGCCTGCTGCCTATAATAATTTTAAAAGTGCCAGTATTGTGTTTTTCACCTTTTAAAAAATGAAACATGTAGTCAATAAATCTGGTGGGATGAAGAGAGATTATCCAATTTAGCATGGGCAATACAGATACAGAAGCAGATTTCTATGCTTAGTTCTTGGAAACACTGTTTGCAGGAGATTGTGAGGTTTTCTGGTAAAGTTTGGAAACCAAACAGAATTTGCCTTAACCTCCCCTGCAGTGACTGGAACAGAAGACACAAGCTTTACATGCCAGTGGCTACTGGGAATCTGGATTCTTGCACACTTGCATACAAACGAGTGCTGTGTGTGGTCTCCTGTAGCTGGATCATAATAGCAGGACTCAACACACACCTGGTTCTAGCCACTGGATCAAGTCCACATGTATAGCACAAGATGGTCACCTTTTTTACAGTATGTGGAAGCATGTCTTCACCTAAACAGATTATTGCTGTTGGGATAGCTTGGTTGGTACAGCATGAAACTCAGTCTCAAGGTTGTGGGTTCAAGTCCCACGCTGGGCAAAAGATTCCTGCATTGCAGGGGGTTGGACAAGATGACCCTCGCGGTCCCTTCCAACTCTACCGTTCTATGATTCTATTATAAAGGAGACAGCACTAACTAATATGATTAGTAAACTACCCTGCCATAAACAAGCAGCATTAACCATGCATAGTGGAGAAGGTGTATCTAGCAATCTGGCACACAGTCTTAAGTAGACTTCAACTTCAAATACATTGTTGATGCCAGTATTCAGCACATGCCTTCTCATTAATTAACTCTGGATTTACATCCGATGTGTGGTAAATGTAACACATATGAAAGGTAAGGATGAATATTTCTGACCTTCAGGAAAGTCCACCACATATCTGCACTATTTACAAACTAGTCCACATGAACTCAACTATATAGTAGAAGCAACAGTGAACAAGGTGCATCAGGCCAGACTAACCCACATATCCTTACAAAACTAAAGACAATTAGCAAGTTACTGTTATATTGAGACATACTATTCATACAAATAGTTTGTGTTTTTTACTAGATCATTTGCTTAGTCGTCCAAAAGCAATTTTTGAAGTCTATACTCATTGTAAATAACATGCTTGATGGTATAATTACATAAGAACCAATTTTAAGAAATTAACCAGAGAAGTCAGATCACACAACTGTTTTTAAATCAATGTTAAAAGGACTAATTTAAAAATCAATCCATATTCTATTCCCAATATCACCCTAATTCAGCTGAATGGATCTTGTGGAAGCAAGATCCTGAATGTATATTGCTTGCTGGATCAGGTACTATGAACACAAAAGTCCACAACAGAATATGCATCCATCTATCCCCACTGCATTGCATGCAATGTTATTGCATTCTTTTGTAGCAAGTTATATATAAAAACTGCTGAAGTCACAACTAGGTCTGAATTAGGTAGAATACATAGACTGGGGTTCAGCAGGTATCATTTGCAAATTTAAATTATTGTCATGGTAATGCTTTTACTATAAATCCCTAAAATGGAATTCTACAATATACTACAGGAGACAAAACTATGTACAGTGGTACCTCAGGTAATTCGTTCCGGAGGTCCGTACTTAACCTGAAACTGTTCTTAACCTGAAGCACCACTTTAGCTAATGGGGCCTCCTGCTGCCGCTGCGCGCGCCTGCACAATTTCTGTTCTCATCCTGAAGCAAAGTTCTTAACCTGAAGTACTATTTCTGGGTTAGCAGAGTATGTAACCCGAGGTATCACTGTATATTAACTTGAACATATTCCCAAGAGATAAAACATTTAGCATTAAGTCTAAGAGCCATATTTCTATGATAGCACTAGAAAGCACCATAGTCAGGATACAAATATACAGACAATACTGATGCCTAAATAACTGGGTCTGGTGACTAACACCTGGTTTATTGCACTAAGCAGCGAGTTTCTCTTCCAAATTGGCTCCTAAATTTTGCTCTCCCTCAAAAAAAGAAGTTCATCTTGTAGTAAAACATTGTAGCACTCCAACTGGAAAGCCAGAACCTTTTTAGAAATATCATAAAACTAATTTGAAAATAACTCAGCTGAAGTGAATAGCACAGATAGATATAAATTCAGTACTGCACGATTCACTTCCTGTTTTGTACAGTACTGAGGATTGATTCACACAACTGCATTTTTCCCAATACTTGTAGACTTTTCTTGTCTGCTCTGATTGCATGCTTACACGAATTTGTTCACCATGTGCACAAACCACTGGCATTTCTACAATGAACAGTGCATGTATAAGCACATCTCATCACAGAGATGCTTGGAAGTAGTGCTCTTGTTGAAGAAATACACATTACAATTTGAACATTCAAATCAAGCATGCAAAAAGTATACAGATATTAAACAAGTCTAAATTTGTTATCATATGACTTATCCCTAGAATTCACATTTTTAAACCTAGAGTGCTATTATACTCATTGCCTCATCTAATAGGTCTCTACTGTACTTCTGTTTATCTTTCTAAAGTAATTCCTAGTATCTTACATATGAAGGGACTTATTTTCTCAATTGTTTTATAAGGTTTCTTCTAAATACAAAATAGATACATATTGCAAAGAGCAGATATACCCTTGGTACCTTAAAGTCTTGTTTGCTTGATTGACCTGCCTTTGTGACCATGGAAGGCCAATGACTTTGGGTCTTCAGTCTTAAACACTTAGAATTAATACTCTTCTCTTAGTGTCATTTACTTCTGAATAATCAGGCTTATTATCCCAATTTAAAAGATACTTGAATCTTAGAACACCCAGAAGAGATCCAAAATTAAGGAAGAACAGATGAATATATATTTTTAAAATGGTCAATTTATTAAGATCACATTGAGAAAAGATATTACCACTGACCTTTAAAAGTCTCGAGTAAAAAAACTCAAGCACACCTTCATAAATATACTTTCCTTGGTGTTTCACATGAGTAAAGAACTGGAAGAAATTTTCAGGCCCAAAAATCTGTCAGCCACCCTAATAATTCTTATATTTAGTATGTAAACACGAAAGGGCTTATCATTTATTTGGCTGCAGAACATCTCCTGCTGAGATTAACTATATGTCTTCTTAGTTGTCAAGTGAATATTTATATTATGCACAAACATCTCAATCGTAAAATTTTGTATTAAAATGAATGATATCCAGAGGTAAGAAATTAGTACTAGCAGAATAATTAAGCCTGGTCTGGTGGTTAACACTGAGAACATTTATGTTATTTTCTTTTCATGTTTTACATTTATAAGCCACTTCTGATGGACATTGCCCCCAAAGTTGCCTAGAAATATTTTTAAATAAATAAAATAAATTGTTAAAATAAAAACTTCCAGTTCAGTAATTAATAGAAGTATTCAACAGCAATCTTCCCTTTACATTTTCCTCATCTGTCACAAAACCTTGCTCAACTATGTAGAAATTGTCAACACATAAGCTCGTAATTAAAAAACCTCCATGCACATGTAACACAAGAGGGCAAAAATGTACAATACAGTACATACAAAAGGAGGAAGTGAACTCCTTTTTAAAAAAAGCATGATCAGTAATTATGTAAGTGATGTGAGAAAGATTTTTAATGGTTTACACAAAAGCCATAATTGGGCATAGGACATCACATCCTCTGAAAATACACAGCTATGTGGTTTGGGCAACATTCTTGTGTTGACCAATTGGGTGGGGGGAGGAAAGCCATAGAGGAAAGAAAGAATTAAAAGCGTTTCAGCAGGTTACTGTCCCTTTGTTTAATGAGTTAATGGAAGCCCGTTTTATCTTTTTTAAAAAACAAAAACTCTTGAGTTACAATGCAGTTCTTAAGACTACAACATTTCCCCCTCTAACGTATTATCCCCACACTCTCAAACAAAAGACAACAACGGCTATGGGTGTTTTTGTTAAACGTCTTAACCACCGTACCACAGGTCATTCTCCTTTTATCATGCGATAGGTGCGACACCGGCGCATAAAAATAAAAAAATCCAACCCACCAGATAATAAATGCAAAATGTCTCCTTCGATCCCACCCCTGTTCTTCTCCTTTAGAAAATAACCCTGCGACGACAGCACACCAACACAGGGAGAGAACCCCAGCCAATTAATATGGCAACAGTTATGCAGCTGAGCGAGCGATCACCCTCCCCGCCGCGGGCCGCCCAGTAATAGAAACCCCCAAGACCCTGTTTTTATTTATTTGCACGATGAACGTTTAAAGCCTCCATTACGGAAAAAGGAAGGAAAGAAAACAGGGGGGGAGGGGGGAGGAATAAGAAGAAGAAGAGGAGGATTCCCTACCACGATTACATTCCCAGTTCTTTCAGACAATGGTGCTTCCCTGACTACCTCCAATCTGACAACATTTTTACACTAGGCCCAGGACCAGCACGCACAGGCAGGGAAGCGAAACCTTCGCACGCGCGAGAAAAGGAGAAGGCTCCTCGGCTGCCAGCCGCAGCAGCCTGACACCAGGAGCAAATATTTGTGGGTTTTTATTTAGGGCGGTGGGTGAACTGGGTGGCGGTGGTGGAGGGGAGAGAAAGACGGGCTGAAACAGGCGGAGGGGGGCGGGTGGAGGAGACAGGAGGCAGATAAATAAATGGCCGATGATCTACCCGGACAGAAAACGGTCTGCGATTCCTCTCCTCGGTGCTGTGCTACCCCACCGAACAACACCCCCTCCGCACACACACAAACCCTCCCGATCTCGCTCTCTCTCTTTTTTCCTCCGGGCCCGGGGTAACCAAAGCCACACTGAATGCAAACTGCGCAGCAAAAACACTGGGGCAGGGCGAGGGAGGGAGGGAGAGGAAGAGGAGGGGGGGAGAAAGAGCAGTTCTTGTCTCCATGAGACACCATTACAAAAAGAGGGAGAGAAAAGAGGGGGAAAGAGGGAGGGAGGCAAGCAGGGGGTGGGGGCTGAGAGGAAGAGTTGGGAGGGGACGGAGAGAATAAAAGGAAAGGTGTCAACACAAGTTACTGGGATACACGCCGTGTCCCGGACACGGGGGTGGGGGGGGTGGAAGGGAAGTGGTCTCCCCACCCTGTGGCCAAAAAAGAGAGAGAGAGAGATCCTGGGCCTCACTTCTCTCCCCCCCCTCCCTCAGAGGGGAACCGAAAGGGGGCGCTATGCTCTCGGACCCCCCCCCTTCCCTACCTGAGAGGAACCCACAACGAGCTTATTTTTTTAAAAGGCACCCAGCCCACCCACAAACCCCCAATAGGGCCCGAGCCAAACAAAGCGCGGCCTGTACGCCTTGAAAGGAGAGGGAAGGGTGGGGGAAACAGCGTTGCCTCGCAGTTATATGAGGGGGGACCCCCCCCACCCGGTTCCCCTCCCCACACACACCCGCTGCCCCCCCCCCACCGTACCCACCCCCGGCCTCTTACCCCTTTCCCCAGCGGCGACGGCGGCGGCTGCGGCAGCAGCGGCGGCGGCGTTGTTGTTCCTCTCCGGCGGTGGCGGCGGCGGCGGCGGCAGTTGCAGTGGCTGCTGCTGCTGCTGAGGCGGCTGAGCGGGAGGAGGCGGCGGCGGAGGCGGCGGCGGCGGCTGCTGCACCGGGCGCGGCCTGGACACTCGCCTGGGTCTCCTGTTGGCGGCTCGGACCGAGTTCATTTGCCGGCTCGGGCGGGGGGAGGAGAGGGGGTCGCTCCTCCGGGCTCCGGTACTCGGGGTGGGTAGGGGGGGAGGAGAGGGGGGTAGGAGGGGGGAGAGGAAAGGAAGGGACGAGGGAGCCCCCCCCGCCGGCTGAGGGGAACCGGCCCGACTGAGAGCTCGCTCTCTCTCGGTGGAAAAGAAGGAGCCTCCTCCTTGCTTCTCCTCAGTCGCCGCTCAGGTCGCTCCTCCGCCGGCGGCGGTTAACGAGGTTGCGGGGGGGGGGGAGATGCTCGTGCCGCTGGTGACCCCCCCTTCTCCTCCTTCCTCCTCCTCGTTCCCCTCACGAGCGCGCGCTTTCCCCTCCCTCCCCCTTCCCCCAGCCTCAAATATCGCCGCTTTCGTGCCCCCCCGTCTCTCTCTCTCTCGAGGGAGTCGCCCACAGCTCCCCCTGGCCCGGCTTCGGCTTAAGCCCGTCGCCGCTCCGTGGCAGGAGGAGCCATTGACACTGCCAGGGAGAGAGAGAGAGAGAGAGAAGGAGGGAGGGGGGAAAAAGGCAGGCAGGCAAGCAAGGCAAGGCAAACTCCCCCCCACCCTCAACCCCGGCGCGCGCGCGCGCCTTCCTCCTCTCTCTGCTCCCCCTCCCTTATTCCCTTCTCTCCTCACTCACCACACATTATACACACACACATACAACTCGCTCTCGCTACGGGCAAGGCGGGCCTCGTCGTCCTCCTCCTCCCGCCCTCACCCAATCCTCGCCTCCCGCACGGTAGGAGCGACGCGGCTCGGCCAATGGCGCCCTAGCTTGCATGCCGCGTCCGAGGGGCGGCGGGTCCTGAGGAGGTGGAGAAAGAGGGGGAGGGAAAGGCTGCCGCTTGGTGGGAGGGGAGATGGCGGGGCGGGGTGGCTGGAGGAGGAGGCCGCATAAAGGAACGTATATATAGAGGGCCGAGGCTAGAAGGAGGGAGGATCAGCCGAGGGACAGGGAAGCGTTGGGAAGAAGAAAGGGGGGGGGGCGATTGGCTTCAGTTTACCTCAGAGATTAAAGATTTGAAACGCGCCTGCCTTTGGGTTGTCAGTTGGCGGCGGTTTGACGCGGGGAGGGGGGTCCATAAAGGATTTTCGAAAGTTATTAAACGCTCCTGTAAGGATTCGAGTTGCCTCACGTCGGAAGTGCCCAGCGTCTCTGAGGGAACAGGGGACTTGCTGGCCTGATGGGCAGCTGGCCTGATCCAGCCGGGCCCGCGTTCCTATGCAATGCGATAAAGGGCCTTTATCCCAGAGAAAGATTGGGGAGGGGGGTTAAAAAGAAAGAGAGAGAAAGGTTTCTTCTCTTCTCTTTCCCCCGCCCCCCCGTGTCCCCGCTTAGGTAGGAGGGAAATTTAAGGAGAAGGGGTGAGAAACGGGGCGGGAATAATATTAGCATAAATTATTACGACCGGTGATCTCATGGAGAGAAAATGATTAATCTGTTCCTGGGGCGCGCGGGGGAGGGGGCTGGCAGAAAGACACGGATCGAGGCAGGCACGCACGTGCGCACCGCGGGTCAGTTCTGCAAAGGGAAGAGCAGACCTGACAGCTCGGCCCTTCTAAGGAGAGCCCGATTTTTGCTCCTCGTGCTGGCTGTGTGGCATGTGGGAGCGGAAACCTCTGGCTCGTGTGGGCACCAACCAACTGTGGAAGCAGCTGCAGAGTAGAAAGAAAACCTTGGTGGGAACCAGGCTGAAGAGCGCGCACGCAGGGCGCGCGGAAGGGTAGGTAGGTGTGGAGCCATTTTTGGAAGCGCATTGTTGCATTGCTCCAGATCCCTACATGTTGTGGTCGCCCCTGCTGCTCCTTACCCTTCGGTGCAGTTTCTCGCTCTGTTGCCTCGCTGCTGTTTCAGAGTGAACAGGTGTGGGGTTCTTTTCTTGCTTCTGTGGAGGGAAATGCTATGCTTTCCTCTTTTGATGCTACACTCCATAGGGTTGTGGTGGTTTCTGTGATCAGCAGTGGTTCCTATGGTCTTAACAGCAGATACTGTTATCTCATAGAGTAATATATGGTGGCTGAATAGAGTAATATATTTTCAGGTGGCTGAAATCAAATCAAAACTTAAAACCTAGAGTCTAATTGAAGGAGGGTATTACTAAAACGTTCCCTAAATGACTCAAACTTACTCTGAAGCCTTGTCCTGAAACAGGATTCAGTGGACTAAAAGCACCTGTACATTCCAAGAATTTGTTCGTACTACGATGACACATCAGATGACATCCATGAAATTGCCTCATGTTTCTTGTGAGTATATAATATTTGTTGCTAAAACCCACTGTGGTTCCAAAGATCTGCTCTGGGGAATGAAATTATTTTGCATACCACTTGAACTAGCATACCACTTGAACTAGCAAAATTAGGATGTGGCTCTTGAAAAAATGGCAGATTGTTGTTGTTGTTGTTATATGTTGCCTATCTGACTGGGTTGCCCCAACAAGTTACTATAATTTTATTGTTTCATAGTGATGTGGCCAGATACTTTGAAGTAACCTTTATTATGAGGACTAGAAACATTTCTGTAGTGAGAACTCAGATTCTTGGGCAAGAGCTGGAAACTAAAGTAAGTTTTCCATTGTCAATTAATATGCTTCCGCAACAAATCTGTATAGTCTTTGGCTTCAAGTATCCAAAATTTTCCAGAAGCAAAGGGTAATGTTTACTGTGTTTTCTATATGAGATGGAAAGCAAAGGTCCATGTTGCTTGGTTGCTTGCAATCTTTCTGGGAAAGACTGAAAAAGACATTTTTCTTCTGACAGGCTTTCCCAGCTGGATAAATGGGTATTTACCCTGACTGTCCACTTGTTAAGAGATTTAGTCTTATTTTAATTGTACTTGTTTTGTGTTTTTTTAACTGTTTTTAATTATGTATAAATTGAAACGGTGGTTTACAAGGTGATTATACTGATAATACTAATAATCCTCTGTACGCTATTTTGCTTGGTGTTTGTTTTTATTTCTGCTGACTGCTTATATGCTGCTCTGCTGTATCATGATGTAGGAATGTTTTTGTTTTAATAGTCTTACAGTACTGTAATTATTTAATCTTTCTGTAAGTTGCCCAGGTAAGCTGTTAAAGGATGGGGTGTAAATCAAATAAATACAATGCAATACAATACAATGTGTTTGTTTATTTTATTTTCTTCCTCCAGGGAGCTGATGGTTGTATACACAACCCCACATTTTTTTCCCTTAAAAAACCCTTATGTGATGGATTTGGCTGAATGGTACTGATTTTCCCAAGGACAAAGCCCATGCAACCCTATACTTAACCTACTACACCAGATCTGGAGATGTGGAAAGGGCACCAAATTGTAAACATGCTCAGCCTGGGAGGGGAGCAGTTTTTAAAGTCTTTCCCTTCCAGTAAAAGTCAACAGGAGGGAAATCCCTTACAGTGGGTCTGGGGGCTGGGGTAATGTTGCACCATCGCTGAAGGTTGGCCATAGCTTGAAGGGTATCAGATTTGTTATGTGTATGCTCTTCCCCTGTGCAGCCCACACCTCCACTCCATGTCATCTGCTGGTGTATGGGAGGATTTCACCAGCTATCTGTCATACTGGCGGCATATCTCAAGTTCTGCCACTGTAACAGCTTCCTCCGATTCCTGTGGGCCATTCAGCAGATCTCAATAACATTGCTTATGGTGAGTTTCATGGCAGAGGTGATTGCTGAGCTCTCTAGTCAAAACCCTATACACTCTCCACCATAACATGGAGTGGTCTTGCACTGGTTATTTGTTTCAGCGCAGTGGCAGTGCCATTAGCATTGTTCTCTGTCCTCAAGGTTAACCCTACTGCAAGGGGTACACCTGTTCAGAGCTATTACAACATAAATAAAAATAAGAGAGAAACCTTCAAAGTAAATAGGGGAAAAAATGTCAGCACAATGTCAGAATATTGCTGGGGCAGGATATCCCCATCACTACCTGCACCCTCCATGCTGAAAGATATATGTAGTAGAAAAGTGCTCAAAACTTCTAAAGTTGCTAAAAGAATAAGTTAATTTTTTTTAAAAAACAAAATGATGCAAGCAGAGGTTGTTGAATTGCTTACTACCAGTGGTGTCAGTAGCACTTTACACAGAACTCCAAAGTGCAATAGGTCTTCCAGTTGTGAATGTGAACATGGAATTTACACTTTCTTAATGACAAAGTGCTGTGGCTTGATAAATGGGGCAGTGTGACAGTTCCTACAAAAGACCCTATCTTGAGAGAGATCTGGGTTCCCAGCAACAGGTGAGTAACCAATATGCACTTATTTTAGAATGTATTTATCTTTATTGTTAGGTGGCACTGTGGGTAAAACCTCAGTGCCTAGGACTTGCTGATCGTATGGTCGGCGGTTCGAATCTCCGCGGTGGGGTGAGCTCCAGTCGTTCGGTCCCAGCTCCTGCCCACCTAGCAGTTTGAAAGCACTCTTAAGTGCAAGTAGATAAATAGGTACTGCTTTATAGCGGGAAGGTAAACGGCGTTTCCGTGTGCTGCGCTGGTGCTGGCTCACCAGCTGCAGCTTCGTCACGCTGGCCACGTGACCCGGAAGTGTCTTTGGACGGTGCCGGCTCCCAGCCTCTTGAGCGAGATGAGCACGCAACCCTAGAGTCGGACACGACTGGCCCGTACAGGCAGGGGTACCTTTACCTTTACCTATCTTTATTGTTAATCACTTCAGGATGTTTCACAGGAAGTGATGCATAAATTAAATAGTAATAGAAGCTGTAATAATAAGAAAAAAGAACCCCTATGTAGCATGCATAAAAAAATGCAAAACAATTATCAGTAATATACACATTAAATCAGAAAGTTTTAAAAACCAAGTTCATAGTTAATTAGATTATGTCCTGGTAGACTTACCAGACCAATTAATTTTTTAACATGCATCTGAAGCACTACAACAAGGGTGCCTGCCTCATGTTAATAGGCAGGGAGTTCCAAAACACACTGGAAGTTCAACTCACAGCTGTGGAGTGATTATCATATGGCATTTGTAAAAAGCTCTAGTTAACAAAGCTGGATCCAGGAGACCCACACACTGAGTGTTAAGGTCAGAAGAAGGAACCCTCTTGGTAGTTCCACCACCCTCAGAGGTTTGGGGAATGGTAACACAGGAGAGGTCATTCTCTGTGGCAGATCAAACATTGTCAAATTCCCTGCCCACATAAGTAGTGTCCTGTACTTCCATTCTATGGCTTAGGCTGTAGCCCACCTGGAACTTTCTGATGAAGAGTGGGTAACAAACAAACAAACAAACGCCTTCAGAAAGGAGCACAGTCCCATCCAAGACTAGCAATTGGCCTGTTTTTTTTTACACAAGAGCCAGTCACCCACTCCACTGGGATTTAAGCTCAGTTTAGTTGCCCTCATCTAGAAACGGTTAAAAAAAAATCTAGAACAACCATGGTGTCCAGGCACTGGGGCATAGCCTACAGAGTCAGTGTTGGAGAATGCCATGGTCATTGCTATCAAAAGCTGAAGTGACACTGATAGCAATGACCATGGCATTCTCCAACACTGACTCTGTAGGCTATGCCCCAGTGCCTGGACACCATGGTTGTTCTAGATTTTTTTTTTTTTTTAACCGTTTCTAGATGAGGGCAACTAAACTGAGCTTAAATCCCAGTGGAGTGGGTGACTGGCTCTTGTGTAAAAAAAAAAAAAGCTGAAGTGACACTGGACTTCCGGGTTGACGCGATCTGGAAATGGCGGATTTCCTCCGAGCTCCGGAGGGAATCGGCTCCACTGAGGATGGGTCTTTGCCGCGCCGGCGACGCGGGGACCCTTAAAAACCGCAGGCGCGGAAGCCTGTGGACTGAAGACTCGGCGGGTGCCTTAAGCGCCCCCCTGATTCGCAAAGAGCCTTTTTAAAGGCTGCGGAGGGGATACGGGGGTGGCGTGGCACTGAGAGTCGATCGCTACCTCGGTGGAGCGAAGCCGCGAGCCATAACCAGAGAGCGCCGACTTCCTTCCTTGAAAATCTGGACTGAAAGAACTACCCGTGAGTAAGACGGATTGGGACTTTAAAATTTTTTACCCTGAATTAGAGACGACCGGGGGGTGTGCTAAAAGGAAGTCCGCACCCCCCCCCCTTGCAGACGATCTAAGCAACGACACAAGAGCTAAGCTGGAGAGCCTACCCTTGGCGGGGTGAGTGAAAAAGGACATTAACTTCCAAGATTTAATTAAAGGAAATTTTGGGCTGGAGAGCGGAGTTTTGGAAACCTTCCTTTTGTTTTAAACAACCCCCCCTCCCGGGCTCGGGAACGTCCTGCTTTTCTGCCTGCGTAAGAGCTGCGGAGTTTGACAGCTGTCAAAGCTGCCAAACGGGCGGTTTAAAGTGAGAAATTGCCATTTAAGATCCCTCTGGACTAAGACGAGTTATAATTGAGACAAAACTGTTGGAAACAAAGTAACAATAATCAGTTAAAGGATTGTTGGTGAAAAGGCAAATAAGTAACCAGATTCCCCCTAGGGGGAATTCTGTGAAACTACAATGGATACAATGGCTGTGGAAGGAAAGTTACTAGTGGAAATCGAAAGGATGTTTCAACTAGTGGGAATCTTACAAGAGCAGAGCTTGGCCATGAATAAACAACTTGAGACTATGACCTTGGGAACAGGCAACTCTGCTCTTTGTATTGAGGACCTTAATGAGAAAGAATCCACAGCTGATTGGGAAACAATATCTACAGAGCTGGAAGAGACTAAACAACAAGAAAAAGAAGAAGTAATCCTGGGAAGCAACAACCAAAAGTTGACATCTGCGGAATACAAGCAAGGAGACGCTGGGAACATATCTACCACAAGTCTGCGAAAGACACAGAAGAAGAAGGAGGAGGTCCCAAGACAAAATGGAATACAGGAATTTAAAATAAAGAAATATGATTGGGGCCTCCGTTTGGACTTAGACTTTGAAGGGATAGACTTTGTGGAAATTCTTCAGCAGTCACTTTGGAATCTTCTTGTGGGAAGAGGATACACTTTGATGGTGAAAGAACTTTTCCCAGACTTGACGACTGACATAAAGGACTACCAACAGGACAGGCGAAGAGGGACTGAAAGAGATTTGAAAGCCTCGGACGTGAGGAACCCAGGCTGAGAATCTCGAATTTGGATTTTTATTGGGAAGGGACAAAAACCGGGGATGGGAGGGAGGGAAGAAGAGACTCTTATAAACTCTTAAGACTTCTAGGTTTGGTTAAGATGACTCTTAATTAAGATAAAATGAAAATCGATGGAAGAGAGCTTAAGTCCAACTTATGAAAATCAATATTTATTATAAAAAGGGTAATAAGATGAATAAGATTGGTAAGAGGAGAAACACCAACTTGCTGATATAATCTTGAAACTGGGATGCACGAGGGGAGGTGGGGGGAAGTCAAGGAACAAGGTTATGAAATGGGGATTTGCTGATTTTATACATGTTTTTGTCTTTTGTCTTCTTTGTGTATGTTTTGTCTTTATAAAAGCAGAAAACCAAATAAAAATTTTATAAAAAAAAAAAAAAGCTGAAGTGACACTGAAGGAGCAAGACTGCACTGTCTTTTTTCTGCTCTTGATAGAGGTCATCCATAGGGTAACCAAGGCCAATTTGGTCCCATAGCAAGGCCTGAACCCAGATGGGTTCTAGAAGGAATTTGTCTAGAATGATAACAAGTATCAGCAAAGCAAGTGGAATTTGTAACTGATTGGTAGGTGGTCCAAGCCAATGGGTGTAGGGCTGGCGTTTTTAGGACTGGCCACACCATTGCCTCTTTCAAGGTGGCAGAGACTGACAGGCATCAAGAGGGTATGTACTCAATCAGAGAATAATGCATTTTATTTGTGTTCACAGTGCATAAACTGAAAGGGATCCTACAGGGCATTGCAAGAAATGGCATTAGGCACTTCAATCGGAACTGCAACAACTGCGGAGTCAAGGTCTCTCTCCAAAGCCGAGCAATTTTATCCTAAAAATATGCAGTTAGTTGGTTACAGCAGGTTCTTGAAGGCTCCAGGGTCCCTCCTCCACAGCAACCTCTGAATACTCGAAAGAGCTTGGCTTGCTGGCTGCTAGAGGATGCAGCACAGGTTACAAAGTATGCTTCTTTTGCTGCCTATATTTTCACATGGCACACACAGTTATGTGCCCTAACCAGTGTTCAGCTGACCTTAGAACAGGCCTTGAGCTTTTCCTTGCAATTAATGAATATTGATCACTGGTATAATACAGTCTGGCAAACAGCCTTAATGGAAAAGTTGTTGTACAAACTGAAGAAGGCAAGGGGAGAGAAAAAACAAGGTAATTTTACACAGTTTAGTATGGTTTTATTAAATATACAAATGGAGCAACACATGGACGAGAAATACCTACAGCATATATTGCAATATGGCATACATAAGCAGGCACTACTCATTCCTATTCCTGTGTGTTTTCCAAATTGATTTATTGAAGAGTTCATTGGACTGGTATACTGTAATCACCTCAGTAATATGTACTGTAAAATAATACGTTTAGTATTTTACACACCCCGTGACTCACTTTTTGTCAGTCGTGTCATGCCTTGTTATTTATGTGTGTACAATTTTGTAACAGAAATAAATATATTAGAACTATAGAACAAGACTTGATCTCTAGTCTACATCCATATTACTTCATAGTCCGTAATTCCTCAAAATACCAGGGAGTTGGTTGAGCTCTGCAACACTGAAGAGGAAGACCAGGAGCAATTGTGTCAACTACCTGCCTTATCTGAGCAATAATAATAATAATAATTTTTAATACCCCGCCCATCTGGCTGAGTTGCCCCTGCCACTTTGGTTGGCTATGAAGCAGGGTGTCAAATTGGCTGGAAAAAGACCATGGCCTGTCTCAGTATAAGGCATCTTGTTACATGATTACACACTAGATTATAATTTGGATTGTGTTGTTTTTCCACTGTTCCTTCAATGAGGTGAGGGTGATATATGTGGTTCTTCATGCGGTACTTTATCCCAACATTCCTGTGAGGTAGGTTAAGCTGAGATGTAGTTATAGCTCAAGATAATCCAATGAGCTTTATGACTGCCTGAGTAGAGATTTGAAACCAGCCCTCCCAAATCCAGCACTCCCAACTGCCATGCAATACTGACTCTGGCTCATATATTTAGCTGTTTGCTGGTATCCGCCTGTGTCTCCATGTTATGGGAGTGTGAACTAGTTACAAGCCAGTATTAACTGGATACACATATACATAGGTAGTAAAACATTAATTTCTCTGACTGTCATAGTCTTGCCATTCTCCGAATTCAGCAGATGTATACCTCTAACCAGCAGATACTGGGGATAAACGGGAACGGCTGTTGCACTTTTTTCCTGCGGTATTTGATTGGCCTCTATTGGAATAGCAGATGGAGAAAGACAGTTCCCCCCTAACCATATCACATTGGTGTGAGGATGAATGGGGAACATTGCTTGTGCATTGAACGTTGACGAAAGCACATTGATTCTTGACACAAACTATTGCTTTTGTAGCCCAAGAACTAAAAGAAGCAAAGGAATTCCTGTCCCCCTATGATATAAGAATGTTGTGGCTCGCATTCAACAAGAAAAAAAATTAGGACTTGTGAGTATTACTTCGTCAAGATGATTATCCTAGCCTGCATGGCCCAGCAAGTGGTGTGAAGGCGCTCCATGATACAATTCAGCAACTAAATCTAAGAAAATGTAGCCCTGAGCAATGCCTGGAAGGGGAAACCACCTTGAATCTATATATAAGCTGCTCTGTGCTCCTGAGAGGAAATGTGTGTAAGTGTAAATGTAATCAATGCACTATTTGTTGGGTTGATAGCCAATCATGTACAGTGGTGCCTCGCAAGACAAAAAGAATCCGTTCTGTGATCTCGTCTAGAGGTTTTTTCATCTTGCGAAGCAAGCCCATTGACGGATTAGCGGCTTTTAGCGGCTTATCTGCTGATCGGATCAGCTGATAAGCAGCTTAGCGGCTTAGAAAAAGGGGGGGAGGGGAAAAAACCAGCAGGAACTCGCAAGACATTGTCTTGCGAAGCAAGCCCATAGGAAATTCGTTTTGTGAAGCACCTCCAAAACGGAAAACTCTTTCGTCTAGCGAGTTTTCCATCTTGCGAGGCATTCGTCTTGCGGGGCACCACTGTATTGATAGCAAAGCTTTTGAAATGTGGCCTCATCGTCTGAGGAAATCGGATTAGGCTCACCCATGATATAGTTGCTTCTCTCATTGCCACTAACAAAACGCCAAATTGTAGGATCCACTTTTTCTCTTTGGAATCAGTGTTATAGCTAGGAATGCTGGAAGAAGTTCACCAAATCCAAGTCTCTTGTCTGCCCCTTGAAATCGAGTTACCTCAAGGAGCTTAATCTGCTTTCCAGGGTGAATTTGGATTCTGTGTACCGGTACTTGTTTGTCCGGGGATCACTTGGTCCAAGTATAAAGCCATATTTTTAGCGGTATGTGTTCGGTTTTATGGGACGCAGGTGGTGCTGTGGGTTAAACCACAGAGCCTAGGACTTGCCGATCAGAAGGTCGGCAGTTCGAATCCCCATGACGGGGTGAGCTCCCATTGCTCTGTCCCAGCTCCTGCCAACCTAGCAGTTTGAAAGCAAAGTGCAAGTAGATAAATAGGTACCGCTCCAGCGGGAAGGTAAATGGTGTTTCCATGTGCTGCTCTGGTTCGCGTGAAGCGGCTTAGTCATGCTGGCCACATGACTGTATGCCGGCTCCCTCGGCCAGTAAAGCGAGATGAGCACCACAACCCCACAGTCGGTCACGACTGGACCTAATGGTCAGGGGTCCTTTTACCTTTACCTTTATTCGGTTTTATGTTTATGTTACAGTGCTTTCTTATCTAGACACACATGACTTTCACAAAAAAACAGACTCCCTTTTATTTGTTTCTACCTGCCTCATTTATATTTTCTGTGGGTAGCTTGCAGAAATAATACTCTGTCACCAGTAGTAAGCAGCAGGGTGGGATGCAGACACTGACCTTACCTCCTAGCAGGTGAGTCGATACTGCTTCCTGGAAGGGAGGGCGGTGTGATGCAAATATGAGGCACTGGATTGGTTCCACTGGAGCATTTTCATTGTAAAACAATGTGAAACTTTAAAACTGAATACAAGTACTCTAAAAGACTTGACGTTATTTAATTTATCTGTGTTAACATGTCCTGTGCCTCTGCAGATTTTTAAGGGGAAATCCTTTAAACCCTATGCAGAAACATCAAGGTAAAAAATAAACCATAAACTACCTTTGAGGCAGTGCTGCTTCTGTTCTTGTAAAAGCTACTTATTGCCTTTTAAAAAGTCCAAATATAGATCGTCCAGCTGCCCACAGCCTGGTGTGGCTACTGCACGAGACTCCTTGCTGCCACACAATTTGACTGCAAGATGGCAAGGCCCTTTGGTTGTGACAGGACTTGTTGGGTATTCCATCACTTGCAGGGAGAATTTTATGGAAAAAAACACAGCTGCCTCCATGTAAAAACTCGGGGCAACCTCATGAAGGGATCATCGGACTGCAGATTCTGAAATGGACGCATGATCTGATCTGATCCACTCAGATCAAATCAGGCAAGTTTACTTTTGAATCCAAGTTTGAACAGGTCCTTTTCTTATCCCTGCACAACATTTATCCCAGTCAGTGCCTTTGTTCTGTTGGACTGAAAAGAAGCGGTTTTTGTAATAAGGTTAATAAGAATAGCTAAACATAGATAGTTATACGGATGAAAATATATAGTTATAATAGGTTAAGTTATAGAGCAAAGATAAATGAAAGAGGGTAAGGATTTGCTGAAAAGACTTGGAAAACGGGAATACAAAAGGGGAGGTGTGAGGAGGTCAAGGAAATAAGCAAATGAGCTCAAAGATGCTGAAAAATGGATTTATTCTTTTTTAAAATATTTTTTTTCTTCTTTTTCCTATTTCTTAGTTATCTGTTTTTTGTATTTTGTATCATTTTCTTTTTTTTTCTTTTTTCCCTTCTTTCTAGGTTGCTTTTTTGTTAACTTTCTTGCTAGCTTGTGTTTGTTAGTTTTTGTTTGTTTTTTCTCTATGTGTAATTTTTTGCATATTCTCAATAAATATTCTATTTTTTAAAAAATGAAATGGACGCATGATCTGATCTGATCCACTCAGATCAAATCAGGCAAGTTTGCTTTTGAATCCAAGTTTGAAAGGTCCTTTTCTTATCCCTGCACAACATTTATCCCAGTCAGTGCCTTTGCTCTCATTGGCTAAAATACTGAAACGAGAACATTTGGGCAGAGATACCTTTAACATCCATAAGTAAAAAGGGTTACAGCCTTTTAAAATTTGTGATAATTGAGAATCCAGGGAGGAGTCTTATAGTATCTTTCAAAATCCATTGTGAAACCCTCTTCAGAATCTATCAATTAACTATAGCTAGATGATTGTTAGCCTTTATGAATCAGAAATATACTTTGGTTGAGAAATTGGACTAATCACTAAGATGATGCATCTGTACCAGAGTGAATTGATTTAAATCATGTTTTTCATTGATTCTTATATTTCCTAAACAATGGTGCAAATCTGACCACTAATCCATGCTAATTCACAACTAAATAGAGTATTAGTTACATTGTTACAGTCTTATAATGAAGCATTGCATCTGTCAGACCATACAGTTTGCATGAGCTTCGCCCACCTTTTTCCGTGCTATAGAGGAAAAGTGTTTAAAATACTTCCAAATAGGTTAATTCTTATGACCAGCAACTATGACAGTATTACCACATTTGGGCACCATACTAACCACAGTTTAGTGTTGCATGAGCAAGCCGAAATGGACAGCAATGAGCCTCTTGCTTGTGCAAGCCTTCCCTTGGGAGGAGGAAGTCAGAAGATTTTACTTCGCCTTTTGTTTAACTGTGGTTTGTGATTTTGTCCCCACCAACCAACTATAGCTAGCATTAACTCATTTATTTCTAAGAAGCTAGCTTTAAAGCTGTAGTCTCTTTCCCTGGACAAGTCATATATCTGAGAATTAAGATTTTCCTTCCTTTCATGCGATCGTGAAATGCCAAGAGCACAGAACCAGCAAAGGAGTGTTATATAGTTCCTGTGGGTCTTCCCACTCCTACAGAAGATGTTTTATGACCTATTAGTCCCGTGACTCAATCTGGAAATCAGATCCTTTGCCTCCTCACTAAATTATTTCTACTTAGCTTTTTGGAGACCATGTGTGTTATTTTTGGGAGAAGCCTTTCATATACATATACCTTATTACTTCTGTGTATAAAACAAATGATGATTTATGCCTTAGCTTCTCCAAAGTCAGGAATTTTATCTAGAATTTTACAGTCTGCTAAATTTGTATTTAGATTTCTTCCATTTTGAAAAAAAATCTGAATAAATTGCAAAACAATTAGCACATAAACCACCAGATTTTTTCCGTGTATAAGACTATAAAGGTAAAGGTAAAGGGACCCCTGACTATTAGGTCCAGTCATGACCGACTCTGGGGTTGCGGCACCCATCTCGCTTTATTGGCCGAGGGAGCCGGCGTACAGCTCATGTGGCCAGCATGACTAAGCCGCTTTTGGCGAACCAGAGCAGCACATGGAAACGCCGTTTACCTTTCCGCCGGAGCGGTACCTATTTATCCTCTTGCACTTCAACGTGCTTTCGAACTGCTAGGTTGGCAGGAGCAGGTACTGAGCAACGGGAGCTCACCCCGTCGCAGGGATTTGAACTGCCGACCTTTTGATCGGCAAGTCCTAGGCTCTGTGGTTTAACCCCCAGCGCCACCCGCGTCCCGTATAAGACTATATTTCCCCCCAAAAAAATTTAAGTTTAAAATTGGACGTTGTCTTATACATGGAATGTTGCAATTATTTATTTCTTAATTTGGGGCTCAAAAAATAAGGGTTGTCTTATACATGGGGGTGTCTTATACACGAAAAATACAGTAATTTTCATAAAGCAGGTGAAAATACTTAATGTTAAAATACCATCTTGTCACTAAATGCCAGTCAAAGTAAAAGAGACTTGTAATGTTTCCAGATTTCCAGTTAGAAAATGAGCATGTCTTTTGGGCAACAGAACTGTCACCTAGCAGTAAAAACATCCCAGGCAAGTTATGTTGACTGTGCACACACCATACATGTGTCTTAATGTACCTTATTTGATTGTATCCTTACCAGTTCCTGGTAGAAATTGCTATATATAAGAATGTGAAGTACTCTGTGTGTGTGTGCGTGCTTTTTTAATATTTTAAAATTTTATTTCTTAATAAATGATACAGAAAATGAAAATAAAATAAACAAATGCTGATAAAAAAATCCATATACCCGCAGCACTGTAAACATAGACCCTACATGCCGGGTGGGGTGTGCGCTTTATAATCAAATACAGAAAACAACTTCTTTACTAAATTTGTCAACTTCTAAAATAAATTTCCAAGCTGAAATTAATGTGGTTTCCTCCTAATCTTTAATTCCCCATTCTGCCACATTAGATCAAAGGTGTCTTAGAAGACACGAAAAAAATACAATCCTATAAATTTAATAACAACAACAAAAATAACCATTGTACATTGATGGTCCTATATAAATAGTCCATCTTCTTTTGCCATTCTAGCCTAAAACAATTAACGGTTTAGTGGACCCACAAGAATCTCAGTGAGACACTTAAACACAATTGCAACAGATCTGTGCAAACGTTATAACTTCTTAGCAACGTTATCTGGAGAGGAGGACCTCAGACATATACTCAGGACGGAGGACTAAATTACATGAGCCATGCAGTCCAATCTTGTGCTTGTTTACATGGAAGAAAGTCCCACTGTATCCCCACCATATTACCCTCATCTTTGCAGTGATGTGCCTTAGGATCCAGACATCCCAGCACTGTGCTCTCATGTTACGCAGAGCTTCATAAGTAATTTCCTGAGACACCCTCTGAATACCTCCTCTCTTTATTCCCTGCTTCCTTTTTCAGATGCAGACTGCAACATGGCTGCATTTAACTCTCCTGTTCCATTTTTGGCTGTGCAGAAGAAGCCGCTCTGCTCCTTGTCATCATTTTTTAATTCATCAGGAAAGCGTGGGGAGCAGTGAGTAACTTCAAGATCATTCTGCACCTTTGATCTTAATTTCCAAATCCTGTAATTTCTTTAAAGTACACACACTTTTCTCCCTCTCGCCACCAAACACACAGACTTATTTGAGTGTTAAACAGGATTTTAATGAGTCCCGCAAGAGAGTGGGAAAAGCAGCTGTTCAAGTTAGTTTCTATAAATAATTCTATATGATCGTTGCTAAACTTTTAAGAGCCACTGCTGGAGCTCGCCTGTTTCCCCTCATATCCTTTGGAAAGCAGGAGTGTGCGACTTTTCGCCCAAGATCTTGCACATATATTCATCACAAGGAAAATGCTGTACTGTGTATCACATGATGCTCTCAATTTAATTATGTTAGACACAAAGTATTCCTGAGTGTGAATATCAAGTAGGCATATCTGCACGGAGCTTAAAATATATATACGTATTTTAGTGAAAAATGAGTATACAACAAAACACATCAATGCTGTATTCAAGACTGGACCTTCCTACGCCCAGTTCACTCTTTCAATAGATGATCGAGCCACAGTTATCCATTTTATTTTAGTTTATTCATTAGATAATTTAGTAACACCCAAGCTAGACTGAAATGTCTTGTATATAAACCTGCCTCTGAAATGCAACCATAACTTCTATTGGTGCAGAATGGGATGGCCAGTTCATTAAATGTCAACACATTGAATGCAACTACAACACTACTCTGTGTTTAAAGCATTAATTATGCAGCAAAATGGGCACCCCTCCCATTTAACTCACAATTAGGGAGTTTGAGAGGCATGGACGTAGCCTGGGGGGGTGCAGGGGTGCAGCTGCTCCCCCCACCATCAAGTAAATAAAAATACTTAACTAACTGACCAATTGTGTTGCAGAAAACTCAGTTCTGCCCCCCCCCCCCAGTCTGGCTATGCCCACGTTCAGAGGTGGCTCTAGGGCAGCTGCACTGGTCAATTGAACTCAACAGCAGGCGGCGGAGGCAGATTTTTGCCTCACACAGGGCACCACTGAAAATTGAAAGGCCAAAATCTGCCCTGGCAAGTTCCATAGTTGATCAAAGGCACAAAAACCTGAGGAGTTCTCCTGCACAAGACCTTTTGAAATTAACTGGAGATGTTTCGATGGGGCTTGTGCAGTAGACGTCTCATAGAGAGAACACTATAAAAATGAAGAGGCCATATGGGTGCTTTGTGTGATGCATATTTGTTCATTTAGGCCTGCGTTCTCCAACCTGGTGCCCTCCAGATGTTCAGCACAGACTGGTGGAGGGTACCAGGTTGTGGGAAACTGATTACAGCATCTTAAAAAAAAAGGTAAAGGACCCCTGACAATTAAGTCCAGTCTTGAAAGACTCTGGGGTTGCGGCGCTCATCTCGCTTTACTAGCCAAGGGAGCCAATGTTTGTCCATAGACAGTTTTTTCAGGTCATGTGACCAGCATAGAATCATAGAATCATAGAGTTGGAAGAGACCACAAGGGCCATCGAGTCCAACCCCCTGCCAAGCAGGAAACACCATCAGAACACTCCTGACATATGGTTGTCAAGCCTCTGCTTAAAGACCTCCAAAGAAGGAGACTCCACCACACTCCTTGGCAGCAAATTCCACTGTCGAACAGCTCTTACTGTCTAAGCCGCTTTTGGCGAAACCAGAGAAGCGCATGGAAACGCCATTTACCTTCTCGCCGGAGTGGTGCCTATTTATCTACTTGCACTTTGATGTGCTTTCGAACTGCTAGGTTGGCAGGAGCAGGGACCGAGCAACGGGAGCTCACCCCGTCACGCTGATTTGAACTGCCGACCTTTCGATCGGCAAGCCCAAGCCGCACAGTGGTTTACACCACAGCGCTACCCGCGTCCCCTTGATTACAGGATCTACTACAGTACTAAAAATGTTGTGAGCCAGAATATCAAGGGTCCATTCACCTGCCTGTCTTCCATTGTGATCATGATATACAGGGGAATCCCTACTGATATGTTGCACCCCCGGCCTGTTACGTTCCTGCTCTGTCCCCTTTCAGCACCAAAAAAGCACATATCTTCGCAAGAATATCATGGGGGTCTTTGTTAAAAGCTTTCTTGTTAAAAGACAAAAACAAGAACCATTGTTCTAAACTGTGCCCTTGGGTAATGATAAAATTTTGTCCATAATTATTACACATGCCTGATCATTTTCATATCGTTTATTTATCAAGTGTGCATATCACTCAGGATGTTACGGTCCTCTGAATTATCCTCACAATGCGGGATCAGACATTCTTAGAAGACTGGAGTAAATATACGAACTATTTGAAAAGTAATTGTAATGAACAGATTACGCTAGTAGGATTGCAAGTTTTGTAAGGATGATTATTTGAAATATTGCAAGAAAGACTATGAGGAGAATTATTGGTTAATGATAACTAAGAGTAATAGAGAAATTAAGAAATGCAGAATTAGTGATAAAGAATGGAAAATCATCAGAGGTGTTGATGGAAGTCTAAAATATTGTATAAGATAAGAAGTTATGTTATAGGATTGTTGCAAATGATATGTTAAAAAAACCAATAAAATGTATAATAATAATAAAAGAATTATCCTCACAATGACTGCGTGGGAGGTTAGGCTGGGATGGCAGTCTGCTCACCCAAGTCTCTCCAGTGCTAGTCTAGCACTTTGTCCATTAAAACTGCACACTTTCCTTTACATATTTAATTGAACTTTTTTTTAAAAAAAGTCCCAGGGGCTCAGGCAACTGGCTCTGATAAATGGATCTCAAGGTCAGGTCTGGCCCCAAGGGTCAGCAAGGTTGGGCAATGACTGTGGGTCCCAAGGCCTTGATTACACTGATTATAGCATTGGTAGGGATCGCGAGGGTCATCTAGCCCAACCCCCTGCAATGCAGGAATCTCAACAAAGGCATCCATGACAGGTGGCCATTCAATCTGTGCTTAAAAACCTCCAAGGAAGGAGAGTCCACCACCTCCCAAGAGAGTCTGTTCCAGTGACAAACAGCTCATACTGTCAGAAAGTTCCTCCTGGTGTTTAGTCGGAATGGGGTCTAGCCTCCAGAGCAGGAGAAAACAAGCTTGCTCCATCTCCCATGGGACAACCCATGAAATATTTGAAGATGGCTATTGTATCTCCTCTCAATCTTCTCTTTTCTAGGCTAAGCATACCAAGCTCTCTCAATTCTTCCTCATAAGCCTTGGTTTCCACATCCTTGATAACCCTGAATGCCCTCCTCTGTGCACTTTCTATCTTGTCAATATCCTTCTTAAATTGTGATGCCCGGAACCTGACATAGTACTCCAGGTGTGGTCTGACCAAGGCAAAATAAAGTGGTACTATTTTACTTCCCTCGACCTGGACATTATCCTTCTGTTGATGCATCCTCAGCATTCTGTGAGATAGGTCAGTTATTATAATACCCATACTGCACTGGGTCATTGCTGGGAACATACTGTGCTAGCTGTGATGGCCTGGGACTTGGGTTCAGGCTCGGAACCAGAGGAGTCTCAGTCTGCACCGGATCCTTTGCCTCAGGCATCATCTGAACCAAGTCTGGGGCCTGATCCTGAAGAATCCCAGTCTGCACAGGTTCCCCTGCAACAAACACCAGCTGGGCCGAGTCAGATGGCTCCAGATGCGGGGATTACCTTGTTGCCTTCAGCTGGGCCATCACTTACAGCTGCTCCACTACCGGTTGGGTCAGGGGAGGCTGAGGCCACCCCTGGGTCTAGTAACCCACCGACATCTCCCGAGATGCAGAGACTAAGGTCTGAGAGAAGAAGAGACCTGAGTACTCGCAGGAGGAGTGCTCGCCTTCGGGTGAAACAGGGAGGTGAGTCGCCGGGGAATCAGGACTGGCCGTTACCCCGACAGAGATAAAAGGCTGTTGGACCCCGCTCCAGGTTGTGGGAGCAACATTGCTGTATGCCAGATCCTGTACCTGTCCTTTCCTGGTTTCCTGCCTGGTTTCCTGCCTCGTGTCCTGCCTTGGCCCTGTCGGACTGACTCCTAGTGGAACCTTCGGATTCTGAACCGGTCCTGGACCGCGTTTCATGGGTTACCCCCGGGCCCAGAACACTAGCTAAGCATATATCTATCATCTTCTTTGGCGATCACTCGTAGCCGAGTAAGATGAACACAGTCTTAACAGTGTGTCTGTAAGTGACTTCGGAGGCCAATTCTGGATCCACATGTCCCTCCACAGTGGGAACATAGGTTTCCGGGAGGGAGTTGATCACGGTGAGGGTTTGCCAAATATGCCTTCCTCTTAGCTCGTGTTTCTCCTTTTCACCCTGAGTTTGTTCTTCTTCAAAGTCCACGACACTTTTGATAAAGGCTGTTCTCCAGTTGGAGCACTTGCAGGTCAGTGTTTCCCAGTTATCAGTGCTTATGTTACATTTTTAAAATTTGCCTTCTGAGCATCTTTAAACCTCTTTTGCTGTCCACTGGTATTTCACTTTCCATTCTTGAGTTGGGAATAGAGTAGTTGCTTTGGAAGATGATAATCAGGCATCTGAACAGCACATCCAGTCCAATAAAGTTGGTGTTGAAGAATCCTTGCTTCAACACTGGTGATCTTTGCTTGTTCCAGTATACTGACATATCTAGATCTAGATCATCATCTATCTATACGTTGGTAGGTATAATGTGACTTGGTGCAGGAGCTTCTCTGCTCAGACTCTGAAACAATACATCCCATCAGCTCTCTCCTACAGTAGATGGTTTAAATTTCCAAGGAGAGAGCAAAAACATTGTGGGAAGGAAGTCCTCTGCTGGAAGATGTTCTGTATTCAAAGGAGGCCTCTATTGGAAGGGCCCTCTGGTAAAAGTCTAGTTTCAGACAGTAAACATCTTGAAAGCAGTCAGAGCAGGCACACAAGCCTCCCTAATGAAGGTGATGTGCATTACCTTTCTGTTTAAATTATAATAATCATTTCCAAATCATTATAATGAATAATGATGATGAACAAGAGTTCCTAAGTTTGCATCTGTACATGGAAAATTAACACATGCGCATTTCATGCAGATCTTGAGCCCTTCTTTGAAGTGATGCACTTTCTCTCTTTCAGCAATGTGCTAAACGACCTCCCCAGCACCTGTGCAGATGAACAGGGTGCAGCTTCCAAGACTGGGCTTGGCAACTGGAGCCTCGACTTGCGTTTACGAGCCTCTGTAAAGCAACTGCACAGAGACATCCAGTGGACAATTGAGAGCAGTGCTTGGCCAAAGGCAGGGAAAAGTTAACACAGGCCTGTCCTACAAAAAGAAAAAAGCTTGTGTTCCTCGCTTATCTAATGTCCTCTAAACCAGCTTTTGCCAACCTAGAGCCCTCTGCCAAGAGACCAAGGCCTCCTACCTGAGCTTTTGTTCCCTAGAAAGTGGGAGCCATCAACTCCACTAGCTTGCCAGTTCCCAAGGGTAATTAAAGCTAATACTTCGAGCACGATGGCTCTATAAATAAAAAGCACTGCTCAGGTCGTTAAAAGCAGGGTACATCCTCCTTATTTTAGCCTTTTACTGTAAGTATATTTTTCTTGTATATTAATAAAACAGGATGGATCAAACGCCAATAGTCCATACAAATATAATATTTTCTCTTCTCTCCTAACGTCCCAATATCGTAATATTAAAGCAGGCAGGCAGATAGCCATAGCACTGGGACATGTTCTCTGTCTTCGTCCAGTCTGATATCTTAAACCATTCTGTCTCTCTCCCCCACCCCACTTCATAGCTATGGACCTTGGTTACTTGGCTACTATCTCACTCAGGAACTCAAGCATTCCAGCAAGGCAAGGCTAAACTGGTGGTTCTCACAACAGGTGCCAGGATATCACTTGAGCTTGGCAGCCTCCCCAACTTTCCCATAAGATCCGCATTGTTCACAGAGAGCACCAAAATTGCTTTTCCTCTGGACCGTCCTTGGAGACCTTAGTGCTCTGTTAAATGACAGGATGGAAAGGTGGACAGTAATCTGGGCCACCTGGGATTTGTTAGCCCTCCAGCTGTTTTGGACCACAGATCCCAACAGCTGGTGGGCACCAGGTTGGCAGAGAGGCTGATCCACACCAGGAGCATCTGATGACATGTTTGTGCGTCAAAGAGCCTCGTGTCTCTGGTTTTAGGGCCTACTGTTTAGATGTGGATACTTAATTATTTAATATTGATTTTTTAATGCAAATATATTGAAGAAAAAAGGGGGAAGGGAGAAAAGGGGGGAACAAGGGAGAAAAGACCAATACAGCCAGCTTGTTAGCAGATGCTGTAACTCTCCAACAGTTTGACTTCCTCCCTGAAGGGTGCAATCTTCAATTTCCTCCCAAGACGGATGCCAGCCTAATAAAGGTAAAGGGACCCCTGCCCATTAGGTCCAGTCGTGACCTACTCTGGGGTTGTGGCGCTCATCTCACTTTATTGGCCAAGGGAGCCGGCATACAGCTTCCGGGTCATGTGGCCAGCATGACTAAGCTGCTTCTGGCGAACCAGAGCAGCGCACGGAAACGCCGTTTACCTTCCCGTTGGAGCGGTACCTATTTATCTACTTGCACTTTGACGTGCTTTCGAACTGCTAACATATATCCATCTTATTATACACATACATATCAACATATGCTGTCCTAATAGGTACCTAGGCAAAGTTTTAAAAGTACATATAAATACAACAAGGGCATTAAGGTCCTCTTCTAAATTACGTTCCAGGCTCCTTGGTGACATCAAGAGTGCTGATTTTTGCTTCCTCCTCTCCCAGACCCTGAGAGCAGTATGGCAAATGGGTTTTTGATTCTCCTCAAAGCCAAAGGTGTCAGTCTGCAGAATGGCAAAGCCCTCAACTGCAAGGGACTTTGCCCTAGTTCCATAGATGTTCCAAATGACTTCTAAACTACAGTACCTCTTAGGCTCTGCGTCAACTGCTTGATCTGGCAAGAGTTGCCAGACAACTGAAGATTTGGAGCCTCCAAACCCTCCTCCTCCGGCTTATTCCCGGACAGCATGTCTCTGTGAATTTCCCTCCTTATATAAAACTATTTAAGAACTTTTGCCAGCTGGCAGCAGGCTCTTTTCCCACCCAAATCGGTAGTGCTTGATGCTTTTATGACTACTGCTCCAACAAGCAGTTAGATGTGCCTTGCAGGGAGATTTTAATTCCCATAGATTTTTAATTTCCAGTTTCCTTTTTTCCATCAGAACTGTTGCATAAGAAGAAGAAGAAGAGGGTTTTACCTCCCCCAAGCGGACTTTCAAGTCAATTGCATCTAGGAGCTGAATTGTAGTGTTTTGATTCATTGTAAGCTGTTTTATCTTCTTTGTTTGAAATAATGAAAAAACTTTAAAGGGGAAAAAAAAACCAATCTCCATTTTTTAAAAATCGACATATTTCCCCCACAGACCGTTTTTATAATTAATTTTTTTAGTTAAGCACTAGTGTTTGGAAAAAGATAATGGAAAAGCTTATTATGTCAAAGAAGATAAAGGAAAAGCTTATTAAATATATTATATACATTCAATGTTTTATTAGGAAGTTAAAATAACAATCCAGTAAGGAATATGAAGTAAAATAAATTTAAAAAGAAAGAAAGGAAAAGGGGGGAGGACCAAACAAACCGGGTTTCAAATTAACTCATAAAATGTTTGTTTGATAAATATGTATACCACTTGATAGGGGGGAAAACCCTCAAAGGGATTTACATAAAGGTAAACCAGAAAATCAGAAAGAAACAAAGCAATACATAAAATAAAGTACATTCTCAACAGGCCCACAATGAATTAGACGTTACAACAGGAAACGTGACTCGATGCAGAAAGAGCACAAAACCAATTTTATTAATACCAAATAAAGCCAAATTTCATCAGGATTGCCTTCCCTGTGATTGGCTTGTCATACAAGCAACAAATGGCTGCCAGATGGGAAGGTGATGCTCCTTCAAAGACTAGTATCCCATGACTTGCTCAACTGGTATATTATCATATCCATAGGCGCCGACTCCATGGGGCTTGAGGGGGCTCGAGCCCCCTCAAAAAATTTTTTGGGGGGGCTCAGCCCCCCCAATAATCTCGGGCGGGCGCCCTTCCACCAGAGCGCTGCCGCCGTCCCCCGCCTCCTCCCCACCTGCTCCTTCGCCAGCCAGCCAGCCGCGCGCCCTAATCGGAGAGCCCCGGCCAAGGGAATCCCAGCCAAGGCACTGCCGGAAATCCCGCGAGAACAGGGGAATCCCGACTGGCCACACCTCCCAGCCAGCCAATCGGCTGGCTGGGGGGGCGTGGCTTGCCCGATTTAGGGCCGGAGCCACTTTATTTGCATATTCATGAGCTTATTTATTATTCATGAGCTTTCCCGGGCCCCCCCAATATTTTTTCTAAGTCCGCGTCCCTGATCATATCATAACATATATTTATTTTTATTTATGAATCGCTTTACACAAGGCATCCCAAAGCGGTTTACAATACAACAAAAACCATACAAGTAACAACTGCACATAGACATAGGATAGATTTCTCAACACCACCTACATAAAATCAATTCAGATTCAGTACAAATACCAACTGGGATAAAGGTCTCCACTTGGAAGGTTGTGCAAATAAATATATTATGAAAGGCACACAAAAACCTCTGATCTTTTCTCACAAGAGAACTGGTCTAGCAAAGCCTGCTACTGGAACTCTGTTACTGGAAAAAATGGGCAGCTTGAAACCCTGATATTTGTTTTCTTTTATTGTTGTTGTTGTTTTCTATCATCTATCAGGTGTGCCAACTTGAATAAAATAGGGGGGGCAGGTAAGCCCCACCCCACATAATCATAAGACACAGTACATACAAACCATTTGAATGGCAATGTCCATTAACTTTGGGGGGCTGCCCCCCATATTTTATTGGGATAGCCGAAGGGACCTTGTCCCCTAGGAATTGGCTCCTATGCTATCTATCTACATCTGCCCCATATGAGGCGATCTCTAGGCAGCTCACAAAGACATTGTTTAATTTATATTTAGTTTATTGTAGTTTTGATATTTACAAATGAGAAACTGTTGGAAAATCTATTGCAGAAGATCCGAGGGCTGACCATAGAAACGTAAAAGCAAACTAGGCAGTTGTGGCCTTTCCTCTCCAGACATCCAAAAGGAAAATAGACGCACCAAGGCGCTGCTCCGTAGATGGCTCTAGATGAGGCACATTCGTGGACAATAACATGACGGTTAGGAACAGTAGTTACGTTCTCTCTCCCCTATCAGAGGCAGTGTGCCTCCAAACACCAGTTCGCTTGGAATCAGTAGGGAAAGTTCTGCCGCACCTGGTTCCTGCTCGAGGGGTTTGCAGTGACATCTATTTGGTGACCATGAGAACATGATTCTGGACTAGACGAGTCTTTGAGGTGGTCCAGCAGAGCTCGACTTCTTGTTCTTCTTTTTCCAGACCAAGTGTCCTTTGTTCATCTTTCCGCTAGATGGCAACCTCTTATTTAAGATGATTCGGAGTGTGTGGTTCTCTTTTTTTACTCCAGCCTTACGTCAGGGATAAGTGAATGTCCTCAGCCATTGTGCAGTGCATCGTACTGTCCAGCCTGCCAGCCACCAAGTACATACTTTTGCCCCTGCTCAACCAGGCTGGTAGTCAACCCAGGGAGTGGACAGTCAGTTGAGTAATTTTGGAAGAAGTCCATGAGTGACAAGTTGCTGAGATGTGAAAGACAAAGCCCAGGGGCAGGTGCTTTGCAGGGGCAGGTAGCAGGTACCCCTGTGGCCGCATGAGGTCATTTGAGCCCTACTGAGCTGGTAGCTGCAATACCACCTTCTGTTGAGTCTGAGCAATGGTTCATCTAGTTCAGCCTTGTCTACACTGGCAACAACTCCTCATGATTTCAGCTGTAGGACATTCCCAGCCCTACCTAAGACTCCTTCCACATTACACAGGTCTCTCTTCAAAGGCAGAAGTGTGATTATTCAGTCCTAAGTAACATTGACTGGTTGAACGCAGAGGAATAGAGGGAGGAACCAGCTGGGGAACCACCAAGGGAAGAAGGCTTGGAGCCAGGGAGTGGTGGTGGGAGAACAATGAGTGTTCAGAGGGAGAAGACTGGGAGGAGAAGGTATCGGAAGCTGAAGAAGCAACAGGACTTAGAGAGCTGGGAGAGTCTGTGGCAGAAAGAAGTCCAGAATCAGAGGCAGAAGCTGAAGCAGGTGAGTGAGGGGAGGGAGGTCAAGAGGCAGAGATAAGACAGGCTGGTGAAAACTCATGGGTTTCTCCCCCTCCTGCTGCGGCAGGATCCCCTCCCCCTTGGGCTCCCAGAACCAGGAGAGGAGCAAAGACAGGTTGCATGCAGGCTCCGGCTCCGGTTCTTTGGGGAAAGCCCTAGAGAGGAGAAGACACAGATGGCTGTGGGGAGGCAGGGACCTTTAGTCTCAGTAACTGCTTTCATGGTGTAAGACCTATGGGGAATGAGCTGCTGTCCTCATTAGGCCTGACCCTCAGCCAAGTCTGTGTAGATAGTGTTTTTGATAATAAATAGTTAACTCCAATTTTGAACTGTGTGTGGTTTACTGGCTGGCTCGCTCTGACACTAAAGGCCTTTGCTCACCCAACGCTTCAAGCAGCTCATTTGTTGAATGGTTGTATTTGTTTCTCAGTTAAGACAAGAGGGGGGAACTTTTTCCAGGCCAACGGCTGCATTCCCTCCTACAGGGTCTGCATGCCAGTGGTGGGTGGGAACAGAAGCAAAAGTGGATGGAGTCATTTCCAGCACACACACACACACCCCACCGCTATATCTTTGTGTCTTAGCATCTGCCTAGGTCATCTCACCTCCCACCTGCCGCCACAAAACAGGCAGTGCCACCCACTTTGGGAGCCACTAAAGCAATGATGGTGAACTTGCACCTCCTGGCAAATAGAAGGGGAAGAAATGGAGGCAGTGAGAGATTTTACTTTCTTGGGCTTCATGATCACTGCAGATGGTGACAGCAGCCACGAAATTAAAAGACGCCTGTTTCTTGGGAGAAAAGCAATGACAAACCTAGACAGCATCTTAAAAAGCAGAGACATCACCTTGCCAACAAAGGTCCGTATAGTTAAAGCTATGGTTTTCCCAGTAGTGATGTATGGAAGTGAGAGCTGGACCATAAAGAAGGCTGATTGCCAAAGAATTGATGCTTTTGAATTATGGTGCTGGAGGAGACTCTTGAGAGTCCCATGGACTGCAAGAAGATCAGACCTATCCATTCATAAGGAAATCAGCCCTGAGTGCTCACTGGAAGGACAGATCCTGAAGCTGAGGCTCCAATACTTTGGCCACCTCATGAGAAGAGAAGACTCCCTGGAAAATACCCTGATGTTGGGAAAGAGTGAGGGCACAAGGAGAAGGGGATGACAGAGGACGAGATGGTTGGACAGTGTTCTTGAAGCTACCAGCATGAGTTTGACCAAACTGCAGGAGGCAGTGGAAGACAGGAGTGCCTGGTGTGCTCTGGTCCATGGGGCCATGAAGAGTCGGACACGACTAAACGACTAAACAACAACAACATGTTGCTGGACTTCCATCAACCCCAGCCTGCATGTCTGATGGTGAGGGATGATGGGAGTTTGAGTCCAACAGTTGGAGAGCCACTGGTTCCCCATCCCTGATCTAAAGCTCCCTTAGAAGGATGCTGAGTTGTCTCAAAGCAGCGTCAGCGTCACAGCGATTTAAAAGGTTCTGTGACTTAGTACCGTATTCCTAAAGCTCATGTCAACACCGAAATATATTTTTTCCAGCTAATGTTCAGAAGGGAGTTGTATAATTTCCTTTTCCCCGCCCCACTTTTTTTTTTGAGTGAGGCAGCAATTCTCATTCATAAAAAGAGCAATTTGCCTTTGATGATACTCTTCCAGTGTTCTCTACAGGTTAATTACATGCTGATCAGGGGAAAATGTTTTGCTTACATCCTGCGTCTTCCATGCTCTTCATTCCCGGCTACAAATCACAGTGCCACGATTACAGTCTGAATCAGAATCCACAGCACAAACCTCTGCATCGCCTCCATGCACACAGTATGAACAGCCAGTGGAGTAGTGTGAGGAGGGCCACAGGGGCAATTGCCCCAGGCACAAAATCCATCGCTCCTATTGCTGTGCTCCATTAAAACAGCTTTGCCATGTGAACCAGGAACTGACCTCTTCAGACAACAGATCAACTCTTCTTCTTTTCTTATCTCGGTGGCTGCAATCTCCTGGGTGACGCGGAATCCCTTAGGTAGTTGAATGCGCATGCATCCTCCATCCATTTCCCTCCCTCCCACACAAGTGGCTCTGGACGCTGGCAACCCACGCTACGCCACTGTGCACAGTGACGCCAGGCAAGGCGTAAGTGTTCGTGAACGTTGGGTCAGAGGACATTGCCTGCATGTGGCCATGTGGGATGAGTGTCTCCCCTGAGCGTGGTATAGACAACGATGGCTCTGCTCTGCCTCCACGGTCGAAGGCAGCTATGCTTCTGAATACCTGTTGCTGGCAACCACAGCTGGGGGGAAAGCTGTTGTGCTTGGGTCCTGCTTATGGGTTTGCTACAGGCACCTGGTTGGCCACTGTGAGAACAGGATGCTGGACTAGACAGGCCATTAGACTAATCCAGGCGGCTCTTCTTATGTTCTTAGATAGATTAGATTCTGGAGGTGTAATGTTGGAATTGCCTAGCTGATACATACGGTGTGGGCATATTTGGCCTGATCCAGCAGGTTCATCTTAGAATCATAGAATCATAGAGTTGGAATAGACCACAAGGGCCATCGAGTCCAACCCCCTGCCAAGCAGGAAACACCATCAGAGCACTCCTGACATATGGTTGTCAAGCCTCTGCTTAAAGACCTCCAAAGTAGGAGACTCCACCACACTCCTTGGCAGCAAATTCCACTGTCGAACAGCTTTTACTGTCAGGAAGTTCTTCCTAATGTTTAGGTGGAATCTTCTTTCTTGTAGTTTGGATCCATTGCTCCGTGTCCGCTTCTCTGGAGCAGCAGAAAACAACCTTTCTCCCTCCTCTATGTGACATCCTTTTATATATTTGAACATGGCTATCATATCACCCCTTAACCTCCTCTTCTCCAGGCTAAACATGCCCAGCTCCCTTAGCTGTTCCTCATAAGGCATCGTTTCCAGGCCTTTGACCATTTCTTACATTGCTATGCTCTTAGCAGCTGCTTCTTGCTGCTGTTACTGGGAGACCCAGAGTGTTAGAGCAACACAGGGCAGACAAAAGCACAATAGCCAGGGGTGAGGGGCTCATGGCATCCCACATAATGTTGGACTTCAGCCCCAGCATGGCCAGTGATCAGAGAGGATGGGCATTGTCATTCAGTGTGTTGTCCAGAAGGCACCAGGTCTCCCCTCCCTGACATAGGGGAAAGCTGAAGACATGGAAGACAACTGCAGTTATTTCCCCTTACTGCAGGCTTCCTCCAGGTGTTTTAGACTAGCACTGTCACCAGCCCCAGACAGCATGGGTGGCCAATGGTCAGGGATGATGGGAGAGAGAATCCAAAACTCTGGAGGGCACCACGTTGCGAGGGAGGGGGTGTATTAAAGTACATGCCCCCCCCCTTCTTCATGGAGTGTTCTGTCCTGACATCCCCAATGTCAGGAGTGCGTGCAGGAGCCAAGCCCTGTGACCAGTCGGGCTTTGCAGGACTGGGGCCTTCCTAAATTTGTTCTGGAGAGGCAAGGCGCGGCCGCACAGGTGAGGCCGCTTGGTAACTCACTGCACCTGGTGGCAAGAGCCGGGAAGGGATATAAGGTCAGCATTTCCCTCTGGCTCTTTGCCACAGCAACACGTTTCCTGCCTTGCTGTGTTTGACTCCTTGCGTCCTGATCCTCGGACCTTGGCTCCTTGACTCCTTGCTTCTCAACCCTTGGACCCTTGACTTTGTGACTCCCTGCTTCCTGACCCTCGGACCCCTGGCTTCTGGACTCTCGTTCCTCCTTCCACCCTGCCATCTTGCCCCCTGTCCTGACGTCCTCAGCCAGGACTTCGATTGCCCATAGACCGGACCGTGACACCCAACTAGAATCGGAGAATGCAGAACTGGTGCAAAAACAACTTGAAAACGACTCTCCAGACTGCCCATTGTCGTTTCTCCTTCACCAGAGCTCCCCTTGGCGAGCTTGGCAGCCTGAGACCAGAGAGATATAGCCCTATGCTCTGTGCTTCCCCATCTACGATCTCCCTGTCCAGGGATTCTATACTGCCAGCGGTTTGCAACTCAGCCAGGAGGAGACGTCCTCCCAGCCAGCCACCATAATAATTTTATCAGACGAAGTAAGAAAGGTACTCGAAGGAAGAGCAAAAAATGTTTTTGGTTTTTGGTTTTAAAGGCGGGGAGGGTGGGAGAACTGGCAAAAAAAACCCACAGCACAAAAGACCTGGATTTCGGACCACCCCCTGAAGTCCATGTCTTTGTCATCATTTCCTTTGGTGTCAAAAATTTCTCTGCCCAGATTACTTGAGGCTCTATACGGTGTGAGCCATTTTTCACCTTCAGAAAAGTCCACCTTGTAATTCCCTATTCGCATTGACAATGCAACAAAAGGCCAAGAAGTCTAGTCAAGGGATTCCTGGTAACCTAGGAACCTACACCAAAAAACCCCACATTGATATCCTATCACATCTAGGCATAAATCTAGAACCTAGACCTTTTCGTTTCTGTGCCATTAGCATGAATTGCAGCTCATTAGCTATCTTGGTGGCAATGTTTGCAAACTTCCGCAAGCTTATTTAAGCATCTATGCATCCATATGTTTTTTTAATATATTTTAAAAAATGCATTGAGGGGGGGTTGAGGGATTGGGGGGGGGGAGAACGTGTTCCTAACAATATGTTTCTAAATCTATTTGTATCAAGGTTCAGCAGCAAAACAAAACCCATACATAAATAGTAGCAAACCTTCAGCATCTTGTTGTCATGACAATGTCCTACTTATAGTGCATTAAGCTGATTCAGGTCTTTTACCACCTCGCTGTTCACAAATTATGGTCGCTGATGTGAACGAAACCAGCTGGAAGACTTTGCAACAACAAGTCACAAATTATTTTGCCACCTGACATGGGCACCCTCGCTGGAGAAAGCTCCCCCTGTAGAAAATACTGCAATGCACTTTGTTTCTTGTTGACGTTGTGGTTTTAAATCGGCAGCGGTGGCATAAAGTACAAAGCAGTAATAGACAAGAGTCCTCAATCTGCTGCTCCTTGAGAAGCCAACTTGGATGGAGGACAGAACTGGCCACTGGGATATATATATATATATATATATATATATATATATGCAGGTTTTGGTGTCTTCGGGTGTCTTCCCGTGTAAGAGTTGGGGTGTCTAGGCGACGTTTCGACGAGGTCTCACTCGTCATCTTCAGGCTGGTGCTTTCGGCTTCTTGTTACTGGAACAGAGCAGGATCTCAGTGTTTGAGTTCCTATAAATACTGTTGAGGGGGTGTGGTGTATTGCCTCCAACGTTATGGGCAGAGGGGAAGTTCCCAGGGTGTGTCTTTTCTTCTTTTGTTCCTTAATTACTTGAGGGATATCTTGAGTGATTTCTTGAGTGATATTCTGAGTACCACTTAGGAGGGTGATTAGGTGTGGATTAGTTGCTAAAGCTTTCGTGTCTTGACCTCTAGAGCTTGTGAAGAGTTTTTCTGAGAAGCTGGTTGTACTGCACATAGTTGTGCTCTGGCTTGGCTTCGGGTATAGGGGCGAGCTGTGGTTTTGTGCCCTGTGTCAGCCAGATCTGTGTAGGGATTGCAGGGGGGTGCAGCATCCGGAGGTGCCACTATGGTTTGGCTACTGGATGGTGTCTGTAATTTATCTGTGGAGAGGGTCTGGGTTTGGGTCTGGTGTGGTTGATTGGAGATGGCGTTCTGTGTGCCTCTGGTTCTGGTGTCGGTTTTTGTGGGGAGGGCTAATTTCCAGATGTCTGGCAGGCGGGACGTGTCGTCACGTTTGTTCATGTTGTGAGGATGTTTCTCTATCTCGATGGCTTCCATGATTATTCTCTTGTGGTGATGTTCCATGTTAAAGAGCAATTTGGAATCTGCAAAATTAATTTCGTGTCCTGTTTCTTTCATGTGTTGGAAAAGCGAGGAAGTTTTTTCTTCTTTTTTGACGGCATTCTTGTGTTCTGCGATACGTGCATTTATTCGTCTGTTTGTTTGTCCAATGTACGTGGCTGGGCAGACTTTGCAGGGTATTTCATAGACCCCTTGGTTTTCCAACTGGATTTTATCTTTGGGGTTTCTGAGGATATTGGCTATTTTTTGGTTGGTGCAAAAGGCTGTTTTGATATTGTGTTTATGGAGGATTTTGCTAATTTTATCTGTAGTGCCCTTGATATAAGGAAGGAGGGCCATGCCATTGTTTTCTTCTGTGTCTTGGTTTTTGGGGGGTGTTTCTTTTTGGATTAGCTTCGTAACCCTGTTTTGCTGGTATCCATTGGCGATTAACACATTTGAGAGATTCTGTAACTCAGTTGTCAAGTGGTCTTTGTCAGCCAGGCGTTTGGTTCTGGAGATGAGAGTCTTGGCTACGGAGTTTATTTGTGCAGGGTGGTGGTGTGATTGTGCATGTAAGTAGCGGTTGGTGTGTGTTTTTTTCCGGTAGATAGTGTGTCCTAGGGAGCCATCAGGTTTTTTGTAGATTAGGACGTCAAGGAAGGGAAGTTGGTTGTTGGCTTCTATTTCCATAGTGAATTGTATTTTGGGGTGTAGGCTGTTGAGATGTGTGAGGAAGCTATCTAGTTTTTCCTTCCCGTGTGGCCAAATTACAAAGGTGTCGTCAACATATCTGAGCCAAAGTTTGGGTTTGTGTTCTGACTTGTCTAGAGCATTGGTTTCAAAGTGTTCCATGTACAGATTTGCGATGACCGGTGAGAGGGGTGATCCCATGGGTGCTCCTTCTATCTGTTTGTATCTTTGTCCATTGTGGATGAAGTACGTGTTGGTTAGGCAGTGGTTGGTCAGGTCCAGGATGTATTCGGGGGGATTGTATTTGTTTTGAATGGCTGTCAAGGCTTCATTAATGGGCACTTGTGTGAAGAGAGATACAACATCGAAGCTCACGAGTAGGTCATCGGGATGTAGGTTTTGCTTCTTTATTGTTTCTATGAACTGGAAGGAGTTTGTAACGTGTGAAGCGATGGATTCTGCATAGGGCTGAAGTTGCTTAGCGAGAAATTTAGCGAGATTTTGTAGAGGTGAGCCTATGGAGCTGACTATTGGTCTGAGTGGTGTTCCTTCTTTGTGTATCTTGGGGAGACCGTAGAGTTTGGGGCATCTGGATGATTTTTCTCTGGGGATGATTCTTAGCTGGATTTCTTCACTGATAGGAGAGGCTTTTATTTTGGATTTGGTGGTTTTTTCCAGATAGGTGGTGGGATCTGTTTTTATAGGTTGGTAGGTAGGGTCTTGGAGTAGATTTGATAGTTTTGCTTGGTAGTCCGATGTGTTCATCACAACAGTGGCATTACCTTTGTCTGCTGGGAGAATGATTATGTTGTTGTCTTTCCTCAGGTTGGTGAGTGCTTTCTGTTCTTCTTTGTGTAAATTGCTTCTGGGTGGTTTGCTGGAGCAGAGGATGTTGGTGACTTCAAGTCTGATTTTATTGGCTTCATCTGGGTTGATTTTGGTTAGGCTAGCTTCGACTCCGCATATGATGTTTTCCGTGGGGATGCGTCTCGGGGCGACTGCAAAGTTGAAACCTTTGGAGAGTACTTTGGTTTCAGTTGAGGTGAGGATCCTGTCTGATATGTTATGTACTGTTTGTTTCATGGGTTGTTGTGGAGGGTGGCTGGGCTTCTGGCGTTTCTCTAGTTTGTGGAGTTTGTTGGTGTGTGTGTCTGTCTTATGTGAGGTCTCAGTTTCAGCTCTCCAGACGGCTAGTTGTTTGCATTTGTCCCAGAGTGCAGGGTGGATTTTGTTACAGAGTTTGAGGTGAAGAGTGAGCAGATCTTTGTTGGTTTGGTTTAGTAGGTATCTTTTCTTATGTAGTTCGTTTCTGATTAGGGATAGTTCAGTTCGTTTCAGGATCCTTTCGGTAGCTGGGGTTTTAGAGTGGAATTTAAGTTGGAAGCATGTGGGGATTAAGTTGTTGTCTCGGCAGTTGCGTAGGAACAAGAGATCACATAAGATGGTGGCTCTTCGGATTTCTAGTTTCTCGTAGGTTCTTGTCAGCTGGAAGGTTTCCTCCCCGTAGAGGTGAGATATTTGCTTTCGTAGATTTTCACGGGTACAGGAATGCAGGTTTTGGTGTCTTCGGGTGTCTTCCCGTGTAAGAGTTGGGGTGTCTAGGCGACGTTTCGACGAGGTCTCACTCGTCATCTTCAGGCTGGTGCTTTCGGCTTCTTGTTACTGGAACAGAGCAGGATCTCAGTGTTTGAGTTCCTATAAATACTGTTGAGGGGGTGTGGTGTATTGCCTCCAACGTTATGGGCAGAGGGGAAGTTCCCAGGGTGTGTCTTTTCTTCTTTTGTTCCTTAATTACTTGAGGGATATCTTGAGTGATTTCTTGAGTGATATTCTGAGTACCACTTAGGAGGGTGATTAGGTGTGGATTAGTTGCTAAAGCTTTCGTGTCTTGACCTCTAGAGCTTGTGAAGAGTTTTTCTGGGAAGCTGGTTGTACTGCACATAGTTGTGCTCTGGCTTGGCTTCGGGTATAGGGGCGAGCTGTGGTTTTGTGCCCTGTGTCAGCCAGATCTGTGTAGGGATTGCAGGGGGGTGCAGCATCCGGAGGTGCCACTATGGTTTGGCTACTGGATGGTGTCTGTAATTTATCTGTGGAGAGGGTCTGGGTTTGGGTCTGGTGTGGTTGATTGGAGATGGCGTTCTGTGTGCCTCTGGTTCTGGTGTCGGTTTTTGTGGGGAGGGCTAATTTCCAGATGTCTGGCAGGCGGGACGTGTCGTCACGTTTGTTCATGTTGTGAGGATGTTTCTCTATCTCGATGGCTTCCATGATTATTCTCTTGTGGTGATGTTCCATGTTAAAGAGCAATTTGGAATCTGCAAAATTAATTTCGTGTCCTGTTTCTTTCATGTGTTGGAAAAGCGAGGAAGTTTTTTCTTCTTTTTTGACGGCATTCTTGTGTTCTGCGATACGTGCATTTATTCGTCTGTTTGTTTGTCCAATGTACGTGGCTGGGCAGACTTTGCAGGGTATTTCATAGACCCCTTGGTTTTCCAACTGGATTTTATCTTTGGGGTTTCTGAGGATATTGGCTATTTTTTGGTTGGTGCAAAAGGCTGTTTTGATATTGTGTTTATGGAGGATTTTGCTAATTTTATCTGTAGTGCCCTTGATATAAGGAAGGAGGGCCATGCCATTGTTTTCTTCTGTGTCTTGGTTTTTGGGGGGTGTTTCTTTTTGGATTAGCTTCGTAACCCTGTTTTGCTGGTATCCATTGGCGATTAACACATTTGAGAGATTCTGTAACTCAGTTGTCAAGTGGTCTTTGTCAGCCAGGCGTTTGGTTCTGGAGATGAGAGTCTTGGCTACGGAGTTTATTTGTGCAGGGTGGTGGTGTGATTGTGCTCTGTTCCAGTAACAAGAAGCCGAAAGCACCAGCCTGAAGATGACGAGTGAGACCTCGTCGAAACGTCGCCTAGACACCCCAACTCTTACACGGGAAGACACCCGAAGACACCAAAACCTGCATTCCTGTACCCGTGAAAATCTACGAAAGCATATATATATATATATATATATATTCCTGAATGGAATACAGGTTAGTGCAGCTCTGGGAATTTTTCAGAGCAGGGGTGATCCATGTCATCTGCTGAAGCACCAGATTAGTTGATGGACCCTCCTGGCTCTGGCAAGTGAATGAGGTGATAAGAAGGCTTTCAAGTTTTACTATTGCGCATGATGTATATTCTGGGGCTGTCAGCTGATCCTAATAACTGGAGTTGTTGTGCTAAGTACTTCTGATTTTTGATGCACGCCTTGCAATGTTGGAGAAGCAAAGCTCATCAGCAAGGACAGAACAGGAAATGGAGGTCGTACTCTTGGGGTGGGGGCAAAGGGACTAGAGCAGGAGCAGTCAACATGGCTCCTGTTTATGTATGTATGTATGTAGTGCCCTTCAGATGTTGGACTACAACTCCCATCAGCCCCAGTCAGCAAAAAGCGCTACGGGCTCTTGCTAGTGATGACACTAAAGTCCATATTTAATTGACTAGAAATATAAATTTGTTCAACTCGTAGTGCTTGGCTGCATTGTGAATTGAGCACCAATACAAAACGCCTCCCAATTTTGGAGTTTCCAGCTTTCTCTCATTCAGCGCTCCCCCCCCCCCAGCCGGAACTTTCCGGAACTCAGTTCCGGCACCTGTCAGGTGGGCACCGTTGCCATTCCAAGAGAATGAGGGAGGTGTTCATGGTGAGTTTCTTTTTTCTAGAAAAATAGCCGCTCCGGTTCGCCAGAAGAGGCTTAGTCGTGCTGGCCACATGACCCGGAAGCTGTATGCCGGCTCCCTCGGCCAATAAAGCGAGATGAGCACCTGAACCCCAGAGTTGGCCACGACCGGACCTAACGGTCAGGGGTCCCTTTACCTTTACCATCAACAACAGAGTTCTCACTGAAGGCCTCTCTGTGAGAGGCCCCCTGTTCCTCTTTGACTGGCACCATAAAAACTGCAATGGCTGCACTCTGGGTACCAATGACTGTGGGAAATACTGTTAGTTATTTGTGATAAAATAGATGCCTTACACAAGACTTGAAGAGAAATCTTTACTTGGCAGGTTGCAAGAGTTGAAGAACACACACACTCTCTCTCTCTCTCTCTCTCTCTCTCTCTCTCTCTCACACACACACACACACACACACACACTTTCTTTCTCTCCCTTGAGCCCAAGAGAGGGTTTAGTCCTTTTTTGTTTTCAAAACTCCTTCATAGCAGTGCCTAAGTTATTAATCTGTCTGCTTGAAGTCACCACACTCTCACATTCTCAGTCAAACAATCAACTAACAGAATAGCCTGCCAACAGCCACCTCCTTTCCTCAGTACCGTTTATTCTTTGTGAAATGCATTTACAATGTAAATACAATACAAATGCTAACAAATCTAGTTTCTCAGGAACCCTGAATGTGGCTGTCGGGCACCTCAGAAACTTCACATTGCAGGACCACTGGTGGACCCCATTGTGTTGTGGGAGCGCAACAGAATTTCAGAAGTGTACTTTAAAAGAGACAGGTTGAGAATGATGTTTTGATCTGATCTTTTTAATCAGCTGCAGTGCCTCTTCCTAGCTTGGCCTAGCAGAATGGTGAAGGCATGAAGGAAGGAGGCAGAGGTGTTTGGAATCAGGCGGAGGAAGTTGATGCATCCGGAGAAGCCGTATTAGATTGCTGGCTGCTTCCCGGAATGCAGTTTCCCCCTCCCACCCCTTAGAGACCCCTTCCTTGGGCTTTCCTCTGCCTGATCATCTCTGCTATACTCTCTGCTTTCTTTCAGTAAATAGTAAATGGAAGCCATTAAAGGCAAGGCAAGGAGAGAGGGGGGGGGGAGAGAAATCAATGCACTCAGCTGAATGGCACTTAACTCAATGATTTCGGACTTACCAGTAAAAGCTCATTTTATGGAAAGCATTTTGAAGTTCTTGTCTCCGATTGCAGGAATATTGAATTACTGTAGTTTCTGTATTATCTCAGTAATGCCATAGTATGTTGTTGCTTTGGGTTGCTCGTATTGATTTTCAATTGTAGTTTTGTCTTGTTTTTTTAAAAAATAAGAATGTAAAAAGAGTCTCCTTGATCAGGCCAGTGACCCATCTAGCCCAGCTTCCTCTTCCCATAGATGACACCCAGATGCCTGTGGGAAACCTTCAAGGAGGACCCAGGCACAATATCCCTCTCCCCTCTTGTGGTTCTGTGTTGTGAACTGCCCTGAGATCTACCAGTGTAGGGAGGTATACAAATTTTAACAACAATGAAATATACTCTGAGTCAAGAGTGGATTTCATGCTCTTTATTCAGCTCATAGTGGTGAGGAGGAATGGCAGTTCCCCCAGAATGTCTGCTTTATATACATTATTTACACAATGGGCCCCACGTGATTGGCTAATTCCGGGGTTCACCTGTAAGCCAATCTGGTTGCAGATTCACTTCCACCTGGAGCTGGATTGGGTGGCTCCTGTGGACCAATCAGACTGCTGCATTCTGGATCCTATTCAACTCAGTACATAACAAACAACAACAACAATTTATTATTTATACCCCACCCATCTGCCTGGGTTTCCCCAGCCACTCTGGGCGGCTTCCAACGAAATATTAAAATACAATAGTCGGTCAAACGTTAAAAGCTTCCCTAAACAGGGCTGCCTTCAGATGTCTTCTAAAAGTAGTTGTTTTTCTCTTTGACATCTGGTGGGAGGGCGTTCCACAGGGAGGGTGCCACTACCGAGAAGGCCCTCTGCCTGGTTCCCTGTAACTTAGCTTCTCGCAGTGAGGGAACCGCCAGAAGGCCCTCGGTGCTGGACCTCAGTGTCCGGGCAGAATGATGGGGGTGGAGACGCTCCTTCAGGTATACTGGATCGAGGCCGTTTAGGGCTTTAAAGGTCAGTACCAACACTTTGAATTGTGCTCGGAAACGTACTGGGAGCCAATGTAGGTCTTTCAAGACCGGTGTTATATGGTCTTGGCTGCTCCCAGTCACCAGTCTAGCTGCCGCATTCTGGTAGTTTCCGGGTCACCTTCAAAGGTAGCTCCACATAGAGCGCATTGCAGTAGTCCAAGCAAGAGATAACTAGAGCATGCACCATTCTGGCGAGACAGTCCGCGGGCAGGTAGGGTCTCAGCCTGCGTACCAGATGGAGCTGGTAAACAGCTGCCCTGGACACAGAATTGACCTGTGCCTCCACGGACAGCTGCAAATTCAAAATGACTCCCAGGCTGCGCACATGGTCCTTCAGGGGCACAGTTACCCCATTCAGGACCAGGGAGTCCTCCACACCTGCCCGCCTCCTGTCCCCCAAAAACAGTACTTCTGTCTTGTCAGGATTCAACCCCAATCTGTTAGCTGCCATCCATCCAACAACAACAACAATTGGTATTCAGAAGCACTACTGCCTCCAACCACTGCAGTTGGTCACAAAAAGAGGAAACTTCTGTGTCATTCAAATTCTGTGGCAGAGCTTCCCAAACTTTTCACGTTCTGAAGCAGAGCTTCCCAAACTTTTCACGTTGGTGACACACTTTTCAGACCTGCATCGTTTTGCAACACAGTAATTCAGTTTTACTAACAAACTGGAAGTTAAACGAACCCATTTCCAGCCCCAGGGGGAGTGGGGTGGGGGAGTGTCACGACACACAAGTCTGGAAAACTCTGTTCTGTGGAATTTGAATTGTAGCACCAGAAAATACAATAAGAAATAAAAGAAGCAATAAAGCAATGAAAAACTACACATAATCTAGCACTGTGCATCACGATGGCTGCAACAGGATAAATGTGAATGAATGAATGCATGCATGAATGAAATGTTCCGTCAAGACCCTCCACAATTTTCAAGGGTTCCATGGAAGGGGAGAAGAAAGTTTGGGTACCCATGCTATAATTTATTTCATGAAATGTATACACCACTTGACTGTAAAAAAGAGAGAAAAGAAAAAAAAGAGAGAAAACCCTCTTCAAGCAGTTCAGAATAAGTCCCACTGAGTTCAAGTAATTGTAGCGATTTCATAGTTCCTCTGCCACAGATCTTCTTTAGCAGTTTTGAACTGCCGGGTGTCGTTTCCCCCCTGGTCTCCAGTGAATGGGGTTGCTTCTCACTTGCCAGAGTCGAGTTCTGGGTCCTATGGTGGTCACCCTCCCCGTAGATTTTGCCAGGCTGGCAGATGGCAAATTACCATAAATGGGATAGGGGCTGCGGGGAAGGCTGAGAGCATCGCCAGGCATAACTAAGCAGCAGCATCTGCAACTGAGCAAGCAGGGTCTTTTATCGCCTCGCCCGATTCTGACACTTTTGACGGTGCTGTTGCTTGGAGCAGATGGTCAGCGTGGCGTCGTTACAAGGGACTGTGTTTGGCCCTTATGCCCTCGGTCTAGGTGGAATTTCCTAGTCCCATGACTTTCAATAGCTCTCCTAAGCAAACTTGCTGAGCACCGCTTGCTGCCTTGAAGCAGGGATACCAACTGATCACAGCTGGGGAAGGAAACAAGCAATGTCTCTGGCCACTGGACGAAAAGCAAGAGGCAAACCTATTCCTCCCTTCTCTGCTGCTGTTGGTTTTTGTTTTGTTTTTTAAAGCAGGAGACTTTAGCTCAACCTTCCCCACTCTGGTCTCCCTTCAGATGTTGTTGGATTCCTCAGTCCCAGCCACAATGGCCGATGGGGAATGGGTGATGGGAGTTGTAGACCACAATACCTGCTTGCCACCAGATGGTGGAAGGCTGCTTTAGATTAATAGGCAGCTTTTGCTCCTGGCTCTGTCCCCCGGACCACAAACCAAACAATTCCAGACCTTCCAGGTATCCCTATTTTCCAGGGACAGTCCCAGATTTACAGAAGCCATCCTGGTTTCTGATCTGATCCTGGAATGTCCTGCTTTCCCTTAGGATGTCCCTATTTTCATCAGAGAAATGTTGAAGGCTATGGAGTTATGTGACCCTCGAGCCAAGGAGATAAGTAACTCTACAAGCTTTAGAAGACATCTGAAGGCAGCCCTGTAGAGGGAATTTTTTTTAAAAAATGTGTAATGTTTTATTATGTTTTTAATATGTTGGAAGCTGCCCAGAGTGGCTGGGGCAACCTAGTCAGATGGGTGGGGTATAAATAAAATAAAATAAAATAAAAATAATATAGGACATTCCTATTTTTATTGATGGAGGGTATGCAATTCCATTCCAGGCCTGTTTGCTGACAGTCCTTCATAAGAGCACTGTCTTCTGCAAGTAGGACAGACTATCACACTAACTGAATGTATGGACAAGTTAAGAAGTCACTAAAGATTCCTACAGAATCTCAGCAGTCATGGAATAATAAGGGAACAGGATAGTTCTCATGGTGGGTAGGTGGGTGGAAGATCCACAGTGATCTGTACTGGGATTGGTGCCTTTTAATGTATTCATATTTGACCTGGAGGTAGGTGTAAGCAGGCAGGTGGCCAAATTCACCAAATTATTGTGAGGCACTCCAGAAGGATCTCTCTAAACTGGGTGAAAGGGCATAGAAAGTTTAAAGTCATTAACACTGGGGCAAAGAATATATGCACCAATAAAATATTTGAGGGGGTTAAAGGTAAAGGTAAAGGACCCCTGACAGTAAGTCCAGTCACAATCAACTCTGGGATTGCAGCGCTCATCTCGCTTTACTGGCTGAGGGAGCCGACGTCCGTCCACAGTTTTTCGGGTCATGTGGCCAGCATGACTAAGCCACTTCGGGCGAAACCAAGCAGCGCACGGAAACGCTGTTTACCTTCCCACTGCTGCGGTACCTATTTATCTACTTGCACTTTGATGTGCTTTCAAACTGCTAGGTTGGCAGGAGCAGGGACCGAGCAATGGGAGCTCACCCTGTCACGGGGATTTGAACCGCCAACCTTCCGATTGGCAGGCCCAAGAGGCTCAGTGGTTTAGACCACAGCGCCACCCACGTTAGGCCCCTGCAAAGTTGATGGGAATTGCCATTCAAATCGTGTCCATGCCCTGCATCATGTGATCGATTGTGCAGGGTGGGGCTTACTTGGCTCCCCATCCCCAATATTTTATTTAAATTGGCACCCCTGGGGCTGGCTGAGTGGGCGACAGCTGTAAATAAGGCAAAATCGACCGATAAAGACTCTTGATCTCAGAGTCGCGGGTTCGAGCTCCACGTTGGGCAAAAGATTGGACTAGATGGTCCTCGTGGTACAGTTCTATGATTCTACGTACGAGGAAACTGACTTTACTGCAGTGCCCCAGTTAGACCCGCAGCAATCCCTCGTCACAGGAATCAGGATGGGCTTACCATACCCCTCAACGTGGACGCAAACATTCTCTGCATCATTGCAGTGGTGCACATCTTGCAGAATTAGGCAGCGTTTCATCTCCATTTGGCCCTTGCTGAGATGCTTACACTAAGCAGTAAAGAAAGCCAAGGCTGGATCTGATGAAACTGCCAGTAAAGCTGTGCATGCTCAAAACTTCATAATAATAGGCCAAAAAAAATGTATCAGACACACACAAAGAGAGAGAGAGAGACAGACAGACAGACAGACAGACATATACAGTACAGTGGTACCTCGGGTTACATACGCTTCAGGTTACATACGCTTCAGGTTACAGACTCCGCTAACCCAGAAATATTACCTTGGGTTAAGAACTTTGCTTCAGGATGAGAACAGAAATTGTGCTCCGGCGGCGCAGCAGCAGTGGGAGGCCTCATTAGCTAAAGTGGTGCTTCAGGTTAAGAACAGTTTCAGGTTAAGAACAGACCTCCGGAACGAATTAAGTTCTTAACCCGAGGTACCACTGTACATACATTTATACACAGACTTCCAGCTCATTACAATTCCGTGTCACTTTTGTGCTTTAAAATCAAATCCCGCTATGCTGCTCCTTCCTTTCTGCCTCCCTCTCCACCCAAACTTGCTGTGATTTTTTATTTATTTAAAGCAAACAATGGGAAGGGACGAGGCCAAATGGCTGTCCTGGGCACAAAAAGCGAATTGTCTCAAAACAACGGATCTTTCAGTCCCCCCTGGGAGGCGAAGCACCATGACAGCAGCATGAATGTACAAAAGAGCTTCCTGTTAAGGCCGTGCGGCTGAAGTGCTCAAATTCGAACGACTTTCGCTGGTTGGGGGTGCGTGTTTGCAGAGAGAACATCCACAAAAGACTTCCAGTGTCTTTATGTAAATTTGCACAGGCTCTTGACTTCTGCAAAGTTGTTGGGGCTGCACCACAGAACTTGACGGAGTGTGCAACAACAAGAACAAAGTTTTTCTCTTGTGTGTGCGTTGAATTTTGGACCTTGGGAAGTAGCTGCCATGCATTGTCTTCCACTTTCTGATTGTGGGCTCGGCCTTCGACTGGGGACTTCTGTTATTTTTGGATTTTTGCCTTGGCTTAGAGAGGCTGCAACCATGGGGGAAGGAGCATGGCCGGCGAGCTAAAAATAAACGCGGGACAGAATACTGCTGAATTGCAATAGCAGCTGTAAGATGCTGGGAGCAATTGTGCCCTTGGACAATGCAGGCGAAAGGAGAAGAGACACTTTCCACCTGTGCTGTGTGATCCTGGCATTCTGCAGAGAAACTGGTACAAGGTGTGGAATGCAGAACAACTCAGGATGTCAGATTGCACTGAGAGAGAGAGAGAGAGGCCTTATCTCTTAAAGATCTGAGATGGGAGGATGGGTGGCAATAGCCTTGCCACTTCCATCCCCTCCAAAAGGACATCTGTCTCTCCTAGAGCAAACGTGCTCAACGAGCAAACAGGGCACAGGATGGTGCCTAAATCTGACACACTACCCCAGAGATGTCTTGGACTAGAAAACAGCCTGGGGTGGGGGGGAACAGCCCCATTCCCTTACTCCCAAATCCCCATTATCTCCCATCCTGTATCACTTCCTGCTAATTTGGTTTGGGTCCCTGTGTAGACAGTATAATAAATCAATTTCCCTTATACCTTTGCTCTTTCTCTTTGCTGGGCCTTCCTTGTTTTGTGTTATACAATGGCAGGGATGGGATTTTCCCTGCATGCAATAAGACCAATAGTGGGTCCAACATGTGCTGTAGAGGGAAGTGAGGAGCTGATGGGGCTCATCAACCGGGGAAGACAGCCCATCTAGGAGAAAGAAAACTCTGATCCTAAACCTCCGCTGCCTTGGGGGGCATTTTCAGGAGACAGAAAAGGCTAAGGAGTAAACCCTAAACAAATCTTGAGCAGAGTCTCTATGACAGTTGGACGGTGCCTTGCAACTCCTAAAGCCAAGCTGGTGCCAAACGTATTACTCTGCTTTCCCTTCATCCACATTAGTGAGGCTGAGAGAGGGGCCCACTGCCGGATTTATGTACAGTGGTACCTCGGGTTAAGAACTTAATTCGTTCTGGAGGTCCGTTCTTAACCTGAAACTGTTCTTAACCTGAAGCACCACTTTAACTAATGGGGCCTCCCACTGCTGCTGCGCCGCCAGAACACAATTTCTGTTCTCATCCTGAAGCAAAGTTCTTAACCCAAGGTACTATTTTTGGGTTAGCAGAGTCTGTAACCTGAAGCATCTGTAACCCGAGGTACCACTGTATAAGCTATAGCTTAGGGCCCCACTCTCTTGGGGGCCCCAAAAAAACTTTAAAGGAAAAAAACTGGATGTACATTTCCAAAATATAAGATAAAAAACATAAAATAAAACCTACATACGGCAACAGTGTTTTGTATTGTGTAGACTCCTATGATGTAAGTAATGGGCCCCACCTGCTAGCCTACTCCATAACATATCACTGGTGAGATACCTCTTCGTTCCATAAAGTACCATATAGCATATGTTCAACACAAAAACCAGCGACAATTTGTTGTTGACAAAGGACAGCTGGACATATAAAGGGCCCATTACCTTCAGGAGCTTAGCGCCTCATCAAACCTAAATCTGGCCGGGGGGGGGGGGTCTTGTCATCTGGGCAGCCCAGGACCTCCAGACACAGCCCAGGCTTGCGCTCCAGGGACGTCACTTTGGTGGTGCTAATACTGTACAGCGGTTTGATTTCACCCCCAGAGGCATCCTTGAGACAGAAGGTTGCCAACAACTGTGCATTTCAAGGTTCATTCATGTACTTACACAGCACATTTCACTTGGGACCAGGGCCTTGGCTAGGGGGTGGTGAAGTAGGCCCCCGCCAAGGGTGCAGGCAAAGCCCCCCCCCCTTACAAAATTGTCTTAAAAATATGACCATAAATAAAAATATCGATCACTGACTCATAAGAAAAGGTTTTTTAATAGAGGGTGAATTGAATGGGTGGAGGGGGGGTTGGTTGGAGGAGAGGCGAAAAGAAGAGCTAATTAGTCTGTGGCTAAGGGGCAGAATTGGGACGGTTCGGTCAGGGGCACAAGATCACCCAGCTACGGCTCTGCATGGCACTGCTAGTGTAATAAGTGGGACTGGCAGCTCAATGTTGTAGTGTGGAGTGACCCCATCAGCCAGCCCCGTTTTCTTCCCATTCCATTCTGTCACTCTTGGCTTCTACGCTATGGTTAAGTCCAGTGAAAGGCGACGATGGGGTTGCAGCGCTCATCTCACTTTCAGGCCGAGGGAGCCGGCGTTTGTCCACAGACAGCTTTCTGGGTCATGTGGCCAGCATGACTAATCCGCTTCTGGCACAATGGAACACAGTGATGAGTGCCAGAGCGCACAGAAGTGCCGTTTACCTTCCCGCCGCAGTGGTACCTATTTATCTACTTGCATTGGTGTGCTTTTGAACTGCTAGGTTGGCAGAAGCTGGGACAGAGCAATGGGAGCTCACCCCATCGTGGGGATTTGAACTGCCAACCTTCCAATTGGCAAGCCCAAGAGGCTTAGTGATTTAGACCACAGTGCCACCTGTGTCCCTTTCCATTTACAACCATCCCTGAGAGACATTTTGCATTCTGTGTCCACAGAAATTCTCAGTTCGCATTGCACTGCTGCTGGTGGTGGAGTGTCCCTCTTTGGCTTTACAAGCTGCAAACTTTAGGGTTCCTCTGCTCATGCTGATATCTCCTCCTTGTTTCTCAGTAGTCCATTTGGGCCCCATGGTCAACATATCCCAGCACCTGTTTTCACAGTTAGTATTTATGTTGCTGATGAAGAATTTGTACTATTAGTTACAGCAATCATTTTTACTTTACTGATTTAAAGCCTCAAGGACTCATATAATATAAGTTCACTGGTGCTTCTTAATTAAAAACAAAACAGCTAATTAGCCAATGTTTAGTCATTGCTGAAAAGTGAAATATTTGGAAACTGAAAAAAAGAACTTATTTATATTGTGAAACACACACATTCTGCACTGGTGCTGAAATATTTTTCAGATACTACTTGTAAGACACTACTTCAGAGATGAAAATTTGGAATGCTTCTATTAACTGGATGCCAAAGAACTTACTTTGCATGTGAAAATAATCAATATAATTCAGAATTATGGCTAGGCTGTCTAATATATTTTCCAAGAAGCACCCTTGTTATGCAACAAACTTTATTAATAGCAAAGGCAGCGCGCGCACACATTTTATTCTAGGATCAGTAGAGACTGAGTACAGTGGTACCTCAGTTAGTTCCTGAACAACTTGGAATTCGAACACTGCAAACCCGGAAGTCAGTGTTCCAGTTTGCGAACTTTGCTTCAGATGCCAAACGTGCTCCTGCGCTTCCGTTTTCACTGTTGCGCTGCTAATTTGTGTCCCCCTCCCCCATTGTAATCAAAGCCTTCCATTTCCAATTTCAGTATTCTGAGGTGATATTTTGAGCTTATATTTGGTGCTTTTGTTTTTGCTGGTTTTTTTGCGTTTTTGTTTGTGTGGCTTTTCCGTTTTTTGTGACTGTGGCTTGTTATTCGTTTTATGATTGATTGATTGATTGACTGTGTGTGGAAATGGAAACAAGTCCCCCTTCCAAACAATGACTATCATCAGTGCAGGTAAGAAAAAAATAATTTTAATCTTTATCATCTATAATACTGTCTTATTTATTTTATATTACAGTACATTGATTATTGCTTTCATTTTATGGATCAATGGTCTTGTTAGATAGCAAAATTCATGTTCAATTGCTGTTTTAGGGGTTGTTTCTAAAAGTCTGGAAAGGATTAATCCATTTTGCATTACTTTCTATGGGAAAGTGCGCCTTGGTTTTGGAACGCTTTGGTTTTGGAACGGACTTCTGGAATGGATTAAGTTTGAGAACCAAGATACCAGTGTACTAGTGGGGGGGGGGGTTATATGTAGTCTGCAAACGATCTAGATGTACTGCATATTTTTTGCCACTGAAAAAGCACTTATGGAGAAACTGGTTTCATCCCCAAAATAAAAGCTCATCACAGATCGATTTTGCATTAACCCCTCGTGTGTCGGTTAGAAAATGGGTGGAGGAGGTCCCAGTAATGGGGGATGGGGTGTAGCCACACCTGCCCCATGATATTGTGCGTGATGTATGGCAAGGTCACAATAATCCCTTCCTTCTTCCTTCACCTGTGCAGGGTTCCACAGTTACTGTACACTGTGTCAACATCTTCACTGAGCTATCCACTACAAGCCCAAGGTCTTGTTCCTGGTCACTCGCCACTAGTTCTGGTCTGGTGAGCATATACAGTGGTGCCTCGCAAGACGAAAAGAATCCGTTCTGTGATTCTCTTCGTCTAGCGGTTTTTTCGTCTTGCGAAGCAAGCCCATTGAAGGATTAGCGGATTAGCGCTATTAGCGGCTTTTAGCGGCTTATCTGCTGATCGGATCAGCTGATAAGCGGCTTAGTGGCTTAGAAAAGGGGGGGGAAGGGGAAAAAAACCAACAGGAACTCGTAAGACATTGTTGTCTTGCGAAGCAAGCCCATAGGAAATTCATTTTGCGAAGCACCTCCAAAACGGAAAACTCTTTCGTCTAGCGAGTTTTCTGTCTTGCGAGGCATTCGTCTTGCAGGGCACCACTGTATGTGAAATCAACTTTATTTTTTATTTTTGCCCCAACGCATATAATTTTGCTTGCATTTCAAGGCATTTGCCATTTTGCTGCCCATGCACACAGTTTGGAGAGATGCTTTCGGAGATCTGTTCCGTTCCTTTCTTCTTTAAACTCCCTACAACAATTTGGAATCGTCACTGAACCTGGATACCTTACAGCTCACCTCTAACACTAGGTAAAGGGACCCCTGACCATTAGGTCCCGTCGTGGCTGACTCTGGGGTTGCGGCGCTCATCTCGCTTTATTGACCGAGGGAGCCGGCGTACAGCTTCTAGGTCATGTGGCCAGCATGACTAAGCCACTTCTGGCAAACCAGAACAGCGCACGGAAACGCCGTTTACCACCTCACCGGAGTGGCACCTATTTATCTACTTGCACTTTGATGTCCTTTCAAACTGCTAGGTTGGCAGGAGCTGGGACCGAGCAATGGGAGCTCACTGCGTCGCGGGGATTCAAACCAGCGACCTTCTGATCAGCAAGTCCTAGGCTCTGGTTTAACCCACAGTGCCACCCGCGTCCCCTCTAACACTAGGTAAAGGGACCCCTGACCATTAGGTCCAGTAATGGCCGACTCTGGTGTTGCGGCGCTCATCTCGCTTTATTGGCCGAGGGAGCCAGTGTACAGCTTCCAGGTCAGGTGACCAGCATGACTAAGCTGCTTCTGGCGAACCAGAGCAGCGCACTAGCTAGCAGAATGCTAAACAGTGACAGTTGATAAAAAGGAAGACTGCCGTGTGTGTCAACTCCTTACCTGAATTTCAAGAACATGTTGCGCAAGAAGTTCATTGACTGGATGCACCAAAGAGATCTGAGAATCGAAACCCACAACTCTCAGAGGTAACGCAGCTCTGTTCCCCGGCAGCAACGGTTATGAGTTATTAGAGACCCTCCCTTTGTGACTCACAGCACCAGCATGTAACCCCCTGGTGTTTCATCCTCCACTGTCTTCCAACGGTTTGATGTGCTAATGGATTGTTACAAGCTACCTTAATTATCTGAAATGACTAGATGATACCCATTGCCAATCAAGCAGTGCTTGCCTGAATGCTTGCTCAGGCTATGGCAAGTTCCTGCCTTTTCATTTTCTGCCTGAAGAACAGATTTTTGAGACATGGCTGTTTCTGCAAGTGGCTCCAATGCGAGAGCAGCTACGTTAGCAATGATAACTGCAACCTCTGACAGCAGATGAGACCACTGCTGACAGAATGGTACTGGATAATATTTAGAATCATAGAATCATAGAGTTGGAAGAGACCACAAGGGCCATCGAGTCCAACCCCCTGCCAAGCAGGAAACGCCATCAGAGCACTCCTGACATATGGTTGTCAAGCCTCTGCTTAAAGACCTCCAAAGAAGGAGACTCCACCACACTCCTTGGCAGCAAATTCCACTGTCGAACAGCTCTTACTGTCAGGAAGTTCTTCCTAATGTTTAGGAATTTATGTTGTCAATGCTAGTACATAAATCCCTGAAAGGGAGCGGGTGGCACTGTGGACTAAACCACGGAGCCGCTTGGGCTTGCCAACTGGAAGGTTGGCAGTTCGAATCCCCACGATGGGGTGAGCTCCCGTTGCTCTGTCCCAGCTCCTGCCAACCTAGCAGTTTGAAAGCACACCAGTGCAAGTAAATAAATAGGTACCACTGCGGTGGGAATAAGCAATGGATCCAAACTACAAGAAAGAAGATTCCACCTAAACATTAGGAAGAACTTCCTGACAGTAAGAGCTGTTCGACAGTGGAATTTGCTGCCCAGGAGTGTGGTGGAGTCTCCTACTTTGGAGGTCTTTAAGCAGAGGCTTGACAACCATATGTCAGGAGTGCTCTGATGGTGTTTCCTGCTTGGCAGGGGGTTGGACTCGATGGCCCTTGTGGTCTCTTCCAACTCTATGATTCTATGATTCTATGATTCTATGAAATAGGTACCACTGCGGCATTTCTGTGTGCTCTGGTTTTCGTCCTGCTGCACGAAAAGGGGTTTAGTCATGCTGGCCACATGTCCCGGAAAGCTGTCTGTGGACAAATGCCAGCTCCTTTGGCCTGAAAGCGAGATGAGCACTGCAACCCCATAGTCCCCTTTCACTGGACTTAACCATTCAGGGGTCCTTTACCTTTGCCATCAATCCTTGAAAAACCTAGGACCAGCCCACGTGAAGGATCACCTTTCTCCACACCTTCCTGCCAATTCTTGGACATCTGCTGCAGAAGCATTCCTAAGTGTCCCAAATCCACTTGGCATCCACAATAAATGTGACATTTAACGTAGAAGCACCTATATGGTGGGATTCATTGCACCACCTGCCCATTAGTCTGGCATTTTCTGTCTGGTTTTAGACTCCATCTTAAAATGTTTTCATTTACACAAGCTTGCCCTGCCATGTGACGCAGTTTTACATTTTTGTGATGTTTGCCTGGTTTATGCTTTTATCTTTGATTTTATTGCCTTATGTTGGTTTCATTACTGACACAGCTTTGAGAACATTTCCCCCTTGATTTAGCAGGATAGAAATTGATGTATAAAATAAATAAACAGAACCTTGAGGAGCATTCCCCAGTCTGGTGGCCTTCAGATGTTCTGAACACCAACTCCCACGAGCTGATAGCCAGAGATGAATGATGGTGTAGTCCAAAAAATCTGAAAGGCACCAGGATGGGGAAGCCTGATCCTGAGTATTCAAATACATTTGAGTTTATTCATTCCTGTGACCCAACAATTTTCTGTGCTATCACAAAATGTAACCCTGGAAAGGCTGATCATCTCAGGGTGAAGGCAGATGAAACTTCTTCCTCTTTTCCTTCTTCCTCTCCTCCATCTTCAAATTTAAGAGTGCTAGATGTTATTTTGATAACGCTTCTCTCTGCCATTAAACACAGTCCATTTTATTGTATTTCGCAAGCTCTGATAAACCAGGGTTTTTGTTTGTTTGTTTCTTAGTTTTGTATACCACCCTTCATCCGAAGTTCTCAGGGCGGTTCACAGCATACTGTGACCTGTGTTGAAAACTCTATAGTCCTGGCAAGGGCGTATTGGTTAGCACCCGTGTCATCTTCCTCAGAACACTTTCCCACTAGGAAAGCAGGTTTATGTTGCTGGTTTTTTTAAAGTGAGGTGTAGGATAAAGGAGCCTCTTACTATTATATAGTTTAAGTCACACACCTCACCTGACACACAAGGGTGGGAGCGAGACTCCTTCATTGATCCTGTGCTTGACTTGCCAACAAGTACTTTTGTGCCACCAGCTGCTCTGGTTGAAGACCCTGCTGAGACTGCTAAATTATGCTATATGGCTGTCTCCAGCCCTTACTCTTTGGGGAAGAGGGAGAAAACACAAACAAGTAAACTGATGGAGTGGTTAACACCCCACCCCACCCCCAATTTGCTCCATGAATCCCTTGTCTCGGTTCCCTTTGCTGGGCAAAATGCAAAGAATTAGACCAGCTCAGATTAGTGCAGACATGTTCATTATAGAAAGAAAGTATTAATTCTATTCACACCAATTACTGTGTTGCAGAGAGCAGCTGTGAGCAATGAATAGTTTGTGTTTATACAACATATACAAAGGGAGATTATCTAAATGGGAGCTCTGCCCACATTTTGCTCCCCCTTTACAGTGGTAAAAAGATTTAAAGGAGGACATGCCCCCCTCTGTCTTCCTTTAGCTGAGGGCCAGTAGACCTCCCGCTGCCTGGGAAGGATATAACTGGAGGACTGGCAGCCCCCGGAATCTCACAATTAAAAGTGCGTCTAAATGTTTTGTGTTGTTTTTAGGAGATTCAGCGGGTGCAAGCCTTGCATTCACAGCCTATGTTTGTCCCCTGGCTGTTTTCGTGGCAGACTGTTCTGTTCCCAATCTTCCAGGCAAAGCAAGGGAGTGGTCCAGCCAAGCCAGAGACTTGACAACTAGAGCACTGATGAGCAAAGCTGTCCAAGGAATGTTACCACAGGCTAAGCAGGAACTGTTATACCAGCAGCTGGCATGCAAGAACTGTTTCTTTTTGTAGACAACCTGGGGCCCTTCCATATGCCTTATATGGCATATAAATAGCACATTTGAAGCAGATTTGCAGTGGACCAAGTATACATAATCTTACTTTATCTAGGGTTGCCATTCGTCCAGAATTTCCTGGACATAGCCAGGATTCGGCCACCAGGAACAACACCTAGGCCGCAAACACTTGTCCAGGAAAATCTGGAAATACGGCAAGCCATGTCAGAAGTATAGATTTTGTTGAATTTCCTTAAAAATAGCTCAAAAACTTGAGATTTTGAAAAAAAAGTCAACAACTAAGAAAAACTCAACAACTCGTGTCCGCATTTTCACTTTTTGAAATATGGCAAGCCTAACTTTTTCATTTTATCACATCTGCAATGAATTCCTAATATTCCCATGTTCTTGGCTTCACACTTCAACTGTGCCCATTCCATTATTCCATCTCCAATTCCCCCTGCCTGAGCGCAAGTTAGTTGCGCTGTGTCGTCATGTCGCCGTTCTTTCATTTGTACACTTCTCAAGTTTTTGGGTTTCCTGTGCCAAAGAAATGCCCCATGCTATTTTGCGAAGAAACTGCAGGAAGGCCAGCTTATGACATCAATCGGAAGCACATGGGAGTTGCGCAATGCTGCAAGCATCTCCGCCCCCCCCCCCGCACAGGTAAGTTAGTTGCACTATGATGGCACAGCGCCATCATGGCACTGCTTGATGCACCAGTGGCTTCCACAGATACATAGTCTCCAGGACATTGCGCAGGGATGTGGGTTAATGCGTATATGACTAGGCCTCCCAGCCACTCTGACCTCCATTTTCAAAGGATTCGAGAACTGGACCAGGAAGTTCTACAGTTTGAGAAACCTGATTCTGGATTCTGCAAGAAAGATCCACAAACGATTAAAGGCCAATATCTGTTTTTCTCGCTTTGGGTACCTTCCTGAAAAATGCACGCCTTCAGCTTCACCTTATTCCTTCAGCTTCAGCCGCTAACATGATAGTTCGTATCCTGCTGTGTATTTATTGAGTTGCATAATTTATATCCCACACCTTGACTATAAATGCATGCTCCTAGAGTGGCTAACAGAATAGGAAGGAACAGAAAAGTACAATATGGTAATAAGAGGAATATAATATAATGCACATTAATGCAGAAAATTAAAACAACTAAAGGAGAAATCAGATGTTGTTAGACTCCAAATCCCATCAGCCACAGCCATTATAGACAATGGTCAGGGATGATGGGACCTGTTGTCTATCATATGGATGGTCACAAACTCCACATCCCTGGCTTAAATGAAGTCTCCAAGTGCTGGGGGGTGGCATTCCAACCCATGGGTGCCTGGAGACTCTGCCGAGGAACAAATTATACATTTAAATCACAGTTGAAGCACATTTTTCTCCCCAAAGAATTCTGGGCGCTGTAGTTTGTTAAGGGTTGCTGTGAATGGTCACTCTGACTGTGTGTGGTAAATTACAGTGCCCAGAATTCTTTGAAAGAATGTGCTTTTAAGTTACAGTGTATAACAGGCATCGTCAAACTCAGCCCTCCAGATGTTTTGGGACTACAACTTCCATCACCCCTAGCTAACAGGACCAGTGGTCAGGGATGATGGGAATTGTAGTCCCAAAACACCTGGAGGGCTGAGTTTGGGGATGCCTGGTGTATAAGCAGCCTCTGATGAGCTGAAGAAGGCAGCCTGGCTGAAGGCTGGAGTGGGGGGGAGTTAGTGATGATATAGCGTGTGGAGATCATGATTGCACCTACTTGTCTGATGAATTCTTCCATGTTGCTCTGCCAGAATCTGTCAGGTTTGGGCCCCCAGTGGTTTCCACCAAGCAGCAGGATTTTTGCAATGCAGTTAGCAACTCTGATGCAATCATAAATCGGGAGGCTGCCCTTAAGATATACAAAACATGTGGGCTCTAAATTATCTAGGACCAGCCCATCTGAAGGACCACCTCCTCACACCTCTGTATATCTGTGTGCTCATGTCTACACCTGAGGCCTCGCCCTCATTTGGCACCTGGCTCAGCTGTTGCTTAGCAATGAAATGCATGTTTTTGCAGGCCTTTGTGGCAAGTTAATAGCCTACTGCTATATATAAAAAATATTTCTCATGTGCCAGGATGTTGTTTTTTTCTTTTTCACACTGCCGTTTCGTTTTGCACATTTTTATAATTGATTTAAGTCAGTTTGTTATTTATTGAGTATGTTTGTATGCTTCCTTCGGGGTGCTTTGGGACGACTTTGGGGTGTGCAATATGTTAAATGAATAACTAAGCAGATCCTGCTCCTGATGGTTTTGTGATTTTAGACCACCTTGCATTGTATCCTTTGAACCAGTCATTGCAACCCTAAATAATGAGAGTCTTGCAGAGGAGAAGATGCTCATTACCTGTCCATTATACACTATTTTCAGACACAGGAGGAACTGCAGGGAGTCTGCGATCTTACAATAGCGGCATGACCCCCCAAAATGAGAGAGAAAACTGGTTTCTATTCTCCATCACCTGCTGTAGCTAGAACTCGCTCATATAATCTCACCATACTACTGCCGTGTTAAAAAAAACCACAATAATTTTTGTGCATTTTTCCTCTGGCAGAAAATTACTTACACACCCATCAGCTTTGAAACGGGACACCTTTTTTCTCTCTCTAGAAGACAGGTATCTTGAAAGCGCAATCAAATAATTTCTCAACAACTGATAAAATACCAAGTCATCAGACTCGGAGCACGATTGTTTAAAACGCAGCAGAGGCACACAGTAATACAATATGAACATAACCAGAAAACAAATAGGACATGCTTTTAATGGAGTCCTTCATTATCTAGCGGTCGCCTTTAATGGAGCAAACAGCGTGTGCCATTTCTGTTATCTTACCGTAGACAGTTTGCACACACTGTAAAAATTGCTCTCCATTCTCCGGCTGAAAAGATCAGTGTTTCTAAAAGGTGGCGGGGAGGGGAGGTCATGCTGATTTATTGGCAATTAAACCTGAAGGATCTCTATACCCTCTTCAAAACAAAGCCTATCTGGGTAATTCAGCCGGGGAGACCGCAGAGCAGGCTGCCTCTCCTGTCACGAGCCCACCTTTTCTATTTGGGCTCAGCAAAAACAACTGCCTTGGCCTTGCTGAAAATGGCCTGGCCTGTGCAGGTTCTAGCTGCAGTTGCTATAGAAACCAGCTTCCAGGGAACCCTTTCCACAGCAACTAGAGGAAGCCCTGCGGGTTTGCAGTGGAACCAGAGCACTGAATTCTGGGAAAGTGTTTCCGTTCATGAGGCCAAGTCTACTGGTCCCCAACCTTTGCTCCACATAAGCAGAGAGCAGACCCTAGAGAGTGTGTCATAGTGGTTAGAGAGTTGGACCTGGGAAATCAGGGTTCAAATCCTCACTCAGCCACAAAGCTCACTGCATTTGACCATGTTGGGCCAGTCAATGGTCTCTTAGGGTGGTGTTCAAAAGCAGACCCATGGAAATGAATGAAAATGACCACAGGCAGTCCATTAACTTCAATGGATCTCTTCTGAGTAAAGATTAGTCGAATACCACCCCTTGCCTACACACTGTTGTTGTGAGGGAAAGTTCGAGAGTTCTATCCAAATGCGATTTTGGTTTTAAACGCAGTGTAAGGTAGTCTCTATGGGAGTATATTGTATTTAATTATGGGGTATCAGAGTTTTTAGGGGGTTAACCAAGCTGGGATAGCAGGCTTGTTGGTTTTTGTATGTCTGATGTAGACTTTTTCAATTTCGTTTGCACTTTCCCCTGATTTTTTTTTTTTGTTTAAAGTTCGTTCTGTATGGGACAATGACAATAAAGATTATCGTATCATATCGAGGTGGAGAGCCACTTGTGGCACTTTGAGCAATTTGAGAGATACAGAATAATAAGCAAGTCAAATCTTGAGGTGCTCTCTTTATTTTTTACTTTTTAAATTTTTTTATTTATTAAATTTGTATACCACTCTATACTCACAGGTCTCTGGGCAGTTACAGCATTAAAAAACCCACAATATAAAAACACAACATACATAATAAAAATAATTTGCTGGGGCCTTGACTACAGGTTTACCTGGCGGAGGTGACGGCCATTTCAGCACAATTTCAGGTCCAGGGAAATCAAAATGGCTTCCGGTCACTTGGTTAGTCCATGGCTGAGGCCAAGGAAAGGTATCGGCAAAGTGAGCCTTGCCAAAGAGCTGTGGCAACTTGTAGCTGCCTATGAGGTGCTGGGCGCTGATACCAGGCCTGTCTGCCCTTCCCAGTCTTCTAACAGATGTGACACACACACCTCGATCAACATCTGGGAACATCTGTGGTTTGTGTGTGGAGGTGACCTCTCCCTACGCACCATGGTCCCAATCCAAGGCTGCTAGTTAAATTTTAAAAACTAGGCTTGTTAGTGGCAATCACACAATTCATGTCACATCTAATTGGACCTAGGACCATAAGGTTTCCAGCTCAGCCCTCCGAGTCTCTGACAGGTCTTCTCTCCCCTAATAATAATAATAATAATAATAATAATAATAATAATAATAATATTTTTTTATTTATACCCCGCCCATCTGGCTGGGTTTCCCCAGCCACTGTGGGTGGCTCCCAATCGAGTACAGCGGTACCTTGGGTTACAGACGCTTCAGGTTACAGACTCCGCTAACCCAGAAATAGTACTTCAGGTTAAGAACTTTGCTTCAGGATGAGAACAGAAATTGTGTGGCGGTGGTGCAGTGGCAGTGGGAGGCCCCATTAGCTAAAGTGGTACCTCAGGTTAAGAATAGTTTCAGGTCAAGAACGGACCTCCAGAACAAATTAAGTTCTTAACCTGAGGTACCACTTTAGCTAATGGGGCCTCCCGTTCAGAGGTACAGTGGTACCTCTGGTTGCGAACGGGATCCGTTCCGGAGGCCCATTCGCAACATGAGCAGAACGCAACCTGCATCTGCACGTGCCGCGATTCACCGTCTCTGCGCATGACGTCATTTTGTGCGTCTGCACATGCGTGAGCGGCGAAACCCAGAAGTAACACTTTCTGGTACTTCCGTGGGATGCAACCTGAAAACGCGCAACCTGAAGCAAACATAACATGAGGTATGACTGTATTAAAAACACAATACAGCATTAAACATTAAAAACTTCCCTAAATCAGTTGCCTGTGTAGTATCTCATTAAGGGACAGGGAATGTGTTGCCCTCCGGATAATCGATCATAGAATCGCAGAATAGTAAGTTGGAAGGGACCCCAGGGGTCATCCAGTCCAACCCCCTGCAACGCATGGAATCTCAACAGAAGCATCCGTGACAGATGGCCAGCCAACCTCTGCTTAAAAACCTCCAAGGAAGGAGACTCCACAACCTCCCAAGGGAGTCCGTTCCACTGTCAAACAACTCTTACCATCAGAAAGTTCTTTTGACTCGGAATCTCCTTTTCTGTAACTTGAATCCATTGGTCCTAGCCTCTGGAGCAGGAGAAAACAAGCTTGCTCCCTCTTCCATGGGACAGCTCTTGAGATATTTGAAGACGGTTATCGTCTCTCCTCTCAGTCTCCTCTTTTCCAAGCTAAACATACCCAACTCCAGTGCTATTTTCCCGGGGTGTGTGTGTGTGTGTACTCAAGGTTATGCCGTACCATCACTTTCCCCCCAAATCTTAAATACAGTGGTGCCTCGCAAGACGAAAAGAATCCGTTCTGTGATTCTCTTCGTCTAGCGGTTTTTTCGTCTTGCGAAGCAAGCCCATTGACGGATTAGCGGATTAGCACCTATTAGCGGCTTTTAGCGGCTTATCTGCTGATCGGATCAGCTGATAAGCGGCTTAGCGGCTTAGAAAAAGGGGGGGAGGGGAAAAAACCAGCAGGAACTCGCAAGACATTGTCGTCTTGCGAAGCAAGCCCATAGGAGATTCGTTTTGCGAAGCAACTCCAAAACGGAAAACTCTTTCGTCTAGCGAGTTTTCCGTCTTCCAAGGCATTCGTCTTGCGGGGCACCACTGTTATGTGGCACTTACTATAACAACTTCATGGTGAGTACCAGCACCTTTTTTCCTAAAAAAAGAGGGGGGGAATGCACTGCCCAACTTCCTCAACCATTCCTCATAAGGCCTGGTTTCCAGACCATTGATCATCTTGGTCACCCTCCTCTGCCACAATGCAGCCTGTCAATATCCTCCTTAAACTGTGGTGCCCAGAACTGGATGAAATATTCCAGGTGTGGTCTGATCAGAGACATCACCTTGCCAACAAAGGTCTGCATAGTTAAAGCTATGGTTTTCCCAGTAGTGATGTATGGAAGTGAGAGCTGGACCATAAAGAAGGCTGATCGCCGAAGAATTTATGCTTTTGAATTATGGTGCTGGAGGAGACTCTTGAGAGTCCCATGGACTGCAAGAAGATCAAACCTCTCCATTCTTAATGAAATCAGCCCTGAGTGCTCACAGGAAGGACAGATCCTGAAGCTCCAATACTTTGGCCACCTCATGAGAAGAGAAGACTCCCTGGAAAAGACCCTGATGTTGGGAAAGATGGAGGGCACAAGGAGAAGGGGACGGCAGAGGACGAGATGGTTGGATAGTGTTCTCGAAGCTACCAGCATGAGTTTGACCAAACTGCGGGAGGCAGTGGAAGACAGGAGTGCCTGGCGTGCTCTGGTCTATGGGGTCACGAAGAGTCGGACACGACTAAACAACAACAATGACCTCCCTTGATCTGGACTAGGGGTTGGCAAAGTTCCTGTGGCTTGGGCCGGTTCACGGTCCCGCAGATGAGCTGGAGTGCGTGTGCACACACACTATTTTCGGCGCGGAGGAGGCGTGCGCAGCTTCCCATTGGCTGCAGGAGCTTCCTGCAGCCAATGGGAAGCCGGCCAGCGTCGCGGAAGGCGGTCCCTGCTCTGCTCCACGCTGGTTTAGTGCGGTGCACAAGAGCCGACAAAGCGGGCGGCGGGGGTCCATGGGCTGGTTAAACAGCCCCTATGGGCCGCAGCTTGCTGACCCCAGATCTGGCCTGTATACTTCTGTTGATACAGCATTAACCTTTTTTTGCTGCTGCATCACACTGTTGACTCACATAATCCAACAATGTCTGAAGAGCCACTGGTTCCCAAGCCTTGTGATAAAGTTAAAAATACAGTTCAGGCACAATTTGATTGATTGGGTAAGAGCCTTCCCCCCCCCCCCAGCTTTTACACTCTAGACCAGTGTTCCCCAACCTTGGGCCTCCAGCTGTTTTGGGACTACAACTCCCATCATCCCTCGCTAGCAAGACCAGCGGTCAAGGATGATGGGAATTGTAGTCCAAAAACAGCTGGAGGCCCAAGGTTGGGGAACACTGCTCTAGACAACATATTGGGCAACATTACTTATCAGAGCTGTTTCTTCCTGACTAGACTGACTGTACCAAATTGCTGCCATGTTCAGATGTGCATCCTATCCCCCAAATCCCGTATCATGCAGCAGAACTCTTCAGTGTAAACACAGCACACAGAACACTGAGCTGAACAAATACCAAAGTTCTTGGCCAGAGGAGCTTATAAAGCTAAAACTATCAGGATACAAGATGTGGGACAACGCAAAACAAACAGCTGAGCAGTCGGGCTTTACAAACAGAAACCTTACGGGGTTTTTGTCACTGTCCTTGATCCATAAAATCATGGTTAATTTACTTAAAATTCAGGAAATAAAATCTAAGCAACACCAACACTGCAGATAAGTCACCTGTGTTCCTGCAGATGAAGTCTACAGATCTGTTATTCCAATTTAAAAATTATGACCCAGGTTTAAACATTCTTAAGGCATTCTTAAGTACATTTCAAAAGTCTATAAAAGACATCCATTATTTCATGACTTTCCCAGGCCCATATAATCGGGGGTAGATGTTATGGTTTACAGCTTTTTAAACATAAAGGGTTATATCAAATATTAGACGTACTTAGGAGTAGATCCTTTGAAATCAAAATGACTTACCGTATTTTTCGCTCTATAGGACGCAGTTTCCCCCCTCCAAAAATTAAGGGGAAATGTGTGTGCATCCTATGGAGCGAATGCAGGCTCCTTAGCTTCAGCGATAGCAACGCGAAGCCTCTGAAGTGCAGAGGGAGTGCTCCCTCTGCGCTCCGAAGGCTACTCATTGCTTTCGCTGAAGCCTGGAGAGCGAGAGGGGTCGGTGCTCAGCGACCCCTCTCGTTCCCCAGGCTTCAGGGATAGCCGCCTGAAGCCTTTGGAGCACAGCGGGACCTCGCGCTGTGCTCTGAAGGCTTCGGGTTCCTTTTGCTGAAGCTGGAAGAGCAAGACTCTCCTGGCTTCAGCAGAGAAGGAGAGCTGCGCAGCGCCCCTTCAGCCAAGTGGGAGGAGAAATGGAAGGGGCTCCGTTTCTCCTGCCGCTTCACTGAAGGGGTGCTGAGCAGAGAGGGGGAGAATTTTTTTTTCTTGTTCTCCCCCTCTAAAACAAGGTGTGTCCTATGGTCAGGTGCGTCCTACAGAGCGAAAAATACGGTACATAAATCCACTGATTTCAGTGGATCTACTGTGCATATGACTAATACTGAATATTACCCAGTGTGTTTCTTTCACGATAAAGTGGCATATTCTATTATTAATAACAAAGCCATAAGACCTCCTGCAGCTCTTCAAAAGTAACATACACATGTGGATATGAATTTGGAGCCAGATTCGCCACCGCACAAGAGACAAGATGCTTTATAAAAAGTAAACAGTGGCGTACTTCTTTGGCAAGACGTCCAACTGAAAAAAACATAGCAAAACCCAGTTGTGGTTATTGTTTTCTCTCACGTGCACCCTCCTTTGTTCCTGGATGTAGTTTCTAGGTGCAAAAAGTGCGCTGACACCAATGCTCCCTGGGCCATCTTGAGTATGAATTGTAAGTCAAACTTGTCTGGAACCTGGTTTTGTCACTTGGGCCTCACTTTCAAAATCTTATTTTTACTAGGGACTTCCGGGTTGACGCGATTTGGAAATGGCGGATTCCCTCCGAGCTGCGGAGGGAATCGGCTCTACTGAGGACGGGTCTTAGCCGCGCCGGCGATGCGGGGACCCTTAAAAACCGCAGGCGCGGAAGCCTGCGGACTGAATACTCGGCGGGTGTCTTAAGCGCCCCCTGATTCGCGAAGAGCCTTTTTAAAGGCTGCGGAGGGGATACGGGGGTGGCGTGGCACTGTGAGTCGATCGCTACCTCGGTGGAGCGAAGCCGCGAGCCATGACCAGAGAGCGCTGACTTCCTTCCTTGTAAATCTGGATTGAAAGAATTACCCGTGAGTAAGACAGATCGGGACTTTTAAAAATTTAACCCTGAATTGGAGACGACCGGGGGGTGTGCTAAAAGGAAGTCCGCACCCCCCCCCCTTGCAGAAGATCTAAGCAAGGACATAAGAGCTAAGCTGGAGAGCCTACCCTTGGTGGGGTGAGTTAAAAAGGACACTAACTTCCAAGATTTAGCTAAAGGAAATTTTGTGCCGGAGAGTGGAGTTTTGGAAACCTTCTTTTTGCTTTAAACAACCCCCCCTCCCGGGCCCGGGAGCGTCCTGTTTTGGTGCCTGTGTAAGAGCTGTGGAGTTTGACAGCTGTCAAAGCTGTCAAACGGGCAGTTTAAAGTGGAAAAATTTAAGATCCCTCTGGACTAAGATGGTTATAACTGAACTAAAATTGGTGGAAACAAAGTAATAATAACAAGTTAAAGGACTGTTGGAGAAAAGACTAATAAGTAACTAGATTCCCCCTAGGGGGAACTCTGTGAAACTACAATGGCTACAATGGCTGTGGATGGAAAGTTACTAGTTGAAATTGAAAGGATGTTTCAATTGGTGGGAACCTTACAAGAGCAGAGCTTGGCCATGAACAAACAACTTATGACTATGACCTTGGGAACAGGCAACTCTGCTGTTTGTATTGAGGACCTGAATGAGAAAGAATCCACAGCTGAATGGGAAACAATATCTACAGAGGTGGAAGAGACTAAACAAGAAAAAGAGAAAGTAACCTCGGGAAGCAACAACCAAAAGTTGACACCTGTGAAATACAAGCAAGGAGACTCTGGGATATCTACCACAAGTCTGCGAAAGACGCAGAAGGAGAAGGAAGAGGTCCTGGGACATTATGGAATCCAGGAACTTAAAACAAAGAAATATGATTGGGGCCTCTGTTTGGACTTTGATTCTGAAGATACAGGCTTTGTGGAAATTTTCCAGCAGTTGCTTTCAAATCTCCTGGTGGGAAGAGAATATACTTTGATGGTGAAAGAACTTCTTCCAGACTCGACGACTGACATAAAGGACTACCAACAAGACCGGCGGAGAGGGACTGAAAGAGACTTGAAAGCCTCGGACGTGAGGAACCCAGGCTGAGAATCTCGATTTTGGATTTGTATTGGGAAGGGACAAAAACCGGGGATGGGAGGGAGGGAAGAGGAGACTTTTAAAAAACTCTCAAGACTTTTAGGTGTGGTTAATATGACTTTTAATTAAGATAAAATGAAAAATCAATGGAAGACAACTTAAGTCCAACTTAGGAAAATAACTTTTTTATTATAAAAGAGGTAATAAGACGAATAAGATGGTTAAGAGGAGAAATACCAACTTGCTGATATAACTCTGGGAATTGGGATGCTAGAGGGGGGGTGGGGGGAAGTCTGGGAACAAGGTTATGAAACGAGGATTTGCTGAATTTATACATGTTTTTGTCCAGTGCTATTTTTGTGTGTGTGTTGTGTTTATAAAAGTGGAAAACCCAATAAAATTTTTTTAAAAAAAAACAACAAAATCTTATTTTTACTGAAGCTATAACAATGATTGCATACTATTGCCAACACACTAAGGCCTGCTGGGATTGTTCAGATCACCAAGGTATTTAGCGCAGTAATACCCTGCCACCGTAAACACGACCAGTCACTCATAGCTAATAAAATATCCAAGTACAGTGGTACCTCAGTTTAAGAACAGTCCAGTTTAAGAACAATTCGGTTTACAAACTCTGCAAAACCGGAAATAGTGTCCTGGTTTGAGAACTCTACCTTGGTCTAAGAATGGAATCCAAATGGTGGAAGGGCACCGGCGGCGGGAGGCCTCATTAGGGAAAGCGAGCCTCGGTTTAAGAAGGGTTTCGGTTTAAGAGCGGACTTCCGGAACAGATTAAGTTCGTAAAGTGAGGTACCACTGAATCTCAAATTAAGCTCTGGTGGTACGCCCGCTATTTCTGGTGTTGCCTTGGACTTATGATACCTTCTCTCTGTTATCTGTGTGGATTTAAATCCATCAGTTTAGGAGACTACTTGATGCACACGATAAACATCTCTTTTCAGCCATGAAAAGTTCATGCCATAACCCAATTTGACGGTCTTTTAGGATGCCACTGCAGATTCTTTGGCTGCCACTGTAAGCACATTTATATGGAAACAAGTCCCACTGAGATCAGAAGGCCGTACTTCTGAGCAAATATTTAGGAGTGCACCTGCAACTTTAGCTTGCTTGTGGCCTTCCCAGAGACATCTAGTTGTTCACTGGAGAAAACAGGAGGCTGGACTAGATGGGCACTTGGTCTGATCTGGCTTGTCTCTTCCATTCCTAGGATGGTTAACAGGAGTTGGCCCCCATCCTTTCAGGGCATATTTTATGCAAGTGGTGGAGATTCTGATCTGAGAGTTTATGAGGATGGAACCTGATGGCGTTTCTCCTTTTCCCATCTGTGTAAGAAATGCGTATGCCGTATATTTGGGCACATGGTACCAGTGATATATCACTGCAGGTTACCTGAGGGTTCATCTGATAAAATTCTTCTTGTGAGATGTCTAAGAGAAACAAAAACAACATACCTTTGAATTAAAGAAGCAACGGTGGTTATCAAGTCTTGCAGGGATGTAGCTAATTTTAGACCTAGCAATTAATGGACTTACAGGGCTCACCCCATTCAACAGTTTATAGCGGCTTATATGTTCCTGCTTTGTTAGATATTATTATTATTATTAAACAAGGTTGGCAACCCAGATTTTCTACATACATATAAAAAGGAAATGTGAGCACTCCCGATTTCACATTTTAAACTCTCTTAAATCATAGCACCACCACGACTCCAGGAATAAAATGGAGCTTGCTTCTGCTGCCCTTATACTAGCTCAGTTGGCACATCATGAGATCTTGGGGTTGTGGGTTTTGAATCCCATGCTGGGCAAAATATTCCTGCGTTGCAGAGGGTTGGACTAGATGACCCATGTGGCCCCTTCCAACTTTAAAATTCTATTATCAAAATAAGCATGAATTTATTGTGAAAAAGGCTGGTATCCGTCTGTCTCGGGAGATGATGAGAGGGCACCTTTGTGGGTGAGGTCAAGCTGCTGGAAGGTTGCTGCGCCTGCTGCGGCAATTACGTAATTTTAAAAGTAAAAATAATACAGTAACACGAGCATCATAACCATGTGCAGTGGTACCTCGGGTTAAGTACTTAATTCGTTCCCAAGGTCCGTTCTTAACGTGAAACTATTCTTAACCTGAAGCACTACTTTAGCTAATGGGGCCTCCTGCTGCTGCCGCGCCGCTGGAGCCCAATTTCTGTTCTCATCCTGAAGCAAAGTTCTTAACCCGAGGTACTATTTCTGGGTTAGCGGAGTCTGTAACCTGAAGCGTATGTAACCTGAGGTACCACTGTATATGCTATGCTAGCCTGGTCTGCAAAACTATAATTTGTTTATTTTTAAAAGTAGAAATAAATGATGCTTTGTCACCCTGGGTGGGTTCCAGCCAGCCATCTGTCTACCACCCGTTTCATGAACAGAACTTTGGGGGAAATTATACGGCTTGTCCTATGTCTGCAACCCCATGCACCCTCACCTAGGCTATGGGCGGAATGCAATCTGCTTCTAAGTAAGCACGCAGGCCGTCTGGATGCAGAGCACCTAGAAACCATTCAGAAAGTGTCGTCGTAAATTTAAATGGTCAGTACAGTCAGTCAGTACAGGATGAGATTCTTCATCTCAAGGGTCGTGAGTTCGAGCCCCGAGTAGGGCAAAAGATCCCTGCATTGCAGGGGGTTGGACTAGATGACCCGTCCAACTCTACGGTTCTGCAACCATCTCCGCATTTGAACCTGGCACCGTATCCATCCTTTGTGCCACCCAGCCCGCCAGCCACATGCTCCTCCGATGACCGGGCAGACTCCATGGGCGACCGCCATCCCTTTAACCTTTTTGGCCGCCAACTTCCGACCTGCGGGGAAGAGTTCTGCCCGGACACTGAGGTCCAGCGCCGCCAAATTACAGGGAACCAGGCAAAGGGCCTTCTCGGTGGTGGCACCTGCCCTGTGGAACGCCCTTCCACCAGATGTCAAAGAGAAAAATAACTACCAAACTTTTAGAAGACATCTGAAGGCAGCCCTGTTTAGGGAAGCTTTTAATGATTAGTAGGTTATTGTATTTTAGTGTTTTGTTGGAAGCCGCCCAGAGTGGCTGGGGAAACCCAGCCAGATGGGCGGGGGATAAATAATAAATTATTATTATTACTATTATTATGAGTCAAGCCAGCGCGCGTGGGAACTTCTAAGGCTAAAAAAACCAAACCCTTCCTCCCCACCCCCTTTTTTTGCAGCCAGCTCCCGCGTGCCATGTGCCCCGCGCGCACCAGCGACGACCCCTGCCCTCCGAACACCCCACCCCCCTAACTTCGCGCCGGCCCACCCCTTCCGCTTGCAATGGACTCGGCCGCTTTGCCGAGGGGGCGGTGCCACCGCCGCGAGGGGAGGGGAAAAAGGGGGCCGGTTGCGCGCCCGGAGGCTGTGCAGGCGGGCGGGCGGAGCGAGAGGAGGAGCCATCGGCGGCCGGGGCGCCTTGTTGCTATGGGGAGACGGCGAGGGAGGGGGCGGCGTCGCCGCTGCTGCTGCTGCGCAGGGCAAGGGAAGCCAGAGGCAGCGGCGGCGGCGGCAGCAGCAGCTGCTGATTCCTGACACATTTCCCCCCCTCGCTGCCATATTGCTGCCCCCTCCCCCTTTGCGCGAGCTTCATGCGTACAGTGAGTCGGAACCTCTCCTTTATTAACTATCCGGGGTCGAGGGATGCGGGTGGGGTGGCGAGCTGGGGGTGGCTAAGAGATACATACTCCTCTCTTCTTAAATTTATTCTTTCCAACCCCTGGGTTTTTCCTCCCCCCCCCCTTCCGATTTCTTTTTCTACTTCTGGCTTTTTAATTCTCACTTGTCTTCCCCTCCCGATTTCAGCAGCGTCTACTTCCAGTTGTGTTTTGCTGGTGAATTTCTATTTTCATTCTCTCCCTCCCTTGACGTCTGGTGTGTGTCTGTGCAGCGCGGAGGCTTAAATTGTGCTCTGTGTGTATTGTGTGTACACACACACACACACATATTGTGGGTATATGTGTGCGCGCGCGCCTCCAGCTGAGTTCCCTTTGGCTTCAAGATATATGGCGAGGTTGGGATCTAGGGCGGCTGGAGATCAGAGGAAAGGTTTGAGTTGGTGTCAGAACTGGGGTACGCGTGTCTTTCTTGAGGGTTGTGCCTGCAAGTTGGTGTGTGTGTGTGTGTGAATAGACATTCGTGTTCCGGAGTCAGGGGTGTGTGACTTGGAGAAGGGAAGATAAATGCTCGAAACTGGAGAAGACATTGGAGAGGAGAACGAGAGATTTTCTTGTGGGTGGTGAGAAAGGGTTTCTGCCCAAGCCAGTCGTGTGTGTGAATGTATAAAAGGCTTGACTGCCAGATCTGTGTCTGACCTGTTTATGTGGATGCAGCCAAAGCTCTCTCTCTGTCGGACCTGAGTCTCTAAATACGCCCCTCGAGAGATAGGTGGACTTAATAGGACCCAAATCTGATTTATTTATTTTTTAACCTACCTACTGACCACTTTAGAGCTGTGTGTTCTGATATAATGTGCTCCTCCTTCAATGAAGTGGTCCGGGCTCCCTTGGGCGGTGGAGAGACGAAGGTGGCAACTGGGGCAGACAGGCGAGGGTGGTGTTTCACTGGAGGGGCTCCGATCTCCTCCCACCAGTCCCCCCTTTCCTCTGACCCTTGTCCCTCTTCCTGCCCTAGACTCTTGCCTAGACACCCCCCCCTTTAACCAGGTAGCTTTGCCGTTGTGCACGCGCCTTTTCGCCTCCTTTTGGACTTCGCTTCATCCTCAAGCGCTGCTTGTGCGGTTCCAACCAGCCCCCCCCCCCCCAAATACGATGCGTGCGCGCTTGGGCTTTTGCTAAGACGTTTGTGTGCCCATTTGCTGTCCGTATTCTTTTAATAAATCTTCCCCGCTTCCGGGTGAGAGTGACTGGCTCGATCTTTCTTTCCGTCGTCACGAAGTTGGAAGGGAACAAGACATCCCGCGTGCGCACAAAAAAAGTTCACCTGCTTTGGAAGTTTTTCAAAATGCAACCAAGTGAATTCTTTCCTTCTCCCCCATAACCCCTTAGAAAAGAGAGAGAAAGAGACTTTTCTCCCGGCTTGCTCCGTCCCTCCCTCCTCCAGCCTCCCCCATTTTGGTTCAGGATTGTGACAGCCACGTGGCTGGCAAAGCCTCTCGCCGGGGAAAGGCGGCCACGGGGTCACCCGGGCGGCTCCGCGAGCGTGTGGGTGGCTGCGCGTTAGCAGCCCGGCACAAAGCCCGGCGCAAAGTCTGCAACGCCGCCCCCTCCTCCTCCTCTTCCATGCGAGCGTAAGAAAAGGTGCCCCCCTCTGCGCTTTAGTCCTGCCTCCCATCTCTCCCCCCCCCCGCTCCTGCTTAGAAAATGCAAACTCTCCGGACGCTGAATGCAAGCGCAAGAGATTCAAGCCAACGGAGAAAAGGGGGGGGAACCCCCGCCATCCACTGACAAAAACTTGGACCCTTTTGTATGGGATCGATCAAGCCGCACTAAATAACATTAACCTCCCCCCCCTCCTCCCGTTCTGTAACTGGCACAATTGGGAGTACACTCCCCGCCCCCCCCAACGCCTAAATATATGCAGGCATAGAGAGAATAGGGGGACAGCGCGCAGAGAATTTTAAACACGCTTCAGTATGTGTCAACCCCCCCCCCCCCCATATGCACGCTCTGTGAAAGGGTTAGGGAGGCAACAATCAGCACTCTTCTCTTTTTTTCTTTCCCTTAGTTAACAGCCCTAAATGTGCACTTGGGAACTCCTGGTTTGCAGAAATCCTGTGCGATGCTTCCTGCAAATGAGAATAAGTTGCATTGCTTTGAGGGGGGGGGGGCTGGTTCTGTTGCTCCTCCCACTGGGTTTTAAACTTCGGTGGACATGTGTGGTTGTTGTTTTTTAAAAGGTATTTGTTAACGTTACAAATTATATCTTGGTGGTGTTTGTTGTTGTTTTTTGGCTGTGGCTGATTGCACCATTTGGTTGGATGGTGGTAAGCTGCTTTGAGGGTCATACGCCCACGGGAAAGTGGCTGAGATATTTTAATAAATGGGAGGGTAGTGAGCAAACCCTGTAGGAAACGTGAAATGCATTTGTGGTGGTGCTTTGTTGTGTTCTAATGTATCACAAGGGCAACAAGTGGCCTTTTAAAATATTTCCTTTCTCTGTTTATTTTCTGCGGAGTCATGCTCAGGTAAAAAATTACTTTTTTGCCCTTTGCCAATAAGGGAATTTGTTCTTAGGGGTAGTGTTTCGATAGGTCAGCCTTTCTCCACCTGGTCTCTTCCAGTTGTTTTGAACAACCAGGAGGACAACCCAGATGATCGAGGGGCTGTCTTGGTCTTGGGGTCTCTTCCAACTCTACAGTTCTACAGTGGTACCTCGGGTTAAGTACTTAATTCGTTCTGGAGGTCCGTTCTTAACCTGAAACTGTTCTTAACCTGAAGCACCACTTTAGCTAATGGGGCCTCCTGCTGCTGCCACGCCGCCGGAGCACGATTTCTGTTCTCACCCTGAAGCAAAGTTCTTAACCTGAAGCACTATTTCTGGCTTAGCGGAGAAGCGTATGTAACCCGAGGTACCACTGTCTTATTTTAAGTTCTGTGGGACCTGACTCCCAGGTAAATGTGTGTTTAGGGTTGCAACTGAAATGAAGCTCCTTCAGTTCCCACTGATTTCAGTAGAAAGAGTTTGGATTCAGTAGGGGAGAGTTCAAGACGCTAAACCTCTCCAATGAAATCGCTGGGATGCAAAATCCGTTCTGAACTGCCTCATGCCCATGGTGCATGATGCTGATTATTTTTTTCTTAATTTAAATTTCTTAACAACATAAGAAGTACCTGCTGGATCAGGCCAACGTCCCACCTAGTTAGTCCAGCATCCTGTTCTCACAGTGGCCAACCGGATGCCTGGAGGAAACCCACACGCAGGACCCAAGCACAGGAGCTCTTTCCTTCATCTGGAATTCAGAAACATGCTGCCTGTGACCACAGAAGCAGAGCATAGACACTGTGGCTGGTAGACACTGAGAGCCCTTTCCACCAAAATCCTCTTTTAAAGCCATCCAATTCTATCACCTGTCCTGAATCTCCCAGCTTCTTTGGATGTCCATGACTTCCTAGTGTTATGAGAGTGGGAGAAGATATTTTCTCTATCCACTTTCTTAGTGCCACACAATTTTCTACGCTTCCATCCTGGCTCCTCTTACTCGTCTTTCCCTTGAACTCAAGAGGCTGCTGTCCCTTGACTCTTTTGCTTGCCCTTTTCTCAGCCTTTCCAACTCCTTTTTGAGGTGAGGCGACCAGAACTGTACACTGTACTCCAAATGCGGTTCTGCCATAGATTTGTGTAATAATAGCATTATGGTAACAGTAGTTTTATTTTCCTTTCCTAATGATCCCTAGTGCATTGGGCGACATTTTCATCAAGCTGTCCTCTATGAACCCAAGGTCCCATTTTTTGATCAGCCACTGCCAGTTCATTACCCCATGAGCGTATATGTGAAATTAAGATGTCCCCCCCCCCCCCGGACACGCATCACTTTACACTTCTTTACATTGAATTGCATTCACCATTTTGTTGCTCTTTCACTCAGTTTGGAGAGATGCCTTTTGAGCTCTTCCCAATCTCTTTTTGTTTTCTATCAACTCATATCAACAAACTTGGCCACCTCATTTCTTGCGCCTAACTCTGGATGGTTTATGAACAAGTTACCAAGCATAGGTCCCAATACTGATTATTGGAGGACTTTCTGAGGGCTGCCATATGTCTGGGAATTGGGCAGGAAAATGGCGTCTGGGCGGATTTTCGGCAAATTGGCAAAATGTCTGGGGAAACCCAGACGTATTTCAAGGGGGGGGGTTAATATATATATTTTAAATCGTTCAAAAAAAGGGCGACAACTTTCAACAAAACCATAACAAATAATAATAATCAACTCAACTTTAACCGAATTTTCGCTTTTGGGAATATGGCAACCCTAACTTTCTACATCCTTCCATCAGAAGAGCTGTCCGTTTATTCCTACTCTCTTGCTATATAACCAGTTCTTGATCCACTAGGACCTCTCTTCTTATCCCGTGACTCTTCCTCAGGTGTTTCTGGTGAGGTACTCTGTTCTGGGATGTGGGTGGCACTGTGGGTTAAACGACAGAGCCTAGGGCTTGCTGATCAGAAGGTCGGCAGTTCGAATCCCCACAATGGGGTGAGCTCCCATTGTTCGGACCCAGCTCCTGCCCACCTAGCAGTTCGAAAGCAAGTCAAAGTACAAGTAGATAAACAGGTACCACTCTGGCGGGAATGTAAACAGCATTTCTGTGTGCTGCTTTGGTTCGCCAGAAGCGGCTTAGTCATGCTGGCCACATGCCCCAAAAGCTGTATGCCGGCTCCCTCAGCCAATAAAGTGAGATGAGCGCCGCAACCCCAGAATCGGCCACGACTGGACCTAATGGTCAGGGGTCCCTTTACCTTTACCTTACTTTGTCAGCCAGATCACATCTGTCTATATGCTACGGGTTAGCTTATTTAAATGGGTGGGTAGAAACTGGGGGGGGGGGGGATTAATAGCCGATATCTCTCGCCCCCACCTCTTCCCAGCGGAGAAGCCGGTACTGTATTCACAAAAGTTTAAAGGCACCTTGTTAAGCTTCTGACACCTTCTTGACTTCCAGTCCTGCCCACCACAAGAGAGAAGATGTGCTTTTAACGAGCTCTCGATTTCATTCCCACCCGCAAATAGAAGATGTGAGTCTCCACCAGGTGGTCTCCAAGTGAGGATTCCCCCTTTGTAAAAGTGGCCATGATCCCTGCCAACAAGTGCAAGAGGGGATATTTCCCTTTTCCTTCCTGGTCAAGAAAGTGTCCATCTTGGTTGTGATCTTGCAGAGTGGGTTGGGAACCAATAGGGAGCAAAGATAATGTCCGCGCATGCAGGTTGAGATACGAACGCAAAGTCAGCTTCTCCATTGTAGCCATCAATTAGTTTATGGTACAGAATAGGCAGCAAACAGCACAAATGGCAGAAATGATTTCGTGGCTCAGATAGGCGCATGCAGACCTGGTTCTAGCAAAGCGTTGTGCCTTCTGTCCTCTATTCCACAGGGTCCCAAACTGTGATCCGTGAGCTTCAGTCAGGTTCCATGTAGTTGATGCAAAACCCATGAGGGGCAAGCAAGGGTCACAGTGCTGGGTTTTCGCCTATTTACCATGCAGTTCTAGACCTGTCTTCTCAGAAGTAGACCCCTTTGAATTAAATGTGACTTGCTCCCAGATAAATGGGAGCAGGCTTGCCTTCTGTACTGTCATCTCTCTCTTCCCCAAAGGCAAATCGATATTTGGGCCTTCAGGACTTTGGGCAAGTGTGGGTCGCAAGTTGCGACTGATAGCTGTGTCCGCGAAATATGTGTTGCCTGGCAAAAGCCATTATGGTGAACCACCTTCAGGCATCTTTTTTTCATTGTTCCATAACTTTACAAACTCTTTCTCTTGTTATATCTTAAGTACCGTATATACTTGAGTATAAGCCGACCTGAATATAAGCCGAGGCACCCGATTTTACCACAAAAAACTGGGGAAACTTATTGACTCAAGTATAAGCCAGTTCACCACACCACAAACCTCCTGGTGGGCCCGAGTGCCCACGGCAGAGGGGGCTTCTCTCTCCCCCTATTAAAAATGTGCTGAAAAAGTCGGCTTATACACGAGTATATACGGTATATAAAATGTCTGAAATGAGGAGCAGGAATAGCTGTATTGTCGCAATGCAAAACTAGCTGTGTGTATCTTGTGGCAAAAATGACTTGTACAGGATATCCTTTTTTTAAAGCAGCTAGAATTCAGAGCATGGGAAGTGCTATACCAGAAGTCTTACCATGTGACCTTGCGTCAGAATTCCTTTTCTCTCAGCTACATATTGTCTGATCTTGCCGCTCAGTCTAGATAGAAAAGGTAAACTCGCAGGCAGCTTCCTCAATGCATGTGAATTATATTATTCTGGTCTGCTTACATTGTTGTGTTGAGCACCTTGATAGGATCTTCTGCCTTTCCACAGCCAACCTTATCTTTCCCTGCAGGGGTAATAGCATTTTACTGGCAAAATGATGGTGTTTTCATTCTAGGCCGCAGGCAGAACTGTTACATGAGGTTATAAAGGGTCAATATATTGGTTGGACTGGGATAAAAAAGTGCTTCCGAGTCTGGTTTTTTTAGTATTTGGGGGAGGCTGTCCAGTTTTCTCAGGACAGCACTTCAACCAATTTTGCGGTGTTAGAAACTCAGATATACAGTGGTACCTCAGGTTACATACGCTTCAGGTTACAGACTCTGCTAACCCAGAAATAGTGCTTCAGGTTAAGAACTTTGCTTCAGGATGAGAACAGAAATCGTGCTATGGCGGCGCAGCGGCAGCAGGAGGCCCCATTAGCTAAAGTAGTGCTTCAGGTTAAGAACAGTTTCAGGTTAAGAACGGACCTCCAGAACGAATTAAGTACTTAAGCCGAGGTACCACTGTATACGCTAAGCGACAAATGGCTCATTAAATCAGGATTGCAGTCGCCAAAACGAAAAGTCTAGTTCGAAAGTCGTCTTTTTCAATACGACTTTGTGGTTCCTGAAATTCATTCTGATTGTGCAGATGAAATATAATTGATATAATTCTACAGGATGTGGTATTCTTGTGTGAAAACAATCGAGACCCAAGGATCCCCAGGCATGCACCTCCAGGTGGTGGAGATGTCAGGCGTCATCCTGGCTCCTGAGCATCTTCACTTGGCCACAAATGGCCGATAGCCAGGTGCAAAATGCGCCTGGCTAATTTCGAACGCTGCTCTTTTGCATCATGGGGCTTGTGTTGAACAGGGGCTGGGGAAACTTGTGTCCCTCTAGCGGGTTTCGGAGTCCAATTTCCAGCTGCCACAACCAGCTTGGCTAACAGAGTGGATGTGAGTTGAAGTTCAGCAGCGCCGGAAGGCCCCACAGATTCCTCATCCCTGTAATAGTAGCTTTTGTCTCATTAAGGGATTATTTAATAATACTTCAGTTTCATGCTCTTCATACACCCACGAATGCCCTTGTCACTGAATATGAAAAGTAGGAAGAATTAGAAAAAAATGCAGGCACTTACAACCAGGTATAGGCAAACTCGGCCTTCCAGATGTTTTGGGACTACAACTCCCATCATCCCTAGCTAACAGGACCAGTGGTCAGGGATGATGGGGATTGTAGTCCCAAAACATCTGGAGGGCCAAGTTTGCCTATGCCTGCTTAAAACACTTTGTGGGGGCGACAATATATTTTGATAGGGGGCTAGAGCAACAAAATTTGCAGTGTATGGGACTTCCTAGTTTAGGGGGAAAGCAAGGAAGAGGGGACTTGCTAAAGGTGTATAAAATTATGCAAGAAAGCCAATAGAGCGGTTTCCCCCCTTTGATTATTATACTAGAACTCATTGTCATGAGCCCCGTGGAGACGGACTTGGTGAGAGTGGTCAGATCTGGAAAGAGAAAGAACTGGAGAAGTTTGACCCAGGAGAGGGGTCCAAGGGAGCGGGAAGTGGCCATTGTCAGAAGACGCCAACCCTACAGTGGGGCCTGGTGGATTGGGAAGCAACCAGGACTCGTGGAAAGGGCCAAGTGCCTTGCCCAGGCATCATGTCTCAGCTGGTCAATGTGGTACCGGCCCCTGCTACTACAGGGTCACCCTCCCCAAGAGGTACAGTACAATGAATCTGACAATGAGCTGGTTTGAACTATCTTCACAGGCTCAGCCCACTTGGAAGAGGGCTTGCTTGCTCAGTCCTGAGCCTTGGGATGACAATGTCACGTGATGGTGCTCTTCAAAAGGAGAGTCCAGGGGGTGTGCCGAATGTTGGGTCAGCATCATAACTTCTTCCGAGCCATGTGCTCTACAGCTCTGCCATGTTTCCTGACTTGGTGACCTGTAACCTGTTTGGGCTCTGGAGCGAATTTTGGATGGGGTTTGTTCAGACTCATGGGAGATACAGCTGTCAGTGGCTACTAGCAACAGTGGCTGTGTTCTGACTCTGTTATTGGAGTTGGTATGCTGAGTGGACTAAAATGGTTTTGAGAATTCTTTAAAAAAAACGATACGGTAAATATTCCCTTTTAGGAATTACGAATTTGATAAAATTGATGCAGGAACAGGAGTTAAGGAGGAATAAAAGTTGTTACACATGTTGTGGCTGTCAAAAGACACTGGTGTGCTGTGAATTTGCCTTTTCTTTTGATGGTATTTGCAAATTTATTTAATAAATCAATGCATATTTTTTTAAAACAACAGTATAATAAAAAGGGTGTGGGGGAGAATTGACCAGATTGGAACTTTGACTTCCTACTGATTCATAAAATTTATTTACACCACTTATTTTATTTTTTAAAACCTCTCAAAGCATCTTACAAAAAAAGGCTTGAATGACAAAACTATCCGTAAAAAACAGTTTAAAGCAGCTATTTGAAACGGTTTAAAATCTGCTGTTGCCTTATTGTTGTTTTAATTATTTTTTTAAATAAGGTAAAAAACAGATTAAAGCAGATGTTTTTAAATTCCAGGTTCCTCTGGGGTCTCCTCAATGGGATACAACCACACCAAACCTCTCTGGGGCTGGATAGATACGAGTTGTAGGAAGCTACTGCTGTAGCTGTTTAAATAGCGCTTAAAGCCCTAAAACGACTTGGGTCCCAAATATGAAATGCCACCTCCTTTCCTCAGGCCTTCTTGGATGTTAAACTCATCAGAGTGGTTCCTTTTGGTAGATCTGTTGCCTTCAGAAATTTGGGAGGTAGCAGGCAGAAAGCAGGCCTCCGTGGCATCGTTTGGCATATTCTTTGTATTGCATATTCTTTGTATTCATCATACGGCGGAAGGTACCCCTCTTCTTCCTCTGACCTTGGGCACCTGAGATAGATATACATCTTAAGACCCACCCTATTCTCTTGATCACAACCTGTTTTAACATTTTAAAACATGTGTTCCAAATGGTTGTCACCTGTCTGAGAAATCCATGGTGGGAGGAGAGGCCGGTAAGAAATCTCAATTATTGTTATGAAAAATATATCTCCAGAAATAATGTCGGAATGCTCTGCGCCATGGTTTGCTCTCTCCCCACCCCTCATTCCAGCGTGTTAAATATAGTGGACTTCGGCTCTTCAAGTAGCCATTTCCTGCAGCAGTAAATTAAGAAAACAAACACGCCCATGCAGAACCATTTCAGCTATGGTGACAGTGGTGCCCTTCATTGTAATCCTAACCTGGCTTCTCAGGGAAGGCGTGAAGCCTCTGCTTCTTTACTTACGCAAATCCACCTGGGTAAAATGTTAAGGGAGCCCATGTAAACGGGAATAACCTGGCTAAAATAAGCCTGGCTTCTGCTGCTTATTTTTATTTGCATTTGGAGCTCACCCAGTTATGGATGGCCCGGAGGGCGCAGTAGTAACAGATTAACAAGCACAAATATATATTTACAGTTCTATTAACATCTAGATTAAAAACATAAATATCAAAAACCCCAGCCTTCTGTCAGCTGAACCTTTCTCCATATAGAAAAGCCTTGCAGTCTTCCAAAAGGTGTAGATGTATCTATGCTTTCAGAGAAATAAGTAGGAAATTTGGGGGCTGCACTTCCATATAGAAATTTCCCTGCCCCTGGAAAGGCAGAGAGGGTTCTTGTTTCTGGGACTAGGCTTCTCTCTGCCAAACTTCTTGTTGTTGTTTTTTAACGGAGCATTTAAGAAAATGATACCCAAGTTATCCCCAGTGTTCAAAATTCCCTGGGCGCCGGGCACGTTTTGCTACTGGCGCGGTTCTGATTGTGACTGGAGATTTCTGGGCACCAGGTTGACGACTTTGTAGGGATGTATGTTCCACAATGTGTGGGAAGCTGCTGTGACTATCCGAGTGTCCATCTACATGCGCCCTTGCAGTTTGAACATGAAAGTGTGGTTGGAATTAGAGATAAGGCGCAGGGACAGAAAGGATCTCTTTGTACAGCTCTGAGCTTGAAGCATGCACAGACAATGAATGGCAATTCTATATGGAGTTTGCCCAGGTGGCTAAATTAAAAAGTTGATCCCCGCTACAGGCATTGCCAATTCCCAAGTCCTCCACCCCCTTTGCGGCTTTCCAACCGGTGAGCAGGCTTGCAAATGTACGGATTGCAACACAGATGATTTCCTATTAGATATTGAGCTGCATAAGCCAGACTCGCCCACCATCCCTCCCTCCCAAAAAAGCCCCCCTCTCCCGAAAACCATGGCAATCCAGGGTGGCTTCACTCGTTCAACCACCCTGCCGGAGGTAGTAGCAGACAGATGGTTCTCAACAATGGGAAAATCCAGTTGGTTTCCCTTAGGAAAATGCTTGAGAACAATAATGCTTAAGGGGATAAAGGCAGATTAATTAATAGAAGCATTGTTGGTGCCTGTGTTCGGTTGCTCCTATTTGCGCTCTAATTATGCGATAGATGTGCTCTTTTATGGAGAGGTCTAGCACACAGCGTGGATAAAGCGCCCCTTCCATCGTAACAGTATCTATCAAAAGAAAGGAATTAGGCTTATGTCTTGCTTCCATTTTTAGACCAACAGTAAGCTGAACGTGTAATCTGCAGAGCAGCCCTATGCATATCTGTTCATAATATAAACTCCCTGATTGCCATAGTAGTGTTTGTTTTACTTTGGCATAATCTGCCCTTTAATTTGGTGTGTGTACTGTCTTCGATATCCAGTGTGTATTGTAGGACAGTGTTCTCAGAAGCCTGATTTATACTGGCATTAAACCATGGTTTAGTGTTGCAAGAGCAAGCCAAAGTGAACCCCAGACTTGACCTCTCCCTCCTCTCCTTCTGGCACAGACATGAGGACAATATAGAAAAATTCTGCTTCTGTTTCGGATGAACCACAGTTTGACGTCCAACCCTAAACCGATTAAGTTTAAGTACAGTTAGTTGAAACAAAGGCAACTTCCTAAACTATAGTTTGGCTTGTTTCAACAAACCATACTTAAGATTAATCACAGGTTGTCAGGTTCAGGTGGCATGGCAGGCTGTGGTTAATCTAAAAAGGAACCAAAAGTTTTCAACCTCCTCTTCATGGCTACATTGGAGGGGGACGTGTGCCAGTCTGAAGCTAACTTGGAGGTATCCTCACAATCCAAGCCAATACACTGTGTTGGGTAAAAGTGTACCTTCCCCCCCCTTCCTCGGAGGGAGTTGTGAAGAAAAATAGGTTTGCATGTTTCCATTGTGGCTGATTTGAACTAGAGAAAAACCAGATGTGAAGGATGTCAGTTTGCTAATGCTCTTAACAGCATCCTCACACTTCCACTCTGGAATCCCCAGAGTAGTTTTGCAATTGTGTTTTAATTCTGGGGGAAGTACTGGTGGAATACAATGAAGCATGGACGTATATAAACATACATGTGCTACATATTTATACAGTCATACCTCGTGTTGCGTTCCGCTCCTTACAGACTTTCAGCTTACAAAACATGGCAAACCCGGAAGTTTGCTGCCCACGCATGCACAGAAGCGATCTGTGCGCTTCACACATGTGCAGAAACGCTCGATCGTACCCGCACATGTGTGGAAGAGGTGCTCTAGTTGCAGACTTTTTGGGGTGCAGACGGCACCCCGAAACGGATTAAGTCCACAACTAGAGGTACCTCTCTCTCTCTCTGTGTGTGTGTGTGTGTGTGTGTGTGTGTTTGCGTATGTGTGCGTGTATTAATAATAATAATAATAATAATAATAATAATAACAACAACAACAACAACAACAACAATAATAATAATAATAATAATAATAATAATAATTTATTTGTACCCTGCCCATCAGGCTGGGTTTCACCAGCCACTCTGGGCAGCTTCCAACAAAATATTAAAATACAATAGTGCGTCAAACATTAAAAGCTTCCCTGAACAGGGCTGCCTTCAGATGTCTTCTAAATGTCAGGTAGTTGTTTATCTCTTTGACATCTGATGGGAGGGCGTTCCACAGGGCGTGTGCCACTACCGAATAGGCCCTCTGCCTGGTTCCCTGTAGCTTTGCTTCTTGCAGTGAGGGAACCGCTAGAAGGCTCTTGGCGCTGGACCTCAGTGTCTGGGCAGAACGATGGGGGTGAAGATGCTCCTTCAGGTATACTGGGCCGAGGTCGAGGCCATATATATATATCCACTACCTGATGCTGAAATACTAGTTGCAAAGCTGGGCATACACAGTTGATTGATTTATAAAATGATTTCTAGATGCTGCTATTCTGGTGGAGTACCTAAGCGCAGTGCACCACATGATTAAAACAATATTACATTAAAAACCAAATTAAAATATACAGGGGGAAAGTCGCAAAATTCACCCAGTAAACAGAGAGCAAATGCAATCCACAATCTACAGCTGTCTGGATGAGCAGAAACTTTTTATATTACCGGTGGATCCGCCATGCTCAGGGTGCCTGCCAGATCTCTGTGGGAGGACTTTATAAGTCAACAGCAGAACCTTAAACTTGGCTTAGTAGCAAATTGGCAACCAGGGAAGCTCCTTCAGGAGGGGCGATAGGGTGGACCAGTAAGCAGCATGTTGCACCAGTTGCGACTCCCAAACAGCCTAGGTGAAGCCCAACACACAGTGGATCACAGCAGTCTTATCTTGACACTGTGGACGTGTGATATCGATCCAGGAATGGCCATCATTGATGTACCAGCCACAGTTGGTAAAAGATGCTTCTAGGTGCTGCAGCTACCTGGACCATGATGTCTTCAAGAGCATCCCCAAGCAACTCACCTATTATTTGGGCGATGGACTGGCTCTTAAAATCTTAAAATCAGCGCAGCCAGAGAGAAGGCAGGTGGTTTGTGCTATGAACACTACAGCTGTATGCGCTTTCTCATCTAGCGGGGATGAGACTGTTAAGGGATGTGCCAGCTTGCCTTAACTATGACCAAGAGGCAGGTTTCTTCTTCCCCCCTCCTCCTTTTTTATCCCCGAGGAGAACATAATGCTCCAGTTGTCTTGGATACACGGCGGTGTATGTAGCATTGTAATCAAATATAGGCCGTCTGTAGTTGCATTTTGGGATTTAAATCTGACCTCTGATCTCAACAGCAGCTCTGGTGAGATGGGCAGCGTAATGTAGCACATGTGTGGAAGTTGCTGAGAACAAAGGGAAAGAAGGAACAAAGGTAACTCTTTTTTGCTCCTTGCCTTTTGGATTTTCCTTGAACATATGCTTTAAATGGGTGAGTGTTTCAGAGGCCTGATGGCGGAGCCAAACGAATCTCTCTCTCTCCTATTTGTTGGTCTGCCTCGATTGGAGCGTTTAGACGTTGGAATGAAATTCGGCGCGTTGCGTTCAGGTGGGGAGTCTGCGTTTGAGTTCGGGAGCCGTTCCTACAGGCTACACCCATTGTCAAATTGGAAGCGGAAATTATGTCTTTGGTTGGGATGGGCAAATCTGGCCATTTTGGTTTCTTCCAGTCTCTCTCTCTCTCTCTCCCCCCCCCCCCCCGAATCTTAACTTCGGTTCTTCACATTTCCCCATCCGTTTGCATTAAAAAATATTTTTATCAGCATTATAAACATTCTGATACACGTGTGTATGCAACTTTGCCTAATATACAAATTTTGTGGAGCAATTTCCCCTAAATTTCAGGTGTTGCTTTCACTAATATGTGCCTTTTATTGGACACTTTACTCCAGCGCATGCATTTTTGTACACATTACTTCTCCAGAGAACTGCCTTGCAAGATTCAAAGAATTGTGAGTTTTGAAGGATGGATGTGCTTCAGTTTTTCTTGTGTTGTTTCAGAAGCATGAATAGGCACATTTATCTTTAAATGAGAACTGAAACATATTTCTCTCCTCACCCCTAGCACACAGGTGTTGTAATGCGATCTGTGTCAAATGTCAGCCTGAGATTCTGGGTTCCAGGTTCGGACACCAGCTGAATCTCCACACCTGGTTTAGAGGTTGTGACGTTTGGGGAAGAAAATAAAGATTCAGAATGCCTTGTTGTGAAATACCAGAAGGCCTTTGGATGATGATTGTGATTTAGTAGCGTAAGAATGTTGTGATACTAAAGCCTTTTTTTAAAAAAAAATACTGCGATTCTGTTTGCCCAACTACCGTACTTTAAAGGAAATTTAGAGAAGTTCATGGAAAGAAAAGTCTGTTTCGAAAGTGTTGTATTCCACTGAGTTATACTTTTGAGTCGACTCATTGAAAAGAATGGAGCAAACTCAATCATATTCATGAATTGAGTGGGTCTACTCTTGAGTAAGTCTGTTGGTAAGGAAAGATTGTCTCACATACCGAACAGTGTTAGACAGTAGCCAGGCGTGTTTTGCACGGGTCCAATTGCAACCATGTGGAGATCTCTGGGTGCAAAATGCCCCTTAGAGAAGGATCTGAAATATTTTCCCTGGAAGCTTGAATTTGTTTTATTCTGGATTGTTCTGTTTGATGTTTTAATGTGTTGAGATTTGTTCTATAAAATATAAAGCGGCATAGAAATGAAATGAATAATAATACTAACAACAAACTTCACTGTGGAGGAAAAAGGCGCCTAGACATTCCACTGTGGCGACCGTAACCTAGGTTTAACGTGCCATTTGGCGATTAGATTAGATCTCTTGTGTTTCTGACACTGATACCCAATCCATCACTGTGCTCTGCAGGTGAGGGTTTCCTGCAGATACCACCTAACATGAACATAGGAAGAGCCTGCAGGATCCGGCCAATGGCCCATCTAGTCCAGCATCCCGTTCTCACAGTGACCAGGAAGATACCTGTGGAAAACGCATAAGCAGGATTTGAGCACAAGAGCTCTCTCTGCTCCTGTGATTTTGAGCCACTGGTACTCAGAAGCAGGGGACAAGGGGGATGCGCATGTCCAATTATGACACGGAGGTTGAATGCTATTCAGCAGCGTAAAAGAGTCGTGTCTGTTTTTACGCAGCCGCCTTCTCTCTTCTGCCCAGGAGGCAAAACAGGTTTTATGGGATGTCAGATCATAATGACAAGTCTAGGAATAACCCTCCTCCGCCTCCTGATTCCCTGCCCCCACCTACACTCTCGTGCAGGTACACACCCTAAAGAGCATTGCAACATAATGCACTCTGGTATTAAATGCCAAAGGTTTAAGTTCTGGCGTAATGAGGCCACAGTCCAGCCGTTCAGAGGCCGATTGGAACGTGCCGTGCTGAGCAAGCAGGAAGCCGAACACAACTCTATTTAGGAATGCTGCGAGTTCTCTTGCTTCAGTTATCCCCCTTTATCCAACACACTTGCTGGCTGATTTGACTCCTATACAGAAAAGGATGTGTGAGGGTCCCGTACTCAGAGCCGTCTTGTACAGTGGGGATTTCCCCCCCCACACTAGGGAGAAATTCCACAGTGAGATTTTATCCATAAAATAAATTTGCAGCTCAGTACAGTGGTACCTCGGGTTACAGACGCTTCAGGTTACAGACGCTTCAAGTTACAGACTCCGCTAACCCAGAAATAGTACCTCAGGTTAAGAACTTTGCTTCAGGATGAGAACAGAAATTGTGTGGTGGCGGCGTGGAGCAGGGGGAGGCCCCATTAGCTAAAGTGGTACCTCAGGTTAAGAACAGACTTCCAGAACAAATTAAGCTTTTAACCTGAGGTACCACTGTAAACGGGTTTGATATCTGTCCACCTGGGCAGTTCCAAACACCTGACTTCATGTGACTTCCCCTCACAAGCACGTGCAAATATATGATAAATCTCTTTGAGTGTGCTAAAAATTAGTACGTTAACAGTTTTTCTTTTCATAATAATAGCAGCAACTATTATTATTAATTTATTATTTAAACCCTGCCCATCTGGCTGGGTTTCCCCCGCCACTCTCTCTATATAAGGAAAGGACTTGATCGACTTCTCTCAACCTGATATCTCAGAGGGGTCATGCTGGTTGGGGCTGACAAGAGTTTTAGTCCGACAACATCTGGAGGGCACTGGCTTGGGGAAGGCAGGGCTAGGTAGGCACGTCATCTTGCCCATTCTAAATTAGCTTCATATGATCCTATGGTTTAGCTTGGGAATGTGGCACAGAAGCTCACATCCTTTCCCAAGTGCTCTAGTCACAGTTTGCCATGTTGTCCTACCAGGAAAGCTATTGTCAGTACCAACTCACGTCATGGTTTGAGGCACGTTTGCAAACCATAGTATGGAGGTTAGTGCCAACTAAGTTAGCCAGTCTCCAAACTAGGGTTCATCAACCCTCTTCAGACCATGGTCTAGCGTTTAATGGCCTTGCATCATGGCAAACCATGGGTAGGGCAACCTGGGAATGAGTTGGGAACCCACACTTGTGAGGCAGAATGAACAAAGGCTGTTGAGAAAATCGGAATAAGATGTTTTAACTGGGCTGCTGTTTCTTAATCTCAGTGTATCTGCCTCCCCCCACCGCTGCCCAAATCTGCAGTATGTGTTTCTGAAGTGTGTGTGAAATACTCTTAATGTTTAACAAGATTCTATGCAAGTCCTTAACAATATATGGGGGTGATGATGTTGTGCCATGTGTTATTTCTGGATGTTTGGGACAATGGGTTGTGCCCAAAGTGTCCCTTTTATGAATGGACGGGCTCCTTCTGCTCATGGAGGAACTGAGTTCTAATGCAAGCTCCTGCTCGAGAAAGTAGGGGAATGCTATTTCCACCCATTCATACTGCAGCCCACCCCACCCCCCATGCTTTTCGGGCAGTTCTCTCAATCCTATGGATTCCCTCATTGCGAGAAGCAAAGCTACAGGGAACCAGGCAGAGGGCCTTTTCGGTAGTGGCGCCCGCCCTGTGGAACGCCCTCCCATCAGATGTCAAAACGATAAACAACTACCTGACATTCAGAAGACATCTTAAGGCAGCCCTGTTCAGGGAAGTTTTTAATGTATGATATTTTAGTGTTTTTTGGTTTCTATGGAAGCCGCCCAGAGTGGCTGGGGAAACCCAGCCAGATGGGCGGGGTACAAATAATAAATTATTATTATTATTATGGAGAAGCGATTGCGAGTTGCACAGCCTCCATTCTGCATGGCAAAGAGTTGTGGGTTATGGGTGGTTTTGGGAAAGTTGCCTGTACCCTCAGCTCGGTTCCCCGTCTTTTAAAAAAAGCGAAATAAAAGCAAACATCAATGTACCTCTCAGGTTTTCAGTTTTGTTTTGTGGATGCCCAAGATATAAGGCATGTAAAGGCATTGCGTGCCCTGTTTGCGTATCAGCTGCCTGTTAGCCAGGTCTGAAGAAATCGCTTTGCCATTGCTATAGAAACCTTGCCTTGATTAGATGTCATAACTCTGTTTGATTCACACTGATATGGCTATGGGTTCCCACTGTGAAATGAAGACAGGTTTCTTTTTATATATGCACAGAGAATATAAATTCTGCTGCTTTATAGCTTACCAAATGCTTAAGTGGTTTTTGATGCAGAATTTAATTAAAGTAGTTGCAGGAAATAGTAAAAAAAAAAAAAGAAGTATCTTTTTTTTCTATGTGTATATGTGTTTGGACCATAATCTGCAAGTTTAACACATTGGTGGTAAACCTTTTTATGAAATATTTTAATTTAGAGAGAGCTTGTATATCGGGGAGCTTATATCTCTCCAGGGAGCAGCAATCTGTCCTCCTGCCTACAGAATAATTCGGTGTAGGCAAGCCAAGTCATCCCTGATGGGTCTGAACAATATTGAAGGTTCAGCTTTATTTGGGCCTTGCTAGTTGACATTTTTAATGCAGTAATTGCCTGGTTGTTACTTTGTGGTTGCTAGCGATCCAACCATCTTTCTTGGAGGCGTCTTCCGACTTCAGGACATGAAGAATACTGGAAGTGGAGAGAATTTCTCTTGCAACAGAGAAACTTCATTTTCATGGCAGCGTGAGTCCAAATGTTACCCATTCCCAAATCTTCAGCATTGGTGGATGCTGCACATAATTGTGGTTCCACAAGCACCATTGGTGACTGATGACCTCCCACCTCAAACTACAAAGCTTCTTGGCCTGTTGAGTTTCAAATTTGTGTGTGTGTGTGTGTTGATGTTTTCAATTGTTAATCATATTTTTATCTGTTTTAATACTTAAGTGGTTAATTTGAAGCAGAAGTCGTTATAGTGGATTATTCACCTGCAAGCACAAAACGGCTCTGGATATTTGTGTGTCTGTGACGTCATGGATGCTGACGGCATGGATGCTATCCAGTCAGTGCCTTCCACAGCTAGGTGAACGCTTCTTCCTCCTCCATTTCATTTCCAACCCTACTGCAGATTTTCAGGAGTTTTTCTTGAATACATAGCAAAGAAAGCGAGAGCTCTTGGAATTTTGCCCTCCTGTTTCTTTTATTAAAATAAAGCACAACCCATGATGTCCATCTTTACCTGCCAGTGCTGTACTAGTGAGTGTATTGCCACTGAGCCCCCCAAAATTGCATTTTCTTCAGAAATGGCAAGCCAGCCAATACCACACTTTCTGTATATTCCTGCCTTCCAACGAGCTCAAAAGAGCTCACATTGAGCTTTTGCCATGAAAATGCCCCCCCCCCCCGTGGGAAATGGCGTCTCTGATTCAGCCACACCGCCAAAGGGGGGTGGTTAAGAGCAACCCACGGTTTTAATACTGTTTATGAGAGCAACAGTTTACGGCGCAACATATCAAATATTAATACGAGGGACAGAAAGGATGGCAAAGGACTTGTTCCTCTTAATGGCGCCTGCAGGCAAATGAATACACAGTTGCCAATAAGTGAGCCGAGTGGTGGGTGGGTGGAAAGGAGCTGAGCAAAGATGGCACAAATAGTATCGCCTTCTATGCACCCACCGCGATAATAAAAAATATTAAATTTCAGGTTGGCAGTTTATTACGCACTTTAATTCTCCAAAAAACATGGGGCCATCCACTCAGGAAAAGGGCCTTAGCTCAGTTCTCTCTGCACACAGGAGGTTCTGGGTTCAAGACTCCTCCCTGAAACCTTGGTGTCAGGGCCGGAATCAGGCGTAGGTCAGCAACAAAGAACGCATCACTCCAGGCCAGTTGAGTTATTTCTTTGTTTAAGGGAACAACCCACAGCTCTGGCCTAGTGGTCTCAGCAACTCTTTCCAGGAGGTCTTGTCCCGATTAAGCAGTTGCGAGGACTGAAGGTCCCCGCCTTCCCGGTAGCCACTAGGCCTCCACCTCTCCAGGGCCTTTCCCACGCAGTCTCAGGCCGTGTCTGCACACAGTCATCCTCTGCTCTGCCTGCTTAATTTCTCTCCATGTTATGGGAAACCAGGGGGAGGAGAGCTGCTCAAAGAAGGAGACTCCCTGGATTCTTCAGCAGCCGGTCTCCACTCTGCCTCTTGGCCAGCCTCCTCTCCAGCCTCCGAGTCGGAGTCTGAACTGCTCTCTGCCACGGCCTCTTCCTGCTCACTAAAGCCTGTTGCCTCTTCAGCTTCCGACACCACTTCCTCCCAGCCTGCTCTCTCTTCTCCCTCTGACCATTCATGGTCATCCAATCCCCTGGCTCTCCTTCCCATGAAAGTTCCCTGACTGGTGCCTTCATCCAGCCAGTCCATGGCACTTGGGAGACCGGTTGCCAACTAGGGTTAAGGAACCCAACTCAGCCTGAGGACTGCATTCCCTTCTGGGCATCCTTCTGGGGACCTCATAGCAGTGGTCAGGCGAATTAGACGCAAAAATGCAGAGGATGGGATGTAATTTCCTGCCTTGTACAGTGGGCTAGTTTCTATGCACCCTATCAGATCCTTCTCTGTCCTCCAAGCAAGAGGCCTCATAAGAGATCAAGGACATGTTCCAGCCCAGGTAGAAAGGAGGCTACAAAACAGGGTTAGTGTGACCATGGGAGAGTCCTGAGGGCCAGATGGAGAGGCCAAGAGGGCCGCAATCCACCCCTGGGCCCGAGGTTCTCTCTCAGGCCCCTGGTGCTGCTGTAAATAATACGCAGCTAGGCAGACCAATAGTTTCGTTCATCCATAAGGCAGTTTTCTACTTCAAACCATGATGGCTATACTCTGTCTCCACTGTATGTTTCTGAATGCCAGTTGCTGGAAACCACAGGAGATCAGAGATAACGCCAAGGTTGCAGGTTCGATCCTCATATGGGGACAGCTGCATTGTGGGAGGTTGGACTATATGATCCTCGGGGTCGCCTCCAATTCTCTGATTCTATTCATTCCTGTGCTTGGATCCTGCGTTCAGAATGCTGGACCAGGTGGGCCCCTGGCCTGATCCAGCAGACTTTCCTTACGCTTCTATAAAAGCTTTTCCCCCTGTTTCTAGGCCAACAAGATTAAATGGGTCCAGTAACTGGAATGACTCCGGACAAGAAAGCTGAAACGCCGGGGGCAGAGAAATCCGCGGGGCTGCGGCACATCCAAAGAATGGGGAGCTTGCCGGAGGCGGTGGACGCGGCTCGGCCGAAGGCCACGGCTGTGGATAGCGAACTGGCCGACGACGAGCTCACAAACTTGAACTGGCTTCACGAAAGCACGAACCTCCTAACAAACTTCAGCCTCGGAAGTGAGGGTCTTCCGGTGGTTAGCCCCCTGTACGACATCGAGGGCGACAGTGTGCCATCCTACCCTTCTTCCTGCTACTCCAACCCCGAGAAGAAATCTGCCACATCGAAGCCCCCCTATTCCTTTAGTCTCCTCATCTATATGGCGATAGAGCATTCGCCCAATAAGAGCTTGCCGGTGAAAGAAATCTACAGCTGGATCCTGGAGCGCTTCCCGTATTTTGCCACGGCCCCCACTGGCTGGAAGAACTCGGTCCGGCATAATCTTTCCTTGAACAAGTGTTTCCGGAAGGTGGAGAGAAGCCACGGCAAGGTGAGAATTGGGTGCTTATTGCTCTTCCTTTTGTTCTTTTTTTTAAAAAAACAAAAAACTAAAACCGTAACCAGTTTGCTTTGCTTGTTGGTTTAAGGGAAAAGATGGTGGAACTTCCTTTGATTCAGATGTTTTGTTGGAACACACAAACACAAACCATGTCTTTGCTGCCCTACAATTTTGAGAGGGGGTAGCTCTGTTCAGTTCCCTGCAGTCAAACCAACAAAGAGTATTTTGACGCTGTCCAAAAAGACTGACACTTTCCTTCCAGGGGAGTGCAGCCCCATCCTGACCAGGCCTTCTTCCCACCTCCTGGGCTGGAGAACTTAGAGCATGTAACACCTCTGTCTTTTCAGAATACGGTTTCAGTTTGTTGGTCCACATCTGGCCCACCCATCACTTCCTCTGGGCACCCATCTAGCACCCTAGCCACTTAGGACTAGGCTGATGTCAGCAGGTTCCAGGAATCCTCGCTTGGGAGCCTGGATGAGAGCTAGGAGGCTGAGAGCCATTGGGTAGGGAGATGCTTCAGAATCTCAGTATTTATTAGCAGTGGAACAATAGTTTTATGTGGTCTGTTTTTGCAACTTTTTTTTTTAGTTTGCCATGGTAAAATTGAAAACAAATTGGTAGAATAGAAATCAAATTGGGCTTCCACCTAACTTTGCCGGCCTCCCCAGAGCTTGTAGCTGCAGTATTGGAAGCAAATCTCAGGCTCGTCTTGCTCCCCAGAAGCAGATGGAGTCTTTATATCGCAGTCTTCCTCAGTATGGGGTCCTCTCGATGTCTCTGGGCTACAACTCCCATCATTTCTGATCACTGGTTGTGCTGGCTGGGGGCTGGTCGGAGCTGGAGCACAATAGCATCAAGTAGGAGAAGAGTGTTGTCATAGATAGGGCATGAGGAGTAGCTTTTCCTGCTAGGTGTCCTTGTTTCAAGGAAGGATCGTGCAGTTCAGGGGAAGAAAAAGAAACTCCACTTTGGAAGAGTTTGTTGGCCTACAGAGACCCTCATAGGTATGTCCATGAATGGCCAAGAGCATTGTGCAAGGAAGATAACTTACACGCAGCCAGTGTTCGAAGCTCCCATTGTTCTAGGCAGATTTTGCGACATGGAATTTCATTAGCGTGAACCGTTTCTGAGCTCTGCGCCTAAGATTTCAGATTAAAACTGCAGAGTGGAAGGAAAGGAGGACCTTTTTCTTCCTCTAGCTACTCTCTGAAGACTGGAGAAGAGACCCTCTTAAGAATATTAGTGGGGTGGGCAGGGGAAGGACTAGACCCTGTGAAAAATGAACATAATTTTTTAGATGCAGTTCATTCATTTTCAGCTTTGTATTCTTGTTATTAAAGAAAGTGTGCCTAAACATTCCATTGTTGCGCCCATGACTAGGATGAAGGTGCCATTTATCTCCTAGCTTTCATATCTGGTGGCCCCGATCTGGTGGAATGCTCTGTCACAAGAGACTAGGGCCCTGCAGGACTTGACATCTTTCCGCAGGGCCTGCAAGACAGAGCTGTTCCACCAGGCCTTTGGCCAAGGCACAGCCTGACCCCCTCCTTTAGTAATCCTCACAGAATTCTAGCCCAATGGTTGCCATGAATTTGATTTTGAATTGATTTTAAAATGAATTGATTTCAGAATGTTGTGTTAGTTTTATTGTTGTTAGCCACTCTGAGCCCGGCTTCGGCTGGGGAGGGCGGGATATAAATAAAATTATTATTATTATTATTATTATTATTATTATTATTATTATTATTATTATTATATTATTTATACCCCGCCCATCTGGCTGGGCTTCCCCAGCCACTCTGGGCGGCTTCCAAAAGAATATTAAAATACTATAATACGTCAAACATTAAAAGCTTCCCGAAACAGGGCTGCCTTCAGATGTCTTCTAAAAGCCTGGTAGTTGTTGTTCTCTTTGACATCTGGTGGGAGGGCGTTCCACAGGGAGGGCGCCACTACCGAGAAGGCCCTCTGCCTGGTTCCCTGTAACTTGGCTTCTCGCAGTGAGGGAACCGCCAGAAGGCCCTCGGTGCTGGACCTCAGTGTCCGGGTAGAACGATGGGGGTGGAGACGCTCCTTCAGATATACTGGACCAAGGCCGTTTAGGGCTTTAAAGGTCAGCACCAACACTTTGAATTGTGCTTGGAAACGTACTGGGAGCCAATGTAGGTCTTTCAAGACCGGTGTTATGTGGTCTCTGCGGCCGCTCCCAGTCACCAGTCTAGCTGCCGCGTTCTGGATTAGTTGTAGTTTCCGGGTCACCTTCAAAGGTAGCCCCACGTAGAGCGCATTGCAGTAATCCAAGCGGGAGATAACCAGAGCATGCACCACTCTGGCGAGGCAGTCCGCGGGCAGGTAGGGTCTCAGCCTGCGTACCAGATGGAGCTGGTAAACAGCTGCCCTGGATACAGATTTGACCTGCGCCTCCATGGACAGCTGTGAGTCCAAAATGACTCCCAGGCTGCGCACCTGGTCCTTCAGGGGCACAGTTACCCCATTCAGGACCAGGGAGTCCCCCACACCCGCCCACCCCGTCCCCCCAAAACAGTACTTCTGTCTTGTCAGGATTCAACCTCAATCTGTTAGCCGCCATCCAACCTCCAACCGCCTCCAGGCACTCACATTATTATTATTATTATTATTATTATTATTATTATTATTATTATTATTATTATTATCTCAGTGTCTAACACTGCCTGTGGCAGGTAGCAGGATACAAGGGACTGTCTCCAGTAAATTGAGATCATTGGAACGGGTGCCGTCAATGTCTGCGTCTGTGTATTGGTAACCAAGGGAGTGGACAGGCACCCTCTTCCTCCCTTTCTGAACACTGATGACTCAGTAATAATTACACGCGAGCGTAAGACATGCCGCATACGTTAATATCGGTGCCCTGCTTGCCCACTCTTGTTTCTTTCCTTGCTTTGGTACCTGCCCAGGTGACTCAGGCTTTTGCCCGCTCTTTTGGGTGTACCTTTCAGAGCCCGCGCGCCCTGGGGAAGGATGTGGTTGTTTCAGAACAGCTGGAAATTGCATGTTGCGTCAGCCCCGCTTCCTAAAGTGGAAGAGATTAGTTATTTGAAAGTTGTGCTGTTTGCGGGGGGGTGGGGGTGGGTAGAGACAGCTTAGCGTGTGAAGTATGGGCTCAAATAGCAGCCTGGTTTGTGTTGCCATGGCAGCATTTCCTCTTGCTTGGCTGGCTTGCGAGAGGCTGCCGCCGCCACGATGCCGAGGTTGTGTTCCTGCTGATCCGGTGGTGTGCCATTTGCTGGGGGTGGGGGCGGGCAGGAGGGGGGAGGGAGGAACCTCTCTTTCCTCCGTCTTTTCTCTTTTTTTAAGCTCAGGCACGAAGGCACGTACAAGGCACACGTGTGTGCGTGTTGATGCAACCCGAACTCAGGAGTATCAAAGGGGAAGAACACTGCCGCTTTCTAAGTTGCTCTGCAAAACCGGTTTTGGAGTTCCTCACAGAGGATCTGCTTATGCAATGGAAACAGGATACGTGCGCAGATCAGATCTGCTGAAATAACACAACTCGGCTTTGTTACATAGCCAGGGTAGCTGTCTGGAGCAGGGCGTGTTTCTCACCTGAGGGCTGTGCTTCTGCTAAATTGGACCCAGTTTTCAGGTCAAACGTAACTGCAGATAGAAAGCTGCCTTCTACGAGCCAGGCCATTGGTCTGCCTAGCTCAGTATTGTCTGCCTCTTTAGTATTTAAGGCAGGAGTTCCCTCTCTATGCTATAGATTGAGCATGTGCCCTACTAGTGTGGCTGGGGCAACCCAGTCAGATAGCAGGGTATTATTATTATTATTATTATTATTATTATTATTATTATTATTATTACCACCACTAGCCCATTGCTCTCTCATGCAGAAAAAAGTGTGGACATAGGGGTGCAAAAGTGGCCAAGATCTGAACTTAAAAGCAAGCCTATTTATTGCTCCCTCTCCTTCCCCTGCTACTCTTGGAGCTGGTGAGAACTGCTATTGGCTTCCAAGCCTGTCTTTGCATGTTTGGAACTATGATTTGTAAAAGACCAGTAGTAAATAATGCAAGTGATGCAAAACCTGTTTATTGTGCTTTCCCATGGAGTGGAGGCAGAGTATGACAGATGTTCAAGAAATGCTCACTTTAAGAAAAAAAAAGTTGGTTTTATTTTCTGTTTTTGGCAATGTGAAGATGCTAGGGGCGACTCAGGAACTTCCCAATGCAGTGTGTTTCTGCAGTTCATCTTATTTAGCTAGCTGATGTGTGCAGCCTGCCTGCCTTGTTCAAAATCATAGACTTTTTAGAAGCTGAAGGGTCCTTGGAGTTCATCTTGTCAACGTGAAGGTTTTCTCTCCCTGTTTATATTCTCATCACCGCTACAAAAATTTCTGCTTGGACAAAGCATCACATTTTGGGGTTGGGATCGCAGCTTCTGCAATGTCAGCTTCCCTTGTAACACACAGGGGTTACCTTCAAGACAAAGGCTTCTATTTCCAAGTGTATTTAGAAATAATGGCCACTGAAAGTAGACTGGCTTATTTCTGATACCCTAGGCAATGAGCTGACCTGTGAGACCCCCTAGCAGGGGTAGGGAGCCTACGGCCCTCCAGAGGTTGTTGGATTCCAACTCCCATAAGCCCCCATCAGCATGGCCAATAGTTAGCAATTGTGGGAGCTGCGGTCCAGCAACAAATAGCTGAGTTCTAAGAAGTACATTCAGGGGAGTCATTTCAGCTTCACCTCTGGTGATGATGAACTCAAATGACCGGCCAGGACGATCGGATAAAGCTATAATACTTTCAGGAGATGAAGTTGCCTTCCATACCAAGTAGGATGGGGTCTTAGGTGGTAGCCTTTTATAGCCAGCCCGATACCCCAGGGTCTGAACCTGGGATCTTCCACAAACAAGCCATATTATCTGCCACTGATCCCAAGGTAGGCAACCTGGTGCTCACCAGGTGCTGAAACTCCCATTGCACAGTACGGATGCTGGCCAGTGTTGGGTAGTGGTTACAGGGTCAGACTAGGACCTTGTAGACCAGGGTTCAAATCCATGGAGCTCACTAGATGGCCCTAGGCCCCAGTCACTGCCTCCCAGCCTAACTGAGCACATGGGGTTGTTGCAGGGATTATTTTTTTAAAAACAACATTTTAAAATTAGCTTTTCAAACTTTATAAATTCTTTTAAACAACCATCAGAACATGTATCTCATATTAGTTGACTTCCCACCCACCCTTCCGTTGTGTTCTTTTCGTACCTTAGAAAGCTGCTGTATTACTTATATTTTAGCCATTACATATGTTAATCATAAATTATTAAACTACCACTATCAGCTGCTATACTTTAAATCCTGCATAACCATGATATTTTTTGAAAATATTTCCATTCTTCAAGAAATTTTTCTTCATTCTGTTCTTCATTTATCACAGTTAAGTCTAGCCATCTCAGTGTATTCAATCATCTTTGTTCACCATTCTTCTTTCGTTGGGACTTCATCTTTTCCCGTTTTTAAGGGTTGTTTCAGGGTTTAAAGGAGGTGTGGAAGCACCATGGACACCACTTTGAGCTCCTTGGAGAAGAAATTTGGGATGCAGATGCAGTTAATTAAATAAATAAGAGCTGCCTCAAGCACCCAGAAGAAAGATCGAGATGCAAATGGAACGAATGGTTGTTATTTTGAAACAGGCTCTGTTAATTCGTTGCCTGGAGAGAAAGAAGCCCATAGCACCCTTTTCCACACGGCCTTTCCAAATGAGATACCATTAGAAATGCAAGCAAACCTGCTATTAAGAAATTACGCTATTAATTGTATCCATTACTGCTTTCAACACTTCTTAGTTTTTCAACGGTGGTTTGCTTCCAGCAGGCGCTTTGAAGCAGAATGGTTGAGTTACGCACGTAAACCCCTCTCCTTCTCCTTCTTCTTCGATCACTCATAGCTGAGTAAAACTGTCTTCCATTAACAGTGAGTCCGTAAGTGATTGTGGAGGCCAATTCTGGATCCACACGTCCTTCCACAGTGGGGACATAGGTTTCCGGGCAAGATTTGATCATGGTGTGGATTTGCCAAGCGTGCCTTCCTCTTAGCACGTTTCTCCCTTGCTTCCTGAGTTTGAACATCTTCAAAGCCCATGACACCTTTGGCAAAGGCTGTTCTCCAACTGGAGCGCTCACAGGCCAGGGTTTCCCAATTGTCGGTGTTTATACTACATTTTTAAAGATTTGCCTTGAGAGAGTCTTTAAACCTCTTTTGTTGACCACCAGCATTACGCTTTCCATTTTTAAGTTTGGAATAGAGTAGTTGCTCTACCCCTGTGTAAAAAGAAGGAGGAGGCTGCCTCAGGCAAGCCAAAAATGTCTATCTTGCAGCCTTGAACATCATCACGGGGATTAAAGCTTGGTTCAGATATTTATTCGGTTCCTGAATCATCATATGAAAAGCCCCGCTCAGTCAGGCCAAAGGCCCATCTCATCCAATATCCTGTTCTCACAGTGGCCAACCAGATGCCTATGGGAAACTCACAAGCAAGACCTGGGGCAACAGCCATCTCCCAACTTCTGATGCCTAGCAATTGTGTTCAGGGGCACAATCCCCCAGCAGTGGTGGGAGGAACACAACCATCGTGGCTAAAGGCCATTGATAGCCTTAGCTTCCATGTGTTTGTCTGATCATCTTTAAAGTCACCCATAACTACCACTGTTTTACATAGGGGGGGGGGGAATAACCCCAGGTATTTTTCTGGTGCACACAGAATGAGGCATGTCTCTTGGGGAAAGGGCTAGATTTGAAAGTGGAGGGCGTGGAATGGAATGGAGTATCCCTGCTGGAACCCTGAACAGGAGCACTGCATGCTGCAACACATCGTTGCAGACCCCACCTATAAGCAGCAAACCAGCCAGAACAACTTCCTGCAAAACCAGCATTTGGCCACTGTCTCCCTGTGGAGTTGCCATATTTTTGCCTGATTTTAGGATGTCTGGGAACAAGGGCAGGGCACGGCTTTCTCTGTGTACTGAAGACCACCCATGGAAAAGTTCGGCAGGCCTGCTGCTTTCTATTTTCTGTGTTTAGGATGTCTGTTAAGAACATGGGTTTGCGGGAGAGTGTGTGTAAGAGAAGGCAAATTCTATGCCAAACCTATCAGATAATTTCTTTCAGAGCCTGCTGTTACAGAAGTTAGAATTGTCGTTTATCCTGGGGCAGCTGAGTTCGTGCCCATGGTGGGCAGGACCAGGTGCAAAAGCGGGTGCAGCAATGGATGTCCGTTTTCTCATCGTGACGCAGGATAGTTTCTACACCTTCTCTATTCTCAATCCTGGAGAGCAAGAGGCTTTCATAGAATTGCAGAATTGGAAGGGAGCCCAGGGGTCATCTACTCCAACGCCTTGCGATGCTGGAGCATCCATGAGAGATGGCTGTTCAACCTCTGTTCAAGGCCACATTCCAGCCAGTCAAAAGCTTTTGAAAAGGGTGCAAAGCAGCTCTGGCGAGGGCGGTGGTTGGAAGAGGTATGTGATTTGGGGAGGGTGCTGAGGGCCTGGTGGAGAGATCTGGTGAGCTTCAGGTTCTCCACACTAGGTTCTCCACACTGATGTAGAGGGACCAGCGGCCTAGGTTGGTGTGAGGCAGCGTCGTGCTTCCTCTGTTGCTGTAAAATCGAACTGTATTCAAAACAGCCGTGTTTCTTAGGGTTTGAATCAGGATTGCTGATGGTTTCATGCCTTGACACTGTGGCAGGTGTTGAGTAGGATGTTTGGGATGTCATGAAACATACAAGGTTTTCTGTCGATCTGTCGAGAGAGATGTTCTCTCAGCTGGCAGCTTGACCCTTCTCCTCCCGCTTTTTCAACTTGCTTCCTGGATCTGATGGGAAAGTGTTTGCGGTAGGGGGCTGGGGATGGAGTTTGCAAACAAGCACTTATTTCCCAACATCTGGTGCTGTGCAGATGTTGTTGGGACTGCAGCTTTCCTCAGACTCCGCCAGCATAGCTAGAAAAACACCTGGAGGGCAACACCTGTCCCTGTGCCTTTCTGAAGGACCGTCCCCGTCCCAAGGAACTGCGTAAGGTTGATAATTCCCCCCCCCCTCCAGTATGGTGGGTACCAGGCAGAAGCTGTTGAAAAACCCATCTTAAGTGCTTGGAAGTGAGTGGCCGCCATGTTTTAAAAGGTTAACCTGCACATTTGCCCATTAAGTGCATAGGATGGCTGTGATGTTGCAGTAGATTTGGTAGAATCTTGGTGTGTGAATAAATGGCAGCCTTGCTCAACCTGGTACCCTCCATACATTGCTGGACTATGACCCCCTAGCAATGTTAGAAATTAGACACGTGACCAGGCGCATTTTGCTACTGGTGCAGGTCCAGTTGCTACCATGTTGAGATCTCTGAATGCCAGGTTGGTGACTGGCATCTCCATCTGGCTGGAGCAGGTAAGAAGAAGAGCTTATTAAATTTATTGTTGTTATTTAGTCGTTTAGTCATGTCCGACTCTTCGTGACCCCATGGACCAGAGCACGCCAGGCACTCCTGTCTTCCACTGCCTCCGGCAGTTTGGTCAAACTCATGCTGGTAGCTTCGACAACACTGTCCAACCATCTCGTCCTCTGTTGTCCCCTTCTCCTTGTGCCCTCCATCTTTCCCAACATCAGGGTCTTTTCCAGGGAGTCTTCTCATGAGGTGGCCAAAGTATTGGAGCCTCAGCTTCAGGATCTGTCCTTCCAGTCAGCAGTCAGGGCTGATTTCCTCAAGAATGGATAGGTTTGATCTTCTTGCAGTCCATGGGACTCTCAAGAGTCTCCTCCAGCACCAGAATTCAAAAGCATCAATTCTTCGGCGATCAGTTGCATTTACAGTCCACCTTTTTTCCAAGGAGTACGATTCACACACACCCCTCAGTTAATCTCTACAACAACCCTGTGAGGCAGGTTAAGAGGCTGCGACTGGCCCAAGGTTACCTAATGAGCTTCATGACTGAGTGGGGATTTGAACCCTGATCTCCCAGGTCCTAGTCCAGGCATAGGCAAACTCCGGCCCTCCAGATGTTTGGGACGCCAATTCCCATCATCCCTGGCCACTGGTCCTGTCAGCTAGGGATGATGGGAATTGCAGTCCCAAACATCTGGAGGGCCGGAGTTTGCCTATGCCTGTCCTAGTCCGACATTCCAACCGCTACACCACACTGGCTTCCTAGAGTCCTTCAGCTATGGGGCAGCTCTGTAAATTAAGTAGGTAAGTAAATATGGGGAAAGCAAAACGTCACCTAGAGAAGGATCTGAAATGTTTTCCTTGAAGCTTGTATTTGTTTTATTCTGGATTGTGTTATTTGATGTTTTAATGTGTTGTAAACTGCTTTGAGATTTTTTTCTTTAAAATATAAAGCGGCATAGAAATGATATACCCGTATATACTCCAGTATAAGCCAACCCAAATATAAGCTGAGGCACCTAATTTTACCACAAAAAACTGGGAAAACTTATTGACTCAAGTATAAGCCGGTTCACCATACCACAAACCTCCTGGTGGGCTGGAGTGCGGCAGAGGGGGCTTCTGTCTCCCCCCCAGCCCCTCCCAGCCCCCTGCCTACCTAGGGTGCTGCTGAGAGGCAGAGGCTGGTAGCGGCAGTGATGGAGGAAGAACAAGCAGCCCGAAATTTGCGGCAAAGGCAGTAGAGGAGGAAGGAACAGCCCAAAAGGGACCCTCACTCGGGTATAAGCCGAGGGGGGCTTTTTCAGCATAAAAAATGTGCTGGGAAAGTCGGCTTACACACGAGTATATATGGTATATATATATATAATTGCAAATTCCACAGGAAAAAAGATGCCTAGACATTCCATTGTGGCAACCGTAACCCACGTTCAAGGTGCCATTTGTTGATGACCTGAGATACCTGAGTTTCTTACACTGCCTCCTAGCTGGGGCTGATGGGAGTTGTGGTCCTGAACATTGGGAGGCCCCCTTAGTTGAGGAAGCTTGATGTACGGAATGGTGCACAGACTTTGAAGTGCAATTTGTCAGGCTTGGGGTGCAAGTCTGTCTCAGCAGCCTCCAGCCTGCCGTGAGCATATTTCATCTACGGCCCAGAGTCTCTCAAGTACCAAAAGTGGCAGTTCATCATCACACGTTTGCAAACTGGATATGCTGCTGCCTTAGGACTGTTTCCCCACAGGAGGTATCCTGGAATGAGTCGGTTGTGGAAGTGGTGGTCCTGTCCTCTGAAGCGGCTTACACGGGCGCGCACAAAATGGGAGAAGTCATTTGTAATAAGCACGGGTGCTTTTGTTGTTTCCTAGGTGAATGGAAAAGGTTCTTTGTGGTGTGTGGACCCAGAATATAAACCGAACCTAATACAAGCCCTGAAGAAGCAGCCTTTTCCCTCTGCCTTTTTTTATACCCCACCAGCATCACCACTGAGGTAGGACTCTTGTTGCTCTAAACACAGGGCAATCTGGGACGGGTGGTTGGTGGAATGCGGATTTCCGTCTAGATCAGTGTTGTCCTCAGGTGGTGATACATTTTTTTTGAAAAAAAAATAGAACATTAGTTTTGGTTTTGGTAAGTCTAGAAGAAAGAATCAGCCATAGCTTAGTGTGGAGAAGGTCCTAGGTTCATCTCCAGACTCCCACACCCTTCTCCAAACATTGTAGCCCTGCAAAGCCATTGCCAGCCAAGATCAGGCAACGGTGGGATGACTCTGAGTAGGAGCAGAGGAGAAATTCGATTCAGCTCTCATTGAACGGCGAACTTGCACAGTCTGCCCTTTGTGAAACAAGGCATGAAGCGAAACACAGCCACCCTTCAAAATTTGCACTTCTGTGAATTTTGTGGTGCATTTCTCCAGGCAAGTAGAGCCATAGAATTGTAGAGTGGGAAGGGACCCTGAGGGTCATTTAGTCCAGCCCCCTGCGAGGCAGGAATCTCAGCTAAGACAGATGACTATCCAACCTCTGTAATGTGTACAAAAATGCTTGTACTGGGGTAAAGCATGTTAGCAGGAATATGAACGTATTGATGGGAAGAGCGTCCAAGCACACATATTAGAGGAAATAGTAAAAAAAGAAGAGGTGTATATCAGGCAAAAATTATATATATATAAAATAGGAGAAACGTTGCACTGAAACACTGCTGAATTTTCACGAGGACTCTTCTCTTTTTAAAAAAAGTGCAAACTGATTTGAACATATGAAGAACTGAGCTTAGGACTAGAAAAAATAGAACACAGAGAAAATAAGACTTGGCCATCGCTCAGTCTAAGACAGCTTCACATGTTGACTACCTTCTTTCGATTATCCTTGCTATTCTGCTTGAATATAGGAAGCATCTTTTTAAAAAAACAATGGCAACAGCTGAATGTTTGTGTTAGCTGAGAGAGACTTACTGGAATCTATATCCCAGTGGAACGTCTTGATTAAATGTTATGGGCAGTTTGCATTTGATATCCCTTCTCTGATAGAAAGCATACAGGAGCAGAATGGGTGGGAAGCCATTTTTGGCAATTCCTTCTCCTCCCCCCACCTCATCCCCTCCCAGTCAGCTCTGAAGGCTCACCACAAAACCTAAAACTAAGGAACTGAGAACAAATTATAAAGATCAAGAGTAGCCAACATGGTGGTCTTCAGATGTTGCTGAATTGCACCTTCCATCATCCCTGACCAATAGGGCACATTGATGGGAGCTGGAGACTATTAGCACCTGAAGACCACCATGTTGGCTGCCTCTGATAAAGAGATCATGTAGATTTCAACTAGGCTTGCTTCCAAGTAAGTGTTTTGAAGATTGTAGTTGCAAGCTAAAATTAATTTTCTGGTCGCATTTGGGTCATGCAGAACTTGTTTTTTTGCATGGGGGAGATTGGGGGTATTTATGCTTCCAGTTTAGAAGTTGAGCCAACTGCCTGATAGAAAGCAAATGAACTTGTGGTGGGAGAAAATGGAGCTCATAGCTGGCTCTTAGCCCAGGTCACCACCGCCAGCCTACGGTAGAAACAGTTTGCCCATTGCAAACACAGGAATGCCTTTCAGCCAAGGCTGCCCCTCAGTGACGTGCAGTGAGGAGAAATCCATTCCAGCAACGAATCCAACGGAGAAAATATCAATTGGTGTTTTACGCAAAACTGACGCTCTACCCAATTAACGAAAGAGTTAGATACGCTCTAAAAATCGACACAACTAATCAACTTTAGGAGAAATCTTTAACCTGACCAAGATGGAAAGGCCTTATTGGCAAAGCGCCAAGGCTGAAATGAAATTTTGGGAGTCCCTTAACAACAAAATTCGAGCCTGTATCCATGTCTGGCATGAACTGAAAAACAGCTGACGTGCTTTGCTTTTGTTTTTCTTTCTGCCAGAAGCATTGCATATGTAGGAGCACAGAGATCGGAGCTTGGTAGCTCCCAAGGGTGGCTGGACCCTTTGGGATTGGTAGAGTGGAAGGCAGAGAGGACAACAGTCGCTTGAGCAGAGCCTCCCGTTGACTGGTTGCAAGTAGACTGAAGTTGGTGGGCCACAGGTGTTAAACGCTGACAAGGTCTCACTCCTCTTTGCAGTTGTGCTGCAGCTTTCTGCGCTAACTGCAGATTCCGGATCAGGCACAAGGGAAGGCCCGCATGGAGCGCATTTCATTAATCCAGCCTTGAAGTAACCTATGCATGAGCGACTGTGGCCAGGCTTTCCACTCAAACATGGTTGCAGGACTGCAGCCTGTGCTTTGAATTTGAACGGTAGTGTCATAACTAGAAGATGTCTTGCCAGTTTTTGTTTGGATATTCCAGGGCCCAAGACAGACTTCCTGTTACAGACAGAATGTCAGATAGGGATGGAGGAGCAACTCGATTCAGTTCGCATGTGAAGGCAAACCTATGTAACTTGTAGCTTTTTAAACAAGACAACAATCCGAAACACGGCCATCCTTCAAAATTGGCACTTCTCTGAATTTTGCAGGGCCAAACAGTGTTTACAAAAATGCATAGGCTGGGCTTAAAATGAAAACGACATGCAAAAGATGCATTACCTGAAGGAAAATTGCTTTGCCAAAATGTGTATGTTAGTGGTAAAATTGAAATATGAAAATGTTTGTGGTAGGAGAAATTTGCCCTAAAAATGTGGATGAATTTTCACAAGGACTTTAAAAAGAAAATTCTACACTGCTGTAGAAACATGGGGAACTGAAATTGGCAAATTTGCTGTTCTGTCGTGTCAAACTGGCTGCCCTTCATTAGGTTAACAAATACTGGTGCTGAGGAGACGAGGTCCTTTTAAAATCATCAGGGCAGCTAAAAGTTCTGCAGTGTTGTCCCTGAGGTAGATTATGTGCACCACTGCAGGAAGGACGCATGACTTCCAGTCCCCCTTTCCCAAAATAGACTAGAGCGCAGTAGAAATTCTCGCCAGGAGGGCTCCTGTTAACAGATGCTTGTTTCAGACTTTATTCTCCAACTCACTTAGGGAAAATCATCTTTAAAGGAACACACACACACACACACACACAGAGAGAGAGAGAGAGAGAGAGAGAGAGAGAGAGAGAGAGCATTCTTTACAAAGACGGCTTTTAAAATATGTGGTGGTGTTTGGCTTGAGAACACTTCCCACACACTTTAGAACAGGATTTGCAAGGCCTGTGCTGGAGCTCAGTGCTTGCGGCCCTGGAGTAAAGCCAGATCTAGAGACTGGGGTTTAAAACAAGACAGGAAGAAATGCCAAGGGAAACTGTGTTTCTGAGAAAGAAATGGCAGGGCAAGAGGACGCAGGATCAGGATAAAAAGCACAAACAGAGCTTCTAGAGGTTCTAGTCCTCAGGAGTATGGAAACCTGAAGGTGGAATCCAGAAACGTAGTAAGTTGCCTTAGACCAGTTCAAACTATTTGCCCAAGTAGCCCAGTATTATCTCACTGGAAGTGGCACTTCATGATCTTAGGCAGAAGTTTTTTCACATCACCAGGGTTGGAACCCAAGGCATTCTGCAGCCAGAGTATTGCCCATCACTGAACTCTGTCCCCTACAGGTGCAGAAATGTTTTGATCTGGTGGGCTAGATCTTTATATCCCAGCACCCCACCAGCTAACTCTGACAGGTGGGCAGGACAACTCACTTGTCAATCATCTGATATCATCATGATATCAGGTGCTGAACAGGTCCCACCAAGTGGGATTGAAGTCCCTGTGCACTAGTTGATGGGGAGAAGGTTTGATCCTGTTTTCTGCACCAACTGTGCCTTTGCCTGCCCCACACATATAGGGCATCAGGTGTGCTACAGCTGGGTGTGGTTTGGGGGAAATGGTCTGACAGGCCAAATGGGGACTGTTTCACACATTCCACAGCGGCCAGCCAGGGTTTTTAATCAAGTGTCTTCTCAAAGGGATTTGCAGTCAATCTCCTGATGAGCAAGCAATTATGATAGAGGTGTGTTTTCAGACACCTCTGTCTTGTTCACACTGTCAGTGTTTAGATATAAGCTCCCTTCCACAACTCATTAGTTTCACATCTTTGAAAAGTAAGCCTGAATAGGCTCTCATTCTGTGGCAAGCTGTCAAATGTGGCAGTGGGTTTAGATGCAGTCCTTTTATTTCTGTTTTCTTGAGTTCAGTAGCAAAAATGCCAGTTGCGGATATAATATAATAGGCAAGCTTAGCAGTTTTTGACTTTGTTAACTAAATGCCCGCAAAAGAAACCTGTTAGATCACTTTCCGGGACATCAGAAAATGTTCAGCGGCAAGGCGCCCTAGGGATTTGCATAGGGAAACCTTCCGACTCAAATCTTCTCCAGAAAACCCACATCACAGATTAGGTCAGCTCTGTAATACACCAGGTTTAAGACTCACACCAGGCCAGCAGTCCTTGTTGACATCACTTCTGGTACAGGAGAGATCCTGCCATTTTGAAATCCTTGAAGGTGCAAATATGGCTAGACTAAGTGAATTCCTTCTTGGTTCAGCACAGTCTCTAAACCTTCTTTCTCCTCTCTTCCAGTGGTTCACCTTCTCCTCACTACTTAACCTCAGTTTTGAAACAGAATCAGGGTCGATCTATCAAAGGTAAGTTGTGCTATCCATTGTCCATCTTTTAGCTCTCCTTTGGGTGGCTTTATAGACTCAGTCTGGCCTAGTATAGATGTTGTGGCCAAATTATGGTTTGGTCATCATGAACAACAGATTCCTTCCTGGCTTGGGGATTTGAGCACATGGGGAGAGGCAGGAACGCACAACCCCAAAGGCTGTTCACAATGGCCAAACTATAATTTGGCCACAACATTCGTACTGGATCACAAATCACACAACCTGTGGCCACCACAAATGTATCAGTTTGCATCCCAAACCATGGTTTAAACCTGTAGACGTGGTTTAGTTGCAGCATCTGAACTCGGCTTGGTTGTTTCCAGAAGTTCTGTTAAAGGTCTTCTCTCTTGACATTTTCCATTCTAGTTTCTCGGACCAGTCTAAGGCCTCCTCATCTGCACTATCCATTTTAAAGCGGCTCTTTACAACTTTCAACAGTCATCTCTTCCCCCAAAGCATCCTGGGAAGTGTAGTTTGTGGAGGATGTCTATTCCTGTGAGAGCCCCATTCCTATCGCAGAGCTACAATTCTCAGAGTGGTTTAACAATCAATTCCTCTTCCCTGGGAACTCTGGGAAATGTAGATCTGTGAGGAGAATAAGGATCTCCTAACAACTCCCAATCCCCACAACAAAGTAGAGTACCTGGAATTCTTTGGGGGAAGCCATGACTGTTTAGAGTGGTTCGATACTGTTTTGAATACATAGTGCCGATGGGGCCTTAAAGCACCAATTTCATCTGAACTTTAGTCTCGATTCCATCTTCTTTTTTAACAGCTGCATTTGCAATCAGGACTCCTCTAAATCTTAAATTTTTTTTTCCATTTATCATTTAGATGTTTTTCAGCATCCCAACTTGTCTTCCCTTTTCGCCTTCTCAATTCTCACCCCTCCCTGCCAGCCCCAGAACCTTGTTTTGCTTCAGTGATTGTCTGGCTATTCCTTCCAACTTTGTAATTGATTAAGCACTTGGAGGAGATTGGGGCGCTGAACAAGATCTCTGTCCACCCATTTTTAAATGGGTTGTTGCAACAATGTGATCTAGAGGACCAGGGTGGTTGGCGCCTATCAGCATGAATGTGGGGGGATCCAGTGTGTGTCAGCTGTGGAAAAGGCAAATTCCACACTAGGGATCTTTAGGAATAGGACTGAAAATTAAAGTGCTGATACCACAGTAGCATCAAAGAAATCTATGGTGCAACCACATTTGGAATAATGTGTGCAGTTCTGGTCGCCTCACCTCAAAAAGGACATTGCAGAGCTTGAGAAGTTTCAGGAAAAGGCACCGAAAATGATCCAAGGGGATCGAGCAACTGCCCTATCAGGGAAGGCCACAACTTTTAGACCCTTAGCTTAGAGATGTGTTAAGAAGGGACATGGTGCTGGTATATAAAATGATTCATGCTCTGGAGAAAAAAGTTTTTCTCATAACACTAGAACACATGGGGATCCAAAGACGTTGAATGTTGGAAGATTGGAAGATTCAGAACAGACAAAAGAAAGTAGTTTTTCTTGCAGTGTGTAGTTAAAGGAGAGAATTTGGTGCTACAGGATGCAGTGATAGCTTTAAATGAGGATTACACAAATGCATGGAGGATAAATCTGATAATAATAATAATAATAATAATAATAATAATTATTATTATTATTATTATTATTATTATTATTATTATTTTACCCTGCGCATCTGACTGGGTTGCCCCAGGCACTCTGGGTGGCTTCCCATATCTATAAAAAAGAGAAAAATTAAACATTAAAAAGCTTCCCTATACAGTGGTACCTCGGGTTACATACGCTTCAGGTTACAGACTCCGCTAACCCAGAAATAGTGCTTCTGGTTAAGAACTTTGCTTCAGGGTAAGAACAGAAATCGTGCTCCAGCGGCGCGGCAGCAGCAGGAGGCCCCATTAGCTAAAGTGGTGCTTCAGGTTAAGAACAGTTTCAGGTTAAGAACGGACCTCCGGAATGAATTAAGTACTTAACCCGAGGTACCATTGTATAGGGGAAGAATAGAATCATAGAATTGTAGAGTTGGAAGGGACTCCAAGGGTCATCTAGTCCAACCCCCTGTAATGCAGGAATGTCAGCTGAAGCATCTGTGACAGATGGCCACCCAACCTCTGATTAAAAACCTCCAAGGAAGGAGAGTCCACCACCTCCCAAGAGAGTCCGTTCCACTGTCAAACAGCTCTTACTGTCAGAAAGCTCTTCCTGATGTTTAGTCAGAATCTCCTTTCCTGCAACTTGAAGCCACTAGTTCGAGTCCTGCCCTCCAGAGCAGGAGAAGACATAGCCGGCCGGTATGGCTATGTTTCACTGCCTCCCCTGTCAGAGGCAGTATGCTGGGAATCACAAGCAGGAGTTGGAGGCTTCCCATGGGCATGTGGTTGGCCAATACGAGGACAAGATGCTGCACTGGGTGGGCAGGCAGGGCTTGGCAATTGCTTGACTCTGAAGCTTGCTAGGTATCCTTGGTCAAGACACTTACCTCACTTCTTATCCCAAGCCATGGGTAGGCAGACTAAGGCCTGGGGGCCGGATCTGGCCAAATCGCCTTCTAAATCTGGCCAGCGGACGGTCCGGGAATCAGTGTATTTTTACATGAGTAGAATGTATGCTTTTATTTAAAATGCATCTCTGAGTTATTTGTGGGGCATAGGAATTCGTTCATTCCCCCCCCCAAAAAAAATATAGTTCGCCCCCCCAAGGTCTGAGGCACAGTGGACCGCCCCCCTGCTGAAAAAGTTTGCTGACCCCTGTCCTAAAAACGAAATGTGTTTTTAAAAGCATGGTCATGTTTCACTCCTCTAGATGAAACCTAATGGGAGGCAATTTCCTTTTCCTTTTCCAGACTCTGATATTGATGCTGCTACTGCCATGATGCTCTTGAATACTTCCATTGAAGAAGGCATTTTAGATTGTAAGTAAAAATAAGTTTTTGCTGCCTTTCTGTTTTTCAGTGCTGCTGCTGTATTAAATCCCTTTTCAAATGCAAAATTTTAGTTAGAGCGGCTGATGGTTTCACAGAAAACACTTGAGGCCATTTATTTCTTGTTTGTTTTAAAAAGCCCTCCTTTAGAATATTGATTTGTGACATGAAACGAAATAATGTACACCCTGTTTACTTGGTAGAAAGTCCTGTTGTGTCCAGCTGGACTTACTTGCAGGTAAATGTCTTTAGGATTACAGCACAAGCTAAATATCGTTACTTTGAAACGGTACCGCATCTTGGAATGCGTATATGGCTTATTTATTTGTAACTGTAATTTTAAATACTGACAGCTCATATTAAACCATTAATGTTAAACTAAGACAGTTTTAACGAAGCAGTTGGTTACTCTATTCAAAGCCTTTACCCAAATTACACTTTTATTCCCTCCAACACCCCCCCCCCATTCAGCCTCATCTACACTATAACTGGGGATTCTGCTAGAAGCCTCTTTTCCAACCCTTTGCTGAGCTTTTGTCCTGCAGCAATGCCCTGGAAATATTCCCTGTAATAATACTCCTACCTGTCACCATTCAAAGATGTTCCTTACTTCTCCTCTTGGAGCTGCAGACAGGCCTTTCCCCCCCCCCCCCGCCTTTTCAGCCTAGGTTGGCTAGTTCAAGTAGGCCCAGCAAGTCTTTGGTCACTGTGCCTCTCCTCCTGCCTCTCAGGTCTTCCTCCTCCTTCAGCTTCTTTCTTCTTCTAGCTCTCTGCTGACCAGCGCTGGGCTATATATACACTCCTCTGGCCCAACCCCGGCCAATCATCTGGTGTAACTGAAAATTCTAAACCTGCACCCACCAATCAAAAGACGCACGCCTTCTATCCTTCATTTGCATTCCGAGAATTCGAACGCCAACCCTTCCTCACAGCTGTCAGTTAAGGCCCTGTTCCGCCACAGTTAAACCAACTGTCGCCGGACCACACAGAAAACTTCCCACATAAATGTACGTTCCGAATCAAATGTTGGGAATGCCTTACACAATGCATGGGATTTCTCAACAACAGGGTCCAATAAATTCTGAAGGGCACCGTGGTGACTATTATTAATCTATTTATTAAATTTGCTTACCTCCCTTCATCTGTAGATATCGGAGAGGTTCGTGACATAAAAATACATAACCACAAATCAATAAGCCACCCCCCACTCTTGCCTTAGACTGTTCCAAGTTCACCAGTATTTATTATTTTTAATGATTTTATTGATACATCACGACAGCAACAACAAAACAGAAGAGAAAACAATACACGCACACACACACACATACGTGCGTGCGCGCACACACACACACACACACACACAGAGCAATAAAAAGGTATTAGAAATTAGATAATGACAATAAAAGTTACAAAAGTAACTAAATTTATTTATTATATCAGTTTGTTATGGGACGGGGGTAGCACTGTGGTCTAAACCACTGAGCCTCTGGGCTTGCCGATCAGAAGGTCGGCGGTTCGAATCCCCACGACAGGGTGAGCTCCCGTTGCTCGGTCCCAGCTCCTGCCAACCTAGCAGTTCTAAAGCACATCAAAGTGCAAGTCGATAAATAGGTACCGCTCCGGTGGGAAGGTAAACAGCGTTTCCGTGCACTGCTCTGGTTTTGCCAGAAGCGGCTTAGTCATGCTGGCCACATGACCTGGAAAAACTGTCTGCGGACAAACATCGGCTCCCTTGGCCAGTAAAGGTAGATGAGTGCTGCAACCCCAGAGTCATCTGCGACTGGACTTAACTGCCAGGGTTCCTTTACCTTTCTATATCTGTTTTCTAAACTTACAGTGTGTCCTTCCTTCGAAAGCAGCCCAGGGCACCAAACACATCTGTAATAAAAACACAATTAGAAATAAAGTGAAGACATATTTAAAGGAGGTTTGTGGCATCTAAAAAAACAGATAGTAACAAAATCATGTGTCTGGACAGGCCCGCCAAAACAGAAAAGTTTTCAGCAGGGGTCTAAATCAGCGTTTCCCAAAGTGAGTGGCCCTCCCCCCCCCAGGGGTGGCGGGATTGCCGGGGTGGTGGTGCTAAGGGGTCACAGAGGAGGCGACGGGGGCACGGGAGGTGTAAACTATCAGACTTTGGAAAGCTGGTATCACTGGATCAAATTCACCCATTTTTAAAAACAATTAAACCACTGCAGATAGTTTTAACTGGATTTTGGATAAATGTGGCATTAATGGTTACTGTTTTGAATTTTATCGTGCTATTATTTTCCTTCGTGGGTCGTGGAAACTGCTATTCTGAATAAAGCTTTTTGTAGGGTATGGGGCAATAGGGATGTGTTAATGGAGTTAAGTTGCCTGGAAATCTTTGGGAACCTCAGGTCTAAAAGATGGCGCTTGCCGAACGCAGGTATTGGAAACCTGATCCCTTTCATAGAATCATAGAATTGTAGAGTTGGAAGGGTCTCAAGGGTCATCTAGTCCAACCCCCTGCAATGCAGAAATCTCAACTCAAGCATCCATGACAGATGGTCATCCAATCTCTATTTAAAATCCTCCAAGGAAGGAAAGTCCCCCACCTCTCGTGGGAGTCCGTTCCGTTGCTGAACAGCTCTTACTGTTAGACAGTTTTTCCTGATATTTAGTCGGAATCTCCTTTCTTGTAGCTTGAAGCTGTTGGTTCGAATTCTACCCTCCCAGAGCAGGAGAAAACAAGCTTGCTCCCTCTTCCATGGGACAGCCCTTAAGATATTTGAAGGTGGCTTTCGTTGTCTCCTCTTTTCCAGGCTAAACATAGCCAGCTGCCGAAAAGCCCGCCCAAAACATCTGGAGGGCATCAGGGTGGGGTGGGGAGGCGAGGCACTGATCCCTCCCGCTTCTGACAAGACTCTTTATTTTCCTCAGGTAAGAAGCCGCAGCCTCTCAAGCTGTCCAAGAAAAGGAATTACGTCAGCACGTTCCAAAGCCACGGCAAGGCAAGTCCCGGGGGGAGCGATTTCCCCGTCCCCAACATTGACCCCAACGAGGACCACAACTACAGCGCCAGCAGCGTGGCTTCGCAGCGCTGCGTGTCGCCCTCGAGTGTGTCTTCCCTGTCGTCCGTCGACGAGGTCTACGAGTTTGTCTCCGAGGCCAGCCGGGTGGGGAGCGAGGGCAGCGAAGGGTTCCACAGCGAGGTGGACACGGACGGAGACGACCGCGAAGAGGACGACGACGACGACCCCCTGGCTGATAGCGGCTACACCTCGCAGCCGTGCCTCGCCGCCTCGGACAAGGCCCAGCCTCGCAAGAAAGCCCTGGAGGAGCTCTGCCTCGAAATCGACGAGGAACTGAAAGAGGCGGCCGGGTCTCTGCTTCATCTAGCCGGGATTAGCCCCTGTCTAGGCTCCCTCATAAGTACTGCAAAGACCCATAGCCAGAAACGAAGGAGAAGGAATGACGTCACAGCCTGAGAAGTGTGTTTGGGGACGGGGGCGGGGGGGGGGGAGAAGATACGTCTATCAATAGAGATAAATGCATATTTTATTTTTTAGCGTGGCAATACTCCTCTACTTTTTACCCTTCACAAGGGAGATCAAAGCCATAAAAGGACTTTTTGTTCATGTATTTTTATTTTCACAGATTCTAGTTTTGCAATTTGTTTCTTTTTTTCTAATTGCAAAAGCGGTGGTTTTGGAGCATTGAAGAGCGGATTACAATTGTGCAAAACAGGTGGGGCGGGGGCAAAACCAACCAGCCAACACAGCAGTTCCTTCCCCCTGATAATTTTAGCAAAGTTGAATATTTGAGTTTATTGGAGGAGTGGGTGCCATTATCTCTGTCATCTCATACCTTGTACGTCTCTTTGGATTTGGAACCTGGGGGCTTCATTTGACCTGTCTGAGTTCATAGGGCTCTGCGCAGAGAACAGGGCAGCCAACCAAATGTTGGGAGCTAGACTGCAGCTCTCTTCTGCCCTCCCCATTGGCTGTGCTGGCAGGGGTTGATGGGAGTTGTAGTCCAACAGCATCTAGAGGGCCACACATGCCCCATTTCCTCCAATGGGAGTGTAGAATTGTGCCTTGCTTCCTGGCGCACCTGTTCCGCAGCGAGACCTGGTGTTTGTATGTTATGGCGCATAAAGTCCAATGTGTAGCCGGTCTTTCTCTAATTTTTAGGGGAGAGGGTGGAGTGGATGCATTGAACTCTACACATGTAGTTCTCAGCCTGCATAATTTTTGGCCCTCAAAGATCAGTCGGTGGAGATCAAGTGGGAAAAGGCTACATGGACTGTCTCCTGTTCCAGATTGACATGCAATTCACAAATCCCAGGTGGGACTGAAAGTGGAGGGAGGTGCATTGGGAGCAGGAGAATAAGCAGGTGCAATCCTGCCCCCTCTCTCTGTGCCCACGGGCTCCTACCTCTCTCGGTTCTAGACCAGGGGTAGTCAACATGGTGCTCTTCCAGTTTTGGACTACATCTTCCACCCTTCTTGATCAAAGTCCATGCTGGTTGGGGCTGATGGGACTTGGGAGTCCAGCAAGAATGGAAGGGCATGGAGTTGACTATCCCTGAGCTGGTTCTGACACCTTCATGTGTTCTGATTTAAATATTTGAAACGCAGGATAAGGTCTACCAGCTTTCAGCTTGGCTTCCGTTGTTGCGTAATTGTCTCATGTGCAAGCCGAGGGTCTGGAATGACCTGAATGCTAGACAACTGCCATCGTGGGCCAGTTACCGATTGACTGATGTCTGCAATAACACAGGGAGGGTGTTGGGAATGCAACATGTAAACGTGGATGTTTTTGAGACTCTTGAAGGGTTTATCTCCACTCTTATCCTCACCTTCCTTGGAACAGCACAAAGTAAGGAGCTGGTTCCTTTCCTTCCTTCCTTCCTTCCTTCCTTCCTTCCTTCCTTCCTTTCTTTCTTTCTTATTGTTATTATATTTTAGATCTTCAGCGCACACTTTATTAGCAAACCCAATGTTCTTTTGGTCTCGATATCCAGATTGAGTGAAAAATGTTGACTGCAAAAATTATAAATGGCTGTTGCACAAAGAACGTGTAGTTACATGTTCAGGTGAAGCATAATGAAATGGGTTTCTTTCTTTTCTTTTTAAGGTTACGGTGGTTGATACTGGCCTACTTCTCACTGAGGAGAAAAGCTTGTTCTGGACTGTACCATTTTAGGCTACAGGTGAGGGCACACACAATTGGTTACTGTTCTGCGTGAAGCAGAAAACCTCAAATAGAAAACTAGGTGTCCAGGGGAAGGACTCTAGCCTGGCTTTCTTCCCGACATCGAGTTCTTTTAAATGTAAAAATCATTCAAATCGCGGTGCAGCTTTACACTGTGTGAGCCCCCACCTGCAGTCAGAAGCAGAACCGTACAAACAGAGCTGGCAGCCTCAATGAGGACTAGGTTCTTGAATGCATTCTTACTCCACTTGGAAAACCGGCCTTTTTTCCTTCTCTTCTACTGTGTGCTTCAGTTTTGCACTGTATTAACCTAGCACCCCTCAAGAAGACAGTATATAATACTCAGCCTTAAAGGGCACCATTTTCTAAACGTGTGTGCGCGCAGGGTCACGCTCCCTCCTTAAGACTCCGAGAGGAGCTTAGGAAACGCCTGCGGTTGATGGTTAGCCGTCCGTCCCATCTTCCTTGGGGAGCAGTGACCGTTGGAGCGAAATCCTGACTCCTGTTAAAATCAGCGGGAATTTTGCCATGGTTCGTGCAGCCAGAACGGCACCTTTCTTTTTATCCGTTATCGCAGCAATAATATCCCCTCCCTTGCCAAGTGTCAAGGAAGCCCAAGAGCTCTGTGCTTGCTCTTCCGCCAACACAGTATTCTAGCGCGTGCTTAAAATGTAACGTGGGAATGGTAAAGATGCGCCTGTGAAGCCCTGAGTGCGGGCTAACTCCAGGTGATGATCCAGAGACCTTCCATCTTCCGACACAGCCCTTTCTGTGCGATGACGTATGCCTTGTGCATGCACTTCCACGGGAAACCTTTGTGTATTTTACCATTCCCACGAACCATAACACTGGATGTTTGTGTCCTCCTGGGTCTTCTGTGGTGACTGCTGTGTTGTTTGGCCGCTGTTAGGCAGCTGGAGGCATCGTTGCCTGAATGGTGCAGCCAGTCTGCCATCCAGGTGTGTAGTCCAGTCTAGACCTTTTGCTGTTCCTGGCACTTGTAATGATGAGTTTTGGAGATGGAGGGAAGGACCCACATGTATCACCGAGGGGGGTGGGGTGGATTCTGCACCCATGTCCTGATGGGAAATGGCCCTGACTGGAGTGAAATGGTAGCCTGGGAAGTGGATTGTCACGGTGCCACTGGAAAGATCTCCCATGTCAGTCCCATCTGAGTCTCTCCAGGGAGGCACAGCCAAGCTCTTACCCCACTCCTGTTCCTTTCGGTGGATGCTTGTGCAGGAAACATTTCCGCAAATTGGCCCTGTGGTTCCGAGAACCCCTTGAGCGTTCCTTTGCAACGATCAAAGCATTAGCGTAGCTCATTCTGCCTGGCATGGAAGGTCAGCTTGAAGTGCCATTTTTTAATTTGTTTCCCGTGTTTCCAAGTGTTGAGCAGTCACAAGCGGCTGGTTAAGCAAACCTCGCCTCCCCATTAGCAAAATGCTTCCAGGTTGGCAGAGAACGAAGGCAGGAAGCTAAACTTCTATTAATGGCGCAGAGCTTCTCTGGCTCCTTGGTGACTAAGCCAGAGGTGCTCAAAAGTTCTGATTTCACTGCCTCTTCATGAACGCAAACCGCCTTATACACCCAGTATAAACTCTGCCAGCTTAATAATTCTTGAAACCATTCTTCAGACACACACACACCCCAGTATCCCTCACGCCTTCCCTATGTCTTGGGCTACCAGTTCCATTGCTCCTGACCATTGGCCATATTGGGTGTGACTGATGGGAACTGGAGCTCAGCAAGATCCAGAAAGCATCCCATTGGCTACCCTCGCTGTGGACTTTCAATGCCTTGGGCTGGGATCCAGTGAATCCAAACCAGGCTTTCTCCCAGCTCTGGACCTTGACGTGGTTTGCTGGATCCCAACTACTCTCCACTGCATAATCTGGTCAAGAGATTCTCCCAGTGTAGGCCTTACGTTTGCAAGGATTTATGTAGCATTCCACCCCCTCCCGGAATTTCAGAGGAAATCTTTCGTTCAGATGGTAGTAAACTGTAAATGGCTCTTGCTCTGTAATCATGTTGCTAGTTTCTAGACAAAAAAAGTCTCTAATGCATGGGTGTTTGCACGCTCTCACCTGTTTGTACACCACTTTCTCTGATGTAAAAGTCTATAAATGCCAATGGTGCCCATCGTGTATGTTGCCTGCTGCTTCTCTTCTCCCCAGAGGCTCTGATGGATTGGCCAAAACAATCTTCTTGCTGAAAAGCCCCTCTAGAGCCGTTTCCTGTGTCACTGTTTTGCTTCCCAGAACTTCACGGCAACAAGTCAAACATGGGAAGGGTTTACAAGTGGGTCTACCTGCAAGTCAGACATGATGCTTTGTGGTTTATTTCTAAAAAAGTTTATAGGTTTTAAAAAGAAATTGAATACTCTCAAAGGACATCTTTAAGAAGTCCACTAGAACAAAAGAAAACAGAAGCTTGGCTTGGTAAGCCTCTGGTGGGGTAGTCAACATGGTGATCTCTAGGTGTTTAAAACCACAGCTCACATCATCCCTGGCTATTGGCCAGACATTTAGACGGTACCACATTGACTGCGCACAGCCCATGGGTTAAAATCCTTTAAATTTAAAAGTTCTTATTTGCTGTACAAAGAGGGTGTTCAGTGGACCTCTTTGTGCAAACTGTTCTTAAGGTTGTGGTGCCACGACTGAAAAGGCTCTGCTCTAAGTTTTGCTAGATCTCACCTCCATAAAACAACACCCAGAGTGGAATCCTGCCTGCTGGTCTTGGGGTGGTTTATATGGAGGGAGGTCTTCTAGCAGATACGTTGAGCCAAGGCTGCTTGAAGACTCTGGCTGCCATGCTTTAAGGGCGCCCACAGGTCGTTTTGAATAATGGCTGTTGGAGATTTTAACAGAATGGAAACTAAAACAATTGGGAGCAGTTGAACAATACCCACAAAACTACTATTGTAGCAGCTTAGTGATCAGTTTGTGTCCCATTAGGTGGGATTAATTTGCAAAATATTTTTCACTCGATAGAAACTACCAAAGCTGTGGATTTGGCAGAAATGCAGAGAAAGAAAGGGGCCAATAGATGCTTATGTCTGAAGTTGCGAATGGCTCTAGATGGACACCCTTCCCATGTTATGGCTTTTGCCGCAGGTGTGACTTGTGAGCCCACCTCCTTAAGTGAAAAAAGATGTCCTACTAAGTGGTCTTGAGCACCTGCCGCATGGGGGTTGAATGTGAACTCATTGCAAATGGACAAGCTTGTAAATTAAGTGCAAATGCACATCTTTAAATTCCTGTATGTCGTATGTGCTGAAAAGAGGTGTCCCTCCCATTAACATTTGTCCAAAATAAGTGTTCAATAACTTACGTGGTGTGGAATTTGTTTTTGTACTAATACAGATAACGATAGGGCTGGATTTTATTTATTTTTAAAATAATAAAAAGGACGTGTTTCTTTCATTCTTGTGTATCTTTTGAAAGCCGGCAAGAACTAAACTCAGTTCCGGCTAAAATTGACCAGATTTCCAAATGAGGCTCCTTTCCCCCTAGAACTTGTTGGAGCAGTCTTGTTGTCTTACACCTGACCTGTTCTGTCTGCCACCTTGCGCTTCTTCCCTTAACCCCTGCCTCCCTGCCTGCCAGAAATTGGTGTGTGCAGAATTGTCCCCCTGCGTCCTCCCTCTTTATTAGTGAAGTATCGAGTGTCACTTTTGTGCCGGGAAATGTGCTGTACTTGTTCGCCGTTTCATTAATTAGGTTTTCTTGATTTTCCATGGACAAAGGTGGAGCAATAACACGGGAACATGTTCCCGTGGCATGGGAACAAAAGTAGGAGGAACAAAACCTCTGCTGTGAGTTCAAATTAAAGGGCTGAAACTAGTGGCAGTGAAATGATGTCGTCTTCTGGTGCTTAGGATCTGATGGGATGCACTTGGGTGACCCTGTATGCCATAAACTCATGTTTTACCGCAGTCAAGCAGTGGACTAGTGCAGGCTCCCCAATTTTGTTCCGGCGTCTTGCTTACTGTGTGGTGTCTGAACTGGTGCTTCGGGTTTATTTCTCTCCAAACAAACCATTGCTTGAAGCCAAGGTCTGCACTTGTCTTCCTGATAGCGTTTTGTTTGGGAGTATGGAACCATGGGCGCTGGTGCAGACGCCATGGGATGCCAAGGCCCAGGGTTGCCTGAGCCTAGTGGAAGAATGTAGCAGCAAGGAACTGGGTCTGTCCCAGCACTCTGCTCACTCACGGTAAGCCATGGTCCACCTGAATGCTGCCCCTGGAAGGATGGAATTCTGCATTCCATCACTTCAACCAGTGTCATCCAACCTGCAGATGGGACGTAGTGGTTTTTTTTTTTTGTTTTGTTCATGTTAAAACCATCACCGCTCCCTGCATGTAGAAAGTCAGCACCTTAGAGAGAGGTTTCGTACAACCCTCTTTCTGATAATGCTATGCGCACAAATCCTTTTTCATTTGGTGGGCGGAGTTGAAAAAAATAATCACACACAGAGAGACACACAACTCCTGAATTTTGAAAGGCTCTGCCTGGAGTTTTACATACTTATTAGAACAATTTGGAGACTGCCTGGTAACAGATGAAGAGTTTATCCCTTTCCCTAATGCATTGTGGGAAAAGTTCAGGGAAGGGAATTGCCATACTTGCATTCCCAGGGTGGTCAGAATGCAACCCTCTGATTCCCACAGCAGCTTGTACACAACAGCTCTGCCATCCTGGGGCAAACATGTGGTGTGAGCAAGTATTTGCTCCCCAATTTTTCAGCATTGGAGGGTCCGTGAATCCTGTCGGTCTGCTACCGTAGTTTGGATTATGTTCTTTTCCTTCGTGGGCTTTCAACCTGTGTGTCTTCCTATGGCAAGACTCCACGCAGACTTCTGTTCCAGCAAACGGAGAAAAGTTTCCAGGATTTCTCTATCTCAGCCCTTCCCCATCTCACTTTTCTGTGGCGATGTCCTTGATTTCTTTGCATCCGGTTAGCTCTGGCGTAGCGGGGAAATACTCAATGATGTCTGGCGTTTCTGTACATACTTCTCTTCCTTGAAAATTTGCTCCTGTCCTGCAGGTCTGGGAGTTTGACCCTCTGCTGTTCCCAACAACACAGGTTAGGATGGCTACAAGGCAGAAGCAAACGTTGGTAGAGAAGTATTAACGCAGGTCCCTCACTCATAGTGGCAGGTTGCATACCTGTGCATTTGCAAGTGCTGCTGACTTTGCTAGCCAGGGCATGAAAGGAAGGGCAGTTGTTCTCTAAGTGCACCTTGAAAGGATGTTAATGCCTTTTTAATTGTTCAGTGGTGCTTCTCCTTCCTCTTCATTATTTTGGCCTTTCTTGCCTATTAAAAGGCGCCGGTTTGCATACTGCCAACGGCAGAGTGCCTCTGCACCTACTTTTTCTCTTCCAAGAATAGCTGAGTCCCAGGTTGCACCTGGATTTACAAGCCTTCGTTTTGCCAACACGACATGCCCTTTTAATATAAGTGTTTTGAATGAGAATTAATTGGTGACTTCAGAAGAAGTAACGTGGAACAGTCCTCCTTAGACTATACCGCTTTAGAGTGCAGATGTGTGCGTGTGTATGAATCTGGCACATAGAAAACCAGCTCGTCTGTGAGAAGCCTTGGCTAGAACCTTTATCCTTGACATGTGAGCCGTCTGCCTGCAGGAAGTTTGTGCAGAGGTCATTAATAAATCGTGCCGCCCCCCACCCCTTACGTTCTGCAGTGCAATTCCTGGATGACTGTGCCATATACTATTTTCTGTCCATGTAGCTAAACTTTTAATTACACTTGATTATTTTTTATTGTTGTTGTTGCTCAGTTCTTAAGACAGGCTAATCTAGTCCTATCAAGTCAAAAGGATGAACAAAACCTTTTGGTTGTTGTTGTTGCCACTATAAGGGTAGGATCAGGTAGATCTCGTGGTTCAGCAATTGCAGGATTTCTTTGGAGAAAAGAGCTGCTACCCGTTGGAGACGCGAAAGCGTTGACAGTGACGGTGGCAGTATTCATGAAGATACGTTGATGGTGTGTTAGGTTGAAAGGAGCCTCCCAATTTCAGTTTCTCCTGTGCAATGTGTGGGACCACCCACCCTTCTGTTGAACTCCACTGCCTTGTTGCCACTGGTCAGGAAATTTGAGTGGCATAATGATTTGGGGGTGAGGAGGAGCTGCCCTATGCATTGTAGGGAGAGAAACTGAGGACACAGGCAATGCCATTGGCCATAGCAATTCCGTGCCAAGTGTTCAAGTATAGTTCTGATGTTCGTGAGGTTTTGAGGATTTCGGGTTGGGTTTTTTTTTGCTCTTTCCTTCATGCTTTTTAAACTTTGTAAATGAGTTGAAATCAGCAGCAGCAGGGGGGAGATGTTAAACGTAGCTTCCTCAAGCGCTAAAGATTGCCCTGGAGAGGTTTCTGGAAGAGGGTCGCCCCTACTTGAGATAACAACTGCCGGCTGTGCTGTGCAAATCTTTAGCTCTTTCATATTCCAGTGCTTAAATTATAGCTTCCAGGAGAATTGCAGGCAATCCTTTCTAGAGGGGAAAAAGCCCAACTTTTTGAACTTGTATGGTTTTTGCAGCTTCTTTGTTTGGCTAAATCAAGCGCTTTGGTTAAAGCAAAGGATGCCCCGCCATGTTAATAATGGTGTAGTCAAAATATTTATTGAAAAAGAAGAGTAGAGTATTTTTTAAAATATTGTACCTGCCATTTATTGGGGGGGAAATCGCATTCTCCACAGCTTAACTGCCAGTGCCAATAAAAGGTCTGTTTTTAGAAATGTACATTTTCCCCCAGACTTAAAGTGCATAATTTAAAAAGTATTATGTTGCCATCTTACAGTGATATATGAAACCATTTACAATTGCCAATTCATTGTAACTATTATTTATTGAAGAGGTGGAAATTGTACGAATGCTTTCGGATCAAAGTAACTGGAGTTCTTTCTAATGATCCCCGTTTGCCTGTTTTCTTAGAATTTACTTAGAATAAAACTCTGCCAGTAGATAAAAACACCGTTCTAACCCCTTTATACCTTGAGCCCAGTTGAGTAGCTTGCCTGGTTTAAAGACAATTTTACAGATATTTTAGTTTTTGTATGCTAACCTCTATTAATTGAAATGTTTATGGAGTTTATTTTTACCAAAGAGATGCAATTCATTATGATAAAAGTATTTCAAAATAAACTTTGTTTTATAACATTCTTGAGTGATGTATTTTGTGGGTGACATTACAAGAGAATAAGGGAGGTCTTCATGATGAGTTCCGGCACCTCTTTTTCTAGTTAAAATAGCACTGTGGATAGACAAGATTGCAGAGCTTTATACTTTTGAAGACTCGTTCCTGTAAATTCAAGTTACAGTTATTCTGCATATTTGACACTTTGCTGCTCGTTTTGATTTACAGTCGTGCCCTGGTTGACGAACGCCTTGCGACTCAAACATTTTGGCTCCTGAACGCCACAAACCCGGAAGTGATTGTTCCAGTTTGCAAACGTTCTTTGGAACCTGAACGTCCTCGGCGGCTTCCGATTGGCTGCAGGAGCTTCCTGCAGCCAATTGGAAGCTGTGCCTTGTTTCCGAATGTTTTGGAAGTCGAATGGACTTCTGGAACGGATTCCGTTTGACTTCCGAGGTACCACTGTATTAGGCCATGGTGGGGGAGTGGTGGATAGAGGATTCCTCCCCACATGAAATGTTTTGCTGTGGGTGGGTGGAGCAAGGGGGATCATGAGGCCGCCACTTTACTGAAGCTAAGTAAGCTTAGATCTGGTCAGTGCCAGCACTGGGAGTCCTGGGAACCACAGAATCAAATGATCATCTAGTCCAACCCCCTAGAATGCAGGAGGTTTCTGCGTTGGGTTCCAGGATGAATGGAAGGAAGGCAGGATAGAAATTTAAACGAGGGAGCAATGAACTAAAGGGAACCCCTTGCCTGTCCACTGTTTATCAGGCAGAGGCTCAGAGAAAATTCTGTTTCCCATGCACCTCTACCTAATTCTCCTTTTCGTTGGAACCCTTTGCTCTCAGTTCTTGAAACCTCTCAGGAAAGGGGCAGCCATCTGCTTAACTTCAAGGAAGTACGTGGGTTGGTATGTTTGATGGAGGCTGAAACCACTGCTGATGATGGTATCTCCACTTAGTCAAGGAACGTGCAGCTCCCTGCCCTTCAATGGTCTTGCAATTTGCTTGCCGCAGAACGGTACAAATCTAGTGTAAAGCCTCGGTCACACCTGGAGGTATGCCAAGGCAGGCTTCTCTCCCTTCTGCACCTCTCTGCCCCTCTATAATGTTTCTGAGGGGCTGAGGGCTGCCCAAGAGGAGTTGTAGAGTTGGGCATGATCCCAAGGGTAATCCAGTCCAATCCCCTGCAATGCAGGAATCTCAATGCGTGGTTCCCCCTCCAATTTGAAACCCTACCGGACCCTGCTTAGCTTTGCAAACGTGCCGGCAGTTTTATTGCTGCATCACTAGGTAGTTGTTCCCCCTTAGAGTGGAGGGGGGTATCATTTTTTTCAGCCAGAGCACCACATTCCATCGTAAGTATACTTCCAAGGTCTGTATGTTGGGAGTCAGAGGCAAACATGGAAGAAGGAAGTGAATAAGAAGAGATGTGACTCTTAACATCTGTACAGCGGGCTACCTTTTAGCCGTGCAAAAGTCAAGAAGTGTCTAGTAAGAACACCAGAGCTTTCTGGATCAGGCCAATGATTCATCTGGTTCAGGATCTTGCTCTCAGAGTGGCCAACTAGATACCTATGGAAAGCCTGCAAGCAAGACCCAAGCACACTAACACTCCTCCTATGGTTCGTTTCTGAGTACGTTTCCGAGCACAATTCAAAGTGTTGGTGCTGACCTTTAAAGCCCTAAATGGCCTTGGTCCAGTATATCTGAAGGAACGTCTCCACCCCCATCGTTCTACCCAGACACTGAGGTCCAGCCTTCTGGCGGTTCCCTCACTGAGAGAAGCCAAGTTAAAGGGAACCAGGCAGAGGGCCTTCTCGGTAGTGGCGCCCGCCCTGTGGAACTCCCTCCCACCAGATGTCCAAGAGAACAACAACTACCAGACTTTTAGAAGACATCTGAAGGCAGCCCTGTTTAGGGAAGCTTTTAATGTTTGATGTATTACCGGTACTGTATTTTAATATTTTGTTGGAAGCCGCCCAGAGTGGCTGGGGAGGCCTAGCCAGATGGGCGGGGTATAAATAAATTATTATTATTATTATTATTATTATTATTATTATTATTATTATTTGTAGCAGCTAAATTTCAGGAAGAGACTGCCTCACATAGGCATCATGGCTAATGGCCACTGAAAGCCGTATCCTCCATTAGTTTCTCTGATATGTGTGTGCTGAAACCAGGGCCGGCCCATCTATGAGGTGGTCTGGGGCATTCGCCTCAGGCAGAGGAATCCTCAGGGACAGTGCCCCTGTGAGCACCCCACCAACCTGTCAGAGAAGCAAGGAGAAGCTGAGGGGGTGGCCATTTCCAGCGAGATTTCGCTGAGCTCTTGTGAGCTTTTTCTGCTGCTTCTGCTTCTCCTCACATCTCTGGAGTCAATCCAGGTAAATAAGGCTTGGGATGGAGAGAAGCAGCGCCATTTTGCCTGGTGGGGTCTATGGCTTGCAGAAGCCCTTTGTACTTCCGGCCAGAGAGAGAGAAGCTTGGAGGACTATCTGTGGGTCTCAGGCCTGAGCCTTTCCTCCTTTGCCCTGGAGAAACTGCCTCAGGAATCCGCAAGGTCCTTCCTTGGGAATTTCCCCTGGAACCGGTTTTAAAAGTAGTTGCCTTTCTTTGCAAAAGAAAAATTTTGGAGCTCTTGTCAAGCGATATGATGTCATCTCCACCCAATCATAACCTACTTTGTGTGAGCAGAAGGTTGACTCTCTAGGGGAAGTACCCCGTGAATGACAGTAGCATCCCATGCTGCAGTTGCTAGGCAACTGAGCCAGCTTTCTGCAAGACCTAATTTTAAAGGGTTTAACTCTAGAAGAGCCAGGATTCATCGTACCTAGAGTGGTTTCTGGGCTGTTTGTGGATATGTTGTTGTTGTTGTTTAAGAAATGGTTTCAGGGAGGGTTAGAACATTTGCTCTGTATTTAAATAACATACACTGGAGAAATATTTACCCTTACATTGGGAGGGCTGGGAAGTCAGGCTGCAATCACTGTTGCACACATGCCCTGGCAATTCAGTATGGAGACACATTTCCGCCTTCTACAATGTCCTTGTCAGTGAAGACTTGGCAGAGGCCAGATCTGCTCCCCAAAGGGGAGTGATATACTTTTCTGAATAAGAGATAAAGGCAGCCATTAATAGACCCTCCAAGTGCCTCTATTTTCCAGGGACAGTCCTGGATTCATAGAAACCGCCCTGGAATGTCCGGCTTTTCCTTATGACATCCCTGTTTTCATCGGAGAAATGTTGGAGGGCAATGAATTATCCGACCCCTGAGCCATCTGAAGGCACCACTGCATAGGGAAGTTTTTTTTTAATGTTTAATGCTTTGTTATGTATTTATATATGCTGGAAGCTGCCCAGGCTGGATGGAGCAAGCCAGTTAGATGGGTGGGGTATAAATAGTACAACAAGAACAACAACAACTATTGTTATTATTATTTGTTGTTGTTGTTTGTTGTTGAATAGGGCTTCCCTATTTTCACTGGAGAAATGTTGGAGCTTATGCTTTGCTAATATGCAACAAGCAAATGGTTGTGCTTGCAGATCCCATTGAAATAGTGGCTACAAAAAGTCCTGCTGGTGGAGACCAGTGTGTGTCAAGCAAGAGGCAGCTTTTGCTAGGCCTGATGTTAATATGTGGCACCAGGGAACAGCAACTGGGGCACCAGCACTCTGGCAGAGCCTATCCCTGATGTCAACTAAGGTGCCCATAAAGTTTTGAGGTTATCCAATCAGTGCCAGGCCCAGGTACTGACTGCCACTTTTAAGTGACCCACAATGCCCTGGACTGAACCTACCTCAGGGCATAGTGAGAAATGAAACAGAAACTCACAGCCACTTGGCCCGTATCAGGAATAAAGGGAGATGCCTTAAACCAAGTTATTACAGATCTGAAAACCATACACATGTACAATAAACTGGAGTCGTTGTCAAATGCACCTCCCTCTCTGTTTTAAAATGATGTAATGTGGTTTATTTGACCCCAATATCATATTAGTAAAGTGTTTTTTGCAAGTATGGAGGATTAAAATAAGCTTAGGAGAGAAGTGCAGAGCAGAGGTTTGTACTTGCCTTACATGGGATCGTGCTGTGGCAACATCAGCAGCCCATAATGCTTCCCTAGCATCACAATATTGTATGGATTTTATGTGTAACCAAGCACACACCTGTCTGTACATTCTGCTCTCCCCCTCATGCCTGGTTTTCTAAGTACAGTAAAGAATAACTGGGTTTGGAGAGATTTAAAAGGCACTGCCCCTACAAGAGAGATTTGTCAAGACTGTCATGGGAAAGCATGTACATTTTGCTGCTCAGCCTTACTGTTGCTATGATAACAGAAAGAAAACAGCCGTTCGGAGCATTGCAGCATCGGTTTCTGTGGGGCTGGGTTCAGCTGGAGCTGCTGGCTTTGGATGACTCACAATGGCCGTTTCCCAACAATTTCTGGTTCTCTCCCCACACCCTCCCCGGTTCACAGAAAACTGTAGTGAAATTCTCAGAACCTGTAAAAGAACACGACTGGGCAGAAGGAAGAACTTTATTACATGGTGCATTAACTTGTGATGTTTGCGGTCATAAAATTTGGTGACGGACCCAAACTAGGATGGGTTAAAAAAAAAAAAAGGATAGGTCATAATAAACTTTGAACCTTCACTTTACAGAATCAAGGTAGCACTGAGTACTAGATGCCAGATACAACCTACAGTCATACCTTGGTTTTCGAACAGCCTAGTTCTCAAATGTTTTGGCTCCCCAACACCGCAAAGCTGGAAGTGACTGTTCTGGTTTGGGAACTATTTTTGGAAGCTGAACATTCCTGCAGCCAATCAGAAGCCGCTCTTTGGTGTTCAAACATTTTGGAAGTTGAACGGACTTCCGGAATCGATTCCATTTGACTTCCAAAGTACAACTGTACAGTCTATGACCATAAGCTTCAACCCCTTCTTGTGAGTTTCCAGAGATATTTGGGAATTTTTGTTTTGGTTATTGTTTCATTTATGAATTGCTTCCTGCCAATTCAATACATCGCTCAGCCCTGGGTGATACATAATGTATGGGGAACTGACCTTGCTCTGATGCAGCAAGAACTCTGTAAGCTGCTCTGTGAACCTTTTTCAGATGACGAGGGGTGTTTAGAAATACTTCAAGTAAATAGGTAATAAAAGGTTTTCTTCCTTGCAAAGTGGGTCCTGGGTCCAAACTGAGACCACACTGGGGAAACATCCTCCCTTTCCCTATTTGGGGCCCATCCAGACACAGACCACTCAACACACCTGATATTTACTTTTTAAAAGCCATTCACACAATTGCTAATTGTATGAGTGGTGACTTGTCTAGTTTCGGCCTTAGTCACATAACCAACTTTATTTGAATTGGGAGCTTCTGTTTTATTTCTAAAAGTACTGTACAGAAAAGCGGAGCTTACGTTCCAATCACAGACAAAAAGCTCCCCCTAGTGAACTTCAAGATAAAGAGCAAATTGGGTTATTCATAGAGAATGTGTAAAACGTTAATTGGGTTTCGGTATCCAGAGAAGTGACTTCAATCTTCAAAAACTTTTGTAGGCACAGCTCAAAATTAAACAGGCACCTCTGGAATCTCTGTCAAAGTTTAAGCCCTTTCTACCTGTAACAACAGCTACAAATTCCCATCATGACCTGGACTTAGTTGATGCATGCATTTTCTCATGATATTTTTCTGTGCTATCTGGGTTTTTAAAACTCTTATACTTTGGTTTACACCACTGTTGCTTCTACCACATACTCTGTCTCCATACCATTGTTGTACTTGGCATTCTGCTGGAGTAGTGAGGCTAAGTTAGGCAATAAAATAGTAGTGCAGCACAGATGTCAGCACTGAAATTTTATTCAGCTGAAACAACCACTACCAAACAGGATTAAAAGATCTAAAGTCCCGAGCAACTGAAAAGATTTTCACCGGGTGCGAAAAAGGCATCAAGTGCAATACCAGGCAAGCCTTCCTGAGGGAATTATTAGGAACTTGGGGTGCCACATCTGAAAATGACTGTCCCAGGGTACCACCCACCTCACTTCCAATGACAGGTAACTGCACGGCAGGTATTAGCACCTGGTACCCTTGGGCAGGTCATTGGGCCTTGGCAGTCCCCACTAATCCTGGGCCTGTTTGCCACAGCCTTCGTTGTCTGCCAATTGCAGGGTGGTCAGTGGGAGACCACCCATATCAGAAGAGCCTTCCTGGTCCTGGATGCAGCCAAAGGACTACCTGGTCCAGCATCCTGGTTTTCTCACAGTGGCCAAGCAGATAACCACTGTGGGAAGCCTGAAAGCAGAGCCAGTGTGGTGTAATGGTTAGAGCAGTGGTGCGCCACACTTGTTGTGCAAAGAGGATGGCCAGTGTGGCAGGAAGATTCAAGGACAATCAAAGAAAGATTTAAACATTTAAGTGTAGTGTAGTATAGTATTTTATTATTATTTGCAGAATATATTTTCTGAAAAAATTAAAGGTCAGAAGAGAAAGGCTTATTTGCATAGGTCTGAGTGTTTTGATTAGACCTACTATAAATAAGATTACCCAGTGAAAGCAAGCTTACACCACTCATTGAGTTTGTACACATACTTAAGGTACATATGTAACAAGGCTCATTTATATCTTGGGAATGATTCATTTTCTTATGTAGCTGCATTGTTTTATACTTTCTGGTTGCCCCATGATCATATTAAAAAGTAGTTATCTGCGTTATAAATCAACCACTGCTAGTTTTCTTTTTGTTTTCCAATGTATTTCTTATCAATTAAAAATTCAGTGTGGAGTGAGCAAATTCTTATTCTGAAAATGTGGTCCAGAGCAAAAAGTCTGAGAACCACTGAGTTAGCATTGGGACTATGAACTGAGAGACCAGGATTCGAATCCCCACTTGGCCATGAAACTCATTGGGTATGCCCTGCGGAGGACCTTAAGGTCCATAAATAACAACACTTTGGAGGTCCCGAGCCTCAAGGTTAGATTGGTTTCAACTAGGGCCAGGGCCTTTTCAGCACTGGTCCCGATTTGGTGGAATGCTCTGTCACAAGAGACCAGGGCCCTGTGGGATTTGACATCTTTCTGCAGGGCCTGCAAGACAGAGCTGTTCCGCCTGGCCTTCGGCTTCGACTCACTCTGATCCCTTATGTGGGATTTGGTATATAAATTTTCCCTTGGCTTTTTTGCTAGCCCATGTAGGACCAGCATGGATAGCTGGCTAAAATGAGGCTGCATTTTAAGCCGTATTTTAATTAACTGTTTTTCCCCCTATTACATTTTATTGTAATTTATATTTGGGGTTAGCTGCCTTGAGCCCAGCCCTGGCTGGGGAGGGCAGGGAATAAATAAATAATAGTTATCTTAGGCCAGCCACCAACGCAACGTACCTCACAAGGTTGTTGGAAGGGACCCCAAGGGTCATCACCTTGTACACCACCTTGAGCTTTTTTTGGAAGAAATGGTAGTATGTAAATGTTTTAAACAAGAATAGCAGCCCTGCCGTTCTCAGCTACTGGCATTCAGAGGTAAGCTGCTGCCTCAAACATAGCAGGGAGAATAGCGGATAGGCACTGGCAACCTTCACCTCACTGCATTTGCCTCATCCACCCAAAATGTTATCCATCACTTTGGCGAGGGCCACCCAAACCACATTGTCCTCAATAATGCTGTGCTCAGGAGCGAAGACTCCTAAAGTGCCTGGATAGCTCAGTTAGTAAGAGCCTGGTGCTGATAATGCCAAGGATGCAGGTTCGATACCCGCATGGAACAGCTGCCTATGCTGGCATTGCAGGGGGTTGGGCTAGATGACCCTCAGGGGTCCCTTCCAACTCTAGGATTCTATGGTTTGTGTCCTCTCAAGATGCCCACAGTGCGACCCTATGGAGAGGCTACTTCGTGCGACAGGTTTTCCTTCCCAAGTCAGCTCAGTAGTGCGATTCTGACCCTCCCTGCTGGGAAGCAAGGCCCGCCAAATTCAAGGGTCGCTCGCAGCCTAAGCCCGTGGAGAAAAGGGCCTCCCTTCCAGGCATTAGCCCAGCCAGCGAAGCCCCAGCTCCGGCCTTTTGTACTCCCAGCCCTGGGGAAAAAATCTACGGCTGTCATGGCAACGCAGCCCCGCTGCATTCTGGGAGGCGTCGTCCATCGCCGCGGCCCGTGGGGGAGACCCCGTAGCCACTGAGCCGAACCGCCATAGAAGACGCCCCTCGCACGACGACCAGGGCGCCGGTTACCATGGCGACAGTAGCGGCGCGCGCGCGCGCAGAGGTCGCCGGCAATCACATGGTCCGCCCCGACTTCCGTTGGCCGGCCGCCGTCCGCGAGAAAACGGGGAGCGGCCGTTTATGGTTCAAGCCCCGCTCCCCTCACCCGGCAGTGCCTACTGCGGCAGGGACACTTTCACGTCGCCTACTTCCCCCCTCCCTCCCGACCCGCCCCCTTTCCCCCCTTTTCAACCGCCGCTGGTCGGGTAGGGGATCCAAGATGGCGGACCGGCGGGCGCCGGGCCGAGCCTGCGCGGTGACGTTAGCGCGCCAGCTCCGCCCGAACCCGGAAGTGCGTCTCCCTCTGTGGGCTGAGCGGCGGCGGGGCGGCTCTGCGGATAGCGGGTCTCCCCGTCCCTCAGCCGCGCCTGCGGTGAGCGGCCATGGCGGCGGCTGCCGAGCTGCAAGGGAAGTACCAGAAGCTGGCTCAGGAGTATTCCAAGGTATTGGGCCGCGCCGCCGCCCCTCGACGCGGAGGCCTCCTCGCGGGGCTACCTCGTAGCGACGCCCCCGCCCCAGGTCCCTTCATACTGAGGGGACCCTCGCAAGTGTACGGGAGCCCCGCAGGGTCAGTTTTCGCGGACCTCGCTCGCCTCCGCCCTGGCTCAGCCAGGACTGAGGCAGGGTCCGCCGCTTCCTCCTCCCTGCCTCAGTCCTGTTGCAGCCGGGGAGAGACGGGCGCGGAATGACAGGTCTCTCCTCCCGTGGGAAGTGCTGGGCTACCTCGGGCAAGCAGAGAGGTTTATTTGGGGGTGAAGGACCAAGGCTCAGTTGCAGCGCACATGCTTGGCGTGCAGAAGGCTTCAGTCCTTCGCAGTTCCAGGTGGTTGTTAATTAACGGAAGCTGCTCGTATTTGAGAGCTCCTGCACATTGTAGCAGACGGTACTGGGCTAGATGGGCAAATAGTATGGCAGGTTGCTATTATTATTATTATTGTTATTGAATTTATATACCGCCCTATACCCAGAGTTCTCAGGGCAGTTCACAGAGCAAAATCAAAATATAGTATAAAACCACAAAATATAAAATCAAAATAAAAGCAACCCAGTAACCGCCTCCAAATCCCCCCCCCCATTTTAAAAGGGCATAAGAGGTTCCTGAGTGTGTACAGTGGATGCTCGGTTTGCGAACGTGATCCGTGCGGGAGGCACATTTGTAACCCACCGCACCGTGTCTGTGCATGGCGAGTTGCAATTCAGCGCTTCTGTTCATGCGCAAAGCGCAATTTAGCGCTTCTGCGCATGCGTGGCTGTCAAAACCAGGAAGTAACCTGTTCTGGTACTTCTGGGTTTCAGCGCATCCGTAACCCGAAAAAACGCAACCTGAAGCGTCTGTAACCGGAGGTATGACTGTACCTGCAAATCGGCATGGTGCGGGGAGCCAGGGGTCAGCAGTTAAAGGTTCCTGGATCAAATCCAGCCTGTTGGTACTTGCCCATCCCAATGTCAACCCAGGGCAGAAGGGAGAGTGTAGGGGGGATGGCAGATACACATACCTCCCCCCCTTTTTATCAGAGATGAGGATATGGCTGTCAATAGCCACTAGCCAGAAAAGCTTACATTTTGTCTTCACTGTTGGAGGCGAGTATGTTCCTCAAAAGCAGGTGCTGAAAATCGCAACTGAGCAGAGCACTGTTGCACTCAGGTCCTGCCTGTGGATTTTCCATAAGCTTCTGGTAGGCCACTGTGAGAATAGGATGCTGAATTAGATTGGCTCCTAAGATCTTTGCATTCCTTGCAGGGGGACAGCTAGGTGCTGAATAAAGAGTATACTTTCTGCACAGCTGCTTTCTTGCATTCACTGTGATGGTGGCTGTTGTTTTCTGTTTTGTGTACTTAGGGAATATTAATGCAGGAGCTGTCCATACCAGCCCTTAGTGCTGATACAGTGCTGAGGCTGTTGCCTTTTACAAAGCAGTTGCTTGTCCTGCAAAAAAACAACAAAGTGATTACTGTATCCTTAGGCACTTTCATATGCATGGGTGTGCTTAGCTAGCCCTTGTATATTAAAAATACCAATAAAAAGCATTTTAAAAGCTTAGTAGCATCTTAAAATCTAACTAGCTTTTATGATGTAAATTTTCATTGACTGAAGTGTTAAAAAGTCCTATTTGTGATACTAACAATTCTTACAGGGTTGATGCTGAAGCTCTTCGATGTGACAATCTCCCTCTTATAATATGACCAATGACTTCTAATTCTGACACTACATGCTTTCATAGTTCAGTTTCTCAGGAGATGCACACATACACATATGAATATTTGTTTTGAGATACTTCCTGCTACCAGTCTCTCTTGGTAGTGATACAGATTCTCTGTCATGAGGAAGTATATATACTTCCTTAGTGCTAGTTTTGAAGTGCCATCTGTTTTTCCTGTCTTTTCAACATCTTCTGCTATTAATATTGAGACAGAGTGTCCCCTGCACACAGGGCTAACTTGAAGTTGCTTCTTTGCACTTAAGAATAATAGTCTCTTATTAGTATAGTGATACCCTCCTTGGTAGTGAGAGTTACCAGCTATAGATTACGTGGATCTCTTGATTCTCCTGTCCAGATACAACTTTTTCTTTTTTCTTTTTAACATTGCTGCTGAATTATTGCTATCCTTCATATTTTTTGTCTTTAGTGTTTGTGAGATGTTCAGTCAGACTTCCCTTTTTCTCCCTACTTCCCTAGCACATCTGATTCATTCCTTAAGGCAGAGCTCTCCAAACTTTTCATGTTGGTGACACTCTGAAGGAGCGTCTCCACCCCCATCATTCTACCCGGACACTGAGGTCCAGTACCGAGGGCCTTCTGGCAGTTCCCTCACTGCGAGAAGCCAAGTTACAGGGAACCAGGCAGAGGGCCTTCTCGGTAGTGGCGCCTTCCCTGTGGAACACCCTCCCACCAGATGTCAAAGAGAACAACTACCAGGCTTTTAGAAGACATCTGAAGGCAGCCCTGTTTCGGGAAGCTTTTAATGTTTGATGTATTATAGTATTTTAATATTCTTTTGGAAGCCGCCCAGAGTGGCTGGGGAAGCCCAGCCAGGTGGGCGGGGTATAAATAAATTATTATTATTATTATTAGACATGCATCATTTCGCAATGCAGTAATCCAGTTTTGCTAGCAAACCGGAGGTTAAACTAACCCCTTCTTTCCAACCCCAGGAGGAGCGCAAGGAATGTTTACATTACACACCCATATATCGACACAGTTTGGAAAGCGCTGCCTTAAGGCTTCCATCTACAACAGCTGAGAGGAAGAGATAATGGCAGTGATTCTAACAGTGCCTAATGAAAAAAGACAGAGCTCAGGTTTGCCTGAATCAAGACCCCCTATCCTGAGTACTATACCTAACTACTAGGTACATGAGACTACTATGGCCATTCAGTGATAGATAACGTGGGTTAGAAGAGTTTGCTTTCACCCCCAAAGGCATGGTCTCCCAAGATGGATGCCAACAGAAGAGATGAACCTGTTTGGAGCAAAACATACGCTGGTAATCCTATAGATCAGGTTCGTTCAACTTCCAAGAGTCTGCAATCTACTCCCAGTATAAAAAACAACTGGCTGTGATCTACCCATTGTCATAGTCAGGAATAATTGTTGAGCTTTTTTAAGGTGAGGACTGACCTAACTTGTTGAGCTTTTTTGGGGGATCAATAAGGACTGCACGGGTGCAGTTGACCAGGGACATGCATGCGATCGACAGTAGATCGTGATCAACCTGTTGGACATGCCTGCTATACATAAAGAAGCAGCACTATGTGTTGTAGTGTGGAAATAAGAAACAAAACAGTTAATGGCTTAAAAATGTGTCTTTTGCATGCCACGTCAGTTGGGAAAGTAATTTGTCATTTAAATGCCTTGTTCACCAGTGTCATTAATATTTTATCAAAATAAGCACTAAAATTCATTTTCCTAGTTGTGTAAATATGCACACAAAGGAACACCGGCTATCAAATGCACTCCCATTCTGAAAAGCTTGAAGTGGGATTTGGACTCTTTCAGCCACCATCCCCCAAAGAGAAAATGTTTGATTTTTTTGAAGAGCAAGGACAGCCTGTTTTAATGTTTGGTATGATTTTTAAAACTGTAATTTAAATGAAACATTGCCAGTGTCGTGTACTGCTACTGTTGAATGTTTCCTACATCAGCTTCGTTAACGAGTAACTCCTGAATGTCTGCTGAGGAACGCTGTGTGTTGATGGGGATTCTAGGGACATTTTCTAGTTTTTGGGTCAGCGCCTTGTGTGTCAATGCTCAGGCCTGCTGCATTTTGTGATAGTTGCATGTGAACTTAGAACACAGCCCACACAACATTCCCCTGCACCTTCATATTGGAGAGAAAGACCAGTTGCAGCAGGCAATATATTTTTCAGGGAGCCACACTTATTACTATCCATCTGATTGGGGATTTGGAACCATTGATAGGCAACTGAAGTGACCGATTCCAAGTCAGATCACCAGTCGGTCCAGCTCAGTTTTGTCTACCCTCACTGCTAAAGGCTCTTCATGGTTTCAGGCAGAGAAACTTGCCCAGCTCCACCTGGGGATGTCAGGGGTTGAACTTAGGACCTTCTGCAGCAGAGCATGTGTTCTGCTACTGAGATGGAGACCTTCCCTGGTAAATAGTTTGCAGATCATTCTGTGGTGGTGTCACTTCTGAGTCCAATAGACCCGCAAAGCTCCTGATTCTTCTACTTCAAAAATCACTGGGCTACTGAAACACACTGTGAACCAATGCCATCAAATTCTCCATGGAGCCAATATCTCCAGACCTTTTGTAGCTAAAGGTACTTTAGCAACCACAATCAGATTTGCACTGGAAGTTCTCTGTTTTTAGCTTGGCAATGCCCTTCGCATCTTGAAAAAATTAGGTGGCTAAATTGACTTGCTCAAGTCTAAAATTTAATTTAGATTCTATATTATGAGCTTACAAATAACGTTTATGCTTTTTCTGTGGTCCTCTGAGTGTGCTGCTTATTTTCCTAGAGAAAGGCAAGATTTTGCAGGTGGCTAATGATCAGCTCGATGCAACCTCATTGCTTCATCACTGAGTTAATGATTTCTCAATGTCTCTCTTTTGCAGCTTCGAGCTCAGAACCATGTACTGAAAAAGGGTGTGGTGGATGAGCAAGCAAATTCAGCATCACTGAAGGTATGCTTTTCAAACAATGAAGTGAAAATGAGCTTGATTCTGACATTTACTGCTTGCTTACATGACACAGTTCTGTGCAGATCTGCCTTGTTTGTACAGGGTTGGCACTAGCTCCATGTCATGCATACATTCAAGGGCCAGGCTGGTTTTTTTTGTTGACATATAAGGTGTCAAACATCTCTTGGATTTTTGAAGAAGACACACCACAGCATGTATTGATAGAATCTTACAGAGATCTGTTGCTGCTGCTTCTGCAGAAGACGCCTCTCTGCTGGCGAGTGAGGGTGAGGCCAATGAAAGCCTGCCTTCTGTTTTCCACCACTACTGCTGCTGGAAAGAGGACCACTAGCTGTCAACAGCAGAGGGAGGGGCAGAATCCCACATCTGCTTTCCAGGACAGTTATCAGCATAAATCTTAACTGACAGCACCCAAGGGATTTGCCAAATTCTGTTCTCCAAGTTTACTTCAAGAATCATCATACGATTTCTTTTGTCTGGGTAGTACTCACTGAAGTAGTTCCATTAGTGCAAGGACTTTTGGCTGTGCAACAGAAAGTCCTGCCTCTCCTCTTTCTCTATCTGTGCCCTAAATCTGTTCGGGGGGGGGGGGTCTCCCCAACCCCACAGAACAGATTTGGGGAGATCGTGCCAGGAGTGGAAGTTGTGCAAACGGAAGCGCTTGCACTAATGGAATTGCTTTGTTGGAGATTGCTCTTTGTTATGATTTTCTACCAAATTACTGTAACTGGCTTGTGCAATGGTAATGTTTTCAGCTTCCTTGAAAGTCCCGTTGGAAAGGCTGATATCAATCCAATAAGTATATGAATAAGGAACGAAATGAATTCAATCCTCATAGTTCCTCATTTCTTCCTTTCTCTTGCTGCTATAAGGGTGGATAAATAATTCACCACCTGGTTTCCATAAAGTGGTATACTTACCTCCATCTCTGAAGCTGTGCAAGAAAACTATACAGAGGGGCTGGAAAAAAATGACACCTGCCTAACTCTCCTGCAGTACTGCCAGCCTGGTTGAATGTGTATATTGTGGTACAGCCAGAATCAACATGCTTATCCAAAAGATTGCTTTTATTTTGAATAGCAGATTAACAGGGTTGGGAAAATCTCAGGAGGAAGAATAGCAATTTAGAAACATAGAAAGCTGCTTTATACTTCATCAGGCCATTAGTCCATCTAGCTCAATATTGTCTACACTGACTGGCAGTGGCTCTCCAGAGTTTCAGATGGGAGCTTTCCTCAACTTTACATGAGGACACCAAGAATTTGAACCTTGGACCTTCTGCATGCAGCGCAGATCCTCTACCTCTGAGTTACTTAAAATAGCAATAGCAAAATACCTAAGGTTGCTTAAAATAGATGCTACTAGTTAAGAATTCAAATTCCTTTATTTCTCTTTTAAACTAGTCTTATGCTGGGTTTTCATTTCAGAATTTCAGTCTTTTATTCCAGTATTGCTATGGAAGATAGCATCTGCTATTCCTCTCCCAACCCATAACACAGTGTGTAATCTCTTCCCTGTATATGGTCTACAGATTTATATGGAAAGAGTAAATAAGAATTTGCTTTTACTATTGTTGGTGCAGTAGGGTAGTTAAAGCGCAGAAAGGAATTGATTAGCGTTTAAAGATCTCATAGATCCCCTTCTATCTTTTCCTGGTGGGTGGAGAAAGTGCACTGCGGACTGGATGCCCTGTAAAGACAGGGGATGGGAAGTGTTCTTTCTTTAAAAAATTAGGACAGCTTCCTGCTTTGTAAAAAAGAAAATCTTGTCGGAATCTATTGTGATAAAACTGCTTATCCCAAACGTAGGAACAACTGAAAATGAAGGACCAGTCGCTCAGAAAGCTGCAGCAGGAAATGGACAGTCTGACCTTTCGAAACCAACAGCTGGCAAAGAGGGTAGAGCTGCTTCAGGATGAACTTGTCCTAAGTGAATCTAAAGGCAAGAAGAACAAGGTGGGTACCTACCTGAATCAGCCTGTGCAAGTATTTTTGTGAGGCAGCATTTTCCCAGCCTTCTGTTGGTTGAGGTATAACCTCCTGAAGTATCAGGCTTTGCTCTTGGATCCGAAAATAAATTTCTTCATGAGCTGTTGTTTGGGTCAGGGAGCACGGCCGACTCTGTGACATGGCAGAATTACCCACCTCCAGCAGTTGGAGGGCTAGTTCAGAGGGCAAGGCAGAGGAATGACTCATGCAGAGGGGCAGTGGGGAACCTCTTCTATGAATGTGTTCCGTTGGCTCATAGAAGTCTGTATTTATTGAGGCTAGAGTAACCACTGCACATACCGTAAATATGGGTAGGATTGCTTTGTGAAAATATCAGTTTCTTTTGGTGCACCAGGCTGAAGTGGCCGGTCCAAGGTCACCTAGGAAGTGTTTCTTGAAAGCAGGGTTTCCCAGGCAAAGAGCTGACAAGTAATCAGGTGGCAGCAGCTGATGTTCCTCCTCACTGCCATCACCCTTTTCTCCCTTATCCACTTGAGGCCAGAAGGAGAAGGAGGATAAGCAAGTGAGCTGCCATGGTCAGATTCAAGGGACTTGAATTTAGGCCTCAGCAGGTGCCTCTGGCGTTTCTGGTTACTGCTTGGTCTTCTCTGCTCTTCCTGTTAGATACTGATAATGCAATCTTGTTGTTGTTGTTGTTTAGTCGTTTAGTCGTGTCCGACTCTTTGTGACCCCATGGAGCAGAGCACGCCAGGCACTTCTGTCCTCCACTGCCTCCCGCAGTTTGATCAAACTCATGCTAGTAGCTTCAAGAACACCATCCAACCATCTCATTCTCTGTCGTCCCCTTCTCCTTGTGCCCTCCATCTTTCCCAACATCAGGGTCTTTTCTATGGAGTCTTCTCTTCTCATGAGGTGGCCCAAAGTATTGGAGCCTCACCTTCAGGATCTGTCCTTCCAGTGAGCACTCAGGGCTGATTTCCTTCAGAATGGAATCTTAATGCATATTTAATCTGAAGGTAGCCCCACTATGCTCTTTGGGTATTGCTCCAAGGTAATTGTGTATTGGGTTGCTGTCTAAGAGGTTTCTTTCCAGCTGCATTATCTGATTACCTCCCCCCCCTCTCTCTCACTATTTTAGTATTTGATGTGTCCTAAAATGGACTTTGTCCATGGAGTTTTCTTGGCAGGGATACTGGAGTGGCCTGCTAGTTCCTGCTCCAGGTGGATCACGTTTAGTCAAAACTCTCCACTATGACCTGTCCATCTTGGGTGGCCCTGCACAGCATAGCTCATAGCTTCTCTGTGTTATTCAAGCCCCTTCACCATGACAAGGCAGTGATCCATGAAGGAGTGTCTTGTGGAAGACAGGCGTGCCTGGTGTGTTCTAGTCCATGGGGTCACAAAGAGTCGGACACGACTAAATGACTAAACAACAACAAAAAAAAATGGACTGGTTATTTATTACAATTATACCATGCCCTTCCTCTGAGGAACCCTGAGTACCATATTATGCTTGATTCCCAGGCACTTATCTGGGCAGTGCCCAGGACTGGACCCCCTTAGCTTGAGCAACAAAACTGCATAATGTGCCTTCTTGCCATTTGATGCAATCTCTGAAAGCAGATGTTGCCAGATTAGTTGAAGCCAGTTCGTTGCTCGTTTCCTGCTTCTCATTAAATCGTTATGACTAGCACATTTTATAGAACCCGTGGTGCAGGATCTTCAATAAAAGCAAGAGGAGGAAGCAAGCCAAGCATTGCCCGCATTCTCTCCGTTGTACAATTGAGGAAGTGAGAAATTGCACAAAATTATGGCCTTCTGGGCAGACAGCAAAATAGATAAAGGGAAAGTTAGGAGCGTGGGGTTCCCTCAAAGGTTGATGTGCTGCCATAGAGAACTGGAACTGGGAGCTCTGGGTTCATGAGTCCATGTTGCTCGCTGCTTCCGTGAAACTGTGGCCATCCAGATGTTGCTGAACTACAACTCCCAACTTTGGCCATGCTTGGGGCTGGTGGAGGGCCACCTCCAGAAAACCGTAAGCAGTTCTGATATTTTGTGGTACTAACTATCCACAGGAGCTATGATTATAGAGTAGTCTTTAAGTACATTCAGTAAGCAGGAATGCTTTTGCTTTCTCTTAGAAGACCGGCGAACCCGCATCCCAGTTAAGCCAAGAACAGAAAAACGTATTTGATGAAGACCTTCAGAAGAAAATAGAAGAGAACGAGCGGCTGCATATTCAGGTGTGTAATTTGGTAGTACACAGTATATTCTACGGCTATTTAAATTCCATGGCAACTTGTACAGGAGGGGGTGCCACTGTGATGCCCATGTGCCCACAGAGGCCTTCTCTGGCACCCACAGGAGTCCCTCCCCTGCCCCCTGCCTAAAATTAGGCATGAAAGAAACATATTGTAGCAAACAAAAAAGGTTGCATTGTGGACTTGGTTATGGTGTTTGTGTAAGTGTGTGTGTTGCCCACAACAGTTTATCCAGTTTGGAAAAGGTGTCCACCAAAAAAGGTTAGCAACCCTGGGTGTCTTTTAGGTAAGATTGGCCAATTTGTTCAGTGACTCTGCTGTGTTTTGAAATACTTTGGTTTGTGCCCATGAACTCTGGTAGTCCAAGGAGCAGTGCTCTCTAGAAATGTATAACTTCTAAGAAACATTAAACAACAGAATGACCATCTGCCTTGTGCCAGTTCTGCATTTTGGAACTTTGTTTCTCACAGTGTCCTGACTTGACTGTTTCAAGATGCCCGGCTTTCTTTGAATCCAAAAAAAATGCCAAATTTGTACTAAGTGAATGCAAGACATCATAGAATCAGAACAAATCCAGTATCCTCCAACTTAGGGGTGAGAAATCTGAGGCCCAGAGGCTACGTATGGATCTCCAAGCCTCTCTGTCTGGCCCCCTGGACTCCCCAGGCCACCCTGCTCCCTGACTCTGCTTTACACCCACCTCCAGCACTTTTGCATGCTCTTGAACTCTGACAGTGACTCTTGCTTGCCTGGGTGGAGAACAGAGAGAGAGGAGCGTGTGTAGAAACTAGCCTACTGTACCAAGGTGAAAATTTACATTCATTGCTCTGCCCACTTTTGGCTGAGGTCCTGCTCAGAAGAGAATGTAACCCTCTGGCTGAAAAAAGATTCCACACTTCTGATCTAGTCCAAGCCCATTATGCTTCCCCTGGGGGGAGACACCTTGCCCCGGTCATCAACTCTCTCTCTCCTCTGGAGTCATAAAACATTTCTCTGTTGCTTTGGAGGGTAGGGAAGAGATGCAGGAAAGACTGTGGGGCTATTTTGCCGTTTTATTTCACTAACAAAAATTATACACTGCTTTATTGTAAAAACAAAAAGCAAAAACCTCTAAGCATTTCACAAGCATATGTTTTGTCCCCATTTCTCTTTCCCTCTCGCCTTTTCCCAAGTAGTTTCTGGACTTGGAGACCAGAGGGAGCAGAGACAAAAGGTGCACATATGGAATAGTCTCTTCATCTTTTTGTGTCTTTTTCGAGCAAAAGCAGCTCAAGTGAGGAGAGGGAATTAGTAGCTGAATCCTCTCTTCCTCCTTCCCAGGGAAAAGCTTGAGATGAGTGCCAGAGTCTGCTGTCTGCTGCTGGCTATTCCTTGTAGAGATGAAATGTTGGCTTAAGGGCAGGGAGCTCACTGGTAAAACTAGTTGCTAACAAGTGGCATGTATAACATGTGGCTTTCACTGCCTTACTGAAGTCGTTTGCCCTAAATGCATCTGTTGGTGTCTCTGCAGTTTGGATAATGCATAGATTGATCTGTGGCTGGCTGGTCTCCTGTCTTCTGGAAAGAGGCTTGGGCTACATCATCTTTCAGTTTTTCTTCACTGACCAGCCTTTGCTGTACACATAGCTTAACAGTAGAGTGCCTGCTTTCAATGCAAAAGGTCCCAGGTTAAATCCTCGGCGTCTCCAGGTAGGGCTGGGGAAAACTCTTGGCTGAAACCCTGGAGAGCCCCTGCCAGTCACAAAACACAATTCTAAGCTAGGTGGATCAATAGTCTGACTCTGTAAGGCAGCTTCTGTTCCTATGTAATCTGCAGTGGCCATGACCCCTTCACCTGGCATAGGTCCCTGTCTTCCTGACTAGACACATTTACTAGCCATGCTACCTCTCCTTTCTCATCAATGCTCTAGTGATAACCAAAATACCTCCAAATGTAATGCAAATGTAATGCTCAGAAAGCTATGTACATTTAAGCTTTCTCCATTTACACACTAGCTTCTTGCATTCTTTCTCATTTCCAGACTCTGGTCAAATTGTTTCTGCAGTATTTTTTTCTTAGTTGCTCCTTTTTCAGCTTAAAGCTGCCAGATAACTCTTCTCTTGCTGCTGTACATAAAGTTATTTTTGTGTAAATGTGTATTTGCACTTAAATGCATTAGGAACTCTTAAAGTAAAAAAAAATGGGCATGGCTATTGCTCCCTCCATCTCAGCACCTCATTGTTTAAATTTACTGAATGTCCATTTTTGAGAGGTATACCCCCATTTTTTCTTTATAACAACCCTGTGCTGTAAGGCTGTGAGGTAGTGTCTGGCCCAGAAAGCTTCATGGTTGAGCCGAATTTGAATCTGGCTCTCCCCGTTATATGTCCAGTACCACATGGACCCTCCCTTTACATTAAAAAATTCTTAATTTTAATTTTTTGCTGAATGTGATTTGTTTTTCCTCTTTAGCACTGGATCTAATAATTGCTGGTATTTCAAACTTCATTATTATTATTTTTTTAATCTACTTTTCCTGTCTGCAGGAGAGCTAATTCAGAAGCAAAGCTTCTCCATGTTTTCAGTGTATGTGCCTGTCCAGCTTCCAAAGACAGACAAGGCTAGAGATTTTGGTAGTTGTGGAGGAAGTACTCAGATGTTATAATTGGTGGGGGGTGGGGGGGGGAATTAATGATAAAGGTTTTTTTTTAAAAAAACCAAGAAGGTGAGAAGCCAGTGGTGCCATGCAAGACGAATGCCTTGCAAGACGGAAAACCCGCTAGACGAAAGGGTTTTCTGTTTTTGAGCTGCTTCGCAAGACGAATTTCCCTATGGGCTTGCTTTGGAAGACGAAAACGTCTTGCGAGTGTTCCAATTTTTTTTCGCTTTCCCCCCCTTTTTCTAAGCCACTAAGCCGCTTATAGCCTTTTAGCCGCTAAGCCTTTAATAGCCGCTAAACCGCTAATAGCGCTAATCCGCTAAGCTGCTAATAGGGTTGCTTTGCAAGACGAAAAAACCGCTAGATGAAGAGACTCGCGGAACGGATTATTTTCGTCTTGCGAGGCACCACTGTATTTAAGTTGTGTGAATTTTCATCATCTGTGTTTGAAGGATTCAGTATTGGGTCATGTCAGCATTAGATAATCTGTGATTAGGAGCTCCTGTGATTTTTACAAAAGTGGGTATAAGCAGCAGGGGTGTAGTGGTATACGTAGGTTTATATAGCTTCAGAGGGATTAATGCCTTGATCCTTACCTGTTTTCTCTCCCCCCCCCGTCACTTATATTAACTTAATAAAAAACAAAACCACAGGAGAATCTGAGCACAAATGCCCTGAATCACATCTAGTTTGGCCCTCTCTTGTTTTTTTCCCAGTTCAAGAGCCAGCATACTAGTATAGTAGAAATGTACAACTTACAAAGTAAGAGTTTTCGGCCTATGACGTTCCTGGAAACAATGGGGCCAGAAATTATGAGCTGCAGTCCTAGGGCATGTGCTTGTTCCAGTGTAGCCTTGGATCTGAGCTGCCAGCCCTTCCCTGGGTGATGCTCTGTGACGTCAGACTCTCCCTTCTTGTTTCAGTTCTTTGAAGCCAATGAGAAACACAATCTTTTGGAAACTGAGCTGAGGAGCAAGCTGGAGGTCTTGGAGATGGAGGCAGCGCAGCACCAAGCCGTGGTGGATGGCCTCACTCGGAAGTACATGGACACAATAGAGAAATTGCAAAGCGATAAAGCCAAGTTAGAAGTAAGTATCAAAGCTGTGTGTCCCCCTGTCCTAGATCTCAGACCATCAAGGCCTATCCATCTCATATGTTGTTGGCCTCTTTGGGACTGGGAAAATTCTTCCTTTTTCAATCAATGTTTTATTTGCAGGTTGAGTGACTGTTTTAATTATACTTGTCTTCTCAAATTCTTTTACCTGGTGCTGATGTAACTAATTGTTTTTGGTTTGATTGTTCTTGTTGTCATTCAGCAGTGATTTCTGTGCTCTTCGGGGCAGAACTTTGCTTCATAAATGCTTAAAGTAATAAGACATACTCAAAATCTTTGTTACAGATAGGTAGCCAGGTTGGTCTGCCATAGTCAAAATAAAAAAATTCCTTCCAGTAGCACCTTAAAGACCAACTAAGTTAGTTCTTGGTATGAGCTTTCGTGTGCATGCACACTTCTTCAGATACACTGAAACAGAAGTTGCCAGATCCTTCTATATAGTGAGAAGATGGGGAGGGGTATTACTCAGAAGGGTGGTGGGAAACGCCAAAGAATAAACGGACATAAATCTGACATCAAGAATCACAAAACAGAGAAACCAGTAGGAGAACACTTCAATCTCCCAGGACATTCTATACAAGATCTCAAAGTAGCTGTTTTACTACAAAGGAATTTCAGAAATAGACTGGAAAGAGAAGCTGCTGAATTGCAACTCATTACCAAACTTAAAACCATGGAGAGACCTGGCCTGAACAGAGACATTGGATTCTTATCTCATTATACATGACTAAGCCATTTCTCACCTTCTCACCCCTTGCCTTTTCCTGTAAGACCTATTACAGTCGTTAAGAGTCGTCAACAGGCTCATCTCAGCTATCTGCCAATCTCCCATTCCCACCACCCTTCTGAGTAATACCCCTCCCCACCTTCTCACTATATAGAAGGATCTGGCAACTTCTGTTTCAGTGTATCTGAAGAAGTGTGCATGCACACGAAAGCTCATACCAAGAACTAACTTAGTTGGTCTTTAAGGTGCTACTGGAAGGAATTTTTTTATTTCAAAATCTTTGTGTGGAGTTGGTTGTGCAAATAGCTATTGACAGCTCTGTTTTCCCTACTTACCTTTAGATCAAATCTCAAACGCTAGAGAGAGAGGCCAAGGACTGCAGGGTTCGAACAGAAGAATGGTAATGCTCTTGATCTCTTTAAAAAATAAAGACGTGATTAGGAATTCCATTTTATTGAGGCATATAGTGTTGTAAAACAATTATTGCTTCGTTGTCATCTTAGCATGGGCATGGGCATAAGGAGCAACCTTATAAGGAGTCCGACCAGTTCTCACGTGTTATTAATTAAGGTATCCTGTAGGTCCAGGGTAGGGACGCGGGTGGCGCTGTGGTCTAAACCACTGAGCCTAGGGCTTCCTGATCAGAAGGTCGGAATTTTGAATCCCCGCGACGGGGTGAGCTCCCATTGCTCGGTCCCTGCTCCTGCCAACCTAGCAGTTCGAAAGCACGTCAAAGTGGAAGTAGATAAATAGGTACCACTGCGGCGGGAAGGTAAACGGCGTTTCTGTGCACTGCTCTGGTTTTGCCAGAAGCGGCTTAGTTATGCTGGCCACATGACCCGGAAAAACTGCTGACAAATGTCGGCTCCCTTGGCCAGTAAAGCGAGATGAGCGCCACAGCCCCAGAGTCATCTGCAACTGGACTTAACTGTCAGGGGTCCTTTACCTTTTTTTATATATATAGGTCCAGGGTGGGGAAATCTTTGCCTACCAGGGGGGTCCAGTTTGGCCCATCAGGATTTTTCCCATACTCACCTGCCCATCATCAGCTGACATAACCGGTGAAACTTCATGGGAAATGTATGGATTTGGTTTTTTCAGCTTCAAGTAAGCACCCCAAAACCCAATAGTTAATGTTGTTGCCTTATTTTTATCACCCAGCCAGCAGCAGTTAAAGCACCTTCATGCGGACTTGAGCAGCAGATTGGGGGAGTCCTTGAACATCATCAGTGAAAAGGTTCCTTTCAATGATACCAGTAGGTACTGCATGGATTACCTTTGTTGTGTGCTAAAAAGAAGCTATAGAAAACTGAAAAGCTGAGATTTCACCATCCCAATCCATCAAAAATAATTGAACTTAGTTTTGCTCAGTCAGCAGGCAGACTTTGGCTGGAATTATGCTTGATAAGGCACACAGGCTGCCGCTGAAAATGGCAGTGCTGTGTTAAATTTCCATCTCCGTTTCTGTAGTGTTTAGTACAACTTAACCAATGTATGGATGCAATTACACAAATTTTCTGCCTATGCCAGCAAATCTGGAACAGGGGTAGTGAAACGTACGCAGTAATTGCACCAAGACAGGTACAGGTACCTGTTAAGTGATGGGCAGGGCAAGGCGACAGATAGCTGCCCTGTGCTCCTAGTAACAGATTGTCTCTCTCATGCACAGTCTTCTGGGAATGCCATAACCTTCTACATACAATCACATGAGGGATGATGCAGTGAAAATTGCTGTTAGGGCAGGGTGGCTGGGGGTAATCAAACAATTGCTGGCTACAGAATGAGCCACTGAATGGCGCTTGCCTTCTGTATTATTCCTTCATTAACATTAAAAGTAAAGCATTGTTCCTATCCCCCTCCCACGCCAAGAGATGCAGATCCAGGGGGCACATCAGAGAAAAGTCCTGAGCCGCTTGTTTATCCTCTGCGGCTTGCTTGAATAGCTGAAACCATCCATTGCTTGGGGCTTTTTGTACCTAAGACTCATCCACTTTCTACATACCCACCCTCTAAAGACACAGGCCGGCAACCCATGGTCTTCCCTGTACTTCCCAGCTTTGTGTTAGCCACTGCTTTGTTGTATTCCTGTTTATGAGAGCATATAAATGAGTGGGAGAGGCTGGAGACATCCCAGAGAGAGGTAGACTCTCTGCTATGAATGTGAATGAATGAGAGAGGGGAGAAAAAGGGGTGTTCCTGCCAACATTGGCTTTTGCAGGCCCCAATCACCTTTCTCAAGGGAATGCAGTCTCCGTTCCCATAATAGTTGCCTGCCCTTGCCCTTAGGGTCAGGAATGCTCTTGTAAACTGGCTGTTGTGCTCTAAGTTCAGATTGTTAGTGGCACCTAGATAGGTATTTACTGTAGATGCTCCTCTTGTCCTGGTAGACAGTTCCTAAGCTTTGGTGGTTGGTTTTTTTTAAGGCTAGTTGGTTGGGAATTAAGCAAGTTGTGGGGTTTAGGTTTAATTGTCTTTTATTCCCCCAATTTAGCTTTGACGTGGCTGGGCGTTTTATAAGTTGTCTTGAATTTATTGTTACCACCTGAGCATCCAGAAACTTAATTAGCTTACGGTGACAAGGTGTGTGGCAAATGTTGCAAGTCTGCCAAGCGGAACTACTGAAATAGATGCTTGTCTTATGGATTAATGCCTACCATTAATTTAGGTGTCTCATTTGCATTGCTTACTAAGAAATCCATGTGCCTAATATAAATGGCTTTGTGCACTGTATTTGGTAAAAAAACTGCAAATTAGGAAGTTCTCAATTCAAATTTCAGTTCTTTGTGGCCTTAAGGTGGCCTTAAACGGATATTCCTGGCCTACCTGGTATTTGAGACAGAAAGGTGGGTTATAGTTTTAACAATATCATGCTACTATATTGTTGAAAAAGAACTTTAGAAATCCTAAGGTGATTGGGGTTGAAATGTGTTATTCCGTAATGACCTATGCACCTGCCAATATCCTATTCATTTATTTGAATTTTTAGCCTTTACTAGCTCTAGGAGTCAGATGTTCAGCTTGAAAAAGATGCTTCTCTGTTCTTGAATGGCTTAACAGACTAAGGCAATGCAGGAGGATCAGAGAGAGAAAATAATTGCTGTAATACTTTGATTCTTTTCGTAGGGTCTAGCCAGTATAATGCTTTGAATGTGCCATTACACAGTAGAAGGCGGCAGGTGAGTAATAAACCTAAATTATTAACCTAAAAAGTTTGCAATATCTTTGGCTTAAGGCTTTGGGACGGTGCAGAGAAAATAATAGAACCATAGAACTGTAAAGCTGGGATGCTGGTTCTCTCTTAGCTATGAGTGGAAAAAAGTAAGAAGCAAAGTGGGAGGAAGAACATTTTAATATCCAATGCATTTCGGACTTCTCAGGCACCTCATCAGGGACTGAAGTTTAGTCTTTTGTTATACTGTCTTCAGTTTCCTCATACTGTGGAAGATCACACAGAGATTCAACTTCTGTATTTGAAGTTTACACATTTGAACCTGGGAGATCTGAAACATGTTGGATATTAAGCATTTTTTTCAAAGTCCTTTGCTTCTTGCCCACCCTTTATTGTCATTTGCCTGGGGTTTCCCATCTTGCCAGATCTTGGTTAATGCCTCCCAAGTATTCATGACTGCAGAAGGGGGGATTTACGTAAAAGCTGTTGGTAGCAATTTGACATAAGAGTCAAAAGAGCAGCCACCTTTCAGAGGTAGAACGGGCTCTCCCAGAATTCTGCTCCTTGGAGATGGCAAAAAGTCATTTGTCTCAGCCCCACCCACCAAGACTGGAAAAGAACTTGGCATGAGTGCTGTAGATGAGGGACAGAAGTACAGCACTGCTCCAACTCTCTAGGTTGAGAGTTTAATACGGTAAAACTTGCTGCTGTCCGAGTCTTTGCACGTGGTCTTCTAAACAATTAAGACAATAGAAGGATGCCTAGTAGAAAACTACTTGTGAAGTATATTGGCTTTCATTCCCACCACAAAATGCATTCTGGTTTTGTTGCTGAAAAATGAATGAGAAGCACCAACATCTTTTTGGCCATGGCCCCGGCCTGGTGGAATGCTCTCTCACAAGATACTAGGGCCTTGCAGGATTTGACAGCTTTCCGCAGGGCCTGCAAGACAGAGCTGTTCCGCCAGGCCTATGGTTGGGGTTCAGCCTGATTCTTTTCTTTTTGTATAAGAACAAGCATTAAAGAGGCCTCCTAGCCCGCTCACAGGTCCTTTATAAGACCAGTGGTAACAGTTGGCCCTGGAGAATATTAACCACTCTCAATTTTACCCATGGACTGCCATCTGTCCATATTTTAATTTGCTCTGAACTAATTTTAAGAAGTATTTTAATTGATTGCCTGTTCTTATGTTCTTAGTATACTGTCTTGGTTTCATGATGTTAGCCGCCCTGAGCCTGGCTCTGGCTGGGGAGGGCAGGGTACAAATACATTATCATCATCATCATCATCAGGATTTTGCCCTGATACAATCAGATCACAGTGCTCTTAATCTGCTTCTTCAGTCGAAGAACCTTTGCAGCAGGGAGGAGGTCTGTCATATTTGAATCTTCTGTTTGTTCAGTTAGGAGCAGTTCTGGGAAAGGCCTTTTGTAAAAGAGATTGCTCTCCATCAAAATAAGTGAGCTGCATCACTGCTCTTTGTACCTTGCAGTTGAAGCTGCGTGACCTTGCTGGCCAAGCGCTGGCCTTTGTTCAAGACCTGGTGACGGCCCTTCTGAATTTCCATACCTACACGGAACAGCGAGTCCAGATTTTCCCTGTTGATTCCGCCACAGATACAATATCACCATTAAATCAGAAGGTAAGCTGGCTTGGGGTGAGCTTTACGTAAAGAGTTTAAAGTGGACATACGATAAGCACACTATGTGCCAGCTTGCTACATTTTTCTACAGCGGATGCAATGTAGCTGTTAAAACAATCTCCTTTTTTATTTGTGCAAAATTGTACAGAGTGGAGTGAAAGTTTCTCACCACACATTTCTGCCAAGAGAGAAACTAGAGAGCCAGTGTGGTGTAGTGGTTAAGAGCGGCAGACTCGTAATCTGGTGAACCGGGTTCGCGTCTCCGCTCCTCCACATGCAGCTGCTGGGTGACCTTGGGCTAGTCACACTTCTCTGAAGTCTCTCAGCCCCACTCACCTCACAGAGTGTTTGTTGTGGGGGAGGAAGGGAAAGGAGAATGTTAGCTGCTTTGAGACTCCTTTGGTTAGTGATAAAGTGGGATATCAAATCCAAACAACTCTTCTTCTTCTTCAAGGTAACATTACGGCTGCTTTGTATGCAAAGGATTCCAGGTTCAGTCCCTGGCACCTCCAGCTGAAAGAGCAGTTCTCTCTCTGTCCGAGATGCTGGAAAGCCAGTTGAAGAATAAAAATAATAATTCCCAGATTCTTTAAAAAACAAAACAAAACATTGTTATGTGATGTTGGGCAGTAATGTTCTGAGCTTTTGCTGCTGAATTGCTTTTATATGTATTCTATTTTGAAATATTTAACAGTAAGGTGCCTTGAGGAACCCTGTAGTGATGAAGCTGTGGGTTATAATTAAATAGTCGCAGGATATGGTTTTGTAAATAAAATAAAATAAATCTCAACTTCCCTTGGCCAAAATGCCTGCACAGAGTTTTGCTTCAGGGTTTCTAAATGTTCCCTGTCTCTTACTTTCTCCCCCTCCCAGTCCCCTTAAAAGGTAAAGGTAAAGGGACCCCTGACCATTAGGTCCAGTCGTGACCGACTCTGAGGTTGCGGTGCTCATCTTGCTTTATTGGCCGAGGGAGCCGGTGTACGGCTTCCGGGTCATGTGGCCAGCATGACTAAGCTGCTTCTGGCGAACCAGAGCAGCGCACGGAAACGTCGTTTACCTTCCCGCTGGAGCGGTACCTGCACTTTGACATGCTTTTGAACTGCTAGGTTGGCAGGAGCAGGGACCGAGCAACGGGAGCTCACCCTGTCACGGGGATTTGAACTGCTGACCTTCTGATCAGCAAGTCCTAGGCTCTGTGGTTTAACCCACAGCGCCACCCGCGTCCCTCCCAGTCCCCATAGTCCAAAATAATCTGTCCCCCGCACCCCCGTCATACAGCAGTTCAAAAGCAGTGCTGGTAATCTGTTTTAATGCCAAATAGCTCCCTGACTTTGCAAGCAGTGCCTGCTGGAACCACTGACGGGTCTCTCTTGGTTCAGTTTTCGCAGTACCTTCATGAAAACGCATCCTACATTCGCCCCCTGGAAGAAGGAATGCTACACTTGTTTGAGAGCATCACTGAGGACACTGTCACAGTTCTGGTAATATGGTTGTCTTTATTGCCACATTCCGTGTCTGAGACAGGTTGCTACTAAATACCTGAGAGACATTTTCTTCTTTTCTTTTCAAAGGAGACAACTGTGAAATTGAAATCCTTTTCTGATTACTTAGCATCTTATGTCTGCTTTCTCAGGAAGATTCTTCCTTATCAATTGAAAAGGTACTTTCCCCCTTTTTGATCTGCACAATGGGAACTATAATTCAGCGTGCTGCTCATAAATTATGTTAAGAGTCTGAGAGCAGCATGGTAACATACCTCCGGTTCTTGAGAATGTTCATAATGATGGTTGACAATGAATATTTCAAAGGTGTTGGCGGGAGGTGGGGAGTTACTTTATTTTATCATAGCAACTGTCATTTTCTGTCTGAGAGGGCATTGCTTCCAGTGTTAGATCACTTAATGTAACTCAGGATCTCTTGTGCAGTGTGTTATCGAATGGTCATACATTGATTACAATGGATCTACTCGTATGACTAACATTGAATATCACCCAGAATTTTAGCAGCTTTCGTGTAAATGTCATTCTCCCCCATGCATCTTGTTAGAGAGCCATCTTCATATTTATTTGTGTATATATATATTTGGGCATTTTTACCTCACTCTTTAACCCAAAAAAGTTGCAAGACTGACTTATAGAGATCAATAAGAAGACAGCCCCTATCCTCAGACTTACTATCAAAAATACATAGCACAAGAGGGAAATATTTTGGAAGGGAGAAGGAAAAAGCCCTCAAGCACTAGTTCTTAGTTGCAGAGTTCTTAAAATAATCAACTGCAGCAGAAAGTTTTTCAAGGAGAGACAGAAACAGAAGTTGTTGGTCTCTCAGTTGAGCCAACGGAATAGCCTGGTTTCTTCTCTTCCTCACCGACCTATAGCCTGCAGTAATGGATGCCGCCAGGTGAAAGTGATGAAGGCGCCTGCCAAAGTTAAAAGCAGAACTGTTTGCAAGTTTAGTAATTTTAACTGATTCTTTGTCTGGCTTTTAAATTTTATGTATAAACATATAACTCACCTTTCCAACACAAAGCGTCAGAGGCAATGTACAATGCTAAGAACTCAGACACCTAAAACCAATAAAACAGTAAAGAGAAAGGAATGTAAACAGCAGCATTTCAACCAGTTGCTTAAATTTATGTATCACTGAAGCATTGATATGGGTTCCTTTTTGACATTTTGAACAAACCCTCAATAGCCACCTGTTCAGAAAAGTGCCCCACAATGTTTATCTCATCTTTTCTGAATATCATGTATTTTTTTAAAAAAACAACCACTACCACCATAATACTCACTTTTAAAAACATAAATTCATATGTTCCTAGTTTGGAAGAAGAGTGTGAATCTTCTCTTTGCACAGCTGCGTTAAGAGCCAGGAACATGGAGCTGCAGCGAGACATGAAGAAGCTGACTGCAGTCTTTGAGAAGTTGCACACGTACATTAATCTTCTTGCCTTACCTAGTAAGTAGCAGCAGCAGACCAGAGCAGCTGAAATACCGTATTGCAGGATCTAAAATTTCAAAATTCAGTGCGATAAGTATTGAATCTGGTGGGTGGGTGTTTCTGTTTTTGCTAGACCGACATCAAATTACATGCATGTCATTGCCTGCTTTTATTGTAGGGAAGGATCTGGGGTATCTAGGGATTTGTAGGCCAGTTACCTTTTTGTCACTAGTATGACTCTAATATAAATATTTAAGAATTATGCTCCAATGATCAATCCCCCGGTTGTGTACCTTTCCTGGGCTTTTCCAGATACAACAATGCTAGTATATATATATTTCTTTGGAACGAAACTTCCTTAAACTGTAGGTACAGTGTTTTTATATGTGTACTGAGGTTGGAATCAACACTGAATAAGAGCGAGTCTTGTATTTTACAGAAAGCGGACGAGAAACGGTTCAAGGGATTTTGTTGGAATACTCCATAATTTGATTATGGGTAGTAGTATTTATAGGATTCCCTCCCCAGCCTCATCCAAATTCTCCACTCGACCAGGAATCTGAACTTCACGTGAACTTCAAAAATTTAAGGGACTCTGATTTCTACCCTGTTTTGGACTGAGGTGGCTGGATAACGCTGATTGCATATTGCTCTTTTATGGCAGCCTTTGCCAACCTACTGCCCTGCAGTTGGTCGTTCTGGCTAGGGGTGATGAGCGTTGCAGCTCATAACATCCGGAGGGCACCAAGTTCGTGAAGGCTCCTTTATGAACTCCTTCACAGAATTGTATAATTGGAAGGGAACCCAGGGGTCATCTAGTCCAACCGACTGCAATGCAAAAATGCCCCCCTCCTTTTAACGAAACCAGGCCTCTTATAAACTGTTTTGCTAGCGGGAACTATTCTATATGGCAAATGCCCTTTTTCTCCTTGACACTTGTCATTACATTTGGATTTTCTGCTCTTTGTACAACTTCCAGGCACAAATCCAGACCGTCTGCTTCGTACAAACTTCAGCTCTCTGCTCACATACATTGCTTCAACCCTTAATGGATTTCACGATGTCATGAAAGGTGAGACTGGCTGAAGGATATACAGCTTTTTTTTTATTAAAAAAATGACACGTTAGCGCTCTGGTCGCTTAACACTTTATGGGTGGTGGATGGATGTCATAAAGATTTAATGGCCTTTGCATGGTCGGCCTACCTAGTATGTGCATCAAGAAAAGGGAGAAACAAAATATACTCAAATACAGTGTTGTTGTTGTTTTGTACTGATACAAGTTTTCAGCCATATGCAAAAATAACAATAAATACTGGTAATGTATCTTTGTAATAACCCTGTGAAATGGGTCAGGGGTGGCCTACATTGACTTTTACCATGGAGTGGGAATTTGAACCCGAGTCTTTCTCGTTGAAACCTAATGATCCCTCCACTACTCAGTACTGGCTCTCCACTGAAATCAGGGGAAAGTGTTGCAAGAAAATATCCACAGGATTGGACTGTTAAGGTTTGAAGCACAAGGGTTTATAGTGAAATTAAGTACTGCTAGCATAATGTAAAGGGTTCTGCCTAACTACACTGAAACAGAAGGTGTGCAGTCCATTTTCGTTAAGGGCAATACTCAATAATGAAACGGTTCTAGCTACTTCCTACTATATTCTTCTTTCCTGCTGTCTAAGTGTGCCAGGCAATTGGGATTTGCTCAAAATATAGCTAGCTCAGTGGTAGAGCACATGCTTTGCATGCGGAAAGTTTAATCTCTGTAGGATTGTCTCCACAGATAGTCGTATCTATCTTTTGAAAGTGCTTTCCTAGGTAGAAAAAAGTGACATTTAGGAAGAAATGGGATTTTCTGACTGGATCTGAATGAGAGGTTCGGAGGGCGATGTGCACACCTGATGCAAGTTAATTCTTTCCGGTTTTAGATATTTATAAGCATTATAGTCAAAAAGCTGCTTTGGAGCAAGAGCTCCCCACAGCCACGCAGAAGCTCATCACCACCAACGACTGCATCTTATCATCTGTGGTAGCATTAACAAACGGAGCCGGCAAGGTAACCTCTTTTCTTACGCAAAGTGCCCATCACTGCTGCCTAAATCAGCATTGTGAAACTAACACGAGCTTGCAGCCCCTCTATGATGTATCTGTATCTAAATTCATGCAAAAGTTCCCTTTCATTGTCACAAATTGGGAATCTTTATAAAGGAGAAAGTTGTTGTTCTTGTGGTGCATTCCTTGAGGGTAAAGCTTAGGTAGTATAAAATTGTGCAGCCAGAAAGTATGTTCATAAGGACGCAACGACATAAGAGCCCCACAGGATCAGGCCAGTGACCCATCTAGTCTGGCATCCTGTTCTCACTGTGGCCAACCAGATGCCTGTGGGAAGCCCCAAAGCAGGGCATGAGTGCAGAAGCACTCAGTTGTGACTCCCAGCAACTGGTATTCAGAGACACACTGCCTCCAGTTTTGGAGGGAGAACAACAACAACAGCAACAATTTATTTATACCCCACCTACCTATCTGGCTGGGTTTCCCCAGCCACTCTGGGCAGCTTCCAACAAAATATTAAAATACAATAGTGCGTCAAACATTAAAAGCTTCCCTAAACAGGGCTGCCTTCAGGTGTCTCCTAAAAATCTGGTAGTTGTTTTTCTCTTTGACATCTGGTGGGAGGGCGTTGCACAGGGCGGGTGCCACTACTGAGAAGGCCCTCTGACTGGTTCCCTGTAACTTGGCTTCTTGCAGTGAGGGAACCGCCAGAAGGCCCTCGGCACTGGACCTCAGTGTCCGGGCAGAATGGTGGGGGTGGAGATGCTACTTCAGGTATACTGGACCGAGGCCGTTTAGGGCTTTAATGGTCAGCACACACTTTGAATTGCGCCCCAAAACGTACTGGGAGCCAATGTAACCACCACTGCTTTGAAATGTCCCCCCCCCCCCCGAATCAAGCAATATATAGTTTTAAAGAAATAAATGAATAGTAGTCATTGATGGCTTTATCATTAATGGATTTGTGTTATCCTCTTTTTAAACCAGCAAAGCTAGTTGCTGTCATATCACCTTGGAGCAAAATCCATGGTTTAAAATGTGTGAAGAAATATTTCATCTTCACTGTCCTGAATCTCTTAACAGCTCAGATGGGTTTGGTTTTCTAGTATTACAGTGGTACCTCGGGTTACATACGCTTCAGGTTACATACATACGCTTCAGGTTACAGACTCTGCTAACCCAGAAATAGTACCTTGGGTTCAGAACTTTGCTTCAGGATGAGAACAGAAATCGTGCTCTGTTGCGCGGCAGCAGCAGGAGGCCCCATTATCTAAAGTGGTGCTTCAGGTTAAGAACAGTTTCAGGTTAAGAACGGACCTCCGGAACCAATTAAGTACTTAACTCGAGGTACCACTGTATATGAGAAGGAGGGAACCTTCACTGTAGGCATGACCTTGCACACCTCTGCCATGTCATGCCATGTCCCCAAAACTCACAAAACAAACCTAAAAAGCCGCAAATGCTGCAACCCGCTGTTTATCTAAAATGTAAGCAAATGGTTCCAAGCTCCTTGTGATTTTGCTGAAGTAGGATGAAGTGGAACACATAATCTCAGGACTCTCTCTGCATCTCATTCTTCTAGCTGCAAACTTGCCCAGTATTTTAAATCTCTGCATTTGTATGTTTAGGTTGCTTCATTCTTCAGCAATAACTTAGACTGCTTCACTGCATCGCTGAGCTATGGGCCTAAGGGAGGAATGGAGTTTATCAACCCCCTCTCGGCGGAGTGCATGCTTCAGTACAAGAAGAAAGCAGCTGCTTACATGAGATTGCTGAAGAAGGTTTGTGCCTGCTCAAGAACAATAGCTGTAGCGCAGTGACTTGGATCCCTTGGACACGCTCTAAAAATCCTTTATTGGATTCTCTCCGCCCATGAAGAAGTGGTTCTTTGTTGCTGATGAAATCATTTTTTGTTCCCGAGCTGTATACTTGCTTGGGGCAGAGCTGCAGGAAAGATTGTGGAGCATAATGATTGTTGGATAAATACGAGACCAATATACTCTCTCTCTGTTTATGGAAATATGGCTGGGTGGGGCAGACTGTATGGATGGAATGTCATTATTAGTCTGCGTGGAAAAATCTGGGCAGGGTGGTCTCACAGCTTAGTAGTCGAATAGAGATGATGGACATTTGTTAGCAGGACAGGTTCAATGTGTTTGCATAGCCCAAGGTTTTTTTGGGGATGGAGCTAATTAGGAGTTTAGCGTAACTAGAGCTGTTGAAAAGTTTGATGAGGCCACTGCAGGCTTATTGTCTTCCTTGTCTCACTGGTACCAGAGAGCGGGAGGGACATGAGTGCATCTTTTATGATGCCACAAATTTTGATCTTTGGGACTTTGGAGTTTCTGTAGTTTTCTAAGCCCACAGACTTGCATTGTAGGACTAGAACCCTTCTCCTTGCACAGAACCCCGCCACATCCCATCATGTCACACTTTAAACAAAATATGGAGGAGCACTCAAACACTGTATAAAGTTCACTCCACCTCTTCTCTGAAGTGGTGCGGTTCAGTGGCAAATAAATCACATGAATCTGCTGAGTTGTGTTTTTTCAGTCCCAGACTAGTATAATGAATTGCGGTGAAAAATTAAAAACTCAAGCTGCTGTGAGTTAGTTGATTGCTTGTGGGTGTGGATGGGTGGGTTTTTTGCTTATAGCTCGAAGAAAAGTGACAGTGGAGGCAGCTCCCAAATTTTAGTTCAGTTGAGTGGGATTCTTGGTCATTAGCTAGGGGCTGCTAGGACAGACGTGTTGCATGCTGACTCCCAGAGCATCCCATTAGACCCCTTGTCACCCTGTTCAGCCTCTCTTTTACTATTTTCACACCATCCCCTTCTTTCTGCCTGCTGCCAGCATCTCCCACAACTCTTTTGTTACCTTCATGCTTATATGACAGAACTTCTGATGGTGTTTCCAGCTGAAAAACCTGCCGTCCGAATGACATGCAGCTGTTTTCATTCATTGTTTGAGATCCGGTCCACGCATGGAATGCACAGTGGCCTTCCTCTGTTGCTTTCTGCCCAAGGCACTTTAGAGCAATGCTGCAGCTGTGTGTTTTCTCTTTGTTCTTTGCCTCCCCCCCTCCAAAAGTGTAATATACCAGGCGCTGATCTCTGCCACCAAGGGCCTGGAAAGCATCAACAAATACTTTTGCTAGCGAGGGAGGGAGGGCAAGCGGGCGGGGGAACTTAACGCTTCCCATATGTAACCCAACTCACTGAAGTCATGTATATCTTTTGGCTCTAGCCATGTTGCGATTCAGTGCCTTATGAAGAGGCCTTGGCCAACCGCAGAGTTCTTCTGAGTTCCACGGAGAGCAGAGAAGGCCTTGCACAGCAGGTATTCAGTCGTCCGACACGTAGCTGTTCCTAAGCTTAGTGTGCTCACTGAAACTGTATTAAATTTGATAGTCTCACTGTCCTAACGTCATTTAATGCTCATGGCAATGCATCTCTAAATAGGGAATTGATGGGTGAGTGTTCGTAAACTGTGCCAATTTTGAATTTGTTCCTTTGTAAGCCTGATCCACACATTATTATTATTATTATTATTATTATACCTCACCAGCCACTCTGGGTGGCATCCAATACAAAGAAAAAATTTATTTTGTATTTACATACTTACTTTTAATGGATTTTTTCCACAAGATGTGTACCTGTAAACAAAATATTAGTAAAAAAAAGTAGTTTCTAAATGCATTTTATTTTAAAATATTTTAAAAACAAATTTGAATAAGTTATCGAGTCAAAAAAATGCATCACAAGATTTGTGGTGTGTGAAATTTGGAGGATAATGATGTTAGTTTGCACAGTGTGTATTGGGTTTAAGGTAAAGGTAAAGGTACCCCTGCTGGTACGGGCCAGTCGTGTCCGACTCTAGGGTTGTGCGCCCATCTCACTCAAGAGGCCGGGGGCCAGCGCTGTCCAGAGACACTTCTGGGTCACGTGGCCAGTGTGATGAAGCTGCTCTGGCGAGCCAGCACCAGCACAGCACACGGAAACGCCGTTTACCTTCCCACTATAAAGCGGTACCTATTTATCTACTTGCACTTAAGGGTGCTTTCAAACTGCTAGGTGGGCAGGAGCTGGGACCGAAAGACGGGAGCTCACCCCGCCGCGGGGATTCTAACCGCTGACCATGCGATCGGCAAGCCCTAGGCGCTGAGGTTTAGTTTGCATTAAAAATTCGCAAAGACTGAATATCTCAAGCATCCCTTGTCTCACTAGTGAAAGGGTTATGCTTGGCTCTAGACTTCTGCATGCGATCCAGGCTTGAGAGTGCAGAACAAGCCTGCCATAAAGCTCAGTAGCGCTGTCTGATATGGTTATTCTTCTCTACATGTGACGGCTTGGATCAAATCTCTGATTATCTGCTGTCCTACTTCGCTTCCACCTTTCTTTGGCCTCAGGCTTATTGTAAAAAAGAAAAAAGGAAGGTCAAATGTGTATGAAATTGGACATTCCCCCCCACCAGAACTCAGCAGACAGAAAAGGCGAATGGACACAAAGCTTTTTTTTATTGGCATGCATTCTCTGTTTATTTTGTGTCATCTTATTGCTGGTGGGGTGAGTGAAGAGAACCTCTAACACAAATGGTGCTGTTGTCAGGTCTGTTTGCTGCCAAACATGCTGTCCAGCTTGGAAATTTGGCTTCAGGAACCAGGTTTCCAGCTAGATGGCCAGTTGACCTAGTGGCTAAAAGCCCAAAGTTGATCTCTGAGTAGTCCTCTTGCAGTTCGTAATTCTCTCCAATTCATGTTGTGCTAGAATTTAATTCAAGCTGTTCTATAAAATGGCTAGTAAATAGATAGGAATACATAATGTGAACCCCCAAATATATTTCTTCCTCTGGCTTTTGGAGAATAATGTAAAACCACAACACTTATCCAGGGCGAATACTCTATTTAGCCAAACTTGTCATAGTTGCATGGAAGCCAGTCTAATGGACTTGGGCTATGCTCTTCTTGGGTGTTTAAAAATAAACCTTTATCTCCTTAGTTTGTAAAACTTTATCTGGTCTGTCACCGCAGGCATCCGTTTCCTTCGTTCTGCAGATGAATTTGTTTGGTTCATATATTCAGCTGCACATTACGCTATCTTAAGTTTACATTCTTAAGTGAAGGAAACATTATTTGTTTAAAGGTTTGTAAAAATGTGAGCTGCCTGTCACATCCTGAGTTTCATATGGGTTCCTTGCTCTCTTCCATTTTTCTATTCCCTCCTGTGTTTTCCCCCCTGTTTTTAAATAGCCAGAATCGCAGCGCTCAGATGGAAACCTTCCTTACAGTTTTTGGCATTATGGATGGCAGAAAATTTTCAGTGCAAGCTGTGAGCCTGCAGGGCACACATTTAAGCATGTCAAAGCTACAGGTTGTTGCTTTTGCTGCCTCTTCTCTGCTCCAGATACAACCTGCTCAAGCAATGATTCAACTTGCTATGCACACACTTGTAGATACCCTTTAACTTCCCATTTGTTCACTTCACGGTGCTAATTCTTGCTGTTCTCTAGGTCCAGCAGAGCTTAGAGAAGATTACGAAACTGGAGCAGGAGAAAGAACACTGGATGCTGGAGGCCCAGCTGGCCAAAATTAGGTTGGAGAAAGAAAACAAAAGAGTAAGCGATAAGCTCAGAAACTCTGTGGGCAACCAGAGGATTGAGGCAACCCAGGAAAGCCTCTTCACACTGAATGCAGAGGAACAGGAGAAGGAGGATGCTGCAGAGAAGGCTTTGAGGGAACCAGTTCAAACTGCAAGTCTCGTAAGTGCACCTTACTCCCAGTGATGTGGGTTGGAAATTGGGCAACTGGAATGACTACAATACTAGCTAAATCTAAAATTAACATTGGAATTAACATTTTTCAGGCGAGTGACCCTAGAAACCACATATATATTCATGTACACAGCTCTCATGGCCTTCATTCTCCTCCAAAAAGTCACCCCAAACCCTGAATAATGTAATGGGAGTGAATATAATTGAATTCTCAGGTCCTAAAGTGTTTACAAGTATAAATGAGGAACTCCAGTTTAATGTAGGTTAGCATCTCTGTGCTGAATGTGGTGCATGGAAGGCAGGGGTGGGAGGGAAGCAAGTGGCCACAAGGTTCATCCACGATGCCTTGAACAAAACGCCTACATGTGGCCAACCTGTCTTGATTTTATCTCACATTTGTTTTCCTCTTTTCCACCGAAAAGCTCAGCACAACATGAATGAAGTAACACCATTTTATTCTAGACTGAGAAATATCCACTTGCCCAAGGTCACCAAGTGAGCTTCATGGCAGGGATTCAGATCCCAGGTGTCCCTTTGTGATACCACACTGGTTCTGTTACTTTGGACGGTGTTCAAAATTGGTTTTTTTCTGTCCAGAGTTTGATGTTTTCAGCCAGGACCTCATTAGGGTAAATTCCATCCTGGTCCCCTATCTTGAAAACCTTCATTTCACCTTGGTAAAGCTTTCATGCAGCAGCAGAGCTAAACTTTTTGGTGCTAAGGTGTGGGATTTGTGATCTTGCCCATATCAATCAATCAATCAATCAATCAATCAATCAATCAGTCAGTCAATGTTTATTATGGCAAACAGCCAGCTTACCCATGTCAAATACCTGGTAATCTGATATATTAAACCTAAGTAATGTTACATAGGTCTTAGAGTTGGAAATTATGCATGTTGACATTTCTGAGTGTATTTTAGGATTCCGTGTTTGTTTGGAACTGACACACTTGCAAGCTGATCCCACTGAATAGTTTTTCATTTTTATTGGGGGGGAAACACCATGGGCAAAGTTTAAGTTGCCCATGTTGAAGCCCCATTGATTCCAGTGAGGAAAGGGGGAGCATATACTTATCTTTCATAGTAAGATTAGTGCAGCTTAATAAAAGTAATTACCTTTTTCAAACTTTGGAGCAAAAACCAGTTAAACTTACTTTGGAGCCATTGAAACCAACTTCATTTAAATGAACTTTTGAATCAGAAAATGAATGTACTACTTTGATCTGATTCTGTCATCCTAATATTTTTCTAGGTCGGGATGTTGATAACCACTGAAAATGAAGAGGTATGTTTTTTAATATGACAGAGTCATGCTGGCATACTTTTTAAGCTAAACTGCATGGAGTTGTGCTAAAGTGACCCCTTTACAACTGTGTGCTCCTGGTCAAAACACTGTAATGTAAAAATATCTCTCTGGGATGGGGCCTTCCAGATCTTGGACTTCCAACTCTTGTCAGGTTTAGCCAGCATTGTCAATGAATAGCAAGTGATGGGAGTTGTAGTCCAACAAGATATGCAGAGCCAAAGATTCCCTGTCTCTGATGTAGCTGCTGTTCAGTTTACTTTGTCAGATGAACTGTACCCTTTCCCACCATTTCTTTGGTTTTAATCTTCCTTGCTTCTTGACATTTTGGTGCAGAATTCCACTTCCTGACTATTTATCTGGGGCAGTGGCAATTACATTACTGCAATCTACACTGGTCCTTTATCCGCACCCCATCCCTCATTTTGAGCTCACTTCATATATGCTGCTTCATATATGATGTTGTTAATGTCCTCTTGTTGTGCTGCCATTGGGAGAAAAGGCAGGATATATGTACGAGGAAATGAATAAATACATTTTATGACATTTCCTATTCTGCCAGTCGCTTATCTTGCTGTGATTATGGAAACATGTGATACTCCAGGAAATGGTGGAGTGCAGTTTGACAGCAATGTTGTTGACTGTCCCAGTTATCAATAGGAGAACTTGCCCCATCTCTCCCCTCGCCACGACCAACTGCTGATGGATTAGAGCAGTCTCCATCTAATCTGGTATCCGTGTTATAACAATGGCCAGACAGATATCACTGGCAAAGCATGCAGATAATGACCTTCTTGTGTTTGCTTCCTGCATCTAGTACTAAGATGCATGCTGCCTCTGCACATGAATCGTAATAGCTAATAACTATTCTTATGTTACCCTTTGTAGGCCCCAGAAGCCGACACCCGGGAAGACTTGATAAAGAACCATTACATGGCAAGAATAGTGGAGCTTACATCTCAGTTGCAGCTGGCTGACAGCAAGTCTGTACATTTCCACGCAGAGGTGAGTGCGCGAGTGCTTTCCTACTTTGAAAATGCAGACTTCGTCTTACAGTGAAGGTTCCCTTTTTGCACTGGAGGATATGATAAGTGACTTCATTCCACCATCTGCGGCTGCAGGGCTTTTTGAAGCTTCAGCTTTTACAAGCAGGCAATCCCCTCTTAGTTTTGGAAATACAGTGGTACCTCGGGTTAAGTACTTAATTTGTTCCGGAGGTCTGTTCTTAACCTGAAACTGTTCTTAACCTGAAGCACCACTTTAGCTAATGGGGCCTCCTGCTGCTGCCGCGCCGCCGGAGCATGATTTCTGTTCTCATCCTGAAGCAAAGTTCTTAACACCCGAGGTACTATTTCTGGGTTAGCAGAGTCTGTAACCTGAAGCGTATGTCACCTAAAGCGTATGTAACCCGAGGTACCACTGTACTACAGTGAATGAAGATACAGTGGACACTCAGGTTGCGAACGTGATCCGTGCAGGATGCACGTTCGGAACCTGCAGCGGTGCGTCTGTGCATGCGCGGGTTGTGATTTGGCACTTCTGCACACGTGCAAAGCGCGATTTAGCACTTCTGCGCATGTGTGACCGCCGAAACTCGGAAGTAACCTGTTCCAGTACTTCCGGGTTTCAGCGGTCCATAACCTGAAAAAACACAACCTGAAGCGTCTGTAACCCGAGGTATGACTGTATTGCGGCTCAGTCAATAATGTGATCTGTAATTATACTGAGGAACGGCTGCAGCCTAGTCATAGAGCTCACTTGCTTTGCGTGTGGAAGGTCCAAAGTTCAGTCCATCCAGCAGCTCCAGCTAGAGCTGGGAGTAGACCCTGCTTGAAATCCTGAAGAGCCACTGGGCTAGATGGACCAGGTGTTTGGAGAAAACAGTTCAGACATAAATTTGCTGTGTGGCCTTGAGGAGTGCTGAGTCCCATATGTAAAATGGGGGAAACAACCCACCTCACCGGGCTGCTGTGATGAATGAGTGAAGGGCAGTAAAGCCCCCACTGTATGAGTGAAGGTGCTATTGATTTTTAAATAATAATTGTCCGCATAAAAGACGGCCTAAATAAACTAACATGGCTTATTTGTGTGTGTTGGCAGTGCCGGGCACTTGCAAAGCGTCTCGCTCTGACTGAGAAATCTAAAGAATCATCACTGGAAGAGGTGAGACAGGCTAGACAGAGCATCACCAGGTTGCAGGTAAGTTTGTTTAACCACATGGCTCTGTGTGTGCATTAGAGGTGTGCATAGCCACCCTGATCTGGGGCCTGAACCAACCTGGAACAACCTAGGACTCAACAGATCTGGGCCTTGAACTGAATCCCTGGAGATTTCACAGTGTTTTATTAGACTTTTAAGACCCTGACTAAATATATGGAAGGATGGGGTGAGGAGACATAGGCACTCTGCCTATGCATCTCCTTCTCCTCCCCCTTACTCTCTGCTTGAATTAACCCCTTTTGAGAGTCCTGGATCACTCTGGGTGGACCTGATCCAGTCTGGGCCTGCCTCAACCCATTCCAGCAGAATTGTGGGTTAATCCAAAGCTGCCTGGTTCAGAATCCAGGATTCGGCCAGAGCGGTTAGCCCTAGTGTGTACAATGGTACCTTGGTTTTCAGACTTTATCTGTTCCGGAAGTCTGTTCCAAAGCGTTCCAGAACCAAGGCACCCTTTCCCATAGAAAGCAATGCAAAATGGATTAATCCATTCCAGACTTTTAAAAACAACCCCTAAAACAGCAATTCAACACAAATTTTACTAATGAGACCATTGATCGCTAAAATGAAAGCAATAAACAATGTACTACAGTCACACAATCAATCAATCAATCAATCAATCAGTAGCTGAACTGGGTTCCACAGTCACAAAAACAAAACAAAAAAAGCTGCAAAAACAAAAACAAAATAAATAGCAGAAACAGACAGACCTCAGCGCAGCACTCAAAACGGAAGAGTGGCACTCAAATCGGAAGTATAACACTTGAAACAGAGCACATTTAGCTTCCGAAAAAGGTTCACAAACTGGAAGTTCCAAGTCGTTTGAGAACCAAGGCATTTGAGAACCAAGGCACCACTGTATATATTATGAGAAACTGAGCAAATTTACGTGGACCCTGCCCGCCACACCCACACCAAAACGTTGCAGAGTAGTTATTTTCTATGCCCACTAGAATGGTTCCAAGCATTAAAAGAGCCAACTCAGTTAAAGGTCAAGGTGTCCTTTTGGATATGGCAAAAGGATATCTCTGATGATCTCCATTCTGCAGTATACTTCAGAGTTCTCCTTGGAAGAAACTTCCTAACTAGGTCTGAGTAAACCGCTATTAACTTTTATTTTGCACTATTCTTGTATTTATACTTGTTTATTTACAAATGTATTTGTGGAAGTTGTGGGATATAAATAAACCGACGATGTCTGTGACCTTTCAGGATGAGTTGACGACGACCAAGAGAAGTTATGAGGATCAGTTAAGCATGATGAGCGACCACCTCTGCAGTATGAACGAAACCTTATCCAAACAACGGGAGGAAATAGATACACTAAAGCTGGCTAGTAAGGTAAGTAATCTTGTTGCGTGGGCTGCAGGCCAGGTTTCCTGCAAGTTGCTAGTATTTCCTATCCTTTCTTGGTCACTTAGGATAGGACACTTACACACACACATATTCCTGGAGTGTGTGCAGGGGCCATGCCAATCTTGTTTTTACATTTTTGGAATAATGTAAATGTAAACGATGATATTTTTCCTTTTAATCTATTCTTTTCTTGCGCTATGCTGCCTCTTTTCTCCCTCATATGCCATTTCCCCTTTTTCCCCCCTTTCCTCACTCCTTGTTTTCTTTTTTCCTGACAAGCAAACGGTCTTGGCTATAAAGTATAATAATATATTTTTAAAAATAATTACTGGGTGTGTCGGATGTTGGGCTATGTCATCTGAAGGATTGCTTCAGTTTCCAAAAGCAACAAATGTGAGATTATATCAGATGGGTTTCTGAATCAATGAAGCCATATACAACAAATGTCTTCTTCTTTTTTTTAAGTTTGAGTTCATAGCTTCTTTCAAGCATGCTTGTCAATTTCTGGTATAATATCACACTAAGAGCTACATGCTGCCTAATTAACTAAATCCCTTTTTAGAGAAGGGCTGGGGAGAGAAGAGCAAAGTGTGAGCTCTTCGTTGGTGGACTAAGGAAAATACTCCTCCTGATTCTCTGTCCATCTCTGCTGTTGCTTAATATCTAGCTGTGTCCAAAGTGTTGTACAGAACATTGAAGGTCCCCTACTCAGAAGCCATACAGTTTTTATTAGAAGACAAGGCAGTGATTGTGGGGGGACAGGTTAAGAAATGATATCTAGGATAAAGAATAAAAAGAGGATGAATGATAAAGAAGCTGCTGGACCTTGAGAATTCACATGAGTACCAAGAGGGAAGTAGCTTGGCAAATAAGGGAGGCTGATCAAACCATGTAGTATAGGAGATGGAGAAGTTGAGAACTGGAGCTGGCAGTGGAAGAGGGCTGAATGAGGAATGTGTAAATAAAGGGCCTTGATTGAGTATTGCAGTTGTGAGTCACAGCATCTGGGCAGAGGCCTCAGTTAGGCAGACTGTACAAGGGCAAATAGGCCAATGGTCTGGCCTGGTATGGCAGCTTTATATGTTCATGTGGATTTACAATGGGACACAAATAGGGAAACGTTCACGCAATCCAGTTAGTGGGAATTCTAATTGTCCTGCCCGCTTTTTGTCTTTTCCCGTCCTTCATTTAGATTCTGACAACCAGTTTTCCTACCACGTAGTGGCTTTTTGCAGCAAGATATGGATTTTGCTGGTTTTGAGTTTACCCTTCTGCAGACAGAGGGCCATAGGGACATAGGAAGCTGCCTTATATTGAGTCAGGCCTTTGGTCCATCTCGCTCTGACTTGGTAGAGGTTCTCCAGGGTTTCAGGCAGGGTTTCTCCTGGCCCTACCCTGGGGTGCTGGGCACTGAACTTGGGGCCTTCTGCTCGCCCAGCAGATGCTCTGCCACTGAGCTATGGCCCTTCTTATGGCCTTTTGATATAGAAGTCACATGTTGATACTTTGCAGTACAGCCTTGGGGCATGTGCACTTTCCTCACCCAGCCTATGTCCCCTATTGTTGTTGTTGTTGTTTAGTCATTTAGTCATGTCCGACTCTTCGTGACCCCATGGACCAGAGCACACCAGGCACTCCTGTCTTCCACTGCCTCCCGCAGTTTGGTCAGACTCATGTTTGTAGCTTCGAGAACACTGTCCAACCATCTCTATCGCCCCCTTCTCCTTGTGCCCTCAATCTTTCCCAACATCAGGGTCTTTTCCAGGGAGTTTTCTCTTCTCATGAGGTGGCCAAAGTATTGGAGCCTCAGCTTCACGATCTGTCCTTCCAGTGAGCACTCAGGGCTGATTTCCTTAAGAATGGATGCGTTTGATCTTCTTGCAGTCCATGGGACTCTCAAGAGTCTCCTCCAGCACCATAATTCAACAGCATCAATTCTTCGGCGATCAGCCTTCTTTATGGTCCAGCTCTCACTTCCATACATCACTACTGGGAAAACCATAGCTTTAACTATACGGACCTTTGTTGGCAAGGTGATGTCTCTGCTTTTTAAGATGCTGTCTAGGTTTGCCATCGCCTTTCCCCCAAGAAGCAGGCGTCTTTAATTTCGTGACTGCTCTCACCATCTGCAGTGATAATGGAGCCCAAGAAAGTAAAATCTCTCACTGCCTCCATTTCTTCCCCTTCTATTTGCCAGGAGGTGATGGGCCCTATTAGGAAGGAGCAGTTTAGTATTAGTAGTAGTTTGTACAGGCTATGTAAAGTATAGTGTTTTTGCACCTGCATGCGCTAACAGTATTTCTGCTTGATGCTTCTGTTTAGTATCAGCACTGTTCTGGATGCCACTTAGAATGCAGCAGTGATATGCTAGTGGAGGAGACTTAGTCAGAGACTACCCCCTCAGTCTCCAAAGGCGAGCGGAAAGGATGAGAGTTTGGTTTTGGGTTGTTTTTTTTAAAAAGGGTTTTAAAAACACATTTATAGGCTGCCCTTTTCCAAGTACTTGATACAGTATTGCCAGAGGTTATGGCAGTAGGATGGGAATTGATGCTAGAGGGTATGGAACAGGCTTTTCAGGGTCAGGAGAAGCTTTCCAGATGAAGTAATTCTGAAAGAAGCAAGAGAAATGGCTTAATGGACGGGAGGCTGTTCTAGTCCACACATGACTCCTCCTGAAATGCTGAAGCCTTGTTGATGACGGGCAGGAAGCTTGTGTAGAGCAATCAATTCATGAGTCATGAGTTTTTACATGGGGTGGAGGGGGAGAGAGACAGACTGTTGTTAAAAGACCTTGCCCTTGGCTAGCACACTCGGTTGGAGAGCACTCAGAAACAAATTGCAGGCTGATCAGTGGGAAATCAGATTCCTGGGGGAAGAAGCAATGGGTGAGCCTATGCAGGAAAGGTTTGAGCCCCATACATAGAAACAAGATACAGGAGCATGCCTTAATATTGCCTACACAGACTGGCAGCAGCTCTCCAGGATTTTAGGCAGGAGTCTCTCTCAGGCCTAGCTAGAGATACTGGGGATTGAACCTGGGACCTTCTGCAAGCAAAACATAAGCTCTGCTACTGAGCTACAGCCCTTCCCTTGGGGAACACCAACAGAGGTCCCCTCCCCACAAATCTCAGTGATTGGGCTGGGATATAAGGAATCAGATACTCTGGACCCAAGTAGTGAAGCACCTTGTAAATGAATACAAAAATCTTAGACCTGGCCTGATAACAAATGGCCAGCGAGTGCCTATTTTTATTTATGCATTACCTACATGGTAGAATGGGACGCGGCTGGAGCTGAGGACTAAACCGCAGAGCCTACGGCTTGCCGATCGGAAGGTCGGTGGTTCAAATCCCCGCGACGGGGTGAGCTCCCGTTGTTCGGTCCCTGCTCCTGCCAACCTAGCAGTTCGAAAGCATGTCAAAGTGCAAGTAGATAAATAGGTACCGCTCCAGTGGGAAGGTAAACGGCGTTTTCGTGCGCTGCTCTGGTTCGCCAGAAGCAGCTTAGTTATTCTGGCCACATGACCCGGAAGCTGTATGCCGGCTCCCTCGGCCAATAAAGTGAGATGAGCGCCTCAACCCCAGAGTCGTCCACGACTGGACCTAATGGTCAGAGGTCCCTTTACCTTTTTACATGGTAGAATAATCACTTTCCAGCTTCAATCCCCTCCTCGAACATCGCCTCTGTTCCATGAAATCTTTGTCTTTACCCCTGTAATGCCCCCACCCCAAAACTGAAATGCAGCCAAAGTACTGTAAACTAAGGGCAGACAGAAATTAGAGGAGAGAATCAGCTGGTAGATCTCTGGGCATTTGCAGTAGATCGGAAAGAGTTTCTTGACTACAAGAAAGCATTCTATATTAGTTTCCCTTCTCTGATCTGTTGTAACTCAGATTTGTTCATGCATGTGTTTGTTATCATCCCAGTTTATGGCTCATGGGATGCAGGATGTGATTGGCTTTGCCCTCTGAACCAACATATTTTACCTTACTGCAACCCCTATGTTTACCATTTTTCACTTGACTACTATTGAAGGACCCTAGGGTTGTATTAAGTGTAGTGTTAAACAGATCGTTCTATCAGTGCAGGTACCCTTGATTGTCTTATCCTGCATGAGGCTTGGTTAGAAGCCTCTTCTTGTTAAAACTGACATTTTTCCCCATAAAGAGATAAGATTCTGTTTTACTAGAATTTCACCAATGTGTGCACAAAACACAATGTACAATGTGTACAACGTACAAAGCAGGAGTCCATACTAAGGGTCTCTAAAATACTAATGTCCAACTTATCTGTGATGCATGATCCTTTTTGTAAACCACTTTGATATTTTTAAAAATCAAATGGTATATTAAATAGAAGTATGAATGAATGAATGAATGAATGCACGCACTGCATGCTGGTGATGTTGGATCAGGCCAGGGAATTATTTGCAGGAACCCCAGTGACCCCAAGCATTAGGCAATCTCCTAGAAACAAGTATTTTGAAATTCTTAGAAAATATAATAAATGGAATGGCCCCTTTTCTCAGAATGGCCTACAATCCAGCAGAGGGTTCTGGTTGGTGGAAGTGTGTGTGCGACAGTTTGTAATATCCCCCCCCCCCCAGTTCCCAATCCCTTTGTAGTACCTCCTTTGACAGCTTCAGAGCATTCCCCAACTTTTGGGTGGAGCAGTACAAGGAGTTTCAGGGGAAGAGTAAAATTCTGCTGCTCACAGGATGCTCCCTTCATTGGAAGAGAACTCAGGATCTAAGTCTCTAGTGTGGGGCATTGGCATTTTAGTTGTTACTTTGAGGGACATATTTACAGTAATGTGATCCACCTTCAGTCCTAGGGATATCTGTTGTTTTTTACAGATTAATAGAAAAATGGGAAAGATCTCTGCTTGGCCCTGAAGAGCTGCTTTCAGTAAGGCTACTAGGCAGAAGTGTGCCAGATGGACAAATTGCCTGACCGCAACAGGCAGCATCCTATGTTCTGCTGATCTCCTGTGTTCTCTTTTTGATCTAGGGAAATTCCAAGAAGAACAAAAGTCGATAGTATTGGTCGTCCAACTGACCTTTGGATGTTGCTGATGCACAGAAACACAGATGCCGAAACTGATGTTCAGCTGGCAAAATGCCTCTTGGACTGGACATGGCTGCAGTGGTGGGATTACCAGTGTTTGATTTGGTGTTGCATTTGGATTTGAGACAGCACCAGATTTGGTTGCCAGTGTAATGCAAACTGGACTTGGCGTGTTCAGTAGAGCAGATGGGGGAAAATAGGCACTCCATGGATAACTTGCATAGGAATGAACCATAACTTTTTACCATACCACTTTGTAACTGCTTTTAGTTTCCTTGTACAAACTTCTAAGATTTTGTATATTTGAGTGCATATTGAGATGAACAAATCTGACACCGGTGTGGTACTTGTCTCTTTCTGCCTAAGAGGTTGTCATTCCTACCCGTCCATTCCTTTCTGTGAATTAAAAGAAGAAGAAGCCCAGAGCTATCAGTGTTTTTCAGTGATGTCCACCTGTGCAGTTATTGTAAAAAAAACAACAACATACTACTGATTCCGGTCTTCTCTTCTAGACTAGCTTAGATTGCCTTAGAGAGGCAGTCTCAGTACATTTATATTGAAGCATTCAATGCGGCTGTGACTATTCATATTAACTGTAATGAACTATTAAAAGTGTACAGTAGTGGTCCTTTTTTAAAAAATCAAGTGCAGAAAGTGGGCCAAAGAAGGTGTTCTTGAATCGTTCTGAAGGGTGATATTTGGTCTGTTTCTGTTTGTCACTTTTCTCATAAGCCGGTGATAGAGAAATGACTGTCCACAGCTGGAGGAAGATGTGAGAAAAACAAACAGTGCTGACAAGTGGCTTCTTGCAAAGACCTTTCATTTCAATAGGAGTGGGACAGTACGCATGATGGGCCATCACTATTTCTGTTTCAAACGCAGCTTGTTGCATTGAAGCAGGCTAAGAAATCACTGAATCAGCAAAGCTGTGCAGAGAAGAGCTGGTTCAAATACTGATGTAAACCTTCACGTGGGTCTGTGGTGCTGTTCTTTTGGAGCCTGCCTGCCTCCCCCATCTGCAACCACATAGTAACTTGCCCGTTTTAAAAACTTCCTTTTTCCTCTTGAGGGGTGGGGTGGAGATTCTTTCGCATGGTCACCCGAGTTTCACATTACAACTTCCATGTGGCAACGTAGGCTCTTAATTCCTGAAATGCAGCAATGCCTTGCTGCTTGAAGCTTACCTTGGCACTTTCAAAGTCTGAGCCAGCCCCTTGCTGAACATTGTTCTGTGGCATTTTGGAATCGCCCAAATGACGTCTTGGTGTTCTAAAAATTTATTCCCGTTCCAAGTTTTCTTCCTTGGGAAGATTTTTGACACTAACCTGAGGTCTTTTCAACACAGTATTCCATGGGAGTTCCTCGCCATTCACAAGAAACTCCACTACTGAATATTTCACAATGAACTACTTCTGTAGCCCCGTAAGAGATAGTAGCTGTCCTATGTTCAAGGGTTACTTCATTGTATCAACCATGTCAATGTGTATTACGAGCATAGAATAAATATACTGCCATGTTAAAACTTTCGCTGTCAGACTTTTATGTTTGTGTGCTCCTGCGTTAGATGTGGTTTCGAGCAAAACTGCCTTTGGACATGTCCGTGTGTCCTGACTTTTAATGGTTTTTAAGATTTATAGCTGCAGTGTTAAAGATAATACTGTATGACTAAGCACTGGTTAGTGGGAGGATGGAAGATTGAATGTTGAAAGGCAGTGTGTTTTGAAAAAGATTACTGCACTCAATGGTTAATTTTAAACCACTGCTTTTAAAGGCAGAATCCAGTCTCAAACCACGCAAAAGCATAAAGGTGTTGCATGTAAGAAAATTAATTAGATTTATTTGATTTCAAAAGTGATTGAAAATACAAGCTACTGTAAGGTAATGATAGTTTTACAACTGACACTCCAATTTATGTAACTGGTCATATTACATTTCTAATTCTTCATCATCTCATCTCTGCTCAGAGATCAAGATCGAACAGAGCTAAAAGAAAACATTGATAGAGAATTCATGAAGTGTGCATTATGTATGGATTTATTTAGTTCTGGATATATGCTGATCTACGTTAGAAAAGGAAGTGGTAGGCTCTTTGTAGAATTGGAATATTTCCAGGATCAGCTGGTGGTTTTTGAAGGGGGACAGACCAGATGTCGCCAGCAGCTTCATCTCTGGCAGGTCCTCCACCTCTCCTTGTCCATCACTCTCCAGGTGGCATTTGTAAAAAGTACGGACCATTTGGGCAGCATGATGTTAATTTGTCATCAGAATCTGCAATGTTGGGACCTCTTTCATTTCCTGTCATGTTTTCCCCAATTTCCAGTTCAGCTTTTGTTTTGAGTTATGGTGTCCAAGGGACATGGGTGGTGCTGTGGGTTAAACCACTGAGCTTAGGACTTGCCAATCAGAAGGTCGGTGGTTCGAATCCCCACAATGGGGTGAGCTCCCGTTGCTCGGTCCCTGCTCCTGCCAACCTAGCAGTTCGAAAGCACGTCAAAGTGCAAGTAGATAAATAGGTACCGCTCCGGTGGGAAGGTAAATGGCGTTTCCGTGCACTGCTCTGGTTCGCCAGAAGCGGCTTAGGCATGCTGGCCACATGACCCGGAAGCTGTACGCCGGCTCCTTAGGCCAATAAAGCAAGATGAGTGCCGCAACCCCAGAGTCAATCACGACTGGACCTAATGGTCAGGGGTCCCTTTACCTTTACCGTCCAAACTCTGAAACACAGCTCTTTATACAGCAAAGTGCTGCAGTTGGCTGCAAAAATGCAAAATTCCATGCAGGTATAGGTTTCTTTTTTTAGGGGCACACACTTACAGGGCGCCACCTCCTGTCTCTGCCTTGGCTGAAAAGTGATATACAAATGCAGTGGATAAGTAAGGAGTGCTAGGTTATTTTTTGCTGGATTTCTTCTATGTCTAGCCAGAGCTATCAAGTTGATAAGGAATGAGTAAAGTCATGTAATCTTAACAAACAGCAGCAATGAAGCAACAGTTCTATTAAGAGCCCATCTCATGTTTGCAGCACACAAGCAAGCCATTCTAGATCTGCTGCTGCCCTTGTTCACACGCACACATTCTCTTACATGGGCACACCAAAAGCTCTTGCATGTATTTGTGCTTATGCAAATAGATGCACAGTAGGCAGTAGTGTAAAGGAGACCTGCGTGAAATGAGGCTGAAGGTTTCAGGTCACTTGCCTCTGTTGGTGAAAAGACTACAGGCCTTTAAAGTGAAAGGAAGATTCAAGGAAAGGCGTATTCCCCCTTGTGGTGGTGGTCCTGCAGCCTCTGTCTTACAACTTCCTTATGCCAGGTTGTAGGGTTTTTTTTTCCAGCCTGAGAGTTGCATTCCTTTCAAGGGAAAATGTGCAGGGGCCACATGCCAGTAGTCAATGTGGCCAGAAGCAAAAGTAGCCACTAAGAAGTGCTAGGTGGAAGAAAATAGGGGTGGGTGGGTGGGTGTAAAAGAAGGTCTTGGTGCTCATTGGTCATTGCCTGAAGCTCCACCGTAGGGTTAGGAGAGACCTCTGACTGGAGAATGCTGCCAGTCAGTTCAGATAATACTGAGCAAGATGGACCAATTGCCTGACTTGAGATGTCCCTTGTTTAGGTTTCTAACTTTTTAAAGCTGCAACATACGTAGATACACTCTTCTTGCTTATTCATTATTGAAAGCGCTTTGTGATTCTTGAGATTAACTGATCAGAAACAGAGTAATTGTGCTTGAACTCTAGCTTGAGGTCATGATAAATACTGTGTGTGAAAGATGGAAATTAGGATGGAATTGTACAGAGGGCAATTAACTGGCCTTGAGCCTTGTCAGTGTCCAAATTTTCTACCATTCTCTGTCACACACATGTATTGATGTATACTGACCATTGTTGGTACAATCCAATATGTCTGATGTTGGTTAGGAATTCTGGAATTATTTAAGCCACCACACATGGATTTTAAACAACTTTAATGCTACTTAGATTAAAGACCTAGGCTTGCTGGAATGACCCCTTTTCCCCTTCATGTACTCCTCTTGTGTACTGTACTGGGAGAAAATCTGAGCCCTAAATTGTTTCCTAATCCATTTACTTTAGCATTAGTGTTTCTTCTTACTCTGTTGTGAAACTGCTGTTGTCAAATTGGCTGCCCTGCAACCGCTCAGAACTGTTTGTGCTCCTCTTATCTGGGCTAGTAGAGGCAAAGTGGCTGAGAATTCTTCAGCTGTGTGCTTGGAATGTTATTAGAAATCTGTTGTTTGTCTAGAAAATAGCTTGGAATTGGGAAGTAATAAATGGGTGCTTGCAGAATGGTTTGTGCTTGCTGATTTTATTGTGAAATGATTATGGCTAGCTGAGAGAAATTAGGTCTGCAAGTCTTAAGGGTAGATTAATCAACAAAACCATCAGTTGATGAATCATTAAGATGTATAGTAAATGATGAAAACCTAAAGACATATTTCAGGACTGGCCCCATTATAGGGCAGACGGCCACCTCAGGTGACAAAGCTGAGGGTAGGGGGCAGGGCAGGCAGGGAGTAGCAGCCACACAGCCTACCCTGTGTCCCCTTAAGTTAGCCAGCTGCCCTCCTGTACAATGGAGGAAGATGTCTCATTGCAACGAGCGGTGGACTCGTAATCTGGTGAACCGGGTTCGTGTCTCCGCTCTTCCACATGCAGCTGCTGGGTGACCTTGGGCTAGTCACACTTCTCTGAAGTCTCTCAGCCTCACTCACCTCACAGAGTGTTTGTTGTGGGGGAGGAAGGGAAAGGAGATTGTTAGCCGCTTTGAGACTTCTTAGGGAGGTGATAAAGCAGGATATCAAATCCAAACTCTTCTTCAAACTATTTGCTATAAGATTCAACTGCCAGTCTCATCAGTTTCTGTATTTTGAACTGGGTGGGGTGTGGCGGCATCTTCTCTCTCACTTCAGATAGGAAAAATCTTTGTCTACGCCCAGGTACATATGAACATTTCATCTTCTCAAAGGGGCAATAATATAGACCTCTCTTATGTATTCTTTATTTTAATATGATTTATTAAGAATTGAAAGAATGTGTGTGTGTGTGTGTGTGTGTGTGTGTGAGAGAGAGAGAGAGAGAGAGAGAGAGAGAGAGAGAGAGAGAGAGAAAATATAAGAGTCCTACTGAATCAGGCCAGTGGCCCATCATAGTTCAGGATCCTGTTTTCACAGTGACCAATCAGATTCCCATGAGAAGAAGCCTGCAAGCAGGTCCTAAGTGCAACAGCCCTTGTGCTTACAATCAAGTTTCTGTTGTGCCCACTATGTCTCTGCAGTAAGGTCAAGCACTCCAGCTTCCCCAGCTTGGCTCAGATGCATCTAGCATTAGCAAATGAACATCTTTACGTGGAGTCTCTCTCCAAATGTGTCTGGCACATGCATTTTCCCTGCATTGTTGGCCTCTTGGAATTACTATGGCTGTGCCACTGCACTCTCAGTGCCTAGTTCTAGCTCTTCCACAACTGAATCATAGAATTGTAGAGTTGGAAGGGACCACAAGGGTCATCTAGTCCAACCTCCTGCGATGGCTAGAATGTTTCGTCCAACATGGGGCTTCAATCCATGACCCTGAGATTTAGAGTCTCGTGCTCTGCTGACTGAGCTGTCCCAGGTCATATTCTTAAACATTTTCTGATTCCAAACTAGGAATCAGCTCCTGTCAACTTCACCTCTGCAAACGGTCTAAAAGATGCTCTACCACATTTTTTATTTTAAACTCCAACTGTCTTGATTCCATCCACGTTCAAGTACGGCTCATCATTTTGTACAGGGCCAGCTTGTCCCCAGACATACCCACCTTGCCTAACAAATCCAAACCCCTCATCCCAACACCACTGTCTTATCCATGCATTGAGGCTCTGCAAGTACAATGGGTGGTGGCATTTCAGAAAAAAATGCACATTTGAAGGTCCTGGATTCAGTACTAATTTTAGCAGCTAAAACTCCAGTATGCAGGAATTCCTTATCAGGCAAGTTGTTGTGGAAAAGGATTGCTATCGATAGAAAGTTTGAAAAAGCAACAACTCCATGGGGTTAGTGTGTATGAAATACCCCAAAGTGATTTAACAATAAAACCAGCAATAAATATATATAAAAAATAATTTCAAATCCAATAAAAATACAGATTGGGATAAAATTCTCTGGGTAAAAGGCTTGTTGAAAAAGGAAGGTGCTGAAAAGACAATAGAGATGGCAGCTCTCTGAGATGTGGGGAGGGGGATCATTCTAAAGGGCAGGTTTTGCAAGAAAAAGGGCCTGGTTCCTATATCTGACAGAAAAGAGCTCATGAAGAGGCACGTGCAGGAGCACTTCTGCAGCGTGCAGTGATTGGCTGGGTATATAAGTGATGAAAAGGATCCTTTACATCAGTACATTAGTACCAATATCTTGAACATAGACCAAGGTCTAAGTAGTCAATCAGTTAGTGGTTTTAATGGATCTAATTGTTCAAATTATTGATCTTAGAGCCATTAACTGATTTATTATTTGCATAAATCGTTATAATTTACCTAATTGTTCATCTTATGGTGAACTTGTAGACTCCTGGGCTTTCACTTGTAGAGCCAGCATCCTTGGATTCAAACACCTACATTACATTTTGTGTGTGTGTGTGTGTGTGTGTGTGTGTGTGTGTGCGCGTGTGTGTGTCAGTGTCCTTGGGCTTTCTTTTGTCTTGCGTTGTCCACTCAATCTTTGTCTGTCTCTCAGGACTCAGAAATTATGGGATATCATGTGGCTTAACTTTTGTTCTCAAGATAATCCAGGCAGTTTTGCAGAGACCACAAAGGCATTTCCAGCATAGTGAAGCAGCATTCCATATCTGTGCGTGGGGGAAGCGCACATTCTTGAATCTTGAAGCATTTTGTGCAGAGTTGAGGATTTGTGTCTAAATGTCATTGCAGTTCCTGCTCCTGTGGAAGCAGGGCCAGTTGAGTGTGTGTGTGTGTGTGGGGGGTGATATATGTATACCGCACAATTCTCTGAGGCATAAGAAGCTTCATGTGAAAAGTCAAATTAGAAAAATGCAGCCTCAGTATTATCTTTTCCCAGCAGGGTTTATTGACCCTGTGTACAGTCCATTCACTTTGCTGGTTTAGAAGAGAAGCTTGTTCAGCAGTCACTAGGTTCCCTAAGCCCACAAATACTTTGACTACCAGACATATTGACAGTACACTCAGCTCAGCTGGAACTCTGTATATGCCCTGGAACTCTGTGTTTGTTTTGCCTTGGCTCTGACCAAAAGAGCATGGTGTCACTGCAGTGGAATTAGAGGAAACAGCACTGTTTTAAATAGAATCTCCTGCAGCAGTTGCCCACAACGGAGGTGCAAGCCTCATTAGTCCCTGGAACCAGTACCATATTGAATGCATACATATACCTCCATTCAGCAATTAATTAACTCTGAGAAAGAAAAGTCTCCACCAATAACTGGATTTAGTCTAGATTTGCATTGCTTAAGCCAGGCATGGCCAAACTTGGCCCTCCAGCTGTTTTTGGGACTACAGCTACCATCATCCCTAGCTAACAGGACCAGTGGTCAGGGATGATGGGAATTGTAGTCCCAAGACAGCTGGAGGGCCAAGTTTGGCCATGTCTGGCTTAAGTAATATCTTCACTTTTCCACACAAGGGTTACCTCAGTCACCTGGTTGTGAGTTTTTATTGATTAGAGATCCCTTGTAACCTCCCTGATACACCACAGCAAGAAAGTTGCACTGCAGTGCCTGGTGACAGCTCACTACCTGTGTCTTTTGTATTATTACTAATAATTTGATGTATTACCCAGCTTTCACCATAAGATCCCAGGGTGTGGGACATAGCAATTTAAAACACAATGTTAAAATCAGTGTAACACAAATTGTTGTCACTTCTGTCTATTCTATCTTTAATGAGCTCACCCTTTTTGTTAGAGCTAACACTAGTGCTCTGGCCTATCTAGATCTCTTGAGCTTGCCTCCTCTCCCTGTCTCTCACCCATATATGCTGTTTTCTTTGGATTACTCAGGATCCTGGTGGGAATAACAGGCCAGTGGTATCTCAGCATGAAAGCTTTTTCTGTTTTCTTAACTTTATTATGAGGTTTTGAAGTAGGCAAGTTGGACAGGCATGATGGCCGACTTACTGATCTCATCAGTGTCTATTGAGGGCATCCTTTCAGGAGTAGAGAAAATTTCATGCTTATTTTATCTAATTCAGAGTTTCCTTACAATTCCCATCATTGCTGACCATTGGTCCTGCTAGCTAGGGATGATGGAAATTGTAGCCCAAAAACAGCTGGAGACCCAAGTTTGGGAAACCCCAATCTACTTGTTAAACTGCTGCAATTTGCAGTTTAAATTGCTGTCAGAAACTCTGAATTCAGTCACAACTGGGCACTCGCAAATCATGGTAAAACTCAGGAGACTACTACTATTTATTATCTCTTTCAAGGAGGGTAATTATTTGCATATCATGTCTCCTTCATATTTCTATCTTTCCCATTTCTGTAGTATAAGGTAAAGGGACCTCTGACCATTAGGTCCAGTCGTGACCCACTCTGGGGTTGCGGTGCTCATCTCACTTTATTGGCCAAGGGAGCCGGCATACAGCTTCCGGGGCATGTGGCCAGCATGACTAAGCCACTTCTGGCAAACCAGAGCAGCACACGGAAACGCCATTTACCTTCCCACCGGAGCAGTACCTATTTCTCTACTTGCACTTTGATGTGCTTTCGAACTGCTAGGTTGGCAGGAACAGGGACCGAGCAACGGGAGCTCACTCCGTCGTGGGGATTCAAACCGCTGACCTTCTGATCAGCAAGTCCCTAGGCTCTGTGGTTTAACCCGCAGAGGCCCCCCGCGTCCCATAATTGTCCCTAAATTCTTGTGTATGTATAGACACGTTGGTAGATCTGTTAGCATACACACATGAAGTTGTCTTACTTCTGAGATCACAGTAGTCAAGTTATTTATGCTGACATCAATGGCATGAGCATCAGTTTCTCTATTAGACCTCTGAAAGAATGTAATGTTGAACCAGATGCTGTATGTGTCTCACAGAAGCTTCAGGGTGAATAAATTAAATAACCCCTCCCTCAGTGCTGCTTCCCATATAAAATGAACTGCCCAAATAGAACTCATTTGCAGGTGGTAAAGTTAGGAGTTGGTGGGATTCACCAACCATAGTCTTTGGAGAGGGCATTGGTGAGGGTGGAATTCTCCAACATTTTTGAGATAGCCAAAATAGAAAAGAAAATTTATATGAAACTTATTTTATGATAAATCTTGGTTCAGTTAATACTGAATGAAACTGTTAGATCATATTGGTGGAGGGAGGAAGCAGCAGGCGAAGAGGAGGGAGATTGGAAGGAGCAGAGTCAAGTCTATTGCTTTCTTCAGCAAGATTAAAGTAATATTAAACAATCTGCACCAATTTACTCAGTGGCAGATATAGACTTTTTTTTTTTGCCAAATATTCTCTGAGCCAGTGCGTAGGCAGTGAAAAGCTATGTGTGTGACCTCTGTTGCTGTTTACTCTGGGGAAATAAGTGGGGAAAAGAGACCTTTGTACATACTTTGACTCCTGCAGCAGTGAATCAGTGGCAGGATCTTCCAGTAGTTTTCCAGTTCAAAATATGTTGATTCAAAATGCTGATCAGTGTGTCCCTATCAAGAAAGGGTACAGCTTAGTTATCCCTTACGGTACAGCCACTGTCACATTTGCCCTCCTTAAGCACAGATAGCTTGAAAAACAGTGTGAGCATTTATATGTGAGAGGGTGGTAGTGGAACACTGAAGAGGGAAAAAAATAGTTGCATTCAGGGGCTTAATAAGAACAGAACTGCACTTTTGCCCCAAAGACATGCGTAAATCTGCAAAACCGTAAGTGATTTGATGCTTCAGCACTTTAATGTAAACTGGAGAAAGGACAGGAAATGAAACAAGATTACGTTGTAATGGCAGATTAATGGCCCTGCAGGTTTTAAATTCAGCAGCTCCATTCTCTGCTTATTTTAAGTTTCAGAACAAGGAGTAATTGTTTGAAAGAATCTCTGCAATGGGTGAGGGTGGGAGGTGGCACATAAGAGAACTCCATTATTATCTTGTACCTATGAAAGACTTGACCTTTGAGGGCAATGCTAAACAGCAGTGGGAGGAAAAAATAGATTCGTTGCACAAATCCTCACTGCTTTCTAAGTGCTATCAAACCTTGCTTGCTAGGCCAGCTGCAGGAATTTTGCTGCCGGAGGACAAGAGGGAGTCCCCTCCCAATTGCATGTACCAAAAGCAGCCAGACTGACCTTACTTCAACAATGGCAACAGGACTGTATCCTCCACATCTGAGGGCAGCAGGTTAGCTTAGCGGGTGCAGGGCAAGCTATGCATTGTACACACAGCCCTATCCTCCCAACAATGTGCTGTCACTCCCCTGCCTCCATTTCGATCTCTGTATGGGACAGCTGCATATTCTTGCACTGCAGGGGGTTGGACTAGATGATCCACAGGATCCCTTCCAACTCTAGAATTCTAAGATCTGCTGCCTGAAACAGCCAACTCACCCTACCTAACAGTAGGGCCAGTCCCGCAGCATCAATGGTCAAAGAACTTTGCAAGCATGGAGCTGTTTCTTTATGGCTCCTTGTGGTAACGCTTGTTCATTTCTTGTGAAGCAACATAATTCAGCTGGTCAGATACGATTTAAAGTTGCTAATACAGCAGAATAAATTAGCTTTAAATCTGTTCAGCTTTAATAAATGAAAACCTGGGCTGCAATCCTGTGCCTACTTACAAGGGAATGTGGCCCACTGAACTAGATAGTTCTCATTTCTAACCAAACCTGTGCATGCCTGTAAAAGGATTTGAATCTTGAAGGGAATGGAAAGGGAGCCAGTATAAAGATGCATTTATTTATTTATTGCTTAGGAAATAGTCCAGCTGATTGTGTGTGTGACGTGCCACATGAGGAAGACTAATCCACCTGAGGAAGTGGAACTGGGTCACTGAATTTTGCTCATAGGCTCCCTGGCCCTCTTGTGTAATTTGGGTTCCCTCTGACCCTGCTGTTTACAACCTGCCCCCAACAGATTGTAACCTATGCAGACTCATGCCATGATAGATTTGTTAAACCTTTGAGGCAGGAGTCAGCAACCTTTTTCAGCCATGGGCCGGTCCACTGTCCCTCAGACCATGTGGTGGGCCGGACTATATGTTGGGGGGGGGGGGAAATGAATGAATTCCTATGCCCCACAAATAACCCAGAGACGCATTTTAAATAAAAGGACACATTCTACTCATGTAAAAACATGCTGATTCCCAGACTGTCCGCGGGCCGGACTGAGAAGGCGATTGGGCCGCATCCGGCCCACGGGCCTTAGGTTGCCTACCCCTGATTTAAGGCACCACAGAAGTTTCCCTTCTTCAACATTTGAATCTCAGTGCCTGGGAATAACCCCATTGACCACTGTGTAATGACAGGCAGGAATTCAATTGATCAGGAACTTCACAAGGAGGGAGGAAAGCAGCAAGTCTTCACAGGAACACAGGAAGCTGCTTTGTACCAATCCAACCCACTGACCCATCTAGTCTGGTATGGTCTACACTGACTGGCAGCAGCTCTCCAGGGTTTCATGCAGGGGCCTCTCCCAGCCCTACCTGAAGTTGCCAGGAGTTGAAACTGGGACCTTCTGCATGGATGGGTATACATGTGGGATGCCACATCTGAATGTTTCTCCCACATCAAATAACAAAGGAACAAGGTGCGGAATAAAGGTTGTTGCAGGAATTTATGTATAGGTTGGGGGGGGGGGTTGTCCCTCCAGCAGATATCATGCACATGCAGCCCACTACCAAAACCAGCACAATCACTTTTGTGACTTTTGTGATTTGTCCCCACAAAACACTTAATCACAGTTTCTTCCTGTCTATTCAAAGGGCCTTTGCTGCACGATACCAAATGTAACAATTCACTGATAAATGTATCTATGTACTGGCTCACTGGGAAAACTTTAGCTCACTGGGGAAACTTCAGAAATTCATATACACATGTGAGCTCAGCTACTCAGCAGCCCCTCTGCCTGAATGATAATTCCTGGCATCCTGATACCTGAGTGCCAGATAGCCATTCCAGAAATAACAAACCCAGATTAACTTGGTGTGATTAACTTGGCTGTTAAATAGGGAAATGTAAATATATTTTTTATTATACTTGGTGGATGTTTGGTAGAGGGCAAGGAGATCCATGGGGCAGGGTCCAGGATGCTCAGATTACTGCCACCAGACCTCCCCTTTCATGATGTATTAGTGATGTAGTTTGGGGGTGTAACATGGGGGTTTAGCAGCTAATAAAAGTTTGGGGGCTCTTTTGTTCGGGGCTTCCATCTTGTTCCACCTTGTGGCAGGTGGGAGTCCTGTCACGACAGTCTTCAATAAAGACCAAGCCTACTGGCTGCTGTTTTGCTCTGGTATTCCTGGATGGTGCCCTTGTTTTTTGTCCAAGGGAGCCCTCAGATTTCTCCGTTAACAAGGTCCATATGGGGGTTCTGCTGTCCCTGTGTATCCTGCCTCCTGAGGCCCCCAACCTCACCTTGCCTCATGGTGGCCAGGCCCTGCTTGAGAAGTCCCAACTTCCTATCCGCCTCCCCCCCACGCATGGAGGTGCTTTTCGCCTCAGGCCCCCAAAAGGCGCCAAAATCCCTACCACTCCCATCAAACAAAAACAAATCCTGGGAAGTGACTGCGCCTGCGCACAGATGGCTCGAGCCGGCCAGACGAGCAGGCGGAGCTTCGTCCCTGCTTACCCATCCTTCCCCCGCTCCCGCCTCACTCCGGTTCGGTAGATGCCCCTCGTCAGGGAGCTGAAAAGCTCTCGCGCTCTGGACGTTGGACGCGCATGCGCATTCCCCTTATCGTCGCGCGCTGGTGGCTTTTGACAGTTAAAAAAGGAGCGCGAGGGCCGGGCGGGAGGGGGAAGCGGAGGAGGAGGGGGCGGGGCCTCCCGTCCTGAAGTTTTGAGGAGAGAAGGAGGGAGCGGGCGGCGACTCTCCTCGGCTCCGCGCCAGGCGAGGCTGGGGTTTGGGTCCCGGCCAGCCTTCCTCCGGGCAGAGTCTGCCGTCTCCCTTCTCTCCCTGCTGCGTTCCCTCAGTGCGCTCGTCGGAGCTCTGAGAGGCGCCCGCGCCGGTAAGGATGGCGGGTGGGCGCTTCTCCCTTCGGAAAGAGGGGTGTCTGAGGGGACGGGTGTGAGGGAGGGGAGGGTGCAGCCCCTGTCTGCGGGGGGGGGGGTTTATAATGGTGCGATTAGCTCTGGGCTTAACGGTCTCACAGGAACTCCCCCCCCCCCCAATTTATATGGCAAATGTGCATTGCTGCTCGGACTTCCAATGGGGTCGGGGGGTGAGGGGCTCCTCCTGAAGTTTCTGCTGGTTGGGGGGGTGGGGGTGGGGGCTGTGGACCGTGTGGACATCTGCTTCAAATCCCTACCCCGAGAGTAACTATTGGGGGAAATTCGTGGAAGACCCCCCCCCCCGCTTCTCTCTCCAGGGGGAGAAGGAGGTGGGGGGGGCACACGACTTCGTTTATTGCCATTGCCAGCAAGGCAGATGCCTCACACGCGTTTTACTCAAATTGCCGCAGGCGAACGTTTTGCATTTCACCTCAGTGTTTACATCCCCCCCCCGCAGAAAAGGATAACGGCGACAACACTTCGCGCATCTGATTCGGTCCGCGAAAATCTTTATGCCACGTTTAGTGCTTTTAAGGCGCCCCCCCCCACGCTCTTTTTGATTCTGTTGTAATTCTCGGTTCGCTTATCTGGGAGAGCGAGCCCCTTTTTATAAAAAAATCATTTTATTAGTTTCAATTCACTATAGAATAAAAACAGAAAAAAGAAAAAGAAAAAAACAGAAAAAGAAAAAGAAAGAACATTACATAGCAAAAAACACCAACAAATCAAACATACAATAACTAAACAAAACAACAATAATTGACAATAAAGAGCGAGCCCTTTATGGGACATTGTGAAATTTACTTCCAAGTAAAAGTGCACAGGACTTCGGTTGTTTCCTTCCGATTTTAGGGAAGCAGCTCTGTTCCAGCAAGAGTAGTTCTATGCTGGTGGTTTTACAGCATCTCCTTCGTTTCAAAGTGTGCTTGTAAAATTTAAAGTTGCCCCTCGTTTCAGAGTTTGTGTTTGTGCAAGCACACACTTTGGTTGAGCTGGATATACCACATACAATACATACCTTTTCTTGGGGGGCGGAAAAAACTATTCTTCCCACTAATACTTAATCTCTGTCGCTTCAAAGGGCAAGACCAGAACCAAGGTGTGGAAAGTTAAAGAAAGCAGATTGTGGCTAAACATTAGAAGAAACATCCTAACAATAAGAGCTATTCAACACTGGAAAAGACTGCCTTCCTTCACTAGATGTATTTGAGCGCACCCATCTGTCAGGGATGCTATTTCTGCATACTGCGCTGCAGTTCCTATACTAAGCAACAGGTTGGATTAGATGACCTCCACAGTCCTTTCTAACTCTATTAATTCCATTTTCTCCATAGCTGTTGGATGCTGCTTTCATTTCAAGCCTTTCTTTGCTGTTTGACATTACAAGTCACCCCATCCTCTGCCCCCCTCACTAACTGGACTGGAAGAACTGCCATCGCTTTTTCCTGTTCTTGCAGTGGCTAGAAGCTATTTATATCCTTATCGTTACCCACCAAAGGTCCGTTCTTAACCTGAAACTGTTCTTAACCTGAAGCACCACTTTAGCTAATGGGGACTCCCGCTGCTGCCACGCCGCCAGAGCACAATTTCTGTTCTCATCCTGAAGCAAAGTTCTTAACCTGAAGCACTATTTCTGGGTTAGCGGAGTCTGTAACCTGAAGCGTATGTAACCCAAGGTACCACTGTATAGGTTATTTTACCTAGTGTTGTCCTGACAACTAAATGGTTTAAAGAATGTCAAAATGATGGCTCCCCACTCCAGTGCTTTGATCCAGAGGTGAATAGGAGGCTATAATCTGTGTTTGTGATTGTGAGTATTTATTTATCTGCTATAAGCATGCTTTGCAAGCAAGGAAAAAATTAGCCCTGCACTATTCCAGGTGCCTGATTAGGGTGAATTGGCAGTGGCTAAAATGTGTTGGATGACCTTGAGATTGAAATTGTAGGGATGCACTTCATTTGGAGGGTTATGGTTATTTAAAAGCGTAACGATATAGAAAGTTTGTCCTTTTTCTACACAGTAGAAATACTTGCATTCCAAACACTGCAGCTCTGCAGTGAGTGCTTTTTACTTTAATAATTTATTTGGGAAAGGTTTGTAAATAGCAATCTTCAAGTATTAAATCTGAGGGGTCACTTTCTTTCTCAAAATCCAAAGATTCAGCCTGTCTTCTCCTTCAGGGCCAAACACTGACTTTCTTTTAGGCTTCCTTTCTCTATTATAGGCAATTGTAGTTACTGTATTTTTCGCTCTATAAGACGCTCCAGACCACAAAACGCACCTAGTTTTTGGAAAAGGAAAACAAGGAAAAAAATATTCTGAATCTCAGAAGCCAGAACAGCAAGAGGGATCGCTGTGCAGTGAAAGCAGCAATCCCTCTTGCTGTTCTGGCTTCTGGGATAGCTGCGCAGCCTGCATTCACTCCATAAGACGCATACACATTTCCCCTTCCTTTTTAGGAGGGAAAAAGTGAGTCTTATAGAGCAAAAAATACGGTACTTTGTGCGCTGAATCTGCTACTTTGAAAAGGGTAAAAATGTTTGCAGTTGCCATGTGAATACATTGATACAAAAGTACCAGAATTACTTGTCCCTAAAGATTTGTAACCATGTTAGCTGGTTGCAGCACAGCTGAAAATTTTAAGGTGCCACAAGACTTTGTTTTCCTCCCTGATGGTTGGCTAATGATTTGAGAATGGTGCAAGTTCTTTATCTTGTATTTTCTCCTTTGTTTTCCTTTAACTAGGTGAAGCAAGTGAACAGATGTATTTTGTTTTGGTAGTGATGGATTATTATTTTTCTTGTGGGGTGGGGAGTGGGAACAAACAGGGGTGGAAAGTGGGATGAAATATATTGGGAAATTAATATTGGAAACAGTCTTTTGGGAGAATCAAAAGGTGAAATGTTTTGGGAGAAGGCTAATTGGCAAAGAAATTGTTTTGGGAACCTGGCTTGTGCTTCAGATTCCAACTTTGCTCTGCTCACAGTGTGTTGTCTTGGGCAAGCCACTTTATTTTATCTGGTTCTGTACTCCAGTTTCCTGTACTGGCTCATCAGATATCTCTGGGAAACTTACAAACATGACATGAGGGCAGCATCCACAACTGGTGTTCAGAGGTATATGATGTACATGGAAAATCGGGGTGGAGCAGAATTAAGGGAATCCATTGTGGGAGTGGGTTTCTAGCATATATGGGACATATAACAGTCCCAATTTTGGAGGTAATGGCTACCCCTGGTTGTGGGATAACACTGCATTCTTTGACTTTTTGCTAGGTGCGAGCTCAGGAAAATGTGTTTTCTCTGTTTCAGTATTTTTGAAAGTTAAACAGTGCGCCTGAGTGTTTGTGTGTGTGCTGGCATGCTTCTGTTTGAGTTATTGTATATCTTAAACTTTGTACAGTAATAACATCTAATTCGTATAGCAATCCATAAACACCTTTTATAGGATGGAAGGCATGTTAAGAATATGTAGAGCAGTTCTCCACCCAAGTTGGAATCAACCATATACAAACTTGTCTACATGTTAGCCAATATAGTATAGGTTGTCCACAACTGGCACAAGAGTTAAGTGTCTTTAACTAGGGGCATGCCTGATGAAACAGAGGTTCAGGTAGGGCAGCTAGTTGCCATTAGCTAATCTGCTTTAAAATGATTAGCACAATCTTCCATCAAAAGAGGCAGAAGGGAGGTTAGAGGTAATGTTCCAAAAGTGCAGGGATGTTTGATGCCACCATAGCTAGTAACAAATAAATAATTTTATCTTGTTTTACAGACAAGACTCAGGCCAAGAAACTTGCCTAATTGGAGTTTGGCAGGTGTTTGAACCCTGTGCTCCAAATCCAGATTTGTTCACCACTAGTTTGTGCTGAGTTTATTACATCCTATGCTTACAGTCACCATTTAGGTTTGTTATATATTGTTGTACAGAAGCTTTAAAATGATGTTAGCTTCATGAAAACTTTGCAAAACAGTGCCAATATAGTCAACCTCAGAGCAAACAACTTTGTGATAACATTAGTTTCTGATTGCCAAGCTACAAATCTTGGGTCTAAATTTTCAGCTGGCACAGAGCCCCAGAGCTTGCTGTGGTCAACGGGAGTGGAAAATTATGTCTGAAAAGCCTCCACAGTGGCAGGAGGGAGCATTTGGCTGTACAAAATGCTAAGAAATGGAGATGTTTTGGAACATCAGCTTTCCACTAACACACTTGAGGGTAGTGGATCACGTGGCTAGGTTTTTAAAATACTTGTTCCTTAATTACAAAATTATTAATTTCTGTTCTGCTGCTTTAGAAAGGATAGGTTTTACGGGAGGCTTACTTGTGTTAGTGGCTGTGCTCGAAGTTGTCAGCATTTTCTATTGCCAACCAGTATTCATGGTGGTTAAAATACAGTCAGAAGGGCTGGGAAGAATGACTGTACTAAATTGCTTGCTGACCAGCATTCCTACTTAGTTGCCAGTTAGCTGTTTTTCAAAGCTGGCTTTAGTACTGGGCTTATACAAACTACTAGTGATTATCCATATCCCCCCTGTTTTCATTGTTGGTAGGAGCCTTGCCTTCAGCCTATCTGTGGTGAATAAAAGGTCTTGCCAACCCACCATATCTTGGAAGTATACTTTACTAACCAATACTTTGTGTGCAAGGCTGTATGGAGGAGCCAAGAAGTGTTCAGAGATTAACTCTTCCAGTTTCTACCAATATGATTTGCACAAAGGTAGAATTTCCTCATATCAATTTCCTCATATCATTGACACTACATTGCTATCAACTGATAGCCATCTCAGCTACTCTGATTTAAACTCACTTTAGATTTCAGACAAGCTGACAGCCAAGCTCCTTTATTGTGAAAGGCAGTTGCATTCCAATCATTCTTATTTTTTTGGTCCTATTAGCCAGGGTTGTCTGATCTTTGTACTAAATAAATCAATCAAAAGTCTATACAAAGGTAACCCGAACTGTGGACCAAGAAAATGGAATTATGTTACACTGTTACACAAATCAAGCTGATGTGCCTATATATTTTTACTTTTGTATGCTATGTTCTGCTTCTGAGAATTGTGGGAAGGGGTTAGAAAGCCTTTGGCAAAACTAGTTGCGAATTCCAGTTCCTATTCCAATAGGAAAAGCCTACTTTAAATTGTGCCCCGCCTCCAGTTGTTTGTTCTTTGTGGGAAAGCATAATTATTTTCAGTTTATTTTACAAATTCATAAACTGCTTCACAGCCTGAGGCCATCAAAGTCATGTAGAACAGGATATTCAGTATTCTACCTACACAACAAATAACAGCTTCAAGGAGGATGCTTTCTGTATGTGTGAAAAATGATTAATCTACCCACCCTGGACCCTTTCTGAATTGGTGGTTTCTATGGCTGCAACTTTAAAGAAAAGTGGGTGATCTAACTTGCCTGCATTGCATCTTGTTTGGTCTCTGTGATGCTGAATCCTGTGCCCATTTTTAATAATAATAATAATAATAATAATAATAATAATAATAATAATAATAATGCTAATAATACACACCTGACTGTGCTGCCCCAGCCACTTTATGTAGTATACACAAAGAGACATAAGTTTCCATTGATTCTGTATACTTGTGATTTTTCTCTTATGCTCAGATGAAACACTCCTTTATCTGAAAAATCATGATGCTGTTAAATTTTTTTTTAAAGCCGCCTAAACTAGAAGGCATACAGTAGTTGTGAATCTGGAAATGTTTATAACTTGAGGGGTACAAAGTATGTGAGATGTTCGGCCATGATTTTTATTTCACAAAACTTCTAGAAGTGTTTTTCTGCTTTATATGTTTTGATGGAAAAGAGGGTATTACTCTTTGGTATAAATAGTTGTGGTTAGGGAAGAGGATAAAAATAGCTCATCAGCCATGGTGAGGCATAGCCAGAAGTTGAACTTAAGCAATATTTGGAATGTAAATCAAACTAGCAGGAAATTCCAAGTTAAGACTGGCATTTTGTCCTTACTTAACACACACATATGAACTTCCTGACTTTTCTCAGTTAATAACTCAAGACAGTTGCATTGCTTTGAGGTTTTTAAGCAGTTCAAACTAGCAGATTGGTTTTAAAGGGATGGTAGCACTTTTGCATGTAGAAGGAACAGGGTTCAGTCCTAAGGATCATCCAGTTTGGATCTTTGCCAGAAACCCTAAAGGAACAGTGTAGGGAGGAATATTAAAGTGTTGTACACCAGAAATTGTAGGATTGTTGTCTTGACACTCTGTCCTGCTTGAAAAGCAATAAAGTGATATACTCTTCCCTCTAACTGTTCAGATTGGGAACATGATGCAAATTGCTGAGTGAACACACCATGCAAACACCTGATAAATTTAGCTTTGTGTGTTTTTGGATTATAATCTGCATGCATATTAGTGCTTTACACATACATGGGAGGGTCAGTGATATCTTTCTGCTGCATTTACATAGGTAAACACTTTCGAGAAACTTTGAATTTATGCATTCATCTTTTCGTTTCCTTGAAACATTTCAACTGTCATGTTCAGTGCTTACTATTTAAAGGTATAATCTTCAAATCCGCATAGGGAAGAGCTGCTTGAATTCAAACTTTATGTTCACTCAAGCTGCCTATATGCATGCAGATGTCTCCTCACCGCTGCATTTTACTCAGGTGTACCAGGTCTTGTTTCAGTGCTTTATGCTCTGAATCATAAAGGTAAAGGGACCCCTGACCGTTAAGTCCAGTTGCGAATGACTCTGGGGTTGTGGCGCTCAGCTCGCTTTACTGGCCGAGGGAGCCGGCGTACAGCTTCCAGGTCATGTGGCCAGCATGACTAAGCTGCTTCTGGCGAACCAGAGCAGCGCACGGAAACGCCATTTACCTTCCCGCCAGAGCGTTACCTATTTATCTACTTGCACTTTGATGTGCTTTCGAACTGGTAGGTTGGCAGGAGCAGGGACCAAGTAACGGGAGCTCACCCCGTCACGGGGATTTGAACTGCCGACCTTCTGATTGGCAAGCCCTAGGCTCTGTGGTTTAGACCACAGCGCCACCAGCGTCCCTTGCTCTGAATCATATTGGTGATCAAAGATGAGCTTGCGCCCACATGCCTAGCAGTTAGCTCTGAGACCAGACCAGATTCGATTTGATTTATTATATTTTTATGCCACTTTTCATTCAAATGAATTGAAAAGTGGCTTAGTAACAATAACATAAGAGAACATCCCAAATGCAACATAAATAATATAAAATAATTAAATCGTCTATAAAACACCATTAACAAAACAACTTTAAAAAAAAGATAAACAGCACAATTACAATAAAAGTCATAGGATTCATAAAGTACTACAGCATTCATAATTTATAAAACAATATTAACAACATTAACAAAATAGCAGCCAAAAAAGTAAATTAAGAACAGTTGAATTCATATACACACACTCCCCATCCCCATGACTCATAATCTTCTATTTTATTCAGTTCATTAAAATACACATACACATAATGCCCATGGCAGCAGCTCCATTCCGAAGGTTCCTAGGGCTGGAGGGTGAGACAAGGCAGATGGGAAAAGCTATTGCCTGATGGCCAGTAGAGCTGAACTATACAGTACAGTGGTACCTCAGGTTACATACGCTTCAGGTTACAGATTGCGCTAACCCAGAAATACTGCTTCAGGTTAAGAACTTTGCTTCAGGATGAGAACAGAAATCGTGCTACGGTGGCAGTGGGAGGCCCCATTAGCTAAAGTGATGCTTCAGGTTAAGAACAGTTTCAGGTTAAGAACGGACCTCTGGAACGAATTAAGTACTTAACCCGAGGTACCACTGTATACCGATACATTGTTCAATACCGGTTTCTAGACCACATCATGATTACCATTTAAAAATAATTGACCTGGCAATACATCGTGATTCACACCGTGTGTGTGTGCAACATGCCTTTGCCTAGAAGCAACTGGCAGAAAGCACAGTTTCATGAAGCCACTGCCGATGCTGAATCGCTGACTTCCCTCCCAGACGCCACAAAGTAAAAATAAGACCCATCACATTGGCCTGTGTTGTTCAACCTCTTTCCTCCCTTGCTCCCTTGTGTGTGTGTGTGTGTGTGTGTGTGTGTGTGCGTGCGTGCCTGACGTACCACATGTCCAATCTCCATGCTCCTTTGCCCAGCTGCATGCCCAATCTTCATGCTCCCCATCTGCCTGATCTCCATGTATCTTTGCCCACGGACACGCCTCATCTCCATGCTTCTTTGCTCACTGGCACACCTGATCTCCATGCTCCTTTGTCCAGCCGCAAATTGTGCTTTAATATTTAATTATTCTGTGGCAGGCTTGTTAGTGATAAAGAGCTCAGGAATTGGAAGAATTAGAAGCTGTAGCTGTGCTTGTGTTTCTTTAAGACTGGCTCCATTTTTCTCCAGAGCTGTTAACTTCATGGTGAAGCAGAATGCCATTCTAATGCAGCAAGTGAAGAGAAAGGTGTTCATGACTCTTGTGGAACTTAACATTTTTCATGAAATCAGAAGGAACAAAAACTGATACATTTAATTAATATGACAGAGCACGTGTGCAAAACCTTAACACCAGAAATTTAATGCAGGGTTCTGCTTTGATCTGTATTAGTACATCTGCTGTCCATAATATCTAAACTGCAAACATGTTCAAGATTCTTTTCCAGAAGGGCAACAGGAAATGGCTTTTGTAAAACAGGGGGAAAAATCACACATATATTAACAGACAAATAATAGAGGTTTTTTTGGGTTTTTTTTGAGTGGGACGGGTTAGACTGTATGCCTGGCCCACTTCTATTCTTGGGATAGCCAAGCTAACTTCCAGATGAGGTGATGGGCTGTTAAGAGGAATAAAGAAAGTGCCTCAGATGATCCCCTTCATCTCTTCTTCTTGCTGTCCCTGGGCCAGTCCATTTCACCCTCTATCCTAAACTGCAAATCAGAGTCCTGCCACAAGTTTTTATCTGGGGACACTTTCTTCAGGATCAGCTGGCCCAGTCTCCTTAAGTTGGTGGTCAAGAATTCCCCTCTCTGCTTACTTCCAACACCTCTCAAACGCTTCATGGACCCAAACAAAGGCAGTTAAGCCTCCCAGTGGCTCTTGCCCCCCCCCAAATCCCACAGCACCCTGGGCGATGCTGGCAAAGTAATAAGTGATAACTGTAATTGTTCAGTTTCTGTTAATTGGTTCTCGTGGGAAACTTGCAGATTCTAGCTTAGCACAATTAACTCAAGCTGGTGTCAATTTACTCTTGGCAGAAAGCCCAGGTCTGCTTGACCTAGAAACTACTCACTCTGATTGGTTAACGAGCAGCACTCAACTCTGTTATCTAGGGATTGCTAGCACAGTTTGATGTGAGGTGTGTTAGGAGTTAGAAGTGCTGTGTATGGTTATGAGAGAGAGAAAGAAAGAAAGGATTTATTTTGCTTTTATTTGTATGCAGAAACTCTGCTGGTTTTATTTTTTCCTTTTAATAAATCCTGTAAATAGTTATTCTGAGTCTAGCTGACTAGTCATTACCGCCGCAACCAGCTTCTTCGCTGTGCAGGAAAACTCTGCTACGTTTGGGCTAAAGCCAATAGGGCTATGCCTGACACTTCAAAGTTCCATGAGGTTATGGGCATTGTGCTGCCAGCCTGAGTTGTGGTGGTGTCAGCATCAACGGTGTTGGTTCCAGTAGTTCCAGAAGTTGTTGTTCCTGTTGGTGCAGCAGATGGACACTGGCTGGTTCCTGACTGTGGTGAGCTGGTGACGCAGTGGACACAAGGACAACAGCTGCAGCGTGTGAGTGCTGGGTGCTGTGGTTCCTGTTTTCTCTCTCGGTGGTCGTGAGTAGCTGGTTCCGGGTTCCAGGGACATCGCTCTCAAGATGGCCTCACAACCAGTTCAGATGGCTTTTGAGCGTCTGAATGACTCCAATTACTTGCTGTGGTCGGAACGCATGCAGGCAGTGCTGCAGAGGGATCGTCTCTGGCAAGTGGTGAGTAAGTTTCCTACGAAGCCTGATGATGAAGACCTCGATAAAGACCAAAGAGCAAGGGCCACAATTGTCTTGGGGCTGGAAGATTCCCAGTTGCCCTATGTGAGGGGAATCAAGACAGCTAGAGGTGTGTGGCAAGCACTTAAAGAACTCCATGTGCGTGAGACAGCGGTTTCCAAGCTGTTCATTCACAAGGCATTGTACAAGGCAATGTTACAGCCTGGGGTTACAATGCAGGAACACCTACACAGTTTACAGTTAAAGTTTGCTGCACTACAGGAAAGAGACTGTGCGTTAGACCAGCAGGAGAAGGTGGCTATTATTTTGAGTTCTCTCCCGGAAAGCTGGGATAATTTAGTTTTGTCTCTAGAAGGCATACAGGAGCGTGATTTATCAGTCAGTTACGTTACTGGGCGTTTGATTGAAGAATGGCAGAAGAGGGAAGAAAGGTCGGTGGCTGCAGAGGCTTCTACAGGTGGACGGTTTGGAAGGAGTTCTCATGCCGTGCCAGAGGTGAAGCAAAAGCAGCGTACTGGTGAGGAGTCAGCGTTTGCTGTTAGGCGTTGTTTCCGATGTGGGTCTTCAGCGCATCTAAAACGACAATGTCCGGAGTTGGTCAAGTCTCAGTTGCCGGTGCAGGAGCAGAGACGAGATCAGCAGCAGCAGCAGCGTAAAAAGAAATTCTTCAAACGAAAACAGTCGGCTCAGCTGGTGACCGGCGAGGTCAAGATTGCTGATGAGAAACAAGCGGTCTGGGTGGTCGATTCGGGAGCATCTCGCCACATCGTGAATTCAGATGAATTGTTTGTTTCCAAGAACTCAGCACAGCGCAGCCAGGTGGCTCTAGCAGACGGAAGTACTTCCGAAGTGATTTCGGGGGGTGCAGTTTTTGTTCCTTGTCTTCGTGAATGCCTGCAAAATGTACTTTGTGTGCCTTCATTAAGGAGCAATCTGATGTCTGTAGATTGTTTGCTAAAAGCTGGGTTTAAAGTGTATTTTGAAGGAGACAGTTGCATTATTAAGAAGGCTGGTGAGATTTTAGGCACTGCTAAGTCAGAGGGAGGCTTGTTTTGGCTTAAAGCAGGATCTCAAGTTGCAGCAGTAGTCAGTAAATCTCAGCCTGCAGTGAATAACAAAGCTATACATGACAACTGTGTGCACTTATTGCATAGGAAAATGGGGCATGCCTGCTGGAAAAGTGTACTAAAAATGTCTGAATTGGCTGATGGGGGTAATTTAAAGAGTTGTAACAAGTACCTTGATTGTAATGTGTGTAAAAAGGTTAAAACCCACAGAGTCTCTTACCCCAGAAGTGACAGAGTTAGTGAGTCACCGCTACAGCTGGTTCACATGGACGTAATTGGTCCATTTGCTGTAAGCAGGGGTGGAGCGCGTTTTTCACTAACAATTGTGGATGACGCCACGTGTTATTCTTGGGTTTTTCCCATGAAGAATAAGGGTGACGTGTTCACTAAGTTTAAAGGCTGGGTGGCATCTGTGGAAAGATTTCTGTCCATTAAACTCAAAAGGATTCAGACGGACAGAGGTGGCGAATTTATGTCAAATGCCTTTAAAGATTGGTTACAAAAGCGTGGCATTGGGCATAGAAAAACGAATGTTTTTTCCCCAGAGGAGAATGGCGTTGCAGAGCGAAAAAACAGATCTTTACAAGATATGATGTTTGCCATGCTTGATGATGCTGATTTGCCCATGTCTTATTGGGGGGAGAGCATGCTCACCGCGTGTTATCTCCAAAATAGGCTCTTTCATCAAACAATAGGTACAACCCCGTACTTTAAATTGTTTCAGAAAAAACCTAAAATTGACCATTTGCATGTGTTTGGATCAAAAGCCTGGGTATTAATTCCGAAACAAATGAGAAAGAAGGGAGATCCTAAGACCAAACAGTTAGTGTTTGTGGGTTACCAGGAGCTGGGAAAAGGTTTCCGCTTTGCTGAAGGGACAAATGGCATTGTGATCTCCAGAAATGCCAGTTTTTGTGAACATAGTGGCTGGGAGAGACTACATGCCAATACTGAGGTTTGGTTTGAACCTTCCCAGGAGCTTCATGACTCTGAAAGTAGACACAGAGAATCAGAGTCTGAGGGGGAGGAAAGTTCAGATAAGAGCTCTCAAGAAAGTGGAGTTAGCCAGATACCAGTTGCTAAGCAACAAAAGAGAGGTCGTAGTTCTGAGGAGGAAAGTGGGTCAGAAGAAAAATTTTCTCCCAGAAGATCTAAAAGACAAAACAAAGGAGTGCCTCCAGTGCGTTTTTCTCCAGATACTGCAAATGTGTTTAGTGTAATTGCAGAACCCAAGAGTTTTCAGGAGGTGTTAAAGTTACCAAAAGAGGAGGCAGAGCGCTGGAAACAGGCAATGGAGGAAGAGATGTCCTCTCTGAATGAGCATAAGGTTTTTACACCAGTAGCAGCGCCTGAGGGGGCAAAGATTGTAGGCTGCAGGTGGGTGTACAAACTTAAACCTCTGGTGACAGGAGAGTACAAATACAAAGCTCGTTTAGTCGCTCAAGGATACTCTCAGAGGCCTGGAAAAGATTATGACGAGACTTTTTCCCCTACTGCTAAGGGGGACAGTGTAAGGCTGATTTTAACGCTTGGAGCAAAGAGAAAACTCCTGTTAAACCATTTTGACATTCAGACTGCATATTTACATGCATCAATATCAGAAGACCTGTATCTAGCCGAACCGCCTGGTTATGAGACAGGTTCCAATAGAGTGTTAAAATTAAACAAAGCTCTATATGGTCTCAAACAGGCTGCAAGATCTTGGAACAAATGTTTCCATGAGGCCTTAGTGTCATTTGGTTTCAAGCAGAGTACAGCTGACAATTGTGTTTATGTACGTGGTACAGGCAGTGATCAAGAGTTTTGTCTGATTTATGTAGATGATGTATTGTATGCCTGTAAAACAGATAAACAAACTAAAAGGTTTGCCAAGCAATTGTCCAGTAAGTTCAAAATGAAAGACTTAGGCCCGGTTAGGACATATCTAGGGTTGGAAGTGTGCTGGGCCCAAGATGGCAGCTGCCTAATTAGTCAGCAGAACAAAGTTAAGCAACTACTGACTACATACAGGATGCAGGATTGCAAAGGGGCAGTGGTGCCTATGGATCCAGGTTTCATAAAAACACTTCACATAGATGAGAGTCCTGAATTTGAACATCCTGATGTATATCACTCTGTAATTGGAAGTTTATTGTATCTAGCACAGTGGTCCAGACCTGATATTAGCTATGCAGTAGGCATATTAAGTAGATTGGTCTCAAAACCCACACTAAATGCCTGGAAAGGGGTAAAACAAGTTCTGAGGTATCTCAAACAGACAATTGGCTATATGTTACAATTAAATTCTTCCGAGGATGAAATGTTGAGTTGCTACTGTGATAGTGACTGGGGAAATTTGCCAGATAGAAAATCTGTCACAGGACTAGTTATAATGGTCGGTGGAGCTTTAATCAGCTGGCGGTCACGCAAGCAAGACGTTGTAAGTGTGTCATCAACGGAATCAGAGTACGCCGCATTGAGTGAATTGTGCAACGAGGTGATTTATTTCAAGCATTTGTTAGCAGATTTAAATGTAAATTGTGGAGAACCAGTACAAGTTTACATTGATAATCAAGCTTGTATAACCTTAAGTAAAACAGAGGGTTTCAAATCACGTTCCAAACATATCTCTGTAAAATACCAAAATGTGCGTTGCTGTGTACAAGACAATGTAATCACCTGTACTTATGTGTCAAGTGAAGAAAATGTAGCAGATGTATTAACTAAACCATTGGCAAAGATAAAGAACAAGCAAATGTGCAAGGGTTTAGGTTTGCTGGAAAAATAATCTCCTACATAGGTGTATTTGGTGTTAATTGTTCAGCAGAATCTGTGAGGGGGTGTTCAGTTTCTGTTAATTGGTTCTCGTGGGAAACTTGCAGATTCTAGCTTAGCACAATTAACTCAAGCTGGTGTCAATTTACTCTTGGCAGAAAGCCCAGGTCTGCTTGACCTAGAAACTACTCACTCTGATTGGTTAACGAGCAGCACTCAACTCTGTTATCTAGGGATTGCTAGCACAGTTTGATGTGAGGTGTGTTAGGAGTTAGAAGTGCTGTGTATGGTTATGAGAGAGAGAAAGAAAGAAAGGATTTATTTTGCTTTTATTTGTATGCAGAAACTCTGCTGGTTTTATTTTTTCCTTTTAATAAATCCTGTAAATAGTTATTCTGAGTCTAGCTGACTAGTCATTACCGCCGCAACCAGCTTCTTCGCTGTGCAGGAAAACTCTGCTACGTTTGGGCTAAAGCCAATAGGGCTATGCCTGACACTTCAAAGTTCCATGAGTAATTCTGTTGACAGGCATAGGAATAGACACCACAGAGAAGGATTTCATCTGGAAAAAGTCTATCTTATTGTGTTTATTGGCTGGAGCATTAAATACTTGGCAACTTGCAAAAACTAGAATTCCAAAAAGGAATTCAAACCATTTGTTCTTGAGCATTACACTAAAATAATTGGGACTACACTATATTGTATATAATCCTGAAGCCCTTTACTAAACAAACATTTTATATTATCTCCATGCTTCTTTAGTATATTGCATTTTGTAAAAAAAATGTTTTGGGAATAATTGCCTTTATAACCCTGATGAAGAGGGACCAAATTAAGTGTTGTCTCAAAACTGCATTAGCAGAGGAAACAGAATTGTAATTATGAACGAGCTCCTGATTGAAGCATATGATTAAGAAATTAAGGCTTCTTTTCATATAATATCAGTGTGGGTGTATGCACGCACTTACCAGTAAATTCAGGTTGTACAATGAAAGTTGATTTGGCAGTCTTGCAAAACAAATCTATTCCCCTGCCATGGCCTTTTTGTGATAAGGAAAATGCACTGAAAAGTGTGTCATAAAGATTTCTTGACTCAGCATCGTCTAACCTCCCCACAAATAAATTGGAATGAATGCTCAGTTAATAGCTGTCATTGTCTAAGCTCTCTGCAAACTTTATGCAAACAATACAATAATGAATCCTCTACTGTATAAGCAAGCTGTTTGGAAGTGCCCACGGACACTAGGATACAAATATCGCCCACAAATATGTTTTCTTTGTATGCCTATAAAAATAAGCTCTTGCCTTGTATCCTTGGTTTTTGTAGCCACTGATAATACAAGCTTGTCAATATCAGCAATCCGGGGTAGAGAAAATGCCTTTCTTTTTTTTTGTCCCTACCCTGCATTATCGTAAATTACTGCAAATAAAGTAGAAATATATTGCATATCCATATTTGTATAAGGTGAGTCCCCACAATTTTTTTGGCTATTCAGAATTGGTCGCTCCCTTTTGGATTTGTCATCTTTGCCATTCATTAAGAACCGCTAGGCTCCAAGGTATAAGATGTCTAGGGCTGATTAAAATATCTATTATGCTCATTTAAAATCAGTTTCACTATTCTAGCCATAAAACCCTGGGAGGTTCTCCAGTTCATTCACAATCACAATTTCAAGGATTCCTCGAAGGTTTGGAACTGGTCTGTCATGGGGATGTGCTCTTAGAAAGATAGTATGCATTTTCTTACACATTCCATTTTCTCTTTTTAAACAGATGATTTGCAAGTGAGACTTCAGCTGTGTATCTCCAACTTGTTCCAACAAGATGTTTACAACGAATCCTGCAAATTGGGTTACATTTGAAGATGAACCCCTATTCCATTCTCCTCAGAAAGCAGGGGAAAGTCATAGTGCCTGCAAAGCAAACGGGCTTAAACTCCATCTGCCCAAAATGCCTGATTCCTTGAGCCAATCTCCATCTTCCAGCAATACTCCTCTCCCCTCTCCTGTAGTTGACTATTACTTTAGCCCTGGACCTCCTAGCAATTCTCCACTATGTACACCCACTAAAGATTATTCGGTCAGCCCTTTATTTTCAAAATCTGGAATTCAGCACCTTTATCCTATTCCAGAGTTGTCATCCAACATTAATATTCTGCCAGTGGGTGGGTCATCTTCTCAAAAACTTACTGGTACCTCGCAGGCTCAGCATCACTCAGAATGTTCAGTCTCAGAGCCATTAAATGGTACAAATGCCACTCATCAGGAAAGCGCAAAGAAATCAGAAGATTCCCTGGAATCAGAAACATTCTTCCAATACATTCAGAATGACTGTGCTTTTGCTAGTCCATTTTGGTCAGAAGATTCACCAGATACATCCATCAATGTGCACAAAAAGGATGCAAACCTTGAAAAGGATAGTGGCTCTTCCAGTGAAAAGGACAGGTTCCCTGATCAGAAAAGTCTCAATCAGGGATCATTCCACTATATTTGTGAGAGGCTTGAGCACTTGCAAACTGATACTTCAGATAATGAAAGGACTCTGACAGCCATGCCATACATGTATACAGGAGATGTTTTTTCTTCGTTTCTTCCACACAGCCTCTTCAGCATCCAAAGAAAAGATGGCTGGCCTTTCATGTTGAGGATTCCCGAAAAGAAGAATATGATGTCATCAAGGCAGTGGGGGCCTATATACCTTAAGGTCTTACCTGGAGGAATCCTACAAATGTATTATGAAAAGGGCCTTGAGAAACCTTTCAAAGAATTTCAGCTGCAGCCATTTTGTAAACTTTCAGAACCCAAGCTAGAGAACTGCAGTATCTCTGGGAAAATCCATACTGTGAAAATTGAGCATGTGTCTTATGTGGAGAGGAAGAAGTATCATCCCAAAGCTGAAGTGGTTCATGAACCAGAGATAGAACAGATGCTAAAGCTGGGAACGACTGATTACAATGACTTCACTGACTTCCTGGTGATAGTGGAGGAAGAGTTAATGAAGCTTCCTGTTATTTCAAAACCAAAAAAACACTATGAAGAACAGGAAATGATCCTGGAGATAGTGGACAACTTTACAGGGAGGATCACTAAAGCAGAAGGGAAGCTAGTTGAAAGTGCTGTCATCACCCATATTTATTGCTTGAGTTTTGTGAATGGAAACTCTGAGTGCTTTTTGACGCTGAATGATCTGGAGCTTCAGAGGAAAGATGAGCACTACTTTGAAAAGGATGCGAAAAAATGGATTGAAATCATTGACTATCACTTCCATCAATGTGTGAAAAAACAAGAATTTGAGCAGTCAAGGATAATTAAATTTACACCTACAGAAGGCTGTAGGTTAGAACTGATGCGTTTCAGGACATGGTATAATGGAGCTGATCTTCCATTTTCTGTCAAGGCCATGGTGGTAGTACAAGGAGCTTATGTTGAACTGCAAGCTTTCATAAACATGTCCTCTTCTGCTCTGACTTCAGCGCATTCAAATTCCATGAAACCCTGTGAAAGTATTATGGTACACTTTCCTATTCCCTTACAGTGGATTAAAACTCTTTGGACCATGAACCTCCAAAGACAGAAGTCTCTGAAAGCAAAAATGAACAGAAGAACATGTCTTGGCTCTTTAACTGAGATTGAATCTGATCCTGTAATACAGGTCTCAATTGGAACAGCCAAATATGAAAGTGCCTATAGAGCTATTGTGTGGAAGATTGACAGACTTCCAGATAAAAACTCAAGTAAATATTTGTTTTATATAAAGATTTTTTCTAAAAATGGTATAAAGCTGTGCTGAAAGGGAATTGCATTTTCTCAGAGTGGGTTAACAATATGACGACTCCAGAGATTTTACTGGCCAATTGATTAAAATGTATGGCATGAAGGCTGCAGATGGTGAATTGTGTGTGCTATTGAGCTGGGAAAAAGAAAGACACTCTTGATATAGCACACATTCCTGTGCTTTAGAAATCTGAATATTTTAACCACACCAACCTAACAAAGCAGCTCTGATAGATGCTTGATTCAAGCCAAGTGATAATTAGGCCTGCTTTTCACATTCCGTTTAAGAAGTCTTGGCACCTTCATATTTGAAAGTGTTTATTTTGTTTCATTCATATTCTGGGATTTTGCTTTATTAGATCCAGGAATCAAACTCCCTCTCCCTAGGTGGCTACAATTAACTTCTGTAAATTCACTGCATGTACTACAATGTATATTGATATTGGAAAAGGAAGTGTGTAGGGGCAAAAATTTATAAATTGTTCTGGAACTGGTGTCTTTCCATCTTGGACATCCATATAAATTTGATATCACCTTTCCAGGTATGAAGTGCATCTCTGCATCTTCAAATGTATGCAAAAAGTAAAAAAAAAAAAAATTTCATGTTAGATTGCAGGAAGAAATTCTGTTGTCCTTGGAAATGGCAATGCATAGAGGCCATTCTACGACTGATCTTTTGTATTACTTTGAAGGTGATATAAGAATATAATTTACTTATGGTCCACAGACAACGAATATAAAAAGTTGCAGAATGAAAAATATGTATGATCATTAAAAGCAAAAATGAGAAAGTAATAATAGCTTGTCTAATTGCTGTTTTTAGAAATATTGCAACTTACTAAGAAATTTAAAAATAGAGACCTCCATAAAATGATAAGGAGGAGGTACACATGGAAACATACAACAGCCTTTTTTACTTTCATGTTGCATACTCATTTGTGTGTACCGCACACTAAAAATAGCATATGTTTTAAAAAATGTATTCTGTTAGCTGTTGCATTATGTTTGCTAAGTAAAAGCAGAATCATGCAGCATAGTTATCGGAAAGAGCCAAAGTTCAACACATGGCAGTGAAACCCCACACCTCATTTTGTAGTATGACTTCTTCCAGTACAGTGGTACCTTGGTTGTCAAACTTAATCTGTTGCAGGAGTCCATTCGACTCCCGGAACCGTTCAAAAACCAAGGCACGGCTTCTGATTGGCTGCAGGAGCTTCCTGCACTCAATCGGAAGCTGGGCAAGCCGCGTCGGACGTTCGGCTTCTGAAAAATGTTCGCAAACCGGAACACTCATTTCTGGGTTTGTGGCATTCGGGAGCTGATTTGTTCAGAAGCCAAGCCGTTTGACAACCAAGGTACCACTGTAAATGAATTGGAATAATTAGTTCTGTTGGCATCTCTTATTCTTCCATGTTGTTCCTTTAGAAAGCTCAGACCAGAGACGAACACTGCTTAAGTATGCCTAATCAGTGTTTGTCTCTGGTCTGAGCTTTCTAAAGGAACAACATGGTAGAATAAGCGATATATTTATGCAAAATAGAACTTTTTGTGGTATTTCTGGTTCTGAATTTTGGAAATATGTGGTCTGGAGTGCAAATTGTAAAGAATATTTTTCACTCTATCTACTGACATAGCCTCTATCAACCAAAAGAGAGCAGTATTGTAACAGTTAGATGACTGTACTGCCAGCCTTTTCTTGAGATTCTTGAGTTCTATTAAGTCCATTGCAGCTGACATACTAGATCTACTTTGGAAAGAAATATCCTCTAGTGCTATGCTGGTGGACTAGCTAATGCATTCAGTCCATGTTAGTGCTGGAATATCCACAGTGACAAGAGACGGCCTCCAGTTACACTTCTGTTCTACTAATATTTCATTATATAAATATCTAGTGTAGCACAAGCACTCAAGCTTTTTATCATGGCCAAGTATGCTATAACCTTTTCCCCAGTGATAGGGGAAGTGATCTAATATAATACAGGATATAATCCTAAATATGCCTGCTCAGCAGTAAGTTCTGTATTTCAGTCTTAGTTGAAATTGAAGGTGTGGAGCAGTTTGAGATTATATATGGTCCTGTTGGTTTGTGTTTTCAACATACAAAAATAACTTTTAAAATGATGTAGCTTTAGTAATAATTTAAAATACTCTTCTATAATTATGATTTAAAAAATACTGCTATGAAGGCCTGTTCATATGACAGTCAGGTCCTTGGCTATGGGAAAAGCCTGCATAGAATGGCTCCATTTGGTTGCCAGCCAGCCAGTCATTGAGAGTCATTAGGGAGTTGGCTGTCACATTCTTCAGTAACATAATAATAGAGTGCAGCCCTATATGTTGTATATTGCAGTAGGCAAGCCTTTCAGGGTATAAAGGTATAAATAATAGTAACTTGAGTTTGCATCAAAATAAAGGAACTGAAACCGTCAGGTGAAAGGTACATTGGCTATTGTAACAATCTGATTTCAGGAGTACACCGGGGTATATGATTTAAACCCACTTTGTGTGTGGTGGCACACACATACATACATACTTGCTAGCTCTCTGGAGGAAAGAAACATTATGTATGAAGTATCAGACACTTAGTGTCCTTTGGTGATTAGGATGATTCATCTCTTCCAGGAATGTATGTAGGTATATTTGTGCATTTTAAAAATGCTGGGGATGAGACAGATGAAAATATCATAACTTTAAAACAACTCTTTAACAAATACAAGGACTAAGTTTCCCTTTGTCACTGTAGTGGGGTAGATTTTAAAATTGCATAAGAGCAAAGTTAAGTGGAAGTGTTACTTGGAAGAGTTGCTAGCGATAGATAAATAATGGATTTCCCCTGCACGGGAAAAGATTTTAAATTTGAAACAATTGTAATCAATTATGAAAGTGAAGTCTGCTTATTGTTTAATCTAAAGGTCAAACATAATGCCCAACGAGGGAAATAAGATAAGGCCTAGCTCATATGCATGTTTCCAAACTACAGTATAGCATAGATAGCAAGACATTTGCAATTTTTGAGAGGCCACAGCCAACATTGCTATGCTGTTGTCGTGTCATAGCCCTCTTCAAATGTTTAGCTTACACAATTAATGTATGTGTTTATGGAGGCATGGAGTCTTTTAGCATCTTCCTATGTGACACATTTTCCCCAATTTGGCAAAAGGAAAATTGAGTCTGCAAGCAAGGTCTTCAAGTCCCTGGGTTCACTCTGGAATCTATAGTAATGAAAATGAGTAAGATCCAATGTTGTGTGAATGGGTGTTCATCCAGAATGCATAAAGTTTCCACTACCAAAACAAATACAGCTTTGCATGAGGAAAAGAATGACAGCTTGCTAATAGCTTTCTAAAGCAAGGCCATTGTTGATAGGATGTAAATATGGCAGAAATGTGACTTTAACTCAAAACTATGGGAGAAATGTGACTTCAAATCCAAATTGAAACAATGATCCCTTAACCACAATCTTTCTTAATCATTTTTAAATGAAATCACATGGGGTCTAGTTCCTAGATTATTTTCACATTGGATTTTCCAATAACTGCTGGTAATATGTCTGCCTTGTTCCATGCTTTCTTGGCAGCATGGCCTCACTGCTCTTCTTTTCAAGTTTATAGTAAATTGTTAAAGGATTTGATATAATAGAGAATATAAGCAAACAAAATTAAGAATAAAAATCCCACCCCTGGTCTAATACATGCTGTGAGCGGTCAATGTGGAATGCCAAATTGAGCTCTTGAGTGTTTATTTTATGGGATTTCTAGTTGGTTGGTTTCCATATCAGTTATGATTATTAGGTAACAATTCATGGAACTCCAACGGTTGCCTGAACAGTTGGACACTCTGCTTACATAACATTACCTGGCATTTATAGGGACAATTTCCTAAATGTTATTTCCCCATATTCCCCTCCTTTTTATTGTGCTGTTGCATTTCCCTCCTATTGCAAATGAAAAGATCTGAGGCTGGGAGAGTGTCTTTGAAGTGGGAACAGTGAACTACTGTATAAAGTAGTAATAAGATTGCGAAGTGAAAAATAGGGCTGTTGCCTCCTTAAAGTTTTAGTTGATTGACCCTATGCATTACAGTACTAGAATAATTAAGTATGCATACATTAGCATTTTGAGTAAGAAACATTTTTCTGCATACTTTTTGTTTTTTTAGATGGCATATGTATGAATTTCAACATTTTAAGTCAGTCCCTACTGTGTAAGAGAGGAGAGGGAATACTACTTCTAAGTTGGCGCCTGCCTCCTGCTGTTTTTGTATTAGAAATCTTTCCTTTTCTGCCTGATTAGAAAAGATGCCCTGATTACTTGGCTAAATGTACATTCCTAATCAAGTGCTGGATAAATATAAATAGTGTTTAAAAATTGGGTGAAACATTGTATGCAGATGCCTCCATTAAAACCTCCTTGGGTGATGTTTGTGGGAGAGGATGCAGAGACAGGAAGAGAGAGGCTGACTCCTCCCCACACTTGCCACAAGACTCTTATGCTAGATTGCTTCTACTTTGAAGCTGCTTTTTATTTCAAAAAGGATCAGTTTAGGTTGAAGTACACATGTTTGTGTGTACTATATCCTTCACTGAAGATAAAATTCCCAGTTTACTTCCTCTTTCTGATACCCAAGACATACTTCACTGCATATTTTAACATACCCATTATGGAATTTTAATGATTACCCATATACTTAAGATGCATTCTAAAGTAAATTCCATCAGATTCAGTTGAATCATAAGCATCTTCACTGAATCTCTGCTAGAGGCTTATTGTAGAAGCACCTGTTGTTTGATGATGTCAAATCCTGTATCATTAATTTTAAGCCTCAGATCCTCAGGCATCCTGGCCAACGTTTTCATACATTGGCAAAGCTTTGTGAAGACTAAAACCTCTTGGTGGTTTAAACAGCTCTCAGTGAAGTTTTTTGGGTTGCTCTTAGATGAACAAAGTTTGCACATTAATGGAGTACAATAAGCCCGCAGATTATGCACATTTAACTTGCACAAATTAAGATTTACGCACTTGGCAGAGAAAAAAAAAGTGGAAAGAGGGTGGGTGTCCAGGGAAAAAAGATTTTGGCAATCCCACCCACCATTGAACCCAATATGTTTTGACGTGATTTTGGCTTTAGGTGTGATTTCCGGAACATAACCCTTGTATAAGTTGCGGACTTAGTGTAATTGCCTTAATTCTTTTCTTGCTTGCTTCTGCAGGGAGCTTTTTGCTATAGAGGCATTCACAAAATAAATAGAATCTGTGTGATTTAATAACTGTAGTTTTCTAAATAGTTGCCACTGAGAAAGGTGATGCCTTAAGGTTGTAGCCAATGCTAGTCATACTCAGAGTAGACCCATTCAAATTAATGTCTTTGGCTAAATTAGCTCCCTTAATTTAAATGGGTCTATGCAACCTATAATGTATAACAGTCTGTGCCTGCACCGGAGCTTCTGTTTCTTTATCAACCATACTGACAACCATATTGTCAAACCATATTGGTACATTGGTGTACAAGTGACTACGCTCTGACAGTAACTTGCAGATGGGGAAATTAAGGGGCAAAAGCCCATGTGTTAGAATGAAGGTGTTTGGTGGGGATTACTGCTGATGGAGTATACTTGAAATGGTGAATAATTTCATGTAATATTGAGCTGTTTGTGATGGTGAATTATAAAAGTGTTTCTAGCCTTCCGAGATACAAAGAGCAGCTTTGAATGGGAGCAAATGCTCCTTTTTTAAAACCAGGCATTGATGGTGCTTGTGACCTGCTGAGCTACTTTCCTCTTTCATTGGGTTGCTCTACTTAAACACAGCTTAGCAAAAACCTCCAGTAACTTGTTTGTTCTCTCAGCTACTTGTCTTGGCTAAAATTCCTGTGGCATTCCCTCCATCTTTTTCTCAAGGTCCAGATCATCCGCACAGTTTGTCTTACAAGCTAGAACTTGGATCGGATCAGGAAATCCCCTCTGATTGGTATCCCTTTGCCACAGTGCAGTTTGTGGTGCCTGATGCATGTGCTTCCGGAACTGAAGTTAAATCATTGGGCATCGAGAGTGACATCCAACCCCAGAAACATGTGATACGTAAAGCATGTTACAACTGCCAGGTAATCTTCTTGTCCTCTTGTTTTGTTTTTTAGCCTGATGGAGCATCAAGCCAACAAAGCAAGTCGGGCAGCTATGCAAGGAAAAGCTTGGTATCACCCATTTATTTATTAAAGCATCAGCTAAAATGGTCACGAAGGCACAATAAAGGCATTCTGGGCCACGAGCTAACTGTCAGTAGGGTGTATCTTGTAAAAACCTATAGCTCAAGAACTGAATCTTAGAGACATTAAGCCTGTAGGAACTTAAGTTTTCAGTTCTACTGTAGCATGGCAGCTTTGAGGGACTGCAGTAAAATGCAAAGATAAACCTATTTTGGGACAGGGGGGGTAAGGAAACTGAAATATAGTTTCATACCGTACAGACTTAGCTAGTGAAAAAGCAGTTTAAAACTGAAACGTGTAGCTTTCAACTCAAACTCAGAGTAGGATTCTGTTTACTGAAGATTGATGCTTGCACTGCAGAAAATTGATACATGTTTTACCTATTATGTTGTTAGTTTTTAAACTTCTGCTTCAGTATTGATTGTTTTATATTTATAGCATTGTAACCTAGGGTCCTAGGACAGAGGGTAGGATGTAAGTTTAATCAATATTTTTATAATAGTATTTACTTTTCCTCTTGTTCTTATATTTTGGTTTCTACTTGGGGTATGTATCTGATGAGGTAGATTTTGCTAAACCTCATGCACTCTGCAACTTTTAATTTGCAACAAAGTGCTGCAGGATTTCTTGTGTTCTTATGCTATAAACAAACATGGCTTCTACACTAGCAGGTGATTGCTGGTTACACAAGTCCCGGTTCATTATTGTCATCTAATTTTTAATAGGATTAGAATGCTAGCTATTGGCTCACTGGGTATAGTGTCAAGAGCTTCAGTAATGTTACTGCTTTGTAAAAAGAATACAACCTTTTTGCTTTCATATTACAGGTTGAAATTGAGAAGAAATGGATAAGGCTTGATGGCGAAGATTCCAATAAATGTGGCAGTTGTCAAATGCAGTAGTGAGGAATCGAACTGAAGAGTCTGATGTGCTGCTAGGACTGTGGGGGAAAGTGCTTTATATATTGCCTCCAAATGAGTTTGCAAGGCCGTGGACTTCAGCATATTCTCTGCAGTTTGTCATGTTGAAAGACCAGATACCATTGGAAGTTTGTGCTCCTAACTTTTAGCTTGCTGACCAATGTTATCCTTTAAAAAGTTAAAGCACACAAAGTCAATTCACAGTATCTTGAAAATGAGTGGCACTTGATATGAACTCTTGTAAGGCAGTTGCCTATGAAGCATTTAGACTTAACATCAAATATATATTTTGCCGTGGTCCAGAAAGGTAAATTATAAATTTCAAACTAAGTTATGTATTACAGTAAGCCTGCAACTTATGTGGGGGTTATATTCCGGGGATTGCACTTAAAGCCAAAATTGTGTACAGTCCAAACACATGGGGTTCAGTGTCGGGTGGGATTGCCAAAGTCATTTTTTATAGAATCATGGAGTTGGAAGGGACCCCAAGGATCATCTAGTCCAATCTCCTGCAGTGCAGGAATAAGCAGCTGTCCCATACAGAGATCAAACCTGCCTCATTGGCGTTATCAGCACCATGCTCTAACCAACTGAGCTGTCCAGGCTGATTCCTGGAACCCCACCTTTCCACTCCCTTTTTATTTATTTTTTATTTTTTGCCATGAACACATAACTGAATGTAAACAAGTTAAACATGCATAAGTTGTGGATATACTGTATATATATTTGTAGGTACTTTGTGAATGTAATCATATGTCTTACTCTTCCCAGTATTGGTAAATAATGCAAGCCTAAAGTATATTGAAAAGGGGTGTCATTTGGCAGAGCAGATAAGAGTTTCGGTGGCTCATAAATGGGATCTTTTTGGATGATTCCACTATATTATTCCTGTACAGAGGAATATATGTATGGAAAATGTTACTTTTGAATCCCAAATCTACACTGGCTTTTCAGAATAGTTCCTGTCAGGAATTTAATTCATTGCTTTCAGTATTTCTTTGAAATCTATTGCATACATTCTTCCACACAGGAAGGCATACCATGTTTCAAATAGCTAATAAGTGCTGCTCTTCTGGCCTCTCCTGTTTGAATCTGTAAATGGAAGTTTTTTCCTTTCATTCTTTGGACGGGGACTCTGCCTGGGCTCATGGGGGGGGAGGCGTTGTGGGTAATAAAAATTCTTGACCTGAAAGAATGAGGCAAAGTTTTCATTTCAGGATCTTGGACAGAACAGAGTTATTTTTAACACATTGCCAACTATTATGAATTATTTTGGATCTCCAACAGGAACAGATGTTAGATCTGGAACAAAAGCATGTCCTGAATTGCTAGTCAAAGAAGCTATAAGATCCAGGAGACTCCAGAAGAACGTGGAAAGCGAGATGTTCCTTTGCGTTGCCAGCTGAGCTAGAGTTTGCTTAAGGGGTGTGCCCCAGAAGACTTCTAAGTCTGAAGGAAATATGAAAGTGTAAATGCTTTGACAATCACCTTAACCTTTTAGATGCTGACTTTTAAGCTTGTAGGACAGTTCTAATTGTCCCCTTATGGGAGACATCATCTTTGTCCTTTGCTTTTTGAGGCCTTTCTTGTATACTCTAGAAGCCAGAGAAGTGTCTGTCTCTGTTTTAATCTGTATTGATGGATTTCTGCTTTATTGCGATTGCTCTAGATGATATCTTTGCTGTGTGTAAGTCTTTTTGAAATAAAGCTGTAATAGCATACTTCATCTCACTTTAATATTTTGTCCCTGCTGCAGATATTAAATATGGACCTTAACACTTCAGCTAATTCGCCCCAAAGGGAAAATGATTTAGAATAAATTGAGTTTTATTAATCTGGGAAAACATAGTTTATATTATAATTCCAGTTCAATAGAAGTGGATATTAAGTTACAGTCTCAATTCTCTATGTAGCTTTGTCCCAACAGTTAATTTTGAAGATACAACAGCTTCTCTAATCTCATTTTACTAGTAAATTGTCTTGAAATGTCAAAAGAGCCTTTAGGTGATAATAGCTCTGGAATATGCTGTTTGTTAGATGGATGGATGGGGTTTTTTTGGTCTCAGAGGAGGAAAAATGTTGGTTCTTGCTTTAGGTCATATTGAGGCTCAAATACTAGCCAATTTACCTTTCACATTTAGTCTGTCATTTTCAAGCTCATCTGATAGCTCAAACTCCATTTATTCCAACAGGATTCAGTTGTACTCTGGTATAGAAAAACATAACCCTTTCCAGATTTTTAAGGGTGGCAAATGCATTTTGGAAAAGGGAAATGGATCTTTTCTCCAGCGCAGCATTCCAGAGGTCGAACTCTTCATTTTAAATCATTGGCTGAAGAGAACTGTGCACACCGTCACTTGTGAAGGGTGGTGCAACTGTGTTGCTTTGCATACTTGTTGGTTGGTGAGGCAGCGCGTACCTCCGCTTACTTAAGTGGATAGTTCAGTTTCTGTGTGGATCAGTGTGCTTTAAAGTAGGCTGTACTCATTTTTGCTATTTGTTTGCCCTTGAAAAGATGGTGTAAATCTATGTTTGATTATTGCCTATGTTTACAAGCCACAAAAGAATACACCTATTGTTGTTGTTTAGTTGTTTAGTCATGTCCGACTCTTCGTGACCCCATGGACCAGAGCACGCCAGGCATTTCTGTCTTCCACTGCCTCCCGCAGTTTGGTCAAACTCATGCTGGTAGCTTCGAGAACACTATCCAACCATCTCGTCCTCTGTCGTCCCCTTCTCCTTGTGCCCTCCATCTTTCCCAACATCAGGGTCTTTTCCAGGGAGTCTTCTCTTCACATGAGGTGGCCAAAGTATTGGAGTCTCAGCTTCAGGATCTGTCCTTCCAGTGAGCACTCAGGGCTAATTTCCTTAAGAATGGATAGGTTTGATCTTCTTAATACACCTATTAGTATCCTCCAAACTGAGAACTTTGGGTGGAATTCAACTCCATACTAAGGTGGTCATTCCATCAGCGCAAGCATTTCTACTTACCAGGTAGAATGATCTCCCCTCTTTTCTCCCCACAAACTGCTCTGGTTCTCTGGTTCTCCTGACCCCCTGAGCAGATTTGAGGAAGGCATGAGGAGGGGAGGGGAGGGCAAAGTCCCATTGTGCTGGTCCAGGGGGGAGGTTACCGTGGGGCGAGGTCCAGGAGCTGAGTTGAGGGTCGGCAGACAGTCCTCCTCGGGCGAAGCGGGGTCCACAGCGAGAAGCCGGGCAAGGACAGGAACTCTGGGGGAACAGGACTGGATGCTGGCCGAAACAGCTCTTCAATGACATTGCTCCCGCAACCTGGGACCGGGCTGACTGGCCTTTATCTTCTCTGAGGCCAGGGGCGGTCCCGGCCCCCAGGAGACCCGACTCTCCTGGCCTTAAGGCGAGCACTCCTCCTGGGAGAAACCAGTTTCCTTCGCCTCTCTGCCCTGAGCCTCTGCAGTTCAGGAGAGGCTGAAGGGTTACTGGACCCAGGGGGAGACTCACCTGTAGGCACTGAGTCCTCAACCACCTCCGGAGCCGGAGTGGATTCACCTGGTGCCTGCTCCTGAGGATCTGGCACAGGTGCAGGTGCTTCAGAATCAAGGTCCTGCCCCAGTTCAGCTGGTCCTGGAGGCGGGGACTCCTGTGCAGGCTGGGATTCCTCCGGTTCAGCCTCTGAATCGGATTCCCAGGCCATCACACCCATTGTGCTGATGGGACTCGTTGCACTTGCTTCTGCTAGTAGCAACTATCCTTCAGCTATCCTTAACCTAGTCACATCCAGGTGTACTTCAGAGCACAGTGTCCAGTTTTGAACACTAAAATATCAGAATTAGGTGGATGATAAGTTTATGGGTTATGTGGAAGTGTGAAAACACAAAACACTATATTGATAAGAATTCAGCCATGACCATGCTGTTCCTAGAAACACTTCTCTTGAGAAAGTTGCACTGAGTCTTAACACTTTAATCGCCACAATAAAGCAAATTCATTTGATTGCAGGGTGAACTTAAATCCAAGCAAATGTGCATCTTTAAAATACTTTTGGCGAGTCAGGCCAGACAGCAGCTGATGTCGGATTTTGGTTTAAATTTCTTCTTCAACCTAACTCTAAGGAACAAATGCTAGTGAGAGAATTTTGCTTCTTAGTATCAAGAAACAACTAAACTAGAGTTCTGAATATTCTATGCCTTAAAAATATATGGAAGCCTCCTGTTGTGCTCAGAAGGTTTAGTTTCACATACTGCTGACTAAGCCCACCCCCAACATGGTCTCCCCCTTGTGTCTGCAACCCTGAGTCCTCCCATTAAGCCAGGAGTGGGGAACCTTGCTCAGCCCACATGTCAAAGGAGAGTAGGCTCAGAAGCCAAACTGGGTAGAGCAGTGAACTTAAATGTACTTTTATAGGGTAGGCCAGGGGTCCGCAACCCACGGCTCTGGAGCCGCATGTGGTTCTTTTACACCTTTGCCGCGGCTCCAGGGCGCCTCTTCCCTCATGGTGCGGGAGCGAGGAAGAAGAGGAGGAGGGCGGCGGCAGGAAGGCGCGCCAGGGCGCAGTGGCGGTTCTCCCCTCAGGTGGACGCGGCTGCCACCGCCGGCCACACACAGGCGCGTCCACTCGCAGGCGCGCTCCCTTTCGCCGTCCACAGCCCACCCTCGGGCCCTGCGTGACATCGAGAGCCGCCCACCCAGGCCATGCTCTCCTCAGCCCCGCGCGCGAGGCACCTGACGCGAGGGAGAGAGAGCGCGCTCGCTCGAGGGAAATGGTGGGGCGGGGTTTTTTTTTTTTTTTGTGTGTGTGTGTGTGAGGGGTGACGGTGGTGCTTCGGGATCCTTTTCCGTGCCTTGCTTCTGAGTGGGCGCTGTGCTGAGGGAGAGCACCTGAGGTGAACCACAAAATGGGCCCGCCCTCCCTGTCAGGGAGGAAGGGGTGAATTACGTCAGTGACGAGGAGGGGGTCCAGAGGTAGCCAGCAGGTGCCGTGATGCAGCGTCTCGGCCTCAGAGAGAGGCAGGGGAGCACGAGAGCAATTGCAGAGGGGGGGGGGCTGTTAGGCACCAAAATCCTGCATGCGGGATTTCCCCGTTCTCTCGTGCCTATGCAATTCCTGCCCTTCTCCCTTCCCCCTCGAGATTTGCTGCAGAGACAAGCAAATGAAGAAGAAAGGGAAGATTATTAGCTGACATGTCCCCGGATCCCATGGAAAGCACCACAGATTCCTTTGCTTACCAGCTCTTTTTATTTTAAGTTGGCTGCAAACTTGTAATTGTGTAGGTGTATGTATGTATACATATACACACATAAATATTCATATCTCTTCCCTCTCACCTTCCTTTCACCCAGTTTCTCTGGCACTGGTTTATAAATGCTGCTATGTAGAAATGATGAGAAAGTTGCACCAGCAGAAGGAATAGATATGTGCTGTTAGTAAAAAGAGAGGGAGTTGAACTGCAGGGAGGCACAGACACTTTTCTATGTATTAATTTGTATAATGCCCTCTATGCACATGGTGCTTTGCAAAAAATGGATATGAGAGGTACTATACCCCTCTTTGCTATCTGAAATAGACTCAGGGAAAAGAGAGAGAATGGGGGAAGGGGAAGAATGTGTGGTTATTTACATTTGGCTTGTTTTGCGGCTCCCAGTTTTTTTCCCTTTCGGAAACGGGTACAAGTGGCTCTTTTTGTCTTAAAGGTTGCAGGCCCCTGGGGTAGGCTAATATCTGCTCACCCTCTCTATGAAGCTGCTGGGAGAGATCATCAGGGGGTTTGGGCTGGGTATTCACCAGTATGCAGATGATACCCAGCTCTACCTCTCTTTTAAATCAGAACCAGTGAAGGCGGTGAAGGTCTTGTGTGAGTGCCTGGAGGCGGTTGGAGGATGGATGGCAGCTAACAGATTGAGGTTGAATACTGACAAGACAGAAGTACTGTTTTGGGGGAATGGGGCGGGTGGGGGACTCCCTGGTCCTGAATGGGGCAACTGTGCCCCTGAAGGACCAGGTGCGCAGCCTGGGAGTCATTTTGGACTCACAGCTGTCCATGGAGGTGCAGGTCAATTCTGTGTCCAGGGCAGCTGTCTACCAGCTCCATCTGGTACACAAGTTGAGACCCTACCTGCCCGCACACTGTCTTGCCAGAGTGGTGAATGCTCTGGTTATCTCCCGCTTGGACTACTGCAATGCGCTCTACGTGGGGCTACCTTTAAAGGTGAACTGGAAACTGCAACTAATCCAGAATGCGGCAGCTAGACTGATGACTGGGAGTGGCCACCGAGACCATATAACACTGGTCTTGAAAGACCTACATTGGCTCCCAGTACATTTCTGAGCACAATTCAAAGTGTTGGTGCTGACCTTTAAAGCCCTAAACGGCCTCGGCCCAGTATACCTGAAGGAGCGTCTCCACCCCCATCGTTCTGCCCAGACACTGAGGTCCAACTCTGAGGGCCTTCTGGCAGTTCCCTCCCTGCAAGAAGTCAGGTTACAGGGAAGCAGGAAGAGGGCCTTCTTGGAAGTGGCGCCCGCCCTGTGGAACGCCCTTCCACCAGATGTCAAGGAAATAAACAACTATCCGACTTTTAGAAGACATCTGAAGGTAGCCCTGTTTAGAGAAGTTTTTAATGTTTGAAGCTTTATTCTGTTTTTTAATGTTCTGTTGAAAGCTGCCCAGAGTGGCTGCAGAAGAAATAATTTATCATCATCATCATCTAGGCCCCATTCAGGCAAACAAAAGCCATTCATTGAATTCATGACACATTCCAGTCATGTCAAACACTTGAGGATGCAAAGCATTGGCAGTGAGGTGATGCCTGGGGAGAGTCCTGAGGGCCAGATGGAGAGGTCGGGAGGCCACATTTAGCCCCAGACCTGAAGTTCCCTACCTCTGCCCTAGAAATGTGAGAACTATTACTCTTTTAGATGAAAGTGGAGATTTCCTTTCCTTTCCATTTCATTTATTAAACTTGCCAGTCTCGTTGCCCAAAGGTCTCCAAGTGACTTACATTAAGTGTGTACACACACACACACACACACACACACAACCATAAGGGGGAAATGCATTAACATATCATCTAACATAATGCATATGAAAAATCAAAAACAGCATACCTGCCATAAATAATAAGAAACAGCATTAGGATTCTTAGAATGAGAGTCTTACACCTCACATAAAACCATTTTTAGGAATTGTTCTGATAAATGTGTGTGCAAAGGCATTGTGCTGCAGTGGCACAAAGGGAAGAATGAGCAAGGCCTTTGGGCAGTGCAGCTCTGGTACTGAGGCTGTTGCACAGCCTTGGATTCCAGCAGAAATTGGGCATGGCTCTCTCATCTGCCCCGCCTACAACCTGCTTCTAGCTTCTAGCTCACACATCTGGCCCTTGTCCTTCTCACCAACAGCCAGGTGAGGGAGGAGGAGCACCCACTTGTTCCCTGCCGCAGAGCCACTTCCTTCGTTACCTTAATGACCCATACTTGGGGGCCATTATGGCCCTTGCTGGATCCAGGAAGGGACTCAAACATACAGCCTGAGATAGGAGCTAACGGAAGCAATGCCCCTCCTGTATCTGTACGCCTGGAGCAAGAAGGAACGAGAAAGTATCTTCAGCCTCATCTGAAATTCAGACTTCACATTTGAGCTTCCAGAAGCAGGCTTTCCAGCAATCTGGGTTTATCAAAATCTAATTCACCGCTATTTGTTGATGCAATGATTGCTAAACACTTGCTGTCTGCTGATTGACAAAGCTGGCACAATGAACGCCTGCCATTGACATCTGCAATTGCATGATTGCATGTTTTCATTCAGCCTTAGATATATAAAAACTATAATCTTTCTGTTCCGGTTTATTGTTGCACTGCATACAGTATGGCACTGACAAGCTTCAGTATGTAAACTCAGGACTGCAGAAAGGAAAAAAAAAGAAGATATGCAGACTGAAATAAATAAGAAATTAACTAAAGCTATAGTTCATAGAATCATAGAATCATAGAGTTGGAAGAGACCACAAGGGCCATCGAGTCCAACCCCCTGCCAAGCAGGAAACACCATCAGAGCACTCCTGACATATGGTTGTCAAGCCTCTGCTTAAAGACCTCCAAAGCAGGAGACTCCACCACACTCCTTGGCAGCAAATTCCACTGTCAAACAGCTCTTACTGTCAGGAAGTTCTTCCTAATGTTTAGGTGGAATCTTCTTTCTTGTAGTTTGGATCCATTGCTCCGTGTCCGCTTCTCTGGAGCAGCAGAAAACAACCTTTCTCCCTCCTCTATATGACATCCTTTTATATATTTGAACATGGCTATAATATCACCCCTTAACCTCCTCTTCTCCAGGCTAAGCATGCCCAGCTCCCTTAGCCATTCCTCATAAGGCATCGTTTCCAGGCCTTTGACCATTTTGGTTGCCCTCCTCTGGACACGTTCCAGTTTGTCAGTGTCCTCCTTGAACTGTGGTGCCCAGAACTGGACACAGTACTCCAGGTGAGGTCTGACCAGAGCAGAATACAGTGGCACTATTACTTCCCTTGATCTAGATGCTATACTCCTATTGATGCAGCCCAGAATTGCATTGGCTTTTTTAGCTGCCGCGTCACACTGTTGGCTCATGTCAAGTTTGTGGTCAACCAAGACTCCTAGATCCTTTTCACATGTACTGCTCTCAAGCCAGGTGTCACCCATCTTGTATTTGTGCCTCTCATTTTTTTTGCCCAAGTGCAATACTTTACATTTCTCCCTGTTAAAGTTCATCTTGTTTGTTTTGGCCCAGTTCTCTAATCTGTCAAGGTCGTTTTGAAGTATGATCCTGTCCTCTAGCTGTGTGGAAGCTGGCCGTGCTGGATGCGTGCAACTGATATTTGAACATCCTTATGGATATAATAGTATCTATCTGCTCCAAATGCTGAGCTGCAGTCAATGTGAGGGAGTTTAATGTGCCAATCATAGTTCTCTGCATTTTATCCTCACAACAACCCTGTGAGGTAGGCGAGACTGAGAGTGGGTGCTTGGCCCAAGGTCACCCAGCAAGGCTCAGTGGTTTGGACTCATTTAATCATTGGCAGTGGGCACAAATGAAAGAGATTGGCAGACACATTTAAATGCCAAGGGGGGGGGGGTCTTCTCTCTCCTCTGCTCCCACATCCTTAGCCCTGGCATTACTGTTGGCAAGGGTACATTGTGGGTGCTCACACAAGTGTCAGTAATCCCACATCACAGTCTTGTGACCATGCCACCCTGCTGTCTTGAGACTATTACACTCTATCCATTCCAACAGAAATGCTGCCAGAGGCAGTGGCTTCCGGGGAGGCATCGTAGCAGGTCAGCCGCATCTGTTGGGACGCTGTCAACAGATGTAATTAAGTGGTGATTGTAGATAGACTAGCAAATTATCTCTGAAGAAGAGAGGTAACATTGGGATAAACTTCCAAATGCTCTGGAAGGGTTGCACTCTGCTGTGGGATCGAGAAATCCTCAAGGAGAGGTGAGTGACAGCGAGTGGGAGAAATTGCAATTTCGTCCAAGCACCACTTAAGAGCTCTGGAGATTCTTTCAGCATGAAAACATACATAATTACAATGTAACAAAAGTCATTAAAAAATACACAACCAAATTGAACAATTTCCACATACAAAAAAATCAATATCAGTAGCAACAACAGCACCCCTGAGCAATATCCCAGCCCAAGAGTCTGCTGAGCAGCCTCATCTTCTGCAGCGGGAGTCAGTCAGGGTCCTGCCCTTCCAGGTCAGATGGAAAAGGCAAGGCAGTGAGCAGGTCATCCTAGCATACATTAAAACTTTGTTCCTTTATCATCCTCCTTGCCAGCTATTTGCTCTCCGAAACTATTTTTTTCTGCAGTCATCCCTGGTTTCACACCGTACTGCCTAAGAAAAACATTCAGAAAATTTAGTTGCTTTATAATAGAGCTGCAAGACTATTCAGTGGTCAAGACCTTTTGCTTTGATACTGTGCAACCTTCCTTGGTTGCCAATTTGTGCCCGGGCTCAGCTGAAATGGCTGATTTTAACTGTTAAGGCCCTAAAAATTATGGGCCTGGGCTGAGATATCTTAAGGACCATCTCCACCCATGTATACTTTAATGAGTTTTACTATCGTATTTCTCCAGAAAGGATTATCACTCTGGTCTGTCTTACCTGGATAGAGTTTTGGACTTGAAGAAACGAGTGTTAATAGCATTGGGATGCTGCGATGATGTGTTTCCATGGGAACTAATGGTTGAACTATCTTCATTAAATCAGCTGAATAGGGCAAAAACAGACCTCTCAGCACACCTCGAGATTTGTTTTATTTATAATTGCAATTTATATCCTGTCCTTCTTCCCAGAGCCATCCACAACAGAGGAATAACCCATTAATAATGCTATGGGTTAGTGGGGGGAGAGGGATCCCACAGATTCCTGGGTGTCAGATTTCCCCCTCTAGATTCTTGGGTGCTGGGGGTTAATCACAGCTGACAGCCTGAGCTTGGATTTTTTTTGCCAGACAAAAGGGCAGAGGGAGATGGTGGTCTTGCAAAAGCCATCTGCAAGACAAAAGCCCCTACTGGACATGGTGTTGCACAGGAAAAAAAACCCCTGTACTTTTACACAGAGATTTTTTATGCAAGGTGTTTTGAGAACAAAGAGGATGTGGCAGCAGGACTCTATGCATACTGGCTGGGAGAGGCTATGCCAAGAGGCACAACTGGCTGCTGCTGCTGCTGCTGCTGGACCCAAGCTTGTTGAAGCTATGAGAGGAGTCCTGGTGAACTATGGCACCCCGTGCAAGGGATTTCTACAGGTGAGGTGCCACCACTGAGAAGACCCAAACATTAAAATGCAGTGGAAACTCAATCAAAATTTTTTTTGGGGGGGATAAAAACGTCAAGTCTTCACCAAGGCTAACTATCCAGACTGGTCCAACATGGGCCAGAAAAAAGCCAGGGAAGTCCCCAGATAGGAGTTCCAACACAGAAGGAGAAAGGAAAAAGGAAAAATCCCTCCTGTCTCCTTCCCAGAACGGGGCATGCGCTAACTAGGCTTTGGGAAGGAGGCAGGAAGATGCCCTCTCGGCTTGGCACCTTGAGCAGGGGAACCAGTCATGTTGCCTTAAATCTGCCTCTGACAGTGTTTCGGCTGTTGTATTCCAGTAATAGCTGATGAATCAGCCATAACTGGTTTAAGAAACGCTTTATATTTTTTAAAATTTTTTTACTTAAAAAAAAAAAATTATTACATTTCATACCTGCCCTTCCCCACAAGGTCTCAGGGTGGGCTACAATGATAAATAAGACCACTGAAACAGTTGCAAGCATAAAACGGAAAATGTTTAAATTGCATTGTTTTGCTGCTTAGCTTTTTGCTGCCCTGGGCTCCTTAGTGAGGCAGGCTGGGGTGGGAAACAAGCAGATGAATACTAGCTGAAAAGGGCACTCCTTGTCACAGACACCACCTAGGCATTGCTGTGTCACAAAGGTGTGTGTGTTTTTTCTGAGGCTCTCTTTGTTGGCTGTGCTGTTGGACAGAGCAATCCGTGGAGGTTGGGCCAGGAAGCGGATTGTCTATGGTGAAGGAGCCAACATTTCCCCAGCCCTGACAGGCCTAGTGTGGTGGCTCTCTGTTCCCCTTTTGATTCCACATTTTTCTGTTTAGAATTCCCCTCCTTTTCTTTCCAATCAGGACCGGCCCTACTATTAGGCAAAGGGATCAGACGGCAGATTCTGAGAGGTGGGAGCGGACAGAGCTGTGTGCACCACTACCTCCTCTGCCCTGAGTTCCCTGAGCTAGTCTGTGGTCCCCAAGCACAGCGGAGGACACACTGTCCCATTGCCAAGCAAGATTCAACCACCATTCTGGTGGACTTTTGTACATGGATTCAGGGAGTGGTCATCGTGTCCTTTGCTTCGGGCAGGACAATGGCTTGGGCGAGTTCTGCTGCCAACCATAGGAGAAATACCACTGTGCCTGTCTGGGAAAGGAATAACAATAACAATAACAATAATAACAATAATAATAAATTATTTATGCCCCACCCATCTGGCTGGGCTTCTCCAGCCACTCTGGGTGGCTTCCAACAAAATACAATAATGCATCAAACATTAAAAGCTTCCCTATATCTGAAGAAGTGTGCATGCACACGAAAGCTCATACCAAGAACTAACTTAGTTGGTCTTTAAGGTGCTACTGGAAGGAATTTTTTATTTTCCCTAAACAGGGCTGCCTTCAGATGTCTTCTAAAAGTCTGGTAGTTGTTCTCTTTGACATCTGGTGGGAGGGAGTTCCACAGGGTGGGCACCACTACTGAGAAGGCCCTCTGCCTGGTTCCCTGTAACTTGGCTTCTCGCAGTGAGAGAACCGCCAGAAGGCCCTCGGTGCTGGACCTCAGTGCTGGACCCGGTAGAACAATGGGGGTGGAGACGCTCCTTCAGATATACTGGACCGAGGCCATTTAGGGCTTTAAAGGTCAGCACCAACACTTTGAATTGTGCTCAGAAATGTACTGGGAGCTATGGATGCTATGGATTTGGAATCACCCCATCTCTCCCCCCCCCTTTAGCTCTTGAGCTTCTGCTGGGGCATCTGTAGCTAGGGGCTGTCCTATCACCAACAAAGGGAGGACCTTCACAATGAAGGTCATAGAATCATAGAATTGGAAGGGACCATGTGGGTCATCTAGTTCCAGTTGCTGTAATGCAGGAATCTCCCCCCCCCCCAATGTGGGACTTGAACTCTGAGACTCTCATGTCCTACCAACTGAACTATCTCAGAGAAAGGCCTGTAGTACCACACAGCCCTTGGGATGTCCTTCCCAGGGATCACTGGTCTGCACCCTTTTATGTGCTTAATCTGTTATAACCTGCCTGGGGTTTATTGTATTAGAGAAACAGCAAATTAGTGAATGTATGTGAATGAATGAATGAATGAATGAATGAATGAATGAATGAATCAATTTATTTCGGTCACTGACCAGAGTGTGAATAAATCTGCCAGGAAATGGCAAGCAGCATTTTTGTTTAGACTTTGGGCACAGGGAAGCAATCTTTTGGCAGAAAACTGAATAAGGATGAGACTGGGAATGTTGGTTGCCCCATCTCTTTTGCAAAGTGGCATAAAGTCGGGATTTGGCCGTCGGAAACAGTGTCCGGGTGGAAATCGCCAAAATGTCTGGAGAAATCCGAACGTATGGCAACCCTTGTTGGCAGTGCCGTTTTGGGCAATTTTCCTCAAAAATAGCTCAAAAACTTTTTTTTTTGAGATTTTGCTGAAAAAACTCGACAGCTTTGGTCAAAAAACGCCCCCTTTGTGTCCGGGTTTTCACTTTCTGAAATATGGCAACCCTACATTTGCAAAGAGATTGGGGTGGGATTATATGCCTTTGTGATTATTTACGTACATCATGCAGTTTATGTGGGCCTGAGGATCCAGTCTTGAAGATTTGCTGGGGAAAACGTTGGGCAAGGAAGGCCCATTCACCTTTCTCACTCTCCAAATCTTGTTCGCTTCCCAGCACAGAGCTGGTATCCAGGGCCCCCAGACTGGTGCGTGATTTGCCAAAATGTAGATCACCCCTTGGAATATATAGGCCAGGCTCCCTGTAAGGATTAAATGAAAAAACGATATTAATAAAAAAATTGTGCTTTTTGAGCAATACTTGCTTAAAACAGAAGAGGGCATTAGTTAGCTATCATGAATGGATCTTTTTTTAAAAACCAAGAAAAAACCCCAGATCACAGCTCTTAGAAGCAGTTAAATCTTTTTTAGAAAAATCTGGTGTTAAATATAAATCATCATTAGCTATCAAGCCGAGTGAAAAGTATAAATAATTAAAAGTGAGCAGTTCTTGTAGATCGTAAATGTCGAAAGCATGCCCCTTCCATTTTAAGTTCATCCTCATGGTTACGTAAAGGACAAGTTAAAAATTGCTTATGATGAAATGAGTTAGCACAAACCGCTGCCTGATCTCTGGCTTTGCCATGCTCTTAATAGTCACCCTTACATCATAACAGTTGTTGGCGTCTATCTGTCTCGGGAAACAATGGAGGTCTGAGCCTTTGGGGGTGACATCAAACTGTTGGAGAGTTACAGCACCTGCTGTGGCTGTAGAGACCGATACAGGAGAGACATGTTTTGTTGCAGCCAGAGCAGTTGAAGGCATCCATCCGGTTATGCTGTTGCAGATGCACCATGGCGTTTATTCTCTCTGTGCTCTTCCCAGCAGTTATTCCCTCTCTGGTCACTGCTATGGATGTACAACCTATCTATCTCCAGGCACCATGTTTGCAGACATATTTGCAATGCACATTCTTGGGATTCTTGCCATCTTCCATTCTGTGGACGCGGCAAAGCCAGTGTAGATGTCACTGAGAAAGCAGTGTGAACACGGGTTTGGGAGAGCACATCTTTGAGACTGTCCTGATGCCCCAAATCTCCCTGATGTAGCACATGTAGAAGGCATTGAGGGGTTGCTCCTGGTGGTTGTAAGTTGCCAGTGACTCGTTTCAATAAAGCAGCAAGGTAGACCTTCATCTTGGGATTGGTCCTTAGCATCACATTCTCCCACACCTTTTTTTTTGCAGAGGTGGGCCACTGCGGTAGCTGCCTTGCCAATATGCTTGTCCAGCTCACCATTGATGGGGAGATTGCTGGTTATGGTGGGACCCACTTCAGCCATGTGGTCAGCAATGCTTATGCATGGAGTGCTGGATACGTCCTGACCAAGGATGCTGGGTCTTCATCAGGCCGGTGGAAGGCAGAAATTGCTGCAGGATTGGGCAAAATGGTTGACGTGTTTATTAGCGGCTCTGTTGCAGATGGAAGGGAATTCCTCCCTGTGAATCTCATGCCATGAATACGTGGTTATCTTCGATGCCCTCCTTGCTGGAAAAGTTCTCTCTGAGGCAGTCATTTGAAGTGAGCCTGGTCCCTTGTAGAGTTAATGCTCCTGTACAGTTAGTGCGCAGTTAATACACATGCAAAGAACATCACTTCTCCCAAAGAACCCTGGGAACGATGGTTTGTTAAGCACACTGGGGGAGGAACGGGGGGCGGAGCGCAGTGCCCCCATCACCATTGGGGAGGGAGGTATCATTGTGACCGCCCCCTGGACATGTGCTGCGCACTCCCACTGCACCGGGCACACGCCCCCGCGGGCACTGCGCCACCCCCCTGGGGCGCACGCCAGCCACCCCCCACCCCACCTGCTCTCTGCCCCTCGGTGCCGGAGCATGCAGCTTCGCCACTGGTTAAGCAATTGCAGCTCTGCAGGGCTAAACCGCAGCTCCCAGGATGGTTTGGTAGATGCCCTGTGCTTTAAATATATGGTGTGGGTTATTTGAAGGAAGATTAGGACCACATCAGGATCAGTGCTCAATAAACAGGTCATTTGGAAGCAGCCATGGTCTCATTCCAGCCCAGAAGGATACAAAGTACAGTGGTACCTCTGGTTATGTACTGAATTCGTTCCGGAGGTCCGTTCTTAACCTGAAACTGTTCTTAACCTGAAGCACCACTTTAGCTAATGGGGCCTCCTGCTGCTGCCGCGCCGCCGGAGCACGATTTCTGTTCTCATCCTGAAGCAAAGTTCTTAACCCGAGGTACTATTTCTGGGTTAGCGGAGTCTGTAACCTGAAGCGTATGTAACCCGAGGTACCACTGTATTGAAAGCCACTGAGATCTAGAAGAATCCTCAGAGCTCCACCCAGGGGTGCTGCTAGACTGCTAAAGGATGCAGCGACCAGGGCCCTGACCCTTGGACATTTTTAGAAGATTCTGACAGTTTTACAGAACACTTAATTGCATCTTCCCTAAGCAACACACATATCTGAATACAATAAAAATATCAGCATCACCAAGAAGCGCCTGGAGCTGTGCTGCTATTGCATATTTGACTCCCTAGCTCCCCAACGGTGCATTGGAGACTGTAGGCTTCTGTGAACTTGTAAAAGCAAGCCGGTCGTTTCCTCGGCACGCTTTCTGCCAAAACACCGTTTGCTGCATTTGGGGGGCTTTGTCAGATCCCAGAGGCTGGGGTTCCTCGCAATTGCATTGCCTTTTCATAGGGCACGAGGCGCTCATTTGGAAGAGAAGCGCATCCTGGTGGCCGCGTGCGCCTTCCCCGAAGGCTCCCGGAGAGAGCCTTCTAACGATCCCCCGAGCTCCTCAATTGGGTTTCAATAGCTCTGCATGCAAAACTGCCTGGCGCTGATGGGGGAAGGACGTGCACGGCTGAACGAGCCGGCGCCATCGAACCCGGAGTGTTGACAGTGCCATTAAGCATATTTGGTTGGGATGCAGAACTGCTTTAGGAGAAAATTGCCTTTGCTCTTTGTCTCATTTGTGAGGCTCCGGTTTACCATATTATTATGGAAGCTGCTGCCTTTCTGGTACGTGGAGGTGTTAGCCTGGCTCTGTAATTATGGGACTGTCAGAGTTTTCATTAAAATCCCTTCTTTTTAAAAGGATGCAGCGTAACTCAGCTTAAATCAACAACTCAACACGGGCTTTGCGCAGAAGATGCGCGCTGCCCACTGTAGCAGGCAGATGGCGCCGTCGCACCTACGGTTGCAAGAAGGAGCTGGATCGATTCGCACTCGTGCTATTGGGATATGCCATGTGAAGAGCCAAACATCTTTCTATTATTATTTTTAACTTGATTGCTTCTCGGTAATGAGCCCTGAAAGCACGCGAGCTTTGCGCAAATATATTTCACTCCCTACTGCGAATGCACCAACAGCCCCACTGAATCAGACAAAAGGGCTATTTAGTTCAGCATCCTGTTTTCTACAGTGACCTGTCCAGATAATAATGAGAATTCATTTTGTTTTGGTGACACCCTTCCTCCCAGTCAGGAGCCCAGAGCCGGCCCACCCATGAGGCAAGGTGAGGTGACCGCCTTAGGTGGCAAGATCCACAGAGGCAACAGAACCCAATGTCGATCTTTATTCCTCCAATCGTTCCTGAATTTCACACACCCCTTCTTCGCTGGTAGGGAGGGTGGTACCATTTTGTGGTTCTCCTCAGGTGCCAAAATGTCTTAGGAAGGTCCTGGTGCTGCACAACACCATTACAACACAGACCCAAACATTACATTAAAATCTACCTACATGCAACAGAGCCTAACTTCAAAACTGACATTACCCTCTTACAATGGCTGGGTGAAGAACTATGTATTTAGAAGAAGTGTGCATGCACACGAAAGCTCATACCAAGAACTAACTTAGTTGGTCTTTAAGGTGCTACTGGAAGGAATTTTTTTATTTTTGACTATGGCAGACCAACACGGCTACCTATCTGTAACTGGAACTATGTATTTAGAGTTGATTGTGAAATGCTGCCAGCGAGGGGAACAATGTACTTCCTCAAGGAGGGAATTCCACAACTGAGGGGCCAGTGCCGAGAAGGCCCCGCCTCAGATGTCTCTGAGAAGCTCAGATTGTGTGTTTTATAGGGAAAGCCCATCAAAACATGACTTTCCAAACAATATTTGCCATAGAGGCAACCCGATTGCTGCTGGCATTATTTTCACAGGCATTGCGGATATTTGTTTCAAGCATACACACAACCTCTCAGCCAACTTTACCTCTTCTAGGTGATCAGAGATGAATGAGAACTTGGAACTGGTGCCGAGGTAGTTGGAGAAGAACCAAACTGTCTGCTGGCTGACCTGTATGCCCTTCCTCATTTTTTTGTTCAGAATTCCATGTACGTTTCCCCCCTCAAATCTGCACACAACCCAGTTCTGACAGTGAGCTATTTGTCTACATGCAGGGCCCGAAAAATGAACACTATCACTGTCCTTAGGTGATTCAGCCCTCCCCACCCTGTTCATAATCCTCTTCAACAGCTTGGATTCAGAACTGGCTGAAACTGGCATTGCCAACTTTATGAAACAGCCCATGTAGCAACAGGCAGTCTGGCCTGCAGTAATTAACAGGCGATCTTTTCTTCGCAGCCTGGCAAGAACTTTAATTCTCCTGTGCCTTTAAGATCTTTCAAGACTTCTGCAATTTCCTAGACCTTTTAAACTCACCGTGTGAGTTTTTAGCTCTGTCTTATTTATTATTGAGTGACTTGGTTTTATCTGCCTGTTGTTGGCTGCTTTTTATTGACTAATTATATTGTTTTTATATGGCTTGCTAAGCCAGACCGAGAGCATTTTATGCGGAAGGTGCAGGAAGCGCATTTGGGGAAGGGCTGTCACTCCGGGGGCAGAGTGCCTTTCATGCAGATGTTCAGGCCCTGGCATTTCCAGGAAGGAGAGACCCCTTTCTTAAATCCTGGAGAGCTGTTGCCAATTATTGTAGGCAGTTCTGAGCTATATTTCTCCCTCCCAATAAAGCTTTCCTGGAGCTTGACTCTAAGATTCGTCTGCATTAGTGCTGTGTGTTGCATCCCTGGGCAAGGGATGTCCAAGGAGGCATGTTCCATGCCTTCTCCAGGCCACGTGGCAGAGGGGTTGCCAAAGATACCAGCTCACAACTGATCTGTACACCAGGTGTTATTCCAGAACAGCTGCCTCACAATATCCGCTTTTACCTCAGGCCCAGATTCCTCCCAATACCAGGTCCTTCAACAAACTTCTCCTTCCTGGGGGGTGCTTCAGCACAGCTCTTTCTTCCCAGTGCACAAGCATCCTATTTCCCAGGCTGGTCTCCTCAGGAGTAACTCCCAGGGATGGTCAGTTCCTCCCACAGTTGCCTCAGATTTCCTCTCCTGCCACGCCCTGTGTGTCCCTGTCTCAAGGGGGCCTCATTCCTGCTCTCTTTGACTTTTTATTTCCTCCTCGTCTTCAAGGACCTCCTTTTTCCATATGAACCTACCCAGACCCTGAGATCATCTTCTGAGGCTCTTCTTTGTGTACCTCCTCCAAGAGAGGCCTGGAGGATAGCAAGAGGAGAGCAGGCCTTTTCTGCAATGGCTCCCCATTTGCGAAATGCTCTCCCTAGGGAGGCCTGCCTGGTGCCTTCCTTATACACCTTTAGGCACCCGGCGGAAATGTTCCTCTTTAACCAGGCCTTTGGTTGATTGACATCCACTGCCCTGTTAAAAAGTGTTGGGGGGAAGGATTGTTGGGTTGTGTTTGTTTTATTTTGATTGTATGTTTTGTGTTTGTATATTGTGATTTTATCCTGTGAACCGCCCTGAGATCTGCGGGGATAGGGAAGTATACAAATTTAATAAATAATAATAACAATTCTGCCTTGGCAGCTGGGCTTCTTCTTTGCCACCAGGCCACCAATGGAGAGCCTCCTGGATTTTTGTCCCCTAGTTAGAGTCCCCAGACAATGCCCAAATGTGGTCTCCTCAGGAGTCATTGCCTGGTTGGTGCCTGGTGGTATGGCTAGTGGATTACTAGGGAAGTTTTTAATGTTTGATCTTTTATTGCTTTATTATTATTATTATTATTCTGTTGGGAGCTGCCCAGAGAGGCTGGGGAACCCCAGCCAGATGGGTAGGGTATAAATAAATTAATAATAATAATAATAATAATAATAATAATAATAATAATAATGACTGTTATTATTATTAAAGGCTGTCATAGAATTATAGAGCTGGAAGTGGCCCCTGGGTCATCTAGTCCAACCCCCCAGGAATCTTTTGTTCAACATGGGACTCGAACCCACATCCCTGAGATGAAGAGTCTCAGGCTTTACTGACCCAGCTAGGTCAGGTGCCACCAAAGGAGGCTGGCGAGCCCTGGCAGCCCCATACATGCTCTCAAAGTCCCACAGCTGAGGATGGGACATTGAACAAGAAAGTTCTGCCATGGATGCTTTCGTTGAGATTCCACAATTGGGGTTCCCTTCCAACTCTATGCGGGACGCAGGTGGCACTGTGGGTTAAACCACAGAGCCTAGGGCTTGCCGATCAGAAGGTCGGTGGTTCGAATCCCTGCGACGGTGTGAGCTCCCGTTGCTCAGTCCCTGCTCCTGCCAACCTAGCAGTTCAAAAGCACGTCAAAGTGCAAGTAGATAAATAGGTACCGCTCCGGTGGGAAGGTAAACGGCGTTTCCGTGTGCTGCTCTGGTTCTCCAGAAGCGGCTTAGTCATGCTGGCCACATGAACTGGAAGCTGTACGCCGGCTCCCTCGGCCAATAAAGCGAGATGAGCGCCGCAACCCCAGAGTCAATCACGACTGGACCTAATGGTCAGGGGTCCCTTTACCTTTACCTTTCCAACTCTATGCACAGAGGTATGAGGAGAATGCACTGGTGTTAAAGGTATTCCAGAGATGAATGCGAATTATAACCACACGCCTTTGGTTATTTTCCTTTAATTCCCCCTTTAAAAAACCCTGCCCCCCCCCCGTTTTTTTAAAATGCCACGAACACACGTTTTGTGGTCACGGGCATGCAAAACTCAATAAACATTTTATTTAAAAATAGAAAGTTTCTAGGTCCAGCCCTCTCCCACCCCACCGACCGTTCATCTCCAGCGAAACCTCCCCTCTGATTGACACCTCCCTCCCAGAGCGCCGGCAGCCGGCGGAGGGGCGAAAGGGGCCGGATGCTCGGCAGTTGGCTCGGGAAGCGACAGGGGGCGCGCGCGATCGGGCGTTAGGCGGTGGCCGCCGAGCTGCGAGAGGGCGAGGAGAGATGGCTCATGGCAACCCCGTGGTGAGGGCGAAAAGCTGGGGTGGGGGGCGGGGAATAGGGGGGAGAAGCTCAGCTTGGCTCAGGGAAGCGCCCAGGCACGTTTAGACCCTGGGCTTAGCCGGCTTACAAACATCCCCCCTTCCCTCTTAGGATTCTATTGCGCCTGGCTGTGTTTGGGGCTGTGTGTGTCCTTTTGCAGAGGGGGGTCCCCAAATTCCTTCCCTGGAGCAGACCCATTAAGAGGCTCTGGGTGGTACTTAAAAGAACCGCTCAATTGGGGGAGCAGAAAAAGTACATTTTTTCTTTTAAAGACGCACCCCCAGTCCTCTTGGCATTTAACTGAACCGAACCCCAAGAGATTGGCATCAAAGCACCCCGTGTTGGAGAGCTGCTATATATCACCTTTCTGTTGTGTTATGTTAGTATAAAGGTAAAGGGACCCCTGACCATTAGGTCCAGTCGTGACCGACTCTGGGGTTGTGGCGCTCATCTCGCTTTATTGTCCAAGGGAGCCGGCGTACAGCTTCTGGGTCATGTGGCCAGTATGACTAAGCCGCTTCTGGCGAACCAGAGCAGCGCACGGAAACGCTGTTTACCTTCCCGCCGGAGCGGTACCTATTTACCTACTTGCACTTTGACGTTCTTTTGAACTGCTAGGTTGGCAGGAGCAGGGACCGAGCAACGGGAGCTCACCCTGTTGCGGGGATTCGAACCACCAACCTTCTGATCAGCAAGCCCTAGGCTCTGTGGTTTAACCCACAGCGCCTCCCCCGTCCCATCATGTTAGCATAGGGCACCGTTAGTTGTATGCAGTTGCGGGTGAAGACCACCACCCGCCTTGATTTACATTGCTTTGAAAGGGATGGCTAGGAAGAACTAGTCAAGCTAATAATGGTCTCTTGGTGCACTTTAAAGCCAGGCTACTGTAGTGAAGCTTCCAAGTTTAGAGGCAGTCTACCTTTAAACCTCCATTTCCCCCTCTGGTGGGGAATGGGAAAGGCAGCCAGGGCAGGGCTGTTGTTTTCAGCTCCTGCTTCAGTGATTCCCAAAAGCATTTTGGGAAACAGGAATGCTGGATTGGTTGGAAGGTTCGGCCAACCCAGCAGCGTTACACTTTTGGTCTATATTTTACATCGTGGGGCTAATCCCTCGCCCTCCCCCAAATGTTGCTAATGGAGGTAGCCTGCAGCTACCTCTCCTTCCAAAGCCCTGGAACATTTTTGTTGTTGTTGTTGTTTAATCGTTTAGTCGTGTCCGACTCTTTGTGACCCCATGGACCGGAGCACGCCAGGCACTCCTGTCTTCCACTGCCTCCTGCAGTTTGGTCAAACTCATGCTGGTAGCTTCGAGAACAATGTCCCACCATCTCGTCCTCTGTCGCCCCCTTCTCCTTGTGCCCTCCATCTTTCCCAACATCAGGGTCTTTTCCAGGGAGTCTTCTCTTCTCATGAGGTGGCCAAAGTACTGGAGCCTCAGCTTCACGATCTGTCCTTCCAGTGAGCACTCAGGGCTAATTTCCGTGATAGAAGTTAGTGAAATTATGCACGGCACAGAGAAAGTGGACAAGAGATAGATAAACTTTATTCACATTAGCCAATGGCCATAGAAACATAAAACAAGCAATATATACAATTAAAAAGACAACAGTGGGTAAAAAGGAAAATCAGATGACCAAGATTATCGTTCAAATAGTGGCTCTTAATCTCATTGCACCCTTGATAAACCATTGCTGTTGTCTGATCATTTTGATCTGATAAAAGTAAGAACAATGTGGCCGCAGATGGGCGGCCTGGGATGGTAAGTAAGAGCGGGGTGATGATCTCATCCCTTAGATCTTTATAAAGGGGACAGGACACGAGAACACGAGCCACGGTTTCCAGATAAAGTGGACAAGAGAAAAGCTTGTCTCCCCCTCTCATAACACTAAAACTCACGGGCATCAAACGAAGCTGAGCGTTGGAAGATTCAGGACGGATAAAAGGAAAAGTTTTCCTCCCTGCATAGGACATAGTTAAACTTTGGAACTCACTTCCACAAGAGGCAGCGATGGCTGCCAGCTTATAAGAGGATTGGGCAAATTCATGGAGGAGAGGCTGTGCTCTGCGGAGGCAGTAAAGCTTTTGTGCAATGGGTCAGTGGTTGGTGGTCCGAGCCCACTTAGGGTTGGCTGTGAGCAGAATCCCTGCATTGCAGGGGGCTGGACTAGATGACCCCTGGAGATCCCTCCCAACTCTACAATTTTTTATTCTACTAGTTGCTGGGAACTGCAGGAGTGGAAAATGCTCTTGTGCTTAGCGGCTTCTGGCAGGTTTCCCAGAATCACCTGGCTGGTCACTGTGAGGACAGGATGATAGACTAGATGGGCCACTGGTCTAATCTAGCAGGCCATTCTAGGGACCTCAAGGGTCATCGAGTCCAACCCCCCACACTGCAGAATTCAGAATCGCCAAGAAGGGAGGTGGCACATTCCACTGTCTGTTGAACAGTTCAGCCTCCATTCATGACTGCCATGATGTCCTGAGCTACTCCAGAGCACGGATATTTTAGAAGAGCAAACTTATAAACCTGCTGTTTGAACAAAACCCACATGGAACATTTAATTCGAGGGGCTGTCACGCTTCAGACATTTATTTATTTTTGGTGTTAACTTTGTGCCGGGTTTTAAATTTGTCGATGCTACCCAAATTGTGAATGTGCTTATCTTAAAACTCAAGATCGGGAGATTACTCGCAAAGCTTCTGTTATTAGAATAAATGTTTTGTGGGCGTGTGCCTAACAGCACTAAACTAAGCCTGTGCTGAAATTAATGTCATGTATTTTCGGGGTAAATCTGACCTAGTTTGAAAGTCTTGAAATTTTAGAAATGACGATAACACAAGTTTGCATGTATTCTGGGGAAGTTTCCGAAGCTTTACATTTAAAGCATTTTTTTAAAAAAAAGAAGTGAGGAAAACAAGCTTAATGTTGTAAAGACATTTATTTGCTGGGAAATGTGGCAAAATGTGAAATTAATAGCCTGCTTTGCACGTCACACCAAGCCACACCATGACTTATTTTGAACGCATGGGGGCCTGGAGAGAAACTTATGTCCCCTTCACTCCCTCCTGGGTTGTTTTGCTTCAGTGCTGAACAGGTGTGGGGTTATGGCATTTGTATGGCTTGAGAGACAATGGAGTGCGCCTCTGGGGGTGAAGTCAAACTGCTCCATTAGCAGCACCAAAGTGACCTCCCTGGGGTGCAAGCCTGGGTGGTGTATATAATAATAATAATAATAATAATAATAATAATAATAATAATAATATTTTATTTATATCCCGCCCTCCCCAGCCGAAGCCGGGCTCAGAGCAGCTAACAACAATAAAATAATACAGCATTCTAAAATCAATTCATTCTAAAATCAATTCGAAATCAAATTAATGGCAACCATTGGGCTAGAGTGCTGTGAGGATTACCAAAGGAGGGGGGGTCAGACTGTGCCTTGGCCAAAGGCCTGGTGGAACAGCTCTGTCTTGCAGGCCCTGCGGAAGGATGTCAAGTCCCGCAGGGCCCTAGTCTCTTGTGACAAGAGCGTTCCACCAGATTGGGGCCACAGCCAAAAAAGCCCTGGCTCTAGTTGAGGCCAGCCTAACCGGGACCTCCGAGATGTTTTTGTTTGAAGACCGTAAGGTCCTCTGTGGGACATACCAGGAGAAGTATGGAAGTCCTGGGCTTCCCAGACAACAAGACCCTCCTCTTGGCCTCGCCGATGTGGCCCAAAGGAAAGCAGAGCAAGATGTGTTGCACCAGCTTGGCTGCAGGAGTTGCCAGGAGGACAAGTACAAAGCACTATCCAGCCATCTTAGGGACTCCAGATTTGTGTAGGGTTCACTGCTTAGCCTCTTCTCCTCCTCAAGATGTCATGCAGGGCAGAGGGTACAGCTTGTTCTTTGAGGTTTACTCCCGAAGCCTTTCTAATGAATGGGTATAGCCACAAGGCGGCGGAAGTTTAGGATCAGAGTTTTCCTTCTCCTGGACAGGCTACCTTGCCAGGCTGGCGAGCCCCATCGGCCCCTCATTTCCCTCGACAGCACGTGCAGAAATCACCTTCTTGACCATTGGATCCACTTCCGGTCTTGTTCGCTCAATCCTCTGGAGCCTGTCTTCACATGCAGGGAAACTCCCCAACTTGCTGAGGGTTTGAGACCAATAATAATACAGTGGTACCTGGGATGCGGGTGGCACTGTGGGTTAAACCACAGAGCCTAGGACTTGCCGATCAGAAGGTTGGCGGTTCGAATCCCCGCAATGGGTTGAGCTCCCATTGCTCGATCCCTGCTCCCGCCAACCTAGCAGTTCGAAAGCACAAAGTGCAAGTAGATAAATAGGTACCACTCTGGCGGGAAGGTAAACAGTGTTTCAGTGCACTGCTCTGGTTCGACCCAGAAGCTGCAAGCCGGTTCCCTTGCCCAATAAAGAGAGATGAGAGCCGCAACCCCAGAGTCGGACACAACTGGTCAGGGGTCCCTTTACCTTTACCTCGGGTTACAGATGCTTCAGGTTACAGATGCTTCAGGTTACAGACTCTGCTAACCCAGAAATAGTATCTCAGGTTAAGAACTTTGCTTCAGGATGAGAACAGAAATTGTCCGACACTGGCACGGCAGCAGTGGGAGGCCCCATTAGCTAAAGTGGTACCTCAGGTTAAGAACAGTTTCAGGTTAAGAACGGACCTCCAGAATGAATTAAGTTCTTACCCTGAAGTATCACTGTAGTAGTAGTTGTAGTAATAATAATAATAATAATAATAATAATAATAATAATAATAATAATAATAATTTTATTATTTGTATCCTGCCAATCTGACTTGGTTGCCTGAGCCACTCTGGACAGCTTCTAGCATATACAAAAACATAATCAAACATTAAACACTGAAAACTTCCCATCGGCTACCCTCACCTGGTTTAGCCAGGCAGTCAAAGCTGTTCCTGAGATAGGAGTCGCAGGTGGGAGCTGAGTGTAGGGTAGGGACCAAAGGTGGACAAACTACCCCAGAAGGAGCATGATGTACTCTCCACCAGAGGTAGTCCCACTCCCCTCACACCCACTACACCCCATACCCCATACCCCAGGTGTGGGGTTACTTTAACGTAACTGGGCATTTTGCACAGCCAAAGGAAAAGAACTGTGTTTACCTGCGCCAACTGCTTTGGAACGGACAGGGCAGAAATTGAATTGAGGCTGCAGTCCCGTGTACACTTATCTGGAAAGTGAAACACTATTGGGCACAGTGGGCCATGCATGCATAGAAGTGGAGAGGGCTCCTTTAAGAACACAGGAAGAGCTTGCTGGATCACAGTGTCCAGCCAGATTCCCCGGGGAGAAATTGGCAAGCAGGACCCGGGTGCAAGGCCACTCCCCCCCTCCTTTAGCACCCTGAGTGCTGCTGATCTTATTGAGATATACCTAGGACTCCTGAGACTTCACCAGCCATTGCCCATCCATGGGCAAACCCTTCTTTGCAGCCACGGTGGCCAGACCTGTGAATGTTTTGAAAGGGAAAATGGGAGATTCCTCAGTTCTGGATCCAAGGCAACTTCTTTAGTATCACAGAAGGGGTGAAGCTCAGTGGCGGAACACCTGGTTCGTATGCAGTAGGGCTCAATTTCATTCTCCAGAATCTCCAGGCAGGTTTGGGAGCACCCCGTCTGAAATCCCTGAGAGCTGCTGCTGCCGGCCAGTGTAGACATCATTGGGTTAGATATATGTCAGTGGTCCGACGTGGTGCAAGGCAGCATCTTCCTAGGTTCTCTCATGGAACTGCAGCACACAGAGACAGGGAGCCTCCTTTTAACTCTTTCCCCCCTCTGTGATTCATTGTGCCGCACAGCCTAAATTCTACAAATCGGTTATCGACGATGTGATTGAAGTTGTCCAGGATGTCTTTGCGGAAGAAGGGGTCGATGAGCAGGTCCTGAAAGAGCTGAAGAGGGTGAGTTGAATGGCTCTGGTTTGCAGTTTCCCCTCTCTCTCCTTCTCCCATTCCTAGTCTGGTCTGAGTAGCTTGTATTTCTGTTTCCTGCAGAAATGCCCAAACACTTTCCTTTGACACCAGTGGTGCAGTGGAGGGTGGGGCAGGGACAAAGCCCCGCCACTTATTTCACAGAATGGACTGTAGTAAGATCTCCTGGACCGCTATATGTCAATAGTGCCAAATAAATAAAAGAGAAATTCACTAGATAAGGCCAAATTAGTGAGCAAGCTGTTGAGATCCTCAAAACGCTTCAGCTCCTCATTACTATTCTACCACTGCATGCCACTGATTACCAGTTTAGTTCATATTTAGAGTTGACAGCATCTGTCTGTGTCACGGGGTGAAAGGGAGCCATATCTATCTTCATTTTTTAGTTAATGATGGGATGTGGAACTACCCCTAAAAATCAAAATTCCGGTTATTGGGTTCTGAAGTACACTCTGAGCTGAGTTTATGCTCTTGTGCTCTGTCTTGCGATTTCCTCACAAAGATCATGCTTCTGGTTCTGGCATACTTCCAAACGGGGACGGTCAGGACTTTTTTCCCCAGCCGAAACTTGCCAGAACTCAGTTTCAGCACCTCTCAGGTGGGCACCATTGCCTTTCTAAGAGAACAAGGGAGGTGTGTTCATGGTGAGTTCTGGCACATCTATTTCTAGAAAAATAGCACAGAGGATGGTTATTATAATCTTAGCTGCTCCCCGCTTTCTTGAATAGAGTCCAGGGATAGTGCAATGGTGTTTAGTTTCCTACAGATTTGAGAGGGAGCATGCACACCGGAATCTCTCTGTATTTCTATAATATTGGTTTGTTCACAAATATACCAGCAGAGCATAGTAGAAGCAAAAACGCCCCCCAAAGCAGGTAGCTTAATCACTGATCCTGCACCAGATCCCCTAAAAGCAACTAATACAGAGTCTTAAGGCCATGCCCCAGTTATTCAGATGACTTCCATGGAAAACTCAGCTCTTTGCTGTTCCTGGGTTTCACCCTGCAATTATTCATTAATGAACAATTATCACGCACCAGGTAATTATTTTAGCATAGCCATAGTGATAGGCCCACCCACAGTGACAGAGGAGGCCAAACTCAACAATATATAATGCCAACGAGTTATGTTAGATCCTGACAGGGAGTGGAAAAATCAGCTGGTTTAAATGAGATCTTTTCACCTTTATATGTGTGTGGTTTTATTATTCAAACCTCCTTTTCTTGCAGCGCTGGGAAACGAAAGTGATGCAGTCTAAAGCGACGGAAAGCTTCTTCCGCCACAGCCACCTTCCTCCCCAGTTCACCTTGCACCTGCCTCCCAACTTCCATCAAGCCCTGCAGACGACAACAGGTTGATGAACGGTCACTTTCTGCAGATACTGCACAGTGGTGGCTGTGGGTAGCTGATTGGGGAAGCGTACACCTGGCCTGCAGAAAACCCCTTGTTCAATCCTTGTATGTGATGGTTGTATGTGATGGCAGAGAAGGGCTGCCCCTCAGTAGAAAAGGCTGGGTTAGACCAGGCAGAGCCAACATGGTGCCCTCCATATTTGGCTTAATTCCAACTCTCATTGGCCCCAGCGTGGCTGTTGGTCAGGTATGATAGGAGCTGCAGTTTCCACTTTTAGTAATGGATACCTGCTTGGCAATAATACATTGCCAGGCACAGGCCACAGTCCTACACCACTGAGTCTGAACACTGAGCCTCTTGGGCTTGCGGATGAGAAAGTCGGTGGTTCGAATCCCCATGACAGGGTGAGCTCCCATTGCTTTGTCCCAGCTTCTGCCAACCTAGCAGTTTGAAAGCATCCCAGTGCAAGTAGATAAATAGATACTGCTGCGGTGGGAAGGTAAACAGTGTTTCCATGCGCCCTAGTTTCCGTCACAGTGTCCCGTTGTGCCAGAAGCGGTTTAGTCCTGCTGGCCACATGACCCAGAAAGCTGTCTGTGAACGAACACCAACTCCCTGAAAGCGAGATGAGCGCTGCACCCCATAGTCACCTTTGACTGGACTTCGCTGTCCGGGAGTCCTTTACCTTTTCCCCTGGGAGTAAGCCCCTTTGAAGAGAGTGGGGTTTATGTACAAACTGAGAGGCGTAGGAGTGCTCTAAATGAATTGCAGTCACAAGTCAAAGTGTGGTGCTGGCTTGATGACAGATTAAACAAAGAGAAGACTTGCGGCCTTATTGTAACACCAAGGGTGCTTCATGACTGTTGCTATTTTCGGGTGGGATTCAATCACGTACAAGCCAGTTTTCCAGTTGGGCAAATGTCGTGGATTGGGAGGTCTTGCGCAACAAGCTCACTTCTCCAAAAGGTTGGACTTTTTGCAAGAAGGAAAGTGAGGGGGGGAATGTGCTGGAAAGTGCGGGGTGATAATCTGCTTTGGTGCAACATCATATCACCTCCCTGCAGACAAATCAGAAGGAATGCTCATTAAATAGCCAGCATTGCCTAATCTCCCTGCAAACAAATTGTGATGGATGCTTAAGAAAGCGGTTGTCTGGGAACGCCCCCTGACGCCAGCCTCTCGCCTCTGCTGATTTTTTGTCAGGGCTTAATGGTGATGCATATGCAGTGGGAGGAATCACTGTGCAGGAGAATTCAAAACTTTACATGAAGCCCTTGTGACATTTGTTATTTAAACGATATTCCTTTAGGTGCTGCTGCCGGCAGAGGAATTCAACAGTTTGCTACATCAGCAGTGGCGGCGTCCGAACTTGTATGTAGACTTAGCATTGCCTTATGATTTTTCTTATCCCCTCAAAGGCAAAAACCTTAAATTCTGTATCAGTATCAACGTTTCCCAGTTCAACAATCTTTGGTGATGATAAATAGCCTTGCAAAATGCCAATTGTAATCAAGCAATCAGCATTCATATTGCAAACACCGGTAATTATAGAGATGCCCAGTCCGTTTTTAAAGAGTTTCCTATCGATTGGGGATGGGGACGACAACCATTACGCTACTTTTGTCTGCCATCCTAAACCCAATTGTAGACGCGGCCTTCTCTTGGTACATTTGAGATTGGTTTCCCTTATTTCATTTATTGTATTAATTTAATAGCTTGTCTCCTAAAAGCATCTGAAAGCAACTTGCCATTTATGTATTGAATTGATGCTTTTGCTAGGCTTGTCTGTACGATGGATTGGGTCCAGGCTTGCACATCACAGACTCCCGCCGGTGCTAGAGGAAGACAGCAGGCAGTGATTTTTGTCAATTTTGTCTCCCCCTGCAGCCCCTTGGAAAAACTGTCCCATAGGGTTGTGGGGGACAGCCTGGGAGGTGGTGCTTGTTGCTGCAAAGCAAAGAGGAGTTAGGAGAAAACCAGAACACCCCTTCTAGATCCTGTCTCTCCATGTGAATGGATGGAGGCTTCCAGTCACAGATGTGCAAGTCTGGATACAATCTGCCCTCTGATAACGTACTCAGGAGGATAATTGGCAGTAGCAGAGTGGGCAACTTCTTACAGCCCAAGGGCTGCATTTTGGACAACTTTCCCAAGGCCAAACACTAGCACCAGAGGCAAAAGTGGGAAGAGCAACAAATGTAAAACCCAACTTTCTACAGTGGGATCATTTCTACATTACCCTCCTGCAACATGCCCTGGGTGTGTGTCTGGAGGTGGATGGCAGCTAACGATTTAAGGTTGAATCCCAACAAGACAGAAGTACGGTGACGGACAGGTGTGGAGGACTCCCTGGTCCTGAATGGGGCAACTGTGCCCCTGAAGGATCAGGTGCGCAGCCTGGGAGTCATTTTGGATTCACAGCTGTCCATGGAGGTGCAGGTCCGGGGCAGCTGTCTACCAGCTCCATCTGGTACACAGGCTGAGACCCTACCTACCCACACACTGTCTTGCCAGAGTGGTGCATGCTCTGGTTATCTCCCACTTGGACTACTGCAAAGCACTCTGTGTGGGGCTGCCTTTGAAGGTGACCCAGAAACTACAACTAATCCAGAATGCAGCAGCTAGACTGGTGACTGGGAGCGGCTACCAGGACCCTATAACATCGGTCTTGAAAAACCTACATTGTTTCCCGGTGCATTTTCAAGCACAATTCAAAGTGCTTTACAGCCCTAAATGGCCTCGGCCCAGTATACCTGAAGGAGTGTCTCCACCCCCATTGCTCAGGCCGGACACTGAGGTCCTCCTCCAAGGGTCTTCTGGCAGTTCCCTCACTATGAGAAGTGAAGTTACAGGGAGCCAGGCAGAGGGCCTTCTCAGCAGTGGTTCCCTCCCTTGTGGAATGTCCTCCCATTAGATGTCAAGGGGACATACTACTTTTAGAAGACATCTGAAGGCAGCCCTATATGGGGAGGTTTTTAATGTTTGATGTTTTATTATGCATTTATATGTGTTGGTTGCTGCCCAGGGTATCTGGGGCAACCCACCCAGATGGGCAGAATATAAATAATAAAATAATAAAATTTACTGCTACTGCTACTACTATTTAGCAAAGCACTTAGGAGGCACCCCAAGCCGCCAAGCCCTGTCTAGACTTGTTCTGCATCTGCTGTAGCTTCAAGGGGGAACTGGGGAAGTGTTTCAGGGCTACAGAAACACAACTGACTGTTGCCAGACGAAAACCAGGCAACATATGATGAGCTGGCAGATTGAACAAACTGAAAATCAGGAGGAGAGTTGGCCAAGGCTGCAAGATCTGGAGGGCACTGGGACAGGAAAGGCTGATGCAAGGATATGTCCTTCAAAGGACCCTGGAATTCTTATACACTAATGCAGAGCTTTATTTTTCAGAGTGACCAAGATTAGAGTGCCCAGATAACAATGTGACATTCCACAAATTCTCCAGTGACTAAACAGCTAGTTGCTACAGTATTGCGGAGCACTTTGCAATTGCTACAGCAGGCAGGAAAATCCCTGAGTGGTCCATCAAGACCCTCAGCCATGTTCAAGTGATCCATTATGGGGAGGCGGGGATGTTTTAGAGATGCTGGAACAGAACATGGGCTGCGATCTGCAAAATCTAACTGAATTTTCCTGATGGGCTTCCTTTCACTTCAGGGCAGCTCCAGGTCTGCCGGTACAATCTTCACCCTGCCTTCGGGCTTCGCCTATCCCATCCAAATACCCGCTGGCGTGACTCTGCAGACGGCTTCTGGTAAGCAGAGCAGGTGCAGGCTTGGAACATGGTTGATACAGTTGGCAGGGTTTGAATAAGTGTGCGAGGAAGACTGCGAGGATTTTGCAATGCGGAAGTTGGCTGTTGATAAGCTTTAAGGGTAAAGACTGCACCACAAAATAACAACAGGACTGTTGCACGGTGCTTCCAGGCTGCTACTGGTTTTGGGTGGGATTCAGTTGCATCCCAAGAAATTCAGGTTTGCACAATGAAAGCTGATCCTAGACTCATGGAATCGTAGATCATAGAATTGTAGAGTTGGAAGGCAGGAACCTCAACTAAATCATCCATGACCGATGGCCATCCAACTTCTGTTTAAGAACTTCTAAGGAAGGAGAGTCCTCCACCTTCCAAGGGAGTGGTCCACTGTCAAACAGCTCTTATTGTCAGAAAGTTCTTCCTGAGGTTTAGTTGGAATCCATTTTCTTATAACTTGAATCCATTGGTTCAGGTTCTTCCTTCTGGAGCAAGAGGAAACAAGCTTGCCCCACCCCCCTTCTTCTTCTTCTTCTTCTTCTTCTTCTTCTTCTTCTTCTTCTTCTATCACTCGTAGTCGAGTAAGATTGTCTTCCATAAACATGGTCTTAACAGTGAGTCCATAAGTGACTGTGGAGGCCAATTCAGGATTCATACATCCTTCCACAGTGGGGGCATAGGTTTCCCGGCGGGAGTTGATCACGGTGAGGATTTGCCAAGCGTTCCTTCCTCTTAGCACGTCTCTCCCTTTTGTCCTGAGTTTGAGCATCTTCAAAGCCCATGACACCTTTGGTAAAGGCTGTTCTCCAATTGGAGCGCTCACAGGCCAGGGTTTCCCAGTTGTCAGTGTTTATACTACATTTTTAAAGATTTGCCTTGAGAGAGTCTTTAAACCTCATTTGTTGACCACCAGCATCACACTTCCCATTTTTAAGTTCAAAATAGAGTAGTTGCTTTCGAAGATGATAATCAGGTATTTGCACAACATGGCCAGTCCAACGAAGGTGATGTTGAAGAATCATTCCTTTGACACTGGTGATCTTTGCTTCTTCCAGTACACTGGCATTAGTTTGCCCTCCATCATCCATGTAACAGCTCTCATCTACCTGGCTCTTCTAGATCAACCCCAGATTATGGCTTGAAGGCACATGAAGTCACTATCTGGTTGAAGCTAAGCAGGTCTGGTTGGTTAGTGCCTGGATGAAGTACTATCTGGGAACTGCATGTGTGTTCCATGATGGAAGAAAGGGAGGATATAAACGTAAGGTTTTTGTTTGTTTTTAATTGAGGAAAAGAAAAAAGACCTGGAGGGCCCCAGGTGGACCATGTATGTGTTTACGTGTCCGAGCACGATTCAAAGTGTTGGTGCTAACCTTTAAAGCCCTAAATGGCCTCGGTCCTGTATACCTGAAGGAGCGTCTCCACCCCCATCATTCAGCCCGGACACTGAGATCCAACGCCAAGGGCCTTCTGGCGGTTCCCTCATTGCGAGAAGTGAGGCTACAGGGAACCAGACAGAGGGCCTTCTCGGTAGTGGCGCCCGCCCTGTGGAACGCCCTCCCATCAGATGTCAAAGAGAAACAATTACCTGACATTCAGAAGACATCTTAAGGCAGCCCTGTTCAGGGAAGTTTTTAATATGTAACGCTGTACTGTTTTTAACACTTGATTGGGAGCCGCCCAGAGTGGCTGGGGAAACTCAGCCAGATGGGCGGGGTATAAATAATAAATTATTATTATTATTATTATTATTATTATTATTATTATTATTATTATTATTATTATTTACGTGTGTTTAACACTCTGTTAACTGCAATGTTGAACTGACTGTTGATGGATGAAACTTTGTGGGAGGGAAAAAGCTGAATGGCAGTAGAACTGGCAAACCAAGGAATTTGGCCCACCTCTGGCTCTCTTCCCAAGCAGTTCTGATTGGCCATTGAGGGAGACAGGCCTACTCACAATGTTCAGTTTCTCTTTCTTAGGGCAGCTGTATAAAGTCAACATGCCGGTGGTGGTCACCCAGGCCCCGGGAGGTGCAACTGTCCTCCAGAATCCAGTTCAGCAAATATTCCAACAGCTCGGGCGGCAGCCCTCAGGAGCTCAGCCTGCCGCCGCTGGTGCCATGCCGGTGAACGCCTCTTCTCATCAGGCACCCAGTGAAAACCTGCAGGCCCTGAATCCTGCTGTATCTCAGCAAGTGGGAATAGAAGAGAAGACCTTGCCTGCTGCTGCCATGCAGGAAGCTATTGGGAGTCATGGGAAAGCTGCAGTGGGAGCTCTGGTAAGAGAGCAACCAACCAGCTCCCTGGAGACCCTTCCAAATTCAGTTGTTCTTGACTTGAAATTATCGGAAGCACGCTGCCCTACAGTGGCCACAGAAGCGACGGCAGGAAGCTCTCCCAGTGGGTCAGAATTGCCAGTCAATCTTGAGCAGCCGCTGGATCCCAACGATATAATTGAGCTGATAATTATGGGCAACGAGTTGGACGACAGCACTCTCCTGTCTGATGAAGCCAACCTCTCCTTTTCTGAAGAGGTAATTCTTTCATTTTCAAGCAGGGACAGAGTCTAACAACATCTGGTGGGCCACAGGTTACCTACTTTCTTTTGAAGGATTTCTTTCCATCTTTCTTCAGTTCAAAACTGCTTGCAAATGTGATTTTTAAAATGTAGCAGAATGTAGGATGTGTGCAGAATTGTGAAATAAGCATGCTCTTGGGTATTTACCCTATTCTTCCCATTTAAAATTGAGAATGAGGTACTTAAAGGAGCTGGCATGCACCCCTAAGGGGGATTAAATTAGCTGTTCCTACCAGTGGAAGCTGAACAAAGACTAAACAAGTGCAGTGAGTATTCGCCACTCCTCCCATGCCCCCAAATTGTATATGTGGGGGTCTGGAACAGCAGAGGTGGGGCAGAGAAGGGAGATTGTTCCATCGCATAAGCAGAAATACTTATGCTGATGGAGTGATCTGCTTAGCACTACCCTGAATTATTCCCATTGCTGGTTTTTATTATTATTATTATTATTATTATTATTATTATTATTATTGACTACTTTCTGAAGATACACTGAAACAGAAGTTGCCAGATCCTTCTATATAGTGAGAAGGTGGGGAGGGGTGTTACTCAGAAGGGTGGTGGGAATGGGAGATAGGCAGATAGCTGGGAGAGCCTGTTGACGACTCTTAACGACTGTAATAGGTCTTACAGGAAAAGGCAAGGGGTGAGAAGGTGAGAAATGGTATAGTCATGTATAGTGAGATAAGAATCCAATGTCTTTGTTCAACCCAGGTTTTTCCATTGTTTTGAGTTTGGTAATGAGTTGTAATTCAGCAGCTTCTCTTTCCAGTCTGTTTCTGAAATTCCTTTGTAGTAAAACAGCTACTTTGAGATCTTGTATAGAATGTCCTGGGAGATTGAAGTGTTCTCCTACTGGTTTCTCTGTTTTGTGATTCTTGATGTCAGATTTATGTCCGTTTATTCTTTGGCGTAAGGTTTGGCCTGTTTGTCCAATATAGAGAGCTGAAGGACACTGTTGGCATTTGATGGCATACACAATGTTAGACGATGAGCAATTAAATAGTCCCGAGATGGTATGTGTGATGTTGTTGGGGCCAGTAATGGTGTTGTCCGGGTGTATGTGGCAGCAAAGTTGGCATCTGGGTTTATTGCAGGCTCTGGTGCCAGTGTCTGTGTTAAGTCTGGTTGTGGTATTATTGTGGGTTAGGAGTTGTTTAAGATTGGGTGGCTGTCTGTAGGCAATGAAAGGTCTTCCTCCCAGAGCTTGAGAAAGAGGACTGTCATTGTCCAGGAGAGGTTGTAGATCTCTGATGATGCGTTGTACTGTTTTAACTTGGGAGCTGTATGTGATACCGCAAACCAACTGACCGACAAACATATCTACATGCCTCCAGCTACCATCCCAAACATACCAAACAGTCCATTGTATACAGCCAGGCACTACGTTACAGCCGCATCTGTTCCAACTCTACAGACAGAGACTCTCACCTAAGAGATCTACAGCAAACCTTCTCAGAACTAAAATACCCAGCAGATGAAGTTAGACAACAGATCAACAGAGCCAGACTGATACCCAGAGAGAACTTGCTGCAAGACAGACCCAAAAAAGAAAATAACAGAACACCTCTAGTCATCACATACAGCTCCCAAGTTAAAACAGTACAACGCATCATCAGAGATCTACAACCTCTCCTGGACAATGACAGTCCTCTTTCTCAAGCTCTGGGAGGAAGACCTTTCATTGCCTACAGACAGCCACCCAATCTTAAACAACTCCTAACCCACAATAATACCACAACCAGACTTAACACAGACACTGGCACCAGAGCCTGCAATAAACCCAGATGCCAACTTTGCTGCCACATACACCCGGACAACACCATTACTGGCCCCAACAACATCACACATACCATCTCGGGACTATTTAATTGCTCATCGTCTAACATTGTGTATGCCATCAAATGCCAACAGTGTCCTTCAGCTCTCTATATTGGACAAACAGGCCAAACCTTACGCCAAAGAATAAACGGACATAAATCTGACATCAAGAATCACAAAACAGAGAAACCAGTAGGAGAACACTTCAATCTCCCAGGACATTCTATACAAGATCTCAAAGTAGCTGTTTTACTACAAAGGAATTTCAGAAACAGACTGGAAAGAGAAGCTGCTGAATTACAACTCATTACCAAACTCAAAACAATGGAAAAACCTGGGTTGAACAAAGACATTGGATTCTTATCTCACTATACATGACTATACCATTTCTCACCTTCTCACCCCTTGCCTTTTCCTGTAAGACCTATTACAGTCGTTAAGAGTCGTCAACAGGCTCTCCCAGCTATCTGCCTATCTCCCATTCCCACCACCCTTCTGAGTAACACCCCTCCCCACCTTCTCACTATATAGAAGGATCTGGCAACTTCTGTTTCAGTGTATCTGAAGAAGTGTGCATGCACACGAAAGCTCATACCAAGAACTAACTTAGTTGGTCTTTAAGGTGCTATTGGAAGGAATTTTTTTATTTTGACTATGGCAGACCAACACGGCTACCTATCTACTACTTTCTGAAGGTTTTTTTAAAAATGAGTGTATGCTTGTGGAATAGTTTCATTTCATTTCGATTTATCTTCGTAAATTTTCAATGATTGAAAGCTGGGAGGAGGCTCTTAGATTCCTCCTAAGCCCCGCTCCTAGGTTTGACCTTGGGAAGTTGACACGAATAATAGTTGTCATGCATCTTTTATGTGAGCACGCTTATGTCTGAATTGATCTTGTGAGCCTCTCTCATAGACAGAAGGGCAAGGCTTCAGAAGTAGTGTGGTGGGCATTTGTTTGTGAGGAAATGCTCCCATGTCTTCAGTGTATTGCACATCTTCCTTCCAGCTAGAGACTAGCGTGCAGATGGAAGCTGATCTGCAGACCCAGAAGGATATTGCCAATAATATCGAAGAGATAATTCAGCTGGATGGAACAGGTGATGTTTCTCCCAAGGCAGAAATAGAAAGCCCAAGATATGGGGAAGATGAGGAACTTGTGGGCATCATTGATGCTGAAGATCTGAAGGTCCTGGATGAGGAAGAGGAAGAAGACGGTGAAAACAGTACCTCAGACAATCAATCTCTTAGCAGCAGTAGTGATGTGGATGAACCCTCGGTTGACATAATTGAGGAGGTAAAGCTTTCGATTCACTTGAAAATGACTTTCTTTTCACATCTGTGGGTGAGGCTGAAACTACACATGATGTAAACTGCTTTCAGTTTCCTTTTTCTTTTTACAGTCAAGCAGTGTATTAATTTTATGAAATAGATAAATGGCAGGAATCAGAGAGCAATTTCGAGGACCAAAATGGGGAAGATATTACATCTTTATTCTTGTTTTGTTACTTGTGGACTTTGATGCCAATCCAGATTTGGGCACTTTGAGTCTTTGATACTCACTTGCATGCCATCCAGTTACATGATCTGCACTGCAGACATGAGCAATTGTAATGCACCTGTTGGGGCGATGGCACCGATGAAAAATGTCTCTCCCCCTTTCATTCTTTTCCTGCATGAAAAGTCACGCTCTGCCCTGTAGATTGCCCCACCTGTTTTGCACATGCAGAAACTGAGATGGAGACATCCTCTGTGTTACAACAAACACGTCCTATGGCAGTATTTTGTGGTGGTTCCTCATAACACTTCCTCAAAATTCCAGATATACTTGCACATCCCAGAATGGCCACTATATCAGCCCTTTGTGTTCTTGGAAGGCTGTTACCATAACAGAGTTGACCAGTTCTTCTTGTTGTTTAAGAAACATAGTTCAATGCCAATCAGGAAAACAAAACTTTTCCCTTTTTAGGATCCTTTAAATTCTGGGGACGATGTCAGTGAGCAGGAGACACCAGATGTATTTGACACCGATAACATAATTGTATGCCAGTATGACAAGGTACAGTGAAGAATGCTTGCTAGCTAAATGGGCCTTTACAATTTAAGTCCTCTCAGCCCTGTTAAATGTTTGGGGAAAATGTAGCTGCCTCCCTCTTTCACATCTAACACAGACCTGGGTTTGCCATGCAGTGAGTTTTTCCACAGGCAGCCGCACCAATCATGTTTCCCTGTTGAAAGTTCCTGTATGATGCATTTACACTTTGTGTCTTAAGTAAAATAACTTAGATATGTACTGAAACAAAAAAATGTGGGAAGTGGATCTAGAAATAAATTAAGACTTTTATTTGCTTTGGGGAGGGATATGGACTGCAAATCCCACCAGTCTTTTCCATTAGCCATCTTGGCTGGAGCTGATGGGAACTGCATATGGGAGCTGCCTAGTGGGTGGAAAGGAGTGGAGTTTCCCTGGAAAAAGGTGTGGCTGTCTGGAATCCTGAACAGCTCCCTGCCTTGCAAGGTTGCTTGTTCCACATGTAAGCTACATTTTAAGTGTGCAGTGTAGATATTTCTGAGTGCTTCTGCTTGTAGTACATGAATTGTTTTTAAATGTTCAATATTTCCCATTGCTTACCAAAGAAAGCAACTGTTATTTTAGTGGGATTTAAAGGCCCCAGCATACTGCTTTTTGTTTTTTACCAGGTTCAGCGGAGTAAGAACAGATGGAAGTTCTACTTGAAAGACGGTGTGATGTGCTTTGGGGGAAAGGACTACGTTTTTTCCAAAGCCATTGGAGATGCAGAATGGTGAAATGTACAAAAATATCCAGAGTGTTTTTGGTTATTTGTGTGCAACGTTCAGTAAGAATATACTGAAATGCTTGCCTTCCGAAATGTGAAATACAGCAATGTGAAAAGAGACTTCACATGAAAAACACATGTAAAAAATGAATAAATCCTACGTAAAACAGTGATTGTTCATTGACCAGCTTTGCCTTTTGTGTACACAGACAAATGTGGGTTATGCGGCTCGCTTAGCGCATCTGTTTGTGGCATCCCTGTTCTCTGATGCTAACCAAATCTCCAAGCCACCTTGAGTTATGGAAGGCACTGTAACTTGGGGGCCTTGAGCCTCCCAGCAGTCAAAGCTTGTTGTTGTTGTTTAGTCGTTTAGTCGTGTCCGACTCTTCGTGACCCCATGGACCAGAGCACGCCAAGCACTCCTGTCTTCCACTGCCTCCCGCCGTTTGGTCAAACTCATGTTCGTAGCTTCGAGAACATTGTCCAACCATCTCGTCCTCTGTAGTCCCCTTCTCCTTGTGCCCTCCATCTTTCCCAGCATCAGGGACTTTTCCAGGGAGTCTTCTCTTCTCATGAGGTGGTCAAAGTATTGGAGCCTCAGCTTCAGGATCTGTCCTTCCAGTGAGCACTCAGGGCTGATTTCCTTAAGAATGGAGAGGTTTGATCTTCTTGCTGTCCATGGGACTCTCATAATTCCAAAGCATCAATTCTTCGGCAATCAGCCTTCTTTATGGTCCAGCTCTCACTTCCATACACCACTACTGGGAAAATCATAGCTTTAACTATACAGACCTTTGTTGGCAAGGTGATGTCTCTGCAGTCAAAGCTACTAGAAGTCAATGAAGCAGTCTACAGTGATTCTGCAGGGGAACTTTGCACCCTTGGGAATTTCTGATTTGTTTGACTCTGTACACCACTTTCATTTGCACAGTGCTATGCTTATCTAGTATGCCCTTCCCCAAGCAGAAATGGGGAACCTGTGGCCCTCCCTATTGGGCCCCAGCTGCCGTCAGTCCCAGCCAGCATAGCCAGTGGTCCAGGATTATGGGTGTTGTAGTCCAGCAACATCTGAAATACCTCAGGTTCCTCATCCCTGATTCTGATGAAGATGGTGAAGAGTTCTCCAGCTCTGCTGCACTCATGGCCTGTTTGCCAGTTTATGGCATGCTTGGGTGCTGATGCTGGCAAGCAGCTGTGTGCAAAAGCCAAAGGCAAACCCTTCTAAGTGGAGGTTTCACATGAGGGAGCAAGACACAGTGATTTTTTGAAAACTAGCTGGCAAGCAACACTTCCAAAATTGCCAACCAAACATTGTTTACTAGGACATTGATAAACCAGACCAGGAGGCAGAGAAATTATGGGTGGTGTTCAGCTACGTTTTACCGAGAGCAGACCTGTTGAAATCAGTGTTCTGAACTCAGGTCATGTTCCTTAATTTCAGTAGGTATACTCTGAGTAAAATCTAGCTGCATACCACATGGTGTCACCACATGGCTTAACTGCATTAGGTTCCAGCATGTATTTAATCACTTGATTAGTAGAGTCAAGTCTTAAGCTACACCTTCTTACTTGGAAGTACTGAACTCATTGGGTAGTATTCAGTTATGTTGTACTCAGAGTAGACCCACGGAAATGAATGAATCATAGAATTATAGAGTTGGAAGGGACCCCAAGGGCCAGCCTGCAAAGAAGGAATCCTGCCCACAGCTATCCCTGGTTAACAGCCAGACTCACTGACCAATTGTGCCATGGAAACATGGCTAACTTGGGTCCATTAATTTTAATGGATCTACTCTGAAGCTGAATGCTACTGTTATGTATTCAGTGGTCTGTGTTTGCCTGAGCTTGAGTCCGGACCAGAGGTCAGTAAACCTTTTCAGCAGGGGGCTGGTCCACTGTCCCTCAGACCTTATGGGGGGGCCGGACTATATTGTGGAGGAAAAAAATGAACGAATTCCTATCCCCCACAAATAACCCAGAGATGCATTTTAAATAAAAGGACACATTCTACTCATGTAAAAACACGCTGATTCCTGGGCCATCCTCGGGCTGGATTTAGAATGCGATTGGGCCAGATCCGGCCCCTGGGCCTTAGTTTGCCTACCCATGGTCTGGATTAAGGATTCTGAGCTCCTGTGTTCTGATTCGATACATGTTGTCCAATCACAAAACATTTCAAGATTTTGGCCTCTGCCATTGGCCATTGAACTCTGAGTCATGATTCGCAGTTTGGCAGTGTAGACAACCAATCACGTTGGGAGTGGGAGTGGCCCAGGCTTTCAGAAATGTATATATGTAGTTGCTTTGCCTCTGTTTCCCAGTTATGTAGTTCAGTAAAGGTTCTTGCTGGTTGCATTTAAAATGCAGATGTGCATTTAGGAGAAATGCGCCGAGCAAGCCACATCCACTTCACTTTAATTAATGCCTTGTTGAAATGTATACTCACAAATTGAGCCAGTTCGGTCCCTCTGAGTGTATGACTGTGAATATCTTCCGATCTTTACACAGTTTACTAAGGAACATGATGGATGGGAAGGGAAATAACCCATTTCATCTTATTACAATGCAGATCTCTTCTTTCCAAGGCCAGATTCACTACAACAATTAAGAACATGCTTGAGCATTAATGGATGTGTCTTTTGCATTTTTTGGTGTTTGGGGTATAATTGTTTTTGAAGTGCAGCACAATTCAAACCTGACCCGGTTTACTCTAATTATATTTATGTTTTGCTCCATTTAGAGTATAAATTAGAAGTGAATTATCTTCTTTCCTAGTTGACAATTAAATGCTTTGGGAAACTTGAATTCTTCTTTAAAATAAAAATCAGGATTGTTCTGTTGAGAGCTGAAATGCGAATAGTTTAATTAGGGTATTAGGACAGTCACAGCATCCAGTTTAATCAGTTTTGAGAACTGCCCTATTCTGGCTTCAAGGTTGCCATCCTGATGCCAGAATGGGAACAAAGCTTGTTTTCTCCTGCTCTGGAGGGTAGGACTTGAACCAGTGGCTCCAAGTTACAAGCAAGGAGATTCTGACTAAACACCAGGAACATTTTTCTGATAGTAAGGGCAGTAGAATGGTCTCCCTTGGGAGGCTGTAGACTCTTCTTCCTTGGGGGGTTTTAAGCAGAGGCTGGATGGCCATCTGTCATGGATGCTTCAGCTGAGACTCCTGCCTTGCAGGGGGTTGGGCTAGATGACCCTCGAGGTCCATTCCAACTCTAAAATTCTATTTTTTTAAAAAAATATTTATTGAGATTTTACAAATTATATCACACATAACAATACACACAAACACAAACAAAAAAGAACAAGTATAATTTCAAAACCTTATTTTCTTAAAACTTACTTTACCGACCTCCTCATACCTCTCCTTTCTGCATTCCCATTTCAAATATTTAATTCAGCAAATCCTCACCCTTAATTTTATCTAATTGTCGACCTTTATTTTATTTTAACTTAATCTTTACAGCTGTACTCCATTTAATTTCTAAAACCACATCATTCTAGCACTCATTAATTTTACAATGTTTCTTAAGATAGTTCTTAAATTTCTTCCAATCTTCTTCCGCCGTCTCTTTTCCCTGGTCTCGGATTCTGCCAGTCATTTCTGCTAGTCCCATATAGTCGATCACCTTCATCTGCCATTCTTCCAGGGTGGGTAGATCTTGTGTCTTCCAATACTTTGCAATAAGTATTCTTGCTGCTGTTGTAGCATACATAAAGAATGTTCTGTCTTTCCCAACTCTAAAATTCTATGCGGTGGCAGAGCTTCATGCTCCGGCACCGGGGGCAGAGCGCAGGCGGGGCTGGCATGCGTCCCGGGGGCGGGATGTGCTGCCCAAAGGGGTGTGGCACGCATTCTGGGGGCGTGATGCGCCACCTGTGGGGGCGAAACACCCAGTGCGGGGAGGGGGGGAGCCCAGCTGCGATGGAACCCCACCAGGATCGTGCTGCCGGGGGCGGTGCGCTCCCTTCGCCGCCCTCTTCCTCCACCAGCGATTCTATATTTCTATGTTTCTGGGAAGCAGGGCATCAACACAGCAACGCTCTCTCACTTGTTATCCCCAGCAGCTAGCGTTCAGTAACAGTAATCCAAGTGACCTGATTACTGAGCATTTATCTGCATTTGCTTGTACAGTGGTACCTCGGGTTAAGAACTTAATTTGTTCTGGAGGTCCGTTCTTAACCTGAAACTGTTCTTAACCTGAAGCACCACTTTAGCTAATGGGGCCTCCCACCACCGCCACACAATTTCTGTTCTCATCCTGAAGCAAAGTTCTTAACCCGAGGTACTATTTCTGGGTTAGCAGAGTCTGTAACCTGAAGCGTCTGTAACCCGAGGTACCACGGTATAAAGTTTAGACAGAAGGTTGGACCATGGGCCTGTTCGGTTTCATGTGGATTGTGAACACCTTGAGCCTCTTTTAGTCAATGTTGCTCTTCTGCATTTAAAGGGGAGGAAGTTGTAGCTGGAGGCGGACGCCACATGGATGAGGGGAAATTAAAGGAGGCGTTAGGGGTCACAAGATGATAATTTGAACCAACAAACCCTCCACACCACACCACACATACAAACAAGCCACACTGCATCTGTCAGGGAACTGCCATCGGAGGAACAGGTGGTGGATGGGCTCAGGGAGGCTGGGAGAGACTCAACAGCTGAAGCAGGAACCAGCAGGGGGAGGAGTGGATCTCTGAGGGAATGCGAGCAGGCGGGAGGGCTCAGAGACACTTCCAGCGAGAACAGTGGGGAGGTATCTGAAGTTCCCATAGGGAGACCCACGCCTCGCCGGAAACTGTCACGCCGTGAGTCCAGAAGACGTGTTTCCGTTAAGGAACTTTTATGCTGGAAACGATTCCGAAAACAACCACTGTCGGAATCTGCAAGTGACTAGAGGAGCCATGTCTGAGGGGCTCCGTCACAGACAGAGGTTTGTGAACTTGCACAGACTCTGAGGGACTACGCTTTTACGCACAAGCAGCTCATCATCCCATCACAGCATTCCGACAGTCTCTGTAAGCTGTTTGTGCAGGAGAAAGCATCATGAGTGACCCAGCCGGAACCGGAGAAGCAGGAGTTGGAGCAGGGCCAAGCCTGGAAGAAAGGTACCGGGCGTTGGAGATCCAACTGGCGCTGCAGACGGCAAGGCTTGAGGAGAGAAGGGCTCAGGATGCAGACAAAAAGGGGAAAGCCACCCAGTTCACCAGAAAGGTACCAGGATTGGTGCAGAAGTTTGGGGGGGACCCCAAGGACTACCATGCCTTTAGAACAGAGATGCAATATGCCCTCAATGTGCAGTTTGATGAATTCCCTGACGAGGAATCGCAAGTGGCTTTCGTGATTGGGCACCTTGAAAAGGGGGCGAGGGACTGGGTGCGACCCCTGATGGCAACGCATAATGACGTCCTAAAGGACACAATGAAGTTCTTTCGTGCAATGGATCTCATGTTTTCCAGCGATATTGAGCAGGGAGTGGTGCGCAGACAGTTAATGGCTTGCAAGCAGGGGAGCCGATCTGTCCGTGAGTACTGGACTGAGTTTACCATGCTGGTTCACAGATTGGGGTGGGATTTATCGGCGGAACCCATTCAAATGCTTTTTGAAGAAGGTCTTTCTTCGGCTGTGAAAGACGAACTTTCCCGGAGTCCCAGGGCGGTTTCTATGGATCAGCTGACCAAATCTGCGCTGACCATAGGAGCGCGCCAGGAGGTGAGAGCCTTGGAGAGGCGGGAAGGTAAGGGGGAACGTTGGAAGGAGTTCCGCATTCCAGACATTCCTGAGCCAGCTTTCCCGCCGGCAGAGCCGATGGAAATTGGAACAGCGCGCGCGCGCGCAGTTTCAAAGCCCAGTGAAGGGGGTAGTAAGGAGGGAAAAGGCGCCCGGAAATGCTATCTCTGCCAACAGCCAGGTCACTTTGCCAGAGTCTGCCCCCAGAGGAAGGAATGGCAAGGGATGGTGGGAGCTGTTGAGGGAGGAGTGGAGGAGATATCGGAGCAAGTAAAAGCCAACGCCTGGCTGCCACCGTCGGGGCACAGCAGCCAGGCCAAAGAGCAGTGAAAGTGCCCACGCCAGAACCTCCCAAACCTGCCCTAGTAATAGAAGTGTCACTAGAGTTGCAAAACGGATACCCTCTGAAGATTAAGGCGCTGTTGGACTCAGGCAGCTCCTGCAATTTCATGAGCAAAGAGTTTGCAGCTGAACACCAGATACAGACGATCCCTTTAAGCAACCCCCTGCAGGTGACCACGATCGATGGCAGGGAGCTGTTGGGAGGGGAAGTCAGCTTGCAGACCGTCCCAATGATAATGAAGGTGGCAAGGCACACAGAACTGATAGCGTTTAATGTGGCCACCTTGGGAGGGGCTCCCATTATTTTGGGGATGAGCTGGCTGGCGTTACATGATCCACTGGTGGGCTGGCATCAGAGAGTGGTTTCCTTTGGTTCCGCACATTGCTTAGAACACTGCAAGGAGGGAAAGGGTTCAGCAGGAGCCCAAGCTACCCTAGCAGGGACAGAAGTAACGGAGAAGGTGAAGGTACCACGACAATACGCAGATCTCAGCGACGTGTTCAGCGAAAGGGAAGCTGACCAACTACCCCCGCATAGACCCTTTGATTGTCAAATCAATTTACTGCCTGGGGCGCAGCTCCCCGCAGGCAAGTTGTATGCCATGTCAGACAGAGAAATGCAGGAGCTAAGAGAGTTCATTGACAAGAACCTGAAGAGGGGTTTCATCAGAGAGTCAAGAGCGGTGGGAGGTAGTCCAGTGTTTTTTGTGGATAAAAAAAACACGGACAAGCCGAGACTTGTGTGTGACTTTCGGGCCTTAAACGCAGTGTCAGAACCATTGGCCTTTCCCATGCCTAGAATAGATGACATTTTGAACAGGGTGCGGAAGGGAAAGATTTTTACCAAGCTGGACCTAAGGGGGGCGTACAATCTGATACGTATAAGGAAAGGGGATGAATGGAAAACCACCATGTTCACCCCTTTGGGGGCATTTGAATATCTCGTTATGCCATTTGGATTACAAGCAGGCTCGGCGTGCTTTCAATCGCTGATGAACCACGTACTAGGGCCTTTGCTTTACAAGAATTGTGTGGCCTTCCTGGATGACGTGTTGGTGTATTCTGAGAATGAGGAGCAGCATGTGAGAGACGTCAGAGAAGTGTTGCGCAGGCTGCTAGCCAACCGGCTGTGGGTGAAACTGGAGAAGTGTCAGTTTCATACCAAGGAGGTGGAGTTCCTGGGGTACCGCCTGTCAGACAAGGGATTGGCCATGGATCCCGGCAAGGTCCAGGCAGTGCTGGAATGGAAAACACCCAAAACAAAGAAGGATGTGCAGAGGTTCCTAGGGTTTGGGAACTTTTACCGTAAGTTCATCCGAAACTTTGCCCACCTGACGGCGCCCATAACGGACTGTCTCAGCAGTAAGAAGAAATTTGTTTGGACTGAGGAGGCGGAGCGAGCTTTTGAGGAGCTAAAAAGGGCCTTCGCCTCTGAAGAACAACTTCTGCATGTGGATTTACAAAAAAAGATGAGAGTCGAAACAGACGCATCAGACAGAGCCATAGGGGCGGTGCTTCTTCTGCAGCCAGGGAAGGAGGAGTCAGAGTGGAGACCGTGTGCCTTTTTTTCGCGAAAGCTGAACAAATCCGAGAGGAACTACACGGTGTACGACCGAGAACTTCTTGCTATTCATGAGGCTTTTCGGAGATGGAGGCACCTGCTAATTGGCGCACAACATAAGGTGCAAGTGTGCACTGACCACAAGAACCTAGAGTATTGGAGAACGGCACGAGTGCTCAACCAACGGCAGTTGAGATGGGCCCAGGAGTTCTCCAGATTTAACTTTGAGATTTGTTACGTGCCAGGCCCAGAGAACGTTAGGGCGGATGCTCTCTCACGCAAACCTGAATATTTGGAGGGGGAGGGAGCACCCGAAGAGAGACATGTCATTCCAGAGGACCGCTGGGTGTGTGGGGCGGCATTGGTGGGGCAAAGAGAACTGGTAGAGGGAACGGAGAATGATGAATACGCCCAGGACAAACTCAGGGGACTCAGGAGGGAGGGAGATAAACCTGGAGGTTTTGAGGAGAGAAACGGGGCGTTGTACTACAAGGGAGCGTTATATATACCTGAAGGAGAGTTGAGGGGGAAGGTACTCAAGCAGCTGCACGATAGCCCCACAGCGGGGCATTTTGGGCAACACAGAACCATGTGGCTGGTGACCAGGGAATTTTGGTGGCCCAAGGTCAGGGAAGACGTGCGGGAGTATGTGAGGAGTTGTGACCAATGCCAGCGAGCCAAAGGGGAAAGGCGGGCGCCGGCAGGGTTATTAGAACCGCTACCCACACCAGAAACACCATGGGAAGCAGTGGCCATAGATTTCATGACTGATCTGCCAAGGTCCAGAGGGAAAACAGCCATCATGGTTGTGGTAGACCTGTTAACCAAAATGGCACACTTTATAGCCTGCTCACATGCTGTTACGGCAGAAGAAACAGCTAAATTGTTTGTAGAAAATGTGTTTAGGTTGCATGGCGCCCCCTTGAGGGTGGTTTCTGACCGAGGGAAACAATTTACTTCCAGGTTCTGGAGGAAGCTCATGAGCTTACTGCATGTAGAGGTTAATTTCTCGACTGCCCGGCATCCTGAAACCAATGGGCAGGCGGAAAGAGCCAATGGCATCCTCCAGCAATATTTGAGGTGTTATGTCAATGACAGAGAGAATGATTGGGTGGAGAAGTTGGCATTGGCGGAATTTGCCTACAACAATGCGGAGAACGTGTCCACGGGGATGAGCCCCTTTTTGGCTAATTACGGGTGCCATCCCAGGGCTTTCCCAGGGGGGGAAGGGGAGAGATGGAGCGTTCCAGCTGCCGAACAGTTCGTAGAAGAAATGGAAGCGATCCATCGCCAGCTCCAACTTAACTTAGACAGGGCCAAGGAGGAATATAAGAGGCAGGCAGACAAACACAGGAGAGAAGGTGAAACCATTAGGGTGGGGGACCAAGTGTGGCTGTCAACCCAAGGGTTACCATTCAAGGGGGGTTGTAAGAAGTTAAGACCCAAAAGATTGGGCCCATTTGAAATCACACAACAGGTCAATCCAGTGGCTTTCAGACTCCGGTTACCGAACCACATGAAGCTGCACCCAGTTTACCACAGGTCATTGCTGTCACTGTATAAAGGGGACAGAGAAGGGAGGGTCACTCGGGGACCAGCAATGGAGGAAAGGGAACAAAGCTACCATGTAGCGGAGATCCTCGATTCCAGGTGGAAGGGAGATCAAGTAGAGTATTTGGTAATGTGGGAAGGGGAACCGGAGTCGGAAAACACCTGGGTCAGGGCAGAGGATGTCAATGACGAGGTTTTAATAGAAACTTTTCATCAGAGGTTCCCACGCAAGCCTCAACCGGTAGCGAGGTTCCGGAGGGAATACTTTGCCACCACAGACGAAGAAGAGGAGTTGGAGGGGTTCACAGATTCCGAGGAGGAGGAGGATTCAGCGAGCCGGGACGGCGATCGATGGAGGGAATTGTTCGAGACGTCTGAAGATGAAGAAGATTCTTTTCGGGGTTTTACCTCCTCACCTCCCAGAGGAGAGGGAACGGGAGGGGGTGAGGGGGGCCCTGGAGGGGAGGTGGATGTCAGGGAACTGCCATCGGAGGAACAGGTGGTGGAGGGGCTCAGGGAGGCTGGGAGAGACTCAACAGCTGAAGCAGGAACCAGCAGGGGGAGGAGTGGATCTCTGAGGGAATGCGAGCAGGCGGGAGGGCTCAGAGACACTTCCAGCGAGAACAGTGGGGAGGTATCTGAAGTTCCCATAGGGAGACCCACGCCTCGCCGGAAACTGTCACGCCGTGAGTCCAGAAGACGTGTTTCCGTTAAGGAACTTTTATGCTGGAAACGATTCCGAAAACAACCACTGTCGGAATCTGCAAGTGACTAGAGGAGCCATGTCTGAGGGGCTCCGTCACAGACAGAGGTTTGTGAACTTGCACAGACTCTGAGGGACTACGCTTTTACGCACAAGCAGCTCATCATCCCATCACAGCATCCAACTAAATGCAACCAACCATCTTTGGATCCTCCGATCTCTCACAATGCCAATAGAAATAAGTAAATATATAACCAAAGGACCTACCCATGTAATGCTGAAACAAAAGCCCGGCACAATCCCCATGCAATGGATTAATAGAATGAAAGATCATTATCCCCAAACTCCCTCCCTCCTTCCCTCTTTCCCCGCAACAGCACAATGTCTGTGACAAATAAGTCTCATACCGAATGTAAACGAACTGTGAAAGAGACTCGTATGTTTTGAAAGTGGGGGTGCTATATGTACTTTCCCTTGTTTATGTGTTTTTTGGTAACACAAGAAAATCTTTAATAAAAGCTAATTAAGAAAGCAAAACAAAACAAAACAAAACAAAACAAAACAAAACAAAACAAAACAAAACAAAACAAAACAAAACAAAACAAAACATGGCACATCAAACCAAGGTATGGATGGGCTGTAAGCCTAGCCTTTAGTGAGTATTTGTGTTGCTTTGTTTGGATCTGGGAGACCTGAGTTCTAGTCCTCCCACAGCCAGGAAGAGCATTGGGTGACCTTTGGCCAGTCACCCTCTCTCAACCTAACCTTCCCCATAGACTTGTAAAATATAAATCTAATGAATGAAATTAATACTCTGAGTGGGGAATTCCCACACCCCTCGCTCCAGAATTTTGCTAGACTGAAAGCACAGGCAAGATGGAGTTCTGTATATTCCGCAGCTGCAAAACACTCAAAATGGATCATTATTCTGCTGTTGCGGCAGGTTATCAGAAACAGGAGACAGATCTTATCGGCAGTTTCTTAACGGTGGCATTAAAACTTTTAAAGTTCCCGGTTGAGAAATCGATGGAGGCATAATTAACTCTGATTTACGTTCCGAAGGCATTTGTATTCCTGCATTAAGGACATGTTCCATTATGTTATCTACAGAAGTGTCGATTCATTCTCCGGCGAGCCCATGCAAAGTGTCTCGCTAATTTCCTCCTTTTCTATAGTCATAAACTGGGAGCGTTTCAGTGCTATGCATCATCTTGGATTGGAAAGAAATGGCATGCTAATTTCTTCCGCGAGCAGGGCTGCAAGCTTCCAGGCTGATTTAACCAGAAAATAATAATCAAAACTGAAAGTGTAATAACACTGTAATGAGATTATAGGTGTGTTTTGCAAATAAAGGCTTGAGGCTTGGCAATGAGGGGGGGAGGAAATGTGTAAGAACCAAAGACTGCATTTGGTTTTTATGACAGAATGAAATCTATATTTTCATTAAGGCAGCTATGATAAGTGAAATTGATACCCCCTCTCACACACTCCCCTACCGGAGAAAAATCAGGGCAGCGTTACCATGTTTCATTTTCTTTGGATGGGAGAGTACTGGAGACTTATTTACATAGCATTTAGGATCCACTAGTAGTGTGTCCTGCAACAAAATGTTGCAGTGTGGCGTGCTCCTTGTTCACAATTTCATCCATTCCCCCTACAGTCTGAATTCCATGGTTACTGAGCATGTTCACTGAGCTGTTTTGAGGCTTCCCCCTCCCTTGAGCAGAGCGGGATGGGTTTGTACTTAAAAAAAGAAAAAGAAAATATCTTTTGTTGGAAGATTTTTGTTGACATTTGAGAATTCTCAGAAGCTTCTGGTGGAGAGAAATGCCACTTAGAGGAAATAAAGGAGATGGAGACAAAAATCGCTTGTTGTAATGAGCAGGGTGATTATCTGAGCCTTAAATTCCAAGGCAAGTTAAATTAAGGAAATACATTTCACTGTTGTTTAGCAAACTGACGGAAAAGTAAGAGATTTCGAGTCAAGGCAGACATCCTGGAGTTGCAGCCGTCTCTGTCTGTCCGTCTCCTGTGGATGAAGCACCTAAGAAGCTCAGAAGAGTCGGGCTGCGTCAGATCAAAGACCTGCCCAGTTCAGCATTCTGTTTCTACAGTGGCCAACCAGATCCCCTGCATGTGATCCCCAGCATCTCCTGGACATCCCATGAAGCTGAATGCGGGAAGATTCAGGACTTTGTCATGTTGCACATCATGAAACTACAGAACTACTAAACCACAGGAGGAAGCGACGGCCACCAATTTGGATGGCTTTAAAAGATTGGACAAATTCATGGAGAAGGCTGCTAGTGGCACTGATAGCTAAGTGTGGTGTAGAGCCATTTTGGTGTAGTGGTTAAGAGCGGTGGACTCGTAATCTGGTGAACCAGGTTCGCTTCCCTGCTCCTCCACATGCAGCTGCTGGGTGACCTTGGGCCAGTCACACTTCTTTGAAGTCTCTCAGCCTCACTTACCTCACAGAGTGTTTGTTGTGGGGGAGGAAGGGAAAGGAGAATGTTAGCCGCTTTGAGACTCCTTAGGGTAGTGATAAAGCGGGATATCAAATTCAAACTCTTCTTCTTCTTCTTTCCTCCATGTTCGAAGGCAGCAATGCTTCTGAATACCACTGGCTGGGAATCGCAGGTGGGCAAAATGCCGACACGCTAATGGTCTCCTTGATGGCTTCCCAGGCTCACCTGGTTGGCCACCGTGGGAACAGGATGCTGGACTAGTTGGGCTACTGGCCTGATCCTGCAGGTTCTTGTGTTCTTATGGTACAGTGGTACCCCGCAAGACGAACGCCTCGCAAGACGGAAAACCCGCTAGACGAAAGGGTTTTCCGTTTTGGAGGCGCTTCGCAAAACGAATTTCCCTATGGGCTTGCTTCGCAAGACGACAGCCCATAGGGAAATCTCAGGGACAGCGGGGAAGCGCCGCCGCTGGGCTTCGGAAGGCTCCTCCGAAGCCGGGCGGCGGGGCGGGAACACCTCCACCCGCCGCCTGGCTTCGGAACGGTGCTCCGAAGCCGGGCGGCGGGGCGGGAACACCTTCTGAAGGCTGGCGGGGGGCAAAAGTCTTTGTCCCCCCTGCCTGCCTTCCCAGGGGCTTTTAAATCACCCCGGACAGCGGAGAAGTCCTCCGCTGTCCCGGGGCGATTTTAAAATGCCGCCCGCCAGCATTTTAAGATCGCCCGGACAGCGGAGAAGTCCTCCGCTGTCCCGGGGTTTTTTAAAATGCTGGGGGTGGGAAGAAAAGCCCTTGTCCCCCCCCCAGCCTTCAGAAGAGGTCTGAAGGCGGTTTCCCTAGGAACGCATTAATTGATTTTCAGTGCATTCCTATGGGAAACCGTGCATCGCAAGACGAAAAACTCACAAGACGAAGAGACTTGCGAAACGAATTAATTTCGTCTTGTGAGGCACCACTGTATTCACATGGCCTCTGAGATTGCAGGTAATGTAGTCCTCATGACTGGTGTGGCGTTCGTACGGAGCCCCTGGTCGTCTCATGGACTATTGACCCGTACACCACTCATCCGCCGCCACCAACCAGGTCCTCCCCGGTAAATCACTTAGTCTCAGTCAGGTTCTCAAGTTAACAATGAAGAGAGTAGTTTATTGCAATCACAAATAAACTTTAAATGCATTTGAAACACTGTTACCTTTTACCCTCTTAGTCTTATTTTATCCTGTCTCTAACTCTTCTACAGGGACGCTGGTGGCACTGTGGGTTAAACCACAGAGCCTAGGACTTGCCGATCAGAAGGTTGGCAGTTTGAATCCCCGCGATGGGGTGAGCTCCCGTTGCTCGGTCCCTGCTCCTGCCAACCTAGCAGTTAAAAAGCACATCACAGTGCAAGTAGATAAATAGGTACAGCTCCGGAGGGAAGGTAAACGGCGTTTCCGTGCGCTGCTCTGGTTCGCCAGAAGCGGCTTAGTCATGCTGGCCACATGACCCGGAAGCTGTACGCCGGCTCCCTCAGCCAATAAAGCAAGATGAGTGTTGCAACCCCAGAGTCGGTCACGACTGGACCTAGTGGTCAGGGGTCCCTTTACCTTTACCTAACTCTTCTACCTCCCCTCACACAAGAACCAACTGCACTAACAGTCTCTTTATTTCCATCTGTCTTCCAGCTGTTTCCCAACTGCTTCTTCCTAACTAACTAACTACTGTAACTAACTAACTAACTAACTAACTAACTAACTAACTAACTAACTCAGCACTAAACCTTGGGCTAAGCACTTTTTTATAAACAGGTAGGCTCCGCCTCTGGCTTTTCTATTGGTCTACCTAGTAACTCTTTCTCTCCCCCTATACAGATATTTACAAAAGAACGGGCAAACGCCACAACTAGTAGCTATTGATAGACTTAACCTCCATGTGTTCGTCTCATCCTCCTTTAAGGCCATCACTACATATTGTGGCAAATCCCTTAGTTTAGGGATCCCGTGAGATGAAGTGCTTCTATTTGTCTGTCTTGAATCCATCTTCAGATGTTGATGGACCATAAACCCCACAATTCCTGACCACAGGCTGGGACCACGCTGGCTGGGAACATAGGAACAGCACAGGAACCTGCCATATAATGGATCAGGCCATTGGTCCATCCAGTTCCACACACCCTGGGGTGACTAGAAGCAACTCTCCTGCATTTCAGTCAGGGGACATTCCCAACCCTATTTGGAAAGGCCGGGGATTGAACCAAAGACCAGTCTGGCAGTTCCTTCTGCCATATAAAAGCGCAGGCTTACCTGGAACCCAAATACATAATCCAGACCAGCCTCCCCATAGTGCTATAACAGCAGCCTTTAAGCCACTGTGGGGAAAAGAGGATGGGACGCGGGTGGTGCTGTGGGTTAAACCACAGAGCCTAGGGCTTGCCGATCAGAAGCTGTACGCTGGCTCCCCTGGCCAGTACAGCGAGATGAGCGCCGCAACCCCAGAGTCGGCCACGACTGGACATAATGGTCAGGGGGAAAAGAGGTGGGTTGTCAGGCTTCGGGGAATCGGCTCTCCCGCCCCCCCCCCCGCTTACAAATCGTTTAGCCTTTCCAAATGCTCCACTGTATATTTCCTTTTAGTCTGTGGGGAACGAAAATGATTACATGTTTAATCAGCGCATGGCACCCCACAACGTGATTAGATTTCCCTTTGCTAATTTTTCAGTGGAGGCTTAATAGCCGCTTGTGATAACGAGAGCTCCTATTAACAGCGTTTTCATGGGTTCCTATATAATAAGCCACAGTACTGAAATTAAAACCCAGCTACACTTACAATTATTGTGGGAGATGCATTTTTTTCTTTTTAAAGACAAATCAATCAATCCAAGGACATTTTCACAATGATGCTAAGAATATTTTTAAAAATCTGGAATGTGTCACTCATATATCCATATATAATGTATGAAAACTACGCTGGGGACAAAGCTGGGTTCCAGTAAGTGTGACATTCTTATAATCTGGCAGACCTGGTTTCAGGCAGTTGGATTTCAGCAATTCTAGTCCAGCCAAGACAGAACTCAGTGAGGTCATAAGAATATAAGAAGGGCTCTGTTGGATCAGACCAATGGCCCACTTAGCCCAACATCCTGATCTCACAGTGGCCGACCAGTTGCCTGGTTCCTCGGGAAGAGGAATTGGCTGTTAAAGCCCTAAACGGCCTCGGCCCAGTATACCGGTACCTGAAGGAGCGTCTCCACCCCTATCGTTCAGCCCAGACACTGAGGTCCAGCTCTGAGGGGCTTCTGGTGGTTCTCTTGCTGTGAGAAGCCAAGTTACAGGGAACCAGGCAGAGGGCCTTCTCGGTAGTGGCACCCGCCCTGTAGAACACCCTCCCACCAGATGTCAAGGAAATAAACAACTATCTGTTTTATTATGTTTTTATATATGCTGGAATCTGCCTAGAGTGGCTGGGGCAACCCAGTCAGATGGGCAGGGTATAAATAAAATAAAATAAAAATAAATTAAAAAATAGGATGTCCCTATTTTCATTCGATAAATGTTGGAGGGTACGTGATTCAGATCACTAGAGTGGCACAATTTTGACACATGTGTGCATTTGATATGGTAATACACCCCCCACTCTCAATGCCTAAAATTCTGCTTTATTCACTGTTGCCAAACACAATCCAGAGCTCTGGCAAAAACAGAGTTTTCTAAATTGCTTGTGAAACACCTAAATTAAAAAACAAACAAACCCGAACCTAAGAGTGGGATGTGGGTGGGGGTTGGGGGGCTTGATCAGTTCAGTCAGGTATAAAAATGCCTCGTTCTTCACGTGGCTGAAGTCTCATCATTATTAAAGCTCTCCCAGCAATAACAGAACATGATGAGAGCAACTCAGGTAAATAAAAATCGCGGGAATTTCCCCAGGGGAAATACTTCAGCTGCGACAAGCTCTCAAGAAGCTGCTTTTGTAATTCTTGCAGCATATTTTGAGTTTGCAAGGTGCCCGGCATTGTTTCCTTTTATTTGAAAAAATAAAATGCTGTCAGTACATAGGAAGTTGCCGCCGGGTTGCCAATTGCCCAGGAAAAAAATAGTCTCTACTCCTTTTCCTCTAATGGAAGTTTGATATGCAGAAGTCAGCAAGAGGTGCTGTTCATGGCATGGGCGGTTTCTTGTTGTAGATGTCGTTTTGTTTCCTCCTTTCTTGTTTTTCTTTTTCTTTTGTTTCAAGAAATCTGCCGGGCCAAATCAGACAAATGATTGATACAGCTCAGTACTATCTCCAGTCAGTGATGTAAGGACGCAGCGGTTTCTTTTTCTGACCTGTATTCCTCACATTCAGCTTACTATCCGCTAATGAATGTATGTTACGATGCAAATGAAACATCAGAACAATGTAAAAATGTTATTAAGTGCATAGTCTTTGCAGACTTAAAAATGACAACAATGTAAAGAAATAACGATAACAATAATAATTTATTATTTGTACCCCGCCCATCTGGCTGGGTTTCCCCAGCCACTCTAGGCGGCTTCCAACAAAGATTAAAAATACATTAAAAGGTCACACATTAAAAACTTCCCTGATAGTCAGATAGTCAGGTAGTTGTTTATCTCTTTGACATCTGATGGGAGGGCCTTCCACAGGGCGGGCGCCACTACCGAGAAGGCCCTCTGCCTGGTTCCCTGTAGCTTTGCTTCTCACCATGAGGGAACCACCAGAAGGCCCTCGCCGCTGGACCTCAGCATCCGGGCAGAACAATGGGGGTGGAGACACTCCTTCAGGTATTCTGGGGAGGTAGCCGGCGTTTGTCCACAGACAGCTTTCCGGGTCAATGTGGCCAGCATGACTAAACTGCTTTTGGTGAGACGGAACACCGTGATGGAAACCAGAGCACACGGAAACGCCGTTTACTTTCCCGCCACAGCGGTACCTATTTATCTACTTGTACTGGTGTGCTTTTGAACTGCTAGGCTGGCAGGAGCTGGGACAAAGCAATGGGAGCTCACCCCGTCACGGGGATTCGAACATCCGACCTTCCGATTGGCAAGCCCAAGATGCTCAGTGGTTTATACCCCAGCGCCACCCCATGGTCACCAGGCCTGGTTTGGTAGGCCTCCAACAAATGAGGGGGCTGAGGAAGCAGAGCACAGCACTGTTCAATGGCTGGCTCCTCCTGAGCACAAGAATGGAAGCTGCACTGCATTGGGCTCCCTGCTCACCCTCCTCCTGATAATGCAACGTCATGCCCATGACGTCATGCGTGTGCCATATGCTCGCCTCTGGTCTACACTGACTGGCAGCAGCTCTCGGGGTTTCAAGCAGGAGTCCTTCCCAGTCCTACTCAGAGATGCTGAGGAATGAACCTAGGACTTTCTGCATTTGACCATCTTGAATTTTTCAACTTTCAGATTCCAAAAATGAGGGGTGCTAAAAAGTTGTAAAGTGATTTGGGAATTCAAAAGATATTTTGGTTCAATTAATATAATTTAGTTTTGCTTGGTAAGTGAAATGCTTGTAAAACTGCTTAGAAATTATTAACAACAATTGCCAAGTGCTTGCTGTTGAGTATTCTTGTTGTTGTTGTTGTTGTTGAGCATTGACTGGCCATTGTCAGAATGTAAATAAATTAAAAAAAAGATTTCCCAAAAGCAGTTTACAGTATGTGCTTCTTCATCAAACGTAGCCTTAACAAGCTAAATGTTGTCCAGTCACAAAAAATAATAGCAGATTTGAATTCCTTCCACCCAGAAACATATTTTTAAGGCCCCTCACTGAAGAAATGTACAAAAAAAATATGTTTTACCCCCTAAAATGACACACCCTACTTCTGCATGCAAAGCGGACCCCCCACAGTCGAGCTACAGCTCTTCTGCTCTTCCCTCTCATCACAATTTCCTTTTCTGTATAAGTTGCTCAGGGCTGCCAAGGGCTAGACAAAATTGTTCTAGTGATTGTATATAGTCCTTGGTCGGCTGGTTGGTGTGCCCTGATTTAAATTATGCCTTGCAGTCTTAAGCAGAAGTTTTATAACCCCCCCCCCCCTGCCCAAATAAATCCTTTCGCCACTGCTTCACCCAAGCAGTTTTGAAAATGTCAGGAAAGTTGAGAAATAGCGATGCATTCTAGTTACTAGTTATGCCAAGCAGAATTAAGCGTTTCAGGGTTATCTGCCATGAAACACAACTGTATGCTGACCTAACCAAGATAAATGAGACCCCCAAACCTCATATCGAAACTCTTAATATTCTGCCCTGCAGTGTTTCAATAAGGTCTTTGCTGATGAGACAGTTAAATAAACGCTGAACATGCTTCTCAAGAAAAATAATAACAATGATAGCTTAAATGCTATTATGGGAGAAAGGAGATTAACCAGAATTTCTTGCCATCTTCACGTATTTGGGCTTGCAAGCTTAAAAGACCCAGGCAAGCAAGAGCACAGAGTCAGCCTCAGTGCTGAATGCATCCTGTCTACAACCTTGTGCAGTGGTACTTCTGGTTACATACTTAATTTGTTCCAAAGGTCCGTTCTTAACCAGAAACTGTTCTTAACCTGAAGCACCACTTTAGCTAATGGGGCCTCCTGCTGCCGCCCCGCCGCTGCGCGATTTCTGTTCTCATCCTGAAGCAAAGTTCTTAACCCAAGGTACTATTTCTGGGTTAGTGGAGTCTGTAACCTGAAGCGTATGTAACCCGAGGTACCACTGTACTCCCAAACTATGAACCTCCTTCCCTCAGCCACACACCTAATTCCCGAACGCAGAAAACACCCATCCATAGCATTGCCATCTTATCAGGATTCAGCCTCAGGTTCTAAGTCCTCATCCAGCCCTTCACTGACCACATAAATTACATAGAGTAAAAGAAGTTAACTCTTTATTGGAGGAAACCAGGTCTGCTCAAGGAGTGGCAGGGCTCATGAGCGTAGCAACTCTTCTCCATAGGTCTGTCCCCTATGTGGCTGTTGTGGAGACTGAAGGTCCCAGCCTTCCCAAGCAATCTGAGACTATGCCAGCACATCTACCTTTGCTCTTCCCACTTCATACCTCATCTGGTTCTGGGAGACCAGCAGGGAGGGGAGCTTGTCGCAGCAGGAGTGGGAGACAACCCTGGCTTCTTCACCAGCCTGACTCATCTCTGCTTCTTGGGCTCCCTCCTTTCAGCTTCCAACACTGCCTTCCTGCAGGCTTCTCTCTCTTCTCCCTCTGACCGCTCATTGTTGCCCCACCACCATCCCCCAGGCTCTGAACCTTCTTCCCTTGGGGGTGTTCCCCAGCTGGTGCCTCTGTGTCCAGCCAGCCCATGAGAACTGCCTCCAGACCCTGGTCCAACACCTTCACAGCGTCTCCTGATTCAGAAGGAATGGAGAATAGAACCATGTGTCATCAGCATACTGGTTGCACCATGCTCCAAACCTCTGAATGATGGCTCCTAGTGGTTTCATATATATGTTAAATAGCAAAGGAGACAAAATGGACCCTTGTGGGAACCCCCAGATCCCCAAAGCCATGCAGGTGAGCAACCAACTCCTTGAACTACTTTCTGGTAGCAACCCTGTGGACAGGAGAAGAACCACTGTCATACTTGTGGTGGCTACATGAGAATGGGCCTTTTCTGTAGTGGTCCCCTGTTTGTGGAATGCTCTCCCTAGGGAAGTTCATCTGGTGCCTTCATTATATATCTTTAGCCACCAGGCAAAAACGTTCCTCTTCAACCAGGCCTTTGACTGATTTATGTCTTGTTAAATGTGTTTCTGTCTGTGCTTGTGTGTGATTATTGGTTGTTTTTGTTTTCCTTATGTACTTTGTGGTTTTGTTCTATATTTTTATGTTGTGGACTGCCCTGAGAACTTCAAATGAAATAATAATAATAATAATGCTTTAATTGTTGTTTGTTACGGTGTTCGAAACTTACATTGTCCATTTTGCAACAGGGAATTTCATTCATTTCTGAGTTCTGGGTGCAGTACTATGCCTGAGATTTCAGATTAAAACTGCAGAGTGGAAGGAAAGGAGGACCTTTTTCTGCCTCCCCACTTCCAGCTACTCTCTGAAGACTGGAGAAGGGAACCTCTTAAGAATATTAGGGGGGTGAGCAGGGGAAGGACTAGACCATGTGAAAAATGAACATGATATTTTAGCTGCAGTTCATTCATTTTCAGCTTTGTATTCTTGTTGTAAAACAACCATGCCAGACATTCCGTTGTTGCGCTTATAACCTAGGATGAAGGCGCCATTTAGCTCCTAGCTTTTATATCTCAGTTTCTAACACTTGTTTGTTATTGTTGTATTGTAGTTTGTTATGAGCTGCCATAGGCTGCTGTCAGAGCTGCTTCCAGATCCTAGCTCACAGAGGATCACGCTAGCCAGCGATCATTAAGTAAAAGTCTTTATTGAGTTACAGTTTCCATTCTCAAGCTGCTGCGTGCAACTCTACGTCTAGTGGCTAGATCGGCGAAGCTCCGTCTGAGTCTCCGCCCCTTGTGCACCAACTTAATATCCTAGCCCTGCTCCACCTTTTCCGCCTGACTGTTCTCCTCTGGGTCCCTCTACCCCCCGGGGTCTCTTCCTTCCTGGATTCTTCTGACGCCGACCCCCCGGACCCTCCTGTCTCCTTGCGTCGGGCTTTAGGACCTGGCTCTCTTTCAGGGCTGCCCACTGCGTCACTTTCCTGTGCATTTGAACTTGGCGCGCGCGCCCAACTTTCCACTTTCCGTCTGACCGTTTCCTCGCTCCCCGATGGAGGTGTGGCCACTCCTGACTCATGCCCTCCCTCCTGTTGTGAGCTGCCAGCGCTTGCCCCCTGGCTACCTTCCTCTTCCCTGCTCTCTGGCGGTGACGCTGGTCCCGATTTCCAACTGCTCTCCTCTGAGTCCCCTCTGGCTCTATCTTCCTGGGGTGCCCCCCTAGACTCCCCCCTTGCCCTGGCCACTGGTGCTCCTTTCTGTGAATCTTCTGATTCACTGGAAAGACTCGGAGATCTCGGGTCGTCGTCATCACTCATCTTTTCTTCTGCCTCCTCCCCTTCGCTCTCTGTTTCCTCCCTTGCCCTTGCCCCTGCTCCTGAACCCCTGACATCCATCCCCCCCTCGAAGCCCTCCATTCCCCCCTCCCCTCCTTCCGGTGCGGGAGCTGGGTGCTGCTGTGTCAAAGGGACGAACGTCGGATATCGTTCGCTTCCCGTGGCGGGCCTCCATCTGAAGTCTCCCGGGTCTTCCTCCCTGCTCTCGTCGACGACGGTCACCTCCGCTTCCATCTCTGTGCCGCCGTGCTCGAAACCAGGGTCGTCCCCGAAAACATCCATGTCCGTCTCTCCCTCACTTCCTCCTGGCGGCGTTGCTCGTCCTGGACCTTCCAGCCACTTCCTGCGCCACTGCTCCTCTGGTCTATCGTCCCACCAATACGAGGGTTCTGAGGCAGATCCCGAGGGTGACCCCTCCGGGGAACGGACGTCTCGTATCGGGTCCTCGTCCGAGTCGAACCCCCGGAACGTGCTGGCCGAAAGCGTGGGCGTGAAAAGCCAGTCGTCGAAAAAGTCTGCTGGCATTGGTCTATGTGGGAAGAGGGCATGAAACTCGTCTTTGAGCAGAGGTTCGTCCAAGGCGTAGCCCGGCACCCAGCTGTTCGCACTGGCCGGGGTGCCCTCCTTGGCGAGAAAGTATTCTACCCCCTCTTCCCCCCATCTGGAGTCCAAAATCTCTGTGACTTCGTTGATGCGCTCCTCCTGTGCCACTCCCGCGTGCCCGGTTCTGTCTCTGAACGGACTCGGTGCCGTTCCGGGTTCCTGAAACCTGTGCGGTGCCTTGTAGGGAGTGAGCACCGATCTGTGGAACACCGGATGCATTCTGGAACCCTCCGGAAGCGCCAGCCTGAAAGCTACCGGGTTGACCTGCTCTTCGACTTGGTAGGGCCCCAGTTGCTTATGCCCTAGTTTCTTCTTGGCCAACGACCTGGCCGGCACTGCGTGGGCTGCTAACCAGACCCAGTCTCCCACGTGGATCTCTTCGCCAACCCTTCTGTGTTTGTCCGCTTGTACCTTGTATGCGTGCTTGGCCAGCTCCAGGTGGCGCCGCAGCTGATCGTGGACTTCCTGCAACTCCGACGCGAACGCATCTGCTGTCTGCGGCTCCCCCTCCCCCAGTCTTTCCAGTCCCGGGAAGGTTCTGGGGTGCCTCCCGTTGTTGGCGAAGAACGGCGTGACCCCCGTGGACACGTGCTTCGTGTTGTTGTAGGCGAACTCGGCGAGCGGCAGGTAATCCACCCACGTCGCAGGCTGTTGATTCGCATAACATCTCAGGTACTGCTGCATGATGGCATTGACCCGCTCCGCTTGCCCGTTGGTCTGCGGGTGTCTCGCCGACGCCAGGTTGATCTTGACGTTCAGGAAGCCCATCAGCTTCTGCCAGAAATTCGAGATGAACTGCCGCCCCCGGTCGGACAGAATAGACCGTGGCAGACCGTGAACCTTGAACACGTGGTCTATGAACAGTTTGGCGGTTTGCTCCGCCGTGGCCACCTTAGCACACGGAATGAAATGTGCCATCTTGGAAAACAAGTCCACCACCACCAGCACTGCCGTCTTGCCCCTCGAGCTGGGCAGATCCGTGACAAAGTCCAGGGCCACCCTCTCCCATGGTTCGACCGGAGTTTGCAGCGGTTCCAACAGTCCGGCCGGCGGTCTGTGCACTGGCTTGGCCCTCTGGCAGGTGTCACACCTCGCCACGTAGTCCGCGACCTCCCCTCTCATTCCGGGCCACCAGAAATCCCTGGCGACTAATTCCACCGTCTTCTCCTTGCCAAAGTGCCCGGCAGTGGGCGCGTCGTGCAGCTGCTGCAGCACCTTGGCGCGAATTTCGTCTCCCGGCACGTAGATGGCCCCTTTACGGATGAGCAATCCATCTCTTAGCTGGAAACCGTCGGTCGCTGCCTTGCCCCTTTGCACCTCTGCCATCTTTGCTTGCGCGAAGGAGTCATCCTGCAACGCTCGTCGCACCGCCTCCAGGTCCATGGTTGCCGCGGCGCACGCCCACACTGTTGGTGTGAAGATGTGCATGGCGGCCGCTGGCGTTGCGTCCTCCAGATACTGTGGCTTACGGGAGAGAGCGTCCGCCATGATGTTGGTGTCCCCCGGGACATACTCTATTCGGAAGTCGAAGTTCGCAAAGAACTCAGCCCAACGTATCTGCCTCTGGTTCAGGAACTGTGCCGTGCGCCAGTGCTCCAGATTCTTGTGGTCCGTGCAAACCTGCACCGTGTGCTTGGCGCCGATCAGGAAGTGCCTCCACGCTTTGAACGCTGCATGAATGGCCAGCAACTCCCTGTCCCAGATGGTGTAGTTCTGCTCGGACTTGCTGAGCTTCCTGGAGTAAAACGCTCCCGGCCGCCAAACCCCCTGTGGGTCTTTCTGCAGCAGGACTGCCCCCACGGCTCTGTCCGAGGCGTCTGTCTCCACCCTCATCGGCCTGCTGGGGTCGACATGCAGCAGCTGCTCTTCCGACGCGAAGAGACGCTTGAGTGCCTGAAAGGACTGCTCCGCCTGCTCTGTCCAGATGAACTTCTTTTTCTTGGAGCTAAGCGTGTCCGTGATGGCCGCTGTCTGCATAGCGAAGCCCTTGATAAACTTGCGATAGAAGTTCGCAAAGCCGACAAACCGTTGGACCTCCTTCCGGTTGCGTGGGCTTTTCCAATCCAACACCGCTCGAACCTTGGCGCTGTCCATGGCGAGCCCCTTGTCAGACAACTTGTAGCCCAGAAAATCCACCTCAGTCACGTCGAATTGGCACTTCTCCAGCTTGGCGTAGAGCCTATGCTGCTTTAGCCTGCTCAGCACTTCCTTGACGTGTCTGTCATGCTCCTGCTGCGATTCCGAAAAGATCAGGATGTCATCTAAGAAACAGACGCACGTCTTGTAGAGAAGTCCCGCCAACACGTGATGCATGAATGCTTGAAAAACGTGGGAGCCATTTTGCAATCCAAAAGGCATAACTCTATATTCGTAGGTGCCCAGTGGCGTGAACATGGCTGTCTTCCACTCATCTCCTTCCCGCATGCGAATGAGGTTGTACGCCCCTCGCAGGTCTAACTTGGTGAACACGCTGCCCTTCCGCACCTTTGCTAGGAGGTCGTCGATTCGGGGCATGGGGAAGTCCGATGGCTTGGTCACACTGTTTAAGATGCGATAGTCCACTACAAGTCTTTTTTGGGGCGTGTCCCGCTTCTTAACAAAGAATACAGGACTGCCCCCCGCTGCCTTGGACTCCCGGATGAAACCGCGCTCCAAATTATGATCTATGAACTCTTTGAGTTCTTGCAGTTCGTCCTCTGACATGGAATACAGCTTCCCTTTAGGCAGTGCCGCCCCCGGCAGCAGGTCAATTTTGCAGTCATATGGTCTGTGAGGGGGTAGCCTGTCTGCCTCCTTCTCGCAGAAAACTTCCAAAAATTCTGCGTACTTGTGGGGAATCGCTTGCAGCGTGCCTAGCAGCAGCTGTGACTCCTCTTCCTCTCCTTCCTGCCGGGGCACGATGCAGTGTTCAGCACAAAAGGAAGAGCCGAAGGTCAGCTGCCTCTGCTACCAAGCCAGCGTTGGGCTGTGCTTGTCCAGCCAACTCATGTCCAATACAATGGGCGTGTCCGATAGTTGAGTGACGTTGAAGCTGATGATTTCCCTGTGATTCCCAAGTCGCATCACCATTGGTGGCGTCTGCTTCACCACTTGCCCCCCGAGCAGCTCCCTGCCATCCACCGTGACAACCTGCAGGGGCAGTGTGGCCGGCAGCAACTGTATAGCGTGCCGGTCGACAAAGTCCTGCCCTATAAAGTCCGCATTGCTGCCTGAGTCAATGGTGATTGGCACATCCATGGTGATTCCATTGGGCAGCTGGAGCGATGCGGTGAGCCTCACTACTGGTTTGGGCGGGAGGGGGTTCACGGGCTGTAAAATCTCTGGGGACTGCATCACTAACACGTCTGGCTGGGCCCCAGTGCCTCTTCCTCCAGCCAGACTGTGTCGTTTCCCTGCTGTGGTTCTCCTTGCTGCGTTGCTGCAGTCACCATTGCTGAGGCTGCAGTGTGCTTGCGGAGCCTCCGGGGACACTCTTTCGCCATATGCCCTGGCTCCTCGCAGATGTAACACTTCCTGTTCCCTCTAGGAGGCTTCGCTGTCACTGTTGTCGGTGCTAGGGCTCTGGCTGCTGACTGAGCCCTTGCGCTTCCAACCTCCATAGGTTCCACCCCTCCTCCTGGCGGAGGCGTGGATTGTGCACGCGCTGCTTCTCTGGGAAGGAAGGAGGAGCCCCTGGCTGGTTCGCGCCCTCCACGCCCTTCGTCCCTGCTCCACGGACGTTCTTCCAGCCGCACCCCCACCGCCAGCGCCCTCTGAACGACCTCCTGCGTGGTCCGGGGTCTCTCCCCCCTCGCAATTTCATCTTTAACAGAGCCGTGCAATCCCTCCCAAAACAGGTCTCTTACAGGAGCCGAATCTCTGTCCCATTCCAGGGCACTGACCAAAGCGAAAAAGCGGGCATGGTACTGCCTTACGCTGGCCCTCCCTTGCTTCAGTCCATGTATCTGCTGCCGAGCAAGATCCACGTCAATGCTTGATAAAAAACACCCATCCATCGCTTTAATAAAGGCATTCGCATTTTGGAGCGCCGGATCATTATCCCTCCACAAATTGCGCAGCCATGCTTTAGCATCCCCATGCAAATGGGACATGATGAATCCCACTTTCTCTTGCTCATCTCTAAAGTCTTTATTCAGCAGTTGCAGTGCGCACATTACGTCTGCTCTAAAGTTGGGATACTGTTGCAGGTTCCCATCGAAGTGAGAGACCAGACCGCCTGTTCGTCTCGCCAACCCAATTCCCTCCTGTCTGGGTGTCAGTTGCCCTTGCTTTGTAAGCATGTCCAACCTGACCTGGAGATCCCTGCAGGCGGCAGCTGCGTCCTCCTCTCTCTTCCTGGATGCGAGAGCCTCGGCATTCAGTTGTGACACTGCTTCTCTGAGTTCCGCTATCTGCTGCTCAGCCGTCATGTCGGCTGCCGTTCGTGAGCTCACTAGTAGGCACCTGCTTCTCTCCTCTCCTCGAGGCTGTAGATGCCCACAATTTGCGGACGGAGCTTACTGTCAGAGCTGCTTCCAGATCCTAGCTCACAGAGGATCACGCTAGCCAGCGATCATTAAGTAAAAGTCTTTATTGAGTTACAGTTTCCATTCTCAAGCTGCTGCGTGCAACTCTACGTCTAGTGGCTAGATCGGCGAAGCTCCGTCTGAGTCTCCGCCCCTTGTGCACCAACTTAATATCCTAGCCCTGCTCCACCTTTTCCGCCTGACTGTTCTCCTCTGGGTCCCTCTACCCCCCGGGGTCTCTTCCTTCCTGGATTCTTCTGACGCCGACCCCCCGGACCCTCCTGTCTCCTTGCGCCGGGCTTTAGGACCTGGCTCTCTTTCAGGGCTGCCCACTGCGTCACTTTCCTGTGCATTTGAACTTGGCGCGCGCGCCCAACTTTCCACTTTCCGTCTGACCGTTTCCTCGCTCCCCGATGGAGGTGTGGCCACTCCTGACTCATGCCCTCCCTCCTGTTGTGAGCTGCCAGCGCTTGCCCCCTGGCTCCCTTCCTCTTCCCTGCTCTCTGGCGGTGACGCTGGTCCCGATTTCCAACTGCTCTCCTCTGAGTCCCCTCTGGCTCTATCTTCCTGGGGTGCCCCCCTAGACTCCCCCCTTGCCCTGGCCACTGGTGCTCCTTTCTGTGAATCTTCTGATTCACTGGAAAGACTCGGAGATCTCGGGTCGTCGTCATCACTCATCTTTTCTTCTGCCTCCTCCCCTTCGCTCTCTGTTTCCTCCCTTGCCCTTGCCCCTGCTCCTGAACCCCTGACAGCTGCTATGAGAGAAAGGGCAGTATATAACAGAACAGAACAGAACAGAACAGAACAGAACAGAATAGAATAGAATAATATTTCCCCACCACACACTGCATGGATGAAGACAAGGGTACCCCTGAACATGTTAAAAAGGCTTTCTCTCCCCCCCTTCACTACGGATTCCCCCACAGCCAGCTACATTACATCTGGAGCCAATGGGCAGGCTCAGCATTTTCTCCTCATAAATCAGCTCTGCACAACTTGCGGCCTTCCAAGCTGAACGCAGACCAAGCAGCAGCTCAGCAGGCAGTTCCATAAACCTCCTATGGGTGAGGTTTGGTCCAGTGGGTCACAGATTGTGTAGGGCAGTCATAACCGAAGCAGCAGCTCAGAAAGACCACATTATAGCAAACCTTTACGCTATTCCTGAGTCCCCCCCATCTCCCTCTCTCTTTTGAATCACCTATTCTGTTTTAATAAGTAGCGAAATTAATTTATATTCTGACCTTGCAATGGTTGTGATCTGCAATATTTTCACTTTGTTCTGTTCTGCTTGGCGTACTGCTACCCTCCGTCCCCCATTACTGCTGAGCTAATCTGATGGATGTGCTGCATAATTCCATTTAGCATGTCCTTTCGGTCTCGATTCTCTTTTCCCTTTGAAATCCTAGACATTTCAGTGAATATGAAAGCGTAGCTATATGTAGGGCAAGCGGTGCCCTTTCAAGCCTTCCTTTGCTAGGAGCACAGGGCTTCCTCTCAAAAGCAGATGGCTTTGCAGGAAGATAGAGGCGTAGATCACCCGTTGTTGTTGGATTTGGAGGGGGGGAGGGGGAGCTGCTATTCAGCAATTAACATTTGTTTAAGTATTTTGAATTGAGGAAAAGCTGAAGGACTAGAAACATGAATTTCCCTCGCTACTTCATCAATCAATCAATGCAACCCATCTTCCACAGTAGAAGGCTGTGCACATGCTATGCCTTTAAAACACATTCTTCCCCTCAAAGCATTCTGGGCACTGTAGTTTCTTAAGTGTTGCTGGGAATTATAACTCTGGGAGGGGTTGTGACGTTAACATATGAGAGTGCTGGAGGTGAAATAGTTAAACAGGTTACCCAATCAGAACCCAGGGGGTGGAGTCAGAGGGACTATAAAACCAGCTCTGGGAGGTGTGAAGGGAGGAGTTCATTGGGAGGTTGGTTGGAGTGGGAGTGAATTGGGATAGAGTCTGTGGGGAGGTTGAGTTAGTCTAGCGAAATAAGCTGAGTCAGGAACAGTTAGGGGCTAGGAAGACAAGTAAATATCTGAAAGGTGGTTTAGTGAGTGAGAGCAGGTAGCGGAAGTTATAGGTCTGGATAGGCACCCCATGATTGTAACTGACCGATACCGTTTATGAAACCACACGCTTGTTAAACTGCAATAAATAACAGAAGTTTATGTTCTAATTTAACCCTGACTGGACTCAGTATTGTACCAGGTAGGGCCTGGTTGGTGGCAGTGAGAAATAAAGTGGTGGCACAGGGATCAACAGATGGTGAAATGTCCGGGGACCCTGTGTGATCGCCACAGGGATAAACTACAGTGTCCAGAAGTCTGTGAGGCAAAGAACATGCTAGTGTGGTGTACATGAACATCTTGAGCTTCTTGGGAAAAAAGCTGGGGTGGAAATGCAACAAATGAATAAATATGTCCCCCCCCCACTCAACCAAGGCCTGGATCCACCCCCATGGGCCCAATGTGGCTCATGTCTCTGGCTTTTGCCCGATCCCGCACACAGCCCTAAATTCTGCTGCTCTCCTCCGTATACTAAATTCAGAAGCCAATTTGACTGAAGTCAGTGGGGTTTGCTTCCAAATGTTCCAAATGAATCCCATTGGTGGGGAAAGATGAATTATTCCAGCCACTCAAGAACTGGGACAAGCCCCATGAAACACGGCGTCTGGTGCCACTAGGAGATGTAAGCTTATTCCCCCGCCCTTCCTAAAATTCACTTCCCTAAGCACTCGCTATTCCTGCTTGTTGTGAGCATTCGTTTTATTCATAATTCAAGCAAAGTGTGTGTGTGTGTGGGGGGGGGACACCCTTCCAAGAGTCTTATCTGGATGCATTCCATTTATTATGCATTTGAGGAGTTTGCTTAAGATGCTGAACACACAAAAGACTGATAAATGAGAACATGTTGGGCTTGCTAAGAAATGTAGCTAATAGGGAGCAGATTAGATAATCCATTTCTCTCTGTGGCAGGGCAGCAACTCCTGCAACAGATCCGCCTCTTCCATCATTTACTTCCAAGTAAGTCAGACAAAAATCAGCGAGACTTACTTCTGAGTAAAGAAACTTAGTCCTTTGAATTTGTGTGTGTGTGTGCATGCGCGTGCACGCACACACACACACACACACACACACACACACACACAAAATGCTTAGGAATGTTAGATAATTTTGATGGAAACTGGAGCAAAAATTGTCGACATTTGCTTATTTGCCCCATGTCCAGCATGGAAATCAATCTTCCATTCATTGTTTTTTTTCTTTTCCAGTCTGCAGACAATATGTAATTGATGAGTCTTCCCCCAATTTGCACTGCGTTTCCTTTCCATTAAAGGAATAGGGTGGAATAATGTGGTAATGTTGCAGCAAATAATGTGAAATTCTGCCACAGGCAAGGCTAATAACATAGTTTTTGCCGGAAGCAAAACATAGTTTTTGCCGGAAACTGCAGCAGAATGGAAACAGGGAGGAAGAAAGTAGGAATGAAAATGGATGCCTATTTACATTTGTAATAATACTGATTATTTTAGCCGCTTTCAGCACCATCAGCCATTGTATCCTTCTGGGTCACCTTGTCAGAATAAAGCTTGGAGGCTCCAGTCCTTTCATACAATCACAGAACTGTAGAATTTGGAAGGGACACTGAGAGTCATTTCATCCAACCCCCTGCAATCCAGGAATTCTGCTCACAGCCATCCTTGGGTGGACTCAAACCACCAAACATCTGGTTAACAGCCAGACACACTGACCCATTGCTGCACTGGGCATTCCCAGAAGGCAGTGCTGGAGAGTTACTTATTCAGTCACATGCCGACCAATTCGGGTTGTGCAATTACAGTCGTTTGGGGACACTGCCATGAAGTGAAATGTTTCCTGCTGTCTGTGCGGTTTGCGCATATTACATAGATCCTGCCTCAACTGCACTGACTGCCAATTAGATTTGGGGTGTGCTGGTTTTTACCTATAAAGCCTTAACTTGTCCAGAACCGCAATAACTCAAGGACTGCCTCTCCCCATACGAACCGACCCAGACCCTAAGATCTGTGGGATGTGAAACACGAGAGCAGTCAAGTACAACATTCCTAGAGTGAACATGTTTACACATGGGGAGGAATGTTTGTCCAGCCAGCAGGTAAACTTCCTGTTTCCTTCTGGGCTGGGACAGACTTCCTCTGCATGTGACTAGAGGTGGGTGTGGCCTCACCTGTGCAGGTACGACAACAGCACAGGGCAGGGCAGCCATCTCTCTCTCTCTTTGACTACATGCATCAAAGAAGCAACATCTGCTTAGCCAAAGATGCTCTCTTGTCTTCCAGCCAAGAGAGGACAAAGGAACTGTCTCCTTATGAGATAGTTTCCAGGTGTATGTTCACTTTTCTAAGCTAAGTCTGCCTTCTGGGATCCGATTGTGAACAGAATGTGAGTAAACTCTTTTTATACTTTTATAGAAGACTGTGTCGTGTCTTATCTTTTATGAGGGAATAAGGGGGAAATGCCAGAACAGTTATTATAGAGGCTTTAGCGAGCCTGAGCAAACACATCTGCTGTGAGTTTAAAAAGGAGAATGTTACTCTGCTAAATTGTGAGCTTGTTAACACAAGTTGGAAAGGCTATAATCAAACAATATATCCTCTCCTGCATCCCTGAACATTCCCACAAGATCATCTTCTGAGGCCCTTTTTGTGTGCCTCCTCCATGAGAGGTCTTGAGTGTGGCAACACAAGTGTGAGCCTTCTCTGTAGTGGCACCTTCATTATATACTTTTAGGTGCCAGGTGAAAATATTCCAAATGCCTTTGGCTGATTAATATTCTACAGTCTTTTAAATGTGCCTGTGGGAAGGGAGTTATCGTTTTGCTGCTTCGTTCTGCTTATTTACCTGTTTTTATCCTGCATTTTATTCTGTGAACTGACCTGAAATCTTCTGATGAGGGGCGGTACAGAAATCTAATAAATAAATCAGTAATAATAATAATAATAATAATAATAATAATTTATTTATACCCTGCCCATCTGGCTGAGTTTCCCCAGCCACTCTGGGCGGCTCCCAATCAAGTGTTAAAAACAGTACAGCATTACATATTAAAAACTTCCCTGAACAGGGCTGCCTTCAGATGTCTTTTAAAGATAGGATAGCTGCTTATTTCCATCACATCTGAAGGGAGGGTGTTCCACAGGGCAGGTGCCACTACCAAGAAGGCCCTCTGTCTGGTTCCCTGTAACCTCACTTCTCGCAATGAGGGAACCGCCAGAAGGCCCTCAGCGCTGGATCTCATAATAAATAATAAATAAATCAAACCATAAGGGTAGGCCACAGAACTCTGCAAGTGCCACTGATAAGCAGATCTGTGATATCTGCGAGCCTGGTTTGGGCATCATGAGGCGTCTTTACCTGATGCAGACGTGATGCCAGGTGTAGGGTGAGTGGGTGTGGCTTGGGAAAAGTGGCTTCTTGGGCCAAATCATGAACCCTGCCAAGCCAAAGAGGCCACAGGCAGAGGTTCTGCACCAATGCCTTAAATCAAGGATGGGGAATCTGTGGGCCTCCAGGTATTGCTGGACTCCAATTCCCATCAGCCCCAGCCAGCATGCCCACTGATGAGCAATGATGGGGGCTGTAGTCCAACGATAACTGGAGAACTAGAGGTTCCTCATCGTTGCCTTAGCTGGATACTGCCCTGTCCCTTTTAAAATATGTTTCCCCTCTCTCTAACTTTACAACCACTGCTTTAACACACAGTAAATTCTTGATCCTTCTCTCCCCCTCCCTCGCTCCCGTCCTTCTATACATTTTTTGGTTGGCTCGGATCACACTGACCTAATTCTATCCATCAACTCCTTGCTTCCTCCTGAGTTTTGCAAACTCTGTACCTTGCGATCCTATCTTTTCGGCGTGACTGGCAAGATCCAGTGACAGCCACCAAGTTGGAGGGGGCCACAAGCGCTCACGCTAAATTTAATTCAGCACCCTCGCTGTGATGCACTGCCAGTCACTGGAATATCTTGGAGCTGGGACCCCTTCCAGGCTTAGGATAACATCGCCGTTTACCCACAATTCTGCTCATTTCCATACAGACTGTAAGCCAGGCCGCATAACCAATTGCTTGTCTGGATATGACAGTAATTGTATGCAATTCAGCCTTCAAAGTTTCTTCTAACAATCTCACAGATCCCTTTCCTATCACTTTGACATGTCTCCACTTGGTGCATTATTCTCCAGCGATGACAATGTTATCTCTCTAGCAGATGTTAATACCCACATGGAAAGCTCCTGGAATGTCCTATTATTTGCTGTAATTTTCTCCCTCTATTTCCTGTGTGTGAGAGAGAGGGGGGAGGAAGAGAGAGAGAGAATGGTTTAGAAGTAAATTAGGAAAAGAAGAATCCTTTTCAGTACACAAGGAAACAAACAGGGTGAAAGGAGAACGAGTTGGGTACAGTGGATTGAATTTGGATCAAGGGCAGCTGAACTCAAATCACTGGGGACTGGACCAATGGGTTGTCAGTTGGTAGCCTTTACAAGGCCACAGAAGCCTTACCTACCACATTGAGTTGTTGAGAGATGCAAAAGTTATTTGTTTAGCCATTAGTTCCCACCCTACTTTCCAAACATCCCACGACTAGTGGAATCTTTTAGGAATTGCATGTTGGCATGGCAGCGCCATCGCTGACCCCACTCCTGCCCTGCGTCTCTGAGAAGAGGGAGAAATAATGGAGCAGAGGTGATGGCAGAGGTGATGGGGAGCAGCCCTGCTGATCTTCACCTCCACAGCAGCCAGATGGAATACAGTCATACCTCGGGATGAATACACTTCAGGTTAGGCAAATTTGGGTTGCGACCCGGAAGTAACGGAGCGTGTTACTTCCGGCTTTCGTCGCGTGCGCATGTGCAGACCATCAAAATGACATCATGTGCATGCGCAGAAGCGCCAAAACGTGACCCGCGCACGCGCAGATGGACACAGGTTACGTTTGCTTCAGGATGCAAACGGGGCTCTGGAACGGATCCCGTTCACATCCTGAGGTACCACTGTAGCTGCTGCTAGATGTCAGACGAAGGAGGGAGGACTGCAGTGGAGCTCCCATCTTCCTTTCAGCATAGGTTGAGGGTGTTCTGCTGAGGAGCAGAGCTTGTGCATCAGTTGTCTCAGTGTTGTGAAATGAACTTTCTCCAGGAACTGCAATTTACTGCTCTTCCAGAGGGAGGCAACAACATTTATTTTTTTTAATAATATTTTATTAAATTTTATCAGCAAGAAAATACAAAAACAGGAAATACAAAATCACAAAATACAAAAATACAAACATTAAACACAAAAAGAAAAAAGAAAAAGGAGAAAAAAGAAACACATAGAAAAAAAAGAAAAACAAAACTCCCTCTTTTTTAATTTCTCATCTTTAGTTAACTTATTTTCCTGACTTCCTCACGCCTCCCTTTTTTGTATCCCTTTTTAAAAATTGGTTCAGCAAATTCATATTCAATTACCGTATTTTTCGCCCCATAAGACGCACTTTTTCCTCTCCAAAAATGAAGAGGAAATCGGGGTGCGTCTTATGGGGCGAATGCCTGCAAGCCTCGCGCGCTCGGCAGGAGGTCCCACCGGGTGCGCGAGGCTTGGGGCGGCAGCGGACTGCTTGCGCGCACCTAGAAGCTAGCAGTCCGCTGCCGCCCCAAGCCTGGCGCACCCGGTGGGACCTCCTGCCGGGTGCACCAGGCTTGGGGCGGCAGCGGACTGCTTGCGCGCAGCAGTCCGCTGCCGCCCCAAGCCTGGCGCACCAGGCAGGAGGTCCCACCGGGTGCGCCAGGCTTGGGGCGGCAGCGGACTGCTTGCGCGCACCTAGAAGCTAGCAGTCCGCTGCCGCCCCAAGCCTGGCGCACCCCGCAGGAGGTCCCACCGGGTGCGCCAGGCTTGGGGCGGCAGCGGACTGCTAGCTTCTAGGTGCGCGCAAGCAGTCCGCTGCCGCCCCAAGCCTGGCGCACCCGGCAGGAGGTCCCACCGGGTGCGCCAGGCTTGGGGCGGCAGCGGACTGCTTGCGCAGAAGCTAGCAGTCCGCTGCCGCCCCAAGCCTGGCGCACCCGGCAGGAGGTCCCACCGGGTGCGCGAGGCTTGGGGCGGCAGCGGACTGCTTGCGCGCACCTAGAAGCTAGCAGTCCGCTGCCGCCCCAAGCCTGGCGCACCCGGTGGGACCTCCTGCCGGGTGCGCCAGGCTTGGGGCGGCAGCGGACTGCTTGCGCGCACCTAGAAGCTTGGGGCGCGCTGAGCTCAGCACGCCCCAAGCTCCTGGTATAGCGCAGCGATCCGCTAGCCCTGGGAGAGCCCCGCGGCTCTCCCAGGGCTAGCGGACTGCTTGCCGGCACGTAGAAGCTTGGGGCGCGCTGACCTCAGCTTGCCCCAAGCTTCTGGATTAGCGCAGGAGTCCGCTAGCCCTGGGAGAGGCGCCCTGCTCTCCCACGCTAGCGGAGACCTTGCCTGCATGCAGAAGCTTGGGGCGCGCTGAGCTCCGCACGCCCCAAGCTCCTGGTGTAGCGCAGCGCACCTGGGGGGGAAATAAAAATTTTTTCCTTTATTTCCCCCCCAAAAATCTAGGTGCGTCTTATGGGCCGGTGCGTCTTATGGGGCGAAAAATACGGTAGTTTGTCTATTATCAATCCCATCTTACATTTAACCTTGTTGCTAGAACCCCTTCAGTTCATTTCAACGTCATCAGCATTCAAAAATTTTACAGTGTTTCTGTAAATAAGTTTTAAATTTCCTCCAATCTTCTTCCACCAACTCTTCTCCCTGGTCTCGAATTCTGCCAGTCATTTCTGCCATTTCCATGTAGTCTATTAATTGCATTTGCCATTCTTCCAAAGTGGGTAGGTCTTGTGTCTTCCAATGCTTTGCAATAAGAATTCTTGCTGCTGCTGTAGCATACATAAAGAAAGTTCTATCCTTCTTTAACACCGATTGGCCAACAATGCTCAGGAGGAAGGCCTCTGGTTTCTTCAGAAAGGTATATTTAAATACTTTTTCATTTCATTATAAATCATTTCCCAGAAAGCCTTAATCCTTGGGCACGTCCACCAAAGGTGAAATAATGTAGCTTCAGTTTCTTTACATTTCCAACATTTATTATCGGGCAAGTGATATATTTTTGCAAGCTTGACTGGGGTCATGTACCACCTATACATCATTTTCATAATATTCTCTCTTAGGGCATTACATGCCGTAAATTTAATCCCGGTGGTCCACAACTTCTCCCAGTCAGCAAACATAATATTATATCCTATATCTTGTGCCCATTTTATCATTGCAGATTTTACCGTTTCTTCCTCGGTATTCCATTTCAACAGCAGATTGTACATTCTTGATAGTATCTTAGCATTGGGTTCTAACAGTTCTGTTTCTAACTTTGATTTTTCCACCTGGAAACCAATTTTTTTTATCCAAGTTATAAACCTCTCTTATTTGAAAATAATGTAACCAGTCTCGCACCTTCTCTTTAAGTTTGTCATAACTCTGCAATTTCAATTTGTCACCTTCCTGTTCTAGAATTTCCCAATATTTTGGCCATTTGGCCTCCATATTAAGTTTTTTCAAGGCCTTCGCTTCCATAGGTGATAGCCACCTTGGGGTTTTACTCTCCAAAAAGTCTTTATATATGAGGAGCAGAGCTTGTGCATCAGTTGTCTCAGTGTTGTGAAATGAACTTTCTCCAGGAACTGCAATTTACTGCTCTTCCAGAGGGAGGCAACAACATTTTTATTTATTTATTGTAACATTTATTTATTGTTACATCCCATCTTTCCTCCAAGGAGCTAAAGGGAATGTACATTTATCTTCACAACAACCCTGTGAGGTCGGTTAGGCTGAGCGATAGTGACAGTCCAAGGGCACCCAAGGAGCTTTATGACTAAGAAGGGATTCGAACCCTGGTCTCCTAGGTTCTAGGCCAACACTGTAGCAACATGGGCAGCAGAATGACGTATGGCAAGGGGGGGGTGTTACACACACACACACACACACACACACACACACACACACACAATTTAAAAAAGCTCAACAACTTTGTCCAGATTTTCAATATGGCAACCCTATATTTGGCCTTTGGTTCAGCTGGATTCCCTTGTTTGTTCACATTGGTGTTGTGTTCTGTTTTTGTTGACCATTGAGTTTATATTTACACTGTACACTGTACTGTTCAAAACCTTGAATGCTGGAAGCCTACCTGTGATAGTGAGTTTCTCCGAATTGGTGAGCTCCCCCAGGATTTTGGTTGAGGAATACTCTCGATCAATGAAAACTGTGGACAGGAATAGCAAAAGCTGATTGAATTGGATCTTCTGCAGCGTCAGATTTAGGGCAATGCGGGCTGTTCCCCTGCACAGGGAGCTGAGGTGAGGGGACGCAAAACTGAGAAGGTCCAGAACTTTTTTTCCAGCCAGAACTTGCTGGAACTGAGTTCTGGCACCTCTCAGGTGGGCGCCATTGCAATTATAAGAGAACAAGTTCATGGTGAGTTCTTGCAAAATAGCACTGAGAAGATCCATAATTGAGAAGATCCATTTGGTGATGCCAAATGTTGGCCTAGCTCAGGGTGCCATATTACCAAAGTCCACCCCTGATCTTCTGAGACTTCCATCATGTTATATAGACAGTCAAAAGTGAGGAAAATGGGTTATCTTCCGCTGGTGCTCCCTGCTTCCCCCTTATGTTCACACTTGCTTCCACATAAGAACATAAGAAAAGCCCTGGTGGATCAGGCCCTATCTGTGTGGGGCAGAGGTGCTACTCTGGCTTCCCAGCAGGTAGGTCGCTGCTGCTTACTGGGACGAGTTAACAGGGAGCTAGGAGCAGTGCAAATGTACTGTCCCACCTAATAATAATAATAATAATAATAATAATAATAATAATAATAATAATAATTTATTATTTGTACCCCGCCCATCTGGCTGGGTTTCCCCAGCCACTCTGGGCGGCTTCCACAGAAACCAAAAATACACTAAAATCACACATTAAAAACTTCCCTGAACAGGGCTGCCTTAAGATGTCTTCTGAATGTCAGGTAATTGTTGATCGCTTTGACATCTGATGGGAGGGCGTTCCACAGGGTGGGCGCTACTACCGAGAAGGCCCTCTGCCTGGTTCCCTGTAGCTTTGCTTCTTGCAAGGAGGGAACCGCCAGAAGGCCCTCGGCACTGGACCTCAGTGTACGGGCAGAACGATGGGGGTGGAGACGCTCCTTCAGGTATACTGGGCCGAGGCCGTTTAGGGCTTTAAAGGTCAGCACCAATACTTTGAATTGTGCTCGGAAACGTACTGGGAGCCAATGTAGATCTTTTAAGACCGGTGTTATGTGGTCTCAGCGGCCGCTCCCAGTCACCAGTCTAGCTGCCGCGTTCTGGATTAGTTGTAGTTTCCGGGTCACCTTCAAAGGTAGCCCCACGTAGAGCGCATTGCAGTAGTCCAAGCGGGAGATAACCAGAGCATGCACCACTCTGGTGAGGCAGTCTGCAGGCAGATAGGGTCTCAGCCTGCGTACCAGATGGAGCTGGTAAACAGCTGCCCTGGACACAGATTTGACCTGTGCCTCCATGGACAGCTGCGAGTCCAAAATGACTCCCAGGCTGCGCACCTGGTCCTTCAGGGGCACAGTTGCCCCATTCAGGACCAGGGAATCCTCCGCACCTGCCCGCCTCCTGTCCCCCAAGAACAGTACTTCTGTCTTGTCAGGATTCACCCTCAACCTGTTAGCCGCCATCCAACCTCCAACCGCCTCCAGGCACTCCAGGCACCTAGCAGTTCGAAAGCACATCAAAGTGCAAGTAGATAAATAGGTACCACTCCGGTGGGAAGGTAAACGGCGTTTCCGTGTGCTGCTTTGGTTCGCCAGAAGCAGCTTTGTCATGCTGGCCACATGACCCGGAAGCTGTCTGCAGACAAACGCCGGCTCCCTTGGCCTATAGAGTGAGATGAGCGCACAACCCCAGAGTCAGTCACGACTGGACCTAATGGTCAGGGGTACCTTTAACTTTAAATGCTCTGCCCCACCTGCTGCTTATGCCTTCAAGGGGAGTGTAACCCCACCCAGAAGAAGGAAGCCTTCTAGATTGAGTTTCGTCTTGTTGGCTGTCATCCGGCCCTGGGATGAGGCCATAAAGCATGACTTCCAGGGAGGCTCTGAGTCGTGCCAAACTTCTTCTCAGACATTAACTGCTGTTGGCCACGGCTGCTTGTTACAGAACAAAAGCGGAGGAGAGAGACTGGCACGACTGTTGCCGCCTTGTAATTCAGTTTATGGGATCAATGGAGCTGTCTGGAGCCACCTTGGATGGAGTGTCATAATTGAAATCAATGAGTTTACGCCGAGTGAAAAATCACCTCGCGAACAAAACTGGGCTCACAATCGCACTCAGTCCGAGAAAGAGCAGCCTCTTTATTAGATCTTTATGAAACAAAAGCTCGCCTTCGTATGGCATTCCCACACTCTATAATAACATAAAAGGGCTGATAAATACCCAAAGTGTACCTTTCAGGTTTTCTGCAATTTAGCAGAATTTTCATGCCCGTAATCTACTTTCCTTGCTCAGCATCTACTTGGAACTTTTTGGATTTTTTTATTTTATTTTTACAGCCCCAGATCTCCTGTTCATAACAGACAATTTATGATCCCGCAGCCTGAATCGTAAGTGCTGGTAAACAGGTTCTTGGGGAAGATTTAAGTTAGGAGGACAGCGCCTATAAAGAGGAACAAGAATTCATTACATTTCGCAGATGGAGCCGATAAAAGGAAGGAAAAAAATCCATATCTTTGGGCAGCTGCGAAAGGGGGAAAAAGAGAAAGAAAACCTGAAACCTTCACAATGCACTGTGGTTCTGTTGCAAAGCTTTATTCAAATGGTCTGTGAAAGTTTTAAATCAATGGTTTATTGGAGCAGAGGGGAAAGGAGAACTAAGCAGTGCTTTTTAATGGCACAGCCCTTGCCCACCATGATTTGAACGATGCTGAAATTGTATATATGGCATCACTGGCATTAAAAAGATGAGGCTTTCAAAGCACTGTGTTCAGACAGCTAACAGTTGCTTGCAGCTCACATTGATGTCTCCTCCCTGCTGATGCTCATGGGCATCATGTATAGGCAAAAGAGCACCCATGTATACAATCTATTATAATTATTTTAATTTATTACCCACTGTTCCCCTCAAGGTCCCATGTCTGGTAGGAGCAAATTATAACATAACATCTGGCGACAAAAGCAGGAAAGACTGCTGGGCAGGCTGCAATTTAATGACCCCTGGGAGCGGGGTCCAAGTGTCCCCATTGGCTGGGAATGCCTGTCCAAGGGCTGCCGTCACTGGCCAGTATCTGACAGCTGGGCCTGCCATTAGTCGGATCACTTGTAGGTCCAGGGCCTGGCTGCAACACTGTCCACCAATGAGGGTGAGCGGACGTATAACACAACATCTGGATGAGATCACTGGATGAGGTTACTGTTAGGTGGCTTTGTAACTAGTTCCTTGTCATCCTGGAAAAAAGGGACAATCAGATGGCCACCTCTCATGGATGCGTCTTCTTTTTTTAGTTTTAATTTTTTATTTATACTTTTCAAATTTATACATTCCATTAGTTTTACAATCAATTTAACATTTCAAAATTTGACTTCGCTTTCTGCGGTTCCTTAAATTTATTTTTAAATACTTCTGCATATCCAAATTCATTTAACTCCTATTCTGCTCTGGTCAGACTTCACCTAGAGTACTGTGTCCAGTTCTGGGCACCACAATTCAAGAAGGACACTGACAAACTGGAACGTGTTCAGAGGAGGGCAACCAAAATGGTCAAAGCCTGGAAACGATGCCTTATGAGGAACGGCTAAGGGAGCTGGGCATGTTTAGCCTGGACAAGAGGAGGTTAAGGGGTGATATGATAGCCATGTTCAAATATATAAAAGGATGTCACATAGAGGAGGGAGAAAGGTTGTTTTCTGCTGCTCCAGAGAAGCGGACACGGAGCAATGGATCCAAACTACAAGAAAGAAGATTCCACCTAAACATTAGGAAGAACTTCCTGACAGTAAGAGCTGTTTGACAGTGGAATTTGCTGCCAAGGAGTGTGGTGGAGTCTCCTTGTTTGGAGGTCTTTAAGCAGAGGCTTGACAACCATATGTCAGGAGTGCTCTGATGGTGTTTCCTGCTTGGCAGGGGGTTGGACTCGATGGCCCTTGTGGTCTATTCCAACTCTATAATTCTATGATTCTATGATTCTATGAACTTGCTCCTTTAATTATCTACTGTAAATATACACTCTTATAAAGCTGCAGGTTATTACGCTAATCCTGCTAGTGTTTTTATCTGTTTACAATTTATCTGTAAATATTCAATAAACCATTTCCATTCTTTTGTAAAAAGTTTGTTATCTTCATTTCTTACTCTTCCGGTAAGTTTCGCCATTTCTGCATATTCTATAAGTTTTTGTATACATTCCTCCTTTGCTTGGACTTCTGCTTCTTTCCATACATAAATACATTTCCATACAATTTAGGTAGTTATGTCCCTATAATTCTCCAAATAAAATCTTCTGGTTTGTTTGTTTTTTAAATAAAAGTTATTTTGAACATCCTTTTCAATTCATTGTATATCATTTCCTAGTCATGGATGCTTTAGCTGAGATGCCTGCATTTCAGGGGGTTGGAGTAGATGACCCGTGGGGTCCCTTCCAACTCTACAGTTCCATGGTTCTGTGATTCTCCTCCAACCCTTTTCAGGGGTTGCTGTAGGGGCCAGATCACAACTGGAAAGAAGCTGAAAAAGCCACCTCCAATTAGCCACCGGCTAGTTGTTGTTAGGATATAGTTCCATTCCACCTTAAAAGGAACAGGCATGACTGTTGTGTGTCACATGCCTGTTTCCTTCCAGCACAGGCTTGCTGGGAACTTCCGTTTGTATATTGCTTTTGCTATACTGCTGTTTGCTTGCACACGAAGGGAAGCAGACATGTTTTTCCCTTTGTTCCTGATGCTGAATAAATGCCTGTAAATAATGCTTACACATGTCTCTGTCTGCCACTTACATTGTGAGAAGTTATTCACTCTGCTGATTAGAGCGTCTCTAAAGGTCTCTGAGGCTTGTGTTGCTGATTGATGCTGTTCTGAGAACCGGAGTTCGCCCAGCTGCCGGCTGGTGGCTGGAGCCAGCTGGGGGCCTGCCAAATGCCCCCGTCTCCCTGGACACACCCCAACAGTTGTGCCTCTCCTGTCAAATGTGCCTCTGCTGCAGCGATGAGGAACCTCAGGCATGGAGACCAAATGTGTCCTTCAGGGCTTCTCTATCTGGTCCTCAGGTCTTTCAGCAGGCCACACCCTCTAGCCACACCTCTCACCAGCCCAACCAGAGGGTGCTTTTTCGGCAAAATAAAACCATCCAGGTCAGGAATTCCAACTTGGCTCTGCGACCATAGGTTCCTGGGGACCATGGGTGCGATGCAGCGTGCATGGCCCTGGCACTCAAATTTATGTGGAATTTTATGGGTGCTCAGGCACCCAGGGCCCCAGGGAGTTGGCAACTATGATCCGGGTTAAGTACACTTATTTAAAGGTGTGGTTTATGGCCCCGAAACCCCAGATAGCTGCTATTCTGAGCTAAAGGGACCAATGGCCTCACTAGGTCTAAGGCAGATTTACATGAAGCAATCTCCAGAACTAGGCAAGTACCTTTGACAGATCATAGGACTATTGTGATTGTATTATTATTATTTCTTCTTCTTCTTCTTCTTCTTCTTCTTCTTCTTCTTCTTCTTCTTCTTCTTCCAAAAGCTGAAGGAAAAAGAATCTATTACAATAAAGCTCATGGTGCTTCTTTAAAATAAATAAAGAAAAGAGTTGCTAATCTTCTGAAAGTAATGCTTAATCAACAATGTAAAGAAAGAAAGTAACTAAAGAGCTCTGTCTAGTTAATTAAATAAAATCAGGTATTCTGCTGGAAGCACTTAATGAACCATGAGTAATATAATTATTTTCAGAAAATTGAAGCAGGAAAAAGTAATTACTTATTTAAGACTAAATAATTACAGCTCGCTCTTCAGTATAAGGCGAGACATCCCAAATACTAAATCAAAGTTGCACTTTTGAGTCTCCCTCCTCCCCCAGTTGGATTGTAACACATGTACACCCATGGACGTCTTGATCCGTTCAATGTGGTGGCTTGGGCTATAGAGTCTAAAGCTGGCTTGCGGAACCAAAGTGGTTCACTAGTTATCTGTTTTCACCATCTCCATCACCTCCCGTTTTTTTAGTCCCACTTGGAGAGGAAGAACACAAGAAGGTTTATTGGCTGGTCATTTTTATTTATTGACTTACTTACAGCATCTATGAGCCTCCCATTACCCTCCTGAGGATCTCAGAATGGCTTACAAAAACCAGTTTCAAGATGGTCCCTGCCCTCAGGCTCACAATCTAAAAAGGCATGATAAGCGAGGGGAGAGGAATGGGGAGGGAAGAGGGAAAAGAAAGCTCAAATTCTTAAAGTTACACTTCAAGTTACAGTTGTTAAAACCGCAGCTGATACAAGGGTTGACTCTGGAAGTACTGCATATGAGATAAATGGCCTCATACAACCAGCATGCTTAAGTCTAATTAAGTCTTGAAGGAATTAATGTTATAGAGTAAGCTCTCCTGCCAGACTTAGCTAGGTCACTTCCCTTTATCTTGGGAGGAAAATAATCAAGCTTATTGTTCCCTTTGTCTTCTGAGAAGCTCAGACCGCATGGCTCTTACAAGCTTTTCTCTTGTTCCTATACCAATCATTTAGGGCCTTTCACCACTGTAACTAAGCCAAGTTTTATTCCATGTGTTTTCTGAATGCTGTATGGAAATTCCATGTGTTTTCTGAATGCTGTATGGAAAAACACATGAACCTGACCTTTCAAGAGTTTGTAAGTAAACCACTTTTAACTTATCAAATGTGAGGGAAGAGGGAAACTTTGGAAGGAAGCCACAAGGGCATATTTAAAGATATAACAGATTATATTTCCATGCTTTGCTTTGCTGCGTGTTTTGTGATTTTAAATCTCTGCTAAATCTCTGTTCTCTCACCAAATAGTACTTGCCCCAAACCTGGATCTTAACATCCAAGAATTTGCCTTATAAATAATTCTCCTATTTTTCCTTACCACCAACACTACATTTGTGTTTCATTTGATGGGTCACATGGTTGTTGTGAGGATAAAATGGGGAGGAAGAGAACCATGGATGCCACTTTGAGTTCAATGTAATAATTAGACAGATGGATAGAATTATGGGAACCAAATACTGAACTAGTTCTGTCCAAGTAAGGCTCTTCTGACATCTTAATAGATATATGCTTAATATATATATGCTTTCGTAGATTTTCACGGGTACAGGAATGCAGGTTTTGGTGTCTTCGGGTGTCTTCCCGTGTAAGAGTTGGGGTGTCTAGGCGACGTTTCGACGAGGTCTCACTCGTCATCTTCAGGCTGGTGCTTTCGGCTTCTTGTTACTGGAACAGAGCAGGATCTCAGTGTTTATATTTATATATATATATATAACACCTGTTGCCCTAGGTTTGATTTATTTGCTGGTGTTCTGACAAAATGTTTCATCCCAGAAACTTACTTGCAGAACATTCTAGTTCCTACTATCATTTAAGTGCGGTTCCATTGAAATTCAATGCCACTTACTGTAAACTGGTTACAGAAATAAAGTAATCACAAATTAGTATTGTCTGTGCAACATGTATAAGTGTGTTCAAGTGATTCGTTTATAGCTGTTTTTGAACGGTGAATCCCCATGTCTAAATCTCACCTCACCCATGAACTCATACAGAAAAGCTACAATTATATGCCTCAGCCCACTCCCTGCCCTGCCAGCTATCTATAATATGATGATAATACTGGACTATAAGATTATCCCAATAAAATTGCCTCACACCTCTTAATTCAGCCTTATCCTTTCCTGAACAGCTTTGCAAATGGTGTGAGGAAAAGTGGAGGAATTGGGAGAACAAAAGGATTTCTGCTTCCAGTCGTCTAATAAATAGAGATAATAACTCAATTTTATTTTTAATATCTCAGACTGAAAGGTCAAGCAAAGCGAATATTGGAAGTCCAAGGTAACATTATCCCCTAGTAAAAGCCATTTCCCAGTGGCAGAAATGTAGCATTTGAAAACCAGCACAAAATCAAATTAGTCTGCTTTTAGACAGCGTTAAGGGCCACGGGGTGGTAATGGGGGAAAAAGCAATATTAATATCTAAATTTCTTCTGGCTCCTCGGGCTGTGAATTGAAAACTGGCTTAAAGTAAACCCAGGTAGGGGGAAAAACACAATACAATTCATAAATCTGTTACTGCTCAAAAGGCTCTTGCCTTAAATACCTAGGACAGCAATCTTCCTTGGCAAATAGTCTATTATAACAAAAGTTTCCTGGACTCCTCTGATTAAGGCCGTATCTCTGCAAATCACTCGAGAGCATGTTTAACCGTCATGCTGACTCTCTGCTTAAGTGGATATCTAGTTCAGGGCTGAGTCTTTTGTTCACCTGGCATATGTCTAGTGGGCTGCCTGATGAACAAAAGAACATTAAGTGGAGCCCTGCTCAGGCCAGGCACTGGAACTCGCCGCAGCTGGGCAAATGCCAAGGCCCCTGAGGTCCTAGATGCCAAGGACTGGCTGGATGAAGAGGAGTGGTTGGAGACACCAGCCAGGGAACTCCCAAGGGAAACCCCAGAGGAGGAAAGCTCAGAGCCAGGGGTTTGGTGGTGGGACACCAAAGAGAGGTCAGAGGGAGAAGATTGGGAAGAGGGGCTGGATGCTGAAGGGGCAACAGGGCTTAGTGAGCAGGAAGTGCCAGTGACAGGGGGCAGTTCAGACTCTGAGGTGGAAGCAGAGGAGGGAGGTCAAGAGGCTGCTGAAGAATCCAGGGAGTCCCCCTGTCCTGCTGCGACAAACTCCCCTCCCCCTGGTCACCAAGAACACACAGACCCTGTGTGAGTGTCTGGAGGTGCTTGGAGGATGGATGGCGGCTAACAGATTGAGGTTGAATCCTGACAAGATAGAAGTACTGTTTTGGGGGGACAGGGGGCAGGCAGGTGCGGAGGACTCCCTGGTCCTGAATGGGGTAATTGTGCCTCTGTATGACTAGGTGCGCAGCCTGGGAGTCATTTTGGACTCACAGCTGTCCATGGAGGCGCAGGTAAATTGTGTGTCCAGGGTGGCTGTCTACTAGCTCCACCTGGAACACAAGCTGAGACCCTACCTGCCCGTGGATTGTCTCGCCAGAGTGGTGCATGCTCTAATGATCTCCTGCTTGGCCTACTGCAATGTGATCTACGTGGAGCTACCTTTGAAGGTGACCCAGAAACTCCCATTAATTCAGAATGCAGCAGCTAGACTGGTGACTGGGAGTGGCCACCAAAACCACATACCACCGGTCCTGAAAGACCTACATTGGCTCCTGGTACGTTTCTGAGCACAATTCAAAGTGTTGGTGCTGACCTTTAAAGAAGAAGAAGAAGAAGAAGAAGAAGAAGAAGAAGAAGAAGAAGAGGAGGAGTTTGGATTTGATATCCCGCCTTTCACTCCCCTTCAGGAGTCTCAAAGCGGCTAACAATCTCCTTTCCCTTCCTCCCCCACAACAAACACTCTGTGAGGTGAGTGGGGCTGAGAGACTTCAGAGAAGTGTGACTGGCCCAAGGTCACCCAGCAGCTGCATGTGGAGGAGCGGAGACGCGAACCCGGTTCCCCAGATTACGTGACTACCGCTCTTAACCACTACACCACACCAAGCCCTAAATGGCCTCGGCCCACTATACCTGAAGGAGTGTCCCCACCCCCATTGTTCAGGCTGGACACTGAGGTCCAGCTCCAAGGGCCTTCTGGTGGTTCCCTCCCTGCGAGAACTGAGGTTACAGGGAATATCCAAAAGAGGGGGAGCCTTAGAGAGGGTGGAAGGCAGGGACCTTCAAATCCTTACAACTTGTCTATAGGGACAAGACCTGATGGAAAGTTTTGCTGAGTTGTATGCTGTTGCCTATGGTTTTCCCAGTAGTGATGTATGGAAGTGAGAGCTGCACCATAAAGAAGGCTGATCGCCAAAGAATTGATGCTTTTGAATTATGGTGCTGGAGGAGACTCTTGAGAGTCCCATGGACTGCAAGAAGATCAAACCTCTCCATTCTTAATCAGCCCTGAGTGCTCACTGGAAGGACAGATCGTGAAGCTGAGGCTCCAATACTTTGGCCACCTTATGAGAAGAGAAGACTCCCTGGAAAAGACCCTGATGTTGGGAAAGATTGAGGGCACAAGGAGAAGGAGACGACAGAGGACGAGATGGTTGGACAGTGTTCTTGAAGCTACCAGCATGAGTCTGACCAAACTGTGGGAGGCAGTGGAAGACAGGAGTGCCTGGTGTGCTCTGGTCTATGGGGTCACGAAGAGTTGGACACGACTAAACGACTAAACAACAACTACAACAACATGCTATTGCCTTGAATAAAGAGTTAACTTCGCTGACAATGAAGGCCTGACATCTTTCGTGCTGACTCCAGCCCTGACAGTGGGCAGGAATGGGAAATCTCAGGCCTGGGGGGTTGAATGCAGCCTTCCAGACTTTCTTGGCTCTCTCCCCAAACCATACCCCTTTCTCCCCAGGCTACACACACTTGCCAGTTGTGCTTCGCACCCACCATGAATATGTTTGCCAGGATTGAGTGTGTCCCTGAACTTGCACCATGTCTCTTGCTTGTCTGTTTGGAGAAAAGAGAAGGATGTGTGATCATATATACAAACCAGCCTACTGTATCAAGATAAAATTTACACCTGCTGCTCTGCCTACTTGTGCCACCACTGTGACCACCTGACCAGATAAATTGCCTGGTGGGGAACATGGTGAGGCAAGAGCAATTCTACACTTCAGAAACATGGGACAGAGACCAGGATTGGAGAGGAAGGATTGTATGGTCTGATGGCTTCAGTTGCGCTCGTCTGTGTTCCCGGTCCATGACGCAGCATATAATTAATGGGCTCATTTGGGGAAATTGATTTTTAGAGCTGATTAGCTCCGAATCAACAGTAAATGGCAGAGCGATGAAAGTATTTCAGAGAAATGGAGGGTTTGGGGTGGGAAATCCAGGCTGCCTAGCTGCTTGTTTTCACTTCGCATGAAGGGAAGATCAGTCGATTTAGATCTAATGAAATGGGCCTGTGAACGGCTGAAGGTCAGCGATTAGCAAGTGTGATTATTTGGAACCGAAGACGTGGCTATTATTACCAAGTGTGATTTTCTTAGCGTTCAAGATGAAAGAGGAGCATACCTGTAATTATTGCAGTCTAACCGGAGGGAATGAGCAGAACAGCGCCAGGTCGATTTGACCTACAAGAGAAAAGTTGTTTAACACTTTCCAAAGTGACTCAGCAAGAGACTTCCCTCCTTATTCCCCCCACCATTTTAATTTTTCTTCCCCCTTGTGAGGATATGAACACTTAACCAGTCCTTGGACAATTGGGGGGTCACGACTTCTCTCCCTCTGTTGCCGTGAGAAAGATTTATTGCATTCTCTGCTACAGATGATGTAATCCGTTACCATGCTAATCATCCTCTGCTGGAAGCATTTTTAACTACCCAAAATAGGAGACCTCTGAAATTCTATTCATAAAGCAAAAAGGACTAAAGGTAAAGGGTGGAGTTTCGTTTGTTTTTTGGTGGGGAGAAGGAATACTGATTTCTTTTCGATTTTCATCCCTTGAGGGCGGAATAGTACCACTCTATTCTGCCTTGGTCAGACCACACTTGGAATACTGTGTCCAATTCTGGGCACCACAGTTTAAGAAGGATGTGTTCTTATATTGTTTTGCAAATTGTAAATTAGGTAGTTTTGATTAACGGACTTTCTCCCCCTATCCACAGCTAAGGTGATAATGATAAGATGTACTGAATGATAAAATGTCCGATTTCCGTAAATCAGCCTTGTGGTTTACTGGGAACTGTTATGGTTGGTAGGTACAATCATTCATCTCAATGGTCTCTCTGTGGGAGGTTAGACCAACCGTATTGGAATGGTTGGGTCAAAGGAAACATTAACTGAGTTACTACTTGACTCAAATACCAATACAAAGATGAGAGTCTACCAGGCTTGTGTGTTGAGCACGCTGCTTTATGGAAGTGAGTTAAGGGCAACTTACACCCACCAGGAGTGAAGCTTCAATACCTTCCTTATGTGCTGTGTCAGGAGGATTTTAGGCATAACATGGCAAGACAGTCTCAAAGAAAGATGTGCTCTTCCAAGCTCATATTCCCAGCATAGGCCTGTGGGGGGCGCTGTGGTCTAAACCACTGGGCCTCTTGGGCTTGCCGATCAGAAAGTTGGCGGTTCGAATCCCTGCGATCGGAGTGAGCTCCCACTTCTCTGTCCCAGCTCCTGCGAAGCTAGCAGTTCAAGAGCACACCAGTGCAAGTAGATAAATAGGTACCACTGCAGTAGGAAGGTAAACAGCATTTGCTTCCGTCACGGTGTCCCGTTGTGCCAGAAGTGGTTTAGTCATGCTGGCCACATATCTGTGGACAAATGCCGGCTCCCTTGGCTTGAAAGCGAGATGAGCGCCGCAACACCATAGTCGCCTTTGACTGGACTTAACCGTCCAGGGGTCCTTTACCTTTTTACCTATTCTTAACCTATTCTCAGCAATGTCTACTCTGAGTAAGTATAGTTGAGCATCACTCTGAGATTCCTTTCTCTTCTTCTCACCTCCCCTTTTGTTGAAACTGAGGGGACGACACAGTCCTTCTCTCAGTGTGTCCATATAGCTCAATGCACGCTGGAGGTCCCGCTTCAGAACCATGAAATTACACCAGTGGTCCCCTTCCAAGTGGATAGTTCCGGCAAGCAACTTGGATCATGTCCACACAACAAATTTAAAACACATTTAACATGCAGGGCTTCCTGTAAAGTATCCTGGGAACTGCAGTTCATTCCCTCCAAAAGCTGCAGTTCCCGGCACCTGTAACACGCCTCCTTCTTTGGTGGCGAGGACCTTGTGCTTTTAACGTGAATTGAAATGTGTTTTAAAGCTATGGTGCAGGTGTGACCTCGCTCGCCGCTCTGGGAAGTAAAATGGACTGTAACTTCCTTGGGGCAGGGCCCCGTATCTCTCTTCCAAAACCCACAACGATGCTGATTACAATAACGGCGATAATGGATAAGTTTTGCTTGCGCAGAGAAGTCGCTGGAAGCTGCAGCAGCCTCTACGCGGAGAGGAATATATATATAGCACCGATAAATGCCGAGGAGAGAGGATATACAAATGAAATAGGAGCCTGAGTGCAATGTGCGCTCCATATGGGATCTATGTGCTGGAATACTTTTCTGGCCTCACCAGGTGCTGAGCACATGATGCTTAGCACCTGAGATGCCCAGGGTTATACTACACCTGGCGTATTAGAGCAGAAGGGAAACGGGTAACCATAGCAACCTGCTGTGGAAGGGGCCGAGGCAGGGAGATAAAACGATGAGTAGTCTTCAAAAATAAAAGTTTGGGATATATATATATATATATATATATATATATATATATATATATGAATGACTACTTCATCCATGAAACCCAAATGGTGAAGAATTACTGCAGCGGGGGCGTAGATCGACATTTGTATCAGTAGCAGCAAATATGTATCTCACGCTAGTATTTTAATACTCTAAACACCCATTTCATAATCTCCCTAGGCTGCATGATACCCTGCTTTGATTGATGCTCCCTTCAAGCGTGCTGGTGGCGGGAGGATGCGAGGCAGATCTGGCACCTGTTAATCAACTGCTCTGTTTGGTCCAGTGCATCTCGCTGCTTAATTATTACAGGGCCCACCTGGGATTTATGCATTTTGTGCAGCCCTAAAGATGTCTGCAGCTGGATCGGCTCCCAATGCACAGCAGTTTCAGATGCAATGCTAAGCAGGGGCAGAAGACACCATTTAATTTGCATTTCCCTTCATAGAAAAGGGAAATCTTCATAACTCCCCCTTCCTAACTGCAGGTATCAATGCTTCCTTTCTACTGGGGAAGTTGTATTGTTATAGGATTGGGTGGGGTTAGGATGGATGTCATCTTGGGGGTCCACCCCCCCTCAAGCTCGTAGTTTTATATTTGCAAGTTAGGATTCTGTAGAAAAAGACCGCTAAAGCAATCAAACTAATAGTCTCCTAGGCTGAATCTACACTTATATTAAAAAACATGCTGTAAAATGCTTTAAAAAAACCAACACGTTTTATAATGCACTTAAAGGTAAAGGGATCCCTGACCATTAGGTCCAGTCGCAGACGACTCTGGGGTTGTGGCGCTCATCTCGCTTTACTGGTCGAGGGAGCCTGTGTGCAGTTTCTGGGTCATGTGGCCAGCATGACTATGCCGCTTCTGGCGAATCAGAGCAGTGCACGGAAACGCCGTTTACTTTCCCGCCGGAGCGGTACCTATTTATCTACTTGCACTTTTGTGTGCTTTCGAACTGCTAGGTTGGCAGGAGCAGGGACCGAGCAATGGGAGCTCACCCCGTTACGGGGATTCAAACCGCCGACCTTCTGATCGGCAAGTCCTAGGCTCTGTGGTTTAACCCACAGCGCCACCCGCGTCCCTATAATATAATGCACTTAGAACAAACTTAAAACATTATACAGTGGAACTTTGGTTTTTGAGCGTCTCGGAAGTTGAACATTTCAGAACCCGAATGCTGAAAACCTGGAAGCAATTGTTTCCATTTTTGAATGTGTGTTGGAAGTTGAACAGAAGTTTTCGAACGCACCTCTGAATTGAACGGCTTCCGAGCCACGTTTCTCTATTTTCACCATTGAAATTGCCAACAGCCATTTGCACCTCGGTTGTCAAATGTTTTGGAAGTTGAACGGTCTTACGGAACGGATTATGTTTGACAACTGAGGTTGTATTTCTATGGCTGAGTCCCTAGTTGTTAACGGCTTTAGCAAAATTTGTTGAGTACCTCTTTGCATGTCTTCTTACAAGGACCACAGGAAGTTGCCATATATACGTACTACTAGCTGGAGATGTAGGGTGGCGCTGTGGGTTAAACCACAGAGCCTAGGATTTGCTGATCAGAAGTTTGGTGGTTCGAAGCCCCGCAATGGGGTGAGCTCCCGTTGCTTGGTCCCAGCTCCTGCCAACCTAGCAGTTTGAAAGCACGTCAAAGTGCAAGTAGATAGATAGGTACCGCTCCGGTGGGAAGGTAAACGGTGTTTCCATGCACTGCTCTGGTTCGCCAGAAGCTGCTTAGTCATGCTGGCCACATGACCCGGAAGCTGTACACCGGCTCCCTCAGCCAGTAAAGCGAGATGGGCGCCACAACCCCAGAGTCAGTCACGACTGGACCTAATGGTCAGAGTTCCCTTTACCTTTACCTAGCTGGAGAGGCATAGAGAAGGTGGACTAAAAGCAGCAGGCCTTTCCCCTGCCCAGGTTGGAGGCATTGTCATCAGTAAAAGAACAATATACTTGGGGACTGCCTTGTCTTGAGCTGAGGTGAAAAGAGACACAGAGGCTCAAACTCACTTTCTGTGCTGCATCGTCAAAACTTTGAGGGTCCCATAGTAAACCTCAATGGGGCAGCAAAATCTGCCTGCGTATTCATGTTGTGTGAGCCCTCCTGTCTTTTGCTCAGGTTGTGTATATGTGTAAATAAAACCAAACATCACAAGGACTCCACAGTCTCCAGTGACCTTCATACAAGGAGCACGGGAAGCTGCCCTAACAGAAACAAGTCCCTTCCAGCTCTACCTGCAGACGCCAGAGATTGAACCAGGGACTTTTGCATGCAAAGAATGTGCCATATTCTTGAGCTGTGGCCTTCCATTGAGTTTCCAAGGAAACGGCAACTTGAAGTAGGTGCAAACACTTGCAGTGTTGCCGTACTGCTCAAAGACTAAGGCTGGATGCAACCCGCAGTTTGCATCACAACAGGAAGGCAGCAAAACAACTAGGTAACTCAAGAAAAGACACACAAAGTGTGCATCACATTGTCAAGAAATTAATCCTGTAGAGGACTTTCCAGAAAACATGTCTCCCATTTTAGCAATGGGCATAAAGTGTAGAGATGTTAAAAAGTTGACCTTCAGGCATTGATGGGGAACCTGTAGCCCTCCAGAGGTTGCTGGACTGCAACTCCCATCAACCCCCAACAGCACTGCCTGTGGCCAGGGATGATGGGACTTGTAGTCCAATTGCATCATAAAACCATGGAGTCATAAATGCATCCCAAGCGTCATCTAGCAACATAGAAACCTGCAACATAGAAACCACAGCTAAAGACCTCCAATGCCATCTTCTGAGATAGCCTATTCCACTTTTGAACTGCAATTACCACCAGGAATTCCTTCCTAACATTTAGATGGAATTTCCTTGTCATTTGAATCCATTGGTTTGGGCCCTACCCTCTGGAGCAGCAGGAGACAACCTTGCTTAATGTGACATCTCTTCAGCTATTTGAAGATGGCTATCATATCACCATCTTCTCTTCTCTAGGCTAAACATACCCAGGTCCCTCATCCGTTCTTCATAAGGCTTGGTTTCCAGACCCTTGATCATCTTGTTGGCTATCTGCAGTATAGTAACGCTGCAGAGAGCTTGCTGGGGAGACCATGCATTAAAAAGGGACTCCAAAAGTACTTAAAGAAGGTTTTAATAAGAAAAACAAAAACTCCATTTACACTAAATACATCAACAAACCAGACCCAACCACCAACCCATCCCCCAGGGTAATGGGAGAGCTAGGTGCTGCTCCTTATATACTACACAGCTTAATCAATACAACTCAGCAGCACCTGCTATGTTTCACAGCTGTAAAGCTGGGTCTCGTTAGTTTGTTCTGGCCCTTGCTCTGGCCCCTTAAAGACATACACATCGGGTGGATCAATGATGAACCTTTACATGTAAAGAAACCATTCAACACATCTAACTGCAGCTACCGCACTAGCTTTAACACAGGCATCCCCAACCTTTGACCCTCCAAATGTTTTGGACTACAGTTCCCATCATCCCTGACCACTGGTCCTGTTAGCTAGGGATCATTGGAGTTGTAGGCCAAAACATCTGGAGGGCTGCAGGTTGGGGATGCCTGCTTTAAGGTAAAGACCAGTGGAGGGATTTGGAGAGGGGAATATATATGATGAGAAGCAGCCATTTATCTCCCCCCCCCCTTTAATCATGGTAATTATTCTAGCCACTACCTGCTTAGGACTCCAAGAGAGTTTTGTTTTTCAATAACAAATCTTGCCTAAATGACGGCATTGACATTATGTCTCTGCAAGGGCAATTTACTCCCCACAGTAATTTTGACTTCATTTGTTTTACATGGAGTGATATTTTAATCATCCCTTTGGTGCTTATTGATGAGGGCTTCTCCGCAATATGATGAGCAGATTAGTTTAAAGCGATCCCCAGTGAATTTAAAACAATAACAGGGGAAATGAGAAGACACTAAAACAAATCAAGAAATGTATTAGATTTAATAAAAGGCCATCTAATAATTTTCTTGCATTTACAAAACAAAGTAAAAAGTAAAAAAAAAAGAAAAAGTATTGTGTTCTCCACAATGGCAGGGCAGGATGCACAATAGACAGCCAAAACTTTATGGTGTCCATCTTTCTCAAGAGACAATGGAGTGTGCCTTTGCAGGTGGAGCCAAATTGCTGTGTTAGCAGCACTGAAGTGACCTCCCTGGGCAGTGTGTATGGGGGTTCTGGGCTGCCCAGACAATAAGACCCCCTTGATGTGGTCCAAAGGAAAGCAGAACAATATGTTTGGCACTAGCTTGGCTGCAGGAGTTGCAGGAAGGAGGAGTACAAGGCACCATCCCACTATCTTAGTGACTCCACTCCAGATGTGTGTAGGGTTTACTCCTCAACCTTTTCTTCTCCTGAATATATCCCACAAAGCAGTGCAGGCAATGGAGGTTTAGGATCAGAGTTTTCTTTCTCCTGGATGTTGTTGGACTCCAACTCCCATCATCCCCAGCCAGCATGGCCAATGGCCAAGGGTGATGGGATTTGTAGTCCAGTAACATCTGGTGAACATCAGGTTCCTCAACCCTGGAGCAGTGATTGCAGGTGGCAGAGGAGAACAGAGACCCTTTCTTAGTGAGTGAGAGTGAAAGAACTAATTGAGGTGGGAGGTATTGATTTAGTTCAAGCATTTATACACTGCTTTTCCTCAGAAAAAACACACAAAGCAGTTTAGTGACAGAAAGCAAAAAGGAATATGGAAGACAAGAAAAATTAAGTACAGTATGGAAAACATCAACATCCATATAAAAGACCAAACTCCATAAAGGTAAAAAAATAAAGGTAAAGGACCCCTGGACAGTTAAGTCCAGTCAAAGGTGACTATGGGGTTGCGGCGCTCATCCACAGACAGCTTTCCGGGTCATGTGGCCAACATGACTAAACCGCTTCTGGCACAATGGGACACTGTGATTGGCAAACCCAAGAGGCTCTGTGAGTTAGACCACAGCACCACCCGCATCCTTCAAATCCCATAATAGGTATGCTCACTCAGTATCCACATTTGCTAACACATCGGTACCAACCCCTTAACACCTTCATTTTGCTCAACTGTCCTGCTTGAAGTGGGACACACCGGAATTAGAGAAGTTATCCCAGCTTATGTTTGGATCCCAGGATCTCCTGTTTTGCCTCCTGCGAGAGAAAGCCTCCCCCCAACGCCAGTTTTTGGGAGCTGTGCTCTCAGGCTTCCACAAGTCTATGGCCCAGAAGGACACGTTTTTTAAAAAAAAACCACACACAAATTATTTAAGTTTTCTTGGTTTACAAAGGTATGTGCAATGTCTCTTTTTTCAAGTTACATTTTCCATAGGTCAGTTTCATTTGTTGAGACGTTAGGGTTACATTAGGAAGAAAAAAGGGGAGAAGAGGTGGAGGGGGCCATGGTGGGTGGGAGTGGGGTCGGGAGGCGATATTTCTATTTTGCTTAATGTATGTGTGGGTCTTTGTGTCAGCGTTGTTTGTGCAGGTTCTCTTTGCTATTAGCTTGTGTTCCTTTGGTGGTGAGAGAAATTGTGGTTGGCCTAGAGTGTGGTTGCTTGTTTGTGATTGGCTGTGGTGAACTTTTTTTTCGTGTGTGAGTGGGGTGGGTGGGTGTTTTTGAATCAGGTTAGCCATATTGATTCATATGCTGTTGGTGGATTCTTGTTGTCATTTTGTTGGGCTTTGTATGTGATGAAGGGGAGACATACCGGGGTGAAAGTATCATCTTCTCTTTGAGAAGGGCACCCATTTGAGGGGCCATGGTCTGGTGCGAGTCACTTGGCTCCTGTGAGAGTGTCCGTCCCCCCAAAAGATGCAAATCCCAATTTTCCTCTGCAGTATGTTGGCGGGTATGTTTCACCCACCCTCACATATTCTCAAGAATGACAAATCTCAGAAATCCCCCTGGGACAGAGGCCTGGCTGGCAGTCCAACACCGAGACTGAAATCAAATATCCACTCTAGACCCATGCAACATTCATGCTGCTGTTGTATTCCTCAGTCTACTTTCGTGAGATCATTCATCTGAAGATTGCAAGGATTGAACCCAGAACCTCTGTTGTAAACAAAATCTGCCCTTTTCCCCTTATGGGGTATCCAAGAGCCCATATAGAGTCTTACGTGGGTTCCCTATTGGTAGGAGAAAATAACAGAGGCCAACCAGAGAATACTGAGAAGCAAAGCAGCTAGTAAGCTTGATCTTTATTAAAGCTGTTGCAACAGAGTGCTCCCCTCACATGCAGGAAAGGAGAAGGACCCAGAACAAAGGTGTGCCTGCCTTTATATACACATTTTAAATTCCCTGCCCTGGAGCTCAAGACCACCCCTCCATATATCATACACACATCACAGAAGGGGTGTAACCCAAGACCACCCTCCACAAACGTCATACCTACATCACAGAAAAGGTGGTCTACAACAGAAATTTGAATGTTGTTGTTTTTACTGTCTGCTGGGTTATCTGATAATGCCTTATCTGATTGCCTTTCCTGGTAGTCTGCCCATTCCTTTGAAATGGTGATTACCCAATTCCTGCCCTCCCTCCTTGCAGAGAAAATATTTGGTCAGTTTGGGAGTCAAAATGGTTTCAGGATGGTCTTCCTGTGCTGCTCCAAACATGTGGTCCACATATCTATGTTTGTGTTTGGTTGCTACATTTATGAACATTTATTATATATATAAGACCTTAATTTTTTTTATTACACCTTTCCCCTGCTAAATACCAGCTTTGATCCTGAACTGTGGCAGAGGAGCTTATGAAGGAGTCTTCTGTTGTGGACCGCAGTCAGAATGCTTTTGTTTCCAGCGGCTCAGTTATGAATTTTCTGCTGATTTGAGAACAGGAATTGCAAATTTAAATTATTTGGAAATCCTTGGTAGAAGTTACGATGCTTCCCTACTTCCATAGTTTTCTGGGGGGAAAAGGGTGTCCGAGGGTGTGCGGGTGCAATAAGATTATGCATTTGTTGGATAAATGATAATGAACAGGTAGAAAAAGCACATCTGTATCTGCTGTAGTTAATGTCGGAAAAGCCGCAGGGTTTAATTTTGCTGCTTTCATTTCCCCTTCTCTACATTTAGCCCCTATTCACATTAAAACGGGGCTGGGCCCCTCCTCTGCCTCCCTCCCTCTCCCTCATTTGGTACAAGAAAGATTATGCACAGCACTGATACCTTATTACTTCATTCGGTTCACTGGTTGGATAAAGCTCACAATCTTTTACCAGTTGGGTTAGAGCATTAAAAAATGTCTTACGATAAGTGAGCTGAAAGGGGGAATCAAGCAGATGGGATTCTTAGGCCAAGCTGACTCCAAGGCTTGGAGGGGGGGGGGGGAGAGGAAAAAGGATAAGAAATTCAGGAACGGATTAGATCATTTTATTTATTCTGCTGTGCGGTTCCTTTGTACAAATTTACACACTCTGGTTAAAAGAAGGAGCTCACCTGATTCTTCATATCACCAATGGCTACTGGACTCAGTAGCGTGCTCCATCTCCACTGTCAGGGGTCCTACCTAAAGTTATCAGAATGATCAGAACTGCAGCAGGGAGGTGGGCGGGAAAGAAGTTAACTCTTTCTTCCCCAGCTCCAGTCCTGATTTTTTTTTTTATTGCTTCTCTGAAACTCCTTCCCTGGAGAAGCTAGACTGGCTCCCTCCATGATGTCCTTCTGCTAGCAGGTGAATACTTCCTCTTTCCAACGGGCTTTTTAGGAACTGCTTTTAATGAAAGGGCTGGCGCCGTGCTGCTTTTATCGTATTTTTTGGTATGGTTTACAAAAAAGGGTTTTACACTTTATATAGTTTTAAATCTATTGCAGTTTAGTTGTTTTTTAATGATTGTTTCCCATACCCCCAATGTTTTTAGCGATTCCTGTTTTTCTCTGTAAGCTGCCTCGAGTCCCCTCAGGGAAAATGGCATGGATAGCTCAGTTGGTTAGAGCATGGTGCTGATAATGCAAAGGTTGCAGGTTCGATTCCTATATAGGACAGCAGGGTCCCTTGCAACTCTACAAGTCTATGATCCTATGATTCTGTAAAGTGAGGCGGCTGCCTCAGGCGGCAGATCCTGGGGTACGTGGTACAGGTTCCCCTTGGCTCCTCTGGCTGTTCCTGACCTCCAGAGCCAGCCCCCAGCAGTGGAAAACCTTACTTGTTCCTGGCTGTAATGTCTGCCCTGAGCTGCCCAAGAACCTTTCATCCTCAAGCACGGCAAAAGTCACTATCCCATTGCCGGTGCTGAAGTGAGATTCAGCTGCCAATATGGCCAGCTTCTGTTTGTCAAATCTGAGGGCAGCCAAATGTTTTGAGTTGACTCCAAGACTGTGATATTGAGGGACCACTCCTGGACCACTCAGCCTTCCTGCCTGAATGGGGGCCAGCCGAGGCTTAAATGAAGCCCATCCGGTGCTGTCGTTGTCCAGCACCGGTCAGTAGAAAGCAGATATCCAATTCCAGATATTATGGAGAGGTTCAGGTCTTTAGGATCTGGGAGAGCTGTAAACATGAGCTCCCCAGCTAGAAGGATGTTGTCCCCACAGAAGCCTGACCCCAGCTGAATGATACGATACATCTTTATTGTCATTGTCCCATACAGAACAACGAAACTGAAAAAAATCTACATCAGACATTCAAAAACCAACAAGCCTGCTATCCCAGCTATCCCAGCCTGGTTAACCCCCTAAAAACTCTGATATCCCATAAAATACAATATACTCCCACAGAGACTACCTTATACAGTGGTACCTAGGGTTACATAAGCTTCAGGTTACATATGCTTCAGGTTACAGACTACGCTAACCCAGAAATAGTACCGTGGGTTAAGAACTTTGCTTCAGGATGAGAACAGAAATTGTGCGGTAGCAGCACAGCAGCAGGAGGAGGCCCCATTAGCTAAAGTGGTGCTTCAGGTTAAGAACAGTTTCAGGTTAAGAACGGACCTCCAGAACGAATTAAGTACTTAACCTGAGGTACACCTGTACTGCGTTTAAAACCAAAATCCCATTTGGATAGAAACGGTTTCTCAGGTGGCTAGTCCTAGTCTTTATAACCCTGTACCTTCTTCCAGAAGGCAGAAGCTGAAAGAGATCATTTCCGAGGTGCGCACTATCCTGCACTATCTCTGCAGCTTTCTTATGGCACCTGGAAGCATAGATTTGATCCAAGGTGGGAAGAGTGCACCCAATTATTCTCTCTGCAGTCTTTACAACCCTGGACAGCATTGTTTTTCCCCTGACCATGCAGCTCCCAAACCACACACACAGACCACAAGTTAATACACTCTCAACAGTACAATGGTAGAATGCCACCAACAGGTCCTTTGAGAGATTATTTTTCCAGAGGATTCTCAGAAAATAGAACCTCTGCTGTGCTGTCGTCATCAGGTCTTTACTGTTTTCTCCTCAGGTTAGGTCATCTCTCAACTCCATTCCCAGAAATCGAAACACCGACACCTATTCCACACACTTCCCCTCAATGATGATCAACTTGAACAACTTCAATCCCAACTTCAATCCCTTGAACAACTTCAATCCCAGAAGGTGCTGATGAATTAATGGAGGACGTACCATCAATGGCTACTAGCCACAATGGCTATGTTTTACCTCCATTTTTGGAGGCGGTATGGTTGGCCGCTGTGAGAAAAGAATGCTGGACTAGATGGGCCACTGGCCTGATCTACAAGGCTGTTGTTGTTGTTGTTAAAAATTGCATACCACCCTATACCCACAGATGTCAATCGGCCAAAGGCCTGGCTAAAGGGGAACATTTGTTCCTAGCACCCAAAGGTGTGGTGTAGTGGTTAAGAGCGGTGGACTCGTAATCTGGTGAACCGGGTTCGCTTCCCCGCTCCTCCACATGCAGCTGCTGGGTGACCTTGGGCCAGTCACACGTCTTTGAAGTCTCTCAGCCCCACTCACCTCACAGAGTGTTTGTTGTGGGGGAGGAAGGGAAAGGAGAATGTTAGCCGCTTTGAGACTCCTTCAGGTAGTGATAAAGTGGGATAACAAATCCAAACTCTTCTCTTCTTATAATGAAGGTGCCAGGTGAACCTCCCTGGGGAGAACATTCCACAAACGAAGTGCCACTACAGAAAAGACCTGTTCTTGTGTTGCTACCCTCTGGACCTCTTGTGGGGGAAGCACATGAAGAAGGGCCTCAGATGATGAATGCAAAGTCCGGGATGGTTTATATGGGGGAAAGGCAGTCCTTGAGGTATTGCGGTCCTGAGCCGTTTAAGGCAAATTCCTATGTCCTTATGAACCCCAGCTAGCGCAGCATTCGAAGTGGGCACCAGGTTGGAGAAGACCTGTTCCAGCTCTGAAGGATTTGACTGCAATCTGGTTTTTATACTAAATATGCCTTTATTATATTTTTCTCCCTGAAGCAATTCTCAGGCTTATTTGTGTGTGTGTATATAAAAATTCAAATTGGTGTATAATACTGGTATCTCTTGTGTTATAAGCCTCTGTGCCTTCTGCTTCTTGCCCTGTCGTTATCTCTCCCTCCGCTTGCCATTCCTTTTCTAAAAAACAAACAAAACCCCCAAAACATTTTTGTCCTTGAAGAACGAGGAACATGATGATACACAATATTTCAGCTAAAGGGTGGATTTTTTAATTAACGACCTGCGAAAGCTGTCCCTTTCCTAAGAAACCACAGGCACAGAAAGTCTGTTTTTTAAAATAATAATAATAATAGTGGACAGTTAGAGGAGAGAAAGTGAGGTTTCAGATACAACAGAAGAATAAAAATGGGATGTTAATAGCTGGTCTTTCCTAAGGGAAAGGTTAGTTTATTTGTTAGCATATTCTCTCTCTCTCTCTCTCTCTCTCTCTCTCTCTCTCTCTCTCTCTCTCTCATCCTCCTAAGACCAGTCTCTGGCAAAGAAATCTCACATCCTTCTAAAAAGTAATGACAGCAGCGGCTGTAAGGTCAGTAACCTGATTAGCTGCTTGTTCTCTCAAGAGCTCTCCTTTACATTGTGCCTGGGCTGGGAATCTGTAAAACATGGAGATCAGGATCCAGACACCCAGAGCTTTCGGGGTTTTGCTCTAGAGAGGACAAGCAGCTGGATCTGACCCGATCCAGGCTGAAGCTGTCACGATCGGAGTGGGGGGAATGCATTCCGCATATTCCAGAACTTCAATGGTGGTTTTGGGAAAGGAGATGGACTTTGCATGCAGAAGGTTCATTGCGCGGACAGGCGGAGTCCCCAGACCCTGCACGGTCCCCCCGTCATGTGGAATAATGACTCAAGACAACGTGCTATGGGATTAAATTGGCCACAACTTTATTAAATTTCAAATGTGGGTAGACCTTGGCTCAGGCATTGGGCGTTCTCCCTCCCTGGTCCCCAGCCGGGGACCTAGGGAGCATCAGGGTTATCCAGTGTGTGTGGGGGGGATGGGCCGGCTCTGGAGAACATATGTTCAAGCAGAGATGGCCGCCCCCGTAACGCCGCCGCCGCAGGAGAGAGCAATGACGACCTTTCGGTGTACGGCCAAAGCCTCCCTTCAGAAAACCCCTTTAACGGGGAACCCTGGTATCGCCGCCGCAAGAGGAAGATGGACAAAAGGATTCCGCCCAAGGCCTGATACCGCCAAAGTTGTGACGTTTTGCTACGGGAAAGGCGAAACCTGCCAATGCAGGGAAATTCCTTTCCGGCCCTTTAACAGCGACCTTAACGTAGCAGCGCCCGCATACCTGTGAAGAAACGTTAACCTGCAAAACCTGTGAAGAAAAGTTAACCTGCAAAATAAGACATTAACTGAGGGTGGGTAGGGTGGGAGAAGCTCTGGAGCCAAGTGAGGATTCCTAGGTAAGATCCTCCCTCTATTGTGTGGGCAGGTAATCCCTCCCCTACCTGGCCTGGTCTCCTTGGCAACGCTTCCCCCAGGTGGGATTGGACAACTGACTGAGGTAGGCGGAGACCTCCAGGTATCCCACCTGAGGGAAGGCAAAGCCAAGCCTATGCTGTTGGGGCCGCTCCAGATCTAGGGGCTGCACGCGCCCGCGCAAAGGGCGCCCCCCGTTTTAAGTGGGGAGCGGTCATTGTTCAATCCTTGGCATCTACAGGTAGGGCTGCGATTTGAGAGCTGCTGCCCACCAATGTGGACAATACTGAGCAACACAGAGCACTATAAGGCAGTTTCCCCTATATGCATTGGAATAGGGGCAAATGGGCAGAGAAAAGTCCCCCCTTGTGGACATCCAAGGAATGTTGGAAGATTCGGGACAGATAAAAGAAAGTAGTTATTTGCTGCGTTGTTAAACTGCGGAACTCACTGCTGCAGGAGGCAGTTGATGGCCACCAATTGGGATGGCTTTAAAAGAGGATTCTGGGGCGCGGGTGGCACTGTGGTCTAAACCACAGAGCCTAGGGCTTGCCGATCAGAAGGTTGGCGGTTCGAATCCCCGCAACAGGGTGAGTCCCATTGCTCAGTCTCGGCTCCTGCCAACCTAGCAGTTCGAAAGCACATCAAAAGTGCAAGTAGATAAATAGGTACCGCTCCAGTGGGGAGGTAAACAGCATTTGGTTCGCCAGAAATGACTTAGTCCTGTTGGCCACATGACCCGGAAGCTCCCTCGGCCAATAAAGCGAGATGAGCGCCGCAACCCCAGAGTCGTCTGCAACTGGACCTAATGGTTAGGGGTCCCTTTACCTTTACCTTAAAAGAGGATTAGACAAATTCCGGGAGGGTAAGACTATCGGTGGCTACTGGTCATGATAGCTCTGCTCCACCTCCATGGCTGGAGGCTGAAATGCTCTTGAATTCCAGCTGTTGGAAACTGCAGGAGCAGAGAGTGCTCCTGAGCTTGGGTCCTGCTGGAGGCATCTGGTTGGCCATTGTGAGAAGAGGATGTTGGACTAGATGGGCCATTGGCCTGATCCAGCAGGCCCTTCTTGTGTTCTTATCCTGGTTTCTTTCCTCCTTGTTGAGACCTGTCCAGGATGTTCTCAGACGCCAACCTTTTATCTCTAGGAGGACACTCTCAGCATCCTTATCTACCAACACTTCTGGATCCAGCTCCTCAACTGTGTGTCATCTCAGCTAGCTGCAGAGTCAAGTGGGCAGTGCCAGCAGATGTCAGAATCCATTCACATACTATTTATTTCTGGGCTGACCAGAAGGACACTGACAAACTGGAACGTGTCCAGAGGAGGGCAACCAAAATGGTCAAAGGCCTGGAAACGATGCCTTATGAGGAACGGCTAAGGGAGCTGGGCATGTTTAGCCTGGAGAAGAGGAGGTTAAGGGGTGATATGATAGCCATGTTCAAATATATAAAAGGATGTCACATAGAGGAGGGAGAAAGGTTGTTTTCTGCTGCTCCAGAGAAGCGGACACGGAGCAATGGATCCAAACTACAAGAAAGAAGATTCCACTTAAACATTAGGAAGAACTTCCTGACAGTAAGAGCTGTTCGACAGTGGAATTTGCTGCCAAGGAGTGTGGTGGAGTCTCCTTGTTTGGAGGTCTTTAAGCAGAGGCTTGACAACCATATGTCAGGAGTGCTCTGATGGTGTTTCCTGCTTGGCAGGGGGTTGGACTCGATGGCCCTTGTGGTCTCTTCCAACTCTATGATTCTATGATTCTATTTATTTTTGGAATTTGCATTTTATTTATTTGTTAACATTCTTATATTACACCAGTAAACTTTGTCATATTACATTACAGTACTTATTATAATACAATCTCCAACATGTATACAAAAATTATATACAAATTTTATATACCTAGAAAGAAAATGAAACAAAAAAAGAAAGAACAAAGAGAAAAAACAAAAACACCCCCCCCCCCCGCAAATCATATACATACCAACACACTAGACTTCCTGTCTTTCCGGTAGTATATTTCTTTTTTACAAATGAATATACTCTTATTATTGTACAGTGGTACCTCAGGTTACATACGCTTCAGGTTACAGACTCCGCTAACCCAGAAATAGTGCTTCAGGTTAAGAACTTTGCTTCAGGATGAGAACAGAAATTGTGCTCCGGCGGCGCGGCAGCAGCAGGAGGCCCCATTAACTAAAGTGGTGCTTCAGGTTAAGAACAGTTTCAGGTTAAGAACGGACCTCCAGAACGAATTAAGTATTTAACCCGAGGTACCACTGTATATTTCTTTACATATTATCTAATACATTCCTATATCAATATGTGCTCTTAGTCTTATTTCTCAACCCAGTCTCACTCCAACTTCAATCAAATGCTAGCATAGATAGCAAACCTTTACTGTATTTTTGAACATATGTTTTATATCTATCCTACTTTTCCATAAATTTTCCATAATTCCATAGAATCCATTCACATCCTCATTCGGACACAAGACTCCCTGGATCACCTTGGAAGAGCCATTTTCTTTCTCACCCGGTCTACACACCCACCCAAAGCAATTTGGTTGGCAGGAATGCAATCCAGGGCCTTTTTGGTGGCAGCACCTGGTAACGAAATCCCCTCCCTAGCGGGGCTGGCATCAAAACTGTTATTAATCTCCTTATCTTATAATCATTTCTTAACCTGACATTGATTTTAAGGCTACTCTTTGGGGGTTTAAATGTCTGCTGCAGTTAAAACTGATGTTTATTTTCTAAAAACTCTTTTGGTAAATGCCTTTGAGGACTTTTCTGCACAGTAAGCCTGCAACTTACATAGGGGTTACATTCCGTGAGTCCATCTAAAGCCAAAACAATGTATAGTCAAACCACATTGGGTGCTATGGCGGGTGGGATTGCCAAAACCTTTTTTTCTGGATGCCCACCCCCTTTCTGCTCCCTTTTATTGTGAAGTGCTTCTAGTCAGGATGCCAGCAAGCAAGCAACGCCTTCTGCCAAAGTACTGCACTGCCATATTTCCCCCCAGGCTTATTGTTCTCCCCCTGCAAAAAAAGTAAAAGAAAAAAAAGTAAAGAAATGCAAAAACATAGCTGTCATTTTAGGTGGCAATTTGCATCCCACTCACGCTAGTCTTGTTTGCTATTCATTAGTCACCAATTACGTCTTGAGTCTACACGCTGGACTTAATGGAGGTTAAGGCACAGCTTTCTTTCCCTGTGCAAAGTTCTTTGGATGCAATTTCTGATAGTTCTGTCCACGAAACCTCTGGGAGGCTGCTCCCTAAGATGCTGAATTAAGGAGAGAGAAAGCGCTCAAAGCACGAGAAAGCCATTTGGTGGTGCTGATGTTTCAAAATAGGAAAAGATCTTGCTGCTGCCTTCGCTTCTGGGCTGCGGCCGGACGAGAAACGACAACAAGAGGTATAAATTATAGCAGTGGCCAACTGGTAAACAAGAAAATCAGAGTAAATCAGTCCTTTCAAATCTTCCTGCTAAACTCCACACAACCCTCTGCAAAACCTCCGCCTCTCAGCAGGAAGCGATTCACATAAATCTCAAAGGAAGTTCTAGCTGATTGGAGTTAAGATTCAGAAGAGCTGACAGGCAGCTTCCTGGTAGCTATTAGGGTGACCTGCTAGCCTTGGCAAAATGAAGACGTCTGGTGTCTGCCATGGCATGTGCAGGTGTGTATTATTATTATTATTATTATTATTATTATTATTTGAATTTATATACCGCCCTATACCCAGAGTGCTGGAGGAGACTCTTGAGAGTCCCATGGACTGCAAGAAGATCAAACCTCTCCATTCTTAAGGAAATCAGCCCTGAGTGCTCACTGGAAGGACAGATCCTGAAGCTGAGGCTCCAATACTTTGGCCACCTCATGAGAAGAGAAGACTCCCTGGGAAAGACCCTGATGATGGGAAAGATGGAGGGCACAAGGAGAAGGGGACGACAGAGGACGAGATGGTTGGACAGTGTTCTCGAAGCTACCAGCATGAGTTTGACCAAACTGCGGGAGGCAGTGGAAGACAGGAGTGCCTGGTGTGCTCTGGTCCATGGGGTCACGAAGAGTCGGACACGACTAAACAACAAGGGTGGGCAGGGGTGCTCACATTTAAAGGGGAACGTGACTAACTCGCAGCTTCGAAAATAATTCGAGAACCGAAACACAGCAGAACTTCAAGATTTGCATTTCTCCAAGCTTTGCAATCCAGTTTCCCAGCTGAATAATGTGTACAAAAATGCATATGCATCAAGTGTGAATCCAAGTGCATGTATTGCCACCATCCTGCCCTAGTCCAATCCAGGAGTGAAGCAGCCAGGCAAGTGTCAGGAGGGCAGCTGCACGTCACCACACATGCTGCTATTGCCAAGGGACCAAACCAGCAGCCCTCCAGATGATGCTGAACTTGAATGCAGGACCTGAGCCCAAGAACACTCTTCCCACTTGTGATCCCCACCAGCAGGCGTTCAGATCTGCTGCTTTGTTAGGGTGATCTGGTTTGGGATCCAGTCACCATTTAAGCAGCTGCCTGCTGGTTTTCATCCCAATACTCAAAGCTACGCAGAATCCTTGTTTCGTGCTCCTACAAACAAAACACCCACTAAACGACTAAACAACAACAACAATCCCTAGAGGTCTCAGGGTGGTTCATAGAATAAAATCAAAATGTAAAACCACAAAATACATAATCAAAATGAAAACAACAGCCCAATAACTGACTCCGCGATTATTATTTTTTAAAGGGCGTAGGATGTCAATCAAATCAATCAAAGGCCTGGTTAAAAAGGGTGTATAATGAAGGCTCCAGGTGAACTTCCTTGGGGGAGAGCATTGTACATGTTTGTGTAGCTACTCTCTATTGTGTCAAAGTGCCAGGCCCATGGGATGGGGTCTAAGGTAGGGGAAGAAGACCATCTCTCTCCTATAAAGAAAGGCTGTGATCCTTGGGGACTTTTTAATTTAGAGGAAAGGTGAGTAAGAGGGAACAGGATGGAGGTGTATCGTATTGTGCATCTTTTGGAGAAGGTGGTTATAATTTCAGGGGCATGTGAACGAAGCTGACGGCTGGAAGACTCAAGACAGACCAAAGAAAGCTCTTCTTCGCTCAGTGCGTTGCTAAATTCCCTGCCTTAAGATGGAGTGAATGGCCACCAAACTGGGCAGCTTTAAAAGAGGGTTAGACAATTTCATGGAGGATAAGGCTACAGTGGTTCTCTCCCCACAGTTGGTGGCAGTAACAACAACAACAACAACAACAACAACAACAACAACAACAACAACTTATTTATACCCCACCCATCTGGCTGAGCTTCCCCAGCCACTCTGGGCGGCCCCCAATCAAGTGTTAAAAACAATACAGCATTCATGTCTGGAGACTGTGCTGTTGCACTTGGGTTCTGCTCCAGGGCTCCCAATGCGCATCTGGTTGGCTAGGGTGAGAACAGATTGCCGGGGTGGACGGACCTTTGTGATCTTGACGGTCTTCTAGTCCAACCCCCTGCAATGCAGGAATCTCAACTCAAGCATCCATGACCAATGGCCACCCAACCTCTGCTTAAAGGCCTCCAGGAGAACCTCCTGAGGGAGTCCGAGGAAGTGGGGGACCAACTCAAATGATCCACATAGAAGTGATGGGGGACATCCTGTTGTGTTTTCCCACAAGGAAGATGAACTGGGGAGGGATGGTATAGACACTGGCCATCTTTAAAGTAGGCTGCAGTAATGAGGATGAGGAGTGCGATGGCAAGAGCATATTCTTGCAAGGCTTTTATTCATTTTGTTCCCAGGGAGGTGCTAATGTTTGTTCAAACTAGGTGAAGAAAACTCTACAGAGGAGTAATAGAGGGCTTGGGTGTCAATGCGTAGGTGATTAATAATGAAACCTGCTTTAATTATTCAGCAAGATTTAATTTCATTATAGTGGTACCTCAGGTTACATACGCTTCAGGTTACATACGCTTCAGGTTACAGACTCCACTAATCCAGAAATAGTGCTTCAGGTTAAGAACTTTGCTTCAGGTTGAGAACAGAAATTGCGCTCTGGCGGCGCGGCAGCAGCAGCAGCAGCAGCAGCAGGCCCCATTAGCTAAAGTGGTGCTTCAGGTTAAGAACAGTTTCAGGTTAAGTACGGAACGAATTAAGTACTTAACCTGAGGTACCACTGTATATCCCAATTTGGAGATGGATGGATCTGTCAGTTTTGGGTCTCCCAGTTTCTTAATTTTCCAATCTTGAATTCAGTTACCCACATTCCATGAAAATTCACCTGCATTTTAGTTCAAATCTCTCCCAACAAACACATTTCTGACTGCAAGTGTTTTGCATTTCCCCCTTTTGTAATGCAAATTTTCATGAAGATGCAAATTTTAATGCACACTTCACCCTAATATATGCATATTTGTACACATTGCTTGGCTGGAGAACTACATTGCAAAATTAAGAAAGATGTGGATTTTGAAGAATGACTGTGTTTCAGTTTGCATTTTTTTTTGGGGGGGGGACTGCAAATCTGGCAAGTTTGGCTTCAGATGTGAACTGAAGCTCATATCTCCCCCATCCCTATCCAGGACGAAGCTTTCTGACCAGTTCTAAACAGATGCCTTTGTCATCCCTTCTGCTTTTGTAATTAATCTGTCCTCCTTTCTTTCTCTTTTCTGTCTCCTTCTCTCATTCAAAGAGAGAAATCCGAGGCAGTGAAGTCTGATTTGCAGTTAACCCTCACCAGCATTTACAGACAAGCTTTTAAAGAATAGCACCACCACTTTCGACAATCACCCGCTGGGGAATGAAACATTATTTAAGATCAGAAGATGCAGAACGGCTCCCTTTCTCTCTGGGGTGAGCCGAGAGGGTGACCCTGCATATCCAAACGACAGATGTTGAAGAAATGGTTAGAAAGGCAGCTTAATGAAGGTAGGAAAATGAAACAAAATACAAAGTGTCTCTCTGCCTCTCTCACAAACAGAAAACAGAATGCACTACCTAGCTGAAGTATCAAACCATAGGAATTCCTACATCTGCTGATGAAGAGCCTTTTCATTCACAAGTGACTACATTTATAGCACAAACCTTTTCTCACAACAACTCTATGAGGAACGTTAGGCTGAGAGACAGTGGCTGGCCCTAGGACACCCGGTGAGCTTCATGGCTGCTGTCTTCCAGAGCTGCTTGCTCCTAGGCAGAATTCCTGCCAGCCAGAGCCTGGACTTTTCTGGGCTCATGCCGGTCCTTTCCCGGTGCTTCCCTCCCCCCCTTCCTTGGGTGAGGTGTGGGCTCTGCAGTGGGAGCACAGAGAGGAGAGCCGCCTGTTAGAATTCCTGCTCCATGATTGCAGTCATAGGATTGTTGTCTTTCACATGACAGTATATGTTTTGACTCCACAGAGTGAGAAGTGACGGAGGCAGGATGCCTGTGTTACTGTGTTCCGTGAAGTGGGACTATTGTCCTTTGTTCTTTTTCTCTTTGCTGTCTGATGCTACAGAGAGGGAGCCATGTTGCAGTGCTCTGTGTGTGTTTATATGTAAATAAAGTAGATTAGCCAAAATGCTGAGTTCTGTAACTCGCATGATGCACAAACTCTGTGTATCCCTAAATGTGCCGGTGTCGGTCGGCATTGGTCGCTGTGATATTCGGGCTGTTGTTGTTTAGTCGTTTAGTCGTGTCCGACTCTTCGTGACCCCATGGACCAGAGCATGCCAGGCACTCCTGTCTTCCACAGGCACTCCTGTCTTCCACGTTCGGGCTGAATAAAGCTTTTGCTTAATGGTTGCCATTAATTTGATTTTAATTAATTTTTATAATGAAATGATTTTAGAATGTTGGATTATTTGATTGTTTGATTATTTGATTGTTGTTAGCCGCCCTGAGCCCGGCTTCGGCTGGAGAGGGCGGGATATAAATAAAATTTATTATTATTATTATTATTATTATTATTATTATTATTATTATTATTATGAAGTTCCCGAATGGTCAACCAGGAGGGAGAGAACATGCCAGTTGGGCATGTGTCTCTGCCAGGGTCCTACTCGAGTGTAGGCTGAACTCCTGACACCGCCCACCCATCTGGGACCCGCTGGTGCCTGCCTTTGTGCTGTGCAGCCAAGGAGAAGCACCTGGGGAAGGGCTGTGCTTGGTGCCTCAGCCTGCTCTCTGCCACCCTCCTCCTAGGCCCGCTACAGCTGTGGCTCAGGTGCTGCTGAGATGCCACCAAGCCCACCAAGGCACACCAACTGCCATCCCCAATGGGAGCTCACAGAGATGAGAGGGTGAACACGATGACTGGTAGGCGACTTCAGTGAGGAGCAGCCGCTGTAAGGGTGCAGCAAAGTTGGCTTGTTGTCTCCCGCACAAGGCCCACAAGGAGATTAGGTGGTACAATCCTTGCCTTGCCCCGGGCACTGCCAATGCATGCTACACCACTGCATCAGTGCGGATATAACCTGCTCTTCATCCATAAGATACAATTCCTAAAATAAACCAACTTCACAATCTGCAACTTAAAATTTCAAAACACATCCTCTTGATGAACAAGACGTCTAAGAAAGCAATGGCAACAGCAGAAGAGTTTTTTAAAACTTGATAGGAAATAGGTGAAAACTCTTCAAACGCCTGGGCAAACAGGTGTCATAACCTGGCAACCGTGTGATAACAAAGAGCATGCAAAACGGTGTCCTGTGTTGTCTTCCGTTGTAGTGATGCATCTCTTCTTTTCAGGAGGTGTTGGGGGCGATGTGTTAAGTGGCCTCCCTAGCTGTGGGTGGAGGTGGAGAGAGAACAGGGCAACCATCTCTGGTGGCAGCAACTTGTTCTTTCAAACACTTAATTACACCCTGAAAGAACACCCTAAAAGCAAGATCATACAATCCGTTCAGAAGCTATTCAGTATTCAGGCTATGGTGATTTAGCCTGTTGTAAATTAAATCAGAATTTGAGCCTTTCATATTCCCTTCTGTTGACCTCATTTCTTTGGGTTCCCTTTGATTAAAAAATGCTTTAAACTCATGCTTAATTAGAGCATGCCTGCTAGAAAATAAATTTTGCTATGCTCCTCCCACTCTATTAATTCTATTGGAAATTTAATTAGGGCTGCTGAAATTTCTTCATTAGGAAAGAGAAGCATTTCTAAAGTTTTTTTTAAATAAAAATAACTACCACCAGCACCCAGGTCATGGGAGAAAACCAGTAATTTCACCACCCCTTTTTAGAAACTTCTTTGCTCATCTCAAGGGTAAGTGTTCCATTTTTCTCTAAAAAAAACAAATGGATGATAGTAGACCTCCACAGTTAAGAACATAAGAAACAAAGTTTTACTCAGAGTAAACCCACTGAAATTGCTAAACACAAGTATGTTAGGTCCATTAATTTCATTAGGTCTACTTCATTGAATGCCACCCACTGTTCTCACTATGGGAAGGCCACAAGTAGGACCTGGGAAGAATTCAATGTTGCACTAAGCATTCTGACTTGCAGGGTGGAATGACCCCCCCCCCCGTTTGGGGTTCTCCCAACACCCCAACCCCAGTTTGTGTGTGTGTGTGTGTGCATCCAGGGGGAAACCCCATTGCACAAGCATAAGTCATTAGCTGAATGACTTTGCTGAATCCTGGCCCCTGAGCACAACAGCATTCTCCCCACTTGTGATTCCCAAAAACTGGTATTCTGAGTCATACCATCTCCAATGGTAGAGGCAGAACATGTGGCCATAGATAGCCTTATCCTCCATGAATTCATCTAACCCTCCTTTAAAGCCATCCACAGTTGGTGGCCATCATGGATCCTTCATAGTTAGTGAAGCGTAGGTGAGTTCCCACGAGGCAAGACACAGTGATAACAGCAAGATCCTTTATTGAACTAACAGAACTGGACAACAGGGGCAAAGCAACTGCTTATATACATTTCTGAAGGCCTGGGCCACTCCCACTTCCAACGCGATTGGCTGTCTAGACTTCCAAACTGCGAATCACGACTCAGAGTTCAAGGGCCAATGGCAGAGGCCAAAATCCTGAAATGTTCTGAGATTGGCTATCATGTATCGAATCAGAACACAGGGGCTCAGAATCCTTATTCCAGACTCAACCTCAGGCAAACACAGACCACGGGATACATAACAGTTAACCCACCATCCATCAAAACACCAAAGACTTCCATTCTGACCAAGAGCTCCACCTGTGCTGGAGTGCACAGATATCATGGACTGGCTGGATGTTGAGGAGTGGTGGGAGGCACCAGCTGGGGAACCCCATAGGGAAGACGGCTCGGAGCCAGGAGATTGGTGGTGGGACAAAGATGAGTAGTCAGCAAGAGAAGAGGGAACAGACTGGGAGAAGAAGGTTCAGAAACTGAGGAGGTAACAAGGTTTAGTGAGCAGGAAGAATCTGTGGCAGAGAGCAGTCCAGAATCAGAAGTTGAAGCAGGAGATGAGGGAGGCCAAGAGGCAGAGATGAGTCAGGCTGGTGAAGAAGCTCTGGAGCCTCCCCCTCCTGCTGGGACCACCACCTCTACTCCCTGATTTCCCAGAACCAGAAGACGTATGAAGAGGAAGCAGGAAAGCACAGTGATGGAGTCTCAGATTGCTCAGGAAGGATCCAGGAGAGGAGGAGGCTTAGATAGCTGTGGGAAGGCAGGGACCTTCAGTCCCCACAACTGCTTCATAGGGGCAAAATTTACCACGACGAATTGTGGTGCTCGCTAGCCTGGCCTCCTGAGTCAACCTTGTTTTCTTGAATAAAGAGTTAACTCACTGATGCTATGTGATTTATTGCTGACCTGCTCTTGGCACCTGCTCCTGACAATACATGGCACTCAGAAAAATCAGCCAAGGAGGCAGCATCCTCCATTCCTTTCCTGCGGGCAGATGTGCCCTTCGGCTGAAACGAATGGGGGAAATTCTAGGCAGTGCTCTGTCCCTGATGTGGGGAGCTCTCCGTGGCACCGATAGACCATTTTATAAGAGTACCCATGTGCCTTCTCGAGAAGAGAATGCACCGTCTTTTTGCAAACCAGTTAGCTGCCGAGTCTGCTGCTAAAATTGTTGCTAAAAGAAACCGTAAGATGTAAGAGAGTGTGAGGCAGGCTGTTGGGGAACAGAGAAATATTCCCACCGAACATCGTAAGAAACACTTTGTCTTTGGCTGACCTGGAAATAATCTGCGTCAGCAGCATCTCAGAAAGGCTTGTTCTGGAGAGTATTATTTAGATCCTTTCCTCCTTCCTCTCCAGCAGAGAATCGGCTTCGACTCAGGCTCAGTTGTTTCATATTAAGGCATATTAAGGCATATTAAGGCAGAAGTGCACATCATAGCAAATGCAGCCAGAAATGGTTAAGGAAGGAAGAAGAGAGGTGAATCTGATAAGGTGCCAAAGGGGAGTGTATATTCATGGTTAAATTGCCCAGGAGGTCCTGCAAAGTTAGGGTTGCCATATTTCTAAAAGATTCAGGACACAAAGGTTGTTGAGCTTTTGGGAATCAAAATCTCATTGTAATAGCTGACTGCAAGTGCCAATATACCGTATTTGCTCGAATTTAATGTGCAGCTTTTTTGGCCAAATGACATCACAAAAATTAGGGTGTGCATTAGATTTGATGGTGCATTTACATTCGCCAGCAGATGCTTTCATGGTTTCAAGATTTTGAAATTTGAGGTGTGCTTTTGATTCGATGGCACATTAGATTCATGTAAATACGGTATCAAATGGACCCAGAATCTATCCAGATGCAGATATAAAAGTAGGTTGCATTAAGAAAACCACCACCATTCCATAAGATACATTGGGTTATTTGTTGTTATTTACCTGCACTTGTACACTGGGTCCCTCGGCCAGAAAAGTGAGATGAGCACCGCAACCCCAGAATAGTCCGCGACTGGACCTAATGGTCAGGGGTCCCTTTACCTTTTTACCTGCACTTGCTCCCAAGGTCCCAAGTCTCTCTCTCTCTCTCTCTCTCTCTCTCTCTCTCTCTCTCTCTCTCTGTGTGTGTGTTTACAACAATTTCAACAAAATGTTCAATGCAGTTGAAAGCAGCTAACAATCACAGAAGTGAAGTGGTTCCTCAAAAATACAGATCTAAAGGAAACCCCAGCCAGGAATGTGGCAACTGCATTTGGGTCCAACTGAAGTTTCTGAGTCATTTTCAAGGGTGACCAGTGACTATGTCACTTCTGTCCAAAAGGGACTGGAGCTGGCAAACCACCTGGAGCTGTTAAAAGGCATTCCTAGGCACTAATGCCAGTGTGGTGTAGTGGTTAAGAGTGGTAGACTTGTAATCTGGTGAACCGGGTTCGCGTCTCCGCTCCTCCACATGCAGCTGCTGGATGACCTTGGGCTAGTCACACTTCTCTCTGAAGTCTCTCAGCCTCACTCACCTCACGGAGCGTTTGTTGTGGGGAAGGAAGGGGAAGGAGAATGTTAGCTGCTTTGAGACTCCTTCGGGTAGTGATAAAGCGGGATATCAAATCCAAACTCTTCTTCTTCTTCTTCTTCTGAGCCAGTGAAAGTGTTCAATCCTGCACAGTTACAAGTAGAAGCTGGAACAACATGTTGCAAGTTCTGCACATTACAGTTAACAGGTCACCACTGCTTGGTGTGTGAACCAGTGAGACCCTCTTTCAGAATACTCCATTCCAACAGTTTTCTTTGCCTCTTCCCCTTCCCCAGTCAGCCAGTATGCCATAGTCACTGAGCGTGCTCGTACCTCACTGAACTGTTTTCAATGAGTTCCCTTTCCTGAGTCTTAGATTTCCCTCCCTCCCCTTTTTTAAAAAAGGTGGCAGTACTCAACATGAAGTTGTTACAGTACGTGCCACACTTTAAACCTTTTTTTTGGAGGGGGAGAGGTGTCAGGACTGCGTACTCCCAGAAAAAAGCACTGCTTCTGCAAATGTTTGGGTTCCCTTGAGCATGCAAATACCTCTTGTTTCTCATTATCCACATTTAGATTATATAACCATCTTCACTTGGTACCTGAGTTTGCAGTTAATCTGTACAATGATGCATTGCCCATAAATTCCCTGTTGCATCTATTTTGTACTTTGACAGTTTCCTTATGAGTATTTATGTATAGAATGGGGATGATGTTCTTAAACATTCTTAGTGACCTATTTTTATTTAACAAATCAATGCGTACAGGGTTCCACTTGTTGGAATACGTTGGGCATTATCATTTTGTTCACGAATACCATTCCTTCGGCACCAGCTTAAAAGGAATTCTGTTTGCATTTAATGATGAACCCGCCAAATTTGCACTTTCCCAAAACTATGCGTGACCTAAACACACAGCCATCCCTTGGAATTTGCATTTCTCCAGACTTTGAAACGAAGCGAAGGGCTCAAAAATGCATATACTAGGAGACAACATGCAGAAATCAGTGAAAATAGCATTAAAAATGCATTCTATTGGCCTTTGGGGAAAAAATTCTAGTGGTGTTTGCTAGAAATCTGCATTTAAAGACACAGGCCGGCTGCTTGTCTTGTGGGGTTTTGCCCTGAGGGGGACACCTGAATATATTCTTTGACGATAAACGTGGTCGGTGGTGGAAAGGATCTCAGCACCTCTGGCAAATGCACCCACCATGAGGTTGCCTTCTTTATGAATTGGGTGGAACAGGCAACTTGCGTGTTATTCCGTCACTGCATTATTAGTGTTAATGGGACTTGAAACTGTGTACCCAGAGGCAGCGAAACACACTCAAAGTCTCTCTTCATTTAACATGGGATGACATTGCCTTTGAGCACATGGCATTGTTTTATTAATAGTTCTTCCCTTTTCATCTGGGAGGGAGCAAAAGTCTTTTGGAATGTAATATATTTAATTGCATCTCTCTCTCTCTCTCTCTCTCTCTCTCTCTCTCTCTCTCTCTCTCTCTCTCTCTCTCATCACACTGATAAGGATCTCTCTGCCACCCTTTGAGTCTCAAATGTTCCATCAGTTACCCAGGGATGCTCCATCTTCCCTGCTTTCTCCCACCAGCCGCAGTGTCCCGACGCCACAGGAAGAAAATGTATATAAATATGTAAGAAGAGATTTAATTACCGAAAAGCGCACCAAAAGCACTGGGTACTTCTGTGATTGAAGTCCTCCCTGGGGACACGATAAGTATCTGACAGAAAAATAGGGCACTAATTAGTAAAGAAGTTGAATTACATTTATGCATGACATTATCCATCTTTAATACAGTCAGGAGGGGAAGGGAAAGTATTGTTCGCTCCAGAAAAAAGTTATGCTGGGAGGCTGGAGTCAAACAGTGGGAGAGACACTCACACCAGTTTCTGTATATTAGGTATGTTTTTTTTGAATCATAAGTGGGGATATCTCTGTGGCACTCAGCTCCTGCTAAGATCAGGAACCCGGACTAGGGTCACAACTGCACCATTTAACAGTTTAATTTTCTGTGTGGGGGGGAATTCCCTCGGGGGCTCACACCAGGTTCTCCACTGGCCAGGCGTTATTTAGTACAGTGGTACCTCGGGTTACATACGCTTCAGGTTACATATGCTTCAGGTTACAGACTCCGCTAACCCAGAAATATTACCTCGGGTTAAGAACTTTGCTTCAGGATGAGAACAGAAATCGTGCTCTGGCGGTGCGACGGCAGCAGGAGGCCCTATTAGCTAAAGTGGTGCTTCAGGTTAAGTTACAGATAGGTAGCCGTGTTGGTCTGCCATAGTCAAAATAAAAAAATTCCTTCCAGTAGCACCTTAAAGACCAACTAAGTTAGTTCTTGGTATGAGCTTTCGTGTGCATGCACACTTCTTCAGATACGCTGAAACAGAAGTTGCCAGATCCTTCTATATAGTGAGAAGGTGGGGAGGGGTATTACTCAGAAGGGTGGTGGGAATGGGAGATTGGCAGATAGCTGAGATGAGCCTGTTGACGACTCTTAATGACTGCAATAGGTCTTACAGGAAAAGGCAAGGGGTGAGAAGGTGAAAAATGGCTAGTCATGTATAATGAGATAAGAATCCAATGTCTTTGTTCAAACCAGGTCTCTTCATGGTTTTAAGTTTGGTAATGAGTTGCAATTCAGCAGCTTCTCTTTCCAGTCTATTTCTGAAATTCCTTTGTAGTAAAACAGCTACTTTGAGATCTTGTATAGAATGTCCTGCCCTCCCCACCTTCTCACTATATGAAAGGATCTGGCAACTTATGTTTCAGCGTATCTGAAGAAGTGTGCATGCACACGAAAGCTCATACCAAGAACTAACTTAGTTGGTCTTTAAGGTACTACTGGAAGGAATTTTTTTTATTTTGACTTCAGGTTAAGAATAGTTTCAGGTTAAGAACGGACCTCCGGAACGAATTAAGTACTTAACCCGAGGCACCACTGTAATGTGTTAGGGGGCAGAGGCCAAAGAGTGTGAGAAAGCTCTCCATTAGAATATAAATGATGCAGGAAAAATACGTCCCCCTGGTTGTTTCATCCTTTGTCCAACCAGCTTCTGCCACATCATCATCTGCCATCCAATCACAGCCCTTGGAACACTTACTTTACCCATTTCCCCCTCTATGTGCAGAGCCCGCCTTGTACCTTATCTAGAGTTGTTTCACACTCTTAACAGTAAATGTTAAGTTACCCCTTAACTGGTCCTTACCAGTTTTGATGGGTTTTACAGAATTTCAACATGGCTTGCCCCAAAGAATCCTGGGACCTGGAGCTTACTCTTCACAGAGCTACAACTCCCAATACCCTTAGCAAACTTAGGATTCTTTGGTATCATTCGTCAAGAAGCAAGAAAAGGGGGCAGATAACTTTAAGGATGTTTTCTATGAGTTCTGGGTGTGGTTTCCCAGCTGATTAGGCACAGCTGGAGAAGAAGTTGCAGTTTGCAACTGCCTGCAGAAAGAGAACACCCACATGCTTTGTGTTTGTTGTTTGTATAGTCGTAATAAAACTCTTGTTTGAGTATTTTACACCAGTCTCATGGTTCTGTCGTCTGCTGCCAGGGAAAACTCGCCTCCAACAATGTGGTTTAACTGTATGTTGTTGATGTGAGGGATGCGGGTGGTGCTGCGGTCTAAACCTCTGAGCCTCTTGGGCTTGCAAATCGGATGGTTGGCAATTTGAATCCCTGTGATGGGATGAGTTCCTGTTGCTCTTTCCCAGCTTCTGCCAACCTAGCAGTTCAAAAGCACGCCAGTGCAAGTAGATAAATCGGTACCACTGCAGCGGGAAGGTAAACAGTGTTTCTGTGCGCTCTGGTTTCCGTCATGGTGTTCTGTTGCGCCAGAAGCGGTGTAGTCCTGCTGGTCACATGACCTGCAAAAGCTGTCTGTGGACAAACGCCGGCTCCCTCGGCCTGAAAGCGAGATGAGCACCGCACCCCATAGTCGCCTTTGACTGGACTTAACTGTCCAGGGGTCCTTTACATTTATTTTATGTTTTTACCTTTGTGGATGTGACATAATGAGTTTTATTTTATTCTCACGGGAGTGGTGGGGTCCTCAAAAGACTATTAAGTCCAGAGTCAAATTACTTAGTCAAATTGTCAGGCGGGCTAATTCCTTCATTTAAACATGACGGTTTGCTTGGCAGATGGCATACGATCTTGGTTTTTTGTTTTAAAATGATAGGCATTTTAACTGAGAGTAAACCCCATGGAAATCAGTGGAACTGACTTCTGAGTAGGCATGCATAGTTATGTGCTGTCTTAGTTACAAGTTGGAGGCAGATTGCAGAGAGAGGGCACCTCTAGATTGACAGTATTTTGCATTTCAGCACATCCTGGGACTTTAGGTTTATGCAGTTAAAGTGGATTGAAAGACCCTGACCCGGTGTAACTATTTTTGGCACAATTCTTGATGTTGTTTTGTGTACCAAAGATCTTTATTAAGGGTCCCTGAAGGGGCTCACAGCAAAGGCAGCGACAGAGACAAATAAAGTATAATTCTTGAATGCAGACCATTTACAGTGATTAATCTAAATTGCATATACAAGGATTTCCACACCCAATGCAAATTAAATCTCTATCCGAAAAATCAAAATAAAAGAGTAGCTTATGGGGGCAGTTCCTCGCAAAATAATTTGCTGCTTGCGCACAATCTCTCTCTCAATTAAGCTGGGTCTTGCTGGATCATAGAATCATAGAATTGTAGGGTTGGAAGGGACCCTAAGGGTCATCTAGTCCAGCCCCCTGCAATGCAGGAAGCACAGCTAAAGAATCCCTGGCAGACGGTCATCCACCCTCTGCTGATAAACTTCCAATGAAAGAGAGTTCACCAACTTCCAATGCAGTTTGTTCCACCGTTGAACAGCTCTTACCATCAGAAAGTATTTTCTGTTGTTTCGTCGTAATCTCCCTTCTTGTCATTTGACTCCACTGGTTTGGGTCTCACTTTCTGGAGCAGGAGAAAACAAGCCATTCAGATATTTGAAAGTGGCTGAAAAATAATAATAATTCATAAACATTTCCCACCAAGGTTGTCTGAACCTATGTTGCTGGGTCTTCTCTGCTATCTTAGATTCCACAGTGCTCTTCAAACAAGCACTGGAGAAATAATTAAAGGTAAAGGTAAAGGGACCCCTGACCATTAGGTCCAGTTGTAGCCGACTCTGGGGTTGCGGCGCTCATCTCGCTTTACTGGCCGAGGGAGCTGGCGTACAGCTTCCGGGTCATGTGGCCAGCATGACTAAGCCGCTTTTGGCGAACCAGAGCAGCACATGGCAACGCTGTTTACCTTCCTGCTGGAGCGGTACCTATTTATCTACTTGCACTTTGACATGCTTTCGAACTGCTAGGTTGGCAGGAGCAGGGACTGAGCAACGGGAGCTCACCCCGTCGCGGGGATCCAAACTGCCGACCTTCTGATCGGCAAGTCCTAGGCTCTGTGGTTTAACCCACAGTGCCACCCGTGTCCCAGAGAAATAATTACGGGCCCTTATAACATAGAAACACCACAACTAGATAGAAAATTCTGATTCTGAGCATTTTTACACTCCATTTCAAGCACATGTACAAAAATAACACCCATCTGCTTCCAAGTATTCAAGGCCTACTGAAAGGAGATAACAGGCACCACCCCAACCATTCTGAGTTAATATAAGCTAGTTGCTCATAATGGTTGTTGCTCCCTGCTTCAGCTCTCCCACTGAGCACGTGCAACTTTGTTAAAGTGATACACCTCAGTGGGTTATGCTGGCACAACAGATCTACTTTTAAGAACAACAGACCATCGGTGGTTTGGAAAGTGGTGGGGTGCATGAGTGGTTAGCAGGAAGTCATATACACACTGCACAAGCAAATCAGAATGCTCATCATTCTATAAGGTCTCAGCAAAGAAATCAGAAGGGATATGCAATAAAGAGCGGACAGCCACATCAGAACGAATGCTCAATAAACAGCCCATCTGGAGGAGACTGTAGGCTTGTAGAACGGTCTGTTCCATTGTCAGCCCTGCTGTAATTTGTGGGAGATTCAAGCACATGCTGGAAATTAAGGCTCACACAATGAAAGTGGATTAAAGTACTCTGAGCCCTGATGGAACAAATTCACTTTTTTTAATGACCTTTTTTTGATTAGGAAAATGAGAAGGAAAGGCACTGATATTGCAGATATTAATATTTTGAGTAGTTTGAAGCGACTGGAAGCATGAGAACTGACTCCTCTTGGAAGACATTATTGTCCAGATCCATTAAAGTATTATTCAATTTTTTACTTGCAGAACTCTTCAAAACAAAACAGAAACATCAAATGCTACGTAAAAAATATCCCCACAGTAATTTGTGCTGTCCAGCACAGACTCAGCATCTTAGAAAATATGAAATAATCCAAACAGACCTAGAAGCAAAGGTCTTCTCTCTCTCTGTAACAGTGTCCATTTCTCCTGGAGCTGTTTTCCTTGAGATCTCCATTTGAATCTTCACTCCACAGAGTCTTGAGAGAGAAGACTAAAAGGCAACTCCCTTCAGAGTGGAGATTTGCAACCAAATACCATTGTCACCTGATCTAAGGTTACTCACTCACGGGTTAGCTAGCAGGAAACAACAATACAGTGGTATCTCGGGTTAAGAACTTAATTCGTTCTGGAGGTACGTTCTTAACCTGAAACTGTTCTTAACCTGAGGTACCACTTTAGCTAATGGGGCCTCCCGCTGCCACCGCACCGCTGCTGCGTGGTTTCTGTTCTCATCCTGAAGCAAAGTTCTTAACCTGAGGTACTATTTCTGGGTTAGCGGAGTCTGTAACCTGAAGCATATGTAACCTGAAGTGTCTGTAACCCGAGGTACCACTGTAGTTAATTATCAACTAGTCAAAGCTCAGAGGCAGCTCTTTTTGCTTTTAATGTAGCCCCATGGAAAACCCCCATGTTAAAACCTATTCACCAATACACAGGCATTCCCATTTTCAGTGTGAATTAAACCAATTATACTTAACAATTGATGAGTGTTGTTGTTGTTGTATAGTCGTTTAGTCGTGTCTGACTCTTCGTGACCCCATGGACCAGAGCATGCCAGGCACTACTCCTGTCTTCCACAGGCTCCCGCAGTTTGGTCAAACTCGTGTTCGTAGCTTCGAGAACACTGTCCAACCATCTCACCCTCTGTCGTCCCCTTCTCCTTGTGCCCTCCATCTTGCCCAACATCAGGGTCTTTTCCAGGGTGTTTTCTCTTCTCATGAGGTGGCCAAAGTATTGGAGCCTCAGCTTCAGGATCTGTCCTTCCAGTGAGCACTCAAGGCTGATTTCCTTAAGAATGGAGAAGTTTGATCTTCTTGCAGTCCATGGGACTCTCAAGAGTCTCCTCCAGCACCATAATTCAAAAGCATCAATTCTTAGGCGATCAGCCGTCTTTATGGTCCAGCTCTCACTTCCATACATCACTACTGGAAAAACCATGTTGTTGTTGTTTAGTCGTTTAGTCGTGTCCGACTCTTCGTGACCCCGTGGAGCAGAGCATGCCAGGCTTTCACTATATGGACCTTTGTTGGCAAGGTGATGTCTCTGCTGTCTAGGTTTGTCATTGCTTTTCTCCCAAGAAGCAGTGTAGGGTGATGAGTGTAGGATGATTCAATGGTGAACAGGAAGTCGTAGAAACATTGCACAAGGAAATCAGAATGAAATCAGGATGTATTCTTGTTGACATATCCCTGCCAACAAATCAGAGGAAAGAGAGGCGGAGCTAGATGCTCTGGCACCCGGAGCGTTGCACCTGCTGTGCATCCGCGGTGGGGCCATGGGGGCGGGCTGAGCGTCCCAGGGGTTGAGATGCCCATGAGGGCAGAGTGAGCCACCTATGGCGGGCTGCTTTGGGGGGGGGGGAGGGAGCTGCGCCGCTTTGCCAGCAGCCTTCCTCCCCTCCCCCTTCCTTTTGACAGCTTGGGGGAGGCTTCCCACCCCAGGAAGCAGCCCGGGAGTGGGGGGCAATGGCCCACTGCCCGCCCGTGACTCCCAAGCCTCCCCCAAGCTGTCAAAATGAAGGGGGAAGCGGGGAAGGCCACCGGCACAGCTCTGCCCCTTCCCCCGATGGCTCGGGGTAGGCTTGGGAGTTGCGGACAGGCGGCACACCAAATGTCACCCCCCAGTGATGACACCCGGAGTGGACCGCCTCCCTGCCCCCCCTTCCTCCACCCCTGAGAGGAAATGCTCAGTGAAGACTGGACATGGGACTTGCCCAAGCCATTGCTATTCTGAGGTGGGATTTAATTGCATACTGTCAAATTCAGGTTCCACAGTTAAAGGTGACTTTTCACATCATGCAACACGATGGGAAAATGCACTAGAAAGTGTGAGGGAACATTTGCTGGATGCAAAGTTACCGACTCCCCGTGCAAGCAAATCAGAATGAATGCGAAAGGAGTATTCTGGCTGACTTTGTGCAAAGTAATCTAGATGAATGCTCAATAAACAGGTAGCCTGGAAGCAAGCCTAGTCTAAGCTGTGTGCAATCTTTGTGCAAGCAAATCTTGGAGGAATGCTCTTTCAACAGGGCTTTGGCCAAAGAGATTAAGGACTGTGTTATGCAGTCTAAGAGACAAGGGCGCTTTCAGTCAAGAGCTTAATACTGCAAAGATATTGCAAATGGGAAATTTGCATTTCATAAAAGTTTTCAGATTTCCCCCTCAAATGGGTAGATTTGAAGGAATTGGGAGAATTTTGATACCAGCAATGTCATGCAGACTCTACCAACCCCCCCAAACCCCTTCCACATATGAGCAGCAATAAACACATGTTTGAAACACTCAAAGTAGCATAGCTAGTAAATCTATGGGAATATGTGGCAAAAGTGTTAGCAGCTAAGCATACCTTTCCCGTTGAGTCAGTTGAGGAGAGAGTTTAAAGTGTCTGGACAGCTTGGGGCCCTGAATTAAAAGGAAGGACTGGGTTTTTCCAGTCTGCTAAATCAGATTGAAGCAGGACTTCAATGTGGTTATTCAGAGATGGAAGGCGCAAAAGGGGTAGTTAAAGCAATTGACCCTCCAGCTAGTCTGAAGAGCTCCATGGAAGGAAATTGCACAATGACTCTGCCTAAATTAAGGAGGATTTTTAAGAGTTTATAATCAAGAGAAGGCTTCCACAGAGCTGTATGTCAGCCTGTCTAATGCTTCTCAGGGAATTAAGAGACAATGCTCAAGATTCCTTGTTGTGGGCCACTGAACTGAGACACTTCTTCCCACTCAGGAAGAAAGAGTCCTCCGCCTCCTTCCCAAAGCCTAGTTAGCTCTTGCCCAGCTTTTGGAAGAAGAAGAAGAAGAGTTTGGATTTGATATCCCGCCTTTCACTCCCTTTAAGGAGTCTCAAAGCGGCTAACATTCTCCTTTCCCTTCCTCCCCCACAACAAACACTCTGTGAGGTGAGTGGGGCTGAGAGACTTCAAAGAAGTGTGACTGGCCCAAGGTCACCCAGCAGCTGCATGTGGAGGAGCGGAGACGCGAACCCAGTTCACCAGATTATGAGACTACCGCTCTTAACCACTACACCACACTGACTCTCACACTGGAAGGAGATGGGAGGGCTCTAGGACCGTGCCAGAGCCTCGTGCCTCCTTCCCAAAGCCCAGAGTCCTGCTTAGCTGGCTTTGGGAAGGCAAAACAATGGTGGGCGTCACTCCTCTGCACCCCCCCCAAAACATGGTGGTGTGTGGAAGCACTCTTGAGGCCCACTTGGCATGAAAAGCTGGGCTACTCTGATTTATACAGTGGTACCTTGGGTTACAGGGACGCGGGTGGCGCTGTGGGTAAAAGCCTCAGCGCCTAGGGCTTGCCGATCAAAAGGTCGGCGGATCGAATCCCCGCGGCGGGGTGCGCTCCCGCTGCTCGGTCCCAGCGCCTGCCAACCTAGCAGTTCGAAAGCACCCCTGGGTGCAAGTAGATAAATAGGGACCGCTTACCAGCGGGAAGGTAAACGGCGTTCCGTGTGCTGCGCTGGCTCGCCAGATGCAGCTTTGTCACGCTGGCCACGTGACCCGGAAGTGTCTCCGGACAGCGCTGGCCCCTGGCCTATAGAGTGAGATGGGCGCACAACCCCAGAGTCTGTCAAGACTGGCCCGTACGGGCAGGGGTACCTTTACCTTTACCTTGGGTTACAGACACTTCAGGTTACAGACACTTCAGGTTACAGACTCCGCTAACCCAGAAATAGTACCTCAGGTTAAGAACTTTGCTTCAGGATGAGAACAGAAATTGTGCTCCGGCAGCGCAGCGGCAGCAGCGGGAGGCCCCACTAGCTAAAGTGGTGCTTCAGGTTAAGAACAGTTTCAGGTTAAGAACAGACCTCTAGAATGAATTAAGTTCTTAACCCGAGGTACCACTGTAGTATGGTCAACCTGTGTAAATCCATGTGTAAATGTGTAAATGAAGCCAAACATCACAAAACCTCCACGTGCCTCCAAAGACCTTTGTGGTGAGGAAAGCATGCGTGAGGTTTGCACTGGGACCCCTCATATCTTGCACAGTGCCACTCAGAGACTGGGGATGTGTACAGCACTGTTATAGGATCTCATCTATTTTTTTGGAGGGGGGCAACAGGTTAGTTTAGACTGAAGCAAACAGCATAATTAAGTATAATTGCAAATTCACTGCAAATCCACATAATCACACATTTACGCCATAAATGCATAATTATGTAATTACCACTTGTAATTAGCCATTACTAAAATGACAATGGTGTCATAAAAACCTAATTAAACTAAAAATTGTCCGTGGAATACAGAATAGGTAATGATTTCAAAAGTTTGCTATCTCACCTGATGTTATTACCTCTGTCTCCTCCTCTACCGTGAACTATGAAAAGCACCGTCTCCTTATTAGGGAAAATTAAACTGCAGATGTTGTGTTTGAGAAATCCCTAATTCATAGACCAGAGAATTCCCCTCCTAAAATATCCCTTGCTCTGTGTCTTAAGAAATAGCTCAGCTAAACCATTCTCATTTTCTTCCCACTCCTCGAACCCCAAAGAGCCTAATTTTTGTACAGTTCTCTTCATCTATGGGACATCTAAAGCAGTAGTTTTTAAATTAAGCTCTGGGAAAACTTGAAGTTATGGACAACCTTATTGCTTCTCCTCCTCCTGCTGTTTATATGGTGCTTTCAGTGTACATGATGCTTCCCAAAGACTGAGATGATAGCTCTCTGCCCTCAAGGGCCCTACAATTTAGGAACTGACACAAGAGAGGCATCTCAAGAAAGAGAGGGAAAGGGAGGCAAGGGAGACAGGGAAACATATGCACTCTGTTGGCTGATAAGAACATAAGAAGAGTTCTTCAAGATCAAGACATTTGCTTGTTTAGTTCAGCATTCCTGTTCTCACTGGTGGACTTTGGGCTTTCAAATTTCAGTGGCGCCCTGTACGGCTCGGTGCCCAGTTCAGGCAAACCAGCCCTGCTCCCCTAAATCCACCTCTGCTGTTCTCATAGTGACCACCCATATGCCTTTGGCAAACCTTGAAGCAGGGAAAGGTAAAGGACTCCTGGACAGTTAAGTCCAGTCAAAGGTGACTATGGGGTTGCAGTGCTCATCTCGCTTTCAGGCCGAGGGAACCAGTGTTTGTCCACAGACAGCTTTCCCAGGTCATGTAGCCAGCATGACTAAACCGCTTCTGGTGCAACGGGACACCGTGACGGAAGCCAGAGCACACAGAAACACTGTTTACTTTCCCACTGCAGTGGTACCTATTTATCTGCTTGTACTGGTGTGCTTTTGAATTGCTAGATTGGCAGGAACTGGGACAGAGCAACAGGAGCTCACTCCGTCACGGGGATTCGAACTGCCGATCTTCCGATCGGCAAGCCCAAGAGGCTCAGTGGTTTAGACCACAGCGCCACATGCTCCCTCTTCAATCAGGACCTGAGTCCAAGAGCACTCTCCCCTCTTTTGGTTTCCAACAGATCATAGTCAGAAGCATTTCGGCCCCTGACCACGCAGGTGTAACATAGTCATCATGGCTAGTACTCATTGATCACCTTAATCCCCACCAACTTGTCTGACCCTCTTTCAAAGCCAGAGAAGTTTAAAGCATCCTGTGGCAGTGAGTTCCATAGTCTCCACTGTGCACTGTGGGAAGAAGCGCTTTCTTTTATCTGTTCCGAATCTTCCAACGGTCAGCCTCATTGGATCCTCATGAGTTCTGGCATTGTGAGAGAGGAAGAAAGCTTTTTCTCCTTCCACTTTCATCATGCAATGCATTATTATTTTTAAATATTTCTATCATGACACCTCTTACTCTCCTTTCCTCTAAAGTAAAAAGTCCCCAAGGCTGCAACCTTTCATCAAAGGGGAGTGTTTGGTGTAATGTATGAACAAGTGTGTTGGTTTCCCCTATGTAGGTTATGTACACGCCAGCGCGGCTTGTAATATATTCTCCTATGCAGAGTGGATATTAAAATTGCATTCGTTTCTATTTGAATATTCAAATAGCTTTTAGCTAACAACCGCCCCCACGAAAAGGTCCAAAGGTTTGCTGCATATATTGGCGATCGAGGCTTCTTGTATGAAAAACCAGTCCCCTTTCCTTACTGGCAAAGCAGGCAGAAGACAGGGGCACAGAAAAACAGCTTGGGGATTAGCAGTTAACGGAATCAGCAAACAACCTAAAAGGTGTTTCTGGAATGTTACTCTTCTTGGATCGGATTTTATTACATACCAGGCAGTGCAACTATAGGTGATTTGGAGACTTGCGCAACAAACTCATTTCCCTAGAAGATTTAACTTTTTGCAATAAGGCAAGGGGAAAGTGCAATGGAAAGTGGGATAGCTTGCTTTGATGCAACATCATCTAACATCCCAGCAAACAAATCACCTGGAAGTGCCCTAATAATCAAATATGGGGGTAAGAAGAGTCCCATGGAGCATCAAACAAAAGTTAAAAGTTGTCAGACTAGCGTTGCTGTTAGTTAGGAGAAGGCATATTTGGAAGGAATTTTCTTCAGTCTGTATTAAAAAAAGATAAATCCCCAGGAAATTGGCACGGAGTTTATCCGTGGTTGAGTTTGCAGTAATAAAATCAGCAAAGGAACAAGCTGGGGTAATTTATAGGCTGTAAGCCTCTGTAAAATTTACTAACTGCTGGTGTAAAATGTCACATTTTATGATGCATCCTGCCCAGGCTGAATATATAAGGGTGCTGTGATGGGAAAACAAAAGCAATGGGCTGCTCTCTAAGTGGATGTGTTTGCAAAAGCACCCGCGCTGGGTGTTTTGTTTGAAGGGGCACTAAACAAGGACTCTGCTTAGCTTTGAGTATTGGGATGAAAACCAGCAGGCAGCTGCTTAAATGGTGACTGGATCCCAAACCAGCTCACCCTAACAAGGCAGCAGATCTGAACACCTGTTGGTGGGGATACTACTACTACTACTACTACTACTACTACTACTACTACTAATTTATTATTTATACCCCGCCCATCTGGCTGAGTCTCCCCAACCACTCTGGGAAGCTTCCAATCAAGTGTTAAAAACAATACAGCATCAAATATTAAAAACTTCCCTAAACAGGGCTGCCTTCAGATGTCTAAAGATGTTTAAAGAGAAGATAGCTGCTTATTTCCTTCACATCTGAAGGGAGGGTGTTCCACAGGGCAGGCGCCACTACCGAGAAGGCCCTCTGTCTGGTTCCCTATAACCTCACTTTTCACAATGAGGGAACCACCAGAAGGCCCTCGGTGCTGGACCTCAGTGAATGATGGGGGTGGAGACGCTTCTTCAGGTATAGAGGACCGAGGCCGTTTAGGGCTTTAAAGGTCAGCACCCGCACTTTGAATTGTGCTTGGAAACGTACTGGGAGTCACCAGTCTAGCTGCCGCATTCTGGATTAATTGCAGTTTCTGGGTCACCTTCAAAGGTAGCCCCACGTAGAGCGTGTTGCAGTAGTCCAAGTGGGAGATAACTAGATCACAAGTGGGGAGAGTGTTCTTGGGCTCAGGTCCTGCATTCAAGTTCAGCATCATCTGGAGGGCTGCTGGTGTGGCCCCTTGGCAATAGCAGCATGTGGGGTGACGTGCAGCTGCCCTCCTGACACTTGCCTGGCTGCTTCGCTCCTGGATTGGACTAGGGCAGGATGGTGGCAATACATGCACTTGGATTCACACTTGATGCATATGCATTTTTGTACACATTATTCAGCTGGGAAACTGCATTGCAAAGCTTGGAGAAATGCAAATCTCGAAGTTCTGCTGTGTTTCGGTTCTCGAATTATTTTCGAAGCTGCGAGTTAGTCAGGCTCCCCTTTAAATGTGAGCACCCTTGCCCACCCTTGTTGTTGTTTAGTTGTGTCCGACTCTTCGTGACCCCATGGACCAGAGCACGCCAGGCACTCCTGTCTTCCACTGCCTCCCGCAGTTTGGCCAAACTCATGCTGGTAGCTTCGAGAACACTGTCCCACCATCTTGTCCTCTGCCGTCCCCTTCTCCTTGTGCCCTCAATCTTTTCCAATATCAGGGTCTTTTCCAGGGAGTCTTCTCTTCTCGTGCGGTGGCCAAAGTATTGGAGCCTCAGCTTCAGGATCTGTCCTTCCAACATTAGCTTTGCAAGGACCTTGACAAATCTGTCTTCAACATTAAGCAGACTGGGTTTCCATTTATTCTAAGAATCTGCTCTGGAAGGGGCACTGAACTGTAAGGTCCCAGAACTGTACTGCTGATCTTTCTGCAAACAGAGCCCATTTCTCTATTGACTTATTTCTTTTTCTTTTGTTTAAATATATATAAGATAGATGAGTGATTTTCCACTCATGAAAATGTTGAAGAGCCCTGAACATGACACCCTATGGAATACGACTTATTTCTTTCAGCCTGACCATCAACGCCAACATCATGCGATGATCTATCATGAATCTAGCCCAGCTGAGTTGTAAAACTTTATTTTCTTAATATCTACCCTGTCTGCTTTCAAATAAACATGTGTAGCTATTTTTGAGTGGCTGAGCCCACAGCTGAAGTGCATAAAATAGAACTATATAATCATTTTGTCAGGAGGAGAAGCAGCAAGTGTTGGGCAGGGGAGTGGGGGGGGGGGAGAGGCATAGCTGAGCTCATAAAAATACGGTTGACATTTGTTGCTCGGTGCTGACAGACAGAGATAGGTGCTGGACGCAATTTGAAAGTCAAGCAGGACATCTTAGGAGAGGCACCACGCTCCCCTCATCCATATTACTCCGGCAACATTCTTTAGAAATTCGTGTAACTACCATTATAAAAAGAAGAAGCTAGCCATAAATTTACTAGGCTCTGCATTTCACTGTCTTCTTGAGGATCAGAGAACAAAATTCATAGCTGCGACAGCATTAGCGGAGAAGGGAAAACAAACTGCACACAACTCCATTGCCCATCTTCTGCTGGGTTATCAAGTGTGGGGCTGAAGGAGATTAAATGGGAAGGAGGGCATCTGCAAACGGAGATTCCAATGTGGTTTTCAAAGCTTAAAAGCAGTTACGGTGAAGAAAATTGGTTTGTGGTTGCAGGAGGGACACAGTTTTCTCTCTCTCTTTAAACCCATTTCTCCCCATGTTATTTCCCAGGTCAAGTTGCCCCCCGTTCAGCTGCTACTGTCCACCAGAGGGTAAATGGAAGGTGCTTGTACTGCAGCTGTCTTTCTCCCTAGAGGTGCTCATGTGTAATGATTTCAATTGTGGAAAAAACATGGGAGGAACCCAAGAAGCTGCCTTGTACCAGGTTAGACGATGTGTTCCTTTATGTCAGTATAATCTACTCCAGGGATGGGAACCACAGTCCTGGGGGGATGAATGTGGCCCTCCAAACTTTCCTATCCATCCCTTGGGACTCTCTCAGGCCATGACTCCTCCCAGGCCATGCTTCTCATTGGTCCCAGTTTGTGTCCTTCTCAGGTGATGGTTGAAGGTGTCCTTGAAAATTGATTGTGACTCTTTCTTTGCCCTGATGGTAAGGTGGGGTGTGTGTATTGCATGCATGTAGAAACTACTGACTTTTGCATGGTTGTAATGTTGCCTAAGGGACGTGGGTGGCGCTGTGGGTTAAACCACAGAGCCTAGGGCTTGCCGATCAGAAGGTTGGCGGTTTGAATCCCCGCGACGGGGTGAGGTCCCATTGTTGGGTCCCAGCTCCTGCCCACCTAGCAGTTTGAAAGCACGTCAAAGTGCAAGTAGATAAATAGGTACCGCTCCAGCGGGAAGGTAAACGGCATTTCCGTGCGCTGCTCTGGTTCGCCAGAAGTGGCTTAGTCATGCTGGCCACATGACCAGGAAGCTGTACACCAGCTCCCTCGGCCAATAAAGTGAGATGAGCACCACAACCCCAGAGTCGGTCATGACTGGACCTAATGGCCAGGGGTCCCTTTACCTTTAATGTTGCCTACTGTACAAAAACATGGGTCATGCCTGAGGCTCTGCCTTCTTTTGCCTGTGTCCCCACCCACATTTTGCCTCTGGCCTTAGCTACCACTGGCCTGCGGCCCTCAGGAAGTCACCCATGTAGGAATGTGGCCCTTTTACTGAAAAAGGTTCCCTGTTACTGGTCCAATAAGACTGGTGCCAGCTTTCTGCAGCAGTTTCCCATTGCCTGACAGAGTTGCCAGCAAAATTCTCCTAAGCCAGACTTGGAGTGAGAAGAATTCCCAGCATCTCTCTCCCAGCCTCTGCCAGGCTTCCCTGTCTCGATTTGCCTAATCCCACCCACAGAACAGCAGCTCCTTTCTACTCCTTCCCTACCCAAGCAGGCAATGGGGGGAGCAGCAGTGGCGACACATGAGGAGAAAGAGGAACATTCCTGCCTCTTCCCTGCTACGCTGTACGAAGCCCGCTGTAATGGGAATTGGGGTTGCTTGTGCGTAAACTGCAAACTGCTCCAAGTTAGCCGTGTAGCTAAAACTTTCCCCGGTTGACAGCCCTTGAAACGCGACTGTCTTAGTCACTGGCAGAATCCGTCAGTGGGCGGGACCTAAATTTGCGCCAACATAGGAGTTGTTTGACTCCAAGTCTCCGCCTAGATTCCCTGCATGGAAGCCTTCTGCGCAGTGTGGGCGTGCCAAGTGGAGGTCCTGTGCTCTCTCCGCTGATTTCACTGGAAGAGTCTCTGAGCCTCCCCTCCGCCTTGCTCTCGGCTTCCCCTTTCTCCCTGGTGTCCCCTGGATTTCTTTCCCCCGTGGGAACCCTCTCTCTCTCCTTGCTAGTTCCCTCCCCTGCATCACTGGAGCGACTTTCCTCTCCTCTTCCCTCTGATGGCAGTTCCCTGACACCCAGGGATGCCTGGGAGGTGTAGTTCTCACCCTACGGCAGTTGCATAAAGGAAAACAAACATACCTAGGATCTCCAGGCATTTTGTGCAATCTGGTCCTTGACTTTGGGGCTGAAATCGACACCTTTGTACAAGGTGCCTCTCCACAATTTCTTGTCCTTGTCCTTCCTCTGTGTGTGTTATTGCTTTTGTTAGTTATTGTGTTATGGTATTTTGGTGGTTTTATATTTTAAACCACCCTGTTGAAGAAGGATTGTATAGAAAGTTATTTACCTTATTTTTCACTCCATAAGTCGCACCCGACCATAAGACGCACCTAGTTTTAGAGGAGGAGAACAAGAAAAAATATATTCTCTCCCTCTCTGTGCAGCGCCTCTCCAGCAAAGCGGGAGGAGAAACGAAAGGGGCTCTGTTTCTCCTCCTGGGCGCTGCACAGCTTTCCCTCTCAGCGCAGTGCCCCTTCAGTGAAGCAGCAGAAGAAACAGAGCCCCTTCCATTTCTCCTCCCGCTTTGCTGAGGGGGCGCTGTGCAGAGAGGGAAAGCTGCACAGTGCCTCTCCAGCGAAGCGAAGCCAGGAGAACAAGAGGGATCAGTGCGCACTGATCCCTCTCGCTCTCCTGGCTTCAGGGATAGCTGCGCAGCCTGCATTCGCTCCATAAGACACACACACATTTCCCCTTTCTTTTCAGGAGGGGAAAAGTGCTTCTTATAGAGCAAAAAATACGGTATTTAACAACCACAACAACAACATTTTGAACTTGTGTGCAATGTGCTTCTGCCCCTTGACTGCTGTGCACAAAACCAACTGCAGTCTGTGCTTTAAGGCAGCACCAGTAAGTCTATATTCAATTAATGGATGACCTTGGTGGCGTTTGTGATGGGATACTTCTTTATTAAAAGAGATGGGCAAGTTCTTCTTGGATTAACTGGGAGAGCTCAGATCATTTTTGGAGCCAATCCGAGGGCTCAGAAAAACACTCTCGCTCATCCCTCCACTTTGCTTCAATTACCCATTGAGTGGGAATAGTGGCAGCGCACAGGAAGAGGAGAAGAGGAGAAGACAGGAAGGCATGTCCCTTCCCTGATGCAATGTGTGGAAGCACTCTGGGTGGGGGGTGGAAAGGAAGGAAAAAACCTCCTTCCATCTTGCCTTCACGCACCACTGCTGTGCTGACAATATTTTACAACTAAGGGGAAGCGGGGACATCAGAGGAGTCCTATGGAATCAGGCCAAAGGTTAGTCTAGTCTAGTGCCCAAGCAGATGCTTATGGAAAGCCTATGAGCAGCACTCTCCCCGCTTGTGATTCCCAGAAACTGATATTCAGAGGCAGCACACATAGCCATCATGGATAGTAGCTCCTGATAGCAGTATCCACCATGATTTTGGCTAATCATCTTTTAAAGTCAACCACGTTAGTGGCCATCTCTCTATATTGCATAGTCAGGGACTAGGCCCCAGCAAGGAGGCTCTGGGTGAAGCTGAGGGCTGGTGGGAACAGGCTGGTGCGAGGGAAACCAGGAATTCTCTGGCTTAGATTTTGAACTGAGCTGTGGAAGAACTTGGGGGCTTTAAAAGCTCACTTCCCAATTGAGATGAGCTCTTACAAGCTTACGAAGCTCATATCCAAACCTGGCTCAGTGGAGCTTTGCTGACCTCTCTGTTTATTACCTGGCACATTGTTCTTCCTTGGAAAATCTCTGAGCAGCTTATATAGACCTCTGAGAACCAGAACAGCGGAAACCGCCTTTGCTTTAACAATGCCACAGCAGTGCAATGTGCATTTAGATCAGACTTCCTCAACCTGGTGCCCTCCAGATGTTTTGTACTAGAGCCCGAGTCAGCAGGATTAGACAATTCTCTGACCCTGTTTTGCAGACAGCTTCGGAGAGTCAGCAAATACAGTAATATATAAAAGGAAAGGTGCTGGTCTTGAACTTAAATCTGCCTGGAAGCAACAATCCTTATTCCTGAGGAATGACTGTGGCAATTCATTACAGAGGCAAGCTGTCCTCTGCAGATGCTCAGAGGCATTTTCCTACCAGATAATGCCTGCACAGCTCATGATTGCACATAGAAGATTATCACATTAAGTTCTGCTTGGGTGTGTGAGGAAGGAAAGAGTTTCATGATTGCGGCTCTCATCTTGAAATCTCCTGGCAGCGTCTACGTCTTTTTCAATGCCTGTCATCAAAGTACTGACCCACTCTGATCCTACTTAGTTTGTGAAATCTGACCGAATCATAGGATGGCGTAGGATGGCCGGAGGCCAATTTCCACAGCTGAAAAACCTAGCGTGGACTCCAAGGTCACCTTATAGGAAGCTTTGAAGGCCTTAAAAACATTGGTTGAGGAGGGGAGAGAAACTATGTCAGCGTGAAAGAATAAGAAAGCTAAATTATACAAAACTCAGTCTGGGTATGTGTGAAGCATCAAAAACAGAGCCTGTGGAAAAGATCCTTTTTGTGGAAAGGATCCTTTTTGATTACCTGCAAACTGAGAAAATTGCTGTTCTCTTGCACAAATAAAATCCACCCACCCCTCTTCTTTTTAAAGAGCCAGATCTAAATGGGTGTATTTTTATCACGGTGGGTTAAAAGTCGTGCGGCCTGGTTAGGAGATTAAGAACACTGAGACGCACCTCCGCATTCTGAAAACATCCCCTCGCTTCAGGAACCAGTCGTGAGGGATTACGCACCCTTAGGAAATTGGCCGTCTGCTCGCCGCAGAGAGATGTTATGAAAGCTGCTCTTTCCAGATAGAATCTATTCGAGGGTTTTTAAGGTTTCAGCCGAGGCTATGTTTTGGCGCAGTCAGCAGGAACAGAGGTTTCAATTACTGAACACCAAGTTTGTGCAGCAAGCAATATTCTGCCTTCTGGGGACGGCGCTTTGGATAACATCCCAGCCATCTATATATCTATATACACACCTTGACAAGGAAGTTGCCTGGCCAAAAGGGGCCATTTCTCTTGGTTTAATGTGCCATGTTTGTAAACAAGCCTGCTTTTCCATTCTCATATTTATTCATCCAGTCAACTGGGAAACATTCATGCCGTACCTTTGAATCACTATGGCACCCCTTGAGACGGACATTGCTCCCCCCTTCCCCAAGAATTTTGGGAGCTGTTGTTTATAAATGGAGCTGAGAGTTATTAGAAAGCCTCTACAGTTCCCAGAGTGGTTTAACAATCAATACCTCTTCCCAGGAAACTCTGGAAATTGCAGCTCTGGGAGCACGCAGAGCCCCTCTAATTCCGATTGGGACTATGGTGCTGGAGAATGGGGAGGCTAACCCTTTCCTCTGCGTCAGATTCCTGATTAAAGCTCCTCCCTGCAAATATTTAGTCTAAACAGGCACGGGAAATGGCAGGTGTATGTGTTTTAATTGGGGAAGGTTTAAATCTCCTTCCACAGTACAGTCGTACCTTGGTTCTCGAACACCTTAGTACTTGTACGTTTTGGCTCCCAAACACTGAAAACCCTGAAGTAAGTGTTCGGTTTTCGAATGTTTTTTGGAAGCCAAACGTCCGATGTGGCTTCCACTTGACTGCAGGAAGCTGCTGCAGCCAATCGGAAGCCGCACCTTGGTTTTTGAATGGTTTGGGGAGTCGAACGGACTCTGGGAACAGATTAAGTTCAAGAACCAAGGTTCCACTGCACCGTGATTCTGATCTGGGCTATGGGGATCTGTCCATGGTTCTGATCCATCTGGCTTTGAAGGGGCTCTGGTAATTGCTACCACTTCCACTGTGAACCCTGAGCTGCAGAAGAAGACAGTGAGGAGAACCCTTAACCCTACTGGTACTAATCCAAATGGAAAGCTACAATGCATGAAAAGCTAAGAGGCTTGGGGTTTTCCACACAGGCCCTGATAGCTGTAAGTTATGAGAAAGCTAGAACAATAATCTGCCAACGAATTTGGGATGTGGAACTGCAATGCCACATGAGTGAGATGAATAAACACCCAGCAATAAAAGATAATGGGAGAGGATTTACCCCAGCAAATTATTTGTCAAAATTACAAATACCCAAATACAGATGGTCATTTACCCTCGCTAGATTCAACGTGCTGCCATCTGCCTTATTGCAGGGCAGATTTGAGGGTAAATCATACATGGAACGAGTATGTCCCTGTGGCTTGATGGGGGTAGAAACTGTCTCTCATGTCTTGTTACGCTGCCATTTCTACGGGGATATACATTCAGTATTTATCACTCTTGTTATACAAAAATCTCCAAATGGGTCCGAACTTTAATGTCTAAAACTCCTGGTAGAGGACAAGGATCTAGAGATTATGCTAAGTGTGGCCAAATTCTGTGCGACTGCCATAAAACTTAGGGAACAAGCTGTACTACCAAAATGATTGAGCTTTTAAATGATAATTTTAGGTTATATTTTAGTGACCAAGACTTAATATATTTTTTTAACTGCCGCTATATCCGAATTGTTTCTCTTATACCCAATTGCAATTCAATGTATCCCTGTTGTGTTTTATGAATTTTCCTCATATTGTAAGTGACCCGAAATTGGTCTGTGACCATAATAATAAAATTCTGAGGAGGCAGACCTGGTTCTTCAGCAGCTTCCTAACCATGTCACCTGTTCTAGATTCAGGTAGGTAGCCGTGTATCTAAAGAAGTGTGCATGCACACGAAAGCATGTCCAAAGGTCAGGGTTTATGAAGGAGTCATAGTCCATCATCTTGGGAGGGCACTACTTTGGCCAACTCTGGCCTATATGGTCATCGGACTGGGAAGGGAGATGAAAGTGAAAATTTCACTTTAGCTCCCCCAATGCAAGAGGCATATTTCACTTTATGGTGAAGATCTCTGAAGGTTGCTGCTAGCACATTTGAGGCTATTGGGAAGAGAAAGGGATGCTTTGGGAACCATGAATTTCTGATGTCCACACAGCGAGCTTCGTTGGTGGAAGAGATGACAGCCGTGTGGCGCACAGAAAAAGTTATTGCAGTTTGCTAGAGGTGTGAGCAGATTACATATGGGCTGTAAGCAGGAAGACTGCGAAAAGGGCACAGAATCTTTCACCTGCTCTCCTCTGGAGTGTTGTTGCGGTTAGCCAAGCAGCACAGCGGGAACAGAGGTTGAGAAATCCTTTTGAAAGTGGCCTCCTTCCGGTCTAAACTACCGGAGTGGAAGGAAATGTTTCCTTGGCTTGCATGTGAGCAATTTGCTGCAGTTCACAGAGAATCCCAAGTTACAGAAAAATACATCCATGGCAGCATTGGTGAAAAATGTAGCTAGTCCATAGATTCTGGTTTACCTGTCCCCACCAACAATTTTTTTTTAAAAAAGGTAGGTGTGGCGATCACACAGGGTCCCCGGACGTTTGACGGTCTATTGATCCCTGTGCCACCACTATGATCACTTCCCCGCTGCCACCAACCCGTTTCTCTCGGGTACGCACTGAGTCCAGAAAGTTGTTAACGTTAAAAACAAATAATCAAGTTTATTTTATAAGCATGAACAAGTTTATGGTTTCAGATAATTTTTCTTGTCAGTTTCTTATCCTTAGTTTCTATACTGGCCTATACCTTTCTAATAACTTCTAACTGATTATCCCAACTGTCTATCTGACTCCTCCTAACAGTTTCTCTCTCTCTCACACACAACAAAACTCGACCAACCCACAGACTTATCCTCCCTCTTCCTTCTCCAACTCCCAACTGACTTCCCAACAACTCTAACTCTAACTCCTCCCCTTGCGTTCCCACTGTCCAATCACTTCACACTCATTTAACCCTTTCCTTATGACCCAGCATGATTTCACTTTTTTTTAAAAAAGGTAGGTTTAAGGTCTCTCCCCCACCCTGCTTTCTTGGGGTTTTCTTCTCTTTCACATCAACTGTTCCCTGGCTTGTGTCAAAAGTATGGCAAATAAAAGAGGCAAAATAGAGAGGGCTGGGGGGCTCCATATGTGTTAGCAGTAAATCACAGTTAACTCTTTATTAGCAAGTCATTTATAAAGATGTTGAACAACAACAGGCCCTGCAGCACCCCACTTCTCACTTTTTTTCCAGGATGAAAGTGATTTTATAGGAAGTGATTCATAAATGCAAATGAAGAAATTAGTTGGGGGATGGATTTTAAACTGTGCTTCCCTCATCCCTGTAAGGTCACCCCTAAGTCCCTTCCCTCACTTTTCCCGAGCCTTCCTCCTCATCAGAGCTAAGGGAGATAATCCAGCTGAGTGACTTCCATCCCTTGGGTTTGGAACAAGACAGGCGAGCGCTTTCTTCTGCCCCTCGTTCTGGAAAATGTGGGCTGAACTTGTAGCCTTCATCCCCACCTAACGAGATAAATGACAAACGTAACGCAAAATGGAAATAATTGAACCCATTCCGCTGGAAGGTGCGCCGCTTTAAGAAACTGCAAAACTGTCAGATAAAAGTGCATAGCAAATACCTTACAAGAGCGTTGAAGTCCCTGTCATCCCGCCCCCACTTTTGTCCCAGCTCTAATGTGTTTTGCTCATTCTGTATTTATCCCCCTTGCCCCTCAATAATAGCAACGGAGCCCCCACTGCTCATATAATGAGCCTCCTTCCTTGCTCGCTCAAGTGGATGTGTAGGGGGGGGGGGAATCAAACATTGAGTGTGTGTGTTCGCGTGAAGGAGAAAATAAAAGGTACGGTCCTTTTGTAGCCAGACAGGGAGGGCAAGAGAGTGCCATGATGATGCAATTTGCACTTTTTAAAATCTTTAAGAAGTCTTTCAGACTCGGGAAATCTTCCAGCCCCCTTAGGAGAGTCATTTTTCTTGCTGTCAGGATGAAAATGCCAGGATTAGCAAGCACGAGCCATTCAGGATGATCTGTCTCATCGCAGGGCCAGTGAACACCATTCCCCATTGCCTACTGGTTGCTCTTTAATTTCTGCCTATGGCGGCTCCCTGTAGCTTCAGATAAAGAATGCCCTTTCTTTCCCACTCGCTTGCCACAAGCAGGGTCTGGGTCCCCGTCCCTCTTCCCCAGGACTGCAAATCCAAGAAAGCTGAATATTGGGAAACTCAGGGCAAAAAGTGCAGAGCTAAAACACTGGACATTGGCTTGTGAATTGGATTAGAGAGCAGGCTTTACCTGTTGCAATTGTGTGCACAGTGATATTAGTAGACCAAAAAAAATAAAGTTGTTTATTATAGGGAGTACACAACTTGCAAGTTTCTAGTTCTAACTAACTAATCCAGAGAGGACGAAAGGCAGCCATGCTTGCTCCTTTGTTTGCAGAGGATAACTCCAAGGTGACCATCTTTCTTTTTATTTAATTAATTTAGCACCCTTATTTTTTATTTATTTAAAATGCAGTAAAATAGCTACATGCAAATGCAATAGAACAGAAAATACAGCACAAAGCAATATAGAGTGTAATAATAGAAGTTCCAAAGCAGCTAAAAAACCCCAACCGTAATGCACTGATTAAAACATGAGAAAACAAAATAGTTTTATAACCAGCTGCCTATATTATATGAAACAGGTGCCAGGCAAATGTCATTTTATATGACCATCTTGAGATCGGAGAGAGAAGTCTGAGGAGGAGGAGGAGGAGGTTGTAATCAGGATGAACTTTAAAGGGTAGGGAGGTCAGCACAGATGTCAAAGGCACAGGGGCAGCAGTCTGGGAATCTGGAGGTCCTTATCTGTTTTAACTCCCTGCGCAAACCTTTCTGCAAGCTGTAAAGGTAAAGGGACCCCTGACCGTTAGGTCCAGTCGCGGACGACTCTGGGGTTGCAACGCACATCTCGCTTTATTGGCCTAGGGAGCTGGCGTACAGCTTCCGGGTCATGTGGTCAGCATGACTAAGCCGCTTCTGGCGAACCAGAGCAGTGCACAGAAATGCTGTTTACCTTCCTGCCAGAGTGGTACCTATTTATCTACTTGCACTGTGACGTGCTTTCGAACTGCTAGGTGGGCAGGAGCAGGAACCGAGCAATGGGAGCTCACCCCGTCACAGGGATTCGAACCACCGACCTTCTGATCGGCAAGTCAGCACCGCCTGCATCCCTCTGCAAGCTGAGTTGCACCCAATTTCCCATAAACGAAGGAATTTTCTCCCGCGAGAGGCAGAGGTGATCCCCCAATGTCAGTAGTTTTAAGAGAGGGTTAGTCAAATTCGCGGAGGAGAAGGCTATCAATGGCAACCAACCCTGGCGGCTATGTTCTGCTTCTATTGTCAAAGGTAGTATGCCTTTGAATGCCAGTTGCTGGGAGTCACAACTGGGTAGACCTAACATATAGAATAAGAGAACAAGAAGAACATACATTTAGAGAAGATTGGAAAATGTCTATTGAATATATGGGGCAAAATTGTGTACACTTGAAAACGTTGGGAGCATTAAGATAAATTCAACAGTGTAAATCAGTTTCGATGGATGTAATAATGGAATACTGAATGGTTTAGTTCATATAAAATATGCAGGGATTTATGTTTAGTAAAATGAACCATGGAAAGAGAAGGGAAGTCATTGATATTTTAAGGATGTTTAAATGAATATTCTAAAATGTAAAGGAGCGTCTCCACCTCCATCATTCTGCCCAGACACTGAGGTCCAGCGCCGAGGGCCTTCTGGTGGTTCCCTTGCTACGAGAAGCCAAGTTACAGGGAACCAGGCAGAGGGCCTTCTCGGTAGTGGCACCCGCCCCATGGAATGCCCTCCCACCAGATGTGAAAGAGAAAAATAACTACCAAACTTTTAGAAGACATCTGAAGGCAGCCCTGTTTAGGAAAGCTTTTAATGTTTAATAGGTTATTGTATTTTAGTGTTCTGTTGGAAGCTGCCCAGAGTGGCTGGGGAAACCCAGCCAGATGTGCAGGGTATAAATAATAAATTATTATTAAACAAAAAAACTATAGGAAAAAAAAGAAGTCCACATTTTTGTCTTTGGTTCTCGAGCTTTCCAACTCGCCAATGTTCACTCTGTTGGGAGAAAGGGTTCTCTAATGCTTATGGAAAAATCTATTCATCTCTGCCAGAATTTCAGAATGCCTCAATCAGACCCGGGAACATTATAAGTGCAGTGAGGACTGCGAGGCACTCAAGGGCCTTACATAAAAGAAAGAATAATAATTGATATTAGTGCTTCCAAAACTGAGATGCAGCTTCCAGGGTTTGATGGGGCATGCTGTGGTAGGGCTGGCCTGTCAGGTCACATTAAGCTACAGAAGAAGCCCGGAGGTCCGACGTACAAGACTCTGAGCCATTTGGCAGTAGAGTGGAAGGCAATAGCTGACCATCACTTTGTATTTCACACCGGCCAGTCACAGAGATCTCATGTGACAGCTTGACGTGTCTGGCAATTTGCTCTGATAGATGCTTATATTCTCGGGATGGATGTCCACCTCTTTTGCGCCGGCCATTCTGCGTCAGATACTGTGTTGCTCTTTGCAATGCCATATTATTGCCACAACACTCTCCAGATGAGTAGCTTTCAAGGAGAAGCAAATCTGGTTAGGTTACCAATTCCATTCAGTTCACATTTAAAGGCGAATCTACTCAATTCACACTTTCGAAAACAAGACGCAAACCAAAACACAGTCGTCCTTTGGAACTCACACTTCTCCAAATTTTTCATTGCGGTTCTGCAGCAACTAATGTGTACAGAAATGCATATACTGGGGTAAAGCGTGCATAGAAATGCATATAATGGTGAAAACAGCACACAAAATGCATTATAATAGGCAAAATGTCTTTGCAAAACACCTGTGACCTTCCAGATGTTGCTAAACTACAACTCCCATCATCCCTGATTATTGGCCATGATGACTGGTGCTGATGGGTTCTCCTTAAGGGTTCCAGTCAGTCCCTGAGACCCAATGACTTTGTTCTATTTCTTCCTTCACCTACAGTAGTGTCTTCTGATGCAGGAATGATATTGTTGCAGAAACACAACAACCCCCCAATCATTCAGTTTGTACAAACATCTCTCTCTCTCTCTCTCTCTCTCTCTCTCTCTCACACACACACACACACACTCACACGACATATACGACGTTTCGGTTATAAACTCATAGTAAATCAACCGTACATCGGATTTACACCGGTCCACTTTTATTTTGCTCCATGAAGGAAGGACTATCAAAGGGGGATGGTTTGATACAGGACGGCCATAATCCCTTAACCATTGGCATGGCAACCTTGATGGTCCCAGACAGAAGACCATCAAGGACACAATGGACTTGCATATGGGAGTGGATTCAACACAGACTGGAACAAAGGACAATGATCAGATCTTCCCTCTGGGGGCAGAAATCTGCCAACTCCCTTTTGTCCTCTGGAAGTGACTCATGGGGAGGGGGAAAGGAGGAACCAGCCAGGTGACAAGATACTCAGGTTACCTCCACAACTCCTCCTTCAACCCCTCCTTTTTGTGATGTGTCAGTGATGTAGTCATGATGTAGTTGTGATGTACTTCTAGGGGTGTAGCTTGGGGGATTAGTAACTAATAAAAGTTGGGGTCTTCTTTTGTTCGGGGCTTCCATCTTGTTCCACCTTGTGGCAGGTGGGAGTCCTGTCACGACAGTCTTCAATAAAGACCAAGCCTACTGGCTGCTGTTTTGCTCTGGTATTCCTGGCTGGTGTCCTTGTTTTTTGTCCAAGGGAGCCCTCGGATTTCTCCGTTAACATATACCTCTGCAACACTCACAAACTGTAGCTTGTGCAGGGAGTTGCATTTTAAAGACCTTATCCGCATTAGATTGATGAGCTTTCCAAATGCAATTTTTAAAAAATTGAGCGACAAATAAGTTATGTGCCTTAAACCAGCTAAACAAGTCCCCCCAGGAAAAGATGCCAACTGAAGGCAAGACATTGTTTCTTGTTCCAGTAAGCACTTTGCACCTAATCACAAAGATAATGTCTTTTTCTGTTCGAGGGGGGTCGATTTCCCCTCCAACACAGCAGGCGTGTAAAAAGATGTTATCGCTGAAGCAGCACAGGCGCCGCTGCCTAGGAAGCATTTCAAAGGGCAGCTTCATCTCACAAGTTTTGGTTTTTTCTATAAAAAAAAATCTGCAGTTTAAAAACTCTCATGGGGAGCCTGCATGGAACTGTTCCTAGAAAATGAAGATGTCGGTTTAAAATATGGGGTTTTTTAGGAGACGGCTGCGGATGGAGACATTTGCAAGTCTTTCCACCCGCAGCTCTGCGAAATCCAGCATTTGAGTTTGGTAAATGTTTTTGCCCCTCTGGTTTAAAATGAGCAGCTGCCCTCCCACTAGAGCCCTATTCATGTATTCTGAATATGGGTGGGATTGATGCTTGGAGGGTGGAATCAGGTTTGCGCTTGCAGTCAGAAGGTACAATCCTGATTCCACCTGTCATGTTATCTCAACTGTGAATATGTAAATTGGAGAATTGTCCCCATCAGCTCCATACGCATAATAATAATAATAATTTTTTACCCTGCCCATCTGGCTGGGTTTCCCCAGCCACTCTGGGCGGCTTCCAACAAAAGATTAAAAAATGCATTATTATTTTGTATGTAACTTTTTATTTTCAATTTTGTATATAATTTTTTATTAATTTATTGTATATAATTTTTTATCAACTTTTCTGCTTTACAATTTCAAATATGCATTTTACATCCTTAAGATATCAATGACTTCCCTTCTCTTCTTCTCTTCCCATGGTTCATTTTACATATCATAAATCCCTGCATATTTTACAGAAACTATATCATTATTGCATCCATCAAAACTTACTTGCTCTGTTGAATTTATCTTAATGCTGCCAGTGTTTCCAGCTGTACACAATTATTTCCCATATATTCAATAAACATTTCCCAATCTTCTTTAAATGTATGTTCTTCTTGTTCTTTTATTCTATATGTTAAGTCTGCGAGTTGCTGAACCATTTAGACATTTTTGAGCCATTGGTCGAAAGAAAGACTTAATTGGTTTTAATATATTGAGAATGAAGGACCACACATATCTGCTATTGGGTCCCTGAAGCACAGATTCACACAAAGCGGCAAAGCGGCCTTGCAGGTTATTAACAGGATTTTTATTTGAAGTGCATATGCAAAACAAAGGAACAGGGCGATCAGTACGCAACCTGCACACAGTAGTCTGGGTGCGCCCCCTTTATATAGATTTGCAGAATAGAATACCACCTGATCTCTTGCAAGTCACCTGATTTCTTGTAAAACGAAAGTTATGGCAACTTCCTATGTCCTTACATGGGCTTGCCCCCCCCTTTCCTTCCTGCACCAGCCTCTCCATGCCATGAGCCTCAACACGTGTTCACATGTAAAACATGTGATTTATACTGATAGCAACAAGATGGGGCTTTGTCTCCTGCATTTTACCTCCTCTCAACTGGGGTCCATTCAACCTTGCTCTTATCTTTATTGCCTAAGCTAGACATTCCAATGAGAGGCCCATTTGCACCGTAACATTTAAGCAAGAAAAAGCCTTGTTCTTCTGGCTGGTGAAAAACCTTCCCCCTTTGGAAAAACCTCGCCTTAAACAGTTTTTGGGATCATATAGAGAACAATATTCTAATGGCCCCTTCAAAACTTCTCTCACTGGAGACCACTGTGCATCCCCTGCGATTGTGAATATGCTGACTGAGGCCCGTTTGGAATCAGAGGCCCGGGCCAAGTGGTCCATATGGCGCCCCCTCTGTCTGGGCCTGCTGGCATTCAGAAGCATATTGCCTCTGGCAGTGGAGATGGAACATAGCACCAAGGTCGGTAGCTACGTGTCAGGGTCTGGGCAGAGGTGGAATGGTGGAGACTCCCTCCCCAGCCTGACCCTTCCAGAGATGAAGAAGTCAGTTCCGAATTACAACAGGGGTTTGAGGGAGGTCACAGCTGAGAGGACGATGAGGGGAGAAGTTGGGAAATAATGGGAGAGGAGGTGGAGGCAGAGCCAGAGCAGCTGGCAGACACATTATCACTAGAAAGCATTCCAGACCCACCATCTCCCAGAACCTGGTGAGCTTTAAAAGTAGGAGAGCAAAGGGCTCAGAAGCAAAGGACCCCCAGCGCCAGCAATAGAAGGGATGATGGATGAGGAAGTGGGAAAGAAGGGGAAGGGAGATTTAATCGGGACAACACCATTATTTCAAGAGGCTGCATTCCCAGGCATCTCTCTGTAAATATTGAATAAAAAGTAGATGGTAAGGACTTTTCCTTGTCTTATCCATTCCTGGCAACCTGCTGCGAGGGTTGGTTCCTCTGCAGCCTGACACTACAGCTAGTAGCAATTTTTGCATTTTGCTTGCCCTCTCTTACTCGCACACAGCGAATTTTTCAATTTCAGTCTTGCTACAGGTGCTTTAGAACATGGGTAGGCAAACTAAGGCCCGGGGGCCGGATCCAGCCCAATCACCTTATATATCTGGCCTATGGACGATCTGGGAATCAGCGTGTTTTTACATGAGTAGAATGTGTGCTTTTATTTAAAATGCATCTCTGGGTTATTTGTGGGGCATAGGAATTTATTCACCCCCCCCAAAAAAAATATCCTGCCCCCCAAGGTCTGAGGACAATGTGGACTGGCCCCCTGCTGAAAAAGTTTGCTGACCCCTGCTTTAGAACAATGGCATCTGCTAGCAACTGATATTTAGCTGCTGCTAGGAAATTCTAGATTAATAGAATTGACATAGCTCAGAGTATCACTTCAACAGCCAAATGAAACACCGAAAGGATTAGACGGGATATGGCGAGATGTAATTACACAGATTTCATGGAGCAGATGGTTAAAATTAACTTCACAGTGACCATGGCTCCATCATCTCATTGCATTTTTATATATTTTGTTTAGTTCGTGGATTTAAGGATCAACAGTGAAGTGTTTCACAGTGATTTTCCCCTTTGATTAATACACAATGCAGCGCTCTCTCTTTCGAAACAATTTTTTCACTATTTATACTGTGTATGACAGCCCCTCCAGTGGAGTTATTTCAGTGAAATCATTAAAAAGATGTGGTTTCACCCGCCCACCCACCCCAAGAATCATGGTATCAATGAACCACAGGGTTGAAGTCAATCCTTGATTGACGGGGGGCATCCTCAAGAGATGGCTGCCCAGTTTCTCCTTCATGACCTCTAGCAAGGGAGAAACCACCTCTAAGTAGTTGGTTCTGTTCTCAAGCTGTTCATAGTGACAAGAAGTGTCTCCTCATGTTCAACTGCAAAGGGAGGGGAAAAGTTGTCTCCTAACTACTCTCAGTGGGATGCGGGTGGCACTGTGGGTTAAACCACAGAGCCTAGGACTTGCCGATCAGAAGGTCGGCGGTTCGAATCCCCGCGACAGGGTGAGCTCCCGTTGCTCTGTCCCTGCTCCTGCCAACCTAGCAGTTCGAAAGCATGTCAAAGTGCAAGTAGATAAATAGGTACCGCTGTGGTGGGAAGGTTAATGGCATTTCGGTGCGCTGCTCTGGTTCGCCAGAAGCGGCTTAGTCATGCTGGCCACATGACCCGGAAGCTGTACGCCGGCTCCCTCGGCCAAAAAAGCGAGATGAGCGCCGCAACCCCAGAGTCGGCCATGACTGGACCTAATGGTCAGGGGTCCCTTTACCTCTAACTACTCTCAGCACCCTTAACAAACTACAGTTCCCAGGATGCTTTGGGGGAAGTCATGACTGTTTAAAGTGGCCTGATGCTGCTTTGAATCCATAGTGCAGATGGGGCCAATCATTCCCATCCTTGAAAGGCTCCTGTCTCTGAACACTCCCATGAACGGGTCTTGGAGAGGATCTGATGCCGCAACGTTGTCAAAGTTAAGCTTCTGTTGGCCTGGATCGATGTGTCACGTTTATGTTCTCCCTGTGCCGATGGAAGACCTTTTTATTTCCAAGAATATACAGGCTGAGCCGACGTTGCTAGAGGGGCTTTATTGGCTATAGCTGCGGCTGCCCTTCCCAAATTGAATTAGGCTGGCTTTTATTGCGATTGCGTTCGGATGTTTACGGTGTGGTACTTTGATTCTGTTTTTATGAACCCACCTCAAGCACTTTGAGAGGCAGGGTAGTAGAAATTAGATCAATTAATCAACGCCTGGATTGGAGACCACAGAAGCTGCCACCCCTTCTGCCCTGCACACAATGTAGGCCTCTCTGACTATAAGTGGACTATAGCGGGGCAAATTTGCACAAGCCTGGAGGTCCTCAGTTTTTTCCAGACCTGGCATCTCCCACTAACTTCAGCTTGCACCATAGGACCCACTGAGTGAGAAATAAAGTGGTGGCACAGTGATCAATAGATGGTGAAACGTCCAGGGACCCTGTGTGAGCGCCACAGTGATGAACATCCCTTCAACTCTTTTGTACAAGTCCTTTATAAAGACATGGAACAACAGCAGGCCCAGGACAAAACCTCAATTGTCACTTTTCCCGAAGATGATGAGTTTCTGATTCTACTGAAAAAAATCATCTGGCATGACTTGTTTTTGAGAAACCCATGTTGAGTCTTGGGAATCACAGCATCCTTTTCTAAGTGCTCACAGACCGAATGTTTAATTACCGTATTTTTTGCTCTATAAGACTCACTTTTTCCCTCCTAAAAAGTAAGGGGAAATGTGTGTGCATCTTATGGAGCGAATGCAGGCTGCACAGCTATCCCAGAAGCCAGAACAGCAAGAGGGATCGCTGTGCAGTGATCCCTCTTGCTGTTCTGGCTTCTGGGATTCAGAATATTTTTTTTCTTGTTTTCCTCCTCCAAAAACTAGGTGTGTCTTATGGTCTGGTGCGTCTTATAGAGCGAAAAATACGGTAGCTGTTCAAGGACCTTTCCTGCTATTAACACCAAGCTGAAGAAGGGCAGAGCCAAAATATGGCTCTGCCATCAACATGGATATACCCTACAACTTACTAGTGTCAGGAATTATTGCCTTAATGGAGTATTATTCAGAATTGGCTAGAATTACCCATGTGACTGACAGAGGAAGCATTGCTCTAATTTTCACTAAGCATTGCTTGTCCTCCCTGACATCATCTCTTAACCAAATCTGATGGGCTGCATAGTGTTGTGTGGCACTGTTCAATTCATTATGTGATCCCTGATAGTTAGAGATCGCTTCTGCAACTAATCCAGGAAGATCCAGTACACGGGTAACCAACATAATGCCTTCCAGATGTTGTGGACTACAACTCCCTTTGCCCCTGACAATTGGCCATATGACTAATGCTGATGGGAACTGTAGTCCAGAACACTTGGAGGTCACCACAATGACTACCTTTGTGTAGAATAATAATAATAATAATAATAATAATAATAATAATAATAATAATAATTTAATAATAATTTATTATTTATACCCCGCCCATCTGGGGAAACAAAGGCAGGAAAAAAGACTAGAAAAAAATAAATGGAAATATTTTCACCATTAAGGTGTTTCTGGGGAAATATTTTCTCCTTAAAAGCAAGATTTTGCAACCCCTCTAAAAATCAAAACAAAAAACAAACAACGAATCAGGAGAGTATTCAGTGCAGTTCCAGCCAGGATCTCTGCTTTCTCCTATGAGAAAGAAACCACGAGGATCGTTCCCTGTTACCTCATTCTGTTTCTAAAACATGGCATGCTCTGCCTGTGCTTTGTCTATGGTTATTTCTTTTTATAAATAGGCTCGTAAGTGTCAGGGGCACAGCAGGAGCTACAGTGCGGAGTGCGGTACGACTCAGTGGGTTTTTTTTCTCCTTGGCTCCAATTTCCGATGGAGAGTGTTCGCTGTCATGGCGACAACTCTGCTCATCATCTCAGTGTTGTTTCTCCCTCAAGAGAAAGTTAGCAAAGTTGCAACAATAATGTGTCCCCGGGGTGGGGAGATCCTGTATCGGAGATCAGCTCAGTCACTACAGCTCTTCCTGTGGATTCGGTGAGAGTGTTGCCTCAGGAAAGAGGCCTGTACCAGCAAAACAGCCGGTGTTATTTATGCTGGCAGCAGATTCGCGCCGAGGGCTTCCCATGAGTAACAGGGGGCATTCTGAGGAGAGATGAAGAGCCCCTTTTTACATGAGGTGCTGAATTTATACACACTAGAACTAAGGCTACATCCACACAATGTATTTAAAGCATACAGTCACGGCTTCCCCCGAAGAATTCTGGGAGCTGTATCTGGTTAAAGATCCTGAGGGTAGTTAAGACAAAATAAAAAAAATTCCTTCCAGTAGCACCTTAGAGACCAGCTAAGTTTGTTATTGGTATGAGCTTTCGTGTGCATGCACACTTCTTCAGATATGCTTTCGTGTGCATACATACTTCTTCAGATACGTAAGGTGCTACTGGAAGGAATTTTTTAATTCTGTTTCGACTACGGCAGACCAACATGGCTACCTACCTGAGAGTAGTTAAGCGCAATGATTCTCTGGGGAGTTCCCTGGGGAGAGGGATTAGTTGCTAAACTACTCTTGAGTATTGCGACTTTGTGAAAGAACAAGGGGTCTCCCAGGGGTGGCCCATCTCATTTCACTGCCTGAGGTGAAATGGGAAGGTGCTGCCCCAACCCAACGAAGCCTCACTTACTGGAGTCGTGTGGCGACGGCTTCCGGCGGGATCTCATGCGATCTTGAGATCTCACAGAACTCTAGCAAGATCTCTCTGGAAGGTGTAGCATGACCCCAGTGGCAGTGGCGGGCAGGGCATGAGTAGTGACGGTGCCTGAGGCAGCTGCTTCAGTCTACCTCATAGGCGTGATGTTGCAGTCAATTGTAAATGGGAATGAGCAAAGTCCAAAGCACGTCCAAAGTCCGTTTCTGGGGCCTAAGTTTATTTCCTGGTGTAGAATCCTAAAGAAACCCTCAACAACTTTAATCCTAAAAAAAGCTCAATAACTTCAATCTGAAAAGAAGCGCAACAACTTTGGGGTAAAATCATAAATAAAGCTCAACAACTTCAATCCTAAAAATGGTCTACAACTTTGGTTGGCTCTTTGGTCGCCCCCCACGGCCCTTCACTTCATCAAATTGGGCCCTCTTTGAAAAAAGTTTGGACACCACTGCAGATCAATGTCCAAGCATGTCTCTCCACATGAGACCATTGTTTGGGCTCCAGTATTTTATTTTATTATATTATATTATTTACGGTATATATTTATTGAATTTATATACAGCCCTATACTCGGAAGTCTTAATTCCGTCTCACATGCTTCTTAATTCTGTCTCACATACAAAAAAATGTTTGCTGACAAAAAAAATCCAAGTCTCACAGCACACGTTTAAAACACTATCACAGCACTGAACAGTCATGGCTTCCCACAAAGAATCTGGAAGCTGTAGTTTGTTAAGGGCGCTGAGAATTGTTAGGAGACCAATGTTCCCAGGGGTGGAATCAATATCTCTTCACAAGGATCCTTTGAAAGGGAAGCACAACTGATCCTGCCTGCCTCCTGAATGCTTCTGTTTATGGGTTTGCCACATTAACATGTTGTTTTTTAGGTGCACAGCTGAAACATCTCAGGGTTGGGCCTGACCAGGTTAGTCACACTTGGACCCATTGAAATTCATGGCCTTGATGACTAACTTATATCCATTAATTTCACTGGGTCTACTTTGTGTAAAAGTTAATTGAATACAACCCTTAATCTTCGCTTAGGCACCCATTAAAACATTATTACTCACTTGGGCTTCTGACAGCATTAGCATCTAGCTTGGCTGTTTATTTGCTGCTGTTTACTGTCAATTGGTTTTGCTCGCGTTTGTTTTATTCCTTGATAGAGTAAGGGGTTACAATCCAGCCAAATGGGTGGAGTATAAATAATAAAATTATTATTATTATTAGATTATTTTAACTCTTTCTGTAAGTTGTCTTTGAGACTTGTGTGTGTGTAAAGCTGGTTGGCAAATGTTTAAATAAATGAACAAGGGCCAGCTTAATCTGTCTTCAGGCAGAAATCTGTGATTATTTTCTCCCTCCACCCCCTTGAACAACTTGGGACTCTTTCACCTCTGTAGGAAATTGTTTGGGCTCCAGTATGCGTGCTTCTTAATTCTGTCTCGCAAAAAATGTTTGCTGACAAAAAAATCCAAAGAACTGCCAAGCTGTGTCTTTGCAATCAAGCTTTTATGTGATGCTTGCAAAGGCAGAACATTTTTGCCAAGAACAGTCGCCGCCTTCATTGTGAGCTATAGGAAAATACTCATTTCATTAAGAGCCTCTCTTTCTCTTTCCAAGGACAGCGACAGAAAGCGGAGGCTGTGTGGCTTGGAGGAATCACAGTTCCCTGGATTAAAACGACCAGAATGAAACTCCCCACGAAGTGGGGATCAGGACAGGTCTAAGCAAAGGACTTGCTCTCACAGTGCAGAAGCAGCTGCGGAAAGTCGCTGTTGTTGTTTAGTCGTGTCCAACTCTTCGTGACCCCATGGACCAGAGCACGCCAGGCACTCCTGTCTTCCACTGCCTCCCGCAGTTTGGTCAAACTCATGCTGGTAGCTTCAAGAACACTGTCCAACCATCTCGTCCTCTGTCGTCCCCTTCTTCTTGTGCCCTCCATCTTTCCCAGCATCAGGGTCTTTTCCAGGGAGTCTTCTCTTCTCATGAGGTGGCCAAAGTCTTGGAGCCTCAGCTTCACGATCTGTCCTTCCAGTGAGCACTCAGGGCTGATTTCCTTAAGAATGGAGAGGTTTGATCTACTTGCAGTCCATGGGACTCTCAAGAGTCTCCTCCAGCACCATAATTCAAAAAATGTCTTTGTCCATGGACTTTTCTTGGCAGGGATACTGGAGTGGCTTGCCGGTTCCTGCTCCAGGTGAATCATGTTTGGTCAAAACTCTCCACTATGACCTGTCCATCTTGGGTGGCCCTGCACGGCATAGCTCATAGCTTCTCTGAGTTATTCAAGCCCCTTCGCCATCGCAAGGCAGTGATCCATGAAGGGGAAGTCGCTGTTAGTGGCTTGCAAACAGTGGTTTGGGCCCACATTCCCTGTGCTGTTTGACTATGCTTTGGAGAAAATGTTTAGAGGAGCCCCAAATATAGTACCAATTATTGCCATTTGTAGGGGTCTGTGCAGCAGCATCCAACTATAGTAACTCAATGAAACGGACAACAACTCTGCAAGGCACCATGGGTGGGATCATTATATGATGGGTTGTCATCAGTGCAAGCCTTGAGCAAGGCCTTCCACTTGTGCAATGGGTTTCCCTCCTTCTCCCCCCCTCCTACCCCAAATTTGCCCAGGATGTCAGGAAAAACCCCATAACAGTATGTGTGTGTGGCTTATTCCATCTGGCAAACAAAAACGCTTACACTGATAGAACAATAAGAACACAAGTCCGAATTCTTCCCTAAGTCTTATGGTTGCTCCTAGTAAAGGTATTGTCCTGCTGTGGGTTTTGAATCTCCCCTCCAATAGATCAACACGTCTGCCTGGTCAATTTGTGCTTCCGACATTCAGTTGAAATCTGCAACGCGAGATGCATTACACACACACACACACACACACACACACACACATGGTTTCTTCCTGTCCTCCCCGCACTCCCCCTCCTATCAGAAAATAATTGAAAAAAGGGGCTTGATAAATGCATCTACCATTTGCACAACACCCCCCCTTGTCCGAAGCTGTCACTCCTTCCAAATGGCAGGTTGAAAGCAGCAAGGTATTAGGAAGGTATATCCGTCTCCATTACAGCAGGGGTTTTATTGCACAATATTAGCATCGCTAGCCGGACCGGTGGACTTGGGCGCATGCTGTTTATATGCAGAGCACCCCAGTCGTGCAGTCCACCCCCATGTGAATATGATGATAATAAAAGAGTGTGCTCCTTGAATAATGCATGCTCTCAAAGTGCTTTTGGATCCTTTAAAATTATCCGCATTTGGCAGATATGTAGCTGTTAAATTTTCATCAGAGGCTCTTCTTCTTCTTTGTGTTATCGGCACGTCACATAAACCTGCCTATTACTCACAAATGAACGTTGCGCCATAATGCTCTTGTCCTGGATGTATGTTTGTGCTTTGGGAGTATAAATAAATAGCCGATGAGAGAAGGATGAGCAAACCTGGAACGAGATGCACCGAAATGATATACCTGACTTATGGCTTGTTTCTTCAGTTCATGGCCTGGATTTTCTAAGTGTAAGAAGAGGCTGGCAGAATAACGCCAGCAAACGCATCTAATCCGGCATCCGCTTCTTGAAGTAACCAATCAGATGCAGCAAGCAGGACTTGACCACAGCAACCCTTTCCCCACTCGTGATTCCCAACAAGTGGTGTTCAGAGGCTTACTGCTCCTGACAGTGAAGGTGCACCATAGCCACCCTCCACTTACCAGATGGTCTTGAAAAATCTGGGATGCGGGTGGCGCTGTGGTCTAAACCACCAAGCCTCTTGGGCTTGCTGATTGGAAGCTTGGCGGAGGCAGCGGGCGGACCGTTTGGGCAGTGTGGAGCCTGCGTGCACCCAAGCCACCACTTCTCTCCCAGGAGAGATGCGTGGCTTGGGCGTGCTGCAGGCCCCGTGGTGAGTGCCACCCGGCATTTTGTCACCCCCCTCAGTGGTGACACCCAGTTTGACCCACACCCTACTTCCTCTGCCCCTGTGCCCTGCAGGCTGAAGGAATTTGGTTTTTTTCTTTGCCTTCACTTATTAAGGCAATGTTGACAAAGGCACCTTTGGTGCTCTGCCACTCAAAGGGAACTGGACTTGGAAGTAGCTCTACCTCAAAACGTCTCACCCCTCGGAGGTGGAGAGAACGGATACAGTGGTACCTCAGGTTAAGAACTTAATTCATTCTGGAGGTCCGTTCTTAACCTGAAACTGTTCTTAACCTGAACCACCAATTTAGCTAATGGCAGTGGCGTAGCGTGGGTTGTCAGCACCCAGGGCAAGGCAAGTAATTTGCGCCCCCTAACCTGTGGATTTGCGCCCCCTAACCCATGGATTTGCTCCCCCTAACCCTAATCCCCAGATGTTGCGCCCGGTGCGGCCGGCCCCCCCTGCACCCCCACGCTACGCCCCTGGCTAATGGGGCCTCCTGCTGCCGCTGCGCCGCAGGAGCATGATTTCTGTTCTCATCCTGAAGCAAAGTTCTTAACCCGAGGTACTATTTCTGGGTTAGCGGAGTCTGTAACCTGAAGCATCTGTAACCTGAAGCATCTGTAACCTGAAGCATCTGTAACCCGAAGTACCACTGTATGTGCATTCAGAATTCTTTGCATTCAGTCTTCGACTTTCCGCGCGTTTTGGGGAAAAACGCTCATTTTGAAAGCGTTTTTCTCCTTAGCCGAGTCGGATGGAGACATCTATTTTTGAAAATGGAGGCTTGAGAGGTTCGCAATTTTAACCAGTGGGTGTGCGTTTGCACAGGCTGCATACAAATGTTTTGGGATTGTGTGTGTGTGTTGCTCACTCCTGCTTGAGAGGTTCCCCTCTCCCAAATCTCAGAAACGCAAAATCTGCCAGAAACTTCCCCGCCCCTGAACCCCAAATCCTCATCCGATTATTTCCTTTGTCTCTTGGAAACAATTATGAGGCGAAGGAGACGCGGTGACATTTAACACTTTTTAATGCGTTATTTGAAGACAGTAGGGGAAGAAGGGGGGGGGGGAATCCTTACATAACCTCCAGTATTCAGCACAAGTCTCCTGTGGCTGCTCTCCATCATCAAAGTCAATGCAGAACTCTGTGTCCCGAGAAAAACAACATTCTTTGGTGCACTAATACATCATTAATGCTCCTTTCCCTTAGCAGGTCCTCCTGCAGGGCTGCTCTGCGTGAGATGGATGTAAGGAAATGCGGGGTTGTTTTTTTTTTTAACTTCCTGGGAGCAAATGCTGGTTGTGCTTTTTTTTTAGCTGAGTAGGTGTGTGTGTGTGTGTGTGTGTGTGTGTGTGTGTGTGTGTGTGTGTGTGCTCTCCTCCCAACTTAGTTCTCACCCCACAGCAACTTGCACATATTTTGGGACATTGCATGAATACCTTACAGCGTATATAACTAGGGGATAGAAAAAAATCTGTCAATTTCAGCACCTCGCTTTTCCACCCTTAAGTTCACTTCGCTACATTTGTGCATCGATTTGGCAAAGTCCTCATGAAAACCCATCAACATTTTAGTGTGCTCTTCTCCTGATATATACAATTTCCCCTAATGCTTTTTTTTGCAAGTAGTTTGCTGTCATATAATGCATTTTTTGCTGTGTTATCTTCGCCACTGTTCTGGCTGGGATGGTTTTTATTTTTATTGATTTTAGATAAGTTTAATCACTTTATCCATTTGTTTGTTTTGTAATGGTGCACTCTCTTGTTGCAACCTGCTGTGGGACCTTGTACTGAAAGACAAGCAAGAAATCTTATAAATAAAATAAATAATAATAATAATAATATTTGCCATTTTTGCAGGCTTTCCCCTAAACATACATTTTTTGCAGGTTTCAAAGGATGCCTTTGTTTCGTTTCACAATTTCTATATTGTTTCAGGAAGTGCCAGTTAGGGGGGGCTCACGACATTGTGTGAATGAAACCAAAACACCCCACCAACGGCCTGTACGCAGAAATGCACCGAATTCCTACAGAGGTGTCTCTTGCAGAAGAAGAAGAAGAAGAGTTTGGATTTGATATCCCGCCTTTCACTCCCCTTCAGGAGTCTCAAAGCGGCTAACATTCTCCTTTCCCTTCCTCCCCCACAACAAACACTCTGTGAGGTGAGTGGGGCTGAGAGACTTCAAAGAAGTGTGACTGGCCCAAGGTCACCCAGCAGCTGCATATGGAGGAGCGGAGACACGAACCCGGTTCCCCAGATTACATGACTACCGCTCTTAACCACTACACCACACTGGCTCTTGCAGAAAGATGGAACCAGACTTTACATGACTCTTTTTTTTTAAGCATCGGAAGGGGAGAAAGGTGATCCCTTCCACAATAAGGATACCCAAAGCACCCCTTCTTTGTCCTTGAAGCTGTCTGTGGACAAACGCTGACTCCCTTGGCCTGGAAAGCGAGATGAGCACCGCAACCCCATAGTTGCCTTTGACTGGACTTTACCGTCCAGGGGTCTTTTACCTTTTTTTAATAATAATAATAATAATAATAATAATAATAATAATAATAATAATAATAATAATATATTTATACCCTGCCCATCTGGCTGGGTTTCCCTAGCCACTCTGGGCAGCTTTGAACAGAATATTAAAATACAATACAGTCTATTAAACATTAAAAGCTTCCCTAAACAGGGCTGCCTTCAGATGTCTTCTAAAAGTCTGGTAGTTGTTTTTCTCTTTGACATCTGATGGGAGGGCGTTCCACAGGGTGGGCGCCACTACTGAGAAGGCCCTCTGCCTGGTTCCCTGTAACCTCACTTCTCGCAATGAGGGAACCGCCAGAAGGCCCTCAGCGCTGGACCTCAGTGTCCGGGCAGAACGATGGGGGTGGAGACGCTCCTTCAGGTATACTGGACTGAGGCTGTTTAGGGCTTTAAAGGTCAGCACCAACACTTTGAATTGTGCTCGGAAACGTACTGGGAGCCAGTGTAGGTCTTTCAAGATCAGTGTTATGTATTATGTGGTCTCGGCGGCTGCTCCCAGTCACCAGTCACTAATTGTTTAGTGTACAGTGCTACAGCAAAATTGCTGCTTATGTGAGGTGTTGTGGTGATATGGCAGCACTATTTCAACTTTTCTGGCTGTCAAAGCCTACAGATATTTTACCGAGGTGCTCCAGATTACCCCAAGCCAACTGCATTTTTTATGACCCGCAGCCCATTTCTGTCTTGCTGATTGTCCAGTTATCCATAATCTAACTGTCTGAGAAATGGCTTTCCCTCACCTCCCTCCTGGTTAATAATAATAATAATAATAATTTTTTATTTATACCCCGCCCTCCCCAGCCAAGGCCGGGCTCAGAGCGGCTTACAAGCAATAATAAAAACAAGATGAGTGATTAAAACTTAAAAACAAAAATAAAATACATTAAAATAATGGAACATTAACATATTAAAATGAAGCCTCATTGCAGGAGAAGGAAAAGAAAAAAGAAAAAAAGGGGGGGGAGGGAATCAAATTGGCTCCAATCCAAAGGCCAGGCGGAACAACTCTGTCTTACAGGCCCTGCGGAAAGAAATCAGATCCTGCAGGGCCCTGGTCTCATGAGACAGAGCGTTCCACCAAGTTGGGGCCAGTGCTGAAAAGGCCCTGGCTCTGGTTGAAGCCAATCTAACTTCCTTAGGGCCTGGGACCACTAGGGTGTTGTTATTTATGGACCTTGAGGCTCTCCGTGGGGCATACCAGGCGAGGCGGTCCCGTAGGTACGATGGTCCTAGGCCATGAAGGGCTTTAAAGGTCAAAAGCAGCACCTTAAATCTCTCCCTGTACTCCACCGGGAGCCAGTGCAGCTTGAAAAGCACTGGATGAATATGCTCCCATGGCAGAGACCCCGTGAGGAGCCTCGCTGCAGCATTCTGTACCCGCTGGAGTTTCTGGGACAGCTTCAAGGGCAGCCCCGCGTAGAGCGAATTACAGTAGTCAAGCCTGGAGATGACTGTCGCATGGATCACTGTGGCCAGGTCGGGGCGGGAAAGGTAAGGGACCAACTGCTTGATGCGGCGAAGGTGGAAAAATGTCGCCTTGGCTGTTGCTGTGACTTGCGCCTCCATGGAAAGGGAGGTGTCAAGGATTACACCCAAACTCTTAACGGAAGGCAATGGTACTAATTGGGCCCCCGCAAGAGAAGGGAGTTGGTCCCTCATCCCCATGCTATCCCGACCTAGCCATAGGACCTCTGTCTTCGAAGGATTTAGTTTCAATCGGCTCCCACGAAACCATCCAGCCACAGCTTCCAAGCATCTGGTCAGTGTGTAAGGGGCCGAGTTGGTGTGGCCATCCATCAGCAGATAGAGCTGAGTGTCATCAGCATATTGATGACAGCCCAGCCCAAAGCTCCGGATAATCTGGGCAAGGGGGCGCATAAAGATGTTAAAAAGCATTGGGGAGAGAATTGCGCCCTGCGGCACTCCACACACCAAGGAGTGGCGTGACGACATTTCCCTCCCTAGTGCCGCCCTCTGTCCCCGACCAGAGATAAAAGAGCACAACCAGTTACGGGCTATGCCCTGTATCCCCACGTCTGCAAGGCGATGGTCCAGAAGATCATGATCGACCATGTCAAAGGCTGCTGACAAATCTAAAAGGATCAGCAGTCCTGACCCGCCTCGATCCAGTTGTCTACGGATATCATCTGTTAGGGCAACCAGAGCCGTCTCCGTCCCAAAACCAGGACGGAAACCGGACTGAAATGGATCTAATGCCGATGTTTCCTCCAGAAACCTACCAAGCTGTTCAGCAACCGCTCTCTCAATTACCTTACCCAGGTATGGAAGATTTGAAACTGGGTGGTAATTGGATAGGTCTAAGGGATCTAATGAAGTTTTCTTTAAGAGTGGACGCACCACTGCTTCCTTCAGTTCCCCTGGGAATGTCCCCGTGTCAAGGGACAAATTGATAATTTCAACCAGGGGGGTCCGCGCAACATCTGGACACTCCCTAATCAGCCAAGACGGGCACGGATCAAGGAGGCAGGTGGTGGGCCTACCAACTTGGAGGAATCTATCCACATCAGTAGGGAGTATCCGATCGAAATGGTCCAACACTGGACCTGAAGTCAGTCGAGGGGCCTCCAGTTCAGTCACTGTATCTAGATTGGCAGGGAGGTCACGGCGGAGCAACAGGACTTTCTCCGCAAAAAAGCTCGCGAATGCCTCACAGCTGTGGGTCGAATTTGTGCTTAAATTTGGTTGTCCTCCTAAGGACGTTATTGACCTAATTATTCTAAAAAGTTGTGCTGGGCGAGAGCTAGCGGATGCAATGGAAGCTGCAAAGTAAGATTTCTTAGCAGCTTTCATAGCCATCTCATAGGCTTTCATAAGCGTCCTATAAGATGTTCTTGAGGCTCCGTCACGAGTCCGTCGCCATACTCGCTCTAGCCGTCTGAGATCCGTCTGGTTAGTGTTGAACACGAAGCCTGTGTACCCTCCCTCCCCGAAAGTTCCTATTTTATTTTATTTTTAAAAATGGTGTGAGAAAGAGATAACTGCATCACTATTACCTCCAAGAATATTGCGGTATCCTCTCTTCGACTTGTCTACAGACCAGAATGCTTTCTACACCTGCAATGCCGCACATGATCCAAATTTCAGGTTTTTGTTTTTTACTTTTTCAAAGACCATATCAGTTTGTTGCACATTCTTGGCCAAAACCCTTGGCCAATTCAATGTGGGTGAGCATAGTGAATTGACTAAGAGAATGAGCTATGAACCCTCCCACATTTCTCTGATTAAAATTGGGGTGTCCCATTCCATAATGATAATTTTACTCTTTATACCCCACACATCTGACTGGGTTGCCTCAGCCACACTGGGCAGCTTCCAACATATACGTAAACATAATGAAACATTAAACATTTAAAAAACTCTTCCCTATACAGGATTACCTTCAGATGGCTTGGGGGTCAGATAACTCCATTCTGGGATCAAATCAGAAACTGGGATGGATCCTCTAAATCAGGGATGTCCATGGAAAATAGGGACACTTGGAGAGTCTGAAGTAAGTTCCTGGTTCGAATCCTGCCTCCACTAAGGTGGCCTTAGGCAAACCAGTCCCTGCCAGCAGGTTTACCATCTAATAGACATGACACACAAGGGCAGGGGACAGCAAACTTTTTCAGCAGGGGGCCGGTCCACTGTCCCTCAGACATTGTGGGGGGCCAGACTATATTTTTGGTGGGGAAATGAACAAATTCCTATGCCCCACAAATTACCCAGAGATCCATTTTAAATAAAAGGGCACATTCTACTCATGTAAAAACACCAGGCAGGCCCCACAAATAACCCAGAGGTGCATTTTAAATACAGTGGTACCTCGGGTTAAGAATTTAATTCGCTCCAGAGGCCTGTTCTTAACCTGAAACTGTTCTTAACCTGAGGTACCACATTAGCTAATGGGGCCGCCGTGCCGCCACTGTGCAATTTCTGTTCTCATCCTGAAACAAAGTTCTTAACCTGAGGTACTATTTTTGGGTTAGCGGAGTCTGTAACCTGAAGCATCTGTAACCTGAAGCATCTGTAACCTGAGGTACCACTGTAAAAGGACACATTCTACTCATGTAAAAACACGCTGATTCCTGGACTGTCCGCAGGCTGGATTTAGAAGGTAATTGGGCCAGATCCAGCCCCTGGGCCTTAGTTTGCCTATTCATGCACAAGGGGAAAGCGAAGGAAGGGGGGGGGAGCAAACCCAGGTATCAATTCTTAAACAGCAGTTCTTTTACTGGCCAGCTATCACAGAAGCAGTTCAGGAGCAGGAGCTGCCTGATGGAACTTCTCTTTGGGCAAGGCTGATGGAACGAGCCCATCTTTGCATCTCTCCCACTGAGAAAGCCTGATGGAATGGCTGCTGCCTGGTGACAGTTGAGGGAGGCGAGGCCTTATGGAGCTGGTCTTCCGGCAGAGCTGAAGCCTGAAGCCATGGAGCTCCAGCATCTGTGTGGATATGGTGGAGGGTCCAGGAAGAGGGATCTGGCCAGGTATGGCACATTCAGAACCTCCTAGCCCGTGCCTTCAACAGCAGCTGTGAGGGCTACTGTGGTGCCAAGCAGGGTCTGAGTAACCCCAGGAAGGGCCTTCCTGCAGGCAGGAGAGGCCAGGGAAGCTGGTTCCCTCTGCCTTGATGGAGCCAGGATCTGCTCGCAGCCTTGGTCAGAAAGACATTTGAGCCTGAGCTGATGGTAAGCCACTGCCCTGAATGACCAGTGTGCTGCTTGTCTCTTGCAGCTGGTGAATTGTCATAGAATCATAGAATCATAGAGTTGGAATAGACTACAAGGGCCATCGAGTCCAACCCCCTGCCAAGCAGGAAACACCATCAGAGCACTCCTGACATATGGTTGTCAAGCCTCTGCTTAAAGACCTCCAAAGAAGGAGACTCCACCACACTCCTTGGCAGCAAATTCCACTGTCAAACAGCTCTTACTGTCAGGAAGTTCTTCCTAATTGTGCCCGTTAGTCTGAGGCCCAGTTTGCTAAACGTCACCATCAGATTTTATTGGTCAACCAAATATGGGTTATAGCCTGTCTCTTCCTCCTCCCCCACCGCAGAGCTGTGATTCCTGAATTGTAGGGGATTGGACTAGATCCCCTACACTTCCAACATTTCAATTCTAGGATGCTAGGAATTCATTTCACTGCAAATCACTGTGTGCAAGCCCCTGTGAGGTTCTGCCTTTCTAGTCGTTGACCTGTGATGGCTCATTCACAGCTAGAGCTGCTGAAGAGCTGCTAGTACTCTCACTAAAGACAGCATGGGACTTAGACGAACCATTCAACTGAATTTGCTGCATTAACCCCAGTGCCATTTGCAGAAATGGTGACGGTCAACTTTGGGCATATTTTATTGACTAATATCGATCTGATTTGTGGTCTTCCCCCTGCAAACTCTGGCACCAGATAATCGCAGTATACGAGACCCATTTTACAGTTATTAAAGTCATCCACATCCCATGCTCTCCCTGGCCACCAATAGAACCAACTGAAATTAAACCTCTTACAATACTTCCAGAATATGCTCAAGCTGAATTTCCATGTTAATGGCTGATCTGGATGACACCAGGAATGCTTCAGCTGGTGTTGCAGCATGTGTTAGCCACTCCTTATGTGCACTGGGGTCAGGGACAAACCTGATTCATTTTGTACTTAAAGGCAATCCTACTTAATTCACATCTTCTGAAACAATACGCAAACCAGAACCCAGCCATCCTTCAAAATTCACGATTCTCTGACTTTTGCAATGCTGTTCTGCCAGGTAACGTGGTAGAGTGTAAAGTGTGCATAAATATGCATATATTTATGGACATAATATATAAAAAGGCATTATATTAGGGGGAATGGCTGTGCAAAAATGTGTAAATCTGGTAAAGTTGCGTGTGTATGTTAGGAAAAAAATGGCATTAAAACGCTGATGAATTTAACGAGGATTTTTCTTACTGTATAATAAAATTGTTAGGTTGTCATCATGCTGTAGTTCATGTGGCCACCAATAGGCAAGTAGAAGGCACTTTAGAGAGCAGTTTGCCAAACTTCTATCTAAAGCAGCGCACCGCATCATTAAACACCACAGGAGTGGCGATGTTAAAAGGGGTGGGGGTGAGCTGTGCAGGAAGTGGGTGGTGGTCTGGGGCAACCTGTGATCAGGTAGGAGTGAGCTTATACTAATCTTCCCCATCCTGTTGCCCTGCAGCTGTTTTGGACTACAACTCCCATCAGCCCCAGCCTGTATGAATGCATGCTAGCTGGGGCTGATGGGAGTAGTAGTTTAAAGCAGCCGGAGGGCAACTGGTTGGGGAAGGTTGCCTTGGCCTATCCAGCTCAATATTGCTTACACTAATTGACAGCAGGCTTTTAGGAAGGGTCTTGTCTGAGGATGCCCAGGGTTTAGCCTGGGACCTTCTGCATGCAAAGCATCCGCTCTGCCACTGAGCTACATTCCATCCTCAAAGTTTATCCCTCTGCTCCCTCCAGGAAGACTGACAATCAGAAGCACTGCAGGGAACACTGTATATTAGATTTGCCATCCATGGAAATAATGAATAAATAACATGAATGAATGAATGCCCCCTTATTGAAGTGTCCCTGTGTACATGTGCTGCCATCCTAGGTGTACCATATGCACCCTGCAGAAATAGGCCTGGACACTTTGTACTCCTCATGTAGCTAAACACAACTTGACTGTTTCTGCAGCTGTGTGTGGGAGACAAGTGCCTGGCATTCCTTTTTCTTTCTTTTTTTTTTTGAATGGCTCCCTCCCAGGGTTGGCAGGGAACTGTGCTGCTGAGAAAATTCTGTATCTATTAATTACTCCAGGGAAAGAGGTTGTTTGCTTTGAGCAAGCACACACAGCGCTGATGCTTGCTCACCAATGGGCTACTTGGAATGAAGTCCCCAGCAGCACTCCGGAGATTTCAGTGATATTTGGTTCTCCCCAGGTCAACATCTGTTTTTGTGATTTCTGACTTTTGGTTGTGCTTAAGTGTGACCAAGGGACGCGGGTGGCGCTGTGGGTAAAACCTCAGTGCCTAGGACTTGCTGATCGTATGGTCGGCGGTTCGAATCCCCGCGGTGGGGTGAGCTCCCGTCATTCGGTCCCAGCTCCTGCCCACCTAGCAGTTCGAAAGCACCCTTAAGTGCAAGTAGATAAATAGGTACCGCTTTATAGCAGGAAGGTAAACGGCGTTTCCGTGTGCTGCGCTGGTGCTGGCTCGCCAGCTGCAGCTTCGTCACGCTGGCCGTGTGACCCGGAAGTGTCTTCAGATGGCGCTGGCTCACGGCCTCTAGAGCGAGATGAGCACGCAACCCTAGAGTCGGACACGACTGGCCCGTACGGGCAGGGGTACCTTTACCTTTAAGTGTGACCAAGAGACTGGAAACCACTGTAGGCAGCAGAGCTCTGGGTGCAAAGTGCCAGTGGGTTTTGTATTCCCTGGGTAATCCCTTTGGGGAGAAAAAGCTGGGAATGGGGAGAGAGATGGCTGGGGCATCAGTGGGGAGAAGTCCCATGCAGAATCCAGAGCCCATGTGCTCCAGGCCTATTAGATGGTGGTAAGAGCAGCAAAGACGCCTTCCTTTTAATTAATTAAATTAGCAGCTCGAGATAATTCATGCCCACCCTTCTACTGTGGTTGCAATAGGCAAGGTGGTGTACAAGAAATTAACATTGCAAGAAAGGCGCTAAAAAATAAAAATGTAAAACAATAAGCAATGGAACTTGCAACCTACATGTAGAGACTGACAAGTGTGATGATTATACACATGAAACAAGAATTCTGCTCTGGATGTCACTGTCAGTATGCATACATGGAGCAAAACACAAAAAAGTGGTTGCCACACATGATGCTCTATGTGTTTGATGTTCTTCCACATGTGGAAGCATTTTCTATAGAGAAGTATAATATGCAAAGCAATCATGTGTGTGTGTCAGACTATATCAAGCAAAACATTTTTCTGAAACCTCTTATTATAGCAGTATCCTCCCATCCACCAGCCAGTTCCCTAACCTTCCCTTCTCCCTTGAACAATGTCCCTTGGATTAAAGGCTCCAGTTTTCTTCCTTAAAGGTTTCACTTTTCAAGGTTCCGCTTTCTAAGACCTGTGTCTCAAAGACAAAAGGCTGTCCATTCATCACATCAAGCAAGCCAGATTCCCCGCTCTCCTGCTATGATTTTACAACTGCTGAGCAGAAACGGACAACCCATCCTTATAAATTCCTCTTGAAGAACTCAGGAAGTATACCTGTGTGAGAGAAAGAGAAGGCCTCTTAATCAAGGGTGCCAACTTGCCCCCCCACATTGCAGGGGGTGCATCACGTGACGCGTCCCACTGCAGCGAAGCTGGGGCTCATGTGTGAGTCAGAGAATGCTCCATACCTGGTAGAGATCTTGTGCAGAAAGGCACTATCTCTTGGCCTCAGCATTGGGCCTGTCATATGGGGATGCTCGTAATGAAGAAGTAATAGGAATAGTAATTTATTATTTGTACCCCGCCCATCTGGCTGGGTTTCCCCAGCCACCCTGTGTGGCTTCCAACAAAGATTAAAAATACATTAAAATGTCACACATTAAAAATTTCCCTGAACAAGGCTGCCTTCAGATGTCTTCTAAATGTCACGTAGTTGTTTATCTCTCTGACATCTGATGGGAGGGCGTTCCACAGGGCGGGTGCCACTACTGAGAAGGCCCTCTGCCTGGTTCCCTGTAACCTCACTTCTCGCAGTGAGGGAACCACCAGAAGGCACTCGGCACCGGACCTCAGTGTCCGGGCAGAACGATGGGGGTGGAGATGCTCCTTCAGGTATACTGGGCCGAGGCCATTTAGGGCTTTAAAGGTCCACACCAACACTTTGAATTGTGCTCGGAAACGTACTGGGAGCCAATGTATGTCTTTCAGGACCGGTGTTATATGGTCTTGGTGGCTGCCCCCAGTCACCAGTCTAGCTGCCACATTCTGGATTAGTTGTAGTTTCCGAGTCACCTTCAAAGGTAGCCCCACATAGAGCGCATTGCAGTAGTCCAAGCGGGAGATAACTAGAGCATGGCAAGACAGTCTGCGGGCAGGTAGGGTCTCAGCCTGCATACCAGATGGAGATGGTAGACAGCTGCCCTGGATACAGAATTCACCTGCACCTCCATGGACAGCTGTGAGTCCAAAATGACTCCCAGGTTGCACACCTGCTCCTTCAGGGGCACAGTTGCCCCACTCAGGACCAGGGAGTCCTCCACACCAGCCTACCCCTGTCCCCCAAGAACAGTACTTCTGTCTTGTCAGGATTCAGCCTCAATCCTTTAGCTGCCATCCATCCAGCTGCCTCCAGGCACTCACACAGGACCTTCACCGCCTTCACTGGTGATCCTAGCTCTCTCTGTGTGCAGGGATTTATTTATATTTCAAGTAAAAGGAAGCATTCAAAGCTGCACTCACACCCCGCTGCAGTTTCAAATGGCACAACCCAGAAAAAGCCCCCCCCGAGCTGGTCTGTGCTCTAAGCCAAGTTGAAGTCACACCAAAATCAAAGTATTCAGAGTCTGGATGCAACAGGCAACTCTGATTAGTTTAAAAGCAGAAGCTAACGGTTCCGATCTTCTCCTTGTAGCCAAACCAAAGGAGGGGAAGAGCAGGGGTCAGCAAACTTACCGCACCCCGGGGCCAGTGTCTCCAGCGCCGATCGTGTGGCGGGTTGGAGGACGGGGGAGCGCATGCCTATATGTGTGCACACACACTATTTCTGGTGCACTTCCAGGGTGGAGGAGCACCAGAAATAGCTTGTGCTCATGTGCATGGGCCTCCTCCGACCCAGATGTGCACCGGAAATAACACTTGCACATGCGCAAATGACGCTTGTGCATGTGCACAAGCTATTTCTGGTGCTCCTCCGACTTGGAAGTGGGCAGCCACGCAGCACAGTGCCGGTAAGAGCGGGCGGTGGCAGCGGGCGGCGGGGGTTGCTGTGGGCCGGATAAATGAGTCCCTCGGGCTTTTCCTGGCCCGCGGGCCTTAGTTTGGGGACCCATGGGGAAGAGGGACCATGGAAACCTGAGACTGGTGCAAGTACCAGCACATATGCAACACTAAACTATAATTTAGCACAAGCGTGGGGGACCTATTGTCCAGCAGATGTTGTTGGACTCTAACCCTTCTTGCCCCCGTAGCCAGCAAAACCAGAGGTTAGGGGTGATGAGAGCTGTAGACCAGCAACATCTGGGGAGCTAAAGGTTTCCCATCCCTACTTTAGCATTTACATCTTAAGCAGCTCAGTGTCTAAAGGGAGAGATCAGAGACACAGCTGGACAGAGATCAGAGGGGAAGAAGGGAACAGTTTGGGCTTTTAAAAGTGCACCTTCTGAACTCAACCCTTTGCCAGAGTTACCTCTGAGAATTCCAGGGTCTTTATTGCACAAGAAGGCTAGGATCTTAAATGCGAAGAGCAATTTCAACTCCTCGATACAAATATTCCAGCGCCCCTGATTTATTTGCTTAATAGTTTTCTCAACCTCACGCTGCTGTTGTGCTGTTTGAGTGCTCGATGACAGCCTTGGATTTTCTTTTGGTTTTTTTTTTTTGCAATTGGCCAGATCCTCCCCGAGGTTACCTTGACCCCAGTTGCAGAGGATGTACCAGATAAGTGGAATTGTAGATAAGTGAAAGCACTTCTTGCAGACTTCATCAACACACTCCCTCTTCAGCTATATATACTTGTCCTCGGCTGTTATTTATTATTTCTCTGATATTAGCTTGGGCAAAAGAAGATTTGAGAAGTGGAAGTGCAACATAGTCGAAAGGCAATTGTATCAATAAAGCTCCTTGGAGATGCTGCAGTTTCCAACGGACTGCTAATGTCATTTGCCATGGCTATCAGCGCCCTTAGAGAGGGCATTTGGCCACATTTTGTTGTTGTTTAGTCGTTTAGTCGTGTCCGACTCTTCGTGACCCCATGGACCAGAGCACGCCAGGCACTTCTGTCTTCTGGCCACATTTTAAAGGACTCCTGACCATTAGGTCCAGGTCGTGGCCGACTCTGGGGTTGCGGCGCTCAACTCGCTTTATTGGCCGAGGGAACCGGCGTACAGCTTCCGGGTCATGTGGCCAGTATGACTAAGCCACTTCTGGCGAACCAGAGCAGCGCACGAAAACGCTGTTTACCTTCCCGCTGGAGCGGTACCTATTTATCTACTTGCATTTTTTACATGCTTTTGAACTGCTAGGTTGGCAGGGGCTGGGACCGAGCAATGGGAGCTCACCCCGTCACGGGGATTCGAACTGCCAACCTTCTGATCAGCAAGTCCTAGGCTCTGTGGTTTAACCCACAGCGCCACCCGCGTCCCCGGCCACATTTTACTTATATACAAATAAAGACCTTGCTTTTTAATTTCCTGTTACTGTGCCAACATTCCACCCATATACTACTCAGTTCCTGAATTTCCTTCAAAATTTCAGGTGAGGAACCTGTGCCTAAGTAGGACTCCAACTCCCATCGGCCTCAGACAGCATGGCCAAAGGTCAAGGATGATGGGAGTTGCGATCCAATGGTGGGCCATGGGTTCAAATCTTCATCAGAAATTATTTTACTTAATATCAGTCCACAACACATAGCTGGTTTTCCTGCCTGGCATGTGGAACATTTCGCAGTGACCTTGTTAATTCCTGCCCTTCTATGCAGTTTGCCTAATCGCACTGGACTGGTAAATGTCATTTTGTGTGTGTGTGTGTAAGTATGTGTGTTTGCAAGACATCCTTAACTTCTCAAATTTATTTCCTGACCCTTCATCATTCTGTAGTCTTCCAACAGAACACCAACCCCAAAGTTCTCAGTAACAAAGATGAGGCCTGGCGAAGCTTCAGGAACCCAAATCAGATAGGAAATAGCTTACAAGCTGCTTACACCAGACATGGAAATTTAATAGTACCTAATTGCCGCTGGCCAGCGTTAAGCTTCATATAGAATAGCTACTCCGTTTCCAGACTTGTGGAATCCAAATAACATTCTGTAGCCACCTGCACAGTCCCTGTGGGGAATATATGGTTTCTTTAATTGTTTTTTTTTTTTTGTTTAGCAAAGGTTGGATAGCCATTATTATTATTATTATTATTATTATTATTATTATTATTATTATTATTATTTATACCCTGCCCATCTGGCTGAGTTTCCCCAGCCACTCTGGGTGGCTTCCAATCAAGTGTTAAAAACAATACAGCATTAAATATTAAAAAGTTCCCTAAACAGGGCTGCCTTCAGATGTCTTTTAAAGATAAGATAGCTACTTATTTCCTTCACATCTGAAGGGAGGGCGTTCCACAGGGCGGGTGCCACTACCGAGAAGGCCCTCTGTCTGGTTCCCTGTAACCTCGCAATGAGGGAACTGCCAGAAGGCCCTCAGCGCTGGATCTCAGTGTCTGGGCTGAATGATGGGGGTGGAGACATTCCTTCAGGTATACAGGACTGAGGCTGTTTGGGGCTTTAAAGGTCAGCACCAACACTTTGAATTGTGCTCGGAAACGTACTGGGAGCCAATGCAGATCTCTCAGGACGAGTGTTATGTGGTCCTGGCAACCACTCCCAGTCACCAGTCTAGCTGCTGCATTCTGGATTAGTTGTAGTTTCCGAGTCACCTTCAAAGGTAGCCCCACAAAGAGTGCATTGCAGTAGTCCAAGCGGGAGATAACTAGAGCATGCACTACTCTGGCAAGACAGTCCGCGGGCAGGTAGGGTCTGAGCCTGCGTACCAGATGGAGCTGGTAGACAGCTGCCCTGGACACAGAATTCACCTGCGCCTCCACGGACAGCTGTGAGTCCAAAATGACTCCCAGGCTGCACACCTGGTCCTTCAGGGATGCTTTAGCTCAGATTGCTGCATTGCAGGAGGTTGGACTAGATGACCCTCAGGGTTCCTTCCAACTCTACAGTTCTATGATTCATAGTGTATTCTTCCCTCCTCACCACAATCCTTATTATGACTACTTCCCCTGCAATTTAAGGGGTGGAGGAGAAAAGAAATGGATATAAAAGCAATGAGGTTAGGAAAGCAAAGTGTTAAAGGGAAAGAGTTGATTCCCAGAAAGTCGAGATGAACCACAGAGTTGGAAATGGGCAGAGCAATCTATAGAGGCCATAACATATTGGGGGATATTGTGGGGGAACTGTTCCATTGCATTCAAGATAATGTGTTCCCCCCCCCCCCCCGAGCTCTGGTGGGAGATATGATAGATGAACAGGGAAAACATGTTCATGATGCCATGCAGTGAGGGAATGAAGTGGAGCTATTCCATAGGGCAGCACAAGACACAGCACAAATAAGGATTTTATTTTATATGGCATCCATGCTGGCCATTTATGATAATATGAAATACAGTAGAAAATGGGGTCTGCTGCGACCCACAAATACACATTCAATTTCAGTTTCTTATTTTTCCAGTCTTAAATTCAGTTCTTTACATTTCCACATCCGTTTCGTATTTTTTTTTAAAGTCCTCGTGAAAATTCACCAGCATTTTCATGTGGATTTCTTCTAATATACACACGTGTCTGTACTTTTGCCTAAAACGCAATTCCCCCCAATATAAAGCAGCATATTATTTTCACTAATATATGCTTTTTCATTCCCTTTACTCCAGCACGTGTGTTTTAGTACCCATTACTTGGCTGCAAAATGTGTAGAAATGCAAATTTTGGTCCGTGCGTTGTTTCAGAACATGCAGCTTAGGCGCATTCACCTGAATGCAATTGGAATCAAATTTCTTCCCTTCCCCTAAAATTCTCCCCCATCCTTCAAACTGTTTTCTTAATTCACAGTCATTGCTCCACCATCAAGTTAGCAGTTTTCAAAGTTTGTCTCAGTGAACCCTCCAAGTTGTGTTTGTTGGTTACCTGATCCTTCACCCTAAGGTCCCCAGGGTGAGTTGAAACATTAAAACATAGTATTTGAAACAGTTTAAAAGAAGCTTATAATCACAAATATAAGGTGGGTCCTAAAAAAGATACACCTCAAATGTCAAAAGCTGAGGTTGAGAGGTCTTCAGTGTTTGCTGGAAGCTGTACAATGAAGATGCCAGATTCGCCTTTGTGAGGAGGAAGTTTCACAGCCTAGGGGACACCACAGAGAAGGCCCTGTCCCAGACAGCCACCCCTTGAACCTCTGAGGGCAGAGGAACTAACAAGGGGGCCTCCTCTGCCGATCTCAGCACCTGACAAACAGACAGCAACAAAACCTGCTCGGACATGGAGCTTTAAAGCCCAGACCTGGGCCTATAAATGCAATGCAAAAGGAAGTCTAGATGAGTGCTAAGTAAGCTTTTGGTTTGTGGGTTCACACAGCAAAGGTGGTAAATAACAAAACCTCCCCAGAAGTTTGAAAATCAAGTTTTTGTTTTGCAGAATCTGCTTGAGTACCTGGCAAAATCAAGCCGCAACACAATTCATAGGTAGGCACACCTAATCCTAAGAACACTGAGGTTTGATACATTTTGGAATGTAAATGGTAAGAACAGAAGCTTTTGTCTTCTTTTGTAATTCTCTGTCTCTCCTGGAAAGCATGGGTCCCTCTTTGATAATTCTTGGCATAACTCCACGGATCATAGAATCATAGAACCGCAGAGTTGGAAGGGACCCTAAGGGTCATCTAGTCCAACCTCCTGCAATGCCAGGAATCACAGCTAAAGCATCCATGACAGATGGTCATCCAGCCTCTGCTTAAAAACTTCCAAGGAAGGAGACTCCGCAACCTAGAAAGCTTTTTCGTATGTTTAGTCAGAATCTCCCTTCTTGGAACTCGGAGCCGTTGATTCGGGTCCTACCCCCGTGTGTTCTGAGTTCACATGATTCAGGGGGACTAATGCATAAGCCGGCCCCTCGCTGGCTTTGGGAGCAGGTGTACAGTGCCCGTTTTTCATATGAGAGGTAGGAACGGTGGAGGAGGTTTCTGTTCGGTAAATCTGAGCTTGCTTTTCGCAAAGGCCAAATTTGCTCAGCAAAATGAAAAAGTCCTTGCGGAAATTCTTGGTGAAGATGGCGTACAGGAACGGGTTGGCGCAGGAGTTGATGGGGTAGAACAAAACCAGGAGGATCTTTGAGTTGGAGACGGTGATGAGAGGGTACTTGAGCGATGCCGATATGGCGAAAAAGGAGATGGGCGCCATGCAGAGGAAGTCCGTGAAGATCAGGACCGCCATGCGCTTGGCAATTTTGGTGTCGCTGTTGGATGAGATGATGTTGGGGTTCCTCACGGTGATGTAGATGCTGATGTAGCAAGTGCAGATGATGAGAAAGGCCAGGATGTTCAGTACCAGCAGAAACATGATATATGCCTGGGCAAGGCGAGTTTCTATATCCATGGGTAGGCAGATGCTAACTTTCATGTAGCTGCTGACTTGGAAAATGGGGAGGATGGCCACAGTGAAGGCAAAAGCCCATCCGACAAGCATGAAGGCCACAGCGTGTCGGAAGCGGACCTTGCGTTCCAGCTCCATGGCATAGGTTATGGTGTGCCACCGCTCCAACGTAATGAAGGTCAGGGTGTAGACGGAAAGTTCGCTGGCAAAGACAGTGAAGAAGCCGGCTGCCTTGCAACCCGCACCCGTTTGCCAGTCGATGGCATAGTTGTAATACTGGCTTTTGGTCTGTATGTCTTTGACGGCGATCAGCAACAGATAGATGCCGGTGCAGAGGTCTGCAAACGCAAGGTTGCACATGAGGAACCGAGGGACAGTGAGCTTGGACTGGCTGTTGACTATGATCAGGAACACAACCAGGTTCCCCATGACGGCGAGGATGCTGATGAACCATATGAGAACCCGGAGGACGTTGTAGCCCATGATGTCTTCACAGGGGTTGAAGGCATCTGGCTCAGGGAAGCAAATGACTTCAACCTCTTCCTTGCACAGGCTTTGGTAGTAATCGTGCTCGTCGTCCAGGTCAAAATCTGTCCCGTCGATATCTAGCAGAAGAGATAACTTATTGCATATGGGGTGGAAAAAAGAACTGGAAGGGAAGAAAAAGAATATGGTCACAAACCTCGAAAATGCAGCAAGAAAGAAAGAATTGCGCATGCGCAGGTACACACACACACACACACACACACACACACACACACATGCAAACTATTGCATTTTTCCTTGTTAACTGTGGCACAACCCTTTGCAGTTCTCTTTTTAATGACAAATTACACAGGACTTTATATCTAAACTTCTGGGTCCAGTTCAAAGTGCAGATACTTACGTTTAGAATCCTAAATGGCTTGGGGTTCAAATATATGAAGGGGACCTACTCCCATCTCAACTTCTTTAAGATCATCTGCCCTATCCATGTTCATTGTCCATTGGCAGCACAGAGATAACCTACAAGGCAGAGGGCTTTCTCACCAATGGTACCCCTACATATGGGAAGCTCCTCCCACAAGACTTTGTCCATTCCCACTAATTATACACATGGTCATGTGTAATTTTGCACAATGCATACATTTTTGCAAAGCAATTTTCCCCAATATAATGTAAGTTATTTTATATATCTTTTGTGCTTTAAAAAAATTTAACGTATGCACTTATATGGACAGTTTAACAGCCCCACCCCCAATATAGGCATTTATGCATGCATTGCCTAATAAAAATATAATAATAATAATAATTTATTATTTATACCCCGCCCATCTGGGTTTCCCCAGCCACTCTGGAAGGCTTCCAACCGAATATTAAAAACAATACAGCACCAAACATTAAAAAGCAAAATACAAACCATACAACAGCCTAACAAAACAGTAAAAGGAAAAACAAAGCCAAAAACAATTATACTAAAATAAAACTAATCCGCACCACAACTCAACATTTGTCCCACCCCAAACAAAATAACAAAATAAAAATAAAAATATATAAATAGAAACCATCGTTCACAGTGCAACAAAGTAAAAATGCTTTAAAAACGTTTAAAAATATGTAAAACCATTTTCGACATTTGCTGCAGCAGTAGCAGCAGCAGCAGCATCAGTGTCCTGAGGCCTCGCTGCAGCCTCTTAAAGCAGTGGTGGTGAGTGTGGGCCCCACCCCCTAGGAACTGGCTTGCAGGGGGGAGCGGCCTTCCTCAACACCCACAATGCCTAGCAGCAGAACTGCTCTGCAAAATTCAGAGAAGTCTCAATTTCAGCTATGTTTCGGTTCGCATATTATTTCAGGAAGTATGAATAAAGTAGGCTCCCCTTCAAATGCGAAACGAACCAAATTCTCTCTCCCCCACCTCCCCAATCCCTAAACAGCCCCAGCTTCACCTCTCGTCTTCCTCGTGTGTGTGTGGGAGGGAAGCCTATCTTGAACACAAAAGCTGACTTGAAGTCTCTGCCGCCGAATGCAATCCCATGAAAGAATCATCACCTTTCTTTGATTTCTTTGATCAAAGCTTAGGAGGAAACAACAGCAACTCTCTGGATGACTGACTGCAGAGGAGGTTTGGAAACTGACATTGCATTTCTATGCCAAGTGGAGTGGTGTTTGTGTGTGTGTGTGTGTGTGTGTGTGTGTGTGTGGAGAGATAAAACAGCCACCCAGCCCACACTCCCCTCTGTGTGGGAGAGAGGTTGTTGGCGAGAAGAAAGTCTTTCTCTTTCTGAACGTTGAGGAAGAAAGCATTGCTTGAGGTGGAAATCTTTTACATTGGCAAATGGAGAGTCCTGAGAGGGCAGCACCTTAACGAGGTTTCGTGCAATCCTATTCTGATTCCACCAGCCTTTCTCTCTCCTGTTCACTCTTGTTATATCTCCCTCGCATGCCTCCACAAAAATTCCCAGGAGAATCGTCTCGGTCTTGAAATAAACGCAGAGCAAATACTCAGGATATTTCTAGCAATATGATGTGCATTATTTATCACCTTTGGCCAACTTGGGAGACTGGGGCATGGATCTGTGTTATACGTTCGACCTCCACAGTCAGAGGCAGCAGTGGTTCTGAATACCAGTTGCTGGAAGCCACAGGAGGGCAGAGCGCTGTTGCATTCAGATCCCGCTTGTGGGTCACCCATGGCTGCCATGAGAAGAGGGTAGAATCAAAGAATTGTTGAGTGGGAAGGGGCCCCAGGGGCCACCTAATTCAACCCCCTGCTGTTATGTACTGAAGTTCTCACCCTGGGGGATACTGTAGATAGTTATGCAAATAAGGGATCGAAAGTGACGTTCCGTGATTGGATAGTTTTAGAAAGTGGTTACAGTAACGTTGTCCTGGAGCTCTATATAAGCAGGCTGACTGAACCCTTCAGTTCAGTTCTGTCCTGGCTTGTGAATAAACAAGAGCTGTTTGAAGAATCGCTGTGTCGTCTGATATGTTCACCCACAACTTAACACCTGCAATGCAGGAATCTCAACTAAAGCATTCATGACAGACGGGCAGCCAACCTCTGCTTAAAAACCTCTAACGAAGGGCAGATCAACACCTTCCAAGGGAGTCCATTTCACTGTTGAACAGCTTGAGGACCCGCCACTCGCATAGGATTATAATAAGACACAAAGACACATTATTTTAGGCTAATGGGCAAAATAAGGCCACAACTTTATAGGTTACAGCATGTGGGTAGTATTGGATTAGACATTGGATAAAAACAGCAACACATGACTCCACCCCGCTCAGCAGGGAGTCATTTCAGGGTTAACAACCAGTAGGAGGAGCTTGTTGATGCAAATACAACTGGAAGCTCCCCCCTGATGTCACCGGGGGTCGTGCTATGGCTCTAGCCACCAGCAGGGCATCGGACAGGATCCATGACCGCCGGATACCTTTAACGGAATGCCCAAAAGAGGAGGGGCCAATGATGGCCCATACCCAATCCTCCAACACAGCACACCTATTCCAATGCCTGATTGCCAATACCAGAAAGTTGTGACGAGTTGCTACGAGGTAGGGGAAGAAATCAAGAGACTGGTGCCAATTTGCCAAATGGATAAAAAAGTCCTACCAGGCCCCTTGGGCAACCAAAGCAACCAACCGAAGTCCATAGCAAGGTCAATACGCAAAGGAAGCTGACCTAAAAGGGAGGATTACTCGAAGATTACTCTTTTATCTACTCTCTCAGTGTCCTGTTATCCAGGCTTACTCAGCTTTCTTAACTGTTCCTCATAAGGCTTGGTTTCCAGACCCTTGATCACCTTGGTTGCCCTCCTTTACACGTGCTCCAGCTTCTTAAATTGTGGTGCCCAGAACTCTATCCTTATTTTCTTAAATAGTCACCTGGGGTGACATCTCAGTAGCAGGGAGCAAAAAGCTCCTAGCTGCTCTTAGCTGTGCTTGATCAAGCTACGGGGCCAATTCATATTTCCTTGTCTTCTATCTGCCTCCAAGCTTTCCAGCCAGGCCTCTACCATGGCACATGTATGTGTTTGTGGAAGAGCCCTTCTGAGCTGCCCTAACCATCCACCTGAATCTAAGGGAACAAGGGAGGCGGAGGTGCATTTATTTGACCTGCACCAGAAACAGGGGAGACCCCCAAATCAGCTAGGGAGACAGCTTGCTGTAGTTCTTAGAACCTTTGCAGGTAGCGAACATGTCTGTTGTCAAACCAGCATCTGTTCAGGGCTGCCCCAAGGTGCCTGGTGACGTATTGTAACAACTTCACGGTGAGTCCCGGCACCTATTTTTCTTGGGGGAAAGAACTGTACACACACTTCTGTCTGTCTACCTATCTGTCTGTCTATTCTAGACACTTATCAAGTGAAAGAACCACTGTCCATTTGCTCGTGGATTACTTATCAACTGCAAAGACATTTCCAAAGCTGCAATCTTACACACTTACCTGGGAGCAAGTCGCATTGGACTCAGTTGGGCTTACTTCTGAATAGTCATGCACAGCATTGTGCTGTCAAGTACTTCTTAAGTGAGGAGTACATACTCAGGATCACTTAAAGCAGATTGGTTGTGCCTTAAGCGCCAGGACATCCTGAGCATATGCACTCTTGGTCTGCATATTTTGAACATGAGTGGTGGACCAGGAGGGTCCTCATAAATAATAATAATAATAATAATGGATTTTGCAAAGCTGAAGCCAGCCCACCTATGCCGTGAAACACTGAACGGAGAAGCAGTTAAATGCATGATCGGCAACACAAACCAACAGAGTTTGTGGGTTAATTAAATCAATCAACGTGCAAATCTCAAAGAATACTTGAGAAAGATGGAGATAAATGAGGAGGACCCTTGATGCTCAAAGGCCCGGCGATACCCCACTGGTGGCAAATCATTTGTAGGGAAGGTTGATTTAAGAGGCTGAGGAGGCCCTGTGATTAGCATTGGTAAAGCTCCACGGGGGTCTTGCTAATGAATCTTTTCGAAAATCAGGGACGCAAATGCACGCTGTGGGTGTATCAATTTCATCGCGCCCACTCCTATCCTGTCCTATGGCTGCCCAAATGTCTATGGTCCTCTTCCCATCTGCCAAACTGATAGAGAGCCTCCGGAAGCAGCCTTTTATGCAGTCAGTTCTTTTGTGAAGGCAAGTCTTGCAGACTTGAGGATGGTTTCTAATTTGCCAGTGTCTGTCATTTACAAACCTATTCTACATGGGAGGACCAAGCAGGCATTCAGATAGACTGAATAACATCAGTATCCCCCCCCCCCCGAGGCAAACAATGTGTACCTGAATGCACCACCCAAAGCCTGCTTCTTTTTGGCAAGCTGCAAAAAAGGAAACATTTCTCTCGCTTCTGTTGGCTGGATTCAAAATGGCCTAACAACTTCCTTGGGCTCTCGCCTGAGCAGGCAAGAGTCTGTCTGGTAGCGAGCAGGGATGGATGAATATGTCAATTTTGGTTTATCTCAGATTCTCATTTTCCTAGTCTTAGGCTCAGTACTCTACATTCCCACACCAGTTTGTACAGGTTTTGTTTTTTAATGTCCCATGACAATTTGTCAGCGTTTTGGCACAAATTTCTCCTAATATACACATTTTTGTATGCTGCTATAATGCAACTGTATACATTCAGAGCCGTAGCGAGGTGATCTTGCGCCCCTGGCAGAACCGTCCAGATTAAGCCCCCTAGCCGCAGACAAATTAGCTCTCCTTTCCACCTCTCCTCCAACCTCCCCCCTCCCCCCATTCAATTCACCCTCTATTAAAAACCTTTTCTTATGAGGCAATAATTGATATTTTTATTTACAGACATATTTATGTACATGTTTTTAGCTGATTTTTGCGCCCCCTCCTCGCCTGTGCCCCTGGCAGGGCCCCACTTCACCACCACCTAGCTACGGCCCTGTATACATTATTTCCACCAAATCTATGCAGATTTATGCAAGCTTTACATAGCAAACGTACTTTTTGTACTTTCCTGGAGAGCTGCACTGCAGAAACGAGTGTGGTTTTTGAAGGATATCTGATTTATGATAGCCACATTCAAATATCTCAATGGCTATCCCATGGAAGAGGGAACAAGCTTGTTTTCTCCTGCTCTGGAGGGTAGGGCTTGAACCAATGGCTTCAAGTTACAAGAAAAGAGTTTCCGACTCAACATCAGGAAGAACTTTCTGACAGTAAGAGCTATTCAACAATGAAACAGACTCCCATGAGAGGTGATGGACTCGCCTTCCTTGGAGGTTTTCAAGCAGAGATTGGATGGCCATCTGTCATGGCTGCTTTAGCTGAGATTCCTGCCTTGCAGTTCCCTTCCAACTCTATGATTCCATGATTTTATGATTCTGCAATTTTTAAGTGGTGTGTGAAAGCTCTTGGGCCCTCTCCAGCCTCCTCTGCCTTATAAGAAAAAGGCCTTAGCAAGAAGGAAGAGGAGTTGTCTTGCACCGGTGGCTAACTAGCAACCCTCCATGCTGTTGAAATCCCACTCTCATTGGTGAATCCTTTAAAACAGGAGTGGGAAACTGCGGCCCAACATACCTTGCTGGGCTACAGCTCCCATCATCCTTGACCACTGGCTATGCTGGCTGGGGCTGATAGGAGCTGGAGTCCAACAAATATATGGAGGGTTCCCAATTTCTGGTCTAATGGGTAGTCTTCCTTACATCTGGAAAGGTGACCATGTTGGGAAACTGTGTACATGCAGCTACTCACACAGAGTCAATTAAGGTTTGGCAGACAGCCAGAAGGCAATCTGAAGGAGTAAGTCTGCCTGGTGATAACAGAGACATGGAGACCGCTCCCTGATTGGTCAAGCTCTCTCAAAGGAGTGATAATTAATGGCCTACTAACTGTTAGTTCAGTGTTCAGAGGTTCAGAGTTCTATGTCAGTGTAGGTGTTGAGAGTTGTGAGAGAGAGCGCTAGCAAAAGATCCGTGTTCTGTTCCTGTAAATAGTCCACTGTATATAATAAACACCTAACTACAAGTTCCTGGTTCCTGCTTCGTCTATCCTGTCTGCAGCCAAGTCGCCAAGTCTTCCGTGGATTCTGCGTTGACTTTGCTAGGTCTGGCTAAGGTCCTGCAACTAGTCAGAAAGTTGCGAAACCAATAGGTTTTACCAATAGACCATACTTGACCATTGGTATCTCCTGCTCAAAGCATGAGAGCTGGGAAGTCTGTGAGCCTGCGTGTTTTTGAAAGTGCTTGAGAAACTTTAAAGGTACTGCACCAGTCTCTCTGGCATAGCAGGACAGAGAATTGGCACGTGACAAACACCATCTAACTCAAGACAGACTCAGACACTTACAGATAAATTCAGGCTCTTAAATGCAAAGAATTGGGGCCACTCACTTTTGTTTCGTCCAGTTTGCAAATGCACAGCAGTGGCTTGGGTAGGTGAGGTTTGCCTCGATCAAGGAGCGGAACTTATCCAAAGGAGGTAGCTTCTTTAAGTTGTACGCAGATCTTGCTATCAGCTTGTTAATTTTCTCCAGTCCAATGCTGGGCAGTTGGCTGATCTTGGTCTCTGAAATATCCCTTTAAGAAGAAATGTGATTGCTTCATAATTCCAAACAAACCAATTCACTACTTACATGGAGACATTTTGAGAATCTCCTTCATTAGCAACGTAAAATAAACTAGCAAGAAACACTAAAAAATAAGAACTGATAATATGATCTTGTGCAAGCTTGCTTGAAAGTAAGCCCTACCAAAGACGTGGGTCTTACTTGTAAGTAGGGACATCAGAAGGCATTATTTTTTATTTTGCCCTGTCACTTGTAGCAGTGTTTCCGTTCTGCTGCAGTTCATCTTTTGCCAAAACCCAGGTTACTTGTCTTGCTGTTCCCTGTGGTGACATTACCTAACTTAGGGCATCAATTCTACCCCATTCATATCAATGTAAAGGGAACACAATGCAAACGGGACAAGAAATGTAATCAATAACGTATTGCTTGTGGGCCAAAAGCCAAAAACAACAGGGAATACTGGTTATACTCACTGAATTGATTTCCGTTTCAGACATGGGAATAAGCAAACATCGGCAATTTCTGTTCCCATTTCTGTTGGAGTTCTCCAACACCCCTATTTGTAGGTAAACTCTCCTGGGCTCAATACATAGTTCCTCATCTATACGCTCTGATCCTTGTGTTAAAATACTAGAAACCTGCAGCTAAAGACTTGTACAGATACTTGAAGACATCGAGAAAAGCTCTCAGCTATGGTCTTCAGCAGCTAGCTATTTGCACTACCAGAACTCTGGATCATCAGAAGACCAGGCTGGCTAGTCCTTAGGATGGGAGTGGTTTCTGAACACACCGCTCCAGCCAGCCAGGCAAGAGGCTTTTCAAGGATACCTTCCCAACTAGGCAAAAGCATTCAAGGAGGGTTCGAAGAAGGGCATGAAAGGGGTGTGGCCTAATGAGAGTGGGCCTGGGGAACACCTTGCCTTAAGGGAAAAGGTGCCCTTGAGCTGCATATTTAGCCTGAAGGGAGTCAATCAGGACACACCAGACTCTAGAAAGGCCTTATATCCAAGCCACTTTCTCAGTCGGTGCAGTGAGTCCTTACAGACTCTGCCTGTTGTGGTTCCTGATTTCCAACTGATTCTGATCATGTCTGATTCTTGTCTTTTGCGATTGAGCCGCAGCTACAACCTGTCTTGGAACTGGGCCAATGCCTGGCAGTCGGTTCAATGGACACAAAGACAGATAGGGCTCCTTAATCTTTCAACAATTTTGTGGGTAGATGGAATTTCAGCAGGTTCACCCATGACCATGCCAGAGTAACTCTGCTGGTAACATGTTAAAGGTACACGTGCCCCATTCTCTGTTGCCTGCCCTAACTTCAACCTGTACCCCACTGAGGATCACATTGTTCTCACTGGTCCTCAGGGCACCCATCTCCAAAGCTCCTTTGCCCATTGGTTCCTTCTTTGCCGTCAGCACCCAACCTGTTTTGTCTTTAGATCCTGCGTGAATTTTCTGCCTCACCCAAAGGGGCCTTTCACTTCCTTCTTAGAAATCACACTGTTTGCCAAAGTTCTACCAAAGCTGACACATTTGCTGCATTTGTCCTGGGCAGTTAGAATGTTCATGAGCATCCCATGTTAGCCTGTAGACAGGCAGCCTGCAGGTAATAGCTGGCTTTTAGCTTTCTTTCTTTTTGGGGGGTGGGGTGGGGAGGAAATTCATATAAAGGGATAGGGATGTCAAGGTTACTAGTACCAAGCCCAGTTTTCCAGGAGGGAAGCCATGCTGAACAGATATGATTGCTTTCTGCAAGAAAATAGCAACGAGAGCTGACAAGGAGGAGACAACAGGCAATCTATTTGGCTTCCCTGCCCGCAAAATACAGTTCTTGCAGCATTAGCACAATGAGATATTGACACTAGAGGGGTGTGTGTGTGTCCAGATGAAGCTTCACAGCTGCAAGGCCACAATACATGGAAACAAACCAGTGTATGAGGAAAAGTGCCATCCATGTAGAGAATTCAAGTGGATTGCCATTTGGTCAAGGACTGTCTTCACTGTGCATGAGTGGTCCGAAGGAGAGAAGGTACCCCAAAAATGAATGAGTGTTGGATGATGGCACAAAATGGGTGGAGCAAGGAGTGATGATTCCCTGACAGAGGCTGTAGCTGAAGGCGCCTGGAGAGGATAAAAACTTGAGAGCTTCTGCTCATTGCAGAAAATTGACCATTAGGTCAGTATGAAAGTGGGTGGTGAGAATCTGAATATGACCACCATTCATTGCAAAGGGACGAGGGCAGACATACTGGTAAAGCTGGTAAAGTGGCTGCTTTGTAAGCCCAAGACAAAATGAATGACATTAGGTCAAAAATGTTTCCTTTAACCGGTCCAACTGGATGCTGGAGATGAAGCTTTCATCTTGGGCATCGAATTGTTGTGCATTTGCATGCTCTTTGGAAAGCCCCAGGGATAGAACTTGTTCCTTTTCATGGGCAGACTGCACAGCTAAATTTGGGCCAGGTAAGGGAACCAATCTCAGGTCCAAGTATAGAAAGGGCCGGTTCTACCATTTGGCAGGCAGAAGTGGCCCACCTCAATCAGCATGTAGATTTGGAGGTGCCAACAAAGCAGGGGTTGGGGAGACGGCAGCCCTTGAGATACAGTTGGACTCCCCTTCACCCCCAACCAGCAGGACTGATCATCAGGGATGATGGGAGTTGTAGTCCAACAACATCTTGAGGGCCACAGGTTCTCCACCTTGGTGTGAACCGGTCTTCTTGTTTGCCCGCCCAACCTCTCTGAAGCACCTTATGTTGGTTAGAGATGGATAGGAGAAGACAGGGTGGATACCTGGCTAGTACCCCACATTGTCCCGAGTTCCAATTCCATTGTTAGCTTGAGTGGCACCACCTTGCAACTCAATGTTCTATGCAAATGCTGGCTCTGGATTCTTCTTTTTGAATATAAACTACTTGGCATTGTTAATTGTCACCTGAATACTGATTCGGGAACAACAAGCCTTAAATCAGCCTGTCGGGCAATTTAATAAAAAAACCCCATTTGTTGTGCTGGTAGAAAAGAAGAAGAAGAGGGCGGTTGGAAAAAGAAAGCAAGAAAAAGAATTGATTTAGTCAATTCTGTTTTCGCCAAGCAAAGATGTTATTATGGGTCAATCATTCCTGTAAGTGAAAGTACGTTTGGGTGTATTCTCCGGTGACAGATGAGTAGAAAAACTCTCTTTCATGATCTTGGCCAGGAAAAAAAAGAGGAAAAAAAAGGCAATTTACCATCCACAGAACGATGTAATAGAACAGAATAATTCTCATAAAAATAACTCAGTGTTTGAATTTGAAGTATCGGATGAATCTGAACTGCAGTGAAATCAATTTGATAACCCATCAGAATGTGATGGTGTTTGGCTCCTGCTTACAAAGGCGTCACGTTAACTTCTCACTACAGGGAAACAGTGGTTATTTTCCTCCCCCCTCCCCGCCCTGCCGTAACCCCATCTCAAAGAAATGTTTATTGCTTGGCTGCTACAAAGAAGCTTCAGTTACAGCCTTATCCAAATATTAAAATCATGGATAAGGAAGAGCTGGAATCCTGTGCAGGGGAAGCAGAACAAAACAGGGGGGTTGGAATAAACATTATCAGGAGCAGAGGACAAATACAGATGGTGAGATTTACATAAGGCTGGCGATGCTGTGGGAGTCAAAGGCCTTTCCGCTGCCCAGAAATGGAGGGTTCTGCCCGAGAGAGGCAAGCACTGCTGAACATGATCGTACGATTAAAAAACCCATTAGCCTGGACACTCAAACAGAATAACCACAGGGAGCAGGTCTTGCGGGCTGGGGTGCGGCATTTTTGAATTCTGAAGATGTGCCTTCTTGTCTGTTGTGACCACTCATCTGAGATATTGACACAACAGCAGCAAAAAAATAGTGAGAATTATTACTTACAAAACGGCTGGTCCATTGGCTCCCAGGAAAACTTCATTAGGTAAATTTTCCAGCTTGTCATTACCACTCAGATTTCTATGTTAGAAAGAAGAAATAAATAAAAGTTATGGTTACTGTTTGATTTTTTTCATCATCAACTAGCTAGGGTTGCTTTAATGGCTAATGTTTAATTGACTAGTCAGTTGTTTTGAAAGAAAGGCTATGAACCCATCCAGGCCCTGTGGCCATCATTGGGGGCCCTTTAACTTTAAGCACGAGCGCCTGAGATTGCTTTTTTCACCTCTTCCCTCCTTTCCCCCCTTTTGTCTTGTGTATTTTAGACTGTAAGTCTGCTCTTGACAGGGGCGGAGGAAGGGGGATGCGGTGGAGGTGCGGTGGGGCTGCCCCAGGTGTCACCACTGAGGGGGGTGACAAAATGCCAGGTGGCACTCACCGCAGGGCCTGCAGCGTGTCAGAGCCATGCGTCTCTCCTGGGAGTGACACGGTGGCTTGGGAGCCCACAGGCTCGGCTCCGCCCCAAACAGTCCGCCCGCCGCCTCCCCCTCAGCTGTAGGGCGGCTGAGTGGGAGGAGGCAGGCAGACTCCTTGGAGGCCCTGTGCAGTGTCCTACTCTGGCTTGCCCTGCCCTGCGGGTGGCTGGCCCCAGCCCTGGGCACAGGGCACGCATGCCGCCCCAGGGCGCCTGATCGTCTTGCTCCACCGCTGGCTCTGGGGCAGAACAATCCGAAATGGAGTCCCGCAGCTGGACCTCAAGTCCTGCAGGTGGGGAGGGTATTTCCCCCCATTTCATTAAGCATAGGGAGACATAGGTAAGGGGCCCAAGGATCACCCCCCTCAGAGGATCCAAAGGACTTTGGCTCCAGCTTTGGATGGGAGTTCCGATAAATAAACCTGTTGTCAACAGAGCTTGGTGGGCCATGGTGTGACTCTGCATAAAGCAACGTCCACTGTTGCTCTCTCTGTTATGATTTCACTCAACGGTTGTAGGATTTACACCCTTGTTTTGCCACCTCTAACAACACAGTGATCTTTAGCTGTGTGTAAGCTACCTGGCTTAAGACTCAATATCCTATGCAAAGAAAGAACTTAAACATGCACAAACACAGAGATTAAGCTGTATATCATGGGTAGGCAAACTAAGGCTCATAGGCCGGATCAGGCCCAATTGCCTTCTGGATCCGGCCCGGGGACAGTCTGGGAATCGCTGCATGGATCGCCAGCGCGTGTGCATTCTTTGCCTCTCCCTCCCTCTCCCTCACACACCGGTGCTTCCTCCCTCCCTCCTCCTGGCTTCTCCCTGCCCTGACTAGAGGAGGAAGGGGACTGGGCTTTGTTGGTGCCAGCGGCAGCAACGCTCAAGCGGCCGCCATTTTAAGCAGCCCCTGTCTGGAGCCCTTTCGCATGCCGCTCAACGTCAAGGTCTGAGGGACAGTGGACCTGTTGAAAAGGTTTGCCGACCCCTGCTGTGTATGAAGCCTGTAACCTAAAGAAATACATTGAAATAAACTGAGCACGATCCAATTACAGTTAAGCATTTTTAAGCACTGATTCCTATCAATGGGAGATGCATGTCAATGGGTGGCATTCAGCCAAGGTTTACTCAGAGTAGAAATTATTGGGCCTAGCATAAACTGCATACCCATCAACTGCCTCATAAAAACTAGGACATCCCTCTCCCTCCACCCCGTCGGAGCACAGCAGCCATTTTGGGTGCCTTGCTTTCATGTGATTTTGGGCTGAGATCTCACATGGGTCACATCACTCACATGGGATTTCCGACCCAGAAGATGGTGTCCTGGAGGGGTTGCAACTGCTGTGTCTCTAATCTGAGTTCAGCTCAGTTGGACACCACCCTCTACTTAAATCTGTTCTATGGAAAACAAAACTGTAACAGAAGTTATTTTGCTGCAATATATCTCCCATGGAATGCCCTCCAAAAAGCCAAATCAGTAGAATAAAGAAATAATACACACAGATCAGACAAGATGGTCCCATTGAAGGCATGGTCTTCAATTTCGGTGAGTCCATTTTTATTTAGCCTTCTGCAATAAAGAGACAATGGCTGTTAAACTCTATTCTATTTTTTTTAAAATGGCAGCATTTTACTGAAATGCTTCTTAAAACAAACTCCCCCACCTTTAAAAATGAATTTGTGGTAAAGAAATTTTTTTCATAAAACAACAATAGCCTTCAAACTGTGACACTCCCACAGAAAGTCAGACTGTCTCGGGCACAGTGATAAGAATTCAGTGAGTTGCATCTACCATGTGCCACATATTCTGCAGTAAAAGGAGGGTGTCAATCAAAATGTTAGCAAAAAGATAACGGAAGGAAGAAAGTTATTTGCTTCATTTATATACCACTTTTCCGCCCAGGAATTCCAGGTGGCATACAAGGTTTAGCCCTCTCCCCATTTTATCCTCATGGCAGTGCTCTGTGGTAGGTTAGGTCGAAAGAGAGTGACTTATCTAAGATTACAAAATGAACTTCATAGCTAATTGGGGATTTGGACCTGGGGCGGCCTGAAAGACATGAAAAGAAGCGTCCCATTTTTTGCAATGTAACAGTTCTTCAAAGTTCGATTTGCTCATTTAAAGGGGGCAATCCTGCTACGCATCACTTCATTTGCAAATATTCTAATATTCTAATTGGGTTCTGCACCCCAAAATGATGCATTTGTCAAGCTGACAAGTAACTTCATTCCCTTTACATTTATAGAGCAGAATTACTACTTAAGGTTGTTTCCAGATGGCCTGCTAATTGAACATTCATCCTGATTGGCTTGCAGGGATTTCAGACAATATTGCGCCAAGCAAAACTTATCCCACGCTTTCCAGTGCATTTTCTGGACGCTTTTGTTATAGCAAAAACACAATTTCTCAAACAAAAAAATTGAACATTTCGCCCTAGTGCATGCACTTTTGCACACATTACTCACCAAGAGAACTACACTGAACTGCCGAATTAAGGAAAAATGCAAATTTTGAAAGATTGCTATGTTTTGATTTGCAGATTGTTTAGGAAAGTGTGAATTAAACCTGAACTGAATCAAATTCTCCATGCCTACATTGCCCAAATAGCAATAGCAAACCTTGGCTACAGCTCACGGTTAATGCGGAGGGCGCTTGACCCTGGTGCTTCCCAGTTTGGATGACACAGCCTGACATGGCAGGAAAGAGAGCCAGGGAGAAGCAAAGCAGTTGCAAGGTTCAATCTGGTAGCAGGCGTGTTCCTGCAGTCTTCAAAGTCATAGTTTGGCTTACCACGTTGTGCAAACCAGACTGAGGGATGAGGCAGGAGAGCGTTCGGTGCCTTATGCAATTGCGAGTTTCTTTGGAAACTCAAAGCGCTTTCCAAAATGACGAAATAACAGTAATACTAGGGAATCTCGACAAGCTTGCGAAGGAATTTTTCTCCCAGGGAATGACGATAGCTAACCTGCCTTTCCCTCTCTCCGGCTCCTCGCTTCATCCCAAACAATCTTCTGCAGTCAGTTGTATTTATCACTTCCACCCCATAATTTGCCTCCTCCCCTGCTCCTATTGTGACTCGGCAAGACTCATCCACTCTTAACCCAAAGTGGCAGGCTTGAGTGATGGGCTGACAATGAATCATTTAATTAAACTGTCAGAAAGCCTCCATGCTTGGCCTCTAATCCAGAGCGAAAGCTGCCCATTCGAGCGATACGCTTATCTAAGGTCCAAGAGGGTGTGCGAAGGTTGACATGGAAATCAATTACAGTCATGGTTGGAGAGATTACCCTTTTGACTGTGAAAGGCACGTGCCCGGTAGTGTCACGTCTTTGATGCATGTCAGAGGCGATCACGGCTTACGAGGAAACCTCCCGTGATGCCTCTGGAGGTGACAAGACAAGCCAGAGAGAAATGGCTTCACAACTAGGCTCCCTGACATGAGTGCTTGTGTGAAACCAACAGGGTGAGCAGGAGAGAGAACAAATCAAGATGTGGACCCCCTGAGGCCTAGCCTGCAGCCGTTGAGGGGAGAGTCAGACAGGGAGTCATTCGTCAGCCAGGAAGCTCCTGACAAGACTTTCCAAACAAGGTCAGAGCATTGATGATGATAATAATGAAGACTAATTTTGCAGTAGTTTCTATTAGCCATTAATTAGTAATTTTAGGTAGGTGCATTCATTACTTTGTTTATAACTACTGCAAAACTTCCTTGTTTAGACCAGACAAGGTCTTGTTTAGACCTTGTTTAGACCATTCTTCCCAGACAAGTAATCTTAATACATAACATTATTTTATTTGCTAATACCGGACAAAAGTTGCCCAAATGAAGCCTGCCATTGGAAGCCTTGCTCAAGGGTTTCTGCTTGTGCAATGGGGCTTTCACCCCTTCCCCTTCAAACTGGCTTGGGGGTGTTCCAGAAACCCCCCAGAACAGCTCACAGGAGGAGGAAAAGCCAATACGTTTGCGCAGACAGAACATTTGTAATACCACAACGTTGAATTGCACCCAATGGTCCATGGCACTCACCACAGCTACTTCTAAGATTGCTGGGCTGATCTAGTGGCCAAAGAGAGCTACAAGTCTGGATGCCCTTGGCTAGAATCGCAACTCAACCCTACTATGTCCTCACTAGGTGGCCTTGGGCAGGTCACTTTCTCTCTGCCTTGATATCCCCATCTGCAACATGGGGGATAAAAATACTGATTTACCTTGTTGCAAGGATGACAATAGTGCCATGCATGTGAAGCATGTTGAATGCTTAAAGGTTTTTTTTACACATCCTAAGCACCCAAGGTTCTCAGAGTAAACATATAGCCTTATTGACCAGGGCGCTCTCTCTCTCTCTCTCTCTCTCTCTCTCTCTCTCTCTCTCTCTCACACACACACACACACATTTGCTTTTCTGTTTTGTCTCGTTGTCAGCACATACTATGTTAAGGCCATACATAAAAGAATAGAAAAAGATAGCATAGGTATAAAACAAAAACATATGATAGTAATAATAACGTATCTAAATTCTTCCAAGATTATTTAAATCCTCTATATCTTAAATTATACTTCCCTTCCACTCTTTCCATGGTTTCCTATTATCCTTTCAACTGCATTTTCTTACTCTACTAATTTGTTTTCATTACCTTACACAATCTCCCGTTATAACATCTACTGCTGAGTATTTTTTCAGCCCATTATGATTGTTTTCTTGTTATAATACCCCCCCAATATAATCCGTATATAATATCCAATCCTCTTTCAGTCTCAGGGCCTTAGCAAGCAGGCTGCACATTGTACCTTTGCATCTCCCCCCCCCCCCGCGAACTTCACACTACGCACCGAACAGGGGGAAGCTCCATGAAACTGAAAGCCACTGTCTAACTAGGTCAGGTTTGGTTGCCCTGTAGCCCTCCATCAGCACCAGCCAGCATGGACCAATGGTCAGGGAATGATGGGAGTTGGAATCCAGCAGGACATGGAAGGCCACAGGCCCCCTGTCCCTGCTCTAGGTTCTTTTTATTCTTTTTCTCCACCCCATTCGTAACTGTATTTGTTGTTTAGTCGTTTAGTCGTGTCCGACTCTTCGTGACCCCATGGACCAGAGCACGCCAGGCACTCCTGTCTTCCACTGCCTCCCACAGTTTGGTCAAACTCATGTTCGTAGCTTTGAGAACACTGTCCAACCATCTCATCCTCTGTCGTCCCCTTCTCCTTGTGCCCTCAATCTTTCCCAACATCAGGGTCTTTTCCTGGGAGTCTTCTCTTCTCATGATGTGGCCAAAGTATTGGAGCCTCAGCTTCAGGATCTGTCCTTCCAGTGAGCACTCAGGGCTGATTTCCTTAAGAATGGATAGGTTTGATCTTCTTGCAGTCCATGGGACTCTCAAGAGTCTCCTCCAGCACCATAATTCAAAAGCATCAATTCTTCGGCGACCAGCCTTCTTTGCGGTGCAGCTCTCACTTCCATACATCACTACTGGGAAAACCATAGCTTTAACTTGTAATTGTATATGCCTCTGCAATTTCTCCCTGACCCTGGCTTGCCTCTTCATCTTTTTCATACAGGATTGTGATTGGGATACCGCCTTGAAGAACTGCCAGTCAGCCACTCAGGTTACATATGGCTCAGATCTGATCTGGCAGGCTGAGGGGGCTGGGGAGGGATCTATACTGCACAGCAATTCTGCACATCCTTGGACAAAATGGCCGTCCACGAACGACCCACATGGAAACTTCTACAAAGGCACAAACAAATGGTAACCATTGACTTGGTGATAGCAACAATGCAATGCAGGCATCTGCTTCAAGGTGACATTTAGATATGTTCACCCCCCAAAAAACAACGCAAAAAAAGAGGGAGGGGGAGGAGAAATCAGGGATGGTTCATTAGGGGATATCATTGTTCCTGCGTGACGAGAAGGCTTCTTAAGGCCTCAGCGTGGCACCGGACTGCGAAGTCGCCTGTGACAATATATTAACATTATGCACAAGCGTAGCAAATTATCAGCCTCTCTGCCCATTGCTTGTCTGAGTAATGGAATGTCTGCAGCCAGCAGGAAAGATGAAGTCGTCCTGCTGTCCTCTAGAGCACCGCTTGAATGATGTGTGGCTGCCTTGGCAAGTGTAAAGAGAGAGACTACCCTGGGCATCATTACTTTTTAAATTTGCTGCACGTTGCGATTCGAGAGAGAGAAGGAGAAGTTGGTGAGTGGAAAAGAAAAGAAGAAATCCAGTTTGTCTGGCGTGGAGAAGGCCTGTTTTCATGTCCGTGAAACCTAATCGGCTGGAAAGTTGTTGTGGATGCAACTCCAGGGTAGTTCTTCCATTTTCCAAAAACGAAAAAACAAAAATAAAAACCCAGGATAAACTGCATGGGCTTGGGGAGAAGGAGCAACGCAGCGGAAACACAGAATCATAGAATTGTAGAGCTGCAACCCCTTGCAATATAGGAACCTCAGTTAAAGGATCCATGACAGAAATACTGAAAATGCAGCAGGAAAAGAGCTGGAAGTGTGTTGATGAAGAGTGCAGTGATTTTTATATGGAATATGCATCAACCAGTCCCTTTTTATCTAGGACAGTGCAGTGGTACCTCAGGTTAAGAACTTAATTCGTTCTGGAGGTCCGTTCTTAACCTGAAACTGTTCTTAACCTGAAGCATCACTTTAGCTAATGGGGCCTCCCGCTGCTGCCGTGCCGCCGGAGCACGATTTCTGTTCTCATCCTGAAGCAAAGTTCTTAACCTGAGGTACTATTTCTTGGTTAGTGGAGTCTGTAACCTGAAGCGTCTGCAACCCAAGGTACCACTGTAATCATTTCCCAGGGCCAGGCTCTGCTAAAGCAGTGTTTTTAATTACTACACAGTATTGGGTAGGATTCAGACTTCACCTTCCATGGAATGGAATGCTTTTGATCCAGTAGACAGAGCCTTTGGTCAGAGACAGATTTTCCCACCCTCACGGCTCCCAGCACCAATTCCTACATTGCTCTGGAAGACCCCATGACTGTCTAGAACAGTGTTAGTAGCCACTGTGCTATAGTGGTTAGAGTGTCAAACTAGGAGCTGGGAGACCTGGGTTCAAATCCCCACTTAGCCATGAAGCTCATTGGGTGACCTTGGGCCAGTCACTGCCTCTCAGCTTAACCGACCTCCCAGGGTTGTTGTGGGGATTGAAGGGGGGGGGGAGAGAAAAAAGGTGGGAAATAAATGCAATGCAATGCAATAAAATAAGTGCTGGAGGCTAAAGAGGGAGGGGGGAATCATAAAAGGTCACCTCCCCAACCCTCAACACCACTCACTAGCAGGAGTGAAGGATCTAACCCAATATTAGTTTGTTTACATGAGCATCAAAACCCTTGTTTAAAGTTGGAGCTAGGTTAACATGAACACATGGACAAAAATAAAATAAATCCTATTGACCGGAGAGTACTTACATATCGACACGTTCAGAACTGAGCCCCAGGAAAGAATTTCTTTCAATCTTGTGTATGTTTATGTTGTCTTGGACGTCACTGAGATTTAAAGAAAAAATACATTTCAAAAAAGGAAATTAAAACGCGCCCTTTTGATGCCTTGTTGGCATACAAGGCATCAAACTTTCCTTGGTCTGGAAGATTTCTAATCCGCCTTTCAGTGCTAAGAGCAAAATAAAATCTAATAAAGTCAAATACTGATACATCTGCAAATAAGAAAGAAACAAATTATCTTCAATGTTTTGACGACGTTGAATGTTTACTGCGAGCTGCTTTGGAAACAGCTCATGGTGGAAAAGGAGAACATAAGTAAACTCAGATCAATCACTGCTGCCCTCCCATTGCTATTGCAGCAAGGGGAGCAGGAGCGGTGTTGCTATGGTCCAGCCATTGCCATATGGGTGGAGGCACCACCCCAAAGGACCCCTGAATCTTGTTGGGATGTTCCGTTCCACCTTAAGGAACAGGCATGATTGTTGTGTGTCACATGTCTGTTTACACTCCAGCACAGCTTGCTGGGACCTTCCATTTGTGTGTAGCTTTTGCTTTAGCTGTTTGCTTTGGACACAAAGGAGAGCAGACATGTTTCCTTTTGTCCTGATCTACGCTGAATAATTTTGAATTATGGTGCTGGAGGAGACTCTTGAGAGTCCCATGGACTGCAAGAAGATCAAACCTCTCCATTCTTATGGAAATCAGCCCTGAGTGATCACTGGAAGGACAGATCGTGAAGCTGGGGCTCCAAGACTTTGGCCACCTCATGAGAAGAGAAGACTCCCTGGAAAAGACCCTGATGTTGGGAAAGATGGAGGGCGCAAGGAGAAGGGGACAACAGAGGACGAGATGGTTGGATAGTGTTCTCGAAGCTTCCAGCATGAGTTTGACCAAACTGCGGGAGGCAGTGGAAGACAGGAGTGCCTGGTGTGCTCTGGTCCATGGGGTCACAAAGAGTCGGACACGACTAAACAACAACAACAACGCTGAATAAACCTGCTTGTAAATATGCTCACACAGCCTCTCATGCCACTTCTGTTTGTGCAGCATTTGCTCTTCTGAATAGTGTGCTCAGTTTTCTGAAGCCTGGAGCCACAGATTTATGCTGCACCAAGGACCAGAGTTCACCTGGCACACTGGCCGGTGGGCTGGAGCCAGCTGGGGGCCTGCCAATTGCCCCTGTTTCCTTGGATACATGCCAACAAATCTGACCTCAAGGATCATGCATTCTTGTGTATATACAGTATGGATTTGCAGCCCTCTTCAGGTGTTTTCTCTCCACTCAATCTCAGTCACACGTAGAGAAGCATCACCCCTCCCCAGCACTCTTGGGGAGGCTTGCCATACATCAGGAAAATTCCAGACATGTCCTGGTTTTCAGCTGTAAAAATGGCGCGTGTGGTGGGGAAGGATATTTTGCCAAATTGGCAAAACATCAGGGGAAACCCGGATGTAATGCAGTAAACATTCAAAGACATCAAAACGTTGAAGATCATTGGTTTCTTTTTTACTTGCAGATGTTTCAGTGCAAAATTCAGTGTGGAAATTTGGTGGAAATTTCCTCCAACAAACTAGAACTGATTCAACTCTTGGCATGGACGAATTCAGTTTTAAATAATTCCGCCTCCCTCTTTCCTTCATGGGCAACCTAAGAAAAATGGTCAAAACCCCAAAATATTAGAATAATCCAGTAAAAAACTTACAGCACAAACTTCACGGAAGAATGTATCTGGTTAACAACGGGTAAATACATGATTGCAGTGTTTGATAGCAACCTAGAGGGAATAAGTACAGGTTGTTAGCACATCTCTGAGGAAAAGTAAAGAATAACAAATGACTGAAATGAAATTGAGGAAGAAAAGTAGCAGGCAAATTTTTGTTATCCTCATTTTGTTATTCAGTATTTAGTTGTTGTGTCCCCCCCCCCCCCGCCAATATTCCAAATTCTGGGTAGTGTTTTATGTCTTCTCTAACTCTGCTTACATGTTTTTCATGTGCAGGACATATTGCGGACATATTGCTTCATTTCCAATTGGTTCATGTCCTGTAGCTTCCTGCTGAAATCCTGTGATGTTGCTGTACCCCACACAAGAGCACCTCTACATACAACAATAATGTGGTAATGCCGGGGAAGCATCACAGAGGAACTAATAAAGTAGAATGATGTGCAGATGATCCAGTATAAACCCACCACCAAGGTACTACTAAGGGACGTGGGTGGCGCTGTGGGTTAAACCACAGAGCCTAGGGCTTGCTGATCAGAAGGTCGGTGGTTCGAATCCCCGTGACGGGGTGAGCTCCCATTGCTCGGTCCCAGCCCCTGCCAACCTAGCAGTTCGAAAGTACATCAAACTGCAAGTAGATAAATAGGTACCACTCCGGCGGGAAGGTAAACAGAGTTTCCGTGAGCTGCTCTGGTTTGCCAGAAGTGGCTTAGTCATGCTGGCCACATGACCCGGAAGCTGTATGCCAGCTCCCTCGGCCAATAAAGTGAGATGAGTGCCGCAACCCCAGAGTCGACCACAACTGGACCTAATGGTCAGGGGTCCCTTTACCTTTTTAATGTACTACTATTGATATGTTGCTTTAAAAAGCAAATAAAACCCATGCCAGTTTGGAGGTGTCATATTAAAACTACAGTTCCCAGGGTTCCCCAGGCAGATGAAATTATGATAAACCCAGTTGAAGCCTTGGAAGAGGAAACTGCAGCCATCGTTTCAGAAATTTTGCTGTGCTTTATATACCAAAAGAAAAGCATCAAAACAATTTAAGAAACATGCAATGCCCTTAGGCACCTAGAGGACTATTCAATATTGGAAGAAGGTAAGAAGATTCTGAGTGCAACAGGGCTCCTTCCCATTTGTGATTCCTAGCAATTGGCTGACTGTGGAGGTAAAACAAGGCTACGCCAAGCAGGGGTCAAGAACGGCAGCGATAGAATAAAGGATGCATCATCTTCACGGCTGTGCTATGGCTATGATTCCAAAGTGCTTCTGACAGCACAAGGAAGAATCATCAGGTATTCATGTACAAATGTGAGCATCAATGCAATGCGTCAGCCAGTCCTAATGGCATTCTAGCTGACATCGGGATGAATGGAGCCGCCATTTTCATTCCAAAGTGAGCCCTCAAATAAGGTGTCTGTAATGCACGTTATCAAAACGTTCCGTAGAGTTTCAGCTGGGCCATTCACAGTCCAATAAGGGTTCATTATCCGTCTCATTTCCTATCCTCCGTGCATTTGCTTCACAGGAAAGCAGCATGCGAAGGAGGGATTGAGATTGCCGTTGCTGCGAGCGTGCGAAAGCTGACGAATCTCTGCAATCGTTATATATCAGAAGGAACAGCGACGGGCCTGATGTCTCATTCAGTATGGCTCGTCTTCCTGACTGTGCTTTGTGGGAGCAAAGGCATCACAGGAATCTTTCACTCCACATGGGGCTCAAACCCACGACTCTGAGATTAAGAGTCTCATGCTCTACTGACTGAGCCAAATGGCAGGAGCGGGATTGAACTTTGCCATGTGGCTACTGCACCTTTCCAGCTTTCTTTTATAAAATTATCTGGCCAATTGGCTCTTCTGGCTCCTTAGCAGGACCTCTAGATAGTGCACAAAACAAATGAAATACAGTGGTACCTCTGGTTACATACATTTCAGGTTACAGACACTTCAGGTTACACACTCCGCTAACCCAGAAATAGTACCTCGGGTTAAGAACTTTGCTTCAGGATGAGAACAGAAATCGTGTGGAGGCGACGATGCAGCAGCAGGAGGCCCCATTAGCTAAAGCGGTGCTTCAGGTTAAGAAGAGTTTCAGGTTAAGTACGGACCTCCGGAACAAATTAAGTACTTAACCTGAGGTACCACTGTACTGTGAAAATCCCTGAAACGAGAAGTAATCAGCTAGAAATATTATCTTATAGAAATAGACTAAATAATAAAAATCAAAAAGTTTAAAGAAAAAAATAGAAAAACCTAGATAGTGGCAGGGATGAAACTCAGGGGCATGCCTGGTCTACTTAGTTATTTTAAAGGGTGAGCCCAGTCTACATGGTTGTTATCATCTTGCGGTTTCAGTATTCATCACGTCTTCTACTTGCACTGCGTTCTTATTGAACCTTTGACTTGCGTTAGGCGTATGTTTCCCTTTTCTTTACAATCTCTCAGAATGACGCCTTGTAACAGACTAACATGGCTTCCTCTGCATGTCAGCTTTGGTATAATAAGTGCAACCTGACTCATCGTGTCTTTAAACATTCTACGGTTTTGGGGGGAAAAGAGCTACAAGATTTTTCACTAAGGCCGGGTGGTTTGATCACATGAAGCCTCTGTTTGTCAGCTTCACCAGCTCCCACTTGAAGGCCAATTTAAAGTGCTGGCTTTAATCTTTAAAAAGACCTAAACAGCTCTGGGCCTGGTTGCCTTCTTTTCTGTTAGAGCGTTTATTAATTTTCCAATAAAAAACATCCAATTAACATATCAAATCATAATCCAATAAAAATAAAAAAACTAAATTAAAAAAGATCCAATTGTCTTCCGAATTATAATTCTGATTTTACGGCTTCCCACAGTGAACGTCAAAGCGTCTCCAAATCTCAGTCCTGCCTCTCACGATGTTTCCATATTTCCATATCCGATTTTCCATATCCGATTGCCTTCTTTTCTATCCGGATATTAAGATCCTCTTTGGAAGACTTGCTCCAGTTCTCTCTGCCAAGTGAGGTTCATAAGCCCTGCTGGATCAGGCCAAAGACCTATCTAGTCCAGCATCCTGTTCTCACAGTGGCCAACTAGTCGCCAATGGGAATTCCATGGACAGGACCTGAGTGCAACAACAGAGCTTCACCTACTTGTGATTTCCATCAGCTGGCAATCAGAGTGGAGGCAGAACTCCGTTATCATAGCTAGTAGCAAATAGGGTTGTCAAAAGTTTCCAGCCAAAATAGAAACGAGTGGATATTGACAATGTCCACTTATTTGTCCTGTGTCCAGAACAGAAATCAATCCAGCAAATGTGATCAGTAGATCAGCATTTGCCGGCATCGTTGCTTTCCGTCTGCAAATCGTATGTAAGTGATTATGTTTCTTTCCCCATTTTCATTGTGTTTCCTTCATCCTGATATGAACGGAATAATGCCATTTACAGAATTTACTCACACTATGTTATGTACGGTAATTAGGCGATTATGTAATTTTGCTGCAGTAAGATGAAAAATGTAGTTTTGGGTGGAAGATGAACTGCAGCAGAACAGAAACAATGATGCATGTCTTTTTGGTAGTGGCACCACCGTTATGGAATAGTCTTCTCAGGGATGCTCACTTGGTACTATTTTTGTGGCCTTTTCTGCACCAGGTGAATAATTTCTGTTCATGTTGTTGTTTAGTCATTTAGTTGTGTCCGACTCTTCATGACCCAATGGACCAGAGCACGCCAGGCACTCCTGTCTTCCACTGCCTCCCGCAGTTTGGTTAAACTCATGCTAGTAGCTTCAAGAACACTGTCCAACCATCTTGTCCTCTGTCGTCCCCTTCTCCTTGTGCCCTCAATCTTTCCCAACATCAGGGTGTTTTCCAGGGAGTCTTCTCTTCTCATGAGGTGGCCAAAGTATTGGAGCCTCAGCTTCACGATCTGTCCTTCCAGTGAGCACTCAGGGCTGATTTCCTTAAGAATGGAGAGGTTTGATCTTCTTGCAGTCCATGGGACTCTCAAGAGTCTCCTCCAGCACTATAATTCAAAAGCATCAATTCTTCGGCGATCACCCTTCTTTATGGTCCAGCTCTCAGTTCCATACAACACTACTGGATTTCTGTTCATGAAAGCCTTCTAAACAACTTAAGTAACATGGCTAGGCTTCTCAGTTTTTTAATTTTTTTAAAAAATGTGTGGTGTGTTTACATATAGGTTTTCTAACACACTTGTTTCTAAGGGCAGCACAGGGCAGGCCACTGCAGAGGAAACGTACACAGCGTATGTCAGGCAGAAGGGCCATAGCTCAACAGTAGAGATTCTGCCTTGCATGCAGAAGGTCTCAGGCCACTGAACCAGATGGGCCAAGGATCTGATTTCGGTATGAGGCTCTGTTCCAGAGCCTTTTCAGTAAAGTGGGCTGGAGCAGGCATGGCCAAACTTGGCCCTCCAGCTGTTTTGGGACTACAACTCCCATCATCCCTAGCTAACAGGACCAGTGGTCAGGGATGATGGGAATTGTAGTCCCAAAACAGCTGGAGGGCCAAGTTTGGCCATGCCTGGGCTAGAGGAACAGAGAAAAGTGTTTAGAGAGTGATTCTTAGCAAGAGATGTTAATACAGTCATTGTTGACTTCTGTCGAGAGACAATGGAGCACGCCTCCGGGGCGAAGTCGAACCACTGCGTTAGCAGCACCAAAGTGATCCCCCCGGGGCACAAGCCTATGCAATGTGTATGGAGGTCTTGGGCTGCCCAGATGACAAGACCCCCCCTCCCCAGCCTCACTGATGTGGTCCAAAGGAAGGCAGAGCAATATGTCTGGCAGCAGCTTGGCTGCAGGAATTGCTGGAAGGATTTACTCTTTAGCCTTTTATTCTCCCGAAGATATCCCACAAGGAGATTTAGGGTCAGAATTTTCCTTCTCCTAGATGGGCTACCTTCCCAGGTTGACAAGCCCCATCTGCCCCTCACTCCCCTCTACAGCTTATGCAGAAACCGTCGTCTGGACCGTTGGACCCACTACAGTGGTACCTCGAGTTAAGAACTTAATTCGTTCTGGAGGTCCATTCTTAACCTGAAACTGTTCTTAACCTGAAGCACCACTTTAGCTAATGGGGCCTCCTGCTGCCACCGTGCCACCGGAGGACGATTTCTGTTCGCATCCTGAAGCAAAGTTCTTAACCCGAGGTACTATTTCTGGGTTAGCCAGAGTCTGTAACCTGAAGCATCTGTAACCTGAAGCGCCTGTAACCCGAGCTTGCATTGTACTGGCCTTATCTTTTCAATCTGTCAAAGCCACTCTTCACATGTAGGGGCAGTCCCTAACTCAACAAGGGTTTGAGATCCGTTGGCTACCTCACCTGGTTCAGCCGGCCAGTTGAAGCCATTCGAAGGGTGTAGCCGCTGTCGCATGCTGACAGCTTCTAGGAGCCACAGGCGAGAGCTGAGTGGACAAACTCCCACAGAAGGAGCACAACGTGTCACCCCCCCCACCAGAGGTACCACCCCTCCCCTAACACCCTGGTTAAAACATATTCACAAGAATAACCAATATGTTAAGAGCCAGTGTCAGTGTTCCAGGGGATGTTGTTTTTTCAATCTATTTTCTCTTTTTGAATTTGAATTGTATATCTGAGGATGAGAGTGGAAGAGATAACAATGGTGGTTTCAGGGCATTCTGGCGTCTCGATTACAAATGCAAAGTAATTTTGGAAACAAAAAGAGTCCAGTGGTGTGATCTGAAAAGGCAAAGATATATTATCCCAGCAGACAATGCCTCCATTTACTCTTTTCCTCTAATGAGGCTTGTATCTGTGAAAAGGGCAGCAAGTTACCATTTGGAAACAGATTTGCATCCACTCAGGAGGAGCAATTAACAATTTCATCCTCTGTGTGAAAAATCTTTGGAAGCAAGTCAAGGGCTGCCTTTCATTAATATATATATATATATATATATATATATATATATATATATATATATATGAGAGCCCCTAACAAACTTAATCGGACTCTAATGATGTTTATTAATTTCTGCAACTTAGGAAAGAATGCCGCCTAAATAAGGAGGGATTGGTCACCTTGAAAGCTTTCTCAATCACCAGCATGGATGCTTTATTAACTACGCCTTTAAAGTTAAGGGTTGTGGTTTTTTCTCCAATTAACATGTGGGAGAAGATAATTGAGTAGCTGCAATTTCCCCATCTCAATTTAAACAAATATTCAGAGGATTAAAAACAAGACGTAAAGCCAGATCCTGCGCATCTTTTTATTATGTAGCTCAGCAAAAGAGGACACCCCTTGCACTCAGAAGATCCCTCTAGGTAGGACAAGATGAACATCACTAGACGTGATCAAACCCCTGAAAACAGGGAAAGCTCCATGAATGGACAGGAAAAGGTTCTGTGAGAAAGTGAGGCAGATGGTAGGCCTTTTCATATCTGAATTCTAATAATAATAATAATAATAATAATAATAATAATAATAATAATAATTTTATTTATATCCTGCCTTCCCCAGCCAAAGCCGGGCTCAGAGCAGCTAACAACAATAAAAGTAACACAGCATTCTAAAATCAATTCAAAATCAAATTAATGGCAACCATTGGGCTACAGTTCTATGAGGATTATTGAAGGAGGGGGTCAGACTGTGCCTTGGCCGAAGGCCTGGTGGAACAGCTCTGTCTTGCAGGCCCTGTGGAAAGATGTCAAGTCCCGCAGGGCCCTAGTCTCTGTGACAGAGTGTTCCACCAGATCGGGGCCACAGACAAAAAAGCGCTGGCTCTGGTTGAGGCCAGCCTAACCTCCCTGTGGCCCGGGACCTCCAAGATGTTTTTGTTGGAAGACCGTAAGGTCCTCTGTGGGACATACCAGGAGAGGCGGTCCCGTAGGTACGAGGGTCCTAGGCCATATAGGGCTTTAAAGATTAAAACCAGCACCTTAAACCTGACCCTGTACTCCACCAGGAGCCAATGCAGTTGGTATAGCACCGGGTGAATGTGATCCCTTGGCGAGGACCCCGTAAGGAGTCTCGCTACGGCATTCTGCACCCACTGGAGTTTCTGGGTCAGTCTGAAGGGCAGCCCCACATAGAGTGAGTTACAATATGAGTCTAGAATATGACCATGGTTTAATGTGGAGAATAAGCTTATAAAATCATAGGATTGTAGAGTTGGAAGGGAGCACGTGGGTCATCTAGTCCAGCCCCCTGCAATGCAGGAGTCTTTTGCCCAACTCGGGGCTCTATCAACTGAGCTATATTCCTCTGTCGCCATTCATTTCCCACAGTCCATAGGTCATTCTCCCCTGCATCGCTGCCTTTCCACACCCTCCCCATCCTGGGTTTGGATTTTCTCATACCAGGGATGCTTCGCGAAGGAGAGGGTATAGAAAACTCAAACAGAGGGAAGGGAAAAATGCAAGAGGGCAGTGATATGGAGGAGAACATCATCCGGACAACGGAGAGTTAACAGGCTTGTCATCAAACAGCAGTATGGATGAGCCTTCTGGAAAGTGAAGGAGAATAACTGATATCAGCTGAATGAAGGAGATCACAAGCTGTAAGTTTAGAATTGGGATATTGCACCTGGTGGGGTGCGCTGGGGTTGCGAAAGCCAGCTGAAAAGAGCTGCTGTGCAACTGAATTAAAGATTAAGAAATAAATGGGGAATGGATAAAATCCTGACTCAGAATGCGTGCAGCTGGTATGTAGGGGGGAAGGGGCTATTGGGCTCCTTTTATTGGAAAATTTGGTAGATAAACCTATCCCTACCACTAAGGTGAGAGGTCAGAGGTTTTGGCAAAGTGCATGATGAACCAGGGGGATACAGTGGTACCTCGGGTTAAGTACTTAATTCGTTCCGAAGATCCGTACTTAACCTGAAATTGTTCTTAACCTGAAGCACCACTTTAGCTAATGGGGCCTCCTGCTGCTGCCATGCTGCCGGAGCACGATTTCTGTTCTCATCCTGAAGTAAAGTTCTTAACCTGAGGTACTATTTCTGGGTTAGCGGAGTCTGTAACCTGAAGCGTATGTAACCTGAAGCGTATGAAACCCGAGGTACCACTGTATTTGGAAAAGAAATGGGGGCACGGACAGATCTCCCAATCTGCACTTGTTTCTGCTGCTCAAGTGCCTTGTCTTTATTCATGACTTTCTAAAAAGCCACTTGAGGTTTCTCAGCAGAGTGTGCAAGGCTGTGATGAAGCACGCCGGTTTCCCTGTCTTTTCTCTAATTCCATCCCATCAGCCGACCAGCGTGAAGTGAAAACGGGCGCCGGGGCTGGACCGGCACAACATTTGTAAACGCATTACCATGCCGGAATGAAAAATAATACAAAGTCGCACGGCAGAGCTGGCGCCAGGTGTAGGGGGCCTCAGCGTTGAAGTGATGAATGGCTGCTTGGCTTTTGAATTTGTCACGGCTTCTAAGAACCAAATTGAGCTACCCCCTCCCTCTCCAAAGCTGGTCTTGTTTCCGTGCAATAAACAAGAGCCAGGGTAGAGAAGCTGAAGGCTACGGGGGCACACGGTTGCCGCCATCTCCTCAAAGTTTTCTCTCCGAGCACGAGGGTTTGATGCTTGTTAACCTTTCTTTTACACAAAAGCTACTAACAAGAGGAAATGAGCAGCCTTCCTTGCAAAACGCTCTGTTGTCTGCAAGTTCAGGTCTGCAGCAGGAGCTACATGGCATCTATACAAGTGGATGCCCACTCTGTTTCCTAGGCATGCCCATAGCTCAGTGATTAGAGCATCTGCTTTGCATGCAAGAGGTCCCCGGTTCAATCCCCAGCATCTCCAGGTAAGGCTTCGAAAGACTCTGGGTCTGAAATCCTAAAGAGATGCTGCTAATCAGGGAAGGGGAATTATGAGACTCCTTTTGGAGAAACGGAAGTCAGGGTCTGATCACCAGCAAGTCTGGTTTCCCCCATCGTAGTAATGTTGCCTGCCTTCAAAATGCTACAATGCTGCAATTCTATACTGGTACTGGGATGCGGGTGGCGCTGTGGGTTAAACCACAGAGCCTAGGGCTTGCCGATCAGAAGTTTGGTGGTTCGAATCCCCACAACGGGGTGAGCTCCTGTTGCTCGGTCCCAGCTCCTGCCAACCTAGCAGTTCGAAAGCACCTCAAAGGGCAAGTAGATAAATAGGTACCGCTCCGGCGGGAAGGTAAACGGCGTTTGCGTGCACTGCTCTGGCTCATCAGAAGTGGCTTAGTCATGCTGGCCACATTACCCGGAAGCTGTACGCCGGCTCCCTCGGCCAGTAAAGTGAGATGAGCGCCGCAACCCCAGAGTCGGCCATGACGGGACCTAATGGTCAGGGGTCCCTTTACCTTTACCTTTACACTGGTACTAAATGTATAAGTAAACACTCCCCATTTATCATCATGGAACTGTAGAGCTGGATGGGAATCTCCCATGCAGGAGTGCACATAATCAAAAATGAGAGAAGTCCGCTCTCGTTTTCCAGTGGGCGGCGTTGCGGCTAGGCTTCTGGGACTCTGCAGTGATCCAGCAAGGGGGCAGAGAGTTGACGCCCCCTTCCATGTTGTCCCAGCTGCAGGGCCACGCCCAGTGTGGCACTGCTGGCCAATCAGTGCCAGGCAGGGGCGGGGCCGTGGGAGGGCAGACCCACCTTTCTTGCTGGTGGCTTAGGCATTGGGTAAGCCTTTGTTTGGATGGAGGGGAGGTTGTAGCCTCTGCCTGCCCCTCCTCAGTAAGGGTATCCTGCTGAAGGGATCGGGCTGTGTGGGTTCTTTCCAATGTCCAGACATGGGCTAGGGCCATGTCACAACCCCAATGGGGACCCTTCGGAGTGCCCCTATTTGATGTAAGTTATAGGGCTCCCCCTATTGGTGGTTTATCCTTAGTTGGACTCCCTGTAGATGGGTGGCAGTCGAGATACTGTCTGGCTTCACCCAATGCCTAAGCCAAACCGCTCACATCTCTAACCAATAAATTTGTGGCCTATTTGAACCCAAAAACCAAAATACTCGTGTCCGTGTGCTTATTGTCCATTAGACATCTGAAGGCAGCCCTGTTTAGGGAAGTTTTTAATATTTAATGCTGTATTGTTTTTAACACTCAATTGGGAGCCACCCAGAGTGGCTGTGGAAACTCAGCCAGATGGGTGGGGTATAAAATAATAATAATAATAATAATAATAATAATAATAATAATAATAATAATAACAACAACTGTGGGGCATATAATTAGGGCTTTTCTCATATAGCCAGACTTTCTCCTCTGCAGCAAGGAGTCTCCCATGCAGGAAATTTGTATCATACTAGCTGTGCTGAATCAGGGCTAAGAATAAAATCCGCGAGGGGGGCAGAGTGTGGTCTACAAAGCCCCAAAGCCACCCTTTCCATTTTAATAGAGTCCACTGGATTTCATTATATTTCCTCTCTTTACTTACGACCGAAGAGATATTATCAGTCAGATTCAGGTCAGATGCTAACAGCAGCTTGACTATTTTTGGAGGGTACTTTGTACAGAGGGTAGGATTAATTATCCACGAATTATGATGGAAACCCCATGGGAGCGGATGTGGCAAGCATATCGGGAGACCTGCATCCATTGTGAAGGGTGCCATTCAAACAGATGTGGAATTAAGCTTGACAATCAGATGCTTTCTTATTAAAAGGCATCTCATCACCCAGCGCTGCATATAAATGGGAGCTGCAGCTCATGGCTTTCCATGTGAAGTTTAAATGCTCATTGTGCAGGCAGGAGAGAAAAAGCATTGAGTAAGTAAGAAGGGAAAACATCACTTGCTTGGACAATATAGATCAGAGTTTTCCAAACTGTGTGTCATGACATGCTAGTGTGTTGGCTGCAGTGTGTAGGTGTGTCGTGTGAGCGCTCCTTCTAGGGCTGGAAAGGAGTTAGTTTAACCTCCGGTTTGCTAGTAAAACGGAATTGCTGTGTCGTGAAATGATGCATGTTTAAAAATGTGTGTCACCAACATGAAAAGTTTGGAAAGCTCCAATTTAGATTATTAGGGCCATTTTATCCTTTGCCCAATACAGTGGTACCTCGGGTTACATACGCTTCAGGTTACAGACTCCGCTAGCCCTGAAATAGTACCTCAGGTTAAGAACTTTGCTTCAGGATGAGAACAGAAATCGTGCTCCGGCAGCGCGGCAGCAGCAGGAGGCCCCATTAGCTAAAGTGGTGCTTCAGGTTAAGAACAGTTTCAGGTTAAGAACGGACGTCCGGAACGAATTAAGTACTTAACCCGAGGTACCACTGTAGATGCCAATCCAGTTCTCATGTGGCGCCTTGATTCAGCAGTTCAAAACAGGAATAAGGCAAGAAAAAGTCTGTGCAAAAGGACAATTTTCCAGGAAATACAGCCAGTGGCGTAGCGTGGGGGGTGCAGGGGGGCCCGGCGGCACAGGGCCCAACATCTGGGGGTTAGGGTTAAGGGGCGCAAATCCACGGGTTAGGGGGCGCAAATCCATGGGTTAGGGGGCAAAAATTACTTGCCTTGCCCCGGGTGCTGACAACCCACGCTACGCCACTGAATACAGCCACAACGTCAGGAATACTCACAAATATCTGAGACTGGGAAGATTCTGGAAGGCATATCTATCAATATACACCAGATGGTTTGCTTTCTCAATTCTTCTGTGGGGGAAAAGAAAAAAAGAGAAAAACTTCAGTTATAATTCGAATTGTCTCGTTTTCCCACAGTATGAGATTTTTTGGCTGGGGAAAGCAACATGATCTGCAAAGCAGTATGGGTGATACCCAATGTAGGGTCAGCGCAACTGGGGTTAAACAACGTCAATTGCCAGTGCAGTTTATCTATTGGGTCTGGCTCTTGCGCTGTGCTAAGAATGAGACTCCTCTTTGCGGAATGGCTGCTGCGCAGGTGGTCTGCTGTGAGTGGATATCGCCCAATATATCTCTTCAGCTAAAAGTTTTTCTTGTTCTTTAGATTCTTGGTACCAATTCCCATGCTTGCAGATGGACATATGAGTTACTCCTTCTAGTCCAGAGAACCACTAACCTGACAGTGCAAGACCATTCATTTACCCTCTCCACAAATATCTCTCTCCCCGCCCTGCCCACCACTTGTTGTTGTTGTTTAGTTGTTTAGTTGTGTCCGACTCTTCGTGACCCCATGGACCAGAGCACGCCAGGCACTCCTATCTTCCACTGCCTCCCGCAGTTTGGTCAGACTCATGCTGGTAGCTTCGAGAACACTGTCCAACCATCTCGTCCTCTGTCGTCCCCTTCTCCTTGTGCCCTCCATCTTTCCCAACATCAGGGTCTTTTCCAGGGAGTCTTCTCTTCTCATGAGGTGGCCAAAGTATTGGAGCTTCAGCTTCAGGATCTGTCCTTCCAGTGAGCCCACCATTACATTTACACAAATGCATTTGTGATGTGATATAAGCAGTTTGTCACTGTTCAGCTGTCGTGGGCAGAGGCTGATTAACACCGTAGTTCTCAATGGAAACAGCTTATCACTTGACGGCTACCACCTCTGATTCTGGTGAATTTGGGTTTCGGGCTGGTCCAGATGTCCCAATTGCTACAGGAGTTAGCATTTCCTTAGCAAACTCTCACCCCACTCCAATCATTTCATTCAATACATGTGCCTAACTAAATTGGGTCATCTTTCACATGGGCATGTCCATTCTTTTAGATTGCCATCAGAGGCCCTGCTTCAGGTGCTACTGCCCTCAATTGTCAACTTTTGGTTGTTTTTTTTTAATTGGGATGTTGGTTTTGTTTTGATTTTATTTTTTGATATTTTATGTGAACCGCCCTGAGACCTTCGGGTATAGGGCGGTATAGAAAACAAACAAACAAACAAACAAACAAACAAACAAACAAACAAACAAACCCACTACTATTACTACTACTGCAGACAACAAAAAGAAAAAGGGCCTTTTTAGTGGTGGCCCCCTGAAAACTTGACACGTGACGCTTTTCCTTCCAAACACACGTGAAGCACATCCCTCACCAGACAGGCTTTACGCTCTCCTTGATTGCTTTTATCTAACTGGATTGCGACCTTGAATGGTGTACAATAAAGCCTTTTGCTTAGGGTTGCCATACGCCCAGAATTTCCTGGACATACTAGTCGTAAGCAATGTCTGGGTGGAAATCGGAAAAAAATGTCCGGGAAAACCTGGACGTATGGCAACAAATCTGTTTGTTCTGATCTCCTTTTAATTAAGATGCAGAACTTTTAAATGTTTTATAACGCTGCTGGTTTTAAACTGCCCATTTTCAAAGTGCTTTTTTTAAAAAAAGCAATTTAAATACATTTTGTATGAGTGTGGCGCTGGCTTCCGAAATGTCTTAACTGCTGCTTTAACTTTAATTGCATTTTATGGGAATTACGTTTTATCCTCTCTTTTTTAAATGGAAGCTGCTTTGAGAGGGCTTTGCCCTAAAAGGCTGCCAAAGAACGTTTGAAGTAAATAAAATGAAAAAGCAATCAAGCCCGGTGTGTGGTCAGGCATCTGTAAGCAGGGGGCTTACCACATGCAAGACCCACAATTGCCAAAGTAGTGAAGCATACCCTCCAACATTTCTCCAAGGAGAATAGGGGCGTCCTAAGGAAAAGCGGGACATTCCGGGATCAAATCAGAAACCAGGACAACTTCTGTACATCTGGGACCATCCCTGGAAAACAGGGACACTTGGAAGGCCCTGACCTGTTCACTCCTCTCCCTTCTGTCCTCAGTCTCCATTATGGGATGGCAGAAGCATCCCCTCTCACAGCCCCCTTTGTCACGAGTTCCAGAGGGCGGTTACCTCTTTCTCCTTTGAAATGCAAATAGAGCCAAAGAAGGAAGTTGGAAGAGTGACACTCTGCCCCACTTCCTCTTTCACCTCTATGTGCTTTACAGGATCTTAGTTTTACCTAGATTCCTTGGAAAAGCAGCATGTGTGTGTGTATGCACTAATAATAATAATAATAATTCCCAGCCACTCTGGGCGGCTCCCAACAGAATATTAAAAACACAACAAAACATCAAACATTAAAAACTCCCCTAAACAGGGCTGCCTTCAGATGTCTTCTAAAAGTCAGATAGTTGCTTATTTCCTTGACATCTGATGGGAAGGTGTTCTACAGGGCAAGGGCGGCTACCAAAAAGGCCCTCTACCAGGTTCCCTGTAACTTGGCTTCTCACAGTGAGGGAACCGCCAGAAGGCCCTCGGTGCTGGATCTCAGTGTCTGGGCTGAATGATGCAGGTGGAGATGCTCCTTCAGGTATACTGGGCTGAGGCCATTTGGGGCTTTAAAGGTCAGCACTTTGAATTGTGCTCGGAAACATACTGGGAGCCAATGTAGGTCTTTCAGGACCAGTGTTATATGGTCTCAGTGGCCACTCCCAGTCACCAGACACATTCTTTCTGTCTCTTGGAAGTGTGTCTGATCCAGGGGAGAGGGTGAGGGAAGTGATCAAAAGGGGTGGTACCTACAGTAAAAAAAAATCAAATGTGCTCATGAGCTTAAAATGGTTGGCAACCCTGCAACAGCCAATTCACACGGTACATTGAGCACAATGACCATTGACATCTAGTAGGATGAGGCTGAAGACTGATGAGGCAATGCAAAAGAAAAGAAAGACACACAGAGAAAAACTAGTCCTAGATCTATTTTGTCCCCATGGAACCACCATGTTGCATTTTACAGTTGGTAATGCCCCAGCCCTCCAATTCCATTTATTGACTTACATTTCATAGAGTTTTGGAAGGTTGGAGAACACGTTCGATTCTATAGTTCCCAAGGCATCGTTCTGAGAGATTTCTCTGTCAAGAAAAAGGAAACATCAGCCATGGTGGCCTCGCTATTTATCAGAAGCGTCAACATTACAAATGTACGTGAAAAATGAAGGGAATAACTTAAAAATGTTGTCGGCATCAAAGGATCCATAAATCCTGGACTACAACCCACTGAAACACAAAGCTGGCTTAAAAGAAAAGAATATTTGTAAGAACCTGTTGTTGAGGATGGAGGGGGGGGGGGAGGGAAAGTCCTCCAGCACCTTAGATCGTGTATCAAACATTTCCAGGAGTTTGCAGGATAGAATGCACCAGTCAAGTGAAGGTGGAAGATCACATTTTTTTTCTGCCCCCCCCCCCCGAAAACTGAGGATATTCTAAGAACTGCTATTTGACTTTGTGAACTGGTGCCCAAGTTTGTTTTCCCCCTCCTTTACCCCTCCTTGCCCTCTCCTTTTCTCTCTTTTGTGTCAGGTAGGGACTGCCTTACTTTAATTTATTGCATGTAAGTTACTCTGGGAGTCTTTTTGGCTGAGGAGCAGGTTACAAATGCAATAGATAGACAGACAGACAGACCAACAGACAGACAGGCAGACAGACAGATGATAGATAGATACTTGAAAAATGAGCACATCAGGAAAATGAATCTCTTTGTTGTGATTATTTACTATTTGCAGAGCATTTGTTATGCCTTCAAAAGGAATATCCCATTTGGACCATGCCAGAAGAGGGAGTCAGCCAGGAGAGGGCCTGCTGCTTCCTTCTAGAAATAGCATTAGCTAGTTGTTTCTATGACAACGTGGCCAACTCTTTAGTTATGTAAGAAGAATGCTTAACAGCTTGGCTCGGGCCATTAATTTAACAAAGAGGCTGGTTTAACCATTTCATCACTTCTACTGAAGAACCCCATCTTATAAAACTGCAGCCCTAGAGGGGACCCAAAGATGGTATCCAAACCAACCAACCCCAATACCCCAAATCCTATAAAAACATATTAACTGAACAGTAGTGCTGGGTTGAAGTTTCTGGCACATTCAAAGGATGGGGGAAAACCTTTCCCAAAGTTTGGAAAAAACTTCAGGGAGAGGAAGTTCTAGCATGTCTTCTCCTTCTCCTTCTCCTTCTCCTTCTCCCTCTCCCTCTCCCTCTCCCTCTCCCTCTCCCTCTCCCTCTCCCTCTCCTTCTCCTTCTCCTTCTCCTTCCTCACTGAGCACTGACAATACTGCCAAAATGGCCCATGGCAGCACCCATCCTTCCCACGGGGCATTCTGTCAAAGGAAGTTGCCTTATACTAACTCAGATCAATGGACCACCATTTCTGGGCACCACAATTCAAGAAGGACACTGACAAACTGGAACGTGTCCAGAGGAGGGCAACCAAAATGGTCAAAGGCCTGGAAACGATGCCTTATGAGGAACGGCTAAGGGAGCTGGGCATGTTTAGCCTGGAGAAGAGGAGGTTAAGGGGTGATATGATAGCCATGTTCAAATATATAAAAGGATGTCACATAGAGGAGGGAGAAAGGTTGTTTTCTGCTGCTCCAGAGAAGCGGACACGGAGCAATGGATCCAAACTACAAGAAAGAAGATTCCACCTAAACATTAGGAAGAACTTTCTGACAGTAAGAGCTGTTCGACAGTGGAATTTGCTGCCAAGGAGTGTGGTGGAGTCTCCTGTTTTGGAGGTCTTTAAGCAGAGGCTTGACAACCATATGTCAGGAGTGCTCTGATGGTGTTTCCTGCTTGGCAGGGGGTTGGACTCGATGGCCCTTGTGGTCTCTTCCAACTCTATGATTCTATGATTCTATGATTCTATGATTCTATGACCACCTAGTTCAGTATGGTCTATGCTGATTGGTTTCAGGCAGGGTTCTCTCTCAACCCTACTTGGAGATGAGAATTGGCCCTATGATCTTCAACAGGCAAAACAGATGTTCATCCACTGAGCTACGGCTCTTCCCTCCTTGTCAAAGAGCTCTGAAGCTGGGCTTCAGAAGGAGAAGAAAGCCACCCTCCGTCACTGTGTTGGGTCCTACCCCCACCCCAAGGTGCTGTGAGGCAGAGACACATATCTCAATTAACCTTATAAACCGCATCAACGGTGAATGGAAAATGCAAAACAACTCACGACCCAACATTAACAACCTCATGTTTAAATTCCCCACTCACGTCAAGAAATGCGATTAAGTGGAAGTTCTATTGCTAATTCCACTACATTACACATTATGATGAAACGGGTAACAGCAGGTGCTTTTACAGCGACACAGTATATATCAAGGTTTTTTTGTTTCATTTTTTAAAAAATAAACCTTGAATGGTAAATTAAACAAAACTTAAACACACAAATGCGCGCGCACACACAGTCTAGCTACGATAAAATAAAAATAAAAATGTGTCTTTTATGTTTATGATCTGTCTCCCGCAATTCACCCAAGCTAAGCAAGCGGAAGCAGCTCTTGCTTCCTTGAATACAAACCCCTCTTAAAGGGATCATTTATTATTTCAAGCTATGCTAGGTTTGAAGTAATTATCATCTTTATCTAGCATAAGCAAGGGAGGAAGGAAAAGAGCGGTGCACGGGGAGAACAGGGTGGGATGCAGTTTCTAGAAGGCTTTGCAACGTGGGGCTTGGTTTAAACATGAGGAGAACTCTGCGTGCTCTCAGATCAAAATCCTCCACCCCACTAGCTCAAATTCTTTGCCAAGAAAAGCAACACTCTTTCAACTGTCATAGTTTTGTGGTAGAGCCCCATCATTGCTCCAAGGCCTAATCTTCTAAAACGATAAATCAGGTCCTCCCTTAAAGAGGGCACGTATTGCGGTGAGACCTGGGCAACTGACACCCTGTGTTGTGGGTGGGTACAGTTGGTCAGCCACAACACCCAATTGGTAGGTCCCTCGAAGCTGGGTACAATCTGGCCAATGGGACTCAGTCCAAATGGTTCGAGGGACCTATTTATGCCCATGCACGTGACCCAGAGCTTCCTCTTTCAGTGCGTGCATTCGGAACACCTGCCCACCTCTCCCTACTTTTAGGGCTTTGCGCTTGACCTTGCTATGAAGTCGTGTGTCGTCTGTTGTTGGGACAGGGGCACGGCAGGAATTTCCCCCACTTGGCTGATTGGCTGTAGCCATTTGGGTTTCACCTGCCACATAGCAAATCGTCACAACTTGCAAAGTTGCAGATAGGCTCTGGTTCAGGTGATAGGGATGGGAGAACACTCTTGCCATCCCTATGTGAAGGGTATTCTGTTAAAGGAATCCAGGGACTCTACGGTTTGGTCAACCCCTGAGAGGTTGTTGTGCCCGTGTCTGAGTCCAGGGGGACATTTGGGTGGCGGAGATAGCCCGTTCCCGGCTTTCCGCTTATCCAGGTGTTCACCCTTGGCTGACCTATGATGGAACCCTGGGTCAGCGCTACCTGCATGGCAGGGAGCTAGTCGAACCAGAGCTTATGCAACCAGTCACTTTCTGTAATCAATAAAGTTGTGGCCTAAATTCTGCCAAAAACCAAAACCAAAATTTGAGTCAAGTGTGAATTTATTTAGGGGGGGAGGTTTCTGGGTCTGAACACGCAAGAAGAGACCCATCTAGTCCAGCATCAAATTCTCACAGTGGCCAACCAGATGCCAGTGGTTGGACCACAGGCGGACATCAGCGCAACAGTGCTCTCCTATCCTGCTATTCCCAACAACAGGCATTCAGAAACAGTGCATTTCCATGGCCTGCTCCCCTTTCCACCCCTCTTTTCTTAGGGTCCCTGCTGCTTCTCTTGGCACACGGTGTCAGCATACCCTTCTCTCCATCTTTCCTAGTCCTGCACAGCTTTCCTTTCCTTGATTTCTCCAGTCTTCTCCCTTCTCTCCCTCAATAATAATAATAATTTATTATTTATACCCCGCTCATCTGGCTGGGTTTCCCCAGCCGCTCTGGGCAGCTTCCAACCAAATATTAAAAACAATACAGCATCAGACATTAAAAACTTCCCTAAACAGGGCCGCCTTCAGTTGTCTTTTAAAAGTAAAATAGTTGTTTATTGCCTTGACATCTGCTGGGAGGGCGTTCCACAGGGTAGGCGCCACTACAAATTAGAGAGCCAGTGTGGTGTAGTGGTTAAGAGCGGTAGTCTCGTAATCTGGTGAACTGGGTTCGCGTCTCCGCTCCTCCACATGCAGCTGCTGGGTGACCTTGGGCCAGTCACGCTTCTCTGAAGTCTCTCAGCCCTACTCACCTCACAGAGTGTTTGTTGTGGGGGAGGAAGGGAAAGGAGAATGTTAGCCGCTTTGAGACTCGTTCGGGTAGTGATAAAGCGGGATATCAAATCCAAACTCTTCTTCTTCTTCTACCGAGAAGGCCCTCTGCTTGGTTCCCTGTAACCTCACTTCTCGCAGCGAGGGAACCGCCAGAAGGCCCTTGGCGCTGGACCTCAGTGTCGGGGCTGGATGATGGGGGTGGAGACGCTCCTTCAGGTATACAGGACCAAGGCCTGTATACATCGACACTGAGTAGGTAAGCACTGCCTCCAACCAAGAGGTGCGGCTGTTCCTATCCTTAGCATCTAGATAAAGTTTTGGAGACTATCATAGTTAAGCGGTATATAGTTCTAAGTTCAAAAATTTATCCTTCTAGCCAAGGGCCATGACAAACCCTTAGCAATAGTGTCAGGGAACTGCCATCAGTGCCGGAGGGAGAGAGCAAGCTCCAGAGGGATCCCAGAGAGCGTCCCGGGAGTGGGAGAGGCAGCCCATCTTCTGGGGAAGAGAATCAGCGTAGCACCAGTGGAGAAGGGGGGCAGATGGGGGAAGCGGCAAGGCGGTCCCATGACTCCTTGCCGGGGACCAGCGGGGAGAGTAGAGGTCCTCCGCTGCCTACGCCCTCCTTGCGCAGAAGGCTTTTGTGCAGAGAGAGTAGGAGGAGACTAGGCGTCAAAGAGCTTCTTTGCTGGAAGAAGTTTAAGAAACGCCCACTGACGGATTCTGCCAGCGATTGAGACAGTCACGAGAGAGTGGCTGTCTGGACAGAAAAGTTACAGATAGGTAGCCGTGTTGGTCTGCCATAGTCAAAATAAAAAAGTTCCTTCCAGTAGCACCTTAAAGACCAACTAAGTTAGTTCTTGGTATGAGCTTTCGTGTGCATGCACACTTCTTCAGATACGAAGAAGAAGTGTGCATGCACATGAAAGCTCATACCAAGAACTAACTTAGTTGGTCTTTAAGGTGCTACTGGAAGGAACTTTTTTATTCGGACAGAAAAGGTTCACTCAGGCAACCCAGCCAGGTGTTTGCACTGGCTTACGCACGAGCAACCCCTAGAACCATTACAAATAGTATTAATAAAATAACACAGAGCATACAACCATATAATAAGCCAGCATCCATGGTGAAAGGGACCAGAGAGGCACCAACAAGCTTACATTTGAAGCCGCAACTTCAGAACTTAAAAGCGCCCAATCACGTGATGTCATTGAGGGGCGACAGGTACTACCCATCAAATTTGGCCCATGCCTCTAGATCCTGGTAAGAATCTTGGCTTGTGGAGCCAATGAGATTCTGTACTCTTGCTTTAACCCTTTGCAATGGTCCTGATCCAAATTAGGGAGGCTGCCACTGAAATCCACATTAGAAAATCAGGTCCAGTCACTTTGATGGAAGATGCCACCCGACAAATCCAAACTGCCGGAGCGATCGGAAGCTATGAGTTGTTTGCAACCCCTTGCACTTCAGTGGGGAGGAAGGGCAGCTGTCAGGCTCGCAGACTGGTAAAAGGGAGGTGGAGGGGTTGCTGAATCTCATTTGCCACTTAACAAACTAATTTATAGCAACCTCCCACACCAAACTTAGAAATTGTGGCGGTCCTGCCTTTTGCCAGCTGAATCGGAAAGTGCAGCAACTCCATGTTTAACACCCCCCCCCCAAACCGTCTTGTGGCTAAGGTGTTGTTGTTGCTGTTACATTCACTGGATCAGAAGATGTAGATCATTTAAAGAACTTGAAAAATGAAAGGAAAATAACTGGGGTGGCGGAGGCAGCAAGGGAGAAAATAAAAATACGCCCCATTGACCATTGCATCCCTCCAGACTTGATCGTAATGCGTTATCTGTTAGTTTCCAAAAGCTCAACATTGTTTTCATCCACCCTCCATAGATACCCCGCATTGTCTCTTTCGGTGCATGACCCAAGCATTGCCATAGCAACTGGTCTCCCAATTAGCCTTCAGCTGGTCACAATCGATATGATTAGACAAGGTCAGCTTCAGAACCAATACTATGGATTTTGTTAAAAGGCCATGGCAGATCAGAAATAGCCAGGAATAAAGGAGAGGGCAACCTAATAATTTGCCTGCGGACGTGAACACGACTGTAAAACAGTTGTACAAAATCAGCACCATAACCATCATTTAGCACAGGCTTCCTCAAACTCGGCCCTCCAGATTTTTTTTGGCCTACAACTCCCATGATCCCTAGCTAGCAGGACCAGTGGTCAGGGATGATGGGAACTGTAGTCTCAAAACATCTGGAGGGCTGAGTTTGAGGAAGCCTGATCTAGCAGCATGCCACTACAGTACTGGGTTCAGCCCTTGCTCCCATAGTGTCTGACTGTCCACCACATTACATTCCTATGCAATCATCATATATAATAACATCAAAACTAGAAGAGGTGGGTCTTGTTCTAGGTGTGAACAAGCCTATCAGTGGTGCTCTCCTACCTGCTTTCCTCATCAATTGATGGAGAATGGTCTGTAAAAAGTAGGAAGGCTGTATCCAACTAAGCCATACTCAAGAGACAACCCATTGAAAGCAATGGATGCAACTACATTAATTTCAATCAGTCTATTCTGACTAGGAGAGGGATGCGGGTGGTGCTGTGGTCTAAACCACAGAGCCTAGGGCTTGCCGATCAGAAGGTCGGCATTTCGAATCCCTGCGATGGGGTGAGCTCCCGTTGTTCGGTCCCAGCTTTTGCCCACCTAGCAATTCAAAAGCATGGCAAGTGCAAGTAGATAGATAGGCACCGCTCCAGCGGGAAGGTAAACAGCGTTTCCGTGTGCTGCTCTGGTTCGCCAGAAGCGGCTTAGTCATGCTGGCCACATGACCCGGAAGCTGTCTGTGGAGAAACGCCAGCTCTCTCGGCCTATAGAGCGAGATGAGCGAACAACCCCAGAGTCGTCCATGACTGGACCTGACGGTCAGGGGTACCTTTACCTTTATTCTGACTAAGTTTGGCTACAACCCATAATCTTTGGCAGAACACTAGATTGTAGATACAGCCTTCAAAAATTGAACAATTCTCAGAAAGCGTGTTATGGACAAAATGTGCCCAAATTTCCTGTTGCTGTGTGTTATCCCTTGCCAGAAACAGAATTGCAATGAACAACACTGACCTTTATATACATGACACTCTACAGAGGATGTATTTAGGTATCATTTTGATAAACTCAGAGGATTACTATGCTCTCGCTCCTTTGATACCTTGCAAACTACATCACCGCCGACTTCATCTCATGCCACCGTGTTGCTGAAGAGCAACACTTCCTGTCATGTTCAATACTTAAGGTAATTAAAACAATGTGACTTCATTATCTATGTAGCCTCCACTGTATGCTGAAAACACTCCTCTTCACCTGGCCTTTGATGCTGGGAGAGTGATTTTAGGACCCACCCTATTCTTCAGATTGTAAATATTTTACTTTTATATTTCTTTAACCCATTTTGGGATCTTACCTCAAGTAAGAGGAGACCATGATCCAAGAATGTATAAGCTCCATTTTTACAGAGCACCGCTCTTGGTCTGTTCATTCAAAAAGTTTTAAAACAAGCCAAGCAAAAGCTTTGCTCTTTGATAGCAGCTGTGAGTTATTGGCAGGAATAACAAATGATCAGCTCCATTTTAAAAAAATATTACTTCTTCAAGGAGCTGTAAGGGTATCACAATAGTCAAGGTCTCTCCTACTGATAGGCCTTGGCAAGAGAAAGCGAGCTGCCAGGTGTTCCACTTGCAGGCCAGAAGAGGGATGGGGGAAAGGAAACAAACAAGACACCTAAGCGATGCTATTGGGCCATTGTGGATTTCAGAAGTCACACACAAGGCCTTGGATTGCCAAAATTTGGCTTCATTACGGCAAAGCTGTGCCAGCTGCGCTCCCACAAAAGACAACAGGCCACCTTTCTTCCATGGCCAAGTTTTCCTTGGCAGGGTCAGCAATTTTTGCAGGAATCTACCACCATGAAACTAGCTAGATGACAGATTAGGCTCCATGTTGCAATGTCCAGATGATGTAGCAAAGTTTTTTGATCGGTTGAGTCTAATCTCTATTGTAGTCTGGATGGGTCTAGGGGGGCAAAAGCAATTTCCATTCTACCCTACATTTGCTACAATCAGTACTGCTTCGGCTCATATTTTGCTACAACCTACACCATTCGTTTTGCTATCCGCTATGGCCAAGGCAAATTGAATTTATTATGCAATTCATTACATAATTAATTTCAGCACAATGGATGGGAAATGCCAAAAACATTGTGGGAAACAACATATCTATTTACATAATGTGTGCAGACTAAAGTACCTATGATAGTGAACACCACTCCTATTCATTTGTGTGCTTTCCACTCCTGACCTTGGATGTGCATGAGAATTGCAGCAATTTCTGCTCCTGTTTCCATTTGCGATGGAATCCTCTAGCATTCCTGCTTGCAGCCACTGACAATGTATTTGGAGGACACAGACCTGACTGGCCTATCCCAGAACAGTTGGAGTGCTAGCCCTACTAGACAAAGACAGAAAGGGGGAACCAGTGGCCCTCCAGATGTTGGAGTACAAACCCTATCATCCCTAACCATTGGCCATGGTGCCTGATCCTGAAGGGAGCTGATAGCCCAAGGAACAGCTGGAGAACCATGGATTCCCCATCCCTTAACTAAGCACATAGCTGTGTATCTGCAATGAGATCATCTTTCTGTCTCCAAGAGACTGGCTATTGAGCAACTAGGAATTAGAAGCAACATCCTTCTATTTTGGGTTGGTGAAAGATAGCCAAATAGAAATGGCACCTAGGAGCCCCGTCAACTGTTATGGAAGCCACTAATCTTGCAGCACAAATATCAAGGCCTGAAGGCTCTGCAAAAGTGACAGATTCCTCAGGTTTGCTGGATGGGTGCTGTCCCTCAAGGAGATCCTAGGTTCAAGGTCTGGGCATCTAGCTAGAGGAAAAGCTGGCTGTGTCTAGCACCTCCGGTGCCTGATGGAAGCAGAGCTTACAGCAAAATCTCTGATCAAGAAGAGCAGAAATGAGTCCAACCCCTTGGTTTTGGCCCCTTTACCCTGGTCTGGGGAAACTGTTCTTAGACCCCCAAATCCCATCAGTCTCAGGCAGCATGGCGAAGGTCCAGGAATGTTTGAAATTGGACTCCAGCAACATATGGAAGGAGAAAAGCAATGACAAACCTAGACAGCATCTTAAAAAGTAGAGACATCACCTTGCCAACAAAGGTCCGTATAGTAAAAGCTATGTGTCAGGGAACTGCCATCAGAGGCAAGAGGAGAGGTAAGACGCTCCAATGATGCAGGGGAGGGAACTAGCAAGGAGAGAGAGAGAGCTTCCACTGGGGAAAGAAATCCAGGGGACACCAGGGAGAAAGGGGAGGCTGAGAGTACTGCGGAGGGGAGGCTCCGAGACTCTGCCAGTGAAACCAGCGGAGAGAGCACAGGACCTCCGCTTGGCACGCCCACGCTGCGCAGAAGGCTTCCGCGTAGAGAATCTAGGAGGAGACTGGGCGTCAAAGAATTTCTATGTTGGAGGAAGTTTAGGAGACGCCCACTCACGGATTCTGCCAGTGACTAAGACAGTCGCGTTGTAAGGGCTGTCAAACCAGGGAAAGGTTTAGCTATACGACTAGCTTGGAGCAGTTTGCAGTTTACGCACAAGCAACCCCAATTCCCATTACACTATGGTTTTCCCAGTAGTGATGTATGGAAGTGAGAGCTGGACCATAAAGAAGGCTGATCACCAAAGAATTGATGCTTTGGAATTATGGTGCTGGAGGAGACTCTTGAGAGTCCCATGAACTGCAAGAAGATCAAACCGATCCATTCTGAAGGAAATCAGCCCTGGGTGCTCACTGGAAGGACAGATCGTGAAGCTGAGGCTCCAATACTTTGGCCACCTCATGAGAAGAGAAGACTCCCTGGAAAAGACCCTGATGTTGGGAAAGATGGAGGGCGCAAGGAGAATGGGACGACAGAGGGTGAGATGGTTGGACAGTGTTCTCGAAGATACCAGCATGAGATTGACCAAACTGTGGGAGGCAGTGGAAGACAGGCGTGCCTGGCATGCTCTGGTCCATGGGGTCACGAAGAGTCGGACACGACTGAATGACTAAACAACAACAACAAACATATGGAAGGCAACCAACTGGTTCCCCATTCATGTTTCACCCCCTTCCCTGGAGACACCGAGAAAGGGTCTAAATGCCTGGAACTTCAGGTCAAGCCCTGAGACGTGGCAATTTTTCTTCCACCTAAATTTAGAACAGATAGCTCACATTTCTCCATCATTTTCCCTATTGCCAAAAGCCCGGTTCTTTTCCCCCCCCTAGGGGTGGGACAGAGAGGAGCATCTTGACTGCACGAGAGTGCCAAATCCACCTGAATTGCACCACCTGAATTATCTGGTATGTGACTGAATTCCACCTGCTAAAGAGCGACAGTCTGAAAGCGTCTCCGATCTGCACCTCGCATACCAATGTGCAGTGGCTTAGTTATTCACAAGCTTTAACCGTATCTGAGCACCCCGGTGCAGATCTCGTTACATTTATGCAGATCCACACCCTGTGGGATGATAGGCTCGAATCTCTTACCAATGCAAAAGCTTTCCCCTCTGTGGAAAAGTTGTTTTTCTCTCCCCCTACAAAATTCAGCACAATGACGTTTTTCCATTAAGCTCTCTCTTCAGTCGATAGGCCCTGCAGAGGGGTCCTCAAGAGCCTGTTTGAAGTCATCCATTCCCTTCTCACAGACATGAAATTTTTAATTCACTAAACTTCTGCAGCGAATATATCCATTGTGGGAATTTCTTTCCCCGCTAGCTTCGTGCTAACACAGCGCGCCGCATGTGTATTGAAGTATCTAATTTGTATACTCTAGGAAAAATACATTTTACCACATGGAGGCATCATATTACTAATAGCCATTTCCTTTAAATAGCCTACCGTTGACTTTAATCTTGGTTTTTGTGTGTGTGTATGATATTGTGGGGTGGGGGGAAGGCAGGTGGAAGAATCTCATACAAGGGGGTCTCCTTTTTTATATGCAAATATATCACTTGATTATATAGTTTGTGCCCCTCCATTATCATGAATATTTCCAATGAATGTTTTATGGGTTATATTTTTGATTTGTGAGCCATTTCACATTTCATTGCTGCTTCTCATCTGCAGACGCCGCCGATGCTGATTGGTCTCGTTTGCATATTCATCAACCCCCTATTTTCATTGCTGTCGCACTTTAAACTGTTTCCCCACAGAGTTTCCACAGCACATCGCTATATTTTCAAATGAAAGCCACTTCCCCTGCTTAGCATTGTGTTTCTTCTCCCCCCCCGCCCCCTCCCGGCTGCTCTTTCGCTAACAGTGTTTGTCAGTTTTGTCACAAGCTTCCTCCCTCGTCAACATCCCCCTTTTCGCACTTTATACAAGGCAGACATATGGTTTCTGCAGGTAACGAACAACAACAGAAAGAGTTTACAGGTGGGCTCAGCAGTCATCTTCATGCTTCCATGAGCCCTGCTGGGAGGCAAGGGATCTGCAGCAAAAACGAACAAGCCAGTATTGGCCCACAAGGATGACTTGCAGGGTGGAAGGGTGGAGACTAAAGGCAGGAACATACTAAGCTGCATTTGGTCCACCTAGTTCAGTGCTATCTACACTAACTGGCAGGATTTCAGACTCTGTCCTCTCTTAGTCTTACCTGGAGATGCTGGAGATGTTCTGCATGCGATGCAGGTACTCTATTACTGAGCTACATTTTGGACTCAGAGCTGTCCATGGAGGAGCAGGTCAATTCTGTGTCCAGGGCAGCTGTCTACCAGCTTCATCTGGTACTCTGGCTGAGATCCTATCTGCCCGCAGACTGTCCCGCCAGAGTGGTGCATGCTCTAGTTATCTCCTACTTGGACTACTGCAATGCGCTCTACGTGTAGCTACCTTTGAAAGTGACTCGGAAACTACAATACACAATGCGGCAGCTTGACTGGTGACTGGGAGCGGCCGCCGAGACCATATAACACCGGTCCTGAAAGACCTACATTGGCTCCCAGTATGTTTCCAAGCAAAATTCAAAGTGCTTGTGCTGACTTTAAAGCCCTAAACAGCCTCGGCCCAGTATACCTGAAGGAGCGTCTCCACCCCCATCATTCTGCCTGGACACTGAGGTCCAGCTCCGAGGGCCTTCTCGTGGTTCCCTCACTGTGAGAAGTGAGGTTACAGGAAACGAGGCAGAGGGCCTTCTCGGTAAGAAGAAAAAAACACGACTATCTGACTTTTAGAAGACATCTGAAAGCAGCCCTGTTTAGGGAAGTTTTCAATGTTTGATGTTTTGCCGTGTTTTTAATATTCTATTGGGAGCCGCCCAGAGTGGCTGGGGAAACCCAGCCAGGTGGGCGGGGTATAAATAAATAAATTATTATTATTATTATTATTATTATTATTATTATTACAGCCAATTGCCAGTGGCAGGTAAAGTCAACTGATCCTAGTTTTGTCTCCAACCTCCTCTCTAAGGGGTTCCTACAAAGGCAAACATGGAGACTTAGGAAGAAGCTGACAGCCAGTGTTCTCCCCTAGACTTGCTGTAAATAAGAAGTCCGGCTGGTGGGGCAGAGCCAAGTTCACCCGCATGGCCCAACCTCCACAACTGAACTAGTACCAGTCTTTGCCAAGGACACAGAATGAGGCCTGCTAGATCAGTCCAGTGGCCCGTCTAGTCTAGCATCCTGTTCTCACAAGAGCCACCAGATGCCTATAGGAAACCTGCAAGCAGGACCTGGGTGCAAGGGCACTCAACCTCCTGAGGTTCTCAGGAACTAGAATCATAGAATCATAGAGCTGGAAGAGACCACAAGGGCCATCGAGTCCAACCCCCTGCCAAGCAGGAAACACCATCAGAGCACTCCTGACATATGGTTGTCAAGCCCAAAGAAGGAGACTCCACCACACTCCTTGGCATGTAACCGCCATGCAAGGTAGGTGAGAGACGCACGGTGCCAGCAGTGGGGCGGCAATGAGGGGGGCAAAATGGAACACACCGCCCCTGAATGAATGAAGGAGTGCAGGTTCAGCCTCATCATATGCTTAAGACAGCTGTCAGTCTATGCACCGCCTGCCCCGGACCCTTCACAATGGACAGTTGGATCGGTGAGTCTCTATTTAATACAGTGGTGCCCCGCAAGACGAATGCCTCGCAAGACGGAAAACTTGCTAGACGAAAGGGTTTTCCGTTTTTTGAGCTGCTTTGCAAGACGAATTTCCCTATGGGCTTGCTTCGCAAGATGAAAAACGAAAACATCTTGCAAGTTTGTTTCCTTTTTCTTAACACCGTTAATACAGTTGCGACTTGACTTTGAGGAACAACTCATAGAACGCGGTGTGGTAGCCTTTTTTGAGGTTTTTGAAGACTTTGGTGATTTTTGAAGCTTTTCCAAAACTTCTTTTAAACTTTTAAAACTTTTTTTGGGGGGTTTTGGATTTTGGGTTGGGGTGTTTGGAATTCAAGGACTTGGTGTTGGGGAGGGGTTTGCAAGAATCTGGAAGCTTGTGTGTTTTTTTCCTGCATTTTTATGATTTTCTGTGACCATTGGGCCACTCTGCTGTTTTTTTAAAAAAATTCTGGATTTGAATTTCTGTGTGGTGGGTGGCTGGGGGAACAGTTGAGGAGGGGATTGCAAGAATCTGGAAGCTTGTGTGGTTTTTTTCTGCATTTTTATGATTTTCTGTGACCATTGGGCCACTCTGCTGTTTTTCAAAAAAATTTCTAGATTTGAATTTCTGTGTGGTGGGTGGCTGGGGGAACAGCTGAGGAGGGGTTTCCAAGAATCTGGAAGCTTGTGTGGTTTTTTTCTGCATTTTTATGATTTTCTGTGACCATTGGGCCACTCTGCTGTTTTTTTTAAAAAAATTCTGGATTTGAATTTCTGAAGGAAAGAGTGGAAGAGGAACCTTCTTCGAGTTGTCCCCCAGAGTCTTAGAAAATGTACTGTACACTTTGTTGATTTTTAAATGTTTTTCTGTCATGTTTAGAAACTTAATTTATTGTTCCTTCAATTTTTGAAATGCTCTTTACAGTATGTGTGACTTTAAAGAGCACTTAATAAACTCTTGTTGTACCAAATTTGGCTTTGTTTGGACTTTTTTTGACCATAGGAACGCATTAATTGAATTTCAATGCATTCCTATGGGATTTCGTGCTTCGCAAGACGAAAAATTCGCTAGACGAAAAAACTCGCGGAACAAATTAATTTCATCTTGCGAGGCACCACTGTACTTCCCAGTGCAACTACTTTGGGTGCCCCAGAACTGCTAGGTTGGCAGGAGCTGGGACAGAACAACGGGAGCTCACTCTGTCGTGGGGATTTGAACTGCTGACCTTCTGATTAGCAAGCCACAGTGGTTTAGACCGCAGTGCCACCACATGAAGAAGAACCAGCCCTTAAGTCGCCTTACAGATTCTGCTCTTCTCTTGTGATCTCTTATTCCGTTTGCTTCATAAGTGCCCACCAATCAACTCCTTATTGAAAAACCTATCTCATAAGGATGCACAGATGTAATTGTGGCAACGCCGCTTTGGAAGATTGGCTTTGCGAACTCTCCTTCACCCCCCCCAGTCCTTAAGTGAATGAAGAGAAGGCTCCTATGGGAGCGGTGAGCTGATAGCTTAATTAAAGCACAGGGCAGGTCTAGGGAAGAGAGGGGAAAAACAACCCCAAACCAAAAATAGCCTTCTACATCATTCTACAGATGTAATGAGTGAATATGGAGGTACATACATTTTTTCAACTTCATCGAGTCCCAAGAAAGCTCCTTTTGGTATGATTCTTATTTTGGTGAGGAAAAATACCCTGAAAATACAAGGGGGGGGGAACAAAACATATTTATGTATTAAGCATAGCTTGATAAGTAATTAGCACAGTTCACGTTTTGGACAAAGATAATTAAAATCTCATGCCAAGACAATGTTAAACTTCATAGGAACACATTCTGATGCCACCTTGCTCATCCCCCCCTTTCCCCCCAAAATGACTTCAGCATGAGCTTTTATTCTAATAGTTGACTTGTTGAAATATCTATATATTCTGTCTGTGATTCACTTGTTTTATTCTGTTTTTTTCTCACATACCCCTAACAGAATATATGGTTGGCAAAACATGATCCCAGAGTGATGTAGCTGATGTAATGCTGGATGAGCACAAGGGAAGGCCAGGAATGGGAGACAAATTCTCTTCAATTTGCATTTGAAGGAGACTTTACCTAATCCACACTCTCCAAAATAATACACAGTGCAGAGGTACCCCTGGTTGCGAACAGGATCCTTTCCGGAGCCCCGTTTGCAACATGAGCGGAAGGCAACCCGCGTCTGCGCGTGCACGGGTCATGATTCGTCGCTTCTGCGCATGACATCATTTTGAGCGTCTGCACATGCACGAGTGGCGAAACCCAGAAGTAACCCTTTCTGGGTTGCCTTCCGTGTTGCCATGGGATGCAACATGAAAACAATTAACCTGAAGCAAACGTAACAAGAGGTATGACTGTATGTGGAATGAAACACAGCCACCAATCAAAATTCACATTTTTTTTTAATTTTGCAGAGCACTTCTCCAGTCGACCAATGTGTACGAAACTTCATACGATTTAAAGTATGCATAGATGTGCCTATATACTGGGGAAAATAACACCATATGGATTATATTAGGGAAGACTGCTTTGCGAAAAGGCTAAAACTATTAAAAAATCTGTATATTAGGAGAAAGTCACGTTAAGATACTGATGGGTTTTCATGAGGACTTAATTCTCCACTTTCGCTTTCCAAACCAGTGCATAAGGACTGATGGACAGCTGAAGATTGGAAAAATGAGAAAGTGAAATAGATGGATTCCCCCATCCCTGTCCCCAGCACACAGGACAGGCCCCTTGTCTGAAACCTTTGAGAGCGGCTGCCAGTCAGTGTAGGCCTTGCTGAGCTAGATGAGCCAATGGTGTGATTTGCCAGAAGGCAGCTTTTTAGGATAGCTGCATTTCAGTTCCCATATTGTTTCAGGAAGTGCAAATTAGGAAGCGCCGTGAGTCTCATGGAGTGCCAGGAATGGTTAGATCCTGATGGAGCTCAAGGAGCTGGATGTAGATGACACCAGAGAGTGTTCTTGTGGGATGGGAGAAGTGAAGTCAGGACCCCAATAAGTGTCTGAGCCTGGGAAGGAGGTCAGAAGCCCAAAGAATGGAGACCTGGGTCCAGGAGAGGGACCAAGCAGGTTGACAGGGGAGTGTTATGCCCCTGTGGCACTGGGCACCCCAATCATACACCTCTTGCTGTGGAGAAACCTCCAGCATCTCCTACTCCTACCTCCAGCATCTCCTACTCTTCAGGAGGCAAACTGAGGGTAAATTGGATGCTGACTTTGCTCCAACCCCACATGCAAGGACATGGACATGGAGATGTTAGCGCTGGCGTAAACAGACATCACAAGCCCAACTTACTCAAAGAAGTGTCCTTTTGCTTGCCCAATCCTGAGACTCTGACCACTAACTGTGTCCGGGGCAGTTGTCTACCAGCTCCATCTGGTACACAGGCTGAGACCCTATCTGCCTGCGGACTGTCTCGCCAGAGTGGTCCATGCTCTAGTTATCTCTCACTTGGACTACTGCAACGCACTCTACGTGGGGCTACCTTTGAAGGTGGCCCGGAAACTACAACTAATCTAGAATGCAGCAGCTAGACTAGTGACTGGGAGCGGCTGCCAAGACCTTATAACACCAGTCCTGAGAGACCTGCATTGGCTCCCAGTACGTTTCCGAGCACAATTCAAAGTGTTGGTGCTGACCTTTAAAGCCCTAAACGGCTTCAGTCCAGTATACCTGAAGGAGTGTCTCCGCCCCCATCGTTCTGCCCGGATGCTGAGGTCCAGTGCTGAGGGCCTTCTGGCAGATCCCTCACTGCGAGAGGTGAGGTTACAGGGAACCAGGCAGAGGGCCTTCTCGGTAGTGGCACCTGTCGTATGGAACACCCTCCCATCAGATGTCAAAGGAAAAAAACAACTACCAGACTTTTAGAAGACATCTGAAGGCAGCCCTGTTTAGGGAAGCTGTTAATATCTGAAGGACTATTGTATTTTAATATTTTGTTGGAAGCCACGCAGAGTGGCTGGGGAAACCCAGCCAGATGGGCAGGGTATGAATAATGATGATGATGATGACGACGACGACAATGATGACGACGACAACAACAACAACAACAACAACAACAACTGCTGTTCCCACTCCGTCTTTCAAAAGGAAAAGGCAGGGACCATTGTACGTGTGGGATGAATGCCTTAGTGTATGGGATCAATGCCTTAGTCTCTTACATACCTGCTGTGCCTTACCTAGGTACCAATCTGATTTGCGCATTAAATTTTGAGGTTGAGTACTCCAGGCATAGTGAGGGCCAGGACAGGTGTGTTCACACAAAAAAGCTGACAGGACTGGATTTCTCCCCCAATCTCTATCCATCACCTGAGCTGAAGTCTGAGTAGGTTGATTCTGCCAACGAAATATGGCCGCATGATAAAAAATGGCCTCACGCAGGATTGACTCTCGATTCACCTCCCCCGCCATGAGAATTTTCTTCCAAAGCCAGTCATAATACAAAGATTATATCACCATCTAACTACTTTTCACAGTCTGCTACCCCTGAGAAGTGACAGCTAATTGTTTCTTGAATTACTGGAGGGTTTTTTCTTGTCTTTTTTTTTTGCCTCAGCAGCCTTGCCTGAGAGATGAATCTCCACTTTTTATCTCCTCGGAGCACAGATTTCTTTCGTAATAACAATTTTGAATCAACCTGTCCTTCCAACGTTGGTCCAAAATCACCCTTTTCTCTTTCTTCTCCAGCCCTTACCAAATTAAATCTGCGTGGGCTGGAGACCTGTATCTTGGACTTGGTGATGCGAGCAATGGCATAACATTGCCGCATTACAGTTCATGCCTGCACTCTCTGAGCCACATTCTGTAGAATCGGCCTCATGATAGCTTGGAGAATGATCTCTGATGGCTGCAGCTGGCACTAGCGTGTCATATATTATAAATGTCAGATCGGGGGAATGTATATCAGATCAGTGCATATACTTCTATGTTAAATATATATATATATTAAAAAATACCAATCCATGTAACTACCCAGGGGCGTAGTGTGAGAAAGGACAGTGCAGCCATGGCCTGGCACAGATTTTCGAAAGGGCACGAGGGGGCACAACCTGGCATCCCCTATGACAGGTTCCCTCATTCTGGGAAGGGGGAGAGAGACATCATTTTGATTTTTGGAGTTATTATTTTTAAGATGCTGAGCCTGTGCTGGACAAACAGCACAATAGATGTTATGGATCTAGTTACAGGTAGGTAGCTGTGTTGGTCTCTAAGATGTTATGGATGTATCATTTGAGGTGTTTTGTCACGTTTCTGAAGAGCAAACTTTGAATCATATTTTCATGGGTCTGAGCCATGTCGATTTCCGAAAGGAGGAGCATGAAGTGACTGGATGCATAAAGCCACTTCCGACATCAGGCGGAGGTGGGGTTACGGGCTCACGCCCCCAACATGAGCGCGGAGGCTGGTTTCCAGCCCCACGCGATTAGGGAAATCTTTGGGATGCATCATCCCCTGAGCCAGCCAATCGGCTGGCTCGGGGTGTGTGGGTTGCCGCATTTAAGGCAGGCGCAGCGCCGGGATCTTCCTCTTTGGGCCCGCGCAGCTGATATGGTTTCCCACCCACCCGCCCTTAAAGGTTTACCTTCTGACCTTGCTATGGACCTCGGTTGGTCGCCGTCAAGGGGCCTGGTAGGAATTTTTTCCACTTGGCAAATTGGCACTGGCCATTTGGTTTTTCGCCTACCTCGTAGCAAATCAGCACAACTCCTTTGATTTTGGCAGTTAGGCATTGGTAGAGGTATTGTTATGTAGATGTGTTGGGGGGGGGAGGAGTGCCATCACCTTCCCCAAATATTGAAGAGTAGTCCGGTAAAGGATTCCGGGGGCGTGGCCTCGTCCGAAGCCTAGGGAGGCCAGGGCCCAAGGCACGCCCCCGAGCGGTGACCCCGGGGGAGTTCCTAGTTGATGTGCATCAGCAGGGCTCCCCCTGCTGGTGGTTAACCCTACCTGGTCTTCAAGCAAGCAGGCTGAAGCCGGATAGTAGGATAGGACCAATGCCTAAACCAACACCACTCTTTACCTGAAACCAATAAAGTTGTGGCCAATTTTAGCTCATTAACCTAAATAATGGTGTCACGTGTCTTTATTTCTACTGGTGGGAGGAGGGAACTTGCCACGCAATCAACATTGCTCAGACCCATAAAAATATCATTCAAAGAGTTCTTACGCATCCAGTCACTTCATGCTGCACAATATTAATATCTGCAAGAAGGGTGGGTGTGTTTAACCTGCTGCCCCTCCTTTACCTGCTGCTTCCTCTTGCACTGCTTCCTTCAACCCATCCCCCACTCCCTCCATGACAAGGCAAACAGGTCTGGAACCCCAGTTAAGATGAGAAAAGCAGCTGCGGATGACGGCTGTAGGAAGAAAAAGCTATGAGCTTGTGAAATGAAAACATCTGAATCTCTACATCATGTTATGTTTATCTGCCCTGTGTACAGTTCAGCTCGTGCTAGTATACTAAACTCCATAATCCAGCCTATGGCTGACAAACCAGTAGACCTACAGCTTGCCTGGGTTCTTCAAGATGTGGATCCTTATATTACCCTACGGGTTGCTAAATTCCTAACTGCCGTCCTCTTGTACAAGAGACGGAATGGAATGTTAGCTGATTATTGATAGTTATAAGAATTTTCGATAATGACATCAGATATTGATTTTAGCGTAGTGCCTAAATTTTTAATCTTAATCTTAAATTTTTCTTTTGAATTGCCAATATTTGTCCTTGTGAGCTGTGAATTGTGTTATATTACTTGTGGCTTGTACGAGACCGCTGTTTTATTTGATTTGTTTTGTGTGTTGTGCTTTATGATGGGCGTAAAGCCGAATAAACATTTTGATGATGATGATGATGAAGCTATGAGCAAGAGAAGGGTTAAGCAATCCCTCCATCCAGCTGTTTCTCCAGTGCAAATTGCACCTTCCCCACTAACACTTTGCACTTCCTGGCCAGCAAACTGCATTTCCTGCTGCTGAACCCCTGCTTGACACATTAAGATTATGGTTAATCCTTTCATTTTCTTGTGCAACTCTGATATACTGTGAAAGAGAGCGAGAGCGAGAGTGCTGCTTGTTACAGGTAACTTTCAGCATCTTGGGGAGTTACGGCAACAGCTGTAAAGAGATGCTCTATCTTTTATTTATTATCCTTTTTTAAAAATAAAATAAAAAGTGCATTGCTCAAAATGCATGCCGGTCCATCAACTGGTAATAAATATTTATCACGGCATTCTGCAGCTTTTCTTCCTCTTTGTGAAGTAGGCTCTCCTGTTGTTCCAGGAACTCTAATCTAGGCCATTACATGAAAATAGGAATCTTGTTTTGAACCATTTTCTCTGGCCAAAATCCACCTTACGGATTTGAAGACTGAAACACACCATCACCCCAGTCCTAGCAAACACATACATTTCTGATGTCTCTCTCGGTGCAGTTCTGCGCATCCCCGTCTATGAGACTTGCTTACATTATTACAGGACTGAATGATCCCAAGTAGAACTCCCCAGCGCCTTAACTTGGTGAGTTTCCCTCTGCTCTTTACATAGAAATTCGCTACAAGCTGAGTTATGTGTAGAACAAAACTTCATTGCTGTTGAGGCCTGGGAACTTGCAGAGACTACCAGTAACTTTCCCAACTAGACCACACCTCTGAGTTTGCTCTCCAGGAGCTGCCCTTCTGAATACAGTGGTACCTCAGGTTACATACGCTTCAGGTAACATACGCTTCAGGTTACAGACTCCGCTAAGCCAGAAACAGTGCTTCAGGTTAAGAACTTTGCTTCAGGATGAGAACATAAATTGTGCTCCAGTGGCGCGGTGGCAGCAGGCGGCCCCATTTGGTAAAGTGGTGCTTCAGGTTAAGAACAAACCTCCGGAACGAATTAAGTACTTAACCAGAGGTACCACTGTAGCTGCTTCTCTGAAAGGGGCCACATGTGAGATTTTTAGTTGATAATGCATATTTCTGGATTAGGCAATTTGTACAAATTTCTGCCTTGGGAATTAATACAAGCAAGCCTTGAAATTTTCATAGTTCGGGTCTTGAAAGACTACAAAATATTCATCTCCATTTTATTGCACATTCCCCCCCCCCCCAATATGCACATTTTTTGCAAGCAGTTTTCCCTAACGCACAGCATTTTCACATGGTATTTTCACAAATCGATGCATTCTTATGCACCCTTCCCCCTGCTGTGTGCCATTTGGTACACATTACTTGCATTGCAAAATCCAGAGAAGTGCGAATTTGAAAGAATAGCTGCGTATTGATTCGCCCCCAATCCCTGTGCTTCTTCCCCCAGCGGCACCTGAGCAGATCCACTCTCTCAGTCTTTTCTCTCACGAACGCAACATACAAACACACCCACCCTGCAGGTGTTTTGCACGCACCTCCCCGGAGACTGAGATTCTGCTCCGTAATTGCAGAATCCAGGAAATTGGGCCATTAGCTGTACTAGCAAGCAACGTCTGATCCATGGCTCATAATGCCACATTTTTGTTTAGGTTGTTGCAAAGCCCTCCTCCAAACCCATTTATCTCAGCCATTTGAAAGCTACATGCAGTTAATCAGAAAGAACACGCGTTGTCAAATTATTCCCTTTAGCTTGCCCAAAATGCCAAGTCATGATATTTATCCTGATATTTATCATCTCTTTTAAACATTATTACTTATGTAAAGCACCACACTAAAGCAGGTTTTTTTCCCCCTTCTTCTTAAAAAATACAAAAATTAAACTCCAGCAAGATACAGTAACTGTAATCCTATGTCACCGGTCTCGGTTCCAAAGCGATAACTGTGAAAGGGTTCTGAAGAACATTTTTGCTTTCATCTTGGAAGTAATAGTGTGATGTTATCTTTCCCTAAGCCTCTGAAGCAATGTGTGTTTTGTCAGGAGCAGATATTTGCTGAGGAGTTTAATTTCCTAAAAGAAGCCTGTTTGCAATGTGATTAGTTGTGTGCCTCGTACCATCTTGGAGATGCTTCCCTGTCTCTTACAATGGCAGCGGAGACAAAACAGGCATGGAAACAAGGATGCCAGACAAGGATTGGCTCATCACATCCAACTCTCCCTCAAACATCAGCTTATACTACATATTGTGTTATAAAATCAGGAGCAAACAAACCTTTTTTTCCATTCCGAGGGCTGAATTCCATTCAGGACAACCTTTTCAGGGCCACATGCCAGTGGCGAGCAGGGAGCAGGGAGGCAACAGTGAGCAGAGCAATGAATATATTTGTTAACCTTCACACAGCAGGCTTTCAACATACGAGGGATGCAGATGGTGCTGTGGTCTAAACCACCGAGCCTCTTGGGCTTGCCAACTGGAAGGTTGGCAGTTCGAAGCCCCACGATGGGGTGAGCTCCCATTGCTCTGTCCCAGCTTCTACCAACCCAGCAGTTCAAAAGCAGGCCAGTGCAAGTACAGTGGTACCTTGGGTTAAGTACTTAATTCGTTCCAGAGGTCCGTTCTTAACCTGAAACTGTTCTTAACCTGAAGCACCACTTTAGCTAGTGGGGCCTCCTGCTGCCACTGTGCTTCCGGAGCACAATTTCTGTTCTCATTCTGAAGCAAAGTTCTTAACCCGAGGTACTATTTCTGGGTTAGCAGAGTCTGTAACCTGAAGCATATGTAATCTGAGGTACCACTGTAGATAAATAGATACTGCTGCAGCGGGAATGTAAACAGCGTTTCCGTGCACTCTGGTTTCCGTCTCGGTGTTCCGTTGTGCCAGAAGCGGTTTAGTCATGCTGGCCACATGACCCGGAAAGCTGTCTGTGGACAAATGCTGACTCTCTTGGCCTGAAAGCGAGATGAGCACCACAACCCCATAGTCGCCTTTGACTGGGCCTAACCGCCCAGGGGTCCTTTACCTTTACCTTTTCAACGTACACTATGGGGAAAATTCCCCTTGGAAGGTGATCAAGTACAGATGCTCACACCGAATTCCTACTCAGTCAGACTTGATTCAGCAATGCATTACAGGACAGAATTCAAAGAATCTGCAAGAGCATTTCAATTAGGACACACATTATTTAAGTAAAATATATGTCATTTTGCCTGTTGTCTTTGTCCATGGAGTTTTCTTGGCAGGGATACTGGAGTGGCTTGCCGGTTCCTGCTCCAGGTGGATCACGTTTAGTCAAAACTCTCCACTATGACCTGTATATTTTGGGTGGCCCTGCACGGTATAGCTCGTAGCTTCTCTGAGTTATTTAAGCCTCTTTGCCATGGCAGATCAAACCTATCCATTCTGAGGGAAATCAGCCCTGAGTGCTCACTGGAAGGACAGATCCTGAAGCTGAGGCTCCAATACTTTGGCCACCTCATGAGAAGAGAAGACTCCCTGGAAAAGACCCTGATGTTGGGAAAGATGGAGGGCACAAGGAGAAAGGGACGACAGAGGACGAGATGGTTGGACAGTGTTCTCAAAGCTACGAACATGAGTTTGACCAAACTGCGGGAGGCAGTGGAAGACAGAAGTGCCTGGCGTGCTCTGGTCCATGGGGTCACGAAGAGTCGGACACGACTAAATGACTAAATAACAACAACATGTCATTTTAGCTGCTCATCCTCTGCTCAGTTGCCTTCTGCCTCCCCAATACATCACCATCTCTCATCCAACCACAGGCCTTGCAATAGAACTTACTCAACCCACTTTTCCACCCATCCAAGCTGGGGGCCCATCACTACCTCTTGTGACAGTGAGTCCCATAGTTTCTGTGCTGTGTAATGAAGTTCTAGCACAGGGGTAGGCAACCTAAGGCCCATGGACCACAAGCGCCCCACGGGGGTCGTTTAACTGGCCCACAAGCTGCCCCCAAACCAAGCCACCTACTCGGCTAGTCCCTGCGCGTTGTGCTAAACCAGCACAGCACGGTGTGGGTACAATGGTACCTCTGGTTACGTACTTAATTCGTTCTGGAGGTCCGTTCTTAATCTGAAACTGTTCTTAACCTGAAGCACCACTTTAGCTAATGGGGCCTCCTGCTGCTGCCGCACTGCCGGAGCACGATTTCTGTTCTCACCCTGAAGCAAAGTTCTTAACCCGAGGTACTATTTCTGGGTTAGCGGAGTCTGTAACCTGAAGCATATGTAACCTGAAGCGTCTGTAACCCGAAGTACCACTGTACTCACTTCTGTGGCGCTGGAAATCACGTCTGCGCAGACACAGACACTGGAAATCGCGGGTGCAATCTGGCCCATGGATTCATCTCTGCTGGAGTGAACCAGCCCATGCAAGGTAAACCTTGTCAACCCCTGTTCTAGCATGAGAGAGGGATTTTTTCCCCTTTGTCCTTGTTCCCCCACGCCATGCATAATTTGGGTGTAGGGCTTTCCTCAAAGAAACTGCACCCTCTTTGCTTTCTCTCCAATAAGAGAATAATTTCTGTTTCATTCCACCGAGAAAAAGTAAAGCAATTCACTTGAGGATTCTTGCAGTGAGTGCAAAGATCTACCTTCCCCTCCCAATATGGGTGGAGGCTGCGGTAAAGGTGGTGCAAGGCATCTCTGTGGGTGGGACAGTCAGAGAGGCGTAGAAATAGTCACTGAAATATACAGGATCTCCTTCCACAAATCTCCTGCCCGTGACAATGATGGGCATTTTTGCCAATTAGTTAATCTGAGCATGAGGCGCAGGGCAGACAGAAATAAAGGCGGATAGTTGCATGGGCACTTCTGGAAGAATCTGCAACAACACAAAACACTTTGCAACATGCCCTTCAGCAGCATGGGTTAGTCTCCAAAACATAGTGCTCCCAGTCTCAACACTGATACTCAGGAAAAAAAGTCAGGACAAAGAATTCACTGTCTCTTTTATCAATTGCTGCACAGAACCACTCCACTTGAGTTATTCTGTGTTCAAGGCCACAGATGCAGGCAGTTAAAATAAAGCCAGAGAGAATATTTTTTCAAGCACCACCGATCTAAATTTAACTCGTGCATTGCAGTTTGTTTTTAAAAAAATTTCCCTTAAGAAAATGAAACGGTTATTGCAGAAGTTAAGGTTTCATAGAATCATAGAATCACAAAATCTTAGAGATGGAAGGGGCCCAAGGGTCATCTAGTCCAACCCCCTGCAATGCAGGAATCTCAGCTAAAGCATCCATGACAGATGGCCGTCCAACTTCTGCCTAAAACCCTCCAAGGATGGAGAGCCCACCATGTCTTGTGGGAGTCCGTTCCACTGCTGAACAGCTCTTACTGCAGGTTCAGACCTTCCAAATAGGTCTGCTACTCCTGCAGAGTCCCAGGGTTGACATAAGCCTAATAGCCTGTCTACGATGAAGGGACCAATCCATGCCCCCTCATTGCAAGACCATTATCTTCCTGACCCGAATATTGCCATGTCTCTTTACACTGGGAATAACCGAATGCCACCATGGCATCTTATGCAGAGATGGGGCAGAATGAGAGGCAAGATCAGAGCAATGAATCATGCAGAATTGCAACAGGAAGCCTCCTTTCTGATGGAGTTCTCTGGACTCTCAGAACCCATTCCGTATTTAATACAGTGGTGCGCCGCAAGATGAATGCCTTGCAAGACGGAAAACTCGCTAGACGAAAGAGTTTTCCGTTTTGGAGGTGCTTCGCAAAACGAATCTCCTACGGGCTTGCTTCGCAAGACGACAATGTCTTGCGAGTTCCTGCTGGTTTCCCCCCCTTCCCCCCCTTTTTCTAAGCCGCTAAGCCGCTTATCAGCTGATCCGATCAGCAGATAAGCCGCTAAAAGCCTCTAAAAGCCGCTAATAGCGCTAAGCTGCTTATCAGCTGATCCGATCAGCAGATAAGCCGCTAAGAGCCTCTAAAAGCCTCTAAAAGCCGCTAATAGCGCTAATCCGCTAATCCTTCAATGGGCTTGCTTCGCAAGACGAAAAAAACCGCTAGGCGAAGAGAATCACAGAACGGATTCTTTTCGTCTTGCGAGGCACCACTGTAAATGTTTTTCTCATGGTGCACACGGAGTTCTCTGGCAGCCCATTGTTTAGGCTTACATTGTATACAATACATGAGGGTCCTTATCGGTGTTGAGGATGATGTATAGATAATCAAAAGAAGGTGAGAGGGACAACAGCCTTCGTTTTCTGCTCAACAGATCTTCTTTCTTTCTACCAGGGTTTTTCTTCCCTCCTCCCACAAACGAATTTCAAGAACGCAACACTGAACCTTTGACAGTCAATTAAATCTCTCCAACTCCAGAAGTTGTTTCTCTGCTCTCCATCCATTTTGTAATATGCTTCATAATGTTCTGTGGCACGCTAATGTCCTTACCAACCGAAATACAGCGCTTTGGTAGAAATGCAAGGCCGGCAGAATCCCAGCAAGAAAAAAACAACCCAACAACCTTCAACCCAATACACAAAGTACTGTTTGTGATTCAAACGGGGCATGAAAGTTATTTTCTTTTCAGCGAGGAGCAGCTGATTTCCTCAGCAGTGACACTTAATGATTATTGGATGTGAGGAACTTTGCAAAAACGATCTAAATAATAAATAACAGAAAAGGAGATGGGCTGTGGACTAGTAGCTTATCTGGGCTGCTTCCTTTCGAGGCAAGAGAAACACACAGGAAAGTATTGCAAGTGTTTGAAACCATTGCTGCTTTTGGCCTCTCCCTCCCTCTGCTGAATCTCAGAATGTTCACAGCAGTGCGGAAATCTGGATTATAAAATAACTTTGACTTTTAATAAAACAAGAAACTGAAGAATGAATGTAGAATGTTGTAATTCTGCACACAGTTTGGTTTCTCGGCTTCCAAAAAATGCTCTATGATTAAAGAAGAAGAAGAATCCATTACAATCAGAGTTTAAAATCTGAAGTGACCCAGGAAACCAGCCTTCCCCCGACCTGGGACCCCTCCATTTGTTTTGGACTCCCTTGGTCTAAAACATTTGGACAGCCCCAGGTATGCAAAGGTTGTAGATGATCCACGATGGAAATGAGAGCAGGAAAGGCTGGAAATCTTTTCTGATATAGCAAATAATGACAAACGTGGAATTAAAACTAGGGGCTGGGGAGAAATTTCTCAGAAAATACTTTTCTGACCTCCCCCTTTTAATATCTTTTTGGAGCTCCCTTCAGTCTGCTGAATACTGTCAACCCCCCTGAAGAATATTTGATGAAAACCCCCCCCTCCAAAAAAACCACCCTTCCTTACATGTGAGAAGTGAATGCAGCTGCATATCCTGTTTTATGATTGTTTAATACAATTTTAATATTGTTTAAGAGCTTGGCCTCATCTCCTCCTGGAAAAATAGGGCAGAGAATTTTTGGAAGGGTTTTTTGTTGTTTTTTTTGCATCTGAATTTAAGATGCAGTTCATAGAATCATAGAATCATAGAGTTGGAAGAGACCACAAGGGCCATCGATTCCAACCCCCTGCCAAGCAGGAAACACCATCAGAGCACTCCTGACATATGGTTGTCAAGCCTCTGCTTAAAGACCTCCAAAGTAGGAGACTCCACCACACTCCTTGGCAGCAAATTCCACTGTCAAACAGCTCTTACTGTCAGGAAGTTCTTCCTAATGTTTAGGTGGAATCTTCTTTCTTGTAGTTTGGATCCATTGCTCCGTGTCTGCTTCTCTGGAGCAGCAGAAAACAACCTTTCTCCCTCCTCTATGTGACATCCTTTTATATATTTGAACATGGCCATCATATCACCCCTTAACCTCCTCTTCTCCAGGCTAAACATGCCCAGCTCCCTTAGCCGTTCCTCATAAGGCATCGTTTCCAGGCCTTTGACCATTTTGGTTGCCCTCCTCTGGACACGTTCCAGTTTGTCAGTGTCCTTCTTGAATTGTGGTGCCCAGAACTGGACACCGTACTCCAGGTGAGGTCTGACCAGAGCAGAATACAGTGGCACTATTACTTCCCTTGATCTAGATGCTATACTCCTATTGATGCAGCCCAGAATTGCATTGGCTTTTTTAGCTGCCGCGTCACACTGTTGGATTACATTCAGGCTACAGCTTCATGCTTGAGTGGGGATTTGAACCCTGGTCTCCCAGGCCTTAGTTTGACATTCTAACCATTACGCCACATGACTCTCAGTGGTCTGACTCAGTATGAGACGGCTTCGTGTACTCATGGAGCCCAGTTAGTTCACTGTGAATCAGTAGTGGACAACATGGTGGGACTCTGCCACTCACTTGACCTCTGGCCAGTTGCACTGTTGTTGATTCCTGGGAGGTAGATGTGGAGGGACTAGGTCCACTGGGTGCAAATGAAACAGTGGGGCCAATCCAGGGCTCTTGCCTGTGTGTCTGAACCATGCCCACCTCACCATCACCTTCCCACCCGGTAAGTAGCAGGAGGGAATAGCTCAGACTCTTTATCTCAGGGTTCTGGGTTTGTGCCCCACATTGGGCAAATGATTCCCTCATTGCAGGGGGTTAGACCATAGGACCCTTGTGGTCCCTCCAAACTCTATGAATTGATGGTGTGACCAACCAACCGGTGGTCAGATCAGTGGTGGTGCCTCCCCATGTGGGATGTAAACACAGGAGCAGTCAATGACAACATTCCTAGAGTGTACATGTTAGAACATGGGGAGGGGAGTCTGTTCAGCAAGCAGGTAAACTTCCTGGGGACGGACTTCTTCCACATGTGACCAGAGGTGGGTGTGGCCTCACCTGTGCAGGTAATGACAAAAGCACAGGGCAGGCAGCCGTCTCTCTCTCTCTGCCATTTTCCTTCGATGAGGAAGCATGTAAAGATGCCCTCTTGGCTCTCAGCCAAGAGAGGAGATAAGGTCTATCTTGCAACAAGATAGATTCTAAGTATATGTAACTTTTTTAAGCCTGTCTGCCTTCTGGGATCATGTTGTGAACAGAACGTGAGTAAACTCTTTTATACTTTTATAAAGACTGTGTTGTGTCTTGTATTTTAAGAGGGAACAAAGGGGAAATTACCAGAGTAATTATTATAGAGGTTCTAGCGAACCTGTGCACACGTTACCGTTGCGAACTTAAAGGGGAATGTCTATAAACTCTGCTGATATTTTGGGAACTTGTTAGCACAAGTTGGATAAGGATATAATTAGTCAATATATCCTCTCCTGCACCCCAGAACATTCCCACACCCCATGCTGTCTGCTCCTGCTGTGACCACGACACAGGGAGCAACTCAGACGTTAAAATGTTCCCTTCGATTCCCCCTCAAACGCTGGCATTGCTTGCTCGCTTGAGCGAATGAACTGCCTGCTTTTGTATCTAGAGATTGCGGCGGACCTTGAACGCAATTAATTTGCAGTCTTTGAACCGCAGGACTATAGGCTGTGTGTGGCAATTCAGTGCTTTTAGCTTGGTTTCAGTTTATACAGCTTGACAGCAGCATGTGTTTTGTTGCTGGAATTACCTCCGCCAAACGCTAGGTACAATAAATATAACTGGGGAAGGTCATTTCATCTCCAGCTATTTCAAGAGCAAAACGATACCTTCTGGAGGGAAGAGAAGAAGCGCGGGTTTCTAAAAGTATGTTTTCTGAAAGGGTATTAAGTTTCCCAAAACCTTGTTTATCACACCCCACTGTTACATAGGGCTTGGCAAGGCTACAGACACAAATCACTTTTAGCAACCATTCCCTCACCCCTGGGAACTCTGGGAATTGTAGTTCGTGGAGGTGGGCTAGGAAGCAGAATTCTCAGCACTCTCGCCAAACTACAGTCACCAAAATTCTTGTGTTAGAGTAAAATTGGTCTAAGGACCATACACAATTTGCAAACAGCAGTCCAGCTGCAGCTAACTGTTCTGTGAGATCAATTGCCGATTAGACCCCATTTATCCCCAATATATAGCCATTTCCCGCTGTTTAGAAGACTTTGAGTGACTTTCTGTAGCTGGCATGACTTTCCCTCCCATTGCTATACTTGCCTCTTTACTAAAGTACTTGATAAAGTCCACCCCACACAGGGACATTCACAGGGAAACCAAAGGTATTGTACCACCAACCATACTGTATGCTTGTGAAACGTGGACCACTTATAAATGCCATCTCCAACATCTCAAAAGATTCCATCAATGGCATCTCTGAATTTTTTTACACATCACTTGGGAAGACAGGCAAACTAATGTCAGTGTACTGGAAGAAGCAAAGATCACCAGTGTTGAAGCAATGATTCTTCAACATCAACTTTGTTGGACTGGTCATGTTGTGCAGATACCTTATAATCATTTTCCAAAGCAACTACTCTATTCTGAACTTAAAAATGGGTAGCGTAATGCTGGTGATCAACAAAAGAGGTTTAAAGACTCTCTCAAGGCAAATCTTAAAAAAAAATGTAGTATAAACACAGACAACTGGGAAACACTGGCCTGTGAGCGCTCCAGTTGGAGAACAGCCTTTACCAAAGGTGTCATGGGCTTCGAAGAAGCACAAACTCAGGATGAAAGGGAGAAGCATACTAAGAGGAAGGTACATTTGGCAAGCCCTCACCATGATCAACTCTCGCCCGGAAACCTATGCGGAAGGACGTGTGGGTCGAGAATTGGCCTCCACAGTCACTTACAGACTCACTGTTAAAACTGTGCTTATGGAAGACAATCTTACTCAGCTACAAGCGACCACCAAAGAAGACTAAAGTACTATTAGGAAAGGTTGCAGCATTTGGGACTTTTTAGTTTAGGCAAAGTTTCCCAAACTAGGATCTCCAGCCGTTTTTGGACTACAATTCCCATCATCCCTGACCACTGGTCCTGCTAACTATAGATGGTGGGAGTTGTAGTCCAAAAACAGCTGGAGACCCAAGTTTGGGAAACACTGGTTTAGAGAAAAGGCAAGGGAGAGGTAACTTGACAGAGGTTTATAAAATCATACATGGCATAGAGAAAGTGGATAGAGTTTTCCTCCCTAGATGTTGTGGACATCCAGGGAAGCTGTATATTCAGTACTTTATCAAGTACTTTAGTCTTCTTTGGTGATTTTTGGAAGATCTCATAGGGTGGTATTCAACAGAGTATTACGGAGAGTAGTCCCACTGAAATTGATGGACCTAACTTAGCCATGATCACTAATTTCAGTAGATCTACTCTGAGTGCAGTGCCTTATTGATGTGTATGCACCCACTCACATATATGTAAAAGAGGGGAGATCTATGAATTAGATGAAGGAATTCTCAAATATATGACACACTGAACACGCACAGCATTTTGCTTAAAGTTCAGATTTCTCTCTCCCCATTGCATAAACAAACAAGCAAATGGAAAATTGCTAAGGCATCATTTCCCCATTGGAAATAAGGCCAAGTAATCTGGATTTCCAAAACCTCATTAGGATGAGATGGATTTCAGAAGTGTGCTTACACTCTTTTTGTTCAAGGTTTTGAGTGTTCTCTCTCTCCCCCCCCCCCCATCTACAGCCTTGGGCTTTGGTGAGAGATCCAGCTGCCTGATGTCCTCCAGGGCGAAGGAATGCAGCAGCCGGTGGTTATCATCGGAAAAACAGGATTCTTCCAGCACCTGCAAGAAAGTTTCCTTGGAGGCATTTCACACTCCCATCTCAGAGCCCCCATTCAGCCTTCTTTCTTGGAGAAGCACATTCTTCAGGTGCCTCTCCAAAGGCTGGCAAGATGATATATACTCAGAGTCGCAAAGTGATTTCATGCTCTTTATTCAGCTCATAGTGGTGAGGAGGAATGAATGAAAGTCCCCTCAAAGTATCTGCTTTATATACATTATTTACACAAGGGGCTGCACATGATTGGCTAATTCTGGAATTCTACTGTAAGCCAATCAGGTTGTGGATTCACTTATATCTGGAGCATGATTGGGTGGTTCCTGCCAACCAATCATACTGCTGCATTGTTCTAGGACCAATCAGACTGCTGCATTCTGAATCCTATTGTTCTAGGACCAATCAGACTGCTGCAATTTGGATCCTATTGTTCTAGGACCAATCAGACTGCTTCAGTTTGGATCCTATTCAACTAAGTACATAACACAAGATGACCTGTTTACCGAGCATTCATCCTGGTTTTCTTGTGCAAAGCTCATGCAGAGTTTAGATCGTGTCTGATCTTTGTTGAGCATTCATTCTGATTTGTTTGTGGCGAGCCTGAATGGCAATGAGCATTCGTCCTGATTTGCTGACAGGGGCTGAAGCAATTCAGTTAAATGCATCGCAAACTTCATCCAGGGAAATCCCGTTGGCAAAAGATGGGACTCTACAGCCCCATCTGGTGTCACAGGGTGTCTTCCTATTAATCACTTGCTCATTCGACCCTTTTTGATGCATCTCCAGGTCACTACCCTCACTTTCCTCATCACTTTCCTAACTGCAAAACATCTGTTTCTTTTTCTAAATCAGATTTGTGGCACAAGGCTGACAAAGTGCTTAAATCCACTTTAAATCGCACCACCTAAGTTCCCCAGTACAGTTGGTACCTTGGGTTACATACGCTTCAGGTTACAAACGCTTCAGGTTACAGACTCCGCTAACCCAGAAATAGTACCTTAGGTTAAGAACTTTGCTTCAGGATGAGAACAGAAATCGCGCTGCGGCGGTGCGGCAGCAGTGGGAGGCCCCATTAGCTAAAGTGGTGCTTCAGGTTAAGAACAGTTTCAGGTTAAGAACGGACCTCCAGAATGAATTAAGTACTTAACCAGAGGTACCATTGTATGCACTTGAATCTCTCCTGGAGCTGCCCTAATTCCATAAGGAAGCTGCTATATACTGAGTCAGGCTATGGGTCCATCATGTCAAATACTGTCTCTGGTGTTCTCATGCAGAGAGAGATTTTTCTCCCCATCTCCCAATTAAAATACTACCCAAGTATTTTAATCGGAGGTGCCTGGAGTTGAACTTTAGACATTTTTCATCTGACTTCCTATGCTGAAAAACCCTGAAGCCCTTTCTTGATTTCCTTCTCTTTTGCCACTCTAGACTGTGGTCCCACCCCCTTTAATAATAATAATAATAATAATAATAATAATAATAATAATAATAATAATATATCTTTATTGTCATTGCCCCCTTCGGGGACAACGAAATTACTTGACTGCTCCATAAAAACACTAATTAAACAATACAGTATAATACAGCAAGGGAGATTAGATGACTTTCAAAGTCCGGGCTTCCCATTCAGGGCCGAGATCGCTCTGGAGAAGAAGCTGTTCTTAAGATGGCTCGTTCTTGTCTTCATCGTCCTGTATCTCCGTCCCGATGGCAGGAGCTCGAAGAGACAGTGACCAGGATGCGATGGATCTTTTACTATGTACAGTGCCTTCCTATGGCACCTTGTGGCATAAATCTGCTCTAAGGTGGAGAGTGGGCAGCCAACAACGCTCTCTGCTGCCTTAACAACTCTGCACAACCCCATCCTGTCCTGGGTAGTACAGCTTCCGTACCACACACATAAGCCATAAGTGAGCACGCTCTCAATGGCACAGTGATAGAAGGCAAGCAGCAGTTTCTGCGGAAGATGGTTTTTCCTTAGTATTCTCAAAAAGTACAGTCTCTGCTGCGCCTTCTTCACAAGCCCCCTTGTGTTGACACTCCAGGACAGATCCTCTTGTAATTCAATGCCCAAAAATCTGAACGTTGTTACCCTCTCCACACAGACCCCATCAATCAAGAGTGGCTGGACGTTGCTCTTCTGTCTCCTGAAGTCCACCACAAGCCACTACTACAGGTTTGTCTGTCACCTGTTATTGACAGGATAATAGTGCTTTTACAGAATCATAGAATTGTAGGGTTGGACAATGCAGAAATCTTCTTGCCCAATATGGAACTCAAACCCATGTTCCCTGAGATTAAGAGTCAGTAGTAGGTTCTGCCTCTGTTTCTTCTTTCTTTCTTTCTTTCTTTCTTTCTTTCTTTCTTTCTTTCTTTCTTTCTTTCTTTCTTTCTTTCTATACTTATTATTTAAGGCCAGCTTTCAATTGAATGTCTCATCTCCCCACCCCCTGCCCTCCCCCAGCACCAAGAATTCATGACCTTTTACAAAGAAAGAAAATAGATCTAATTCCAAATTTGACAACCTCCTATAATTAACAGGGGGCAAACTATACATCATTATCTGTGGTTTTGCAGTTGTTATGTTTCCGCTGGTGATCTTTAAAGCTTAACATTGCATAAGGCGGAAGCTTGGCATTTGAGTGGGGGGTGGGGGGCTGCCAAGCGGGTATGCTATTTTTCTGCATGGGAGGGAAAACAGTGGTGTGTGGATGAGGGAGAGATTTCTGAGCAGACAAAAGGGAAGAAAGGAAGAGGTTAGGCAGGACCTTCTCTCTGCTGAGCTGCTCTCCCAACCCGAGGTTCCTTGCTTGCTGGTTTGCATTACAATAAGTCCACAGGTAAGAAGAATCAGAGCACTGTGATGGAGTGGGTCAGTGCATCTGGCTGCTAACCAGAAGGTTGGTGGTTTGAGCCCCCTGACCACCAGGGATGATGGACTCGTAATCTGGTGAACCAGGTTCGCGTCTCCGCTCCTCCACATGCAGCTGCTGGGTGACCTTGGGCCAGTCACACTTCTTTGAAGTCTCTCAGCCTCACTCACCTCACAGAGTGTTTGTTGTGGGGGAGGAAGGGAAAGGAGAATGTTAGCCGCTTTGAGACTTCTTTGGGTAGTGATAAAGCAGGATATCAAATCCAAACTCCTCCTCCTCCTCCTCCTCTTCTTCTTCTTCCCTTCCAACTCTACAACTGTACAATTCTATGATTCTATACGCTCAGCACTTACTTGTGTGCGCAAGGATTCTGTTTGTGCAACAGAACTTACATGCCCTTCAAATGCAACCCCCCCACTGCAAAAAAAGATCGTGTAATTCCAGCTCCCCCTTTCCTCGCAGGACGGTACTCTAGAAGAAATATATCAGCACATGCAAACACACAAACAGAGTTTGCCAGCAAGGGGGCGAGAGAATCAGTTGCAGAACCAAGGCAGACACATCTCCACCGCTCACCCTTACAAGTTTCAAATTAGTGTGCTACAAGTAGCCCCCGGGGGACTATAACTGATCTAACATTTATCTGTAATTGAAATGCGGAAATGCAAAAGAAGAAGAAGAAAAAAACGAAGAAAAAAAAACACTATCTCAGCTGTCTTTAAATTTACTGACTCTAACACAACTGTGAAATGCTTTTCCTTTAAGTATTTGGCACAATCTAATGGGAGAAAAGTAAACACAGAGACAGAAAGTAGAAAAACGAGAAGTTGCAGGTGCTTCAGGTAAAATTAGAAAAGAGATATTTTTCTTTTTCTTTCTTTGAGGGGGAGAGGAAATCAATTTTGGATAACTGCAGTGGTGGCATAAGAAGCCAAGAAGAGACATCCTAGACCAGACCAAAGGACGATCTAGTCCAACATTGTGTTCTTGTAGTGGCTAAACAGATGCCTATGGCAAGCCTGCAAGCACAATCAGCCTCCATGGGTGACTCCAATTTGTCTATATTATTATTATTATTATTATTATTATTATTATTATTATTATTATTATTATTATTATTATTATTTATACCCCGCCCTTCCCAGTTCAGAAAACTGGGCTCAGGGTGGCTAACAACAAATTTAGTACACTTAATTGATGCAACAAAAAACAGCATAAAATACAGTATAAAACGTGAATAACAATAAATTCAGAATTCAAAATTCAATTAAGGGGGGGGGGGAATCAATCCCATCAACATTAGATGACTACCAGGGCTAGCTGGCTAAATTAGTTCTATTTGGGCCAACGAGGAGACCAGGGGAGAATTAGCTGTGGTATCCCAGAGCTGGTAATCTTCATAAAAAGGGAAAGGGGAGGGAAGGAAGGGGAATAAAAGATCAGGCTAAGTTCAAATTGAAAGCCAGGTGGAATAGCTCTGTCTTACAGGCCCGACAGAAGGAGGTTAAATCCTGAAGCACACTAGTCTCATGGGACAGAGCATTCCACCAGGTCAGAGCCATCACTGAGAAGGCCCTGGCCTGGTGGAGGATAATCTAACTTCATTAGGGCACGGAACCTCTAAACTATCATGGACCTTAAGGTCCTCTGCGGGGCACACCAGGAGAGGCGGTCCTGTAAATACAAGGGCCCTAAGCCATATAATGCTTTTATTCTGTGAATTGATTTTATTCTGTGAACCACCCTGAGACCCACGGGTATAGGGCGGTATGTAAATTCAATAAATAACAATAAAAATAATAATGTCTGATTGTAACCTTATTCACTGAGGAAAAAATGGCATTTCGTGTAATTCTCTCATGTGACCAAAAAGTGGCACCAATATGAGTGCTTTTTTTATTATGTTGATGCCGAATGTTTGAAGCTTCCGGACAGTTATAAGAAAGCACTGCTTTATGCAGTGCATGAAATTAAACTGTGGAACTCACACCCACAGGAGACAGTGATGGCTGCTAACCAGTTTGGATGGCTTTAAAGTACTGTTCTTGGGGGACAGGGGGCGGGCTGGTGTGGAGGACTCCCTGGTCCTGAATGGGGTAACTGTGCCCCTGAAGGACCAGGTGCGCAGCCTGGGAGTCATTTTGGACTCACAGCTGTCCATGGAGGAGCAGGTCAAATCTGTGTCCAGGGCAATTATCTAGCAGCTCCATCTGGTAAGCAGGCAGAGACCCTACCTGCCCGCAGACTGTCTCACTGGAGTGGTGCATGCTCTGGTTATCTCCCATTTGGACTACTGCAATGCGCTCTACGTGGGGCTACCTTTGAAGGTGACCCGGAAACTACAACTAATACAGAATGCGGCACCTAGACGGCAGCTGCCGAGACCACATAACACCGGTCTTGAAAGACCTACATTGGCTCCCAGTACATTTCTGAGCACAATTCAAAGTGTTGGTGCTGACCTTTAATAGCCCTAAACAGCCTCGGCCCAGTATACCTGAAGGAGTGTCTCCACCCCCATCATTCTGCCCGGACGCTGAGGTCCAGCACCGAGGCCCTTCTGGCAGTTCCCTCACTGTGAGAAGCAAAGCTACAGGGAACCAGGCAGAGGGCCTTCTCGGTAGTGGCACCCGCCCTGTGGAACGCCCTCCCATCAGATGTCTAAGAGATAAACAACTACCTGACATTTAGAAGACATCTGAAGGCAGCCTTGTTCAGGGAAGTTTTTAATGTGTGACATTTTAATATACTTTTAATCTTTGTTGGAAGCCTCCCAGAGTGGCTGGGGAAGAGTTTTTGGATTTGATATCCCGCTTTATCTCTACCTGAAGCAGTCTCAAAGCGGCTAACATTCTCCTTTCCCTTCCTCCCCCACAACAAACATTCTGTGAGGTGAGTGAGACTGAGAGACTTCAGAGAAGTGTGACTAGCCCAAGGTCACCCAGCAGCTGCATGTGGAGGAGTGGGGAAGTGAACCCGGTTCCCCAGATTACGAGTCTACCGCTCTTAACCACTACACCACAGGGTATAAATAAATTATTATTATTATTATTATTAGTAGTAGTAGTATTAGTATTAGTATTAGTATTAGTATTAGTATTATTAGTATTATTATTAGATTGGACCAAATTCAGGGAGAATAAGATGATGCTCTGCCTCTGTGGTTGGAGGCAGCAATGCCTCTGAATAGCACTTCTGAGAGCCAGAGGAGGGAAGAGGGCTCTTGCACGAAAATGCTGCTTGTGGGTTTCCGACAGGCGTCTGAATGGCCGTGGCGAGAACAGGATGCCAGGGCAGATGGGCCTTGGGCCTGATCCCGCAAGCTATTCTAATGCTACGTTGTCGTTTCATTTCTATTCCCCTCAGAGCTAAAATGACCGGAGTGGTTTTAACAATCAATTCCTCTTTGTAGAGAACTCTGCAACTGTAGCTCTGTGAAGAAGTCTCCTAGCAGCTCTCAAAAACCTTAACAATCTAGTTCCCGTGATGCTTTGGGGGAAGCCACAGCTGTTAAAGTGGTGTAGCACTGTTTTAAATGTAAGGTGCGGTTATGGCAAGTGTGTGGATCCTCTGTGAGCTGGAGGGCAATGGGATGTAGCTAAGGCTCTAGTCCTCACTGTCCCAACATTTCCTTTATGGTCAAGTTTAGGGGTGCCCAACATGGCATCCTCCAGATGTTGCTGTACTACAACTTCCATCATTCCTGACGATTAGCCATACTGACTGGGGCCCCTGGCTATTGGGAGTCCCACACTGGCTATACCTGCTGAAGGTGCCTTCATTACATATCTTTAGGCACTGGGTTTCTCTTCAACCAGGCATTTGGCTGGTTCACATCCTATGGCCTTTTAAATGTGTCTCTCTGTGTGTGCAGGGTTTGGCAAAAGTTTGGCTTTTGTTTTAGCATTTATTTTGAGCTTTCATTCTGTATTTTTATGTTATGAACCGCCCTGTGATCTTCGGACGAAGGGTGGCGTGCAAATTTAATAAATAAAAGGAAAAATAAGTACAGTGCCTAAAGAGGGCTTCTCCACTTATTTCCCACTAAGTGTGTGATAATGGCTTTAAAGAAAACAATGCTGAAAGCGGAGAAATCTGCTTGCAGAGGCGATTTCTATTTGTGTTTTCCACAATTGTTTGTTCCCCTTTTTTGCCACATTTCTGGAGCTTTCGTTTCAATCACCTTCCATGAAGTACATCGAGTCCTTGTTCCCTTACCCATTGGAGACATGAACTCCAGAATCTCTGTGTTTGAGATTACTGATAAGTTTCTGCTTTTGCAAAGCCAACTGATGTTGTTGTTGTTGTTCAGCTTTACCCCAGTTAATGCTTTCATACTGAGCAGGAGGGCGTCTATTCTTTATAACTAGGGAAGGATGGGTTGAGCTGTTTCTGGCTTGTGGCAGATTTGCACGCACTCATTCATAAGTCTGCTCCATCTCATTCAAAGGAACCACACAGGAGAAGAGGAAGCTGTCTTTTGCTGAGCCAGCCATTGCTCTTTCTGGAAAAACAATGCCCACGTATTGTTATGGCTTTCCAGGATTTCAGACAAGGCTTTCTCACAGCCTTACCCAGAGATGGCAAGGACCTTGAGCATGCAAAGCAAATGTTCAACAACTGAGCTACAGCTGAACACACAGAAAGTCTCATTTTGGGGGTATGCATTCTACCCTAAAAGAGGGGTGTCAGAAACTACAGATCTCCAGATGTTGAACTCTAAGTTCCTAGTAGATCCAGACAGCCTGGCCAATGAATGGTCAGGGATAATGGGAATTGTAATCCAGTAACATCTGGTAGGCTGCCCACACCTGTCTTAAAGCAAGACCTAATACTGTTTAGGGACGCGAGTGGTGCTGTGGGTTAAACCACGGAGCCTAGGGCTTGCCGATCAGAAGGTTGGTGGTTCAAATCCTCGCGACGGGGTGAGCTCCCGTTGCTCAGTCCCAGCTCCTGCAACCTAGCAGTTTAAAAGCACATCAAAGTGCAGGTAGATAAATAGGTACCACTCTGGCAGGAAGGTAAACGGCATTTCCATGCGCTGCTCTGGTTCGCCAGAAGCGGCTTAGTCATGCTAGCCACATGACCCGGAAGCTGTACGCTGGCTCCCTCGGCCAATAAAGTGAGATGAGCGCCGCAACCCCAGAGTCGGCCATGACTGGACCTAATGGTCAGGGGTCCCCTTTACCCTTTAATCACTGTTTGGGATTTGCCAAAACGATATCAGCGCAAAATAAAAAATAAAAAATGGACCCATTGAAATCCTCAAGTGTCCCTATTGAGAATTGCTTGAGAACAGCAGGAGGAGGGACAACAGCAGAGAAATTCAGGACAAAGGAAACAGACCATCAACTTATGGTACTCCCTGCTGCAAGGTGTGGTGATGGCCAATGGCTGTCATAGACCGGCTGGATGCAGAAGAGGGTGGGAGGCACCAGCTGGGGAACCTGCAAAGGAAGAAGGCTCAGAGCCATGCAACTGGATGATGATGAGTGGTCAGAGGGAGAAGAGAGAGCAGAGGAGGAGGAGGTGTCAGAAGCTGAAAAAGTAATCGAGTTTAGCGGGCAGGGAGAGGCTGGGGCACAGAGATCTCGAGAATCGGAGGCAGGAGAGGAAGTGGGGCAGGAGACAGAGATGAAGCAGGCTGCTGAAGAAGCCAGGGGGTTGCCCCCTCCTGGTACAACCAGCTCCCCTCCTGCCTGGTCTCCCAGAACAGGCAGAGAAATGAAGACAGCAGAGCAAAGAGAGAAAAGACAACACAGCCTTAGGCTGCTGGGAAAGGAATCAGGGGAGGAGCCTTAGAAAGCTATGGGAAGGTGAGGACCCTCAGTTCTCGCAACTGCTTCATTGGGGCAAGACCTACTGGGAGAGTTTCTGTGATCATTAGGCCTGCTCTGTGTTAATAGCCCCAGACCAGACTGGCTATGTCCCTGGCCACAATATAACAGACCCCATCAGGAAACTACTGAACCTGACTGAACACAGAAAGGCAACTAAACTCCCATTGACAATTATGTCCCTAGACATCCTCAAAGCCTTTGATTGCTTAGAGTGGAAATACATATTAGCAGTACTAACATGAAATTTGGCCCCAACTTCCTACAAATCCTCAAACAAATATACTCCCAAGCCTCAGCAAAATGCAGAGCTAACAATATGGATTCTAATACTATAGCTATCCAAAGAGGCACGAAACAAGGATGCTCACTGTCTCCCTTCTTATTTATCCTGGCTCTGGAATCCTTAGCAATCCGAATCCGAGCAGCCACAGACATCAAGGCAGTGGAAATAAAAGGCAGAACCTATAAATTAGGGCTCTTTGCAGACGACCTAATGGTCACAACAGCAGACCCCATAAGCACAGCAACCTCCTTAATCTGAGAACTCAACACATTTGCAATGGTGTCGGGCCTACAGGTAAATTTTACAAAGTCAGAAGCTATGTGCTTCAACACCCCTCCTCACACCCAAAAAGAACTCACTAAGGTCACCAGAATAGGCCTGCACTATTTGGAATTCTTTGAATAAAGAGTTAACTTCAATGACACAAGTTTTTTTTTTAATTGCTGGCCTACTCCTGGCCCTGGCTCCTGACAACGGGTTTAACAGGGAACTCATGGATGAGAGGTCGAATGGCCGTTGGCTGTGAAAGTACCAAACGCAGAGGCTTTGTGGCACTGACTGAATATCTGGGGACTGGGGGGGAGGGGGAGGGGCCACACAAGCAGCAAGGAAAGAGGATACATCCCTTGATATATCTTTTCAGAATCATCCTAGCTGGCTACTCTTGAAAAGAGGGGGACCGACTGATTTATCACAGTTCTACACTGCCCCTTAATTAAACATTTCCAGGGTAATTTACAATACTCCATAAAACAGCAGCCCTCAATAACGCAGTTGACGATCGGCAAGGATTCCCATTGCTAATTACTGGGGAAAACCACAAATCCTAGCTTTAAAAGAAAGTGAGCGGGCAATTTGGCACAAGATCCCGATGTATAAAATAACATGCTATACTAAAAGGGGGGAGGGAGGGAAGGAACTTTCGATAAGCTAAAAGACTTGTTAAACCTGTGGTAGAAGTTTATTTGTTTTTTATTGGCGCAATGAAACAAATTGTACGGCAAGCTGTTTTGGAGGTAATTTAAGGCAAAACTGAGCAGAGAAAGTTACATTGTAATTGTGCAAATTGTGTATAACCATAAACTGTACATAAATGGCGCTAACTATAGCAGCCTTTGGAATATTCACAATGATTTCTAAGTCCTCCCCCCTTGCTCTCCTTTATTTACTCACCAGTTTAAACTATTTTCTTCTTTGTTAACACAAAAATGTCTGTATTGTTTTAAAAAATGAAAAAAACAAACATACAAACACATCCATGAAAACTATGTAGCCAGTAGCAGTAAAGGGCAGAACTAAAAAGAAAACAAGGAGACACCTTTAGTGAATAGTCTGATGGAGTGGAGAAGCTTACCTGACCCCCTGGCAGGTGAGTTGCTGGAGAGGAAGATGGGAGGACAGCATGGTGTCCATGCATGGACCAGCAGGAGAATCAGATTGCCTCCATTGGTGCTTTGCACTGAGCTGACCTCCTGGCCACCTTGCCCCTCCCACTCCCAGTAAGAAGCAGCCAATTACCTGCCAGGAGGTCAGGTAAGTGCCTCCGGCCCACCCCACTGTGTGCTATTGGCAACCACAATGGAGATACAGAATGTCTCCCAGCCAGACTGGGACTAAGAGCCATTAGACTTCTCTGCTCATCCATCTATTGCCATTCCGGGTGGCTTCATTAGATGGAGAGAAGCAAGACAGGAAAGCACTGTCCAATGGCCTGCCTGGGACCACCTGACATTCAGCTCCTCCCCTCTTGTTATGTACTGAGTTGAATAGGATCCAAGATGCAGCAGTCTGATTGGTCCTAGAACAATAGGATTCAGAATATAGCGGTCTGATTGGTCCTAGAACAATAGGATCCAGAATGCAGCAGTCTGATTGGTCCACAGGAGCCACCCAATCCAGCTCCAGGTGGAAGTGAATCTGCAACCTGATTGGCCTACAGGTGACTCCGGGAATTAGCCAATCACGTAGGGCCCATTGTGTAAATAATGTATATAAAGCAGACATGTATATAAAGCTTCCATTCCTCCTCACCACTATGAGCTGAATAAAGAGCATGAAATCCACTCTCGACTCAGAGTATATTTCACCTCTCTAGTGGTGATTGGAGAAAACAGTGAAGAGCTGTGCTTTCTGCTTTGTAAACCATAGTCAGGGTTATTCAGTTTGAAAGATAGGGTGGAAATAAGATCAGGGTCAACTGTTTTGGCCGAGATTTTTCAGCCTCAGAGAGCTACAATTCCCAGAGTGAGTTAACAGTCAATCCTGCTTCCTAGGGAACTCTGGAAATTTCAGCTCTGTGAGAGGGAATGGGGTGTCTTGGCAACTCTCAGCACCCTTAACAAACTACAGCTCCCAGAATTCTTTAATTCTTTAAAAGAGGAGCTGACCTCCTCTTTTAACCTCTTTTAACCTGCGGCATCTACCTGGCATGCTGAATGTCTCAGATTTAATCCCCAGATCTCCAGGGATTCCCTGCATGTAACCCCAGAGAGATGCTGTCAGTCATTGGAGACAATACATACTGAGCTACATGGACCAATGATCTGACGCGGTGGAGCAGCTTCTTTTGTTCGATCTCATTGCTTTCTTCAACAGTATCAAAACAATATTAAACACTGATTAAATCTGGACCCACAATCGTGGCCAGAATTCACAGATAGCAAAATTGCGTTCTCCAAAATATTCGCTAAACAATTCTTGAATATATCTGTATTAAGTTCTGTGGCTTGCAAACAAAGTTTTCTGAAGGCGATCCAAAACTCATGCCACCCAGAAACTTCCAGTTTCAAGTGTTCAACTCCGCATGCTTGATTTACAGACTTTTCGGCAAATATTTGGAATATTTTAGTAAGGCCTTGGTTGGTAAGTAGGCATGCATTGGTGAATCAGACTTCTGCGGAATTCAGTTAAACAAAACTTGTCCACGTCTGTATTTTATGTCTGAAAGAACTGGAGGCAGAAACAATTGAACAAAACTGCTTGTAAAAAATGGTTAATTTCAATCTTTCAGTACACAACTCGCTTTAAGGATGTAATTATGGTTTATGTAACCCACCTCCTTTACTCTTGATGAGAATAAAGTTTGGGGATTTGTGAAAGAAAAGGATGTACCATCAACAAGACAGCGGATTTTTGAGGACAGTTACCCCGAGATAAAACTTGGCAAGCAAAACAATTAACGCCGGAGACAATCCATTCAAACTTTTTGTTTAGGCGTCTCAGCTTTTCTGTCTAGACTCAATAGCTGCTGGATAGGAAACACTGGCAATCTTTATGCTGCAACCTTGATAGCTTGTGAAATTCATAAGATTATTTCAGATGAAGGAGGGCGAGGAACTCATTTAACCTCAACTGGGATCTCTTCTAACCAGTGCTGTTTTTCTAGAAGAAGAGGTGCTGAAGTTCACCATGAACTTCCCCCTTGTTCTTTGAGAATGACAATGACCGCTCCCCACATAAAACGGGGGGCGCCCTTTGTGTGGACGCGCACAGCCCCTGGAGCTGGAGCAGCTCCATCAGCATAGGCTTGGCTTCGCCTTCCCTCAGGTGGGATACCTGGAGGTCTCCACCTACCTCAGTCAGTTGTCCAATTCCGCCTGGGGGAAGCGTTGCCAAGGAGACCAGGCCAGGTAGGGGAGTGACTACCTGCCCACACAATAGAGGGAGGATCTTACCTGGGAATCCTCACTTGGCTCCAGAGCTTCTCCCACCCTACCCACCCTCAGTTAATGTCTTATTTTGCAGGTTAACTTTTCTTCACAGGTATGCGGGCGCTGCTACGTCAAGGTCACTGTTAAAGGGCCGGAAAGGAATTCCCCTGCATTGGCAGGTTTTGCCTTTCCCATAGCAAAACGTCACAACTTTGGCGGTATCAGGCCTTGGGCGGAATCCTTTATCTTCCTCTTTGCAGCGGCGATACCAGGGTTCCCCGTTAAAGGGGTTTCTGAAGGGAGCCTTTGACCGTACGCCGAGAGGTCGTAATTGCTCTCCCCTGCGGCGGCGGCATAACAGGGGGCGGCTATCTCTGCTTGAACATATGTTCTCCAGAGCCAGCCCATCCCCCACACAAACACTGGATAACCCTGATGCTCCCTAGGTCCCCAGCTGGGGACTGGGGAGGGAGAACGCCCAATGCCTGAGCCAAGGTCTACCCACATTTGAAATTTAATAAAGTTGTGGCCAATTTAATCCCATAGCATGTTGTCTTGAGTCATTAGTCCACATGACGGGGGCGGGGGGCACCAGGGATCTGGGGGACTCCGCCTGTCCATTCAATGGTGCCCACCTGAGCTCCGGTGAGCTCTGGCTGAAAAATATCTCTCTCTCTGCTTCTAATTTCAATAAAGATACCATGGACCGAGCCAGACTTACCCATGTAAAACCTGCATAACGTTTTCTTCAATCATTGCCAGTCAAAGAAAAGGAATGGCATGGCATGTGCAGGGACAAGGGCGATGGGTGGGTGGGAGGAAACAACTTGCTTCATGGATCATGGAAGATACACATAGCCTTATGATGATCTCACGGAGGATGAGGGGAATGAGGGGTTAAATTTTGCTTAATTCAATTTCCTGCATGGAGATCACTTGTGTACATGTAGGAAATTACATGTATTCTTCTTGGAAGCTAAGCAGGGTCTGTCCTGGTTAGTACATGGATGGGACACCTGATCGGCAATTCTTAAGTTATTTATTTGGATTTTTCTCCCATCGCTCCTCTCAAGAAGCTATGATCTTTGCAGCCCCTTTTCCATTCTAACTTCACAACAACCCTTCAAGGTTGGCTAGAATAAGTGTGAATGGCCTACAGTCACTTAGTAAGCTTTCTGGCTGAACAGTTGCTTTCAACCAGCTCTGTCTAAATTTGTTGTATTTAATTTTTTTATTATTGGTAAGTAGTACCTTTACCTTTACCTTTTAGAATTTCTGAAGCACCCACCTAGCAATCACCAGCGTGACATTTCACAATGTTCGGCATGGTGAGGTGGTTAAAGTGTCTAACTAGGACTGGGAAGTAAAAGGTAAAGGGACCCCTGACCATTAGGTCCAGTTGCGGACGACTCTGGGGTTGCGGCGCTCATCTCGCTTTACTGGCCGAGGGAGCCGGCGTACAGCTTCCGGGTCATGTGGCCAGCATGACTAAGCCGCTTCTGGCGAACCAGAGCAGCGCATGGAAATGCTGTTTACCTTCATGCTGGAGTGGTACCTATTTATCTACTTGCACTTTTGTGTGCTTTCGAACTGCTAGATTGGCAAGAGCAGGGACCGAGCAACGGGAGCTCATCCCGTCGCAGGGATTCAAACCGCCAACCTTCTGATCGGCAAGTCCTAGGCTCTGTGGTTTAACCCACAACGCCACCCACATCCCTAGGACTGGGAAAACCAGGGCTCAAATCCCCATTGTGCCTGAAATCTAGCTGAGTGACATTGGACCAGTCACCAGCTGTCGGGTTAACCTTTCTCACAGGATTGTTATGAAAAGAATGTGGAGTTGGGAAGGACTACTTTCAGCAGACTGAGTCCCTTGGAGAAATGGTGGGATGAAACTGTCAGAATAACATAATAACCAGAAATGTCTCGACGGGTGAGGTAAAGCCACAATGCTAGCTTCCTAACAGGAAGGAGAGGGGCAGGGGAGGAAAGGGGCGGCGGGGTGTGTGTGTTAAAGTGGTGCAAATTTAATGGAACCAAACTGGCTCCACTAGGAGATTTTCGCTGCACGAACTTCTCTGCCACCTCTCTCCAGGTAAGCAACAGGTGACATGCCTGCTGGGAAGCTTTTGAAGTGGGTCGACCCCAGCTGGCAAACCACTTCTGATAATGGCAAGTTCTCCGTCTTTCAGAAGAAGGCATTGTCCCAACAATTATAAAAGCCGAACAAAAGTTTTTTGCTCAATATTTTGGCACAGGAACACTTCGCCTATTAGGGGGTTGATTAATGGCCGCTTTTTTATCTCTTTCCTGCTTCCATCTGCCTTTCTTCCAATTTTGGATTGTTGAGTGATTAGTTTCACAGAGGAACAGATGAGAGGAACAGATGAGAAGAACAAATGTTACCAAAAGAGGGTGGGGGAGTTGCCATTGAAATTTAGCCTAAAACACAATTGGAAGCAACTCTGGAGGTTCCTCTTTAGGTGAAGAATCTAAAGAGCTTTAGAAGATAATTACAACTGAAATCTCTTCAAAGATGGGGGGTGATTCTGCTTAAGTCTCGATGGGAGGAAGCCATTATGGAGTTGCTGGACTCCTATGCTCCTCCTGGTCATGGGACTTGTAGTCCAACAACATCTGCAGGGCTCCATGTTGGCTACTGGCCTAATGGTTAGAGGCTAGAGTCTAACCAGATCATGCCTAGGACAAAATGTGAAGTGAATTTGTGGGTCCTTTGTGCAATAGGAAATATGAGAATGTGGTGTGAAATTTTGTGGACAAACGAAACATGGTTAAGAAGAGGCACTGGGTTCACATGTAATGCCAAGCTATAGATAAACAAGCAAAGGTTCGTAAGCCAACAACAAACCATGACTTCAGATCATGGTATGCTGGCAGTTAACAAACCATAATTAAGCCATTGGGCAACATTCACGCGTAGCACGAAGCCATGGTTTAGTAAACCAGGATTTAATAAACTATGGCTTAGTGTTATGTGTGAACTGGGCCAGTACCATTTCTAGGCAGAGTATGTCCATTGAAAAGAGCATTTTGGTGCCACTCAACATGCGATGGGGGCTATGCATTATGTCCAGAAATATCTCCCCTGTGTGATAGGCCTTGGAATGCACAGTGAGGTAACTTTCTGAGGGTTTTTTAATTTTTTTTGCCAAGTTCTCTCATTGAAGTGTTAAACCTATATATGGGACGTACTACTTCAGATTAACAGATTTGACTGAATGCTGCTGCTTTCAGTTTTCTACATGAGGTCATTTGGGAGGGGGAGGGGATTGAGATGTTATGATGTGTCCTGCCCCTCCTGTGGTCTAAAGTTGTACAGCCCAGAAACATGTCTACCAAGAAATGCAAGTTCTCTTCAGGCATTCCAAACAGGAGAAAGTAAACAGAAAGTAAAGAACAGCAGGGACAAGCACACCCATTCACCATCAACATTTCCATCACCTTCCATCTTGGGACAGGTGACTACCTGCAGCTGGGAGCCTCTGGTACCTGTGCAGGTTCTCTGTGCTCCCTTCCCCTTTGCCCCCCCCGACAGGTACACTTTCCCAACAATATGAAACACCTTCAAGAAAGTTAATATCGCTATCTGATCTCTGGAAAATGAACTATTGTCTCTGCCCTTACTTGCAATGGAGAAATAACTTATACAGGAGAAATAATTTTGTCAGATTTCACCTGATCCATGTCTGCTATGTTCTCTCTTTCAAAACCAACACAAAGGCCAATTCCCAAAGCAGTTTAACAGCTGTTCCTTCACCCCAGGAGACTCTGGGAGGAGAATAGAGGACTCTCAGCACCCTTAACAAACCACACTTCCCAGAATCCTTTAGGAGAGAAGCTGTGACTGTTAAAGTGGCATAAGAGTGCTTTAAATGCATCGCGTGGCCACATAGAAATTCCATAAATTATACCTTTGTTGTGCATTGAGGTATGCTGCTGAAAACAAACTTTGCTGAAATCTTATGCCTGAGGAAGAATCTGCACATGTTCTTTGCTCTTTCCCTTAGAAAGACCCCGACAACCCCTCCTCATTTAACCACCTTGACATGTGCAACAATGCTTTGCAATGATGCTTAAGTGATGTGGTCTACTAAGGCACAAATGGGGAAACTGTGACCTTCCAGATCTCAGACTCCAGCTCACATTGGCCTCAGCCAGCATGGCCAAAGTTCAGGGACGATGGGAGCTGTAGTTCAGGAATATCTTGGAGGACCACAGGTTCCCCATCCTTGGTATCAACTCCTCTCAAACCTTCATGGATACAGGGACAATTGTAGGGCCCCTTACTGGACCAAATCCTTGCTATGTATCTTTGGTGCATAGGGTGAGAATCTGCCATTTGTGCTTCAGCAAGAAGAAACCCCACAATTTTATTCCAGCAAGGACACCGTTAAGTATTGGTGGTAATCTCTGTGTTACAGAGCTGCCGAAACATCTGATAAAGAACACTGCCTGTGTCAGTCCCCGAGAAATAAATGGGAACTTCAAGAAACTGCCTTGTAATTGAGAAATCCAACAGTGAGCTGTCTTCATTTATTCTCATTAGAGCTTCTTGTTCCATTTCATCCCATAAGGACCATTTGCTTTCCCCACTTTTTCAAAATTTAAAAGAAAACCATCCTTATCTAGGACTCCCCCTCACGCGCCCCCTCCACTCTCCACTTTTAGGAAACTCCGCAAAGTACTGTGCGATCATGATGCAAACCACCAACTTCTTTGCAAAGGAAAAAACGTCTCAGCGGAGAAGATAGGAGCTAGTTGCTACAACGCTCCGGTTGAAAAGGTTGCCAGATTTTCCCCGGATAAGTTGTGCTGCTTTTCATCAGACGGACTTTTGCTTTGTTCGGTTTCAGCTGTGTTCAAGCAAGGTTTTTTGTTTTTCGTTTTGGAGAAAACGCCAAGCGCTTAATATCATAAATTACTTTGGAAACCCCCACTGCTGTGGGAAACTCCGACTGAAACTTTTTTGCGCAGGCAACTTATCTCTCTCCAACGCTTGCAAACCGCCTTTGAGGAGGGTTGCCCTGGTCCCAGAAGAACCAGCGATCCCTCCCTCTGAAAATCCTCCGGAAAGAGTGAACCCAATTTATCAAAGGAGGAGATAATCTCCAGAGACCAAAGCAAAAGTCTGCTGTAGAGTTCTTTTGGTTGCCCAATTTACTCACAGTTCCGTGGCGTTCCTGGGGATGTCCTGCGGCACTTGGGTCACCTTGCTCTCCTGGCAGGTGAACATCAAGTTGTCCAAGAACTGACAGGTGGGATGCCCGGAGCCAGACCCCAAGAGGAGAAGCAGGCAGAAGCAGGCAGAAGAGAACAGAGCCATGCTTGCCTCTGCAATGCCCTCTCTCCCGGCCACTGAAAGAGAAGCTCCTCCTGCCTCACTCCTTCCACCGAGGCACCGCCTTAATGGGCAGTGGTGAGTCATGCGACACCCAAGGAAGGTCTTCTGCACGTCAGGGGTGGGCCAGAAGGTAGATCTGCAGTCAATATGAGTGATTTGCAGCGAGGTTTCCTCCTTCCCCAATTGTTTGAGTAAACAGCAACGTAACATCAGAGAAGGGCTGTAGTTCAACGGCAAAGCACATAGGTGGACTGATTGACTGGCTGATTGTATTTACTGTACTTTTCTGTGTATAAGACGATTTTTTAATTACAAAATAATGTAAAAGATAGTTCAGAGGCGGGCAAGCAGGAGATTGTCAATGACGATTGGGTGGGTGATTGGTGGCTGTGTCAAAGGCTGGTGTCGATTGCCTGTTGCTTTGTCAATTGGGCGGGTGATTGGTGGCTGTGTGAAGGCCTGCTGTTGATTGGCTGCTGCTGCAGCAATTGGGTGTGGTTGGTGGCTTTGGTGACATGTGCGCGATTTGCAGTGTCAGTCAGGAGGCTGAGTGGTTTTTGGCAATCCCCCCCCCCAAAAAAAAGCTCAACAACTCTGGGCAATCTCCCCCCATTATCTTAATTTGGGGTCCCCCAAAATAGGGGTCGTCTATGCTGCTTTTCATTCAAATGAATTTCAAAGAAGCTTACAACCAATAAATAACCATAACATAATAAAACACAATAGCACATGACGAATACAGCATACATCATATAAAATAATTAACAAATTACCAATAAAACAGTTGCAATTTAAAAAAAACCACTTAACAAAACAGCTACTAAAAAATAAGCTAAACCTCACAATTATGGCAAGTCATATGATTAACAAATCAATGTGGCATCTAGAATCTATAAAACGATATTAAAAACATTAACAAAATAGCAACTAAAAATATAAGTTAAGCACTAAGTCCGTTCACACAATCTCTGCAACCCCATGACTCATACCCTCTCTCCTTTAAAACAAAACCGTACAGCAAACCAACAAGACAATCAATACTAATTGAAATAATAAGAATTACATTTATACTGAAACTAAACTAATCCCCAGCCCCATCAAACATCCATCCCACCCACAACAGCTCAAAAAAACCAAAAACAAAGCATTTAAAACACCACAGATGAGCAAGTATTTTGAACATTTAAACACATTTAAAAACATTTTTGACATGCTCAGAGTGAGTGTGGGCCCCACCCCCTAGGCCAGGTGGAAATAGGTCTTGCAGCAGGGAGCAGTCTTCCTTCCACACTCACAACAGCAGTGTGGACCAGGGGTCTGACTTTGTATGTGGCATCTGACAAAGGTTGCTAACAAGGCAGGGAATCTCAGTTCGCTTCTACTGGGGGAAATAGTTGCCGTGGCTCAGAAGGTGTCATGAGGTGGGGAGCAAGGAAAAAACAGTCCCACAGGGATGGCTCACTCATTAGAGAGGGAGACTCGTAACCCCAGGGTCTTGGGTTCGAACCCCATGCTGGGCAGAAGATTCCTGCATTGCAGGGGGTTGAACTAAATGATCTTTGTGGCCCCTTCCCACTCTGTATTCTAGGATCTTACTGCAAACCTACTTATTTCACACTTCCCCAATCAAAGTGCAAACTCAAAGTTTGCAATGCATTTTCCAAGCCAAAGAAAAAAGTGCGCCATGGTTCATATGCTAGTGAAAATAAATTTTCTTAATGCATTATATTAGGGGAAATTGCTTGCAAGAAGGTGCGCATGGTGCAAAACTGCTCATAGAAATGTGTTTATTCAGTGCAATGTGCACTAAAATGCTGGCAGATTTTCATGAGTAAAAAACCAACAGCTTGATCTGATGAACTGAATGTAGGATTGGGAAACTGAGAAACTGAGAGAAACCAAAAGTGACAGTTATGTCCCTCAGAGGCATCCAGTTATTTCATGTTTTCTGCACCTGCCTCTGGTTGGTAGACCTTGGGATACTCATAAATATCAACGTTTGCCTGCCCTTCTCTTTATGGCCTGTCAGGGTCTCGGGGAAGGTGGGTGATGATTTTTTTGCTCATAATAATACTACAGTTGTACCTTTGATCGTGAATGCCTTAGTACTTAGACATTTTGGCTCCTGAACACCGCAAACCTGGAAGCGAGTGTTCTGGTTTGTGAACGTTCTTTGGAACCCAAAAATCCGCTGGGGCTTCCATGGATTCCGATTGGCCGCAGGAGCTTCCTGCAGCCAATCAGAATGCGTGCTTTGGTTTCTGAATGTTTTGGAAGTCAAATGGACTTCTGGAACAGATTCCGTTCGACTTCCAAGGTATGACTTCATTTTCTTTTACTTTCAGAGGTTCTCAGTTTCACCAATGTTCAGAGTCTGTGGATGTTTGGAGCAGAGGAACGTGACATTCTGCACGTATGTGCTCAGGCTGCTCTTGCTTGTAAGATTTTAAATTCGTCCCTGAATTTTAGGGTGCTTGAGAACTGCTTGCTTTATAGCATCCTAGAATTGTAGAGTTGGAAGGGACCTTGAGGATCATGTAGCCCAGGGGTAGTCAACCTTTTTATACCTGTTGTTGTTTAGTCGTGTCCGACTTCGTGACCCCATGGACCAGAGCACGCCAGGCACTCCTGTCTTCCACTGCCTCCCACAGTTTGGTCAAACTCATGCTGGTAGCTTTGAGAACACTGTCCAACCATCTCGTCCTCTGTCGTCCCCTTCTCCTTGTGCCCTCAATCTTTCCCAGCATCAGGGTCTTTTCCAGGGAGTCTTCTCTTCTCATGAGGTGGCCAAAGTATTGGAGTCTCAGCTTCAGGATCTGTCCTTCCAGTGAGCACTCAGGGCTGATTTCCTTTAGAATGGATACATTTGATCTTCTTGCAGTTCATGGGACTCTCAAGAGTCTCCTCCAGCACCATAATTCAAAAGCATCAATTCTTCGGCGATCAGCCTTCTTTATGGTCCAGCTCTCACTTCCATACTGGGAAAACCATAGCTTTTACTATACGGACCTTTGTTGGCAAGGTGATGCTTCTTCTTTTTAAGATTCTGTCTAGGTTTGTCATTGCTTTTCTCCCAAGAAGCAGGCGTCTTTTAATTTCGCGACTGCTGTCACCACCTGCAGTGATCATGGAGCCCAAGAAAGTAAAATCTCTCACTGCCTCCATTTCTTCCCCTTCTATTTGCCAGAAGGTGATGGGCCCAGTGGCCATGATCTTCGTTTTTTTTGATGTTGAGCTTCAGACCATATTTTGCGCTCTCTTCTTTCACCCTCATTAAGAGGTTCTTTAATTCGTCCACGTGAAATTTTCATACTTACCGCCCACAATGCATTGATGGTAAAATTTCCTTACTGCCCACTAGTGCTTGATGGAAGGAAGATTCAGCTTGTGCCGTAGAATCCCCTACCGCCCACCTGGAATCCTGAAATGTCCACTAGTGGGCAGTAGAGACCAGGTTGACACCCCCCCGATCTAGCCCAATCCCCTCCAATGCAGGAGTATGAAGCTATCCGATATAGGAATCGAACCCACAACCTTGGCATTATCAGCACCACACTCTAACCAGCTGAGCTATCTATGAGATCTGACCTCAAAAACTGGTCAATCTTATTGTTAGGTTAGTCTCCCCCAACCCGGTGTCTTGCAAATGTTTTAGGCTTCAACTTCCAGCATCCTGGACCATTGGTCATGCTGGCTGGGTGCATGGGGGAGGGGCCAGAAATCTGGGAAATTCTGGGTTGGAGTCTTCAAGGTCTCAGGCTGAAGACCTTCTCACTTGCTCCCATGAAAACGGGGGGATGCCAGTATTTCCAAGCCCATTGTCATAATTTAGGCCTCAAGAAACACCACTTCAGAGAGAAGCGGTGTGTGTGTGTGTTTCATATGACTGGATGCTCTTCTACACAAAAAGGTTTTCAAAAATCCACGCAGGTAGAAAACCAGCACTTCAAGGAGCAAGCTCAAGTTGAACACTTTTCCTTGACATTATTTACAGGGATTTATTTACTTTTTTGTGGGGGTATGGAATAGCATTCCAGTACGTGAGACTCCCCCTCCCTCATTCTGCCACCTGAGTTGGCGCAGCCCAGACTCAGGTTTATCACCCTCAACTGTTGTTTGCGGAAAGTCCCCCCCCCCCACGTGGAACACTCCCAGGTCATGCATACTGAAAGGAGCCCCATAAATATCCTTCTAGATAATGCTTGCTTGCCGTCCGTTTCAAAGCGTGCCAAGTATCTCAGTAGCATATGTCAACAAACAAGCAGGCACACAGCAGTATCCGTCGCTCCCTCTGACCTGACAGTGCCCTTATTGCCACTAGACAAATAATTTTTAAAAAAGATCGCTCCTGATGTAGGGGGGTTGCTTAGGTGCTAGTAATTGCTGTGCGGTTGAGACTTGATCTATAGCGGCATTTAAGGGAAGCTTGCATTGAGTGGAGAGAATGGGCGACTCTGCAGAGTCGTGATGCAACTGAAACCCACAGACACTAAATCAGCAAACAACCCAGAAACTGAAAGAGAGTTTCTGGGGCGTGAATTTGAAGGTCATCAAGGACCTTTAAACCCCCTCCCCCCCCCTTTTCCCATCTGGCAAGGGTTCATTTAGATTCTGCACCTCTTCTTAGACAACAAACTAAGGCTGGTGCTGGTGGGAAGGACAGCAAGCTCAAGGTTTTTTAACTTTTTGCAGGATGCGGTGAAAGTGGAAGGATGCCCCCCCCCCTTTCCTCGCTGATAAGACTAGAATTCAGGGTCACCCAATGGACCGGCAGCAGATTCAAAAGAGTCTAAATAAAAGTGCATGCAAAAAAAAGGAGAGAGCAGAAAATTCTAGGTGCAGGGGGAAAGCTTTGATACAGTCACATCATATTTGGAATATTTGGCTGCATTTCCTTTGGGGCAACCATTTTTTTTGGGGGGGGGAGGGACACATGCCAGTGGCAGGCATAAAAAGGTAAAGGGACCCCTGACCATTAGGTCCAGTCGTGGCCGACTCTGGGGTTGCGGCGCTCATCTCGCTTTATTGGCCTAAGGAGCCGGCGTACAGCTTCCGGGTCACGTGGCCAGCATGACTAAGCCGTTTCTGGCGAACCAGAGCAGCGCACGGAAACGCCGTTTACCTTCCTGCCGGAGCAGTACCTATTTATCTACTTGCACTTTGACCTGCTTTCAAACTGCTAGGTTGGCAGGAGCAGGGACCGAGCAACAGGAGCTCACCCCGTTGTGGGGATTTGAACTGCCGACCTTCTGATCGGCAAGCCCTAGGCTCTGTGGTTTAACCCACAGTGCCACCCACATCCCAGCTGCAAAAGTGGGTGGAGAAACCTTTGTGCAGTAGGCTGTTTTGCAAACACACTCACGCAACACTCTGTGCTCTCCATCCAGGCAAGGAAGAGACATTGCCAGAGTTTGAGGACATATTACAAGCCAGGCAAGAGGACCCAAAGAGGGTGCAAGGCAGGGCTGCTAAAGGATGTAGCCTGGGGAGAGAAAGTATGATTTGGGGAGAACTGGGGTGGGGTGTTTGCCTATGGCGTGTGGCCCTGAATTCCCTCCCCCCTGCCCAGCACTGCTGAATTCACTGCCAGATGTGTTGGCCACTGGCTAAGATGACTTTGGGGGGGGGCAATCAAACAAAATCAATGGATATAAATATGGTTGCCTGCACCCCAATCTCTGAGAGGTTCCTTATGCCAGTGTTTCCCAAACGTTTTTGGGCAACGGCACACCTGTTTACCGGAAAAAAATCTCGCGGCACACCACCATTAAAGCCCCGCCCCATGACGTCAGCGCGCAGCGTCACGCCGGGAGGGACGCACAAAAGTGAAAGTTTTTTCCCTTCCCCTTGCCGGGGTGGGAGGAGGCAGCAGAGCGAGGGCGCGTTGCGGGCTCTGCGTGGCTTCAGGTGGAGCCTAGGAGCCACTTCCCAGCCTGGAGGGCAGGCTGTGCGCGGACCCCGCCACTCTCGGGGCGCGACCCAGACCCGGCTGCCTTCCACGGCCAGCAGAGGTAGGCCACCGGCTTCTAACCCGGCGGAACTGGGGCGTCCCGGGCGCAGCGCCGCGCTCCCCGCTCCTCCCGCCCCGCCCCCTTCTCCCGGGTGCCCCCTCCCTCCTTTGTTCTCCGGAGCCCCGCCTCCCCCTCTGCCCCAGCTCGCCTATTGGCTCACGCAGCCGCCACTCAGGTGGGGGCCCGCTTTGGCCCCGCTCCCCGGCCGCCGAGAGAGAGTGGGAGCGTGCGGGGCTGGGCTGGGCGGCCGGGCGTCTCCTTCCCTGCGCTGCTTCGGCCGCGTCTGCAGCCGCCGCGGGACCAGGCGGGAGGCCAGTCATGCCCAGACACTGCCAGCCGCTCGGAAGGAGCCGTCGCTCCGCCGGGCAGCGCCTGCCTGCGCGCCCCTCGCTCCCTGCGCCGAGGATGGCGGGGGCGCCGGGCGCAAGGCAGCGCCGGGGCTGCTGGGCAAGCGGCAGGTCTGATGCAGTTTTGGGAATTCCTGTCACAGGGAGCAAGGCAGAAGCGGATGACGGGGCACGTTCCCCGGGGGAGCGGGGCCGGAGGATTAGCCCGACTCGCCCGCCTCCCTCCCACGGCACACTAGGCAACGTCCGGCGGCACACTAGTGTGCCGCGGAACACCGGTTGGGAAACACTGCCTTATGCAATAGCGTCTGATTGAAAAGAGAAGGGGAAATTGTTCAGAGCTGTCATTTTGAGACGTTTCTTGTGGAAAGTGACAAAGTATTTTAAAAATCCTTAAAAAAGAATAAGCAATGAAACAGTCTTTAGCACAGTAGACAGAGTAAAATTACAAAAATATAGACAAAACTGACAGCTTTTAATAACAAATATGCATAACAACTTCATGGAGATTAAAGAATGATACACGCTCCGCAGGGCTGAATTTTCTGCATAGAATATTGCTTGACTTATGATTGACCCTTTCCTGTGTTCAGTACAAAGGTAGGCAGGCAAACAAACAGAAACACAGGCATGCGCTTAAATGCACATGTGCCTTTAGAAGCACTACAAAGCCAAAGGTTTATTTTATCAGTTAGAGACACAGCATGGGTGGGGTGTGGGGTGGGAAGTCAAATTGAGTCTTCTTGGTGAATTTACAAAGAGTTTTACAAAAAATTAATAATACTCAATAGTGTTTTTTTTAGCAGAGGGCCTTCTTGGTAGTGGCGCCCGCCCTGTGGAATGCCCTCCCATCAGATGTCAAGGAAATAAACAACTATCTGACTTTTAGAAGACATCTGAAGGCAGCCCTGTTTAGGGAAGTTTTTAATGTTTAATGTTTTATCGTGTTTTTAATATTCTATTGGGAGCCACCCAGAGTGGCTGGGGAAACCCAGCCAGATGGGCGGGGTATAAATAAGTTGTTGCTGTTGTTGCTGCTGTTGTTGCTGCTGTTGTTGTTGTTTTGGTTTGCAGAAATGAAGCATTCATTTCGCTCAAGGGTGGGGAGCCTCAGTTCTGTGGGGCAGATGCAGCCCTCCAAGCATCTTTCTGTGACTCTTGGGACTCTCCCCATGCCACACACACCCTTTTTCACAAGCCATGCCACTCGCCAGGCCTGATTTTTCACTCCCTTGGTGAGTTTTTGCCTGGCTGGAATCTGTCCTCAGGCTATGTGCTTACTGGATAGAGGAAAGTGGGGGCAGGGAGTGTGTGCAGAAAACAGCCTATGGAAGAAAGGGCAAGATAGATGCACATTTGTTTCCCCGCCCGCTGTTGTCTCTGACCCCACCCACCACTGTCATGTGACACCCCCTCCCAGAACTTTGCCCGGAAGGAAACACAACCCTCTTTGACCTAACCTCTGCCTAGAACAGGCAATATGATGAAAACAACATGTATCGCAGGCTCAGCTGCTTCAATTCCACAAGGACCGGCACAAAGCTTTTATCCAATCTCGCTCTTAAGTGGTGTTCGGCTACTTGGCCGGGTCAGAGGGGCACATTTCTGATGCTGAAATAAAATTGCCCCTAAGTGATATTAGGAGTGGCAGGCAGAAAACCATAATAAAGACAGGCACGAGGGACTGATTTTGCTGAGGCTCATATTCCTGTTTCATTGCTGTCCTTCCTAACCTAATAGTACTACGCCTCATGGGGAATTTTTTTTTTTTAACAAGTTCTGGGTTAAATCTGTGGTACAAAGTGAGAGTGAGGTGATATTTCTATATAGCACCCAGTTTCCGAAGCAGTGAGATGTGGGAAACCTCAACCCTGGAAGCTGAAGGCGGCTGGCTAGGCCTCTCTACTCACACACCAGCCCTGCTCTGCATTCCTGTGAGTGCCTCTTTGCCTAGTGAGAATGTGCCCTTGAGTTGCGATAATGCCTGGTGTTTGTCTGCTTGGAGGATGCTGAGATATCTGCAGACTCAGAAACCTCTGACATTTGCAGTAGCTAGAATGTGGCCTACTGGGCAAACGTTAAGAGTCCCTTCCGTGGTTCTGGCCGCAAGCACTTTTTCCAGCAGTGGCCTGCAGCCCCTGCCAGGTTGCCCCTGAGGGAAATGTGGCCCTCAGCTTGGAAAATATTCTAGGGGTAGTGCTACTAGGTTTTAGCTTCCTTCGAAGGGGAGCAAGGACCTTTTTTGGAGTATCTGGTGGGAAGAATCCGCTGGGGAACCCCCAAGGGAAGAAAGCTCAGAGCCCTGGGAGAGGTGATGGGGTGACAGTGAGTGGTCAGAGGGAGGAGACGGGGAAGAGGAAGCTGAAGAGATAACAGGGCTTAGTAAGAAGGGAGAATCTGTGGCAGAGAGAAGTCCGGAATCAGAAGGAGAAGCTGAAGCAGGAGAGTGGGAGGAAGGAGGCCAAGAGGTGGAAATCAGTTAGGCTGGTGAAGAGTCACAAGTGTCTCCCCCTCCTGCTGAAAGAAGCTCCCCTCCCTCCTTATTTCCCAGAACCAGAAGAGGGCTGAAACGGGCAGAGCAGCAACAGGCTTCATGCAGGTGTAGTCTCTGATTGCTTGGGAAAAGTCCTGGAAAGTTGGGGACTTAGATGGCTGCGGGGACTTTCAGTCTTGGCAGCTGAAATCTTGGAGTAAGATCACTGTGCTCATTAAGCCTGACACTTAGTCAAGCCTGTGAAGATAGCATTTTTTGCTAATACAGTCGTACCTTGGTTCTTGAACGCCTTGTGACTCGAATGTTTTGGTTCCCGAACACTGCAAACTTGGAAGTAAGTTCCAGTTTGTGAACTTCTTTTGGAAGCTGAATGTCTTGATATGGCTTACACAGCTTCCGATTGAATGCAGGAAGCTCCTGCAGTCAATTGGAAGCCGCACCTTGGTTTTTGAACGTTTTTGGAAGTTGAACGGACTTCAGGAACAGATTCCGTTTGAGAACCAAGGTACAACTGGAATGTGTCAGTTCAGCCTACACTTGAGTAGGACCCTGGCAGAGACACATGCCTGACTGGCATGTTCTCTCCCTCCTGGTCTTTCGTTTGGGAGCTTCAAAAGCTTTCTTCTGCCTGAACATCACAGCGACCGATGCCAACAGACACCGGCACACTTAAGGATCCGCAGAGTTTGCCCAGTTGCATAACAGCCCTCAGCAACTCAGCATATTGGCTAGTCTACTTTATTTACATATAAACACACACAGAGCACTGCAACATGGCTCCCTCTCTCTCTAGCATCAGACAGCAAAGAGAAGGAACAAAGGACAATAGTCCCACTTCATGGAACACAGTAACACAAACATCCTGCCTCCGTCACTTCCCACTCTGTGGAGTCAAAACATATACCGTCATGTGAAAGACAACAAACCCATGAATGTAATCACGGAGCAGTAATTCTAACAGAATGAGCTGACTCCAACCGTGAATGGTGTGATGTAAAGGTAAAGGTAAACGGACCCCTGACCATTAGGTTCAGTCGTGGTCGACTCTGGCGTTGCGACGCTCATCTCGCTTTATTGACGAGGGAGCTGGCGTACAGCTTCCGGGTCATGTGGCCAGCATGACTAAGCCGCTTCTGGCGAACCAGAGAAGCGCACAGAAATGCCGTTTACCTTCCCACCAGAGCAGTACCTATTTATCTACTTGCACTTTGACGGGCTTTCGAACTTGGCAGGAGCAGGGACCGAGCAACGGGAGCTCACCCCATCGCGGGGATTCAAACCGCCAACCTTCTGATCGGCAAGTCCTAGACTCTGTCGTTTAACCCACAGCACCACCCGTGTCCCTAACACTCTGTGAGGCGAGTAAGGCTGAGAGACTTCAGAGAAGTGTGACTAGGTCACCCAGCAGCTGCATGTGGAGGAGCGGGGACACGAACCCGGTTCACCAGATTACAAGTCCACCGCTCTTAACCACTACACCACACTGGCTCTCTCCTGGCTCAATCTGTGACACAGAGGGACCTACCTCTGTGGTCAGAGGCAATGTGCCTCTGAATACCAGCTACTGGCAATCCCCAGTAGGCAGAGCTGGGCTCAGGTCCTGTTTGTTGGCTTTCCACAGGCATATCTGGTTGATATGGATTCTGAAAGAGATGGCCCCATCAGGGCTATGACTACGGTCTTATGTTATTATGTCCCTTGTAGATCCTGCCCTGGATCCCATTTTGAATCTAAGATTCCCCCCCTGCCCAGCTGATTCCTGCTCAGCTTAAGCCTGAATCATTTCTTTCCCCTCCTTCCATCATAACTTGCAGGGTACCCTACAATGCACCATCCTCCTCTATGTCTCCTTCTTCCTTGACCCCATGCTGCTTTGAGGGGAGCCGGGGAGCCAGCTAGGCATGAAAGAAGGGAAAGGGGGGGAGCTCAGCACTTGACTGAGACATGAAAGGCAAAGAACAGCCTTCCGGGAAATGCATTTTATCCTGACACTTAATGAAATAAATAGAGAGGTAAAAATGACAAATTAACATTTGTTAAACTCTCCCCCAAAAAGATGCAAATGAAGGACGAATCCCCGTAGTGGACTGATGAAAAGGAAGGGAAATTTGAAAGCCTCGTGCAATTACTGAAGGTTATTAATATTGATAGAAGACAGCTGAAAATGGCCTAATTACTTGGCGAGTCTTAAAAGATGCTGCTGATGAGAACTGAAGCGGGGAGGCTGAGGGGTTGGTTTCGTGGGGAAGCAGGGAGTCCAGAGTCGGAGCCGCAGTGAGCTGATCTCTGACTTCTCCACCTGGGAGAAGCGAGACGAGGTGTGAGCAGATTTGTCGGGTCAGGGAGTGAGGCATGGGAGCACCAGGGTGGTCAGTCATGAAAGAGAAGGCGGAATCAGGTCCTTAGACAGAGACCAGGTAAAAGCAGGTCCAGGAGCGCCAGTGTAATTAGTCAGGAAGAAGGGGGAAATGGAGAATGAACTCAAGACTTGAGGAAAAGCACTTGAGCTTAGGCAGATGGAGAAAGAATCATGAAAGGTTTGGGCAGTGGACAAACTGAACCAGGGGGAATCTACAAGAGTGGAGAATAGCCTCCCTGGTATTCATACTCCTACTCCTACTATTACTACTACTTTATTATTTGTGCCCCACCCATCGGACTGGGTTGCCCCAGCCACTCTGGGTGGCTTACAGCATATACAAAAACATAACACTAAACATTAAAAACTCCCAGTACAGGGCTGCCTTCAAATGTCTTCTAAAGGTTGCATAGTTACTTATTTCCTTGACAGCTGATGGGAGGGCGTTCCATAGGGAGGATTTGACTGTCGAAAAGTCCCTCTGCCTGGTTCCCTGTAACCTCACTTCCCACAATGAGGGAACTGCTAGAAGGCCCTCAGAGCTGGATCTCAGCGTCCGGGCAGAATGATGGGGATTGAGATGCTCCTTTGGGTATACTGGACCGAGGCCGTTTAGGGCTTTAAAGGTCAGCACCAAAACTTTGAACTGTGCTCAGAAACTTGCTGGGAGCCAATGAAGGTCTTTCAGGACCAGTGTTATATGGTCCTGGTGGCCACTCCCAGACACAATTCTAGCTGCCACATTCTGGATTAGTTGTATTTTCCGAGTCACCTTCAAAGGCAGCCCCATGTGGAGTGCTTTGCAGCAGTCCAACCGTGGGTCACCTGATGACATCAGGTGACTGACAAATGGGAGCCCCTGCCCACATGTCAACATGGCCCATGTGTGGAGTGGGGTCAAGGAGGTCAGGATCTAGCCCCCTAGCTGGATTCTATTCCCCATCTCTGCTCTAAAGTCTAAAAAGGTCCAGACAGTCATTTATTCGTAAGAATGAACGTTGGGGTAAGCACCACGTCAAAATTTTCACTGCATGATTCTAGGGCAGCAATCGCAGGCACAAACCTGGCAGTAGATTCCATTGAATTCAATGGCCCTTCAAATGATAAACAGGAAAACAGGGTTTGGAAGAATAAAGTTTTTAAGAATCTGTCAGAGGAATAAGCCGTTTTTACTCCTATGCTAGTTTTTTCCAGCATTATTTTATTTATTTGCCTTACTAAAAATGTATGCCGTATAGCTGAGCTCCCTGCATTCTCTCGCTCAGTAGCCTGTAATGTCTAAAAATAAACTACATCTCCTCTCTACTTGACCTCGCACTGCTTTAGACAAACTAGATCTGCATGTGGAAAAGAAAAGCTCCAAATGAATAGAGACATAACATATTCAGCGAATCCTTCTGGGAAATGCAGCCCTCTTACAGCAGCCTATCTTGATGGTTCATTAAAACAGAGCACATATGGTGTGTGTGTGTGTGTGTGTGTGTGTGTGTGTGCGAGAGAGAGAGAGAGAGAGAGAGAGAGAGAGAGAGAGAGAACAGGAAAGAAATGGAGCATTTTCAGAATCTTCCAAAAGGGACACAAAGTTATTTGACCATTCTAAAGACACTGAGATGAGTCGGGCCACTGCTAGAAAGAAGGAGCCAGGAGGAAAGTAGGTAAGAGATGCAAGGAGAATGTGGGACAGTCTGCGCGTTTTTTTCCCCACCTGTGGAACTCCTGCACACCTGCTGAAGAGAGGCTGGGCTTCCTCCCCATCATGATACCTGAAGCAGAACACTTCCTGCCACTGTAAACCTGGCCCTTTTCTGCTTTCAAAGGTCTTTTGGAGTGCTTTGCAAAAGGATCCGCAAGACATTACAATCAGCTGATAGCTGGGACTTGTGGAAATGCCTTACAGGCGTGCTTTGCATGAGATGGGTTCATAGAATCATAGAATCATAGAATCATAGAGTTGGAAGAGACCACAAGGGCCATTGAGTCCAACCCCCTGCCAAGCAGGAAACACCATCAGAGTACTCCTGACATATGGTTGTCAAGCCTCTGCTTAAAGACCTCCAAAGGAGAAGACTCCACCACACTCCTTGGCAGCAAATTCCACTGTCAAACAGCTCTTACTGTCAGGAAGTTCTTCCTAATGTTCAGGTGGAATCTTCTTTCTTGTAGTTTGGATCCATTGCTCCGTGTCCGCTTCTCTGGAACAGCAGAAAACAACCTTTCTCCCTCCTCTATGTGACATCCTTTTATATATTTGAACATGGCTATCATATCACCCCTTAGCCTCCTCTTCTCCAGGCTAAACATGCCCAGCTCCCTTAGCCGTTCCTCATAAGGCATCGTTTCCAGGCCTTTGACCATTTTAGTTGCCCTCCTCTGGACACGTTCCAGTTTGTCAGTGTCCTTCTTGAATTGTGGTGCCCAGAAGGTTCCCCCCATACCTTCCTGCCCCACACCTGACTTCTTTATCTGTTTCTTCTTTATCTAGTCTTAACTTCAGTTTCCCACATTTCCATGTTATTTTGAAGTTTTTAAAGACCTCATGAAAATTCATCAGCATTCGAGTAAGAATTTCTCCTAATGCACCCATGTTTGCACTCAATTTTGCATAACATACACATTTTTGCAAAGCATTTCGCCCAATGCATTTTTGGTATGTCATTTTTAGTAATATGTGCATCTTTATGTGCACTTTACCCAAGTGTACACATTTTGTACACATCGCTTGGCTGGAGAAGAGCATTGCAAAATTCAGATGGGTGCAAATTTTGAAGGATGACATGTAACTCCCAACTTACACACATTTTTTTAATATATAATTTTTATTAAATTTTCTGTTTTACAATTTCAAATACTCATTTTACATCTGTAAGATATCAATGACTTCGTGCTTGGCAATTATTATTATTATTATTATTATTATTATTATTATTATTTAAAGGGGTTGGGTGTTCAAGGAAAAGATTTCTGACAATCCCACCTGCCATTGAACCCAATGTGTTTTCACTATATATGATTTTGGCTTTAGGCACAATCCCCGGAACCTAACCCCTATGTAAACTGAGAGTCGCTTGTATTGTTTCAGGAAGTGAAGATTAGGTAGGTTCACCTCTAAATGCGAACCAAAACAAATTTATCCCCCATCCCTACTCCCAGATTAGTGGTTCCTAACCAGTCCTGTTTATAAGGGCGACTGCTCTCCTATTGACTGGCATTTTCAGCATTCCCAAAATTCTGCATCTAGTGTTTGCTACGAATGCAACTGAGAGCATTCGTTGCTTTTGGTATAGTCAAGGCTGCCTGCTAATGCCCTGTTTGACCTTCTGCTCCCGCAGGTAAAATGGTAAAGGAACTGAACAAAACATGCATCTGTGATTCCAAAAATGGCTTTCGCTCTCAGAAAGCCTTCTTAAAAGGCATTGTTCTTGAATAATAACTAAACTGAAATGGAAAAGCAATGCTCATTTGCAAAGATGGAACGATCTCTATTCTTATCCCTTGCAGGCACTTTCAAGCTAGAATTCTGAAAGCATCAACTAATGTTCAGAGATATACTAAATCCCAAACAGTTGCACCCTCCATCTTCATCTCCCTTGAGTGCTGTGCCTTGGAGTAGGATAACAACTTTTTGGGGGTGTGTGATTTTTGCTCCACTGCACTTGCAACCCACTGGGTTGAACACAGCCAGCCAGCCGTTATGTTTTACCAGATGCACAATGACCCACCCCAATGAGGCAACAAAACCAGTGAATTTATTGAAGATGGAGCAACCTTGTTTTCTCCTGCTCTAGAAGGTAGGGCTCAATCCAATGGCTTCAGGTAGCAAGAAAGGTGATTCTGACTAAACATCAGGAAGAGCTTTCTGACAGAATAATAATAATAATAATAATAATAATAAATAATTTCTTTTCCCCAGCCACTCTGGGTAGCTTCCAACAAAGATTAAAAATACATTAAAATGTCACACATTAAAAACTTCCCTAAACAGTGCTACCTTCAGATGTCTTCTAAATGCCAGGTAGTTGTTTATCTCTTTGACATCTGATGGGAGGGCCTCTGCCTGGTTCCCTGTAGCTTTGCTTCTTGCAATGAAGAAGAGTTTGGATTTGATATCCCGCCTTTCACTCCCTTTAAGGAGTCTCAAAGCGGCTCACATTCTCCTTTCCCTTCCTCCCCCACAACAATCACTCTGTGAGGTGTGTGGGGCTGAGAGACTTCAAAGAAGTGTGACTGGCCCAAGGTCACCCAGCAGCTGCACGTGGAGGAGCGGAGACGCGAACCCGGTTTCCCAGATTACGAGACTACTGCTCTTAACCACTACACCACACTGAGGGAACCGCCAGTTTGGCGCTGGACCTCAGCATCCAGGCAGAACGATGGGGGTGGAGATGCTCCTTCAGGTAAACAGGTATTAACTGTTTGATAGTGGAATGGACTTCCTTGTGAGGTGGTGGAGTCTCCTTCATTGGAGGTTGTTACGCTGAGGTTGGGTGGCCGTCAGCTGGACTCAGAGTTCCTTCCAGCTCGATGATTCTGTGACTGAATCGACCTACAGTACATGGTTGATGAGCTGCATTCAGTCTTATGGGTAACAAGTTATACAGGCAGGTTCTACGAGAAAACATGCGTTCTGCCAGCTGAGCCTACTGTTGAAAGACAATAGCGAGACAAAGGTATGAATGGGAAGACCGCATGCAGCGATGAATCCATCATAGTCTTCTTCCAGACTAGTAACCATGGCAGCCATCTGTCCCTTCCCTGCTCACATGGCATATGGAGATGAAAACGTTGGTAAATCACCAACAGGCAAATGTTCCTCCTGACCATTCCATACACCAGAACATAAGGTCATGCTTTTCCTTAGAATGTCCTGCTTTTCCTTAGGATGCCCCTATTTTCATTGGAGAAATGTTGGAGGGTATGGTAGGATGCCCCTATTTTCTTTGGAAAGCTTTGGAGGGTGTTGAGTTATGTGACCCTCCGAGCCAAGGTAGCCCTGTATAAGGAAGTTTTTTTAAAAAAAAAGTTTAATGTTTTATTTTGTTTTTATATGTATATGTTGGAAGCCGTCCAGAGTGGCTGCGGCAACCCAGTCAGAATAGCAGGGTATAAATAATAAAATTATTATCATTATTGAATAGGACTTCCCTATTTTCAATGGAGAAATGTTGGATGGTATCTAAACCGCTTTTAAAGAGACCCAAGTAGGTGCCCATCACTGCCTTCTGGGCGAGGAAGTTCCATGGGTTGAGTAAACCTCAATGAACACAGTAGGGTTTACTTCTGAGTAAATATCTGCCATCTCAATTCTAGCCACTTTTGTTCAAAAGTAAATCCCTTTAAAACCCCTTTAATGTAAATGGAGCTTCTGACTAGGCTTCGGGAGGATTGGAGATTTGAGGTTCATAGATGTCTTCGCTGCACTTCTTCTTAAGAAGCTTATTTTATTTATCACCACTCAGCTTCCCCCAATTAAAGGCCATTTCTCTCTCCTCTTTTTAATTTCACAAGAGAGCAGTAATTTAAGTGATCATTTAATCAGGATAACCTCATTGCGTGGGTATATAAGCTATGGTGTGTGTGTGTGGGGGGGGTTGGTTCTTTTTCACCATTAGTTCTTTGGAGAGTTGTTCTTTATATTCTGGAGAGCAAGTATGGCAGACATTAAAAGCGAATGTTAACCGGAATTCATCGACCCCCAAACTGAATATTTTAATTCTGGAGGAAAGTTGTGCCAGCTTTAGCAAAAACAAAAAACCCCTACCCTTTTTAGAATCTGCGTTTCCTCTGCTGCTGCAAGATTTATCCCACTTTAGCTGCATTTATCGGGAAATACAATTTTTTTTTTTTTTTTTTGGTTTTCAATGCACCAAACCCCTGTGGAATCCCCTTTTTATGTCTAAAAACTTCTGATCTTAAAGGACATGAATTATTCACCATAAATTCCATATATCTTTTGAAAATGATTTTTTTTTTTTTAGAAAAATGAAACTGCATATTTAAAACTCCCCTCTTGTTCCTTGATTAACAGGAAACCATGATTAGAATTAAGATGCCGAATCAGAGGTGTGTGTGTGTGTGTGAAACTTTACAAAGAAATCATTGTATCTTAAAATAAAAAATAAAAAAATCTGTATAATACAATGCAGCCTGGCTGAAGAGGGCCAAAAGACACTGTGCAGCACATTTTAATAAACATCGTTTAGATAAACGAGAGAGTTTATTTCCACCTGGATACACTGGTAAAAGAGTGTAGTGGCAAAGCAGAGATGGGGGAACAGAAAATGTAGTCCTCCAGATATTGCTGGTTCTCATCACTCACTGGCCTTGCTGGCTGGGGGCTGATGGGAGTCCAACAACCTCTGGAAGGCTACAGGTTGCCCATTCCTGGGTTAAAACATTGGACTTCATTCCTTAGCCCCATATTCTCCAACATTTTCAGTCCCAAATCCAGGACCACCCCCTCATGCAGCCCCCCATAGGTAGAAGGTAAAGGACCCCTGGACGGTTAAGTCCAGTCAAAGGCAACTATGGGGTTGTGGCACTCATCTCGCTTCAGGCCGAGGGAGCTGGCGTTTGTCTACAGACAGCTTTCCGGGTCATGTGGCCAGCATGACTAAACAGCTTCTGGTGCAATGGAACACCATGACGGAAACCAGAGCGCACAGAAACGCTGTTTACCTTCCCTCCACAGTGGTACCTATTTATCTACTTGCACTGGTGTACTTTCGAACTGCTAGGTTGGCAGGAGTTGGGACAGAGCAATGGGAGCTTACCACGTTGCGGAGATTCGAACCGCCGACCTTCCGATCAGCAAGCCCAAGAGGCTCAGTGGTTTAGACCACAGCGCCACCCACATCCTAGCCCCCCATATCCACCCCTCACCTACCCAGGCCGACTCAGCTTTTCACCCCCCCACCTGCCCAGGTCCACCACCTACCGTCTGCCACGCCCCTTTGATGATTGCCAAAGCGATCCTGTTGATTTGTGCCAGGGTGCCAGTCTTAAATGGAACATGCCAGGATCCAAATAGAAGCCAGAATTGGCATCTGTGATTCGGGATGTCTCAGTTAAAATGGGGGTAAGCAGTTGCAGGGCCTAAGATGAGCTGGTCAAGGCTTACCCTCTCAGTTTATTTTGAGGATAGCTCGACTGCCTTTTAGGGCGAAGCCTTCTCACAATTACTGACATAAAGAGATTAAAACGCAATTCCAATAAAACTCTATCAAAGTTAAAACAGCTACAACATTTCGAAAGCTATCACTACATTCATTCAATATTAATTGAAGCAGCCAAGAAGAGCAATTGAAAGCCAGAAGTTTAAAACCAGCAGTGATATAAAACATGGAAAAGTTCCACATCTTAAATTACAATTGGGTTTTCAATGCCACTTTAAAAGCCAGCACTGAAGGGGTCAAACATATCTCCCCGAGGAGGGAGTTCCACAGATATGGGGCCACCACCAAACTGGTCCTCTCTACAGCTCAGCAATCTTGGAAATCTTACAGGAGGTCCTACAAGACTTTAGAAGATCAGTACTTGGGTTTACCACAGCTCCCTGATTATGACATCCCACCCACTGAATGATCGGTCCTGCTTCACCTGGTGTGAGTAGAAGACACAAACCGGAACAAGCAAATTAAGCCTGGCATCCTGTAGGGATGAGCAAACCTGTCAGTTTCAATTTCTCCCATTTTCTCACCTTTCCCATCTTTAGTACAGTTATCCACATTTCCACATCAATTTGAGAATTTTTTTTAAAAAAACACATCAGCATCCTTGATATGCACAGTTTTGTATGCAATTTTGCTAAATATACACATTTCCCCTAATATGCAGCTTTGTATGTCATTTTAACTAATATAAGCATTTATATGCCAAATGTTCCCCCAGTATATGCAATGTTTAAATGCCTTATTTCGCTGGAGAACTGCACTGCAGATTCAGAATGGTGCAGATTTCGAAGGATGGCCGTGTTTCATTTTGCAGAAAGTGCAAATCATGTAAGTTCACCTTTTAATGTTTATGAATCCAATTTCTCCCCATCCCTAGCTTACCGGGACATTTGAACTTGGGACTGTGATTTAGTTATGCCCTAACAAGCCAGAATTTGTAAACCAAAAATAAACCAGGGCTTAAGGTTGGCTAGGGGACGCGCGTGGCGCTGTGGTCTAAACCACAGAGCCTAAGACTTGCAGATCAGAAGGTCAGCGGTTCCAATCCCTTTACCTTTACCTTTGCGTGGACAGGCGGAGCCCCCAGATCCTGCACGGTCCCCCCGTCACGTGGAATAACGACTCAAGACAACGTGCTATGGGATTAAATTGGCCACAACTTTATTAAATTTCAAATGTGGGTAGACCTTGGCTCAGGCATTGGGCGTTCTCCCTCCCCGGTTCCCGGGCGGGGACCTAGGGAGCATCAGGGTTATCCAGTGTGTGTGTGTGTGGGGGGGATGGGCCAGCTCTGGAGAACATATGTTCAGGCAGAGATGGCCGCCCCCGTAACGCCGCCGCCGCCGCAGGAGAGAGCAATGACGACCTTTCGGTGTACGGCCAAAGCCTCCCTTCATAAAACCCCTTTAACGGGGAACCCTGGTATCGCCGCCGCAAGAGGAAGATGGACAAAAGGATTCCGCCCAAGATTGCGGTCTCGCCGCCAAGACTACCTACATCTGAAAAACGCCTTTGCCATCCTCCAACCAATCAATCAGGCCATGCCTGATGTCACTCAGCCAACGCTCGTTACCAAGGTCCGATAGGTGCACGCCACCAGGCCGAAATAGCTCCTGCATGTAAACTTTAATGTTGGGGTGTTTCACGACCCGACCTCCCATGCGAGTGGTTGCAGAGTGCACTGCCCTATTTATTTTTTCCACAGTGTAATTAAGTCTAGTGGGTTTGATGTTGCCACGCCAATGCAAGCGTGGCAGAAGTTCGGACCAGAAAATCGTAATTTTTTTTAAAATTTTTTTTTACCTTTACCTTTACCTTTACCTTTACCTTTACAACTCCACTAGCATTTCTCAGTATTGCGAATAACACCGAACCTTTGTTGGTATCTTCATGAACTTAACTAAAAGACTGAGTTAAACATTTGAAAAACCTATTGAAACCAGACATTATAAGTTCATCTTAGGTTGGGTAGTTCGCAAGGCTCTGTGGCTTTGTTGAATGCTTTGTATTTTTCGAAGAAGGTTGATAAAGAATGTATAATCACTTATCCTCCATGAATGGCTGCTCCTGGGAAGAATACTATGTAATTCTTGGGGAAATAGGATTGCTGTCCTCACTGGCAAGGTTTTGTAAACACACACACACACACACACACACACACACAAATAGGGATAGGAACAAGTTCTAGCAAACTAGGTTTCTGAACCAGACTCACATGACCCAGGGGGCAACCATGTTTTCCCCCGTATAAATCTCCTGTCTAGACACAAGAGGAGCCCTGTTTGGTAGTTTGAAGGGTAGCAGTGCTTGGCGATAGCATACCCTCCAACATTTCTCCGATGAAAATGGGGACATCCTATATAATAATAGTTGTTGTTGTTGTTGTTGTTTTCCTATTTATACCTTACCCATCTGATTGGGTTGCCCCAGCCATTCTGGGGAGAATTCCAACATTTTAAAGAACATAATAAAACATTAAACATTTTTTTTAAAAAAACAAAAACCTTCCCCATGCAGGGCTGCTTTCAGATGGCTTGGGGGGGGGGGTCTGATAACTCCATACCCACCAACGTTTCTCAGATGAAAAAAGGGATGTCCTAACATACCCTCCAATATTTCCCCAATGAAAATAGAGGAAAAGTGGGGCATTCCAGGATCAAATCAGAAACCCCAGGAAAGCTTTTGTAAATCCAGGACTCTCCCCGGAAAATAGGGATGCTTGGAGGGGCCTGCGATGGAGCTTACTTGTCAGAAATCTCACTTTTTCAAAAAGAGAAAAAACATCACCCAAAGCAGCTCACATCAATTAAAATTCAAGACGCAATCCTACCGGCAGGAGCTGGGAAACAACGGAAACGAGATCCAGGCACTGCCCTCAGACTTGTAAGGCAAAAGCCCAGGACGCACAAGGGGCAGGAAGAGGGTGAAGGGAGGGGAAAGAGAGAAAGAAGGAGTTTTAATTAAAAAGGCGAGTTGTTAACGAGCCCTTACATCCAGTTTGGGCCAGGCAGGTTTGTCCCAGCTGGGGTTCTTGCCAGCACAGAACCGATGCAGCCACCTGTACTTCTTCCTTCCAGCAAACAATAAGGAATTTTGACCGCATGGGGCATATTCATGCCATACATTTAAAGCATTATCACACCGCTTTAAGCAATCACAATCGGAACTGAGTTCTAGCGAGCTCCGGCTAGGCAAAAAGCCCTGCTTAATGCCCTTACCAAACTACAATTCCTAGGATTCCCCATGATCGCTAAAGTGGCCTTTGAATAGGAGAGAGGAAGGACAATCCTTAGCAAACTGCACCTCTCAGAATTCTTTGGGCGAAGCTGTAGCCTTTTAAATGTGCTACAATTGATGTCACTGGATAGCTCAGCCGGTTAGAGCGTGGCACCAGTAATGTCAAGGTTGCAGGTTCGATCCCCATACGAGACAGCTGTGTATTCCTGCATCGCAGGGGGTTGGACTAGATGATCCTCAGAGTCCCTTCCAACTCTATGATTCTATGATTGTCCTTTAAATGTAGCTCTTAAATGTATTTTTATTAAAGATTTTCTTAGTTTATAAAAGTATGTGCAATCTCTCTCTCTCTCTTTTCTCCAGGTAACATTTTTTACAGATCAGTTTCATTTGTTGAGACATTAGGAAGAAGAAGGGGAAAGGTGGGGGGGGAGATAGGTGGGGTTGGGGTTGGGTGGCGATGTTACTATTTTATTTAATATATGTGGGGTTTTGTGTCAGCGTCGCCTGTGCAGGTTCTCTGCTACTCACTTGTGTTCCTTTGGTGGTGAGAGAGGTTGGGGTTGGCCTAGGGTGTGGCTGCTTGTTTGTGATTGGCTGTGGTGGTCTTTGTTGTTGTGTGTGAGTGGGGTGGGTGGGTTTTTTGGATCAGGTTAGCCATATTGATTTGTATGCTGTTGCTGATTGTTGTTATTGTCTTGTTGGGCTGTGTATGCGATAAAGGGGAGCCATACCGGGGTGAAGGCGTCTTCTTCTGTTTGTCTCTGTGTCAGTTTCAGTTTATTGGTTCCTTTTTCTAGTAAGGCTGTTTCCCATACTATTTGGTACCATTGGTCCATGCTTACTCTTGACAGGTCTCTCCAGTGTCTGGTTATGCTGTTTCTGGCTGCTGAAATGTAGTGTGCGGATGTGGTTGTACTTTCTTCAGTGGAAGGAAACCTGTCTTTTGTTGGGCAGTGAAGTGGTTGATGTGAGGTGTTAAGTAAGGAGATAGATGTTCTCTCTCTCTCCATCCATCATGACTTCTACATTTTAAAAACTTTCAGCTCTAGCTATTCTGTTCTGACTACTTCTTGTCTCCCCCCACCCCCACCCCAAGTACTGAGGGAGATCATTACGCAAGGAAACTGTTCATTAAATCAAGGAAAGAATATATATATATATAGGCTCTCGGGCTCTCTGCACCAACCCATGCCCCCAGAGCCCCATATTAAGAGAAATGGATAACTTGTCATACGGCATGCGCTTGCTCTGTGGAATTGTCTGCCTCATGTCAAAACGGATCCCCCCCCCACTCTACTTTTTGTAGTCATTCTGCCATGTAGCTTGTAGCTACACAATCCAGCAAGCGCTTATGAGCTCGTTGCTCACATTCCTACTGGGTCTCCTTTCATTAAAATCTCATTCCTCCTGCAATCCTAGGAAATTAAAATAAAGTATCGCCGTTTAATATTTATAAAAGCACCTGCACTGTGCTTGGCGCTCATTATATACACGGAATAAAAATAAACAGGGTCCTGCCTGAAGGCTCATGACCTAATAAGCATGCAAAGTGCTGATTCAGCCCAGGCTGGATAAACATGTATGCAAACTTGTACGACCACCTGAGAACCACACAGAGTGAGGGAGTTCAGCAAATATCTCCTGCAAATTGATGGAAGTGCTTTGTGTTTGCTGGGCGATCGGTGGGTAACATAAGATTGTCGGAAAAGCCCTGCTGGATCAAGCCAGGGCTCATCTAGTCGAGTGTCCTCTTCTCACATTGGCCAGCGAGATGCCTGTGAGAAGACAGCTCAGTCGGCAGAGCATGAGACTCTGAATCTCAAGGTTGTGGGTTCGAGACTCACATTGGACAAAAGATTCCAGCCTTGCAAGGGGTTGGACTAAAGGACCTCTGTGGTCCCTCCCAACTCTATGATTCCATAATAAGCCTGTAAGCAGGACCTGAATGCAACAACCTGTCGTAGGCAAGGAGTCAGCTTCACCTGCTGAACAGCAACCTGGGAATGGGAGGAGCCGGGGTGACTCCACCTGCAGCTGATCAGCCTTCAAGGACACAGAGAAGAAGGCACAGATGAGAGCCAGCTGGCTTCAGCCTTCCTAAACAAAGATTTCAGCAGCAGCCAGGGGATGGAAACAACACCTGTGGTTCTTGGCCCAACCTTGCTGCTTCCTGCTCTCCTTCTGGACTCATGGCTTCGGATTCCTTGACCGCTGGCTATGTGGATTTGCTGTTTGTCCAACCCTCGGAACGGACTTGACTTCATATGCTGATGCTTCCAAGTGTATATTTCAGAGACTCTTCTCTTTGTCCTCAACACTGTTGCAATGGGACTATGACACGCCGTCTCCTTACTTGTGATTCCCAGCAAAGTGGCATTCAGTGGAGGCAAAAACTAGCCATCGTGGCTAGTAGCCGTCAGCAGAGAAATCAGCTACTAAAATATATTGTTGCCTGTGTGCCATAGCATGAGTACTACCACCCTATGATTCTAAGCATTGGAGTGGCCATTGTCGATGGTTTCTGGCTTCACAATAATCTTATTACTGTTGTTTGTAAGAATGTGTGTGTGTGTGTGTGTGTGTGTATAATCCTACTGAATTAGACCAAAAGCCCATCAACCTGTTCTCACCCTGGCCAAGCAGGTCCCTGTGGGAAGCCTGCAAGCAATGTTGTGTATACATAGATAAATAAATTGTGATTATATGTAATGTCCAGAGTCTTTATATTTTCAATAAAAACACTTTACTTTCATATGTAACTTAGAAGAATCTCATGCTCAGGTTTCTCCCTATTAATGTTTAGGGATCCCCTCTGTCTGTTTCACTTCAGACACTTCACACTAACACAAACAGTCCTTGACAGTGTCCTGAGAAGTCTCCCTCATCAGCCATTCTCCTCACACAGAGAGAGATAAAGCAGAAAAGCAGTTAAAAACAACTGTGACTTGAGTAACAGTCACAACAGAATAGAATGCCTCTCCCATGTGACTCAGCCAACCAATCACATGAGAGCTATTTGTTAAAGCAGTTCAACATAAGTAAACATTCCCATTTTAGGAAATTTAACCATTATGAGTGCATGAGTGCAATCTCCACCTCTGATACTGGATGGAGGTGGAGCATGTAGTCTTCATGACTAGTAGAAGATCCCACTTTAAAGCTATCCAAGCTTGTGACCATCACTACATCTTGTGCTGGCATCTCCACTAGCACTTTCAGCATGGACCAAAATGGCAGATGCTGCCACCTCATGGTTACAGCCTTCCATGAGGCTAGTCCCATGCCTCTCTGTAAATCGAACAGTAATTATAACTAACAGCCCATGCAACTGAAACAGCCAACGCTGTGTTAAGGTACTTTCTTCTATCCATCTTAATCTTCCAATATTCAGCTTTATTAGGTGCCCATGCATTCTTGTGTTATGAGGCAAGGAGAAAACCTTTCCTCCATGCTCGTCCTCGCTTGCACTGGCTATGCCTCTCCTACACACCACAAGGGCAGCCATTTTGTGCTATGCCACACCCTTATGGCAGCCATTTTGTGACTAGCATCCCCAGCACTTGCCTTAAAATGTCTTATGTGCTTACTGGCTCAAGATAATTGGCGATCCTTGGCCTAGTTTGTCAGGTCCCTCATGACTGGGATTTTATTGCACCATATAAACAGTGAACATGACACTTTCTTAGGAAACTGAATTAAAAGAATGGAAACGTACTAGTTTTGCAAGGAAATCATTTGCAGTCTAGAATTGAAAGGAATGCACCCCCCCTTATAAACGGATGTGTCTAAAATTTTACTACATCTTGCCAATAATTATTTCCTGTAAACCAAACAAATTTCCCACCATCCCTTCCACTGCTGTCAAAAGAGATACAGGGAAACCACAAGTGTTATGAAAAACCTGTCAACATGCACAACACCTCAGGGTTGAAAGAAAGAAAGAAAAAACCAAGTCCATAATTATTTGTTTGCGTCCCAAGATTATTAGTGGAAAGATAACCCTCTAAAACTAAATGAAATTGAGGATATGGTTTCTTAACAAAGCCAAAAACATTGATGAAATGTAAATTTGTATTTGCAGCAAGTCGCAGATAAGATGCTTTTAATAAACTTTTCTCCCCTTAAGGGGAAATGGCGGGTGGGGGCAGAGAGAGAGATTTGAACACCATATGCTGAGCTCACAAAATGGAAGAGAAGGAGACCCGCTTGATAAACGACTTGCAAGCAAGGACACAGAATGCGTGCCTAATGAAAAGGGAGTGTGTACTCATTGGCGCCACTTTTTGTGGCTTACGCAGCAGGATGCCCTCATGAAATATCGTAGCCGTTCTTATGGAGTATCATGTCCAATTCAGTCCAGAGGGCAGTGTTAAGTTGTGGGTGAACATATCAGACGACACAGCGATTCTCCAAACAGCTCTTGTTTATTCACAGACCCAGAACAGAACTGAACTGAAGGGTTCAGCCAGCCTGCTTATATAGAGCTCCAGCACGACGTAACTGTAACAACTTTCTGTAACTATCCAATCACTGAACGTCACTTTCGATCCCTTATTTGCATATGTGGACCTGAACTATCTATAGTATCTGCCTGCTGGCCCATGGTGAGAACTTCAGTACATAACAGGCAGAGATCGAGGACCTCAGACCCAGGAGCAAAATGCGGCCCTCCAGACCTCTCAATCTGGCCCTCATAACTTTTCCCAGGCCACACCCCTCACAGAGCTACCCTGCTTCACTACCCCCCCTCCAAGTGTTTTCGCCTGGCTAGAATTTGTCCTTGAACTTGAATAATTCCCCTTGCTTGCTTAGATAGAGAATAGAGAAGGGTGTGTGTGTGTAGAAAACATACCCTCCAAGTGTCCTTTTCTAAAAATTTATTTATTACTTTTCTTTTTTGTAAATTGTTATTTACAAATTCTAAGGTCTCAAATATATAATAAATATTCATAAATGCACACATATCTAAATATATAAACCATGTTTCTGAAATCATACAAGAGAACAATCCTGAAGCCGTGTTGACTCTCCCAATGACCTCAAATATTTCTCTGCATAAGGGAGGCAAATAGGGAAAGCCTTCCCATTGTCTTTTCGCTTACAAATCTTGTCTTAAGGGTGTATTTGTGTATGAATATGGTGAGCATGTGACCTGGATTCAGGAACTAAAGTATTAACCATCACAAAAGAATGGCCAGGCTGCCCAGGTAATACAGTGACCATTATCAGATATCCTGGCAGGCAGGATTTCTGCTGTAGACCGCCTCCTATGATGTATGCATGTATGATGATTTTAGGGTAGTCTTTGGTTAAGGGGTTGGGCATTGTCAAAAGTCTTTACACTTTTGTTCAGGGTCTCTCCCTCCTTAGAAAGAGCGGAGGGAACTCTGTTGCAACAGAAAAATAAATAACTGCCTTGCTTTCCACTGGATCCAGTCTCCATCCATTCTTCTCTGACCGATCATGGACTTAGGAGACTCAAGAGTCCCATGGGGAGTTGGGCAGCAGAAGCCAAACCCCAATTTTTACATCAAAATCTACCAAAGAATAAAACAAAATCAGGATTAAAGGGTTTTCTCAGGATGGTGGATGCCCGTCTTCTGACAGGAAAAGGTCTGCAGGGAGTGGGATGACAAAAATGGGGAGTCGAGGAGGGTCATTTAGGGTGGAGTGAGAAATGCCCCTATTTTCATCTGAAGACGGTTGGAGGGTATGAGAAACTAGCCTATTGTACAAAGATGAAATTCTCATTCCAGTGAAAAGTAAAATTGTCATAAGGTCGGTGACAAGGAGTACAGTCATGGTAACTTTGCACTAGACTTCCTCGGGTATTCTAATAATAATACTAATACTAATACTAATACTACTACTACTACTACTACTACTAATAATAATAATAATAAATTATTATCCTGCCCATCTGGCTAGGTTTCTCCAGCCACTCTGGGTGGCTTCCAATAGAATATTAAAATACAGTAGTCTATTAAACATTAAAAGCTTCCCTAAACAGGGCTGCCTTCAGATGTCTTCTAAAAGTCTGGTAGTTGTTGTTCTCTTTGACATCTGGTGGGAGGGCGTTCCACAGGGAGGGCGCCACTACCGAGAAGGCCCTCTGCCTGGTTCCCTGTAACTTAGCTTCTCGCAGTGAGGGAACGGCCAGAAGGCCCTCGGCACTGGACCTCAGTGTCCGGGCAGAACGATGGGGGTATACTGGACCGAGGCCATTTAGGGCTTTAACCAACACTTTGAATTTTTCCATGTTTAGTGAACATGCAAGGGGGTAGATGGGAAGAGCACACTCTATCTACCCATTAAATCGCCGTGGTCCACTGGAGTTCCCTAGGAGAATGAACTCCATCACCTTCTTCCTTGCAGCATGACTGGGGGTGGGTGGGTCTGCATCTCATGCTGGGCCAAAGAGACAGGTCAGGGATGCTTTGGGTCTACCAGCTCCCTGGTGCCCAACAGCCTCCTTGGCCAGGTTAGCTGGGGTGATCTTTGGCATAGTGCGGGCGGAGCCCAAGATGGTGGTGCTGGGTGACTTAAACATCCATGCCGAGGACATCTTGGGCCTGGCTTGAGATTTTATGGCCTACAAGGCCTTGAACAACTTGGGCCCAGGAGATGTTAAGGACCACTTGAGCCCAGCTTGATCACTGAGATAAACAGGAGTGTTATTAGTTGTCCCCAGTTCTACAAAGGCCCAACTGGCCTCCACAAGAAGTATCACTCTTTCAGCAGAGATTTGTCAGGCACCCTCACTTTCCTGCATCTCTTGAGGACTTTTAAGCCAACAGTGTTTTGTGTTTTAACATGGTAGACCACCCTGATGTGATAGGATATGGCAGAACAGAAATGCTTTTATAAACAAACAAATGATATATTTTATTGGATAAAATGTCACATAACGTAATAGCATGTCATAATAGTTAGCAAAGGCTTGGCTATTTTGGGTATAAGATGTCTTCGGCACCCTTTGCTCTGAGGCCGAGCAAACAAGCCTTGCACTCGGATGGTATGAAAGGAAAATCAGAAACCAAAACAGCCCGAGTTATTTTCCTAAAATACCTGATTCGCCCCTACATGGATGAAACAGGTTTGAATTTCATCCCTGAATGAAAGGCAAAGCAGAAAATGAAAATCAAAAGTGATGTTTCCTGACACGCTATTGATTTTCCACTTAGCCCACCCTGAGTAAATGTGGGGGAGAGTGAAGTTAAATTGGAAACAGTTAAGAGGCTGAATTCGAAACAGAAGAGATCAGCACAACTGCGGACTGATTCATAACCATACTGATTCACCCCTCTTCACGGGGTGCAAATGTGAGGACCAGCTTCCCCTTTCAACACAAACCACAGTTACTGGCTTACTGGGGTTTGCTGTGCGTGAGCTGTATGTTGGTACACACTGCCTGATCGCTCCCTTGGTACAAGCAGAAAACAAATAAGGAATTAAGCTTGGCTTCCTGTGGATCTTGGGTTTTGCTCCCTAAGAAGTGAGGATGGGTAGCCAACCTTAAAAGGTAAAGGTAAAGGGACCCCTGACCATTAGGTCCAGTCGTGGCCGACTCTGGGGTTGCGGCACTCATCTCGCTTTACTGGCCGAGGGAGCCGGCGTACAGCTTCCGGGTCATGTGGCCAGCATGACTAAGCCGCTTCTGGCAAACCAGAGCAGTGCACAGAAACACCGTTTACCTTCCCGCTGGAGCGGTACCTATTTATCTACTTGCACTTTGTCGTGCTTTTGAACTGCTAGGTTGGCAGGAGCAGGGACCGAGCAACAGGAGCTCACCCCATCACAGGAACTGCCGACCTTCTGATCAGCAAGTCCTAGGCTCAGTGATTTAACCCACAGCACCACCCGCGTCCCTTAGTGGAGTTGTAGATAGATGTTAATGAAGTTGTAGATGACAAGGTGCTGGCGTTTTGCACCTGTTTCGCCCTGGCAGTCCAAGTAATCAAGAGGCTTCTGTTCTCCCCCTTTTACTGGGGCTTGCAGGTAGCACACTCCCAATATAGTTTTCCGGGCTTCTTCAGTGGTCGGAAGTCTCAAAGTCTTGATACGTATATTGATATAGAGAATACTCTTTCTTGGCTTAGGTTTAAGAGACTGATTTGCTAGAACTTGTTCCTATCCCTATTTCTCTCTCTCTCTCCCTCTCTCTCTCTCTCTCTCTCTCTCTCTCTGTGTGTGTGTGTGTGTGTGTGTTTACAAAACCTTGCCAGTGAGGACAGCAAACCTATTTCCCCAAGAATCTCCCCAGGAATTACATAGTATTGTTCCCAGGCAGTGGCATAGCGTGGGTTGTCAGCACCCGGGGCAAGGCAAGTAATTTGCGCCCCCTAACCCGTGGATTTGCGCCCCCTAACCCGTGGATTTGCGCCCCCTAACCCGTGGATTTGCGCCCCCTAACCCTAACCCCCAGATGTTGAGCCCGGTGCGGCCGGCCCCCCCTGCACCCCCCACGCTACGCCACTGTTCCCAGGAGCAGCCATTCATGGAGGATGAGGCTATCAATGACTGCTAGCTATGATGGCTATGCTCTGCCTCAACGGTTGAATCATAGAATCATAGAATCATAGAGTTGGAAGAGACCACAAGGGCCACTGAGTCCAACCCCCTGCCAAGCAGGAAACACCATCAGAGCACTCCTGACATATGGCTGTCAAGCCTCTGCTTAAAGACCTCCAAAGAAGGAGACTCCACCACACTCCTTGGCAGCAAATTCCACTGTTGAACAGCTCTTACTGTCAGGAAGTTCTTCCTAATGTTTAGGCAGTGATGCTCCTGAATATCAGTTGCTGGAAACTGCAGGAGGGGAAATGTCTCTTGCACTCATGTCCTGCTTGAAGGTTTCCCACAGGCAACTTGGTTGGCCATGGTAAGAACAGGATGCTGGACTAGACGGGCCATTGGCCTGATCCTGCAATCTCTTCTTGGATTCTTAACCTGCCCCAGGAGTACAGTTGGGGTTGCTATATTACTACTGGAAAATGACAGCAAGGCTTATTGGGTTGCTTCAGAAAGGAAGATAAAACTCCAGGCCACTTCATTGTTAAGACCAAAAAATAAAATTAAAAAATGCATTAATTTCCTCCCCAAATTGATGATTAGCTCCCCTCCCCACTTTAGCAGGGGATGAATCATGCTGCAAAAAGACAGCAGGGAGGGGAATGTATTCAGCCCAGCACTAAAACACAGGACCAATGTTTTTATCAGTAGCATTTTTATTCCTAACAGTTGTCCTTTCGTTTTAAATCTTATCCCCCTACAATATAATAAAGGGTGTTTTTTTTGTTTTGTTTAAAAAGCACCACCATTTAATATTCATAAAAGCACCTGTACCGGACTTGGCATTCATTACCCACTGCAGAAAAATAAAAAGGATTCTTGCCTTTAGGCTCATAAACTAATTTCCTTTATCCAATTTTAAGCGCTGGGCTTCTATGGAAAAGCAGTGGATTTGGCTGGTCCTTGTTCAAATATCAACTGCTTCGGGTTATGTAACAGTTTGCTTGCTATTATTTGGTTCTTTGCTTTCTGAAGTGCATTTGTAAAAAACAGATAATCACCCCAAAATACAAGCATTTTGACTTTGCCTTGATATCCTACCGCGAAAGGAATTACAGAAACTCACTGAGGAGCAACAATAAGAATGTAGTAAGAAGAGCTCTGCTGGATCAGGAGAGAGAAAGAAGGGAAGCAAGACCATTCCATCAGCCCTCCCTAAATACATGTTCTATCAGGCTCTGCCCTCCATCACCTATTGCGTGGCAGCAGCTATTCCATCTGGCTGCAGCAGATAGATAGATAGATAGATAGATAGATAGATAGATAGATAGATAGATAGGAAGCAGGACCACGCTTTTCAGCACTACTGAGAGTCCAGCTCCATTTGACTTCTCTTTTCCCTGAATTATCTCCATTCCAGCTGGTTATCCACCCACATTGGGCAGCCCAGACACAGAAGTCCCCCTCCGAGGGTCTTCTGCTAGTCCCCCCACTGTGAGAAGTGAAGTTACAGGGAACCAGACAGAGGGCCTTTTCTGTAGTGGCACCCGCCCTGTGGAACACCCTCCCTTTAGATGTCAAGGAAATAGCTCTCTGACTTTTAGAAGACATCTGAAGGCAGACCTGTATCAGGAAGTTTTTAGTGTTTGATGTTTCATTATGTTTTTATGTACCGGTATATGCGGTATATGCAGAGTGACTGGGGAAACCCAGCCAGATGAGTGGGGTATAAACAAAATAATTAAAACAACAACAATGAAACCCTGCTATTTATGATTAAGAATTGGCGCCTGTTTGCTTGCTTTCGTCTTCCCTCATCATGCCTTTTTTCCTTTTATGCCATTTCTTTTTGATAATAAGCCTACAGGCAGGGACTCCCCCCCCCACTGACTGCCTTTCTTAAAGAGAACCTTTCTGACTGAACAGGTTGAGTAAAAATGCTTTAGTTAAATAAATGCGGGTGGGAATTGCTTCCACAACCACTGAGCAAAATGACCCCAAGGAAGAATGATGGATGTTCTACCGCTAAACCTGAATAAATGAGAACACTGAAAAAAAGGCAGAGATTCAAGCAGGAGGAAGCAGAAAACAAAATGGGCAACATTTGCTCTAAATTGATAAATAAAATAATGAAGGTTACTGACTCCCAAAAGCCATCTCTAGCGGTGTCGGTGTTTAAGAATAACTCCGCGTACCTCTTTTGCAACTCAGTGCCACGAAAAAGGGAAAAGAAAATGTATTGTTTCATCGCTTGGGTGCATTGATTTACTGACGTGATTTATCGCCATTGGACACCCGGCCCAACAAATCATGTTTTGCTGACACCGTCAGCTGACATAACTACGTTGTCAGTTCCCAATACTAAAAGGTAATGGATGGTGATTATTTTACTGTAATGGCTTTAATCAGCACTTTGAATGACTTAGCCGTGGTGTCATAATGGCGCAGCTCGTCGTTCATCACGGCAGCATTTTGTTTACCAACATCATCTATAATTCATTCGACTGTTGACAGTCATTGGCAAACGCCGCTCAGGCAAGGGTTTGTCGGAATGGAAGATCTGCACAGGGCCAGCATACTAACTAGTCCCCGGATGATCTAATAGCGTCGCCATTTGTCCATGCAATGTAGAATGCAGCCTATTTTTGTTTCTACACTAATGCATTCACCAGCGGAAGTCAACTTAGCTCCCTCCAGATGTTCTTGGACTTCATGGAGAGCCAATAAACTGAAGCATAATCAGATACGACAGATACTCTGTGAGTGGGCCGGATGAATGGCGGTTCCCTGCTTTTGAGGGGGTTATTCACTCTCTTAAGGAGCAGGTATGTAGCTTGGGGGTGCTCCTGCATCCATTACTGTTGCTTAAGGCCCAGGTGGCCTTGGTGCCACGGAGCGCCTTCTGTCAGCTTTGGCTGGTGGCCCACCTACATTCCTATCTGGACAGTGATAGCTTAATTTCTGTGGCGGGTGGCGCTGTGGGTTAAACCACAGAGTCTAGGACTTGCCGATCAGAAGGTCGGCGGTTCGAATCCCCGCGACAGGGTGAGCTTCCATTGCTGAGTCCCTGCTCCTGCCAACCTAGCAGTTTGAAGACATAAAGTGCAAGTAGATAAATAGGTACTGCTCTGGCGGGAAGGTAAACGGCGTTTCCGTGCGCTGCTCTGGTTTGCCAGAAGCGGCTTAGTCATGCTGGCCACATGACCCGGAAGCTGTACGCCGGCTCCCTTGGCCAATAAAGTGAGATGAGCGCCGCAACCCCAGAGTCACGACTGGACCTAATGGTCAGGGGTCCCTTTACCTTTACCTTAAGCTCTGGCAACCTCTAGGTTGGGCCCTTCAATGCATTCTATGTGGGGATTCAGAAACTTCAGCAGGTGCAAAATTTGACGACTAGGTTGCTCACCAGAGCAATGGTTTGAGCATATAACATCAATGCTGACCTGACTGTACTGGTTGCCAGTTAGTTAGCTGGTGGTTAGGGAGTGCGCCATGCTGCAACCCTTTGTTGCAGGGCCCCACTTGTTTGAGACCCCTTTCAATTGTATATCACTTTTGGACATCCCAACTACTACACTTCACAGGTTCTTTCGTGTCTTGGCACTGCGGTTAAGAGTTCCTGAATGATCGCTGCGCATTACTGCCATGAATCACATGCACAGCTGCACTTAGCTGGGCACTGTTTCCCCGTCAAAAGCACAGATCTGGCTTTGAAGTGCATCCTCTTTTCAAAAGATGAAATATGGCTTCATTCTGCATCGTTGCCTTTGGTTCTCCCCCTTGTTTTGCTGATCACTACGCTGTTTCATTGGTTGACACGTGGAGCTGTTTGATATGTTCTTCTTTATATTGAATGTTGGAAACTGTCCTGTTTTCATGGGGAAAGGTGAAGGTATCAATAGTAAGACAATATAACAAAATAATGAAAAAGTGACTGACAACTTTCCCTCCAAATTTAGACACTTGGCTATGAATGTTTTCTCCTGTATCATGGAATAATATATTCCAGGTCTTGTTTGGGCTCAGTAGTGAAATCATTACTATGATTGCTAGTTGAATGCTTAAAATCAGATCCATGCCTCATGTCTTCATCAGTGGAATGGCCATTTCTGTCTTCAGAATCATGATCATGTGCAGAGTGTTTTTCTCTCCCCATTAACCTGAAACATACTCGGAGTCGAGCGTGAATTTCATGCTCTTTACTCAGCTCGTAGTAGCAAAACGTCTAGCTATATATATATTATTTACACAATGGGCCCCATGTGATTGGCTAATTCTGGGCTGCTCCGGGCCAGTCGGGTTCCGGATTCACTTCCTCCAGAAGCCCGATTGGCTGATCCTGCAGGCCTATCAGTTTACTGATTCACTTCATCCAGGAACCTGATTGGCTGCTCCTGCAGGTCAATCAGGTCACTGATTCACTTCCACCTGGAGCTGGATTGGGTGGCTCCTGCGGACCAATCAGACTGCTGCATTCTGGATCCTATTGTTCTAGGATTCAGCTCAGTACATAACACCATAGCCTGTCCTACTAAATTAGAACTGAAGAGCTCCTTGGGCACATGGAAATATTTCCAGAAGACATATTCCTTTCCTCAGGTATTTTAAGATCAACAAGAACACAGTTGCTGTGGATTTAGCTGTGATCCCTGCATTGCAGGGGGTTGGACTAGATGGCCCTAAGGGTCTCTTCCAACTCCACAATTCTATGAGTCTGTCATTTTATCCTCAATAATGAGATGCTGAAGTTTTATTATAAATCATTCATTTAAAAATGCTCCATCCATCTCCTCCTCCTCCTCCTCCTCCTCCTCCTCCTCCTCCTCCTCCTCCTCAAAAGAAAGCTTTTATAAAATTCTGTGCTATGCACTTTCTGGGATTATTCATGTGTCAGCTTCCTGGACTCTCTTTTCCCTAATACCTGTTAGCTTGTCAGTATTTCCTTGTATCAAGCAGCCCATCTGTATCTATTTACACAAATCCAATATTTATAGACTCGGAGCCTGATGATCCCATACACTGTTTTGACATGCATGTAACTCACACAGGGTGGAATCCTGTCTCGACTGAGCTTTCCTATTGACTGCAGCAGACTGAGATTGGGATCTCACTCACACATAGAAAGCATGTGGCTCACACTCAGAAGACTTTTAAAATTCTGCCCTCTGCCACACTGGAACCTCTGTTCCAGCTGGAAGCAGAAGCCACCTCACAGAGAAGATCTGGGGCACGTTTGCAAACGGTTCTGTTCTCCACGATCCATTTTAGATCTGCTGCTCGAATAAATTCTTTATAGCCAAAGCTCCGGTTCACGCTATAGAGTTCTCTAGGAGGTGACAAGCCCCTGAGAGAATGCAGTAGTTAGTGATTCTGGCTGCTGCTGCTACATCATCTAAACCAGGGGTCAGCAAACATTTTCAGCAGGGGGCCGGTCCACTGTCCCTCAGACCTTTTTGGGGGCCGGACTATACAGTCATACCTCGGGTTGAAGTAGCTTCTGGTTAAGCATTTTCAGATTGCTCTCCGCGGCAACCCGGAAGTAACGGATCATGTTACTTCCAGGTTTCGCCGCTTGCGCATGCGCAGATGCTCAAAATGACGTCACGCGCATGCGCTGAAGTGGCAAATCATGACCCGCGCATGCGCAGACGCGGGTTGCGTTCGCTTCAGGATGCAAACGGGGCTCTGGAACAGATCCCGTTCGTATCCAAAGGTACCACTGTATTTTGGGAACAAATTCCTATGCCCCACAAATATCCCAGAGATGCATTTTAAATAAACGGACACATTCTACTCATGTAAAAACACGCTGATTCCCAGACCGTCCGCAGGCTGGATTTAGAAGGCAATTGGGCCAGATCCAGCCCCCGGGCCTTAGTTTGCCTGCCCATGATCTAAGGTGGCATCTCCTTGCCACCGCCTTGTAAAGGAGCTACTCCCTGGTACATCTCTGCTGCTATAAGAAGCCAGCAGGGTGAATATTTTATGAAACCAGCAGTGTAGCATCGGTTGTCAGTGCCTGGGATGGGCGCGCGGGCATTGGGTGGGGGTTGTGTGTGCCAGGGTGGGATGCGGGCCCAGCCGGCCAACGTGGCCCTTAACACTGAGTTGGGCCACACTGGTGATGCCTAGTTTGCACCCCCACAAAAATTGTGTGCCCGGTGCCACGGCTCCCCCCCCCGGCACCCCCACGCTTTGGCCCTGTATGACTCTAATGAAGCTTAAGCTTCAAGGCCCCTAAGAGTCACATAAGCGACGTTAGTCCACATTGCTTAAAACTTTGGTGTCTACCACGACTCAAATTGATTAATTTTGTTGTTGTCTTGAAAGAACTACATTGGCTCCCAGTACGTTTTCGAGCACAATTCAAAGTGTTGGTGTTGACCTTTAAAGCCCTAAATGGCCTCGGCCCAGTATACCTGAAGGAGCATCTCCACCCCCATCGTTCTGCCCGGACACTGAGGTCCAGCGCCGAGGGCCTTCTGGTGGTTCCCTCATTGCGAGAAGCAAAGCTACAGGGAACCAGGCAGAGGGCCTTCTCGGTAGTGGCGCCTGCCCTGTGGAACGCCCTCCCATCAGATGTTAAAGCGATAAACAACTATCTGACATTCAGAAGACATCTTAAGGCAGCCCTGTTCAGGGAAGTTTTTAATGTGTGACATTTAGTGTATTTTTGGTCTCTGTGGAAGCCGCCCAGAGTGGCTGTGGAAACCCAGCCAGATGGGTGGGGTACAAATATATTATTATTATTATTATTATTATTATTATTATTATTATTATTATATATTCCTGCAAAACCAGTGAGGTCCCAACGAAAGAAGAACGGCAACTTAAGCAGATGGAATATGTGCAGCTGGTGGACTTAACATATAGAAGAAGATAACAAGAACATATGTTTAGAGAAGTGTTGTGTATTGGGTTTAGCACATGTTACAAGGCGCATTCTAACCAATTGTATAAGCGTTGGTAGACGAACGTTCTAATGGCAAGTAAGCGCATGCACTTTCAACTGTCAACGGTCAGTTCATGCTCGGGTTTATTATTGTGTTGTCCAGTCAGTTTGGTTCTTGTGTTCCTATGAGTGAGCTGTTGTCACTGACAAATGTTGACTAAACTTAGTTGATGAACTTATACTGCCTTGGGCTTCTGACTTTTCCGAACATTTAGCAAGAAGATTGGAAAATGTTTATTTGAATATATGGTGGGGGGGAGATTGTGTACACTTTGAAACTTTGGCAGCATTAAGATAAATTCAACAGTGTAAATCAATTTGGATGGATAAAGGAATACTGAATGGTTTAGTAGTTTATGTAAAAAATGCAGGGATTTATGATATGCAAAATGAACCATGGAAAGAGAAGAAGAGAAGTCATTGATATTTTAAGGATGTTTAAATGAGTATTCTAAATTGAAAAAGAGAAAAATTAATAAAAATTATATATAATGTTGCTGTTGCTGTTGTAGTATATATTTCAACAATCCCAAAGTTTGAGAGTCAGTAGCACAGATGTAAAGGAGAAGTGTTGTGGTAAGTTGGCTGCTCTGCTGTGGCTAATGCATTCCCCATCCCATTTTTAACAGAGGTTAAGACCCTAGAGGAATAACTTCAAGTCTCCCAGGTCTCAGTTCAACACCCAACCACGACACCACAAGGGCTCTCATATGGTGCAAGCTGCGTCTGCTCATGTGTACATGCGTTTGTGTGAAAGTGTTTTCACACTTGTTGATTTGCACGGCTCAGATACTGCGTTCACAGGTACACAATCTACACACCTGTTGAAAGTTGCAAGTGAATACCTGCATGACTGCACAGCGCAACTGTTCATATATACAGGTATGCAGATTGTACACTCACTGAATGTAATGTGTGAACGCCTCTGCACTCAGCTATGACTATGAATGGCATTCCTGGACTGGATACAAATCGGCCTTTCACCACGCGGCTAGTTTCTTTGCTGCTTCTTGGTAATGTCCACAGCTGCTCCGAGGTGAACGGGTTGTTGATGCCACAAATCTGGGGCACGGAATTAATGGCCCACCTGAAATATCCTCATCACCTTCCTTCAACTTAGCAGACTTTCCTTCCTTCTCTTGTGTTGATTTTGTTCATCTCAGAGATGGAATTCATAAGCAGATTAGGATCGTGTTGGAGCCTTTGTTGCCATGGCAACACCATTGCGGCAGTTATATGTCTTTCCTTCAAATCTTGATTCTGAGGTGACTGGTTATATTTATTCTTGTCCTTTGCAGAAACTCACAGCGTGATGGAAAAACTCACGAAGGTACAGGAAAATGTTAGGTTAGAGGAAAGTTGTGGCAGCCCAAAGTTGTTTCCGTGAGGCGCAGGTTAAGTGTTAAATTCATTACTTTTGACTCAGAAAACCAGAGTTCAGATTCATTTTAAATTATAGGGTTTTTGCTTTTGTTTTAAAAAGAAATTATTTCAACTGGTTTCCCATGGGTGTTGGACACTGCCCTGCCTTGCCCCCCCTGCCCCCAGGCATAGTATAAGAAGCCAGAACAGTTCATTCAAGAAAAATGCCTTTCTCAGAGTTTGACAAAATGAGTCTCCCTAGTAATATATAATGGGTTGAACCAGGCCATTTTCACCATGGTTGTAAACTAGAATCTGGAGTGTATCACTTTAGACTGCAGGTGGGAAGACTCATTCGACTGCAAGTGGCTCACTTAGCCTGGAGAAGAGGAGGTTAAGGGGTGATATGATAGCCATGTTCAAATATATAAAAGGATGTCACATAGAGGAGGGAGAAAGGTTGTTTTCTGCTGCTCCAGAGAAGCGGACAAGGAGCAATGGATTCAAACTACAAGAAAGAAGATTCCACCTAAACATTAGGAAGAACTTCCTGACAGAAAGAGCTGTTCGACAGTGGAATTTGCTGCCAAGGAGTGTGGTGGAGTCTCCTACTTTGGAGGTCTTTAAGCAGAGGCTTGACAACCATATGTCAGGAGTGCTCTGATGGTGTTTCCTGCTTGGCAGGGGGTTGGACTCGATGGCCCTTGTGGTCTCTTCCAACTCTATGATTCTATGATTCTATGAAAGTCACCTACAAACGTTCTTGGCAGAGTAGAGATTTGAGTCTCGATCTCCCTTGATCCAGCATTTGACCACTAGACAACACTGTCTTCTCCTAATGGTCATGTAGGTGGGCTCAGTGCTCAATGGTTCCCATTAAAAGTCTGTGACCTTTGTCTTTCTCGGTGGTAGTGAAGCAGTGATTTTTGGATGTTTGTTATTGGGAGCTTCTCTTCCATATCTTCCACCCACATCCTTAGAAGGACAGAAAAGTGTGTTTTCAGAATGTGGCATGATTTGAGTTCAACCTTCTGCTTCCATTTCTCTGTCATGCAACAGTGGCTGAAGTAAAACAGCACTGAAAGTCCATTCTTTCTCCTGACAGTGGTGTCAAGAATGTCCAATGCAAGTTTCAAGAACCATGCCATCAACACTACCACCATGCCATCACCCAAACCTAGTATTTCTCTAAGCAGAAAATTATAATTATGAGCATGGTCCTCCTTGTGTTGTTGTTGTTTAGTCGTTTAGTCATGTCCGACTCTTCGTGACCCCATGGACCAGAGCATTCCACTGCCTCCCGCAGTTTGGTCAAACTCATGCTGGTAGCTTTGAGAACACTGTCCAACCACCTCATCCTCTGTAGTCCCCTTCTCCTTGTGCCCTCAATCTTTCCCAACATCAGGGTCTTTTCCAGGGAGTCTTCTCATGAGGTGGCCAAAGTATTGGAGCCTCAGCTTCAGGATCTGCCCTTCCAGTGAGCACTCAGGGCTGATTTCCTTAAGAATGGATAGGTTTGATCTTCTTATGGTCCTCCTTTGTTGTTGTTTAGTTGTTTAGTCCTATCTGACTCTTCGTGACCCCATGGACCAGAGCATGCCAGGCACTTCTGTTTTCCACTGCCTCCCGCAGTTTGGTCAAACTCATGCTGGTAGCTTCGAAGACACTATCCAACCATCTCGTCCTCTGTCGTCCCCTTCTCCTTGTGCCCTCCATCTTTCCCAACATCAGGGTCTTTTCCAGGGAGTCTTCTCTTCTCATGAGGTGGCCAAAGTATTGGAGCCTCAGCTTCACGATCTGTCCTTCCAGTGAGCACTCAGGGCTGATTTCCTTAAGAATGGAGAGGTTTGATCTTCTTGCAGTCCATGGGACTCTCAAGAGTCTCCTCCAGCACCATAATTCAAAAGCATCAATTCTTTGGCGGTCAGCCTTCTTTATGGTCCAGCTCTCACTTCCATACATCACTACTGGGAAAACCATAGCTTTTACTATACAGACCTTTGTTGGTCCTCCTTATCCTCCCATAATTCCTGGCCACTAGGCTGACGGGAGCAACTTCTAGCGTGCCAAAGTTCCCCCTCACCTGCTTTAGAGTCAACGGGGCCACTTTCAAAGCCACAGCACAGTCATTTGCTAAGTTCTTCTCCCGTTGCTGGCTAAAGTCGGTTAGATCTTCTACCACTGACAACCCACTTTTTAATGTTGTGCCTTTAAAGCTTTTGAACTGCCCTTCACCATCTCAGCGTCCTTAGCCTCCCTCAAGAGTTTTGAGCTGTCAAGCTGATTAGCCGCCAACGGCATTAATTCTAAAAGTTTCGGGCTTCACTTATATTGTCTGCGCAGCATTACCTTGCCAAAGTATTAACCCAAGCCAAATTATTCTCTCGTGAAACTGCTGTCAAGCCATGCCACTATCTTGCTTGCTGTCAAGCCCACACACCCCAAGGAGTCTCTGATTCTAGCTTTATTCCCCTTTCCCAACTCCCCCCCCCCTTTTTGGAAGAGGCAGCGATTACTTGTGCATTCCTCTAAGCAGCAGAACAGGCACTCACCAAAAGATCTGCGTAGACAACAGGGGAGCCAGCTAATTACATTTTAATTATGAAAAATGATTTGCGTTAAACTATAATTTCTGGTAGCAACCACACGGTGGCAATCATGTTCTTTGCTATCAGATTAATGACGGGGATGGATCACAAGGTCACTTTGCGAGCAGATAAATATTCGCACCGATCCTACAATCCTTTCTTCCTTTTCCGTTATTATTCTGATTTCTCTTATTAGCGGCGATGAATCAGGGAACTTATCATAACATCCCACCGGCGCCTGATTTCTGCAACTGTTAATCTGGTCCCGTCACTTACTTCCATTAGCCAGCCTTGTTGCAGTCTTTTTTCATTTCCCTCTGTGTAGGGGAAAAAGGAAAGTTATTCTGTGATGTCATCTTTGCATTCATTTCAGCCGAGCGCTTCGCATCTAAGATTTGCTATTTCACAGAATAGTACAGGTATCTGACTGAATGGCAACTGATAAACACAGGAACCTGCATATCAAGTAGCAAAACCCACCCCTGTGGTTTAGCAGCAGCATTCCTGGGCCTCGTCCTTGAGGCCGCGGAGGCAGCTATTTAATATTTAACCATCCCTTTGATCGTTTCCTTAAAATTTATTTACCCAGGAAAGATGCACCATCTGGCTGGAGGGGAGCGAAGCAGCCTTTTCTCCTCCTTTCTCCTAAGCGAGATGGATAGAAGGTCAGGAGATAGATCTTACTTTTAAACCTCTTCCAGACGGAGCTCAGAACCACGATTGAAGCTTCCAGGGCACCATCACGCCAGTCAAAGCTTTAGCAGAAGCGCTGATCGCTAGATCTACAAGTGCTCTTGCTTCATCTGTTAATTTGCAGTTGTTTCATTGCAATGGTGTTTTTTAAAAAAACTATACTAAAATGGGCACAGTTGTCGGGGAAAGAGGGGGAGCTGCTGTGATGCTTTGCCACTTTGCTGGAGTCGTGGGCGACGTGCAGAATGTCACCCCCCTCAGGGATGGTACCCAGGGTGGTCCGCCCCCCGCCCCCTTCCTCCGCCACTGGTGAGGGGCTCTCATAACAACTTGACAGCACCTAATACCACCACCTCTCTCCCTCTCCCTCCCTCCCCCCCTTCTCTCTGTGTCTGAATTGATTTTAGAATGCATTTAAACTACAATGGTACCTCTGGTTACGTACTTAATTCATTCCAGAGGTCCGTTCTTAACCTGAAACTGTTCTTAACCTGAAGCACCACTTTAGCTAATGGGGCCTCCCGCTGCCGCCGCGCCGCCGGAGCACAATTTCTGTTCTCATCCTGAAGCAAAGTTCTTAACCCGAGGTACTATTTCTGGGTTAGCGGAGTCTGTAACCTGAAGCGTATATAACCTGAAGTGTATGTAGCCCGAGGTACCACTGTAATTGATTGTGATTTTATGTAAACTGTGTTACTTTTACTGTTGTTAGCCGCTCTGAGCCCGGCTTTGGCTGGGGAGGGCGGGATATAAATAAAAAAATTATTTATTTATTTAATTATTATTATTATTATTATGTGTGGAGCAGGCTCCCTGTTAATAAATGTCTGCCGCCTGGTGTGTGTGTGTGTGTGTGTGTGTGTGTGTGTGAGAGAGAGAGAGAGAGAGAGAGAGAGAGAGAGGGACAGTAATGATGAGGTGACAGGGCCACCAATGGCATGACTACATCCTTCCCTTCACCGGGGCAAAACTAAGCTTTATTTCACCCAGGTCAAAGACCCAGTTTGGCACCTACCCACCAGTGGCGTAGCGTGGGGGGTGCAGGGGGGCCCGGCCGCACCGGGTGCAACATCTGGGGGTTAGGGTTAGGGGGCGCAAATCCACGGGTTAGGGGGCGCAAATTACTTGCCTTGCCCCGGGTGCTGACAACCCACACTACGCCACTGCTACCCACATGCATTTTCGCACACAAACATACACAAGCTGGGAGCCTCAATGGTGCCCCTCTGGAGGTTTCACCCAGGGCAAAAAAGCCCCAAAACCCGGCTAGCCTCTGCCTCCACACAATCCCCACTGCACGAGGTTCAGACATCCTGATCAGTCACAGCCTCGGCAGATCTTCTTCGGTCCTGGGAGATCCTCCCTCAAGTCTGAGGAGCGAAGTGATGAAGATAGCCTCGTGTTCTCTTTGTTTCTGACAGCGCTACAAAGCTTGTCTTGTGGTGAAGTGTGTAGCCACAGGCAAAGAGGGTCTTGGTGCTCTTCGCACAGCTTAGATGTGCCACGAGAGTGATAATAAGATTAGCTCACAGAAACCAGAGCGTTTGACCTCGGTCTCTACTACAAGACTTTATGCACCAGGGAAGTGTTAATGGTATGTCTAAATCCACTAGTCTTTAAAAAAGATTAAGTGCCAGAGGAAGTTGTATTTCCTTCTCTAAGGCCGGTGTTTGTCCCAGGGTAGCAGTGGGAAGCAATACCCCCCCCCCCTTTTTTGGATGCACCGCTTTGCAGACATGGATTGGCTGTTTGAAAGGGTCTCCCTTCAGCACCCATAGGTGGGAACATCACCCAAATCTAGAGATGGGAAGGCCTGGGGGGAAAAACAGAAAAATTGGGGGGGGTTCCCCATTTTTTTTCATGCCCCCCTTTTCCCCATTTTTTCCCAAAGCCGTTTTTTCCCAGAAAAAATGGGGGAAAAAACCAAAACAGTTTGATATAGTTTGGATATTCCCCCCTCGCAATTTTTCTGGAAAAAAATGGCTTTGGGAAAAAATGGCAGAAAACCTGTGTCCCCCCCCCCTCATTTTTCTGGGGGCCTTTCCATCTCTACCCGTATCCATGAATAGCAACTAAGGTAGATGCAGGAACAGGTTCACAGAGTCACCTGGGTAAAGTAACTATCCCAGTGTAATAATAATTCCCAAGGAATATCTGTCAGAGACAGGCAGAGGAGTCACTCCTCAGGTTTCCCCACAAATGCTGTTGCCACGTCTCTCAAACTTTCCCTCAGGAAAGGATACAGTGGTACCTCGGGTTACATACGCTTCAGCTTACAGACCCCGCTAACCCAGAAATCGTACCTCGGGTTAAGAACTTTGCTTCAGGATGAGAACAGAAATCGTGCTCCGGCGGTGCGGCAGTAGCAGGAGGCCCCATTAGCTAAAGTGGTGCTTCAGGTTAAGAACAGTTTCAGGTTAAGTACAGACCTCCAGAACGAATTAAGTACTTAACCCGAGGTACCACTGTATGCTTCTTTGCCACTGTTTCATTCTCTTCACCTGAGTTGTCTCCCTCTCCACAATGGCTGAGTTCTATAGTCAGAGGCAGTTTAGCTCTCAATCCCAGCTGCTGGGAACCACAGGTGAGCAGAGTGCTGTTGGACTCCTGTCCAGGATGCTGGAATGGCCCTAATCCAGCACGCCAATTGTGAGTTTTTCTGTTTCATAAAGAACTCCCAAAGGGGTTCAGGCCATTGTTCCATCTGGCTCATTATTTTCTACACTGACTGGCAGCAAGGTGACGCTAGAGCAGGAGACTCTTAATCTCAAGGTTGTGGGTTCGAGTCTCACATTGGGCAAATGGCCCCTTCCATTTCTACAATTCTGTGATTCTATACTAAGAGCAATTCAAGATAAAATTCGCAGTTTGGGCATTGCTCTTGAGAGCCCTGAAGCGTGTGACGAATGTTACATATTCCAAATAATCAAGCAGTGGCTCTACGACCATGAAAGACAGCGCTTGTTGTGAGATGAAAAAGATGTTGAAATACACATTCTTAAAAAACCAGAAGCATTTTTACTTCGTATTATAGGTGAGGATATTAATAGACAAGATGTTAAATTGTTTCTACATGCAGTAACAGCAACAGCGGCAATAGTATTGTTAGCCCAGAAATGGAAGCAAGAAGAAATTCCGACGAAAGAAGAATGGCAGACAAAATTAATGGACTACGCAGAATTAGATAAAATCACAGGAAGGATTCGAAACTGGTGGGACCAGAGATTTACAGAAGATTGAAAGAAATATATGAACTATTTGAAGAGCAACTGTAATCAACAAATTACATTGTAGGACTACAAGAAGTTTTGGAAGAAGAAATATATGAAATATTGCAAAATAGAAAAAGAAGAGAGATATTTGTTATGAGATTTAAAGCTAATAGTGAAAGTAAGAAATGTATATTAAGTGAATAGATTGGAAAATTTTCAGACATGATTGATGGAAGTCCAAAAAAATTGTATAAGATGTAAAAGTATGTTTAATTACTTGAAAATGATATGTTAAAAACTAATAAAATTATATATCTATATCTATATGAAAGACAGCACTTTTTACCTCATACTCTGAGATCTTGTTCTCCGGAGGCCTTAGGTATCACAGCACCCAACAGAACCTGTGCCAAATATCTAAAGGATCTGCTACTCCCCTCCCACCGAAGAGCTTTTATGCTCGCGAGATTAAATGCTTTCCCTTCTGCAGTGACCAATGGCGGATTCACACATACTCCATATCAAGCCTGTTTGTGTGCCTGTAACCAAAGAGAACCTGATTCAATGGACCACATTCTCTTAGACTGCTCTTTACACAGCAGACCTCGCCAACTGATGCTGAGCAAAATGTTGGACCTCCGGCATATAACTCCAAGAAGAAACTGAACAAGGTTTCTCCTGGCAGATCAGGACAAAGATATCACTGCTCCTGTAGCTTCCTTTTTATTTTACTTTTTTCAAAAAAAAAAATTATTCATTTTATAACACAAATAAGCAACACAAACAAAAACAAACAAACAACACAAACAAATTCTTCTCTTATCCTTATTTTTTCTAAACATTGTTAGGTGGGCTTCCCCAAGCCCCCCCATCTGATTTTCATTTTACCTCATCTTTAGCAGTTTACATATATCATAATTTCTAACATTTTTTTAATCACGCTTACTGTTTCCATAAAAATCTACACATTTTATCACTTACAAATAATACTATTTTAGAATACACTATCTTCTAACCCTACAGCCTATATCCACTTCCAAAGCTATTCTAAGATCTAAATATTAACATATTTTTTCAAATATTCCTTAAACTTCTTCCAATCTTCTTCCACCGTCTCTTCTCTCTGGTCTTGGAGTCTCCCAGTCAGTTTGGCAAGTTCCATATAGTCCATCTTCATCTGCCATGTAGCTTCCTTTTAGCCACAATTTTACCCGAAAGGGTTCCTAACGAACCATCCCTTCGGGCAACAGACATATATAAGCAGAATATATAAGTGCACACGACCACAGTGTGACCTTATGACCTTCGACAGCTTCGCCCTTGTCCTTTAAATTATCCCACTGATTTTAAGTGTTTTATACTGTGATGTCAATAAAGGTATTTGATATTGGATTCTATACTAACTCTGCAGGGCTTCTGACATGGGACACTCCCAGCCCTACCTGTTATGCGGTTCTGTTTTATGGGCCCATATTCTGTCCACGTTTCCAGTCTGAAGAGCTCACAAGTGGCTGCATTGGACAGTGTAGCATTTGTGTGGATTTGCTCCAAGAACCCTTGCGCGTTTTCCTGGAGAGGACAAAGCAGATTTCACAAACTGCTGCTAGAACCCAGTCAGAAAGATTTCCCCCTGCCCCCTTTTCCACCAGAGAAGCCCTGTCTTCTTTTATTCTTTCAAAAGTCCTTTCCGTATTTAGCGGGAGCGGCAGCCAAGGCGCTGGGAACATTCCTACAAAGGCAGCCATTTCTCTGGGCCTACCTTCACATGTGGAGTGCTCTCCCCTTTGGTTCAAAGTGGTCCCTCTTATCTTTTACTATTCCTGCCGCCGCGGAAAGAAAACAGCGTGGGGCCCCCCAGAACGCTAATGTGCACCGACCAGCGAAGAAAGGCTTCAAATGGGTATTTGTTCGCAGGGTCCACCGCTTCCAGAAATGCAGGCCTCCATTTATCCCCTTTCGCTTCTTTGTACCGGCACTCTTCCTACCCCTCCTCAAGCCTCCCTTTCAAAGATATTAATAACGAACATATTTTCTCCATGGATGCTTTCAGGCAGCTTGAATAGCACCAGAGCATCCTTAGATTTCTCCCGGATTCTGCTTCCTTACACAGGCTTACAGCAGCTACTATTATGCTATAAGATCCACTGTCCTGTGATATCATATATGGTATGTACGGTTGTTGACGGTTTGTATATTACTTTTGCTCTAAAAATACGTCAGATTACGATATTGTATTTATCTGCATTATCTAGAGTTTGTACTACTGATGAAGCCCAGGACGGTTAAACAAGGCTACTGATCTGGAAATCCTTGTCTTAGACTCTGTGAAAGGATTCTGTGGAACTGTAACAACCTTTCATGTGGATTGTTGGACTCTATGAACAGACAGATGGAATAGACACTTACACATATATGGACCTTATGCACGAACTGATTAGAGAATGAACTGATCCACTGGGTCTTCTACCTTTTTCGTTGAACTTTATGAGCTACTTCTGTTGAAATCTACAATTTAATACAATGAATAGTATACTTTATTCAAACGTACAGCTGGTTATGTCTTGTGTATTTATTGAATCCTTACACAGGCAAGCAGCATAGACCTACAATTACAAAAATAAAATAAAATAAAAAATTCCCTGATCCCAGACCCACTTTTAACCCAAACTTGTGTTTGGGGACCCATCTCTCTCTCTCTTTTTTTGACCCTATATTTGTATGGTAGTCAGTGCTTCTGTTGCAACCCACCACTTGGAGACCAGCGAATCAGAGTGATATAGAAAAAAATAGGGGTGGTTGGCTTCTGCTGCCTAGCTCCCCAAGTGACTGAATCCCCTAAGTCCATGATCAATCAGAGGTGAATGGATAGAGGCAGGATACAGTGAAAGCAAGGCAGGTCTTTATTTTTCTGTTGCAACAGAGTTCCCTCCTCTCCTTGCATTTTATCACGTTGCAACATTTTAAACATATGCAGTCAAAACTCAGCTTCGTCTTTTCCCTTATCGACTTCCAACCCCATTTTCCATGGAGTTGTTGTTTACCCCCTTCTGCTGCACCCTGTCCTCTGTCTATTAAATAACAACCACAGCATTATAATCTAATTACTTCTGTTGCTCATAGCTCAAATCCTGCTCACGAGTTCATCATACTGTAAGATTTCCTTAAATAGTCTGAAAAGGGCACCCATTCTTCCACTGCACAGCAGATTATTATAAGGCGAGGGCATGCATTCTCAGGATGGACAGGGTCAGGCATATGTTTGTGCAAATTGGCAATACTACATGTACCTGGGGCGATTTTCTTTGGGACAATAGCACAGTAGGAAAGGGTTCATCCCAGGCCTGATCGTACCCCTCTCCCGGCAGCTTCTATTAACATCTTGCATGGACTCCCAGCTTTTGTGCACTTGGGAGCAATCCCCATTCAGTAGGGTTTACTTCTGAGTAGACATAGGACACATTCAGATATGGGGAATATTGCAATACTTTTCTGGATTATGACGCTAGCACCTCTGACCCAGTTCCTAACTCTCCTTTCGCACTGGAGTTTGTGGGCCTCTGTCTGTCTTGGGAGACAACAAAGGAGTGTGCCACCAGGTCAAACTGTTGGAAGGTTGAAGCACCTGTAAAGGCAAAGGACCCCTGGATGGTTAAGTCCAGTCAAAGGCGACTATAGGGTCCGGCACTCATCTCGCTTTCAGGCGGAGGGAGCCAGCCTTTGTCCACAGACAGCTTTCCGGGTCATGTGGCCAGCATGACTAAACCGCTTCTGGCACAAAGGAACACCATGACAGAAGCCAGAGCGCATGGAAACACCTTTTACCTTCCTGCCGCAGTGGTACCTATTTATCTACTTGCACTTTGATGTGCTTTCGAACTGCTAGGTTGGCAGGAGCGGGGACAGAGCAACGGGAGCTCACCCCATCGTGTGGATTCGAACCACCGACCTTCCAATCAGCAAGCCCAAGAGGCTCGGTGGTTTAGACCACAGCGCCCACTGGTGCGGGAGCGGCATGTTTTGTTGCATCTGGGGCAGATGGAGGCGTTCAGTTGGGAGGCCCACCTGTCACAAGGTGACTGCATTCTTTCACAAGGACATGTGCAGCACCATCCAATATGGCAGTTCATCCTTGGACGCCTTCCTGGTGTGAAACAGGGCTGTGTTCTCTTTTCAACCCTCTTTGGCATATTCTTCTCCCTGTTGCTCTCATATGCCTTCAGCTACAAGGAGCAGCAAGGCTCTCTCTGTATTGGAGTACCTGGTGCATTTTGGAAATGCAGATATTTGATGGGTATACCGCTCAGTTTCATTCACACCAGTGGGTGCAGTGTGGCATGAGCATCATTGGACAACACCACTACTCCCTCACCCTTCTGTTCTCCGTGATTCCATCATGAAAATGGCAGGTTGCCAAAATGGTGTGTTGCCCAAAATTTGGTCCATTTCAGCCTCCAATTCTCCGGGTTAATACAGTTGCAAGTTGATTATTTCTGGAACCAATTGACATGGAAAATGTACACTAACTTTCCATTATATTCTGCCAGGTTTCCAGATGTGACTTTTGCATCATGTGGAATCTCAAAAATAATGCAGAAATTAAGAGTTAGGGGAACATCAGGGAAATGGCATAAACTGTCACGGGAATGCAGCCATAGTTAGGATTGCAGCCTTATTCTCCCTTTCCGGATGGAAGCGTCTCAGTATCGATTAGGAGAGATGTGCGCTTTAATTTTGATCTCCCACCTGCTGCTTTTTAAGCAAAAATAAAAAGCACATATCTCTGAGAGAACAAAAATAAATAAATAAATAAGGAAAGAGGATCCATCTAGCCTAGCGTCCTCCCCCACTCCTTTGACGGGATGCTTCATGATAAATATTACTTTTCAAGCAGGGATTAAGTGAATCTGCATATTTCAGTTTCTCTCCCTTCCCCATTTTTCCAGTCTGAAACTCATTTCTCCACATTTCCACATTAGTGTATAATTCCCCCCCCCCAGTAGTTATTGTGAAAATTCACTGGCATTTTACTACTAAATCTTCCAAATATATACATTTTGGTTTGCATTTTGTCTCATATGCACATTTTTGCAGCACAGTTTCCCCTGGTGTGGTACACTTTTAATGCTATTTTCATGAATAGATGCGTTTCAGTGCACATTTCACTCCAGCACATGTGTTTCTGTTGCCCTTATTTTGCTGGGGAGAGGCCCTGCAACATTCAGAGATGTGCACATTTCAAAGGATGGCTATGTGTTGATTTGTGTATTATTTCAGAAAATGCAGATTAGGGAAGTTCACCTCTCAATGCAAATGGAATTGAGATTCTCCCCCAACCCAGCTTTCATGCAACTTTGGGACAGACCCTTTTGTTGAAATGACAGATACATCCCCTGCACACCTGTCAGGATGATTGGACAAGAAGTGCCAAAATGCTATATTGCGGTGTCTTTGCAATGATGTCACACATTCCTGACCTGGTTTCTGGAAGCTCAAAATACCACATTTTCCAAGAGAAGCAGTTGCTTCATGCTCCAGATATTGTGCTCCTCTATTCCGCCCTCCAAAAAAGTCACAGCATAACAAGAACTGTGCTGGATCAGGCCAAAGACAATCTAATCCTGCACTCTGTTCTTACAGTTGCCAAACAGAACTTAGCTAGTTTGGCTAGCAGCCATTGATAGCTCTATCTTTTATCCAATTCTCTTCTAAAGGCCTCTTGTGAGAATGAATTCCATAGTTCAAACTATAAAGGCAAGAAGTTGGCTGGGTACCGTATTTTTTGCACCATAACACTCACTTTTTCCCTCCTAAAAAGTAAGGGGAAATGTCTCTGCGTGTTATGGAGGGAATGCCTACAGGCGGCATGCCTACAGATTTTCCTCCTCTAAAAACTACATGCGTGTTATGGTCGAGTGCGTGTTATAGAGCAAAAAATACGGTATATTCCTCCTGGTTGCAGCAACACTCTGTTGCAGCGCCACTATAATCATTATAGGTCCCAGAGCATGTGTCCTGATTTTATTATGGCCGTTCTGTTGCTGTCTTCATTTGCTTGTCAAATGCCTTGGTCTTCCTTTTTGAAATGAAAGGTGATCTATAAATTCTATTACTATTATTATGATGGCTCCTTCCGTTAATTTCATTCTCGAGACGCTTCCCATAAAACATCCTGAAGCAATCTGACAATAAAAACATATCAGCTTCAACATATCCAATACAGATAAAGACTAGGATAAAAACCTCATTTTTTAAAAAAAAAAGGCTCGTTTGAAAAAGGAATACCTTCATTAGCTGCCAAAGAGATGTTAAGAGATGGTGCCTGTCTCACAGGTAACAGGGTTTCTTGTGTTATTAAAATCCTTTTAATAAAATAAAATACGTACACACACGGGATAGGATTCTACACCATGACTCCTCTCAGCACCAGAACCAAACTCGCCTTCCAAAGCAAAAACAGAAACTTAGTGTTCTCCCATGCCCTTCCGGCAATTAAAATTGGACCTTAGGGATTTCAGTTCAAATTGGGCCAAAAAGATCAATTAGTCTTTAGCTGATTAACTTGCCCAATAAACTGATCAAAGTTCACAGCCCTTTCATCAACCGAGACACAACCGCTGGAGTAGATTTGCCACTTACTGAACAATGGCTTCCTTCATCCATATTCACAGGAACGCTAACGGTTTGGAGGAAACAGAGATATCCACTGAGGTGTCAATTGCTGATGTACAAAGGAAGAACGTCTCACATGTCACTGCTTTAATGCCTACCTCAGGCTGGAAGCCATAATGAGTAGCATGGCTGCAATTCTCCAACGGACTCTGCGCCGCATTAGGTTTTCGAAACTCATTACTTTGGTCTCAGGATGCAAATATTGACTTTCATCTGTTCTCTCCATGGGCTAATCCCTCTTGTCATCCCCTCCCCACCTAAAAACAAGAAAAAAAGAAATCCTCGCTCCTATACCTGGCAGAATTGAGCCATGCTTTCAAGGTGGAAAGTATACAGAGATGTATGTCAAGGCAAAGCAGGAAAGCTTTGTTGACAGTCGGAGACGTCTTGCCTGAGGATATAAACCTAAATCAAATTGACCACCTGCCGTTGGATGACTATCCAAAAAAAAAAAAAAAAGATTAAAAAAGTCACTCTTCCTAGAATCCAGAGTGAGAATGTGCTTTTAGTCAGATACATCATGGATTGTGTTTCATGCCTCGGAAGAATTTGCCACAGCGTGCTCTGTGCCTAACCCAACACATGGCATCTGCTATGTTTATTGAATCGTGCCGCTGTGAAGAGCCATCAGCAGAGTGGAGCATGTGAAACTGTAAAGGCCACAATCCGCATGCATGACATTGCTGTGAGGCAAAGTGTTGGCATCCACGAGGACAGCGGAATGGAAAGTTCCTGAGAAGAGAATTATGGTAGCCCGATGAGTCCTTTGCCACACAAATAGCAGCGGCAAGGCTGTCAATGGCATTCAAGGCACGCCATTTTGTCACTGGGATCCAGGTTTCCTCTCCTTCCAGTGCCTCAGAAGACAAACCACAGCCCACTCATGGTGTTACCTGAGTCCCCACTTGCCTATTTTTTCCAGGCAGGGTCAGGGATTCATCTCTTCAGCAGCATTTCCCTCTTCACAGTAAGCCAGTGGTAATCTTCCCAATCTTTTCCATTGACCTTTTCAGACAATTCCCTCTTCAGGCAGGGAATGGAGGCTCTGTATGATCTCTTAAACGTAAAGGGACCCTGACCATAGAATCATAGAGTTGGAATAGACCACAAGGGCCATCGAGTCCAACCCCCTGCCAAGCAGGAAACACCATCAGAGCACTCCTGACATATGGTTGTCAAGCCTCTGCTTAAAGATCTCCAAAGAAGGAGACTCCACCACACTCCTTGGCAGCAAATTCCACTGTTGAACAGCTCTTACTGTCAGGAAGTTCTTCCTAATGTTTAGGTGGAATCTTCTTTCTTGTAGTTTGGATCCATTGCTCCGTGTCCGCTTCTCTGGAGCAGCAGAAAACAACCTTTCTCCCTCCTCTATATGACATCCTTTTATAGATTTGAACATGGCTATCATATCACCCCATTAGGTCCAGTCGTGGCCAACTCTGGGGTTGTGTCGCTCATCTCACTTTACTGGCCGAGGGAGCCGGCATACAGCTTCTGGGCCATGTGGCCAGCATGACTAAGCTGCTTCTGGTGAACCAGAGCAGTGCAAGGAAATGCCATTTACCTTCCCACCGGAGTGGTACCTATTTATCTACTTGCACTTTGAGGTGCTTTCGAACTGCTAGATTGGCAGGAGCTGGGACCGAGCAACGGGAGCTCACCCCATCGTAGGGATTCGAACTGCCGACCTTCTGATTGGCAAGTCCTAGGCTCTGTGGTTTAACCCACAGTGCCATTCTTACTCAGCTCATTATGGTGACCCTTGCTGGATAATATCGAAATAATAGTAACCACCATTTTATTATTTATACTCAGCCCATCTGACTGGGTTTCTCCAGCCACTCTGGGCAGCTTCTAGCACATATAAAAATACAAGAAAACATCAAACATTCCCGATACAGTGCTGCCTTCACTAGCCTTCTAAAAGTTGTGTAGCTCTTTATCTCCTTGATGGGAGGGCGTTCCACAGGGAGGGTGCCACTGCCGAGAAGGCCTTCTGCCTGGTTCCCTGTAACAACAGTTCTTGCAGTGAGGGAACTGCCAGAAGGTCCTCAGAGCTGGTCCTCAGTGTCTGGGCTGAAAAATGAGGGTGGAGACACTCCTTCGGGTATACTAGTCCAAGCATCCTGTCCGGTAGCCACAGTGGCCATGTTTTACCTCCACTGTCAGAGGCTGTATGCTTCTGAAAGCCAGTAGTTGCTGGGAACTGCAGGTGAGGAGAGAGCTGTTGCCCTCAGGATTGTTAACTAAGATGGGCAGTTTCGATAATAATGAGCCAGTTCTTTCTACGGTTTCCCAGCCAGAGCTGTAATTCCCACGGTGGTTTAACATTCAACCCTTTCCCCAAGGGAATTCTGGGACCTGTAGCTCCGTGAGGCGAACAGGGGTCTCCTAACAGCTCTCAGTGTTGAGAATTCAGTTCCACCTTAAGGGACAGACGTGTGGAATTGTTGCATGTCACATGTCTGTTTACATTCCAGCACAGCTTGCTGGGAACTTCCGTTTGTGTATAGCTTTGCCCTGTTTTGCTTTGGACACGAAGGAGATCAGACATGTTTTCCTTTTGTCCTGATCTACGCTGAATAAACCTGCTTGTCAATATGCTCACACAGCCTCTCGTGCCACTTCTGTTTGCGCAGCGTTTTCTCTGCTGAATAGCGCGCTCAGTCTTCTGAAGCCTGTGTCGCAGATTTATGCTGCACCAAGGACTGGAGATCGCTTGGCACACTGGCCGGTGGGCTGGAGCCAGCTGGGGGCCAATTGCCCCCATTTTCTTTGCCCCCAACACTCAGCACCCTTAACAAACTACAGTCCCCAGGATGTTTTGGGGGAATGCTGTGACCGTTAAAGTGGCTTTAATTGCATAGTGCAGCTGGAGCCTAGTATTAGGTGCAGCCCAGTTTGTTTATTAATGTATTCTCTCTTTGTAATCTGTTGATTCTGACTTAACATCAGGAAGAACTTTCTGACAATAAGAGCTATTCAGCAGTGGAACACACTCCCTTGGGAGGTTGTGGATTCTCCTTCCTTGGAGGTTTCCAGTCAGAGTTTGGATGGCCATCTGTCATGGATGCTTTAGTTGAGATTCCTGCACTGCGAAGGGTTGGACCAATGGCCATTGGGGTCTCTTCAAACTCTACGTATCTTTGCTCTTAAGTTACTTACTCTCAGCCCCTACACAATTCTCTGTGTGGCCAGCTATGAGGCTTGTTTCCCACTGGGTGTGGCCAGCATCGAATCTTTCCCACAGGGAAAGAGTGCAATATTGCAAGTCATTTTTTTTTTTTGTAGCAGAAGGATGCTTTGTTGGATTGGCAAATGTATCGGAGTTCATCACCTATGATTCATGCCATATCAAATTCTGCCCTCACCCCCAATTTATCTGGGTTTTGGAGGTGCCACTAGACCAGACTGCCTGTATAGAATTATTTCTTTGGATATCGTTGACTCTGGTGCCTAGGTAGCTGTCGTTTCACCGCAAAGTGTTAACTGATCAAGGTGACATTTAATAAACTGGAATCAAGCAGCAGTAAATTATTCCCTGATGTTGCAGCTCTGGAATAATGACACGTTCCTCTTGCAAATGCAAAAAAGAGAAGGTAACATATCAAATGCTTTCTTGCTCTTTAAGATGTTCTATTAATTATAGTATGCTTGACCTCATTTCTTCATCTCCCTCTGAAAAAAACAGACCTTATTGATTGAGGAAATATTTAGTACTCCATATACCTCTTTAACTGAGCTTTGATCTTTGTAATGGAAACCTGCCTTTCAGAACACTGGGAGGGAGCTGTCCTTTTTTTTAAAAAAAACTGCCTCAAAGCAACAGGAATCATAGAGAAGGGGGGAAAGTTCTGCTCAGACAAAACCACAGCATCTGATTGCGCCACCTAGTGACTAAGCCACTGAATGGTGACTTCCCTGCACAGCCACAATGGCTGCGTGCTTAAACTTACTGGGGATAAGTTCAATTGCTTTTAGTGGGATTTATTTCTGAGTATAAAATAGGGACGCGGGTGGCACTGTGGGTTAAACCACAGAGCCTAGGACTTGCTGATCAGAAGGTCGGCGTTTCGAATCCCCGCGATGGGGTGAGCTCCCATTGCTCGGTCCCAGCTCCTGCCAACCTAGCAGTTCGAAAGCACAAAGTACAAGTAGATAAATAGGTACCGCTCCAGCGGGAAGGTAAATGGCATTTCCATGCGCTGCTCTGGTTCGCCAGAAGCGGCTTAGTCATGCTGGCCACATGACCGGGAAGCTGTACGCCGGCTCCCTCAGCCAATAAAGCGAGATGAGCGCCGCAACCCCAGAGTCGGTCACGACTGGACCTAATGGTCAGGGGTCCCTTTACCTTTTTATTTCTGAGTAAACATGTTTAGCGCTGCGCTGTTTGTGGGACAAATAAACCCTCCAATGTGACCAGCACATTGGGAAGGTGCTAACATGCGTGCACACATACACATGCAATGCCCAACAGTTCTATGCTTACATGATTCACATGCCTCAGATTTTCTTTTCCTTCTGATTCAGCAGCTGGGTTTGCTTTACTGTGTTAGGCTGCAGGAACGAGATTTGAACGAATCCGGAGTCATCCTGCCTGGCCTCCTGCCCACACCAAACCTCTGGGGCAAGCTGAGAGTTGCCTCTTGGTCCACCATCTTGAAAACAGTTCTGTTCAAAACTGAAAAGTGAATGTAGCATGATTGAATCCTTTTTTTTAAAAAGTAAAGCACAGGCTTTAATGCCCATTTTATGGCCCTAGCCAGGTTGGGCTGGTACCCAGGGCCTCATGAGGAGCACCATTTATTTGAACATTTATCAACAGCAGCAACAACCAAAACCCGCCAACAATCTCAATTGGAGCAACCAGAAAATCCAGACTCTCCAAGTTTCCCTATTTTCCAGGGACAGTCCTGGATTTAGAGAAGCTATCCTGGTTTCTGATTTGATCCCTGAATGTCCCACTTTCCCTTAGGACGTCCCTATTTTCACTGGAGAAATGTTGGAGGGTATGGAGTTATGCAACCCCCAAGCCAAGGAGATAAGTAACTATACACCCTTTAGAAGATATCTGGAGGCAGCTCTATAAAGTGGTAACTCGGGTTAAGAACTTAATCCGTTCCGGAGGTCCGTTATTAACCTGAAACTGTTCTTAACCTGAAGCACCACTTTAGCTAATGGGGCCTCCCGCTGCCGCAGCACGATTTCTGTTCTCATCCTGAAGCAAAGTTCTTAACCCAAGGTACTATTTCTGTGTTAGAGGAGTCTGTAACCTGAAGTGTATGTAACCTGAAGTACCACTGTATAGGGATTTTTTTTAAAGAAAAATGTTTAAAGTTTTATAATGTTTTTATATATGCCCAGAGTGGCTGGGGTGGGGCAATAATATAAATAATAACATTGTTATTATGATGGAATAGGACGTCCCTACTTTCATCAGAGAAATGATGGAGGGATTGTGAGATCTGAGTGGCGTTTCATAGCACTTTTCTTTTTTGTCAGGCCTCCACTCCCACCCTGGAACTGGTAATAACATTCATTATGAAAACCCATGCAGAAAACTGCCAAGTAGGCTGCCCACAATATGGGAATATCACTTTCAAAGTGGGAGGGAGCCCAGCTTTAAAATCGGGGGTCTTCCCTCCACAGTGTGTGGAGATTTGGCAGGCTTGATGTCAAGGAGAACAATCCTGAGGCCACTGCAATGAACAGGACACCGGTGTCAATTTGCAGTGAAATAAAAGGGCAGGACTCTGGTCCATCAGCATGCTGCTTTCCTAGCCATTTCCGAGATCTGCATTTCCCTGATTCCCCAGAGAGGCCTGAAAAAGATTCTTCTGCAAGTGTCTTCCGGCAAGGTAATTTCCCTAGAGGTGTCAAATTCTGCTGCGGAGCTATCACCTGGAATCCATGCTGCAGCAGTTAAGAGAGTTTCAGGACTTTCCAGTCACTGCAAAATTCCTCCTCCTCAGCCTTCAGATATGGTTCCCGTAACATTCATTAGATTGGTTGCGAGGTCTGGGTCAAAAGGAGCAGGGCATGTCCTGCTGATAAAAATCAGGACACGTGACTCACGCCCAAAGCGCAATAAACCCTTCCCCAACTTTGGGAAGAAGGTGCGATTCTCTGGCAGGATGTGAGGAGGAGGAGGAGGAGGAGAGGAATAATAATAAGAAGAGTTTGGATTTGATATCCTGCTTTATCACTACCCTAAGGAGTCTCAAAGCGGCTAACATTCTCCATTCTCAGTGCCACTACTGAGAAGGCCCTATGCCTGGTTCCCTTGTAACCTCACTTCTCACAGGGAGGGAACAGCCGGAAGGCCCTCGGAACTGGACCTCAGTGTCCGGGGCTGATCGATGGGGGTGGAGACGCTCCTTCAGGTATTCTGAACAACATTGGATGCAATCCAAAATGACAAGGGAGCCTTGCAGTTCATTCAGAATTAAGACCAGCACTTCAACAGTTGTACCATAACACAAGGTTGGTTTGTAGTGATCGCAGCAGGAGTCTGGGAAGGGGAAAGGGAGGCAGTCTCACCCTGCCTCCCCGTAACTGTCACCTGCTTACTAACCAGGACGATAAATTACCCACATTTGCTTTCTTTCATAAAGCTACTGGTCAGGCTACAACGCTTGATGTTAACAAATGAATGGCTGATGTAAAGCAAAGTCACTGGCATAAGGCATTTTCAAAACCATTTGTAAACGCATGGCAAATCCTAGGATTTGCCGCTTCTTGTTAGAGCTACATTTAATTCTACCAGTTGGGAATCAAACTGTGGCCGGATTGCTGCTATGGTTGTTTTAAATCCACTGCCAAACAAACAGGTGCAATTTTTTCATGGTAGTTCATCAGTTTCAAGCTGCAAATGCATATTTTTTTTTGGGGGGGGGGAGTTGCTTCTGGGCCGACCAAGACACGTTAAATGGCTCAGCTGTTAGAATTGGAAGCCGACACCTGGAAGTGAACTAAGTTGCTCTTGGCTTAAATTTAGCGAACCTTTTACACGCCGGAGAGGAAGGAGGTGAAGCAAATTGTGGATAAAAAGTTGTACAAATATGCTTCTTAATATATATATTGTCAGGGAACTGCCATCAGAGGCACGGGAGAAGGAGAGGGTCTCTGATTCTGCTGGGGAAGGTCCAAGCGCTAGAGGGAGACTCAGCCGGGAAGAAGGGGAAGAGAATGAGTGTAACACCGGGGATCCAGGAGAGCAACGGGACAGGGAGGTGCAGGGGCTCCAGGACTCTTCGTTGGAAGTTAGCGAGGAGAGCCCAAGCACCCCGCTGCCCACGCCCACCCTGCGCAGGAGACTCCCGCGCAGTGAGAGGCGGAGACGATTGGGCGTCAAACAACTCTTATGTTGGCAACGCTTTAAGAAACGCCCACAGACAGATTCTACGAGTGACTAAGGGCAGCCACGCTAAGATGGGCTGCGTAGTCCAGAGGGTTTAACCAGGCAATCTAATGCTCAAACGGAGCAGGATTACGCACGAGTAACTCCCAACCATTATAATATTGAGGAACTCTGCCCCTTGCATTTATAATGTTGCTTGCTTCTCTGAATCAGCAGATTGCACAAAAATGGCATAAGGCCATATGGAGAGCATGCTGGATTAGGGCACAGGACCATCTAGACCAGTATCCTGCTCTCACAGGATGCCTGGGGGAAACCAGCAAGCAGGATCTGAGCAGAAGAGCAACTCTCCCCTCCAGTGGTTTCTATCAACTGGAGTTCAGAAGTATTTCTGCCTTCAAATGGAAAAGGTTCTGCTGGCCTCAGGTAAAGGTAAAGGGACCCCTGACCATTAGGTCCAGTCATGGATGACTCTGGGGTTGCGGCGCTCATCTCGCTTTATTGGCCGAGGGAGCCGGCGTACAGCTTCCGGGTCATGTGGCCAGCATGACTAAGCCGCTTCTGGAGAACCAGAGCAGCGCACGGAAACGCCGTTTACCTTCCCTGTGGAGCGGTACCTATTTATCTACTTGCACTTGATGTGCTTTCGAACTGCTAGGTTGGCAGGAGCAGGGACCGAGCAATGGGAGCTCACCCCGTTGTGGGGATTCGAACCGCCGACCTTCTGATCGGCAAGTCCTAGGCTCTGTGGTTTAACCCACAGCACCACCCGCATCCCTATGCTGGCCTCAACCTATCTGAAAAGCAACATGGAAGGATCTCAGTTGCGTGTCAAGACCCCGAAGCCACCCCCTCATTGAGAAATAACACACAGAAGGACACGGATATTAGGTTAATGTTATTGGGCAAATATTGGCCACAACTTTATTGATTACAGAATGTGAACCGTATTGGCTTAAGCATTGAATGGACCCAACTATATCTGACTCCTGCCCGGTGCGCAGGAAGTCCGGTAAGGGTAAACCAACGGAAGGGGGAGCCCTGTCGATGGATACCAACTCGAGCTCCCCCTGGTATTCCTGTCAGGGTTGTGTCATGGCCCTAGCCCCTGACCCAGGCTTCGGACAAGAACAACACTCCCGGATTCCTCTAACGGAATACCCTTAAGCTTGGAGGGGCAGGTGATGGCCACACCTCCCCTCCCCCATCACAAGGTCAAACAATGCCTAACCACAACCCTAACAAAGTTGTGACAATTGCTACGAGGTAGGCAAAAACCAAATGGCCAGTGCCAATTTTCCAAGTGGAAAAATTCCTACCAGACCCCTCAACAGCAGCCAACCAAGGTCCATAGCAAGGCCAGTGCCTAAAACCTGCAAAATAGGGAAGGAGGGAGGGTGATTGAGGAAGTGAGACAAAGAGGAAGCCCTCCGGCTTGGGCCTCTGTTTAAATGGTCCTGCCACGCCCCCCTGGGCAGCTCATTGGCTGGCCGGGCTCTGACATGGCCGGGATCCCCATGTGGTCCACCACAACTCCTCCCCATGGGGAAGTGGAGCGGGTTTCATGATCACTAAGGACATACAAACCCAGCTGAATTCAGGAGCAGGTAGAGAAGTCAGAGAATTCCAGCGTAAACTTGAAAGGGGAACAGAAATTGCTCATGTTTGCTTATTCACCCCAGACTCAAGACACTAGGACCCCTGGACAGTTAAGTCCAGTCTAAGGCAACTATGGGGTTGTGGTGCTCATCTTGCTTTCAGGCCAAGGGAGCCAGGCGTTCGTCTGCAGACAGCTTTCTGGGTCATGTGGCCAGCATGACTAAACCGCTTCTGGTGCAACGGGACACCGTGAAAGAAACCAGAGCACACAGAAATGCTGTTTACCTTCTGACCACAGTGGTACCTATTTATCTACTTGCACTGGCGTGCTTTCAAACTGCTAGGTTGGCAGGAGCTGGGACAGAGCAACAGGAGCTCACTCCATCGCAGGGATTTAAACCGCCGACCATCTGATTGGCAAGCCCAAGAGGCTCAGTGGTTTAGACCACAGCACCACCTGCATCCTACATATTTGGAGGTACAGTATATCTGAACATGGAAGCTCTGAAATAGAAGGTCCCGCCGAGCGTGTGTGAAGATAGAGCCCTGCCTAATGGATTTATTTATTTAGGCAGCATTCCCATGGTAGCCACAGCTCCTGAACTTTCCTCAAGTTCCTTAGGCAATGATTCATCTTTCCCACTCATGTCGCAATGTTGCCAGCAAGTCTAATTACCTTTGCTGCAATTGGAGTTTGGAATTTGGCAAGGTAATACAAGATGCAGACCCTGTGTGTGTGTGTGTGTGTGTGTGTGTGTGTAAGTCTTTAAGGCCAAAAGGAACAGATCTTAAATAATAGACAATTTCGCCGTGATTCTTTTAGCTCCATCATTTAAATGAGGGTATGAGTGGCAAGCTATTTGAGACGGCAAAGGTTGGTGCTGGCGGCGGCTTTTAGTGCTTTTGGAAGCGATGCAAAAGATGTTCAGATGAGATGCTTACCTGTTTTATTTACTGAGAACAGCTCTGCTCCCAACCACCTGCAGGCTGCAAAAATTAGAACAAGTACACTTTTAATCATTCACCTGGGAAACGGGAATTGAGACCGAAACAGCGAAAGAGTCTCACCACATGAAAAATGGTGTCATGAAGATTTCTAGCAAATAGCACACTTTGAGCAGCTCCGATGGTCTTCTGATAAAATTCTGGCCAACAAAATGCCACATTTGACAGTTTAAAGGTGGCGGCCTCATTTGACAGAGAGGGCACTTGTTTGCATGAGGGCTGGAAGAGAATCAAGGCAGTGGAGCAGGGAGTTTCTCAGCAAGGTGTAAAGCCCTTTCTTTGAACATACAAAATATTAAACTGCATAAAAGCAAGGACAAAGGCAGAAGGCAGAAGGGAGCAGAGAGAGCAAGGCATTGCATAGGGACAAAGAGATGCATAGCTGTAGACTTAGTTTGTTTTTCTTTTTTTAATTGAAAGCTGAGATGGAGTGCTGTCCTAAAAAGGTCAAGGCCCTGGCCACTTTATCTTGTATAATCCGGGCTGGATCTAGACACATCAAAAACGTGATTCAGTTCAACGCATTGTAAACTTCATACAGGGAAATCCCGTTGGCGAAAGACAGGACTCCACAGCGCCATCTGGTGTCACAGAGCTATAGCGCATATAAAGCGCTTTATCTTTACGAATGTATCTGGGTCCCAGGCCTCCTCAAGTTCTTTCTACACAGCCCTGCTGTGTGCCTTCCTTGACTGCTTTTGCTTGGCTGGAATGTGTCATTGAACCACGATAAGACCTCTTTCATGCCTGGATGGAAATATGTGCGTGTACGTTTGCAAACCACTGACTTATACGTGGCCAACTTATGCGTGGATTGATCCCTCCAATTTTACTGCTGGGTGCAATGTGCATGGAAAGTGCCCGCTTGGATATATGGACCTCTGGCTGAAAAAGGCCTCCTGTTCCTGCTCTAGATGAATCAGAAGAAAGAGTTGTGTCACTGTTACAAACTCCATTGTGCCCCTCAACCTCTTGATGAGTTGATAGGAACTTGAAGGACACTAGAAAGAGGTTTATCATATCCTGGCTAATGGGAAACTGCACAAAGCTGTCAGCAGCATCTGTATTCTAACTGTTTCTGCTTTTCCTTTATTTCTTTCTTTTGCCATTGAACACTGGTATTAGTTTGTTATGAAGTTTCCGGAGACATTGACCCACTTTCAGCTTTTTCCTGTCTGTTGAGACTGTTAAAACGAAGGAGAAAAGAGGGGGGGATTTTTTTCCTCTGAAGAGAGAGTGCCTTCTTTGAACCGGGTAACTCTTGCGGAGCAAGCCTGGCTACTCTCCCACCTCTCCACCCTCATTTGATCTCCATCCTGCCCACGTGGAGGGACAGAGGGTGCGGAGATGGAGCTATATTTGAGTGCCTAAAGAGGTCACCTGGACCCAAGCTGGGGTGACCGTATGTTGGCCAGCTCACGAAAGCTTCTGAGAGTTCTGTTTCAGGAATAAGAACAGTGGAGCATAACAAGACTCTTTTAACGGTGTTTCATCTCTTTGGTGACGCAGGAAAACAGCAGGGAGAATAGGGAGGGGAGGGAGTTATTAGAAAAAGATTAATAGAGTTCTTCCCCCATTTCCTCCTCCCACTGACACTCCCAAGTAGTAGATACATCTCCTAAAGGAAGAACAAAAAAAGACTTTGTATGGTGCTCTGTTTCAAGACAGCGGAGAATACTAATTCGAGGACTGGAGGTGACTGTATTAATCCCTCCAGCATCCGCAGGTAGAAAATGCAATGCACAGGACTTGATTTCTGCATCGCTATTCTGCCAGCAAAGTTGGTTTTCCTGCCAGCTTCCTCTCAACAATAAAGAAAGGGGAATAAATTATGCTGGGAAGGAAAATGGGAAGAGAAGGAGGTGCTGTGCACTGAGAGAGAGAGAGAGAGAGAGAGCGCGCGCAGCATTTTCTCTGAGACGGATTAACATTCTTTCCAGGTCCCAAAACACAGGTTTCTTTTTCCTCCTCGGGTTCCTAACCACCCAGATTCTTCTTGCTGAGAATTCAAGGATGCTGAATGAATACCTGGGGATTCATAAAAAGAGAGGGAGGGAGGGAGACATGCAGTAAGAATACTGAACAGACCTCAGCAAACCGCTCAGAGGCACAGGTGTGCAAAAATCAAAGGAGAGGTGTAAATGCGAAAAGTCAAAGTGGGTTTTTTTAAGCCTTTCTGACAGGCATTCTGAATCCTATATCCTGTGCCTCTCAGGGTAGAAACAGAAACGAGACTGAGTTATCCCAATCCAGCAAAGGAGAACTGCACCGGGAGCCCATGCCCCATCATTCTCCTCACCTGGGTCCCGTAGAATTGACTTGTTTTGCCCTTTGAGCCAGATGCCTGGAGAGTGCTTTTCAGCCTTCAATGTGGGGCTCTTCAGGGTTCAATTTTATCCCATATGCTGTTCATCTGGAATTTTGGAGTCTGTTGTCGGCAGTGCAGCTGATGGCACACAGCATATTGAGTTTTCTTGGTGGGGGAAAACTTTTTAAAAAATTTCTTTGCGCTGAAACAAATTTGTATTGAAATGAATAAGTTACGCAATTTATATTAAAAAGCAGACAGTGAGGTGAATAAGGTGGTATTTGGTGGGAACCGACTTGCAGCAGAATGGAAACAGCACTGATTGTGATTGTTATGTACTGAAGTTCTCACCCTGGGCAAGCAGGGGGATACTGTAGATAGTTATGCAAATAAGGGATCGAAAGTGACATTCAGTGATTGGATAGTTTTAGAAAATTGTTACAGTTACATTGTACTGGAGCTCTATATAAGCAGGCTGACTGAACCCTTCAGTTCAGTTCTGTCCTGGCCTGTGAATAAACAAGAGCTGTTTGAAGAATCGCTGTGTCGTCTGATATGTTCACCCACAACTTAACAGTGATGAATGCAGTTTGGAACAGATATCACTGCCTTCTTACATTCCTTCTCCTGAGCACCACCAGGCACTAAATCCTGCTGCCCTGGCCATTCCTACTCTTTAAAAAGCATTTGGTCTTCAAAACTGCTAGTGTTGTGTACTTCCTATGCCAGACCACCAAGTCCTGCACGTGTCATGCTTTTGTGGATTATCTGAGCTATCATACACACTGGAGCAGTGGTTCTCAAACTTTTTTTCTCTAGGCCGCACGTTCGAAATAAAAATTTGCTTGCGCCACACCAAATTTTATTTATCTGTTTGTTAACTTTGTGTACTGCCCTTGGATCTCAGGAGAGAAATCTGGATGAGGACAATGCTGGAAGCACCCTTTGTTTGAGCGTTGGTATAGCTTGGTGGAGCAGGCATCATTCAGGAGGTTCCAGCCCAGCTGACCTCACTTAGGTCAGAGCACCAAGAGCAAACATCTGTATGCAGGAACATCTGCACCTTCAATGTCTCCTCTGTCATTCTAGTATTGCATTTTAAGATTTCTAGTGCACTGCAGCAAATCTAGGATTGACAATATCACTGCATGCCGTAGAATATATATATATATATATATTCTACGGAATGCAGAAACACACACACACACACATTAATCCTGGTCTGACTGCACAGGCTACCAATTAGTTTCCAGGCCCAGTTCAAAGTGCTGGTTTTGACCTATAAAACCTTAAATGGCTCAGGACTGTAATACCTCAAGGACCACCTCTTTCCATATTCTTTCCATATGAACCTCCCCGGACCCCAAGATCATCTTCTGAGGCCCTTCTTCGTGTGCCTCCTCCTCAAGAGGTCTGGAGGGTGGCAAAACGAGAACAGGCCTTCTCTGCAGTGGCTCCCCATCTATGGAATGCTCTCCCCGGGGAACTTCGCCTGGTGCCTTCATTGTACACCTTTAGGCACCAGGCAAAAACGTTCCTTTTTAACCAGGCCTTTGGTTGATCTGATTTACATCCTATGCCCTTTTAAAATGTTTTTTTTGGGGGGAGGAAGGGTTGGGTTGTTGTTTTTTATTTTTATTATGTATTTTGTGGTTTTATGTCTTGATTTTATTCTGTGAACCACCCTGAGACCCCCGGGTATAGGGTATAGGGCGGTATATAAATTCTAATTCTAATTCTAATAATAATAATAATAATAATAATAATAATAATAGATCATCTATATATAATATTTCTGCTGAATGCTGTGGTTTTATCTATTGTCTGTCATCTGTCTGTCATCTATCTAGCTGTCTATCTATCTATCATCTATCTATCTAGCTATCATCTATCATCTATCTATCTATCTATCTATCTATCTATCTATCTATCTATCTATCTATCATCTATCTATATCTATCTATCATCTATCTATCTATCTATCTATCATCTATCTATCTATCTATCTATCTATCTATCTATCTATCTATCTATCTATCTATCTAATCTATCATCTATCTATCTATCTATCTATCTATCATCATCATCTATCATCATCTATCCACACGAACACGCACACACACACAATTTCCTTTATATAATCAAAATGATGAAAGGAAACCCCTCTCACTCCACTATGCAGGCCACCAATATATTTGAAAAAAAATCTCCCAGGAACAACTTCAATTCAATTTTGGACAACTCTTTGGTACAATAAGAAACTGTCACACCTGCTTATCCTCATTTACTAGCAGGTGTGAAATCATGTTTATTAACATGCATTTCTCACTGTGCAGCATCTCATCTTCTCCCTGCTCTATCAAGGCTGCTAAACAAGGCAAACGCGCCATAATATGGTGGCTTGAAGTATTTTGCATAGTTTTGCATAGCGCTTGGGAGTGAAACTCGACAGCGGTCCTTCCTCTCGACCATGAACATGTGCCAAGCCAAGGTTTATTGCAAGGTTATTCAGTAAGATGTGAGCAGCGCTGGTGGTGTGTTTATGTTCCTGGGCTGGTGGAACGGCTGCTCTCCCCTGGCTCCATGCAGAAATATTTGCATGCATGAAGTTGCATGGGAGACAGTTTGATGGCCTGGGAATAGGATTCAGAGGCTGAACCTGAGGAATCCCAGCCTGCACAGGAGTCCCCGCCTCCAGGGCTGGCTGAGCCGGGGCAGGGGCTTGAACCTGAAGGGCCCTCACCTGTGCCGGATCCTCAGGAGCAGACACCAGCTGAATCTGCTCTGGCTCTGGAGGTGATCGAGGACCCATTGCCGGCAGGTGCTCCTCTCCCAGCCCTGTCAGGGGAAGGTGAGGTTGCCTCTGGGTCCAGTAACCCTCCAGCCTCTCCTGAGTTGCAGAGGCTCAGGGCAGAGAGGCGGAGGGAACTAAGTTCTAACAGGAGGAGTGCTCACCTTAAGGCCAGGGGAGGCGAGTCGCCTGTGGGCCGGGACCGCCCTATACCTTGGGGCAGATAAAAGCCAGCCAGCCCAGTCCCAGGTTGCGGGAGCAACATCGTTGGTAACCTGTTCCTGCCGGAACCCTGACCTGCTCTCCTGTCAGAGTTCCTGACCACGCCGGGGACTCCTCGCTTTGGACCTCGCTTTGCCCCTGATGGACAGCCTCAATACCCTCGACCTAGGACCGGACTTAGACCACGCCGCACGGTAAACCCCCCCCCCCCGATCAGCACAGACTACCATACCACAGCCACCCCTTTCCTGGGCTGATATGGAAAATTAACATGGGAGCTTGGATTTGGTCCTCTTTTTCCAAATTACACCCTCTAGGACCCCAGAATGGTATCTTACTCCACGTTCCATCTTGCTGGTTCTCCACTTCCCAGGGAGGAAAGGACTGTCACATCAAGGATGTGCAGTGCTTATTATAATTCCCTTTGATACCTCCGGCCTGCCGCTGAGACTGTAATCCCAGACTTCCTTCTTCAACTTTCTCTTTCGCTCACTCAGCTCCTCTTCTTACCGCCGTCTCCCTCTTTTACCATGTGCCAGCCAGCTGTCTCCCAATGTCTCCACTTTGTCTCTCATTCAGTCCTCTTCTCCATAGACTTTACGAGGAGAGAGCTCCATGGAACAGTCTCCTTCGGGAGGTGATGGACTCTCCTTTCTTTGAGGTTTTTAAGCAGAGGTTGGATGGCCATCAGTCATGGATGCTTTAGCTGAGATTCCTGCATTTCAAGGAATAATAATAATAATAATAATAATAATAATAATAATAATAATTTATTATTTATACCCCGCTCATCTGTGCGGCTTCCAACAGAACACTAAAATACAATAACCTATTAAACACTAAAAGCTTCCATAAACAGAGCTGCCTTCAAATGTCTTCTAAAAGTCTGGTAGTTGTTTTTCTCTTTGACATCTGGTGGGAGGGCGTACCACAGGGCGGGTGCCACTACCGAGAAGGCCCTCTGCCTGGTTCCCTGTAACTTGGCTTCTCGCAGCGAGGGAACCGTCAGAAGGCCCTCGGCACTAGACCTCAGTGTCCGGGTAGAACGATGGGGGTGGAGATGCTCCTTCAGGTATACTGGACCGAGGCCATTTAGGGCTTTAAAGGTCAGCACCAACACTTTGAATTGTGCTCGGAAACATACTGGGAGCTAGTGTAGGTCTTTCAAGACCAGTGTTATGTGTTGGTGTATGGCAGCCGCTCCCAGTTACCAGTCTAGCTGCCGCATTCTGGATTAGTTGTAGTTTCCAGGTCACCTTCAAAGGTAGCCCCACATAGAGCACATTGCAGTCGTCCAAGCAAGAGATCTCTTGGGTATCTTTGTTCTACAGGTGACAGGTGAGTTTGAGCATTTTTCAGAACCTTCTTCCCCCTTGCTGTGCATTGTGCTGCTGCTGCTACCACACTCTCCCATCCCTGACAGCTGTTGTGTGCAAAAGAATGAGCTAATGTGTTGCTGGTGGCAACCCACTCCCAGCCCAGACCTATTTACATCCACCTGGACCGAAAGGTAATATGCCAAGGAGCCAGTGACAAGCCCCCTATCTCCTCCTCTTGGTTCCCCACACTGTGAAATTATCATGTCGTCGGCTCATCACCCACGACACAAAGGTGCTCATGACTTGGATGGAACAGGGGAGAAGTGGCAACCCGGAGCTCAGACAAATTACTGGAAGCTGGGTCATTCAGTAGCCATGGCTGCTAAAAATGGAGCACCTGTAATAAGGTTTGATTACTTGGTGCTGGAGTCAAGTGACAACGGGTGGCCATTTCCACCACAACCTGCTTTCAGTAGGCAGCCTTGAACCAACATGGAGAAGAATGCTGATGCGTGGACCAATAGCCCAGGGGCATAACATGGCCGGGGCGATTGCCCTGGGTGCATTTTTATGGGAAGGGGGCATTGCCCCCACTGCCCTCCCCGAGGCAGTCCTGCACTGCAAGACTTTTCCGGGAGGGTGGCAAGAGAAGGACGTGGGGGCCACGAACCCTTCAATCACAGCCGTGCTAGCAAAGGTGAGGTTGGGATCAAGGGGAACGTGGCAGTTGCTTCTTTCTTGCACCATCCTTCCTGGGTCCCAGCCCTGCAAAGACTCTCGGGGAGGGCGGGGTGTGGACAAGGCAACTGTGTGCCCTTCAATGCCAGCCTCGCCTTTGCTAGAGAGGCTGGGATCAAAGAGCACATGTTCACACACCACTCTCCCTGAGTGGCCTTGCAAGGCTCGGATCAGGGAAGGAGGGCACAAGGAGGGTGCAACAGCCATGTCACTCCAGCTGCAGAGGGGGCTGGGTGGGCCCGGAGGGCTCCGTCTGTCCTCCATGCCTCACCCCACCCCGGTGTGGGCTTGCAGGCACCCACCCACCCACCCCTGGGCAGTACAGAGACACGCTCTGCTGCTGCTTTAGCCTGATCCACTATGTGAGTTCCCAGTCACAGAAGCTGTGGGAAAGTGGGGGGCATGGGAAGAAGTCATTGTCCCCTCCAAATTTCAACAATTTCTCCTTCCATCATTGAATAAGAGGAAATGTTGTCCCACTTTTGTGACCTGTGAATGGGGCCATAGAAGTTGGGTGACATTAAAAAACAAAAACAACAACAACTTGGCACAATTTGTTTGTTTGTTTGCTTGATTTTTGTATATAGCCGTATAGTACCATTTCTATTGTTCTGGGACGCGAGTGGTGCTGTGGTCTAAACCACCAAGCCTCTTGGGCTTGCTGATTGGAAGGTTGGCAGTTTGAATCCCCGCGACGAGGTGATCTCCCGTTGCTTTGTCCCAGCTCCTGCCAACCTAGCAGTTTGAAAGCATGCCAGTGCAAGTAGATAAATAGGTACCACCACGGTGGGAAGGTAAATGGTGTTTCCATGAGCTTTGGCTTCTGTCACGGTGTTCCATTGTGCCAGAAGAGGTTTAGTCATGTTGGCCATATGACCCAGAAATCTTCTGTGGATAAATGCCGGCTCCTTTGGCCTGAAAAGTGAGATGAACACCACACCCCATAGTTGCCTTTGACTGGACTTAACCATCCAGGGGTCCTATTGTGCTAGGACCTGCTGGTAACAGGCCTTTGCAATGTTCTCTGCAGCCTTAATTTGTCTCAACAGAGCCATCACCGCCAAGCAGCTGAGACTATCCCATCTGCCCAAGGAGCAAGAGGTGGCTTAATTCATTCTCACTTTCCTTTAAGGGCACCTGAATCCTGGAGCACAACATTTCCAGCTCTCCACAATGGCAGCTTGCTCACAGCCAAGAATGCTGGTCCATCGCACTGTTCTGAAGCAACAACAGATTAGTATGAACTGGAATAAAAGACCTACTCATTTGCAACTTGCATGCCAAGGATTAATTTTGCTTGTAGGGACAGCGTGGTGTCACGATGATATGAATCAAAGGCTGCTTTGGGGTGAGAATAACTAAGTGTATTTGTTTACATACATTACGGTTCTCCTCTGGCAGATTTTGCCGTACCCTGTGGCAAACGAGGAATCAAGCTAAATATGCCTCATTTTCCAGTTCTAATATGCCATGACTATGCTGGAAGGGACATTGGAGTGGGGGGTGGGTACCATCTGCCAGCTGAACCAACTACTTGCACTTAAAAGAACAAACATCAATGGCTACTAAATAAATGCTTGCAGATTTGGGAAGGAGCACATTGCAGTTTTTAGAGCTCTGCCCAATCAGTGGCAAGTTCTGCGTAGTAAACCAACTCTGCATCTATAGAGCTTTACAACTTCTTCCTTTTGGAGGGATAACATAGGCGTGACCAGGATTTATGTGGGGAGCGGGGCAGGACACCCACCTGTCATCATCCTCTGTCTGGATCTGTCCAGCAATTTTGAAATGAAATGTCTCAACAACAGTTGTTTTATTTATTTATTTTTATTTATTTTTTAATGAAATTTTCTGTTTTACCATTTAGAGTGCCTGCGGAGATACGGTGGAGCCGGAAGCACTGCCCGACTGGGACCCAGTTACATGCCCTGAAGTTGAAACTCTCATAGATTGATTTAAAGCAGGCAAGGCCCCTGGTGATGACCTTATATCCATTGATGCCATCAAAGCAAATAAAGATTGGTGGATCCCACTTTTAGCAGTACTTTACACGCATATAAACAAAACAGCAAAATTTCCCTCAAGCTGGAGCTCTGCATTGATTGTATTAATACATAAGAAAGGCCCACGTACAGAGCCGAGCAACTTTAGGCCAATCAGCTTGCTAAATGTGATTGGGAAGACTTACTCGGGGTACCTGCTAAACAAACTATCGAAATGGATGGAGGATGACAATATCATTGCCGATGAACAGGCGGGTTTTCATTTCATAAACAAAACAGCAAAATTTCCCTCAAGCTGGAGCTCTGCATTGATTGTATTAATACATAAGAAAGGCCCACGTACAGAGCCGAGCAACTTTAGGCCAATCAGCTTGCTAAATGTGATTGGGAAGATTTACTCTGGGTACCTGCTAAACAAACTATCAAAATGGATGGAGGACGACAATATTGCCGATGAACAGGCGGGTTTTCGCCCTGGAAGATCTACCACAGACCAAATATTAACCTTGAATCACCTGGCGGAAAAGTATGCCGGCAAAGCCCCAAAGTTTCTTCATGTGGCTTTCATTGACCTTAAGCAGGCATTTGATCGAATCTCTAGAAAGCAGCTATGGACAAAACTGGCTGCTACAAAGTTCGATCGCCGTCTCCTCCATCTGATCATCAGCCTCCATACAAACACCTTTCTGAGAATTAGGCTAGACAATAAAGGCCAACCCTGTTACCACCACTAGAGGGGTAAGACAGGGTTGTCTATTGGCCCCAGCATTGTTTAATTTTTACATTAACTCACTGGTGACTCACATGGCCAATGATGCTTTCCACCCCCCCAAATTAGCAGGCCGATCTCTGAATGTTCTTCTGTATGCGGATGACGCCGCACTTCTTGCCAGATCCCCTATTGGACTGAGGAGAATGTTGCAAGCTCTACATGAATACTGTGGTCAGCATGAGCTCCAACCCAAGTATACTAAGAGCAAGATCATGGTCTTCTCTGCCCGACCGAGACTCCATCGATGGTCGATGAACGGGGTCCCCTTAGAGCAGGTTAACTGCTTTAAATATCTGGGACAAGTAATAAGGTCAAATAGGTCTTTTCTGGCCCATAGAGACTATATAACAACTAACGCATCTAAAGCAGGCATCCAGATCAGATCCTTATATGCTAAGAATCAGGCTCAATCAGTGAAGATAGCTTTGAGACTCTTTCAAATGAAAGTCCTCCCCCTTCTTTTGGTGGGCATCTCTTTAGGCTCCCGTAGGGATTTTTTGAAAATGGATTATATCCAAACGCGATTCCTTAGAGCCATCCTTAGGATTCCCCCCTCGGTAGCGGGTGCGGTTATGAGATTAGAGGTCGGCTGGCAAGCTCTACGGTATGTGGCCTTGAAGACGAAGCTCTGGCTATGGCTCAAGCTTTGTTTTAAACCAGTGGGTATTGATGCCTTGATATTGAGGGACGATTTCCAATCATCGTGGGAAAGGGAGGTCACTAACGAGGTTCAATCCTGCGGATTGTCTCACCTTTACTTTGAGTCTATGACGTACAATCAAGCTAGAGCTGTGATCTCCCGGAGACTGAGTGACATTGCCAGACAAGAGGACATAGCCCAGGTAAAACCAGGGATGTTCCTAGGGGACAAGATTTATCGGACCATACCAGCCCCCTACCTTGCAGAAATTCACTATGTGGAATACCGTAGACTTCTTACAGCGGCTAGATTAAATGTCCTTGACTCTGCGATATTGTGGGGAAGGTACAGGGGAGTACCATACGCCCAGAGAACCTGTCATTGTGCCATGGGTGTGGTTGAGTCCACCGAACACATTCTCTTGACTTGCCCTTCTTATGCAGAGCATAGACAAAATTTTATAGACCCACTCCTATGTCAATCTAGCTTCCTACCCGGAGAAAACCAGGTTTTACACTTGCTGAATAACGTCACTAGAGCTATACCTTCCTTGGTGGCCAAATTTCTTTTTTTAGCTTTTAAGCGTCGCAAGACTATAATTGACTGTATTGATATGGGGCTATCTGTTTAGCCCATTTTAGTGTTGGCTAAGTTCTAAAATCCTCCTGGAGTTTTTAATTGTGTATTGATAAATGTACTTTTTTCTAACTGACGGTCGAATAAAAGGATGATGATGATGACCATTTAGAGTATTCATTTAAACAACCTTAAAATATCAACGACTTCCCTTCTTCTCTTTCCATGGTTCATTTTGCATAACAATAAATCCCTGCATATTTTACATAAACTAAACCATTCAGTATTCCATTATTACATCCATAAAAACTTGTTTTCGTTGTTGAATTTATCTTCATGCTGCCAGCATCTTCAGCTGTACACAATTATTTCCCATATATTCAATAAACATTTTTCCAATCTTCTTTAAACTCATGTTCTTCTTGTTCTCTTCTTCTATATGTTCAGTCCGCAAGCTGTGCATATTCCATCAGTTTCAGTTGCCATTCTTCTTTAGTTGGGACCTCGCTCGTTTTCCATTTTGGGGCTAACAAACATGGGCCGCAGTAGTGGCAAAAAAACCAAATGGCACCGGCCAATCAGCCAAATGGAAAAATTCCTACCACGTCCCTGCCCCAAAGCAGACGACCCCATGACAGGCATAGCAAGGTCAACGCAAACAGCCCTAAATATAGGGGGGGGGGTGGACAGGTGATCCGATGTGTGCAGCAAAAAGAGGCAGCTCAACACTGCGCGCAGGGAATAAATAGCCCCTTGGCCGTCAATCATAAATTGCAACATCAAATTCTCCCCAACGACCAAGAAGTGCCCAAAAGATTCAAGGCCATCCAAACTAACCCACCCAGCAACAGAGGGATGTCTTGCTTGCCCCCACCACAACACGTGCTCTCCATGAAGGAGAACACACTTTACGGAAATAGCTAAGAACTTCCTCTAAATTCACACATTAAACATCCCTCTGAACAGACTAACTCCTCCTAGAATGGCTATTGGTCTTACACGACGAGTAAGACACTCCCAGCTCCTTCTAGGAGCCTTACCAAACCATCTGGGTTGCCCTGATTTGCTAATCCTCAATTCATCTCTAACCAAGGCTCTGAACGAAACCCTGTCTAGGCACTTTCAAAGCCTTAACTAGCACAGACTGACAGATAAGCCCTTATCTGAGGTTCCAAAGACAGTCAAGCCCTACCTAACTGCAGTGACAGACTTTAGGCTCTCAGATTTCAGTGACGCCCTGTGTGGCGCTAAAATTTGGCGCCCCCTGCCTCATGCGCTCTGTTCTATAGCATTGTTTTTGTGCCCCCTGCAGTGTGGTGCCAACTGCGGCCGTACCACTTGTACCACCCTAAAACCATCTCTGCTGACAGGTTCCAATGTTAAACTCTTTGCTCTTTCTCTAGATTGGATTACACTCCACCCAGCCCTGACTGGTTCCTGGGTCACCAGGAGGCTGACCTAAGGTCAGCGCATCACAAGAACTATACAGTCTCCAACAGTGGCTGGGAACACCTAATGTTTTGTTTTAGTACAGACAGGAGATTGGCGCATGTAGCAGAGGAATAGCTGTTTCAGACTGGTCTGTGACACTTTGTCTAGAGATAAGAAGAAGAAGAAGAAGAAGAGTTTGGATTTGATATCCCGCCTTTCACTCCCTTTAAGGAGTCTCAAAGCGGCTAACATTCTCCTTTCCCTTCCTCCCCTAAACACCCCAAACTTGCTGTATAAGTGGATGGAAAATAAATCTGGTTGAACGGTAACTCGGGGGGGACGACCCACCTCCAAATGACTCCCCACTTGCTGATAATTGTATCATTTGAACCCACATACAGGCAATCCATATAATATGTACATGTTTGAATGCTAGCCCCAGCAGCCGGTCAAGCACAGAGGAATTCATATGCTAAGCAACTGCGAAGAGGCTGGGTCAGCAAGACTGCTCGATTGATATCTTTTCCCATGAGCTATGGAGATTTCTCTTTGAGCACCTCATTACCAGGGCGCATAAGTTGCAACTTCCTCCTGATCATTGGAGAAGGGCAAGGAAGGTCATAAATGTTCTTCTCTGCTCAATGATCCGTACAGCCAGAGCAATATCCATTGCAGGCAAATTTCAAGGCAGGGATATGCTGAGATGTACAGCACAGCAAACATCTTAAATGAGTTTAGTTAGGGAAGGGAAGTGTTCACTGAAGCAGCCAGCAAGGTCAGGTTTGTGGATCTAGGAGCACGATTCTCATGGGTGAGAGAGGTCCTAAGTTCAGTTCTCAGAAAAGTCTGAACTCTTGGGCAAATAAAGGCCATAACTTTGTGGTACATTGTGTCCTTTCCTCTAGAAGATACAGTTCTGCAAGATCTTAGGTAGGAGGCACTGAGAGGAACGTCTGCCCAAGACCATCTTGCAGTGTTTCTCAAACCTGGGTCTTGGACTGGTTGTTGGACTACAACTCCCATCATTCTTAACCACTAGTCTTGCTAGCTAGGGATGATGGGAGTTGTAGCTCAACAACAGCTGGGGACCCAAGTTTGAGCTACCATATTTTTCACTCCATAAGACACACTTTTTTCTTCCTAAAAAGTAAGGGGAAATGTCTGTGCATCTTATGGAGCGAATGCGTGGTCCCTGGAGCCTAATTGCCCAAGGGCAAAAAGCAGATCATGCTTGCTTTTTTTTTTTTTTGAAAGAGGGAAGTGGGTGTTGAAATGAAGCCGCTGATCATTTGCCGATCGAGGAGAGAGATAAGGGATGCTAGAGATAAAGGAAGCTGCCTGGGAGGGGGGAGGTAAAGACAGCAAACTTACAAAAAGGGGGAAACAGGAAGACTAAAGCAATAAGGAGAGAAATTAGAAGAAAAGGAGGTGCAAAAAACTGCGCCAGCTAAGGAAAAAAACACTAAGGCAAACAAGAGGGAAGGGAGTGTTGAAGGGAAGCAGCTGATTGGCAAGCGATTGGGAGGGAGATAAGGGAGGCTAGCGATAAAGGAGGCTGCCTGGGAGCAGGGAGGTAAAAGCCCATGGATCCTCAGGATTTTTGCGTTGGGTCACCCCAAATTCACCATCAGATCACATGTCTGTGGCCACAGCATGAACTACAAAAAATCATACATCCACTGTTTCGTTCAGAATTTTTTTTTCTTGTTTTCCTCCTCTAAAAACTAGGTGCGTCTTATGATCAGGTGCGTCTTATGGAGCGAAAAATACGGTACACTGTGAGAGTCACTGCCAATCAAAACCAAGAATACTGGGGTTCCTGGTCCAATGCTCTTAGCTGTGGTTCTCCCCCACAATAAAGGATCTTTATAGGTTCATATGAAGCCCCTTTATTTTTCAGAAGAGGTGCAGCTCAGAGATGGAGCATGTGCTTTGAACCTGGAGCTGTCTGCATGCAATCTGCAGCGAAAAGAATCTCAGATAGCACAGTTGGAAAAATGTCCCCACCCCAAAGAGCCATTCCAGCCACAGCTGATCCAAAGGGCCAGGTGGACTAATGGTCCGACTCAGTATTGCTGCATCATGAGCTCACATTCTTACACATTGCATATCCATTTGGAATACAGGGCACACTTAGGACACATGTAAGGGAGGCAGCTGGACATTTGGAGAACAAGGGAGTCAAAGATGTGCTAAAGATTGCAAAGAAACTGAATGCAATCTTTGTATCTGTTCTCACAGCAGAACAGAGAGGACGGAAAAGCAGAATACAATCATTGCCTCTGTCCTCACAGCAGGAGAGGACAGAGAAACAGAATGCAATCTTTTCATCTGTCTTCACTGCAGAAGAGAGGGGACAGATCTTGGTGGCTAAACTATTTTTTTTCTTCTTCAGAAAAAGAGCCTGAGGAACTGAGACAAAGGCGACAAACATGTTATGGGCTTGAAATGCAGCAAGGTTTCAAGTCACAATCTTATGTTGCTATACAGACCTGAGAGGGGGCAGGGAAGTCTTCACCCAGTGCCCATTACCTGATTTGTTTCCCTGCACCAAACTCCAATTCACTGAAGCTGTCATCTGCTCATGTTGGTACATGCCTCAGCTTAACCATAGATTCCTTTTCAAAATGGATGGAAGCTGATTTGAAGGAGAACACATCAAACAGGAGTATTCCTTAAGAAGCTGCAGGATACCCACGGATTGTGGATAATGTCAAGTGTACTCAGCTTCAAACAACAGCAGTGGAAGCGAACTGGAGCTGGAGTAATGTGTACACAGCCAAATAGTGCTGACCAGAGACAATGTTCTAGGCCTTTTCAGCAATCTGAAAACAAATAAATCACCAGTGTAAGATAAAATTCTAAAAAGAGATTGAGGAGTGTGTGGGACATTGCAAACTGGTTAGTTTACTGCCACTTATAGAAAAGCTCATGGAAAGTGTGATTAAAGAGAGAATTACTGAAATTATAGAAGAACAAGTCTTGCTGAGGAAGAACCAGCATGGCTTTTGCAAGGGTATGGCTTATATGACTTCTTAGAGCTCTCTGACAGTGAACGTATGGCTAGGGCTAGTCATTTTATACTTAGACTTTCTGAAAGCATTTAATAACGTACCTCACACACAAAAATCCCAGCAGGCTCTTAGATTCCCAATCTTTTGGGAAATCTCCCTGGCTTGACTGTATGCTGCTGTCCATACATGTAAAGTATGGATGGTATACCTTTGTGTTTTTAACCAATAGCCAGAAAAAGCCCCAGCAAAAGCGAGTCTTCTATTATGGGGAATTAGCAGGGAAGCAAGGAAGTCAGAGGTCAGAGCAATCGAACATGTAATTTAGTGCACTAATGGATAGATTAATTACTGAGACAAGAGTCACTTGGGACTGTTGTTTCGCTGGGGAAGGAGGGGAGAAAGACCAGAAGTGAGGGAACAGCATGTGTGACGTGGAAGGGCTGAGGAGAGAGGAACCTAATGCCTCATTAGGAGATGAGAGGGCAAAACAAGCTGAACAACATAGAAAGAGCTGGATTGGCCAGAGAAAGAGTGGTTTTATGCCTCTTGCATGGGGTCGGGGAGCTGCTACTGTGATCCATGCCTCCACCTACGATGCTTTCACAGACAACATGGAGATCTTTGAGTCAAGGTGTTAAGGGCATATTTAAAATGGCAGAAGTATCTGCTTCGTAGGCAGCACTACGAAGGCCTCGGTGTAATGAATCGTACCAGGTTCTCCTCTTCATTTCAATGGGACCTTGCGGAAGAGAACTTCCTTACAGATCGTGTTCATTATTTGGGAAATGATGGGTGATTTTCTGCAAGTCCTGGAGTCTTTCAACACTTGGAGGTCTTTGCTGGCTTTATATGAGCACCGTGCCAATAAATCTCGTTTAGTATTCTTTATCGGGTTACTTAAGCCAGAACGGGCCTTTAATTCTGAATTGCCTTGTCTTGCTGCCCACTGAACACTTAAAATAAAAAAAATAAAAGAAGCCCATCTCTGACAGTTAGTAGTAAGCAAATGAATTAACACTGGGGAGAAGAATGGGTTACATAGCATGTGGGTGACCAAGGTCAAATCCAGCTGCCTAAAGTGTACCAGAGAGCCCTGCAAACCAGAAGGTGTTTTTTTTAAAGTAGTAGCTGTGGCTGCAGCATTTGCAAGCAGCACTCTTTGGAAAAAGGCAATGAGTGGCTGTCCCATCCTTATTCACTCTTACATAGAACTCCCATGTACAAAAGTAGTGTAAATTTCATCCAGGGTGAGAATCCGCTTAATAGTCAGGCCGTGGCCCACGATGATGATTTGGTGGCCTGCTGGGGAGGACAGCAGGCCTGCCTGAGGATTGGTCAATGGCAGGCAGGCCTGGGTCTGGGGATTCACTAGGGGGCGGGCCCAACTGGCCAATGGGCATCGCCTGCGTCCGCCCCTAGAGGAATATATTGAGGCCGGCTCAGGACTCCTCCTCAGTCTTTAAACTGGAACATTTGTGGTATAAAAAGTTACAGGATTTCAGCATGAAGCTACTGAAGAAACTTGAGTCTCTTAATCTCAGGGTTGTGGGTGCCAGCCCCACGTGGGGCAAAAGATTCCTGCTTTGCAAGGGGATGGACTAGATGACTGAAATATACTCGGAGTTGAGAGTGGATTTCATGCTCTTTATTCAGCTCATAGTGGTGAGGAGGAATGGAAGTTCCCCCAGAATGTCTGCTTTATATACATTATTTACACAATGGACCCCACGTGATTGGCTAATTCCAGGATTCTCCTGTAGGCCAATCAGGTTGCGGATTCACTTCCACCTGGAGCTGGATTGGGTGGCTCTTGTGGACCAATCAAACTGCTGCATTCTGGGTCCTATTGTTCTAGGACCAATCAGACTGCTGCATTTTGGATCCTGTTCAACTCAGTACATAACAATGACCCTTGTGGTTCATTCCAGCTCTACAATTCTATGATTCTATACTGCCCCAGGGACATGCACTGATTAGAAACCCCAAAAAATATGCCCAGCCTTTCAACTCTATGATTCTGACTGGTTGTAAGTACGAAGGCAGGCCGGTCAGAGGCTGGTTGAGGGCAGACTGAGGCTGGTGGGTCATAGTCCTCAGAAGCCCTTAATGGCTAGCCTTCATGACTTGCTGCAGTGCATAGAACAAGGCTATTTGCAGAAGTCTTGCTTCCATGTCAAGAAAATTCCCCTGCAACCGTCTCATCTGGAGGAAATGGCCCCTGAACCACATTTCACTTGGTTTATTTATTTACAACTTAATCATTATCACAGCCTGAGATCCGCTACAATACAGATCTCTGGAGTTTTGACAGAATCTGAATTAATACGGCACTCAGGGGTTAGGCTGAAACTCCAAGGCCTTGATTTCCCAGCTGAGTCGGCTATTATGAAAAGACAGGAGCTACAAAGAGCCAGATTATACAGCTCCTCAGAACACAGGCGGCTTAGGCAGAAATCCGTCCCCTGGGATTGGAAAAGCAGCTGGTCTCATTGTCCAGCATTTTCAGGATGTGTTAATGTTACAGAAAGTTTGCTCAAAATAATATCCAGATGGTGCCCGGTCCAGGGGAAACACACACACACACACACACACACACAGATTTGCAGCAGCTTTAGCAGGGTGTTGGTGCAGTTGTGGCAAGAGAGGCCTTGCAGTAGATATGTAGTGAGACTACTGTTTGACACAGGCTCCTGAGGCATGGATACTAAAAGTTCATCTATCACCCCCCTCAGTTCAGTCAAGTAACTACAAACATTGTTCAGTTTGTCTGTGGGGTGTATGATTTTGTTGTATGGGATTAGTAATTTGCATGTCGAGTTCCTGCCCCCCCCCAGTGATAATAATGACACATGACACAATTATTAAGGTTAATGGGCTAAATAAAGCCACAACTTTATTGGTTACAGGTGATGAGCGGTATTGGCTTAGGCATTGGTCCTAAACGACTATGTCTGACTCCAGCCCATCTGCTTGAAGTCTGGGAAGGGTTAACCACCTGTAGGGGGAGTCCTGCTGATGCACATCAACTAGGAACTCCCCTGGGGTCACTGATAGGGGGCATGCCTTAGGCCCTCACCTCCCCAGGCTTCGGACAGGACCACACCCCCCGGAATCCTTTATCTGACTACCCTTCAATATGCAGGGCAGGTGATGGCGCTACCTCCCCTCTTCCGTCTACAGAACTATACCAATGCCTAACCTCCAATACCAAGAGAGTTGTGATGATTTGCTACGATGTAGGCCAGGGGTCTGCAACCCGCGGCTCCGGAGCCGCATGTGGCTCTTTTACACCTTTGCCGTGGCTCTGGGGCAGATACTAGCGAGGGGAGGAGGCGCATTGTGCGCCCCGACACTCCCCACTGTGGCGAGCGCTGTACTGGCTGTGACGTCATATGGGGGCGGTGCATTAGTCACACACCGTCCCGACATCACCTTCCCGCCCGCCTGCCCGCTACATTGTAAGGGGCATGTATGCTGGTCACTGCATTGAAAGGGGAGTGAAGAACACACACACAAAAAAGGTAAATTGTTAATTTAACGTTTATTTCTATGAGGAGGAGTAATTCTGAGGGGTCAAACAAAGAAATAATAAAAAAGTGACAAAAAAGTTATTTTTTTATAATATATAATTATTTTTATAATGACGAGTTTTGCGGCTCCCAGGTTTTTTTTTCTTCGGAAACGGGTCCAAGTGGCTCTTTTTGTCTTAAAGGTTGCAGACCCCTGATGTAGGCGAAAACCAAGTGGCTGGTGCCAATTTGCCAAGTGGAAAAATTCCTACCAGGCCCCTCAACGGTGACCAACCAAGGTCCATAGCAAGGTCAAGGAATGAAAACATTAAAGGGCGGGAGGGTGGGAAAAGCAGGAACAGCTGGCAGGCGGCAAAGAGGGAGATCCCTGGCCGCGTCCTGCCTTAAATAGGGCAGGCCATGCCCCCCGAGCCAGCCGATTGGCCAGCCAGGGGGCGACATGGCCGGGAATCCCCCCAATTGCGCAGGGACTGGGCTCGAGCCGCCATGCGCGTGGTGGGGCCGTGAAGCCTGCAACCCCACCTCCTCCATAGGGCGGAAGGGGCTTTGGCATGGGGCTTCATAGGTATGCTACGGCCTTGTGGCTACCATTATCTTCCCTCGTCCCTGGGGACTCCTGCACCTGTAGCCCAAGTTGGTTTGAGTCGAGACAACTGAGTTTCAATTCAAGAAAGATTTCTTAAAAGCACACACACAGCTTCGCACGAGAATATGAAACAAAAGTTTATTACACTTTCAAAGACACAACGTTCTACTAGTTGAGGTGACTGGTCAGCCCATCCCAGTGGATAATCTAACACAGCAGCAATCCACCAATGTCCAAGGGGGAGAGAGCACCCCATAATTATCCAACTCTTTCCCCCCCAGAAACAATTTTTAGGTTTCCTATATGCATAGCTGTGAACTTACAGATTTGAAAATAAGGGACCAGCAGCCTTGAAAATAAGGGATCAGCAGCCAAAATAAGGGATCAACAATTACTTTGATAAAATACATATTTTGTTGCGTGCAAATGGCTTTAGATACCTATTAGGTCCATAAATTACCATATAGCATATATTCAACACAAAAAAGCAACAATTTGTTGTTGACAAAGCACAGCTGGACATAGAAAGGGCCCCATTACCTTCAGTAGCTTATTTAAGGGACATCATCAATAAGGGACAGGAGCGGTACATGGCGCTGGGATAAGGGACTGTCCCGCCAAATAAGGGATGCTTGACAGCTATGCCTATATGGTGACGATGGAAGCCAACTGGTTCTCCAAAATGCCTCCCTTCTCCCTAATTATAACCCCCACCAGCATGCTATCCTAATGTCTGCAAAAGTCCCCAGTTATTTGGGTATTTCTATGTTTGTGCTTTATACTGCCAACTTCCCATCACCCGTATTTTCATTCAGCCTAACTGCAAGCTTGCTAGATTTCCCGCTATGATACATTTAATTCTTACTGTACGATCTGTCAAAATATCACCCCTTTCCCTCTTTCTTTATGTGCTTATACCATCAGCCTTGTGCTGAGAATATGTATTTATTAATACAGATCTCTCCTTTGGGAAAGCATTTACGCATTCCCCGCCTGTAGTCTGAAGTGACTTATTCCAGCCACGGATAACCTAGTAAAATCGGAAGCTGCCTTATACTGTATCAGATCGTAGGTTCATCTATCTCAGTGTTGTTTACACTGGCTGGCAGCGCCTCTCCAGAGTTTTAGGCAGATATGCCAAAGAATGAACCTGTGACCTCTAGGTTAGATTACTGCCATGTATCATACCTAGGGCAGCCAGGCAGTTTTTGTGCTTCTATTTTGTGATTTGATCGGACTTCCGGGTTGGTGCCTCCAGCAATGGCGGAGTTCCTCTGATCGGGAGGAACTTGCCCCGTGGGAATTTGGGTCTGTACCACCGCGGCGAAGGCAGAGACCCGTAAAAATCACAGGCGGGAGAAGCCTTTGAATGTGGGATTCGGCGGGCACCTTCTGCGCCTCCCCTACTCGCAGGGGAACCCGATTTTGGGGACCCAGAGCGACGTGGGGTGAGTGGTGCGGTGCTTCGAATCGTCTGCTTCTTCCACGGAGCGAAGCCGCTGTTGCCAGAGAGCACTGACTTTTGACTCCAAAGTAACTACCCGTGAGTAGTTTGTGGACAATTTGACTCCAAAGTAACTACCCGTGAGTAGAGCTGATACGGGAGAATCGGATTTTAAACGTTTAATTTGGCATCGAAACAGGGAGGTTCAAAACAGGAAGTCCGCCTTCCCTATTTGTAAATAGACTGAGGCAAGGAGTCTGTAAGCTGAAGTCTTGGAAAGCCTTTTGTAAAACATTAAATTGCCATCAGTAAAGAGTATAAAATCCCCCTTGGAGGCAGGAGAAGGGGGGGGGGGAAGCTGTGGACTGAGTATGCCTGCAGGAGAGAGTAAAGAGAGTTAAAATACTGCCGCTCTGACCCTGGAAACGGGCTGCTAGTGGACTGACGTTTTGGAATGTCCATTGACAGCACTTAGAACGTTCCTTGACAGCTAGCAGAATAAGAGAGATATATTGTTTCTACTGTCTCCGGCTGCTTCTAAAAAGGAGTAATAAAGTAACTGAAAACTGAAACTAACTTTGGATTGTACGAGTTGCGTTTAAAGGTGACATTCTTGACTATTATAAATAGAAACTGTTTCCCTTTAGTGGAAGTTTCTGAAATTGGTTACTTTATAAGAGCTGGGCTAGGGGAGTTTCCAGCTGCAAGATAAAAACTGTGTGACTCTGGGATTGACCTTGAATCTCTTAAGTGTTATGGCAGATGGAAAGGAAAGAGCAGATGAAATGTCAACAGAAGAGGCCTTAGTGGTCGCATTATTGAAAATAAATGACTCGCTGGAACAGCTTCACAGGAAAACAGAAGTGATGAATGTGAAAGCGGACGCTGCAAATAATAAAATTGATTTAATTGTAGAAAGTTTAAATAATCTGGGACAAAAGGTGAACACCAACACAGAAACCACCCAGAAATTGACACAGAAATCGTCTATAATACCGCAAACTGCGGATGAAGTCAGGGAGAAAACCTTTGCTGCTGAATGTAAAACAACACAATTGGAGTGTGAGAGAGCCCCATACATTCAAAAGCAACTTGACGAATATAAGCTGACATTTGCTATGATGGAGCTTAAAGAAAAACAGATGAATTTGAGGATCAGAACCCCACCAGAACTGGGAAAGGAAAGTTTGACAGAGCTTCAGGAGGAGACAGGATCAACATCGGCTGAGAAAGAGAGATTTTTGGGGGTCAGTAGGACCGCCAAAAATGTGAATTTACTTAAGGGTAACTGTGAAGGATGTTGGATTGAAGAGAAGGGGGATTGGGAAATATGGACAAATCTGAAGTTGTTATGGTTGGGCCGAGCTGTTGTGGTGGGGATGAGAGTTGCTGTGTTGCCGGGGATGTTGCTTATGTGTCAAAAAGTGCAAGTTTTGGATGGGAGGGATTGTTTCAGGAGGTGGCAGAGGGATGTTCCTGCATTGGTTTGGCAGGGCAGGAAGCCTCGAGTAAAACTTAAGATATTGACGGATGCTAAAGAAGGAGGTGGACCTGCCCTGCCAGACACCTAAACTTTGTTGTGAATCATCTGCTTTTTGCTGGCTGAGAGAATGACTGTCTTTTAAAAGCACTGAAGTGTTGGATAATGGCAGATGAAGTTGATGGACTAGACGGAATTGGCGGAAAAGACTGGCAAGATCCGAGACCAGGGAGAAGAGTCGGTGGAAGAAGACTGGGAAAAGTTTAAAGACTATTTATAGAAATATTGTAAAATTACCGTAATGAATGTTAGAAGAATGTTGGAATGAAATTATATGGCTTCAGTAGAAATGTTATAAGGAATTAAGTATAAATTGATTAATAGAGTATTAAAGGAAAATAAAGTTAAAAGGTGTTAAGATAATTATAGGATAGAAATCAGGGGAAGATGGTAAGGAATTGCTGAAATAATTAATAGAAGTGGAATACAAAAAGGGAGGTGTGAGGAGGCCGTGGAAATATGGGAAAGAAAGATAAGATATTGGAAGTTTTTTCTTTTTTTCTCTTCTTCTTTCTTTTGATGTGTTTTTAAAGTGTTTTTGTTTTGTTTTGTTAATTTTCATGTAGTCTTTTTGTATTATAATGTATTGGGTTTTTTTGTTTTTTTTTTGTAAGTGTTTAAATTGTTGTAAAAGTAATAAATATTATTATAAAAAAATATTTTGTGATTTGATCTTGTGAACTTCCCATAGATCTTCAGGTAGAATAATAATAATAATAATAATAATAATAATAATAATAATAATAGTAATTCTGTAGAATCTTTGCTGCTGAGATATGGTCCTCGCCATTGCTGCATTTGTAGACCACACCTCAGAACGCAACGGAAATTTTATTTCTTCATTCTAATTATCTGTAACCTACTCTTCATTATTCACACAATTCCACAGAGAGGAACAAAATTTGAATGCGATAACAATAATTATTAACAATTCAATTTATATCCTGCTCTTCCTCCCAAAGGAGCCCAAGGCGGCAAACATGTCAATAAGAATATCATTTAAAACATTCTCAAAGTGTTTTTGTTTTTTTTTAATTAAAAGATCACATTCTGAAGCCAATGGTTTCTGGGTTGCCATGAACAGTAGCTTTCAGCCACCAAATGTCCTCACAAACAAGGAAGTTTATAAAATTTCTCCATGGAAGTCAATAACGAGGGGGACAGACCCACCTCACGAAGGATGGCAGCCCACAGATGGCGACCGGCCAGTGAGAAGTCCGTCTTTCATGATGGGTGGTATAGAAATCTAATACAGCTGGTGGCACTGTAGTCTAAACCACTGAGCTTCTTGGGCTTGCTGATCAGAAGTTCGGCAGTTTGAATCCCCACAACAGAGTGAGCTCCCGTTGCTCTGTCCCAACTCTTGCCAACCTAGCAGTTTGAAAGCACGCCAGTGCAAGTAGATAAATAGGTACTGCTGTGGTTGGAAGGTAAGCAGTGTTTCTGTGTGCTTCTCTGGTTTCCATCATGGTGTTCCGTTGCGCCAGAAGCGGTTTAGTCATGCTGGCCACCTGACCCGGAAAGCTGTCTGTGGACAAATGCCGGTTCCCTCGGCCTGAAAGCGAGATGAGCGCCCACAACCCCATAGTCGCCTTTGACTGGACTTAACCATCCAGGGGTCCTTTACCTTTTACCTATAAATCTAATAGATAATCATAAAATCATAGAGTTGGAAGGTACCCTAAGGATTGCCTAGTCCACTGGAGGAGGGCAAATGTTGTCCCTATTTTCAAAAAGGGGAAAAGAGAGGACCCAAATAATTATCGCCCAGTCAGTCTGACATCAATACCAGGGAATATTCTGGAGCAGATCATTAAGCAAACAGTCTGTGAGCACCTAGAAAGGAATGCTGTGATCACCAATAGTCAGCATGGATTTCTGAAAAATAAGTCATGTCAGACTAACCTGATCTCGTTTTTTGACAGAATTACAAGCCTGGTAGATGAAGGGAACTCAGTGGATGTAGCCTACCTTGATTTCAGCAAGGCATTCGACAAGGTGCCCCATGATATTCTTGTAAAGAAGCTGGTAAAATGCGGTCTTGACTATGCTACCACTCAGTGGATTTGTAACTGGCTGACTGACCGAACCCAAAGGTTCCATTCATCAATGGTTCCTCTTCATCCTGGAGAAGAGTGACTAGTGGGGTGCCACAGGGTTCTGTCTTGGGCCCGGTCTTATTCAACATCTTTATCAACGACTTGGATGATGGACTCAAGGGCATCCTGATCAAATTTGCAGATGACACCAAACTGGGAGGTGTGGCTAACACCCCAGAGGACAGGATCACACTTCAAAACGACCTTGACAGATTAGAGAACTGGGCCAAAACAAACAAGATGAATTTTAACAGGGAGAAATGTAAAGTATTGCACTTGGGCAAAAAAAGTGAGAGGCACAAATACAAGATGGGTGACACCTGGCTTGAGAGCAGTACATGTGAAAAGGATCTAGGAGTCTTGGTTGACCACAAACTTGACATGAGCCAACAGTGTGACGCGGCAGCTAAAAAAGCCAATGCAATTCTGGGCTGCATCAATAGGAGTATATCATCTAGATCAAGGGAAGTAATAGTGCCACTGTATTCTGCTCTGGTCAGACCTCACCTGGAGTACTGTGTCCAGTTCTGGACACCACAGTTCAAGAAGGACACTGACAAACTGGAACGTGTCCAGAGGAGGACAACCAAAATGGTCAAAGGCCTGGAAACAATGCCTTATGAGGAACGGCTAAGGGAGCTGGGCATGTTTAGCCTGCGGAAGAGGAGGTTAAGGGGTGATATGATAGCCATGTTCAAATATATAAAAGGATGTCATATAGAGGAGGGAGAAAGGTTGTTTTCTGTTGCTCCAGAGAAGCGGACACGGAGCAATGGATCCAAATTACAAGAAAGAAGATTCCACCTAAACATTAGGAAGAACTTCCTGACAGTAAGAGCTGTTCGACAGTGGAATTTGCTGCCAAGGAGTGTGGTGGAGTCTCCTACTTTGGAGGTCTTTAAGCAGAGGCTTGACAACCATATGTCAGGAGTGCTCTGATGGTGTTTCCTGCTTGGCAGGGGGTTGGACTCGATGGCCCTTGTGGTCTATTCCAACTCTATGATTCTATGATTCTTTGATTCTATGATTCTATGATTCTAATACATAGTTGTCCCAGATGTCAAAGAGAACAACAACTACCAGACTTTTAGAAGACTCTGAAGGCAGCCATTTTCAGGGAAGCTTTTAATGTTTGATGCATTGCTGTATTTTAATATTTTGTTGGAAGCCACCCAGAATGGCTGGAGAAGCCCAGCCAGATGGGCGGGGTATAGATAAATTATTATTATTATTATTATTATTATTATTATTATTATTATTATTATTATTACAGTGGTATCTCTGGTTACGTCCTTAATTTGTTACGGAGGTCCATTCTTAACTTGAAACTGTTCTTAACCTGAAGCACCACTATAGCTAATGGGGCCTCCTGCTGCTGTGCCGCCTCAACGTGATTTCTGTTCTCATCCTGAAGCAAAGTTCTTAACCCAAGGTATTATTTCTGGGTTATCGGAGTCTGTAACCTGAACCGTATGTAACCTGAAGCGTATGTAACCCGAAGTACCACTGTATTGTTGTTGTTGTTGTTGTTGTTGTTGTTGTTATTATTATTATTATTATTATTATTATTATTATTATTATTATTATCCCACGTGGGGCCTGAACCTGCAACCTTGGCATTATCAGTACTATGCTCTAACCAACTGAGCTATTGAGGCTGACAAAGTGGCGTCACAATGCTTAAAATATATGCTGCGAATGTGGCCTGTGCATTGGAAACCACTTCCACTGCACTTTGGAGTGCATGTCTGCCTGTCGCTCTTAGAAGGATGTACGCAAACCCACCTATACCCCCACGCGGCCACTCCTGAAGAAAGTCAGCTGTACCATCCACTTAGTTCCACAAAAGCTAAGAGAGTGGAACCAGACAAAATGGCACCAGGGGAACAACCAGGGATGTGTGCAAGTATTTACAACATTAGCGTGGCGCACATGATGTACTCAAGCCAACGGTGCATGCACTTATCGTAAAACTTAATTAGTCCTTATGGCGCATGCCGTAAATGCTTCTGATGCACATTTTCTATCAGATACCTGTACAGATAAATATGTATACTACTTATCAATGGCACGACGGCCCCTTTTTGCCGACTTCAGCACTGTAACTCGCTCAAGGGAACAGGGCGGGTGTCAAAAGGGGAACGATCGATATATCAAGCTTAAGAAGCGCATTAGGGGGATATCTCTCAGGGGACAGTGTATTTATCATTTGGCACTCCACTTTATTTTAATATGCATAATGAAGTCAATTGAGCAAACACAGGTAATTGGCAATCAATTCCAATTGCTTAGCTTGGAAAGGAAATAAGCGTGTGAGGAAACCTGACGTACATCTGACATTTCAGATGATATTTTCCCCTGCAGAGACGGAGCTCTCAGAAGCTTTCCTTGGATTAACTCAGAAAGGATCCAAATTTCCCCGGGAAGCAAAAGGGTAAATCCCTTGAGCCAATCTGAGAGCTCAAATTAAGGCCTTCAACTATCTCTGCCAGTCGCTTGATGTCTCCAAAGTTCTTCCTTCCAATCTCACCCAAATATGGTCTCCTTTCCATTCCCTCTTGGAAGCAGTTGGGAGAGCAACAAGTGCATGGCAGAAAAGCAGAGAATGAAGACTTACCCCTTTCCTTCCACCACTTCTGGGTTGCAATATGTAGGCCACAAAGCCTGGAGGACCATGGGGCACGTCATCTCTCTTGGACCTGGTCCTCACCAACAAGGAGGAACTGATTGATGAAGTACAGGGAACTTTGGAAGGAAGTGATGATGTCTCCCTGGCTTTCATGATACAGAGGCAAGGGGAAGCTGAGTGTATTCGGACATGCACTCTGGACTTGAAGAAGACTGATTTTAAAAAAAAGCTTAAGGAACTACTGGATTAAGTCCCATGCTCAGAAATACTCAAAGAGAAGATGAATGGGAGTTTTTTAAAAGGTGAAATACTGAAGGCACAAAGGCAGACGATTCCAACAAGAAAAGTTACAGTGGGAGAGACGCCTGAAGAAAGCTGTGTGGCTGCATAAGGAGCTTACAGATGAATTGAGTTGTGTGTTCAGACCTTTAAACCTCCCGCTTAAATAAATGCAGACAAGACTCAAATTTTGGTTTGGTTTTTGGCAGAATTTAGGCCACAACTTTATTGATTACAGCAAGTGAATGGTTGCATAGGCTCCGGTTCGACTAGCTCCCTGTACCCTTGCAGGTGGCGCTGACCCAGGGCACCAGCATAGGTCAGCCAAGGGTGAACACCTGGATAAGCGGAAAGCCAGGAACAGACTATGTCTGCCACCAAAATATCCCCCTGGACTCAGGCATGGGCACAACTCCCTCTCAGGGGTTGACCAAACCGTCGAATCCCTGGATTCCTTTAATGGAATACCTTCACATAGGGATGGCGAGAGCATTCTCCCATCCCTATTACCTGAACCAGAGCCTATCCGCAACCTTACAAGTTGTGACGATTTGTTACAAGCAGGCAAAACCCAAATGGCACCAGCCAATCAGCCAAGTGGGGAAAATTCCTGCTGTGCCCCTGTCCCAACAACAGACGACACACGATGGCATAGCAAGGTCAAGCGCAAAGCCCTAAAAGTAGGGAGAGATACAAACTTGAGATACAATGCAAAATTTATAGGCACTACTTTCCCTCATTTTTGTGTGTGAGAACTGAGCCTCTCCCCCCATTGGTCATTATGACATCCAGTGAAGTTTCTAAGTTTTGGTTTCATTTTGCTCCCTTTTTATGTCAAAAATCTCTTCTGCTCACAAACCTAACCCATTGCAAGCAAGTACAAAAAGGGGAGTCTCAAGAGGAGGTGTCTCAGTGGGAATTCTTCCCATAAAAATATTTCTTATGAGTTTTCTGTTAGGGGTTGGTTAATCTGTAGCTCTTCTTCTTCTTCTTCTTCTTCTTCTTCTTCTTCTTCTTCTTCTTCTTCTTCTTCTTCTTCTTCTTCTTCTTCCTCTTCTTCCTCTTCTTCCTCATCCTCTTCTTCTTCACATTTTTTTTTGCCTAGTAACTAAGCATTCAGAGATGTAGAAAATCTTTCTTTTTTTTAAAATCATCTGATTAAGTTTCAAAAAGCAGCCATTCAACCATGCCAAAGTAACTTTTTCTAATTAAGTACCGAGCACTCGGCAGATTACACAAAAATGGCATAACAGATGAAAGGAGTGCATTAGAAATGCAAAGTGAGACTTTGAAAATAAATGTTGAAAGGCACCCTAAGTATAATTAGACAGCCCCCCCCCCAACCCGCTATCCTCAAGTGCTACAAAACAAGACATCAGTGAAGAGTTGGAAGACTGGCTGGGATTACAAACTAAGGGACCCACAATCTCTTCCTTTGAGTTCCACAACCATCCCTTGGGCACTCCATGGTCGCATCAGACACCAAATTCAGCAGAACTGCAACCAGGGGGCATTCTTGTCCCCTGGCAGACAACCAGCTTATCATTAACCCACTACGGGAAATCTGATAAATGTTGGGTCCTGCCCACCCCCCAACTTCCTTTTTATCCATCACAGGCAATCCTTGTCCTTTATTGGCAAAGAACATAAGATGTGCCCTGCTGGGTCAGACTAAAGGTTCATCTGTCCCAGCATCCTATACCCACAGTGGCATACTGATGTCTATGTGATGAAGACCAGATGCCACCCATCCCTAGAAAAAATTGATTGTGCTGTTTGGAATTCAGGATGCCTTTTTTCTTTTCTTTTTTTATAATAATGTTTATTAAAGTTTCACAAACAATAAAAAGTTCCAAAATTTAAACATAAGAAAAACTACAAAAATATAAAAATACAAAAACAAAACACATAGAAAATACACAATAGAAAACAGTTAACAAAAGAAAGGAAGGGAAAAAAGAACAAAAAGAAAAACCAAAAGACAAAACAGAAAATAGATTAGTATTTTCATATCTTATACTTCATTCACTAGTTTCTTGACCTCCTCACACCTCCCATTTTGTATTCCAATTCAGATATTAAATTCAGCAAATCCTTACCCTCTAGCATTTATCCTCACTCAATATATTAACCTATTATAAATATCAATTTTCCAATTATCAATCCCTATTTACATTTTCTTAGAAATCTTTTTACCAATACCACTTATTTTCCATCAGACATCGTTTTAACATTCCTTGATTTTACAGTGCTTCTGCAAGTAGTCCTTAAATTTCTTCCAATCTTCCTCCACCGACTCTTCTCCCTGGTCACGAATTCTGCCAGTCATTTCTGCCAATTCCATGTAGTCCATCACTTTCATCTGCCATTCTTCCAGTGTGAGTAGCTCCTGTGTCTTCCAATACAGGATGCCTTTTTTCACACCTGAAAGTAGTCCCTGTATACAGAAGCCTTTTAGTGGCTGGGGCAACCCAGTCAGATGGGTGGGGTACAAATATAATAATAATAATAATAATAATAATAATAATAATAATAATAATAATAATAATAATACCAGCTCCTGCTAATCCTCAAAACTGTGCAGGCAGAGAGAGTGGGTCTGGTGGGAGGAGGAGCCCGAGAGCCCGAGCGGGAGTTTTTTACAGTCAGAGGGTGGTTCCATGAGGAGAACAGCTGAAAGTGAGAGTGAGAATTATTATGGGCCCAGAAATGGAAATGGAAGCAAGAAGAAATACCGATGAAAGAAGAATGGCAGATGAAATTAATGGACTACGCAGAATTGGATAAGATGACAGGAAGGATTCAACACCTGCAGGACCAGAGATTCACAAAAGATTGGAAGAAATATACGAACTATATGAAGAGCAACTGTAATCAACAAATTACGCTAGTAGGACTGCAAGAAGTTTTGTAAGGAGGAATATATGAAATATTGCAAAGAAGATAATGAAGAGAGACATTAGTTATGATACTTAAATGTAATAGTGAAATTAAGAAATGTAAATTAAGTGGAGAAGATTGGAAAATTTTCAGATGTGATTGATGGAAGTCAAAAAAATTGTATAAGATATAAAAGTATGTTTTATAATTGTTGAAAATGATATGTTAAAAAACATGTATATATGTATATATAGAGAGAGAGAATAATCATGGGGCATGGGCAGAGGGTAGGGTGGTACTGGGGGGAGTAGTTTGAGAGAGAGTTTTTGTGTGGGCAGAGGGTGGGTTGCAGAGAGCGAAAGATGGGGTTTGTGGGAGTCTGGCCAATGCAGGAAAGAGAGGGTTTTTTAGGAGAGCTCCGTAGGGCCATTGCCTGTTGGTTCCATTGTAGGACCTTTGTGTGATTTATTCGGTCATTTTATAAAATGATTCCAATCCCTTTTTGTTTCCCAACAAACAGCACTTACTTTAATCATTTGTTTTTCCTGCCAACTGTTTTTTTTAAAAAAACATATCTTCCCTTAGGTTTGTGCAAACAGCTCTAAGAGTCTGCCCCTCACTGCTGCCGCTGCTGTGTGTTTGCTGCTTTTTATTCATTTCCAATTTTGTTTCCTCTTTTTTCCCTTGTTGAATGTTCCCTCCTCCTCTATTCAGTTTTTGGGTACCTATGCTTTCATAACATTGAAATCAGCATGATTAATACTTTTGTTATGGCTTCATTCCCCTTCCTCCATCCAGCTGAGGAACTTTACCCCCAGGTATAGAGGGGGAAGTAGGCACTTTCCCCCACTTACACCACATTTCAGACATGTTTAGATGGCTAAAAATACAAAACAAAACAAAATAGGGAAGGTTATGTGGTTTTTATTTGACCTACCTCAAATCAGTAAAGTTTCCTTTAGAGGAGAGCACCACTGCCAACCATTCTTTACCCAAAAGGCTTCTTCCCCTTGGAAGGGGCAACCTGCAAATTTCATGTAATCTGGTAGAAAGTAAAAAAGAAGAAGATATATATTAGGCATGTGCTGTTGGGAAACTGCCAGGGAGATAGTGTCCATCATGAGCCCCCAAGCCGGAGTTCGGAGATTCCATCGGCCTCCCGTAGTCACGCAGATCCAACAGTTAGGGGCACAAAGCCTTTGGAAATTCTTAGCCACATTCCTAGGCTGGTGCACCCTCTTTATCAGCAGAAACACAGCCAAAAGCTTGCATCACAGAAGAGCATAATTTACAGACTTTATTTAGCGTTTAACAGAACAAAAGAAAACACGTCCATTCTGTCAGCGTGTCTGAGCCGACTGAAATCGAAAGGAAAAACAGCAAGCATAAACATCCTGTGAATAGGACATGCGCAGACTCTGTTGCTTACAAAAGCCTGCTCCCTTTTAAGGTGGAACGGAAATATCCTAACATCCTCCCCCTTTCCGTGTAACCTGTTGTACCTGTGGTTCACCCAATTGCAACTTTTGTACATAAACCTTTAGTTGTTCTTTGTTAACAACCTTAGACAACAGATCAGCAGGAATTTCATTTCCTGCCATGTAGGACACCTGAATCAGTCCTTTCTGAATACACTCTCTTGCACGATGTAGCTTAATCTGCAAGTACTTGGTTCTCTGCTTGCAACTCTCGGAGTTCAGCAAAGCCAAACACGATCTATTGTCTTGATACACTTCTATAGGACATTTCACAGACACCCTGATGTCCTTAAACAGTTGCATCAACCATTCACAATCCATGAGTGAAAATGACAGAGCATTGAGTTCTGCTTCACAGGAACTTAGGCTCACTGTCATCTGCTTCTTGCACAACCAGTCAAACAGGCAGTGGTTGTACATGTAGCATACTCCAGAAGTGCTTGTACCATCCGTGGTGTCACTTCCAAAACTTGCATCTGCAAAGATTTCAAGACCTCCAGTCTTCTGACTGGTGAACCTCAGCCTGTAGTGCATAGTCCCTTTCAAATAGCGGGCTATGCGCTTCAGAGCTTTCCAATCCTGAACTGTAGGATTGTTGGCATGTCTGCTAAGCAGATTACAGCTTACAGCTATGTCAGGTCTTGAACATCTGGCAATGAAATTCAGTTTGCCTAGAATGCATCTGTACAGCGTTGTGTCAGAAAACGCTTCAGCAGTACTGTCTACCTGGTAACCTGTCACCATCGGTGTGTCTGCTGGGTTTGCATCAACCAAATTCAACCTGGTTAACACATCAGCAATTTTCTGTGTTTGGTGTACCAGAAAATTACCTGCTTGGTCCTTCTCCACCTGCAGAGAAAGATAGTTGGATACCTCACCAAGATCCTTCATGTCAAAGTGCTCCTTCAGCTGAGCTAGGGTGCTTTGATAAAAAGCCTGATTCTTCCAAAACATCAGAAGATCATCAACAAAACATAAACAATACAGTTTGTTTTGCCCCTCCTCCTTGACAAACACACATGGATCAGCTTTGCCCTGGTGAAAACCTAGAGAAAGCAATGTCTCAGTGAGTTTTGTATTCCAACACCTGGCACTCTGCTTGAGACCATATAAGGATTTCCGCAGTTTACAGACCATACCCTTCTGTATCTCCACCCCATCAGGTGGAAGCATGAACAGCTGTTCATTCAAAATCCCGTACAAAAAAGCTGTATTAATGTCGTGGTGGGAAACATGCAGTTTCTCCTCCGCAGCGACCTTGAGCATCAGCCGAATGCTCTCATATTTGACTGTGGGTGAGTAGGTCTCGTGGTAATCCTGTCCTGGTACCTGTGAAAAACCTCTGGCAACCAATCTGGCTTTGTGTCTGACTACCTTGCCATTCTGGTCTGTCTTGGCCTTGAAGACCCATTTGCTGCCAACCAGTCTCATTCCTGGGACTACCGGTACCAATTCCCAAGTTTGGTTCCTGTTCAAGGAATCAACTTCAGCCTTCATGGCTTTAAGCCAAGGCTCAGCATCTTTAGAGGTTAACTCCTGAACCTCTTTGAAGCTTGAAGGTTCCCACACCTTCTCTGAGCTACTAAGAACAGCAGTTGCTGTCTTAGCAAACTCATCAGCATACCTCTTTGGAGGTCTGCCTTTGGTCGCCCTTTCAGATCTGCGTACTAGACGCAAGTCTTCTGGACTCATCTCCTCTTTCTTAGGAGAAAAGTGACCAATGGTGAACAGTGGTTCTTCCAGTTCATTGTCAGACGCATCAGATGGTCTGACCGAGGCCTGTGCGCTCTTGTAGTCTGCTGTGTCATCACTGTCACTGACACCAGCAGCAGCGCCGCCCACTGAACTGGAATCGGAACTCTGATCATCATCATCATCATCCTCATCCTCATCATCTTCAGCAGCTTCCTCAGCTTTAGCTGCTTGTTTGACATCACCTTCATCCTCCTCTGGGTAACTCTGGAAAATTCCCACATTTCCCCCCCACTTAGGATTGTACTCAACACTCCTTGTGAACTTAATGGACTTAGAGTCAGTCATCCATACCCTGTATGCACCTTTTTCGTACCCCATGAACAAACCATGTGCCCCACGCTTCCCAAGCTTGTTGGTTTGTTGTGTGCGTACCCACATGTCCGAACCAAAGATTCTCATGTGTTTGGTGTTGGGTTTCTTGCCAAACATCTTCTCATAGGGGGTACAACCAATGGGTGATGACAATCTGCGATTAACGGTATAAACCAAATTCCCCAGAGCCTCCCCCCAAAACTTATCAGGGAGATTGGCATCATGCAACAAGGTTTTGATTCCTTGCAGCAATGTCTGATTTGCTCTCTCCGCAAGTCCATTCATCCATGGCGATCTGGGGGTTGACATGTCATGCTGGATTCCCTTCTCAGTCAGGAAAGCTTCAAACTGCTGAGAAGTAAACTCCCCGCCCCGATCAGTAAAAAAACAAGAAATACGTTTACCGTGCACATTTTCCAACCAAGCACAGAATTCCTTAAACTTCGGAAACGCTTGCGATTTCTGTTCGAGCAAATACACATGAATGTACCTGGAAAAAGAATCAATCAGAATCATGAAGTATCTTGCTCCTCCTATAGAGGGTGCAAGTGGCCCAACCAGGTCTGCATGCACTAGCTGGTAGGGTTTGGAAGCCTGCCTGCTAGACTCCTTGCCTTTTGGAGCAACCTTCACCTTGTTCTCTGCACAAGATACACATTTCATGTGAAATTTACAGGGTTTGATGTTCAAACCCTCAACCACCTCTGGCATCTTGGCCAGTGCCTTCCAAGAGAGGTGACAAAACCTTCGATGCGCATCATGAATGCAACCTGCATGAAGAACTTTGTTAGTTTGTGCAACACAACAAGAATCAGCATTTGACACAACAGCAGTGTCGTCATAAGTTATATGGAACAAACCATCCATAAACTTTGCATGCAAATAGTCCTCTTTGCCTTTACTGATGACACAGACGCTCCTCTTGAAGGAAATCTGAAAACCACGCCCAGTAAGCTGTGGGACACTCAACAAGTTGCTTGCAGCGCCTGGAACATAAAGTACATTACTGATGGTAGTGTGCAGACTTGCAAGTTTCACAGTCCCTTCTCCTGCAATTTGCAACGTCCTTCCATCAGCCAGGTGGATCTCACCTTCCTGAGGCTTGAAGGAGATAAAGAGATGCCTGTCCTTGGAAACGTGGCGGCTGGCACCTGAGTCCACAATAAACCTGCCTTTGGCTGTTGGAGCAGTCCTTACAGCAAGCAAACCCTTGTTTTGCACTGGTGTGGGCTTTTGCAGCTTGCCCCCCTGCTGCTCCTGGCCAGCAGACGTGCCTTTAGCCTTTGGTGAAGCTGTGCCAGCAAGCAACGCCTTGCTTTCCACTGGTGTGGGCTTTTGCAGCTTGCCCCCCTGCTTCTGGTCAGCAGACGTGCCTTTAGCCTTTGGTGAAGCCGTGCCAGCAAACAATGCTTTGTTATCCCCTTGCGCGGGCTCTTCACCCTCCCTCTGCTCCTGGCCATCTGCAGGCATCTGTTTACCTTTGCCTTTCCGGCCTCTGCAAAGGCGATGGCCTTGGTTCTCACGAGAACCAGAGCTCTCAGCTGCCGACTCCTTGGCTCCCCCTGGAGGCTGGAATGCTGCCTGGGATGACGTGACGGTCAGCTCCCCCTGCAGCTTGCAACCGGTGCCCTCAGCATCCCTGCACTCATTCGCATTCTGGGAAACAGCTAGGACCTCCGATGCAGTCAAACTCTGGGCTGGGATTATTGGCTTGTGAGCTTTTTTTAAAGCAGACCACATTCCACGTGCAGTGGTGTTGCCAGCCAGCGTCTTAATTTCCTCAAGAGATACGGATAGGACTATTACGTCCATCGCTTTCGAATCATGCGATTTCCATCTCTCTGTCAGAGGAACTGGGGGGGCTTGAGAAACAACATGCCAGACCCCAAACTGACGCAGCAAAGATTCACACCATTTTGCCCAAGTTTCATAATTCTGCCCATCCAACTTAGGGCACTGAGCATCTCCATCAGCTTGGAAAAACTCCATTTCCAGCTTTTGGCTTTTAGCCGTGAGTCTATTTTAACTTGAAAGACTCCTTATCTTGGCAGCCATTAATCACGAAGCCTTTTTGGCTCAGCTCCCAGGCCAATTAATCTGCCGGAGATCAAAGACTCCTTGCCGAGGTATTACAGAAAAAGCGTCCCTTTCTTTCGCTTTTTCCCCCTTCATACCTCTCAAACGCAGTCTGTTGCAGCTTTACTCTCCTGTAGGTGCCGTGAATCTGGGCCCGAAACCTTGTTGTTGGGAAACTGCCAGGGAGATAGTGTCCATCATGAGCCCCCAAGCCGGAGTTCGGAGATTCCATCGGCCTCCCGTAGTCACGCAGATCCAACAGTTAGGGGCACAAAGCCTTTGGAAATTCTTAGCCACATTCCTAGGCTGGTGCACCCTCTTTATCAGCAGAAACACAGCCAAAAGCTTGCATCACAGAAGAGCATAATTTACAGACTTTATTTAGCGTTTAACAGAACAAAAGAAAACACGTCCATTCTGTCAGCGTGTCTGAGCCGACTGAAATCGAAAGGAAAAACAGCAAGCATAAACATCCTGTGAATAGGACATGCGCAGACTCTGTTGCTTACAAAAGCCTGCTCCCTTTTAAGGTGGAACGGAAATATCCTAACATGTGCACCAGCACCAGTCACAAGATTCAACCTTTAGTTCTGGGAAACACTCTGATCCATTTCAGAGATGCTGTTTATCTTTCCAGTTTGAATTGGTGCTTGGGACCGAAATCAGAACTGTTAAAAATGAATATCTTTCTCCCCATTCACTATAACAGGGAATATGAAAATAGCTATAACTTCCCTCCTCCTTTTACAGAAGGGGGTGGAATTTGCAGGCATAGAAAAAACAACAACAGGCTGCCTGATTATACTCAGCCTGGCAGATTGTAGATATATACATACAGGGGTTCTCTTAAAAAAAAAAGCAAAAGAAAAGTCTATAACTTTTTGCCAAAAGTGGATGCAATTCATGGACTTAGTCACTCTTTCTCAGAGGATGAATCTCCATTGACTTGCAAGAAAAATAGCATAGATCCTCAGGAAAGACTAGGACATGAGTGAGGAATGTCACACCCAGTAACTTTGCTTCCCTCCCCAAAGTCACTGTGGTTGGAGTGCCTGGAAAAAATAATTCACCATGATTAACTGACTTTCTCTCTTCCCCACTCCCACCTGCCAGTTAAAGAGTCCTGAAATATGCCGCTTCAAAAATGTCAAAGCTGAGATTGATCGTGATTGACAATTAATGCTAAATCCAGGTTTGTGGTTAAAGAAATCACACAGACATTGGGAGACTTTGACATGACGCCGAAGACTCATGTTTTGATTCTGTTTTCAAAGATATTGACTTTTAGTGGAAGCGGCGGTTAAATGCAAGATGGAATGACTGTGGAAACAGAATGTGATTTGACTGAGCAAAGTTACCGAGTTATGTAAGTTGTGTAGATCTAAGTGGCAGAAGTTCTCTAAGAATAAAGTCAAAACCAATTAACCATGTGCCAGGAGAGAATCTCGGCTCATGCTACCTGCTTCTAACAAGAGACAGGAGTGCAGTGCTCTTGGTTTGTGGCTAATTACCCTTTCTTATGCTTCATTTCTGTACTTTTCTGATGGAAAGAGACAAATGCATCGTACTATATCAGGTCATGTCAAGTTGCATCTGATCATGTGATGTACGATCATCTGATGCAGCCCGACGCGGCGCATATTAGTGCCAACAGAAGTCTAAATGCCAAGCCGTTTCTGATAACTAGGTCCTGCTCTAAATCAGAAAGAACCAGATGGGGATTTATCCTGAAGCTCTGCAAAAATGCCAGGCGACCAAGGAGCCTTTTGTCTAGCAGATATCTCTGGTCCAGAGGGAGGGAGGAACCCCCTCACAGTGCGGTCACTGGCATTTGTCTGAAGAAAAGGCTTGACATTGTAGGAATGTGGCTTCTCCATTAGATGTATGCTAAGAGGACACACCGGTGGCGCCTATTTTGTATTTTAAGTGACGCCTCCAGCTCCTGTGTGTTTCCATGAAAATCTGGTGCATAAGATTGCTGCACTATTTGCAGTTGCAAACCTTGTAAGTGAGGCAGACAGGACAGAACAGTGGCATTTGAAATAAAGGAACTTCACTTGATCACTGTGAAATCCTTACATTCATCGGAAATGGCTGCTGCTCCAGGTGACTTTTCCTTCCTTAGCGCTGCCCAGGAATGCTTTCCTCCCCAGAAACAAGTCATTGAACACTGCCCACTTCACGCATCCCTAGATCTGAAAGTTGCCATGTTTTCACCAGGACATTCCAGATCAAACTGAAATCATCATATTGGTAACGCAAGACAAATGATAGCTAATGATAGATTCACACTCTGATTGCAGTCACATGGCAGTTGCTTCGATTCCCCAACATTTCCCTGACTGTTAACTTCTAGATTAAATCTGAGCTTTCACGTGAGCCACTTCTGGAAACCTAGCTCAACATAGTGGGAGTTTAGCACTCATTCCCTTGTTAAGTGGTGCAGTACTCTGGCACATAAATTTGGTGCCGTACCCTGGCATATGAGGAATGCGGGTGGCACTGTGGGTTAAACCACAGAGCCTAGGACTTGCCGATCAGAAGGTCGGTGGTTCGAATGCCTGCAACGGGGTGAGCTCCCGTTGCTCGGTCCCTGCTCCTGCCAACCTAGCAGTTCGAAAGCACGTCAAAGTGCAAGTAGAGAAATAGGTACCGCTCCAGCGGGAAGGTAAACGGCATTTCCATGCACTGCTATGGTTTGCCAGAAGTTGCTTAGTCATGCTGGGCACATGATTGGCCGGCTCCCTTGGCCAATAAAGCAAGGTGAGCACTGCAACCCCAGAGTTGGTCACAACTGGACCTAATGGTCAGAGGTCCCTTTACCTTTCCCTTTACCTTTACCCTGGCATATAGATCTTCCCTGCTGTTTACATAGGAGACTCATGGGAGAACCAAAGCGTGCACATGAGGAAAAGGTGGGAGAGAAGGAATGTTGTTCAATGATGTTCGTTGTTCTGCCTTATGAGGCCCAGGACTCTAATGCCTCAAGGACTGCCTCTCCCCATATGAACTAACCCAGACCTTGTGTGGTTGGGACTGCTGGGAACTGAAAGCCTAAGAACAGCTGAAGGGCCACACTTGCCACACCCCTCCTGTGGCTTGTAATAGGAATATGAAGACCTTCTCTGCCCTGCTTTCTGAGGAGTAATCTCTATAGCCCTGTAATTATTCAGAGCTGGGTAGATATTTTCAGCCCAGGTGGTTTGGAGCCTTGAGTTGAGTTTCTCTCCTCTTAATCTCAGGGTCGTGGGTTTGAGCCCTACGTTGGGCAAAAGATTCCTGCATTGCAGGGGTCAGACTAGATGACCCCTGTGGTCCCATCCAACTCTACCATTCTATAATTCTAAGCACCCCTTGGCTACCTGAAATGTAAAGAGAGCCTATTCAAAACCATGCAATCCAGCCGCTCGAATTTCACAAGAATTTTCTCCACTGCTTGATAGTTTTCAAGCACCATTTCTTGTTAATTGATGGAGAAAGGTTGTGGTGGAAATACAACAGAAACTGTCGTTACAACTCTGTGTACACAGTGTAATTCTTTCCACATCTCCTCAAAAGCAAAACCCATTGGGTTGAATAGGACTTACTCCCAGGTAAATGTGTTTAGGGCAGCATCACTAAATTGAATTCATCTTCCTTCCTTCCTTAATTCCTTCCTTCCTTCCTTCCTTCCTTCCTTCCTTCCTTCCTTCCTTCCTTCCTTCCCTCCCTCCCTCCCTCCCTCCCTCCCTCCCTCCCTCTCGTTTTTAAACGATTTCCTCTAGATAGGTTTTATTGCTCTTAAAGTGGTTAACGGGATGTTTTTAAATGAGAGAGATCCTCTTTTGTATTCAGTGGCTGGCGAACTTGAGAACAACCAGTCCATTAAATCTTTAATTCCCTGAGACTTACAGCTTAAGTAAGCCAGTCTGGGAAAAGACCCTTTAGAGGATGAACAGCCAGTGCTTAAGGAAAGTCACTGGCTATTCAGGAAGAAACATCACGGGCGAAGCACTTTTAAGGGGCCAAGGGCAAAATCGAGCATCAAGGCTGATTTATTCCACGAAGGCAGTTTAAACACAGCCATGCATCCCCGTCAACACTGTGTCAGCTGTCAAAGCGTCATCGGCCTCTTATAATCAATTGTTTCAGTGCGGACTGTCAGCTGCTATCAATCTGTGCAATAAGTGATATATATATGTGTGTGTATGTGTGACAGAGAAGAGGAGTGCAAATGGCTGGGAGCCACACCAAGTGTTACATGCCATTTTTCATATGCTGCCTATTGATTGTTTTCAATCACAGGACCCAACTCTGAAAGGAAATTCCTGCTTCAGCACGAAGGTATGCGGAAAAGTGTACGGCGGCATGCAGAGACGAGGGTGCTTCTTTTTGTTCGTACTTGACAAAGGTGAATCTAGAGGATGGCGCGAGATCTGACAGTGAAGGATCACGTGCCCTTCACTTGAAGGAGCAGACCACAGCATTTTAGGAGATCTCGTCTGGCCTTAACCTCTGTACAACTTGAGAAGGCAGTACAAGGCATGGCATGAGCTAAGAGCCCAAAGGCTCCTAGTTCAAATCTTACCTTGGTCATAAATTAGCTAGGTGCCCCACAATTGCAGCCCCTCATTTTTAATCTAGCATTGATAACACTATCGGCCAGGGGTGGAGAGCCCTTTTTTTCAGTCCATGCAGCAGTGGAGGGGGCAAGGCCAGGGGCAAAAGTGGGCAGAGCAAGACATGTAGATTTTACCTTGGTGCAACAAACTGGTTTCTACAGACACCGACACAGACCAGTGAGAGGCATTGTCAGAGTTCAAGGGCACATTGGAGGCAGGAGAAAACACGTGCAAACAAGGGCAAGTGAGGGGTGTGGTCTGGGGGAGTGGGTGTGGCCAGACCATTCTGAGGGCCAGGTGGAGAAGTGTCAAGGGCCGCATCTGGCCCGAGGTTACTCACTGCTGCTATAGGTGGAGATTATATCTTCATCAAGGAAAGGTGAGGTACATCGGACTGGGGTTTTTAAACTGCTGCTGTTTGCTTTAATTTGCATGGAATCCATCTTGGCGATATATGTTTTAATATCATCGCTTTTGACTTCTGGTTTTCATTTTGTGTTGTTTCCATCCTTGGGCCTTCGGGTGAAGGGTAGACTTTAACTGTGGCAAATGAATAAACAAGCAGAGACCGGCTTACCTTAGAGAGCTGTTGTGAAGATTACTAAGCATACTGTGCAATGTGGCACTCCCGAAATCCTGCTCATTACGGCAGGAGAGGGAAAGGTGGATGAAAGGACAGTGAGCAGGTGGGGACAGGATGAGCCAATACTAACTCGCTGCCCAAATCAGCAGTGCATTACAGATCCTCCAAGTGTCCCTATTTTCCAGGGACAGTCCCAGATTTACAGTAGCCATCCCAGTTTCTTATTTGACCCCGGAATGTCCTGCTTTTCCTTAGGACGTCCCTATTTTCACTGGGGGATATGGAGTTATGTGGCCCCCAAGCCAAGGAGATCAATAACTATACAAGCTTTAGAAGATGTCTGTATAGGGAAAGCTTTTTTAAAATGTTGAATATTTTCTTATATTTTTATATATGTTGGAAGCCACTCAGAGTGGCTGGGGCGGCCCAGTCACATGGGTGTCGTATTATTATTATTATTATTATTATTATTATTATTATTATTATTGAATAGGACATCTCTATTTTCATTGGGGAAATGTTGGAAGGCATGTAAACCTCTTTTAAAGGCATTCAAGTTAGTGGCCATCACTGCCTTCTGTGCAAGCAAGTTCCATAGCTTAAATTATTGTTATTGTTATGGTTATTATACAGAATGTTCCTGCTTTCATTGGAAAATTGTTGGAGGGTATGCATTCATTTAAAGATAGTGGGTGAATCCCCTTGGGATTATAAATGCACAAACAAAAAGGAGCCACTTGAGCTTCTTCTCAGCAGGCAAAACTGAGCGCTGTTCCCTGTCCTTTCAGCTTTCTACCCTTCCATCTCGCATGATAATATCGGAGTCTGCTGCCGTGCCTCTCTTGCTACAGCGCTCTTGGCCAAAACAATAAAGGCATCCAGTGGGTCACGCGCACCAACGATCTGTTGTTTCCCGGGGACTGAGTTAGATAGATGCAGCAATTCTGCAGCCCAGGGAGAAAACAGTTTTAATATCCAGCTTCGTACGTTGAGGCTTGCTAAAATGCTCCGTGCATTTTTGCTCCTTCCGTCTTTGGAGACCGGCCACGGTATCATTTCCAAAGCTCTTTGACTGATGGCAGACAGTGATTTGAGCGCAGTCCCCTGTTCTGTTGTGACTTGAGCAGGCAACAACAAGATGCACAATGACAGGTTTCTGATAATCCAGAGCCAGTAATTGTAAGGAGATGTTTTCCTCCGCCTTGGATTGATTAGCCATCAAGTGCCAGGCGAAATGGAATTCTCCGTGCTGCGGCTTCCTCCAAATTCATTTTGGCAGGTGCTCTGTTACTTGGGACGTTCTATGAATGAGTCACAATTAACTCATAAGGACCATACCAAACATTCACCGGTTTCAGTGTTTGGATTGAAACCAGCAGATTCCTTGCACAAATATTCACCTTTGCGTGGACAGGCGGAGTCCCCAGATCCCAAGCGGTCCCCCCGTCATGTGGAATAACGACTCAAGACAACGTGCTATGGGATTAAATTGGCCACAACTTTATTAAATTTCAAATGTGGGTAGACCTTGGCTCAGGCATTGGCCATTCTCCCTCCCCAGTCCCCAGCTGGGGACCTAGGGAGCATCAAGGTTATCCAGTGTTTGTGTGGGGGATGGGCCGGCTCTGGAGAACATATGTTCAAGCAGAGATAGCCGCCCCCGTTACGCCGCTGCCGCAGGGGAGAGCAATGACGACCTCTCGGCGTATGGTCAAAACCTCCCTTCAGAAACCCCTTTAACAGGGAACCCTGGTATCGCCGCTGCAAAGAGGAAGATGGACAAAAGGATTCCACCCAAGGCCTGATACCGCCAAAGTTGTGACGTTTTGCTATGGGAAAGGCGAAACCTGCCAATGCAGGGAAATTCCTTTCCGGCCCTTAGACAGCGACCTTAATGTAGCAGTGCCCGCATACCTGTGAAAAAAAGTTAACCTGCAAAACCTATGAAGAAAAGTTAACCTGCGAAACCTATGAAGAAAAGTTAACCTGCGAAACCTATGAAGAAAAGTTAACCTGCAAAATAATGCATTTACTGAGGGTGGGTAGGGTGGGAGAAGCACTGGAGCCAAGTGAGGATTCCCAGGTAAGATCCTCCCTCTATTGTGTGGGCAGGTAATCCCTCCCCTACCTGGCCTCATCTCCTTGGCAACGTTTCCCCCAGGTGGGATTGGACAGCTGACTGGGGTAGGCGGAGACCTCCAGGTATCCCACCTGAGGGAAGGCGAAGCCAAGCCTATGCTGATGGAGCCGCTCCAGATCCAGGGGCTGTGCGTGTCCACGCAAAGGTCGCCCCCCATTTTATGCGGGGAGCGGTCATTCCTCCACCACCACCCATTGATCAATACCACTCTTTTCCTCGGCTATTATTGGTGTGGGGTCCTGCTTCTTGCTCCTCCCTAGATTAGTCCTCTAATAGGAAATTCCATCCAATCAGGGAAGTGGGATGATATATCCAGTGCGATTTTTCTAGAAAAAAACGGTGCTGGAACTCACCATATTCTCTTATAATGGCAATGGCACCCACTTGAGATGTGCCGGAACTGAGTTCTGGCTGAACCCCCCCCCCCCGAATATAACAGACAATCAGGTTGTCTATTCACAGCAATGACCAGAGGAGAAATGACCACTGGGAGGATTGCAGAGAGAAGAAATGGTCCATCATCAGCAGCACAACGAGATGTCTTCATCTGCTGCAATGAAACATGTCTCTCCTCTACAGCCACAACATGCGCTGTAACCTTCCAACAGTTTGACTTCACCCCCGAAGGCACACTCTTCCATTGTCTCCCAAGCAGACAGAGGCCAACAATGTGGGCAATAAGATTTGGTTATGAAATGAAAATCATTGAGGGTAAGGAAATCAGCCCTGAGTGCTCACTGGAAGGACAGATCCTGAAGCTGAGGCTCCAATACTTTGGCCACCTCATGAGAAGAGAAGACTCCCTGGAAAAGACCCTGATGTTGGGAAAGATGGAGGGCACAAGAAGAAGGGGACGACAGAGGACGAGATGGTTGGACAGTGTTCTTGAAGCTACCAGCATGAGTTTGACCAAACTGCGGGAGGCCGTGGAAGACAGGAGTGCCTGGCGTGTTCTGGTCCATGGGGTCATGAAGAGTCGGACATGACTAAACGACTAAACAACAACAACAAGTGACAGAAACCTCAGTGAGGGCAATTTAAACAGATAAGTGAATATTTTTTTCTATGAGTACCCCCCAAAAGAAAAGAAAATATATGAGATGAGTAAGTGTTTTCCAGCATAACCAAAAATGCTCATGGAACTCTGGGAGAAGTTTTGGCTTAGCTCTTTATATAACAACAATAACATCATCATCAACAACAGCAGCAACAACAACTTATTTATACCCCACCCATCTGGCTGGGTTTCCCCAGCCGCTCTGGGCAGCTCCCAACAGAATATTAAAAACAGGATAAAAGATTAAACATTAAAAACTTCCCTAAACAGGGTTGCCTTCAGATGTCTTCTAAACCTCAGATAGTGGTTTATTTCCTTGACATCTGAAGGGAGGTTGTTCCACAGGGAAGGTGCCACTACTGAGAAGGCCCTCTGCCTGGTTCCCTGTAGCTTCACTTCTTGCAGTAAGGGAACCGCCAGAAGGCCCTCAGTGCTGGACCTCAGTGTATGGGGTGAACAATGGGGGTGGAGACTCTCCTTCAAGTATACTGGGCCGAGGCCAGTTAGGGCTTTAAAGGTCGGCACCATCACTTTGAATTGTGCTCGGAAACTTACTGGGAGCCAATGTAGGTCTTTCAGGACAGGTGTTATATAGTCTCGGCGGCCGCTCCCAAAGACCAGTCTAGCTGCTGCATTTACTACTACTACCTTCACATTATCCAAGCAACGGGGCTGTTTTACAAATGAGGAGCTGCCGTACAGCAGAGATTATGTTTAAATGACTCAGCCACAACACAAGTCCTGATCCCATGAGCCTATAAGAAGAGCCCTCAACGATCAGGCCAAAAGGCCCATCGAATCCAACATCCTGTTCTCACAGCAGCCCCTGAGGGAACCCAGCCAGATGGGCAGGGTATAAATAATAAAATTACCACTACAGTGGTACCTCAGGTTAAGTACTTAATTCGTTCCGGAGGTCCTTTCTTAACCTGAAACTGTTCTTAACCTGAAACACCACTTTAGCTAATGGGGCCTCCCGCTGCCATCACACTGCTGGAGCACGATTTCTGTTCTCATCCTGAAGCAAAGTTCTTAACCTGAAGCACTATTTCTGGGTTAGCGGAGTCTGCAACCTGAAGCATATGTAACCTGAAGCGTATGTAACCTGAGGTACCACTGTACTACCACTACTACTACTACTACTACTACTACTACTACTACTATAATAATAGGGTTGAAGGGTTGAAAGAGCTATGAGGATATGGGGGCTTGAAGGATCTGTGGATTGGGGTGGGTATGAAGGAGCTTTGAGAGGATGTGAGGAATTAAGGAGCTGTGTGGGGTTGGCTGGCTGGGTGAGGTGCAAAAGGTGGGGGTTGGCAAGGCAACCACCAGCCAGGGAGGCAGCCCCTAATATTAATAATATCTTTATATGACATGATCCCTAAGCCAGCAACACAAGGCATTGTTCCTGGGACTTCAGGCATGCCGACTGATGTCTCCTTCTAGCTGAGCACCATCTCTCTCCCTTCAGAGGCTCCTTTTGGGTTCTGTTTCTTGATCATGCTGTGTGGAGGAACGTAGCGAAATGCAGGCAAATGGATGAAAGCCTCTTCTCAGCAAACGCTTCCTCTTTCCCTGGACAAGCAGCGCATCCCTGGCTTCTTGTTTTGCTCTCCTTCCATCCTTATTAGGCAGCAAAGCAGGATTTGTCATTGCGTGTGTGACTCTCGCTCTTCTGCCCTGTGGCGCTGAGAGACTCCATGTAGGGAGGTGCCAGAAACAAAGGATATTTCTTGACATGGTTCTGCATTTTGAAAGAACTGGGTCAAAGTGTGTTTTCCGGCAGCATCTGATCGTGTTTTTCTTCCAGATGCTGCTCGTGGGAAGAATAACATGGAGTTTGTGGGGGGATGTTGTGAGCCACGCCACCATCGCTATCGCTACCCATTCCTACTTTCATCCTGCCCTCTGGCTCTCAAAACCCACCTCTCTCTCTCTCTCTCTCTCTCTCTCTCTCTCTCTCTCTCTCTCTCTCCTCTGTGTGAGCAGCGGTCAGGGGAAGCTCATCTCCGGGGAAAGGGAAGAGACACCTGGAAGAGAGACGTCAGAGGGTCCCTCTGGCATTGAGCACCAAGTCAGTGCAACGAGGGCAAAGTGCCACGGCGTTATTTAACAGCTGGCTCCTGGAATTCTCAGATGGTTGGAAATCGGAGAGAGACAGAATGGATGCCCAGGAGCCCAGAGAAGAAACCATATGGCAAAAAAAAGAGCGTTTCCAAATTCCGAAACAACCAAAGAGACATTGAATCCAATCAGAAGCCCGTGGAAAAACTCACAAGCAGGAACACTTTCCTGTCCTGCAGTTTCCAGCAATTGCGTGTTTAGACCTTTTAACCTCCCCCTTAAATAAATTCATACAAGACTCAAATTTGGTTTGGTTTTTGGAAGAATATTGATTACATCAAGTGAGTGGTTGCATAGGCTCTGGTTCGACTAGCTCCCTGCACTGTGGCAGGTAGCGCTGACCCAGGGCACCAGCATAGGTCAGCCAAGGGTGAACACCTGGAACAATGGAAAGCTGGGGTCAGGCTAGTCCACCACCCAGATGTCCCCCTGGACTTAGGCATGGGCACAACCCACTCTCAGGGGTTCACCAAACCAGTCCCTGGATTCCTTTAACGGAATACCCTTCACTTAGGGATGGCGAGAGCGTTCCCCCATCCCTATCACCTGAACCAGAGCCTATCCACAACCTTACAAGTTGTGACAATTTGCTATGCAGCAGGCGATACCCAAATGGCAACAGCCAATCAGCCAAGTGGGGGAAATTCCTGTCGTGCCCCTGTCCCAACAACAGACGACACACGACGGCATAGCAAGGTCAAGCGCAAGCCCTAATTATAGGGAGAGGTGGGTGGGTGTTCCGATACACTGGCCCAAAGAGGAAGCTCAGGGTCACATGCCTGGGCATATATAAGTCCCTCAATCCATTTGGCTAGTGTCCCATTGGCCTGATTAAACCCAGCATTGAGGGACCTACCAATAGGGTGTTGTGGCTATCCAATCTTACCCACCCACAACACAGGGTTTGGTTGCCATGTCGCACCGCAACACGTGCCCTCTTTGAGGGAGGACACGATCTGGTATTCAGAAGCTTTACTGCCCCCATCTTTGGACATGTCCCCCCAACCCATAGGAAAACATTTATAAGTTTGAGAACTTGCTGCCAGCTCTATATTCTTCCTGGTTGCTCTCCCTTGATGCCCACCAGGGTGGGAAAAGTCTGAGACTTGGGGTGGATCTACACTGATGGTTTTTAACGTTAAGGAAGGGCTAAATACTGAAACGCGACTTATATGTCCCTATGTAGCGCTTTACCTTTTTAGAAACTGCATTCAAACTCTGCCCTCCCCTCCAATGGTATTTGAGGGGCAGATAACAAAGGTCACAGCTGGAAGGAGGGAGGGAGGAAAGACGATTTGAAATGTGATACCAGAGGGCGGAACAGAGCAATGAGTGACTGGCAGCAAGGAATTAAACAGAGTTTGGAAACATTTAAGAATGTGAGATTTAAGAATGACATATCAAATATCGTTCTAATAAGGGGAAATAATGTTAAACGGGTCAGTGTAGATCCAGTCCTGGTATGGTGGCTTAGCCTACACCATCTTGCGAGTTCACACACAAGGCAAGCTTCAGCTGGGGGACTTTATGAATCATAACTCAGTCATTTAACCACTGCCGTACCCCTAGATCTAGTGCTTAGAAATCCCATTTCAAAGGTCTTTACTTTCCTGATTATAACCACATTAGGGATGTCCAAAATGAAATATTTCCAGCTGGTGTGTAAGTGGTTTATAACCTCTACTCCTCGGAGATTTACAACACTTCTTATGAAACTACATGGAACGCAGTATTTTCTTAAATTATTCATCGGGAGGTATTTTCTACTGCAAAATTCCTTAGGTATAGATCATAAATTTAATTAGGTGCATAACCTATAATTTCAAGATTGGCTGGCTGGACTTTTTTTTGTTCTAATTTAAGAGGCAAAAAATGCATAATAAATATCCCAGCTCTGACATTATGTGTATTTATTTTTCATAAAATGATTTGCTCCCAATCTCCCTTTCCCCCCTCTCTCTCCTTTTTTGTTTTTGCAGGTAATTAAACACCGCCAAATGCAAAAACTAGATCCAATCGTTAAATAATTCATTGCATATTGAACTGACAAGCTGTAGTCCTTACTTGTTGCAGGTAATTATAAAGACATAAAATTTTAATTCAGATTATGTTTAATTGGTATGTTTGATGCCAGTTCCTGTGCCAAAGCATCCTTGGCTTCTACTTTCATCTTTGTTAATGCTTGCATTTCAATAAAAATGTTACTTTAAGAAAATTATCATTGGGTGATAGATGAAGATACAGCCAAGAGTGCTGAATGATCATATTTTGCAACATGACCCTCAGTATTAGGGCTAAGCATGGACTCCCAACCTGCCCTGTGGCCCCTGGGTTGGAGCAAGGAATCCTGGATCTGTCCCTGAAGCAAGTGGGGAGGGCTAAGGGTTTTTAAAGAAGCCCTATTTTAAAAATACAGTAGACATAGGATCGGATCCTCAATCCTTTAGCTTCAGGGGACAGGAAGAAGGAGAGGCCTGCCATCAAAGGAACCCCTGATCTTCTCCTACAAAGATGCTATCAGCTGGTAGGCCCCTACTTGTCTTCCTGGTCCCTCCCTCTTCTCGCTCATGCTTGTCTCTCCTGCCTGCCTGGTGCCCCCTACACTGACAGCCCCAGATGGCTGTGGGTCACTCAGCCCAAACTATAGTGATTCAGGGATGTCTCAGCCTGACTCGATTGAGGCCTGAATCCCTCTGAATTCTCCCGATTTCGTTAGGGAATTGGACCTTGGTCAAACCTGGAGCACAAGACTACTAAATATTAGGGGTATACATCGGCTCTGTGTGTACCAGGCAGATCAGGATAATTTGGGGGAAGGTTGTCATCAGGGCCGGCAGGGCCCATGAGACAGACTGAGGCAGCTGCCTTAGGCGGTGGAATCCTGTGTGCCAGCAGTCCCGAAGGCAACCTGCCTGCCCCTGCCCATGTTGGAGGAGAAGCGGAGGCGTTGGTGCTTCTGTTGAAATCTCTGTGTGAGTTCTCTCAAGAGAACTATGCAACCCTGGTAAGTGAGGCTTCGGCAGCAGGGCGACTGTAGGGGTGGTGGCGCCTTCTTGTTTTACCTCAGGTGGCAAAACGGGAGAGGCCACCCCTGGTTCTTAAGTTCCTGAGCTGCATTGTGCCATTAACAAGGTGTCTCATGGACTCCCTAAGCCAGGGGTCAAGGAGTAGTAAGGCATCGAAAAGCAAGAGCATGTGTGCTTTTAACCACTGCTAGGTGGGGGGTGGGACACAGGTGGCGTTGTGGGTTAAACCGCAGAGCCTAGGACTTGCCGATCAGAAGGTCGGCGGTTCGAATCCCCACAATGGGGTGAGCTCCCGTTGCTCGGTCCCTGCTCCTGCCAACCTAGCAGTTCGAAAGCATGTCAAAGTGCAAGTAGATAAATAGGTACCACTCCGGCAGGAAGGTAAACGCCGTTTCCGTGCGCTGCTTTGGTTCGCCAGAAGCGGCTTAGTCATGCTGACCACGTGACCCGGAAGCTGTACGTCGGCTCCCTCGGCCAATAAAGCGAGATGAGCGCCGCAACCCCAGAGTCGGTCATGACTGGACCTAATGGTCAGGGGTCCCTTTACCTTTACCTTGGGGAGGTGGGGAGGTTAAAGGGTTTGTGTGTGCAGGAGAGAAAGGGGGAGAAACAGGAGGATGTTGTGTCCACATGTGAAAGATACCCTGTGTGTGTGTGTGTGACTATTTTGCCCTTGTGTGGAGAACCTTGGGCCCTCCAGATGTTTCTGAACTGCAACTCCCATCATGCCTCACTATCAGCCGTGCTTTCCAGGGCTGATGGGAGTTGCAGTGCAGCAACATCTTGAGAGCCAAAGGTTCTCCACACCTGATTTAACCCTTGACCCACAACCCACTAATGCCTGGAAAGGTTCCCTAGATGGGCCACTGCTCTGATCCATTAAGGAAATTATTATTTTCTGGAAATGTGGTTGGTGTCTATGGGTTGCCATATATTCAGATTTTCACTGACATTTGAGCGATTTTCACCCGGGCACTGTTACAGACGGCTGAATCCTGGCTATGTCTGGGAAATTCCAGACGTATGGGAACCCTAGTTTCAGCTCATGAGGAAAGCCTACATGCCTTTGGCCAGGTGACCCTCTGCAAATATGCTCCAAACACATGCATTCACACCATGCATTTATAACATTATGATAACACTTTAGATAGTTTCAAAGCCCAGAGTAGCTGGAAACCCAATTTCTTTGAAAATATTGTGAAGGCTAAGATCATGCGGAACCTTGTGTCACTTCAAGTCAGGGAAAAGGGGGAAATTCCTTGGAAGGGGCAATTCAGCACATTCCTTTTCCATTTTGGGGGTGGGTGGGTGAGGATGGAAGTCATCATAGTGAATAGTGAGTCTCTACTTCCAGAAGCCTCTGTTCACATGCCACATAAATAAAGCTAATCAGGCTCCTTCTTGCCTCGCTGTGCTGCTGATCCTGTGAAAACAAGTCATTCAGTTGAGATTCCTGCATTGCTGGAGTTTGGAATCGACGACCTTCAAGGTCCCTTCCAACTCTCCAATGCTATGAGTGAAAGGGTGGGCATTTAGTTGATTGCTCATGTGAGCTTGAGTCGATTAATCAACTGATTGCATTTCCACTTATTTGCATAAGGTTAAACCGTTAGTTCTGAATCACGAAGCTTCTTTGTTTTGAAATGATGGGTGCATGTGCTACAGCAGACATAATCTTTTTAGCTGATTAAAAGGGCTTGGGGGGGGGGAATCTATTGAACATTGCAGGTCTAATGGCTGGACTGTCCGTAACTGACCAGATTGAAAAATAGTTATGCTGTCGCAGCTGGAGCAAAGCATGGAGAACGATTAAACATGTCAAACTGGTAATGTGCTGGAGGAGTCACCAAAAGGATTCCGTCTCAGTGGATGGCTTTTTCTGTTTCCTTTTCCTCGGGAATGACTGATGACCTCATTTCTAACATGGGAAGAATTCTTTTCCTCTGTCTTCAATGATTATTTTCTTCTGTCTTTGCCAGTAGGTAGTGTGTGGCTTGGCTAACTTGCCTGAGTCTCCTACCAGGAAATGCCGGTGAATCGAATGATGCCGTTGCAGTGAGGACAGCATTATATTACAGGAAGGGAATTGTAGCTGAAATTAGGTGGCTTGGATTCTTGGTCCTTTTTAGCTGATTCTAGAATGTTTTGGAGACATTCTGCAGGAATGGCAGGATCTGTAAGAATGGGAGGGGGAGGAAGGCCCCAAGAAGGGGAAAAAAAAGCTTGAGTAGTGAGCTGGATGAGTCCTCCACCCTGGGGCTCTCAGACATCCCAGTAGGCGGAGGGAGAGCCACGTGAGCCACATTTGGCCCCTGGTGTGAGGTTCCCCACTCCTGGTCATGTAGAATCATAGAATTGTAGAGTTGTAAGGGACCCTAGGGATGCAGGTGGCGCTGTGGGTTAAACCGCAGAGCCTAGGACTTGCCGATCAGAAGGTCGACGGTTCGATTCCCCACGACGGGGTGAGCTCCCATTGTTCGGTCCCAGCTCCTGCCAACCTAGCAGTTCGAAAGCACGTCAAAGTGCAAGTAGATAAATAGGTACTGCTGTGGTGGGAAGGTAAACGGCATTTCTGTGCGCTGCTCTGGTTCGCCAGAAGCGGCTTAGTCATGCTGGCCACATGACCTGGAAGCTGTACACCGGCTCCCTCGGCCAATAAAGCGAGATGAGCTCCACAACCCCAGAGTCGGCCACAACTGGACCTAATGGTCAGGGGTCCCTTTACCTTTACCTTTAAGGGACCCTAGGGCCATTTAGTCCAACTCCCTGCAATGCAAGACTCACAGTTTACGAATCCTTGACAGATTACTTTCTAACATCTGCTCAAAAAACTCCAGTGAAGGAGAGACTTCATCACCTTCCAAGATGGGTTTTTTAACAAATAAAATAAAACAGGGCTCATTTCCCAGTTCCACAGTCTCTCCCCACCCTGCCCCTTCATATATTTCTTTCCTTCAAGGGGTCTTTTGTCAACTCCAAGAGGACGCAATAAAAGGACACCTTTGTTTTATAAAGGCTTTCAAACTGGGGGAGTAATGGCTCCAGGTTTTCCCTCAGTTGTCTTTAACGCCTTACCAAAATGCCCATAGAAAGCTGCCTTCTATCACTCAGGGAGACCTCCTTTCATTGGATTTGTCATTAGCAACTGAGCTCGTAATGCACTTTGAGCTAAATCCCATTTTTCAGTGTGCAGAGACTTGAAATTTACCAGTAAGGGAGCCTCCTCGGTGAGACTTCGATGTTGCCACAGATGATGAAGCTCCTGCCCACCCACATTCCCCCTGCTCCAAGACTCTCCCAAATATCTTTAAATCTTAGATCTCAAACTGACTCTGAAAGCTGTTCACTTACTCTGTAGGCACTAAAAATGAAAATATAGACCTGACAGTATATAAGGGAGGAAGCACTATGTGGGGTGCAGCTCTTAACCGAATACCGTGACCTGGGTTTATTTATTTTTTAAAAAAACATAATAATCTGGCAAAATGAATTGAAATGGCCGAGGACTGAAATGGCGCCATATAAAATGCATGCTTTGTTGCTGGAGATCTTGATGCTTTTTTCTTTGCATTTGGAAAGATTTATTCTATCAATTACCAATCAGAGGAACTCATAAAGGTAAAGGCAGCAGACCGTGCAGGGTTACTCGTAGTCTGTGAAGACAAATGCACCTCCATTGCAATGCCTCTTCAGCCTCCGGCCCCATTCAATATCCCTTCTCAGCCCAAATGATGGCTGACAGTTGGAATTGTTCATAACGAACCATTCCAATAACACAAAGACAAGAAGAAGCCAGCACACGGCCAACTTTTGTTGCAGGTTCTCGGAGCTTGCTTTTAGATTTCTGTCATAATTACAGAGGAATCGTTGAACCACCTAATTTCGAGTGAAGAACTTCACTTATTGACCGAGGAGTCATTTATATTCACTGCCGCCAGTATTCCTATTTGTGCTGCATTTCATTTTAGGAATCCGCGGCTTGTCGTTCTGAACTCTCTTTTATGTAAACAACACAGAAAATTCAATTAAAAAAAATATTATTTATGAGAATGTGTGAGGAGACAAGCTGTCTTGACGGCCCTCCCATTTTGGGTTGAAAGGAGCGCTTTAAGAAGGGACAAACATTTCTACACACCCCTTAGTTGTGAGAATATTAATCTCTTCCCAATTTTCTTTGCTCTCAATTCTTCCCAGTGCCCTGCTGTTTTAGCATTTTTTTCTCTCCTACTTCCTATTGTTAATTTTCTTCCTAGGTTAGTCGTAGGGTTGCCACCTTTGTTCTAGCAAAATACAGAATGGGGGGAGGGAGTGGGACGATTCCCTCCCCCACACACCTGGGTTTGAAATGACTTCAAAGCAATCCATTACAATCTATTGCAGCCTAATCGGTTGGCCCCTCTGGAATCTGTCACACGCACAAACAGATACTCATAAATTTGTGGATCCGTCTGTGGATCACAGGGAATACTACTCAGACCTTCAATACATGACAAATGCAGACCAGGGTAGAAAATGAATAAATGGGGAGAGCATATTTTGATGAGGGGGTGAGCTTTGTTCTGGCAGTGGGATGAGGGGACAAGCCTTGTGGGGAGCAACTTCTATCCTACCCTCCTCTCTCAAATATCATGCAGAAAACTATGTTCAGATTTGGGTCTTCTGGGCTACACTGACACAAAACCACTTGCTTTTAGAGCCCCAGAACATGTTGTTCTCTGAGGGATGGGGCATGGTGCTCCCAGGCTACAGCTCTGTGGATGACCACTGTTACGTATTCAGTGGTCTTGTGTTTGCCTGAGCTTGAGTCTGGACTAAGGATTCTGAGCCTCTGTGTTCTGATTTGATACATGATATCCAATCACAGCACATTTCAGGATTTGGACCTCTGCCATTGGCCCTTAAACTCTAAGTCATGATTTGCAGCTTGGAAGTTTAGACAGCCAATCACGTTGGGAGTGGGAGTGGCCCGGGCCTCCAGAAATGTATATAAGCAGTTGCTTTGCCCCTGTTGTCCAGTTCTGTTAGTTCAATAAAGGTTATTGCTGTTATCACTGTGTTTTGCCTTGTGGGAACCCACCTACACTTCAACCACCTAAACCCAGACAAAGCTGCAGGAAACTGGACCCGGGGAGGGCATTTGGAGAGGAACCCTAACTTAGCCCTAACACACAGAGAGTGTGTGTAGCAGAGTGGAAATACAGGACAAACTGCGTCAAGGATTGAATCAATATAGGATGTAGCATTTTACATTGAAATATAGGTTGATCCCGTATTATACAGGATGGGTGGCAGCCCTATTTAGTCATGTGGATGATTCCAGCCAACCAGGGGGCACATGATGACTAGGATGACATTGAGCAGCAGTTGCCCTGGTGGCACCCATCATGGCTAGGTGTGGAGTCAAAGACCAAGGGATGCATAATAATTATAATCAGTGCTCCCCAAAAAAAACACACACCACGTTTAGGGGTACTCTCATTTTGACTCATGAAAATCACCATTTTATACTTCAAATCAAGAAAATAAATACAGTAAATGGACAAAAGTACAAAGATTCACAAAATGTTTGGGGGTATGCGTACCCCTGCGTCCCCCCCAGAAAAAAAGCACTGATAATAATAATTTTATTATTTATATCTCGCCCATCTGGCTGGGTTTCCCTAGCCACATTAGGTGGCTTACAACATATCTAAAAACATGAAATCGAAGAGTTAGTGAACCCAAATTTCTGATGAATTGTGGCCTCTAGATTTATTTTCTGAGCTATATAGGATGCTTAAAATTTAGGCTGCATCCACACACACTGGTAATTTCATACCTTTGAAAAAATATCTCCGTTTACATGTTTGTCAATGTGATACATGTTTCATAGCAAACTATCCCACCAGAAGGTGGGAGCATGGTAGGAAAGTCAAACTAAATGTGGAAAAGCAGATAGGATGAGATGGAGCTGTCAGAATCCAGAAACAGGAATGTCTCTTTAGGTTGTGATTTGACGTTCTGATTAATAAATAATATGTGTGAAAACTGGCCACAGGTTGTTTTTTTTATGAACATACAGAGTTGAGTCTGGTGTGGCATTATAACCAAATACATTCCAACCTCAAGTCCTGACTTCATGCCTGTGCACCTTCCAGGGCACCATGATGAGGACCCAGCATGGTGCAAAACCATGTGACTTGAACCAGTGGCGTAGCGTGGGGGGTGCAGGGGGGGCCGGCCGCACCGGGCGCAACATCTGGGGGTTAGGGTTAGGGTGCGCAAATCCACGGGTTAGGGGGCGCAAATTACTTGCCTTGCCCCGGGTGCTGACAACCCACGCTACGCCACTGACTTGAACCACTGGCAACTTGAGATAGCCGCTGGTCAGCTTGGCCCACTCAAGGTAGGGTGGGGACTTTTCAGGACCTCTTAAGGTGCTCCTCCCACTTTATACCTACAGTATGTCTTAAAAGGTAAAGGTATCCCTGACCATTAGGTCCAGTCACAGACAACTCTGGGGTTGTGGTGCTCATCTCGCTCTATAGGCCGAGGGAGCTGGCATTTGTCCACAGACAGCTTCCGGGTCATGTGGCCAGCATGACTAAGCTGCTTCTGGCGAACCAGAGCAGTGCACGGAAATGCCATTTACCTTCCCGCTGGAGTGGTACCTATCTATCTACTTGCACCTGATGTGCTTTCGAACTGCTAGGTTGGCAGGAGCAGGGACCAAGCAACGAGAGCTCACCCCGTTGCAGGGATTCGAACCACTGACCTTCTGATCAGCAAGCTCTAGGCCCTGTGGTTTAGACCACAGCGCCACCTGCGTACCCAACAGTATGTCTTTACCCAATGCCATTTCCACCAAGTTGTAACCATGTATATGAGATGCTTAACAAAAACTTGCTACCCACTGAGAAGAAGAAGAAGAGTTTGGATTTGATATCCTGCTTTATCTCTACCTGAAGCAGTCTAAAAGCGGCTAACATTCTCCTTTCCCATCTCCCCCACAACAAACACTCTGTGAGGTGAGTGGGGCTGAGAGACTTCAAAGAAGTGTGACTAGCCCAAGGTCACCCAGCAGCTGCATGTGGAGGAGCGGAGACACGAACCCGGTTCACCAGATTACAAGTCTATCACTCTTAACCACTACACCACACTGGCTCTCTGAGAGAAACCAGAGGCCGGTTTTGTTTGGGTTGCCTGGTCAACCAGTGATTATGCCAAGCCTCTGTGGGAGCCCCTAAACTGAGGGAGGCAGGGCTTAGGAAAACTTTTTCCATACTTGGCTGAAGGAGGGAGGAGGCCAGACAAGAGGGAGGACTGTCCTTTTAAATGAGGCTGCCACCACTCTCCTCTCTGAGATCTTGCTGGGCTGTGCAGTGGCTGCTGGGATCTTTTTGGGACTATTGCCCCCCCCCAGTCATGTCAGCAGCTGCGTTGCCACCCAAAATCAGCTTCTGGCATCAACAGGATCGCTGGGCTGCGATTCGCAACTCTACGCAGCCAATAAATAATATTTGGTTGTGTGATAACGTCACTGCGGGCAATTGAAGACAGGTACTTTTTTGGATCAGTCATCTCCTATCATTCAAGATGACATCCTAGCGTTGCACAGCAAATCATGATGATGTTGCTGGAAGTAATGAAGGAAATTCAGAATCATTACACTGCTTCCCGAATAGGTAAACAAGCCCATAGCAGTCACAGAAAAAAAAGAAAAGAAAGCCCCAATGTTCATGAAAAACATGGACTACTGTTCAGCTGGTCCCAAGTAGAATTGGGCCTGAATGTCCCCTTGTGAACTTCCCATTCATTTCAATGGGGTTTGCCTGTGACAGCAGCACAGCACAATTGCCTTTCATTTTTTATTTCTGGATTTTATTCAGGGGATGGAGGGAATGATGTCTTTTAATAGTAGCTGATCTGTGATGTAGTCTTGGGGAGTGTTCTGACAAGGTGAAGGCCACCTTGATTTGAATCTAAGAACTTAAGAAACACTTGTTCGGTGAGGAACTGCTTAAGTTTGCCTCAGGTGAACAGATTTTATTACTTCTGAAGTGAGGATTTGTGCCATTTGAAATTGTGGGATATAAAAGCCTGTGTCAAATGCCTGTAAAACATCTCTCTCTCTCTCTCTCTCTCTCTCTCTCTCTCTCTCTCTCTCTCTCTCTCATTGTCTGGGGAAGGTCACTTTAAATTAAAACAACCATATTTCAGCTTTCTACCTGAAGGTTTTGTTTGTCGGTAAGCTAAAACAGCAAAACAGAAGTCCTATGTAGTACCTAATGCATGGACCTGGAACCCCTGATCTGGAACCCTAAGCTGCATAATCCATGGACCAAATTGTGCCTGAGTTTGTATTGCACTAACTCAGGTTTTACGTGGCTTAGAGCAGCTGTATGACAAAAACCAAAACCCGTTTGAAATCCTTCCAGGAAACGACTGTATGGCTTAACAATTCCTGGAGAATTGTACAGGGGGGAAATATGGCCATCTTCATAGGGGCAGCCATCTCCCCCCCCCCATACAATGACAGCTTAAGCATCTCGCAAGGATTTTAAAAGGTAAGGGAAGAAAGAGGCAGGCAAGTTCATGGAGAAAAAGGCTATCAAAAAGGGCTATTTGCTCTGATGGCTGTGTTCTGCCTCCAGTGTCACATAGCTGTCAACTGTCCTGGGGGGAAAAGGACATCTCCATTTTTATTTTTATTTTGCAAGGGTGCGGGGGCTAAAATTGTTGCGATGTACAAGAGCCTCACAGTAAGGGGGCTTTATTTAGTTGCAGTCTTGTTACATTCAGGATCCACAGCATACAGGTGGAATTACGTTCAGGGGAGAAGCCATCACCTCTTCACACCCCTACCGACTGAAGTGCAAAGTCAGCCATGACTCTTTACATGAGCTGACAATGGGTCAATTAGGCAATTTCCCATGTCTCACAATGCTTAGTCATCACATGCTGCTGACTCAGCATTCTCAGTTAACTCCTTGATACCCACAACACTCCAACAAAAATGCCTGCTGCGACTTTGGGCTGCACTCTCACCCTGAAAGAAATGCTTTTTTGGGAGGAGGGCCCTGCAATCTCACATGACTCATGTGGGCATGAGGCCTCAGAATAAGGTTTCCCAGTTAGGGACCACTTTGCATTGGAGGGTACGCTGTTGGAGGCAGCATCCTTCTGAATACCAGGTGCTGGGAACTGCAGGAGGGGAGAATGCTCTTGCACTCATGCCTTGCTTTGGGTCTTCCCACAGGCATCTGGTTAGCCACTGTGAGAACAGGATTCTGGACTAGAGGAACCAGCAGGCTCTTCTTGTGCTCTTATGGCTAGTGACCAGGAAGAAAAGTTGAAGACTTCAGGCATTTAGCCTGAAGAGTTGTTTAAGAGGTGATATGACTGCAGTGGCGTAGCGTGGGGGGGTGCAGGGGGTGCCGGCCGCACCGGGCGCAACATCTGGGGGTTAGGGTTAGGGGGCGCAAATCCACGGGTTAGGGGGCGCAAATTACTTGCCTTGCCCCGGGTGCTGACAACCCATGCTACGCCACTGTATGACTGGCTGGCCCACTGATGTTGGACCAAATTTATTCACTGTTGCTGAAGAGGGTATGATTCAAACCATCAGCTGCAAATTAAGGGCATTTCAGCAAAGCATTGGGAGCAACTTTCTGCCTTGCAATGTGGCTGACTGGAAGCAGAAGTGGGCTCTGTCAGAGCTGCTGTGGCCGTGGGTTCCTTTGAGGTCCTTTCCAGCAATATGATTCCTCGCATCTAAAGAGAAGGCCTCCCTCAACCAGTTTTTGAAGGCTTCAAGCCCCACAAGAGAAAGACACCGGAGAACTTCGTTGCTAAGTTTTGGTGGCCAAAGACGGAAGCCCCATCGAGGGAGAGCTTGGAGGGCAAGATGATGAACTTTGCAACTTCTATACTGCAAAAGCTGCAGAAAAGAAGTTTGCCTTCCTAAGCCATTACATGTTGAAATCCATACATACAACAAATTTGCCATATTTCTTCAGAGCCGGCAGTGAAATAAGTTTCCTTCTCGGATTCAGCCTTGTTCAAAAGTAGCTGAGAACACAAACCACTCTGAGCCGAATACCAATTACTAATCAGACACCAAGCAGACTTTGTAGGAGTCAGATTTCCATATGCACCCCCTCCCCAAAGCTTTAGTAATCTTTAACTGAATTCAGACATTCTTCCGGATCCTTTCATCTCTATCTGAGCGTAGTTTCGATATCGGTTGAGCTCTTTGCATGGATTAAACTTCTAAAAATCCTGGCTTGTTTACTTCGAACGATTTTCAGAATTCAACAAAGGGCGCTGTTCTTCTTATTGACAAGGCTTTGCTCGAACTTCAGGTCATATTGAGCTCATTCGCATTGGCAGTGAGCCCATAGGCATTAAAATACAAATTATATGTATATTGCAAACGGTTATGAATCTAGGACTACAATTGCAGAGTTCAGCTGATGTTAATGGAAGGCACTCCTTCCAGCTTAACAATGCTTTTGGATCACGCCCCAAATAAAAGTTTTTAAACTGTGCAGGCTCCGCTCCTCTCCTTGACGTACCTGCAATTTCATTCTCCCTTCCCAAAGGGCTTCATTACTGCTCATATATCTGCTCCTTCTGTCAGTCAGCATACAATTACCCGCACAGAACGAGGTGCATCTTCACCTGTTTGCACAGGTAGCTCATACAAGGACTTTGCCTGTGTGACGGGGGGTAGAGAATGCTGCAAGAAGCCATTTGATGGAAGGTGGCAAAGGTAACAGGCACCCAGGTCCTTCAGGGTCCCTGGGGAACAAAGGTGATGGCAAAGAGGGGCTATTGCATGTAAAGTCATGCGTGAGAGCAAAGGAGCACTCTCTAAAGATTAGATGTGCCCTGCCAAAGGATGATGAACAGGCTGCCTGCCATCTCCCTGTTAGCTTGAGAAGGCCAGACAGGCCTGTCACTGATGGAGGAAAACACCGAGAAGAGATACCTGGTCTAATAAATCATCCTGGCATTCTTGGACTCCATCAACAGCCAACCATTCTATAGTTGAGCAGAGGAGGAGGAGGAGGAGGAGAGAGGTTTGTACCATCAGCCTGCCTGGCAAATCTCTTCTTGGACACCAGTAGAAGCCAGATGCTCTGTATGAAGGGGAAGGAGAAGCAGAATTACAATGGAACAATTACGGGCAAGATATAAAACATCAACTAAAGGTTCACAAAAATTGCGAATAAACAGTGAGTGATTGTAACAAAACAATTGTGTCGTTGCTCTGTTGTTGTTGTTTAGTCGTTTAGTCATGTCCGACTCTTCGTGACCCCATGGATCAGAGCACACCAGGCACTCCTGTCTTCCACTGCCTCCCGCAGTTTGGTCAAACTCATGCTGGTTGCTTTGAGAACATTGTCCAACCATCTCGTCCTCTGTCGTCCCCTTCTTTTTGCACCCTCCATCTTTCCCAACATCAGGGTCTTTTCCAGGGAGTCTTCTCTTCTCATGAGGTGGCCAAAGTATTGGAGCCTCAGCTTCACGATCTGTCCTTCCAGTGAGCACTCAGCGCTGATTTCCTTAAGAATTGATAGGTTTGTTCTTCTTGCAGTCCATGGGACTCTCGAGAGTCTCCTCCAGCACCATAATTCAAAAGCATCAATTCTTCGGCAATCAGCCTTCTTTATGGTCCAGCTCTCACTTCCATACATCACTACTTGGAAAACCATAGCTTTAACTATACGGACCTTTGTTGGCAAGGTGATGTCTCTGCTTTTTCAGATGCTGTCTAGGTTTGTCATTGCTTTTCTCCCAAGAAGCAGGCGTCTTTTAATTTCGTGGCTGCTGTCACCATCTGCAGTGATCATGGAGCCCAAGAAAGTAAAATCTCTCACTGGCTCCATTTCTTCCCCTTCTATTTGCCAGGAGGTGATGGGACCAGTGACCATGATCTTCATTTTTTTTGATGTTGAGGTTCAGTGTGTAGTTGCTCACTCCTTGCCAAATGCCCACTGCAGAGAGGTGCATCTTCATTTGCTGGTAAAAGGTGAACAGTTCCAGATGCACTTCAGAGGGGAAGTCCTTACTGAGATGTGGCACCACCAAAAAGAAGGCCCCATCCTATGTCATTGTCTTGTGTGCATCCCTGGGTGATGGGACCATGGGCAGGGCCTTCCCTGTTGATCTTAATGCATGTGCAGGTCGATATCCCTTTGGCTATTTTGGGCTCAAGTCATTTGGGCCTTTACAGGTCAACATCAACCTTGAATTGGGCTTGGAACTGTACAGGCAACCACTGCAGATCCTTCAGGACTGGTGCTCAGTTACCATCTTCCCAGCCAGATTCATCACCAGTTGAAGCTTCCAAACTGCCTTCAAACACATTGCTATGTAGAGTGCAAATAATCACAGCAGTATGGGCAACTGTGGCCAGGCAGTTTCTATCCAGCCATGGCTATATTGTAGCTAGTGCAGCTGTTGTGGCTGGTAATAGGTGCTCTTTGCCATTGGCACCACTTCAGCTTTGGTGACAATGCTGGGCACAGAAGAAACCCGAACTGGTGCACTCTGTGCTGGGCCCAGGTAACCCTTGAAATGCGGTCCAGGACTGGTCCAGAATCCAAAGGTTCCGCTGGGTGTCAGTCTGACAGGGCCGAGGCAGGAAACCAGGCAAGGACAGGTACAGGAACTCAGGCAGGATCTAGCATACAGCAATGTTGCTCTCGCAACCTGAGGCGGGGTCCGGCAGCCTTTTATCTTTGTCGGGGTAGCGGCCGGTCCTGATCCCCCGGCGACTCCCCTCCCTGTTTTGCCCGAAGGCGAGCACTCCTCCTGTGAGTACTCAGGTCTCTCCTTCTCTCAGACCTTCGTCTCTGCAGCTCAGGAGACGTTGGTGGGTTACTATACCCAGGGGCCGCCTCAGCCTCCCCTGACCAAACCGGTAGTAGAGAAGCTGTAAGTGATGGCCCAACTGAAGGCAACAAGGTAATCCCTGCATCTGGAGCCAGGGCAGGCTCAGGCCCCTGACTCGGCCCAGCTGGTGTTTGTTGCAGGGGAACCTGTGCAGACTGGAACTATTCAGGGTCAGGCCCCAGGCTTGGTTCAGGTGATGCCAGAGGCAAAGGATCCAGTGCAGACTGAGACTCCTCTGGTTCCGAGTCCGAGCCCGAGTCCCAGGCCATCACACACTCAAGGGGAGTGCAAACCTGTGTGGAACAGGCTATCTATCCAATTCCTGGATGTAAGCATCTCCAATCCACAATGCCTCTAACATGCTTGGATTCAGCTTCCATTTGCTGGACTGCATCCATCCCATTTCTGCCTCCAGGCAATGGTTCATCCCTCAACAGAATAAGATGGCCTGGAGAAATAGAGTGGGATTTCATCCACATATGGGAGATTCCATGCTCTATCCCCTGATGACTTCTTCCACAGGACGGAATGGAATCACCATATTAACCTGCCTCCAACTCCCAATCTACACTCTCCAGGAGGAAACCAGTGGTCAATGGTATCCATAGGTGTCAAGAGGTCAAGGAGAAGCAACAACTTTTTGTACTGGATGATAACAATACATTCCAAGCTGCCGTTTCCCCACTTTTCCCCACCATCATCATACTTTTAACGCTGATGAATGATATGTTCCAAGCAATTTTCCCCCACAGTTTTCTAAGCAAAGTGGGCAAATCAATTGCAGTTTGGTCTGTGCTGATTTTATACATGGCTGATAAGAAGTCCATTCCAACCTATTTCAACTGAATACTCAGATTATATTTATTTAATAATAATAATAATAATAATAATAATACTGTCTGCATTTTTTAAAAAAGGAAAAGCAAACAAGAATTTGGGCTGCCAAATAAATAACTAAATGGAGTTTGGCAATGTTACCAAATGCTAATGAAAGTAGAAAGAGAGAAAATGAGGGGCTATGCCCCAAGTTGACTCATTATCAACACAATTCTGGCCATGTCTACTCAGAAGTGAGTCCCATTGAATTCAACGAGGCATTTTCTACATTAGATATATAAGTATAAATTTTAAAAACCAAGCATTGTGATAATATAAAATCTGAAAGTACTGCTAAAGTTAGTTTTACCTTTTCTTTTTCTCTGTTCTGCATATCCTGACAGTGATGTGTATTATTGCCAAGTGTTGTGTGCTGAGAGCCTTCCAGTAAGTTGTCATTCCTAACAATTGCAAGAATGTTAAGGAGAAAGGGCGGGGGGACCCATTACTGCCATTTCTCTCTCTTATTATTTTTCAAGGTGAGCTGAAATCTGTGTCCCTGCATCCAAAGCTTTGTTTTCATGAAAGGAAAAAATTGTGTGCATAAAGCAAAGGGGGCAAAAATTATTAATTGCTTCCCCCCACCCTTTTCTGACAGCTCCAGCGGCTGTCGATGTTACAGCCGAGGAGAAAGGAAACAACCTCAGCTGGAACAACAGCAGAATAATCTGGTGGGGTTGGAAGTTCTGCTGTCTCTTCAGTATGGTTCAAATATTCTGCCATGGCTTTGCATATTCTCACACTTGAGCAAGTCGACAAGTGGGCAGTGGGGTTAGTCTCCCCCATCTTCAAGGCACTGGGATGGTTAAGAAATTGAAACTAAGGACGAAGAAGTAAAATCGGTAATGATTAAAAGGGCACAAGACATAGGCCATAACATACAATTTGAGGACTGGATAAAATTGTGGAAAGTAAACTCGAAGTTTACAGATTGCATATTATTGAGAGAGAATTATATGAAAATGATGTATAGATGGTATATATCACCCGTTAAATTGGCAAAAAATGTATAAAAATGAAAAGAAAGAGTGTTGGAGGTGTGAAGCAGAAGGTACTTTTTGTCATATGTGGTGGGATTGCAAAAAGGTAAAAGCTTATTGGGAAATGATATATAATGAGTTGAAGAAAATGTTGAAAACAACTTTTGTAAAAAAAAAACCCAGAAGCCTTTTTATTAGGTATTTTAGGACAAGAAAGGAGGACTTTATTTATGTATGCCACTACAGCTGTGAGACTGTTGATTGCGCAAAACTGGAAGACTGGAGAAATACCAACTAAAGAACAATGGCAAGAGAAGTTGATGAACTATGCAGAACTGGCAAAAATGACAGACAGACTAAGAGAAAAAGACAACAGTGACTTTGAGAAAGAATGGGAACCATTTATATTATACTTGCAGAAACAAAGAAAGTCTATAGACTTCATGGCAGGATTTAAATAAACATTCACATCATTAGTATTAGAAAATGTGTTGAAGATAGAGAAGTAATATGGTGTGCTCATTTTTATTTTTATGTTTTTAGATTTGATGTTATTGTATAAATATGTTATTAGTATTTTTACTTTTAGGAGGTAGCAAGGTGGGTGAAAGGAGAAAGAAACCAGAAGTGGAAGTTGGGGGGAGCCTAGGAGGGGAGGGAGGAAGGAAAGCATAGTAAATGTTATGGATATGAGATGTATGGAATGAATGAAAAAGAAAAATGAATAAAATTTAAAAAAGAAAAAAAGAAATTGAAAGCACAAATATCCCATGTAACAGAGCTGATGAAAAATAAAGTTCTGAGTCTTGCCAGTGTGACCACAGTTAACAAGTAGTCAGGGTCTGTTGGGGTCTATGGTGAGTGTTGTGTAGGTGTCTGAGTATGAGAAGCAGTTGTAGGCAAGTAGAATTTAGACGGAGAGAGAAAAGAAAGTGGAGAGTTCAGTTAAAGCTGGTTACCATAGGAGCAGCTACAACTGCTGGCATTTGGAGACCTGACATGGAGGTTCCTTGGATTCGCTGCCTGTTGTAGCTGTGCTTCCAACATGCTGGTTTTTTTGTTTTTAAAGAGATGAGCTGAAATGTCTCTGAATGCATTTTCTGATTCTATATGCACAAAAATGGAAGGCGGAGAGGACTCCCTCAAAGGAAGAATGGCTGATGAAAATCTCGGAATACGCAGAGCTGGCAAAATTGACGGCACTGCTAATATTTAGAATCTTTTAAAGAAAACCTTTCCTAACCTATATAAAAAAAAGTTATTTCCCACAGTGGGGTTTGAAGTGCAGTGGTGCCCCGCAAGACGAATGCCTCGCAAGACGGAAAACTCGCTAGACGAAAGAGTTTTCCGTTTTGGAGGTGCTTCGCAAAACGAATTTCCTATGGGCTTGCTTCGCAAGACGACAATGTCTTGCGAGTTCCTGCTGGTTTTTTTTCCTCCCCCCCTTTTTCTAAGCCGCTAAGCCGCTTATCAGCTGATCCGATCAGCAGATAAGCCGCTAAAAGCCGCTAAAAGCCGCTAATAGCGCTAATAGTGCTAATCCGCTAATCCGTCAATGGGCTTGCTTCGCAAGACGAAAAAACCGCTAGACGAAGAGAATCACAGAACGGATTCTTTTCGTCTTGCGAGGCACCACTGTGTAAGAAAATAGCAGAACATATTAAGGAATGCGTTAGAGAGCACGAAATTGGATCAGACGGAACCTTATAACCTAATTGTTTGCAATTTGGGTTATAAACTTCGATGATGGGTGAGAGGAAAGTCACTAGTTTTCTTGAATTGGAATATAATTATTGAGTAACAAATGTAATTTTGTTTATGGGGAAAAAATAAACAAACAAACATATAACAACAACAAAAACATTTTCTTGGAAAAATAATCCTGCTCACAATGTCTCCTTTTCTCACTATCACTCCTAGAAAAAGTCATCCATGTTGCAGAAATTTCTTTGAATATTCTCTACCATTTATTATTATTACTGTTTGGGCAGTGACCCCCATTTCTCTCCTGCAATGCCCAAGAATGATTCTGGGTGTCAGGGCATTGTGGAGGCTATCAACACAGTCGCTGCCGCTGCCGCCATTTGTAATGGCAGTTGTTATTTTTGATTTATTAAAAAACAAAACAAAAACTCTGAGAAAATAAGAACAACCTGTGTCCTATGGTCACTACTAATGGTTACGCATATAGATGAAACTACTGGATAATTTCGTTTCCCTTTTGACAAATTATAGAGATCCTCTCATTTCTGGGCTGATGTGAGTTGTAGTCCAAAATATGGATGGCACTAGGCTAGGGAGGGCTGCTCTATGGAAAAACTCAAGGTGATCTTTGACTTGCTTTCTGCCCTCAAAGAAGCATCCAACAGACTGTGTCATATCAGCAAAGTGTCTCTGCTACAGTGTCATCTACATTGGGACAGGATTTCTCCTTTCAAAGCAATTTCTTATCTTCCGCGCCCGCCTTTATCTTGTCTATGCAGTTTTAAAAGTCTGTCCTGCATTTCTGAAACCTAGCATGGAAAACCTAGGAAGAAAAAAAATATTCCAATTATACTCCTTGGTATTTCCCCTCTGGCAAAACCAAAGTCACTTTGAACTAGAAAAGTGCCTTTGAAAAAGAAGACGAAGAAGTAACACCTGATCTCTCCTACATGCCGTCCAAGATTACTCTGAACTCTTTCTCCAGTTTCCATATTTTTACACACCTGCTTTTTAACAAATTAGAGAAACTTCCTAGCTCTGTCGCCTGCTGCTTTCCCAGTTCTCTGTACCACTCATACATAAGCTTTGTTTAAGTTCTACAGCTTGCATCCATAGCAATAGCTTCTACACATTTTTTGAGTGAAGGGACAAACTAGTCTGTATACTGTTGCTTGTTCAAAATCCCAATGGTACAGGAAATTTCATGAACTGCTGAGGTTCCAGAGTAGTGTTCTCGCCCTTTTACAAAGAACTTTTCCTAGAAAGCTGTTCTCTGTTGAGGTGCAGCTGGATTGAGTATACGTGTCTTCATATTCTAAAGCAAAATTTCCACTCCGGGGGTTGTTTGATTATTTGATTATTTCTAACTGCATAGCTTAGCTAATGGCCATTTTTCTTCCCATTCGCTCGTCTTCCCATCACAAGAAGACCATAAAGTTCTAAACACTCTGTCTCTGTGTTGGTATATCTGCTCTGTGGCAGGTAGTTTAGGAAGCATGTTAGTAATATAACTTCACGTCTTGTAGTTTAGCACGACCATAACAAGACACAGCAAGGGAATAATGGCTGGAGGGGGCATAACTCCAAGGTTTCTAATGGGCCTTTGCTCCAATATTAAAAAACAAAGGCTGCTCAGCCCTGTTAAATTATTGAAAAGCAGCACACTTTACTTAGAAGTTATTACTTTTTTTGTGCATGATCTACAGTTTTAAACAATGTCGTAGGCCCAGAATCTGAACTACAAAGGCAATAAAGGAACAGTCCTTTGGGACGACAATGGCAGTGAAAGTTCCATTTTCATAACTCACCGGCTCTGGACTGCAGCTTATCAAATTTATTTTAAAGGAGAGTTAACAAATAAAAACGGGAGAGAGTGAAATAATGTTTGGGGGTATTAGCTTGTGATCCACAGGAGTGCAAGCAATCATACATTTTTTTGTTAATTGCTTCTCGCCGTTTCTTTCTTCACGCCGCACCAGCAAATTAGACAAGACTCTTCCGTGTGTTATTTGGAGTTGTGTCAAAGATCACACGCTGGAATATTTGTACTTTCTGTGGCACTTTCTTCCTCACAATAAATAAACATCCCAGACTAGAGAGAACGTCAAAATGGCTTCCAGCGATTCAGAAAGAAGTATATTAGAAATTCTTTCAAACTGAAGATGACTCAGTGGTGTTAGGTGAACTCACTATCTTCCCTTCCACCCATCTACTCTGTATTTAATCCAAGGAAATGGGATGAATTATCTGATACTTGCTTGGTAAGTCATGGAGGATACAGCTGTTAGTGGCTCCTAGCCACAATGGCTATGCCTTATACTCCAACAATGGTACGCCTCTGAATATTAGTTTCTGGGAATCATAAGTGGAGAGGACACTGTTGCATTCAGCTCCTGATTGTGGGCTTCACACAGGTTTCTAGTTGGTCACTGTGAGAAGTTGGTCACTGTGAGAAGAACAGGATACGGGACAAATCCCTGGATTGATTTTTGGATGTGTTCCTGTCAGTTTGCATTTCTTAGTGCAGAAAGCATTGATCTGATGTGTAGAGATCTTCCCAATTCTAATTAATTCAAGAGGGTTCTGGAAGCTTCTCTGCATGAAAGAAACAAGCAGAAGGTTCATGATGTTTGGGTTATTCCTTCAGGGAAGCTGAGTACAGCTGGCTTAAACTGGTTCTCTTATCTCTTCTGTCAAGGTCATGCTGACTATAAAAGTAAGGCCAGGTTTATCTTTCTATCTCTCTTCCTTCTGGTGTGGTGTTCTGTTCATAGTATGCTTAGTGTTAAAGTTTAGACTTATTATAAGATATTGCGAGTTTAGGTTAAGTCTGCTGTAACTGGATTTCTTATGGACGGTTCTAATCCTGAATGTACTGGATTTGTGACCATTATGCTCATTTGCCTTCAGTAGCAGTAAAGCTCTGCTGGATGAAATATAATTGCCTCTGGTCTATTTTTTGGGAATCCTGCAATGTGTTTTCAGTTTTTACTCTATACATTGGAATCTGCTGTGGGTCAATATTGAGTAGAATTCCATGACAGTTCCACCCCTTCAACATTCAAGGGGCCTGGTCCCTTGCCCCCAGATATTGAGGGGGACAAAGACCCCTCAACCCCTTGTAGTTGGCATGCCTGAGTCCAATGACATCTGGAGGGCACCAGAATGACAAGCCCTGGAGCTGGCCTAGAGACCTGAGGGAAGGCCCAGTCCTTTTCAGATGTGATTGTCCTCAATTTTGGATATCCAGCCATTCACAACTAGGCTGAAGTGTGTTTTCCAGGAATTCTAAAGGTAAAGGTAAAGGGACCCCTGACCATTAGGTCCAGTCGTGACCGGCTCTGGGGTTGCGGCGCTCATCTCGCTTTACTGGCCGAGGGAGCTGGTGTACAGCTTCTGGGTCATGGTGCCAGCATGACTAAGCCGCTTCTGGTGAGCCAGAGCAGCACACGGAAATGCTGTGTACCTTCCCGCTGGAGCGGTACCTATTTATCTACTTGCACTTTGATGTGCTTTCGAACTGCTAGGTTGGCAGGAGCAGGGACTGAGCAACGGGAGCTCACCGCATCGTGGGGATTCGACCTTCTGATCGGCAAGTCCTAGGCTCTGTGGTTTAACCCACAGCACCATCCCTTCCAGGAATTCTACTGTTCATCATAAAGAAGTGGTCATTAAGCTACAGTACTGAAGTGTATCCAATGGATGGGAGTTGTAGTCCAACAACATCTGGAGGGCCACAGGTTCCCCATCCCTGTTGTAAAGATAGAGAAGAAACATCTGCCAAGGTGCCTCCAGGGGGATAATTCAGGTGCAATGAGTCTTATAGGAGAAACAACAAATAAACTTGCCATGAACCCATCCAAGGACTCATCTAAGGGGGTGCCATTCATCTAGGCAAAAGCACCATGTCTTTGGATGAACCAGGTCAATATTTGTCCTGGTATCATTAATGCATTGATTTGGGAAATCTGGCCACATTTTGGCATGCATGAATATCACATCACAAATAGGGTATGAGTTTGTCAGAGAGACACCCCAAATGTCATCTTGCTCTGAATGGCGCTTGAATAATACGACAATAAGGTCAGGAGCTCTTTACACCAGCTCAAAGAGTACTCATGGAACACATCTGTTAGGGAAAAGTCAAATGTTGCCAGTCATTCCAGATTAATGCTGCCACATTACCCAACTCCAACTATGGGATCTTGGTTAAATGCCTCCACCATCTGCTTAGCGTCATGGTTTTTGTTGCTCTTCCCAATATTTACAATCCTGATAAAGTTCAGCCTTGCAATTAAATAAGAGGCAAACACTTATCTCTTGTGACAGTTTTGCTTTGAGATGCTTTTTTATTATAAAAAACCAAAACACTACATTTTAGTGATCAACCTTTATAAATTGTGATATCCTTCACTGAGTCCCAAGTGAAAGATCTTCCTTCAAGATCTGTCAGCATCCTAGGCTCATGTCAGTTTTATGTCGGACCAAAGAGTTTCAACCCTTAACAAAGTACAGCACCCAGGATTCTTGGGGAGAAGCTAGAACTGTTTAAAGTGGCACCATAGTGCTTTGAATGTATGCTTAGAATGCAGCCTTGGTTGAATACTCACCTACTGCATTTTTACTCTGGGCCCTTATTTTGAAGGATGGGCAAGAAACAACAACTACAACATTATTTATCTGCCGCCCATCTGACTGGTTTCCCCCAGCCACTCTGGATGGCTTCCAACAAAAGATAAAAAACACATTAAAACATCAGTCATTAAAAACTTCCCTAAACAGGGTTGTCTTCAGATGTCTTCTGAAAGTCAGATGGTTGTTTATTTCCTCGACATCTGATGGGAGGGCATTCCAAAGGGCGGGTGCAACTACTGAGAAGGCCCTCTGCCTGGTTCCCTGCAACCTCACTTCTCAGGGTGAGGGAATCACCAGAAGGCCCTTGGAGCTGGACCTCAGTGTTCGGGCAGAATGATGGGGGTGGAGACGCTCCTTCGGGACTGAGGCCATTTAGGGCTTTAATGGTCAGCACCAACACTTTGAATTGTGCTCTGAAACGTACTGGGAGCCAATGTAGATTGTTTGAGATCAGTGTTATATGAGCTCAGCAGCTGCTTCTGGTCACTAACAACAACATCCACAAGCCAGAGGTATCTGAATTTAATTTTAATTCTGGAGGTAATTAAAATGACTCACATATTTTCACCGTTCATGTGCTGTTCCTCAGCTGCTATGCCAGTTATTTATTTATCATACCAATCTTGTATTACAGGAGTGTATCTTTTGACTCTACAGCGAGAGGGACAAGTTCTGGAAGGAATGTGAATGAGGCTGGTGCCAGCCGAGCTTTGCAGACCTGCTGAGCCTTCATGGCTAGGTCCCTGGTACTTGGAGATTTTGATGAATAAGGGCCATTAGGAATAATACTTCATGCCATTACCAGCTGTGAGCATATGGCAGGAGCCACAGTACAGCCTGGATAGCAGCACTTTTATAGGCATCTCTGTTTCCTATGAATGTCCAAAGATTAACTCGCAGGCATTTTACATAAAAGAAACCAGGGACAGATTTTCCTGAACTTCCTAGGAAGGCTGAAATGAACGGCTAGGAAGTAAATATAATTATAGATAGAGATAGTGGCTAGCTTCCGACAGGGATAGAGGAATCTAGGGAGGAGACAGGAACTAAATTCAGTTCCCATATCAAGGCAAACCCACCTCATTCACACTTCCAGAAAGAACCCGAAGTTGTCCTTCGAAATTTTCACTTCTCTGAATTTTGCAGTGCCGTTCTCTAGCCACGTTATGTATAGAGCAGGAGACTCGAGAGCCAGTGTGGTGTAGTGGTTGAGAGCGGTAGTCTTGTAATCTGGGGAACCGGGTTCTTGTCTCCGCTCCTCCACCTGCAGCTGCTGGGTGACCTTGGGCTAGTCACACTTCTGTGAAGTCTCTCAGCCCCACTCACCTCACAGAGTGTTTGTTGTGGGGGAGGAAGGGAAAGGAGAATGTTAGCCGCTTTGAGACTCCTTAAAGGGAGTGAAAGGCGGGCTATCAAATCCAAACAACAACTCTTCTTCTTCTTCTTCTTCTTCTTCTTCTTCTTCTTCTTCTTCTTCTTCTTCTTCTTCTTCGCAAGGTTCTGGGTTTGAGCCCACATTGGGTAAAAGATTCCTGCATTGTGAGGGGGTTGGACTAGATGACTCTCATGCTCCCTTCCAACTCTACAATTCTACAATTCTATGATATATGCTGTGCATATGCTGTGCAAACTGTGCAGGCAAGGGAAATGGTTTGATCTGATGTCATGACTGTTCACCTGTCAAAAGGGCATGTGAGGGTTGCATCTGGTACACTGGAAGAGACCTACCTGCCCACAGACTGTCTCGCCAGAGTGGTGCATGCTCTAGTTATCTCCCACTTGGACAACTGCAATGTGGGGCTAACTTTGAAGGTGACCCGGAAACTAAAATTAATCCAGAATGTGGCAGCTAGACTGATGACTGGGAGCGGCCGCCAAGACCATATAACACCAGTCCTGAGAGATCTGCATTGGCTCCCAGTACATTTCTGAGCACAATTCAGAGTGTTGGTGCTGACCTTTAAAGCCCTAAATGGCCTCGATCCAGTATACCTGAAGGAGCGTCTCCACTCCCATTGCTCAGCCCGGACACTGAGGTCCAGCTCCGAGGGCCTTCTGGTGGTTCCCTCATTGCAAGAAGTGGGGTTACAGGGAACCACGCAGAGGGCCTTCATGGTGGTGGCCCCTGCCCTGTGGAATGCTCTCCCACATAGCTGTCAACATTTCCCTTTTTAAAAGGGAAATTCCCTTATTCTGAATAGGATTCCTTGCAAGAAAAGGGAAAAGTTGACAGCTATGCTCTCCCATCAGAGGTCAAGGAAATAAACAACTATCTGACTTTTAGAAGACATCTGAAGGCAACCCTGTTTAGGGAAGTTATTAAAATGTTTGATGTTTTATTGTGTTTTTAATATTCTGTTGGGAGCCGCCCAGAGTGGCTGGGGAAACCCAGCCAGATGATGATGATGATGATTACAGGGGAAGATTTGGCCCACTTTCTCCTATTAATAATAGAAGCACAGAATTGTAGAGTTGGAAGTGATCCCAAGGGTCATCTAGTCCAACCCCCTGCAATGCAGGAATCTCAGCTAAAGCATCCATGACAGATGGCCACAAATTAGGGGAAGAGTTCATTGTTCAATGGTAGAGCATATGCTTTGCATGCAGAAGGTCCCAGGCTCAGACGCCAGCACGCTAGGTAGAACTAAGAGAGACAGCTGAAGAGTTGCTGCCAGTCGAAGTAGGCAGTGCTGAAGCAGATGGACCAATGGTCTTACTCAGTATAAGGCCGCTTGCTCTATTCCAACTTCCTGAGACACAACAGAATTGCTCCCAAAATGTACGTCCAACTTAAAAAGCTATGATAGGGTTGTATGTAACTTGCATTTACTTATGGGTAAGGTAAAGGTAAAGGGACCCCTGACCATTAGGTCCAGTCGTGACCGACTCTGGGGTTGCGGCGCTCATCTCGCTTTATTGGCCGAGGGAGCCGGCGTACAGCTTCTGGGTCATGTAGCCAGCATGACTAAGCCGCTTCTGGTGAATCAGAGCAGCACACAGAAACACCGTTTACCTTCCCGCCAGAGCGATACCTATTTATCTACTTGCACTTTGATGTGGTTTCGAACTGCTAGGTTGGCAGGAGCTGGGACTGAGCAACGGGAGCTCACCCTGTCGCGGGGATTCAAACCGTTGACCTTCTGATCGGCAAGTCCTAGGCTCTGTGGTTTAACCCACAGCGCCACCCGCATCCCTTACTCATGGGTAGACCCACTGAAATCAAGGGGCCTAAGTTATTAATCGGTCAGTCGGTCTACTCTGAGTAACAGTTAGTTGATGACAACCTGTTGGGCCGGATTCAACTAACTGGTCCCACTTGCGGAAATCTCTGCAAGGATTTCCGGTAGCATAATTTGGGGGGTGTCTCTCCTCTTCTCTCCTCTCCCCTGTACCCCCAAATTGGTGGTCAGGAGAACCCCAGGAAAGGACACAAAGAGGGAGAATATGGGAGATCTTTCCCCCAGGCAAGCAGAAATGGAACATTTGTAACAGCGTGATATTGACTGCCTCCAAGGATACGTTTTCAAAAAACATTTGCTCCCATTTGGGTTGTGTTTCTCCCTTTCTATTAGCCTGCCTCGTTTTTGTTATAAATATTGTAACAACTTAATAAATTGCTGATTAGAAGTTGGCTGTTATTCATCTAGGGGAGCTGAGCAGCCTTCTGCAAGGCCTACTTTCTTCTCACTGCCATGCCCCTCCGCCCACCGTTTTAAACACAGAATCCATCCCTCCTCCCCCTTCCTGGTTGTTCCGTTTTAGGGTTCCTTTGAATGCAGAACTTCCCCAGCCCTTTGAGGCATCCAAATTAAGTGGCAGTATTCTTAAAGCCGATCATTATCTAAGCACTGAATCATTAGCTAAGTGTAAAATATTTCTGCTCATATGCCAGTGTCTCCAAGTGTATTTTGTGGAGGTGGGAGGAATGCTAACAGTTGGCACATACCCCTTCCCATGTAGCCTCCAGAGGATGGAGAAATGAAAGGAACTCTTTTCCTTTCCTTTAACAGTGTCTGCCTGTAATTTGTGTAATGAGGATGGGGAGAAACAGGGAAAGAAGATTTGCTTGTGCTGCAGAAGGAAAGGGTGTTGGGAGAGGATGTTGCTGTGAAATTCTGCTATGGGGCCTTGTCGCTGGCTAGTGCATTATTAATCAGGCCCCAATTAATTCAAACCCATAATTTCAAGAACATCAAAATAGGTTTGACGGAATGCATCACCAAGAAGCCATCTGTGCACATTGGACTGCACCATTTAAGTTTCACTAAACCACGCAGCTGTTTTTGCGATCTTTCAGGACCCTCAAGCTTCTGAGATTACTGAACCTAAAAGTATTTAGACTAAAGGATGAGAACAATTTTTCTTGGCTTTTCTGGGTGGGTGGGTGGTGAACCCTGTTAACCTCTGCAATATCAATTAATATGAAATGTAATTGTCTGAATAAGATTAACCCATGAAGGGCCAAACCAAGACCTTTTTCTGCTTGAGGCAAAGGACAAAATAGCACCTCAATTGCAGATATTATTCACTGTATAACTTAAGGGTTAACTGTGTTTTCAGTGTCACCAAGAGAGGCGGTGGTGGAGGTGTTGCCTAGCGACCAGTCAAAGTGGCATGAGCCTCACTGAGGTAACATGTGCTCTGGTTGGCTGTGTAGTTCTGAGGAAGTTTTCCCTCTGTATGTTTGGTTGAATGCCTTACTGTTATGTACACAGACAAAACCTCTCGGTTCCTTTCCCCTCAGATTACATACTGCTTTTGTTCATTTTTGCTCTGTAAAGGGATATCAGGATTTCTTTTCTCTCTGGACTCCCATCTGTTTTATGAAGGGACTTTGCTAACACTACCACCCCATTCTATGTACAAAAGCTGACCAGTCTGGTAGCTGAATCTTCCTTCAACACTGGTGATAGGACTGAGGCTTTTGATACAGCTGAGGGGAAGCAGGCCAGTTTAAGGGGCACAGTGAAAGCTTTGTGGCACAAATAACTCTGACCTCCAACATTCAGCTGCCAACCTAATGCTAATGGTAGGGTGGACCCTGAATTCCTGTATAAGCGGGATGAAAACCCTGTGGCCTCTCAGACGTCATTGGACTATTTATTTATTTATTTGATGGATGCAATTTATGGATCATTTCCAAGATAATATCCTGAAGTGATTTCACCATAAAAAACATCGAAAATAAATGCAATTCCATATATACAGACAATTGGAAGTGACAGGAGAGAGAACCTCTTCTGTGGCTGCTCCCATATTTTGGAATTCCCTCCCAAGGGAGGTGGGACTGGCTCCTTCCTTGTTATCTCTCCCCTCGCAGGCTTCTTCAGGCAGGCCTTTGAAAACTAGGTGCAGACAATGCTGCCCACTGAGCATTTATCAGGGCAATTGGTATTTTTATCTTCTAAATGTGTTTTTATTGCATTTCAGCCTTAGCTGTCAACCTTCCCTTTTTTTGCGGGAAATTCCTTTATTCCAGCGCCGTTTCCCGCTGCTTCCCGCTGCTATCCCAGATTGTTAGATATCCCATACACTGTCCCTGGGACAGGTGAGGCCGCTGATCCCTTATTTTCAAATCTGAAAGTTGATAGCTATGATTCAGCTACTGTTTTTAACTGGTAGTTCATTAATTCTTTTAATTATAGTTTTTAAAATGTTGCAAGACACCTTGAATCCCAACTTGGGAGAAAGGTGGGATGCAAATATGTTCAATCAATCAATAGATAAATAAAATAATTTCTGAGTCTGTATCTGCATTGCAATTTTTTTCCATGTGTGTTTTTGCTGCTCTGGACTTTATGGGGAGGAAGAGTGGACTACAAATTTAAATTCAAGGCAACAACCATTTTTCAAGTGAAACACGTTATTGAATTTCATATTAATTGATTTCAGTTGTTTGCCTTTAGTTATACTTTAAATACTGTTTAAAAACTAAATAAATCAGATCGAATTATTAAAACATAGTTTTTGCAGCACATTATTTTGTTGTAAACCACCCTAAGTATGTTGAAGAATCGAGTCAGGTTGATTTTGCATCTCTCTATCCCCATGACATCTCTCAACATTGTTATCTTCACCTTTGCCAATGGGCCTATAGCAGGAGAGTGCTGAGCCTTCTAGTGCTGTAAGATTAGTTGTCTGGTCCACAGTTTTCAATAGGATTTTTTAAATGTTATTTTATTTTGGATGGTGGGGCATCCACATTAACTGGGACAGTGGTTATTTTCCTGCTGACTGTAACTAACAGGATGAATTTTGAAGCAACTCTATATATATGGGATCTGGTTTGCTCGAAGCCAGATATTTAGGGACTGTTAATATGACATTGGCCAACAAGACAAGTTTCATTTGGGTCTTGGTGAAATCTCTCCAGTCAATCTCCCTATCTGCCAATAAAATAGAATAAAATAGGGTCGCTGCATGATAAAGCCTAGTTGCTATGGCAATTATTTCCATTACCTAGGTGACAGCTTAGCGGCATGATGTCACCGCTAAAGTGATTCTATCTCCCAAAACATTTCAAGGCTCAGCTGCAGATGGACCACAGTCTAAACACCATTTATCAATGGCCGAAAATGCCCTCAAGTCACACAGAAGGAAGGCAGAGAAGGATGGGGTAGAGGGCTGGAACAAAGAAGCGACATTTCCCTTTGGCGTTTGAAAAAGTGCACCTCAGCATGGAGCCAAAGAGATGAGTTAATTTCCTGAAGCTGACAGCTGACGATTGGACCGAGTCGAAATGCCGCTGCAGCCGGCCACAATGCCAAAAGCGAGGAATCAAGGAAGAGGAGACGGATGAACTGGGCAGTCAATGCAAATCAGGCTAGGCCATGTTAGGCCAGGCCTTGGGAGCTTGGAGATCTGTTCCACAATCAGCTGCTTGGGCTATGGAGAAAGGCAGAGTTCAGCTGATAAGGGCATAGCCAGTTATCAAAGCAAGTGCAGGTGAATTCCCTATCTACCTATCTGTTCATTCAGACATGGGGAATATTGCACTTGCATAGCTGTCAACTTACAGATTTGAAAATAAGGGACCAGCAGCCTCAAAAATAAGGGATCAGAAGCCAAAATAAGGGGTTTTCAGAGCACAGGTATATTCGACTTCTGAGCCTCTCCGAGCCAAAGGCAGAAAGCCCAGCCAGCAGCCAAACGAAGCCTCAAGCGGTGGTTCCCACAGCGCAGCAACCCGGCAAAGGGGATGCAGCAAGGAAAACTACTGACACCTCTCCGCTGGGAAGCGCTGAGCAAAGGCGAGTTCCCAGGCAACGTGGCCGATTTGATCGGCACAAGGCATGCAAGCTCCACCCCCCAGTCGTTCTTAGAGTCCTTATTGGGTGAGCAACGCAGCCAAGCAACACAGTTGGAGCCTCCCTCCTCCCTGGCCAGCAGGGAGGGAGGGAGAGGAGCTGCTACCTTTGAAACCCGGGAAATTTAAGGGATATCATCAATCCGGGACAGCAGAGGGACACAGCGCTGGGGTAAGGGACTTCCCGCCAAATAAGGGACGGTTGACAGCTATGCACTTGTTTTCCTGATTATAATGCTAGTGCTTCTTTCTCCGTTTTCTGACATTCCTTTCACACCTGTTGCATTATGGAACTGTGGCTTTTCGACTGCTATCTGGGCACATTTTACTAAATTTCACAAGCCCAGGGGGCGTGGTGTGACAACAACGAATGTCGTTGGACAACGTTGCTACAACTCCCTCTTTCCGCACATTTGAACCTCCTGATTCCCCTTGTGAAAGTAGCTGGTATGGCAGTATACAGCCTCAGATTTCATCACTTTACTTCCATGCTTTTCTGGGTTCAAGAAGCTGCGGGTGGAATTCTTCTGGAACCAAATAATATGGAAATGAGTCCTAAACATGCACTACATGCCATAAGCTTTCTGGAAGCGCGCTTTCTGTATCATGCAATAGCTCAAACATAATGTGGAAATTAACAGTTTGGGAAACCTTAGGGAAATGGAATAAACTGCAGTGTGGAGTCAGCCTTCTGATTCTTACACGTCCCTCACCATAAGGTCCCAGGAAGTGGTGACTGGTGCCCCAACTGGAACTGGTAGAATGGAAGTTCGGCAGACTAAGGGCTCGTCGGCACTTCCTCTTCTCCCACTGATTTGCCCTGGGGAAAACCACTCTTAGTGCTCAACTAACATTCTCCTTTCACATCCTCCCCCACAACAAACACTCTGTGAGGTGAGTGGGGCTGAGAGACTTCAGAGAAGTGTGACTGGCCCAAGGTCACCCAGCAGCTGCAGGTGGAGGAGCAGGGAAGCGAACCTGGTTCACCAGATTACGAGTCTACCGCTCTTAACCACTACACCACGCTGGCTCTCACTAAAGAGGCTATAGAACCCAGCCTCTTGGATAATGGTGTTGTCCTCCCGAGTGAATCTCCACCCCCCCAGTCTCTCCCACTTCCTCATTCATCATCACCATCACCTCCTCTATGGGTGCCGCCAAGTGTCCTCTGCCTTTGAGCTCTTTGCTCTCCTATTTTTAAGGCCCACCGGATTCTGGGAGATGGTGGGTCTGGAATGCTTTCTAGTGACAACATGTCAGCCAACATGTCCGGCTCTTCCTGCTCCTCCTCTCCCATTATTTCCCAACTTTCCCCCTCATCTGCCTCTGAGCTGTGACTCCCCCAAACCACTGTTGTAAATCTATACTGTCTTCCTTTTCCTCCTCCCTGGAAGGGTCAGGATGGGAGGTGGTCTCCATCACTTCTCCTCCTCTGCCCAGCCCCTGACACCACTCCCCTCTCCAATGTCCTCCTCCTTGACACTCTATGGCAGGCATGGCCAAACTTGGCTCTCCAGCTGTTTTGGGGCTACAATTCCCATCATCCCTGACCACTGGTCCTGTTAGCTAGGGAAGATGGGAGTTGTAGTCCCAAAACTGCTGGAGGGCCAAGTTTGGCCATGCCTGCTCTATGGTGTGAATGGGGCCTTGGTACAGCCCTGTCAGGGCTCAGTTCAGAATGGAATGGAGGTTGCACTAATAAAATCCAGCTGAGAATGATGTCGAGATACTTCCAATTTATCCAGTCCTGTTCAAGCCAAGGGGATACTTAAGAACAGAGGAAGAGACCTTATACTTTGGGCACTCAGTATCTCTCCAATGACTAGCAGTAGTTCTCCAGGACCCCAAGGAGGAATATTCTTCGCCAGGGATTGAACCTGGGACCTTCTGCATGCAAAACATGCCCTCTGCCACTGAGCTGCAGCCAACTCGATGACTCATGTGAAATTGCTACCAAACAGGTCCTGTCTGCAGTGCCCTCCAGCAGCCACTTTGAATAGCATCTGCGGGTGGCGCTGTGGGTTAAACCACAGAGCCTAGGACTTGCCAATCAGAAGGTTGGAAGTTCGAATCCCCATGACAGGGTGAGCTCCCATTGCTCGGTCCCTGCTCCTGCAAACCTAGCAGTTCGAAAGCACGTCAAAGTGCAAGTAGATAAATAGGTACCGCTCTGGCGGGAAGGTACACAGTGTTTCCGTGTGCTGCCCTGGCTCACCAGAAGCGGCTTAGTCATGCTGGCCACATGACTCGGAAGCTGTATGCCGGCTCCTTCGGCCAATAAAGCAAGATGAGCGCCGCAACCCCATACTCGGCCATGACTGGACCTAATGGTCAGGGGTCCCTTTACCTTTATACGGTCCTGCAAGGACTCCATCTCAGGGAGATAATGCAAAGATGCTGGTCTTCACCACATCTGCTGGCAACACCTTGTTCCTACTCAGCAACAGGCAGGAAGATATAGAAGGCGATAATAAATGAAGACACACTCTGTCTTGTTGTATGAAAAATGCGATAAGGCACTTCATTAATCTTCCTGACATTTTCTATGTTCAAGGCAATGCTTTCAAGTTGTCTCTTTAAAGAGGTACATGTCTGGATTTTTTTTCTTCTTTTTCTGGCCAGGTTAATTTATAAGAACTTGAGTGAAGAGTCTGCCATCAATAATGTATGACACAACTCCTGCCTCTCTTTGCTGTTTTGGGAATGTCTTACAAACAGATCAGTATTTTTTTTCCAGGATTTATGCATTATTCAGAATGATGAGCAAATGACTTCAGCAAATAAGCCTTGATCTGCAAATCACTTTGCAAAAACCATTTCTGGCGAACGTTTGCCATGTTTCATTGGCTATTTGAAATTGGACGAAGTCCCTGAGTATGTGAATAAACAGTTCACAGTTCAGAATGGATTGGGGCCTTTGCTTGTCTTCTCAAAGTTCATTCACATGAGATGTCTAAACCACTTCTTTTTAATGGGTTGAGCCAAGTTGTACAGAACAGTCCTACACGTGTCTCCTCAGAAGTAGGCCCCATTTGCTTCAGTGGGAGTTACTTTCAGCTAAGTTAGTATGGGATCCTGTTGTGGATTCATTGTTGAGTATAAGTGTTTAATTGGCATTGAACGGGATTGCCTGTGTTTCAATATTCTATTGAAGCTAAAGAAAATCAAGAAGTGGTCTCTGAGTTCCTTGATTTGATAATTAACTGTTGTTGTTCTCTAGTAGCTAACATGTGAGTGTTTAACCTTAGATTGGGTGACAAAGGTATAGAGTTGCAAATCTCCATTTTGAAAGGGAGCTGCTTTTTAGTCTTTGTTCCTAGGCTCTGTGGAAGAAAGGATGTGTAAATGGCTCTCCAGGAAAACAGCTCCAGGAAAAATGTAAGGAGAGAGACCCTTGCTTATAGGTCAGTTTGGAATTTTCTTTTATTATTAAGATGCTGAGCCTGTGCTGAACAGCACAAGATATTGTATGGAATAATTTGGATGTATCATTTACTGTTTTTTGTTCTGTTTTGAAGAAAGTTCTGCAAGTAAAGTTTTGAACAATCTAATGGCTTTGGGAAAACACTTCAAACAGCACAATATTAACATCTACAATATTTGGAAATGGCTAAGAAACAGGAAGCAGAGGGTTGAAATGAATGAACAGTTCTCCAAATGGAGTGATCTAGAAAATGGAGTCCCCCAAGGACTGGTATTGGGACCTGAACTTCCTAACATGTTCAGAAATAGAGTTAGGGGCGAGCAGTGAGGTAGTCAAGTTTGCTGATCATACTAAATTGGTTAGGGCAGTTAGAAGAAAAAGGGATTGTGAAGTTGAATGGCAAATGCATGCAATGCAAATAATCCTCCTTGCATTGAGAGGGAAGGTCTGAAGACAGACTCTCAATGCATTTGTGTGGATGTGCTTAGTACCTTTCCTGTGACCAGGAAACCTTCCTTATCAGGGTTCCTGATCACAAGTAAGTTTCCAAACCTTATGAAACATGGAGATCATGGGGAAGATTCTACCTAAGTGCCCTTAACATACCGCTTCAGATTTTCCCTCTCAACATGGGAAAGCTTAAAGCAAAACCTGTGCATGGGAGTTGGACTTTTGGGGTGGAAATTGTGTGCCCACATCTGCCCCTCCCTACATATGTTCAAGTGAATGCCTGAGCAGGGCTTAGGAGAATCAATTCCAAAATTAAAGCCTATGCAACATGTGGCAGGTTTAACATTCTTCAGCTCATTTGTGCTTCCACCCTCAACATTGCTGATGCAAATTTGTTGCACTGATAAAACACTTTGAGACAGCAATCTTCTATGATTTCATAGAATGGTAGAGTTGGTCATGGAACTTTGAAGTGTCAGGCATAGCCCTATTGGCTTTAGCCCAAACGTAGTAGAGTTTTCCTGCACAGCGAGGAAGCTAGTTGCGGCGGTAATGACTAGTCAGCTAGACTCAGAATAACTATTTTACAGGATTTATTAAAAGGAAAAATAAAACCAGCAGAGTTTCTGCATACAAATCAAAGCAAAATAAATCCTTTCTTTCTCTCTCTTTCTCTTAACCATACACAGCACTTCTACTCCTTCTCCTAGCACACCTCACATCACACTGTGCTAGCAATCCTAGATAACAGAGTTGAGTGCTGGTCGTTAACCAATCAGAGTAAGTAGTTTCTAGGTCAAGCAGACCTGGGCTTTCTGCCAAGAGTAAATTGACACTGCCTTGAGTTAATTGTGTGAAGCCAGAATCTGTAAGTTTCCCATGAGAATCAATTAACAGAAACTGAACAGTTGGAAGGGACCCTGAGGATCATCTAGTCCAACCCCTTGTTATGCAGGAATATGCAGCTGTCCCTTAGGAGGATCGAACTTGCAACCTTGGCGTTATCAGCACCACGCTCTAACCAACTGAGCTATCCGGGAAGCAAATGTCACCAAGTTATTTTGTGTCTGCTCTGAATCTTCCAAGATTCAGCTTCATTAGATGCCCCCTGGGTTCTGGTACTATGGATGAGGGATATTAAGCACTTTCTCAACCCCATGAATAATCTTATATGCTGCTATCATTTGCCCCTTTACCCATTTATCTTGTGTAGTGTGTGGTGTGTCTATGTGTAGAAGCAGGAGTTTGCAATTCAGAGGCAAGCAGGCAGGGAGCTAACTTAGCTGACAACTCTTTTATGACGCACAGTCTGTCTTTTTGGAATCCGATGTGGAGATGGCAGACTATTCCTTATGGGAGTGCTTTTGTGAGTGTCCAGCTAATGCTCTGCTTGTATTTTTGCAAACAAAGCTAGTATTACATGAGGCTCCAGCCTTCACTCATCTAAAGAAAACCAGACCAGGGTAATGCTGCCCCGGAAACTTCTCACTGTTTGGAGAAGCTGTGAGAACGCACACCGCCATCAATACAGGTCATACTATTACAAAAAACCTGTATGCAGACATTCGAGAATAAAGGGGGAGTGATGAATAGTTTAAGGTGAGAATCAGGTTCACAAGGTAAGGCGTGAAAATCAACACAAAAGGTTGTCATAGTCAACCATCAAGCCAACCTCACGCCTTCCTACCTTGTGAACTTTTCTAGAAGTGCTAACCTTTATTCTGCTGAGAGAAAGAAATTATCAATCAAAAGGCTGGGTGCCAATTGTGAAATCATTCCTGAAGCTCTTCACACAGAAAATAAAGGGTGCGGGTGATCTTGGAGTGGACAAAAGCTTAGCAAATTCACTGATTTCATCTCAGCAAGGCTCAGCTTTTGAACTGATTTCACTCCGCACCCCCTCGCGAGCCCAATTCTACCTTCCATTGTAATCCGAAAGCAGTTAATGTGACCTTTTCAAACAATGAAATAGGCATTCTGATTATATCAGGGTGGTCAAACCTTTCCATCACAATGAGCCAGGAGCCAGATCTGTAGTTCTTCTAGTGCTGGTTCAGAAGGCAAAAACCGAAAAGGCGAGAGAAGTGTCCTCAGAGGTTTGGGGAAGCAAACTAGAAGCAAAATATGTATGTGCCAGCAGTATTCGAGTTTCACCTTGGGGGCGGAGGATCCCATTCCATGTCTGCTGAGAAATTCACCATTAGTATGGGTGAGTGCCTGGGAAAGACCCTGATGTTGGGAAAGATGGAGGGCACAAGGAGAAGGGGACGACAGAGGACGAGATGGTTGGATAGTGTTCTCGAAGCTACCAGCATGAGTTTGACCAAACTGCGGGAGGCAGTAAGACAGGAGTGCCTGGTGTGCTCTGGTCCATGGGGTCACAAAGAGTTGGACACGACTAAACAACAACATGGGTGAGTGCAAGTGTCTCCCCACCTTTGTGGCACAATTTGCCTCAAGTGAAGATAGTGAAGGTGAAATATTGGTGACTTGTGCTGGTGTGTATGCACATTGATGCACTTTGAGTTAGAGCAGGTACAGGGAACCTCAGATGTTACTGAACTGCAAATTGCATCAGCGGGGAAGCTCGTCCTGTTTCACTAACTGAGGTGAAACAGGAACGTGCTGCTGCTATGTCCCTCTGCTCCCCCAGTCATCTTCCCCGCCCCTGGGATGAAGAAGTTGAGTGGCAAGGCTGTACGCTGGAATGTTCCTTCTCTTGCCATACGTTGGTTCCCAGTACATTTCCGAGCACAATTCAAAGTGTTGGTGATGACCTTTAAAGCCCTAAATGGCCTCGGTCCTGTATACCTGAAGGAGCATCTCCACCCCCATCGTTCAGCCCAGACACTGAGGTCCAGCACTGAGGGCCTTCTGGCGGTTTCCTCACTGTGAGAAGTGAAGTTACAGGGAATCAGGCAGAGGGCCTTTTTGGTAGTCGCATTTGCCCTGTAGAACGCCTTCACATCAGATGTCAGGGAAATAACTATCAGATGTTTAGAAGACATCTGAAGGCAGCCTTGTAATGGGAAGTTTTTAATATTTGATGTTTTATCATGTTTTTAATATTCTGTTGGGGCCACCCAGAGTGGTTGCATGGGCAGCATGCTGCTGCTACTACTACTACTAAAATTTTATTTATAGCCCACCCTCCCCAGCCGAAGCTGGGATCAGAGAAGCTATCAACAGTAAAAGTAACACAGTTTACATTAAATCACAATCAATTAATTGAAATACATTCTAAAATCAATTCATCCTAAAATCAATTCAGAATCAAATTAATGGCAACCATTGGGCTAGAGTTCTATGAGGATTACTAAGGCAGGGGTCAGACTGTGCCTTGGCCAAAGGCCTGGTGGAACAGCTGTGCCTTGCAGGCCCTGTGGAAAGATGTCAAGTCCCGCAGGGCCCTAGTCTCTGTGACAGAGCGTTCCACCAGATTGGGGCCATGACCGAAAAAGCCCTGGATCTGGTTAAGGCCAGTCTAACCTCCCTGTGGCCCGGGATCTCCAAGATGTTTTTGTTTGAAGACCGTAAGGTCTTCCGTGGGACATACCAGGAAAGGTGGTCCCATAGGTACGAGGGTCCTAGGCCGTATAGGGCTTTAAAGTTTAAAAACATCACCTTAAACCTGATCCTGTACTCTGCTGGGAGCCAATGCAGCTGGTATAGCACCGGGTGAATGTGATCCAGAGGCGAAGACTACGACTACTAAGATGGCATTCCACCACCACCATCACAATTTTCTTGTACCCTACCCATCCAACTGGGTTGTCCCAGCCACTCTTCATGGCTTCCAACAAGGATGCTGAGGCAGGGAAGATGAGCAGCAATATCACATGCTGGAATGGCTCTCTCACTCTGCCGAAGTGGTGAGGCAGGGCATGGCCTCTTGTGCTTCTGCCGCCTGAGATGCTTCACCCTGCCTCATGGGTGGGCCGACTCTGCCCATCAGCTCCAACAAGCATTTATGAAAAACAAAAGTAGTACTCTTCCCATCTCTGCCCCACCATCACATCACTGCTTGTTTGTTTTTTCAAAAGTCCTCCATCTATTGGGAGCTGAACGTCCAGAGCGGGAAGGCTGCCGTGTTCCTGCAGGCTTCTGAGGCAATTTTGAAACCCTGGGAGAAGAGGGTTCTACAACTCATGGAGAACCTACGTTGGTTTCTTTTATTTATTTACAAAAATCATAATCTGCTTGAACATAAGAGAACCTCGAAGTGGTTTGCAAAAATATAGAACCAGTTTTAAAACAGGTATTTAGAACACTGAAAAAATGAGTGAAATAAAGAGCAACAAAAAGAAACAAAACACATGGAACTTCTACATGTCTGTCTGTTTGTTTACGCCTAAAATTTTTATTTATATATATATATATATATATATATATATATATATATATATATATATATGTAAGGGCACCAAAAGGAGCACAGCGAAGACGTCTGCCTGATGTCAACAGGCAGGGAATTCCACAGTGTGAATGCTGCTATACTAAAAGATGGATTTCTTAAACCTGGAGAATGGATAATATGTGGCACTGGTAATGGTGCCAGTAATGCAGATGGAAGTGGCCAAGTGGTCATAAGGTAATGTGTATCAAGCTGTTACAGGTTTTATGTATCTGAAGTATATCTGAAGGAGCGTCTCCACCCCCATCGTTCTACCCGAACACTGAGGTCCAGCGCCGAGGGCCTTTTGGCGGTTCCCTCACTGCAAGAAGCCAAGTTACAGGGAACCAGGCAGAGGGCCTTCTCGGTAGTGACACCCACCCTGTGGAATGCCCTCCCATCAGATGTCAAAGAGATAAACAACTACCTGACATTTAGAAGACATCTGAAGGCAGCCCTGTTTAGGGAACCTTTTAATGTTTGATGTATTGATGTATTTTAATGTTTTGTTGGAAGCCGCCTAGAGTGGCTGGGGAAGCCCAGCCAGATGGGCGGGGTATGTATAAATAAATAAGTAAATAAGTAAATAAATAAAAATTTAAAAGTAACCCCTTGTACCCGACTTGGTAGCAAATGGGCAACCAGAGCAGATCTCTGAGCAGAAGTGCCATATGCTGATGGGGTCTCACGCTGGCATTCTGCGCTAACTGCAGCTGCCTGATAAAGCATGAGGGAAGCCCCACAAACAGGGCATTGCAGTAACCCAACCTTGAAGTCACCACGATTAGAAGAGGCTGTGTATTGCAGACAACCAGCTCCCTGCATCTTCCCAGTTCATGGCTGTTGGAGCAGTGATGGGGACGTGATGAATCTCTCTGTGCACGCCGTTCCTCTCCCCTTGAAGTGATGGCCGTGGGAGAGTGCTCAAAGAGAAATGGAAGCCGATGGGGCAGCAAAGGTTCAGTGGTGGGGCAGAGCGCACCCTCCCACCCGCAGCAAACTAGACTTCTCAGCAATCTGAATGAGTGTTGCCCTGGTTTCTTTCAGTCCTCCACTCCCTCCCTGCACCCAAGGATCAGATCCATCTCGGCTCCTGTGCAATGGAGAGAAAGAGCCGGCCTTGCCCAGCTTCCCATGGCAGAGATTTCAATGGGCAAGAGGAGACGTTTCGCCTTCTCCACAAACAATGTGCACCATTGTCACTTTGTTCAGGCAAGTGGGGAGTTCTTAGAAGCCGGCGCGGAGATTGCTAACTGCATACGGAGAATGCCGTGTGGTATAATCTATTAGCACGCACTGAATGGAGTAGGCAGGACCTCTTAGGAGAAGTGCTGGCCCCCCTACAGTTCTCTGGTGTACGCGCATCACAAGAGACTTTTGTCGCAGGAATGAGGCAACCCTGGCGACATTTATTGGTTTATAAAAGAACCCCCCACTACAAGTTTGCCTTACTCACATCAACTCCTTTCCCCACAGGAGCCTGGCATGCCATTAATTGCAGCCGCCGATAGTTTCTGTTCTCCACCTGCCGGCTTTTGCGCAAAAATAAATGAAATTAAGTCAAAGCAACGGAGAGCTGAGAATAAATCAAGGTCGCTCATTACCTGCAAGGGTGAGGACCGTGTTGGGTGGAAATCTTGTTCAATTAGGTGCAGGAATGTGGCCTGGTTCCCAGGAACTGGGGGCAGAGAGAACAGGGATGAGATGGTAAAGTTGTCCCTAGATGTTACCCACCCCTCTTTCAGGGAAAGCGATTGCACAACTCTTGGCATATTAAAAGTAAAGCCTTCTTCCACATAGAATGTTAGCCCTAAGAACATAAGAATGTAAGAAGAGTCTCGCTGGATTAGGCCAGCGGCCCATTTCATCCGGCACCCTGTGCTCATCTGGATAGCTCAGTTGGTTAGAGCGTGTTGCTGATAACGCCAGGGTTGGAGGTTCAAACCCCGTAAGGGACAGCTGCATATCCCTGCATTGCAGGGGGTTGGACTCGATGATCCCCAGGGTCCCTTCCAACTCTGATTCCACCACAGTGACAACCAGATGCCTGTGGGACCCCAAAGCGGGACCTGGGCACAACAGCAGCCTCCCCTCCTGTGGTTTGAAGCAACTGGCATTCAGACGCTTAGCCTTGCACTTCCCTTGGCTAAGTTTCTATAAGTGGGGAATCGACCTGTTGTTGAATCTGGATCAATGCGCTCCATCCTACAACCTCAGGATGTGCTGCTTCATGCTTGCTTCATTCTGAAAACCTGTGTAAAGCTAGGCTACATTTCCACTCGACATTTAAAGCACCATTATATCACTTTCAATAGACATGGCTTTCCCGCCCCTCAACAATCCTGGGGGCTGTGGTTTGTCAAGGGTGCTAGGAGTTGTTGTTGTTTAGTCATTTAGTTGTGTCCGACTCTTCGTGACCCCATGGACCAGAGCATGCCAGGTACTCCTGTCTTCCACTGCCTCCCCCAGTTTGGTCAAACTCATGTTCATAGCTTTGAGAACACTGTCCAACCATCTCGTCCTCTGTTGTCCCCTTCTCCCTGTGCTCTCCATCTTTCCCAACATCAGGGTCTTTTCCAGGGAGTCTTCTCTTTTCATGAGGTGGCCAAAGTATTGGAGCCTCAGTTTCAGGATCTGTCCTTCCAGTGAGCACTCAGGGCTGATTTCCTTCAGAATGGATAGGTTTGATCTTCTTGCAGTCCATGGGACTCTCATGAGTCTCCTCCAGCACCATAATTCAAAAGCATCAATAGGAGTTGTTAGGAGACCCCTATTCCCCCCACTGGTGGATGAAGGGGGGGAGGGGGCGGTCTAACCTGGCCGCCATCCGGGGTGGGGTTGACATTGTGGCCGCCCCCACCCCTGGGCCACTCGACACTCAGCGCACACCCTCGGGCCACTTGCCGCACACGCCCTGGGACTCGCACCGCTTGGAGTGCACCCCCCGACGTGCGCTACACCCCCCGTGGGCAGCACACCACACCCCCTGGGACACACGTCACCCACGCCCCCCGATGTACGCTGCTCCCGGTGCCGAAGTAGGTAGCTTCGCCACTGATTCCCCCCCCCCCAGCTACAGTTCCCAGAGTTTTCTTGGAAAGCGGGATTGATTGTTAAGCCACTCTGAGAACACCAGCCCCACCTTCCTGATATGCACTCCTCCACATTTCCTTATCCCCCCCAGTATCCCATTTTCAATAAAACCCCTCACCGTACCACTTCATTTGGCTATGAAAATCACCTTCCTAATACATAGGAACATTCTTTCTTTACAGTGCAATTGACGCACTAAGGAGTAAGTCCCATTGAGCTTAATGGGGCTTACTCCCAGGTAAAGAAATGGTGACAGGATTGGAGCCTTAGTGGACTGTTAAACCACACTGTAGCTCTGCAAGCACCTTTCACAAACTGCGATCCCCAGGATGCGTTGGGAGAAGCAGTCTCCGTTGAAGTGGCACAATAGTGCTTTAAAAGTATGGTGCAGATGTGGCCCATAAATTAGGATGTGGTGCAGAGGTCTTGTTGTTTAGGTGTTGATCGCAATCACCGCCTGAGCGCCTGGTCCCTTTGACAGTTCCATCACACGGTGGTGACACAGTGAGACGCGTCTTGCGCCACTTTCAGTTCAGCAGGACTTGTCCTGGAGAACCTCCTGGTGGAGCGCAGCCCAAGGGGCATAGAGCTTTCGATGAGATCTCGCCCAGCATGTTTAACTGCAGCCCGGACAGCCTTGATGATCACAGCCTATGAAAGTTTAATTATGGCATATGGCTTCATTTGACAGTAGAGAGCAGGATGGAGCATATGGCTTAACCCATTTCCCCTAGTGAAGTGATTTGCTGTGAGCAAACAATTCTACCCATCAATTTTGTGCTAATGGATTGTTCTATGCACTCCGACGATATACTATTACCCCATCATTATATTAATTTATTACAGGCATAGGTTTGCCCAGTTCTCATTCTAGGCATTGCACCCCCTCTCTTAATGCCTGAAATTGCAAAATTTATGATACGGCTGTGGAAAAAAACCACAGCTTTCTTTTTCGCAGAACAGACACGTCCAGCCATCTCACTTCCTAATAAAAGCTTAAGAAATGTGATCATAGGATGCCATTAAGGCTTCCAAATGAAAAGGCTATTCCCCCCCCCCAATAAAATCTTTTTTAAAGTATGGCATTAATATTAAAATCTACCTCATAACTTGGCTGGAAGTGCAAACATTTGGGGGGCTATTTCACAATATTTGATCCTGGTGGGCATACAGTCTGTCCAACGTTGATGATTTTAATGGAGAGACCCAAGTAGGATCAGAGAGCCATTTATGATCCTAAATGGTATTCATGAATGTGCCACATTAAGGGTTTCACCTCAAATGGAAACCATTTCTCTATCCCGGGATGACCTCAACATGTTTTAATGCCATCCATAAACCTTTCCCGCAAATAATATGATAACCCCCAAGAGCTATCTAAATGAAGGATGGCTGGATTCAAATAAGAATTTCACATCAGAGGAATTGCTTTACAATTAGGTCATCATTAACTGAATCCGGACCCATAAATTATCAGCAACACGAATGTTCATGGGAAGGGACATCAGCAGTAGATAATGTGTTTAACAAGCAGAGGTTTCCAAGTCTAATCCCTGGCATCTCCGAAGAGGGCTAGGACATACCACACAAGAAGAAGAAGAAGAAGAAGAAGAAGAAGAAGAAGAAGAAGAAGAAGAAGAAGAAGAAGAAGAAGAAGAATAGTAGTAGTAGTAGTAGTAGTAGTAGTAGTAGTTTGGATTTGATATCCCACTTTATCACTACCCGAAGGAGTCTCAAAGTGGCTAACATTCTCCTTTCCCTTTCTCCCCTACAACAAACACTCTGTGAGGTGAGTGGGGCTGAGAGACTTCAAATAAGTGTGACTAGCCCAAGGTCACCCAGCAGCTGCATGTGGAGGAGCGGAGACACGAACCCGGTTCACCAGATTACGAGTCTACCGCTCTTAACCACTACACCACGCTGGCTCCCACAAATGTCAGGGGACCATGCTGAGGAGGGCTGCACTGAGGAGGAATGGTGGGAGCCCCCCTCGCCCTGCTCCTTCTCCTGAATCTTCCCAGGAGCAGGAGGACAGTATAGATTTGGAAAAGAGGTTCGCAGAGGGGCATAGTTCAGAAGGCAGAAGCCGGGAAATACTGGATGGGGAACAGCTAGGAGAAGAAAGAATGGGAGAGGGCTAAGAGACCCACAGTCTCTGGAAAGCATTCCTTCACTCAGCCCAAGGTCAAGGAGAGCTCAGAAAGTTTCAGAACAGAAGATACAAACTCGGATTACAAGACATAGGAGTGATGTATATTAATAGGGACGTAGGGGTTGTAAACCTTAATTGGGAGCACCGCCATTCTAGGTTGACGCTTTCTTTTGTCCTTTGCTGTGTTTATTAAAGAAACTAAAAGAATTCCTTTCGTTTGATCTGCTCATTTACAGCCACAGGGGAGGAAGCCAATTCCCCAAAGCCTGACAACAAATGTCCCATTTAAAGCAGGACATCCTGGATTTACAGAAGCCATCTCAGCTTCTTATCCCAATCCTGTTTTGGCTCCTGTGCTCTGGCCGCTCCAGAGAGTGGGAGCAAAAGACGTGCATTTTTTGGTCCCATGCTATGGCATGAGTCAGTTGGCTGACATCAGAGCACAGTACCAAAAAACCAGAATCAAACGACACACCAACTTACCTCCCTGTGTCTCCCACTCTTGTTCCTCCTTCTGCTATGGCTTTCCAGCCGATGTACTTCCAGAAGCCAGTGCCATACTTCCGGTAGCGGTAGCTTTCGAAAGTGTGGCACCGCCTACCGGTTGGTGGGGGGAATTTAGAAAACCTGGTTGTGGCAGGGGCCACACTTAATCTTTTTTTGAATGTATTTCTGAGGGTCTCCATGGTCTTGACTAGCTTCTTATCACATGCTCACCTTTTCACACGCCAGCTGGGTAAATCTTTACCAGGCGTACTGAAGATTGGTGGCCTATCTGCACCCCGGAATTTAAACAGTTCCTGGGAATCAATCCCAAGATGGGATTGTGAAGTCTTGCAAATAATCAGGGTCATCATTGGCTCACCTGAAGAAACCTGCTCCAAAATTATAATTTTTTAAAAAAATATTAGCCCTGCCATTGTTTCAGGAAAGACTATATCCCAGCCCTACCTAGAGATGCTGGCAGTATTGTCTGTGCTGTTAAAGAAGTAATAATTCATTTGTACACTCAGATCATCACTTGATGTTTCCGTCACCTGTGAATAACCATCTGTTTTGCAGCTGTATGCCCTACCTCATCCTATTGGGATGTGCACAAATTTTCTTCTAATCCCTAATGCAATTTGATAAAAAAAAAAAAAAACAGAGGGTGGGGGGACGACAACTCAAAGACAAATGTTCTATTATTAACACTCTTTCTAAAGCTATTGAACTGTAAATACTTCCAGATTAGGCAATTAAAATGTGTACACCTCATTTGGCATTGTCACTTTAAGTAAAATATTGCAGGACTATTTTTAGTTAAAAGTTTGCATGCTTACAGAATGAGGAAAGTGTGTGGGGGGGGGGGGGAGAGAGGGAGACACACGACACTTTCTGGGTCAAACTGAACCGCTACACAGCTGGCAAAGGTCATTTCTTTCCCTAGTGATTTTGGACTTTGGAGAACTATAAGCAGCTGAAACATGAGCTAAAAGCCCATGATGACTCTGTTTGAGGCTGTGCCAGAGAAATGTTTGACTGCCAGTTACAGTCATACCTCGGGTTACAGACACTTCACATTGTGCGTTTTTGGGTTACGGACAAGCCGAAACCTGGAAGTACTGGAATGGGTAACTTCCGGGTTTTGGTGCTTGCTCATGCACAGAAGCACTAAATCGTAACCCGTGGGTGCACAGACGTGGCGCTGCAGGTTGCGGATGCTGCGGGTTGTGAACGTGCCTCCCGGACGGATCACGTTCGCAACCTGAGTGTCCACTGTATTTGGCACTCTTTGAGGTCCTTATGCTTTGAGGTCCACACAAGAGTTGTGGGTCCAGCCCACTGTTGTTGTAGATTGGCAAAGTTCAGTAATCTTCCTGATTCCAAACTATCCATGGTGTCTCATTACAGTGGTACCTCGGGTTAAGTACTTAATTCGTTCCGGAGGTCCGTTCTTAACCTGAAACTGTTCTTAACCTGAAGCACCACTTTAGTTAATGGGGCCTCCTGCTGCCGCCGCGCCGCCAGAGCACAATTTCTCTTCTCATCCTGAAGCAAAGTTCTTAACCTGAAGCACTATTTCTGGGTTAGCGGAGTCTGTAACCTGAAGCGTATGTAACCTGAGGGACCACTGTAATTCATATAATGGTTAAGGAAGACACAGGCAGATTTCAGGATTGTGGCATCTATTTTATTCTATAGTAGAACCAACCTTGTCATTATTTCAGTACTGGGTGAGGTTGTTTTTGTTTTCCTGGGCATTTTGGTAGCATACATTTCCCTGTCAAATCTGTTCATAAAAATATATTTCCATTTTTTGCATTGTAGAAGGACATGATAATAGATTTGGATGGTACATGGTACTGAGGGTTACAGACGTTTCAGGTTGCAGACACTTCAGGTTACAGACTCCGCTAACCCAGAAATAGTACCTCGGGTTAAGAACTTTGCTTCAGGATGAGAACAGAAACCGTGTGGTGGCGGCAGTGCAGCAGTGGGAGGCCCCATTGGCTAAAGTGTTACCTCAGGCTAAGGACAGTTTCAGCTTAAGAATGGACCTACAGAACAAATAAAATTCTTAACCCAAGGTAGCACTGTATTTTACTTTTTTAAAACATCAGACTAGGACCTGGGAGACCTGGGGTTGAATCCCCACACAGCAAAAGATCCAGGAATACCCCCAAGCTATGAACCTGCTCCGTCAGAGGACGTGTAACCCCATCAACAGCAGGCAACCTCCTAGCCATCTGATCTAGGAAACCATTCACTAACAGCTGCCAGCATTCAGCTTCATTGAAGGTCAACAAGTTCAAGTCTTATATGAGAAAAGGAGAGTAAGGGTGAGAAGGTAGGAATGGCCATGGAAAGACACCTGCTTCCCTTTTGATTCAGAAAAAAGGAACCCATTCACATCATCGTTATCCTTTTCTGTTTTTTAGTTGGTTGGGAGGTGGATGATTGGAGAAGGAATGGACAGAAGATGCCATGACTACTTCTCCTCCCCATAGAGAAGGTAGGAAGCCTTATAGCCTTCACCCATCTATCTCAGCATTATCGTTGACTGGCAGTGACTCTCCAGAATCCATCTCCTAGCCCTACCTGGATATGCTAGAGATTTAACCTGCAAGCAAAGCTATGATCCATCCCCTAGAGATGTTTTTATGGGGTTTATCAAACACTGCATGGCATCCAGGAAATCTCAATGACTCGATGAAATGTATAAGCGGCTTTTTTTATTTCTTTTTCAGAGTGTCTAAGATCTGCTTAAAGGAATCAGAGGAGTAAACGAGGGATAACTGTGCAGGTGCAGTTAGGGTTCATTAATGTGTAGCTCACATCTGGCAACAAAGGAATATGTCAAAGTGTGTCACACCTGAGCGCATTGGGCTGCCTGATTTCTTAAAAGGATGGCATCTCATTACAGGTGATTTCAGCAGATGCTAAAAGAGGGGGGAGAGAATGCTAAAAGAGAGGAGATGGAGGAGGGGGTGAAATAGAGATTAAGTTTGAAAGGGCAGAAAGAATATGAACTAAAAAAACCAATTCCTTGTCAACAAGTTATCTTAGACCCACATCTTTAAGAGATGGGTTCGGATGATATTTGGAGAGATAAACCTTGCAAAATAACTGTTCACCTCAGAGATGGGGGCTTCTGAGACATGAAAACGATGGCATCATGCAATTTGTGTAATCATGCAGGAAGAGCGATGACCCTGAAGAGGTCCCCTCCTCCAGTTTTCTACCACTCACAAGACTGGATCGTTTGCTTGAGACATTATTTGCAAGGATCAGTTCTATTTTTCTTTTTTTTACTATTTGCACAATGAAATCTACCCTGTTGTGTGTGCACATGCACACCAACACATACACACTGTTATGTACTGAATAGGATTCAGAATTCAGCAGTCTGATTGGTCTGCAGGAGCCACCCAATCCAACTCCAGCTGGAACTGAATCCGCAACCCGATTGGCCTATAGGAGAATCCCAGAATTAGCCAATCACATGGGGCCCATTGTGTAAATAATGTATATAAAGCACACATTTCAGGGGAACTTCCATTCCTCACTACTATGAGCTGAATAAAGAGCATGAAATCCACACTCGACTCCGAGTATATTTCAGACACACAAACCCAACAAGCACCCTTTGTAGGGAAATTCAGGGTTCGCTTGCAATCCAGAGAAAGCTGAGCTAAAAACACTTGCAGAGCAACCCTAAATACAGGAAGCCAATGTAATTCATTAAACTGGCATAAAGGTAAAGGTAAAGGGACCTCTGACCGTTAAGTCCAGTCATGACCGACTCTGGGGTTGTGGTGCTCATGTCGCTTTACTGGCTGAGGGAGCTGGCGTTTGTCCACAGACAGCTTCTGGGTCATGTGGCCAGCACGACTAAGCTGCTTTTCGTGAACCAGAGCAGTGCACATAAACACTGTTTACCTTCCCGCTGGAGTGGTATCTATTTATCTACTTGCACTTTGACGTGTTTTCAAACTGCTAGGTTGGCAGGAGCAGGGGCTGAGCAACGGGAGCTCACCCCATTGGGGGATTCGAACTGCCGACCTTCTGATCGACAAGCCCTAGGCTCTGTGGTTAAGACCACAGCGCCACCCACATCCCTTTAAACTGGCATAGATTATCCCTATTCTGAATTCCATTCAGGAGCTGACTCAATCCTGGCAGGGGGACAAGCATTTTAAGTATATAGTTTAATTTATATCACCTTTCTTGCTGGTGAAAGTTCCCGTTAGTCTCTGTGTCACATGACTGAAAGAGGTTAGGAATAGGTTTAAGTTTCTCCTTGCTCCAGCCTCACCATGTCCAGTTTGGGTATTTAAATCAGCATATGTTGCTTGCTGAGCCAGGATAGTTGCCGCTTAGCCGGATTGAGGGACAGCTCTGACTGAGTCCCAGAACAGCCCAAGATCAGCCTTTTCCACACTCATGCTGAAGGAATGGATTTCCCAAACCCAAAACTGACTGTGCAGGCAGTTTGAAATGGGCACCAAAATCCCTATTTTTCCTTAGCTAAAATCCATTAACTTGAGCTCTGAGTTAATGTATAAACAAAAATCCGGCTGTATAAACAAGTGCTCAGAGCCCTCTCCTTTATCAGTTCGTGACGGCAAGGATGACCTTGGCTGTTCCAGTGGAGTAGGGATGACAGGTCTAGGTCTTATCTTACATCCTGACGCACAGGCCAAGTCCGGGAACAGCGCCAGAGTGTGTTCTTGGAGTTGGTGACCTCTTGCTCCAAGATAAGAGTAGGAACAGGAATACCCTTTTATGGTCAGAAGTACAGGAAGGAATACCCTTTTCTGGTCAGAAGTACAGGAAGGAATGCCCTTTTATGGTTAAGAATACCGGAGCAGGAACATATGTGATGTCAACCTGCGTGTATGGGCTGATGTGGTTGGATTCCTGGGGAAGGAGGGAGAGGGTGCCTGGAGGATATATATACTGCATGACATTTCTCATTTCTTTGGACTTGCTGTGGACTGACCACGCAAGTGCCTTTCTGCTGCTCTGGAGAGCAGGAATAAAGAACTCTTTCTCTGAACCAACCCTCAGTGTCATTTGACTTACTTCCTCCTGACCGGGAGCAATACAGAGCCCACCAATCAGTAAAGTCTAATAAGGCTACAATTCCAATGGATCTTGGGTTGCACTATTAAGCCCATGAGACTATATAGGCCATTGGCCTGATCTTTTGTTTTTGTAAGAGGCGGAACATGAAGGGAAATTCCTCCCCTTTTTCTGGTCCCAAGGTAATGTTCAAAATGTTCCATGTGAACTTTCACAGAATATAAGCTCTCTTTGCATTCCCAAATTACTTCTTTCTGTTGCATCACTTTGCTCACGGAAAATCAGCTTCAGGTGAACAATGCCAAATACTAGATAAAAGGCAAGTGAGCTGATTACCTCTTTAACAAAAACAAAACAAAAAAGAAACCAGGTTTTTGGTTAACTGGAGGGTGTGTTGGGTGGTCTGCCCCCACTGCTTTTGTGAATGTATTGTCCTGGGTTTAAGTAATATTGGTTGTTGTTGTTTTGTTATGATATTTCTATAGCAAAAAAATATTTTTGAGATTTGTTTTTTAAATGAAAATTGGGCTAAGCATTTCTGAAATAAACAAAAAGATAAAATTAAAGTTAACTTTCTTTGAGCTTAGCAAATACTCATGGCATTCCCAACATCTGCAATATAATATAGCCCTTCCTTACACTTACACACACACACACACACACACCAATGGGCAATTTGCTATCATTTTATAGATCTTTTTCTATCCCAATAGATTAGAGCTAGTTGGGGAGGAAATACCAACTGGGACTAGATACTTGTTGTTTATTTTTACCTGGAAATACTTCTGAGATGTGACTATCCAATCCTCCGTGTCCCAGGGCTCAAATTAAACCGTTTCACTGTCATCGTCTTTTGTGGTTCAAGAATCAAACCACAGTCCAGCCATTTCAACTCAGGTGCCGATGATGGTCCCTAAAGAGCCATTTCTCTATTTGTTGATGGTACTGATGCATTTCTTGAGATCATACCATAAAATAAGTGCAAGACTGAACTGCATTCTCTCATGTATTTGGTTTATTTCTTTTATGGCATTGCCGAATATCACACATTCCATTTTTTTTATATAAAAAAATCACCCCCCTTGTTTTGTTGTGTGTTTACAAGGCCATGCTTACAGTAAATAGTATGATTGTTGCACCTAAATTCGCTCATCACACATGATCTATACTCACTTGTTTGCAGCTACGAAAGAGTAGATTGAATTCAGTTCAGATCTGACAAACACAAAGCTCACTTACTTCTAGGAGATGGGAGCAAGGACCTTATCTGGGTCTAATCCAGCTTCCATTCCGGAGGAGTGCATTATTGTGTTTGTGACCCTACCAGACTTGAGCAGCACCAAGGGTGAATACATATGTCAATTTCAGTTTCTCTTAGCTTATCTCTCTCCCCCCCCCCCATTTTGAGACCCGTTTGCTACATTTCCACACAAGCTGCAATTCTTTAAAAAAGTTATTTACAAAATTTGCCAGTGCTTTCCCCTACTACAGTCAGACCTTGGTTCCTGAACACCTCCGTTATTGTTTTTCTTTTTAAACCTATTTTTTTATTAAAGATTTTTCTTGGTTTACAAAAGTATGTGCAATGTCTCTTTTTTTTTACCTTCCCACCGGAGTGATACCTATTTATCTACTTGCACTTTGAGGTGCTTTCGAACTGCTAGGTTGGCAGGAGCAGGGACCGAGCAACAGGAGCTCACCCCATTGCGGGGATTTGAACCGCCGACCTTCTGATCGGCCAGCCCAAGAGGCTCAGTGGTTTAGACCACAAATTCCTGAGAAAACAAAAGCATCTTAAATGTTAAAATGTGAACTGAGCTGAATTTTCCCTCCTTCCTAAGGAAGCACATGGGGGAGGGGGAGGAGGCAAGGAGGTGCAGACTAACCAAGCATTCTGTTCTCACAATGGCCATCCAGAAGCCTATGGAAAACCTGTAAGCAGGACTTGAGCATAATAGTACTCCCTTATTCTGAAGTTTCCAGCAACTTGCATTCAGAAGCATTACGGCCTCCAACCATGGAGGCAGAGCATACCCATCATGGCTGGTAGCCATTGGTAGACTTGATGCATCAGCTGAATCCCAAACACATCTCTGTTTTACTAGATTCTCTTCTTCTTCTTTGGCGATCACTCGTAGCCGAGTAAGATTGTCTTCCATAAACACGGTTTTAACAGTGAGTCCGTAAGTGACTGTGGAGGCCAATTCTGGATCCACACGTCCTTCCACAGTGGGGACATAGGTTTCCAGGTGGGAGTTGATCACAATGAGAGTTTGCGAAGCGTGCCTTCCTTTTAGTGTGTTTCTCCCTTTTGTCCTGAGTTTGAGCATCTTCAAAGCCCATGACACCTTTGGTAAAGGCTGTTCTCCAATTGGAGCGGTTGCAGGCCAGGGTTTCCCAGTTGTCGGTGTTTATATTACATTTTTTAAAGATTTGCCTTGAGAGAGTCTTTAAACCTCTTTTGTTGACCACCAGCATTACACTTTCCATTTTTAAGTTTGGAAGACAGTAGTTGCTTGGGAAGGCGATAATCAGGCATCCATACAACATGACCAGTCTAAGACTTGTCTGCAGTCTTAGATTCTAAGATTGCAGCCAAGGACCATTGCGTACATTCTCCAATTTAAAGCACTAGTACTGCTTAATCCTTCCAGAAAATGATAAATGGTGATGTTTCTGTAAAACAATCTAATTGTAGCATCTCAGGTTATCGCTTCTGAGTTTTCATTTCATGCTTTCTCTCTTTTTTAAAAAAGACTGTAGTTTGGTTGGGGAGAGCATTGTTTCATTAATACTGAAAGGTTCACCAGCTCCCTTTCAACCGTCTCCAAAAATTAACTCCCGCCAAAAGGTACGGTAGACAATTAAGGCAGAGGCAATGGGTGCATCAAAGTCATTGTCTGCAGAGTCTTCAATTAGAAAGGGGCTGCAGGTGAGAAGGATGGAGAATGAGACAGAAGAAAATTTAGCATGCTTCAGAGCCACGCACTGCGATGGAGAACCTTTACCTCTGAGAACTGGCGAATCAAAGGTTTTGAAGAGTCAAGCATTTATCTTTTGGCTATGGGTGGCCCAGTCCTGCAATCCACACTTCTATATATACAAGTGAGATTGAAATATAAAGAGAGAGACAAGTTCTGACACCATTACAATCACCATTCATTTCTACTGACACTTGCATTTTTAAACCTGGCTCATAATTTAGTGAATCTCATTACAGCACCCTTGCCTTGCTTTCTGGGGGACAAAATAAATAAACTCCAACCCATACGTACATTTTCTCATTGCCGATGTGTTATACACGGCAGAGGTTTTCCGCCAAAGCAATCAGGCTAAGTGAAAGCTCAGAATAAGCGCTCCCTCTCGCCTTCTTTCAAATGCGTCGGCTCCTGATGGCTCGCATTGCTCACCTCGAGCACAGTTTTTCATCAAATAAATATACGGGAGAGCATAAAATTGTTACATCTAAGAGCTGCCAATCCAAATAAAGGACAGCTATGATTCGCTTAAGTTAAAAAAAAGATACGCTGTCAAATTTTCTTACATTTTTTTGGGGGGGGGGCGGCTAGGTTTTTCTTATAATGGAAGACCTCGCAAGGCTGTTAGGCTCAGTTTGCTTAACATGGCTCGGGATTCAGTTGGGTAGCCCAAATATACAGTACTACCCTTCTTGACTCTAATGTTCACTGTGGTCTCTCATTCACATCAGCCACAAAGCTTCCCCAGTTGATTATAAAATCAGATACTCCTTTGCAAGTATCTAATTCCAGATCTTAGAATAGAATCATAGAATCATAGAGTTGGAAGAGACCACAAGGGCCATCGAGTCCAACCCCCTGCCAAGCAGGAAACACCATCAGAGCACTCCTGACATATGGTTGTCAAGCCTCTGCTTAAAGACCTCCAAAGCAGGAGACTCCACCACACTCCTTGGCAGCAAATTCCACTGTCGAACAGCTCTTACTGTCAGGAAGTTCTTCCTAATGTTTAGGTGGAATCTTCTTTCTTGTAGTTTGGATCCATTTCTCCGTGCCCGCTTCTCTGGAGCAGCAGAAAGCAACCTTCCTCCCTCCTCTATATGACATCCTTTTATATATTTGAACAGATCTTTGTTCAGCTAAAGTTTTAGCGTGGGTTCCGGTTCAGCCAGCCGAATATGTGTTTTGTGGTTCCATCTACTGCAGAAACCATCAGGCCCAGCAGGGAGAGTGACACAAAAATCAGCCAGAGGAAGAGGAAGTAAGCCCTCATACATACATACATACATACAGTGGTACCTCAGGTTACAGACGCTTCAGGTTACAGACTCCACTAACCCAGAAATATTACCTCAGGTTAAGAACTTTGCTTCAGGATAAGAACAGAAATCAGGCTCCGGTGGCGTGGCAGCACTTTAGCCCCATTAGCTAAAGTGGTGCTTCAGGTTAAGAACAGTTTCAGCTTAAGAACAGACCTCCGGAACGAATTAAGTACTTAACCCGAGGTACCACTGTATAAGTAGGGACAATTGGAGGGTCTGTGAACATGCCCAAAATGGGAGTTGCCTGTACTCCATGTGGTCAGGTAGCATCTCCCAGAACCTCTAGGCCATGGATGGGGAATTTCTGAGTGATCTTCCAGGGATCACATGCCAGTGGGGAGCAGGGCCTGAGGCAGAAGTGGGCGGAGCAATGAATGCATTTTTTCCTTTGTACAATGAGTTAATTGTTTCTACTCTCTCTCTCTCTCTCTCTCTCTCTCTCTCTCTCTCTCTCTCTCACACACACACACACACACACACACTGATGTTATTAGAGTTCAAGGATACCATCTAGCCAGACAGAAACACTCCAGGAGGGTTCAAAGCAAGACTGCAGAGGAACAAGGGAGAGTCCCAAGAGCTACAAAAGTTCTGGAGAGCCATATTTGGCCACTGGTCCTGAGGTTCTGCTCCCCTGATATGCCTCTTTCCCTTGCTTTATTATACAAGGGGCTATTTCTTACGTTTCTGAGAGGGGGGTGGGAGAGGTCTGCTGATCTGCCCAAATTCACCCACTGGAGAAAATCTGTTGCATATCAAAAGCTGCAGCTCTATTCTGCAAGAATCACCTTCTCACTCTGAAGAGAAATTTCTCTTTTTTAAAAGGGGGGTGTTGGGAATTGATAAAATTGTATTTCTTAACATGTCCCAAGAACTGACAGACTGGTAACTCTGAACTGTTTGGTTACATTTGTTCGGTTATTAAATATAGATAAGGTTTGCAGTAGGACAGCTTTGCATGTCATTATTGCAGTGAAATAGCTGATAAGCAAATATTGGGCTTCTCAAAGGCAAACACTAAGCTTCATGGCCAATCTAACACCAAATATGCAGGATCACACCCTTGGCTCAGCCTTTGTTAATTCAGGACAATTAACTTCCCTGCTTGCATAGACCAGGCAAATTCATGGTTATGTCCGCAATCGTCCAGCAAAAGTTAAAGTAAAAGTAAAGGGCCCCTGGGCAGTTAAGTCCAGTCAAAGGTGACTATGGGGTTGCGGCGCTCATCTCGCTTTCAGGCTGAGGGAGCCGGCGCTTGTCCACAGACAGCTTTCCAGGTCATGTGGCCAGCATGACTAAACCGTTTCTGGCACAACGGGACACTGTGACTGAAGCCAGAACACACAGAAATGCCATTTACCTTCCCGTCACAGTGGTACCTATTTATCTACTTGCACTGGTATGCTTTCGAACTGCTAGGTTGGCAGAAGCTGGGACAGAGCAATGGGACAGAGCACCCTGTTGTGTGGATTCGAACCGCCAACCGTCAGATCGGCAAGCCCAAGAGGCTCAGTGGTTTAGACCACAGTGCCACCCATGTCCCCAGTAATTGCATTACCTTACAATTGTCCAGCAGTGTTAGTGGGTATGGGTGTTCAGAGAAATAGTTCACGGTGGGGCAGGGGAAGGTGTGTGACTTGTAACTTCAGGCACTGAGTTATGTCTGAATCCCTCACAATATTATGCAGTGCCGAAGAGAAGCAATGAGAAACCAAGGTGGGTTGTGCCTGTTGGTGATTTACTGCATAGCATGGGATGATACATAGCAGAACTAACTTCTAACAAATTGCTTAATTTCTCCAATTAACAGGACACTAGAAAGACATACAACTTCAACAATACTGTAGGACTTGAAATCAAATTAAAAGCATTAAGGCTGAAATTAACATCTTTTACAGAGTATCTCCCTCGGATGTGGGGAAAACCAGATAAAAAATCTGAAACTAGTCAGAGGTTTTTTGTGTGTGTTAATGCTTTGCTGTCCCTAACAGGGGGGGGGGGGGAAGAAAACAAAGTGGGTCATTCTTTAAACAACAACAAAAAAGAGTCTTCTGGGGTCTTGAAGGAAATTTAGGGAAGTTTTTAATGTTTAATGTTCTAATGTATTTTTAATATTTTGTTGGAAGCCACCCAGAGTGGCTGAGGAAACCCAGCCAGATGGGCGGGGCATTTATTATCATCATCATCATCATCATTATCTTGGCTACAAGCCAAAAAATTGATCTTCAACCATTGTGGAAAGTAGGCATGTCTTCACCCAGCACAAAGTGCTAAAGCAAAAATCTATCATTTGCCCGATAATAAATGTTGGAAATGTAAAGAGACTGAAGGTACATTCTTTCACCTTTGGTGGACGTGCCCAAGGATTAAGGCTTTCTGGGAGATGATCTATAATTAATTGAAAAAGGTATTTAAATATACCTTTTTGAAGAAACCAGAGGCCTTTCTCCTGGGCATAGTCGGCCAATTGGTGCCAAAGAAGGATAGAACCTTTTTTATGTATGCTACAACAGCAGCAAGAATACTCATCGCAAAGTATTGGAAGACACAAGACTTACCCACTCTGGAAGAATGGCAGATGAAGGTGATTGACTACATGTAAATGGCCGAGATGACTGGCAGAATCCGGGACCAGGAAGAGGAGTTGGTGGAAGAAGATTGGAAAAAGTTTAAAGAATATCTACAGAAATACTGTAAAATTTATGAATGTTAAATGGACGTTGGATGGAAAATAAGCGGTGTTGGTAAAAAGATTAATAAGAATATGTAAATATAGATAGATAATGAGGGAAAATGTATTTTTAATATAGATTAAGATTTTGACTAAAGTTAAGGATAGAGGGTAAGGATTTGCTGAACTAAATATCTGAACTGGAATACAAAAAGGGAGGTGTGAGGAGGTCAAGAAACTAGTGATGAAGTAAAGGATATGAAAACTCTATTTTTTTCTGTTCTGTTTGTTGGTGTTTTTTGTTTTTTGTTTCTTTTTTACTCTGTTAAATGTTTTTTTTATTCTGTACTTTTATTAATTGTTCAATAAATATTACTTCATAAAAAAACAAAGTGCTAAAGCAGAGGTTTTCAACCTTTTTGAGTCCCTTTACCAACTACAGTCATTGGGGGGCACCCCTGTGGGACTCAGGAGCCCAGTTATGTCACCCCTTGCCTGCAGAGCTGGCAGCCCCACACCCCTTTTCAAACACCCTCCTTTGTGGAGTGTTCCCTCAGCCTCCTCTCCCTCTGTCCTCTCCTTGGGAGTCCTCTGGGCAGCCACAGCTACTATCCCTGGTCTCTGAGCAGCCCCACAACACAAAGAGAGATGCCTCCTCACACTGCCCTACAGGGGCCTGGGAAGCACCTCCTGGCCAGCCCCAGAGGCACCATTCACCTGGAGAGCTTATAGTCAGGGCTGCTACAACAAACAGCTGTGCAAGCCTTTGGGAGGCAGCGATGCAAGAGGGCATCAGAGGAGGGAGGCACAGCTGTCAACCGTCCCTTGTTTGGTGGGAAACTCCCTTATCCCAGCACCTTGTCCCGCTGCTGTCCCGGATTGATGATATCCCGTAAATTTCCCGGGTTTCAAAGGAAGCAGCTCCTCTCCCTCCCTCCCTGCCGGCCAGGGAGGAGGGAGGTTCCAACTGTGTTGCATGGCTGCATTGCTCACCCAATAAGGAGTCTAAGAAAGACTGGGGGGTGGAGCTTGCATGCCTTGTGCCGATCAAATCGGCCGCGTTGCCTGGGGACTCGCCTTTGCTCAGCGCTTCCCAGCGGAGAGGTGACGGTGGTTTTCCTTGCTGCATCCCCTTTGCCGGGTTGCTGCGCTGTGGGAACCACCGCTTGAGGCTTCGTTAGGCTGCTGGCTGGGCTTTCTGCCTTTGGCTCGGAGGGGCTCAGAAGTTGAACATACCTGTGCTCGGAATGGATACGCCATTGCCGGGGAAAAGGTCTGTCTGGAGCGGGGGCACATGGTGAGGGGAAAGGAAATCCCTTATTTTGGCTGCTGATTCCTTATTTTCGAGGCTGCTGGTCCCTTATTTTCAAATCTGTAAGTTGACAGCTATGGAGGGAGGGAAGGAAAAAGGGACAGAAGCCAGTGTTGTTCATGGCGCCGCTGACTATCATTCAAGGCACTCTGGTTGAAATCCACTGTGCTAAAGGATTGTTCATTTGTGCATGTCGTAACTGGGAGAGAAAGTGCTACAATATTGGCATTTTAATAGCAGGAAACAGTTGGGTGTGGTCCAATTGTTCATAGAATCACAGAATTATAGAGTTGGAAGGAACCCTGAGGGACATCTAGTTCAACCCTGGCAATTTTTCAATCCCAACTAGATCATAGATGACAGATGGCCACCCAACCCCTGTTTAAGGAAGGAGAGTCCACAACTTTTAATGGGAGTCTGTTCAACTGTCAAACAGCTTATAATTCTCTTAAAGTTCTTCCATACGTTTACTCAGAATCTCTTTTCCTGTACAGTGGTACCTCGGGTTACAGACACTCCAGGTTACAGACGCTTCAGGTTACAGACTCCACTAACCCAGAAATAGTACCTCGGGTTAAGAACTTTACTTCAGGATGAGAACAGAAATCGCAAGGCAGCAGCGGGAGGCCCCATTAGCTAAAGTGGTACCTCAGGTTAAGAACAGTTTCAGGTTAAGAACGGACCTCTAGAACGAATTAAGTACTTAACCCGAGGTACCACTGTAAATTGAATCCATCGGTCTGAGTCCTACCCTCCAGAGCAGGAGAAAACAAGCTTGTTCCATCTTTCTTTAATATCCTTGAAAGCAGCTCACCAGGCCCTGGAGATTCGAATTCAATTAAAGTAGCTAGGTGTTCCCTTACTACCTCTTTGCCTATCTTGGGCTACAGCTCCCTCCTTACATCATTTATTCTCTTATCACCACTCTGTTTCTGGGTGAAGACAAAGACAAAGTAGGTGTTGAGTAGTTCCGCCCTTGCAATTCTGGCCAATGCAATTCTGGGCCGCATCAATAGGAGTATAGCATCTAGATCAAGGGAAGTAATAGTGCCACTGTATTCTGCTCTGGTCAGACCTCACCTGGAGTACTGTGTCCAGTTCTGGGCACCACAGTTCAAGAAGGACACTGACAAACTGGAACGTGTCCAGAGGAGGGCAACCAAAATGGTCAAAGGCCTGGAAACGATGCCTTATGAGGAACGGCTAAGGGAGCTGGGCATGTTTAGCCTGGAGAAGAGGAGGTTAAGGGGTGATATGATAGCCATGTTCAAATATATAAAAGGATGTCACATAGAGGAGGGAGAAAGGTTGTTTTCTGCTGCTCCAGAGAAGTGGACACGGAGCAATGGATCCAAACTACAAGAAAGAAGATTCCACCTAAACATTAGGAAGAACTTCCTGACAGTAAGAGCTGTTTGACAGTGGAATTTGCTGCCAAGGAGTGTGGTGGAGTCTCCTACTTTGGAGGTCTTTAAGCAGAGGCTTGACATCCATATGTCAGGAGTGCTCTGATGGTGTTTCCTGCTTGGCAGGGGGTTGGACTCGATGGCCCTTGTGGTCTCTTCCAACTCTATGATTCTATGATTCTATGATTCTCTCTGTCACCCCAAAGCATTTTTCCATCTTCTCCATGCCGAGGACCCACTACCTGCTTGTTCTTCCTCTTCTTTGGAACGTAGCTGAAGAAACCTTTATTATTATTATTATTATTTTAAACCTCCCTTGCAAGCCTGAGTTCATTCTGAACTTTGGGCTGCCTGCCCTTCTCCTGCAGCTTTTGGTTACTTGGGCATACTCTTCCTTCATGATTTCTCCTTTCTTCCATTTCTTATACATTCCCTTTTTACATCTCAGGTCATCTTTCTGCTCCTTATGCAGCTACGCTGCTTTCTTTTAGGTGCCTCCCACTTTTCTTTCTTGTCGGAATTGTCTGCATTTGGGCCTTCAGTATTTCACCTTTTAGAAACTCCTATCCATCCTGAACTCCTTTCTCTTTGTGTATTTCTGACTATGGGACTTCGCCCAGTAGTTTCTTAAGCTTTTTGAAACCAGCCTTCTTCAAGGCCTGACTATACTCAGCTTTCCCTTGCCTATGTATAATGAAACCCAAGAGGATACAATCACTTCTACCCAAGGTCCCATGTACTTTCATTTTATTGATAAGTTATTCCTTGTTCAGGACACAGGTGGCGCTGTGGGTTAAACCACAGAGCCTAGGGCTTGCTGATCAGAAGGTTGGCGGTTCGAATCCCTGTGAAGGGGTGAGCTCCCGTTGCTCGGTCCCTGCTCCTGCCAACCTAGCAGTTCGAAAGCACCTCAAAGTGCAAGTAGATAAATAGGTACCGTTCCAGCGGGAAGCTAAACGGCATTTCCGTGCGCTGCTCTGGTTTGCCAGAAGCAGCTTAGTCATGCTGGCCAGTAAAGCGAGATGAGCGCCGCAACCCAGTGGCGTAGCGTGGGTTGTCAGCAGCTGGGGCAAGGCAAGTAATTTGCGCCCCCTAACCCGTGGATTTGCGCCCCCTAACCCTAACCCCCAGATGTTGCGCCCGGTGCGGCCGGCCCCCCCTGCACCCCCCACGCTACGCCACTGCCGCAACCCCAGAGTCGGTCACGACTGGACCTAATGGTCAGGGGTCTCTTTACCTTTTTATTCCTTGTTCTCCCCAGATTTTCCTCTTGTGCCACAAACTACTTAGGATTTGTTACTAAGTATTTCAAAGTAGAGTGGGACTCCCTTTGAATCTGTCCATTTGTTCTTGGGATTCTTTTTTTTTAACTCGCCCTCCCAGTATCTCCACATCAGGTGGCTATGATGCCAGTGGAGAGTAGCTCTGGCATTGCTTGTGGTGAGTCCTCGTACTGCACATGCCACACTGTGTTGGGTTTCAAGTATCAGATTCTCTCACAAAGTTAGCAGGTTTGTAAAGTCCCTGAGTGGAGCTGACATGGACCTGAAAGTTTCCCCCCCAAAACAGTCGTACGCTAACTGAGATATTTTGACTGTCATGCCTAATGAAGTGCTCTTGGGCCTATAATTTTTAAGGGGTCCCACACTGTGTAAGGAGCATAACAATAATAATTAATAATAATAATAATAATAATAATAATAATAATAATAATAATATTTTTTTATTTATACCCCACCCATCTTGCTGGGTTTTCCCAGCCACTCTGGGCGGCTTCCAACAAGATATTAAAATACAATAGTCCATCCAACATTAAAAGCTTCCCTAAACAGGGCTGCCTTCAGATGTCTTCTAAAAGTCTGGTAGTTGTTTTTCTCTTTGACATCTTACGGGAGGTCGTTCCACAGGGTGGGTGCCACTACCAAGCTCTCTCTTCACTTCTCGGAGTGAGGGAACTGCTAGAAAGCCCTTGGTGCTGGACCTCAGTGTCCAGGCAGAACGATGGGGGTGGAGATGCTCTTTCAGGAATACTGGACCGAGACCATTTAAACTGTAACCCACCTGATAGACAATTTGCTTTTGATATTAAGTATACTCAGTGCTTTTTTTCTGGGGGGGACGCAGAGGTACGCATGCCCCTAAACATTTTGTGAATCTTTGTAGTTTTGTCCATTTACTGTATTTATTTTTCCCGTTTTTTACTATAAAATGGTGATTTTCTTGAATCAAAATGAGAGTACCCCTAAACATTTTTTAGTATACTCCCTTTTTTCAGTTGTTCGAGTTGTCAAGTAGCTGCTGGAATATTTTTTGCTAGGATGTGCTCTTGCCCTGTCCCAGCCTCTGCCTGAATAGTGTCTATCTCTTTTGAGGAAGAAACATCAAGTGCATCAAGTGTCTGGTGAAGAAGTATCTTCAATATGTGTCTGGGGCATGCTAGCTGTCTTTATGAAAGAGTTGCAGATATCCGCAGCTAAACAATTTGAAATGGCTCTGCTTCTTGACTTTCTCTCTCTAGCAGCCATATACAGTGGTGCCTCGCAAGACGAAATTAATTCGTTCCGCAAGTCTCTTCGTCTTGCGAGTTTTTCGTCTTGCGATGCACGGTTTCCCATAGGAATGCATTGAAAATCAATTAATGCGTTCCTAGGGAAACCGCCTTCAGACCAGGTCCGGGGACAGTCTGTCCCTGGACCTCTTCTGAAGGCTGAGGGGGGGGACAAGGGCTTTTCTTCCCACCCCCAGCATTTTTAAAAACCCCGGGACAGCGGAGGACTTCTCCGCTGTCCGGGCGATCTTAAAATGCTGGCGGGCGGCATTTTAAAATCGCCCCGGGACAGCGGAGGACTTCTCCGCTGTCCGGGGCGATTTAAAAGCCCCTGGGAAGGCAGGCAGGGGGGACAAAGACTTTCGCCCCCCGCCAGCCTTCAGAAGAGGTCCTGGACCTCTTCTGAAGGCGGGCGGGGGGCGAAAGTCTTTGCTCCCCCCCGCCTGCCTTCAAAAGCCGTCCAGGACAGCGGAGAAACGCGCTGTGTTTCTCCGCTCTCCTGGGAAGGCAGGCAGGGGGGAACAAAGACTTTCGCCCCCCACCCGCCTTCAGAAGGTGTTCCCTCCCCGCCGCCCGGCTTCGGAGCATCGTTCCGAAGCCCGGCGGCGGCGGGAGGAGGCGTTCCCGCCCCACCGCCCGGCTTCGGAGGAGGTCCGAGGACAGTGGGGAAGACGCGCTGCGCTTCCCCGCTGTCCCGGATATTTCCCTACAGGCTGTCGTCTTGCGAAGCAAGCCCATAGGGAAATTCGTCTTGCGAAGCGCCTCCAAAACGGAAAACCCTTTCGTCTAGCGGGTTTTCCGTCTTGCGAGGCGTTCGTCTTGCGGGGCACCACTGTATAGAAAACCCTTGTGCCTTTCTTTCAAGTTTCAAACAATTGAAACAGTAGCACCAAGTTTCTGTTTCCCAAGGAAAGGATTCTTGCTACCCATCTTTCAAGATGTTTGGTTTCTATTCTTCATCCACATCTGCCCCTCAAAAAAAGTAGGGCTGGTTGAAGGAGAAACCCCTGGCCTCCTCACCTGACCACAAAAAGGCACCACAACTCCATTGTTTATATTATTATTGTATTTTTAGGCTTTCCAAATCAGAAGAAGCGTCATTCTTCTGAGTTGCCTGCTGGTCCAGGAAGGCCATCCACCTGAAAAGTGCTGGACGTTTGAATCTGCCAGCCAGAAAAAGGAATATAATGCAAAGCTGTGCGACAAAATGCATGATAATAAAAATAGTATAATGAGAACGATTGGAAGTTTTAAGCAGAAATTTTTATTTGATGAACATGATTTTGTATAAATTTTTGATTTTCGTTTCTTTTTTCTTTTTCCTTTGTCTTTTCTTTCTTTTCTTTTTCGTCTTTTTAACTTTTTTTCTTACTCTTATGTCGTGATGTTTTTTCTTCTGTATTGAATTTTTCTATACTTACCTTTGTTGTAAAGGATCATGTCAGGGAACTGACATTGGAGCTAGAGGCGGAGGGAAGGCTCTCAAATGATGCTGGAGAAGGGCCCAGCAGGGAGAGAGGCAGCTCCGCAGATGGGGAAGCAAATCAGCGCAACACCAGGGATATAGAGGGGCTGATGGGGGAATCGGCGAGAGGGCTCCAGGACTCTTCACCGGACACCAGCGGGGAGAGCACGGGTCCTTCGCTACCCACGCCCACCCTGCGCAGAAGACTTCCGCGCAGAGAGAGTAGGAGGAGACTGGATGTCAAACAACTTTTATGTTGGAAAAGATTTAAGAAACGCCCACTGACGGATTCTGCTAGCGACTGAGGCAGCCACGAAGTGAAGGGCTGCCCAGACTGAAAGGTTTAGCAAGGCAACAAAGCCTGGAGAGGCGGCAACTTACGCACGAGCAACCCATACACATTACAGATCATTTACGTCTGTATATTAAACCAATAAAGATTTACCATGGGGGAAAAAATGAATCTGCCAGCCACTTACAATAGGTCTCAAAGATCACTCGAAACCTCTTGTTGACTAGGTGGATGTGGGGGGGGGCACTAAAATAAATAAATACCTTTGGGAGTCCAGGGGGACAAATGCTTCCCACTGTGGACCCCCATGCTGGTAGGAATGATACTTCCCATGACAGCCACCTGAACTACAGAGAAAGTAGGAAGCTACGGTAATTCAAGCCGTCGCATACAAACACCCGTTGAAGTGATTGTTTATGGCAGTCACAGCACAGATGTAAATTGGAATCAGCCACAAGCACAGACGGAGAGTATTTAATCTCCACCTCAGCCGTAATTTTGCTTTGAAAGGTTGAGGTGAAATCTACCCTTTAATTATCATAATTCTTAGTGCATCAAAGTTGGTGGAAAGTCTCAAGGAATAATTAATCAGCAAAGGTTGTTGTTTTTTTACATTCCAAGGGTGGCCACCTGCCCTACTTTACGCAGGACAGCCCTAGTTTTGAAAGACTTTCAGAGGACAGACTTTAGTGTGAAGGAACTGTTAAAGAAAAACCTGCCCCTTTTCCCTTATGGGGTATCCAAGAGCCTGTATAGAGTCCTTAAGTGGGTTCCCTATTGGTACAGTGGTGCCTCGCAAGACGAAAAGAATCCGTTCTGTGATTCTCTTCGTCTAGCGGTTTTTTCGTCTTGCGAAGCAAGCCCATTGACGGATTAGCGCTATTAGCGGCTTTTAGCGGCTTTTAGCGGCTTATCGGTTTATCGGATCAGCTGATAAGCGGCTTAGCGTCTTAGAAAAAGGGGGGGGAGGAAAAAAACCCCGCAGGAACTCGCAAGACATTGTCGTCTTGCGAAGCAAGCCCATAGGAGATTCGTTTTGCGAAGCACCTCCAAAACCGAAAACTCTTTTGTCTAGCGAGTTTTCCGTCTTGCGAGGCATTCGTCTTGCGGTGCACCACTGTAGAAGAAAATAACCAGAGAATATTGAGAAGCAAAGGAGCTAGTAAGCCTGATTTTTATTAAATTGTTGCAACTCACTACACGCAGGAGGGAGGAGGAACCCAGAACAATGGTGTGCAAGCCATTATATAGACTTTTGAAATTGCCCACCCTGTAGCTGAAGACCACCTCCCAAAAAACATCATACATACATCACAGAAGGAGGTAGTCTACAGCAGTGTTTCCCAACCTTTTTTGGGCGAAGGCACACTTGTTTCATGAAAAAAATCTCGAGGCACACCACCATGCCAGATGGGGAAAGGTCACTTTTTACTTATGTAAAAAAAAAATAAAAAAATAGTAACAGCATAGAAGGTAATGGTTAGGCTAGCATCCCTCTTCCAAATATGCTAGGTTTTTATTTGCAGGGACTGTTCTACATGGGAAGGGGAAAGGAAAGTTAATAGAAGGAAAGGCGGGTGGGAGAGAAAGAGAAAGAAAGAGGGAAGGGGGGAAGAGAAGTGGAAAGGAGGGAGACCGAGGCGGGGGAGAAGCATCTGGAGAGTTGCTCCGAAGTTTGGGGGGCCGCGGGGGTGGGCGCGCGTCCCAGGAGGTGGAGGCCAGCCCGGGCTGGGAGCCGCGCCGTGGCCCGGGGGCGGAAGGCGGACCGCGGCTCCTAGGATGTGGAAAGGGGATGGCGGCGCAGGGGGAGGAGACCCGCATGGCTAGGGCAGCGCGCAGGGGGAGGGGAGCGGGCCGGAGGCGGGCGAGGGTGGCCACAATCCCGCGCGCCGCGAATATGGCCTCCTTCCCCGCGGGCCCCGCCGAGCCCCCCGGCCGGGGAGGGCGGCGCACCCCCGCCGCCGGAGGAGAGCAGAGGCAGGAGGAGGAGGACGAAGGCGCTGCCGAGGAGGCGCGCCAATTTCTGCCAGCTTCGGCGCCCGCCCCGTCGCCGCAGGCTCCTCCCGGCCGAGAGCCAGAGGACGGCGGCGGAGCAGGAGGAGGAGGATCGGGTTTGGCGACGGCTGCTGCGTCCTCTCCAAGCGCGGGGCTGGCCTCCGCCGCGCCCGATCCTCCGCGCTCGCCGCGCTTCTCGGCGGAGCAGGTCTCGTGCGTGTGCGAGGCGCTGCTGCAGGCGGGCGACCCCGGCCGGCTGGGCCGCTTCCTGGGCTCGCTGCCGCCCAACACCGAGGCGCCGTGCCTGGAGGCGCAGGCGGGCGAGAGCCTGGCCAAGGCGCGCGCGCTGCTGGCCTTCCAACGCGGTGACTTCGCCGAGCTCTACCGCCTGGTGCAGAGCCGGCGATGGGATGTGGGAGCTCGCTCGCTCGCCGCCCCGCGTGTGCCTATGTGGGGCACGTTACAGCCCCGGGACGTCAGCGCCACGCAGGCAGCCAGGCAGGCAGATGGCGAGAGCCCCGCACTGGGCGGCCTCTCCTCGCTGCCGCCGCCCCGCCTCTCGCCGCCCGACTCGCCTGCCTCCCTCCCACGGCACACCAGGCAACGTCTCGCGGCACACTAGTGTGCAGCGGAACACCGGTTGGGAAACACTGGTCTACAGCAGAAACACATCACAGGAGGCGTTCTACAGCAGAAATCCTGTTTGCCAGGATATCTGTTAACGGTCACTGATTGTTTTACCTGGGCAGCCTGGCCATTCTTTTGTGATGGTAAATACTTTAATTCCTGAATCCAGGTCACAGTCCCACCCTATTCATACACAAACACACCCTTAAGAAAGGTAATCAAAAGACAATGGAGAGGCTTTCCCATGTCCTTCCTCCTTGCAGAGAAATATTTGAGGTCAACTTGGGAGAGTCAAAATGGCTTCAGGATTGCTCTCCTGTACTATTTCATACCCGTGGTTTATATACTTATGTATGTCTTTGCCTTGAACATTTATGAATGTTTATTTTATATTTGGGACCTTGGAATTCTTATAACAGCATCTTTTCTGTCAGAAGTGCTGAACCTGTGGCCCTGAAGATTCTGCTGGACTACAGCTACCATCGGCCTTAGCCATTGGCCATGCCAGCTGGGTATGAAGAGATTTGTAGTCCAGACGCTGAGGTCCACCTCCGAGGGCCTTCTGGTGGTTCCCTCTTTGCGAGAAGTGAGGTTACAAGGAACCAGGCAGAAGGCCTTATCGGTAGTCGCACCACCCTGTGATATGTTTAACCTGGAAAAGAAGAGACTGAGAGGAGATATGATAGCCATTTTCAGATATCTCAAGGGCTGTCCCATGGAAGAGGGAACATGCTTGTTTTCTCCTGCTCTGGAGGGTAGAACTCGAACCAACAGCTTCAAGCTACAAGAAAGGAGATTCTGACTAAACATTTGGAAAAACTTTCTGACAGTAAGAGATGTTCGGCAGTGGAACAGACCCCCACGAGAGGTGGTGGGCTCTCCTTCCTTGGAGGATTTTAAGCAGAGGTTGGGTGGCCATCTGTCATGGATGCTTTAGCTGAAATTCCTGCATTGCGAGGGGGGTTGGACTAGATGACCCTTGGGTCCCTTCCAGCTCTATGATTCTGTGAACATCAGATGTCAAACAGATATGATTTTCTGAAGACACCTGAAGGCAGCTCTGTATAGGGAAGTTTATAATGTTTGCTGTTTTACTGTGTTTGATATTTTAATTTGTACCTGAAAGCCATTGAAAAATGCTACACTAGGCCACTGCTTCAGAAAATGGGAGTGTTGGTGCAGCTAATACAACTATTGGTGTCTTTTTTTGGTTTTGTTTCTATTATATTGTCTATTCTTCTTCTTTGGCGATCACTCGTAGCCGAGTAAGATTGTCTTCCATAAACACGGTTTTAACAGTGAGTCCACAAGTGACTGTGGAAGCCAATTCTGGATCCATAGGCGCCGACTCCATGGGGCTTGAGGGGGCCCGAGCCCCCTCAAAAATTCGTTTGGGGGGGCTCCGTCCCCCCAATAATCTCCGGCGCCCCTCCAGCAGAGCGCCATCGCCGCCCCTCCCCCAGCCCAAAATGCACAGGGTCAGGCTGCATGCCTCCTGCCCTCCCTCCCGAACAAAAGCTCCACCCAATTTCCTTCCGAGCTGATTAATAGGCGCAGCACGCTCTCCCCTATTCGCTCACGAGGAGGCGGGGCCACTTTATTTGCATATTCATGAGCTTATTTATTATTCATGAGCTTTCCCGGGCCCCCCCAATATTTTTTATAAGTCCGCGTCCCTGTCTGGATCCACACATCCTTCCACAGTGGGGACATAGGTTTCCAGGTGGGAGTTGTCTATTATGGAATCCCTGACTCCTGCTATAGTATTATAATGAGCAATTATTCTATGTATTTGCAGACGTGTATGTTTTGTCAGCAGATGTGTCAAAACACACACATCTTCCCTGATCAAGAAAGAGTAATAATTACAGCTGGCAGACTTTATGTCTAAATGCTCATTTCTAAACAGTGTTACTTGGCCAATATTTTCAAAGCCGTATGGAAAGCTGCAGAATTTAAGTACAGCTTAGCAGAAGGTCACAGTTCAAGAGAGTCCGAAGCATTTCAGCCTGTTGAAATCAACTTGAGTCAAGGGGCCAGGGTGGTGAGCAAGGCCGGAGGCCGAATATGGGGAACTCCTCTCCACAAAGTGGGGGGATTTGGTATCACAAGATTGTATGTGCCCACCAATCCCCACCCCAACTTGTCCTTTATTTTGCCCACCCTGTCCCATATTTGGCCCCGACCAAAGGTGGCACCCCCTAGTGGCATAATAATAATACAGTGGTACCTCGGGTTACTTAGACTTCAGGTTACATACGCTTCAGGTTACAGACTCCGCTAACCCAGAAACAGTACCTCGGGTTAAGAACTTTGCTTCAGGATGAGAACAGAAATTGTGCTCCGGCGGCGCGGCAGCAGTGGGAGGCCCCATTAGCTAAAGTGGTGCTTCAGGTTAAGAACAGTTTCAGGTTAAGAACGGACCTCCAGAATGAATTAAGTACTTAACCCGAGGTACCACAGTAATAATAATAATAATTATCATTATAATAATACAGTGGTACTTTAGTTCTTGAACATCTCCGTTGACGAACCTTTCAGAACCTGAGTGCCGAAAACTCGTAAGTAAATGCTTCCGTTTTCAAACTTTCCTCAGAAGTCGAATGGCTTCCACTGTGTGTTTTTCAATTTTCTCGATTGAATTGAGGCTTCCATAGTGTGTTTTCGGTTCTCGAACTGAGTTTTGGAACTCGGACGGTCTTCCGGAATGGAATACATTCAAGAACCAAGGTTCCACTGTGATTTGGTCCCCGGGCAGCATATTAAATAAACCAACAAGCAAATAAATATGACAATAAAAGCTCTGTGCTGGGAAAGGGTGTGCACCGTTGAAATGGGGACATCCCCACCTGCCTGAGTCTGCCTTGCTGAGCCTCTCCTTGCAATTACACAGACCAGTTCTTGTAACGTCCTAGTTAAACTGCCTAAAACTCATAACCAATGGGGAGCTTGCGTAGTTGCCGGAAAGGCGCTAAAGAGCCTGCTGTTCCCTTGATTTCTCTGCTTGGTTGCTATATTGGCTCCCAGCTGGGTAATGATTGTATGGATTAAGGAAGTATAGTGCCAGCCATGCTGCCTTCGCCCCTGAATATGGGCTGCTTAGGTCATGGGAGATAGAGCCAAAGAGCAAAGCATTATTATTATTTCACTTGTGGAACATGAACTGAAATCCACTACCCTGGAGCCTATGGGGTTTTCATCCCTGATTTCGAAAAGTTGTGGGCTGCACTTAGAATATGGTGACAAATCCAACAGAACTAAACTCCGCCGTAGGGGGCAATCTGGAAATATATTTCTGCAGCAATTTTAAATTTAACATTTCTTGTCCTGCGGGGGACAAGCTAGCGCACTGAAGAAAAAACAAGGCCCAGAATTCTTCCCATCAAAATGCATATTATATTTAGTATTCTTTTTTGATTTTTAAATATCTGGCAAGTATTGGGACAAACAAACTTCTCGTCACTTGCAAAGAGCCAGTAATTCCAGTAGTTGTGGGAGGTGATGATCGCAAGCAGGTTGTGCAGCTGTTTAAAGGGAAATCTTTCAAACGTGTTTTTAAGGGGGAAAGAACATAATCATCGCTGACTTATAAATCTGAAAGCTTCTAACATTGGCAGCAGGCAAGCACAAGCACGGAGTGCATTAAAAAGTTCAGCATGAATGGGGAGATACCTAAAGACTGCAAAGAAGATGTTAAAAATGACTTCTGAGACAGACAGATGTCAACAGCATCATCTTCTTCATCATCATCATCATCAATCTGCCTTCACCCTAAGGTCCCAGGGTAGTTCATAGCATTAAAACATAATTATAAGCATTAAAAGCAACTCCCAAACAACCATTCTTTTCCACTAGTTCACTTCCTGCAAATGTATTGTATTTTTTTAAGTTCCTGTGAAAAATGCATGAACGAAGGCTAGCTTTTTTTCCAATTACAAAGGTGGGATGAGCTAGGTTTTATGACTGACTCATGGGTCTTTGGATAGGATTTTATAATGTTTATTTGTGTTAAGGAGGTACCCCATATCACCCAGAGTCACAAGCTGTTTTTGCAAGCAGACACAAATCTCCATGGGTTTTGCCCAAGATGCCAGCAAGCTGGAAATGGGGGTGGGGGGGGGGCAGAATTCATTTTGATTTTTAGTTGAAAAAGCCAGGTTTGGGGCAAATGTGCATTCTAGACCCTCATACTGGGATCAGCATATGTAAGAAGAGAAATGTATAATTGACACAATGCATAGTTTAGGTCATGTTTAAATCAGGTTTCTGCATGTAAAGCTTTAAAACTTAATTATTGTGACAAAAATTTGTGTTTGGTTTTTTTCTATACAAGAGGCCGGATCAGAGAGACATTTTCTGCTACAAATTCACAGCCACCCCTGACTGCCGGAGAATTTCTCCTGGAGAAATTTGTTGAAATGGCCAGAACCCCTCTCCAATTCCTCTGCACGCAGAGCAAGTGGAGAATCTTGAAAAGCCATTTTGCACACAGCCCTAGCTCAGCCCAAAGAGCCAAGACATAGTCTACACTTTTACGATAACCAGATGGGAGCCTATTGGCTACTTGAATACGCTCCCAGTACGCTCCCAGTACGTTTCCGAGCACAATTCAAAGTGCTGGTGTTGACCGTTAAAGCCCTAAACGGCCTCGGCCCAGTATACCTGAAGGAGCGTCTCCACCCCCATCGTTCTGCCCGGACGCTGAGGTCCAGCGCCGAGGGCCTTCTGGCGGTTCCCTCATTGCGAGAAGCAAAGCTACAGGGAACCAGGCAGAGGGCCTTCTCGGTAGTGGCGCCCGCCCTGTGGAACGCCCTCCCATCAGATGTCAAAGCGATAAATAACTACCTGACATTTAGAAGACATCTTAAGGCAGCCCTGTTCAGGGAAGTTTTTAATCTGTGATATTTTACTGTATTTTTGGTTTCTATGGAAGCCGCCCAGAGTGGCTGGGGAAACCCAGCCAGATGGGTGGGGTACAAATAATAAATTATTATTATTATTATTATTATTGAATCACTTGACCCTTGGCTGGCTAGAAGCTCTTCCAACTATCCTGACCACTAGTATGACACCACAGGTGATATCAGGCTAGTGAGGTCCCTGGTTTCAGACTCCTGCCACTTTAAAAGGTTGATGGTTAACATACCTGCCAACATTTCTCCAATGAAAATAAGAACGTCCCATTTAATAATAATAATAATAATAATAATAATAATAATAATAATAATAATACCACCAAACCCATCTGGCTGGGTTTTATATATAAAAACATATAAAAGCATTAATCATTAAAAAAAAACTTCCATATACAGGTCTGCCTTCAGGTGTTTTCTAAAAGTTATATAGTTACCTGTCTCCTTCGCTCCATATGTGCCTGGGGGGTGTCACATAACTTAACACCCTCCAACATTTTCCCATGAAAACGGGACACGGGTGGCGCTTTGGGTTAAACCACAGAGCCTAGGACTTGCTGATCAGAAGGTTGGTGGTTCGAAACCCCGCGACGGGGTGAGCTCCCGTTGCTCGGTCCCTGCTCCTGCCAACCTAGCAGTTCGAAAGCATGTCAAAGTGCAAGTAGATAAATAGGTACCGTTCCAGCGGGAAGGTAAACGGCGTTTCCGTGTGCTGCTCTGGTTCGCCAGAAGCGGCTTAGTCATGCTGGTCACATGACCTGGAAGCTGTACGTCAGCTCCCTCGACCAATAAAGTGAGATGAGCGCCACAACCCCAGAGTCAGTCACCACTGGACCTAATGGTCAGGGGTCCTTTACCCTGTACCTTTTTAAGGAAAAGCGGGATATTCTGGGATCAAATCAGAAACCGGGAAGGCTTTTGTAAATCTGAGACTGTCCCTGGAAAATAGGGACACTTGGAGGGTCTGTGTTAAAGGGGGAATAATTCAGAGAAGAGTTGAAATACAACTGCAGGTGGTTGCCCCCCCCCCCCAAGCTTTGAGATAACTTGATCCTCTTCTGTGCAGATAACCCTACTAATTGACTCAGCTTTCTTTGCCACTCATGGGATAAAATACTAGTTATAATAACATTCAAAGTTCTGCTTCCTTGGGGTTCTTATTCCTGCTAATCGTTGTGATTTCCAACACATTGGTTGGGTTTGTATATTTCTCCCTAATAAGTATTTATTTGCAATTATGTATAATGATGGCATTGTTCAGTTCCTGTTTTATGATGGCATTGTTCAATGACCCTCACTTGGGTCTCTCGCAATTCCACAATTCTATGATTCTAAGTGCAAACTGGTGGCAAGAGATCTGTGCAACGGAACAGCGCGTCTGTTGTTGACCGATGGCTAGATCTCAATCCTAGGCAGCATTTGAATAACCTTTGGCAGCATTCGAATAGGAGAATGATGTGGCACAGGGGGATTATGTAGATTTCCAAATGAGAGCCACATTTCCCCAGAGTCTGGCAACACCAACATGGGAAATTCCTATTAGATTCCCAACGTCCCATCCAAAGTGATTGTGTTTTATAGTTATGATTTCGTAATTTCGATTTGCAGTCATAATTTTGTTTGCAGTTAATTGGTCTTTTTATGGAGTGAGTGAAATGAGGCTTTCGATTTAACTCGCTTCTTTGGGACTCTCTGTGCGCTTTTGGAACATGAGGTATCAAGGTATAATTGGGCATGCTTGTTTTTGCAGGATACCAGTTTGGCACCCATTGCGATTATGAAATGCACTGCATTTACCTTGACCATTAAGATATTCTAATTTTTTACAAACAGGAGCAAACAAAACCTTTTACAGCATTTTACCAGCAAGAGACAGACAGTGTCTCTGCCCTCTGTCGGTCTCAATTAAACATCAGGGAATGGGATAAGATAGGAAGGGATGGGTGTGAGCAAATGTAATTGCAGTTACTGTATTCTATGGTTGCATGAGTCAGGTATCACACTAAACCATGGTTTGTTTTAACACCCAACCCTATTGCAGCTCGCAAAACAGGCTTTCCACTTTCTGTGACATCACAATTTGAATCTGTTTGCTGTAAGGAAGGAAGGCACAGTCTGACTTGGGCAGGCTCTGATGATGCCTTTGCGCAGATCCCTTGCTCTCTTTCCACAGGGTAGTTGCTGCAAGTTGGTCACCCCTAACTTTGGATGCCCATTTACAGCACAATTCTCCATTTGAAGAGACAATTACCCACCTCGATTCACTCTCGTTCTCACACATTTTTATGTGAGGGACCAAAGACGCAGAATACAGAGGATTGTATGCAACTAAGCTATACTCAAAGTAGACTAATGGACCCAAGTTAGTCATGTCCATCAACTTTAATGGGCCTACTCTGAGTAGCACTAACCTTGGATACAACTGAATGCAATTTTCTCTTTAAAGCAGGCATGACCAAACTTGGCCCTCCAGATATTTTGGGACTACAGTTCCCATCATCCCTGACCACTGGTCCTGTTAGCTAGGGATGATGGGAGTTGTAGTCCCAAAATATCTGGAGGGCCAAGTTTGGCCAGGCCTGCTCTAAAGTAAGGCCTCTTGTGCATTGCAGTTTACTGTGATGCAAGGGAAAGGCTCAGTGGTCAAGCATCTGCTTTTCATGCAGAAGGTCCCTGGTTTCATCTTCCTGAAACCCCGGACAGCCTCTGCAAGTCAGTGTAGGCAGAACTGAACTAGATTGATTGATGCAACTTCCTGTGATCCCTCGTAACTGGCTGATCTTGCTAAGCCTCCAGCATTGACCATGCCAAACATAAACCCCAATCCTCTTTGTTCTTTATCTTCTGCGGTAGACAGAGGTAACCAAGGAGACGAGGTTCTCTCTCTCTGAATTTGCAGAACAGTGTCTGCCTAAGTACTAGGAGGGGAAGGTTTGGAGTTCGCCGGTAGAAGACAAACAACAGTTTCAAGCAGTGCAGCTGCAGATGTTCCAGTAATAAGCAATTCGAGCCACTGGTAAAAAGGTTATAACATTAGAGCTGAAATGAAACTGCACTTTCCTTTTCGATTTCATTTTCACTTGTTCCTGAAAGCTTCTCCTGCCTTTTTACTGGTGCCCTTTAAAATATATATTAATTGGTTTCTGTAAATTGTTTGAACAGTGCTGCTCTTCAGCAATTCCTTGACATTTAGTGGTGGTTAGGTATCATTACATAGCTAGGTATCTTTTCTCATGGGGCTACATCATGCTGTTTGGTATCTCATTGGCTACGTTGAGCCACCTGTTCTGTTTTCTGTCTGTCTGTAGTACAGGAAAGGGCAACCAGAAGGACCACTTATCTTCTGTCTGTTGAAGTCACTTCCTGCTTCACTGGCAATGCTGGATGCCAGGGTTTGCCCCCTGTTCTGGCCAATCACACGGGAACTGGGGGTATGGTTTGGGTGTGGATAAGAGAGAAAACAGGTCTGAGGTTCCCCACTCCTGACATAGACAATACTGAGTTGGCTGGACCCGATGGTCTGACTCTGCATAAAGCAACTTCTTATGACTGGCATCTTCAGAAGTCATCTTCTCAGAAGTTATTGTGACTTTTTAAAATAATGGATCAAATTGTTGTTATTAATGATTGATGCTTTATTATGTTTTTATATATGTTGAAAGCCGCCCAGAGTGCCTGGGGTAGTAGTAGAAGCAGTAGTAAAGGTAAAGGTAAAGGTACCCCTGACCGTTAGGTCCATAGAATCATAGAATCATAGAGTTGGAAGAGACCACAAGGGCCATCGAGTCCAAGCCCCTGCCAAGCAGGAAACACCATCAGAGCACTCCTGACATATGGTTGTCAAGCCTCTGCTTAAAGACCTCCAAAGGAGGAGACTCCACCACACTCCTTGGCAGCAAATTCCACTGTCAAACAGCTCTTACTGTCAGGAAGTTCTTCCTAAGGTTTAGGTGGAATCTTCTTTCTTGTAGTTTGGATCCATTGCTCCGTGTCCGCTTCTCTGGAGCAGCAGAAAACAACCTTTCTCCCTCCTCTATATGACATTCTTTTATATATTTGAACATGGCTATCATATCACCCCTTAACGTCCTCTTCTCCAGGCTAAACATGCCCAGCTCCCTTAGCCGTTCCTCATAAGGCATCGTTTCCAGGCCTTTGGCCATTTTGGTTCCCCTCCTTTGGACACGTTCCAGTTTGTCAGTGTCCTTCTTGAACTGTGGTGCCCAGAACTGGACACAGTACTCCAGGTGAGGTCTGACCAGAGCAGAATACAGTGGCACTATTACTTCCCTTGATCTAGATGCTATACTCCTATTGATGCAGCCCAGAATTGCAATGGCTTTTTTAGCTGCCGTGTCACACTGTTGGCTCATGTCAAGTTTGTGGTCAACCAAGACTCCTAGATCCTTTTCACATGTACTGCTCTCAAGCCAGGTGTCACCCATCTTGTATTTGTGCCTCTCATTTTTTTTGCCCAAGTGCAATACTTTACATTTCTCCAGGTTAAAGTTCATCTTGTTTGTTTTGGCCCAGTTCCCTAATCTGTCAAGGTCGTTTTGAAGTGTGATCCTGTCCTCTGGGGTGTTAGCCACCCCTCCCAGTTTGGTGTCATCTGCAAATTTGATCAGGATGCCCTTGAGTCCATCATCCAAGTCGTTGATAAAGATGTTGAATAAGACTGGGCCCAAGACAGAACCCTGTGGCACCCCACTAGTCACTCTTCTCCAGGATGAAGAGGAACCATTGATGAGCACCCTTTGGGTTCGGTCAGTCAGCCAGTTACAAATCCACTGAGTGGTAGCATAGGTCCAGTCGCGGATGACTCTGGGGTTGTGCACTCATCTCGCTCTATAGGCTGAGGGAGCCGGCGTTTGTCTGCAGACAGCTTCCAGGTCATGTGGCCAGCATGACTAAGCCATTTCTGGCGAACCAGAGCAGCGCACGGAAACACCGTTTACCTTCCCACTGGAGTGGTACTTATTTATCTACTTGCACTTTGATGTGCTTTCAAACTGCTAGGTGGGACTGAACAACGGGAGCTCACCCTGTCGTGGGGATTCAAACCGCCGACCTTCTGATTGGCAAGCCCAAGGTTCAGTGGTTTAACCCACAGCTCCATCCGCGTCCCTGTAGTAGTAGTAGTAGTAGTAGTAGTGGTAATAATAATAATAATAATTTTGAATTTAAAACTGAGCACCATGAAATGCCCAGAGCTTCAGTTCCTATTGCAATGGGGCACAGATGCCCACTCACCCAAATTGACAAGCCTGGGAGAAAGGAGTACCGTATTTTTCGCTCTATAACACGCACCTGACCATAACACGCACGTAGTTTTTAGAGGAGGAAAACAAGAAAAAAATATTCTAAACGAAACAGTGGGTGTATGATTTTTGTGGTTCATGCTGTGGCCACAGACGTGATCTGACGGTGAGTTTGGGGTAGCCCAATGCAAAAATCCTGAGGATCCATGTGGATCCATGCTTTGTAACCACGTTTTTGCGCCATTGCAGCCCCATGAAACAGTGGGTGCGTGTGTGTGTTTTGGTGCAGGCTGTAGCCATGCATATGCTATATGATCTGATGGTGAACTTGGGGTGACCCAGTGCAAAAATCCTGAGGATCCATGTGGATCCGTGCTTTGTAACCACATTTTAAGTGGGGAGGGAAGGAAAAGTATTAAAGGGAGAAGGAACACGTGTTGGGTGGGTGGAGAAGGATGTGGCTAATAATGCAGGAAAGGGGTCTAAGGGGACAAGGAACACGTGTGGGGTGTGTGGAGAAGGATGTGGCTAATAATGCAGGAGAGGGGTCTAAGGGGACAAGGAACACGCGTGGGGTGGGTGGAGAAGGATGTGGCTAATAATGCAGGAGAGGGGTCTAAGGGGACAAGGAACACGCGTGGGGTGGGTGGAGAAGGATGTGGCTAATAATGCAGGAGAGGGGTCTAAGGGGACAAGGAACACGCGTGGGGTGGGTGGAGAAGGATGCTGCTAATGATGAAGGAGAGGGGTCTAAGGGGAAAAGGAGCTCGCATGGGGTGGGTGGAGAAGGAGCTTTTCGGAGAGCTGAGCGGGGAGGGGGGAGGGAAAGAGCACTGTTGCTTTAAAGGAGCCAACCGGACAGCAGCCACTTACAGCAGTGTAAGCAGCTCCTTTCCTCTCCCGCTTTGCTCCTTCTCTCCCTCTTTGCTGCTTTACACAGCTAATGGTGAATCCCCTGCAACCCAAGTCCTGCTCAGCGGATCAGCTGAGACGCTGGGAGAATTGTAATTTCCCCCTCTCCCTCATCCCGTGCCCTCCTGTCCCCAGCAGCCTTTTAAAAAACTTTTTTACTGGTTTTCACTGCGCTCGTGGCTCAGAGCCCTCCTGTGCCCTGCCGTCCCTCTGCAGCCTCATTGCTCCGTTTAGAGAGCGCACAGACCTTTGCTAGCTGAGGCTGCAGCAGCTGTTGCTGGCTACGCGGCGCTTTTTCCGGCTCGCTATGGCTCCCGTCTGTCCCTCCTCGCGTGTAAGCGGCTGCTGCCCGCTTTGCTGGCATGGCTCTCCTCCCCTCCCTCCTCCTCAGCTCCACCCCCTCCTCCTGGCTGTAAAGCAAGCAAAGTTAGAGCCGTGCAAAGCCCTGCAAGCAGCTCCCGCTTTGCTTGACTGACGGCAGCCATGGATCCAGTGAGTGCATTCGCTCTGTAACACGCACAGGCATTTTCCCTTCCTTTCTAGGAGCAAAAAAGTGTGTGTTTTGGAGCGAAAATTACGGTAATTGTGAAACTAATTTGGCCCCAGGAACCACACTTCTCCCCCAGACATGGGGAGATGGGTGGGAAGCTGGAGCTGAAATGGGGAGTGCTTGGCTGCCAGACTCGGTACGGCAAATTCCTCAGTGGCCGAGACAACTCTGACACAGCAGCAACAAGTAGCCCTTGCTTGCACAAGGAAGCTTGCTAGCAACTGAGATGAGAAATTAAAAATCACCATTCACTTCTTCTACCTGACCGGAGCCCCATTTGTGGGTCCTAGGCTTTCCCCCACACAGTTGGAATTGCTAGAGCAGGGAGCCTGGGTGCACTGTTTGGCCCCACTCCCATCATTGCTTCCCTATGGCTGGGGCTCTTTTGCCATCCATCCATCCAGATTTACAGTGGAGAGCCAACTGTACTAAGGGACATTCCCTGTGTGACTGAGAAGCCTGATGCTCAGAACCAGACCTAGACATTTTGCCTCCTGAGGCAAAGGACAACATGGTGTCTCCCCTGCCACTGCCACCCCATTCCATTTATGCAAGATGACCAAAGTAGAAGCTGAACTTTATATGAATGCTGGTAGTGTCCCCCACTGCAACAGAGGGCAGCAGGCCAATTTAGGGGACACTCTTTCATCCCTAACCAGCAATTGCCACCTGAAGCAGCTGCCTCACTCTGCCTAATGGTAGGGCCAGCACTGATGATGATGATTCAGGGCTCTAAAGCTTGTGGGGCGATTCCGCTAGTAGAGCCAGCTCCCTATTCCAGACATACGTCCAGGTTTTGTCACAGACCAGAGGTTCCCCACTTCTCATCTTTGGTTTTGATTACCAGCTCCCCCACTCCCCAAAATGACAGTGTCTCTGTGCTTCCCACTTGATGTCTCTGTCACTTCTCTCTAGACTTCCGCACAACCGTCCCAGCTTGGCTTCTGGGGTATTAGAAACCTCTGTGCATCTTCCAGCCTGATGATTAGCAGTGCAGATTCTAAAGTCTAAATGCTCTCCAAGGAAGGCACAATAGCTGAGTGTACACATTCAGGATAGCTTACATTGTGCCATTTGAGTTAAACAAGCACATTAATTTGCTGGTTGTTACAAGAGATAAGCTCAGCCGAGCCATTAGCTCATGCTTCAATAAAAGCTCTTATTATGGGAAGTGGCTAGTCTCCTTGTTCCCTTTTGTGTATTTTATCTCTCTGGTTTTTAACTCCTGTCACATTTTATGGAAAGGTAACTTCATCGTCTTGAAATAATGGATGGATTTCACTTTCGTCAATTGCGTGAGGCCCAAACTGGAAGATAAATTAAATGTGCAGCCGGCAGCAGGGAACGCGCAACTATGGGTTCCTATTCCCCCTCCTTTCCCATAACATCTAGGACAACATCTTTGCCATGAGATTGTCACATGGTGTGTTCAGCCATTGATGTTAGCATTTCACTCCTCCGTTGCTGGTTGTGTGATTGTTACATCACATGTCAGTGTTTACTTTCTAGTCTGTACTTTTGTACTTTTCTCGCTTTCTCTCTTTCAGAAGAAGTGAGAAGACACCATGAGTGCTTTGTCCTGTATATATTGCTTAATAAATACTTAGAATGCACACAGTCACACTCCACGATTGTTTCTGCTATACTCTGCTGATAGACAAAACAAAAAAATTCCTTCCAGTCTGCTGATAGAGTGTGCACATGTCTTTTGATATGTGTTGCTGGTACACACGGGGACTGATTTGCGAACGTCCTGGGCCGTGCTTCATCAGGAAGATGCCCGGAGATGTCTGTCTCATTCCGGGGGCTGCGTGTGCCCCTGGGGCTAGGTGTGTTCTGACAGTGGAGGGAGGATGAATGATACCATGCAATAGCATCTCCTGTGGCCCAGAGTTCTCCTCCCAGTTGTTGAGATCAGCAGATGGGGCCCTTCTGGGGGCCCCAGAAGTTGTTTTCCGGGGGGGGGGTAGCTAGGAGAGGACGTTCTCTGTGGCAACCCCTAAGCTGTGGAATTCCCTCCCCATGGATGTGCCTCTGATTTCTTCATTGTACAAATTTATTTTGGGGGGAATTCTGAAGGTGTACCTTTTTGTCCCGGCCTTTGACACCTATATAGGGAAGTTTTAATGTTTAAAGTTTTATTATTATTTTTTATATATGCTGGGAGCTGCCCAGAGTGGCTGAGGCAACCCAGTCAGATGGGAGGGGTACAAGTAATAAAATTACTATTATTACTGAGACATGTGTTTTCTGTGCCCACTTCTTTCCCATGACTGTTTTCTGTTTTAACTGTTTTGAATTTTGCATCATAACCTGCCTTAAGAGCCACTCGCCCCTGCCACTGCCCCATTCTGCCCCACCCCGTTTTGGCACCCTTTTTGGGCCAAGTGGCAGTGGAAGCAAGCATGCAGATTGTGAACAAGTGGGGAGTTTGGTCTTTGCAGCCTCCTGGCCGAATTCACTGAAATGGGATGCATGGGAAACTGCACCCCATGCAGTCTTGGCAGGGAATGGTACTCCAAAACATGTTTCTAATTACCCACTCCTTAAGGATGAGGTCTGCAAAGTCTGCCCTACCTGCAGTGATCTCTTCCCTGTTCCAGAATACTGGAGCAGCATACAAAGAGTCCCAGCTTCCCTGTTGATGGCTATATCAAAGGGAAACGCTCTGTATTCATCCCCTTATTTAACATCTGGGTTGTACAATGGTGAACGTGTATAATTTTCAAAATTCAGTGCACACTGTCTAAATTATTAGGTCCAGCCCATGAGAAATATAGACAGCATTGTTCTAGTCAGAAAAAGTAATATCTGGCACATAAGTTTCCAGTAATCGATGTAGATTTAGCCTGCATGAGCAAATAATATACACAGTGTGAAAATAGATGCTGTTCCTTTTTCAGCATGCGCCATTGAAGGATTTGAAAATGATGGTTGGGGGTTATTATTTAATCATTACTACACAGAACTTGTGCATGGCACAATTTGTACGTCTCGAAGTGTGGGGGTAGAGATGTTAGTTTGTTCCAGCGAACACAGTTTAGAGCAAAGAAATTAGCCATCAGTGACTCTTTCCAAGTGAATTTCACGTGTTTCAATTGACAATGGGCTCTGGGGGTGTAGCCTTCCTGCCCCACTTTTCTTCTCCCGTGAAACCTAGTCTCTGAGCATCACTGTATCCACAGTTGCGACATTGGCTTTAACACCACCAAGAAATAAGAACCATGTCACCCAAACGAGAAAGCACAGATTTGCATCTGCTGTTTTATATGCATAGGTGCAAATTTAGAAACAGTTCACTATATCTTAAACCGAGATGCAATGCATCTCACCACTGTGGAGAAGACATGCTGTTCAGGTTCTAATTGCTGATGAGCAAATTCAAGGCCCCCGCTTTCCCTTCCCTTCAAATGCATACATAGTAGTGAAAATAATACCAAGTACATTATATTAGGGGAAATAGATGGCAAAATAAGGGTGTGCTAGAAGTAATGGGCCTTAAAATACTGACAACATTTCATAATGGCTACTTAAAAACAAAAACAAAACTGAACTCATACTGGAATCATAGAATTATAATGTTGGAAGGGACCCAAGGACCATTTAGTCCTACCCCCTGCAATGCAAGAATCTCAACTAAAGCAGTAAAGACAGAGGGCCATCCAACCTTTGCTTAAGAACCTCCAAGGGAGGAGACTCCACCACCTCCCGAGGGTGACTGTTCCACTACTGAACAGCTCTTCCTGTCAGAAAGTTCTTCTTGATGTTTAGTCAGAATCTCCTTTCTTCTAACATGAAGCCATTGGTTCAGGTGACGCGGCAGCTAAAAAAGCCAATGCAACCAATCCTGGGCTGCATCAATAGGAGTATAGCATCTAGATCAAGGGAAGTAATAGTGCCACTGTATTCTGCTCTGGTCAGACCTCACCTGGAGTACTGTGTCCAGTTCTGGGCACCACAATTCAAGAAGGACACTGACAAACTGGAACGTGACCAGAGGAGGGCAACCAAAATGGTCAAAGGCCTGGAAACGATGCCTTATGAGGAACGGCTAAGGGAGCTGGGTATGTTTAGCCTGGAGAAGAGGAGGTTAAGGGGTGATATGATAGCCATGTTCAAATATATAAAAGGATGTCATATAGAGGAGGGAGAAAGGTTGTTTTCTGCTGCTCCAGAGAAGCGGACACGGAGCAATGGATCCAAACTACAAGAAAGAAGATTCCACCTAAACATTAGGAAGAACTTCCTGACAGTAAGAGCTGTTTGACAGTGGAATTTGCTGCCAAGGAGTGTGGTGGAGTCTCCTACTTTGGAGGTCTTTAAGCAGAGGCTTGACAACCATATGTCAGGAGTGCTCTGATGGTGTTTCCTGCTTGGCAGGGGGTTGGACTCGATGGCCCTTGTGGTCTCTTCCAACTCTATGATTCTATGAGGTCCTGGCCTCCAGAGCAGGAGAAAACAAGCTTGCTCCATCTTCCATAAGACAGCCCTTGAGATATTTGAAGGGGGCTATCATATGTTCCCTCAGTCTCCTCTTTTCCAGGAAAATGGGAATGTGAGAGAAAACTAAACAACAGATTCATCCATTCCTACCAATGTTCACCTGGGACTATGCATTATTGTGGGAAAGCTGCCTTTAAGGGCAATGCATCTGCTGTGACAGATCTTCTCCCTGAGGCACCTCTCATAAGCTTCCATTAAAATCCAGGGCTTCCAAGCTTTACAAGCCACTGCCTTAAATTATGGAGGGTGGGTCTTGGTCTATTCCTTTCCCTTTAAGAAACATGGGTGGATAACCTGTGTTTCTCTGGACCAGAGATGGGGAACCCCAGGCCTTGGGGCCCAATGGAGCTCTCTAAACCTTCCTATCTGGCATTTGGGGTTGTCTGTAGGCTACTTCATCTTCCCAGCCATGTCTCCTACTGGCCCTGATGTGAACCCTCCATGAATGGCTGGAATCAGCGGTGTGCAATTAATTTTTTTGTAGGGGAACACTTAGGGCCAGAGGCGCCAGTTTGAGAGGGTGGTTGGGGGGTGGGTAATGTTGCCCATGTGAGCACTGTGCCTCCCTCCTTAAGCTGGGCAGAAGCTTCCTGGGGTTTGGGAAGGAGGAGACAGACTTCTGACAGGATGCTGGAGCCCTGCTGCCTCCTTGCCAGAGGCAGGAGGGCTTTGAGAAGGTGGCAGGAGGACTCATGGACCCTGTTGGAGCAATATGCCTTCCTCCCTTATCCAGGCAGAAGCTTCCCAGGCTTTGGGAAGGAGGCACCAAGTTTGTTTGTTTAAAAATATATTTTTATTAAACAATTTTAGCAAAACAAATTATCAATCACAGTAACCAATTACTTCTTATTCCCTCCTTCCTTCCCTCCCTCTCCCACCCCCAAAGGACTTCCCTCAGCTCCCCTCTGATTTGTTTGTACATATTATTCTCTGCATGTTAAAAATTGTACATATTATTGCCTTATCTGTCATCTGTTCTACTAATAAATTTGTGGATGTTTATTCAAAACCTGCCAAGGAGTCCAGATCATTTTGTTGTTGTTTTAGATGGTTTGTAAAAAGTTCCCATTCTTCCTTGAAATCACAATTGTCCTTCTCATGTAATTTATATGACAACTTTGCCAGCTCCGCATAACTCATCAGTTTTTCTTGCCATTGTTCTTTTGTTGGGATTTCCTCATTCTTCCATCCGTGTGTTAACAAGACTCATGCCACTGTTGTTGCATGCATAAATAAATTATTTGTTTCTCTTGGCAGGTCTTGTCCTAAAATCCCTAACAAAAACGCTTCTGGTTTCTTTACAAATGTCATTTTAAACATTTTTTTCAATTCATTATATATCATCTCCCAAAATTTTTTAACTTCTCTACATTCCCACCACATATGATACAAAGTACCTTCTTTTTCTTTACATTTCCAACATTTATTTGACCCAGTTTTGTACATCTTTGCTATTTGTACTGGTGTGATATACCATCTATACAGCATTTTCATATAATTTTCTTTCAAGAGAGAACAATCTGTAAATTTCAAATCCACCTTCCACAACTTTTCCCAGTCCTCAAATTGTATATTATGTCCTATATCTTGTGCCCATTTGCTCATAACTGATTTCACCTCCTAGGAGGCACCAAGTTTTAATACTTTAACATTCTAACTTACCAGGAACATTTAGGAGACTAGCCTAGTTCCCTGAGTCCACTGATCGCTCACCACTGGCTGGAACATATCTATGAATGCTGATCTTGCTTCCCTGGATGTGAGAGAGATGAGTAAGCATGTGTAGAAACGAACCTAGTGTATAAGGGTAAAATTTACATACATCTCTCCACCCACTTTTTCCTCTGGCCCTGCCCACCACTGACACGTGGTTGCCAGAAGGGATGCTCAGAAGGGAATGTGGCTTTTGGTCTGAAAATGATTCTCCACCCCAGCTCTAGAAATTGTTGTACTACATCTCCCATCATCCCCGATCCTTGGCCATGCTTATGCGAGTTGGAGTCCAATGACACCTAACAGTTCCCAAAGGAAACAGTCTTGCTTATGTTAAAAGGAAAATGCTTCCCTCAAAGCTTTCTCGGTTCCCCTTAAAAGGGATTGTTATGTACTGAGTTGAATAGGAGCCAAAAGGCAGCAGTCTGATTGGTCCTAGAATAGGATTCAGAATGCAGCAGTCTGATTGGTCCACAGGAGCCACCCAATCCAGCTCCAGGTGGAAATGAATCCGCAACCTGATTGGCCTGCAGGTGAATCCTGGAATTAGCCCATTGTGTAAATAATGTATATAAAGCAGACATTCTGGGGGAACTTCCATTCCTCCTCACCACTATGAGCTGAATAAAGAGCATGAAATCCACTCTCGACTCCGAGTATATTTCAGGATGATTGGTCCCCACTGCATATCTGCTATATGAGGTTTCCTGGTCCATTTTCCCCAACTTCTTCAGACAGCTTCTGGTCAATTCCTACGCTCATTGCGATGCACGTAGGATGGAGCCAGGCGCCATATCAATTCAGAACAATTTAAAGAAGTGGTGTTGCTTTCCCTTGGGAAAACCTCTAAAGGAACTGTTGCGCGGAGGCCAGCACTGATACAAATTACCCACTCTTAATGACAAGCATCCCATTTGCTCTGCAATCAGAGACAATAAAACGGAGTGCCTCTTGCAGCTGTTTTGCATCCATTCGATCCGCAGTGGGGTTTCTTAAGCTGACAGGGGTTTCAGGAATTATTACTTCTGGGCCAAGGTTTATTCTCCCCTTTCTTGTGTTTCTCTGCTCAGAAATGATACTCGGCTGAGGAACTCTTGCCTTTACCTAATTAAAAGCCCAAGCTTGGCTGTCTGTCTTGCAAAACTTTTGTAAACGTGGGCGATTGAACTTCCACAGCAAGAAACTCCAGAAGAGTGCTCAGCATCACAAATGCACACCAGCCCCCAGATTAGACTCCTGCTTTAATGAGAGAGATGTGTTTCCTGCCCATTGGCACCAGAACTGGAATGGAAAGAAATTTGCTCCAAGAGAGTTCTCTTCAAAATTGATAGTAAATATATTCCACAAACACTTGATATTCAACACGATCTTTAGCAGTTGGTTTTTTTATGTAGCAAATCAGTATTCAGTTGCAATTTTAATTTTGCAAATCAAATTGCACTAACTTTATTTATTGAGTTCACCAATCAGCCCAGGGTTTTAGGCTGCATGGACTTCTAACTATTGACTGTGTCAGGGAGTTATGGAAGCTCTTTCTCCCTTTGCAATGAATCATAAAATTGGAAGGGACTCCGGAGGTCATCCAGCCCAACTCTTCAGTGCAGAAATCTCAACTAAAGCATCCCTGGCAGATGGCCATTCAACTTTTGCTCAAAAACCTCCAAGAAGAGGCCACGACCTTCCAAGGGAGTCCATTCATTCAGGTCCTCCCCTCTGGAGCAGCAAGCCCAATGGGGAGCCAGGAGAGAGAGAGAGAGAATTGTAAAGAAGAGAGAAGGAAGAGAAGCAGGAGTGGAAACCTTAGGAGCTGTAGGGAAGAAGTGCTACACTAACAAAAAGTAGGCTTGCTTACAGGTCCTGCAATGGGAAGAGTAGCTATGCTCAACTGGTGATGTTATGTACTGAAGTTCTCACCCTGGGCCAGCAGGGGGATACTGTAGATAGTTTTCAATCCGGTCCACATATGCAAATAATGAATTGAAAGTGATGTTCAGTGATTGGATAGTTACAGAAAGTTGTTACTGTTGCTTTGTAGTTGAGCTCTATATAAGCCGAACCCTTAAGCCCAGTTCAGTTCTGTGAATAAGCCCAGTTCAGTTCTGGCCTGCGAATAAACAAGAGCTGTTTGAAGAATCGCTGTGTCGTCTGATATGTTCACCCACAACTTAACAGGTGAAGGTCCCAGCAGGTGGTCTTCAGGAGTCAGGACCTTCAGGAGTCAAATTCTGACATATAGAATGGCCAGGTCAAAGTGTTGACACTGCAGATGCAAATGCTGCAATTCAGATGCAAATGCTGTGGCAGGATGGTCACACACACACAAATACATACATACATATATATATTTAAGTGGATAGGTTGCATGAAATGAATCCAGCGTATTACTGAGCGTCATTCCATTAAACTCTTTAAGTTTAATGGCCTGGTAATATGAAGAATATGTTGCAATATAAAATGTGAAATTAGTGGGAAATAAGTTTCTAGCAGCAAAAATCATAGCTGCTCCTAAATGGAAGCGTAATAAGTGTCCCATCAAATTACTGAATGGCATGACAAACTGCATTATGTAGTTAAACTGGTGAAATAGACAACACGGGTACAGTGAAGGCAAATCAAAGCAAAACAAAACAAAAAACCCTATTGAGGCTGCAGTCCAAAGGCCATTTACCTGGGAGCAAACCACATCAAGCTCAATGTGACTTGCTTCCGAGTAGACTGAGATTGCACTGCAAAAAAGGAGAACGTTTTAATATAATAGGAGGGTGATCTTGATAGCTAAATGAAGCCATATGGGGGGGGGGTAGAGAAAAGGGAAGATAGGCAGTGCTTTTTTTATCTGGGGGTACTCAAGGGCACGGGACGCGGGTGGCGCTGTGGGTTAAACCACAGAGCCTAGGTCTTGCCGATCAGAAAGTCGGTGGTTCAAATCCCCACAACGGGGTGTGCTCCCGTTGCTCAGTCCCAGCTCCTGCCCACCCAGCAGTTCGAAAGCATGTCAAAGTGCAAATAGATAAATAGGTACTCCTCTGGTGGGAAGGTAAACGGCGTTTCCGTGTGCTGCTATGGTTTGCCAGAAGTAGCTTAGTCATGCTGGCCACATGACCCGGAAGATGTACGATGGCTCCCTCGGCCAATAAAGCAAGATGAGCGCCGCAACCCCAGAGTCGGTCACGAGTGGACCTAATGATCAGGGGTCTCTTTACCTTTATAAGCACTGATAACTGGGAAGAAGAAGAGTTTGGATTTGATATCCCGCTTTATCACTACCCTAAGGAGTCTCAAAGTGGCTAACAATCTCCTTTCCCTTCCTCACTCCACTGTGCGGTGAGTGAGGCTGAGAGACTTCAGAGAAGTGTGACTGGCCCAAGGTCACCCAGCAGCTGCATGTGGAAGAGCAGGGAATCGAACCCAGTTCACCAGATTACGAGTTCACTGCTCTTAACCACTACACCACACTGGCTCTCCACACTGGGAAACACTGGCCTGCGAGTGCTCCAACTGGAGAACAGCCTTTATCAAAGGTGTCATGGACTTTGAAGAAGTATGAATTCAGGGTGAAAAGGAGAAATGAGCTAAGAGGAAGGCATGCTTAGAAACCCCTCGCCATGATCAACACCTGCCCGGAAACCTATGTCCCCACTGTGGAAGGACATGTGGATCCAGAATTGGCCTCCACAGTCACTTACGGACTCACTGTTAAAACCGTGTTCATGGAAGACAATCTTACTTGGCTACGAGGGGTCAGCAAAGGAGAAAGAAGCTGGGGGTGGGGGTGGGCAGAAATAACTGTGAAGGACTGAGAAACAAACTTACTCTTAGCTTTTCTGGAAACTGCTCTGCAAGCAAAGAAAGGAACCAAGTCAGGCTGAATCTCTTTTCTGGTCAATTGGTAACTGGAAACTATGGGTTCTGCTTTGTATTCTCCGTATTTTTTTCCATGAGAATGCCACAACAGTTGGAGGAACCAGCTACGTTTTGGGTGCCCTTTCGTAGAGCATAGACTGGCATCCGATAGCCCACTGGAAACTTTTGAAGTGTAGTAGTAGTAGTGAAGGAATGGGTTTCCCAAACCCCAAAACTGACTGTGCAGGCAGTTTTTAAACTGCACCAAAATCCCCATTTCTCCTTAGCTAAAATGCATAAACTTTAGCTGTTGAGCAAGTGCAAAACAAGAACACAGCTCTCTCCCTTATCAGTTTGACGGCAAGACTGGCCTTGACTTTACCAGTAGAACAGACACAGACATATCTTATGTCCTGACCACAAATGACGCAGAGACCCAAGTCTGGGACTAACGCCAGAGCATGTTCTCGGAAGTAGTGACCTCTTGTTCCAAGACAGGAGTAGGAACAGGAATATCCTTTTATGGTCAGAAGTACAGGAAGGAAGATCCTTTTATGGTTGAGAGTACCAGAGCAGGAACATATGTGATGTCAACCTGTGTATGTACGCCAACGTGGTTGGGCTCCTAGGGGAGGAGTGAGAGGGTGCCTGGAGGATATATAAACTGCATGAAACCTGTCATTTCCTTGGACTTGCTGTAGACTTGATCACGCAAGTGCCTTCTGCTATCCGGAGAGCAGAATAAACTCTTTCTTTGAACCAACCTCGGTGTCATTTTGACTTCCTTCCTCCTGTCCCGGAGCAACGCGGACCCAATCGGTGAACTCCAATAAGGCTACAGTAGTAGTAGTAGTAGTAGTAATAATAATAATAATACAAACAAACAAACAAACAATCTTTATTACGGTCCAGAGACCAACAAAACATTACAAATCAATACAGAATTCATACAGCCTACCCCCAGGTTAATCAAGCACTTTGTTTGGAATATAGGGCTCATTTGTTCTTTCAACCACCGATAAAAACTTTGCCACTGCCAAAGTTCTAGCTTTTGTCCGGTCTTCCAGTAGGAACCTGACATAGTGAGCCTCTGACTTTCCCGGGAAAGGCACCAGCAAGGGTAGTATCAGTTCAGCCCTGGCCTGCTCATACTTCGCACAATGTAACAAAATATGATTTATGGACTCGATGTCTTGAGCACACGAGCAAAGTCTGTCCTGGTAGGGAACTCCTCTCAACCTACCATCCAGCACTGCAGAGGGGAAGACATTCAGTCTGGCCTTGGTGAAAAGGCTTCGATAGTTAGGTACTGTCAGGTTTTTGATGTAAGGTGTTAACTCAAAGACATACCCATATTGAACTCCTGCTGCCAGTGGACTACAGACTGCGTGTGACCGAGATCGCAAGTCACTGTGTGCATTGTCCCATAATCTTTGCTTTAAAGCCTTTTGGGCGCCTTCATAGCCCAGGTAATACAGTTGGGGGGGAGACAGACCAATAGAGGTGGCTTTTTTAGCCATGGTTTTCTGCCATTTGCTGACAAATTCCTCATTGGTGATATGTTGGTACAGACCCTTCCCTAGATTAAACACTGAAATCCTGAGCCAATGTCTTAGGGCAGCCCACCATGCTCTAGCTGAAATTGGGCATTCACCAGCTTCCAACAGAAGTACGGAGTTGGGGACGCAGTTAGGTACCTGCAGCAGAGATCGTATAAATTTTGCCTGAAAGCCATCTAGCTTTGGCAGGTCCCCATTATGCCAGACATTTGCTGCATACAGGAGTTGGGAAACGGGCTTTGCGTTGAAAACCCTTAAGGCTGCTGGAACATATTTGCCGCCCTTTGTGAAGAAGAATTTATGTATGGCTAGCTTTGTAATCTCCGCCTTTTGAAGGGAGGTTTGCCAATGGTGCTTCCAAGATCTTGTATGATGGAATGTGAGCCCTAGGTAGCTGAAGTATTTTACCTGTTCGAGGTTATGGCCATCCAGCACCCATTTAGACTGGGAGAATCTTCTTTCGAAGACTAAGATTTTAGATTTTTCATAATTAATGGATAAACCATTTCCAGAACAGTAATCAGAAAATTTCCTCAACAGATAATTTAAGCCCGGCCTGGAACGCGAGATGATGGCTGCGTCATCAGCATACAACAACAAAGGGGTCCTTCTCATTCCTATTTTTGGAATGTGTCCATCTGGGTCCATTAAGTTCTCTTCTAGGTCATTTAGGAATAGGCAGAACAATGTGGGGGCCAAAATACAACCCTGTCTCACCCCCCTAGTCATCTCGATGCTGTTCGATAGCTGTCCCTGTCGACCGCATCGGACCTGCAGTTTGGTTCCATTGTACAGGGCTTTTATAAGAAAGAGAAGTCGTTTGTCCTGCAAGATCAGACTCAATTTGGACCATAGCTGGGATCTGGGGATGGAGTCAAATGCTGATTTCAGGTCCATAAAGGCCACGAAGAGTTTACCCTGTAGGTGTCTGGTATACTTCTCAGCTAGGAAGGACAGCATTAGACAGTGGTCTGTTGTTGAATGATTCTCACGGAAAGCTGCCTGGGCTTCAGATAGTATATTATGTTCATTTAGAAAAGTTGTCAATTTGCTACTGAGGAAATGGGCATATAGTTTCCCAATTATTGAGAGCAGGCTAATAGGCCTATAATTGGAAGGTACATTTGGGTGGCCTCTCTTAAAGATTGGGACTACTATAGCATGTTTCCAGCTATATGGTACCTTACCAGAGTTATTTACTACCGTAAAGAGTGCTGCCAGAAGCGGGGCCCACCAGTGCTGGTTTGATGTAATCACCTCAGCTGGGATAAAGTCTTTCCCCGGAGCCTTTCCGCTCTTCAGCTTCCCAATTAATGTATGGACTTCCTCCACAGTTACCGGCCTCCAATTAGGGAGCAGTGACAATTGTACCCTGTCATCCTCCTGTGAACTGGAAGGGAGGTTTGGACTTTCCATAAATATATTTCTGAAGTGGTTCTCCCAAACCTGAGCTGGAATGACACAGCTGGGGGCTGAGGAGCTATTTCTCATTGAGTCGGAGACCAGTTGCCAAAAGAGTTTAGTTTCATTGTTTAGTGAGGCATTCAATAGCAGGGACCAGGAATTTTGTTCGGACTGCCTTTTTTTTGAGGCCAAAAGGGCTTTGTACTCTTTTTTGATTTTGAAATAAGATTGAGGTAAGTAGCTTAATCCAGCGTTTCTATAGGCCAAATAGGCGTTCCTTAGGGCTTCCTTCTTTGTGTGGCACTCTTGGTCAAACCAACTGCGCCCTTTCGCAGTGCGTGGCTTGCCGGCTGAGTTTATGTTAACCGAGACCACATCCTGCAAGGACTCAATGAGATTTTCGTAGGCTGTCAGGGAGGAGTCTATTGATAAATTGTTTATTATAATTGATCTTAACTTAAATGCAGTTTGTGAATTCAATCTGTTCTCAACTGCAATTGCTATCTCAGGTGTCCATTTTTTCCTACGCAATGCTGGATCATTTGCTTTGTCTATGTCCTCATGTTCTATGTGAGAGTGCTGAAATGAATTTTGGCCGGTAATGGAGATGATAAGAGGTAAGTGGTCACTTTCAGTCCTATTATCTATTGTGAATTTTTTAATTGATTCGAAGGCCTGTCTGTTAGTGAGACAGTAGTCTACTGTGCTGGCCCCATTTGAATTTATGAATGTGTACTCGCCTTCTCTGTCCCCGGGGAATGCCCCATTAGCAATGATCAGATCCAGACTTATTTGTAAAAAAGCCAGGCAGAATCCAGCATAGTTGATTTGGCAATCTTTCGAATGTCTACGTGGGGGTGGGTTTAGCAAGAGGGCGCTATTTTCCTTTAGATCTCTTAATATTGGGAATTTTATTTCCAGGCTATCATCATTTGAGCCTATTCTGGCATTCATATCTCCCATTAGGTAAAATGGTGAGCCAGGGTACCTAATTTGTAGGGAATAAAGGAAACTATGGATTTTACGCCACGTGCTCTCTATCTGTGTTTGCACTGTATATGGTGGAATATACACTGAAACAAAAATAATACTCTTGGATTCCATATGCAAGGTGATCCCCAGTGCCAGCTGCTCGAAAACTGAGCACTCAATAACTTGTGACGTCAATTGAGTGGAAACCAGAGTTACTAGGCCCCCCCTCGGTCGTCCCCTTCCAAGCGGTTTAGAGGCCTTGATTTCATAGACGTCGTAACCGTCAAGAGCTATGTTATCAGTTGCCCAAGTTTCCTGCAGCATTATTATGTCAAAACTCATTATATAATCACGAAATGGCTCGTCCCCAAGTTTGTTAGCCCAACCCGCTATGTTCCATGAGATAATGTTAAAGCTGCTCGTTCCATAACTGGCTTGGCTTCATTGTGGTGGGGAAATTGTTATCAGCTCTCCCACTGGTTCGGTAATGATGCAACCGTTCTTAGGGTATGCACGGTGTTGTTGTTCTCGGGGTTGATTTGCAGCATTTTCCCGATTTCCTGGCATCGACGGTGTTATTTGGATTGCTGGTGCCATCGGGGGGTCTTCGTCAAAGATAATTAAATCTGTCTCTGGCTTTCTATGTGTCCCATTTCCCTTGGGAGGGTCGTCACTTGGCATTGGCTGATCAGATTCCAGTTGGGATAGAGGGTGGTGAAATTCTGGATCTGCCAAAGGCGTAATGGAGAGTCCTATCTTTGAATTATCTAGCTTGGGCTGGCGTTCTTTGTGTGTTTGACCTTTTTGGTCTGATGTTTTCCTCTCCAAGTGAGTGTTGCAGCTGGGTTCACCGCACATATTCATCTTTGACGGCCCTTCCGAATGAATCATGGCCCTGTGGCGAAAGCCCTTCGGCAGAGAGGGTGCTGATTGCTTGGAGTTGGTCCGGCTATATGACAAGTTTGGCAGTAGTTGTTTTCGTTCTGTGTCTTTAAAAACACGCCTCAAAACAATATTATAGTCCTGTAAAATGGCCCTATATTTCAATAGCATTTTAGGGGTAGCTGAGTCAGAAAATGTCAGCGTGAGTCTAGTGTGCTGGGGGTCCGTGCAAAGCAAGTTTATCGCGATCAGAGTGTTGCAATGGATGTTTAGTAAAAGCTTAAAGTTTCTCTTCACACTGTCGATTGATTTCCAGTAAGGCAGGATACCATTAAAAGGATATATGTCCAGAGCTACTTGAGTACTTTGTAGGATCAGGTCCCTACTTTCGCTTTTGTTGTTTTTAGTATTTGTAGTCTCTTGGTTATCAAGTCTGGGCCGGTTGCACCCCTGTACATGATGGTCTAGAGGGAGGGCAACGCTATGGTCGGTCTCTTTAGTACTGAGTTGGCTATTTTTGGCTGTCAGGAGCACCAACTCCGCCAGGAGAGACGTTACCTTTTGTAATTTGATGTTAAACTGTGGAGGAAGTCCATACATTAATTGGGAAGCTGAAGCTGCTCTGATTTACAGCGGCTCTATCCCTGGAAAATGACTAGGAAAAAGAAACGACCGGCCTCATCTCCAGAAGGGAGCCCACAGAAGAGAAAGCAGAGCAAAATGGATGATTTTGTAAAAGCACAGAACTCAGAACCTACCACACCAAACAGAACTCATTCCCAGGTAGGTGGGGATGCTTTATTGGGCGGAGATCGCCCAGGGGAGAATGCTGAGATGAGCGCTCATGAATTATCCCATGAACTACCATCTGAGGGGGCACCGCTCTATGCAGAAATACTCGCGGACCACTGTCTGCTGACTGCAAGAACAGTGGAGGAAATTAACATCAAATTACAAAAGGTAACGTCTCTCCTGGCGGAGTTGGTGCTCCTGACAGCCAAAAATAGCCAACTCAGTACTAAAGAGACCGACCATAGCGTTGCCCTCCCTCTAGACCATCATGTACAGGGGTGCAACCGGCCCAGACTTGATAACCAAGAGACTACAAATACTAAAAACAACAAAAGCGAAAGTAGGGACCTGATCCTACAAAGTACTCAAGTAGCTCTGGACATATATCCTTTTAATGGTATCCTGCCTTACTGGAAATCAATCGACAGTGTGAAGAGAAACTTTAAGCTTTTACTAAATATCCATTGCAACACTCTGATCGCGATAAACTTGCTTTGCACGGACCCCCAGCACACTAGACTCACGCTGACATTTTCTGACTCAGCTACCCCTAAAATGCTATTGAAATATAGGGCCATTTTACAGGACTATAATATTGTTTTGAGGCGTGTTTTTAAAGACACAGAACGAAAACAACTACTGCCAAACTTGTCATATAGCCGGACCAACTCCAAGCAATCAGCACCCTCTCTGCCGAAGGGCTTTCGCCACAGGGCCATGATTCATTCGGAAGGGCCGTCAAAGATGAATATGTGCGGTGAACCCAGCTGCAACACTCACTTGGAGAGGAAAACATCAGACCAAAAAGGTCAAACACACAAAGAACGCCAGCCCAAGCTAGATAATTCAAAGATAGGACTCTCCATTACGCCTTTGGCAGATCCAGAATTTCACCACCCTCTATCCCAACTGGAATCTGATCAGCCAATGCCAAGTGACGACCCTCCCAAGGGAAATGGGACACATAGAAAGCCAGAGACAGATTTAATTATCTTTGACGAAGACCCCCCGATGGCACCAGCAATCCAAATAACACCGTCGATGCCAGGAAATCGGGAAAATGCTGCAAATCAACCCCGAGAACAACAACACCGTGCATACCCTAAGAACGGTTGCATCATTACCGAACCAGTGGGAGAGCTGATAACAATTTCCCCACCACAATGAAGCCAAGCCAGTTATGGAACGAGCAGCTTTAACATTATCTCATGGAACATAGCGGGTTGGGCTAACAAACTTGGGGACGAGCCATTTCGTGATTATATAATGGGTTTTGACATAATAATGCTGCAGGAAACTTGGGCAACTGATACTTAAATTTAAAATTCAAAGTAAGTCCATCATGTGACATATCATATTAAAGCCCATGAGGTTCTGAAGAGATTTGTGTTTTTAGTTTTGATATATGTCAATTCTGGGCTGAGCTTTTAAGGTTTTTGTGTAGTCCAGCAAGGCCAAAATTGTCAATTTTGAAAAATTTCAAATCCCCGTGACTCACAAAGGGGATGAGATTTTAAAAATAAATAAATTTAGATTTAAACTTAGTTTTGATCATTCAACAAATGTACAAAATATTAAGAAAATGGGATAATAATAATAATAATAATAATAATAATTGAGCTGCATTTCACCAGAAGACCCCAGAATTTAAAAAATACAATTTCTAAAATAAAATCAACCCTACCCAGAAGCCCAAACATATATTTTTTTTAATGGAGAAGAGTCCCTTTCTCTTTTTCCTTCTTTACAAATAAAACCTTCCTGTCATGTGCAGTTTGGTTATTAGGCCAGAATTAAAGTAGCCAATCTTCCCTCTGTGCAATTTAATGTATAATTTCCTTGTTGAGGAGGCTATTTAGAGCTTTAGTGTGTTAATTGTGGCAGAATGGACTAGAAACCCCCACTGAGAATCATGCCCCACTGTGCTTTGCAGTGTATAAACATGCGGGAAGGCAGGGGGGAAAGCAAAGGATGTCAGAAAACATTTACTTATTTCATGGGATTTTAATTTGTTATTTTACTTGCCCCCTGCGTTATTCTGCGCTTCTGCCACAGGTGTGAGGCACCAGGGCTCTTAAACCATGGAATGTGGCGCAAGGAAGCTGGTGACTAGGCACTAGGGGACCCCTGGGCAGAGGGAGCGATTTGCCTGATATTTGCTGTACTGCAGCGCCACCCCCGATAATGGCCACACAGGGGTACTGCCGTTCTTTGATGCCTCTGAACCAGTTGATCTGAGTAATGTGCTTGTGTTTTCCATTGCACAACAGCTCATCCTTGGGCGATCTGTTGCGCAACCATCTTTGGCCATTTCCCTTTGCATAACAATGTTCCATCAGTGCAAGTATTCCACTAAGTGACTTGAAACTAGCGCTGAAATTGGACTCAACCCCCAGTTCCCAGTTTAGGGAAGCTTTTAATGTTTAATAGATTATTGTATTTTAATATTCTGTTGGAAGCCACTCAGACAGAGTGGCTAGGGAAACCCAGCCAGATGGGCAGGGTACACACACACACACACACACACACACACACACACACACACACACATATATATAGTTTGGTGCTGTCCTTCCAACAGCAAGCAGAAAACAACTCAAATCTTGCACGAAAGGTCGGGATCATTAAACGTAGCCATTCGTCAAAATATGAAAGGCATCAAAACCACATACAGTAGTACCTCTGGTTACAAACTTAATTCGTTCTGGAGGTCTGTTCTTAACCTGAAACCGTTCTTAACCTGAGGTACCACTTTAAGCTAATGGGGGCCTCTGGCTGCCGCGCCGCCGGTGCATGATTTCTGTTCTCATTCTGGGGCAAAGTTCTTAACCCGAGGTACTACTTCTGGGTTAGCGGAGTCTGTAACCTGAAGTGTTTGTAACCCGAGGTGTTTGTAACCCAAGGTACCACTGTATATGTTAAAAACAGTAATGCAATAAATATAATCCACCCCTAGGATTTAATGCAATAAAAAGGGTCCTCCACTGGGTGACCCATGCCACTGCTGAGTAGGCAACAGAGAATCATCATTGTCATCCGTGAAATGCTGAGACTGATGTCGTTTATCAGCTATTTCCACCTGATCCCAACTACAGCTTCCAGGAGCAGCGCAATTTCAAATACAGTCGTACCTTGGCTCCTGAACACCTTGGGAGTCAAAGGTTCCAGCTCCTGAACGATCGGAAACCAGAAGTGAGTGTTCCAGTTTTTGAATGTTATTTTGGAAGCTGAATGTCTGACAGGGCTTCCACGGCTTCTGATTGGCTGCAGGAGCTTCCTGTAGCCAATCCGAAGCCGCGCTTTGGAAGTTGAACGTTTCTGAAGTCGAACGGACTTCTGGAACGGATTCTGTTCGACTTCCGAGGTATGACTGTAGTCCATCCAGGCTGAGCTGAGGTGAAAATTGCAGTACATCTCGTACTGAATTGCTGGGTATCCTAGACATAGGTAATGCAGGAAACTGCCTTATGCCAAGTGAGGTCATTGGCCCATATAGCTTAGCATTGTCTTCACTGACTGGCAGTGACTCCCTGGGGTTCCATGCAGGAGTTTCACCCCTACAAACTCTGTATATAGTTGTAATGGTTCTAGGGGTTGCTCGTGCGTAAATCGGCGCCACACCTGGCTGGGTTGCCTGAGTGAACCCTTTCTGTCTGGACAGCCACTCGCCCGTGGCTGTCTCAATCACTGGCAGAATCCGTCAGTGGGCGTTTCTTGAACTTCTTCCAGCAAAGAAGCTCTTTGACGCCTAGTCTCCACCTAGTCTCCCTGCGTGGAAGCCTTCTGCGCAGGGAGGGTGTGGGCAGCGGAGGACCCGTGCTCCGCCACCTCGCCAATTCCCCCATCTGCCCCCCTTTTCCACTGGTGCTACGCTGATTTCCTTCCCCAGAAGATGTGCTGCTTCTCTCCCTCCCGGGACGCTCTCCGGAATCCCTCTGGAGCCCTCCCTCTCCCTCTGGCTCCGATGGCAGTTCCCTGACAATAGTTTACCAAAAAAAAAAACCCCATTAACAGTAATAAACGACATTTCAACAATTTCTAATACATGAAATCTTAATTAATACATACAATGTCAAAAAAAAAATAACATGCTCAACTCAGTATCTCAAAACCAAACAGTCCAAATATTTCTGAAATATAGGCTGACCATAAGAAGATTCACAAAACAGAGATTGAAATCCAGGTATCTCGTTGTCGCAGTTCCATTGCAATCACACCAGCTCAAGTACACATATAGAGCGTTGTTCTCGTGTGTTTATTTCAGAAATATGTGGACTGTTTCGCTCTGAGATACTGAGCTGCACATGTTATTATTATTTCTACATTGTCTATATTAATTAAGATTTCATGTATTAGAGGTTGTTGAAATGGCGTACATTATTGTTTTGCTCTATAAGACTCACTTTTTCCCTCCTAAAAAGTAAGGGGAAATATGTGTGCGTCTTATGGAGCGAATGCAGGCTGCACAGCTATCCCAGAAGCCAGAACAGCAAGAGGGATCGCTGCTTTCACTGCGCAGCGATCCCTCTTGCTGTTCTGGCTTCTGAGATTCAGAATATTTTTTTTCTTGTTTTCCTCCTCCAAAAACTAGGTGTGTCTTGTGGTCTGGTGCGTCTTATAGAGCGAAAAATACGGTATATACGGAATTGTTAAGTTTGTGGTTTATCTCTCTGTTTCGCCCCTAGCTGGGATGCTGAGGATTGTGTTGAGATGTGAATAGATGCTAGGAGAGGATATATTTATTATCCTTCCTTCCTCACGTTTGTGAGTTCAGCAAAGTGCCATCCCTTTGCAGCTTAAAAGGAAGCTTAGATAGGCTAGTTTTAGCCTTTTGGTATAAATAATGCAGGAGGCTTTAAGGCAGACTGGATTTTCCTGGTTATCTCCCCCTTTTCTCCCCCTTAAAAGAATAATCACACAAGCAGTCTTGTAAAAGGTAAAAATAACATTTACTCACCCAGAATACTTGTTGAAGAGTAACAGATGCAGCAGCTTTGTTCAGGCAGGCTTAAAAGGGTAATTCAGTTATGAAGACATACAGTCATATCTCGGCTCCTGAACACCTTGGGAGTCAAACGTTCCAGCTCTGAACGATCGAAAACCAGGAGTGTTCCGGTTTTTGAATGTTCTTTTGGAAGCCTAATGTCCGACGGGACTCCTGCAGCTTCCGATTGGCTGCAGGAGCTTCCTGCAGCCAATCAGAAGCCACGCTTTGGAAGTCGAACATTTCGGAATTCGAACGGATTTCCGGAATGGATTCTGTTCGACTTCTGAGGTACAACTGTACTTAAGTCTTAAGAGGGTGTTCCCAGGCAGGTAGGAGTTGTAGGGCTTATTTTTCGGTGTGTGTTTTTTTTTAGGAAATTCAGCCAAAAAACAAAAACCACTTTTAATATGGGCTGCCATACGCCCAGGTTTTCATGGACATTTTAACTGGCTTTCAAAAATTCTGCCCTGAAGGACGAATCACAGCAATGTCCGGGAAATTCAGGACATACAGCAGCCCTACGCTACATTCTCCCCCTGTCAGGGCACAGTGGAAATGTCTCTCACAGAGTCCTCTCTCTCTTTTTTTTAATTTGCATTTTATTTATTTGTTAACATCCTTATACAGTGGTGCCTCGCAAGACGAAAAGAATCCGTTCTGTGATTCTCTTCGTCTAGCGGTTTTTTCGTCATGCGAAGCAAGCCCATTGACGGATTAGCGGATTAGCGCTATTAGCGCTATTAGCGGCTTATCGGATCAGCTGATAAGCAGCTTAGCGGCTTAGAAAAAAGGGGGGGAAACCCCGCAGGAACTCGCAAGACATTTTCGTCTTGCGAAGCAAGCCCATAGGAGATTCGTTTTGCGAAGCACCTCCAAAACGGAAAACTCTTTCGTCTAGCGAGTTTTCCGTCTTGCGAGGCATTCGTCTTGCGGGGCACCACTGTATTACATCAGTAAACGTTGTCATGTTACATTACAGTACTATAATATAATTTCCAACATATATACATAAATTATATACAAATTATATATACCTAGAAAGAAAATGAAACAAATAAAAAAGAACAAAGAGAAAAAACAAAAACAATCCCCCCCAAAATCATTTACATACCAACACACTAGACTTCCTGCCTTTCCCATTGTATATTCTTTTTTACAAATGAATGTACTCTTATTATTGTACATTTCTTTACATATTATCTAACAGATTCCTACATCAATATGTGCTCCTAGTCTTATTTCTCAACTCAGTCTCACTCCAGCGTCAATCAAATGCTAGCATAGATAGTGAACCTTTACTGTATTTTTGAACATATGTTTTATATCTATCCCACTTTTCCATAAATTTTTGTTTTGAATTGCCTCTCAGGGTATTTCTTAACTGCGACATTTCAACAAATTCTCGTAGCTTGTAATGCCAGTCCATTATTGTCGGGGCTTCTTGTTCCTTCCACCCTTCCCACAGAGTCCTCTCTAGCAACCTTACAGGTAAAGCTCTGCGAGCTTCAGCTCCTATCATGTGCCTGTCTAGCAAAATATGAATTGTTGGTTTGAGTGCACTTCAAATATCCTGCAGATTGAACCTAAGACCTTCTGCATGCAAAGCAGATGCTCTACCACTGCTCCCCAGCCCTTAATTAAATTGATGACCGTGGGCTATGCCTTCCACTACTGCTCCTCACAACTCTTCCTGCCACCCACCTCTGACCTTTTCTTGCTCTATATATTCTCAGGTCCTGCCCTCGGTGTGTATTGCTGTTCATCTCCATTACTTCAACCTTTGCAACAACCACAAATCAAATTATTTGAAACCTGAGTCTCGAGAGCTGAATAAATTACACACGGTAAATCCATTTACGCTTGGCTCGTGTTCCATAATATTTTCTGTATGCAAAAGGCGGGTTTCCTGGAATCAGGAACTTGAGGTGGGAGTGCAGATTGTACGAGCTCTGTGTAATTAACCTTATTTATCAACGAAATACCCAAGTCCCTGTTCTAGGCCATTTGCCAAACAGCAATTTGTAGACTCGGGAAAGCCTGTCTCACGAAGGTGGCTGCCTCTTGGTAGAGATGTGAATAGATGCTAGGAGATGGCCAGGCAAATCTCTCTCATACCCTCCAAGATTTCCCCGATGAAAATAGGGACATCCCATCCCACAATGATAATTTTTATTATTTATACCCCACACACCTTACTGGGTTGCCCCAACCACTCTGGGCAGCTTCCAACATATGTAGAAAACATAATATAACATTAAACATTTTAAAAAAATCTTCCCTATACAGGATTGCCTTCAGAGGGCTTGGTGGTCAGATAACTCAATACCTTCCAATATTTCTCCAATGAAAATAGGGACACCTACCATAACCTCCAACATTTCTCCAATGAAAATAAGGACATCTGAAGGAAAAGCAGGACATTCCAGGGTCAAATCAGAAACCGGGATGGCTTCTCTAAATAATAATAACATAATAATAATTTATTATTTATACCCAGCCACTCTGGGCGGCCTCCAATCAAATATCAGAAACAATACAGCATCAGATATTAAAAACGTCCCTAAACAGGGCCGCCTTCAGATGTCTTTTAAAAGTAAAGTTGTTTATTGCCTTGACATCTGCTGGGAGGGCATTCCATAGGGCAGGTGCCACCACCGAGAAGGCCCTCTGCCTGGTTCCCTGTAACCTCACTTCTTGCAGCGAGGGAACCACCAGGAGGCCCTCGGTGCTGGATCAGGGATGACTCTGGAAAATAGGGACACACGGAGGGTCTGCTTTCTCCTCCCATAGGGGAGACTGGGAGATGGAGACTGGGCCAGGGGAGACTGGGAGATGGAGGCATGGTGCCTTCTCAATCCAGTCCATAGCTGTTCTCCTATGTTAAGTTCAGAAGCACTTTTTATTGGACCTTTTTTACTATTGGCCTCCTGCTTGAATGGCTTTAAATCAAGATTGGGCAAATTCATGGAGGAGAAGGCTAAAAATGGCTACTGTATCCCTTCACTGTTGGAGACTGTATGCTTCTTGAATACCAGCTGCTGGGAATGACTAGTGAGGAGAGCATCCTTGCATTCAAGTCCCACTTGCATCCCTCAGGCATCTGGTCGGAAACACAGGAAGGAAAGACACAAGTTTACACTTCAGGGTCCAGTTTTCTGAATATTTGCATTGTGCCTCAGCAGTAGACAGGGGTGATAGGATCTGTCGGTTTCGGTTCACTCTATTCGTCATTGTTCCATTCCTAAATTCAGTTCCCCACATTTCTGCAGCGATTTGCATTTTTTAAAAAAAAAATCCACAGAAATTCTTCAGCATTTTAGTAAATTTACCCCCAATAAGCACACTTTTGACTTATCTACACATTTTCCACATTTTCTCCTAACAATGCATTCTGGTATGTTATTTTCCCCCAATATCTTCATATTTATGCACACTTTAATGTATACTAGATTCAGGTAGGTAGCCGTGTTGGTCTGACACAGTTGAAATAAATTAAAAAATTGTCCAGTAGCACCTTAGAGACAAGCTAAGTAGTTCTGAGTATAAGTTTTCGTGTCCATGCACACTTCTTCAGATACCTGGAGAAGTGTCTGTAGACGTGGTATCTGAAGAAGTCTGCATGCACACAAAAGTTTACCTCAGAACTACTTAGCTGGTCTCTAAGGTTCTACCGGAACATTTATGTATTTATTTATTTATTAATTTAAATGTACTGTAATTGTGGGATGCGGGTGGTGCTGTGGGTTAAACCACAGAGCCTAGGACTTGCCGATCAGAAGGTCGGCGGTTCGAATCCCTGCGACGGGGTGAGCTTCCGTTGCTTGGTCCCTGCTCCTGCCAGTTCGAAAGCATGTCAAAGTGCAAGTAGATAAATAGGAATGGCTCTGGAAGGGAAGGTAAACAGCGTTTCTGTGCACTGCTCTGGTTTGCCAGAAGCGGCTTAGTCATGCTGGCCACATGACCTGGAAGCTGTACGCCGGCTCCCTCGGCCAATAAAGCGAGATGAGTGCCACAACCCCAGAGTCAGCCACGACTGGACCTAATGGTCAGGGATCCCTTTACCTTACCTTTATACATTTTTGTAAACATGTCGTTGGAGAACTGCGTGGCAAAATCCAGACGGGTGAGAATTTTGAAGGATGGTTGCATCTACGCATGCAGAAGGTCAAAGATTCAATCCCTGACATCTCCAGGTAATAATAATAATAATAATAATAATAATAATAATAATAATAATAATTTATTCCACACATCTGGCTGGATTTCCCCAGCCACTCTTCCAGCACGTATAAAACATAATGAAATGTCAAATATTAATAACTTCCTGATACGGGTCTGGAAAAGATTTCCTGCCTGGAATTCCAGAGAATTTCTGTGTGTCAGAGTAGGCAACATTTTGCTATACAGTGGTATCTTAGGTTAAGATCTTAATTCATTCTGGAGGTCTGTTCTTAACCTGAAACTGTTCTTAACCTGAGGTACCACTTTAGCTAATGGGGCCTCCCGCTGCCGCTGCACGATTTCTGTTCTCATCCTGAAGCAAAGTTCTTAACCCGAGGTACTATTTCTGGATTAGCGGAGTCTGTAACCTGAAGGACCAATGTATTGGTCCACTGTATGGACCAATGGCCTGACTTGATATCACGCAGCTCCTTAGGCTCCCATTTCTTGAGCATTTCATCTTCTCTGAAATCGACCCTGCAAGAACGGCACTCTCTACTACAGAACCACTATAGCTGTTTTTTTTTAAAAAAGAAGAAGAAAGAAATGGCTTTCTTCTTCTCTGACCCATAGGGAGAGAAGGAGAGAGCGAGCGGGGCGGGGGGAGGGGGAAGGCAGCGCTTTCCTGGCATCGCTGTGCAACGAAGCTCATTATATGTTGTCCTATTTATAACTCGCCCATCTCCCTAACAAGCAAACTCTTCAGAGGCAAAACAATATATATAAAAAGAGTGTGTGATTTGAATGCAAGTGTGCATCACAGTTTGATATTGCTATTCCGACAACGATTTATAACAAAAGCGACGCAGCGTGGATCAAGCAGCGGCAAGGGACATTATGCAGCGAAGAAAATGGAACATGTTAACTTTCCGTATTTCCGAAAAGGGCGCTTGTGTTGGGTGTCTCTCCCCCCCCCCCCCGCCGCCCTCACCACTTTAAGCTGCTTTTCAAACACAATGGAAGAGAGCTTGGTGCGTTTAGCAAACCAACCAGCCAGCTGTTTTTCTTTTTCCAAATAATTCTATATAATGCCCATCTTATCTTGTGGCACAGGCGTGTTATCAGGGGCAAACGAAATGCGACATTATTTATTTACTTCCTTACTTATTGGAATTACAGTGGTACCTCGGGTTAAGTACTTAATTTGTTGAAACTGTTCTTAACCTGAAGCACCACTTTAGCTAATGGGGCCTCCCGCTGCCGCTGCCCGACCGGAGCTTGATTTCTGTTCTTATACTGAAGCAAAGTTCTTAACCTGAAGCACTATTTCTGGGTTAGCAGTGTGTTTAACCTGAAGCCTATGTAACCTGAAGCGTATGTAACCCGAGGTACCACTGTATGTCTACTGCCTTTTCCTCAAGGAGTTTGAGGTGGTGTACATGGCTCTCCTCCTCATAGAATTGTAGAGTTTGGAAGGGACCCTTAGAGCATCTAGTCTACCCCCTGTTATGCAGGAATATGCAGGTCTGATCTTCTTGCAGTCCATGGGACTCTCAAGAGTCTCCTCCAGCACCATAATTCAAAAACATCAATTCTTTAGCAATCAGCCTTCTTTATGGTCCAGCTCTCACTTCCATACATCACTACTGGGAAAACCATAGCTTTAACTATACAGACCTTAATCTGCCCTTACTATTGCTGTTTTCTTGCCTCCACACCCAGATCAAGATTTAAGGCTGCCATGGAGGCACAGAGAGAAATCCCTTCTCCCCCAGTGCCCTTGTCTCGATCCAGATCAGGCCCCAACCAAACTACAATTCGCAGGATTCTTTTGGAGAAGTGATGACCTATTGGTATAAAATTAATATTCATTGGTGGGCCAAAGAGAGTGTAACAAGACTGATTCAGCCAGCCTTCTACAAAACATGCTAATGGGATGCTGTTCTAGAGCACTGGACCAGTATAAGTTATATACTTAGTTTTCACATTTATTTTGTAACATGTAGACTTTTGCAAGGACCGAATATGCGAAATGTATTGCGATGGATTAAGTAATTGATTTAGACAGAATTACAGCATTAAAACAAACCAAGATTGCAATCCTATGCACTCTTCCTTGTCAGAAAGCCACATTAAACGCACTGGGACACACCGCAGAGATAACATGCACAGGACTGTATTTTTTCTAAGTATCTTTTCTAATGCTTTGGAAGATTTAACATTCCACATAAAAATTGTCAACATTTTTGCCAGATTACTTGAACTTCTGCTTGGCCTATTACAAAATAATGCAAAATCACCTGGGCAACATGTTCTTTTTTTAAGAATAGTAATTCCCACCACCATCCCCACCACACAACATAAGAGAAAGACAATATTTCAAGATCCCTACATGTTTCCTAGCACAGGTTTACGATCAGCCTCATAAAGACAGCCCAACTTTGCTCTAGAACTGTTTTCTTTTTTACCACCTTCATAAATCTCCAGTCAAGGCATGGTTCCAACTTGTTACGATTCTGCATGACCTCTCAAGCCTGGAACTGAATTTCATGTTGCAGTCTCACTAGTGTCTGACGCGAGTAATGATAATAAAAGCTGGGAAGTAGAGACTCTCCTCCCTGCAAGAGAGGGGAGTGGTTGTGGCCGGGAGCCGGACTCCGCCTCAAGCAGGGGGCGTTTGCCCCCTGCCTCCCACTCACCTGGCTGGCGCCCACGTCCACGGCCAGGCACCCAACCAGGTGCCTTCAAGGGGGTATGTACAGCAGCCTAAATTGCTGCGGCACCAGCCTCCCAGCCCTCACTTTTCGTTGTCCCATCGTGAGTCACCCACCCTCCACTCCCTTAGAACAGGGTTTCAGTTTTCTTTTGGCCTTGCTATGGACCTTAGGTTGGTCTCCCTGGTTGTCCGGGGGGCCTGGTAGGAATTTTCCCATTTGGCATTAGGCTTTTTGGTTTTTTCGCCTACCTCGTAGCAATCGTCACAACTTTCGTGGTACTGGTGGGTAGGTTAGGCATTGGAATAATGTGTTGTGGTGTGTCGAAGGGCTAGGTGTGGCCATCGCCCACGCCTTCAATTTTTGGGTATTCCGTTAAAGGAATCCGGCGGTCGTGTATTCTGTCCGATGCCTGCGTGGCGGGAGGCCATGGCACGACCCTTGGTGACATCAGGGGAGAGCTTATAGTTGGATTAGCATCAACAGGCTCCACCTACTGGTGAATAAACCCCCCTGTTTTAGACTCACCCCTCTCTGAGGGGGTGGAGTCAGCTGATGTAATCCAATGCCTAAGCCAATACCTTTTCACTTGCTGTAATCAATAAAGTTGTGGCCTTTTCTTGCCCATTAACCTTATATCACATGTCCTTGTGTTTCATTCCACTGCGCGGGGATCGGGTCCTCGAACCACAATACAGAGCTATAGGCTTAGCAGACTTTGAGCAGGCTATCTCTTGCACTCATGGGTATAGCAAGTGGTCCAAGACCAACTGAAAGCAAGCAGGTTTGGTCCTTATCTCTTCCTTGGATAGCAAGATCAGGAAGAGTCCCATGAAAGAGCAGGATATACATTGAAAAAATGGGGTGTCTTGCATGCTTGAATAGGAAAACCACTTTCCCTATTTCCAGAACTCCATCCAAACACAATGTTTTTCAGTGGGCACAATATTTTTCATATCTTCTTGCGACAAGACATCAAACACTGAGCGGTCAAGTAGTAAGAAGATGCATGTGCATAAGTCAATGTGTCCAGTGGAGGCACAGAGATTAGACACATGGTATATATATATATATATATATATATATATATATATATTCAGATTAAAAATTTGCAATCACATATACAACATACAACATAAAAACAAGATTCCAAAGAATCTACTGGACTTCCCTTCTCCCCTTTGTGGGTTAATCATTTCCTCCTGCATCTTTTATAATAATCCAAATCTTTTATAATAATCCAAATCTTTTACTTCTCCAATGTGTGCAAAATTCGCCATTAAACTACAAGTATTATCCCAATCCTACGAATGATTTTAACTGTTTACAATGGTTTTTAAGATAAATTATAAATTTCCCCCATTCCTTCTTAAAATTTTGGTCATCCTGATTTCTGATTCTTCCGGTCATTTTAGTCATTTCGGCATCATCCATCAACTTGATCTGCCATTCTTCTCTGGTAGGGACTTTATCTTCTTTCCACCTCTGGGCCAATAACATCTGCACAGCCATGGTTGCATCCATAAATAGTCTTTTCTGCTCCCTTGGGGTTTTGGCACCTAGACACATGGTCCTGACATTTACATAGGAGGCAGCTATACACTGAGTCAGGTCCATCTACGCTGAATGGCAGCGGCCCTCAAGGATTTCTGGCAGAGGTCTCTGCCTTACCTATCTGGAGATGCTGGGGATTGAACCCGGAATCTTCTACATGCAAAGCAGATGCTCTGCCACTGAGCTATGGCCTCCTCTCAACTTCTGGACTTGGCGGTGCTTCTCAGACTCTTTGCAAAAAGGCTGTGATACAAAACTAAAAATGTATAATCTCCTGTTATATGGGGAAATGCTGGATAGAATGGTAAAGTCAGCACAAATAAAGTGGGCTCAGGATTTAGGTCATAATATACAACTGGAATATGGGACGCAGGTGGCGCTGTGGGTTAAACTGTTGCTCGGTCCCAGCTCCTGCCCTCCTAGCAGTTCGAAAGCACCTCAAAGTGCAAGTAGATAAATAGGTACCACCTGGAAGATTGGGGAAAGATGTGGAAGGTGAATTTAAAATTTACAGATTGTATCTTATTGAAAGAGAATTCTATGAAAATGATGTATAGATGATATATTACGCCAGAGAAAGTGGCAAAAATGTATAAAAAGAGATCTAAAAGCTGCTAGAAATGTAAAGACAAAGATGGTACATTTTATCATATGTGGTGGGAATGCAAAAGGGTTAGAAATTATTGGGAAATGATATATAGTGAATTGAAAAAAATGTTTTAATAGACTTTTGTTAATAAGCCAGAAATTTTAGATCAAGATTTAAGAAAAGAAAATTGGAAATTATTTATGTATGCAACAACAGCAGCAAGAATTATATTAGCACAAGCTTGGAAGACAGAAGAAATACCAACGAAAGAACAATGGCCAGGGAAACTTATGGAATATGCAGAACTGTCAAAATTAACAGATAAATTACATGAAAAGGATAACAAAGACTTTAAAAGAGAATGGGAACTATTTACAACATATAAGAAGAAACAACATAAAGAATTGGACTCAGTGGCAGGGTTTGAATAAACAAACACAATTGTATATAACAAAAAGTAAGATTATATGTATTAGGAAAATTTTGGGAAACAACACGCAGGGTGAATAATATGGAAATAAAACAAAATGGGAATACGAGGGAGGTCCAGGGGTGGAGGGGAGGAAATATGGAAAATTGTTAGAGAAATATTTTTAGAGGATGTATACATGGAAACACACACACACACACACACACACACACACACACACACACACACACACATATATATATGGCTGCTTTAAATGCAAGCTCCCTCAGGTGTATCCTTTTCATTTATTAATTAACAGAGAAATGAATAGCCCGGAGTGAGCTACAACAATCATTTAAAAACACCATAAGTGATAAGATCAAGCAATATTACAGAAAAACTCAATGCATTCACAAAATCAGCACACTGATGAGGGCAGCCCACTTAAATGTGGCCACATGTGCAGGGCTGTGTGCAGCAGTTGTGCTTAAAAAAGGTGTCAGAATTCAGCCCCAAGACAGCCCAAAGTCTGCACTGGAAGGGCAGTAGGGAAAACTGGATTCCTGAGTCTTTGATGCGCTATGCAAATTAAGGATAAGGTAAAGGGGACCCCTAACTATTAGGTCCAGTCGTGACTGACTCTGGGGTTACGGCGCTCATCTCGCTTTATTGGCCAAGGGAGCCGGCGTACAGCTTCCGGGTCATGTGGCCAGAGCAGCACACGGAAACGCCGTTTACCTTCCTGCTGGAGTGGTACCCATTCATCTACTTGCACTTTGACGTGCTTTCAAACTGCTAGGTTGGCAGGAGCTGGGACCGAGCAACAGGAGCTCACCCCGTCGCGGGGATTCAAACTGCCGACCTTCTGATCGGCAAGTCTGTGGTTTAACCCAAAGCGCAATTTTGAGCTGCATCGCTTCTTCTCCTTCCACAAGTCATGGGGGAGAGCAGAGTCACACAAGCACAGGAACTTCAAAACCCTGTGCAGCCGGCATCATCTACATATTTTTTCAAGCTGACCTCAACCATAGGGACTAGAAACTTCCTTTATTCTGTTTAAGTGAAGTGGAAGTTTCTCAAGACACTGAGCTCTCTTCCCAGTTTCAAATTCATTTGTGCTAAATCGTGGAGCAGACACGCTCCTGGACCGGCCCTGATTATTTTCTACTGCAAGACATCTAAGTTTACATGCTGACAATAAAAGGAAACATCCCTGGAGCAATTAAAAATCGCCAACCAATGGAAAAATAAATAAATCATTCAAGGTGGCGCTGTGGCTTATTTCGAGCAGGCTGTCCTGCACACACACACACACACACACACACACTCCTTCCAGCCATCTCAAAAAGTTATGTCTCTTTCCCCCGCTTCTCTATTAAAGGTGCATGTTTGGTTGCTATAGTGATTATTTCCCACTTCGAAACATTATTGTGCTTAATAGCCGCTTTAGGCAAAGGGAGGCAAAACAGAAAATCATGACTTGGCCGTCTCGCAAATGGTCAGCCTCTGTGATCTCTCATTTCTGAGCAACTTTTAAGTGTCTCTGGCAGTGATTCCTACATTCTCCAAAATGTCGTGTGCTGTCATTACGCCCCGAGAGCCTGAATGGTACACAGCAGGGCATCCGCTGCAGCAGAGGTGGAGTTCCGTGTAACAGAAATCACCATTAAGGTAAACTCATTTGTTGGGCTGTCTCCCCTACTCTCTCTCCGGCATACAATCAGCTTCTGAAATCGTGCCCTCCACCTTGTTGACCAAAGGAGCTTCAAGGCTAACAACAAAATAAAAGGGGGGGGGGACAAGACCCCTCCCCGGGGAGTTAGATTTAAAGGTACTTTAGCCAAATCATGGCCCCATAGCCTTCCAAAAGCAGTGGCGAGGAAGGCCACTGCAAGAGCTAAGTGAGGCAGGCTCAAGATATTTTGCCGCCCGAGGCAGAGCAATAAACTGTGCACTCTCCTCGCAAGTCCTCAAGGGAGCTCAACTAGTTTTTTTGCACCTGAGGGAGAAAATCCCCCTCCCTGGGAGTAAAAATACAGTAATAAAGTTGCATTTATTGTTTGGCACGTTTGACAAATTTAATAATAATAATAATAATAATAATAATAATAATAATAATAATAATAATAAATTTTATTTATATCCCGCCCTCCCTAGCCGAAGCTGGGCTCAGGGCGGCTAACAACAATCAAAATAATCCAACATTCTAAAAACATTCATTATACAATTAATTAAAATCAAATTGATGGCAACCATTAAGCAAAATTCTGTGCAGATTGCCAGAGGAGGGGGTCAGGCTGCGCCCTGACCAAAGGCCTGGTGGAACAGCTCTGTCTTGCAGGCCCTGCAGAAAGATGTCAGGTCCCGCAGGGCCCTAGTCTGTTGTGACAGAGTGTTCCACCAGATTGGAGCCGCAGCCGAGAAAGCCCTGGCTCTAGTTGAGGCCAGCCTAACCTCTCTGTGGCCTGGGACCTTCAGGATGTTTTTATGTGCAGACCATAAATTTCTCTGTGGGACATACCAGGAGAGGCGGTCCCGTAGGTACGAGGGTCCTAGGCCGTATAGGTCTTTAAAAGCACCTTAAACCTGATCCTGTACTCCACCGGGAGCCAGTGCAGCTGGTATAGTACCAGATGAATATGATCTCGCAGCGAAGACCCCATAAGGAGTCTCGCCACGGCATTCTGCACCCGCTGGAGTTTCTGGGTCAGTCTCAAGGGCAGCCCCACGTAGAGCGAGTTACAATAATCCAGTCTGGAGGTGACCGTCGCGTGGATCACAGTGGCTAGGTCAGGGCGAGAGAGATAAGGAGACAACTGCTTAGCTTGGCGGAGATGAAAAAATGCCACCTTTGTTATAGCTGTAATCTGCGCCTCCATAGAGAGGGAGGTATCGAAGATTACACCCAAACTCTTAACGGACGGTGCTGGCACTAATTGCACCCCCGCAAGAGATGGGAGTTGCCCCCTCAATCCCATGTCGCCCCGTCCCAGCCAGAGGACCTCTGTCTTCGAAGGATTTAACTTCAATCGGCTCCCACGTAACCATCCAGCCACAGCTTCCAGACATCTGGTCAGTGTGTCTGGGGCCGAGTCAGGATGGCCATCCATCAACAGATAGACTTGGGTGTCATCGGCATACTGATGGCAACCCAGCCCAAAACTCCGGACAAGCTGGGCGAGGGGGCGCATAAAGATGTTAAAAAGCATCGGGGAGAGAATCGCACCCTGAGGCACTCCACACACCAAGGAGTGGTGCGATGACAATTCCCCCCAAGCGCCACCCTCTGTCCCCGACCAGAGAGAAACGAGTGCAGCCATTGAAGGACTGTGCCCTGGATCCCCACGTCGGCAAGGCGGTGGTCCAGGAGTTCATGATCGACCATGTTGAAGGCTGCTGACAGGTCTAGAAGAATCAACAGCCCCGACCCGCCTCGATCCAGCTGCCTGCGGAGATCATCTGTTAGGGCGACCAGAGCCGTCTCGGTCCCATGACCAGCGCGGAAGCCGGACTGGAATGGATCGAGAGCCGATGTTTCATCCAGAAACCTACCAAGCTGTTCAGCAACCGCTCTCTCAATCACCTTACCCAGGAATGGAAGATTCGAAACCGGGTGGTAATTGGATAGATCTAAGGGATCTAATGATGTTTTCTTTAAGAGCAGACACACCACAGCCTCCTTCAGTTCCCCTGGGAATATCCCGGTGCCAAGGGACAAATTGATGATATCACCCAGGGGTGCCCGCACCTCGTCTGGACACGCTCTAATCAGCCAAGATGGGCACGGGTCAAGAGGACAGGTGGTGGGCTTTTCAGCTCGGAGGAGTCTGTCCACATCGGCTGGGGATAGCCGGTCAAAGTGGTCCAATACTGGACCCGAGGACAGTCGAGGGGCCTCCAGTTCCTTTATTGTATCCAAATTGGCAGGGAGGTCATGGCGGAGCAACAGGACCTTCTCCGCAAAAAAGTTCGCAAATGCCTCACAGCTGTGTGTCAAATTGTTATTTAAATTTGGCTGTCCTTCAAGGGACGTTAAAGACCTAATTATACTAAATAATTGCGCCGGGCGAGAGCTAGTGGAGGCAATGGAGGCCGAGAAGTAGGACTTCTTAGCGTCCTTCACTGCCATCTCGTAGGTTTTCATAAAAACCCTATAAGATGTTCTTAAGGCTCCGTCACGGGCACCCCACCATACTCACTCTAGCCGTCTGAGGTCCCGCATCATTTCCCGAAGCTCCTCGGTACACCAGGGAGCCCGGTTTCTGCGGGGTCGCAGAGGGCGCCTAGGTGCGATCTCATCAATGGCTGCTAGGAGCTGGATATTCCAGCCCTCAACAAGCTCAGTTAATGAGTCGCCAGGGGGAGCAAGGTCCCACAAGGCCTGACGGAATCTATCAGGGTCCATCATTTTCTGCTGGCGAGCCCAAATTGGCTCGCCACCTAAGCAGGGTGGGGGTGGAAAATCAATCCTGGCTTTCAGCGCGTAGTGATCAGACTATGGCACCTTCATCAAAGGATACATGATCACATCTATACCGACGCCAAAGATCAAATCCAGCGTGTGGCCTGCTTGATGTGTGGGGCCCGAAACAAACTGGGAGAGCCCTAGTGTCACCATGGAAGACACCAGGTCCAGAGCCTGTGAGGAGGGAGTGGCATCAGCATGGATGTTGAAGTCCCCTAATACCAATAGGTTAGGGAACTCCAAGGCCCAACTGGCCACCGCCTCTGCTGGTGCGCTAGGTGGCCGGTACACCAGCCAGACAGCCAAGCTCACCTCGGAGCCCCACACTAGGCCAACACATTCAATGCCGGGGATCGATGGCAATGGTAGAGCCCTGAAAGAACAATCTTCCCAGATTAATAATGCCACCCCTCCCCCCCCGGCCCACAGTCCGCGACTGGTGGAGGACGGAGAAACCTGGGGGCGCCATCTCTCGTAAGGTAACTGTTGCCCCTTCGCGCACCCAGGTCTCCGTCACACAAGCCAGGTCGACCCCCTGCAAGGTAAAGAAATCTCACAGGGTGGCGGTTTAGTTGCCTATAGACCTGGCATTGCACAACACCAGTGACGGAGGTGAGTAATCCTTGCTCACCCTACCCTCGTCCCTCGGGATGAGGTGCAGATTGGAAGGGGTACGAGCATATCCGTCTCTCGATCCCCTTCGCCTATGACATCTGCCCCCACCGCCATACCTCTCTCGCCCCACTACGGTAGCAATCCCATGCCTCATACCAACCTCCATTTACAAAATAGAAAAACAGATCAAACCAAAAACAATTGTACCAAACAAAACAAATCCCCATCCCACTCAATATTCAACCCCAAACCAAAATAAACGGAACAAAATAAAAACACATCAATAAAAACCACCGTTCACGGTGGTACAACAAAGTAAAAGGTAGAAACCCCTTTAAAACACTTTAAAATATATAGAAACATTTTTAACATTTGCTGCAGCAACACCAGTGTCCTTAAAACTGTAGCGGTGGCGGGTGTGGGCCCCGCCCCCAGGGCCTGGTGGAATGGGCCTACAGGAGGGAGCGGCCTTCCTCAACACCCACGGTGCAGCAGCAGCAGCGATGTCCCAGTGATTGGGGGGGCATCCATGGTACTCACTCAAAAGCCACAATACAGTGGTGCCCCGCAAGACGAATGCCTCGCAAGACGGAAAACCCGCTAGACGAAAGGGTTTTCCATTTTTTAGCTGCTTCGCAAGACGATTTTCCCTATGGGCTTGCTTTGCAAGACGAAAACGTCTTGCAAGTGTTCCAATTTTTTCCCGCTCCCCCCCTTTTTCTAAGCCGCTAAGCCGCTAATAGCCTTTTAGCCATTAATCCACTAATCCTTTAATAGCCGCTAAGCCTTTAATAGCCGCTAAACCGCTAATAGCGCTAATCCGCTAAGCCGCTAATAGGGTTGCTTCGCAAGACGAAAAAACCGCTAGACGAAGAGACTCGCGGAACGGATTAATTTCATCTTGCGAGGCACCACTGTATGTCCATGGGTCTTAAAAGATGGACAGGCCCAACATTATTACAGTGGTGCCTCGCAAGACGAAAAGAATCCGTTCCGCGAGTCTCTTCATCTTGCGGTTTTTTCGTCTTGCAAAGCAAGCCCATTAGCGGCTTAGCGTATTAGCGGCTTAGCGGGCTTAGCGGATCAGCTGATAAGCGGTTTAGCGGCTTAGCGGATCAGCTGATAAGCGGCTTAGCGGCTTGGGAAAAAGGGGGGGAGGGAAAAAACCCTGCAGGAACTCGCAAGACATTTTCGTCTTGCGAAGCAAGCCTATAGGAAATTCGTTTTGTGAAGCACCTCCAAAACGGAAAACCCTTTCGTCTACCGGGTTTTCCGTCTTGCGAGGCATTCGTCTTGCGGGGCACCACTGTACTTCTATTAGGATTTTTTAAAGTTGGTGTTGGGGCTTTGCTTATCCTCCTCTGTGTGTGACAGCCGTTCTTTTGCCTCTGATAACCACAAAAGGGCCATTTTTCTGTTGTTCAACTTCATGTATGTCTTTCCCAAGAAGAGTAAGTTCTTACTATAGAAATTTGGCTCAACATCTTCAGCCTTCTGGAAGTAACGTAAAGCCTCTTCATAGGTGGAGCTGGGTGGCGTTGAGAATAAAGCTGCAGCTATTTTGCTCTGATACCATGGCATGTCGGCAAACGTATAACACCAAATGCCCATAAGATGAAGTGATGTAGCATCCTTTGGATTCAGTTCTATCGCTTTCTGGAAGTGTTCTTTGATAACAAAAGCATTGGGAATTTTTTTCTTTATTCCTTCATAATCTCCCACATCACTGAGGCAGATTGCATACCACTTGTGCACGCTGAAACATGATTTCTCTTTCTCAAGTGCTTTCGTGGCCTAAGCAAGGGCCTCATAGATCAGCTGCTTCTTTTTCTCTGCCGAAGTTTGACTAAGCTGAGCCACGTCCCGTGATGCGCGTGCCAGGCGCCACAACACTTGTGCATTCTCACTTATTGTTACGAGGTTGTGCTTGGTGGGTTTTTTCTCTCTCATGAAAAATTTCTCAATTGACCTTCAACCTCTACAACTGCCTACACTTCCTGATATGAAAAAGCCCTGAGCTGTTTTGTCTCTATCATTACAGCAGCTTCTTGCACATTCATGACTGGTAAGGTTTAGCCTGAGATAGTTACCTCACTCTGCTTAATGGTAAGGTCTATGCTGGGCAGATTTCCTTTGCCTTCGCCACCTTCCCTCCCAGACCCTCAAAGTGTCCCCATTTTCCAGGGACGTCCTTGATTTGCGGTTTCTGATTTGATCCCAGAATGTCCCACCTTTCCTTAGGACGTCCCTATTTTCATCAGAGAAATGTTGGAGGGTATGCATTTAAATCCCTCTTATACCACTTTGAAGGCCATAGCTTCTCTCAAAGAATCTTGGGAGCTGTAGTTTGCTGTGGGTACTGAGAATTGTTATGAGATCCCTGTTTCCCTCCCAGAACTACAATTCCCAGAGTTCCCTGGGAAGAAGGATTGGCTGTTAAACTACTCTGACAATTACAGCTCCGGGAAGACACTAGAGAGTGTCTCCAAGCAGCTCTCAGCACCTTAAACAGGACTCCTTGGGGAAAGCCATAACTGTTAAAGTGGTATAATTGTGATACCAGTGCATGGTGTGTCCCTGAACAGTAGTTATTTTCTAACCCGATAAGTGTGATGCTGGGGTATAAGCCAAGGAGCACAAGAGGAGGTAAAACTTAGGTCCTGACACTGGTTTAAATGTGTAATGGAAATATGGCTATGCTGTGCATATCATAATGATGATAATGATAATAATTACAGTGGTACCTCGGGTTGCAAACACCTCGGGTTACAAACTGTAATGTGTATGGGTTGCTCGTGCGTAAGTTGCCGCCTCTCCAGGCTTTGTTGCCTTGCTAAACCTTTCAGTCTGGGCAGCCCTTCACTTCGTGGCTGCCTCAGTCGCTAGCAGAATCTGTCAGTGGGCGTTTCTTAAATCTTTTCCAACATAAAAGTTGTTTGACACCCAGTCTCCTCCTACTCTCTCTGCGCGGAAGTCTTCTGCGCAGGGTGGGCGTGGGTAGCGGAGGACCCGTGCTCTCCCCGCTGGTGTCCGGTGAAGAGTCCTGGAGCCCTCTCGCCGATTCCCCCATCAGCCCCTCTATATCCCTGGTGTTGTGCTGATGTGCTTCCCCATCTGCGGAGCTGCCTCTCTCCCTGCTGGGCCCTTCTCCAGCATCATTTGAGAGCCTTCCCTCCGCCTCTAGCTCCGATGTCAGTTCCCTGACACAAACACTTCAGGTTACAAACTCCACTAACCCAGAAGTAGTACCTCGGGTTAAAAACTTTACCTCAGGATGAGAACAGAAATTGCACGCTGGCAGTGTGGCAGCAGCTGGAAGCCCCATTAGCTAAAGTGGTACCTCAGGTTAAGATCGGTTTCAGGTTAAGAACGGACCTCTGGAACGAATTAAGTTTGTAACCAGAGGTACTACTGTAATAGCGAAGTAGCAGAAAGATGAGGAAGGAAAACACTTCCTTTGTGGATGCGAGTGTTCAGTGCTTGCAGTCAAACTTAATGGCTGTGTTTATGGAAGACAATCTTACTCTGCTATGAGTGATCACAGAAGAAGAAGAAGAAGAAGAAGAAGAAGAAGAAGAAGAAGAAGAAGAAGAAGAAGAAGAAGAAGAAATATATAGTGAGGTGTGGGCACAGAAGGGGCAAAGTGCATTTGTGGGGAAGGAGAGCTTTGTTCCACATGGTAGATTTCTGAAAGGGCAATAAATGCATCTTCCACATAATCATTCCCATCGAAATGTATTGTCTCTTTGGTATGTCCAGCTGATGACATTAACTTTCATGGAAGATATGAAACTTACGAATGGACTGCTTACAGGTGTAGACTTTGTTTGGATACATATGGCAATATTTGGAATGACTTTTCCCCAATGTAGTAGGCTATTAATATTTACATATGTATTAGGATAATAATATCAAATTCATAAACATATATATTCATATTTCTTTTCTACACATTTTTGTGCTCTTTTATTTTTATTTTCTTCCTCTCTTTTTCTTTGCATCACTTTATTTCTTTATAATTGAAACCTTTTCAATCAAATATTGAACTGCCCTGAGACCTCTGGGTATAGGGCGGTATATAAATTCAATAAATAAATTATTAATAAATATTAATAAATATTAATGCAGGGGGGAAATTCACGGAAGGAAGCGTAGCGTGGCAGACTTATTTTCTATCATGTAACCACAGGTGTAAAAAGGCAAAAGGTAAAGGACCCCTGGACGTTTAAGTCCAGTCAAAGGCGACTATGGGGTTGCGGCGCTCAACTTGCTTTCAGGCTGAGGGAGCTGATGTTTGTCCACAGACAGATTTCTGGGTCATGTGGCCAGCATGATTAAACAGCTTCTGGTGCAATGGAACAGCATGATGGAAACCAGAGCGCAAGGAAATACCGTTTACCTTCCATCACAGCGGTACCTATTTATCTACTCGCACTGGTGTACTTTCGAACTGCTAGGTTGGCAAGAGCTGGGACAGAGCAATGGGAGCTCACCCCGTTGTGTGGATTCGAACTGCCAACCTTCTGACTGGCAAGCCCAAGAGGCTCAATGGTTTAGACCACAGCGCCACCCGCATCCACAGGTAACCACAGATGTAACCACAGGTGGTACAGCCTGTGGGGCAGTGCAAGGGGGATAGCTACTTCTCTGTGGAGCAGTTTGCCCTTCTTTGCCCACCTGCAGTGTCTCCTACAGACAAAAACAGGGACAGACATTGGAAACATAGGAAGTTGTGCTTTATTAAGTCATAGCATTGGTCTATCCATCTCCATATTGCTACACTGACTCACAGTGATGCCCAGGTTTTCTTCCCCAGACCTACCTGGAGATACCACGTATTGAACCTGGGACCACCTGTATGAGAAACTGATGCTCCAGCAATGAGCTACAGCCCTTCCCCTTTCATAAATCAAGACCTTTATTGTCCAAAATGGTAGAAGAGCTGGAAGCAAGGACTGGAGATTCAAGACTTTGTCGCTGTCCTCTGGCCAGCCTATCAGAATCTGTTCCTCTGGCTCAGCCCTTCTCAACCAATCAAGATTCTTGCTTTCCATCATAATTTGAATAAGACTGGTGCTCAAACCCTGCTTCTTTCTTCCGCGAAGGCATGCGTTTATTTTAAACATTCCCCATATACTCTTGAGTGCAAAAGGTGACATTGCAGCAGACAGCTTGGCAAAAGCAACACATCAGACGAGGCTTTGAAAACTGCTGATGCTATTTCAGGGGCTGCTTCCGTGTGAAATCACAGAAGCTGCAAATCCTTCCAAATCTCTCTTTCTCTCTGCCACAGGGTAGAAATTTCAGATGGATTTATGGAACAAGGCTTTTTTAAAAAAACCACACACACGGATGCATTGCAATTGATAACGTGGAAAGGTGGAAAGGTTAGAGGCCATTTCTAGAGGTTGCTGGAAACCCATTCACCCCTGCAGTAAGGAATAGTTTATTAAACACCACAGGCAGTTTTATCAAGTCTTTAAAGGAAATCTATCCTACTTACGGTTAGATCCAGTTTTCAGATGAGAAGTATTCTACTAAGAGGATATTTCAATGGTTTTAGGGGAAAGAGGGATTTGTTTTGTTTTTGGCTAATTCCTATTTTGCCCTGTACTCCCCTGGCACCTCTGCCAAAATCTGTACTGAAGAGTTGGGGGCTCTCTGAAACAAAATGGGACATAGTTCAAGATGCTGCATAAGGTAAAGGTAAAGGGACCCCTGACCATTAGGTCCAGTTGTGACCGACTCTGGGGTTCTGGTGCTCATCTCGCTTTATTGGCCGAGGGAGCCGGTGTACAGCTTCCGGGTCATGTGGCCAGCATGACTAAGCCACTTCTGGCGAACCAGAGCAGCGCACGGAAACGCCATTTATCTTCCCGCCAGAGCAATACCTATTTATCTACTTGCACTTTGACGTGCTTTCGAACTGCTAGATTGGCAGGAGCAGGGACCAGGCAACGGGAGCTCACCCCGTCACGGGGATTCAAACTGTTGACCTTCTGATCGGCAAGTCCTAGGCTCTGTGGTTTAACCCACAGTGCCACCCACGTCCTTAAGATGCTGCATAGGTAAAAGAAAATTCGTGAAAATTGCCCTTTCCTCCAGCTGGATCCTCCACATGATATAGAACAGGGGTCAGCAAACTTTTTCAGTAGGGGGCCGATCTACTGTCCCTCAGACTTTGTGGGGGGCCGGACAATGTTTTGAAAAATAAAATAAAAATGAACGAATTCCTATGCCCCACAAATAACCCAGATATGCATTTTAAGTAAAAGCACACATTATACTCATGTAAAAACACTAGGCAGGCCCCACGAACAACCCAGAGATGCATTTTAAATAAAAGAACACATTTTACTCATGCAAAAACACACTGATTCCCAGACCTTCCGCAGGCCAGATTGAGAAGGTGATTGGGCCGGATCCGCCCCCCGGACCTTAGCTTGCCTACCCATGAAATAGAATCTGCTCCACAAATGGGAATAGCAGGGAATGGATCACCATTTTTATCCCACGTCTCGGGGAGAGTCACCTGAAGCACCTAGCAGCAATTCTAAAGCAGATGGGAGATGGTGCACACAGAAATTAAAACAATAAAGTACTAAAACAGACTGAGCCAGCGATCACTGATAAAACAGCAATCCTGAAATAAAACAAGGCAGTTAAATGCTCCAAATGATCTTGGACTCCAGCTTCCACCATTCAGTGCAGCCAATGGACAGGGATGGTGAGAGTTTAACTTTCTGCAACATCTGCAGGCACAGCAATTTGGCATCCGTAACCTTGACGCTGAAGCTGCCACGGTAGTGCAAACCACTCTGTGACATCATAGCCACTGAAGGAAAAATATACTCAAAGTCAAGAGTGGATTTCATGCTCTTTATTCAGCTCATAGTAGTGAGGAGGAATGGAAGTTCCCCCCAGAATATCTGCCTTATATACATTATCTACACAATGGCCCCCACGTGATTGGCTAATTCTGGGATTCTCCTGTAGGCCAATCAGGTTGCGGATTCCCTTCCACCTGGAGCTGGATTGGGTGGCTCCTGTGGACCAATCAGACTGCTGCATTCTGGATCCTATTGTTCTAGGACCAGTCAAACTGCTGCCTTTTGGATCCTATTCAACTCAGTACATAACAGAAGGCCATAGGGATTTCTTTCACGATCAGTCCTACACAATCATTGTAATGTGAAGGAATGGATATATATTTGCGCAATCCATCTTGTCTTTCTGCTTCCTTTCATCCCCTGGGATTTATTTATTTTCCTATGGCAAAGATATCAGCAGTCTCAAATCTCGTTGCGATTCTGGATAACCATCAATCCTTTCCCATCCACCCAACCACCTTTCCAGAACGACGAGCCCAAGTTACTACCTCTGTCACCTAATCAGCGAATTGGTGGTCTTTGCTCTTTGGGAAACTGCCGTCAGAGTTTGACAAAGTCCAATCCCATAATGGGGTCGTTTGGGAGAAGAGAGCCTACGCCCCAATAGTTTGCCCTCCTTACGCCTAATTAGACAAATTCTAATAAGCATCTGGTGCTTGGCATTGTGCTTGGACATTAGTGGGAAGCCATTACAAGTTGTAATGGCTTGTTATCACACATCCCCCCGCACCTTTTGTTAAAAGAAATTAAAATGTTTAGCAGGCTTCTTTTCTCTATTTTTTGCTTGTTTGTGAGTGTGGTGGATTTAATTAAAATTAACAGAGCATGTCAATAACGCTCCATCCTCTCTCTAATGGATTGCCCTTCCAACCTGCCTTAAATGAAGCAAGGCGGGATGCTTCAGAGATGGATGAGCGCCGGCCTTCCTTTGGCGGCAGGCGCTTGTCACACAGGTGTTGGAAACTAGTTTCCTTCTCATCAAGATGTCCATCAAGAAAAAGCCCAAGGCGGCTGGAGAAAACATGAGGGCAAAATGTGATAGTGCAAGAGTGATTGGAAGGATTCCAAGGAACTACGATGGAACGGTGGGCCAGTGAGTTTGGAAAGTGAGTGACACATTGAGAGGAGTGGCATGCGGAGAGAATCACAACACTAATGATTCCCAGAAACTAGTATATATACAGATATACTCCTTCCAACAGTGTTGGTAGAAGACAGCCATAGAATTCTAGAATTGTTGAGTTGGAAGGGACCACAAGAGTCATCTATCACAACAATTCAGGAATCTGCCCAATGTGGGGCTCAAAAGCACACTTCTGAAATTGTCTCATGCTCTGCTGACTGAACTACCTACCATGAGACATCTTGCCAATCACCATAGATAGTTGCACTCGATAAGCTTTAAAATTGCTGGAAGAAATATCAACAACCTCAGATATGCAGATGACACAACCTTGATGGCAGAAAGTGAGGAGGAATTAAAGAACCTTTTACTGAGGGTGAAAGAGGAGAGCGCAAAATATGGTCTGAAGCTCAACATCAAAAAAACTAAGATCATGGCCACTGGTCCCATCACCTCCTGGCAAATAGAAGGGGAAGAAATGGAGGCAGTGAGAGATTTTACTTTCTTGGGCTCCATGATCACTGCAGATGGTGACAGCAGTCACAAAATTAAAAGACGCCTGCTTCTTGGGAGAAAAGCAATGACAAACCTAGACAGCATCTGAAAAAGCAGAGACATCACCTTGCCAACAAAGGTCCGTATAATTAAAGCTATGGTTTTCCCAGTAGTGATGTATGGAACTGAGAGCAGGACCATAAAGAAGGCTGATCGCCGAAGAATTGATACTTTTGAATGGGTGCTGGAGGAGACTCTTGAGAGTCCCATGGACTGCAAGAAGATCAAACCTCTCCATTCTGAAGGAAATCAGCCCTGAGTGCTCACTGGAAGGACAGATCCTGAAGCTGAGGCTCCAATACTTTGGCCACCTCATGAGAAGAGAAGACTCCCTGGAAAAGACCCGGATGTTGGGAAAGATGGAGGGCACAAGGAGAAGGGACGATAGAGGACAAGATGGTTGGATAGTGTTCTCGAAGCTACCAGCATGAGTCTGACCAAACTGCGGGAGGCAGTGGAAGACAGGAGGGCCTGGCGTGCTCTGGTCCATGGGGTCACGAAGAGTCGGACATGACTAAACAACTAAACAACAACAACAATCTTCTATGAATTTGTCTAAACCTTTTTAAAATCAATCCAAGCTGGTGGCTATCAGTCCATCTGTTTATTCCACAGTTTTACTATGTATATATCGTGTCAAGAATTTTTGTTGTTATTGCCTTTTCCTGAATCTTCTAACTTCATCTTCACTGGATGAGCCCAAGGTTCTAGTATTAGGTGAAGGGGAGATGAAGTTTCCTATCTCTACGCTCTAGGAATTTCAAGATCTGATTCCCCCCCCCTCTTTTTTACAAAGTAATAATCATAAATAAATAAGAATAAAAATGTGCACCCCACCACCGAGGCCATTCCATTGTAACTATCCACCCTCCCAAAATTTCAACACCTCTTGCCATGGTATGACCCTTTTCTGTTTTAACAGTGCATATTCTACAAACACTTTCCATATCTCCTCAAAATAATTTCTCCTGCATATTTCCCATCTTACCTTAATGACACATGTTAATTTATCATTAATAGCTATATCCCAGACCTCTTTATACCATTCTTCCATTTTGTATTCTGCTTGCCCCTTCCACTTCCTAGCTATCACAATTCGTGCAGCCATCAGTAAATTTGTGAGCAAGTCCTTCCTAGCCTGCGAACCTTTCACCCCATTCGAGATCTGACTTCATAAATATATTCAGGTTAATGCAGAAATGGGACGTGCATGTATATGGATGAACACCTTCAAAACGAAGCAGAGATAGATGGATCTGACCCTACATACCATCTCTGGCCTGTGATGCTACTGCTATCCAACAGTCTCACTCAAAACCTCCAACATTTACGCAAAGTTTCAACACAATGGTGCCTGAGACAATACAGTTGCCTCTCTAGGGTATAATTACTGCCAACAATTCAAATGATGAGTGTGATTGTATCGCACGGTATCACTGAGCCAAAATATCCCTCAGTGGTGGGTGGGGAAAGGTGTGTTTCATTTCTTACTGGTGGCGCTTTTGTAAAGTGTACGCAGGTTTTATCTTCAAATTACTGGAAAGAGAGAAAACCATGCATTACACCCACAAGAGGCTGTGGGTCAAATTATACTTCTGCATTTATTCTTTCCCCCCTCCTTCTCCTTGCATGAGCTTATTATAGGTACGATTCCTTACAAGGGATTTTCATTTCATTTCTGTTTCTTCCTGGGCCTTCTAAGGAATCCGTGCTTTAAACTTTCGAAGGACAAGGTCGGAGAAGAAAAGCGGAATTGATCTTTTCTCCTCCCCGCCCTCGACTTGAGGTTTGGTTCACAAACATTGGCCCTTTACTTTTTTTGAAGTGAAAGCCCTCCTTTCCCGGAGGAGCTTTCCCAAATTCTTGCAGGCTCCTCTCAGCTGGTGACGGGCAGCACCTGAAAGGACCCAAAGATTAAACAATGAATGACTGTGTGAACTTTCCTTCTGTGGAAAGCGCCAGTCGAATTCCAAGGGGGGGGGGGAGGCAATGGAGGGATACCATAGAAATTTTACCCAAACCTATAGATCTTGAAAGAGCTTTTCATCATCAGACAGAATTCTGTAGCAGGGCTACTATGGAGAGGCTAGAAGGAAACAAGGGTAGCAAATCTTATTTAATGTACCAGGAGAACTGGCTTTAGCCAGGACCATCTGCAATCTTTTTTTATTGCTTGAGGGGGGCGGGGCAGAGAAGGATAGGTAGGTCTTCTGAAAAATGAATGGAAAATGTGAGATTTCCTCATAGCAAACAGATTTCTTAATCGTAATCCAGGGGTGGGAAACTTCAGGCTTAATGCAACCCCCACCCCAGCCCTTCTAAACAGACTAAACAGACTCTCTCTAGCAACGCCCATGTTTTTAAAAGTTATGGAAGCCTTTTCTCTCCTAAAATCAAAGCCACCGGGCACATCAAGTAAAACAACTCAAATAAAACATGTAGCCTAGCCTGTATGTTTATGAGTCTGGTACTGTGCTCAAGGGATATGGGGAGATAGTATCAGGCAAGTCCCGTTCGGAGAACAGGCTCTGGAAGGCTCTCGCGAGATCTTGCGGGACTGTCCAAGTTCCTGCGAGATCTCACGAGAGCATCCTAGAGCCCGGCAAGCAGGGCAGAGAGCTCAAAAGCTCTTTCTGCACTGGAAAACCCAGTGCAAAAAGAGATTTAAGACCCTCTGCCATGTGTACAGTTAATTTGCACCATTTTGACCTGCTGGTTTCAGCCGTGGCAAGGCTGACATCGTGCAAGTTAATTGCATACAAGATGTGATTGTGCTGTACGTCTACAACACTTCCATGGGAGTGTGTCTTATTTAAGTCAATGGGACTTCCTTCTGAGTTTGCATGCATCGGATCCCACTGCATGCTACCTTAGTACCATAACGACTAATTTCTTACCCGCCCTTCCCTATGAGGTCCCAGGGAAGGATACACAAAAACAAAAATGCATCGTTAAGATCTGTTAAAACAGTTTGAAGTCAAAAGAATGAGGTTCCTGGAATGTATATCTCTCAAGTGTCAAAGGTCAAGTAAAAAGGTGTGCCTTCACCCTATGATAAAATCTGTGCAATGAAGGTGCCAGGCGCACCTCTCTAGAGAGGGAATCCTACGGCTTAGGGGCTGCCTCAAAGAAAGCCCTCTCCCAAACCACCATCCACCAAGCATCCCAGAGAACTACAGTGGACGCTCGGGTTGTGAACATGATCCATGCGGGATGCACGTTCGCAACCCGCAGTGTCCGCAACCCGCAGCGCCGCGTCTGCACACACGCGGGTTGCGATTCGGCGCTTCTGTGCATGCACAAAGCGCAATTTAGTGCTTCTGCGCATGCGCGAGTGCCGAAACCCAGAAGTAACCCCTTCCAGGTTTTGGTGCATCCGTTTCATGGAAACGCGCAACCTGAAGCGTCTGTAACCCAAGGCATGATTGTACCAAGAAGGCCGAGAGTTGCTAGGAAAAACTCCGGCTCCGCTCACATGGTTTCAATTCTCAGAGTGGTTTGACAAGAAACTCTGGGAATTGTAGCTCTGTGAGGGGCATAGAGGGTCTTCTAACAACTCTCAGTACAGTGGTACCTCAGGTTACAGACGCTTCAGGTTACATACGCTTCAGGTTACAGACTCTGCTAACCCAGCAATATTACCTCGGGTTAAGAACTTTGCTTCAGGATGAGAACAGAAATCGTGCTCCGGCAGCACAGCAGCAGCAGGAGGCCCCATTAGCTAAAGTGGTGCTTCAGGACCTCCGGAATGAATTAAGTACTTAACACGAGGTACCACTGTACCCTTAACAAACTAAACTTCCCCAGATTCTGTGGGGGGAACCCATGACTGTTTAAAGAAGTATGATATTACTTTAAAAGTATAGTGCTGTGGGGTTGTTGTTTTTTAAGTGCATGTACACCTGGACAGAAGTTTCTAGAGCTTTGCAGAAATTGTCTCTGAAGAATCTCCACCTGGTATGTGGAGAAAGAAACTGGAGGAAAATGTTTTACTGAATTTTTTTGGGGGGGGGAAGTTCTCCATCAGTTTCTCAGGGGTGGGGCTTACCATTTGCAGTGGCACAACTTCTTTCTATTTCCCCCTAACGGCCTTCTTCCTTAGTTGCCACGGCAACTGTATTTGCATCCTTTACAATGTCCTGGACCTAGCACCACTCCGGGGCATTGTGGAAGGGATAGGATAGTAATAATAATAATTTATTATTTGTACCCCGCCCATCTGGCTGGGTTTCCCAGCCACTCTGGGCGGCTTCCATAGAAACCAAAAAACACTAAAATATCATACATTAAAAACTTCCCTGAACAGGGCTGCCTTAAGATGTCTTCTGAATGTCAGGTAGTTGTTTTATCGTTTTGACATCTGATGGGAGGGCATTCCACAGGGCGGGCGCCACTACCGAGAAGGCCCTCTGCCTGGTTCCCTGTAGCTTTGCTTCTCGCAATGAGGGAACCGCCAGAAGGCCCTCGGCGCTGGACCTCAGCGTCCGGGCAGAACGATGGGAGTGGAGACACTCCTTCAGGTATACTGAACCAAGGCCGTTTAGGGCTTTAAAGGTCAACCCCAACACTTTGAATTGTGCTCAAAAACGTACTGGGAGCCAATGTAGGTCTTTCAAGACCAGTGTTATATGGTCTCGGCGGCTGCTCTCAGTCACCAGTCTAGCTGCCGCATTCTGGATTAGTTGTAGTTTCCAGGTCACCTTCAAAGGTAGCCAGACGTAGAGCACATTGCAGTAGTCAAAGTGAGAGATAACTAGTGCATGCACCACTCTGGCAAGACAGTCCACAGGCAGGTAGGGTTTCAGCCTGCATACCAGATGGAGCTGATAAACAGATGCCCTGGACACAGAATTGACCTGCGCCTCCATGGACAGCTGTGAGTCCAGAATGACTCCTAGGCTGCGCACCTGGTCCTTCAGGGGCACAGTTACCCCATTCAGGACCAGGGAGTCCTCCACACCTACCTGCCTCCTGTCCCCCAAAAACAGTACTTCTGTCTTGGCAGGATTCAACCTCAATCTCTTATCTGCCATCCATCCTCCAACCGCCTCCAGACACTCACACAGGACCTTCACCGCCTTCACTGCTTCTGATTTGAAACAGAGGTAGAGCTGGGTATCATCTGCATACTGATGAACACCCAGCCTAAACCCTCTGATGATCTCTCCCAGCGGCTGCAGGTAGAGCAAACCAGTATTGATCCATCTAGCTCAGTCTTGTTGGCACTGAATGGAAGCATCTCTCCAGGGTTTCGGTATACGGGTTTTTTCTCACCCCTGCTTGGGGGAGATAGATAGATATTCTTTCCCTCCTCATTTAATCCCCACAACAACCCTGTGAGGTAAGATAGGTTGGCATACAGTGATATCATCTGCATATTGATGGACACCCAGTCCAAACCCCCTGATGATCTCTCCCAGCGGCTTCATATAGATGTTAAAAAGCATGGGGGAGAGGACGGAACCCTGAGGCACCCCACAAGTGAGGGCCCAAGGGTCTGAACACTCATCCCCCACCACCACTTTCTGAACACAGCCCAGGAGGAAGGAGCGAAACCACTGTATAACAGTGCCTCCAGCTCCCAGCCCCTCTAGACGGTCCAGAAGGATGTTATGGTTGATTGTATCAAAGGCCGCTGAGAGATCCAGCAGAACTAGGAAACAACTCTCACCTTTGTCCCTAGCTCGCCGGAGATCATCAACCAGTGCGACCAAGGCAGTTTCAGTCCCATGATGAGGCCTGAACCCCGATTGGAAGGGATCCAAATGGTCTGCATCCTCCAGGCGTGCCTGGAGTTGTTCAGTAACCACGCGCTCAATCACCTTGCCCAAGAATGGAAGATTTGAGACTGGGCGATAGTTGGCCATACTGGCCGGGTCTAAAGATGGTTTTTTAAGAAGTGATTTAATGACCACCTCTTTCAGCGGATCTGGGAATGTTCCCTCACAGAGGGAAGCATTCACCACCCCGCAGAGCCCATCGCCCAGCCCTTCCTGGCTTGCTTTTATTAGCCAGGATGGGCAAGGATCAAGGAGACAGGTGGTTGGTTTCACTCGTCCAAGCAGCCTGTCCACATCCTCGGGGGTAACGGGTTGAAATTGATTCCTTGCAACTTGACCAGACAGGGCTCTAGCACTTATGGACTCATCGTTAAAATTGTGTTTATGGAAAACAATCTTACTCGGCTACAAGTGATCGCCAAAGAAAAAGAAGACCCGAAGCATCAGGTTAGAGGAGGCTGGTGTACGACCGCATTTCAGGAAGCAGCTCTGACGCTGATGCAGTGTGGGGGCAAAATGTTGAGCACACACCAGCTTACCAAGGAGGATTAGAACTGAGGGTTGAGGAAGAAAAAACGCACTTTCCACTTTCAATGAATTGTTCTTCTGAACAATAATAACTGGGATTGGAGGTCCAGCCACCCGCACACCCTCTTTCTGTTTATCTCACTGAGCTGAGTCTTCCGCTGGCCTCTTTCCGTAACCTCAATAAAGGAAGCAGATCTCCTCTAATCCGCGAGACAACATGGAAATTCCCTTCCGACGTGGGCCAGTGCTCTCCTTTGACTTTCATTTCCGTCGCTCGGGTTTTTTGTTCTAACTCGCCATCCGTCGCCTCTCCTCTCGCCACAACATTCCAACGCCTTTGCCCTCCCTTTGTAGCCTCCACTGCCGAATCCTTATCTTGACCAAACAGACAAAGAGCTTCCCTCCAGATGGCAGGCCTGTTCCAGAGCCGCGCTGATAAGCTGGCAAGTCGGGAAGGATGGCAGGACGCAAGTGATAGGAGGAAGAAGTAGCCCGGACTTCTTGTGGCTCTGGCAGAGCATCACTTTGCCACCCCAAGACTGGGACGTCCTGAGCTGCTTCTGGGTCTCTTTCCAGCTTGACAGAGTGATGGGACCACTCAGACTTTGGACGCTGTCAGCATCATGCACACAATTCCTGCTTTAGTAACACAGTGAGCTCGTTTAGAAGTCAATTACAGACAAGAGAGGCATTCCAGATAGGGACCCATACATGGAATGGGATTAGAGTAGGGTTATCAGATGTTCCCGTTTCCCGGGGACAGTCCCTGGACTTGCGAATAAGTCCCCGGACAAATTCCATCCCTGGAATGTCCCCGGATTTCATCCAATGTCCCCGGGAAACGCAGCAGCGGCAGTCTCAGCAGCCTGGAGCAGTTGGCTCTGGCTGGCTCCAGGAGCTGCTCAGAAGTCCCCATATGATGGTGGTGCAGGGGCTCGAAGATGCAGCTTCCGGGCTGCCTTCACCTTCCCTGACTCCAGCAACTAAGCTGTGAAGGGGGGCTTCATGCTGCCTATCGGAGCAGCCTCCCAACTCCTACTTGCATGCAAACAGGATCTCTCAGCTGTGAAGGGAGGCTTCATGCTGCCTATCAGGGGGGAGGGATCTCTCAAGTTAGGCAATGGGAAGCCTCCCTTCCCAGCTGAGGGATCCCCGCCCCCTCCTGCTTGCACGCAAGTAGGAGTGGGATTGGGGCTGCTATGATGGAAAGGGAGGCATTGCACTGCCCAAGCCTCACCACCGTCACTGCTCTCGGCCCTCCTTCTCCGCCTTCCATGCCTGACCCACCGCGCACCCCTTCCCCACCATCACCACCAAAGAACCAACAACTCAGGGGCTACGCAGGCTCATGGAGAAAGGAGATAGAGGCCTTGGAGGAAGGGGAAACATGGTGGTTGAGGTCAAGGCGGTGGCTGCCCCTCTGCCACCGCCATCGCTGCAGCATCAACGTCCTGAATGTGTAGTATTTATTTATTTATATTTAAGGTGTCCCTGGATTCATTGAAAACAATCTGGTTGCTTTTACTGTTTATCCTGTATTATGATCCCAGTTCATATCAAGGGGGGAAATGTGCTATTATTATTTTTTTTGGAGCTTGCCAATAAAAATTGGTATAGCAACTTCTTCGATTGGGAGAGAATTCCATTGATGTGAAACAGCCCCACAGGACTCCCTTTATTACATGTTCAGGCAGCTGCTTCTCCTCTCAACCACGGCCCATCTTGTCTGATTAAATCTTGCTGAAGGAGATTGATGGTGTGGATTCGGGGCATCATTGGTGCCTCATTGTAGGCATTAATGTAGGCATTCCTAAAGGGTGGTTAGTCTCCTGCCCTTTTACTGTTAAAGTGGACCTCCTGAGCTCACTTTCTACATCACAGGGGGAACCCTGGATGGGGACGCATGGATCTGCCAACATCACATCTCATTCAGCCACATGACATGATTATTTGCTAATAGAGCTTAAGCCATGTTCAAGATTAATTTAACCGTGCTCTTGGAAGATGATTAAGTTCCTATCTCGACACTAGCTTGAGAGGTACAGATCAGGTGGCCTTTAAATATATAAATTTACAAAAATTCCACAAGCATCTCTACATCCAGGTCTTGCTAATGAGGGCTGATCAGACCAGGGAGTGGCTCTGCCTGTCATTCTCCTACTCCTTAGCCTCCATGTTGCAGCTTGTGAAACTCAGAAGGGAGGAAGATGAGGAGAAAGCAAGAATTAGTTGGCTCTGCCCTTCCTTCTTGTTGGGCTCCCAGAGGTCTTCCCCAGCAGGCGCAATGGATATTAGATACCACTGGGTTCTGGTTGCAGTCTTCAGTGTAGCTGTGTCCATAGTGATCAAGCAATGACTGGCCCATGTCTTCATACCCTCCAACATTTCTCTGATAAAAACAGGGACATCCTATTCAACTGCAGCAACAACAATTTATACCAAGCCCATCTGGATGTCAGTATATGGAAACATCATCACTGCAGACAGCCAGCTTCTTGACATCACATGATGCGGCTATCTGTGGGAAGGAATTTCCCAGGACCTTCACAGGCTGGATAAGTCTTTGTGAAGAGTGTAACTTGAAACCTTCTGTGTGCGCATGTTCAGGAAGTTTGTCAGACTTGCTAGAAGAACTGAACTGAAAGGACGTGTTTTTCTCTAGTGCTGTAATGTCAGAAATAAACATCATGTAAATTGATTTCTGACTTATTTTCTTTCCCCTGCGGAAGCAGGATGATGGAGGGGCTTGTGCATTTTACCCACGCTTGGGAAAATGTCGCCTATCAAAATCTCCCTGGTCTGTCTGGATATCAGCCAGAGGAGGTTACTGGTAAGCAAGCTCCGAGGACAGTGAGAGGGGCCAGCCTCTATGGAGGGGGCTTGCAAACCGACACTGACTGGGTTGCCCCAGCCACTCTGGGCAGCTTCCAACATATATAAAAACATAATAAAACATTTAAAAGCTTCCCTATACAGAGGTACCTTCAGATGTTTGCTAAAGGTTGTACAGTTACTTATCCCCATAGCTTGGGGGGTCACATAACTCCTTACCTTCCAAAATTTCTCCAATGAAAATAGGGACGTCCTAAGGAAAAGTGGGACATTCTAGTATCAAACCAGAAACTGGGACAGCTTTTGTAAATTTGGGACTGTCTCTGGAAATTAGGGACACTTGGAGGGGCTGTGATGAATATGACATTTAGGGTCTACCCCTAGCAAGTATAAGGGCAAAAATCCCTGTGTTTCTGGGAACTCCAAAGGGATTTGATTTTAGTCTCCACAGTTTCCATCCATTTTTATGTTATCCAAGCAATTTCTTTCAATCCTGGCTTTTAGCTGGGAGGAAAATTATATATATATGGCAAATGTACTGTCTAGGAGAGAGGCCGGGCAATTTCTTGACCTAGCCATTCATGTAATAGGCAGTGAGGATCTCTCTGGGTTCCATTACATTATGACGGCAAACAAGTATTTACTAATGTTTTAAAATCAAAGTAACCTGCTTTTTTAAAAAGGGCAAATAATTCTGTAAAAAAAAAAAAAAGCCCACATTTATTGGGTTAGAGATAATGGCAGTGTTTGAAGATACAGCGCAATTATACATTTAAACAAGCACCAGCAGACATTGAAGCTAGCTTAATGAGTACCATTGTTGTCATGAAATGGAAGAAAACAAACCTTATTGTGATTCTGCATTGTCACAAGTAGAAATGAAAAGATATGCAGGAGGATGGGAAGAGTCTTTCTGGCTTGTTTTGTTTGTTTAGTTGTTTAGTCGTGTCCGACTCTTTTGTCACCCCACTAACGAGGGGTGATGGGAGTTGTAGTTCAACAATATCTGGGGACCCACAGGTTGAGAAAGGCTGCCTTAGTGGCTCCCTGGCTGCACCTGGTACCATGACTAAAAGATGGCATTTCAAAATATCTCCAGTGCCTTAATGTAGGAAACTGACTTCTCCTAAGTAGGCTATTATTTTATTAGTATTTCTTACATTTATTGGATGCTTTCTCTTGCCACAGGCCTTTTTACAACTACTTTGTTGTTCTTGTTGTTTAGTTGTTTAGTCGTGTCTGACTCTTTGTGACCCCATGGACCAGAGCACGCCAGGCACTCCTGTCTTCCACTGCCTCCTGCAGTTTGGTCAAACTTATGCTGGTAGCTTCGAGAACACTGCCCAACCATCTCGTCCTCTGTTGTCCCCTTCTCCTTGTGCCCTCCATCTTTCCCAACATCAGGGTCTTTTCCAGGGAGTCTTCTCTTCTCATGAGGTGGCCAAAGTATTGGAGCCTCAGCTTCAGGATCTGTCCTTCCAGTGAGCACTCAGGGCTGATTTCCTTCAGAATGGATAGATTTGATCTTCTTGCAGTCCATGGGACTCTCAAGAGTCTCCTCCAGCACCATAATTCAAAAGCATCAATTCTTTGGCGATCAGCCTTCTTTATGGTCCAGCTCTCACTTCCATACATTACTACTGGGAATACCATAGCTTTAACTATACGGACCTTTGTTGGCAAGGTGATGTCTCTGCTTTTTCAGATGCTGTCTAGATTTAGTATAGGTCTTTCAGGACTGGTGTTATGTGATCTCAGTGGCCACTCCCAGTCACTAGTCTAGCTGCCTCATTCTGGATTAGTTGCAGTTCTAACAAGCACAGAAAGGTGAACTCTCTCTCTCCCCCCCCCTCTCTCTCTCACACACACATTTACAATGTCCCTGCAAAGCTAGCTAGCTTGCTCCTTCTACAAAGCGTTCTGTGAGGAAAACCCCTCTCTGTAGTTTCCAAAAGAGAACACCCACTGGAAGAATACATCAATCTGACTGGCTTGTGAACACCCTCAGGAAGAATGCACCGTTCCGATTGGCTTAGGATGGGCTGATGAAGAGACAGGTTGCTGGAACTGGCCAATGGGTCATTTACGTCTGCATTCTGTTCAGACAGAGGACAACCAGAGAAGCCTGAATGCAGGAGCTAAGGGCAACAGCGCTCTCCCCTCCTGCAATGATGGTGAACCCTGCTGAGTTCAGACCCTCAGTATGAACTTCGAGGGCTCATAATGCCTAACTGCTGAGCTATGGTCCTTCCCTCGGCAACCCAACTATACCAGGAACATAAGAATGACCTTGCTGCATCAAAACAATGGTCCACCCAGTTCAGCATTCTGTCCTCACAAGGGCCAACCAGATGCCCTAATGTGAAGCCCCAAAACAGGACTTGAGCACAACAGTGCTCTCCCCACTTCCCAGCATAGTGCCTCCAAGAGCCAGTGTGGTGTAGTGGTTAAGAGCGGTAGACTCATAATCTGGTGAACCGGGTTCGCTTCCCCACTCCTCCACATGCAGCTGCTGGGTGACCTTGGGCCAGTCACACTTCTCTGAAGTCTCTCAGCCCCACTCACCTCACAGAGTGTTTGTTGTGGGGGAGGAAGGGAAAGGAGAAGACACAAGACCTACCCTCTTTGGAAGAATGGAAGATGAAGCTGATTGACTGTATGGGACTGGCAGAAATGACTGGCAGAATCTGGGACCAGGGAGAAGAGTTGGCAGAAGAAGACTGGAAAAAATTCAAGGACTATCTACAAAAATATTGTAAAATTAAGGAATGTTGAATGATGCTGGATTGAAATTAAGTGGTTTCAAGCTGTAACTATGATAAAACGACTTTCTTTTTGTAAGCAAGAATTTAAAGCTACAATAATTTAAGATGTTGAGATAAGGATTTGCTGTATAATCAACTTACACTGGGTATACAAGAAGGGGAGGTATGAGGAGGTCGGGGAAATAAGTCACAAAAAAAAAGTTGTGAAATTTAAGTGTTTTTAATATTTTTATGTTTGTTTTTTCTTTTGTTTGTAAAAAATTGGAAACTCTAATAAATATATTTTTTTTAAAAAAAAGAAAGGAGAATATTAGCACCTTTGAGACTCATTAGGGTAGTGATAAAGCAGGATATCAAATCCAAACTCTTCTTCAAGAGCAGAGGTAGGACACAGCCATCATGGCCAGTAGCCATTAAAAGCCTTCCCCTCTCCATGAATTTGTCCAATCCTCTTCTAAAGGCATCCAAGTCGGTGGCCATCGTTATAGACTGTGTCTTCAGGAGACAGAGATGCCTCGCTTTAAATTGCAAGGAAGTTGGAGCAAGCTTGTTTCCGCCTGCTCCAGAGGGTAGGGGACTTGAACCGAAGGCTTCAAGTTACAAGAAAGGAGATTCCAATTAAACAACAGGAAAAACTTTCTAACTGTAAGAGCTGTTTGACAGTAGAATAGACTCCCTCGGGAGGTTGTGAACTCTCCTTCCTTGGCCATCTGCCATGGCTGCTTTAGCTACGATTCCTGCATTGCAATTCCAACTCTACAATTCTACATTTCTACGATCAGAATAATGAGAAAGTACCCAGCCATCAACTTGCATTGTTTTTGGTCTTTCCCTTCTCTTCTTTCTTGCATTTTTCTTCTTCACAGAAATGAAGAAAAACAGCATCCCAAGGTGACCGGCTAAATGGCAGCGAGGTGACAAAAGAAGAAGAAGAAAGAAGCATTTTCGAAATGGCGGAAACAATCCTGCTTCTTAAAAAACTCATTGACATTAACGGTCATCTGCGTGCCAGGTTGAATGTTTGATGAGCATCACAGGCGCGCCAGGAAAAGCTGAACAATATGATATAGGCTCTCTCAGCTACATAAGAAGAGGTGCCCGGGGTTGTGTTCAATAATTTATTTTGCTCCGAGGAGTGGGGGAATTTTCCAATGGGAAAAGAAAATGGAGGGGATAGCAATAACAAACTCTGCTCTCGTCGCTGTGCTCTGTGAACTGCGGGGCCTATAGAAGCTTTCAGTGTTTTGGGACACGATCCGACAGCAGCAGACACAATTGTCTTACCAGCACCCCTTGCACCTCTGGCTTATTTAACCCACATTGCTGTCCGTTGCTGTTTTCTTTGCAAGAGAAAAACAATCATTACGAGGAAAGAGAGGGAAGGGACAATGCAAGAAAGAGAAAGGGGGGGGGGATTCTGAACATTGGTTCATCTACCCCACTGTTGTCAACACTGGGTGGCAGCAGCAGCCATCTAATGTTTCAGGCAAGGATCTCTACTTGCCTTATCTGGAACTGCTGGACTTGGGGCCTTGCACCTAGAAGTTAAACTGTCCGTCGCTAAGCTAAGGCCCTTCTTTCTTCTATTTCCTTTCACAGGGATGCCATTCAGTTGGTTGTTGTTGTTTAGTCGTTTAGTCGTGTCCGACTCTTTGTGACCCCATGGACCAGAGCAAGCCAGGCACTCCTGTCTTCCACTGCCTCCCGCAGTTGTTCAAACTCATGCTGGTAGCTTCGAGAACACTGTCCAGCCATCTTGTCCTCTGTCGTCCCCTTCTCCTTGTGCCCTCCATCTTTCCCAACATCAGGGTCTTTTCCAGAGAGTCTTCTCTTCTCATGAGGTGGCCAAAGTATTGGAGCCTCAGCTTCAGGATCTGTCCTTCCAGTGAGCACTCAGGGCTGATTTCCTTAAGAATGGATAGGTTTGATCTTCTTGCAGTCCATGGGACTCTCAAGAGTCTCCTCCAGCACCATTCAGTTGGTAAGGAACCATATTGCTTGCCCTGCCCACATGGAGGCTGCCTTATGAGTCAAACCATTGGTTGTCTTGTCTACACGGACTGGTAGCAGCAGCTCTCTAGGGTTTCAGACAGAGGTCAACCCTGGACCCTCCCTGGAGCTGCTGGGGATTGAACCCGGGATCTTCTGCAGATGTTCTGCCACTGAACTGCGGCCCTTCCTATAAACATAAGAGAGGAAAGGGTGGGGAGTTTTGCATGCCCTGAACTTAATGGTATTCTGTTCTCCCAGAGGTTTCCTCCAGGTCAGGAAATGATAACTATAGGGATGGAGATGGATTCTGTTGTTGAATTGGGTAGACTGCTTTTTGCATCAAATGCCCATTTAAATCTCAGCCACTTGTGCATCTTTAAAAATAAAATAAAAAATGCCCCCCACCCCAGATTTGTTTCCCCCCCTCTTCATATGTTCAAAGCCAAATTGCTGTAGCCACTGTCATAATGATATAGGAACATGAGGAGTCATGGCAGCTCTCGTTTCCCACACGGCCATCATCAAGTTGTGGGTTCCAACTTTCCCAGACCTTCTGAGTCTTCTCCTTCCCTTCTGCCCCGGCAATTGCTACGCTCCGCAAACAGCCCTGCCACTTGATAAATATCAGTCTCTTCCATTGTTGCTCACATAAATCATGCTTAACTTGTCCAACACCATCCAAAGAGATTAGCATTTCCCTAAAGCTATTTAGACGAGGAAATCCTAGCGGCTAATTGAGTGCAAACTTGGGAGAAAGAAACGAGTTGTTTTTGCCGCTCAGATGCTACTTTAAAAGGAGAAATGAGGACCTTTTTGGCATGTGCCATTGGATCTGGTGGTTCTCTTTGCAGTCTCGCAAATGTTTTGCATGCAGAAGATCCCAGGGTCAACCCCTGCCATCCCTGCCAGTGTGGCGTAGTGGTTAGCGTGTTGGACTAGGACCTGGGAGACCAGGGTTCAATTCTCCACTTGGCCATGAAGCTCACTGGATGACCTTGGGTCAATCACTGTATGCCAACCTATCCTACCTCACAGGGTTGTTGGGGGGATTAAATGAGGAGGGAAAGAATATCTATTTATCTTCCCATGCAGGGGTGAGAAAAAACCCATATACTGAAACCCTGGAGAGATGCTTTCATTCAGTGCCAACAAGACTGAGCTAGATGGATCAATACTGGTTTGCTCTACATGCAGCCGCTGGGACAGATCATCAGAGGATTTAGGCTGGGTGTTCATCAGTATGCAGATGATACCCAGCTCTACCTCTCTTTCAAATCAGATCCAGTGAAGGCGGTGAAGGTCCTGTGTGAGTGTCTGGAGGCGGTTGGAGGATGGATGGCAGATAAGAGATTGAAGTTGAATCCTGACAAGACAGAAGTACTGATTTTGAGGGACAGGAGGCGGGCAGGTGTGGAGGACTCCCTGGTCCTGAATGGGGCAACTGTGCCACTGAAGGAGCAGGTGCGCAGCCTGGGAGTCATTTTGGACTCATAGCTGTCCATGGAGGCACAGGTCAATTCTGTGTCCAGGGCAGCTGTTTATCAGCTCCATCTGGTACGCAGGCTGAGACCCTACCTGCCTGTGGACTGTCTTGCCAGAGTGGTGCATGCTCTAGTTATCTCTCTCTTGGACTACTGCAATGCGCTCTATGTGGGGCTACCTTTGAAGGTGACCCGGAAACTACAACTAATCCAGAATGCAGCAGCTAGACAGGTAACTGGGAGTGGCTGCCGAGACTATATAACACCGGTCTTGAAAGACCTATACTGGCTCCCAGTACATTTCCGAGCACAATTCAAAGTGTTGGTGCTGACCTTTAAAGCCCTAAATGGCCTTGGTTCAGTATACCTGAAGGAGTGTCTCCACCCCCATTGTTGTGCCCGAGGGCCTTCTGGCAGTTCCCTTCTGGCAGTACAGGGAACCAGGCAGAGGGCCTTCTCAGTGGTGGCACCCACCCTGTGGAATGCCTTCCCACCAGATGTCAAAGAGGAAAACAACTACCAGACTTTCAGAAGACATCTGAAGGTGGCCCTGTTTAGGGAAGCTTTTAATGTTTAATAGATTATTGTATTTTAATATTCAGTTGGAAACTGCCCAGAGTGGCTGGGGAAACCCAGCCAGATGGGCAGGTTATAAATTATTATTATTATTATTATTATTATTATTATTATTATTATTATTACTATTATTATTACTATTACTATTACTATTACTATTACTATTACTATTACTATTATTACTATTTATTTCATATAAGCTTCCTGTGCTCCTCCCTGCAGCTGCAAGCTCCCAAATAAAAGGCTATGCAGTATATGACTTCCATCACTCCCAAACTTCATTGCACTGATGTACCGTATTTTTCGACCCATAGGGTGCACCCCCCATAGGACGCACCTAGTTTTTTTTTGGGGGGGGGGAATAAAGAAAAAAAATTATTCCCCCCCCCCCAGGCACAGGGCTGGCTCGGGGGAAGCCTGAGCTTCCCCCGACCCCAGCCCAGAGAACAGCCTGCTATCCGCAAGCCTAGGGAGCCTGGTGGGAAGTCGTTCCGGTCTCCCCAGGCTTGCGGAGAGCTGCACAAAGCCCGGGCGCGGTCTTCAGCGCGCCCCAGGCTTCGGAATGCAGGCAGCTCTGCACAGCACTCGGGTCGTGCCGGTCTCCCGAGGGTTGCACAGAGCTGCCTGAAACCTGGAGAGCGAGAGGGGTCGCTGCGCACCGAACCCCTCTCGCTCTCCAGGCTTCAGCAAAAGCCTGCATTCGCCCCATAGGACGCACACACATTTCCCCTACATTTCTGGAGGGGGAAAAGTGCGTCCTATAGGGCGAAAAATACGGTAGCTGAAAGCAGATTTCATTCCTTTATGTTGCTCAGCCCCACACCCACAGATCTCTGGGAGGGTAAAACCCAGCAAACTCCTGAAACACAACAAGGCAATAAAATCACAATAGAAACTGTGGTTAAAACAATCTTGTTTGACAGCTGCACTATTGCTCAAAGGCCTGAGTAAACAGGGCAGGTTTTAACCTGGCATCTAAAAGCCAGCCGAGTGGCTGTCAACTGGATTTCAAGAGCTGCGCTACTTTCCAAAGACAGGCTGCCGTACCAGAAAAGAGGTAGCTTTGAGCAGGTCTGGTGCCAGCAGTTGACCAGATCGGCCAGTGTCCGAGGGTCCCAGGGTCTTGGAAGTCTTCTCACTGGTTAGACATGGCTTTGACCACCCTCTCTGACAGCCCTCCAGATGTTGTTCAGTGGTAGGTAGCGATGCTGCTTTTGAACAGGAGCTAAGCTCTGATCCCATCCCCGGTATAATCCTCTGTACCCACAGACCTATGAAACTGCTTTATTTTACAAATCTATAGCCTGGGAAGATCTCCTAGGCTGTAAGGGATCATGCATGGCTTTTTTTGTAACTGAATATGGTGTAACTGTCTACTGTTGAAAAGTGTCCAAAGTTCTGATGGATGGTGATAAGCCCTGACATTTGCTGATGTGTCAGATGTGTGTGTGTTAGCCAGGCCCTGTGACCAATAGGACTCTACAAGACTGGGGCCTTCCTAAGTTTGTTCTGAAGAGGCAAGGTGCGGCCGATTGGTAACACACAGCACCTGGTGGCAAGAGCAGGGAAGGGATATAAGGTCAGTATTTCCCATCAGCTCTGGGCCACAGCAACACGTTCCCTGCCTTGCTGCATTTGGTTCCTTGACTCTTGATCCTTGGACCCCTGACTTTGTGACTCCTTGCTTCTTGATCCTCGGACCCCTGACTTCATGACTCCTTGCTTCTTGATCCTTGGACCCCAGACTTCATGAATCCTTGCTCCTTGATCCTCAGACCCCTGACTTCATGACTCCTTGCTTCTTAATCCTCGGACCCTTGACTTCATGACTCCTTGCTTCCTGACCCTCGGACCCTCGGCTTCTTGACTCCCGGCTCTCTGACCCTCGGACTCTTGGCTTCCGGACTCCTGGCTTCTGGACTCCCATTCCTGCTCCCACCCCACCATCTTGCCCCCAGTCCTGACGTCCCCAGCCGGGACTTTGATCGCCAGTGAACTGGACAGTGACATGATGTGATTGCCTGGGGGTGGGAGGAAGGGTGGGTTAAGGTCATTATCAGTACCATGCCAATGGCTCCCTGAAGTCTTACGCTAGTCCTGACCTTGTGTTCTCCTTTGCACCACTCGGATTCTGATGCACGCATGCATAGTTTGTGGGAGCTCCATTGAGACCAGGGTTGGGCAAGATGTTGTCCTCAGTTGTTGCTGCACTACAACCACCGCCACCTCTGACCACTGGCAACATACCATGCACCCAGTTTCCATGTGTTAATCCACACCTGCACATGATGTGCAAATTTGCTCCGCTCCACCTGTGCACCAATTGTTTTCTATCCCTCCATTAGTTGCTCTGAGATATGGTTTTACTGTAAGAAAGCGACGTAAAAAAAATGTACCGAATGATTAACTAACACATGAGTGTGTGAGGGAGTGGAGGGTTGGGGTCTAAATTGGTTTTGTCAAAGACTCCCCATCTTCAAGCATGCCTGCATTGGAAAGTTTGCATGCTGAGGAGAGAGCGTCCGGCCTGTACCTTGCGCACACAGGTGTGTTTTGATCCAGGGCCCTTTTCAGAAAGTGATCGCACACTGCGAACACCATCTCTAAACTTAAGGCCTCGCAAACATGGCCACTATGAATCACAGAACGATTCTTTCCCTCTGTGTAGTTATTTGATTTCATCTTTCTGCCAGCAGAAAATAATTATGCCGGTGTTAGGGAAGTTAATTGCTATGTGAGATAATTACATCCTGTCGATCTTGGAAACACCCAGTACAAAAGAGGTTTAGTTTCCAATTTGTTCATTTTATTAAATCGTTATTTGAGCCTATGGAGATGCTACAGACAGGAAACACCAGTGTGGGAACTGCCAGATATTCTTGAACTACGACTCCCATCACCCCTGATCACTGGCTGTGCTGGCTGGGGCTGATGGGAGTTGGAGTCCAAAAAACATCTTCAGAGCACCACATTGACGAGCCATACTATAGGAAGATCATTCTTATTGCCCAGCTGTAGGCATGAGAATGGCCAGAAGGCAATCCAATTTAAAGGAAAATCGTTTGCAGATCCACCACTGAAAAGACCAGCCAACAAAGTGCTACATTTTCACAAGGAGAACAAGATGCACCATATCTTGCTGGCCGCAAAGCAAATGTCTTCAAATCACAGTGGCCTCCAAAGATTGTCCGGAGCAAAAGAAATAATAATATCCCAGTTGGTAGAGCATGAAACTCTTATTCCTAGGGCCATGGGTTCAAGGTTCATGTTGGATGAAAGATTCCAGCATTGCAAGGGGTTGGACTAGATGATATTCGTGACCCCTTTCAGCTCGACAATTCTTTGTTAATGTTTACATTTGCTTCAGGCAAAGTTTCAAGTGGACCCGGAGGATCCACTCGGAAAACGTATGAGGGAATCGTGAGCAAAAGATGTCATGTGACAAAGACACATGAGAGCCGAAGCAGCAAAGCAGGCTGGGAAGTGCTGGGACTGCACAATCATTTGGGCCTACTAAAGTTATTCAGACCTAACTGCTAACTGTTGAGTCACTCTGACATGTGACTTAGCCAGTTTCACTTTGTGCTCTCTAAGATTTCAGTGAGAGTCTGTCTGCCTCAGTTGTGAGCAGTATGTAATCTCAGTCAAACTGTTTGGAACCATGTTGTTTATGAAGAAGTTTATTTTAATTCAGTAAAGCTTTTATTCTTTAAAATTCTGCATTATTAATTTACGCTGCGCGCCAAAAGAGTTTACAACAGCAACAACAAAAAGCAGAAGTTTGAACAGTTCTAACTTTCACCAGTATGTCAACCTTAACTAATTTGAAGGGTCAAGAGTTTTCGTGTGCAAGCACACTTCTTCAGATACACTGAAACAGAAGTTGCCAGATCCTTCTATATACTGAGAAGGTGGGGAGGGGTATTACTCAGAAGGGTGGTGGGAATGGGAGATTGGCAGATAGCTGAGATGAGCCTGTTGACGACTCTTAACGACTGCAATAGGTCTTACAGGAGAGGTCTTATGTCTTTGTTCAGACCAGACAAAGACATTGGATTCTTATCTCATTATACATGACTAAGCCATTTTTCACCTTCTCACCCCTTGCCTTTTCCTATAAGACCTATCTGAAGAAGTGTGCATGCACACGAAAGCTCATACCAAGAACTAACTTAGTTGGTCTTTAAGGTGCTACTGGAAGGAATTTTTTTATTTTGACTATGGCAGACCAACACGGCTACCTATCTGTAATTTGAAGGGTCCAACTCATCTCTTGAGATGGTGAGGGATGTTGGCCAACCACACAGATGAGAGGGAGTCAGACCCCCACATCCAACTGCTGCAACATCCTGAATCACATAGTGGACCAACAGATGCTTCTGAGAAGATCACAAGGAGGGCACGAGGACAGCAGCAAATGAGCAAACTATTGCTCATGAGTAGCTGCTTTAGGTTCAGGGGTTGCTTGTACAGGCTTGCCACACTGGGCCTGTTAGAGGGAAATGTCTTTCTCCAGGATAGATTGTAGGTCATTGATGATATGTCTGGTTGCTTTTGTGACAACAAGTGATCATCTAACATGAATACATCTCTGGAAATCCTGACAGAAGAAGCATCAATGAGATTTTAACTGCCCTTTAGTGATATGGACATTCTAAAAAAACCAACCAGTGTATCTGTAAAATGATTTCTATTACTACTACCGGTGCTATTTTTCTAGAAAAAGAGGTGCTGGAACACACCACAAACTCCTTCCTTGTTCTCTTTTAATGGCAGTGGCACCCACTTGAGAGGTGCCGGAACTGAGTTCCGGGGAGTTCCGGGGAGGTTTCCTGCTTGGCAGGGGGTTGGACTCGATGGCCCTTGTGGTCTCTTCCAACTCTAAGATTCTATGAACAAAAGCCCTGACTACTACTGCTATTATTAGCATCTGTTCACACATATGAATATCTCAAAGCAAATTCAATATATTTACTTTGTGTGATATTATTTTCTCTCCATTTATTGTGGACGGGGGTTGTAGCCTTTACACGTTTCAGTTTCTAAGTAATTTTCTTCTCTCTCCCAAATCTAGATTATATCAACAATATATAAAAAAGTAACCATCTTCTTTCATGCAGAAAATGAGATTACCAATTTAGGATCATAACGAGATTGAGTTGAAGTTACTCGGATTCCCAGGCTACATACAATTTTTATCATTAAGAAAGATTATTGTAATTTTTTTTTTTAAGTCTCTAATCTCATTATACCTTTTGTCATCTGGATGATTTATCAGGAAACTAATGCCAAATGATGTAGGCTCTGTGTGAAATATAGGACAAAGCCATTGTCGGACTTCCTTCGTATCCCAGATTCTCATTAGTTGGTGGTCGTTTCTTTTCTTCCTCCTATTCTGTTCAGCATGGTAGCTATAAATAGAATGCTCAGCCAACCAAATCCCACAATATCGAAAAAGGTCAAAGCTATTTGATGCGTTCTTATAATTTATGGAATGCCGTTTGCAAGTATTAAAATGCTGATGCCTGATTTATGTGCTCAAGTGTTAATGAAAATAGAAGGCGTTGCAAAGGGGGAGAAAAGGAACACATTACCGTCCGGAACGGTCCAAAGACACAAGAAACTATAAACCTTTAGTGGCTGTTATCTTTGCAAAGCAAAGGCATGTAAATTCATGCTACGCCCTGCTCTGAGTAACACGGTGCCTCAGCACACTGTATATAATGCCACACACATTTATATAGAACTTCAAATGTTTATAGAGCACCCCAGACATCTGAAGCAGGCTTCCTCAACCTTGGCCCTCCAGATGTTTTTGGCCTACAACTCCCATGATCCCTAGCTAGCAGGACCAGTGGTCCGGGATGATGGAATTGTAGTCTCAAAACATCTGGAGGGCCAAGGTTGAGGAAGCCTGATCTAAAGCATTCTCACACCACTTTAACTGTCATGGCTTTCTAAGAAGAACCTGGGCGCCAAGTTCTGGAGGGCGCCAGGGAGGAGGCAGAGGCTGGACGCGGCACCTCCCGGCATCGGCTCGCCGCCCTCACCCACCTCCACCATGCCGCGCCAAAGCAGTGCCACGCCCAGAGCCTCCACCTGCCATGGCCACCATGGCACGAAGTGTCCAGCTGAGCTGGGAGCTGCCGCGTCCAGCCTCCACCTCTTCCTCACCAGAGGAGCTGCCCTCTAGCCACTGCCCACCTCCTCCAGCCCCACAAAGCAGCGCTATCCTCCCTAAAAAACATCAGCAACTCTGGGAAAGGGGGGGCACCAGAGGGATCTTTGCACCACAGCACCGGATATGCTTAGGGACACGGATGGCGCTGTGGGTTAAACTACAGAGCCTAGGACTTGCCGATCAGAAGGTTGGCAGTTCGAATCCCTGTGATGGGGTGAGCTCCCATTGCTCGGTCCCTGCTCCTGCCAACCTAGCAGTTTTAAAGCACAAGTGCAAGTAGATAAATAGGTACCGCTCCGACGGGAAGGTAAACGGCGTTTCCATGTGCTGCTCTGGTTTCGCCAGAAGCAGCTTTGTCATGCTGGCCACATGACCCGGAAGCTGTACGCCGGCTCCCTCGGCCAATAAAGCGAGATGAGCACCGCAACCCCAGAGTCGGCCACAATTGGACCTTATGGTCAGGGGTCCCTTTACTTTACCTTTACCGGATATCCTTAAGATGGCCCTGTTGCTAGGGGACACCTATTCTTCTCACCCGCACTTTTTTCTGGGGGATCCAGGGGTACGCATACCCCTTAACATTTTGTGAATCTAAGGTTGGCCTCATTGAGTGGCAATATTTCAATAGGAGTAGGAAAATGAGAGTACCCCTAAACATTTTGTTTAGAAAAAAAGCACTGCTTCTCACAGTGCTACAATTCCCACAATGGGTTAACAACCAACCCCTCTTCCAACTTGAATAAGAATGATGAGAATCTCAACCAACTATCTCATGGATGGTGGTTTCCCAACTGACCAGAACCTACAGCCTATCAGAGCCTGCTGTCTGCTGGACTAAGGACAGAATGAACCCTTTAGGCTCCTGGGTGAATGATCCCTGCTGCGGTACTTCCAAAACAAATCTGGCAAATGGCTGTACCATAATCCCCACCCTGGTGTGGGCTTAGGAGAGCATGTCATGTTCTCTGCAGGGCTCCTCCCCAGTTCTGAAGTCTCTTCTCTGCCTCTAGACAGTCTGGCAGGGCAGAAGTTTGTGGGTGGCCTGTTCTTAAGCGCGCCCACTCTGAGCAGATGCTTTGCTACCAGAAGTGTAGATGCCAAGTTCTTCTTCCACAAAACACAGCCCTTTAACTCCTCCGAAGGACTAATGAATTGCCTGGAGGAACCTCAGCACAGATCCCCCTCCCCACCTAGCATATTGAAACCCGTCTGCAAATGCCAGAAGAAGCAAGGAGTGAGAAATATTTAAGAAACACTTGGAAAGGCTATCACCGAAATCTATTTTGCTTCAGTCTAAACATGGAAAAGGACAACAGAAACCAATATTAACTTAAGATGAAATGTAAAGAGCTGAAAAATCAGAAACAAGCAGACGGCTTTGCTTGGCAGGGGGAAAAAGCCCACTTGCCTCAGCAATCTGTTGAGAACATGATGAGCCTAGCTGCAAAAAGGATCCAAAGAGAAATATAATTTTTTTGGGGGGAAATAATGAGAGGATTTTTTAAAAATCTATGGAAATGTAAGTTATTTTTCATGCAACATTGTGGGATCCTTCAAATATAGCTTTCTGAAGGCAGGTGCTAAATAACAGAGCAATCAAAGTTTCAATTTTAACTTATTAAGGCTGCAACTCATACCCTACTTAACTGAGAGTAAGCCCCGTTGAATTCAGTACTATTTCTGAGTAGACATGGTTAGGACTGTGCCTCTTTAACTGATAAACTAGGGATAGCCTACGGTGAACCCTCCAGATGTTTCTGGACTTCAGCTCCCATCAACCCCAGCAAGCATGGCTAATGGTCAAGGATTATGGGATATGTAGTCCAACAACAATGTGGATGACATGATGTTGGTTGCACCTGTTCCTCTATAGTACAAAGCCATTTCCGACCTGGGAGGAGAGGGGGTTGCGGGCAGAAATCCCTCCCACATCCCACACGGGGGCTGGCCATTGCCCCTGCGAGACTAGGGAATCCCCGGGCGTGTCAGCGACCCGGCCCGCCAATCGGCGGACCGGGGAGGCGGGGCCTATTTAAGACTAGGCACGCCCGGGGACCGCCCTCTTTGCTCCTTGCCAGCTGAGCGGTTTTTTCCCAACCCACCCACCCATTAGGCTTTAGGTAGCTTTGACCTTGCTATGGACTTTGGTTGGTCGCCGCAAGGGGCCTGGTAGGAATTTTTCCAAGTTGGCACACTTCGAGCCTTTTGGTTTTTTCGCCTACCTCGTAGCAAACGTCACAACTTATTCGGTGTTGGCGGTTAGGCATTGGCAGGGGTCTATTGTTATGCAAATGAAGGGGGAAGGAAACGCCATCACCTTCCTCAAAAAGAAATGGGTAGTCCGGTAGAGGACTCCGGGGGGGCGTTGCCTTGTCCGAAACCTAGGGAGGTAAGGGCCTCCGGCACACCCCAGAGCGGTGACACCTGTTGGGATCCTAGTTGGCGTACTTCAACAGGACTCCCACGGCTTGTGGACAACCCTTCCCGGTCCCCATGCCGGGTAGTTGATAGGAGCCAATGCCTAAGGCCAATACCTTCCGATTCTGTAATCAATAAAGTTGTGGCCTTTTATGCCCATTAACCTTAAATACTGTGTCCAGTGTCTTCATTTCACATGGGGGAGGGGACTTGCCACGCAATATTTGAAGCAATAGTACAGTAGCTATTTCATTCTCATTTAGTCCCCGCAACAACCCTGTGAGGTAGGTTAGGCCGAGAGACATTGACTGGTCCAAGGCCACGCTATGAATTTCGTGGTTGTATGAGGATTCGAACTCTGGTCTCCCAAGTCCTAGTCTGACACTCGAACCATGACACCACACTGACCTCATCACCAGTGGCAATTATACTATCAGTTGCTTCTGGGCATGATTTTTCCTTGAATGCTCCCTACACAGAAGGTGCCAGAATGAGGGCAAGAAGTGTCAGTTCCTGCTCCTGCCCTCACTCTGATTTGACTATGTAGTTTCAAGAAGCCAAATCAGAGTGAGGGCTGGAGCAGGAACCACCCTTATACTAGCAGCTTCTGAGCAGTACACATTCAAGGGAAGCAGTCAGAAGCACAATCTCTGCCTACAGGACTGTACGTACAAATAGATGGCAGCAGCATTTATTTTATAGTTGGGGATTTTTTTTCTAGAAAAAGAAAGTACAAAGCTGTTGGTGCAATTAGTCTTGTGAGTCTGGAGACTCTTCATTGAAGGTTACACATATTGCAAGGGTGTTTCGGCACTCACAAAAGAGAAAGGTCACTTCATTATAAACTCTCTACCATCAAAGATCAGGAATCAATGAGAATAATCTAGGTTTCCTTGAAGAATGCTTCACAGAATCACCATAAAGCAGATTCATCTTTGGCAGAGCACACCTGGCAACCCTGATCATAATTTATACAGGTAAGCCATCATTCAAGACAAAGAACAGACTGGACCATACCTGGAGAATGGCAATTATTATTATTATTATTATTATTATTATTATTATTATTATTATTATTATTATTACAATAACAATAATTTCTACCCCACCCATCTGGTTGGGTTTCCACAGCCACTCTGAGCGGCTCCCTACCGAATATTAAAAACACAATACAGCATTAAACATTAAAAACCTCCCTAAACAGGGCTGCCTTCAGATGTCTTTTAAAAGTAAGATACTTGCTTATTCCCTTGACATCTGATGGGAGGGAGTTCCACAGGGCAGACGCCACTACTGAGAAGGCCCTCTGCCTGGTTCCCTGTAACCTCACTTCTCACAGGGAGGAAACCGCCAGAAGGCCCTCGGAGCTGGACCTCAGTGTCCGGGCTGAACGATGGGGGTGGAGACACTCCTTCAGGTATACTGGGCCGAGGCTGTTTGGGGCTTTAAAGGTCAGCACCAACACTTTGAATGCGACAATCTTATTCAAAATCAATAAAAGAAGTTTACTCACATCAGTTCACAGTTGGATTCCTGAAGGAAGACTTAGTTACAAATATGTACATGTGGATCTGCCCCATATGGGGGAATAATTCAGGGAACTGCCAGAAGACTTTAAGTACATAAGAACAGACAATGAACTTTATCCAGAGCAAAGTTCAAGGTGAATTTGCACTCTTTAATCAGGCAAACCCACCTCACAGGGCTGTTGAGAGACTAAAATGTACTAAATTGGGAGGCAAGTAATATTTTTTCACAAAACAAATTGTATTAGACATGTGCCTGGAGTCTGGGCACTTCTTCAAGCAGGAAGATGATTTTATGCTCATTATAGTAAAAATACATTTCCTTTATCTGCCCCCTCCCGCAACTTGTCTTAGGTACCGAACAGAACCGTAGAGTAACAACGCATTAAAAACACATTAACGTGTCTCTCTTCTCGCCGTGATGTGTTAATAGTACTGGAAGCTATTATGGACGGGCTGTCAAGCATGCACAGTAAATGAATTGCTGGGTCAGCAGGAGCATATGCTGCGCCATAATTCATAAGAGAGTACTATTAATCTACCGAGATACAAAACAAGTCAAGGAGATCAACATGTTCTCTATAATTACCAGCTTGTTTGCCCACTTGCACTACTCAACTTTGTCGTCTTTTCCAACTAAAAGTTTGGAAACGATGCACACAATAGGCCTACGACGCCTCAGAAACGCCTGTGAAAGCTCAGGAGGGCTTTGTTCCAGCACTAGCCTTTGCAAGAGCTGTAGTAAGTTTCTCTCTTCTGTCTAATAATAATAATAATAATAATAATAATAATAATAATAATAAATTTTTATTTATATCCCCCCTCCCCAGCCAAAGCCGGGCTCAGAGCAGCTAACAACAGTAAAAATAGCACAATTTACATATTATCACAGTCAATTAATTGAAATACATTCTAAAATCAGTTCAATTAATGGCAACCAGTAGGCTAGAGTTCTATGAGGATTACCAAAGGAGGGGGTCAGACAGTGCCTTGGCCAAAGGCTTGGTGGAACAGCTCTGTCTTGCAGGCCCTGCGGAAAGATGTCATATCCCGCAGGGCCCTAGTCTCTTGTGACAGCGTTCCACCAGATCGGGACCACGGCCAAAAAAGCCCTGGCTCTGGTTGAGGCCAGCCTAACCTCCCTGTGGCCCAGGATCTCCAATATGTTTTTATTTGAAGACTGCAAGGTCCTCCATGGGACATACCAGGAGAGGCGGTCCCGTAGGTACGAGGGTCCTAGAATCCAGTTAGCTGTGTTAAAGAATGAAATAGAAAGCTTGTCTAGTCAAGAGATAGGGAGGCTGTGGCCCTCCAGATGGTCTTGAACTCCCAACTCCCATCAGCCCCATCGAGCTAAGCCAATGACTAGGGATGGTGGGAGTTGTAGTTCAACAAGAACTCGTAGGCTGCAGGTGCCCTGCCTGTGGTCTACTTACTTCATTGTCCCTTGGCCAAAGCTGTGCCTAATTCTATACTAGACTGCATCAACAGAAGTATAATATCCAGGTCAAGGGAAGTCAAGGCCTCACTCTATTTTGCTTTGGCCAGGCCCCACCTGGAATACTACGTCCAATTCTGGGCACCGCAATTTGAGAAGGATGTTGACAAGCTGGAAAGGGTGCAGAGGAGGGCGACCAAGATGATCAAGGCTCTGGAAAACAAGCCTTATGAGGAATGGTTGAGGAAGTTGGGTATGTTTAGCCTGGAGAAGATGAAACTGAGAGGAAATATGATCGCCATCTTCAAATATCTCAAGGGCTGCCACATGGAAGATGGAGCAAGCTTCTTTTCTCCTGCTCTGGAAGGTAGGACTTGAGCCAATGGCATCAAGTTACAAGAAAGGAGATTCTGAGTTTCTGAAGGACTTTCTGACAGGAAGAGCTGTTTGACAGTGGAACGGTCTCCCTCGGGAGCTAGTGGACTCCCTTTCATTGGAGGTTTTTAAAGCAGAGGTTGGATGGTCATCTGTCATGACCAGTGTGGTGTAGTGGTTAAGAGCGGTAGTCTCGTAATCTGGGGTACCGGGTTCGCGTCTCCGCTCCTCCACATGCAGCTGCTGGGTGACCTTGGGCCAGTCACACTTCTTTGAAGTCTCTTAGCCCCACTCACCTCACAGAGTGTTTGTTGTGGGGGAGGAAGGGAAAGGAGAATGTTAGCCGCTTTGAGACTCCTTAAAGGGAGTGAAAGGCGGGATATCAAATCCAAACTCTTCTTCTCTTCTTCTTCATGGATGCTTTAGCTGAGATTCCAGTATTGCAGGGGGTTGGACCAGATGACTCGGGGTTCCTTCCACCTCTATTATTCTAAATGCAAGAGAAGCTCACCTAAGTGGTACAGCATGCAATTGCATGCAGAAATCCCCAGGTTCAGGCATGTGCAGTTCAAAGGATAACCTGAAGTTGCGAAGATAGGAAAGACCATTGCTTCATATTATGGGGTGCTACTGCAAGAGAAGGTGGACCAGAATAACCCCAGCCATTTGCAGACAGTAGGATAGGGTGGTAGCCCTCACCTGACCTCCCAACAGCTGAGTCACTGCAGCTTACTGGGAGGAGAGGAGAAAGGATGAAGCAGCCAGGAGATTGGCATGGTGCAAACATGCTGGTGCATTTGAGTGTGGCAGCCTCCCCTCCACCTGCCTTCTCCTCTCCTTCCCACTAAGCAACAGTGACTCAGCTGTAGGAAGTTCAGGTGAGGACCACCACCCACCATACCGTCTGCTGCTGGCCGTAACAAAGGAATGCTCAGAAAACTCACTCTTGGAACTTGCATGGCAAAAATGGAACTTCTCCAGATGTTTTGGACTACAACTTCCATCAGCCCCAGGCACAGGGTCAGTTAGTCTGAGCACTTAAGCATTGCCAAAGGAGAGGACCAGAGAGGTCACCGGTTTGCAGTATTTTGTTTGCATGTGCTATGACAGATAGATAGATAGATGCAAATCTAGGGGGATGGGGGGAGAAAATACTGTAATTTAAATAGAAATTCAACACACCTCACCATCATTGAGAAGACTATGGACAGGTGGCTCTGTCTGCTATACAGGTGGCTCAATCAGCTGCTAAGTACTGATGGGCAACTTCCAAACCCTTATCTCCCATATCTTTCCTTCTTTCTTTTAAACACAGTCTTGAACCAGACAGCCCAGGACACATGGCCACTTTCCTTGGATGACTCCTGATTCATATTTTTAGCTTCTTTACAATTACCGGATGAGGAGTAGAGAACGGAGAGATCTGCTCTAGATATAGAAATGTTTATATAAAAAAAATGAGGCAGTGTTTCTGAGAAGGAACTCTGCCAGAAGCATCCTGTACCAGCTTCAGCTACTGGTAAGTCCCACATACAGTCTGTACTAGGGAGTCAGCAGACTTTTTCTACAGGGGGCTGGTCCACTGTCCCTCAGACCTTGTGGGGGGCTGGACTATATTTTGAACCCTGCCCCCCACTCTCCCTTCCCTTCTCCACAGCACCGGACAAACCCCAGTGGCTGCTTACCTGTGCCTCGCGAGTGGCAGGGGCTGGCGGCGGCGGCGGAGGGATGATGAGCAGCACAAAAAGGCTGGCTCCAGATTGGGCTGCTTAAAATGGCACCCAGCCAACCGTGGCTCAACAAAGCCCAGCCCCCTTCCTCCTCTAGGCAGGGTGGGGAGAAGCCAGGAGGAGGGAGGGAGGGAGGAGGCGCCGCTGCGGTGTGTGTGTGTGGGGGGGGGGAATGGCGCAGCCCAAACGATCAGAATCCCCACGCCAATCCATGTGACGAATCCCGGACCGTCCATGGGCCGGATTCAGAAGGCAATTGGGCCAGATCCAGCCCCCGGGCCTTAGTTTGCTGACCCATGGTATATGAAAGGTTCTTGGAACATGGATCAGTGAGGCCAGGCTATCCCAGTCCTAGAGTAGCCATTGCTGGACAGAGGTCCCTTCCAACTCTATGATTCTATGAAGAAAATAGCAGATGTTGTTGTTGTTGTTTAGTCGTTTAGTTGTGTCCAACTCTTCGTGACCCCATGGACCAGAGCACGCCAGGCACTCCTGTCTTCCACTGCCTCCCGCAGTTTGGTCAAGCTCATGCTGGTAGCTTCGTTACGCAAAATGAAACCGTGGTCTGACTTGGTGCAAGTTCCTCTTTGTAGCATCCCTTTAAAGCAGGGGTGCTAGACTCTTCATAAGGGGGACAATGCCTGTAGAGATGCTTCATTTGTCTTAAGGTTTGGTAAGGAATGATTTGCCCACCCACTCCACCCTCCGTTCTGGATTGCTTTTATCCCTATGTGAGCTTGTTCACCAGATGCCCTGGAGTCAAATGTTCAATCTTTCACATTGAGGGCAGAGAGTATTCTTGTATTAATGTCACGTCGCCGGCAAAATGAATGTCAACAAGCCCAGCTAGACCCCTTGAGGCTCCTTCTCACTTGTATGTGTGTGAGAAATGAATTATTGCAGCCCAAGGGCATGGAAACACACAACACCAGGAATCTGGATGAAAAAGGTGCTACAAAAAGCAGGTGGCTGCACACACACAACATTAATTCTCTCTCTCTCTCTCTCTCTCTCTCTCTCTCTCTCTCTCTCTCTCTCTCTCTCTCCCTCTCTCTCTCTCTCTCCCTCTCTCTCTCTTTCTATGTGTGTCTACCTGCCAGCCTTGCTATGCAACAGGGTGAAGTAACCTGAAGGGTGCAGAAAGACAATTTCAAGTGTCACACAGAGAAGAATGGAAAAAACCACATTTGGGACCCACTTGAAACAGGAAAATGTCCTGGACCAACACTGTGATTTTCGTCTTTAACCAACAATATTTAAACCATTTAGATCTCACTGTTCCACCAAGATTTGCATGTTTGTACATTTCAAAAGCTACAAAATGGTTGCATCCATCTATTCTGGAATCAAAAGCACCTGAAATCCAAAAGATGGTTGGAAGCACAGTCTCAATGGTCCCTCTTGGGATTCATTCAGCACCTTTGTTCCTTGACTCTGAAGATTTTTATTATTAATAATAATTTTTTAAATTAAAAAAATATAAACACACAACAAACATCAATTCAAAATCCAAATACAGTGGTACCTCGGGTTACATACGCTTCAGGTTACAGACTCTGCTAACCCAGAAATAGTACCTCGGGTTAAGAACTTTGCTTCAGGATGAAAACAGAAATCGTGTTCCGGTGGCGTGGCAGCAGCAGGAGGCCCCATTAGCTAAAGTGGTGCTTCAGGTTAAGAACAGTTTCAAGTTAAGAACGGACCTCCGGAATGAATTAAGTACTTAACCCGAGGTACCACTGTACTGAGATTACTCTGAATCTCCTGACTTTCCCTCATCCCTTCCATGGTCCTAGTAAAAATAATTACAACTGCAAATCAATACTTGTCCAACTATTTCCCCTTCTAAATTGTCCATAGTTGACTCTGAAGATTTCTGTTGCCTCACAGCATGGCCCACCTCACAGGGTTGTTGTGGGAATAAAATGGGAAGAGAGAGAACTATGTACTTTAAGCTTCTGGGAGGAAAAGGTGGGATATGCATGGAATGAATCAGTAATAAGACAATCAGCGCTGGTTACCTCCCAGCAATGCTAGGGATCCAGGTTGGCTCCAGAAGGCTTTGGTGATGGGCAGTTATGACTTATCCTTATTTGCCCAATTAGCCAGTAGGAGGGGTAGACCAGGTACCTGTGTAATCCAGAAGGACTCTTCATATATTCTTAAGTAGAGGGATTTTAGATTTCAGCAGTCGGCAGTTCTGTCCCTTGTGTGCTCCTAGCCTACAGTTTGGAAAGTGGGTAGAGAAAACACGGCTTGCTATGCCAGAGGCCTCCAGTTATTTTCAGAACTAGGCTGAAGCCCACTGCAACTCAACTAATACTCATCTCGTTCCATCAATTATTCTGCTCCAGGCAGGGCCCAGGGCATTGTCACTATCCATGCGCTCAAGGCAGTTCACAGTGGTAAATAAGAACACATAACTCTACTGCTAAGCTGCACCTTGCCCCCTAAATGAATACAGCTGGGCTGTAATGAGGCATTAAGAGTTCAGCCATGTTGACCATGGGAAAGAAAGGGAAAAGGAAGTTACTGTCACGAAATCCTACTCAGCATTGATCCAGAGTAGATTCCAGTATATAGTTAGCAGAGTAACAAATTAAACATGTTGCAGGATTCCCCAAAAATAGACCAGAGGCAATTGAGTTTCATCCAGCAGAGCTTTACTGCTACTGAAGGCAAATGAGCATAATGGTCACAAATCCAATACATCCAGGAATGTATCCAAAAGAAATCCATAAGAAATCCAGTTGCAGCAGACTTAGCTTAAACTTACAATAACTTATAATAAGACTAAAACTTTAACACTATATGCAGAACACCACACCAGAAGGAAAAGAGATAGAAAGAGAAAGTGAAACCCAGGCTCCTTCTGGTCTTACTTTTATAGTCAGCGTTACCTTGACAGAAAGAGATAACAGAACCAATGTAAGCCAGCTGTAATCAGCTTCTCTGAAGGAATAACCCAAACATCATGAACCTTCTGCTTGTTTCTTTTTTCACACAGAGAAGCTTCCAGAACCCTCTTCAAATAATTAGAATAGGAAAGATTTCTAGACATCAGCTCAATACTTTCTGCTCTAAGAAATGCAAACTGACAGCAAGGTGTGTTAGTGAGGAAGCAAAGGAAGCAGTTAGTGTGATGGCAAGTGCCACCACATATGAAAGAACGTTCCCTCAACCTCATTGCATCTCCAGAACTTATCTGATTCAGTCTTATACATCTTAGCAAGCCTACCATTAAATACCATCTGTAAATCATTTTCAAGAAGTTCACCTTCAAAGAATAGCATGATAATCGCTCTTCCAAAGTTTTTCCTATAGATTAAAATCTATATTATGTCCTTTTTCTGTTGGCCAATGTGTCATAAAGGCTTTAACAAGCTCTTGTCCAATCTCCTTTTAAAGCCATCCAAGCTGGTTGCCATCACTGCTTCCTATGGGAGATGGGATGCAGGTGGCACTGTGGTTTAAACCACTGAGTCTCTTGGGCTTGCCAATCAGAAGGTCGGCAGTTCGAATCCCCACAACGAGGTGAGTTCCTGTTGCTCTGTCCCAGCTCCTGCCAACCTAGCAGTTCGAAAGCACACCAGTACAAGTAGATAAATAGGTACTGCTCTGGCGGGAAGGTAAACGGCGTTGCTGTGCGCTCTGGTTTCCGTCATCGTGTTCCATTGTGCCAGAAGCGGTTTAGTCATGCTGGCCACATGACCCGGAAAGCTGTCTGTGGACAAATGCCGGCTCCCTCAGCCTGAAAGCGTGATGAGTGCCGCACCCCATAAGTCGCCTTTGACTGGACTTAACCGCCCCATGGGAGCGAGTTCCATAGTTTAGCTCTGTGAAGAAATACTTTCATCTTTCAACATTCAGCTTCATTGAACGCTCATGAGTTCCAGGGTTATGAGAAAAGGAGGAAAAAGTCTCTTTAGCAACTTTCTCCATGCCAGGCATAATATTAGAAACTTCTATTACTCGCCTTCTTTCTAGAGGTCCCAATTGTCCCAATTGTGATACCTTTTTCCTCACAGAGGATGATTCCCTTGACTATGTTTGTTGCTCTTTTCTGAACATCTCCCACCTCTGCCATCAAATTTCTCCCTCATCCATGCTCAGAGGCATCGTGTTCTTTTAACTGACACCCTTTGTCTTTTCCATCTGAATCTGACCTGGTTGGTAGATCTTGCCGTTCTAGTAAAACAACAGAGCAAAACCAAGAAATATCGAGTCTGTCCACCACAGGATTAGAAAGGAAAGATAATAAAGGCAATGGATACCAGACAGGTTTGTATGAGAAAAGTGGGAAAGAATTCATCTAGAAAAGAAAAACAACAGCAGAAATGACCCAAGCCTTTGGTCATTCCTTCAAGAGATAAGCCCCTGAACTTGTTTGGGGGTAGAGAATTTTTGATGTTTCAACTTCAAATCTGTAGGCTACATTTTGTTAGGATATTTCCGTTCCACCTTAAAGGGAGCAGGCTTTTGTGAGTCACAGAGTCTGCGCATGTCCTGTTAACAGGATGTTTATGTTTGCTGATTCCTTTCGTTTTCAGTCGGCTCAGACACGCTGACAGAATGGACGTGTTTTCTTTTGTTCTGTTAAACGCTAAATAAAGTCTGTAAATTATGCTCTTCTGCTCTTCTGTGATGCAAGCTTTCGGCTGCGTTTCTGCTGATAAAGAGGGTGCACCAGCCTAGGAATGTGGCTAAGAATTTCCAAAGGCTTTGTGCCCCTAACTGTTGGATCTGCCTGTCTACGGAAGATCGAAGATCGTCCAGAACTCCGGCTTGGGGCCATGATGGACGTTATCTCCCTGGCAGTTTCCCAACAACTAGGTTTCGGGCCCAGATTCACGGCACCTACAGGAGAGTAAAGCTGCAACAGACTGCGTAAGAGGTATGAAGGGGGGAAAAGCGAAAGGGACGGACGCTTTTTCTGTTATACCTCGGCAAAGAGCCTTTGATCTACGGCAAGGCTTAATTGGCCTGGGAGCCGAGCCAGAAAGAGTTCGTGATTAATGAGCTGCCAAGATAAGGAGTCTTTCAAGTTAAAATAGACTCACGGCTAAAAGCCAAAAGCTGGAAATGGAGTTTTTCCAAGCTTCTGGAGATGCTCAGTCCCTTAAGTTACATGGGCAGAATTATGAACCCTGGGCAAAATGGTGTGAGAGTTTACTGCGTCAGTTTGGGGTGTGGCATGTTGTTTCTGAAGCCCCCCCAGTTCCTCTGACAGAGAGATGGAAAGGCCAGAATTCGAAAGCGATTGACATAATAGTCCTATCCGTATCTCTTGAGGAAATTAAGACGCTGGCTGGCAACACCACTGCACGTGCAATGTGGTATGCTTTGATGAAAGCTCACAAAGCAAAAATCCCAGCCCAGAGTTTGACTGCATCGGAGGTCCTAGCTGTTTCCCAGAATGCGATTGAGTGCAGGGATGCTGAGGGCACCGGTTGCAAGCTGCAGGGGGAGCTGACTGTCACGTCATCCCAGGCAGCATTCCAGCCTCCAGAGGGAGCCAAGGAGTCGGCAGCTGAGAGCTCTGTTTCTCGTGAGAACCAAGGTCATCGCCTTTGCAGAGGCCGGAAAAGCAAAGGTAAACAGATGTCTACAGATGGCCAGGAGCAGAGGGAGGGTGAAGAGCCCGCGGCGCCAGGGAAAAACAAAGCGATGTTTGCTGGCACAGCTTCACCAAAGGCTAAAGGCACGTCTGCAGATGGCCAGAAGCAGGGGGGCAAGCTGCAAAAGCCCACGCCAGTGGAAAGCACGGTTTTGCTTGCTGGCACAGCTTCACCAAAGGCTAAAGGCACGTCTGCTGGCCAGGAGCAGCGGGGGGGCAAGCTGCAAAAGCCCACGCCACTGCAAAACAAGGGTTTGCTTGCTGTAAAGACTGCTCCAACTGCCAAAGGCAGGTTTATTGTGGACTCAGGTGCCAGCCGCCACGTTTCCAAGGACAGGCATCTCTTTATCTCCTTCAAGCCTCAGGAAGGTGAGATCCACCTGGCTGATGGAAGGACGTTGCAAATTGCAGGAGAAGGGACTGTGAAACTTGCAAGTTTGCACACAACCATCAGTGGTGTACTATATGTTCCAGGCGCTGCAAGCAACTTGTTGAGCGTCCCACAGCTTACTGGGCGTGGTTTTCAGATTTCCTTCAAGAGGAGCGTCTGTGTCATCAGTAAAGGCAAAGAGGACTATTTGCATGCAAAGTTTATGGATGGTTTGTTCCATATAACTTATGAGGACACTGCTGTTGTGTCAAATGCTGATTCTTGTTGTGTTGCACAAACTAACAAAGTTCTTCATGCAGGTTGCATTCATGATGCGCATCGAAGGTTTTGTCACCTCTCTTGGAAGGCACTGGCCAAGATGCCAGAGGTGGTTGAGGGTTTGACCATCAAACCCTGTAAATTTCACATGAAATGTGTATCTTGTGCAGAGAACAAGGTGAAGGTTGCTCCAAAAGGCAAGGAGTCTAGCAGGCAGGCTTCCAAACCCTACCAGCTAGTGCATGCGGACCTGGTTGGTCCACTTGCGCCCTCTATAGGAGGAGCAAGGTACTTCATGATTCTGATTGATTCTTTTTCTAGGTACATTCATGTGTATTTGCTCGAACAGAAATCGCAAGCGTTTCCGAAGTTTAAGGAATTCTGTGCTTGGTTGGAGAATGTGCACGGTAAACGTATTTCTTGTTTTTTTACTGATCGGGGCGGGGAGTTTACTTCTCAGCAGTTTGAAGCTTTCCTGACTGAGAAGGGAATCCAGCATGACATGTCAACGCCCAGATCGCCATGGATGAATGGGCTTGCGGAGAGAGCAAATCAAACATTGCTGCAAGGAATCAAAACCTTGTTGCATGATGCCAATCTCCCTGATAAGTTTTGGGGGGAGGCTTTGGGGAATTTTGTTTACAGCTTTAATCGCAGATTGTCATCACCCATTGGTTGTACCCCCTATGAGAAGATGTTTGGCAAGAAACCCAACACCAAACACATGAGAATCTTTGGTTCGGACATGTGGGTACGCACACAACAAACCAACAAGCTTGGGAAGCGTGGGGCACATGGTTTGTTCATGGGGTACGAAAAAGGTGCATACAGGGTATGGATGACTAACTCTAAGTCCATAAAGTTCACAAGGAGTGTTGAGTACAATCCTAAGTGGGGGGAAAATGTGGGAATTTTCCAGTGTTACCCAGAGGAGGATGAAGGTGATGTCAAGCAAGCAGCTAAAGATGAGAAAGCTGCTGCTGATGATGATGATGATGAGGATGATGATGATCAGAGTTCGGATTCCAGTTCAGTGGGCGGCGCTGCTGCTGCTGCTGGTGTCAGTGACAGTGATGACACAGCAGACTACCAGAGCGCAAAGGCCTCAGTCAGACCATCTGATGCGTCTGACAATGAACTGGAAGAACCACTGTTCACCATTGGTCACTTTTCTCCTAAGAAAGAGGAGATGAGTCCAGAAGACTTGCGTCTAGTACGCAGATCTGAAAGGGTGACCAAAGGCAGACCTCCAAAGAGGTATGCTGATGAGTTTGCTAAGACAGCAACTGCTGTTCTTGGTAGCTCAGAGAAGGTATGGGAACCTTCAAGCTTCAAAGAGGTTCAGGAGTTAACCTCTAAAGATGCTGAGCCTTGGCTTAATGCCATGAAGGCTGAAGTTGATTCCTTGAACAGGAACCAAACTTGGGAATTGGTACCGGTAGTCCCAGGAATGAGACTGGTTGGCAGCAAATGGGTCTTCAAGGCCAAGACAGACCAGAATGGCAAGGTAGTCAGACACAAAGCCAGATTGGTTGCCAGAGGTTTTTCACAGGTACCAGGACAGGATTACCACGAGACCTACTCACCCACAGTCAAATATGAGAGCATTCGGCTGATGCTCAAGGTCGCTGCGGAGGAGAAACTGCATGTTTCCCACCACGACATTAATACAGCTTTTTTGTACGGGATTTTGAACGAACAGCTGTTCATGCTTCCACCTGATGGGATGGAGATACAGAAGGGTATGGTCTGTAAACTGCGGAAATCCTTATATGGTCTTAAGCAGAGTGCCAGGTGTTGGAACACAAAACTCACTGAGACATTGCTTTCTCTAGGTTTTCAACAGGGCAAAGCTGATCCATGTATGTTTGTCAAGGAAGAGGGGCAAAACAAACTGTATTGTTTATGTTTTGTTGATGATCTTCTGATGTTTTGGAAGAATCAGGCTTTTTACCAAAGCACCCTAGCTCAGCTGAAGGAGCACTTTGACATGAAGGATCTTGGTGAGGTATCCAACTATCTTTCTCTGCAGGTGGAGAAGGACCAAGCAGGTAATTTTCTGGTACACCAAACACAGAAAATTGCTGATGTGTTAACCAGGTTGAATTTGGTTGATGCAAACCCAGCAGACACACCGATGGTGACAGGTTACCAGGTAGACAGTACTGCTGAAGCGTTTTCTGACACAACGCTGTACAGATGCATTCTAGGCAAGCTGAATTTCATTGCCAGATGTTCAAGACCTGACATAGCTGTAAGCTGTAATCTGCTTAGCAGACATGCCAACAATCCTACGGTTCAGGATTGGAAAGCTCTGAAGCGCATAGCCCGCTATTTGAAAGGGACTATGCACTACAGGCTGAGGTTCACCAGTCAGAAGACTGGAGGTCTTGAAATCTTTGCAGATGCTAGTTTTGGAAGTGACACCACGGATGGTACAAGCACTTCTGGAGTATGCTACATGTACAACCACTGCCTGTTTGACTGGTTGTGCAAGAAGCAAACAACAGTGAGCCTAAGTTCCTGTGAAGCAGAACTCAATGCTCTGTCATTTTCACTCATGGATTGTGAATGGTTGATGCAACTGTTTAAGGACATCGGGGTTTCTGTGAAATGTCCTATACAAGTGTATCAAGACAATAGATCTTGTTTGGCTTTGCTGAACTCGGAGAGTTGCAAGCAGAGAACCAAGTACTTGCAGATTAAGCTACATCGTGCAAGAGAGTGTATTCAGAAAGGACTGATTCAAGTGTCCTATATGGCAGGAAATGAAATTCCTGCTGATCGGTTGTCTAAGGTTGTTAACAGAGAACAACTAAAGGTTTATGTACAAAAGTTGCAATTGGGTTGAACCACAGGTACAACAGGTTACACGGAAAGGGGGAGGATGTTAGGATATTTCCGTTCCACCTTAAAGGGAGCAGGCTTTTGTGAGTCACAGAGTCTGCGCATGTCCTGTTAACAGGATGTTTATGTTTGCTGATTCCTTTCGTTTTCAGTCGGCTCAGACACGCTGACAGAATGGACGTGTTTTCTTTTGTTCTGTTAAACGCTAAATAAAGTCTGTAAATTATGCTCTTCTGCTCTTCTGTGATGCAAGCTTTCGGCTGCGTTTCTGCTGATAAAGAGGGTGCACCAGCCTAGGAATGTGGCTAAGAATTTCCAAAGGCTTTGTGCCCCTAACTGTTGGATCTGCCTGTCTACGGAAGATCGAAGATCGTCCAGAACTCCGGCTTGGGGCCATGATGGACGTTATCTCCCTGGCAGTTTCCCAACACATTTTATGGGGCATTAATATCCCTGAAGTTCCATCGTGCTCCCCCAACTCTCTCAAAAGAAGAAGGGTGCTCTACTTTAAATTCCCACTTAAATTAAAAGAAACATTCTCTTATTGTATAATACATCAGCCTGACTGGAACATTGTATCAATTTGCGAAGCTAATTGGCCTAAAATGATCTAATTTCTTTGCCGGCGCCTTCCAAGCACCCTTCCCTGGAATCCGAAGTCTACGAGAATAGTTGAAGAGTTTTGCAGTTTCCATGGGTTACGTGAAGACTTTGATGTCCTCGCTGGCCAGCAGAGGGAGAAAACACTATGCTGAGCACAGCCGCAAAATAGGCCGGACCATCTGTTAGCCTCCACACAACAAGAAAAATGAGGCTGATGCTTGAACGGTTTTTCTCTCTTGCCCAGGACACAGAATGTTTGGCATCCAATGCCTCCCTGGTTCTTTTCTTTCTTACAAACCCCAGATCAAGCCCCCTTAGTTCTCCCCCCTTGCTTTCCTCCCCCTCTGTGCACGCTAGATCTTTATGGGCCGCATAAAAACTGGAAAGAAGACGTATGCAAAGGCTTTGTGTTAAATGATGGCGCTAGAAATCACTTGGCTGACATTAATGAGGGAGTCTGTCTTTTGGAAAGGTCCACATATCCTGGGATGCCATTTCTCAAGGTCTTCTCTAAAGCAACAAATCTGACTATATGAACTCTCTGGAGCCTGACGAATGCTGCAGTTCCATTTGGACCTCTAGCTTACTTATGCCAGCCAACACAGTTAAGGTGGCCTTATTTATTTTTATTTTTTATTCAGCTGCAGAGCCCCGGGGAACATTTTGTCCTATGGCACCGAAATGCCACACGTGGGAGAAACAGAATGTCCAGGCAGGAAGACAGGCCCACTTGGCACCCTCTGCCAGCTGACAGGGTTCCTGCACCCAAGCAGGGAATACCAGGGCAAACATCTGCCCCGAGTCCCTGGAATGAACAACTGTGGGCTTCCATGTTTAATTTCCCACAATGCACCTGCAGAGTGATGGTCTGGGACACTGTGGGAAGTCAGAAATATAGCTCGGATGTAACGGACTGGTTGGATGCAAGGGAATGGTGGGAGGCAGTAGCCAGGGGACCCCCAACAAAAGAAGGCTCTAAGCCCAGGAATTGGTGGTGGGATGATGATGAGTGGTCAGAGGGAGAAGAGAATGAATGAACTAATCTTTATTTGCATCAGCCATTGGCCATAGCAACAAAAGAACAATGCGATATACAAAGGACAGAAATAAAAAGTCTATTACAGTGGTACCTCGGGTTACATATGCTTCAGGTTACATACGCTTCAGGTTACAGACTCCGCTAACCCAGAAATAGTACCTCGGGTTAAGAACTTTGCTTCAGGATGAGAACAGAAATCATGCTCTGGTGGATATTGTTGAACTACAACTCCCATCACCCCTAGCTAGCAAGGCCAAAGCTCAGGGATGATGGGAGTTGTAGTCCAACAGCATCTGGGGACCCACAGGTTGAGAACCACTGCACTAAGGTAAGATGGAGCCCCATCAGAACTTCCTCTCCTGGGCTGCTTCTGCATTGCAAAAAAAAGGGGGGGATGGAAATTGATAATTCCCACACACACCACAAAAGAGGACACAGCTCATTGGATGGGAAATAGGATCAAAATATAATAAATAAAACTAGGGGGATGTCTAATGTTACTTTAGACACCGTGGATGTCTAAAGTAACCATTCTTTTGTTGTTCCCTTGCCAAAAAATGCTGTCCCCACAAACCAGTCTTCCGAACAGTGCTTCACCCTTCTTAAACTTTGAGGGTGGGCGAGAAGGATCTTAATTCATCTCTCACTTCTAGTGGTTTCATATTATAAATCCTTGGGACTACTCTAAACTGGAGCTGGGGAAAACAAGGAGGCCAGAATCTGACCCCTTGCTTGAGAACCTGTAGGCATTGATTTCAGATCCTAACCTGCTTACAAATGGCACCAGGAAAATTAACTTGAGAACGATGCTTGTGTGTGTGTGCCTGTTATTAAGCATTGTTTCCAGGAGATCAATCTCGTAATTACACTGCGCTTTCCTCCTTGAGGTGGCTCTGGGTAATAATAAGGCAGCAGAGCATTGGCTAAAGTTTCCTTCGTGGCGCGCTGCCACCGGGGGAAGACATGGAATGCTTTATTCTGCAAGAGGCTGCAGTTCTGGAAATGAATCAATAAGGGGAATCAGGACACTTTCAACAAAGGTGAAAATTAGGAGGGAAATTCATGGTGAAAGATGTGGTATCTATCTGAGTTTGATGCAAAACAACCTGGGAGGGACTCAGCCTCATTTAACTGAGACCCTGTTTCAACTGGGGACTGAATCAGCAACCTTCTGCATTCTTTTGTTTTATTTAAAGGTATTTCTAACCCACTTAATTTCTTCCTCCTCGCCCAAAAAGCTCAAAGCGTTCTACAAAAATACAACATAAAAACAATAAAATCGGATAATAAAAACAGACTATGGTTGGCATTGGTCTGTCTTGGGAAACAATGGAACAGTGCTCCTTTTGAGGTGCGGCCACAAAGCAGCAGCAGCAGCCAATGTGCGTCCCAACAAGATCTCACTGAAATCTCATGAGATCTCAAGTGTTCTGCAAGATCTCGTGAGATTTCAGCAATATTTCTGTGAGATCTCTCAAGATTTCCACATGGGTTCGATTTTTAAAAAAATTTAAAAAGTCGTCATGCAAACACACCGGGATGTTAGTGCAAATTTATCTTAAGGTACACATCTTTAAATGCAATCTTACCCAATGTACACATTGCAGCAAAGCAGATTCCTATGAAGGAACACATTTTGCGTGCTATTTTCAGTTACACATGTGCTTCAAAGCAGTGGCGGAGGGAACCCTCGCTGGAACCCGGGGCAGGACGCCGAGGGGTGGGGCGAACCACCTGGTGGTGTGCGTGCAATGTCCATAAGGACTGTGCATGCGCGGCATCCTGTACGGAGTGCACATATGCGGCAGCCCATACAGATTGCACATGCACGGCATCCCGTACGGAGTGTGCATGCGCGGCAGCCTATACGGAGTGTGGATGCATAGCATCCTGTGCAGAGTCCGCATGTGCGGCAGTCCATACGGAGTGTGCATGCACGGCATCCCGTATGGAGTGTGCATGCGCGGCAGCCTATACGGAGTGTGCATGCACGGCATCCCGTACGGAGTGTGCATGCGTGGCAGCCTATACGGAGTGTGCATGCACGGCATCCTGTACGGAGTGTGCATGCGCGGCAGCCTATACGGAGTGTGCATGCACGGCATCCTGTACGGAGTGTGCATGCGTGGCAGCCTATACGGAGTGTGCATGCACGGCATCCCGTATGGAGTGTGCATGCGCGGCAGCCTATACGGAGTGTGCATGTACGGCAGCCTGTATGGACACCCGCATGGATGGTGTGCGAGAGCGGCAGCCTGTACAGTCGCCATGTGAGAGGCAGCCTGTACGGATGTCCGTATGGATGGTGAGTGAGAGTGGCAGCCCTTACGGACGCTGCGCGAGCGGCACCCATACTGACTGCGCACGCCCTCGGCTGCTCTACAGCTGGGGGGAGGCAGGGGCCATCTTGTCACCCCCCCGAGTGGCACCCAGGGTGGACCGCCCCCACTTCGTACGCCCCTGCTTCAATGCACATTTTACCCTCGTATGAGTATTTTTGTACATGCTACTTGGCTGAAGAATGGTTTGCATGTTGCTTTGGAAAGAGCAGATTAGGTAGGTTCCCCTTTAAAGGCAAACAGACTCCAATCACCCCACCCTAATCCCAGGCCAATGCACAGAGCAGCCCTAGACAGATTCTGGTTCTCAGAGAGCTGGATTCTGTGCAGCCAATCCCTCACCCTGCTCCTCCAGAAGCATGACGTATGTGCAAGACCCCTTTCTGGCTCTCAGCGCTTCCCTTCCAGGGTGTGATGCTGGACTTTGGAAGCTCTCGGCTGCAATGGCTGCATGTATTTTTAATGGAGGAGGAGGCAACATGCCCAGCTCTCCCCTTAAATGATTTATACTGAAGCCTCGATGTGTCATAATAATAGCATCCAAACAGCAGCTAAGAAATGTATAAGGAATGGGAGAGGGAGAGAGAGAGAGAGAGAGTGCAAACCACAGAGGTCATCCCAGCTCAGAAGAGATGGAGAAAGAGGGGAGCTTCAGAGAGAAAGCAATTGAGCAGCCTCTTAACTAAAATTACCCAAAGGCAGGGGTGGGACGGAGGCGCCGAGATGATGTCATTAATCATGGCCTTCCTCTATAGCAATTATTAGTCTTCCGCATGTTGCATCATAAAAAATGGATATGTTTTCTGCGCGCCTCCCGTCCCCATGTGGTTCAGGGGAGACAACAGCAGGTGGCATCATTACACACAGACTCCTGCTCTTTGCAGAAATCGCCTTCTACTTACTTACAAAGCAGTTTGGGGAAGGCAGGCTACCTGCGGCGCTTCAGTGAGATGCGGAGCTGAAACTAAAGTTGGGGCATATTTTGATATGCGCAAAGATGGATTTGTTTTTCTCTGATTTCATCTGGCACAAAGGAGGGGGGAACCCAGCCATATATTAGATCAGCCTTCCTCAACCTGTGGGTCCCCAGATGTTGTGGAACTACAACTCCCATCACCCCTAGCTAACAAGGCCAGAGCTCAGGGATGATGGGAGTTGTCGTCCAACAACATCTGGGGACCCACAGGTTGAGAACCGCTGTGTTAGATGGTTCTGTGCCTCTCCCAAACAGGAAGCGGACTCAGGGCTAGCACGACCTGGGCTGGGTTGCCTTACAGAGGACTAGAGACTTATTGACTTTTCCTAATATTTGCTGGGGGGGGGGGGGAATCAGTTTTTCTCACTTTCTCCTTTTTCCAGCTTTAAATCTAGTCTTCTACATTTCCACATCCCTTTGCTTTCCCACTTAAGCTCCTCGTGAAAATTCATTGTGTGTGTTTTTTTCCTAATAAGAACAATTTTGTTTATGCAATTTTGCCTAATATGCACATTTCTGCACAGCGATTGCCATTAATAAGGCAGCAGAGCATATTTTTAATTGCCATTAAAATATTGCATCTTGGGATCTTTACACACATTTTGCCCTGGCAAAATAAATTTTGTGGACATTGTTTTGCTGCAGAACTGCATCGCAAAATTCAGAGAAGTGTGAATTTTGAAGAACACTGTGCTTTGGTTCATGTATTGTATAGGGAAATGCAAATTAGGTAGGCTTTCCTTTAAACAAGAACTTTGATTGAATTCCTCTCCCACCCCTAATCCCCTAATCCCAAATTGTCTTCATTTGAGAGGAGGAACAGAAGGCTCCAGGAACTGGAGCTGGATCCATTCTTGGAATATGGGCTTTGCCACAGCTCCAGTGATGCTAAGATTGGACGCTGGTTCATCTATTCCAGTGATTTTATGTCACTAGAGAACCTCTAGCGTATTCCTGAAATGAATGGAATAAACAATCCACTTGAAAGTCCATATGTACACTGGAGCATACATGGGGCTCTAGATGAGAATGAATCTTGCGTCACTCCTATGATTTCACCCTATATTGTCCCACCTTATAACCCACACTGATTTTGTAAAAACTTTTATTTTCCCCCACCCCACTCTCTCTATATATGTAGGTGTGTTTGCCCATTATAATGCGTATGCACACACACACAATATAAATCCAATATAAAGCATTGGATTGGCTCTACTGGTGAACCTGCACAGCCCTGACTTCACCATTCCTCACTCTTGTCCAATCCTTCTCAGTAAGCGGTGCTAAAACCACTGCCAGGAAACTGCCACTGCAGCTCCACCCCACCAGGTGACCCATTTCTGCTTTTGCTGCTTTTATTGTAGACCACTTTAGATGAACATTGGCCCGTCTGCCAAACTGGTTTCCTCTAGGAGTCAGGCATTCAGCGCCACGAGTCCCATCTTGTCCTCTTCCAGCAGAGTTTTGGTGGGCATCCTTGTTTTTATCTTTCCAGCATCTCTTGCAGACTCTTGCAGCAGTCAATAACCCGTCATTTTTATGATTATCTGCAAGGTACTGAAAGGTGCCGTGTGTTTTAATGTTGTGCACTGCTTTTATGCCTGCAGGTCCCACCTTCTGAGCACTTGCTGTGCGAAAATTTGCTTATCCAATGTTGGTACGTATAAGTCGCGTTGGGCTTCTGAACCAACTTGGAAAATGCCAGGCAGCTGTGTTCTCCCCCACAAGCGACCCTCGGGATGATTCATCACTCTTCTTTGCTGATACGCTTCTGCGACACATATCCGAGGATATATGCACGCAATCCAATAACAGAGTCCAAGAAGAAGCTGGGCATTTGAGGTGTGGAATCTAAGCTACTTTATTATAAAAGTGTTACAGAACAAAGGAAACATGGCTTCTCTCTCCTCCTCCTTCTCTGAGAGAGAACAGACTAAAAGCAATAGTACAACATAATGAACTTCCGTTCTCATGACTCCAACAGTATGGAATGTCAACACAGACATGTGATGAAAACAATCACACATCCAGCAACGGAGGAATGAAATCCCAACAGATCCCACCTTCTGAACACTTGCTGTGTGGAAATTTGCTTATCCAAACACAATGAATTAATACCCAAACCTTGCTAAACACAGCTGATTCAGATAACTGAACAGCCTGATTGCCCACTTTCTCGTTTGTGCTTTGCTGGTTGGTGGCAGCCATGTTTGAGCAGGAACCATGCAAGGAGGGAGGGAGCTCTGACAAATCAGGGAGCAGGAGAGATCAAACAAATCACATTTTCCTTTGTCTCCCTTGCTGGTTGGCTGCAACCATTTCAAGAAGAAACCACAAAGGGATGGGAGGGGGAGAGAGGTTGGACAAATCATGGATTAGAAAGGTTCCCATGGGCATCTATGGGAATCGCCAGCTCATTATGCAAATACTTACCTAACAAATTATTTCATGGTAACACGTTGTATTCAGAAAGTGGGACCCGCATGTATTTTATGATACAGTGGCACAGAAATACTTTTATGAAGAAGCCTAAAATATTTAAAATAAAATTTATGGCACAACCACATAAAAAATTACAATGTTATTTGCAGATGACTGCATATCTTCGAATCCGTTCCTTACTCAAAATGATATGAATGCTCCATAATTCTACAACATTGTGGGTCTGTGTATTTGCTTTTAAATCTACCACAGTGAAACAGGAAGGACAATTAAGGCATGGATTTAAATAAATAACAGCTCTGGCAGCAATTCATCATTCCTTTCTCAATTAAAAACTAATTATTTGGCTAAATAGCCATTATAATGGGGTGTATTATTATTATTATTATTTTCGGGGGGGGGGGGGATTCATTCCACCAACGAAATTCAATTGGAACATTCATGTTAAGAGGAGTCTCTTGTCGTCGTCGTCCCTTAATGGAGATTAACATGATAATTTTAGCCATAGCAGCCTTTTTATGCCACGACATTTGCACAATAAGTGGCTGCAGAGAAGAAATGGAAACAATGACATTAATGAAGCCATAGGAACCAGCCATCTTGGGCACCACAGGGTAATCTGGTTTTGCACAGTCGGTGCTTTGAGGCACGTCTGTGACACAATTAGTGGAGCAAAATAAGTTTCTCCTCGCTGAGGCATTTGCCGCAAATTAAATCATTAATCTCATTTACAAAACGGCCACGTAAGACTGAGCACTGTGATTGGCTAATGAGCCTCCCTTCCCACCTGTGCCTGTGTGTAGCTCATGACGGATTCATGCTCTCAGAACACAAGGAGGGGAAGGTTAAGAGTCGCTGGATTTTTAGAGCCAGGTGGTACCTTGGCAGTCATCTAGACCAACCCCCTTTCTCCATGCAGCGGCTGCAATGTAGGATGCAGCTCCAGAAGCCCTAATAGGGGGGCAATCTGCTTTTTGCTAAATACCTTCAGCAAAAGGTAGCACTACCCAAGGCAATATTCTTCTTTGGAGATCACCCGTAGCTGAGTAAGATTGTCTTCCATGAACACGATCTTAACAGGGAGTCCGTAAGTGACTGTGGAGGCCAATTCTGGATCCACACGTCCTTCCACAGTGGGGACATAAGTTTCCAGGTGGGAGTTGATCATGGTGAGGTTTTGACAAGCGTGTCTTCCTCTTAGCACGTTTCTCCCTTGCATCCTGAGTTTGAGCGTCTTCAAAGCCCACAACACCTTTGGTAAAGGCTGTTCTCCAATCGGAGCGCTCGCAGGCCACTGTTTTCCAGTTGTCGGTGTTTATACTACATTTTTTTTAGATTTGCCTTAAGAGAGTCTTTAAACCTCTTTTGTTGACCACCAGCATTACGCTTACCATTTTTAAGCTTGGAATACTTGCTTTGAAAGACGATCATCAGGCATCTGCACAACATGGCCAGTCCAACAAAGTTGATGTTGAAGAATCATTGCTTTGACACTGGTGATCTTCACTTCTTCCAGTACACTAGCATTAGTTCACCTGTCTTCCCAAGTGAGGGGTAAAAAAATTTGGAGACACCATTGATGGAACCTTTCGAGGAGTTGGAGATGGCGTTTATAAGGCAGTATGCTCTGCAGCTGAACGGCTTTCACTGTTGAGATAGTTCTCCTGATACTGAGCTGAGATCCGCCTCTTTGCAATTGCCACCCTCTATTCTTCCCGTTCTCCCAGTCATAACAGCATAAGAACTGCCTGCCAATGGCTCATCTAGTCCAACTTCCTGTTTTCACAGTGGCCAACCAGATTCCTAGAGAGGCTTCCAGTAGTAGCCACCCCTTCCTGCAACTCCCAGCACATGGTCTGCATTACTGCCTCCTGTCCTCTGCAACCACATAGAACAACTCTGTTACATTTTCTGCATGACAGCCTTTTAGATATCGTTCCTCTCTTTCCTGATTCTGATTTTAACTCTTTTGTACAATTTTTTTAATTATATGGTTTTATCTATTATTATTAAAATCTGCTCTGGTATTCTTTATCAGAGAGCCAGTGTGGTGTAGTGGTTAAGAGCAGTGGACTCGTAATCTGGGGAACCGGGTTCCTCCACATGCAGCTGCTGGGTGACCTTGGGCTAGTCACACTTCTCTGAAGTCTCTCAGCCTCACTTACCTCACAGAGTGTTTGTTGTGGGGGAGGAAGGGAAAGGAGATTGTTAGCCACTTTGAGACTCCTTAGGGTAGTGCTAAAGCAGGATATCAAATAAAATCCAAACTCTTTATGAATAGCAGTATATATTTTTTAATAAATAAAACAAAAAGGTGGATGCACATCTCTCTCTCTCTCTCTCTCTCTCTCTCTCTCTCTCTCTCTCTCACACACACACACACACACACAAAAATCACAAAGAATCTAATCTAGTCCAACCCCCTGCAATACAGAAGTCTCAACAAAAGCATCCATGGCAGATGGCCATCCAACTTTTGCTCAAAAACCTCCAAGGAGGGAGAGTTCACCACCTCCTGAGGGAGTCTGTTCCACTGTAGAAAAGCTCTTACTGTCAGAAAGTTCTTCCTGATGTTGAATTCAAATCTCCCTTCCTGTAACATGAATCCATTGCTTTGGCTCCTACCATCCAGAGCAGGAGAAAACAAAGCTTGCTCCATCTTCCATGTGACAGCCCTTTAGATATTTGAAGACCTCTCTCTCTCTCTCTCTCTCTCTCTCTCTCTCTCTCTCTCTCTCTCTGATCCCCAGGCTTCCAGAGAGCCAGAGGCACCTGCATCTCTCTTTCTGCAACATGCTATCCAGTTCATCCATCTTCAGGTGCATTATTTAGTAAAGGAGAATGGGAAGAAGCTCTGGTACTCAGTCATGAAAGCAATGAGAATATGAGTCCATAGAGCCTGAGCAGACAAAAAGTGGACAGAGCATGCCTGATACCCAGAAGATGGGAAGGAAGGAAGGAAGGAAGGAAGGAAGGAAGGAAGGAAGGAAGGAAGGAAGGAAGGAAGGAAGGATATTGTGCAATTAGCCCTCAGTATAAAAATAAACATCCTATAGATCTGAGAAAACCATCCTTGCAGTACTGGGAAGGGCTGCAGCTTAGTGACAGATTTTATCTATTCCCAGCAAGTGTTCTATTGTCATAGCATTCATCTCATCAAATTAATATTCTTTCCTTTGACTTTGAATGTACCTAGGAAGCCTAAGCTATTAATGCTTAGAGAGCTCTTGCTGGAGTTTGTGAAATATTATATGACCCGCTTGATCACAACGTTAATTAGATGCAACTTCCCAGCTGTTCCAGCACACTGGGATGCTAAAACTGACACTGGCATCATGAAACCTAAGGTAAGGTGATCCCCGTGAAGGGATGTCCTTTCAAGAACACAACTTTTCCGTAGTTGGGGAGTAATTTGATGGGCTTTTTACCTGAGCCACGCTTCCCTAATTGTTCTGAAGGATTTAGACCACAATCCATGGTTGCAATCATGACCGTGTATGTCCGCAATCCTATGCATACTTCCTTGGGAGCAGCAATCATCCCTTTGCTCAAATTGTATCGGCTTAAACATGAGCCGAGAACATAATAGATTAAGAAGAGCTTGCTGGATCAGGCCAATGGCCCATCTAATCCAGCATCCTGTTCTTGCAGTAGCCTACCAGTTGCCTCTGCAAATTTGGCAAGCAGGACCCAAGCACATGAGCACTCTCCCATCCTGGGGTCTCCAGCAACTGGCATTTGGAAGCTCTGCTGCCTCCAACTGTTGAGGCAGAACATAGTCATCATGGCTATTAGCCATCACGCCACTCGCCACTCCTTGGTGTGTGGAGTGCCTCAGGGTGTGATACTCTCTCCGATGCTTTTCAACATCTTTATGCGCCCCCTCGCCCAGCTTGTCCGGAGTTTTGGGCTGTATGCTGATGACACCCAACTCTATCTGTTGATGGCTGGCCATCCTGACTCGGCCCCAGACACACTGATCAGATGTTTGGAAGCTGTGGCTGGATGGTTACGTGGGAGCTGGTTGAAGTTAAATCCTTCGAAGACAGAGGTCCTTTGGCTGGAAAGGGACGATATGGGATTGGGGGGGCAACTCCCATCTCTTGCGGGGGTGCAATTAGTGCCAGCACTCAGTGGCGTAGCGTGGGTTGTCAGCACCCGGGGCAAGGCAAGTAATTTGCGCCCCCTAACCCGTGGATTTGCGCCCCCTAACCCTAACCCCCAGGTGTTGCGCCCAGTGCGGCCGCCCCCCCTGCACCCCCCATGCTACGCCACTGCCAGCACTGTCCATTAAGAGTTTGGGTGTCATCTTCGACACCTCCCTTTCCATGGAGGCGCAGATTGCAGCTACAACAAAGGCGGCATTTCTTCATCTCTGCCAAGCTAAGCAGTTGGCTCCTTACCTCTCTCGCCCTGACCTAGCCACTGTGATCCACGTGAAGGTCACCTCCAGACTGGATTATTGTAACTCACTCTGAACAAAAACATCCTGAAGGTCCCAGGCCACAGCGAGGTTAGGCTGGCCTCAACTAGAGCCAGGGCTTTTTCGGCTGTGGCTCCAATCTGGTGAAACGCTCTGTCACAAGAGACTAGGGCCCTGCAGGACTTGACATCTTTCCGCAGGGCCTGCAAGACAGAGCTGTTCCACCAGGCCTTTGGTCAGGGCACAGCCTGACTCCCTCCTTTGGCAATCTTCACAGAACTTTAGCCTAATGGTTGCCATCAATTTGAGTTGAATTAATTTTAATGAAATGATTCTAGAATGTTGTATTATTTTATTGTTGTTAGCCACTCTGAGCCCGACTTCGGCTGGGGAGGGTGGGATATAAATAAATTATTATTATTATTATTATTATTATTATTATTATTATTATTATTAGTCCTCTCCTCCAGGAATGTGTCCAATCCTCTTTAAAAGCCATTCAAGTTGGTGGCCATCACTGTTTTCTGTGGGAGGGGCATGGGTGCACCCCACTCTGTTCTGGATTGCAGCCGTAATAGCGACATGCCCCTTGTAGTTTTCCAGATCAGGTACAAAACTCTTACATCCATAGAAAAGAAGACCACGAGCCTTTTCGGAAGGGGAGTTTCTAAAGAGGAAAACGAGGGCTTTGCAAATGCAATAAAGACCAAGCAAAAATGGCTCGGCGGTTCAGATTCGCTGAGATCTCTGTTTGGGTGCAGAGGACAATTGCGGGCAATCAGCATGGCACAACGAGTAATTAACTGTCAGCTTGCAGTGCAGATACGTCATCCATATTGGGGAGCCAGTCATCTGTAGCAGCTGTCCACAAGGGGAGGGAAAGCTGATGGCACCTGCCTGGGAATGGGGTGAAGTCGAGGTGTAATAAGGATAACTTCAGCCTGCAGTTGGATGTCTGCTTCCCGTGATGGATGAAGCAGCAGCAAGGATTCAGGTTTTAAGCAGCATATAACAGGGGTAGGGGAGACACAGGCTCAGGGTCTGAATTTTGCCTTCAGACCTCTCTATCTGGCCCTCAGTAGTCTCCCCAGGCCACAAGCCATATTAGCCCCACTTGGTGTGTGCTTTTGCCTGACTGGAATGTGTCCTCAAACAGCTACATATCCCTGCATTTCAGGGAGTTGGGCTAGATCAGTGGTTCTCAACCTGTGGGTCTCCAGATGTTGTTGGACTACTCCTATCATTCCTAGACAGCATGACCAGTGGTCAGGGATGATGGGAGTTGTAGTCCAACAACATCTGGGGACCCACAGGTTGAGAACCACTGGGCTAGATGATCCTCAGGGTACCTTCCAACCCTATAGTTCTGTGTTTCTGAGTTCCACTGGACTCGGGTACTTCTGACTGCAAAGGCTCAATTTGAAAATGCACCAGGCCTTAACAAAAGAACGCCAGCCAGCCACAGATCGAAACTTTGGGGTTTGATTTTAAAAGAAACTAACTAACTAACTAACTAACTAACTAAAATGCAGATGTGTCTTTTATTGGTGTAACCTGCCCTGTGTTAAGATTCCTGCTCCATGATTGCAGTCATGGGATTGCTGTCTGTCACATGACAGTATATGTTTTGACTCCACAGAGTGGGAAATGACAGAGACAGGAAGTGGGACTATTGTCCTTTGTTCTTTTTTCTCTTTGCTGTCTGAAGCTAGAGAGAGAGGGAGCCATGTTGCAATGCTTCGTGTGTGTTTATATGTAAATAAAGTAGATTAGCCAAAATGCTGAGTTGCTGAGGTCTATTACGCATGATGCGCACACTCTGCGGATCCCTAAGTGTGCCAGTGTCTGTTGGCATGGGTCGCTGTGATGCTCGGGCTGAAGAAAGCTTTTGAAGCTCCTGAATGAACGACCAGGAGGGAGAGAACATGCCACTTGGGCAGGTGTCTCTACCAGGGTCCTCCTCAAGTGTAGGATGAGCTCCTGACACCACACCCTGGGACCTTATGGTAAAGTATGAGCAAGAAAACTAAGAAACCATAGAATCATACAATTGTAGAGTTGGAAGGGATCCTGAGGATCATATAGAGTCAAACCCCTGCAATGCAGGAAACTCAACTAAAGCAACCGTGAAAGATGGTCATCCAACCTCTGCTTTAAAAAAGTTGGAATCTCCTTTCTTGTAACTTGAAGCCTCCTTCAAGGAGTCCTACCCTCCAGAGCTGGCAGAAACAAGCTTGGTCCTTCTTCCATGTTGCAGCCCTCTAGATATTTGAAGATGGTTACCCTTCAAAGAAGGGACATGGGTGGCACTGTGGGTTAAACCACAGAGCCTAGGAATTGCCGATCAGAAGGTCAGCGGTTCAAATCCCTGCGACGGGTGAGCTTCCGTTGCTCGGTCCCTGCTCCTGCCAACCTAGCAGTTCGAAAGCACATCAAAGTGCAAGTAGATAAATAGGTACCGCTCCAGCAGGAAGGTAAATGGCGTTTCCGTGCGCTGCTCTGGTTCGCCAGAAGCGGCTTAGTCATGCTGGCCACATGACCCGGAAGCTGTACGCCGGCTCCCTCGCCCAATAAAGTGGGATGAGCGCCGCAAACCCTAGAGTCGGCTACAAGTGGACCTAATGGTCAGGGGTCCCTTTACCTTTACTTACCCTTCAAAGCTGAGAGCAGGAAGGAGGAACCATGTCAAAGAAAAGGAGTATTCAACATCTGTTTGATTATTTCCACCATTCCTTGAGTTCCCCTATGCCAATCTGTCACAAACCAACCTGAGAGCCTCATTACACCTTCCTCACCTGCTAAAGCCTGTCCGTTAGCCTGTCATTCCTGCAGATGACATCATTGCTCCAATTGTAGGGGAAAACTCCCAGAATTGTTCTGCTCTGCGCACTTTAAACACACAGAAATGCCACTGTCATACTTGGTTTAGCCTTTTCTTCTTTGGGTTTTATTGACTTTCTCTTCCCCATATAAGCCACAGAGAATGAACAATAACTCTCAGCTGAGTTTTCTTTTGTCACTCACATTTTTTTATTATTATTATCATCACCATTGCTCTTTCTTGAAAAGGAATTTCCCATCTTTTCAGTTTTCCTTCATGCTGGATCCACTTTGTGCATTTTATCATCCCTATTGTCTCGCTTTGAACTCTGCCCAATTCAGCAATCTCCTACTCTTTTTTAAGAAAGAAAAAGGGCTAACCGATTCTGCACGCACATCCGCCTCTGTTCCACTGAAACCAGAGATTTGCACAATGGCATTACAATCCCCTTTTCTGTCTCCATTCTCCGGCAACTTAACATCCTTTTCTGCTGCCGCTGAATTATTTTTATGTTCCAGGACGTCTTTTGAGCAATGAGGAAAACAAAAATCTGTGAGTGTTTGCTATTTATTTGCGTCACGAGCATAATAGCATTTCAGTTTTTCAGGCTCCTTCCCCTGGTGTCCCTCGACGGTGTACCGCTAGATGCAAAGACGTACCCCCAAGACATTTTTCAAAATGGGTCCCCCCCCCCCGCCCCACCAATCTTGGCTTTCAGCCAGATGCCTCACAAATGCATACAAATCTCTGGGCTGCACTTCCAGAAGGGGGGCGGGGGAGGCCTATATGGAAAGAATAGGCTTTATTCTGCAGTGCAAGAAAAACAAGGACACTTCGACGCATGACATAGTGGCTTTCAGTATTATTATGGAGAAAACAATGCTTTTGAGGGACTGTTTCTGGCCAAGCATCCTATAGAAGAATGGGTGGAGGGGAGAGAAGGGACTATTTTGCTTAGGGTTGGCCCAAGACATTTTGGCACCTGAGGTGAACCACAAAATGGTGTCCTTCCAACCAGGGAAGAAGGGGGTGAGTAAATATCTACATGTCAGGAGCAGTTGTCAGCAGGGTCTCTGCCTTGCCCCCACAACAGTGGGTGCCTGTGGCGTGCTGACGTCACCATGGCATGTGTGCATGTGTGCGCACCACCAAGTAGAGCCTGAGGGGAGGCCCAGCCCCTTTATTGAAAATTTGTGGGTGCCGGGGCCCCCACTGTCCTGCATAGTTGACGCCTATGGTTGTCAGGAGCAGATCAGCAAAAAAGCAGACAGTGCCAACGAATTTAACTCTTTATTCAAGGAAACAAAGTTGGCTCAGGAGGCCAGGCCTGGTGAGCACAGCAACTTGTCCCAGTAGATCTTACCCCTATGAGGCAGTTGTGGGGACCAAAGGTTCCCGCCTTCCCACTATTTCCCACAATTGTCTTTCCCAAGCAACCTGAGACCTCTTTGCCTTGTCAGTCACTGCTCCACCCTCTTCACACCTCTGTGGGTTCTGGGGGAACAAGGGGGTGGGAGCGGGTCACAGCAACAGGGGGAGACCCCTGTGCTTCTTCACCAGCCTGCCCCATCTTTGCCTCTTGTCAACCCTCATCTCCAGCCTCTGCTCCCTCTGTTTCTAGACCACTCTCTGCCACAGACTCTTCCTGCTCACTAAACCCTGTTACCTCTTCATCTTCCAACACTTCCTCCTCCCAGTCTGCTCCCTCTAACCCAGCCTTTCTCAACCTGTGGTCCCCAGATGTTGTTGAACTACAACTCCCATCTCCCCTAGCTAGCAAGGCCACAGCTCAGGGATGATGGGAGTTATAGTCCAACAACATCTGGGGACCCACAGGTTGAGAACCGCTGCTCTAACCACTCATCGTCACCCCACCACCAATCCCCTGCCTCTGAGCCTTCTTCCCCTGGAGGTTCCCTTTGGGATTCCCCAACTGATGCCTCTCACCACTCCTCTGAAATTCAGCCCGCCCATGACATACATCTTGAAAAAGAGGGGAGCAGAGCTCTATGTCGGGAATAGGGGGAGGGAGGAATCAAGTTAACCTTACCTGACAACTGAAGTGAGAACCAAAGGTGGGGGGGAAAGGGCCCACTCTGAATCAGGATGGGCAGGTGCAGAGCATAGAGGGCAGCCCATGCCAGTTCCTCTCTAGGGATGGGAGGAGACCACCAGCAGCTCCCGTTTGCTAAGTGTTTAATTGCAACAGAAATGGAGAATGCTTGTAAGTATATTGCTGAAGGGTTTATTTAACATTGGAAAATCCCACTGTTGCATACTGAAGCGCTCTCTGAGCTCTAGCAGGTTGGTAATTAACTACTGATGCTCTCTGCTAGCTTTCACGTGAGTGTTTAACCTTAGATCACATGTCAGTCAAACTCATCTTGGTGCACCATACTGCCACATCCACTGTGCAGTACAGTGGTACCTTGGTTGTCGAACGGCTTGGCTCCCAAACAAATTGGCTCCTGAACGCTGCAAACCCGGAAGTAAGTGTTCTGGTTTGCACATGTTTTTTGGAAGCCGAACATCCAACGTGGCTTCCACAGCTCCCGCAGCTTCCACTTGAGTGCAGGAAGCTCCTGCAGCCAATCAGAAGCCATGTCTTGGTTTTCGAACAGTCCTGGGAGTCAAATGGACTCCTGGAATGGATTAAGTTTGACAACCAAGGTACCACTGTATCTGGATCAGGGTGCTGATTTAGGGAGACTTTTCTGCTTTGCCCCTGTCCCCCACTTCAGTCCAAATCTGGATCAGGATCCTCACATGTGCCATGTGCCATGTGCCATGTGCATGACTGTGGGTGTGTGAGGAGGCTTCCATTGGAGCTTTCCCCTCCCCCATGTATATTGCAAGTTCAATCCCTCAGTATGGAATGGGAACAAAGTGAAAAATTAAAGGCTAAGGGCCCCTAGCTAATCCCTCTCCGTGCCAGGGTCCCAATATGGATCTGCCTCCCCCCATATTTCTGAACTAAACAGGCTGTTTCAGAAAGGAACTCACTCTCTCTCTTTTTTTTTTTTTATAAAATTTTTATTGGTTTTACAAAGTTTTTAAGAAAAACAGACAAACACTAAAAATGACAAACATACACGTATAGTTTCAAACATATTTTCATAAACCTCTTTTCTTGGACTTCCCCATACCCCCCCTCTCTGCATCCCAATGTCCAAAATTCAACTAGCAACTTCCAATTGTAATTTTCCAGTCTTTATCATCTTAGTCCTCTTTTATAGTCTAACCTTGTATCCCTGTACCCTTTTGCTTCTGGAAACCACAACATTTTAGCATTCATTAAGTTTATGGTAGTCCTTAAGATACCTTTTAAATTTTTTCCACTCTTCTTCCACCGTCTCTTTTCGTTGGTCACGGATTCTGCCTGTCATCTCGGCCAGTGTCATATAGTCCATCACTTTCATCTGCCATTCTTCCACAGTGGGTAAATCTTGTGTCTTCCAATACTTTGCGATGAGTATTCTTGCTGCTGTTGTAGCATACATGAAAAAAGCTCTATCTTTCTTTGTCACCAGTTGGCCGACAATGCCCAAGAGAAAGGCCTCTGGTTTTTTAGGGAAGGTACATTTAAGTACCTTTTTCATTTCATTATAGATCGTTTCCCAGAAGGCCTTAATCTTCGGGCATGTCCACCAAAGGTGATAAAAGGTACCTTCAGTCTCTTTACACTTCCAACATTTATTATCGGGCAAATGATAGATTTTTGCCAGCTTGACTGGGGTCATGTACCACCTGTATACCATTTTCATAATGTTTTCCTTTAAGGCATTACATGCCGTAAATTTAATACCGGTGTTCCATAACCATTCCCAGTCAGCTGACATAATGTTATGTCCAACATCCTGAGCCCACTTAATCATAGCCGATTTAACTGTTTCATCCTGTGTGTTCCATTTCAACAGCAAGTTGTACATTCTAGATAAATTCTTAGTATTGGGTTCTAACAGTTCGGTTTCTAATTTTGATTTTTCCACCTGGAAACCGATTTTCCTGTCCTGTTTAAAAAATTCCATTATTTGACGATATTGGAACCAATTTTCTACTTTATGCTTCAATTTCTCCTGACTTTGTAGTTTGAACTTATCTCCATCCTGTTCTAAAATTTCCCAATACTTCGGCCATCCGACCTCCATATTGAGTTTCTTCACTGCTTTAGCCTCCACTGGTGAGACCCATCTAGGGGTTTTGTTTTCCAATAGATCTTTATATCTTACCCAAACATTAAACAATGCTTTTCTGACAATGTGATTTTTAAAGGCACTGTTAGCTTTATCATACCAAAGATATGCATGCCAACCAAAGGCGTTATTGAAACCTTCCAGATCCAAGATGTCCGTGTTCTCGAGGAGCATCCATTCTTTGAGCCAGCAAAAAGCTGCTGCCTCATAGTACAGTTTCAGGTCCGGCAGGGCAAATCCCCCTCTTTCTTTAGCATCTGTCAATATTTTAAATTTAATTCGGGGCTTTTTGCCCTGCCAGACAAATTTCGAAATGTCTTTGTGCCACCTCTTAAAACATTCCATCTTATCAATAATCTGCAAGGTCTGAAACAAAAATAACATTCTAGGCAATACATTCATTTTGATTACTGCAATTCGGCCTAACATTGACAGTTTCAAATTTGACCATATTTCTAAATCTTTTTAAAACCAAAGGAACTCACACTCTCAAGGCCACGAGAGATTAATGTCATTTGTAGTTTGGCCCTTGCTCTTTTCCAGGTTGGATTGGTAGGGATATAAATGATCCATTCAGGAGAGCATCTACTGTCATTAAGAAAAATTAACAACCTTTGTTCAGTTCCTGGTTACTGCTCATCTGGTGACCCTCGCAAAATCATAGTTGAGAGACATTCATACTCGGTAATAACGGCGACCCAAATTTGAAACAGTGTTATTCTGATATTCATTGTGGGTTTTCTATTCCTCTCCCAACCCCAGATCATCTTGAGGTCATGAGGGCACGCTGAGTACAATGAACACGGTGAACTATGTCACCTAGAAGAAAAGAAAGCACCTTGAGGTTATTTCTCTAGAGAACATTTACTGTGACAAGGCCAGCAGTAGCAACGGCTCACTCTCAATAAGTTGCATTATTGAAGTGAGCGATATGACTGAGAATCCGACATGTATACTTCTCTTTTTAATTTAAGTACAGTGGTACCTCGGGTTACAGACGCTTCAGGTTACAGACTCCGCTAACCCAGAAATAATACCTCAGTTTAAGAACTTTGCTTCAGGATGAGAACAGAAATTGTGCGGCGGTGGCGCAGTGGCAGCGGGAGGCCCCATTAGCTAAAGTGGAACAGTTTCAGGTTAAGAACAGACCTCCAGAATGAATTAAGTTCTTAACCTGAGGTACCACTGTATTTAAAAGCAGCAGAGGAAGCCAATAATGCTTTCCCTCTCTTCCCCACCACTCATTTTCCACACAGATAGCTCAGTCGGTAGAGCATGAGACTCTTAAGCTCCAGGTCGTGGGTTTGAATCCCACGTTGGGCAATAAGATTCCTGTTTTGCAGTGGACTAGATGGAGCCTCACAGTTCCTTCCAACACTACAATCCAGTTATTCTAAGAGTCTCCATTTCCCACACCCCCTTTCTTTGCCAAAGCATTTCTTCTCCCCACCTCATGGTGTCTTACTTTCACTTCCTTTCCGTATCTCTGTCAAACCACTAACTTACAAATTCCTGCTGGATTTCCATACTACGTTTGCCGCTGCTTCCTGTCAGACAGGACCCCAGTTTCACAAGAGGGCAGCTGGTAAGCCATGGTGCTTATATTATTACGTTTATATCCAACCTTCCTTCCCAAGACCTCGTAGTGGTGTCCCAGATGGTTCCTCTCCATTTGAGCCTCACAACAACCCTATAAGGTAGGCCAGGCTGAGAAGCTGCGAGTGAGCCAACGTCACCCAGTGAGTTTCATGCCGGAGCAAGGATTCGAACCCTGGTCTCCAGGTCCTAGCCCAATACTGCACCACCCTGGCTCTCATGTGCTGCACTCTGCTAAGTGACTGCCAGAGACTGGGCAGAGGAGGAATGGTGAAGACCACCTCCCCATCCTGACCCCTCCAGTGAAAGACAGTATAGATTTACAACAGGGATTTGAGGGAGGTCACAGCTCAGAGGCAGATGAGGGGAAAAGTTGGGAAATAACGGGGGGAGGAGATACAGGACCGGAACAGCAGCTGACCGACACAGTGTCTTTAGAAAGCATTCCAGACTCTCCATCTCCCAGAACCTGGTGAGCCTTAAAAGTAGGAGAGCAAAGAGCACAAAGACAGAGGGCACATAGCGGCACCCGTAGATGAGATGCTGAGAATGAATAATAATAGTAATAATAATAATTTTTATTTATACCCTGCCCTCCCCAGCCAAGGCCGGGCTCAGGACGGCTAACAAGCAATAATAAAAACAAGTTGAATGAATACAACTTAAAAACAAAATTAAAATACAACATTAAAATATTGAAAGATTAAAATATTAAAATGTAGCCTCATCGCAGGAGGAGAAAGGAAAAGAAAAAAAGAAAGAGGGGGAGAAGAAGAAGAAGAGTTTGGATTTGATATCCCGCTTTATCATTACCCGAAGGAGTCTCAAAGCGGCTAACATTCTCCTTTCCCTTCCTCCCCACAACAAACACTCTGTGAGGTGAGTGGGGCTGAGAGACTTCAAAGAAGTGTGACTGGCCCAAGGTCACCCAGCAGCTGCATGTGGAGGAGCGGAGACACGAACCCAGTTCCCTAGATTACGAGTCTATCGCTCTAAACCACTACACCACACTGGCTCTCTTCCCACACTGGAGGGAATCAAATTGGCTCCAAGCCAAAGGCCAGGCGGAACAACTCTGTCTTACATGCCCTGTGGAAAGAAAGCAGATCCTGCAGGGCCCTGGTCTCATGAGGCAGAGCGTTCCACCAGGCTGGAGCCAGTGTTGAAAAGGCCCTGGCTCTGGTTGAAGCTAATCTAACTTCCTTAGGGCCCGGGACCACTAGGATATTGCTATTTATGGACCTTGAGGCTCTCTGTGGGGCATACAGGGAGAGGCGGTCCCCTAGGCACAAGGGTCCTAGGCCGTGAAGGGCTTTAAAACCAGCACCTTAAATCTGACCCTGTACTCCACCGGGAGCCAGTGCAGCTTGAAAAGCACTGGGTGAATATGCTCCCATGGCAGAGACCCCGTGAGGAGCCTCGCTGCAGCATTCTGCACCCGCTGGAGTTTCTGGGACAGCTTCAAGGGCAGCCCCGTGTAGAGTGAATTACAGTAGTCAAGCCTGGAGGTGACCGTCGCATGGATCACTGTGGCCAGGTCGGGGCGGGAAAGGTAAGGGAGAGTGAATGAAGAAGTGGGAGAGTCGAGGGGTGGAGATTGACTCGGGCAATGCCATTATCCAAGAGTCTAGGTTCCATAGCCTCTCTCTGTAATATTGAAATAAAAAAGCACGGTAAGAAACTTTCCCTTGTCTTTATACTTTCCTGGGCAATCAGCTGGGAGCCACTGACAGCAGCCTGACAGTGGTCCCCAGAGAGCTAGCCATGAATCAGTGTGGCCCTTATTCTTAAAAAGTCTTCTTAACTCATAAAGATACAATTGCCACATTACTCCATTTCCGTCAACCAGCGTCTTTTTCAAAACACCTATCGTTGGGAACTCTTGAAGAGATCTTGTAGCTGAGACAAGATCCTCTTTTTTTTTAAGTGTTCCAGTTCCTAAAATACTAGTTTCTCTCATATATATATATATCAATTTCTTCCTAAGCCTGATCTTGTAGACCACATTTTAGCTGCAGGCAATTTCTACTTTTTTTGTAGCAGTAGAAATATAAAGGCTTGAAAGCCTCGAGAGATTATCCTGAATGCTCTAGGAGACTCTTAACTAGCGTGGCCACTACAATAATAGACACATCTGTGTGGTTACCCGTGTTTTAATTGCTCGTCAAAGTTCTGTCATGTTCACCGTGGGCGAAGTGACATCCTTTTCAGCTGAACACATACAGAGAGATCACTCATGCAACGCCGACTGCCGGAGACTTCCGCTTCTCATTTATCCTCACGCTTTGCTTTCACTGCTGTTCGCAGCTCCAGTGTTGCATGAACCAGAATCCAGCCCCCCCCCCTCCAGCCCCTTTTCAGGTTGTAAGGCCTCACAAAAGAGAGCCGTGCAATATTTTCAGATAGCCTTTTGAAAACAGCATGCAACGAAAGCGTGTCCGTGGGGAATTCGTGGCAAACTACCGAGGGGGAAAATGGGATGACACACTTATATATTCTTATATGCAGCTGGGCAGGAAACTCTGCGAAATTGGGGTATAGCGGGGGACGTATTCACATAGCCGGAGAGAAAAAAGGACCTCACGGCAGGGAACCTTAATATGGTTTGCTGCAATGGAAAATATTTATAGGAAACTATTTACCTGGACAATTCAATCCACTTTCAAGGCTCCTAGGCACTGGGTTATGGATACTGAGCTGTGATGAGAGCCTTTCATTAAAGACACGCTTTCATTCACAGCAACTTGCTGTTCTTTTTAAATATATAGATAAATATATATATTGATTTTTTAAAAAAGAGGAGGAAAGGTTAATCATAGAACTCCACTGGGGTATGCCTGTTTGTACAAATGTCTAATATACCCTGTTGTGTACATTTTTGAACACATTCCTTTTGAACACATCTCTCTCTCTTTCTCTTGGCAGGAAAAAAAATCAGACTCCAAATAGCCCTTTATAAGTTGTCCTTTGAGCTAGGGATGGAGAAGAAATGTGATTTGGTTCACGTTTATGTACCTATATTTAAGAACATTTACATACCACTACTTTTTTTTAACATAGTTTCTATGGTTTGAAGGGGGGGAAAGAAAATTAAAGTATCAATATTTAAAAGTGAACCTACCTAATTCACACTTCCTGAAATAATACATGGAATGAAACACAGCCAACCTTCAAAACTCACATTTCTTTGGAATGAACTTCATCAGTCAAGTAATTTGCACAAAAATGCACACATTAGTGAATATTCCACAAAAAATGCATTATATTAGCGAACATTGCTTTGCAAAAATGTGGGTCTTGGGGGATGAAATGCAAACAAAACTTCATATTTGGAGAAACTGGCATTAAAATGCTGATCAATTCACATGATGACAGAATCCCAAAATCTGGAAATATGGTGAACTGAACTAAAGACTGGATTATTATTTTTTAAGTGACATTGAATTTGATGGATTGGCTCATGCCAACTCAGATCTTGCAAAGTTCATTTTTTAAAGCAACTAGATGCTCTACTTCAAATTCATATATGTTCCTTTACAAAACAACCTAGTTCAGTTCACAGTTCAAGTTCATCCAAATGACCCTCTGCGAAAATAAATCGGCAAAAAAAAATGTTCAGCATTCAGGACGTTACAAGCTGCTGTGCTGAGGTAAAAAAAAATATAAAGGTGCTGACCTTTAAAGCCCTAAACGGCCTCGGTCCAGTATACCTGAAGGAGCGTCTCCACCTCCATCGTTCTAACCGGACACTGAGGTCCAGCTCCAAGGGCCTTCTGGCGGTTCCCTCACTGCGAGAAGCTAAGTTACAGGGAACCAGGCAGAGGGCCTTCTCGGTAGTGGCGCCCTCCCTGTGGAACGCCCTCCCACCAGATGTCAAAGAGAACAACAACTACCAGACTTTTAGAAGACATCTGAAGGCAGCCCTGTTTAGGGAAGCTTTTAATGTTTGATGTATTACAGTATTTTAATATTCTTTTGGAAGCCGCCCAGAGTGGCTGGGGAAACCCAGCCAGATGGGCGGGGTATAAATAATAAATTATTATTATTATATTATTATATACCTAGGAAGACTTAAAAAAACCTAAAACACACACAGAGTAGAATATGAATTGTTCAATTTATTTCCCCCAACAATTATGATCTTTGCGCTTCAAGGCCTGAAAAATCTAAAGCATAAAAAACACATGTAAGAGAATGAACTTGAAGAGGAACTAGAAACTCTTCGAAATTCTGCCCCAAATGAACTTAATTCACTTTCATTTCTCCTGGCAATTATGGGAACTCCTTTTGGGTGTAGTTCAAAGGTTTTTGACCCATTTCAGTGAACTTTGTTAAACCGAATTAGCTTGTTCCAAGAGCTGTGCCTATTTCTCGCCACACAGCTCACAAGGCATGGTGACATTGCGTGATATTCTGGACATTTTTATGCCGAGCGGTTGTGGTCTTAATACCTCTGACAAATTCGGCGTATGCCTTTATGGCTGCGGAGTGGTGGAGACAACTTCACTGTGGAAAACCAGTTGTGGGGTTCATTATGTCCCCACTGCATCACGGACTGCATTAGTTAGTTAAGAAGCTGTTAACGCAGAGCAGGAAAGGCGCGGGACGTCTTTTTGAAATGTTCTGTCTGGGTTCACAGCTGCTCCTGACCGCTGCTTTTTCCCTGGATGGACAGGAAGTTGTAATTAAGCTATAAGTCCCCTCAGTGGGGCACGGCCTGGTTACTTTGCTTCTCCACACAAGTGCCCAAACCCTCGCCCTCCCAGGTCTCTCATAACTGCTGGTGTGTTTAAAGTTGATGGATGAATAAACAAACACATTTTTTTATATTATTATTAAGCTGCAAAGGTTTTTCTTTCTAATTTGAACTACATGAATCACCATGGATACCACATTTCTATTTCCAGAATGAGTTTTCTCCCTAGACGCTAAAAGGCCAGTAAGAGAGAGACAGATTCCGTATCGAAAATTTTCATTCTTAATGAACATATCCTCTTCTCATTTCAATATAACTTTGAAGCACACAGAAGAAAGTTTTGCAGTTGGTCTGGATTTTTTAAAACATAACAAAACAAAGCACAACCAATTTCTATAGCAGGGGTGGGGAAACATTATTTACCTGAGGGCCACAATCCTTCTTTTAGGACCTTTGGAGGGGGCACATACTATTGGTGGGTGGAGCCAAAGGCAACAGAACTTACCATTCAACAGTAGCCTATATTCCAGTGGAGTGATGGCTTTTACCTTTGTACAGTAGTCTTCATTCCAGTCATGCAAAACAAAAAACCAAAACCCCAACCCTAAAAATTTCTACACACACAAACCCTCTCCATTCAGTCAAGCAAGAGGCACCCTCATTCTTCAAGGCCACACTCTAGTCAGGCAAAATCAGAGGGCATGGATCAGGACAGGTGGGAGAAGGTATCACCTTGGGCAGCAGGATGAGCTAGGAAGAGTGCCATGGGTTGGTTAGGCAGGCCTGGTAAATATTCATTTGACCTACATGTACATGAATCTGACTGTATGTAGAGGTCATCTTCAGGGGTCCTCCCCAGGGTACCCCCATCTTCAAAGGCAAAGCAGGAGGCAACTGAGGAAAGGGCCTTCTTGGTGGTGGTGTCTCCTTCGGTAGAATTCTCTCCCCTGTGTGTGGATAGTGCCATGATATGATTTAGTCACTAGGTGGCACTGGTCTTCATTGCATTAGGAGTTTCTTGTTGATGCTTTGCTTTCATTTATGTGAGCTGATAACTTCATTGTCTAGCTTCCTGACTAGTGGGCCTTGAAAGCCTTTAATGAAATGCACAGGGGTTTGCCTGACACCAAATCTTGTCTCTCTAGGGCAGGGCTGGGGAAACTTTAGTCTTCCAACTGTAGTTGGATGACAATTCCCATCAGCCCCAACCAGCAGGGTCAATAGTCAGAGATGATGGTGAGTTGTAGTCTTCCAACATCTGGAGGGCCAATGTTTCCCCAGATCTGCTCTAGTGCCAGACAAACTCCTTTTTATTTGCCCAGGCCTTTTAATATGTCTTCAGACTTCAATCATATACGTTTAAAGGGATTCCAAGCATCATCTAGATGAACCAGTTGCAATGCAACAATCACAGCTAAATAATTACATACAGATGGCCAGTCTGTTAGGCTTGTAGAAGTCAGTAGGCCCATAACCTGTTAGACCTGGGCCCACCATCTTCTGTTGATACTACACTACACTTCAACCAGTGTGATCAGCAGAACATGCACAGCTCCAGCAGAGTCTTCCTGCAAAACATCAGAGTCTTCCTTTGCTTTCCAGTAGTCAGTCTTTTGCAGAGCTCCCAGTTAAGAAAACTCCTTTCTCACACAGTTCAGTTCAAAGTATAAAGGGTTTATTGTCTCATGGCACAAGAAAAGCATAAACACACAAGCTACATTAATTTTAAGAGATGCTGCTACATCATGAACTTACCTACTACAGTGCAGTTCTTCTGGTCTTAGAAGTGGCTGTTGAACAGCTCTTCCCAGCAGTAAGTTCTTCCTGGTGTTGAGTCGGAATCTCCTTTCTTGTAACTTGAAGCCACTGGTTCGAATCCTACCCTCTGGAGCAGCAGGAAACAAAACGTTCTCCATCTTCCATGTGGCAGCCTTTAGATATCAGCTTAATACAGTTGATCTTTTTAAAGTGTGCTGCTACGGATATGTATGTCATTATAATAATCATATTGTTATTGTTTTTACGGTATATTGTAAACTGAACTACCATTCTTTTTGCTGAAATGGAATGGTGGCATATTTTAAACAGATACTCTGGATTGTTTCCCACAGTAGTCAAACTCAAAGGAGACCCATTCAGATTAATAGGCCTGGTTAACTTAGGCCCATTAATTTAAACCTGTGTACTTTGAGTATAACTTAGATGGATACAACCCACAGTCCTAGGTAATGATGGATGGATCAGTCCAAACGTTTTAAAATCAATTAATCAAACTGGTTACTTAATTAAACACTGCAGCCCTGATTAAAAACAACACCTAGGGCTGAGGCTAAGGATGGGCAGATCTGCCAATTTGGTTACTCTCAGTTTCTAATTTTTCCACTCTTAAGTCCATTGTTCCACATTGATTTGTGATATTTAAAAATACGCTCATGAAAATTCATCAGCATTTTGGAGCAAATTTCTCAAAAGGTGCACATTTTTGTATACAGCTTTGCCCAATATGATATACCAGTGCCTAATATAATAGCCTAATATAAACATTGTACAAGGTGATGTTCCCCATAATAACACACTTTTTTGCATTATTTTCAATATAAAAATGTGTTATTTTCACATATATATGCAACCTTTAGGCACAGTTCACCCACACTACTGAGCTAGAAAATTGCACTGGAAAATTCAGTTCAAGTTCAGAACACCTATCTGTGCTCCTAAATAGCTCATGTGTTTTGCACGTGGGTCCTTGAATCTGGGTCAAAAACATTAAGATTAAAGTATTTGCTTTGAACTTAAGTGCACAGAAAAGGCACTTGCCAAAGTTGGGAGAAAGGCTACACATCTCTGATAGAGATCCTCCATACAGAACCATTTGGTAAGTTACAGAAGCACGGAAACCCTTGCCCTTGGAGTCCCTCATCTGAAAGACAGACATATAGTAATGCAGCCAAAGGAGGTATAAATCTCTTGCCCTATCAGCAGCAACAGCTGCTGCTCAGTTAACAAGTTAAAATACCAAGAGCTTCTTGGCACCATCTGGATGCTAGAGTGGCAACCCAACATAATTACCAGAACTGGATGGGGGAAAGGCTCCCTTCTTGTTGAAACTGGGAATCTATTTCATTGTCAAATACCTCTTACTGTCAGAAAGCTGTTCCTGACATTCAGTCAGACTCTCCTTTCTTCTAACATGAAGCCATTGGTTCAGGTCCTGGCCTCCAGAACAGGAGAAAACAAGCTTGCTCCATCTTCCATGGGACAGCCCTTGAGATATTTGAAGATGGCTATCATGTCTCCTCTCAGTCTCCTCTTCTCCAGGCTAAACATACCCAACTCCCTCAGCTGTAACTCATAAACCTTGGTTTCCAGGTCCTTGATAATCTTGGTTGTCCTGCTCTGCACCCGTTCTAGCTTCTCAACATCCTTCTTAAACTGTGGTGCCCAGAATTGGACACAGTATTCCAGGTGTGGTCTAACCAAGACAGACTAGAGTGGTACTAATACTTCCCTGGATCTGGACACTATTTGATACAGCCTAGAATAGCATTAGCTTTTTTGCTGCTGCATCATACTCTTGACTTATGCTAAGCTTGTGGTCTACGAAGACTCCTAGATCATTTCCACATGTACTACTGGCAAGTCAAGCGTCTCTCATCTTCTATTTGTGCAGCTGATTCTTCCTGCCTAGGTATAGAACCTTACATTTTCCCCCTATTCATTCTGTTAGTTTAGTTCATTCTGTTAGTTTAATTCATTCTGTTAGTTTAGGCCCAGTTGTCCAGGCACTAGAACCTGGGAGACCAGGGTTCAAATCATACTCAGCCATGAAACTTCAGCGAGTGGTAGCATGCAGATACCAGACCTGGCATTCCAGAGGAACATATACATCTGGGCTCCTTTGGGAGGAAAAGTAGGATATAATCATCATCATAACCACACCACCATCATCATCCGAGTCAGACCACTGGTCCATCCAGTTCTCTATTGTCAGCCCTGACTGGCGGAAGATATCTGGGATTTCTACAGCCAGAGGACCCTCCCAGACCAGCTGGAGATGTTGGGGATTAAACCTGCATGCAAAGCAGATGCTCTACCACTGAACCAGAGTCTGCATAATATTAGGAATGAAAATTAGGAGGAACTTTTTTCATGGTAGGAAGTGCTTTACATTAGACTGGACTACATAGGTAGGTGATGGACTCTCCTAATGTTGAGAGCCAGTGTGGTGTAGTGGTTAAGAGCGGTGGACTTGTAATCTGGGGAATCGGGTTCGCGTCTCCACTCCTCCACATGCAGCTGCTGGGTAACCTTGGGCTAGTCACACTTCTTTGAAGTCTCTCAGCCTCACTCACCTCACAGAGTGTTTTTTGTGGGGGAGGAAAGGAAAGGAGAATGTTAGCCGCTTTGAGACTCCTTCGAGTAGTGATAAAGCGGGATATCAAATCCAAACTCCTCCTCCTTCTCTTCTTCTTCTTCACTTGAAATTCTTCAGGTGTGATCCATGCATTGCAGGGGGCTGGGCTAGGATGACCTTCAGCAGGTCCCTTCCAACTTCACGACTGTACGATCCTATGTGCAGCACACCCAGAATTCTACCATATCCTGGGAACCATAGTCCCCGTGCAAAGCGCAAGCCACAGTCTGCCTAGAGGCCTCTAGGAGCTGGTGGAAGCCAATGACATTATCTGGAGCAGAAAGAATCGATTGTCAGGTTTACCCCCTAGCAGTGGGATGCCGCACGCTTCAAGAGGTCCTGCGCCCAGGACAAACGTTTCATTTGCCTTGCAGGCTGGTCGGTCTCAGCGCTGCATCGGAAGACAAGTCTGTTCCATTAGCTCTTGATGCTTGTGGATCTTCCTACTGCGTGCAGTTTCCCCAAGCCATCGCTGTTTGCTTGCTTTCCAGCTAAGGAGGTTAGTGAGCTTTTTTTTTTTTTTTTTTGAGGGGGGGAAACAATCTTTACTTATTAACCGATGACACCCACTAATTTGCAGGGGGAGAGCTAGATAAGGGCTCCAGCTAATGTTGCAGCATGAAACCCAATGTCTCCCAGAGCCCGATAGAGAAATCTCACTCTCCCCGACCCCGCCGATTTTTCATCCTCCAGTGTTGTTTCTGGTGTGATCTCACAGTCGGTAAATTTGTCACTTCAGGACTTGGCCCGGCTCCAAGCGGTTTTAAAGTCACTTGCTCAGGCGAAAAAGAAGAATGGCTCATTGGGGAAGCGAATTATCCTGGAGGGCATTGTTGCAATTAGAGAGATAAATGGCTGTGGGCTTTAATTAGAGTGTGTGGTACATACTCTGTGCCACGATTTCAAGAATCCTGGCGCACGCACCCAGGGATCAGAATGTTAAATCGCGCCGGCGCCTGCAGGAGCGAGAGAGGGTGCCAAGAGGAGCCATTTTGTTTTAACTCCGCGTTTATTTATAAACATGCAGCAATTTGTTAAAGGGGCACGGGGAGAAATCCTTTACTCCGAAAACTGGCAATTTCCATGCCTTCAGGTAGGCTCCAACTGTATTTAAATTAGTAGCAGAAACAAATCTGTGTGGGGACATGGGGTTAAGGGCGGGATAATATCTCACACAGGAAAGATTAATGCACTGCGGAAATTCACGAGGAGCACTTACAGGAAACTCACAGCAGGGATGGGGCATCTGTGACCCTCCAGATGTTGTTGAACTTCAACTCCCAGCCAGCATAGATGATAGTCAAGGATGATGAGAGTTGCTGGTGTGCAGCACAAACCAAGCAATTTTAGGGTGGTCATTTGACCAGTCGGACAAGGAAAACAGACCTGCTTTGTTAACAGGCTAGGCCAAATATGGGTCAAATGCAGCGGTGTGTAACCTGTGAGGACCTCGGACTGATTTCATCTGGTCCTCAGTCTGGTCCTCTGGCAAGATCCATCTGCCCCTCACTTGGCAGCCTGCTGGGTGGGGAGGAAAAGGATGTGTTGGGAGAAGGGGGTGTCAGAAAGAGAGTGAAAGGGGAGGCATCAGGAAAAAAGAAAAGGGGTCCCAGAGGGGGGAAAGTGGCACACTTTTTGTTCTGGTTTTACCCCCCCTCTGGCTTTGCTCCCCACAAATGTGCCACCCCATCCCAAAATTTCCTTCAAGGATGGAAGTTTTGACAAAAACACAGGTGCCCACTTTTGACGAAGAGTGATTTAAGCATGTGTTGTCTACTTAAGTACAAGCCAGCCATTTTGTGTTAAGCCATAGCACCACAGCAGCCATTTTGTAACTAGCAGCCATGACAGCATCTCAAAATTCCAAATGTGGCAAGTGGTCCCCAAAGGTAGGCAACCCCTGGTTTCTGTCATCTTTACTATCCAGGATTAACTTTCCTAAAGCTGATGTTCTCCAGATGTTTTGGACTCTACCCTTCACTGCCCCTGAATCCTAGACTACGCAAATGGGCTGATCTGTGCTGTAGTCTGAAACATAGGACAGCGTTTGTAAATGAAGCCCTCTGAAGAAAATTCGCCCACATTACCTGTCTCCGGGTCCCTGTGTTGTTCTCCCCTAAGCAGGGGTCTCGACAACCTCTGTGACTCACTGAGGTTCTGAGGATATGTCACCTTCTTGACACAAACAACTGAGAGGGATAAAAAAAACACCTCGTCAATTTTAGTGCATTTTTCGTATTGATTGTATTGCTGGTTTCTATGGAAACAGGCACAGAGGAGTTAATTAAGATCAAGGGTTAGAGCAGGGAGAGAGAAATTGGACTCTTTTGGGCAAGTCTATCTATCATGCACATTCAAATGAGGTCTCTTGGACTGAAATATCACCCAAGTTCAAAGAGCAATGTTTGAAATAATTGCATTAAAAACAAATGTCATCTGTTAAGAAGGGCATAATACGGATAGTTTTGTTCCCAGTTTGCCCTGTTAGAAAGCGTTCCTTTAGCTTTGATGATCAAGTTAATCGAAAGGGAGGGTGAGGGTGAAATCTTTCGAAACAATGTGACGCACACAAATTTCAATAGGGAGATCTTTGGGGATTCATGACACCATCCCCCCTCTTTTTTAAAAAACAAAAACCCGAAATACTAAATGGAGACAAAACCCTTGAAAGAACTCTGACAGGTCCTAAAGTCGCATTTGAAAGACTCCAAATATCCAGGGCTGCAGTCTTTTAATTAACCAATTAGTGTCGTACATTGATTCAAGCTTTTCTGCCCATTAAGGGCGACGTGTGGCAGATGGCACTATTTAAATAATTAATACCGATAAATAAAAACGTAAGAAAGAAAGATTACGCCCCATTTCATTGGTGGGAGCCATTTTATGATCTCACCACTTTTCCCTGCTGATCCTCCACTAAGGCCTTGAAGAGTTCTTTGGACAATGAAGGAAGGGGCAGACTCCAATGGGTTCCCTCTGAGCATGCACAAAGGGTCTGGCCCTCTAGGTCTCCTTAAGCTCATCTGGCTCAGCCAAAAGGGATTTGCAGGCCCTGCAAAGCCCTGCAAAGCGAAGGACCTCTGTGCAAGACCTGGCAATCAGCTGGTTGTGATGTCAGGTGATTTCCAGGTGGGCAGCATGGACAATTTTTATTCCAAGAGGAATCAGTTTTTAATGCATCCTACTGCTTTAAGATGCACAATATTAATATCTACAATAAAGCCTGGCCTTCAACAGATGAGAATGGCTGGGAAGCACATAGCTGGGAGGACTTTTGCCGTTGTCCCCCAACTCCTGGCACCTGAGGCAGCCTTTCCCCTTTGCCTAATGGAAGGGCTGGCCCCTCTCGGAAGGCCTCTCCCCCGATCCCATGTAATTCCTTTCTATACAAATAGCGGCAAACAGGTTTAATTCCACTTGGCTTTCAATGGTTTCTCATTCAACTCTGAAGTTCTTTACTCTCCTTGGCTTCTGATATTTTGTTTTCCACGTCGTTCCTCTTTAAACAGAGTTTGCATTTTCTTTGCTTCTAAACTGCCTTGGGGGTTTTCGCTACGGTCAAAAGGTGGAATGAAAAACACACACATTTGAACTGATAAATACAATTATCAAAGTGCAAAGGGACTGGATCCAGGCTGCATTCTCATGCCATACAAGGTAGCCGGCTGTGTTAGGTGTAGCATGTGGTTCTCCTTGGGCCCTGTTTGACTGGGATCCAGGGCTATGTCATGGTGAGTATATAATAAAAACTGCACAATATATTTTAATCTACCTTGCAAAGATTTGAGGGTGTGCCTTTAGCAGTCGCCAAGAATCTTACATGCACACGCACATTCTTACATAAAATGTCTACCCTTGGCTACTGCTCCTTTCCACGTTGCTTCTCATGCCATCCATGCACACTGTCTCCATCCTTAATTCCCAGGGAATCTCTGCATTTTTGCTGGAAGTGACTCTCCGGAATCATATACCTGCCTAAAATAGCAACCAAGCCCTAACCTATTTGATAGAAACTCCAAGGGGAAATACAGGTAGCAGGAATGTAATTACCGCCTCTGGAATTTAGCCAGAATGCCGGGGTTAAATCCCTATTTGCCTGGCATAATTTCATTGGTAAATACATTTCCCCACTAGCTTTTGCACAAATCAACGTGTGGTTTTTGTGTGTGTGTGCAAATAAGCCAGATAGTTGAAAAATAAAAATCAGTATAACAACCACAATGTACATTTAAACAGACATCCATCTTGGCTAAGAAAGGGGCAGCAGCGCTGAAGACAATTGGTCTGGTTTGGGGTCTTGCAAGGTCAACCATGCAGGTACCTCTTAGACCTACTCTCATTTATTAGCCATTTAAGAGGCTGCCTCTGTGACTGGTGCTCTGGATTTGTGCTTCGGGTGGAAGAAGCAGGCGAGGAGCTACCTGGGGAGATAATAGCACTGTCTCAAAAAGCCAGCTTTCAACAACTATAAAAACCCCACAGCTGCAAGCTCTAGTATCTCGTCCCTCAGACAGTGGCAGTAGGAACCTTAGGCATCCAAGGAGATGGGCATGGGCCAAATGGTGAACAAGTTGAAGGTAAGGGCCTTAGCTCAGTGTTTAGAGCATCTGCCTTGCATGCAGAAGACCCGTGTTCAATCTTTGGTGTCTCCAGATGGCCAAAGCTCTTGCCTGACACCCCAGAGAGCTTGTGCCAGTTATAGACAATGCTGAGTTAGATGGACCAACAAGTAGATGGTAAAGGTAAAGGTAAAGGGACCCCTGACCATTAGGTCCAGTCCTGACCAACTCTGGGGTTGCGGCTCTCATCTCGCTTTATTGGCCGAGGGAGCCGGCGTACAGCTTCCAAGTCATGTGGCCAGCATGACTAAGCGGTACCTCTTTATCTACTTGCACTTTGACGTGCTTTCGAACTGCTAGGTTGGCAGGAGCAGGGACCGAGCAATGGGAGCTCACCCCGTCACAGGGATTCGAACCGCCGACCTTCTGATCAGCATGTCCTAGGCTCTGTGGTTTAGACCACAGTGCCACCCATACAGCCCTCACCATGTTCCTCCTAATGTTCTGCCTCCCTGGTCTTTTTGCTGATTCTAATCCATACATGGCATTCAAAAGAAGTGAAGGATGGATCTGACACCTCTTCAACTTTAAGTTAGAAGAAAATATGTTCCAGCCGGCAATGTCAATGTTGCTGACAGCAGTCATTCCCCCATGCTTCAATTCCACTCCACCCTCCTATGGTACAGAAGTGCTAAAAACTGAAAGCTAGGTCTGGGCAAGGGAACAATCCTTCAGTCAAGGCCACCCCCCCCTTCTTTGAAATCACAGAGTAGTCACATTTTTCTTGACTAGATGACCCTTGGGTCCCTTCCAACTCCACGATTCTATGATTCTGATACTCAGTGCTTTTTTTCCTGGGGGTACGCGGGGGTACACATCCCCCTAAAAAATTTGTGAATCTAACGGGAGAAGAAACTAAAAATTATTTTTAAAAATTGTTTCTTCTCTAGCATGGTGAATCATCAGTTCTGTTGCTACCCCCGATGGCCGCCTCATTTCCTGTCATGGTGTTTCCTGAGTCTCAGACAGAAGTGAGCGTGATTCGTTGGTTTCGTTGTTACCACCTCCAAGGGCGGCTTCATTTCTTTTCCCGAGTCTCAGACGGAAGCGGATGTTTAATGTGTGAAGCAGTGTGGAATGTGGATGTATGGTATTTTCCCCAATTTGAACTATAAAATGGTGATTTTCTTGAGTCAAAATGAGAGTATCCCTAAACCTTTTTTTTTTCTTTTAAAGGAAAAAAGCACTGCTGATACCTCATCCAGCTCATTCTATGTCATGGACTACAAGCAACAGGTGAACAAACCCAGCTCCTGCATTCCCCATCCTCAGGCTAGACACACATCTAAAAAAGGGGCTTCAACTGTCATGAATATTCTTGAAGCTGTTATAACAGCTTCAAGAATATTCATGACGAAAGAATATTCCCTTGAAAACAGCAGAAAAGAACTTCAGGAAGAGAGATCCGAGAAGAAGTGTGAAGGATGGATGCGTGAATCCGTCCTGAGAAATTTCTCTGCTGGCTTCCCTCAAAATCTCTTCGAAGTTCTGCCTGAACAGGAGCCTGCACATTGACCTCCAAATTTCGCTTTGTGTGGAAATTCAAAAGCAAGAGTGGGGGATCCAGGGATGTAACATTATCCATAGAGGTAGCATCAGTGATATTAAAGCTGCACTCCTTTCCACTGTCACCATATTCCTCTAAACCTCAAAAACTCGCATTACAATTTTGCAATACAAGCATTGCATATTACACACACTCCCCTAGAAATAAACAGATAAAATCAGTTGCATGTACCATGACCTTCCGGACTCTCAGAGACAAGCATAAAACTGAGGGGGGGGATGTTATCCCCATTAATTCCCTCCCCCGGGGCTTGAGAAAGCCCTAATTTCTGTGTCCAGATACAGTGGTACCTCGGGATGGAAACAGGATCCCTTCCGGAGCCCCGTTCGCATCCTGAATAGAATGTAGGATGTGACTGTGCGTCTGCACGTGCGCGGGTCGCATTTTGCCGCTTCCGCGCATGCGCACGACATCATTTTGAGCGTTTGCACATGTGCAAGCGGTGAAACCTGGAAGTAACACACTCCATTATTTCTGGGTTGCTGTGGAGAGTAACTTGAAAACATTCAACCTGAAGCACATTCAACCCGATGTATGACTGTATTTGTTTTGAGGGAGCCATGGCGTCTGTTCTACATGCCATTACAAACACTCAGAAACACTACCCTAGTGAAGACTTCTCCCACCCCAAAGCAATGTAAGGTTTCAGTCCTTTTCGCCACTGGGATAATACCTACAAAACCTTATCAATATAGTATATGCATATGTAACGGTATCATTTCATGCTTACAATATCATATTCTTTGAACTCCCTTCTAACTACACAGAACAATCAGGGCTCCCCGACAGATACAAACCATTTGAATTATAACTATAGTTACAGTCCCAGCACTCAGGTCTCAGTGTCTGAGAAAGATTTGCTCCTGCAAATTGCACAGTTCTTCCAAAAAGTTGTTGACATGGATGATCGGGTAGCTCTGTGGAGTTAATTATAACCTGCTTGAGGTCACGGCTATTTGTCTTTTGGGCATTCAGTCCTCCTCTTGTTGTTCACAGGCATCTTCCTCTTGATGTTCTGTTTTTGTAAAAGATTGATCCAAAATACACTAAAGGTTTCTCGGCCTTTCACCTTTTCTGCTTTGTACTGAAGGAAGCCTCTGCGGTTTAAGCAGTGGGCATTCCCGTCCTTTTGAAATGAAATTTCCTTTGTACTTGCCTTTTGCTTCTCTTTTGTGGAATGAGCACCCACCAAGCCGGTGTTAGGTTAGGTTAATTCTGTTTAGGAATCGCTTCCCACAACATCCCCAAACCCCGACGGCCAATTTACAACAGGAATGAAGAAACACAAATACCTTAAAATCATGGCCGTAGTACAGTATGCCACAACAGCTGCGAGAATATTGTTAGCGAAGAACTGGAAGAAACAAGATTTACCAGCTATCAAAGAATGGCAGATGAAGATGATATGGAACTTGCCGAACTGACTGGGAGACTCCGAGACCAGAGAGAAGAGACGGTGGAAGAAGACTGGAAAAAGTTTAAGGAATATTTGAAAAAATATGTTAATATTTAAACCTTAGGATAGCTTTGCAAGTGGATATAGGCTGTAGGGTTAGAACTGGATATAGGCTGTAGGGTTAGAAGTAGAAGATGGGGTATTTTAAAATAGTCTTATTTGTAACGGATAAAATGTGAAGTTATTTTAAGTGTGATTAAAAAAAAAAAGATGGTTAGAAATGATGATATATGTAAACTGCTAAAGATGAAGTAAAATGAAAATCAGATAGGTGGAACTTGGGGAAGCCCAGTTAACAACGTTTAGAAAAATAGGGATATGGCAAGAATTTGTTCATATTGTTTGTCTTTTCTGTTTGTGTTTTTTATTTGTGTTATAAAATGAATAATTTTTTTTTGGAAAATGAAATAAAATAAAATCATGGCCGGAGTAAAAACACCCAATTGCTGGTGCATCCCAAGGGCTTTGCCTGAGACTGAAAGGATGGCAAGGCTGGTACCAGGTGGGCCTCTCTGTGGAGAGCATCTCACAGAGCACAAGCTACTACAGAAAAGACCCATTTTCTCATCTCCACCCACAAATCTTGTATTAAGGATCCTTCAGTTAGATTTACAGCTTCCATCACTCCACACTTCCAGAAATGAATAACCTGTAGCCCTGTTCATACATTTGGGTGAATGCATGCCGTCTAAAATTGGGGAGGTGGGTGCATGCAAGTCCATACCATCCAACTTTTTATGACCTCAAACCAGGACACACGGTCTTCCAGGACTTCAAACCAGAATACATGGTCTTCCTGGTTGAATCACATGATCTGTACCTCTCTCTCACCCTGAAAAAGCAAGATTGTGTTGGGATACTGCCAGGGAGATAAAGTCCATCATGGCCCCAAGCTGTTTGCCGGACGATCCATCGACCTCTGGTAGTCACGCAGTATCAGCAATTAGCGACATGAGTTTCTTCTAGAGCTCATGCACACTTTATCAGCAGATAATGCACAGCCAAAAGTTGCACTCAGGAGAGCATTATTTACAAGCTTTATTCAGCGTTGATCAGAACAAAGAAAGACATGACTGCCTGCGCCACTATCTCAGACAGAGAGAGAAACGAAAGCAATAGCTAACATAAACATCCTGTGAACAGGAAATACGCAGGCTGTGACGCAAACATCCTGCTCCCTTTTAAGGTGGAATGGAAATATCCTAACATATTGCAGCACCCAAAATGGCCGCTGAGATCTCATGTGAAAAAATGGGACGCCCCATTTTTCCTGGGGCACTTGGAAGGGATGCAAGTCCCACCCCAACACCCCAGCATGCAATGACTTCTGAACTTTGCATGCTGAGCACCAAACATAGTCAGAATCCCTTTTTTTACCCCTTCATGCTGGATGGGTGAAGGAGTGGAGTGGAGCTGCTGTGCCCTGGGCTGGCAGAGCTGGTGTGTGCCCTACGCTCCCTCTGAACTTTCAGCCCACATGCATTTATCCCAAAGGCATGACTAGGGCTTGTGACTTTGATTAGGGAACGAGGGGCTGCAGGTGTTGTTAATACTCCAAATCTGATCAGCTGCAGGGAAGACGGACGTTGTAGTCTAGCAACATCTGGGCCGTCACAGCCCCTCCATGCCTGTTGGTTTCTGTGTGTTGCCACTGTGCAGTGCTCTTGGAGTCATAGGACTCTGTTTACATTCCTGGGATTCCAGACTGTTGGAAGTCTCACGGAAGACAGGAGACAGATGTGATGTTACTGGTTTCCTGTTCCTTTGTTTTTCAGTTGCTCTCTGCTTTCACAGAGAGAGCATGTTTATTTCTTTTCTGTCTGCGTAGTTAGGAATCAAACTCTTTGCGATGTAGCTCATACTATCTCGTCCTTCCTTGTGCTGGATACTCTGCATAATTGGGGAACGTGCTTGGAGCCTTATCAGAGGCTCAGGTCGTTAATCACGTCAGAGGTGATTCCGGAGGACTTGACTGGAGGAGTCGCTCAGTTGAACGCATGTCCGACAATCTTTAGAATTAAAGACAAGTTAAAACAGTACAACGCATCATCAGAGATCTACAACCTCTCCTGGACAATGACAGTTCTCTTTCTCAAGCTCTGGGAGGAAGACCTTTCATTGCCTACAGACAGCCACCCAATCTTAAACAACTCCTAACCCACAATAATACTACAACCAGACTTAACACGGACACTGGCACCAGAGCCTGCAATAAACCCAGATGCCAACTTTGCTGCCACATACACCCGGACAACACCATTACTGGCCCCAACAACATCACACATACCATCTCGGGACTATTTAATTGCTCATCGTCTAACATTGTGTATGCCATCAAATGCCAACAGTGTCCTTCAGCTCTCTATATTGGACAAACAGGCCAAACCTTACGCCAAAGAATAAACGGACATAAATCTGACATCAAGAATCACAAAACAGAGAAACCAGTAGGAGAACACTTCAATCTCCCAGGACATTCTATACAAGATCTCAAAGTAGCTGTTTTACTACAAAGGAATTTCAGAAACAGACTGGAAAGAGAAGCTGCTGAATTACAACTCATTACCAAACTTAAAACAATGGAAAAACCTGGGCTGAACAAAGACATTGGATTCTTATCTCAGTATACATGACTAAGCCATTTCTCACCTCCTCACCCCTTGCCTTCTCCTGTAAGACCTATTACAGTCGTTAAGAGTCGTCAACAGGCTCTCCCAGCTATCTGCCAATCTCCCATTCCCACCACCCTTCTGAGTAATACCCCTCCCCAGCTTCTCACTATATAGAAGGATCTGGCAACTTCTGTTTCAGTGTATCTGAAGAAGTGTGCATGCACACGAAAGCTCATACCAAGAACTAACTTAGTTGGTCTTTAAGGTGCTACTGGGAGGAATTTTTTATTTTAATCTTTAGAATGCTCTAAGATATAGAGGACAACCATCCCTACATTCGTTCATTCATTGCATTTATATTCCATCTCTTTCTCCAAGAAGTTTAGGGTGGTGCTCATGATCTTCCCCCTCCTCACCAATCCCTACAACAACCCTGTGAGGTAGGTGTTGTAATGAGCTGAATAGAGCTGGCTTCCTCAACCTCGGCCCTCCAGATGTTTTGAGACAGCAATTCCCATCATTCCTGACCACTGGTCCTGCTAGCTAGAGATCATGGTAGTTGTATGTATAACTTGCTGTTGAAATGGAACACTCAGGATGAAATCTGTTATGATTAAATGGGCACAAGATGTTGGACATAACATTATGTTTGCTGACTGGGAACAGTTGTGGACCACCGGAATGAAATTTACGGGATGTAATGCCATGAGAGAAAATATTATGAAAATGATAGGTGGTGCAGGACCCCAGTCAAGCTTGCAAAAATCTATGCCCGATAATAAATGATGGAAATGCAAAGAAACTGAAGGTACATTCAGGATTAAGGCATTCTGGGAAATGATATATAATGAAATGAAAAAGGTATTTAAATATACCTTCTTGAAGAAACCAGAGGCCTTTCTCCTGGGCATGGTCGGCCAATTGGTGCCAAAGAAGGACAGAACTTTTTTTATGTATGCCACAACAGCAGCAAGAATACTTATCGCAAAGTATTGGAAGACACAAGATTTACCTACTTTGGAAGAATGGCAGATGAAGCTGATTGACTGTATGGGACTGGCTGAAATGACTAGCAGAATCCATGACCAGGGAGAAGAGTCGGCAGAAGAAGACTGGAAAAAATTTAAGGACTATTTACAAAAATATTGTAAAATTAAGGAATGTTGAATGATGTTGGACTGAAATTAAGTGGTTTCAAGCTGTAATTATGATAGAATGGTTTTCTTTTTGTAAGCAAGAATTTAAAGTTATAATAATTTAAGATGTTGGAGAGAAAATAAGGTGTTTATGTGTTTTTTTCTCTTTAAGCTGTAATGCTTTGAGATAAGGATTTGCTGCATAAATAACCTGAATTGGATATACAAGAAGGGGAGGTATGAGGAGGTCCGGGAAATAAGTTATGAGAAAATAAGTTGTGAAATTTATGTGTTTTTAATGTTTTTGTTTGCTTTTTTCTTTTTGTTTGTAAAAAATTGGAAAATCTAATAATTTTTTTTTTTTTTTTAAAGAGATCATGGTAGTTGTAGGCCAAAAACATATGGAGGGCCGAGGTTGAGGAAGCCTGGAATAGAGTAAAAGATTAAGAGTCATAGGAGTGTTGATGCATGAACTTAACAGTGCTTAGTTTTGGGGGATTTTTGGTTGCTGTTTCGTTAATCTTAGTACTGTTTCATAGATTATAAATGCTGTATTGATTTGTTAATCATATGACTTTTACTTTAATTGTGATGTTGAGCTTATCTTTAAGTCGCTGCTTTGTTAGCAGTGCTTTATAGATCGTCTCACTGATGTTTTGTTAATTATTTGCGATGTTCTATCGTGTCATTCTTATTTATCATTTGTAGGCCACTGTGAGATTCATCTGAATGAAAAGCAGCATAGAAATCTAATAAAACAATCGATCAAATCAATAGGTTAGGCCGAGAGGCCATGACTGGCTCAGAATAACAGAGACAGAGTAAGGTCGGCATTATTATTGAATCTTCCTTTAGGATGATGATAATAATAATAATAATAATAATAATAATAATAATAATAATAATAATAATAATATCTTTATTGTCATTGCCCCCTTTGGGGACAACGAAATTACTTGACTGCTCCATAAAAACACTAATTAAACAATACAGTATAATACAGCAAGGGAGATTAGATGACTTTCAAAGTCCAGGCTTCCCATTCAGGGCCGAGATCGCTCTGGAGAAGAAGCTGTTCTTAAGACGGCTCGTTCTTGTCTTCATCGACCTGTATCTCCGTCCCGACGGCAAGAGCTCGAAGAGACAGTGACCAGGATGCGATGGATCTTTTACTATGTCCAATGCCTTCCTATGGCACCTTTTGGCATAAATCTGCTCTAAGGTGGAGAGTGGGCAGCCAACAATGCTCTCTGCTGCCTTAACAATCCTGCACAACCCCATCCTGTCCTGGGTAGTACAGCTTCCGTACCACACACATAAGCCATAAGTAAGCACGCTCTCAATGGCACAGTGATAGAAGGCAAGCAGCAGTTTCTGCGGAATATGGTTTTTCCTTAATATTCTCAAAAGGTACAGTCTCTGCTGCGCCTTCTTCACAAGCCCCCTTGTGTTGACACTCCAGGACAGATCCTCTTGTAATTCAATGCATAAATGGTGAGGTGGGATTTGGATGTGGGTTTGGGCAGAGTATTTTATTTATTTATTGAATTTATATACCACCCTATACCCAGAGGTCTCAGGGCGGTTCACAGAACAAAGTAGGCAGAAGTCTGTATATGAACCAAAGTAGCATAACTGAAACTAAATATGCTTCTGTGCACTGAAGTATTGTAAAACGTTTTATTACTTCTGTTATCTACAAAACTGCTGTATCGTACCTACATGCTCCTCGACTGGCTACGTCAGAGATTGTCATCATTCAGGTACGTTGTATCTGTGTTGGCAGTGAAAATAAAGGTGGTTTCAAACATCTCTTCAGTTCATGCTCTCCCTCCCGCTGACAGGAGCTAGCAGGAGTGCCATCTTGGCCCCGCAGCCATGGATGCCAGGGGCCGTGGGTGCCATGCAGTGTGCCTGGCCCTGGCACCAAAATGTGTGGGTGCCCGGCCTCTTCATGGGGAATTTTGTGGGTGCTCGGGGCCCCAGGGAGTTGGCACCTATGGGAGCTAGTGTGCGGTGGGTGTCTGTCAGGAGTTCAGCCTACACTCGAGTAGGACCCTGGCAGAGGCACATGCTCGACTGGCATGTTCTCTCCCTCCTGGTCGATTGTTTGGGAGCTTCAAAAGCTTTCTTCTGCCCGAACATCACAGAGACCGATGCTAACCAACACCGGCACACTTAGAGATCTGCAGAGTTTGCGCACCTTGCGTGACAGAACCCCAGCAACTCAGCATTTTGGCTAATCCACTTTATTTAGATATAAACACACATGGAGCACTGCAACATGGCTCCCTCTCTCTCTAGCAAAGAACAAAGGACAATAGTCCCACTTCACGGAACACAGTAACAGAAACAGTCTTTGTCACTTCCCACTCTGTGGAGTCAAAACACATACTGTCATGTGAAAGACAAAAACCCCATGACTGCAATCATAGATCAGGAATTCTAACAGTGTATGTGTTGGGAAAGTGGGGTCTTGCCACTGGTTTGTAGGAAAGGTATTACAAGATTGGTACCATCCAACTGCTTTCTCTCTCTCTCTCTCTCTCTCTCTCTCTCTCTCTCTCTTTGTCCAAACATCCCTCATGACCTTCCAGATTCAGGTTTGATGTGCTGCTCGTGGGCTTGATCGCTCCCAGTCCAAACCTGTCAGTGGGCCAGGAGATAACCTGAGCAGCCTCCTTAAATGCCTCCTGTGCCATCTGCAGCCTTTCTTGCTCTTCACAATGGCTGCTGTCCTTGGCAGGCATCTTCCTCTTTCAGCCATTTGCTTTGAGCAGACTATTCTTTCGCCCGACATTTAATTGTGTCACATGCCGCAGCGCCGCAACAATGCAGCTGCTCAGGAGCAAATGGATGTCTTTATGGGAAACAAAAGACATATTGAGGCAACAAGTGGGAAACACATCCTCACACGCTCCCTTTTCTTCAGGGTCTCAAGTTGGAGGCCAACTAGTGTGAAACAAACTGAACGGCTTGCAAATCTCTGTATTTTCTTCCTTAATGGTAAGAACAATCACTGAGGGGGGGGTCTGTTTTTCTTTTAGAGATGCCATTTCCATGGTCTGTAGGGGAGTGTGTGAGGAAATTTTGTTCGTTTTGTAATGACATTAATTTTTCATAATTAAAGGCTTCATTTGTTCATTGGCTCATTTGTTAAAACTGCATCCAGCTTGTTCCTTAAGGGCACATACGTTTCGTTACTTTCAATATTCTCAGGTTCAGTGTGTTTGTTGAACAATTCCCTCCCCCCATCACCATAGACTTTTCTTTTTGGCGGTGGTGGCTGCCAATTTTTACCCACAATGCCTCAAAACGATGCATCATTCAGGACTTTTGTGGGAGTGTGTAGGTAATACTCCTGCAGCTTCCAAAACTTCCCCTATTCATAACAGTTCATAACAGTGTAAACTGTGGTTCCAAACTGGAATCCCATTCATTCTGGTTTGTATTTTGTATTTCTTTTGGAACGCATTAAAATCTAACCCAAAGGGCCTTGTTCAGTTCAGTTTTTCATGCATTCCAAAACAAAGGACTGCTTGCATTCATATAACCATGCCTGGACTTTGAGATCAGCCTCTGAGGCCCTGATTTCCAGCCCATCAATTAGAGATGGCAGGCTGATGGGCAGCGATGAGCCAATCTGTCAATTTCAGTTTCTCTCAGTTTCTCATTTCCCAGTCTTAAATTCAGTTCCCCACATTTCCATGTTAGCTTGCAATTCTTTAAAAAGGAAGTCCTCAAGAAAATCCATTGGTTATTTTCTCCTAATAGACACATCCTGCCCACCCCCATGCAATTTTGCCAGATATACACAGTTTTGCAATTTATGGTTATTATTATTAATTGAATTTGTATACCGCCCTTTATCCAAAGATCACAGGTCGGTTCACATCACACAAAATACAAAATGGGAATACAAAATACAGGATGATGATAATGATAAACCAATAACTTACTAAAAAACCCCACTGATTTCTTACAACTATGGAATGGGTATTGTGTTGTGCCTGTGAGCCAGTGTGGTGTAGTGGTTAAGAGCGGTAGTCACATAATCTGGGTAACCGGGTTCGCGTCTCCGCTCCTCCACATGCAGCTGCTGGGTGACCTTGGGCCAGTCACACTTCTTTGAAGTCTCTCAGCCCCACTCACCTCACAGAGTGTTTGTTGTGGGGAGGAAGAGAAAGGAGATTGTTAGCCGCTTTGAGACTCCTGAAGGGGAGTGAAAGGCGGGATATCAAATCCAAACTCTTCTTCTTCTTCTTCTTCTATAAGATTACCAGATCTGTAGGTCGAAGTGATTGAGTGGGCATATACGTATCTCTCAGGTAAAATGGTCCCAAGTTAAGGGTTTCATATACAGTGGTACCTCGGGTTACAGACACTTCAGATTACAGACGCTTCAGGTTACAGACTCCACTAACCCAGAAATAGTACCTCGGGTTAAGAACTTTGCTTCAGGATGAGAACAGAAATCGTGCTCCAGCGGCGCAGGAGGCCCCATTAGCTAAAGTGGTGCTTCAGGTTAAGAACAGTTTCAGGTTAAGAACGGACGTCCGGAACGAATTAAGTTCTTAATCTGAGGTCCCACTGTACATAGTTTCTGTGTCTGAGAAACTGGCCAACTGCCTGCCCTGGATGAGGTTGCCCTCCCCTCAAAGGATCTCGTTCACAGTCTTTGGCATAGGAGCCCAACTCCTAGGGACCAGGTAAGCTCAATAAAATATTTGAGGAGACCACCCCCACAAAGTTGATGGGCATCGCTATTCAGCTGGTGAATGCGCAACATGTCATGTGATTGATTATGCAGGGCGGGGCGTACCTGGCCTTCCCAGTATTTTATGCAAGCTGGCACACCTGGTCAGGAGATGCTTCTGGATCCTGTTCTGCCTCTGGAGGCTCAGGTAGCCTCAGCGGCTAGAAGTACCTTTTACCAGGCTTGATTATTGTAACTCACTCAACACGGGGCTGCCCTTGAAGCTGACCCAGAAACTCCAGCGGGTGCAGAATCCCACGGCGAGGCTCCTTACGGGGTCCTTGCCGCGGGATCACATTCATCCAGTGCTTTACCAGCTGCACTGGCTCCCAGTGGAGTACAGGGTCAGGTTTAAGGTGCTGGTTTTGACCTTTAAAGCCCTATGCAGCCTAGGACCCATGTACCTACGGGACCGCCTCTCCTGGTATGCCCTGTGGAGGACCTTAAGGTCCACAAATGACAACACTTTGGAGGTCCCAAGTCGCAAAGTGGTTAGATTGGTCTCAACTAGGGCCAGGACCTTTTCAGTCCTGGCCCCGACTTGGTGGAACGCTCTGTCACAAGAGACTAGGGCCCCGAGGGACTTGAAATCTTTCTGCAGGGTCTGCAAGACAGAGCTGTTCCGCACTCCTCATAAGGCTTAGTTTCTAGACTTCAAGACTTGATTACTACAATGCGCTTTTTGTGGGGCTTCCCTTGCACTTGATCTGGAGGCTGCAGGTAGTGCAGAATGCCACAGCACAGGAATGAGGCCTTGTCAGCCTGTCACACCTGAGCTTAGAGATTTGCCCTGGCTGCCCATCTGCTGCCAGTCCTGGATATTAGTATACAAAGCCTTTAATAACTTGGGACCTGTTTACCTATAAGATCACTTTGCCCCACATGTACCCACTCAAACCACATGTGCCCATGCAATGGCTTTGATCAGCAGGATTGGCATTACTACAGATAACACCTGTTCGCATTTGTAAGAACTCGGCCCTTTAGTATGGCAGTACTTACATTTTGGAACTTCCCTGACTATTGATATCAAGCAGGTGCCTTCACTGTGTTCTTTTCTGTGCCTGCTGAAAATTCTTGCATAGCCAAGCCCTCCCAGATGCTTTGAAATGCTGGTGTGAACTTTAATCTATTTTAGTATTTTAACTTCTTGTATGTTTTAATGCACTGTTATTTCCCCCCTGAAAAAACAAGGTGCTTTTGCTTTTTTTAAATGCATCAGTATTTTAGATTCTTGAGATAAAATATATAAATGTACTAACGGTAACACCTTGTGATTATATTTGCAAAGGGACTCCATCCGTCTAGATAAGAAGTGTGTGTAACCGGTTCTCTGTTCTTCTCTTCTGGATCTACAGAAGAGGGCAGGAAACAAATAGGATACTTTGGAAATATTCGAATAGGAGGGGGAAAGAAACCGACTTTGTTGGGGTCTGCTCTGTGTTGTACTTAGCTGAATGATTAATCCAGCTCTGACCCAATAATTCTCCAAGAGAGATGCAGGCCTCTCTGGGGAGGCATAAACAGTTGCCAGGGGAGGCACAAGATTACATTGTCCCCGTGTTTTTTATCGGCTTGGATTTCTCCGTTTCCTGAAACCAGGTCTGCAGCTGCGACTTGGCTCTAGGTTTTGTGCTTTAATTTCCTCAGGGGGTTGTGTAGTAATTAGAATGAATGATAATTTATAGTTCGCAAGCTTCCAAGCTCCTTAAGAAAAAGAGAGGACAACAAACTATAACAAGCACAAGCAATATACTAGAACTCTCCTCGGTGGTGGTGTCAAGAGAAGATTGTGTGAAACAGCAGCCAACAGGAGCTGGGTTTGGCCAACAAGGGGTGCATAAACATTTAAAGCACATGCGTTTGAGGCCCTTGGCTTCCCCACAAGAATCCAAGGAACTGTAGTTTACCCCTCACAGAACTACATTTCCCAGCAACCATAACAAACTAAAGTTCCCAGAATTCTTTGCAGGAAGCTACATGCATAGTGTGGTTTGTACACAGTCAAAGAGTCTTAAGGGGGATTGGGCAAGATGGCCCTTGGGCTACATCCAACCAGAGGCAATTTTAGGGTAGCATGACCAGTACAGCTGCACTAGGTGCTGAGCTGCAGGGGGCGCAGGGGGCCCAAACTCTGGCACTGTTCCAGCCTTGTGGCTCTATGATTCTAAGATAACATCCGTTGGCAAAATGTCAACATTTTAGGAAGACGATAAAAACAAAAGTCAATCTCATGTAGCTAGTTCTGTTTTAATTTACTTGGGCAGAGTGTTGAGTTTCAGAGCATGTGCAGAGTTTCTTGCAGAAAAGACGACCAGAGAGAGAATATTTGGACACCTGGCTGGATGCTTCCCAGAGGCAAAGACTGAAGGTGAAGCCTAGCATATTTATGGGAATTTGAGACCAGTAACAACAACCGTATAGTGAAAGCTATGGTTTTCCCAGTAGTGATGTATGGAAGTGAGAGCTGGACCATAAAGAAGGCTGATCGCCAAAGAATTGATGCTTTTGAATTATGGTGCTGGAAGAGACTCTTGAGAGTCCCATGGACTGCAAGTAGATCAAACCTATCCACTCTTAAGGAAATCAGCCCTGAGTGCTCACTGGAAGGACAGATCCTGAAGCTGAGGCTCCAATACTTTGGCCACCTCATGAGAAGAGAAGACTCCCTGGAAAAGACCCTGATGTTGGGAAAGATGGAGGGCACAAGGAGAAGGGGACGACAGAGGACGAGATGGTTGGGCAGTGTTCTCGAAGCTACCAGCATGAGTTTGACCAAATTGCGGGAGGCAGTGGAAGACAGGAGTGCCTGGCGTGCTCTGGTCCATGGGGTCACGAAGAGTCGGACATGACTAAACAACAACAAACCCCTTATTGGAGATGCTGGGCTGTCATGGGAAACAGGACACTGGACCAGCTAAGGCATCGGTCTAATCCAGCAGGGGTCTTCATATGTTTCCTGATAAAGTGTGAAATGCTACCCTTTGCAATGACTGCATTTGATGAAAGTTCGGCTTGCTTTGCTTGATTCAGAAAGGCTTTTTCACACAAAAAAGTTGCCACTAGACAACACAGGCATTGCTATGAGCATGCATATGTAAATCAGTTATTGGGGATGTCATGGAATCACTGTTTGTCCTGAGCCACTAGCTGTGGTTCAGGATCAGCCTGGCTAAGCGAAGCCACAGCGCTGGCTTATAAATTCATAAACGCAGACTGGAGTAGTAGATTGGATTTTTGCAAGCAAGCCTATGCTTGCAAAATGACAGGTCTTAAATTGAAACTCAGCAACCAGAGGAAATTTGTTTTACAGCATTACTTACAATATAGACCTCTGGCCCACTGCCCTAATTAGATCCTGCAAGCATCCTAAAGTGGTCCATGAGGTTTCCCCCCTAAACCACACCCACCTGCCCCACACCTGACACCATAAAACTGCACTTCTAGTTCCTTGAAAAGCTTTAAAGTTGTTGCCTGGACATCATAACGTTATCATGTGGCTGACAGGCAGAGGACCATCCCCATCTGCCAAATTGCCCTGCAGAGGATTGGGAAGTTCAGTGTGTGGCCCACTGATCCAGAATCTAACCCTGATATAGATACATGAATATATTCAGGCTCAGTGGCGTAGCGTGGGTTGTCAGCACCCGGGGCAAGGCAAGTAATTTGCGCCCCCTAACCCGTGGATTTGCGCCCCCTAACCCGTGGATTTGTGCCCCCTAACCCTAACCCCCAGATGTTGCGCCCGGTGCGGCCGGCCCCCCCTGCACCCCCCACGCTACGCCACTGTTCAGGCTACAAACCTCTATCTACTCTCTGGGAATATGCCCCATTGACCTAGAAAGGGTTTGCTTCCGAGCAGACATGTAAAGAATTGTACTACTAGTCTCCAAATTCTCCATATTTTCAGCAATACAAACAACACAATTAGGCAAATCCAACCCAACAACAGGGGTGTCCGGGTTCTCCCACAATCCTCTTCCCTTACAAAGATACTGTGGAGAGTTACTGTTATGTACTGAAGTTCTCACCCTGGGCCAGCAGGGGGATACTGTAGATAGTTATGCAAATGAAGGATCGAAAGTGACGTTCAGTGATTGGATAGTTTGTATGCAAATGAAGGATCGAAAGTGACGTTCGGTGATTGGCTAGTTACAGAAAATGGTTACTGTTGCATTCTAGTGGAGCTCTATATAAGCAGGCTGACTGAGCTCCTCAGTTCAGTTCTGTTCCAGCTTACAAATAAAGAGCTACTTTGGAAGAATCGCTGTGTCGTCTGATATGTTCGTCCACAACTTAACAGTTACACATCACCGTTGTGCAAATACCTAATACTCAACTAAAGTGGTAACCTTCCAAGGGCTGTATGCAAGTGATGGGTGGAGCCAGATACAAAATAATAATAATAATAATAATAATAATAATAATAATAATAATAATAATAATAATTTTATTATTTATACCTTGCCCATCTGGCTGGGTTTCCCCAGCCACTCTGGGCGGCTCCCAACAGAATATTAAAAACACGATAAAACATCAAACATTATAAACTTCCCCAAACAGGGCTGCCTTCAGGTATCTTCTAAACCTCAGATAGTTGTTTATTTCCTTGACATCTGATGGGAGGGCGTTCCACAAGGTGGGTGCTACCACCCAGAAGGCCCTCTGCCTGGTTCCCTGTAACCTTACTTCTCACAGGGAGGGAACTGCCAGAAGGCCCTTGGCGCCGGACCTCAGTGTCCGGGCAGAACGACACTCCTTTGGGTATACTGGGCTGAGGCCATTTAGGGCTTTAAAGGTCAGCACCAACACTTTGAATTGTGCTTGGAAACGTACTGGGAGCCAATGTAGAATTTTCAGGACCGGTATTATATGGTCTTGGCGGCCATATGAGAGGAACAACAGAAGCCACACTCTCCTGTGCTTATTAGGTTATATTGTCTCAATTGAAAAGCCTCAGTCCAGGCAAACAAGAGGCCTAATACCAATTCAAGGGCAATGTTCCAGCTGGGTAAGTGGTATAAGACCTCAGGAGAGGGGACATGGCCCGACGTGAACTCCAGTTATCTGATGGCCACACAAAGATGCCTTGAGGGCCTTATGTTGCCCCTAGACCAGCAGTTGTCCACTGCTGCTTTCTGGAAAAATCTTACAGTCCACCACTACAAGCACACAATGAAATTAATGGGTGTTAAAAGAGCTTAATGCTGACTGGCTTGTACCCCACATTCTCAGGAGGCCATTTTGTCACTACAATCATTCCTGTTGATGTCACCTTTGGGCACACAACACGGTCGATGTTTTTCTCTGCCACAAATTGCTTTAATTCTGCAGCTTGGAAAGCCGCGGTTTGCAGCGGAGTCGTGAGTGACCTACTTCTTTCCCTTCCTACCTGCATTTTCCCAGTCACTCAGACCATGGATATGCCTGAAATTAATAACTGCAAGATACTTCGACAAAAGGGAATCACAGATTTTCTCTTTGTTAGCCTATTAACCATCTCAGGTTAATCAGTTTCCAAAGAGTTTTGGAATCTCACCCATATTTTCTCGCTGCAATCCCGGTGCCTTTTGAAGTTGAGAGCAAAACTCCCACTGGTTTTAGGGGGGCAGGACTGCACCCTCTGTGCTAGTCGTGTAAGTAATATTGTGCCCTCTATCCACAAGAGCAAAGGGAGTCTTGTTAAGCTAGAAATATCAACACACTGGGTTAAGGCTCGTGGAAAGGTTGGTGGAACGGGAGGAGGAATTACATTTTGCAAATCATGATGGTCTTCTGGTCAGATTCTGGCACAAATGCAAAATCCATAGAGTGACAAGAATTTGAACAGGGCATAAAAATACCTTAAGGTACCACCCACTCATGTGCTTGCAAATCTGTCCTCCTTTTTGCTCTTCAAAAAATGGCAACCCTTTTGCGTGGCTGGAATGTAGCTTACGGTACAAAGGTAAGGGCCATGCGCATTTCTCCATTGCCTCTGGCCCCAGCCACCCCAGCATGTGGCCCCCTGGGACATTTCCCAGAATACTGCATTTCATTCCCCTTCCTCTCCCCAGTTTCTTCCCTCCAGTCAGTCAGTATTCTCTGCTCATGAGCAGAGGTGGTGCATCCCTTTTCTCTCTCTATAATTTTTTTCAAACTTTTTTCCATTTAATATTATACATTCACATCATCATTATCCACAATACCGCACTGGCTCTTTAGAGCCTGTCGACTTCCTTCCCTCCTGCCTCATGGCTTTCGAAAGTAACCTTTATATCATTGCAATTTATACATTTTCCAATTACACTCATTACAGAATATCTCAAAATTTAAGTAAATATAGAAAGGTAGAAAATTTCTCATTACAAGTCTGCAGACAACCCTGCTAGTGATGTTAATGGCTTACAATAATCTTTCACATATTGCATAAATTTACTCCAATCCTTTTGGAATACAGTGTTAAGTACTTAATTCATTCCGGAGGTCCGTTCTTAACCTGAAACTGTTCTTAACCTGAAGCACCACTTTAGCTAATGGGGCCTCCTGCTGCTGCCACGCCGCTACCACACGATTTCTGTTCTCATCCTGAAGCAAAGTTCTTAACCCGAGGTAATATTTCTGGGTTAGCGGACTCTGTAACCTGAAGTGTATGTAACCCGAAGCGTATGTAACCCGAGGTACCACTGTACTTGATTGTGCTGGTTTCAGATTTTTCCTGTCAGCTTCGCCAGTTCTGCAAAGTCCATCATCTTCATCTGCCACTCTTCTTTCCTTGGTACTTCTTGTTGTTTACATTTTGGGGCTCAAAGAATTCTTGCCACAGTTGTTGCATACATAAAGAGTCTTTTATCTTCTCTTGGTATCTCTTCACCCACTATACCCAGTAAAAAGGCTTCTGGTTTTTTGACAAAAGTATTTTTAAACATGTTTTCTTTAACTCATTATAGACCATTTCCCAGAAAGCCTTTACCTCTTTACAAGTCCACCGCATGTGGTAGAAGATACCTTCCCTTTCCTTACATCCTTAACACTCATTAGTTCTTGTCTTGTACATTTTAGCCAATTTAGCTGTTGTTAAATACCACCTGTACATCATTTTCATCACATTTTCTTTAAGTGCACTGCATGCAGTGAAGTTAATACTTCCACAATCTTTCCCAGGATTCTAACTGAATATTAGATCCAAAATCTTTGGCCCATTGTATAATCAACCCTTTGACTTCCTCATCCTTACTATGCCATTCCAATAACAATTTATACATTTTTGATAACATTTTCTTCTTATCATCCAATAGTTCTAACTTGAACCTAGATCCTACTGTATCAAAACCCATTTCAACGCTTGAGGTGAATCAGTAAGTAAGTAAGTAAGTAAGTAAGTAAGTAAGTAATTAAGTAGATTTTTATTTATACCCCGCCCTCCCCGGCCAAGACCGGTCTCAGGGCGGCTAACATCAAATGTCAAATACATTAAAACACAATCAAACAATTGATTAAAATGCAGCTTAAAAATTAGAATCAGGATAAAATTAAATGACTGCCCATGAAATTACAACCTTAGGGATCGGGAACCTCAAGTATTCATCAGGGCCAGCTATCCATGTTGGCTCTCCATGAGCCGATAAAAGGGCCAAAGAGATAACTTACATGGTCCCATGGGGGGGGGGTGTCAAACTGGGCCCGGACCAAAGGCCAGGCGGAACAACTCTATCTTGCAGGCCCTGCGGAAGGCTATCAAGTCCTGCAGGGTCCTAGTCTCCTGCGATAGAGTGTTCCACCAGGCTGGGGCCAAAGCTGAAAAGGCCCTGGCCCTGGTTGTTGCAGTCTTTTATCTTCTCTTGGTATCTCTTCAGGAAGCGCCACTCTACCCTGCCCTGTCACCGCCACTGCTGCCATACTCACCACCGTCGGTACTGCTTCCCCACCTGCCCCACCACCTCAAACCACTGGTGGAGAAGCTGGGTCAGCATTGGTGCCAGTTTCAGGCAATATTGCACCAAAATTGTGGGCTCCGAAAGGCCTCGCATGATTTTGGCTGGAATTGGTGCCAATACCTGTATCACTTCTGGTGGTGGTAGGGCAAAAACCTTGGTAGCTTCTGCTGCCTAAGGCAGCTGCCGGCTCTACTCTGTCCTCAAGTGACCTATTTGGGACTCTTTCCCACATAGAGTCCCCCCCCCAATATTGTTTGCCCTTCAGCTAATTGTGGGATTTCCACATCTCTGCTAATCCCTCGCCTTTGTGCACAGATGGGGCTGCTTTGGTCTCGCAGTGATCCACATGCAGAGAATGAGTAATGAGTTCATTATTTGTATATGCTATTTTATCCCATCTTTGCAGCAAGTAGCTCAGGGCAGCACGCATGGATCTCTCCAGACCTGTCCCCCACCCCCCCCACCCCCGTCAAGCAGCCGCATGTGGTAGTTAAGGCTGAGAGAGATGGCGGGAGAGCACATTCAGACAGCACTTTATTCCATTTTCTCCACATTTCCTTACCAGATAATTTCCGAGTTTTATGTGATCTTTCATAGGATGTAAAAGCCTCTTCTGGAAATCTAGCAGAATCTAGTGGAAGTTTAGCTCTCATTTCCATGTTAATTGCTTTTTTTTTTTAAAAAAAAAAAACATTTTCAACCCCGTTAACCCGAAAAATCATGGGAGTTTTGCATCGTATTTTTGCATGTGAAGACCCCCAAAACCACCCCCAAATGAAGACACTATTGACACAGATTTTAGTTTAAGGTTTTTGGCATTAATTTTGGCCACAACTTTATTGATTACAGCATGTGAGTGGTTGCTTAGGCATTGGTTCCAGGCTACCTGAACCTGCACGGTGGCAGGAACAGGACTGACACTGGGCTCCACCATATGGCGGTAAGGGAAAGCATCCTGGGGGAGCAAGAACTCCTTCAATCTCACAACTCACTCCAGAGGCTCCCAGGGGCTCTGGCGTGGCCATAGCCCCTTGACAAGGTTTGGACAAAAGCAAGGCGAGCCCCTGGATTCCTTTAATGAAATTCCCTAGCAGCAGCAATGGAGTGGCAGGCACAGCCAACCATGTCCCCTCCCCAAAACATTGAACCAAATGCCTAACCACCAACCTTACAAAGTTGTGACAATTTGCTACATGGTAGGCAAAAACCAGGGATGTGGGTGGTGCTGTGGTCTAAACCACAGAGCCTAGAGCTTGCTGATCAGAAGATCGGCAGTTTGAATCCCCGCAACAGGGTGAGCTCCTGTTGTTCAGTCCCAGCTCCTGCCCACCTAGCAGTTCGAAAGCATGTCAGGTGCAAGTAGATAAATAGGTACCTCTCCAGTGGTAAGGTAAACGGTGCGCTGCTCTGGTTTGCCAGAAGCAGCTTAGTTATGCTGGCCACATGACCCAGAAGCTGTCTGTGGACAAACGCCAGCGAGATGAGCCCCACAACCCCAGAGCCATCTGCGACTGGACCTAATGGTCAGGGGTACCTTTACCTTTACCTTTAGGCAAAAACCAAGTGGCACCAGCCCATCAGTAAGATGGCAAAATTCCTACTGGGCCCCTGTTCCAAAACAGACGACCCCTAGACAGGCATAGCAAGGCCAGAAAAACAACCCTAAAATATAGGGAGAGGAGGGCGGGTGATCCGCTGCACGTCACAAGAAAGTGAAACTCTCCAGCGACATGCAGCAGTTTAAATAGCCCCTCGGCAGCCAATAGGCAACCCAACTCGCCAAATTTCTATCCCAGCAACAGTGGGGCAACCAATGGGGTGTTGTGGCCATCCGAACAGTCCTGCCCCACAACAGAGAGGCAGTTTCTGGTGATCTCACCGCAACACGTGCCCTCCATGATGGAGGACCCGATTTCTGACTGTTTCCATGAATCATGCCACCGCCCTCTGGTGTAATGAAATTTGTGGAGGTATTCCAGCATACAATTCTTTCCTGTAGTTTTCATGGGGAATCGGGGGAAAACTGAAGTGTACACATGTATATAGGGTGGTGACATTTGATGAAATGCAAATGAAATTTACATGGTGGCATAGCAACCAGAAAGCCACTGTTCCATAACTCAACTGGTAATATAGAGCCGAAGGAACGTTAGAAGCCAAGACAATAATGCAATAATGCAATAAAACCCATGTCTGAATGCACCCCAAGACTGACATGGGGCTGAATGATGATTTGAACTCGGGTCTCCCCCAACTTAGTCCAGTGTCTTAACTGCTACACCCTGGCTCCATCAGTGTGCATTGCCTTTTAAAGGTAAATGTAAAGGGACCCCTGACCATTAGGTCTAGTTGCAGATGACTCTGGGGTTGCGGCGCTCATCTCGCTTTATTGGCCGAGGGAGCCGGCATACAGCTTCTGGGTCATGTGGCCAGCATGACTAAGCCACTTCTGGCGAACCAGAGCAGTGCACGGAAACACCGTTTACCTTCCCACTGGAGTGGTACCTATTTATCTACTTGCACTTTGACATGATTTCGAACTGCTAGGTTGGCAGGAGCAAGGACTGAGCAACGGGAGCTCACCCCGTTGCAGGGATTCGAACTGCCGACCTTCTGATTGGCAAGCCCTAGGCTCTGTGGTTTAACCCACAGTGCCACCCATGTCCCGCATTGCCTTTTACAGAGTCTCTAAAGAGGAAAACTCCAGAATTAATACAAATTTCTCTACAGAAGTTTAAAATAGTCAGGCTAATAAGAACTTTTTTTTGACTATTTATACATGCAGCAGTATGCTTCTCAAGTGCAAATTAAAGAGATATATTTAGCTTTCTGTTGGGAGTTGTGGAATCAGCATCAAATACAAGGGAACTGGCACGTGAATTCTCGCATTTCTTTTGCTAAATTTTAAAAAGAAAAGAAAAGTAAAAAGAATTGGGCAAACACTTGTGAAAAACACCCAAATATTCTTTGCTCTTTGGGGAAATGCATTTGTTCAGAGATCCTGAATGACAGCCAATTGTTAACACAGGAAGAATGTCAGACCACTGGTCCATCGAGCTCAGCATTGTCTACCTAAATCATGCATTTACCTGCCTCCCATCTGTTGGAGTTGGGCATATTTAACTGCACAGCATGGAAATACATACAGTCGTACCTTGGTTGTTGAACTTAATCTGTTCCGGGAGTCCGTTCGATTCCTGAAACGGTTCAAAAACCAAGGCGCAGCTTCCGATTGGCTGCATGAGCTTCCTGCTCTCAGTCGGAAGCCACAGAAGCCATGCCAGACGTTCAACTTCCAAAAAACCATTCACAAACTGGAACACTCACTTCCGGGTTTGTAGCGTTTGGGAGCCCAAAACGTCCAAGTACCAAGGCATTTGAGAACCAAGGTATGACTGTAGTCTGATAAGACTGCTGGTTGAAAGAATAAAGACACTTAAGGTATATTCCTTTGGCAAGCAAAGCCATTCTGTAGCCATCATGGAATCATTGGGTTAAACCACCTTTTAAGTCCACAGCTCCCTTGACCAACCACATTCATTGAGGGGCACCCCTGTGGGGCTCAGGAGCCCAGTTATGTCACCCCTTGCCTGCAGAGCTGGCAGCCACTCACCCTTCTTTGAACCCTTGTGGAGTGTTCCCTCAGCCTCCTCTCCTCTCTCATTGGAAGACCTCAGGGCAGCTGCTGGTACTGCTGCCCCTGGTCTCTGAGCTGCTTTCCTGTTCCAAAGAGAGGCGCCTCCTCACACTGCCCCACAGAGGCCTGGGACTTGTCTATCCATTCCCAACAGCAAGAGCTGGTGGACTGGCTGGCTGGACTCCCTCGCCCGCTTGCTTGCTTACTCCAAGGTCATCTCAGACCCTGGCTACCAGAACCCCCTGACCAGCCCCAGAGGTCCCATTCTCCTGCAGAGGTTGTAGCTGGGGCTGCTACAACAAACAGTCGCACAAGCTTTGGGGAGGCAGAGACGCAAGAGGGCATCAGAGGAGGGAGGGAAGGAAGGAAGGACAGAGGCCAGTGTTGCACACGGCACCCCTGACCATCATTCAAGGCACCTCAGGGTGCCACGGCACCCTGGTTGAATACCACTAGGTCATAGCTGTCAACATTTTCCTTTTTTTAAAGGATAATTCCCTTATTCTGAATAGGATTCCTCGCAAGAAAAGGGAAAAGTTGACAGCTATGCACTGGGTTAAACCAAAGGACGGTCCAACAGTGCAGCTCAAAAAGAAGCAGGTGGGAAATAAAGTCTCAGAGAAAAACAAATCTACAAGTGCCTACCCAAGAAAGAAAGAAACAGCAAGGGAATAACAGATCACTTTTCTGTCTATCGCCACACACTGGTGGAGGTAATAATAATAATAATAATAATAATAATAATAATAATAATAATAATTTATTTGCACCCCACCCATCTGGCTGGGTTTCCCCAGCCACTCTGGGCGGCTTCCAACAAAGATTAAAAATACATAAAAATGTCACACATTAAAAGCTTCCCTAAACAGGGCTGCCTTCAGATGTCTTCTAAATGTCAGGTAGTTGTTTTTCTCTTTGACATCTGATGGGAGGGCGTTCCACAGGGGAGGTGCCACTACCAAGAAGGCCCTCTGCCTGGTTCCCTGTAGCTTTGCTTCTCACAGTGAGAGAACCGCCAGAAGGCTCTTGGTGCTGGACCTCAGTGTCCAGGCAGAACGATGGGGGTGGAGACGCTCCTTCAGGTAACTTACTGCCAGTGTTATTGTATATCACAGACAGCACCTGACATCACATTTGTAACCAGAGGCAGGATAGGTGGTTGTTGTTTGTAGGATTGGATTTAGGCACTAGGAAAGGATATTTTGTTTTGTTATTACCCTTCCTTGCTCATGTTAGTGAGATCAGCAGAGTGCCATCCTTTGCAGGTTAAACATGGAAGCTAGGACGAGGTTGGTTTGACCTTCTAGGAACAATAATCCAGGATGCTTTAAGTAGACTGGATTTTCTCTGGTATTACATACCCTCCAACATTTTTCCAGTGAAGATAGGAATGTCCTATTCAACAACAACAACAACAATTTTATTATTTATACCCCACCCATCTGACTGGGTTTGCCTCAGTCACTCTAAGGTGGCTTCCAACATATATAAAAACATAATAAAACATTAAACATTTTTTAAAACTTCCCTATACAGGACTGCCTTCAGATGTGTACTAAAGGTTGTATAGTTACTTATCTCCTTGGCTTGGGGGTTGTATAATTCCATACCCTTCAATGAAAATAGGGATGTCCTACCATACCCTCCAACATTTCTCAGATGAAAATAGGAACGTCCTGAGGAAAAGTGGGACGTTCTGGATCAAAACAGTAACCGGGATGGTTTCTGTAAATCTGGGACTGTCCCTGGAAAATAGGGACACTTGGAGGGTCTGGTATTACCCTTCTTCTCTCCCTTAAAAATAACAATCAAACACACATGGTTTTGTGAAGAAATAAAATTAGTATGTACTTACATAATCTAGGTCTCAAAGCAGCAATTACAGCAGCAAAATGAAGGCAGGTTTATAATGACTATCTAAGTTACAAAAGTACAAAATGTAAGTACAAAAATGGTGTCTGAGCTGCAGAGCTCAGGCATGCATGTGTGGTCAGCTTGGAAGCATGAATGAAGAAAGAGGAAGATGTCCAGGCGGGCAGGAAGTATGTAGAGTTGCAGCTTCCTTCCAAGGCAAAGGAAGTGACCTCACAGAGTCCTCTCTAGCAAATTTTACGGGAAAGCTCTGTGAGCCTCAGCCCCTTTCATGTGCCCCTCTGGCAAAGCATGAATTGGTGGTTTGACTGTAATAGTGTCCCACATAGTTTGTGGAACTTGTCTTGTGGGTCAAATTAAGACTCCTACCAGACCCATGGACCAGAGGTCCTCCACCCCTAGTCTATACTGACTAGTAGTGCATGCCCAGGATTTCAGAATGGGGGTCTCTCCTTGTCTCACCTGGAGATGCAGAGCAGAAACTCCGCCACTGAGCAATGGTCCTTTTCTTTCTTTCATTCAGTAAAAGTTTCCCTCCCACCCGCTTTCTCCCTTGGCACTGCTTGGCCCCTTTCCTCTGCACTGTTGCCTTGCTCCCTTTATTTAACACAGAGGAGCATCCCAGTCACTGAGCATTCTTCCTCCGAGCTTGAGTGTTAACAAAGGCCTTGGAATCCACTGCAGCCGACCTGACCTGGTCACTCCTTTGATTCCCTGTCTGTAAAACAATGCCTATGTTCAAGTTTCTCGGCAGCCCGGATTGGATTTGAAGGTTGCTTTCCTCTGGGTCAGTGAGCTGGCTTTGTGTTCAGTGGAGAAGCTTTTTATCAGCTTGGCTGGCATGTTTGTGTCAGAACTACAAAGCTGGCCTGAAAGCAGCTCTTGCTTTGAATGGACAGGTTTATGCCAGAGTAGCTGAAGGGTGAATAGGCTCTTCGGATTTTCAGAGTTACCAAGCCTAGGAAGTTGCCAAAGCTAGGAGTCTCACATTCTTAAAAACACATGCACAGACATGGCTGGAAAAAATGACTGGGAACAGAAGCTTTCCTAACGTCCCTAAAAACCATTTCACACATTCCAGCAGCAGCATTATCATAGATTGTCTCCTCCTAAGTTTTATTCCAGAGTAGATCCACTGAATTAAAATATCAGAGTTTGCCATGACTATTAAATGTCTTCTCTGAGTAGGGCTAGCACTGAAGTCAACATAATTATAGTTATGCTATATATTTTGTTTGGCTATCTGCCTGCTATCTCTCTTAATATAATGTAACAAAATGTGGTGTTAGGGTTCCTAACAGCAGGCTTTTGTCCATGGTTGGATATAGCCAGGAACCATTTTGAACCAAACTGGCAAAATGAGCCTTTTGAAACAGCAATGATTTTAACTGCTGATTTCAAAGCCACAATGTTTTGGGGGGTTTCTTAGATTTTCTGAGCAATGCCAGGTATGAGGTTGCTAGTAATTGGTGTTGCAAAGTCCCCCCTTTTTTGCCAGGGATACTTGTATTTATTTGTTTGTTTATGTACACATTCATTCATTTTTATGAGCCTCGTCTCCTACCTTTCACCCTGACCAGTCTCAAGGTGGCCTATTGGAATAATTAGATGGTCCAAATCAATTTTAAAAATGTGTGTCGAAACAACAGTAAAACTACAGCAATAAAAAAGCAGACCATCAGCTGATTAAAAACAACGGATAGGCCATTTTAAAGGGTCTCAAGTGCCACTGATGGTATAAGAGCAGAGGACTGATTCTGCATGAGCATTGACAGGTTAACCAGACTATGTAATCAGGAGCAGGAATCCAGACCACAAAAGATACAACTCAGTTTGATTAAATCACCCACAAGGTCCCAGCTGCAATAAATCTGCCCACAAAGCTCCAGAAACAACAGCAGATAATTACTGAGCAATGATAGCTTACTGCACCCTTCTGACATCTGTGGTGAGGGCTTGGGGTGGAGTGAAGATGAATCTGTCATCCCTCCAGTTCTCAGAAGTGGGACTTAGACCTTTTCTAGCTAGTTAACAGCATTAGCGATGGAACAAGCAGATGATCTTGGAATCAACTGACCAGGGAAGCCCTTTGTTGCAAGCCTATGTGGTCTTAAATTGAACCCAGCTGGAGCTGAATTCTTTTAGATTGTTCTCACCTATAAGTATCCTTCTGCTCTCTGTTCCTTTTATACTATTTTCAGCAAAGCCAGTATTCAGAAATGCAAGCCACTCCTTATGCTATTCTGTGATTCTGCGGCCATCCAAATCATCACAGTGACACTGGCAAAGCAATTTTGGTAAGTTCAGCAGAAGAATGCATGTATACAAAGCCACAAGTTCACCCAAACTGAGCCATCTTTTGTTTAATGGCAACCATTATCTAGGTCTTAAGCATCATCTTGTTCCATTTCCACAGAGAGTATGTTCTCTGTTTTCTCCCTCCATGCTCATGTCTGCAGCACCTTGCTAATGTCACCAGTGTGCAGTAAACTGTTTGTGCACATAAGGTGTCAATAGACTGTGCAGCCCATGGCAGCCATCTGTGGTGTAGTGGTTAAGAGCGGTAGACTCGTAATCTGGTGAACCAGGTTCACTTCCCTGCTCCTCCACATGCAGCTGCTGGGTGACCTTGGGCTAGTCACACTTCTCTGAAGTCTCTCACCCTCACTCACTTCACAGAGTGTTTGTTGTGGGGGAGGAAGGGAAAGGAGATTGTTAGCCGCTTTGAGACTCCTTCAGGTAGTGATAAAGCGGGATATCAAATCCAAACTCCTCCTCTTCTTCAAAGGGTCTAGGTCTTTGCTGGCATCTAAATGAAAGCCATGGTGGCACAAGGCAGACAGGGCAGAGGAGAGAATTCAATAGTTTGGGTGACATCACCTTCCATATATGCTAGAGATGCTTCCATGTTTTCACTTTTTGGTGGGAGATTTCATAGAATCATAGAATTGTAGCATTGGAAGAGAACCCAATGCTCAGAATTGTGACTCAGTTTGTAAGCCCCAAGCCATCCCCTGAATTGTTAAGCAACTCACTTTGTAAATAACTTAACTTTGTTTCTCCGGGCGGCAGCTCATCATCCCTAGAGATACGAATCCGGTTTCTCTAAATGTGGCCAGGTCCACCAAGTGTGGCAACTGGTGATGAATGAGTGGTTTACGCAGCAGAGTAGAGCTGCCTGCCTCTCTTTCTTCCGACTGCTGTTTAATCGTCCCAGTTTCTGGTAGTTCCAACTTATCCCAGGGTGACCCAGGGGCGTCTCAGCCAGACGTGCCTGAAATCTGATTCCACCTGCATTGGCCCAATTCACTTAGGAATTTGGGATTTGGAACATACCAGCAGCTGGGCCACCTTAAATGGCACCAGTGATGAGGATTAGGGAGAGATTGCTCCATATCAGTGGCCCCTACTAATTTTGCATGTGTGCATTCATAAATCTGTTCTGTCCTCTCTTTGCATCAACCTTTTAATTTTTTAAAAAATCCATTCAAAAATGTGTATGTTAATACATGCCAATTTGAACACATATTAAATTTATATTTTACCTTAATGTACACATTTCTGAATGTATTTTATTCTAAAAATCGTTTTTGGGGTTGCATTTTGGTACTTGTGCCAGCCAAGAACTGTCGTAAAATCTCAAATTCAAAGCACAATTAGGATCCACTCCATATACTGCTCCAGTGGGGTGCAAATTAGAAAAATCTCCTCCATCCCACAGGTCCTTTCATTGCAGAAACAAGGCAATATTATGAGATATATCCCCAATGTGACTGAACCGGCGCAGAGATGCAGAGATCTGTAATACCTTCTTCAATATTAGAAAGCTTCTTGGCCCAGCCGCTCTACTATACCTTCAGCAAAGGAGCACAGAGGTCAGACCACATTGAGGCTGACAGGATGAGCAGATGCTCAGCTGGGCAGGCAGGTCGTTCCAACATGCAGATTCATGTACACGGAGTGAGTGTAATGGGGCTTTAATGCTTTGACTACATATCAGTAAAAATGCTAATTAGCAAGCCAGGCTGAAAAGCATTTTTCATTAAAAACAACAACTAACAAACAAATGTTGCCTGAAGCTCATTCGGAGAATGAGATTTCACATTACAAGAAGAGATCTACATGTTCCCTGCGAAAAAGAAACCAAAAAAACCTAGTTACTGCCACTTAGAAAAGCCAAAAGCTGATAAACCAAGGAAGCACTATTGCTTTCTCTAAAACGGCCGGAATAATTGGCCACTAATTGCTGAGGGAAAAGGATCTGGGCGGGCAGGACTCTGCATCTGTGCTTTGTTTTTATAAACAATCTGGGTTATTTTTTTACTTGAGCAGCTTCCCAAGACCGTTTATTGCCTTTGCTGCAAAACCAAGACAATTCAGATGTGTTGATTTGGTACTGATTGCGTTATGACTTTCAGCATATAAGCATCAGCGAGTTACACCCAGAAGGGTTTTGTGAGCTGGCAGCACTGGGTAAATTCTCAGCGATAGAGTCAAATTCTCTATTATGCAATCAAAAGAAGCCCCTGCCCCCCCCCCAAAGCATTTTTGATTGCACCAAGTAGTTTCTACTTCCTGGGCTGAGTGGAAATGACCTCTCAGAATTCTCTGCCCTTCTTTTAGCAGTGAAATTGAGGGGGGAGTGTTGAAGTAAGAGTAGTGAAAACACAGTTAAGAAGCTTAAATCATATATGGGACCTACTGACACTCTTCTTTTGAAATTAAATCCATGTCCAGACTTTAACATTCAAAAACTTTACTTGCAAAAACTTATACATGAATTAAAACTTAATACAGTCATACCTTGGGTTGAATATGCTTCATGTTGAATGCATTCGAGTTGCGCTCCGCGGCAACCTGGAAGTAACGGAGTGCGTTACTTCCGCGTTTCGCCGCTCACACATGCGCAGATGCTCAAAGTGATGTCATGCGCATGCGCAGAAGCAGCGAAAAGCGACGTGTGCGTGCACAGACGTGCCATCGCTAGTTATGTTTGCTTCTGGATACGAACTGGGCTCTGGAACGGATCCCGTTCGTATCCAGAGGTACCACTGTATTTACAGTCACATCTTCTCCAAGCATGGGCTCACAGTCTCTTCTAACTTACAAACAATTGCATTTCCCACTCTTTCCAGAGCTCAGCACTCAGCCTTCTGTATCTCAGGACATGCCTTGCAGCTCCTATGAGAGATCTCCACTTTTACCTTCTCCTGCAGCTTTGATCTCTTTCTTTCAAGCAGAGAAGAAGCACTCCAACACTCTATTCAACTTAGCAGTGTTCACAGTGGATCCTAAAACAGAGTCATCTTGTGTCACATAAGATGGAGTCTCTCCTTCACTAGATACCTCCTATGTGACCAACGGTAGCCAACCAGATAGGAGAAATACTAGAGAATGCCCTAGAATTCAGTTACCAACCAATCAAATTTAAACACAAGCATTTACAAATTCAGTGAATTAAATCCCTATACTTAACAGGGAGGAACTCTTCAAATATTTTCCAGCACGAGTAAAATTTTCAGATGATTTCTTGAAGGGGGAGGCTCAACACCAGAAGCAAGGGTGTGGCTTCATTCTGAACCCTGCAATATTATTTTCCTTCTAGTTGCCAATGCAAGCCATTTCAAACAGTAGTGGCAATAGCTCTGCTCATAGGTTGGCAGCTTGGCTGCCATTTTGTATTCCCCACAATCTCCCTGACATAGGTCTCATTCACACTATACTTTTAAAGCCATATTAATCCACTTTAAAGAGCCATGGCTTCCCCCAAAGAATTCTGGGCAAGTGTAATTTGTCAAGAGTGCTGACAGTTGATAGGGAATCCTCCCAAAGCTAGGATCTCCAGAGTGGTTTTAACAATCAGGCCCTCTTCACAGAGAACACTGAATGTTCGGTGAGGGCTATAGGGGGAATCTCTTAAAAATTCAGAACCCTTAACAAACTGAAGCTCTCAGAATGCTTTGGGGGAAGCCATGGCTGTTTAAATTGGCATATTGGTGCTTTAGATGTATTGTGTGAACGTGACCATAGTGTCATGCTGGGGCATTATGGGGAGGGGGATTGGGGGCCACCACAAGCATATGCCAGGAAATATTTGGCAAAAAACTCTTTTTTGTGTGGCTCTGCTAATGCCTGTTAGATGGAGAATAGAGAGGGGGTGTATGAGTGCATATAGAAACTGCCCTACTTGTAAGATGGCAAAATGTACAATCATTGCCCTGCCCATTTTTGCTACCAGCCTTGCCCACCAGGCCCTAAATGCTACAGTTACTGATGAAGGAGGCTCTATAGCGCAGGAGCCAACTCCTTGGGCCAATGTCACCGCTGCCCAATAAAATATTTGAGAGGGCCGCACTCCTAAGTTGATGGGCATATGTTGCCTGGACAAAATAAAGTTGGTGGTCTTTCAAGTTTTACACTTTTCGTTATTACATAAATTAAAAAAAACCAGGATCCATAAAAAAGCCAGGATGAATAATGGATCAATAGCCAGCTATTACAAAACTCCCTTCCCTCTCTCTCAGAATCGTAGAGTCTTGGGCCCCCTCCCAACTGGTGTCTTTTGCGAAGGTATTCTGCAGAATGTCATAGACATAATAGTTCATTAGTGCTGGATTTGTACTGGGCCGTCTAGTTGTTTAGTGATGCTTGTTAGTGTGTGATGGCTGTCTGGAGAGACATTCCTGCTCTGCAGCGCAGTAAAAGTGGGATGACAACAACAGCAACTACCCTGGAAGATATTTGCCAGGAAAAGTTACAGAATTATATTAGGAAGTTATGGGATATGCATGGATTGGGAGCAAGCTGCATTCTTACCCCAACACCTATTCAGGTTCAAATATTCAGGCTGTATCAATAGGAGTATAGCATCTAGATCAGTGTTTCCCAGAGACTTCCGGAGGCGGCGCGCTCAGCAATGGCGGTCCTCTTCAGCTGCTGAAGAGGGGCTCCGCGGAAAAGGGTCGTGCGCTGCGGCACAGCGACGACCCATCCAGATAAACCACGGGTAGAGTGAGCTCGTGGCCGTGGGGTTCGGCGGGCACCAGAAGCGACCTCGGATACGCAGAAGAGACCCCGTAAGGGGTATCGGAACGTGGAGGGGGTAGCGGTGCTGTGAATCCATCGCTCTTTCCGCGGAAGCGAAGCCGCGCGGCTGCTGCTGACTAGCGCTGACCTTTCTTCCTTCAACAATTGGATTGAAACAACTTACTCGTGAGTAAGAAATTTAAAGCTTTAAATCAGAACTAAATTGGTGAAATTCGGCTGAAAGCGGGAGACGTTAAAAAGGAAGTCAGTCTTCCGGCTCTGCCTAAAGTATCAAGCAAAGACTCTTTTAAAGCGGAAGCATTGAAAGGAGTTCAAAAGAAATTGGAATTTACTTGGCAAACCTGATTTAGACTGCTTTGACTTTAAAAGAAGTTATAACAGCTTCGTATCTGGACTAAAACTGTGGTCTCTCCTCTTCCCTATTTGTGGATTACAAAGTTTCGAAACCCGGCTCCCGACCTGCCTGGATATAAGTTGTATCGGACTGCGGTAACTGTATATAAATTACAAAACTAGATCGGGCTATTTTGTATCTGGAAAAGAAAAGGGAACTGTTGCATGCACCTTCGCTAAGAACTATTTCTCTCTGCAGTTAAAATTGAATGCAAGATCCCCCTGTTTTGGATGCTATTTGATCCTTATTTTTTCTCTTTCTCCTCCTTTGTGGGAATTTAATGGCGGAATCTTTCTATTCCTCTCCTCCAAGTTTGCTTTTGGGAGCTCCCTCTACTGGATTATAGAACTAACAGTCTCAGAACTGCCGATTTCCCTTTCTCTTTGTTTTTTTTTCTGGATGTTTACTCTCTCAGGACTGTTTCCCATGGGATTTACAGTTTGACCTTGAATCCGGGACAGCTGTGGAATGAGTGGCGCATCAAAAACAAGGGCTGGAAGGAAAGCAAAACATTCCGAACTTGTGCAAACAACTCTGCCTGGACAGTTACGCAGATCGTCTGTCCCAACTGTGACAGGTCTGCAAGAAGGACAATTTACACAACCATCTTTTGGGGAGATGGCTGCTGGAGGGATAGATCCTGTCTCTAAAGAAATATTGGATCAACTGGCAGCATTGAATAAGAAAGCTGACGAACAGGCAGCCAGACTTGATGAACAATCCGTTAAATTTGACCAGGTGACAGCTTCCATTAATAAATTGACAGACCAGGTTACTAAAAACACACAGGCAATAAGTGGTATTGAAAAAGCCACAACAGAAAACCGGAAATTAGTTGAAGAAGTTAATACTAAAGCAGAGGAAAATAAAAAGAGGATAGAGGAATTAAGAGGGGAGGTGAGGCCACTCAGTAGACAGGTAACGGAACAGCAAGCGTACCTGTCCCTGGCAGAATTGAAAAATAGGGAAAATAATCTTAGATTGAGAAACATCCCAGAATCTGAGAAGGAGGACTTGATTGGCTTTTTGACAACAGAAATCTCCAAATTTTGGGGATTGACAGAAGAAAAGGACTTTAAAATAGTCACCGCTTTCAGACTAGGAAGAGTGGTTAAGAAGGATAAATCAAGAGATTGCTTGATCATTTTGAGATCTAAGCAAGAAAAAGACAACATACTCAGCCTACATTTCAAAAACCCATTGGTGATTCAGGGGAAGACGGCAGAAATCTTCAGAGATATACCAAAACAGCTTTTGGATTTAAGAATTACATATAAGGATTTAGCAAGCCTACTGAGAAACAACAAAATTCCTTATAGGTGGGAATTCCCTCAAGGACTATCTTTTACTCTGAAAGAGAGGAAGATAAGAATCAGAACAGCAGAGGAGCAAGAAAAGTTTCTAAACGACCACGGGGAGGATCTTCGGAAAGGAGTAGCAGGACCCTGGCCACCTCCTTCGTTTGGCTTCAATCCGGTTCCACCTCCAGGTGAAGAAGATAAAAAAGATCCCCCTGCTGACAAATAAATTGACCCAGGATGTCTCTGCAGCTTCTTAGTTGGAATATTAATGGTGCAAATTCTCCTGAAAGGAGGAAGAAGATTTTTCATATATTAAGAAAAGAACAATTGGATGTTATCTGCCTTCAAGAAACACATGTGACCAGGCTCCACAGGAGAGTACTAATTAACAAGAGATTAGGTCAAGAGTTTATTTCATCAGACAAGGTGAAAAAAAGAGGAGTAGTGATCTATGCAAAGGAGAGCCTGTCACCAAAATTGGTTTTTAAAGATGAACAAGGAAGAATTTTGGCGATTGAAATACAATCACAAGGAGAAAAATTTCTGATAGTTGGAATATATGCACCAAATGATGGGAAGTCGGAATTTTTCAAGAGGCTGCATGAGACAATGCTGGACTATATTGACTATACAAACATCATTTTGATGGGAGACATGAACGGGGTAGTCTCTACCCATATGGATAAGTCACAAAACCAAAATCTGAACAAGGATGGCAGACTGCCAAAGACTTTTTTTGAACTCACAGACAACATGGACTTGATAGACATCTGGAGAACAAAGAACCCTCTAGGCATGGAGGGAACCTTCTTTTCTGAGGCCCACCTATCATGGACAAGAATAGACCAAATTTGGATATCAAGAGGACTGGCACCCAAGACAAAAAAGGCTGAGATCTGCCCTAAAACCTGCTCCGACCATAATGCTTTAAAAATGGACTTGAGACTTACACCAGCTGGATCCTTCAGATGGAGAATGAATGACCATCTGCTCAGAGATCAGGAGATTGTGAAGAAGGCCCAAAAAACGTTGAAGGATTACTTTGAAATAAACTTGAACACCTCAGTGGAAAAGAAAACAGTCTGGGACGCGAGCAAAGCCGTTATGAGAGGGTTTCTGATACAACAGAACACTATTAAGAAGAAACTCTGGAATGGTAAAAAGGACAAGATTTTGGATAAAATAAGAGATGGAGAAAAAAGACTGAGACTAAACCCAAAATCAAAAGAAGTTTTAAGAGAAATAAAATTTTACCAAGTACAATATACAAAATTGATAAATCAAGAAATTGAATGGAAAATTAAACAGATGAAGCAAAGATCATTTGAATCGGCAAATAAATGTGGGAAGCTGCTGGCATGGCAGCTGAAGAAGAGGCAAAAATTGAACTTTGTTACCAATCTGGAGGTTGAAGGAGAATGTATTCAGAAACCAGAAGAAATCAGAAAGTGTTTCCAGAGATATTTCAAAAAGCTATATACTCAAGGACCACAAGTAGAGATGGAAATAAATAACTTTTTAAAGAGCTATGGCCTGCAAAAGTTAACACAAGACACACGAACAGCCCTGAACTGTAGAATAACACAACAGGAAATTGAAAGAGCCATTCAGAATATGCAAATAGGCAAATCCCCAGGCCCAGACGGGCTTACCTCCAAATACTATAAGACACTGATGGATTATTTGATACAGCCATTAATGGAGGTCTGCAACCAGATTATGGAAGGGAAGGGGGCACCAGAATCGTGGAAAGAAGCATTCATCACCCTGATACCAAAATTGGAATCTGAAAAGACCCAACTTAAAAATTATCGTCCCATCTCACTCCTAAACGTGGATTATAAAATTTTTGCTGACATCTTAGCAAATAGACTGAAAAAAGTTTTGAATGAGGTAATTCATAAGGACCAAGCAGGCTTTCTCCCTGGTAGGCATTTGTCTGATAACACCAGGAATATTATAGATGTTTTGGAGTTACTACAGACAAATATGAATACGAAAGCAGTTTTGATCTTTATAGATGCGGAGAAGGCCTTTGATAATATATCTTGGAAATTCATGAAGAAAAACCTGGAAGGGATGGGAGTGGGAGGGGCGTTCCAAAACGGTATTGAAGCAATCTATTCAGAACAGAAGGCCAAATTGATAGTAAACAGCGTGGTGACAGAGGAGTTCAAAATTGAAAAAGGGACACGACAGGGGTGTCCCTTATCACCCTTGCTATTTATTTCTGTCCTGGAGGTGTTGCTGAACTTGATTAGGAGGGATCAGCTGGTGGAAGGAATACAGGTCGGAGAAAAGCAATACAAACTTAAGGCTTTTGCAGACGATTTGGTTTTGACATTACAGGAGCCAGAAACCAGTACAAAAAGAGCTCTAGAATTAATTTCTGAGTTTGGTCGGGTGGCGGGATTCAAGTTGAATAAACAAAAAACTAAGGTTTTAGCAAAAAACCTGACATCGTCAGAAATAGATGGGTTCCAGAAGGAAACAGAATTAAATGTGGTTACAAAAGTGAAATACCTGGGGGTTAACTTGACTGGGAGAAATCTGAATTTGTTTAAGGATAATTATGAAAAATGCTGGTCAGAAATTAAAAAGGATTTGGAAATCTGGTCAAGATTGAAACTTACCTTGTCAGGAAGAATTGCTGCAGTTAAAATGAATGTTTTGCCAAGAATGCTGTTTTTGTTTCAAACCCTTCAGATTGTGGACAGGGTGGAATGTTTTGGAAAGTGGCAGAGAGACATTACGAAGTTTGTCTGGCAGGGCAAAAAGCCCCGAATAAAATTTAAGATTTTAACAGATGCAAAAGAAAGAGGGGGGTTTGCCCTGCCGGATTTAAGACTGTATTATGAAGCTGCGTCTCTCTGCTGGATGAAAGATTGGTTCCTGTTAGAAAACACTGATGTCCTAGATCTGGAAGGGTTTAGTAATGCTTTTGGGTGGCACGCATATCTTTGGTATGACAAGGCAAAGTCTCATAAACTGTTTAAAAACCATATTGTCAGGAAAGCTCTACTTATTGTCTGGACTAAATACAAGGACTTATTTGAAAGTAAGACCCCGAGGTGGTTATCACCGGTTGAGGCTAAGGCTATAAAACTACGTAACATGGAGAGTGGCTGGTTGAAATATTGTGAGATAATTGAAAGAGATGGTGATAACTGGAGGTTGCAGAGCTTTGAAAAATTGAAAGGAAAGGTGCGAGACTGGTTTCACTATGCCCAAATCTTAGAGACTTTTAAAAAAGATAAAAGAATTGGTTTCCAGGTGGAAAAATCAAAACTAGAAACAGAATTACTTGAACCTAAGACGAAAGTGCTTTCAAGAATGTATAATCTGCTGCTTAAGTGGAATACCCAAGATGAGATAGTCAAATCTGCAATGATAAAATGGGCACAGGACATAGGGTACAACATTATGTCTGAAGACTGGGAAAGGTTGTGGACCACCAGTATGAAATTTACGGCATGTAGTGCCTTAAAGGAAAACATTATGAAAATGGTATACAGGTGGTACATGACCCCAGTCAAACTTGCAAAGATATATCATCTGTCTGACAATAAATGCTGGAAATGTAAGGAGGTTGAAGGAACTTTCTTTCACCTCTGGTGGACATGCCCGAGGGTGAAGGCTTTTTGGGAAATGATTTATAACGAATTGAAAAAGGTGTTGAAATACACCTTTCACAAGAAACCAGAGGCCTTCCTCCTGGGCATTGTGGGCCAGAGAGTGCCAAAGAAAGATAGAACTTTCTTTTTATATGCAACCACAGCAGCAAGAATCCTTATAGCCAAATACTGGAAGGCACAGGAGTTACCCACGCTGGAAGAATGGCATTCGCAGCTGATCGACTACATGGAATTGGCTGAAATGACGGGCAGAATTCGAGATCTGGGAGAAGAGGCAGTGGAAGAGGACTGGAAAAAATTTAAGGACTATTTACAAAAACACTATAAGTTATATGAATGTTGACAGTTTGCTAAGTACTTTGGAAAAATATGCCTCAGTATTGAAATTGGTAAATGAGAGAATTTAAGTTTAAGATTTAGAAATGTATAAATTATGGATAATATAACTAAATGAAAACACAAAAACAACTGAAATAAGGTATTAATTTGCTGTTTATTTTATTGTAAAGAAAGCAGGGGATGGGGGATGTGGGGAAGTCTGGTTGATTATGAAAATTGATTTGAAAAAGTGAATCTTTTTTCTTTCTTTTTTTTTTCTTTCTTTTTTCTTTTTATAATCCTTTTTCTTTTCTGTAAAAACTGCTTTTGTAGTGTCAATGATGTTGTATTTTTACCCTGGAAAAAAGCAAATAAAAAAACTATTATAAAAAAAAAAAAATAGATCAGTGTTTCCCAAACTTTTTTGGGCAACGGCACACCTGTTTACAAAAAAAAAATCTCGCGGCACACCACCATTAAAGCCCCGCCCCATGACGTCAGCGCGCAGCGATCGCGCACGCGCAGGCTGAGCGGCGATGGGATGTGGTAGCAGCGGCGGCACACGAAGTCCCCCAGGCAGCGGAGCAGCTCGCCCGTCGAAGCCTGCACGATCACCCGCCGCGGGGAGCCAGGGGTGGCGGCGCGGTTGCCGGGCAATAGCGAGCGGCGATGGGGCTAGCCGGAGAAGAGAGGGCGAGCCCCCTCTGCTCCGGCCCTAAAAAGGGTAAGCCACGCCCCCTCCAGCCAGCCGATTGGCTGGCCAGGAGGCGTGGCCGGATGGGATTCCCCTGCTCTCGCGGGGGCTGGGATGGGATTCCCCCTCACGTGGGGGCGGATGGGATTCCCCGCTCACTAGCGAGCGGATGCGCAGGCCCGGTAGCGAGCAGCGATGGTGGGAGCTCGCTCGCTCGCAGCCCCGCATGTGCTCGCTGCCGCCGCCCCGCCTCTCACCGCCCGACTTGGCCGCCTCCACGCGGAACACAAGGCAAAGTTCCACGGCACACTACTGTGCCGCGGAACAGCGGTTGGGAAACGCTGATCTAGATCAAGGGAAGTAATAGTGCCACTGTATTCTGCTCTGGTCAGACCTCACCTGGAGTACTGTGTCCAGTTCTGGGCATCACAGTTCAAGAAGGACACTGACAAACTGGAACGTGTCCAGAGGGGGGCAACTAAAATGGTCAAAGGCCTGGAAACGATGCCTTATGAGGAACGGCTAAGGGAGCTGGGCATGTTTAGCCTGGAGAAGAGGAGGTTAAGGGGTGATATGATAGCCATGTTCAAATATATTAAAGGATGTCATATAGAGGAGGGAGAAAGGTTGTTTTCTGCTGCTCCAGAGAAGCGGACACGGAGCAATGGATCCAAATTACAAGAAAGAAGATTCCACCTAAACATTAGGAAGAACTTCCTGACAGTAAGAGCTGTTCGACTGTGGAATTTGCTGCCAAGGAGTGTGGTGGAGTCTCCTACTTTGGAGGTCTTTAAGCAGAGGCTTGACAACCATATGTCAGGAGTGCTCTGATGGTGTTTCCTGCTTGGCAGGGGGTTGGACTCGATGGCCCTTGTGGTCTATTCCAACTCTATGATTCTATGATTCTATGAAATAATCATAAATGCACCATAAAATGGATGCTTAGAGTGGCTCTCAAAACTCCTTCCTTCTTATCATAACAAGCAGGCATTCTGTGCCAACTCATCCCCCAAAAACACTTTATTGGAGGGGCCTCTTTTACCTGCACTTCTTGGGGAAGCAGCATAGAAAACCAGGTCCCAAGGTTATCTCTACAGCTTCCCAGCAAGAATCAAAACACTGCAGAGAGAGCTCTTTTAGCTAACTTCCCTTAGGCCTTGTTAGAATGAATATGGCTACATTATCCCTTGCTTCAGGCTAGTTGAGCACAGGCCAACCAATTTCCTCTAGGGTCTGTTGCAGAAGACTGTGCTATAACCCTTCTCTCTGACTCCCAATTTTCTGCCTGCAGGGAATTTTTGAAATCTCAAACTCCGGAGAGCCTCAGACAGTCGAGGCCCTTCCAGATATGTCATTTATTTAACTATAGCTGCTGTTTGTTCTACTAAGAACATAAGAAGGGCCTTGTGGAATCACGGCAATGGCACATCTAGCCCAGAGTTCTGTTCTCACAGTGGCCGACCAGATGCCTATGACAAATCCCAAGCAGAACGTGATCAGCAGCTGGCATGGAGAGGCATGATGCCTCTGACATCACTGCCTCCTGCTGGGGTGAGTTCCACAGCTGAACTATGCATTGTGTGAACAAGTACAGTCATACCTTGGGATACAGCTGCTTCAGGTTGCGGTTTTTCGGGTTGCGGACCGCCAAAATCCAGAAGTACCAGAACGCGTTACTTCCGGGTTTCGGCGGTCGCGCATGCGCAGGAGCGCTAAATCGTGCTTGGGTATGCACAGAAGCGCCGGATCGCAACATGCACGTGCGCAGATGCACAGACACAGGTTGCGAACACTGCGGGTTGTGAACATGCATCCCGCACGGATCACATTCGCAACCCGAGCATCCACTGTACTTCCTTTCGCCTGCCCTGAATCTTCCAACATTCAGCTTCATTAGATCTCCATGAGTTTTATTATTATGAGAGAGGGAGGAAAACTTTTCGAATGTTTTTTGAGTGAAATTATAGTGGATTGTTGCTGGTTTCTTGTTTGTTTGTTTGTTTGTTTGTTTGTTTTGAGGCTCATTGTGCTTTTTTCTGTCTAAACTGATGGTGGAATGTATTCAGATTGAGAAAAGTTGTGCTGGCAAGAAGGAAGGATAACAACAGGAAGATTTAAAGAAGGAACTATTGGAAACTCAAGGCAGTAGAAACATAAGTTAATTAGAGCCCCACTGAACTTGAAGCATGGGAAGCCCCAACAAAAATTTATAATTTGGCAGAATATTTGGACTATATGATATGTATTTGTATAATTTGGAGTACTTAATGTGATTTGATTGGATTGTTAAAATGGAAAATTATTTTTTTTAAAAAGAGAAAAGTTATGCTGGCATTATGAGCAGGTAGGTTACTGATTGTTGTTGTTTAGTTGTTTAGTCGTTTAGTCGTGTCCGACTCTTTGTGACCCCATGGACCAGAGCACGCCAGGCACTCCTGTCTTCCACTGCCTCCCGCAGTTTGGTCAAACTCATGCTGGTAGCTTCAAGAACACTGTCCAACCATCTTGTCCTCTTGTCCTTGTGCCTTCCATCTTTCCCAACATCAGGGTCTTTTCCAGGGAGTCTTCTCTTCTCATGAGGTGGCCAAAGTATTGGAGCCTCAGCTTCAGGATTTGTCCTTCCAGTGAGCACTCAGGGCTGATTTCCTTCAGAATGGAGAGGTTTGATCTTCTTGCAATGGGACTCTCAAGAGTCTCCTCCAGCACCATAATCCAGAAGCATCAATTCTTCGGCGGTCAGCCTTCTTTCTGGTCCTTTATGGTTACTGATACTGCACCCCTTTTTTTTTGGATATGACACCTGGTATTCTGACCCTGCAGAGGATTTGATGGCAGGAACTCCCTGAGTTTACTATTTCAGTCTCAGCTATCCACTGTTTTAGGGACAGATCTCTTGTGGAAAAAAAGAAAAATTTGCTCAATTCTCCCCAGCTACAAAAAAGTGGGAAATTGCATACAACACCTTCCACACAATATAAATGTTGTGGAAGTATTCTGGATCTTTCACCAATGTCAGATTTTATTGCAACAGAAGAAAAAAGTGGTTTGATGGCTGCAATATTCTGGGATAGTAATCAAATGATGATCACATGTGGAAGCATGTAGAAAAATGGTATGGTACATCTGGAAGGGATTTCAATGTAGATGATATTGAGCTAAATAGACTAATAGCCTGGCTCTGTATCAGACAGCTTCCTATCTTCCTAGTCCTACAAGCCCCTGCATGATACAGGCAAACCCAATGCTGAAGTATCCACAAGAGATGGCTGTTAAGCCTTCGCCTGGAAACCTTAGGTAAGAGAGATCCCACCACCTATCTAGATAATCTCTCTCTCTCTCTCTCTCTCTCTCTCTCTCTCTCTCTCTCTCTCTCACACACACACACACACACACACACACACACACACACCACACACACACTGAAATAGTTGAGAGTGGACTTCATGCTCTTTATTCAGCTCATAGTGGTGAGGAGGAATGAAAGTTCCCCCAAAGTATCTGCTTTATATACATTATTTACACAATGGGCTGCACGTGACTGGCTAATTCCGGGATTCACCTGTAGGCCAATCAGGTTGTGGATTCACTTCCATCTGGAGCTGGATTGGGTGGCTCCTGCAAACCAATGATACTGCTGCATTGTTCTAGGACCAATCAAACTGCTGCATTCTGAATCCTATTGTTCTAGGACCAATCAGACTGCTGCATTTTGGATCCTATTCAACTCAGTACATAACACACACACACACACACACACACACACACACCCCTCCCTAGGTATTGTACTTAAACCCCATGCTGAAGGGTACAAGCAAAAGATCTCTCATCCTCCAGCTCTCAACCAGAGCAAGAGAGCTGGCCAACAAGATATCCCTCAAGCGTGAGATTCAGCAGGCAAAACACTAGTGCACTAGCAGCAGACTGACTGCAACAGTTATCTCTTAAAACAATACTAGATTCTGGGGTCTAAGAATGGAACTATTCTTTTCTGCCCAGTATTTAATGGGAAGGGTTTGCTGCTTAATGAAGTAGAGGGGGAACACTCCTTGAGCTTGTAGATATCAAATCAATGCCCTTTAATGATGTCATGAAAGGAACGCATGATGTCACCTTGATCAAAGACATTTTATCCACCTAGCCCACTGTTGCATCTGCCGTTACTGACTCTTCGGAATTTCAGGTCACTGTGTCTTTCCTTCTTTAATAGCCCACATGCATAATTTCTGTATTTCAGTTTTAATGTTTTGCTTAATGTTCTACTGGATTTTTATTGCATTCTGATATTACATACTGACTTTTTGCTTGTGCTTTTTATGATTGCAATTTGTGTGAAGTACTTAGAGATTGTTACATTAAGTGCTATGTAAGTTTTTAAAATGGACGAATGAATGGGTTCTATCGTCGAACGGCTCTTGTCATCATAACATTTCTCCTGCTGTATCACCAAAACGTACACTCCCGTAATAGTCCAGCCAATTGGATTTCATCCTCCTATACGAAGCAGCAGAAAACATCTACTTCCTGTCTTATTTCTTGATTATGTTGAGCAGCTCTTCTGAGCATAGGGAAGTCATGTTGGACATAGCTGCGCATAGGCTCTCTTGCCATGCTGTAAAGGATCCCTACTTTTTTGCAGAATACCTCTTGGAGAGCTCATGGAGAAGCAAAATGTGCGAGGTTCTGTTCAAAACAGCCAACCAAAACATGGAGAGAGACAAAGTGCATAAATGTTGGGGGGGGGGGAATTCATAAGCACCAATTCCTAACACCCTCACCAGTTTTGAGCCAAATCATGTCCCCTACTCAAGCCTTATAAAAGCAAAATCTGGCTCTACTCTCACTCAACCATTAGGTTCAGAGGAGGCTCAACAGACACAATATTGCTCCTTGCATCGATTGCAAATGATTTCAGACAGAAGGTGATTAACCTCCACTTTGATGAGCTAAGCACATTTGTGTGCCACCCGCACAAATTGGCAAAAAGAAAGAAGAAGCTTAGAGCAGATTCAGCGCTAGGGTGGGCGGAGCCTAGTGCCCTGAAGGAGATGCAAATGGCCCCCTGCCAACTCACCATTTTGATGGTTTGACAAGTGGCAAGAGGACAGTAATCTCCCACCTCAGGTGATCTTCACCGATCAACTCTGGAAGGGCTGCTCTATGCCTCTGTGTATTGGAGTGCGGGGTAGTCACATCCACCATTGGTTCATGGCTCCTGGCCACACTTTCTTGAAGAACATCTGGAGAAGTAGGCAGGGGAGGATAATCCTGTGAGGAAGTGGGATCCTCTGAAGATATTTGCTTTAGCCCAGTGTTTCCCAACCGGTGTTCCGCGGCACACTAGTGTGCCGCGAGACGTTGCCTGGTGTGCCGTGGGAGGGAGGCGGGCGAGTCGGCGGCGAGAGGCGGGGCGGCGGCGGCAAGGAGAGGCCGCCCAGCGCGGGGTTCTTGCCGTCTGCCTGCCTGGCTGCGTGCGTGGCGCTGACGTCACGGGGCTGTAACGTGCCCCACATAGGCACACGCGGGGCGGCGAGCGAGCTCCCTCCCACATCCCATCGCCGCTTGCTTCGGCCGGCCTACTGGGCTGTCGCAGGCGGAAGGCCTGCGCATGCGCGAGGTTTTCGCGCCTTCGGGATTCCCTTCACGCCTTCCCCCTCCCAGGGCCTTGAGAGCGTGGGAAGCGGCAGCGCGAGACCGGCGTTGAGCCTGGTAGGTATTGCGCTTGCCAAGGCAGTCATTTGGGAAATGAAAACTTGCAAAGCAAGCAACCAGTTCAATCTGAAGTACGTGTATGCTTAATATCCTGTATCTGAAACCTGTTCTGCCCCCTCCCCCACACTTGGTGCCATTTTCATCTACACATGCAGCAGAGTAAGTTGACCCAGAATAGTACCAATTCAGATGGCAGATGGGAGAATGACAGTGCTGAATGCTTTCCCATGTAGAACAGTCCCTGCAAATAAAAACCTAGCATATTTGGAAGAGGGATGCTAGCCTAACCATTACCTTCTATGCTGTTACTATTTTTTTATTTTTTTTTACATAAGTAAAAAGTGACCTTTCCCCATCTGGCATGGTGGTGTGCCTCGAGATTTTTTTCATGAAACAAGTGTGCCTTTGCCCAAAAAAGGTTGGGAAACACTGCTTTAGCCTTCCAAAAACTCTCTAAGGTTGCGCATGCACACCTAGTAGAATTGACTCACCCAATGATAATGTTGCATCTTCAGACTGGGCTGGGAATGTCCTCTGTTTGAAACCCTGCGCAGTCAATGTTGAACAATACTGAGCTTTCTGGACCAATTGTTCTGCCTTTGCAGAAGGCAGCTTCCTTTGTTCCGCATCCTAACATTTCTCAGATCTTACACTCCAAACATGAAAACACACCCATTACACCGTGGATGAAAGCTCAGTAGCAACACTTGCTCTGTATAAGGCAGCTCATTCTATATATCCGCAGGGAAATATTCTGGTGTGTCCATTCAATACGGGATTCACTACTTTGCCTTGTTAAAGGCAAGATTCCTTCAGATGCTATCATGCTGTACTATTAACACAAATGGGATAAGTAAAAGTGAACTAGTGTGGTGTAGGGAGTTACTTTTTGATTTCATTAATTCTGTTAGGCCATAGGCTAACCTCAACACCGGCTGATTATTTTATTATTATTGTTTTGAAGAAAAATCAGGAAACAAAGAACAATAATATCCTCTCCTCTTAAGCAGAGGAAGCAAAATCTCTTCAGTTCTCACCTTTGATATGAGAGACGGCCTTTGCAAATGGAAGGAAGTCTCTTGGTTGGGCGTGCTTATCGTTTGAGTGAAGGTCAACAGTTCCGTCTATAGCTCAAATAATGCCCACGTACGCTGAGATCTAATTTCGTTTTATTGCTATTGCGAGAGCAGTACTGATAAATAGTGTCATATTTTCTTCTCTTCAGCAGAAAGGACTGTGCGAGGACTCTGAGGCTCTTGATACACTTCCTTCATTACCCCTCGATTCTGGGAATGAGAGTCAAGTGAGGCTTGACACACCCAGTGATAAAGTGGGAGACCCTTCGTCTCCCCATCAATGCATTAGAGGATTTCGTTCAGAAGGTTTCACCGGTACTTATCCTTTTACACAAATATTTGGGAGGGCGAGGGCAAGCGAGACAAACAATAAAAGGTAAACAAGTTAATAAGAACTTTAAAAATAAAATAAAATCCTGAGTCCTATTGGCCTCGTACTGGCTGGGCAGAAAATGGGAGGGAGCACATTTCTGCATTATCCATCAGCCCCGACTTTCTCTCCTAAAGATCCCAATGGGAACAAAAAGAATTATGCCAATTCCAGGATTGGCATACATCCACCATCTCATTGGTGTGAAATGGACGCGCTCTGGATCCAGAAAATCCAAAACATCCACTGATCCATTCCCAACATGCTCCCAGTAGATCTCGTAAGAGCGTAAAATGGGCCCTTCTCTCAGTGGCCAACCAGAGGTTCATAGGAAGGCCACAAGCACCAGAGCACTCTCCCTACAGTTTCTAGCAACTTCTGGCAAAGTAATGTTCAGACACATTACTGCCTCTGCCCTTCATTTCTGTTGTAGACAGAAGCATTCCATTGCCGAGCAATCAGGGACTAGGAGTCTCTGAGGAACTCTTGCCTGAAAGCAGAATCCACATATGAAGTCCAGAGGTCAGGGAATCCAGGTGGTGAACAGCAAGGTAGGACTAGGAACTATGTACAGGCATTGTTTCCAGCATCGGACTGCTGCTGAATGCTCTGTTTAAGATTCCCAGAGCCAGCTGGCTCTCATCAGTGTCTTCTCTTCTGTGAAGGCTGATCAGTTGCAGGTGGAGTCAATCCCTGTGAAGACTAATCAGTTACAGGTGGAGTCAATCTACTGCTGTTCAGTAGGCGAAACTGGTCCATGACACTCTCTGCTATTGGAGAACCAACAATGAAGGGAAAGCTGGGAGGACATAAGAAGAGCCCTGTTAGATGAAAGCAAAGGCGCATTTGGTCTGGCATCTTGTTCCCACAGGGACAAAGGAGATATCCCAATAGGGAGCCTACAAGCAGGACCCTAATGCAACAGTGCTCCAACCCCCCACATGTTCTCCAGCACCTGGTATTAAGAGGCAGACCACCTCTGAGACAGGAGGTAATATATAGCCATCGTTACTAATAGTCATGAAACAACCTTCAAGATGTTTCGCAGGAAGCAATTCAGAAATGAAATGAAATAACTAACTAAGGGGTCCCTTTGGGATGGGTGAATCTGTCCATTTAGTTTTCTCTCTTTCTCCATTTCCCGGTCTCCGTTTCAATTCTCTACATTTCCGCATCAGTTTGTAAATTTTGCTAAAGGCCTCATGAATATTCACCAGCATTTTTGTGCCTTTCTCCCTACAAACACAAGTTTATTAGAAGATTTTGCCTAATGTTCACGTTTGCAAAGTAATTTTCTCCTGACACAATGCATTTTTTTGCATGCTATTTTCATTCATATATACATTCTTCTGCGCCCTTTACCTCAGCATATTCATTTCTGTACATGTTAGCTAACCGGACAAATGCATCGCAAAATTCAGAGGAATTTGGATTTCAGAGGATGGGTGTATTACAGTTCCCATATTGTTTTGGAAGGCATGGATCTGGGCGGTTCTCCTTTAAATGTGAGCTGAATATAATTTCTCCCCCAGTCCCTACACCTGAGGCAGCAAATCCCACCAATGCCCCTCCCTATCTTGGGTAATAAGAAATTGCTTCCAATGATAGCCATCTTCAAATATCTCAAGGGCTGTCACAAGGAAGAGGGAACATGCTTGTTTTCTCTTGCTCCGAGGGGGGGGGGTAAGACTCGAACCCGTGGCTTCAAGTTACAAGAAAGGAGATTCCAGCTGAACATCAGGAAGAACTTTCTGGCAGTAATAGCTGTTCGGCAGTGGAACAGACCCCTGACGAGACGTGGTGGGCTCTCCTTCCTTGGAGGTTTTTAAGCAGAGGTTGGATGGTCATCTGCTATGGGTGCTTTAGCTGAGATTGCAGCGGGTTGGACTAGATGACCCTCGGGGTCCCTTCAAACTCTACGATTCTATTTGTGACAGCTGAGGCAGCTGCATCCTTCCACCTAATGGTTGAGCCAGGCCTGCCCAAAAAATCTGTGGGCTAAGCCATGGCCTGCTCCAACATCCTTTCACATTCTCCCCAATGGTGTGTGTTCATCTTATAACCACAGTTTTTCTGCTTGGCTTTTTACATAGAGGAGTGCTAAATCATATCTATGTATCCCCACTGCAGAAACAGTTTTACCACTTCATCTGCTGTTTGTGCGAAGTTACTATCCTTTTGTCTTGCTCAAATATAATGCGTTCCACAGCGGCGGACAGCAATATTTCTTGGTTGGTCTAGGAAGGCTAAGAAATTCTCAGATTTATATATGATCCTGTTTCCAGCGAGTCGGTTTTCTACCCGCTAATGCTACAGGGTTATAAAAAATAGATGAGGGAATTATTATCCTTTTATTATGGGAAGGGGCTCTTCAGCTCTCGACTATCAGAGACTCTCTATATTTATGTTCAGGATGCTTCTCCCGATCAGAACAGGCTAAATTATACATGAATTCATGCATATACATATTTCAGCTCAGCTCCTTCGTTAGGAATCTCTTGGCTCGTTTGAGACGCTCCAGTTTCAAGGGTTGAAAGCCCTTCCTTCACCCAGCAGGCTGCAACGGTCTCGTTGAGATGCCATTTTTACTCTCTTGCACATAATAATCCAGTTAAGCAAGGGAGTGTTTCAAGTCTTTACTTTTGTTATGCCTTCTGGAAATTAAGGCGAAGGAGAGAAATCATTATAATGCATGAACAAGTCACTCTTTCTCTCTCACACACACCTGAAGGGGGAGCAAGGAAACGTCTCATTTTACCAATGATTCGAAAAGTATAGAGTCAGTTTCTGTAATGCTCTGCAAGCCACTTCAGTTTTACTTTTTTTCTTTTTGAAAATAATAATAATTTGCAGGCATACATAGCATTGGCATGCAGAGTGACTAGGGCGCTGAAATTCATTTTGAACTACTCTCTGAAATCCCTTTGTGCCATTCTGTGCTACCGCTATCGCAACAGCATGTTTAATTCAAAAATGGGTTTTTACATACATGTCACAGCAGTCATGCATTGTAGGTCACTCCTGCACCCATTTTACAGCTAGGAGAAGAGATAGTGACTTGCTTAGGATCGTGCAAAGAGGCCAAAACAGTATTCAGGGCTGTCTTAAGTACATCTGGCGCCATGGTGCAAAGCTCCCTCTGCCCCCCCCCCATTTCACAGAGTTGCCGACGGGGCTGGAGGAGGTGGGTAGTGGCTGGAGGGCGGCTCCTCCGGCGAGGAAGAGGCAGAGGCTGGACGCAGTGCCTTCAGGCTCAGCTGGCTGCTTCGTGCCATGGTGGCCACAGCAGACGGAGGCTCCAGGCGCGGCACTGCTTCAGCGCGGCATGACGGGCGAGGGTGGCGAGCCGATGTCGGGAGGCACCGCGTCCAGCCTCTGTGTCTTCCCTGGTGCCCTCCAGAACTTGGCGCCCTGCGCCACTAGCCTCTATGGGTAAGACGGCCCTGACAGCCTTCATGAGAGGTGACCACAGGAAGACACAATGTTCTCTTTCCTTTCAGACCGTGGTTTCCTTGAAGAACCCCAGGCAGGATAAGAGGTTTTTTCCAGGTGAGTAGTACGGAGCTCATGGCACAGAGGACCCTGCTTGGCAGGGGGGCCAATTTGGCTTGCAATGTCTTTTCCCCCAAACAACCCCCACATGTTCTGCATGTGATATGATATATGAATCTAGGTGGTCTTCCATCCACATACTGGCCTTCTGGCTGGACTAGTGCCAGTGCCAGCAACTCCCTACAAGCTGCTGAAAGGTGTGCAGGAGACATAGACCATTGGTGCATCTAGAGCAGTATTGTCTACACATTTCGGCCCATTTGCATGCAAAGTAGATGTTCTGTCACCGAGATGTGGTCCTTCCACATAGAAGCTTGGGGTGGGAGGAGAGTGGGAGAGTTGGAGAAGGGGAGATGGCTTCTTCTGAGAGGGAAGGGTCACGAGGCAGCCCATTTCAGAAGCAACATATTTACTGCTTGTGGAACAGGAAGCAGCCAAATAGGTAGGTGGGAATCTTAGTTGAGGTCTTCTCCAACTTCAGTGTTACACACACACACTCAAGAATGTTCTGAACTTTTGTACCCTTTTTGATGTATCGGCTTTCTCCACAGGGGCAGCTGGAAGCCAAAATGTACATTACGTTAAATGTGATTTGGCACTTGACATTAACTGTAGCTTTAAACTGCTAATGCTGTGGTCTCCACCAGTCCAGACTAGGACCTCACAGACGGTGGAACAGGTTAACTTCTCCTTCTCTTGCCATGATCCCAACAAAAACCACCCTCCTCCCCATGGCTGCATTTGCGTGTTCAGACCCAGAGACCTCCCCCCTAAATAAATTCACACTTGACTCAAATTTTGGTTTGGTTTTTGGCAGAATTTAGTCCCCAACTTTATTGATTACAGAAAGTGAGTGGTTGCATAGGCTCTGGTTTGACTAGCTTCCTGCACCCTTGCAGGTAGTGCTGACCCAGAGCTCTATCATAGGTCAGCCAAGGGTGAACACCTGGATAGGCAGAAAGCCAGGAACAGACTATGTCTGCCACCCAGTTGTCCCCCTGGACTCAGGCACGGGCACAACCCCCTCTCAGGGGTTGACCAAACCATTTGAGTCCCTGGATTCCTTTAACAGAATACCCTTCACATAGGGATGGCGAGAGCGTTCTCCCATCCCTATCACCTGAACCAGAGCCTATCCGCAACCTTACAAGTTGTGACGATTTGCTATGCGGCAGGCGAAACCCAAATGGCAACAGCCAATCAGCCAAGTGGGGAAAATTCCTGCCGTGCCCCTGTCCCAATGACAGACGACACACGACTTCATCGCAAGGTCAAGTGCAAAAGCCCTAAAAGTAGGGAGAGGTGGGCAGGTGTTCTGAATGCACACGCCGAAAGAGGAAGCTCTGGGTCACATGCATGGGTATATATAGGTCCCTCGATCCTTTTGGACTGTGCCCCATTGGCCAGATCGAACCCAACATCGAGGAACCTATCAACTGCGTGTTGTGGCTGACCAATCTTACCACCAACAACACAGGAGGTCAGTCTCCAGGTCTCGCCGCAACACATGCCCTCTTTTAGGGAGGATGTGATTTGCCTCTGGAGAGGAGTTGTGTGTGTGTGATTTTGGTGAGTGGGGGGAGGGCAGTTAACCCTCCTCTTACCACACACTCCCAATTCAGATTATGGGGCCCACAGCAATTGCTTTTTTGAACCACCATCAAGTCAGATGATGTGTAATTTGGTCCTAACCAAATTTTCTGTGATGATGAAAGCACACCAGCCCATTAAGGAATGGGCACATTCAGGAGGGATGTTGAATGCATGTGAAATGTAGTGTTTAGACTGCCAGATTAGGACTTGGGGGACCAGGGTTCAAATCACCACTTGGCCATTAAGCTCAAAGGGCAGCCTTGGGCCAGTCATTGCCTCTCAGCCTAACCGACCTCACAGGGCTGTTGTGGACCTTGAAAAGGGTGGAATATATATGCAATAAATAAACCAAGCAATAAATACCATAAATGAAATCCCGTGCTACATACAGGTGGGAAGATTGCATTTTTGCTCCTTCAATTCTTGGAAGGTATTAAAAAGACCGCAGCAAATGCCCTTATAATACACTGCCTCCCTCCCACTCGTTTAACCTGGGATATATCCAAGAGCTGGCCTTTGACCCAGCTGCACTCGCTGGGCCCACCCGTAACCCAAATTGGAATCTGAAATTGCAACTCTGAAAAAAAAGCTGCAACAACTTGTTTTCTTGGGATTCTTATTTACGATGCGGCTGTGTGTTCTGCTCCTCCTCCTTTCATTGCTAGTTCTAACTCTTATTCCGTGGAATCATTTCATTTAAATGGTGATCGCAATATTAATCTTTCAGCAGAATCAAACGGTGCAAACCTGAAGTGTTTGGCCAATCCCGCAGGGACTCTTTTAGCTCTCTAGAATTCTAAACTTGCTCCAGGTTGAATTTTAATGAGCCAGATATATTACTGCAATGTTCCTTAATTGCTTCAAGTTCTTTCCTTGTGACACGAGATCAAACACCAAGCCACATCTTTCGGGGGGTGGGATACCTGCTCAATATCTTTTCTGAGAAAAGAAACTATTGTCTACCTTGGGATGGTGTGTGTGTGTGTGTGTGTGTGTGTGTGTGTGTGTGTGTGTAAAGAAATCAGTTAATTTTCTTATTCTTCCTCCTACCGCCCACCACTGGAGAGAACTGTTTTCCATTTTGAAGGGGTGATGGGATGCCGGTAAGATTAAACGTTGCTATTTGGTAGATTTTGATCGTGTGTCTAGGTACCGTCAGCAGCAGCTAGGCTGTTAATTAAAAGACTCTAATTGATTATTACCTGGCTTTTAACCAATTCGTTAATTTACTTACGAGTGGTGAAACATCAAAGCAGATGCCTTTTTTAAAGGCTCTTGAAGAAAGGAGATAGTTTCTCCCAAGTTATATTTCAGTTTAACAAATAACACCATGCAGCATGAAAAGAGAGGGATGTCTCCATGCCCTTCTCCAATTTCCTAGGAGAGTGTTGGGAGGGTTTATACACACATGATGATGCACTCCATTGTAGGGATGGGGGAGAAATTCAATTCAGTTCACATTTAAAGGGCAAGCCTAGCTACTTCCCAAAGAATTAGTTCCAAAAGAAGATGTGAACTGAAGTATAGCCATTGTTTCAAAAAAATGCACTTCCTCAAATTTTGCAGTGTAATGTCAAGTAATGTGTACAAGAATACATATTTCCAGTTACAGATAGGTAGCCGTGTTGGTCTGCCATAGTCAAAATAAAAAATTCCTTCCAGTAGCACCTTAAAGACCAACTATGTTAGTTCTTGGTATGAGCTTTCGTGTGCATGCACACTTCTTCGTATCTGAAGAAGTGTGCATGCACATGAAAGCTCATACCAAGAACTAACTTAGTTGGTCTTTAAGGTGCTACTGGAAGGAATTTTTTATTAAGAATACATATATACATTCAGTGTTTTCCCCCCTGAAAAAATGTTTAGGGGTACTCTCATTTTCCTACTCATATTGAAATACTGCACCACAATGAGGCCAAATTAGATTCACAAAATGTTTAGGGGTATGTGTACCCCTGCGTCCCCCCAGAAAAAATGTGCTGTGTATGTTACATACAAATGCATTAAAGGTTAAGGTAAAGGGACCCCTGACCGTTAGGTCCAGTCGCAGACAACTCTGGGGTTGCGGTGCTCATCTCACTTTACTGGCCTTGGGAGCCGGCGTACAGCTTCCAAGTCATGTGGCCAGCATGACTAAGCCACTTCTGGTGAACCAGAGCAGTGCACGGAAACACCGTTTACCTTCCCGTCAGAGCAGTACCTATTTATCTACTTGCACTTTATGTGCTTTCGAACTGCTAGGTTTTCAGGAGCTGGGACCGAACAACGGGAGCTCACCCCGTCGCGGGGATTCGAACTGCCGACCTTTTGATCGGCAAGCCCTAGGCTCTGTGGTTTAGACCACAGCGCCACCCGCGTCTCTACACAAATGCATTATATTAGGGCAAATTGCTTTGCAAAGGGAAAAAAAGTTATATTGGGCAGAGTTGCATGCAAAAATGTGTACATGTGTACACAATAAGGCGGTGGTGGTTTTCTGCTGCATTTTAGTCAGAAAACACCATTGAACTGATTAGGCCTAATCATTGTTCATTAATTTCTATAGGTCTGAGCTGAGTTAAGCTTAGTATATGCTCACACTCACTTAGGATATGTGCACTCACTGTGTTTCCACTGCTGTGATTTTGATCTGTGTAAATCTGGGGGGTTTGAAGAAAAAACACACAGTTGAATAGTTCTTTCCTCAAAATGGCTTTATGGTGGTTAGCATACGCAAGCCAATACAAATCATTTTTAGCCAAGGCATGAACTAAGCCATTCTACGTCATAGTTGCGGTGCCCCCTGCAGTGCCCCCAAGGCTCTGTGCCCAGAATATACATTAGGCTACAGCCCTTGGGGGCAGGCAAGTGAGGCCCTCCAGGTCTCTCTGAGTGGACCTCAGGACTTTACCCAAGCCATATCCTCTCTCCATACCTTTCACCTTCCTTGGATGCTTTTGCCTGGCTGGAATGTGTCCTGCAAGGCCGAAAGCACCTCTTGCTTACCTGGATGGAGGGATGTTGAGTGTAGAAACCAGCTTACCACATTTATATTCATTTATAGGGTGGCACTGTGGGTTAAACCACAGAGCCTAGGACTTGCCGATCAGAAGGTCAGTGGTTTGAATCCCCACGACGGGGTGAGCTCCCATTGCTCGGTCCCTGCTCCTGCCAACCTAGCAGTTCGAAAGCACATCAAAGTGCAAGTAGATAAATAGGTACCGCTCTGGCAGGAAGGTAAACGGCGTTTCCGTGCGCTGCTCTGGTTCACCAGAAGCGGCTTAGTCATGCTGGCCACATGACCTGGAAGCTGTACGCTGGCTCCCTCGGCCAATAAAGTGAGATGAGCACTGCAACCCCAGAGTCGGTCACGACTGGATCTAATGGTCAGGGGTCCCTTTACCTTTATATTCCTTGCTCTGCCCATTTTTGCTTCTGGCCCTGCCCCCCATGGTCATGTTCCCCCTCTCCTGAAGGTTGTCCAGAAGAGAATGTGGCCCTTGAGCTGAGAATGGTAGAAAGGTTCTCCATTCCTGATTTCCACCAAGTCAATTCCACTCGAGAAGCCAAACTACATCCTACACATAGCATGCCTTGAAAATATGGGCTGAACAGTGCTGTGGATAATATCTCTGCAGAGTATAAAAGGGTTGCTGATCCTAAATCTATTCTAGTCTGATGACATTGTTAAGAAATAAGCTCTACACACACACAAACTACAGAATAAGTCCTGGTCAACAAGATACATGCAGGCTTTGCAGCTGAATGTGTGGTGGGGAAAAGCAGCTGGTTTCTTTGCCTATACAGGCCAAGATGGATTTAAAATGAAGAGATCTGAATTTATATTAATAGGTGGGCATGCTGAAGCCAACAGCTCTCCTGATGGAGGGTGGTCAACGGGAATACAATAGTGCTGCAGCTCCTGAACTGATACCATGTTCTCTACTGGGCACGGTTCAAGTTGCTGGTTATAACCTATAAAACCTTCCACAGCTTAGGCCAAACATAACTGTGTATGTAAGAACCCAGGAGCATACCTGAAGGAGCATCTCCATCCCCATCGTTCAGCCTGGATACTGAGATCCAGCACCGAGGGACTTCTGGTGGTTCCCTCACTGCAAGAAGTGAAGCTACAGGGAACCAGGCAGTGGGGCTTCTTGGTAATGGCACCTGCCCTGTGGAACGCCCTCCCTTCAGATATCAAGGAGATGAGTAATTATATAACCATCTGAAGGCAGCCCTGTATTGGGAACCTTTTCACGGTTTAATGTTTTATTATGTTTTTATATACCGTGGTACCTCGGGTTACATATGCTTCAGGTTACAGACTCCGCTAACCCAAAAATAGTACCTCGGGTTAAGAACTTTGCTTCAGGATGAGAACAGAAATTGGGCTCTGGCGGCACGGCGGGAGCGGGAGGCCCCATTAGCTAAAGTGGTGCTTCATGTTAAGAACAGTTTCAGATTAAGAACGGACTTACGGAACGAATTAAGTACTTAACCCGAGGTACCACTGTACATTGAAAGCCGTGCATTGTGGCTGGGGCAACCCAGTCAGATGGATGGGGTACAAATTATCATCATCATCATCATCATCATCAAGCTGATGTATGGGCAATTTATCCGGAAGATATTTGTATTTCCGGAAGATATTTGTATTTCTTTGTAAGTGATCTGACATGGTTATCCTTCCTGCCCCCTGTTCCTTCCATTTCCCTATCTCTTGTTAAGCTCTTTGATGGCTGAGAACAGCCTTTGATGTCCTAATCTGTTGGAAGGAAGCAATAGTACTGGGGTAACTTCTTTGATGTTGAGCATCGTCTGGAGAAAGTGAGGCATTGGGAGAGGGCAGATAATGAATAATCTGCATGTAGCCAGTAATGTATGTCTGCACGTAGCCAATCAGGCAAGCCACATGGGCTATCTATCTATCTATCTATCTATCTATCTATCTATCTATCTGATGGTTTGGGGCAGGGTTTTGGAGACGCTCATGAGCGGACTGATCAGCCATGGGGCCCATGCAACCTGAGGCTACCTGGGGGAGTCCCTTCGCCACTTCTTGAGGGCTTCCAAGTGGCAGATTGAAGTGCATGCTTGGTATGTATATATTGCTTGCTGTTTTATAATAAAATCTTTAATCTTCTCACTCACTTGTGTTTTGTATTGCTTCTGAATCTCATTTTAAAAGAACCACCTTGCATTTAGCAAGACAGCTGCCTTGCATTGAGCCAAGCCATTGGTCCATCTGCTCCAGTGGCGTTCCCATTGACTGGTCATGGCTCTCCATTTATTCAGAAGGGGTAGCTCTCCAAGCCCTGACTGGAGACGCCATGGAGAGCAGGCGCTCTACTGCTGAACTACAGCCCTTCCCCCGCAAATGTCAGACCACATCCTTTCATGTGCACCACTCTGATCTCTAGGATTTAATTTGAATACTTTCAATACCTAAGACTATTTTTTTATTAGAAACACTTAAGGTGTCATGATGACCGTGTGATGTCCCAGTTGAATTTTCATTAGGAATTTCTTTCAAGCATCCTCTCTTGTAGTTGCTGTGGGGTAAGAACAAGGACAGCTCTCAAAGAACAAATCAACCAGAACTGATAGCTTACCATGGCTCTTTCCATCCACTCATCTATGCATTTGTTGCCTCCTTCCATCACAAAGCTACTCACGTGTGAAAGCAGCTCTCCTGAAGAGGCAATCCACTTTTCAGTTAAAACACCCACTCACCAGTGAAAGCTGCTGCAATGGAAACATCAAAGTAAGCCTTCATGCGCCCAAGTTTATGACCAGCGAGGGCAAAGGAAACAGCTGGGTTTTAATTGGGAGCACATTCAAGCACCCTCCTACATCATTGGTTGGAACACCGAGAGTCCTCACAATACATACAACTCAAACAGAATAGTGACCCTGAGGGGAATATTATTTTTAGGGCCACCATGGTAAGCGTTGGAATCAGAGCTGGCTGAAGATGTTTTGCTGCCTGAGGCAAAGGACAAGATGGCACCCTCCCATCCCATGTACAGAAGCCATGTGGAGAAGCAGGTGAATCTTACTGCAACACGGGCAACGGGACATTATCCTCCACAATACCTGAGGGCAGCAGGTGGGGTTAGAAAGCACATCACAAGCCATATGGCACCACGTGGCTGATGGGATCCTACATACCCGCATCCCCCAGAATCTGTGGCCTGAAGTGACTGCTTCACTCTGCCTAATGGTAGGGCCAGCTCTGGTTGGAATAACCGACCATTTAGTTCAGGGGTCAGCAAACTTTTTCAGCCGGGGGCCGTCCACTGTCCCTCAGACCTTGTGGGAGGCTGGACTATATTTTGAAGCAAAAAAATGATGCAAGAGGACCATGAGCCCTGGTGGCTGCTTACCTGCGTCTTGCGAGCGGCAGGGGCTGGTGGCAGCGGAGGGACAATGAGCGGCACGTGAAAGGGCTCTGGAGAGGGGCTGCTTAAAATGGCAGCCGCTCGAGAGCTGCTGCTGCTGCTGGCACCAACAAAGCCCAGCCCCTTTCCTCCTCTAGGCAGGGCAGGGAGAAGCCAGGAGGAGGGAGGGCGGAGGTGCTGGCACTGCCACCATGTGAGGGAGAATGAGGGTGAGGGAAAGAACGCACATGCTGGCGACCCATGCGACGATTCCTGGACCGTCCGCAGGCAGGATTCAGAAGGCAATTGGGCCTGATTTGGCCCGCAGACCTTAGTTTGCCGACCCATGATTGAGTTCCTAATATTGAACAGGGAATATATCCCATGCACAAACCCTACTGCTGATTTGATTGTTGCACTGATCCAGATATTTATGTGCACTACTTGGATGCCTACAAAGCAGTGGAGGGCAAATAAAGCATCACCCCACCAACCTGAGTCAGCCCGCCCTCCATACCCGTTTTCTTTCTTACAACCTGTTCAAGGGATGGCACTGCTTTTTCCTCCTAAGTCTCGGATGTTGCCATTGTAGAAGTCGGCAGGGAGCAGGATGGGGGAAACTCGAACTGGTCAGCTCTGCCCATCATTGGCTCTGGCGCCACCTGCTGTTGGCCTCCCTGCCTTCTTCCCTACCAGGAACAATGGGATCCAGCCACAATTGACACTGATTCATGAGCGTCATTTTGAGCAGTCGGAGATGACATCAAGTTGTGGCTCTGGGTCCCCATGTTAGGTTGAAGGGCGGAACCTATGGGAGACAGTGTGGGGCCTAGCATCTAATCAGAGTCAAAGACATGCTGAATGGTGGCAGCAATAGTATACAAACCACAGAAAGGGGTGAGGAAATAATGAGCCAGCAACTGTATTAAGAAACATTTTATTAACAAAACGGTAAATTCCACTTGCTTAGCATTTCCAATAATGGATAAATTGGCCTTGCAACAAATAAAAAAAATTGTAAATATCTATCACAGAAAGCACTATAAGGTTAAGGGCTTCTGACCTCTTTTTGATATCTTGGGAATGAATAATTTCACACATTATTTTAGTGTATTGTTAAAAAAAGGCAACACAATACAGTAATTAAAAAAACAACCCGAAGCCATCTCATCACAGCACAATCCTAGGCATCTTTACTCAGGAGAAGGTCCATCAATATCAATGGGACTTCACTCCCCGTTAAGTGTGCATAAGACTGAAGCCTTAGTCAAACAAATTAGATTATTATAGAGATGGGATTAATGTATTTGTTATGCATTTTGAAAAGAGAAAATTGTTTTAATATAGCTACTGCAACATTTGATAAATGCAAACACTTCTTTTGTTCGTTATTTAAAAAAAATATCACAAAATCAACAAGGAAGAACAGGAGTAACTCCCCAGAAAACAGCTTCAAATCACCTTTGCTAGAAATAGCAATCCCCTATCACTTATTACTTAAAGTAACTGTGTTAATTGCTTGGGGGTGAGGGACCAACAATCTGACAAAGTTAGGTGAGTTAACAGAGTCAATACATGAAGTCACAAAAGCACCTCGCCATTCAGCACTGCTGGAAAAGCCCAAGCTTAGAATCTCTATCCCCTTCCACGTGGCCTTACTGCCACGGAAATCCAACACTCATTTATTCACTTATTTTTGGCTTGTTTAACTTTGGATACCAACACCAGATTTCCCCAACGGTTCGTGGCTGTCCTCATTCCTTGTCCTGCCCTCAGCAAAGGTAATTCACAATGGTGGCACATGAGGGGGGGTGATTGGACCAACTATTTTTTTTCTTATGCTAACTCGAATGCCTTCAGAAATTCACAAGCATCACCAAAAAAAGGAAAAGTCCTTGACATATACAGCATGAATCAAATCATTTGGCAACTTTTAAGAGCGGCAATACCGTGACTTTTCCCCCCCTTTTCTGACAGTATTGCTGTGTTGAAGACTGAAAGCTCCTCCATTTCCCAGTGTTTCTCCCCAGTGGCAGTGAGCAGCGTACAAGAAGATAAGGTGCCTTGCTGGTTAAAGATAATTTTAAATTCCTTCTTCCTGTCTGTAAAGTGCGAACAATCGTACTCATCACAGGAGGCCTTCCAAGATACAGCTGATTCTCTACTGAGCTCATGTCTTTCGGCCTAATATATTCCTCTTGTATCTCTCTCACTAAGTGAGATGTTACACAATGACTTATTGTTGGGAACCCAACAGAGCAGTCGTTTTAATGAAATGAAACCAAGGGGGGTGGGCGAATGCAGATCTATGGCATAGATCTTTAACCAAAAGGCATTAAATGTTTCCACGCATATCAATGCAGAGAAACTGAAAGTATGTTTATTACCAAACCAATGAACTGGCTGAGCTTAGCAGAAGAGGAAATTTCATTTTAAGACCAAGCTCAGATGAAAGATGCGGATAAAGGTTTTACGGTAACAAAACAGAAGTGGTAAAATAAAAGAACAACTCCTTTGTTTGACAAAAAATATGCAGCTTGGAATCTTGTTTTGCATGCAGTTTTTAACCATTTTTTGCTTTCCATAACTGAGGGAAGTCTGAGTGAGAGGAGCTAATTTAAAGGCAGACTTCTGAATTCTCCGACCATCCAACACTGTAGTGGTTATATACCAAAAGCCGGGCAAATGCCATATAATGGGAAAAGAGATTTGGACCAAGTATTCCGCAGAATTCAACCTTCACTACCTGCGGGAACAGCCAAACATACTGGCCAACGATGTCATGTGAACTGGAGTGCAAAGGTCACTTCAATCGCCAGGACTTGTGTGGCGCATAATTTGGGGCGGGGCAAATTCACATGATTTCTGATTGGTTTCGCTGATGTATCCTGGGAGTGGATAGGCAATTGGAGAAGAAAATGTTTATATCTATATATATTTGCTTTCTAAATCCACTTCTTTCATACAAACTACGAAAAACTGAACTGCAACAGAAAAAGAGAGAGAGAGAAAGAGAAAGACTGTACAGGTTAAGAAGAAAATTAGCTGACTCTTATATACATTCATACACTTTCCCTCGTAGTATATTCACTACACTGTAGGCGAAAACCAAAAGCAAACCGAAAGAAAGAAAGAAAGAAAGAAAGAAAGAAAGAAAGAAAGAAAGAAAGAAAGAAAGAAAGAAAGAAAGAATCAGGAGGGGTAAGAAAAATCGTGGCAGTTTCTCATGGCTGCAAAAGTAAACAGAAATGTTGGTTGCTCCAGATGTCTTAAAACGTTCTATACCTAGCAACACTTAGAACATTGAGTTTACCAAAAATGGTTGAAGAGCAGATATAGTTTGCATTTTCTATACAACAGGCTAGAAAACATCACTTATCACAGTCCAGAAAGCACATATAGATGTTTTTTTTTAAATATAAACATATGTAATAACATATTAAGCGTGCATGAATTTCCCCCCAATGATTGCATCTATGCCCTCAGGTTTGTTTGTTAGTGGTGTGTGAAAATAAGCCTTATATTTCACTTCTTTTGTTTGTTTATTGTTTTTTTCGAAAATAAGGCCGCTATACTGTTTTCCTCACAACCAGAAAGGGGCTTTTTTTTTTTCTTCCTCTTTAAAGTGTTTTCTTCTTCTTTTTTTAAAATGTGGTTTATTCAGAAAAGCCAGCGCTTCGCTTCAAACCAAAGCTCCAGTCGTTGCTTTCTTGCTCTGGGTGGCAAAATTCAGTTTCGAGGTTTCGTTTTGCTCATCGAGCGCTCGTGTAGAACCGCAAAAGTCTTCTCAGGCAATAAGACTAACTTACTCCTCAGAAAAGCGCTAGCACTTTGGCTAAATCCAGACTGATAGGTAGCTTCTTTTTGTGTGTTTTGTGTGTGTGTGTGTTTTGTGTGTGTGTGTGTGTGTGAGAGAGAGAGAGAGAGAGAGAGAGAGAGAGATTTCAACTTTTGTTTGTTTGTTTGTTTCAGTTCATTATATTTTGTGGTGTGCTGGGTGATGTTTTTGCAGTAATACTCCTTGCCTTATGAGTGTGTGGTGGTACCAACATCATCTTCAGAAACATTCCAGCAACGAAAAGACGGCAGAGTAAATGAAAACACTGTGAATGTAAGGGGATTTATTGACTCCTGTTTCAGCGAAACAAGAGTTATGAAATGCTTATTTCATTTTGTTTCCTTCCCTTGGTTCTTTTTTATATTTTTTAAAAAAGTCTTTCCTTTCTGATTGCATTCCCTGTGTTCTTTTTTTCCTGTTGTTGTTTTTTTTTAAACTTTGTATGTGCTTCATAAAAAGTAAAGTAAATAAGTTTTCGGTTTTTGTTTTTTTTATGTCTCAGATAAAATGAAGACTATTCCTATACAATTGTTCTTTCTCCTCAGCTGTCGGGATCAGACGTAGTATTCCTTATCCTTGTTTTTCTTATTTTTGTTGGAGCTCTTTGAGCTGTTGGGCTGCTTCTCTTTAATCACAGCCCCGTTGGACTGTGCTGAGTTACTGATGTAGTTTCGACTCTCGTCGACATGATAGGAGCCCTCATCCCGGTTCCTGTACTTGTACATGGCATAGAGGAGGATGAGGATGCACAGGGCAGCTGCCGCCACAATCCCAACCACCATGCCAGTAGTGCTGCTGGATTCCCGGACCACTTCATCTGTACTCGGGTATCCTCCTCGCCCAGGTTTGGTGGGACTCGCTGTAGGTAGATGATGAAAGAAACATTTATACAGGGTAAAGCAGGAACTCATAAATTCAATCTTTATTACGGTCCAGAGACCCAACAAATCGTTACAAAGCAATACACAATTCATACAGCCTACCTCCAGGTTAAACAAGCATTTTGTTCAGAATATAGGGGTCATTGGTTCTTGCAACCACCGATAAAAACTTTGCCACTGCTAAAGTTCTAGCGTTTGTCCGGTCTTCCAATAGGAACCTGACATAGTGAGCCTCTGATTTTCCCGGGAAAGGTACCAGCAAGGGTAATATCAGTTCAGCCCTGGCTTGCCCATATTTTGCATAGTGCAACAAAATATGTTTTATGGAATTGATGTATTGAGCACACGAGCAAAGTCTGTCCTGGTAGGGAACTCCTCTCAACCTGCCATCCAACATTGCAGAAGGAAAGACGTTTAGTCTGGCTTTGGTGAAAAGCCTTCGGTTATTTGGTACTGTCAGGTTTTTAATGTAGGATGTTAACTTAAAGACATGCCCATATTGTACTCCTACTGCCAGCGGACTACAGACTGCGTGTGATCGAGATCGCAAGTCACTGTGTGCATTATCCCATAATCTTTGCTTTAACGTCTTTAGGGCAAAATTAAATTTTACAGCTGTGTATCGCCAGAACTACATTTAACAGATATGGGGATGGGGGGAGCAATGTTGTCTCCTTGGAAGGATAGAAGGGGCTGAGGTCATCTGCATTGCAGAAGGTTGGCCCTTCTGGTCCCTTCCAGGTCTACAAATCTATGACTCTATCCTACAGTTTGCCTGAACTCTAGGGACTGAAGGGATCACATCAACTTTGTCACTGTGTCCATTCATTGGAGCAAACTTCAGCCCATGACCTTCATCAGAGAAGATTTGCTTTTTAATTCAGACATGTCTATCTACTCAGTAGCAAGACCCTTTGAGTTCAATGTGGTTTATTTTCAGGTAAGTGGGTACAGGACGGCAGCCATTGTTCTCAAAACCATAACCCCTGATACTTAGATTTCGACAAAAAGCTCAAATACTTTTTTGGTTCCATGCCTTTAAGTAACCTGAATGTTGTCGGAAAGAAAATAGCAGGAATGATTGGGTATAACAACTCACAGAAAGTTAAAATACTCAGATCTTCCATCATGACTTACCAGCATGAGTCAGACCACAAGACAGCCCTTTCTACATGTTCTTACGGCCACAAAGTTGATCCTAGAACAGGCATAGGCAAACTCCGGCCCTCGAAATGTTTGGGACTACAATTCCCATCATACCTAGCTAACAGGACCAGTGGTCAGGGATGAAGGGACTCTGGAGGGCCGGAGTTTGCCTGTGACTGTCCCATATGTTTGTTTTTTTTTCATTTAAGCCTCCACTAAATCTATGGGAATGCTTTTGCCTTTCCTTAGAATAGATATTTAAGGTGAGCTGAACATGCCAAATTTGGCTTAAGTGTCTTGTTAAGAAGTGCAAAAATCCCCTGGGAAATTTTATTAGCAAAACCAAAACTTATTTCTTGGACCAATGTCCAATGTCACTGTTTAATTTTAGCTTTCGGCCAATTTCAGTTGAATTTCTGTACCCCTCTCTGTACCAGTTTCCCCCCAGATGGATGCTTCAGACTGCAGCTCCCACCAGCCACTGCCGATGCAGCTGTGCTAGCTGGGGCTGATGGAGATGCAGCCCAGAACATCTGGAGGGCATCAGAGGGGGGAGACTACCCGCCAACGTGCAGAAGAGTCTGCTCAGATTCAAGCCAACGTGAGTGGAAGGCTCCTGCAGGTCTTCCCCATACAACACAGGCAATGTCAGGAACTGAAAAGAGGGTCAACACACAAGGATGCTATGGGCAGGCTTGCCTGTGTGCCACTGCCCCCCCCACCTACTTACTTTCAGCAATTTCATGTTCAGGTGGAAGCCTGCACCTGGGCTTTTAAGTTACAATATATTATTTAGGCTATCTGCTTTGTGCTCCGCTGCCTGCTATAATATTGACTATGGCACCTCTTGCAAGCATTCTGCCTCTTAGAATTTTTACTCACCTATTACGACCCCAGGTTGCTTTTCTCAAATGTGAGAGAATGGGAACATCTATTGTTTTTACGGGGCAAAAGAAGAGCTACCGAAAGAAATAAAAGGCCCACTGAGCAGCAAGGAGCGTATCGTAAAAACAAGGAGCCGAGCTCGTAAAGGCGGCGCTTTCGGTATTTACGCAAGAGTGAAAATTCTGCCCCTCCTTTGCAGATGTTAACATTCAAGTCCCGCTTTTGGGCTTCCCACGGGCATCTGGCTGGCCACTGCGGGAACAGGATCATAGACTAACTCTGGCCTGATCCAGCAAGCCTAGAGAATTCCTGCAAATGCTAGTCTGCAAGGACTATTGGCGAGATTTAGGCCTGAGATCTATAGGGTTACCCCAAATTGCTTTTAAGATTTAGTCAGATGTTGGTCCCTTCTGGGAAACAACAACAAAACTGATGGGAAGAATAACCAATTAATTAGAAATACTAGCAAGAGGAGCGCAAGGACGTCTGGAATCGAGGGCTAGGGAAAACAGATGCCCAACATTCAGCTAGGGGGATGTCCACAGAGACACGTGCCCAAGTCATGGGGTGGCTGTTCTGCTTAAAATTTATTTGCCAATGAATCTGGTTCTTTTTTTAAAAAAAACAACACACAAAAACTTAAATTCAGATCCTTATCCTTGTTGATACTGCATCTACCCAAGTAATATTATTTTGCTTCCAGTCTATTGTTCTCTTTATCTCTTCCAGACCTGCGTTTTTTGTTTTGGAGTTTTGCTCTTTCCACCCACTCTTCCGATCATTATATTCTTCATTTCCACAGTTTTACTGCCTTCCTTGTAATTCTCTCATTTGCTATGAACATAGTCTCTTAAACCATTCCTCCTCCCTCCTCCTTTCATCTTTCTTTTGACACTTTCGTTTCCCTTTCTTTTGCTGGCTATAATCATTCCCCTGGTGCTGATGTGCTGGCACTATAAAGATGAAGGAAAAGGGCTCTCACACATTCAAGAAAGCCCTGTTTTGTTTTGTTTTGTTTTGTTTTAGAGACCCAGGCTGCACCCAAACACAAAAACTGAGGGTCCTGTGTGCCTGCTTGGGAAAGAGGCCAGTGAGAGAAGATAATACTTTATTTGAAAGAAGAAACAAGCCAGAATCTGCATTGAAAGCAATGGTGTAGAATAGCATAACCATTATGTAATTGACAGGAGGCGGGCAGGTGTGGGGGAATCCCTGGTCCTGAATGGGGTAACTGTGCCCCTGAAGGACCAGGTGCGCTGCCTAGGAGTCATTTTGGACTCGCAGCTGTCCATGGAGCTGCAGGTCAATTCTGTGTCCAGGGCAGCTGCCTACCAGCTCCATCTGGTATGCAGGCTGAGACCCTACCTGCCCATGGACTGTCTCACCAGAGCGGTGCATGCTCTGGTTATCTCTTGCTTGGGCTACTGCAATGAGCTCTACGTGGGGCTACCTTTGAGGGTGACCTGGAAACTACAACTAATCCAGAATGCAGCAGCTAGACTGGTGATGGGGAGCAGCTGCTGAGACCACATAACACCGGTCTTGAAAGACCTACATTGGCTCCCAGTACATTTCCAAGCACAATTCAAAGTGTTGGTGCTGACCTTTAAAACCCTAAATGGCCTCGGTCCAGTATACCTGAAGGAGCATCTCCACCCCCATCATTCTGCTTGGACACTGAGGTCCAGCACCGAGGGCCTTCTGGCAGTTCCCTCACTGCAGGAAGCCAAGTTACAGGGAACCAGGCAGAGGGCCTTCTCGGTAGTGGCACCCGCCCTGTGGAATGCCCTCCCGTCAGAAGTCAAGGAAATAAACAACTATCTGACATCTGAAGGCAGCACTGTTTAAGGAAGCTTTTAATGTTTGTCAGATTACTGTATTTTAATATTTTGTTGGAAAGCACCCAGAGTGGTTGGGGAGACCCAGCCAGATGGGCGGGGTACAAATAAATTATTATTATTATTATTATTATTATTATTATTATTATTATTATTATTAAATCAGTAATGCTAAATTGTGCCACAGTGGGCAATGAGGAAAGCAACAGTTGGGAGTCAAACTGCAGCAGAATGGAAGCGGCATTGCACGTGATGAACATGGATCAGAATGGAAACTGATGTCTTCTTATATCTGCAGAAGTAGAAGTGGATCCTGCCCCCTCCCCAAGGAGCATATGCTTTGTTTCAGGTTCTTCCTAAGCGTGTACTCAGAGTCCATCTCTAAGCACTTAGAAATAACAATAGGCACCATCCCCCTTCTCTTCCTCCCATTGTATTCACAGTGTTACGTGAAAATTCGTCTGAGCTGGATGTGTTTTACAAGAGACAATTCAGTGTTACCGAATAAAGGCTCTTGAGCATATCTGTAGCGGGTGAAAGTGAGGGAGACTTATCAAGCTGAATGTCATTTTGGAAATTAATTTCTGCCCAAGAAAGAATGGAACATGCTGAATGCAAGCAAATTAGGCAAATGCTTGTCCAGCGAGTTTGCTATTAAGGTCTGCTAGAAGTAGAGATTGGGGTGTGTGTGCATTGATCTAGTCCCCCCTTTTCGCAGTGGACTGACCCAATCCAATGCTCCCAAATTTGCTTGTGGATACGAAAAGAACTCCCAGTTGCATTATGCTCTTCGGGCTTTGCAATAAAATTTTAGCGTGCCAAAAGTACGCACCAAAAACGTACATAATAATAATAATAATAATAATAATAATAATAATAAATTTTATTTATATCCTGCCCTCCCCAGCCGAAGAGACATATAGAGCCCGAGTTTTTAAGTGTGTAAACAGAATGTATTTAACATTAATAAAAAGGTTTCCCATGGGCATGCGAGAACAGGACACTTGTTCTAGCCGGGTTCTTCTTAACATTCTTATGACTGAGCAACAGGCTGAAATGTAGCCCAGAAATGGAAACAAGAAGAAATTCCGACGAAAGAAGAATGGCAGATGAAATTAATGGACTATGCAGAATTGGACAAAATGACAGGAAGGATTCGAAACCTGCGGGACCAGAGATTTACAGAAGATTGGAAGAAGTATATGAATCATTTGAAGAGCAACTGCAATCAACAAATTACGCTAGTAGGACTACAAGAAGTTTTGTAAGGAGAAAAATATGAAGTGTTACAAAGTAGAAAAAGATAGAGATATTGGTTATGAGTTTGAAATGTAATAGGGAAGATAAGAAATGCATACTGAGAGATTAGAGTGGAAAATTTTCAGACAGGATTGATGGAAGTCAAAAATTTGAATAAGATGTAAAAGTATGTTTAATTATTGTTGAAAATGATATGTTAAAAAAACCTAATAATATATATATATATATATAAAAACAAAAAAAAAGGCTGAAATGTGAATGGAACTAGCAGCCCAGCTCATCCCTAGCTAAATGACACCTTTCAGCTTCCTTTTGCAGGGAAGTGTTGCTTTGACTACTGAGGTCTCAGGCATGAAACTGAACAATCTTATTTTGAGCCCAAGTAGTTCCCCCACCCCAGTCCCATTATTAAAGCTGCTGGCATTATTTCATTTTAAGCATCTTCTCACAATTATCTCACTCCATCTGTCTAAACAAGACAGAATCACTTAATTAACTGCAAGTTTTCCTGGCGTCCACAGAGTAGCTGTTTGTAATTTGTGCTGTGCGGGGGCTGAGGCAAAAATTGTGATGTTTTGTTTCATTAAATGCCTTTTCACAAACTATATTCACTGATATTATATCGGTACTGGCTGCATTTGCCAGTAGTTCCAGGGGCTGCTTTTGCCACATGACTGTCTCTATGCCTACCTCTTATGGAGGGTGACACTACCAGTGGCCAGTAGCCATGAGCATAGAAGTCCACTCACCTTTTATCTGGTGGGCGGCATTGCAGCCAGGCAGCCGGGACTCAATGGTTTCCTGGACAAGGGGAAGGAGGGATGCCACCTCTCTCCTGTGTCATAGCCAAACATGTCAGCAGTGCCGTGGGACCGTGCCAGCCAGTTAGCTGGCAGAGTGGGCGTCCCATGGACAATTTAATCCTGCCATGGCCAGCCAGCACATTGGGTAAGCCTTTGTTGTTGCCTTCGCCTGCCCCTCCTCAGTAAGGGTAATATTGTTAAAGGGGTCCGGGGTGTGACCTACTGTCTGAAGTCTGGGGAAGGACTAGGGCCATTCCACAGCTCCTATGGGGACCCTTCAGAGTGCTCCTATTTGATGTAAGTCATAGGGCACCCCCTATCGGTGTTTTACCCTTCAGTGGACTCCTTGCAGATGGTCAGGAGTCAATGTATAGCCTGGCTTCACCCCAATGCCTAAGCCAAACTGCTTACATCTGTAGCCAATAAAGTTGTGGCCTATTTGAACCCATAAACCAAAATATTCAGTGCCAGTGTGTTTTCTTGTTCTTCTGGGAATTTTGTGGCTCTGGTGCCTTGGAACACAACCAGAGAATCATAGAATTGGAGAGTTGGAAGGGACCCCAAGCCTCATCTAGTCTAACCCCCTGCAATGTAGGAATCTCAACTAAAACATCCACGATGGATGGACATCCAGCCTAGGCTTAAAAACCTCCAAGAGAGAGTCCACCTTCTGAGGGAAACCATTCCCTCGCCAAACCTATGTTCGACCTCTGCTGTCACTGGTAGTGTTCTTGAATGATAGTTCTAGGAACGGCAAGTGGCGAGAGCACTATTGGCAACTAGATCAACCAAAAGTGATGGCAAACCACAACCGCAGGATAACAACCACAAGAACAAGCGCTTGATGGAGACTTCATACAGCCTTTGTGCAAACCTTTGAGCAAACACAAATCAGGTTGATGGCTCACTCAACGCTTCAGATATACACTAGGGCTGTGCACCAGATTTGGCCAAGGCCCAAAACTCGAGCCAAATCAGGCCTATTTGGAGGAATCTGAACTTTGGTTGACTCAGCGTGAGACAGACCCAGATCACTACAGGTTGGGTTGAGATGCCTGCCTGTGGCTGTCAGGGGGCAAGCATGAGTGAGGAGTGGCTGCGGGGTGAGTTGGTGGTCAACGGTTCCTGTCAGGCCTCCCCTTCTTTCTGCCCCTGAAGCACCACCAAACAGGATTGTTTTCCTATATTTACTAGCTTGTTAATTGAAACATCCCATGCTCTGCAGTGCTGAGCACCCACCCACAAAGTGTATTTTTAAACTCTATTTTAACTGCGTTGAAAAAGAAGATTTTTTTTTTTAATGCTTTAAAACCCAGCTGCCCTATATTGCTTTGGGGACAGATCTGGGATGGGGCAGGTGATTCATAGGGTGGCACAGGTCGAATTAACCTGATCTGGGGGCCATAGATTGAGGCTACAGGGTGGATGTGGGGAGGCTGTGTACAACCTTAAAACACACACACACACACACACACACACACACACACACACACACTGTATCCATCAAGTCGTCAAGGATGTGCAAACCTAGCTTGTGGTTAAACCAGCTCATAGGGTGCTCAGATCCATTTTACAGATCTGAATTTCTTTTTGCATGTGGTTTCTCTCTCACCATTTTGCCTGAGGAATATTAGGATTTATGCTTTAGCAAGAAAGCCAATAAATACCTGCAAAAATGTTTCCAGCAGTTCCTTGGTTTCCTTGGAGGAGGGAAGCTTTCTGACATTTAAACTGGGTTTTTTTTTATGCTGCAGACACAGGCCATGAAAAGTGCACTTCCTGCCCTCAAAATATTTATTGCCAGCCAAGCTTCCCCACAGCAGCCCAACAGATATTGAACTGTGTCTGTGAACATCTCTTTACTACTCCAGAAAACACACTGTGCTCCATTACTGTACTCCTGCATGCTGGAAAGCAACTCAAACAATGCTAGGAGCCTATTTCATTGCCCAGGAAACAGCCGATGAAGTGCTGGGAACCGTTTGGGTTCTGTAGATTGAAGGCCATAAAGTAGAGAGGCTGGAAATTCTTAAGACAGAGAGAACCACCTGAAAATATTGAAGCTGGCTTTATGGCAGCATGGATGGCTTGGCAGAGAGAAAGGAGAGGACCGTAAAACGGTATTTTTCATCCCATTGTCAGGAGTCAACTAGTCATCCTGTCTTGCACTGGCCCCTTTTGAAACGATCCATAAGGTGGGTATATATTGTGCTTGCCTTCATTAAGAGATACCCCCCTCCTTTTAACACCTTCCTGAATTGTATCCTATACCACAGTAGATGGGACTGATTTTTATATTCCTTTTGTTATTGCCGCTATGAAATAACTTGTCCGGAACAGTCACAATTGGCTACAGTTCTCCTGTGCTCATTAGAGAGTTATTATAATTCTTGGCAGCCCGTCAACATGGTTTTTTAAATTCCAAGCAAAAGGGGGTGGGGTGGGGGACACACACGTGACTATTGCCAATGTCCAGTCTTCATTAAGACTGTGAAAAGAAAATTGGAATCGCAGACTCCTGCCGTGTTCGAGAATTGAAATTAGCAAAACGACTTTTTCTCCCTTTACAAAAAAAAAAAAAACCCTCCAAAATCACACCAATATATAGAAAGACTTGCTTGGTTCATATTCATGATTTTGCATAAACCAATCAGAGGGAGAAGCTAGAAAATTATCCACAAGACAAGATTCTTTAAAAAAAAATAGAATAAAGTACTGCATTTGCAACAAGGTATGAATGTGATTATTTTGTGGTGTACACTTGGTGGGCTTTCAGTCTGGGAGCAGCCAGAAAGCAAAGACCTCTCTTGGGTGGAATGGCTTATCTGGACGTAGTTTCAATTCCTTGTTACCCTGATCACTAAATCAATATCCACCGGCTAGTGCTCCTACCTTCTCTCCTTTGTTTTAGAGGGAAGCTTTATCATCAGCAAAATCATTAGGCAATGTCCCCCCCCCCCCCAATTCTATGTTAGTTAAGATTGTAATTGGGGATCTTATTGAGCGGCAACGTCCCCCCACCTTCTCATCATTTGACTGGACTTAACAATCCAGGGGTCCTTTACCTTAGCTTTTCCTATATAGATCAGGAAGAAAAGCATTTTTTAAAATAAAATAGGCACGAGTTTATCATGTGTGGGGATTTCACTCTCCCTTTAAAGGAGGGGAACATTTAAAAATGCAACCCTTACACCTGTCTGAAGTCGTATGGTCCAGAAAGGTGAAGTCTGGACTTGGGGAGGGAACCAAACATGCAGCTTGCAGGATTTCTGCCTTTTAAGTGTACACACACACTGCCCTGCAGCTCCCAGGCACATGTTACGTCAAACAAAATCTACTCAGTTGTTTTTTTATAAAGGTGAGCTGAGTCTTCTGCATTTGTTTTTAATCTTCTTTACAGATTGCAGTCATTACAAACCTCTCGCTTGTCTCCACCCAGCCTCAAAGCAACATTTATGTGGATTGATATTGGTTTTCTATTTACTCCCTCTGCCATGGAACTCAAGGAAGCTCTGCTTATGGGTACCACCTGATCCTACCCCCAGGTACTGGCCAGACCAAGGCTTGCTTAGTTTTTGCAAGGTGGCTGCATCACCTGTCTTCCAACATCTGCTGCCTAAAGTGGTCGTGTTGCCTTACCTAATGATAGGGCTGGCTCTGCTACAGAAATATGTGAAGTTGTCTTTTCCTGTCAGGGACTGGGCAGAGGAGGAATGGTGGTGACTGGCTCCCCATCCTGACCCTTCCAGGGAGGAGGAAGAAGACAGTATAGATTTTCAACAAGGGTTTGAGGGCGGTCACAGCTCAGAGGCAGATGAGGGGGAAAGATGGGAAATCATGGGAGAGCCAGAGCAACAACTGGCTGACACGTTGTCATTAGAAAGCATCCCAGACCCTCCATCTCCCAGAACCTGGAGAGCCTTAAAAGTAGGAGAGCAAAGAGCTCAAAGACAGAGGACATTTAGTGGCACCCGTAGAGGAGGTGATGAAGATGATGACGAATGACGAAGTGGGAGAGACGGGGTGGAGATTCATTCAGGACAACACCATTATACAAGAGGCTGGGTTCTATAGCCTCTCTGTGTAAAGACTGAAATAAAAAAAAGGACGGTAAGAAACTGTTATTTGTCTTTATACTTTCCTGGGCAACCAGCCGTGACCTGCTGACAGCATTCTGACATTTTCCTTAGTTTATTATTTTTATTTTTATTAAATTTCTCATAAATTTTCTCTACAATTTTAGGAACACAGATGATGATGATGATTTTAGAAACATAGGAAGCTGCCTTATACTAAATCAGACCATCTAGTTCAAAATGGTTGACAGGGATTTCAGACAGGAGTCTTGCCCAGTCTGATTTGGGAGATGCTGTGGACGGAGCCTGGCTCCTTCTGCATGGAAGGCAGATACTCACAGGTCTTGCTATCTGAACACAATGAATTCTCAGGATATAGTTTTTTTAAGCGAGTGTTCACACAATGATTCAACGGTTTCCAGTCCTATGTGGAAATTTCTAATGTGTTCCCGACTGCAGAATTTTGACCCCAAAATGACAAAAAAACAACAACAAAAAAACCCAACCCCTCAGGAAACCCCTGTGAAACTTTGCAAAAGCGAAACAAGGAAGGGGGGGAAGCTCTCTTATTTGTCCCAACTCTCCCACTCCCTTCCTTCCTCCCAACATGGTTTCTGGTGAAATGTCTGTTGTGGTCCAGCGAAACACAAAAAGTAATGTTTTTTGAAGGCTGCTTGTTTGTTTACAGAACTACACACAGGTCGGGCTGTTTGGGTATCTGAATTTGCAGTGTGTACAGCAAGGATTGGGTACAAATTCCCTATGTTTGGATAGGCGAGTTTTTGTATAACAAATGAATGGATAGCAGGAGCGGTGTGTACTCTACCACTGAGCTATGGCCTTTCACTCTCCATTTTGGCTTAAAAAATAATTTTGGGATGAGCTAGTCATGACTAACTTAAGTCTCATTACTTTCATTGTGATCAGTTTTCTTTGGGTTGGGGAAAGGAATCGAACACCAGGGCTTTTTTTCCAGCCAGAACATGCCAGAACTCAATGGCGCCATTGCCATTCTAAGAGAACCAGGGACGTGTTCATGGTGAGTTCCAGCACCTCTGTTTCTAGGAAAACAGCACTGTCGAACACACTTGCATCTTCCCTCCCAGCTGCCCCCCACCCAAAAAAACCCCCAGTTGGAGTACTGATTGTTATGTGGACTTGCATGTAAATGCTAGTTTGGTCCAGAGGAACACTGGGAAAAAGTTGTAACTTGCAACTATCACACTGAGCTGTGGGATGAGAGGTCTTCTATGAGAATGTTTGACTACAAGAATCTAGGGGTCAGATAGTGGAATCTCTTTGGGTTGACTCTCCTGCATCAAACATTGTCATGGAAACTCATCCTATGCAAGATGCTTCTTGCGGGAGAGATATTGCACATCAAACCCAAATTTTCTTTCCAAAGCACCCAAGCCCTGCTTTTCCCAATGAAGTGTCGGTCACCAGCACGTTTGCACTTAAAAGCCACGGATACAGTATGCCAGGGAAGGGATATTGGCAGACAGATCTTATATAAACCATTAAGCCCCATGCGAACTTAGGAGGAAGCTGTAACGTGCATTTCAGTGGAAGGTATGATTTCAAGCGTGAAAAGTGCCATGAATGTGACATCCACGATTCATATCACCTCTGCCCTGTGATATATTAACGAGTTTCATTTGCAGCCATCTGTGGTGCAGCATTTGGGTTTATTTTTATTTTTTTATAAATGAGAATTTAAATGACACCAGAGGAGTAGCTGGTACCCACTGCATTTAGAATACAGATAAGAACCTAAGAATAGCCCCCTGGATGAGGCCAATTGCCCATCTAGTCCAGCATCCTGTTTTCACAGGGGCCAACCAGATGCTCGTGGGAAACCAGGGAACAGGACATGAGCACAAGAAGAAGAAGAAGAAGAGTTTGGATTTGATATCCCGCCTTTCACTCCCTTTAAGGAGTCTCAAAGCAGCTAACATTCTCCTTTCCCTTCCTCCCCCACAACAAACACTCTGTGAGGTGAGTGGGGCTGAGAGACTTCAGAGAAGTGTGACTGGCCCAAGGTCACCCAGCAGCTGCATGTGGAGGAGCGGAGACGCGAACCTGGTTCCCCAGATTACAAGTCTATTGCTCTTAACCACTACACCACGCTGACTCTCTCTTTTCCCCTCCTCTGGTTTCCAGCAACTGGTTTTCAGAAGGATTACTGCCTCCAGCTGGGGAGACAGAGCGTATCCAACATGGCAAGTAGCCATAGATGCGACTTCTCCTCCATGACTTTGTCTAATCCTCTTTTAGAGCCATCCAAGTTGGTGATCATTCATTTGTGACCACAATCTCCTAGAGGAGCAGGTTCCATAGTTTGACTATGCACTGTGTGGATAAGTACTTTATTTTATGCGTACTTTATTTTAAATCTAACACTAAAAACAGCACAAGATAGTTCGTACGTGTGGTTTTTAAGGACAGAAGAAACTGTCGGTTTCTGTTTCTCATTTTTCCCATCTTAAATTCCTTTCTGAATCACTTTGCATCTATTTTTTTAAAAAGACAAATGCATCAAAATTTTCGAGCCTACTTCTCCTAATACATACACAGTTTTCTGTCTCAAGGCAAATCTAAAAAAAAATGTAGTATAAACACAGACAACTGGGAAACACTGTCCTCCGAGCACTACAGTTGGAGAACAGCCTTTACCAAAGGTGTCGTGGGCTTTGAAGACGCTCAAACTCAGGACGCAAGGGAGAAATGTGCTAGGAGGAAGGCATGCTTGGCAAATCCACACTGTGATCAACTCCCACCTGGAAACCACTGTCCCCACTGTGGAAGGACGTGTGGGTCCAGAATTGGCCTCCACTGTCACTTATGGACTCATTGTTAAAACCGTGTTTATGGAAGACAATCTTACTCGGCTACGAGTGATCATCAAAGAAGAAGAAGAAGAAGAAGACACAGTTTTCTCCCATCTTTTCCTCCACAAACCAATTCTCCAGTTTGTCCTCCATCAGCCAGCCAGAGTTCCATGCCCACTGAATAGGTCTTCATCATTCTGTTTTGTGGTGCACACCTCTTTTGCTGTTGCCTCCTACAAGCTCTTCCTCTAAATCTTAGGGTTTCTCCAAGCCTCCTCCTTCCTCAGTCTTAAGTGTCAGGGAACTGCCATCAGAGCATCAGGTGGTGGAGGGACTCAGGCAGGATGAAAGAGACTCAACTGCTGAAGCAGGGACCAGCAGGGGGAGGAGTGGGTCTCTGAGGGAATGCGAGCAGGAGGGAGGGCTCAGGGAGGCTTCCAGCGAGAACAGTGGGGAGGTATCGGAGTCTCCCATAGGGAGACCCACACCTCGCAGGAAACTGTCACGCCGTGAGTCCAGGAGACGCGTTTCCGTTAAGGAACTTCTTTGCTGGAAACGCTTCCGCAGACAGCCACTGTCGGACTCTACTAGTGACTAGAGCAGACATGTCTGAGGAGCTCCGTCACACACGGAGGTTTGTGGGGTCGCACAAACTCTGAGGGAGCACGTTTTCACGCACAAGCAGCTAATCAAACCCTCACAGCAGTCCGACAGTCTTTGTACGCTGCCTGTGCAAGAGAAGGCATCATGAGCGAACCAACCGGAACCGGAGGAGCAGGGGCTGGAGCTGGTCCAAGCTTGGAAGATAGATACCGAGCGTTGGAGGTTCAACTGGCCCTGCAGACGGCGAGGTTGGAGGAGAGAAGGGCTCAGGATGCAGACAAGAAGGGGAGAGCCACGCAATTCCCCAGAAAGGTACCTGGATTGGTGCAGAAATTTTGGGGGGACCCCAAGGACTACCATGCTTTTAGGACAGAGATGCAATATGCCCTTAATGTGCAGTTCGATGAGTTCCCTGATGAGGAATCGCGAGTTGCTTTTGTAATTGGGCATCTTGAGAAAGGGGCTAGAGACTGGGTTCGACCCCTAATGGCAACGCACAATGAAATACTAAAGGACACAATGAAGTTCTTTCGTGCAATGGATATAATGTTTTCCAGCGATATTGAGGAAGGGGTGGTGCGCAGACAGTTAATGGCTTGTAAGCAGGGAAGTCGATCTGTCCGTGAATATTGGACTGAGTTTACCATGCTGATTCACAGACTGAGTTGGGATTTATCGGCGGCACCCGTTCAGATGCTATTTGAAGAAGGTCTTTCTTCGGGGGTGAAAGACGAGCTGGCACGGAGCCCCAGGGCGGAGTCTATGGATCAGCTGACCAAATCTGCGCTGACCATAGGAGCGCGGCAGGAGGCAAGAGCCTTGGAGAGGCGGGAAGGGAGAGGGGAACGTTGGAAGGAGTTCCGCATTCCAGACATTCCTGAGCCAGCTTTCCCGCCGGCAGAGCCGATGGAAATCGGAACAGCGCGCGCGCGCGCATTTTCAAAAACCAGCGAGGGAGCTAAGAAGGAGGGAAAGGGCCCCCGGAAATGCTATCTCTGCCAACAGCCAGGCCACTTTGCCAGAGTCTGCCCCCAGAGGAAGGAATGGCAAGGGATGGTGGGAGCTGTTGAGGGGGGAGAAGAAGGGGGAGCGGAGCAGGTAAAAGCCAACGCCTGGTTGCCACAATTGGGGCACTGCAGCCAGGCCAAAGAGCAGTGAAAGTGCCCGTGCCAGAAGCTCCTCGACCTGCTCTAGTGATTGAAGTGTCGCTAGAGCTGCAGAATGGGCACCCCCTAAAAATAAAGGCGCTATTGGACTCAGGCAGCTCCTGCAATTTTATGAGCAAGGAGTTTGCTGCTGAACACCAGATACAGACCATCCCTTTAAGCAACCCCCTGCAGGTGACCACGATTGATGGCAGGGAGTTGTTGGGAGGAGGAGTCCGCTTGCAGACTGTCCCAATGATAATGAGGGTGGCAAGGCACACAGAACTGATAGCGTTTAATGTGGCCACCCTGGGAGGCGCTCCCATTATTTTGGGAATGAGCTGGCTAGCTCTACATGATCCGCTGGTTGGCTGGCATCAAAGAGTGGTGTCCTTTGGTTCAGCACATTGCCTAGAACACTGCAAAGGGGAGAAGGGTTCAGCAGGGGCCCAAGCCACCCTAGCAGGGACTGAAGTAATGGGGAAGGTGAAGGTACCACCACAGTATGCAGATCTCAGCGACGTGTTCAGCGAGAAGGAAGCTGACCAACTACCACCTCATAGACCCTTTGATTGTCAGATCAATTTACTCCCTGGAGCACAGCTTCCTGTAGGCAAGTTGTATGCCATGTCAGACAGGGAAATGCAGGAGTTGCGAGAGTTCATTGACAAGAACCTGAAGAGAGGCTTCATCAGAGAGTCCAAAGCCGCAGGGGGGAGCCCAGTGTTCTTTGTGGACAAAAAAAATGCGGACAAGCCGAGACTTGTATGTGATTTTAGGCGGCTGAATGCAGTGACTGAACCGGTGGCGTTCCCTATGCCCAGAATTGATGATATTTTGACCAGGGTGAGGAAGGGAAAGATTTTCACAAAGCTGGATCTAAGGGGGGCGTACAACCTGATACGCATAAGGAAAGGGGATGAATGGAAAACCACCATGTTTACCCCTTTGGGGGCGTTTGAATACCTCGTTATGCCATTTGGATTACAAGCAGGCTCCGCGTGTTTTCAATCTTTTATGAACCACGTGCTGGGCCCTTTGCTCTACAAGAATTGCGTTGCCTTTCTAGATGATGTGTTGGTGTATTCTGAGAATGAGGAGCAACATGTGAGAGACGTCAGAGAAGTGTTGAGCAGACTGCAAGCCAACAGGCTGTGGGTCAAACTGGAGAAGTGTCGGTTCCATACCAAGGAGGTGGAATTCCTGGGGTACCGCCTGTCAGACAAGGGATTGGCCATGGATCCCGGCAAGGTACAGGCAGTGCTGGAATGGAAAACACCCAAAACCAAGAAGGATGTGCAGAGGTTCCTAGGGTTTGGAAACTTTTATCGTAAGTTCATACGCAACTTCGCCCATCTGACGGCGCCCATCACTGACTGTCTCAGCAGTAAAAAGAAGTTTGTATGGACGGCGGAGGCGGAGCGAGCGTTTGAGGAACTGAAAAGGGCCTTCGCCTCTGAAGAACAACTTCTGCATGTGGATTTACGAAAGAAGCTAAGGGTTGAAACAGACGCATCTGACAGAGCCATAGGGGCGGTGCTTCTTCTGCAGCCGGGGAAGGAGGAGTCAGAGTGGCGTCCATGTGCCTTCTTCTCGCGGAAGCTGAACAAATCCGAGAGGAATTACACGGTGTACGACCGAGAACTGCTTGCTATTCATGAGGCGTTCCGGAGATGGAGGCATCTGCTAGTTGGTGCACAACATAAAGTGCAAGTGTGCACGGATCATAAAAATCTAGAGTACTGGAGAACGGCGCGAGTGCTCAACCAAAGGCAGTTGAGATGGGCCCAAGAGTTCTCCAAATTTAACTTTGAGATTTGTTATGTGCCAGGCCCAGAGAATGTTAGGGCGGACGCTCTCTCACGCAAACCTGAATATTTGGAGGGGGAGGGAGCACCCGAAGAAACCCATATCATTCCAGAGGACCGCTGGGTGTGTGGGGCGACTTTGGTGGGGCAAAGGGAATTGGTAGAGGGTACGGTGCAGGATGCATACGCCCAGGGGAAACTCAGGGATCTCAGAGGGGAGGAAGACAAATCCGGTGGTTTTGAGGAGAGAAATGGGGCATTGTATTATAAGGGAGCGTTATATATACCTGAAGGGGAATTGAGGGAGAAGGTACTCAAGCAGCTGCACGATAGCCCCACAGCAGGGCACTTTGGGCAACACAAAACCATGTGGCTGGTTACCAGGGAATTTTGGTGGCCCAAGGTCAGGGAAGATGTGCGGGAGTATGTGAGAGGGTGTGAACAATGCCAAAGAGCCAAGGGGGAGAGGCAGGCGCCGGCTGGTTTATTAGAACCACTGCCCACACCTGAGAGACCGTGGGAAGCAGTGGCAATAGATTTCATGACTGATCTGCCAAGGTCTAGAGGGAAAACAGCCATCATGGTTGTAGTAGACCTGTTAACTAAAATGGCCCACTTCATAGCCTGCTCACATGCGGTTACAGCAGAAGAAACCGCCAAATTGTTTGTAGAGAATGTGTTTAGGTTGCATGGCGCCCCCTTGAGGGTGGTTTCAGACCGAGGGAAACAATTTACTTCCAGGTTCTGGAGGAAGCTCATGAGCTTACTGCATGTAGAGGTTAATTTCTCGACGGCCCGTCATCCTGAAACCAACGGGCAGGCGGAAAGAGCAAATGGGGTTCTCCAACAATATTTGAGGTGTTATGTTAATGACAGAGAAAATGATTGGGTGGAGAAGTTGGCGTTGGCAGAATTTGCCTACAACAATGCAGAGAACGTGTCCACGGGGATGAGCCCCTTTTTGGCTAATCACGGGTGCCATCCCAGAGCCTTCCCAGGGGGGGAGGGGGAGAACTGGAGCGTTCCAGCTGCAGAACAGTTCGTGGAAGAAATGGAAGCGATCCATCGCCAGCTCCAACTCAACTTAAACAGGGCTAAGGAGGAATATAAGAGGCAGGCAGACAAAAACAGGAGGGAAGGTGAAACCATCAGGGTGGGGGACCAGGTGTGGCTGTCAACCCAAGGGTTGCCATTCAAAGGAGGTTGTAAGAAATTAAGACCCAAAAGGCTGGGTCCGTTTGAAGTCATACAGCAGGTCAATCCAGTGGCTTTCAGGCTCCGGTTACCGAACCACATGAAGCTGCACCCAGTTTTTCACAGGTCGTTGCTGTCACCGTATAGAGGAGACAGTGAGGGGAGGGTCACTAGGGGACCAGCAATGGAGGAGAAGGAACACAGCTACCATGTAGCGGAGATCCTCGATTCCAGGTGGAAGGGAGATCAAGTAGAGTATTTGGTAATGTGGGAAGGGGAACCGGAGTCGGAAAACACCTGGGTTAGGGCAGAGGATGTCAATGACGAGGTTTTAATAGAGACTTTTCATCAGAGGTTCCCACGTAAACCTCAGCCTGTAGCGAGGTTCCGAAGGGAATACTTTGCCACCACCGACGAGGAAGAGGAGTTGGAGGGGTTCCCAGATTCTGAAGAGGAGGAGGATGCAGCTGGCCAGGACGACGATCGATGGAGAGAATTGTTCGAGACGTCAGAAGATGAGGAAGATTCGTTTCGGGGTTTTAGCCCTTCACCTCCCAGGGGGGAGGAATTGGGAGGGGGTGAGGGGGGCCCTGGAGGGGAGGTGGATGTCAGGGAACTGCCATCAGAGCATCAGGTGGTGGAGGGACTCAGGCAGGATGAAAGAGACTCAACTGCTGAAGCAGGGACCAGCAGGGGGAGGAGTGGGTCTCTGAGGGAATGCGAGCAGGAGGGAGGGCTCAGGGAGGCTTCCAGCGAGAACAGTGGGGAGGTATCGGAGTCTCCCATAGGGAGACCCACACCTCGCAGGAAACTGTCACGCCGTGAGTCCAGGAGACGCGTTTCCGTTAAGGAACTTCTTTGCTGGAAACGCTTCCGCAGACAGCCACTGTCGGACTCTACTAGTGACTAGAGCAGACATGTCTGAGGAGCTCCGTCACACACGGAGGTTTGTGGGGTCGCACAAACTCTGAGGGAGCACGTTTTCACGCACAAGCAGCTAATCAAACCCTCACATTAAGTGTAGGAGTACTTGTATATAAGGATGAACCCTCAGAGAATAAGAATGCAGGAAGCTGCCTGAGATAGACCATTGGTCCACCAAGTTCCATAATGTCTACATTGACTGGCAGTGGCATCCCAGGTTTTCATGCAGGGGACAATCTCCTTCCTGGAGATTGAACCGGATATCTTCTGCATGAACAGCAGATGCTCAACCACCAAGCTACAGGAGTTCTAGGTTTGCTATTTATTACAGGATGATATGGTTTTGACAAGGCATGCTAAGCCTCCAGCAGCAAGACAGGGAGGGTCTCCCAGGAACCCAACCAGGCTCCTACGAAACCTAAATCTTCTGAACGGGAGCTAATAAAATTATAGGGAACTGTCACCTCATCAGTGTACACCCCCCCTTCCTGCCGCTAATGTTAAATTAGATTGTGAGCCCTGTAAATATTTATGCAACGCACCCTGAGCCCTTGGCACAGGTGGGCTATAAATCTGATGAAATGCAATAACCAACCCAATAAATCTCACAGTGCAGCAAACTGAGCTGAAATGGATGGTTTGCTCATTGCCTGAGTAATAGAGAAGGAAGTCCCACTAGGGCTATAAAATCTGAATTGCAAGATTTTGTGTTTACATTAGGGCTTGTGCAATGGATTCAGCTGAGCCCCTGAGCCAAATCTGGCATATTTGGAGCGACTTGGGTGTTGGAAGAATCGGGTGCAGGCAGCCAGCTCAGGTTGGATGGCCCAGAGCACTGCATGGCTATCAGTTTGTGGGCATCAGGCAGGAAGGAGAGGCAGGCCTCAGGCAGGAGAACCCCAAGAAAAGACCCACACCTGCCCTGGCTGCCAAGAGAAGGAAGAAGCCTGCCTCCCAATTCTCCTTTCTGAGAGGAGCTGCTTGCAAAGGAACACTATGGACCAGGCAGGATTGGTGCCTCTGCGTGCCAATCCTGCCTGCAGCAGGGTGCTCCTTTGGAAGGAAAGGAAGAAGAAGAAGAAGAAGAAGAGTTTGGATTTGATATCCCGCCTTTCACTCCCTTTAAGGAGTCTCAAAGCGGCTAACATTCTCCTTTCCCTTCCTCCCCCACAACAAACACTCTGTGAGGTGAGTGGGGCTGAGAGACTTCAAAGAAGTGTGACTGGCCCAAGGTCACCCAGCAGCTGCATGTGGAGGAGCGGAGACGCGAACTCGGTTCCCCAGATTACGAGACTACCGCTCTTAACCACTACACCACACTGGCTGGAGTGGGTCAACACCTCAGCTGAGCAGTTGAGCTGCTGACTAACATCCTATATCCTTTTAAATGTGTCTGTGGGAGGGTTGTGGGGGTTTTGTTTCGTTTTGTTTTCATCTTGTGTTTTTATGTAGTGAACTGTCAAGATCTTCAGATGAAGGGTGGTGTACAAATTTAATGAATGAATGAATGAATGAATAAAATAAATCTGGGTGAGGGGGAGGCACTTCTGGTCTCTATTAATTTATTTGGGAACTGGTCTGTTGATGTAATAATAATAATAATAATAATAATAATAATAATAATAATAATAATAATAATTTATTTATACCCTGCCCTCCCCAGCCAAGACCAGGCTCAGGGCGGCTAACACCAGGTATAAAAACAATTGATTAAAATACAACTTAAAAACTAGATTAAAATACAACATTAAAATGCAGCCTCATTTCAGTAGAAACTCAAATCAAAAACTTTTTGGGGATGGAAAGGTCAACTCTTCACCAAGGCCAACTATCCAGACTGGTCCTACATGGGCCAGAAAAAAGCCAGGGAAGTCCCCAAATAGGAGTTCCATCACAGAAGGAGAAAGGAAAAGGAAAGAGGAGGAGGGGATCAAGTTGATTCCAAGCCAGGCAGAACAACTCTGTCTTACAGGCCCTGCGGAAAGAAATCAGATCCTGCAGGGCCCTGGTCTCATGAGACAGAGCTGGAGCCAGTGCTGAAAAGGCCCTGGCTCTGGCTGAGGCTAATCTGACTTCCTTAGGGCCCGGGACCTCTAGGGTGTTGCTATTTATGGACCTTAAGGTCCTCTGCAGGGCACACCAGGAGAGGCGGTCCCGTAGGTACGAGGATGGGTCAACAGGACCCCTCTCGGATGGGACCCACAAGGCATATGAAGGGCTCTACACAGCCCTGGTTTACATCCTCTAAAGAACAGCAAATGTATGTGTGTCTCTTTCTTTGTATTTGGCCGTGAGTATTTTCTGTTACTCTCAGGAAGGGAATCCCTAGGCTTCCTTGTTTCATTTCACTTCCAGAGCAGGGGGAAATGTATTTCAGCATCATGATTTTATGGCAGCAAGATGCTTGTGTGTGTTTGTGTGTGATTGTGATGCAGTGCTTTTTTCTGGGGGGACGCAGGGGTACACATACCCCTAAACATTTTGTGAATCTAAGTTTGACCTCGTTGAAGGGCAGTATTTAAATATGAATAGGAAAATGAGAGTACCCCTAAACTTTTTTTTTTTAGGGGAAAAAACCACTGGTGTGATGGGGGATTTATTCCCTTTGCATTTTACCATGAACTTCTCTAATCTGCACTTTCTGGCCCAGTAATAAGGGAACTAAGACACAGCTAGTCCCCAGAATTCGCAAGAGTCTGAATTCTGCCATGCAATTCTCAAGAGAGAGAAGAAAAACGGGGTGTGGGGCTAGAAAAAATGGAGAGAAAAATGTCCAGAATGAATTAATGCTATGGGAAACTGGTCGCAAAAAAATATTTATATGGAGCAAAAATGCACATATAGGGGGAAATGGGCATGAAAATGCATACAAATTGGCAGAGAATGAAACCCTCAAACATCCTCAGAACTACACCCACAAAATTCCTCTCTCCGTGTTTGGTAGACAGAAAGCCAGTCTCGCCATCCTTTGATTACCAGTGTGCATACCCTGTTTCACAATCTGCATTTTATACTTGGGGGGGGCATTTTATCTTCCAGATGTGTTTTATAGGCTGGCTGCTTCATTGGTGGGCTCTCGTGCGCATCACGGGCATGCTTTTCATTTATTTCCCGTGTTTGTCACAAGTCGCATCTCCCCATTCATTATTTACCAGGAGGCAGGTGCACAGCAAGCAAATCCAGAGGTGACAGACAAGGGCTTGCTGGCAGCGACAATTCCGGCAGAAGTTTCCTCCCAAGGAAGACGGCTGCTGCTGCTGCTGCCGCCGCCCCACTTTTCAAAATCAATGCCCCGAATTAATAATTCAGCACAATCAATAGAGAAGCTAGAAATCAGCAATTTCAGAGCGGTCGAGGCACACCTTTTAGCTGACTGTCGGTTTTGGCTGCAGCACTGAAATCACTGATCCCACAAGCACTCACCCTAACCAAGGGGGGAATCGCCAGCATGAACCTCACCTCTGTTGCAGCCTTACAGAGCTGGGGAACAAGCCACTGCCATCAAAAAGCAGAGTATAGGATCACAAAACTGGAGACCTGGAGGGGACCCCAAAAGCCATCCAAGTCCAGCCCTTGCTACAATGCAGGGCTAATGTGTGCCGATTGTGCCCTTATCAACTTTGGGGATGTAACTCAAGCCAGGCTTTGCCAAGCTGGGTTCTCCAGCCATTGCTGTACTATGACTCCCATTAGCCCCAGCCAGCAACATATGCTGGGCACCAGTTTGGTGAAGTCTGACTTACAGCTTCCCCACAATTTTGCTACTGTAGGACCAAGGGGACGTAGGGCTAGCCCAAGACACTTTGCTGCCTGAGGCAGAGAACAAGATTGTGCTCTTCCCCGTTCCATATATGGAAGCCATTTGAACTTGCAGTGGAATCCTAATTCTAGACTGAGAAAAGGATATTATGCTCCAGTGTACCTGAGGCAGAAGGCTTGTAGAGCAGCCAAGACTGGCTATGTAGGAATACAGAGAGGACTAGTGAGGGGGCTTAGAAGGAACATCCAGGAGGCTGCCATTGTTGCCAATCACCAGTGGACTGCAGCGGTTGTCTCACTTTGCCTAATGAAAGGACCGGCCCTAAGTGTATATTTGTGCCCTGTGTTTCGTACCTCTGACCACAGGCAGAATCTGGGGGGGGGGGGGGTCCATGCTATTAGCAAATCCTGTGGAGACAATGGCACACAATTCGGACACCACTTTATTCTGTCCTCAACATGTTTCCTTACTTGTTAATTTTTGCATTTCAGGTGATCTTTCCCATGACTTTTGGAAAACTAATGGATCTATTGGAAGTTTAGTGCTTATTTCCATTTTGTTTCCAGAAAAAAACAAAACCAAACCCACTAGCTTGGGAAACCACTGGAGCTCTGTGTTGCAATTTCACATGACAAAATCTGGGGCAGTTCTTTCCCACTGTTTAAAGCTTAGCATGTTGTGGAGGTATACCAACCAAAACGCCACTGGTCTGTAATGCACTGTGTTCTGCGTTGTAACATTAGAAACTGGGTCGGAAGCGCTAGCATTAAAACCAGCTTCCACAATAAACCCCACGTCTGAATGCAGCCTTAAGGCAACACATCTCTGAGTTGTGCACTGGCCCAAGTGCATGTGGAAAAAGGCACAAACTTCATTGGTTATGCCTTGAATTCTTGTCAAGACAACACCTGCTCACTGATAATTAATGAATGGGAAGATGCGACCTGTAACAAACTCAGGAAATTAACCAAATCACACCTAGTGCACCTAGCAATGAATTGAACAACGGCCAATAAACTGAAGCCAACCTCTGCCTGACAGTCTGTTCCTGGCATGATTCAATGAGTGGATGCTTGCCTTTTTAAAGTCCCCAAAGGGAACAGGACTGGGCGACATCCCGTTTTCAGCATCGTGATATATCTGCAGCTAAATATCGCAATGTCTGAAATTGCCCAACCGTTCCTGTGCACACAAGTCAGAGTGGTGTGTGGGTTTGCCCAGTTCACAGAGCTGAGCTAAGCACCCAGACCACTCTGGCCCCCATGAGCAGGGGCTGTATGGGGGCTTGGTCAACAGAGCGGCAGGCAGCGGAGCAGTTTAAAGAAGCTGTTGCTCTGCCTTTGGCTCGCGTGAGCCAGAGGTGGGGGTCTTGATCGACTGAGAAGAGGGCTTCCTTAAACCGCCTGACTCTCAGCTAATCAAGGCAATCTGAGCTGGCGATACAACATGGCTTCCCAGCGCAGGCAGGCAGCAGTGACGTTCACTGTGCATTCAATGCACATTCTACCTTTGTACAGTAGGATAATTTCCACCCACCCAACCAGTATCCTCCAATCAGGGAAGCAAGCTGCCTTAACAGAGTTCAAAGGGCACATTTCAGCCTGGCAAAAGCGCTTGTGGTGGCTGTGATGCAAGGCTGGTGAGGGTTGTGCTCTGGTGAGGGTTCCCCACCTTTGCCCTGAGTCTCAGAAATGTAAGGTCTGCTTTCTCCTACATTGAGTCCTAGGTATCTTCCCATGTCAGCAGAATGGGCCCTACAGACTTTCCAGGACACTGGCTCATAAAATGGGACTACATTATCTTGTGAGTCACTAACCATTACCTCATAATCATGGGCCTACAGACAGGAGCGATTTGCTTTGTACCAGCTCTAGAATTCCCTTCGTGGCGAAATAACAGAGCTAAAGTTCTTTTCAGGAGCTCTGGGGAGTATACACCAGAAATATCTGCTTCATCCATTGTTAAGCCTGCTCTCCTACGAGACACCATTGAGGGTCAGTTGTGCAGAAAACCTGAGCTCATTAAAGCTACCCAAAAAAAGAGGAAGCCAGTATTTCTAGAAGATTCAGGATGGCTTTTAACTCTGGGGAGGAAACTGTCAGTACTTGAGGAAATGTTTGAGTATCGATGAGAAATGAGCACTGCTTCTTTTCTGCAGGAGCCCACAAATAGAAGAGTTCTCACAACTACAACTGACAAATAAGGCGTTAATTCCAAAATGGGTAAATAATAAGACTGGTCTGCCACAGTGTGCTGAGAAAGGGGCAGAATGTGTTGCATTTTGAGAGCAGCTTAAGATTCACCCTGGGATTCCTTGCTAGCCAAGGGTATGAATCGGAGAATATTGGTGTTTCCATATTATTTTTGTGTGAGTCTTAAATATTTGGTATGTTTTACATCTGGCCCACATTGATTTGTCATAGAACCCTCCTTTTTTAAAAACAACAACAACAACACAGAAAACCAAATCAATAATTTTTGCATTGTCAGAACTTCAGAATTATTGTTCAAGAAATGGCAATTCATCTGCAACAGATGCAGAAAGGTCTGGTCACAAATAGATGTGGTGGCCAGTGCAAAGCTGGGGGAGAGCCAAATATTACAAATGTAGCAGAAGAGCCAAAGGACAAGGATTAAAAAACCCATTGCATGTTGCCAGCTCTCATGGTTTTACAGTAAATTTCATGGATTCAAATGTCCCTTAGTAAGGGAGGGAAGGAAGGAAGGAAGGAAGATACAATACCTGGTCAGTCCAAAAGAAGGTCAAACAAGAAGCCAAATTATTCCTTTTGTTATGTCAGTTGTGTCAGTGGATCAGGACAACTGGTTTTCAGGTTCCACGGACCTGTTCTGGCTGAATTCTTGCCTGAGGAAGAGTTCTGTGGAACCCCAAACTCACAGCGTTTACCTTACTGCCACTAGGGCTTCTATTTTTGAATCCTAGAGTTTGAAGCCATGAATCATCAGATTCACCCTTAGCAGGGAATATCGCCATCATACCATATTGACAGCCAATCACAGATACTTACAAACATGCATGCGTTTTTGGTAGGTTTGCCAAAGAATGTGATATCGCAGCTAAGAAGCAGTGTTTTGGATGTTGTGTTTCAACCAGGGTGGAAAAGAAGCCCTGCCGAACTACACTTTGGAAGGTAAGAATATAAGGAAGAGCTCTCCTGGACCAGCATCTCGTTCCTACAGTCAGATGCTCCTGGGAAGCAGGGCATGAGGACAATAACACCCCACAGCTGCTGTCCTCCTCACCTCCCAGCAATAGCATTCAGAGTGAGGCCCACCATTCAGCTGGGAGATTCCATTCCACTATCATGGCCAAAGCACATCAATAGGCCTGCACTTCCCTCTTTCTTCCCTCAAACAATTGCGATGCAGCCTGTTTTCTGGCACAAATCGTGCAAGAACATCAGGAGAGCCTGATGGATCCGGCTAATGGCACATCCAGCCCAGCAACCTGCTCTCTCAGTGGCCAAGCAGATGTCTTTGAGAAACTCGCACAGAGGACCTGAGCACAACAGCACTCTCCCCTCCTGCCGTTTCCAGCAGAGGCATACTACCTTTGAGCATGGAGTCAGAGGACTCAGCTACACAGCTGCAAATAAGACGTTTTAAATGCGTTGTAAAGCGCAATATACAAATGTGACACTAGATGGCGAAAGTGAGCTATGCCAAATTCAATTTTTTTTCAAAACTTTTTTTAAAAATAAAAAAAGGATTTTCATAGCTTTTTAAAAATGTGTGTGTGGATTCTGCCAGAGTATAGCTATCGTGGCTAGTGGCCACTGACAGCCCCCTTCTCCAGATAATGTTATGACCCTTAAGCCACATCTGTTGACTGATGTCTTCATTTTGGGTTGTGAGAGCAATGACCTGACTCAGTATAAAGCATAAATCATGTGTTACCATGTGTAGTGTCCAAAGGACCCTGAAGTGTCAATAAAGTTTATAGTCTTCACTGTTATGAGAAAACATGAAAAAATGTCTCGTTTTCCTGTTAAGGTTACAGAGAATCATATCCAAATCCCTCAACTTGGGTCACAGTTCTCTTGCCCTACAAGTCCCTCTGCTCTACCTTATTTCCCACAACCTGAGGACAAGGATGGTGTGGATTTTTCACTGATTCATCTCTGTAACAAATGCAATAACTTCTGACATGAGTTGGGTGAACAGATGCATTTCAAAGATGGTGGAAAAAAGAATGAATACCAAGAGTTTGAGTTGACAGTTGAATTTGGGCTGAAACAGTCACAAACATAGATGCAGACATCTATACAAAGAAATCTGCAACTCTTAGTGTCTACAAAGGAACAATGTGTTCCTTATTAGAGTTTTAGAATGTAGCCACACCAGCCACAATATTTTTAAAAACTGTTTCATCCTTGAAGATTTCACTGGCAATTTGTCAGGCTGTTGTATGTTCAGTTGAATGCAGGTGGTTTGGGAGTTACCTACAAAATCTCTGTTTTTATATATGAAGGTCCCTCATCCACAGAACCCCTAATAAACATGGTGCTTGGAGCAAAAAAAATAAAATGTAATCATAAAAGTGTGTTTTTCTGGAATCAATTTTCAGATGAAATTAAGTAGCACTTTTTAGCGAGTGCTTCAGGGAACCATGATAAGGTTTCTAGTCCACATTAAAAATGTGCTGGCACAGAGACATGTTCAGGTCTCTCCACATGGCCTACTGCAGTTGTGCAGTGCCAAAAAGAAAGGAGGAGATGAAGCCTTAAATATTGTCTGTCTTCTAAACTAGGAATGTGACTATGCTGGTGGTTCAAATCCAGTATCTTCTGGAGCTAGAAAGAGACTTGAGTTCTGTCTCTACCACCATCAGAACGCTGCAGGTTGAAAGAGAGATTGCTCTTCTGTCGTTCCTGCAAAGAGGTTGCACCTTTTACTCCCTGCCGCATGCAAAGAATCAAAACCAAAAGGAAAGGAATAAAAAAAGTTGACTAACCTAACCCACCTGAGCTCGGCTCACAGGGATCAATGTCCTCATCGTCGCTGGGACATTCGGCTGAGGCCACCAGGATGTCATCCGTGGTCTGCAAAGGAAAGAAAGAGCCCATTTCAATTAATCAAACCGGTCCAACTAGGTGCTCACCTCTGTCAAACTGCCCAGGTTGGCAGGCATCCACAACCGTAGGAGACTCACAACACTCTGTAAGCTTTTGGCTGTTGTTTTTAGATGGTGATGTCAGTTTCTTTTTTTACTGGAGAGTTAACAAAGGATTATGTCAGCGGTCCAGTGGGACAACAGGTCCTGCTCTCTTACCTCTCCATCTGCAACATCCTTTGTATTCCAATTTTGGTGCTCCTCCTCAGCATCATTTCACTACTTCATCCCTCTTCTTCCCACACCTCTCTCCCAATGATTGGACAACCTACCCCTCTACAGTTAACAAACCTGTATCTTCTTCCTCCTTTCCACCCCTTGGGGGGAAAGATTCAGTTATCAAAACATCTCACCTGTATTTCCTCTCTCACCTGATTCTATCAGCCCCCAACCTGAAAGATGCTGGGGGAAGGAACTGCTTGCCTTCCTACCTCAGTGACTCAGGGGGCTTTGATTTCTTTGTGGCCAACCCACAAGCTCAATCGCTCAAAGGCTGAAAAGACATTTTAGAAGCTTTTAATGTTTGATGCATTACTGTATTTTAATATTTTGCTGAAAGCCACCCAGAGTGGGCTTCCCCAGCCACTCTGGGTGGCTTTCAGCAAAATATTAAAATACAGTAATGCATCAAACATTAAAAGCTTCTAAAATGTCTTCTAAAAGTCTGGTAGTAGTTGTTCTCTTTGACATCTGGTGGGAGGGTGTTCCACAGGGAGGGTGCCACTACCCAGAAGGCCTTCTGCCTGGTCCCCTGTAACTTGGCTTCTCACAGTGAGCGAACCGCCAGAAGGCCCTCGGCGCTGGACCTCAGTGTCCAGGTAGAACGATGGGAGTGGAGAGGACCGTCAGAGACGAATCAGAGATGACCATCACTGCAGGATCTCCCCCTGGCAGTGGTGGCTTATCGGTCAGGTCAAATGGAGCCCCACTGACCTCAGACAACTTCTAACTGCCTAGCATCTTATGCGCAACCAGGCAGGGTGACCCTGGCCCCCAGCTCCCTGCTCCTTTGCGTGGCCCTGTGTTGCAGAACTCAGCAGGCAGATGGAGACAAGTCTAGAATACTTGGCTCTGACACAACATCAGTTCTGGCTCCACCTACTGCCTGGGCTCCTTCTGCCCAAGTCACCAGCGCTGCCTCCTGCAAGCAAATTCTCAAGTGGCGACCAGAAGCTACCATTGGAAAGGGGTCTTCAGAGTTCACAACCTATCAGGGCACTTCGGTTCCGAGCCAAGACAAACAATTAGAAAAGCAGGTGCAATTGTGCATGCACAGAAGTGGAGAATCCAGACTTAATGCATTTTCGCAGCCGGGGCTCAGCTTGGCGGCATGTGGAAACAGTGCTGAGCAACCGCAGACCAGGCTGCCAACTCTAGAAACACATTATCTTGATGATAATAGTGGTTTACATCACATCTTCAATGTATGCGGTACTTTACAGAGGAACCAGCAAAAAAAGAAGAAGGAGGTGGTGGGGGAGATTGTATCCTTGCCCCTAGGAACTTGTACTTTACATTTTGACGGTGGAGAGACAATAAAGGGAAGGCAGGCTAGGGAGGGAAGCAAGAGACAAGTGTTTGTACCTGGTTGTTGGGCAAAAAAGACCCTGCCATGTCTTGAGGCAGGCTGCTCAACTAGGTAAAGGTAAAGGGCTCCTGGATGGTTAAGTCCAGTCAAAGGTGACTATGGGGTGCACTGCTCATCTTGCTTTTCTGGCCAAGGGAGCTAGCGTTTGTCCACAGACAGCTTTCCGGGTCATGTGGCCAACGTCTAAACCACTTCTGGCATAACGGGATGCCATGATGGAACCAGAGCGCATGGAAACTATGTTTACCTTCCCGCCACAGCGGTACCGATTTATCTACTTGCACTGGTGTGCTTTTGAACTGCTAGGTTGGCAGGAGCTGGGACAGAGCAATGGAAGCTCACTCCGTTGTGGGGATTCGAACCGCCAACCTTCTGATCAACAAGCCCAAGAGGCTCAGTGGTTTAGACCACAGTACTGCCCATACAGCTCACACCATTAGGATGTTCCTCCTAATGTTCTGCCTGATTCTAATCCATACATGGCATTCAAAAGAAGTCAAGGATGAATCTGACACCTCCTCAACTTTAAGTAAGAAGAAAATATGTTCCAGCCGGCAATGTCAATGTTGCTGACAGCAGTCGTTCCCCCATGCTTCAATTCCACTCCACCCTCCTTTTAACCCCCCCCCCCCAAAAAAACCTGATAGGTGAAAGATGGAAGGAATATCTGCTTGGCAAAAAAATAAAAAATGAATTTTGGTCACTGTTAGTAGCACCCATGATAAACGCCCATAATTTGCTAGGCAGCTGTTCTGAGTTTTCATTAAAGGGGGATTTAAAAGGCAAAGGAGAACCTCTGTCTTTCCCAGCAGCTTGTAATGAGATGACATACAGAGCGAAATAATCGTAACAACACATGCTTGGATTAGAGTGCCTTTTGGGTGACTGGGCAAATCCATCTTCACATTAGCATCAAACCCTCTTGGATTTTTCTTTTAAAGAGTTAAATAAGAAAGGCTTGTGTGCCAAGCTGATTTCCATTCACTGCAGTCTCCTTGCTTTCTGCACAGGGCCATTTAAAGCATTCTGACTTTTTTTTTTGGTACGTAATATATGTGTGAATAAGGCACAACACATATTTGTAACACAGAGACATAGAATAATAGAATCGTAGAGTCGCAAGGGACTCCAAGGGTCATCCGGTTCAACTCCCTGCAATGCAGAGATCTCAGCTAAAGAATCCATGACATCCGACCTCTGCTTAAAAACCTCCAAAGAAGGAGAGTCCACCACCATTCCACTGCTGAACAGTGGAACATAGAGAAGGGAACAAGGAAGTTCTCAGTGACAAAACCTCTCTGGCTTTCTTGAAGATTAAGCTTAACTCAGAACTCCAGACTTGGAATCTGGCCATTACTCAAGTGTAAGAGTTTCAAGACTTATCCTTGGACACGACAATGGCAAACACGAAAGGTTGCACTCTTCTTCTTTGTGCACCGCCACTTTGCTGTAAATTAGATAGGCATGCCAGCCATATCTGTTGTTCCATCCCTCTAAGTCTAAAATATCATTATTATCTAATGTAATCCAGTCTCTGATCCAACTAAAACATGCAGCATCATAGTATATTGCACTCTTCCATTGCCTCTCGAGACCAACAGATGCCAGCAACAATTTATCTACTGATCTTATTTATGGCTAATTATTTACTATTTATTATTATTCATTTACTAAACCACGCTGAGAGCCACTGTGGTGCCGTGTTTTGGACTAGGACCTGGGAGACCAAATCCCCACTCAGCCATGGAAGCTCACTGGGTGACCTTGGGACAGTCTCTCACTCTTGGATGAACCTACCTTCCAGGGTTGTTGTGAGGGTGAAATGGAGGAGGGGAAGAGGAGAAGTATGGACAGCACCTTGGGAGAAAAGTGGGGTATTAAATGTAATAAATAAATAAAATACTTATTTTATTACATTTAATATGCTGCCTTTCCAACACATGGCAACCTCCTGCACCGTGTGTTATCCTCACAACGGCCTTGTCAGGCTGAGAGATCATGACTGGCCGAAAGGTCCTCAGTATTACCAGTTGTTCTTCTGTTAAATGGGCATTTTGTGGTGCCTACGACCTGCCAATTGCTTAAAAAAATTATTAACCCCACTTTGACGTTATATATGTATATATTGCAGGCTTCTGGCCTCTCTTTGCTGGTTCCTCCCCTCCCCCCACCCCCACATGTTTCTTCTCCATCAAAAATAAATATTTAAAATGAGAGAAGCAGCTGAAATCTTTTTGGCTACCTCTTCCTGTTTGAGGCCAGGCATATTACATTCCTGAGCCATAAGATAAACTTGCTGAAAATGAATACCTGGCTTTAAAAAAAAAGAGAGAGAGAGAGAGGTAGAGGGAGAAGAAAAGAAAATAACCCAAACTGATGGGATTTCTAGAAGAAACCAACAGGGTGTGAAAAATTAGGATGGAGTTCATGTGGGGAGCGGGGGGGGAAGCAAAACCCTAAAATTTCATTTCAGGAGGCTAGATTAACTGAGCAATTTTCTCGCCAAGACTGTGTAATTTAAATTTAATTTACTGTGTGTGAAGCTGATCTCTCTGACTGTCTGTTGAGACAGTAGTAGAAAGAAAACTCAAATATGTCACATTAATCAATCCTATTCTTCGGTTTCCCTCTCCCTCGAGCTTATAAACTTCTTCCGAGCAATAAACCACCTGCCCATCCCCCAACAAGATTGGGGGAGGGGGTTAAAGAAACAGGCCTTAACTTGTGGCACTCTATGCCAGCACTCCCCAATTCCTCTCCCATTCCAAGTTGAGGTACTGGAGTCCCATTGAATGGAAATAAATATGAACTATTTGATTATTTAGAATTGGCAAAAATGACACAGAAAATAAGAAATCAAAAAGACATAAAGTTTAACAAAGAATGGAATAAATTTATGACATACATGGAAACAGAGGTAAAAAATCTAAAAATTACAGTAGGCATGACGTAACACTTGTGATGTAAAGAGTTTTTTAAGGAAAAGAAACTGCAGATAAAAAATCATATAATATATTCTGAAACCGAGATGAAGGGAAGTCAATTAGTGTTGTTTGTTATTTAGTAAATGTAACCTAATTTGTTGGTATCTTATGTTAGATGTTTTTTCTTTTGTTTTCTTTATTATTATTTTTCTTTTTTATGTATTTCTTTTTTGTCTGTATGTATGATGTATGTTTTTTTCGTTTGTTTTAATGTTTGATGTAGCAAAACAAATTAAAATCAATAAAAAAATGAATGGAAATAAATATGTGTGCAACATCCACAGCTTCTCTCCCAAGAAAACCAGCCCAACCCCATAAAGTAAAGGTAAAGGGACCCCTGACCGTTAAGTCCAGTCGCGGATGACTCTGGGGTTGCGGCGCGCATCTCGCTTTATTGGCTGAGGGAGCCGGCGTACAGCTTCCGGGTCATGTGGCCAGCATGACTGAGCCACTTCTGGTGAACCAGAGCAATGCACGGAAGTGCCATTTACCTTCCTGCTGGAGCAGTTCCTTTTTATCTACTTGCACTGGTATGCTTTCAAACTGCTAGGTTGGCAGGAGCAGGGACCGAGCAACGGGAGCTCACCCCACCACAGGGATTCGAACCACTGACCTTCTGATCGGCAAGCCCTAGGATCAGTGGTTTAGACCACAGCGTCACCCATGTCCCCCCTCAAAAAAATCTGAAGCAATTCGAGAAAGAGATGGGTCACCTTAATAGGGGAAGAAAGGTTTTGGGAAAATAGAGCTCAATCCAAGGCATAGCGTTAGTTAAGTCTGAAATTATTTCCTAGAGTAGAGGTGGAGAAGTGCAACAAGACCTGAACTGGAAGCTGGTACTTCAAGGATGCTGGAGAAGAGACTGCCATCATTGCCTTCCCTAAAGCTTGCCTTTTGCTACTGCCAGCCTCCTCCATAGTAAGGATATGGGAGCCAGCCTGTCAAGGGAGGACCGCTTCCCTCTGAACTGCATTGAACTGGGAGTGCAGAAAGACCAGCAACCGAAACTTCCTGCTCAGATCACACCTGCTTTGCTTTGCATTTAGGTGCAAATTGAATAAATAAACGAATGAAAGTAAAATAGATTGGTGCTTTTGTTTTTTTTTGGTAATTTATTCTATGTATGTCGCTGCTGTTTTGTCAATTTTGGATTTACTGGCATGCTCCATGCTCTATATTTTGTATAACTGGGTTATTTCGGTGTTTCCAATGTTTGCTGTAAGCCGCTTTGGGCAAAGCTCATTGTGGTGGGCTCTCATTTGTGGGGTGGGTCAGGGTTCCATCCTCTCCCCCATGCTCTTTAATATCTATATGAAGCTGCTGGGAGAGATCATCAGGGGGTTTGGGCTGGGTGTTCATCAGTATGCAGATGACACCCAGTTCTACCTCTCTTTTAAATCAGAACCAGTGAAGGTGGTGAAGGTCCTGTGTGAGTGCCTGGAGGCGGTTGGAGGATGGATGGCAGCTAACAGATTGAGGTTGAATCCTGACAAGACAGAAGTACTGCTTTTGGGAGACAGGGGGCGGGTGTGTAGGGGGATGCCCTGGTCCTGAATGGGGCAACTGTGCCCCCCTGAAGGACCAGGTGCGCAGCCTGGGAGTCATTTTGAACTCACAGCTGTCCATGGAAGTGCAGGTTAATTCTGTGTCTAGGGCGGCTATCTATCAGCTCCATCTGGTACGCAGGCTGAGACCCTATCTGCCTATGCACTGTCTCGCCAGAGTGGTGCATGCTCTACTTAATTCCCGCTTGGATTATTAAAATGCGCTCTACGTGGGGCTACCTTTGAAGTGGACCCAGAAACTGCAATTAATCCAGAATGTAGCAGGTAGACTGGTTACTGGGAGTGGTTGCCGGGACCACATAACACTCGTCCTGAGAGATCTGCATTGGCTCCCAGTACGTTTCTGAGCACAATTCAAAGTGCTGGTGTTGACCTTCAAAGTTCTAAACGGCTTCAGCCCAGTATACCTGAAGGAGCGTCTCCACCCCCCATCGTTCAGCCCCAGACACTGAGGTCCAGCGCCAAGGGCCTTCTGGCAGTTCCCTCACTGCGAGAAGTGAGGTTACAGGGAACCAGATAGAGGGCCTTCTCAGTAGTGGCGCCCGCCCTGTGGAACGCCCTCCCATCAGATGTCAAGGAAATAAGCAACTATCCTATTTTCAAAAGGCATCTGAAGGCAGCCCTGTTCAGGGAAGTTTTTAATATTCAATGCTGCATTGTTTTTAATACTCGACTGTGAGCCGCCCAGAGTGGCTGGGGAAACTCAGCCAAATGGGTGGGGTATAAATAAATTATTATTATTATTATTATTATTATTATTAATGCCATGCATCAATCAACCAGCCTCAGGTCATGGGGTGAGGGCAGTGGTGGGGTGGGGAAGGAGAGGGCAAATCCCTGCATCCTTGTTCTCCTCCCCACATCTGGCTTCACACTTTCTTTGACTATTCCAGCCACCCTGAAACAGGTCCCTGATAATGACTCTCTCTTGGCTGGAAGGAGGAAAATGTTATATTGACATTCATGGCTCCACCCACCTTTGCTTCTGACTCCAACCATCACTGGCAGGTTTCCCCACCCCAAGATATTAGCTTAGAAGGGAACTTGACCCTTCAGCTGAAAAGGGTTTCCCACCCCTGACCTAGAGCACCATGGCTGAGGTCTTTTAACATATGAAAGGTACTTCATTCTCTGGAAGGAACATTACCATAATGAGAAAATTATCAGTATTATATTTCTTCCTTAAGTGCAGGAATTTGAGAGGGCCTCCTGCCTAGAAAACCAGCCAAGACTGCCTTCTCACTCCCCGGCCACTTAACACATTAGGCCACAAGTGGAAATTAATGCAACTTTCTCTGTCTCTCGCTCTCTCTTTCCACCCCATCATTCTGCATGAACACGGAGGTCCAGCTCCAAGGGCCTTCTGGCAGTTCCCTCCTCACAAGAAGTGAGGTTATAGGGAACCAGACAGAGGGCCTTCTCAGTAGTGATGCCCGCCCTGTGAAACACCCTCCCATCAGATGTCAAGGAAATAAACAATGATCTGACTTTTAGAAAACACCTGAAGGCAGCTCTGTTTAGAGACGTTTTTAAGGTTTGAAATTTTATTCTATTTTTAGTCCTCTGTTGGGAACCACCCAGAGTGGCTGGGGAAACCCAGCCAGATGAGCAGGGTATAAATAATAAAATTATTATTATTATTATTGTCAGGGGCTCAGGGACAGAGGCACAGGGGAGAGAGGAGATGGAGAGCGAAGGGGAAGGATCTGAGGGCAGCATAGGGGAGTATGACAGTGACCCGAGAGATTCCATGAGCTTCTCCAGTGAATCAGAAGATTCCCAGAAGGAGGCGCCGATGGTCAGGGCAAGGGGGGCCAGCGGGGACTCCCAAAGCAGCAGCTGGAGATCAGGGCCAGCTTCCCCACCAGAGCGTAGTGGGGGGGAGGAGTCCCAAGTGTCAGGACCAGCGGCTCCTCCAGCAGGGAGAGAAGATGAGTCGAGACTGACCACGCCTCTATCGGAGAGTGGGGGAACGGAGGGGAGGTCAAGTCCAGCTAGCCTTCCCGAAGGGGGAAGCAGTGACAGGAACAGTGTAACGGTCAGGAGGAAGGTTACCGACTGGGCGCGCGCGCCAAGTTCAAATGTAAAGGCGCACGGGACAGCAGAAAGCCCGGATCGGGAACCAGGTCCTAAAGCCCGCCGGAAGCAGGGAGAAGACTCAGGGGAATCAGCGTCAGAAGAGTCTAGGAAGGGCGAGACCCCAGCTGACAGACGGACCCAGAGGAGGAAAGAGCAGAGGAAGAGGTGGAGCAAGGCTAGGATCTTAAACTGGTGTCAGGGGGGAGGAGACTCAGACGGAGCTTCGGCGGTCTAGAGTTTCAAACGTAGAGCTGCACGCTGCTGATGTGAAAGACAAACTGAACTTCAATAAAGACTTTTGTATATAACAACGAACTGGCGTTGGTCCTTTGTGAGCTGGGACCTTGGGCAGCTCTGACAATTATTATTATTATTATTATTATTATTATTATTATTATTATTATGGTATTTGCCACCGCCAATGAGCCATGAAATTCCACACCCTTAACAAACTACAGTTCCCAGGATTCTTGAGGGGAGAGGAGCCCTGACTGCTAAAGTGCTATAAGGGTTATCCAAACAGGTGACCACACATTGGTTTGTGACACATTGGTTGTGCCACACGTTAAAGCAGAGAACCCAGCACATGGCGTGGCAAGTGTCCTTGGGGCAGAAACGGAAACCATAATCTCATGGTATCACGGAACTGTAGCACATGGAAGGGTATCAAGGGAGGGATCCCAAGGGTCATCTAGTCCAACCCCAATCAACGCAGGACTCTCAACTAAAGCATCCGTGACAGGTGGCCATCCAACCTCTGCTTAGAAACCTCCAAGGAAGGGGAGTCCACCACCTCCCAAGGGAGTCTGTTCCATGGTTGAACAGCAATCTCCATCATAGAATCATAGAATCATAGAATCATAGAATCAGAGTTGGAAGAGACCACAAGGGCCATCAAGTCCAACTCCCTGCCAAGCAGGAAACGCCATCAGAGCACTCCTGACATATGGTTGTCAAGCCTCTGCTTAAAGACCTCCAAAGGAAGAGACTCCACCACACTCCTTGGCAGCAAATTCCACTGTCGAACAGCTCTTACTGTCAGGAAGTTCTTCCTAATGTTTAGGTGGAATCTTCTTTCTTGTAGTTTGGATCCATTGCTCCGTGTCCGCTTCTCTGGAGCAGCAGAAAACAACCTTTCTCCCTCCTCTATGTGACATCCTTTTATATATTTGAACATGGCTATCATATCACCCCTTAACCTCCTCTTCTCCAGGCTAAACATGCCCAGCTCCCTTAGCTGTTCCTCATAAGGCATCGTTTCCAGGCCTTTGACCATTTTGGTTGCCCTCCTCTGGACACGTTCCAGTTTGTCAGTGTACAATCAGAAATTGCAATAAATGCATTATAATTGCAGTCTTAAAACCTGGGACAAAACAAAAGATCCAGAGCAAGCAAACACACACACACACACACACACACACACCTGGCTGTCAAACATCAACTGTAAGGGATGTCAGAAGAAGGAGAACCTTCCAGGACAGGGCTAGAGGCTGAGAGTCACAGTGTGGCCACAGACTCATAGAGGAGTCAGAGGTGGTCTCTGCTACCCAGAAGCAGGACAGTCCCAGTGCTGCTGGCTCTCTTTCCTCTATAATACCCCACTGGAGGAGAGCTCTGCATACTGCTGAGCAACCAGCCAGGCAGGCCCAGAAGAGGAGCCCACCACCTCGCCCCAGTCTTTGTCTGCTGGGGAGGGATCCAGAGTTGAGTCAAGAGGGGGAAGTGGGCAGTCTCAGCAATGTCTCAAGCTGAATAAGTCGAGCCGGAGGAACACTTCTGTGCTGCTACTTTCTGCAAATAAAAGCTAATTGCATTTTGCGTCTCAAGCTCTTTCCTTCCCTGTGGATGACCTGCGCTTGCCTGACATCTCCTTGACATCAACTAACCTCTACCTCCTCCCCATCCCTCAACTCATTTGGAATAACAGGTTTTGTTTACAAAGTTTTTTTTCCCCTACACACTGGGAGAAAGTGATCCAGCTGGATGTAATTGGGGAGAATTTCATCAGAAGAGGGCCTTTGTCCTCATCAATCAAAAATGGAAAACATGCATTGGACTGGACCTTCCTCAGAGATTCTTATTTTATGGTGAGGCCCCTTGCTATTTACTAATATCCAGTAGCAATGGTTTTTTCGATGTGGCCCTTGCTGCTCATTAAAGATGCCTTGCTTATGAATCTGGGCCATGTTCCATTTCTTCGGCAGCAGCAGAAGGAAACCGTGTTAGGCTGATTAATGTGCAAAGCAGCTTTCTCTTCATCTCAGAAATCCCCTTCAGAAATCTGAGCGCTCATTTGTTTTTCCTTGGAATTGGCCCTACATCTCAGAGTTATTTAAAATGCGCACGTTGCAGTGATTAATGTGTTCAAACTAAGGAAACCTAAATGGGAATTTAAAACCAAAGCGCTTGTTTTTACTCCAAATGAAAATGAGCCTTGGAATTATGTCAGAAGGGTGAAAATAATAGCATTATTTAAGAGGGAGAATGGAGTGGTTTGGATGTGATGCTAAATCATAGTTTAGCATTACAGGAATGATCCAAGTTGAGCTTAAGGCAGGCATAGGCAAACTCGGCCCTCCAGATGTTTTGGGACTACAACTCCCATCATCCCTAGCTAACAGGACCAGTGGTCAGGGATGATGGGAGTTGTAGTCCCAAAACATCTGAAGGGCTGAGTTTGCCTATGCCTGGCTTAAGGCTTGTATGTTCTTCCTTCCCCTACCATGCTCTAGTATGGACAGTGCTATTTTTCCAGAAAAAGAGGTGCCAAAACTCACCATGAACACCTCCCTAGTTCTCTTGTAAGGGCACTGGCACCCACTTGAGAGTTGCCGGAACTCAGTTCCAGCAAGTTCCCACTGGGAAAAAAAGCTCTGGGTATGGACATAAGGAAGCTTCTGCTTCCAGCCTAGATTAACCACGCCTTACTGTGTCATCTGAACCCAACTGCTTTTGCTTAATCTAAACTGTGGTTTGCTGAAGTAGCGCAAACTCCAAACTACAGTTTAAGAAGCTGGCTTGTTTCAACAAACCATGGTTAGCGTTAACCACATGTTAGGGTTTGGATGTAATGGAAAACTGCGGTTAATCTAAAGGAAAAGCTTCAGATCTCTTCCTTGTGGTTGAGTCCGGGGAGGGAAAAGGAGAAAGTGTGCAAGCCTGAGGCCCACTGCAGCTCTTCCTTGTAACACTAAACCATGGTTTATCACCCCATGACAACTTTCCTGACATCTACCAGGTTCTTTCCACTTTATGATAGACAATACTGAGCTAGATGGATCACTGGTCTGATTGTGTATACAACATCTCCCTGTGTTTCGTATTACACGATAATGGGCACCTGCAAAGTAGCACCTCTACCATTGCCAAAGCTTCACAACAGTTATCTTCATCAATACTGCCATGGTTTCCTTTTTCCTTTGTTTGGAAGTGTGGGAGAAAGGAATGAGGAAAGAAAAAGGAAAGGTGAGGATGAAGTCAAGAACCTTACGACATTGCATCTACAATTTCCCAAACACCCACTTTGCAAAGGGTGTAATTCGCATATCATTCTGACACTTGCTAGCAATTTCCCCATTGATTTTGATAGCGCCGAATGGCGCCTATTTAATAAAAACTGATCGATGGCCGGTCTGCTGTACGTATTGAGCCATATACTTAGAAACATTTGTACACAAGGAGTGCTTGGTGCCCATTCATTTGGCATGCGCAATTCCCATTAAAGTTAATAGGAGTTAGGCACACATGCACTGAAATGGAGGCTGCTTTTAATTGCCTCCCAATTAGAAGCACAAGCTTCATTAGGCCTACTACTTTGGTAAAACACATATTTGATGAAACAGCTTCTGCTGCTGGAAAGTTTTCATCCAGGTGTTAGTGTAATCAGGATTTTATTTCATCCGAACAGCTCTCCTCTTTCAATTCTTTTTTTAAAAAAACAACAACAACAAAGAATTAAGCTGCATTTCAAATTGGTTATTTGGAAAGCTAATTTGAGGTCCTACTTAGCTAAAATCTGTTCCATGTGACCTTTGCAGTGGAACAGTTTTGCCCCTAGAAACATGCTACAAGACCAGTTTGCATCCAATATTACTTTTCTTCTTCTTTAACAGATAAACAAAAGGCTCTAATCCTCCTTGGTGGGGGAAATAACTTTGTGTCAATCCATCTCCAATCAGCTCTAGGCAATATAGTTGATCAGGGCTGGCCCATAAATGAGGCAAGGCGAGGCAATTGTCATGGGTGGCAGGATCCACAGGGGATCCTTATGTAGATCTTTATTCCCCCTTGTTCCTGTTGTAGATCTTCACTCACCCCTTCTTCCCTGGCGGGGAGGGTGACACCATTTTGTGGTTCGCCTCAGGCGGCAAAATGTATTGGGCCAGCCCTGTGATGGGAGTCCAACATCTGAAAGTCAGTATAGTGTTAGTGGTTGGAGTGCTGCACTGGCATACAGGAGACCAGAGTTCAAATCTCCACTCAGTCACGAAGCTTGACTTTGGTCTGTTCCTCAGCTCTTAGCCTAACTCTCTTCATAAGGTCATTGGGGAGGGGGAAGACATGTGCATGTCACCTTAATCTCCCTGGAGGAAAAGTAATAAACTAAAATAACTGCAAACTGCAAACATCTGGAGAGTCACAGGTGTTAGAATTCCTGCTCTGTGATTGCAGTCATGGAATTTTTGTCTATCACATGGCGGTGTATGTTTTGACTCCTGTGGGAAGTGATGGAGACAGGATGTTTGTGTTACTGTGTTCCGTGAAGTGGGACTATTGTCCTTTGTTCCTTCTCTTTGCTGTCTGATGCTAGAGAGAGAGGGAGCCATGTTTCAGTGCTCCATGTGTGTTTATATGTAAATAAAGTAGATTAGCCAAAATGCTGAGTTACTGAGGTCTGTTACGCAAACTGCGAAGACTCTGTGGATCCCTAAGTGTGCCGGTGTTGGTTGGCATCGGTCTCTGTGATGTTTGGGCTGAAGAAATTACCAGGAGGAAGAGAACATGCCAGTCGGGCATGTGTCTCTGCCAGGGTCCTACTCAAGTGTAGGATGAGCTCCTGACATCCCCATCCCCATGAAATGCCATTTCCCCACTAATTAAGTAACGGCTAGAAAATGAATTCCAAAAAAAAAAAAAAAAAGGCTACAGTGGTGCCTCGCAAGACGAAAAGAATCCATTCTGTGATTCTCTTCGTCTAGCGGTTTTTTCATCTTGCGAAGCAAGCCCATTGACGGATTGACGGATTAGCGGATTAGCGCTATTAGCGGCTTATCGGCTTATTGGATCAGCTGATAAGCGGCTTAGCGGCTTAGAAAAAGGGAGGGGGAAGGGGGAAAAACCCGCAGGAACTCGCAAGACATTTTCGTCTTGCGAAGCAAGCCCATAGGAGATTTGTTTTGCGAAGCACCTCCAAAACGGAAAACTCTTTCGTCTAGCGAGTTTTCCGTCTTGCGAGGCATTCGTCTTGCGGAGTACCACTGTACCTGTCTTCCATGGGGTGCATTTTCCCTCCCACTAAGTATTGCTTTTTCTTTTCCCTTTCTCTCACTCTTGCAACAGGACAACTGTGCTCCAAATGAATGGCGCAATTTGGCTCTGTTTCCCCCAAAGAATTGTGGAAACCATTGCTTGCAACAGAGCTGTTAGACAGTGGAATGGATTCTCTTGAAAGCTTGTGGACTCTCCTTTGTTGTAGGTTTAAAAGTAGAGGTTAGATGGCCACCTGTCATGGGTGCTTTAGTTGAGATTCCTGCATTGCAGGGGGTTGGGCTAGATGACCCTTGGGGTCCCTTCCAGCACTATAATTCTATGGTTCTACACTGAGAATTGTTAGGAGACTCCTGCTATCACCCTTGCAGGACTACGACTCCCAGGGTTCCCAGGGAAGAGGGATTCGGCACTTGTGTTCGGATGTGCTCATTGTAGTGCAAACTGTCATTGGCCAATTAAAATCAGATTCTCCATAAAAAGAAAATTCAATTTGAACAAAAAATTGTGTGAATCTGTTTTTCGTTTTCGTTTGTTGTTGTTGTTCCCTCCTTCCCTCTCTCCCTCCCTCCCTCTCTCTCTCTCTCTCTCTCTCTCTCTCTCTCTCTCTCACACACACACACACACGTGAACAAAGACAAAAACCATTTCTTTGGCTTCTAACTGTATCACTACACCGGATTTCAACATGGGTATGCATCTTGTTTCAATAATTGAAAGGAACTGCAGGTGTGAACCTGAGGGGAAAAGACCTTGGAAATTCTTACAATGTTGCTATAGCAATAGCTTAGGAAAATATCTCTGATCTTCATTGTAGCTCTCGAGTATGCAGCTGAGTACAAGCATGGAGGTGCCCTATCACTGGCTACACAATGTCTGCAGCTTACTACACGGAGATAAGGCTTGCAAATTACTGCTGCTATAACTTAAGGCTTCGGATAACTGGTGATGGAACAAAAATAATAATAAAAAAATTCAATTTATTTTGCTGAAATTCCTTAACGCTACACTGCTTTCTCTCTCTCGATGACCCCATTTATTGCTGCATTAAAAGGAAAGGGGGGCTGCTTAAAAAGCAAGCAAACCATTTTATTTTTATTCTTCTTGGCTTTATTATGCATAGCTAACAAATAGTATGGAAAATGCTACCTCTGCGGAAAACGATAGGAACGTCAAAGCAAAAATAGAAAACATACAGGTAGCTCCTGTTGTGGTGGAGCAGTGCCACCCTTCTGATATTGGCATTGATGTAGCTTATCTGGGTGGCACTGGAATGAGGCAGTAAGGAAGGGACTGGGGAGCAGGGGAGCTGGACTGGCTCTGCCAGTGTGTCCAGGGCAGCTCCAAGCTTGCCACCCAACTGGCTCCATCCTAGTGCCATCCAGATATGGTGCATCAATGCTGGGAGGACAGCTCTGCCCCAACACAGGAGGCACCACTGAAATAGAGGGCATAAGAACACAAGAAGAACCTGCTGGACCAGGACAATGATCACATTGACCGACATCCTGTTGGCCAACCACATGCACTTGGGATGGACATGGTAAAGGACCCCTGGATGATTAAGTCCAGTCAAAGGCGACTATGTAGTTTCGGCGCTCATCTCGCTTTCAGGCCAAGGGAGCCGGCGTTTGTCTACAGACAGCTTTCCGGGTCACGTGGCCAGCAGGACTAAACTGCTTCCGGCGCAACGGAACACCGTGACGGAAACCAGAGTACACGGGAACGCCATTTACCTTCCTGTCACAGTGGTACCTATTTATCTACTTGCACTGGCCTGCTTTCGAACAGCTAGGTTGGCAGGAGCTGGGACAGAGCAACAGGAACTCACCTCGTTGTGGGGATTCGAACTGCCGACCTTCCGATCGGCAAGCCCAAGAGGCTCAGTGGTTTAGACCACAGCGCTACCCGCATCCCAAGCTGGACATGAGCACATCAGCAATCTCACTACCTGCAGATTCCAGCAACAGGCATTGAGAAGCATAAAGAAGCATTCTGGAAGGTAACCGAGATCCTTGATCCTTAGGGGTTCTTGAGTAGGGATGTCAAGGAATTCCGACAGAATGGGAAACAGGGGAGGAAAATAATGTCCACTTGTGCTCCCCAGTAACTGGTATTCAGAGGCATATTGTCTCCAATAGTGGAGGCAAAACACAACCATCATGACTTAGTTACCACTGATAGCCTCCACGATTTTGTCTGATCTTCTTCTAAAGCCATCCAAGTTGGTGGCCATCACTACATCTTCTGGGAGCAAATTTCATAGTGTAACTATGCATGTTAAGTATTTCCTTTTGCCTGTCCTGAATCTTCTTACTCCGCAAGAACAGGCATGGCTTTTGCCAGTGCTGAGGACAGCAGCAAAGAAGTTTGCTGCAGAAGGATCCATTGGAGTGACAAAGCACCCCAGATGAAGCCGCAGGAGAGCCAAACTGGCCCTACATTGACTTACTGATATACCAAAAAGTAGCACTTTAACATTCACTTCGCTGCATCAATGGCTTCTCCACCTGACAGCCTCTGTGTATTTGTGGCATGCCCCAACAGCCTCCATGCCAACAATGGAAATGTTGCCGTTCTTTTCTTTGTGCCTTTCAAAGCTTCTTCAGTGGCAATGCTTGAAGTAATTGCACGGGATGCAACATAATTATTCATGCAAATTGCCTTTCAGAGGTTTCAAAACCTATTTCATAAAATGTGTATGAGCGGAGCAGAATGGCTTATTAGCACACACAAACTGGCGGTCTTCAAATATGCTAACCAATTTGCACTGTGTTTCTAGGTGGAATGGAATAACATATTTTGAGTGGATTACTGGGCTAATCAGAGTTAATCCATCCTAGATGGGGAGCAGCTATTCTTTGGCAGCCTTTGAGCAAAAAACCCAAAGTACAGCTGTTGAACATCCCCAATGCATTTCATGTTAGCTTTCGTGATATCATTGCAACCTTCCTCTACAACATCTTTCATTTCTAACAGGGCTTCCCAAACTCAGATCTCCGGCTGTGTTTGGACTACAACTCCCATCATCCCTAACTGGCAGGGACAGTGGTCAGGGATGATGGGAATTGTAGTCCAAAAAAGCTGGAGACCAAAGTTTGGGATGCTCTGATCCAAAAGAAGGGTGGTGCTATTTGTGAAAGGGCTGGTTTTACCCAAGCATGTAAGAACCCATGAGAAGCCTGCAGGCTGATGGGCTGATGGCCCATCGAAGCCAGCATCCTGTTTTCACAGTGGCCAACCAGATGCTCGCAGTAAGCCAGCAAGCTGCACATGAGGGCAACTCTGCCCACTTGTGATGCCCATCAACTGGTATTCAGAGGCATGATGCCCCTGACAGGGGAGGTAGAATATAAAATACACACCAATGTCCCTGTTTCCCCTTCTAAAATATTGGAGGGTGTGTCTTGCATGCTTTGGATCTCCATTTAGATAAATTAAGGGGACCATCACAGGGATGGAGACGATCACTAAATACCTGCAGATCCAGCAATGTCCAGTCACTTAATGCCCATAGTTCATTATCAGGTGCAGGTGAACTAATGCCAGTGTACTGGAAGAAGCAAAGATCACCAGTGTTGAAGAAATTGTTCTTCAACATCAGCTTCATGGAACTGGTCATGTTGTGCAGATGCCTGATTATCGTCTTCCAAAGCAACTACTCTATTCTGAACTTAAAAATGGAAAGTGTAATGCCGGTGGTCAACAAAAGAGGTTTAAAGACTCTCTCAAGGCAAATCTTAAAAAAATGTAGTATAAACACTGACAACTGGGAAACACTGTCCTGTGAGCGCTCCAATTGGAGAACAGCCTTTACCAAAGGTGTCATGGGCTTTGAAGACGCTGAAACTCAGGACGCAAGGGAGAAACGTGCTAAGAGGAAGGCACGCTTGGCAAACCCTTGCTGTGATCACCTCTCACCTGTAAACCTATGTCCCCACTGTGGAAGGACGTGTGGATCCAGAATTGGCCTCCACAGTCACTTATAGACTCACTGCTAAAACTGTGTTTATGGAAGGCCATCTTACTTGGCTACGAGTGATCACTAAAGAAGAAGATCAGGCAAGCAATGTGAGGGCATTACAAGAACATAAGAAGAGTCTGCTGGATCAGGCCAATGGCCCACTTCTTCCAACATCCTGCTCTCACAGTGGTCAACCAGAAGACTACAGGAAACCAGCAAGCAGGATTCAAGCACAAGAGCATTCTCCCCTCTGGTCCAGCCAATCTGTTCTCCCAGTGGCTGCCCAGATTCCTGTGGGAAACCCTCTGAGAAGGACCAGAATACTCTCTCCTCCTGTGGTTCCCAGTGGCTGGTATTCAGAGGCATTGCTGCCTCTGACCAAAAGACAGCAGCTGCCCCATTATAGGCATCCAGCAGCGTAGCAAATGTTTTCCAAAAGATGCCTTCCAAGCGGATCAGCTTGGGAAGCTTTTATAAGATTATGCTAATAATTAAACCTTCCGCCGAATGTATCGATTTGGTACTTTAGAAAGGCGGCCGCCGTGCGCATCCGTCAAAGCGCCGAGGATCCTGAATGCAAATAGGGAAGCCGGGCAAAAGCGCCGTGTCTCTTTCCACATCCTAAATCTGAAAAGCTGCGGAGGGAGCCTCAAAGATGCGATTACGATTTGCGCACGCTGGAGTGGCAAGCGTAGGCTTCTCACCAAATCACTTCCAATTACGTGAAGCACTTGTGGCTTACGTCCCTTTATTAAGTGTGTACCGTAAGTAGCAATAAGGATAATTTCCCTGCATTTTACTTACCATAAATCTGACCTTAGTCATAACAGCCCGGAACACCTGACGTCAGTACATGAGCGGCAATGGATTTGGTTGGCTCAGAGTTTACGTTGAAGAATCCAAATATTATTCTTAACTTACGACCTGCTTCACTCAGCCAGAGATAAAGCCCATTTAAATCCCACATCATTCGAACACAAGAAGGTTTAGCAGTTGCTCAACTGCCTTCCTGAAATCAATGAGACTTAAAAGTGCTGAACTTTGGCTGGATCAAGTCTATTCTTTTGATCAGTGGCTAAACAGCAGGTGAGGGGGATCTCTGCCCCTCCAGATTTTGATGAACTGCAACTCCCCTCACCCCTCGACCATCGACCATGTTTGCAAGGGCTTATGGGAGTTGTAGCTCAGCAGTGTCTAGAGGTACAAATGTTCCCCACCCTGCTATATGACACCCTGCTTTTGAATCTTGAAGCGCACCTTGCAAAACGTGTCCCTTTTGTTTCGAACGGCAGGAAAGTTTAAGGAGGTTCAGTCCAAAACAGAGGGAAATGTCATTCAGTGTGCTTTTTGCACCTCATCCGATTCTCCCAAACATGCATGTGAATCAGAAGGAAACTCTCTGTGTGCAAAAAATACACACCTGCACATTTACATTGTGCACACACACACATATATCATATATATCACACACACATATATAATATAAAAATGCATACAAAATGCATATTTTATAGGAAAATGCATATGAGAAAAATGCATATTTATAGGACAATGCATTGGAAAGCATTGGAAAATGCATTTTCATTTTTTACTGTTTCCATCAAATGAATAGAAAGCATTGGAGAATGTACATTTTACCGCATGCGAAATGCATTAAATTTAATTTTAGACTTTCATACCTTTTCAAAAAACGGGAAAAAAGAGAAAAATCACCAGAAAAGAAGTGAAATTAGGCTGCTCAATGTGTTCCTAACCCAAAACATATTGCTTTAACACAAGCAAAAGGAGAGGGTTCTCCACCATACCTGAGGACAACTGGCCAGCTAAGGGAGTGTAGGGCAGGCCATGCGGCAAAGACAGCTTTGCCTTGCAACATCTCACTGCCATTCCCCACCTCCCAGCATCTGCTGTCTGAAGGAGCTGACTCACTTGGCCTAACAGTAGGGCCGGCCCTATCCATCAGCAATACCAGGGCAGTTCACAACAACACTATGCAAAACAAACGCAACTCCAATGAAGTCAGCATACTAAAATAGAATAATATACATTGTAATCCACAATAGACAGGCTGTGTACCACCCAGACTCAGCATTAAGAGCCCACAAATTACCATCTCTGACAAACGTCCCATCTGCCCGCTGAACAGGCAGCATGACAGAAAAAGAAAGAAGGAGAGCCAATAATTCAATTTAAATGCATCTGGAGGTGTAAGGAGGGTGAATATTTGGTTCAGCCTACATTGCTCAAGATTTTCTTTATGCAATGAGGCAATCTTAATTGAGATTTTACATATGTTTGCTTCAGTTCAGCAGAGAGTGGGGGGTGGGGGAATGTGGCTGAGAAGCAGGAAGAAAAGTTCCAAAGCTAATTAAAAACGGTTAACATTTAGGTGTTGGAAACAATAACCTGTCATGGACCTATCAGCATGAATTCTCCCACAAAGCTTTGCTTGGTTTCACAGATAAACCTGTTGTTCTGTACTATCCCATGACACCAATTAAAAAATTAATTTGCTCTAAGAAGCAACCGTACCTGCCGAACAGGATAATGGCTTGATATTCAAACCTTTTTGTTCCACGCTCAGCGTGCTATAAAAGAAGGCTGGCTTCTTTAATGTTAGTTCCTGGAGCGCTGGGTGGAGAGCTGTCCTCAGCCTTTCACAGCTGCTTGCCCAAGATTTATGATTATGCTGCCTGAGATTAAGTCAGGAGACTGACTCAAAGCCAGTTATGAAGCAGATGTTCACAACTGGCTGTGGATCCTAGAGATGCGACTGTCATTTATCTGAGGCAAACCAGAGCCCTGATCGCACACAGAGGGATTGCGGAGAAAAGCACATTGTTGGAACTATGGAATTCGCAAGCACAAGTTCTGGTAATGGCCGCCAACAGATGACTTTAAGCAGCCAGGGATAGTGTGGCAGGGCTGTACCCAACATCTAGCCAGCTCAGCAGGATGGTCAATCTGGAAACCGTGACTCATGTTCTCCTGTCCTGTCCCCTTTATAAAGATCTGAGGAATGAGATCATCACCCCACCCCCAGGCCGCTCATCTGCGGCCACATTGTTCTTTCTTTTATCAGATCAAAATGATCAGACAACAGCCAAGGTTGCTAGGTTTATCGAGGGTGCAATGGGATTAAGGGCCACTATCTGAACGATAATCTTGGTCATTTGATTGCCCTTTCTACCCATTGTTGTCTTTTTAATTGTATATATTGCTTGTTTTATGTTGCTATGGCCATTGGCTAATGCGAATAAAGTTTATCTATCTCTATGTCAGCAGGATGGAGAAGGGGAGAAACACAGTTGTGGCAAAGCTGGTGTGGTGCAAATGTGATGGCAGGAACAATCCTGCGCATTTGTACCACCCCAACCTCACCACCACCACCACACTCCTCCCTGCTCTCTATCCCAGTGTGTTGCATCAATTCAGCTCGATGCTGGCCTGGTGTGTCCAACACCCTGTCCAGTACTAAGAATAAGCCCATCATTGGTGACCAGCCGTGATGGCTGTGTACGGTTGGGCATATGGGCTGTCTGCAGGTTTCCCATAGACCTCACGTTGGCTAGTGTTCATTACAGGATGCTGGACCGAATGGGCCTTTGGTCTGATCCAGCAGAGGTCCTACTTATGCTCTTATGATGAGCCACCAAAGAAATACATGTATGTGTGTGAATCAGGAGTTTCTCTCCAATCTGCCATATCGGCTCTGGAGGAATAAGCCACTTGAAGGGTCTAATGCACGTACTCCATTCAAATCAGACTTCTGGCAATCCTGAGTGACTTGAATAGAGCTGGTGAAAAATGCATGTTCCTGGTGGACTGTGACCACATTCAACTCCTCTGGCAGCCTCCCCACCTAATCCCTATTCTAGTTTTGTGGCAGGTGGTTGCACAAACACACAGCTCCCTCCTACCTCTGTGCTCGACAGCTGCTCTGGAGTGGCAGGCTGCCACAGTTACCTTATTGTCAGAATCCTCCAAATGTTTCCTCCGCAGAGTGGTTCGACATGGTTATGGAACAGACCACAGACCGGTTATTTGCTGCACAGATTCCAGGGGATGACTAATATGTGTTTGGCAGTGCTGTAGGTGCCTGTTGAAAATCAGCTGCTTGTAGATTACAGTCTCTGGCTATGTTTACTCTGTACATTCCATAAGCAGCTAAGGATTATGTCTCCAAGACAGGGAACATGAACTTGGAATGAAAAGGCAGAACTAGAAGAAGTTCCCACATTTCAACCATTTCCCTGTTTGCTGGGTTATGATATTTAGTTACAAAGTTGGACTTTCTTTGGTTTCCTTCACATGCTCCAAAAATGAAAGAATGGTACAGCCCTGTGTGATGAAGGGTAAGCAATATGATCTGCTACCAGTCTCTCAGGAAAATTTGTGACTTTCATGGATTATCATCACAGTTCTACTGATAAGAGATTTCTTCCTTCTTTTTTACACTAGGCTTCAAGTTTCCAGGTACAGAAATGAGTGAAAAACTTCCCCACTTAAAAAAATGAAAGAACACGTGGTTATAGGCTAACCTCTGTAGGCTTTGGGATTGGGCTCAGTAAATCCAACTGCCTTTTCTGAAGAAGAAAGGAGAGAAAGTAACATAATTGCAGTTCTGTGCCTGGAAAGCCCACTGCACTCTTGATCAGGAGTATGACAGGGTTTCCAAATATCTGGATCCAAAGAGGCATCAGGAAGCTCCCACAATGCTGTGAGTGTTTGGATACAGTTTGCAAATCCTAACTCAAGTGTTGCACCGGGTATGGCCGGGAAAACCACCTGTGGCCCTCCAAAAGTTGCCGGATTACAACTCCCATCATCCTTGACAACAGGCCATTCTGGCTGTGTCTAATGGGAACTGGAGTCCACTGACACCTGGAGATCCATGGGTTTACCATCCCTGATGAACGGAGGGACTGTGGGTTCATTCTTTGTGACATTGTGACACCAAAGGCTTTAAAAAAGCCAGCACATTCCCCACTTTGTGACTCTCTACAGGAGGGGTCAGCAAGGTTTTATCTGTATGGGCCGGTCAAGTCCCGCGGAGATCTCTCTGTGGGCTGGGTTGTGCATGCGCAATTTCCAGTGCCTAGGCATGTGCAGATGTGTTTTCTGGCATCTGCACATGTGCAGACGTGATTTCCGGCGTTGCGGAAGCGAGGAGCCATGCCATGCCGGTTTAGCACAGTGTGCAGGGACTCACCGAGCGGACGGCTTGATTCGGGAGCGGCTAGGGGGCCGGTTAAACTGCCCCCATGGGGTTGCTGACCCCTGCTCTACAGAATCCATTGCAGCAGCAGTGGAAGCATATTTGAAAATAGTCTCCCAGTAGAGCACAAAATATGGTCTGAAGCTCAACATCAAAAAAACGAAGATCATGGCCACTGGGCCCATCACCTCCTGGCAAATAGAAGGGGAAGAAATGGAAGCATTGAGAGATTTTACTTTCTTGGGCTCCATGATCACTGGAGATGGTGACAGCAGTCACGAAATTAAAAGACGTCTTCTCCTTGGGAGAAAAACAATGACAAACCTAGACAGCATCTTAAAAAGCAGAGACATCACCTTGCCAACAAAGGTCCTTATAGTTAAAGCTATGGTTTTCTCTGTAGTGATGTATGGAAGTGAGAGCTGGACCATAAAGAAGGCTGATCGCCAAAGAATTGGTGCTTTTGAATTATGGTGTTTGAGAAGACTCTTGAGGGTCCCATGGACTTCAATAAGATCAAACCTATCCATTCTGAAGGAAATCAGCCCTGAGTGCTCACTGGAAGGACAGATCCTGAAGCTGAGACTCCAATACTTTGGCCACCTCATGAGAAGAGAAGACTCCCTGGAAAAGACCCTGATGTTGGGAAAGATGGAGGGCACAAGAAGAAGGGGACGACAGAGGGCGAGATGGTTGGATAGTGTTCTTGAAGCTACCAGCATGAGTTTGACCAAACTGCGGGAGGCAGTGGAAGACAGGAGTGCCTGGCGTGCTCTGGTCCATGGGGTCACGAAGAGTCAGACACGACTAAACAACAACAAGCAGCTAGCCCAGGACGGAAGAGCTGTGAAGCCACTTTTCCATCACTGGTGTTGCTACAGCTTGCCTGGATAGGATTGGTGGTGGCAAGAAAAGGAGCAGCAGCAGAAGAAATGGATTGGCTCTGCCTGTGCATCCATGCAGCCCTGAACTTGCAACCGCCCTGCCTTACTTCTGCCCAGGTAAGATGCGATGACATCAGCAATGGGCGGTGTCTCTGCAGTTCTTTCTCACCACACCAGCCGCTACTGCAGCCTCCCTCCCCATGTCTGGTTCTGCATGTTTCCTGACAATAAAACACACTGGGTTTCTAGATGGGTTCTGTTAATGGACCAACAGAAGGTGGCAGATGTTCGGTGCAAAACAAGCGTTAGCTAGAGCCAGTTCCCTAGTATTCTCCCTTCATTCTCTTGCGGAGCTTGGCAGTTGCTAGCAACAGACCCAGCTATTGAATACCTCCTAGAGACCGCCTGTCATTTCTCCGCTAACCAGTACAAATAACTGCACACCCGCACCTGCTTGTATTCCCTTATGTGCTGCTGCTATGGGGGAAAGCGAACCGTATTTCATAATCATCTCTTGCACCACTTCTGGGAGCGGATGGAAAAACAACATCAGAACCTCCCAAAGTTTCCAACGTCAACCGGCTAGTTTACTTAATTCTACCTTTTGCAGAGCAGAAACAGCTTTAAAATCAAAGGGGGGCATCTTTTTGTAAATTTAACTCCGCTTCTGCATCCAGTGGGTTGCAGGCAACTAAGTTCTACTCAGTGTAGACCTATTAAAATGAATGGATGTGACCAGTGCTATTTTTCTAGAAGAAGAGGTGCCGGAGCTTACCATGAACTTCTCCCTTGTTCTCTATGAATGGCAATGGTGCCTACCTGAGAGGTGCTGGAGCTGAGCTCCAACTGAAAAATGCAAGTCCATTAATTGAAACAGATCTACTCTGGTGCTTGGCAGGGAATTCCAGAGCAGACTTGGTACCACACTAAAAGACTGACTCCTTATGAGGGCAGAACGGACATTGAATGGAACTGGCAGAAGTTCTACATATGCATGAAGTGCTTCTATGGGTTAGTTTGATGTAGTGATTAGAGTGTTAGACTAGGTCTTGGGAGATCAGGGTTCAAATCCCCGCTCAGTCATGAAGCTGACTAGGTGACTTTGGGATAGCCACTCTTTCCATCCCACTGGGTATTGTAAAAACACAATCTAAAGAAGAATAAGATGCACAACACCATCGTCTGCAGCATGAAAGCACGTCTCTCTCCATTTCACACCTCTTTGAGTATAGCTGCCCAAAGGACACTTTTTTAAGGTCACCAAAAATATTACAGGCTCATCCATTTTTCAGAGCACACTTCCCTAATTTGTAAAAGCTCTTTTGAAGCGACACACTTCCCGACACCTAGTTAAGCCAGCTGCACATTTACAAACAAAAGCTGTGACACGAGGAAACCTCATTAGCTAGGCTACGATTTGAGAAGTTACGATCAATAAATTACAAATTCACGACTCGAGAAAAGTGAATTATTAATTCACTGGTACGGATAAACTAATGTCCACATACAAAGGGCGCAATGTTTTGGTGTTCAGTCTGAAGGCTCTGAATTAAAGAAGAAGTGGAAAAAACAAGCCAGCTCAGCAGAAGTCTGAAGAATTCACCAGCTAGCAAGTATATTTATTTTATATCCATACCACCCTTCGTCCAGAAATCACAGGGCAGTTCACAGCAGAAAAGTACCAAAAAAAAGAAGCCATGGAATCTAGATGACCTTTGGCAACTCATGCACTTTTCTGACCTGTTGTGGTGTGAAAAGTGAAAGGGGTGCACAAGGATATTAATATTGATGCCACAACCAGCTATGGGATGCTCTCTGCCAGGAGGCACACCTGATGCTATTGCTATCTGTTTCCACCCACCAGGTAAAAACATGTTCATTCCTCCAGGCCTTTGGACCTTAATTCTTAATTTTTAGTGGGCCAGGACAGAGTTGGATCTAGTTTTCTATTACTTGTGTATCTTAGGCTGTTTTCATTTTTGTTTTTAATGTAAGTTGCGTTGAGTTTTTTTAAAAAACACACACCCAAAATGACCAATATATATTTATAATAAAAAATAATAAGAATTTCAGTATGTCAACTCTGAGTAGGAATAACGTTGGAATCCCAATCATATCTAATTCAGAAGTAAGTCCTACTGAATTCACTGAGGCTTACTCGCAGACAAGTTGGGGTTACACTTGCATAGTTAAAGCCATAGTTAAAGTAGAGCCTTGACTACCTTAAGTCACATTGATTCCACTGGATAAAATCTACACATGTGCCACAGGATCAAACCCATTGCTTTTTTCGTGTTACTGAGCTGCCTGTGCTCATGAACACTTCATCAGTTTCTGACAAAGGGAAGAAAAAAAGGCTTACATGGATTCTTGCCTAACCTTGGAGAGAGTCCAATTCTTCATAGTGACAAGACCACTCAACTGAGCTTTCCAGATCATCAGAGAAATATACTGCAGTTCCAAAGATGCAGGTTTTGAACACACTGCTCTTCTCCACTTGTATGATTCCACAGCTCAATTAGGAGACTCCTCCAAACCACCCAGAGGACCAGAAATAAGTATGCTCCTCTTGCCACATACTAGTTTCTTACTGTGTTCTCTGGTTCTTCTAACCATAGTTTATCATGATGCTCAAATGAGGCACCTATGGTTAGCGCTAACTTCTAAACTGTGCTAACTTCTAAACTTCTAAACTTCTAAACTCAACTTTGAACTATGGTTTTAAACCACGGTTTGGAGGCTAGCACTGACCACACCTCGCCCAGTTTGGATATCATATCAAACTATGGCCAGAGTAACTCAACAAATGGAGGGTGGAATCAACAGATAAGAGAGGCAGAAGCACATTCACACACCAAGTAGATCAACCTTTTATGGCTTGGCTCAGTTAATTTTTTTTGGGAGGGGAGTATCAAAGGGATCTACACAGATGGTAACACAAGTCAAAGCATTTATGCCTCATGAATCACCAAGGAATGTAGGAAGAGTCTTCAGGGTGGAACAGCCCATATTTGTGGCCTTGTAAGATGGAATCATCTTGCAAGATGGAATCATCTTACAAGGACATAAAGTCATTCAAATATACTGGATGGGAATTTTGTTTTGTTTTGTTCCAGAGAGAACACCTGAAATGCTTTGGTTACCTCCCGGTTTCCATTTCTCAAGTGACAGAGTGTATGAGCACACAAGTAAAAGAATCTCTTCTGTAAGAAATGGTCTGACGCTGTGTCTCATTTCATGTCCACACTTAGCAAAAGAGTCTCACAGCCCATTTGGAAAACTGAGCAAATGACTGCCCCGCCCAAATCCCTTCCTCTTCTAAAATTTATTTAACTGCCCTTGAGAGGCAAAATGATAGCAGGATCACACCTTTGTTCACCTTTTCTAATGAGGCATGTTATTTTATCTTCCCTGGCTTTGAACTAGAATGTCAACAAAACTTTACTCTGAATTGTCAACCAATTCTGGACTCTGTTGGATGGCTATTGAGCATCATTCATTCTATTCCTCCTGACCAACTCTGCTCTGCTGTAATTTGGAAATTGTGTGGGAACATCTTCTCTAAGAAAATCCCACATGCTTCGAAATGTGTTTGTCTGCCATTTCCACTGGAATCATTTTGCCAGTGTGAGCACTGTTTGAAAGCACGGAACTGTTTGGCAGAGCCTGTAACCTTCCACCTGGGACAGGGTCTCAAACACCAGTTGCTATGGAACTACGAACAGCAGAGAGCTGCTGTTTCATGCCCTGTTTGTGGTCTTCCCACAGACATCTGGCTAGCCACTCTGAGAAACAGAATGTTGGGCAAGACAGGGCTTTGGTCTGATCCAGCAAGACCTTAAAAGGTAAAGGGACCCCTGACCATTAGGTCCAGTCGTGACTGACTCTGGGGTTGTGGCGCTCATCTCGCTTTATTGGCCAAAGGAGCCGGTGTACAGCTTCCGGGTCATGTGGCCAGCATGACTAAGTCACTTCTGGCGAACCAGAGCAGTGCATGGAAACGCCGTTTACCTTCCCGCCAGAGTGGTACCTATTTATCTACTTGCACTTTGACATGCTTTCGAACTGCTAGGTTGGCAGGAGCAGGGACCGAGCAATGGGAGCTCACCCCGTCGTGGGGATTCGAACCGCCAAGCTTCTGATCAGTAAGTCCTAGGCTCTTATTGTGCTCTAAAATTATTTCCCCCAATGAAATCACTGTTTCCGCTCAAAATAAATGAGAACGGAAATCTCTTTTCCTGGGCTAAAAGGTGTATGAACAAAGGAGAATCAAGGGTTGACCCTCTTTCAGGTCACATCCACTTCTCAGTATCTGAAATTGACATGCACTGCATCATACATGTGTGCTGTATTGGTGAGATGTGTGCAAATTTTGTAGCCGGGCATCTATATCTGAGCACAACCTGTATAGCAGGAGTGAGGTACTTGTGGGTTCTGTAGATGCTGTTGTTGGACTATAATGCCCATCATCCCTACCCGTCATGGACAGTGGTAAGGGATGATGGGATCTGTAGCCCAGCAACTTCAGGAGGGCCACAGGTTTATTGCCTCGCCTAAACGGGTCATGCTCAGTCATTGGTACATAACTACAAAAATCACATGCCTCTCAATAAATCTACAGCTAAATTCTTAACTGAATACATAATCCCCCTTTCCTACCACCTTCAATTCTTCTTAAAAATAAAACCTGTGTCTCTACCCTTGATTAACTTTGTGGCTGAGCAAAGATTTGTACTATGAATGAATGAATCAGTTCATTTCTGGTCTGTTTTACTTTTGCACATGTTCACTCACAAACCTGTTACTTCCTGTTTCTGCATTTGTCTACAATTAGAAACAAATTCCACACAAATTTTGTGTCCAACATTTTCTCGCGACATATGCATTTCTGTGCTCATTTTCTCTCCAAATGTGCACGTCAAATGCATTCTGATGCATTGTGTGAGCCAAGAATTGTGTGACAATAACTGTAGAGGTGACAAATCCAATTCAATGGGTGACCCCATTTGGATCTGCACATTAGCCCAGGAGCCACGGGTCAGGTCATTTTCCTTGCGAAATGTACACAGATTGGATTCCTCAAGCAACCCAAATTTGAACAGAGGCCATCCTGGCCCCAGAGCTTGATGCAAGGAAAGTGGAGGCATTTTGCTAATCCCAGCACCCCTCTACACAAGGCTATCTTCCTCTTCTTCCAGCCCTCCAGGACTTGGAGAGCAAAGTTCTGAAGATAGGAGCCTTCTCTCTTCAGGTAACTTCATATTCTTCTCCTAAATTGCACTGGGAGCCACCCTCCTCCCCAAAGTACAGGAGGCCCCACATTTCAGAACTTCGCCTTCCAGCTCGGGAATGGATGAAAAAACGAGACAAGGAGTTGCCCACGTTGTTATTTATGGATAGAAATGGAACACATAGCAAGGCCAGGACACCACATAGTCCCCTTCTTATATCAGCAGGAACGACTCTGAAATAACCACCCCTTAGATCCCGATGATGCTCAGACAACACGGAGATATAGAGATCCTAAAGGCAAAATTCTGACCTTGTGCTACACATTAAGTTATTCTTGGAGCCCAGTGACTGCATCAGTAGGCACAGAAATGCGCACAAATATATCAGGGCTAGCATTTAAGAGCTCAACAGACGCAGTTGCGACTGAGTGCCCCAGGTGGTTCAGGGCAGATGGACATCTTCTGTTCAATTAGAAGCTGTATGTTCGACTTGGAAGAGCAAGCTGCTACCCATGTTGCTATTCAGGACTTGAATCGTTTGATGGGAGGGGGAGCAGGCATGAGCAGAGCAGTTTGAGGATGGTATGGGAGTCAATGGTAGGTCAGAGGTCCTAATGAAGGGCAGCCTTGGCTAGGGATGGAGAATAATTCAGTTCTGTGCATTTCAGTGTGAAAATACAGAACTTGCACTCCCAGAAACTGCTACTCTTGGAAACAGCCATCCTTGCAAATGTGCACTTCACCAAATTTGGTGATGCAGTTCTCCAAAAATATGCAAAAATGCCTATATTAGAGGAAAGTGTCCATAAAAATGTATGTAGTAGTGAAAATAAAACACAAAGGTCTATTACAATAATATGCATATATTGAGCTGAATTGTATACAAAAAGGTGCATGAAAATGTGGGGGGGATCTCAGGGTGCCCTTTTTTTAAATTGTGAATATGGAGAACTGAAGGTTGGAGAAAATGAGAAAGAAATTGATATATACCATATTTTTCCGTGTATAAGACGCCCCCCATGTATAAGACGCCCCCTATTGTGGGGGACTCCAAATTAAGAAAACACCCCTCAACACTACCTGTGTATAAGACGAGCCCCAATTTAAAACCTAATTTTCTGGTTTAAAAACCTAGTCTTATACACAGAAAAATACAGTATTTACCCAATCTTAGCCTTGGTTCATGCTTGGCTGCATGCATTGCAGGCAGAAAGTCCAATCTCCAGCACAGTGGTACCTTGGTTTAAGAACAGCTTAGTTTATGAACAACTTGGAAATAGAATGCTGCAAACCCGGAAGTAGGTGTTTTGGTTTGTGAACTTTGCCTTGGAAGCAGAACATGTTCCACTTCCTGTTGAGTGTGTTCCATTTGTAAATTGAGACCCCCGCTGCTATGGGAAAGCACACCTTGGTTTAAGAACGCTTTGGTTTAAGAACGGACTTCTGGAACGGATTAAGTTTGTAAACCAAGGTACCACTGTATCTCCAAGTAGGGGCTCTCCAGGCTTACAGACCTGGGACATTTGCAACTCTACCTGGAAATGGCAGGGATTGAACTTGGGACCTTCTGAATGCAAAGCAGATGCTCTACCACTGAGCCACTAGCACCAGACTGGGAAGGAACCCTTTCTGAGAGCCACTGTGTATCAGTGTAGACAATAGTGAACTAGATCAGTGTTTCCCAACCTTTTTTGGGCAAAGGCACACTTGTTTCATGAAAAAAATCTTGAGGCACACCACCATTACAGCCCCGTGACGTCAGCGCGCAGCGCCACGCCGGGAGGGACGCACGAAAGTGTAAGTTTCAATTTTTTCCCCTCCCCCTTGCCTTCCTTCTGTGCCAACTGCCAAAAAGCCAAGAAAAAAGCCAAGACTTTAGGGCAGCAGGTCGACACGGAAGAAGCTCCTACCTAAGGACAGGTGCGACGGCCGTGTCCTCTTCTGCCACACTTGGCAGCCCTGCCTCACGGTCGTGACTCCCACCCTGATTTCTCCCCGCAGGTCGAGCGGCACAGGCAGCCCAATGTGTCCAGCCCAGACACAAGCCCTGCTTCCCCACTCTAGATCCTGAATGCGACCAAGTGCTCTGGACTCCCGAGCAGGGTGGGAAAGAGGACTCGCATCTGGTAGCCTCCAGGCTCCTCGTCTGCTCGAGGGATGGCATTGCAGGCAAGCTGCCGGCCGTCGCCATCGCCGCCCTCTCATGCGAGTGGACCTGCCCGGAGTGGTGGGCCGGGGGAGGCTCGCTCTCTGTGGGGATGTGGCCCGCACGCGCGGCCCCGCTTCCTCCTGCCCAGGGCTGAGCTCCTTACCCGCGATCTCGGTCTCGCGCACGCGGATCCCACTTATTCCGAAGCTCGCGCCACTAGCCGGGGCTCTCACACCGTGCCAGGGTGAGGCGGCACGGCCCACTGACGTCATCGTGGCTCGCCGCCGCCCTCGACTTCCCTGTTCCCTCCCCTCCCTCGGGTCGCCATGGTTACTGAGGACTGCAAGCTGCTCGGGCAAGCGTGGGGCATTAAGTGGGAGAAGGAAAATTAAAATTAAAACTCGCCTGAAGGCCGCCTCTCCGGATATGAAGCTATCTTTTGAATTTTTTAATTTTTCCCGCGGCACACCAGGCAACATCTCGCGGCACACTAGTGTGCCGCGGAACAGTGGTTGGGAAACACTGAACTAGATGGACCAATGGTCTGACTTGGCATTAGGCAGTTTCCTATGCAGGGAAGAAATTTCAGCCAGCCTCTCTAAATCCAGACTTGCCAAGCTCCTTTCTCTGCACAAAACTACATAAGGCAGGCATGTCCAACGTCTGTTTCGGGGGCCTAATTTGCCCTGCCCGTCCCTAAGGCAGTTTATTTCCTGGGGTAAAATCCTAAAAAACCCTCAAGAACTTCAATCCTAAAAAAAGTTCAACAATTTTGGTCGGCTCTTTGGTCAGCCCTCACAGCCTTTCCTTTCATCAAATCAGACCCTCTTTGAAAAAAGTTTGGACACCACTGAAAGGGTTGGGTCGGGGATATAGAGTAGCCAATTATGCACTGTCAAAAAGGAGGCAACGTCACCAAAAAAGAGGACACAGATCTGCATGAAATGTTGCATACGCTAACACTTCAGAAACAATGACTGTAGCAGAAAGAGGATATATCTCACCCTTGCACCCGGTGTGCCTGCTCAGTTCAGAGCCTAACTGTTGATGGGCAACATCAAGGCTCCTCGCTGCTCTCCCTTCTTAGGGGTCTTTAACTTTAAACTGGGCTTGGACAGAGCAGGCCTTCAAACAGATGACTCCATGAAGAACCTAAGAAGAACCTTTCTGGATCAAACTAAAGGCCATCTAAGCCGGCATCCTCAGAATGGCCAACCAGATACCTATGAGGAACTAAGAAGCTGGACCTGTGAGTAGAAGCACTCTTTCCACTTACAATTCCCATACCTTGGGTAACATACGCTTCAGGTTACATACGCTTCAGATTACAGACTTCGCTAACCCAGAAACAGTGCTTCAGGTTAATAACTTTGCTTCAGGATGAGAACAGAAATTGTGCTCTGGCGGTGCAGCAGCAGCAGGCCCCATTAGCTAAAGTGGTGCTTCAGGTTAAGAACAGTTTCAGGTTAAGAACGGACCTCCGGAACGAATTACCGTATTTTTCACTCTATAACACGCACCAGACCATAACACGCACGTAGTTTTTAGAGGAGGAAAACAAGAAAAAAATATTCTAAACGAAATAGTGGATATATGATTTTTGTGGTTCATGCTGTGGCCACAGACACGTGATCTGACAGTGAGTTTGGAGTAGCCCAATGCAAAAACCCTGAGGATCCATGTGGATCCATGCTTTGTAACCACGGAGGAGGGAAGGAAGGGGAACCATGGATCGTCTGCTCACGACTGCAGCAGATCCCCCACCCCACCCGCAGGCATTCGCTCCATAACACGCACAGACATTTCCCCTTACTTTCTAGGAGGAAAAAAGTGAGTGTTATGGTGCAAAAAATACAGTAAGTACTTAACCCGAGGTACCACTGTACTGCCTTTCACACTGGAATTAGGAGGATCACTGGAGCTACAGCTGCCATGGATAGCTTTATCCTCCGTTCAAATGGATGAGCGTCCTCTGTAAAGTAGGTCACATGACCACCCTGCAGGTTGAGGAAAAGCAAAATACTTGGTAGCTCTTTTCAACCAGCAGGAAGGGGTTGATTCCAAAGTGCTTGGGAGAGTAGGAACCTAACCTTCCAACAGGTGGAATCAGCAAGCTGGAAATTCTCATGCACACCAGGTGTGCTCACCCTGAAACAATCCAATCTTGTTCAGGTCATTCCCTGCCTACCAAATATCTTAGTTAACTGCAAACACCTATTTCTTTTCTGAAATGGACACTGGTTGGGGGGCAATTTTAATTAAAAATGGCCTTTCTTCAAGAACAATTTTCTCTCTCTCACTCCCCCCCCCCAAAAAAAAGCTATTTGCTTTCTTAGCTGGGTGCACATGAACCCCACTGAAAGTAATGGGATTGGAATATTATCTATGTGCTAAAACAGGTATGAAAAAACAGGTATGGTGTGATTATAACAATAAGCACATGGGCTTCTGACCTGTTTTAACTCACGCATACAGGCAACGCTCCATTTTCTTTTGTTTCCATGGAGCCTGCTTTTACAGTATGTGTAGGTACTACTTGAAGCTTAGAGAGAGAGAGAAGATTTAGTACGTGGTTCAGCGACTATTTGATTAATGTCAGAATAATCAATCTAAAACATTTTGATTGATTAAGGCGGTGCCCCCAATGAACTGGTCAGCAGGTTTTAAGGTTTTTAAATATATATATTAATACAAGCACTTATAAGAAGTGCAGATGGGTTTTAAACGGTTTATTTTAAAAAAATATATCCCTTGGTACGACTATGTCAATAGTACATTTCAGATCCAAATCCCAATGGATCATTATAAGATTTTGCAAACCCATTAAGAGAAGACAGCTAAAGGTGGTTTCTTGCAGGATGCATCCTAACCAAATTGGTTGTATTTGATTTACGGTTTGGTTTCCTTTGAAAGGCAATTCTTGGCCTAGACATACACGGCACTTCAGAAAAAGAGAAAACCAATATGAAAATAGTTTAAATGCACAGTCTCTTTTTAAAAAATGCGGGCTGAGCCAGGAAATGCAGAACAATGATGTAGCTGGAGCATTCAGAAGAAGGAACATCATGTCAGAAAATAATAATAGCTACTTAGTGTAACTTCAACCTGATCCACTTGACCATTAAGACCTGGTGAATTGGGTTAAGATTAAGGTCAACAGCTGTGAATTAGGTCTCCTTCTCATACAATACATCAGGTTTACCTGAGCTCCTTGCAAGGGCGGCATGCCCCGTTTCACTGCTTAAAGTGAAATGTGCTGCCCTACCATTCTGCTGGCTTTGGACGCGGGTGGCACTGTGGGTTAAACCACAGAGCCTAGGACTTGCTGATCAGAAGGTCGGCGGTTCGAATCCCCGCGACGGGGTGAGCTCCCGTTGCTCGGACCCTGCTCCTGTCCACCTAGCAGTTCGAAAGCACGTCAAAGTGCAAGTAGATAAATAGGTACCGCTCCGGCGGGAAGGTAAACGGCATTTCCGTGCGCTGCTCTGGTTCGCCAGAAGTGGCTTAGTCATGCTGGCCACATGACCCGGAAGTTGTACGCCGGCTCCCTTGGCCAATAAAGCGAGATGAACGCCGCAACCCCAGAGTCGGCCACGACTGAACCTAATGATCAGGGGTCCCTTTACCTTTACCTTAGCATTCTGCTACCTCTGCCAGCCCTACTAACCCAATGCTGGTGGAGAAGCGGAATTGGCCTCAATTGTGGGTGAGATCGCACCCATTTCCGGCAAGATCTCAAACGCTCTGCAAGATCTCACATGGCTTTTGGTGAGATCTTGCTGAAAATCAGCAAGATCTCACCCAATGTTGGCACTGCTTCTATGCTGGCAGCAGAGGAGGCACCCATAGGGACACCATCTCAGGGGCTTCCTTCACCTGAGGTGGTGGCCTCACCTCACCCAATGGCTGTGCCAGTGCCGACTCCTTGTGTGTGTATGTGGCAGCAGAAAACGGTGTACTTTCCCCCATTCAGAAATCACAGAAAGGCTGTGCCATCCTGACTTTGGTTCCTGAACGTACACAGATTTAGTCTTTGTGACTGGACACCTTGGAAAAGCAGAACGCTTGATCACACATAGGCAATGCATATCTCATGTGTTGCATGAGCAACATGTTGCTGCCAGAAACGGGGTCCATGGAACTGAGTCTTTCAATGTAAAATGCATTGAAATTAAATGGCTTAACCAATGTATCAGTCATATGGAAGGATTCAACAGCAGCAACAACACCTAAGAAGGTAGTGGGGGAGGCATGGAGATTTCCTTATAAAAAGACCAATCCACTTGGTAACTCAAGCTACACTCATTATCTCATTATGGGGGAAACACAGATAAGCCACTGATAAGTTATTTTCTGCTACAACCACTTCAACAGCTTTTTTTAAGGACATGAATCAGGCCAAGGACATGAATCAGGAAATTTGGTTGAGTTTACCAACAACTGGGTACGCGGGTGGTGCTGTGGGTTAAACCACAGAGCCTAGGGCTTGCCGATCAGAAGGTCGGCGGTTCGAATCCCCGCAATGGGGTGAGCTCCCGTTGCTCGGTCCCTGCTCCTGCCAACCTAGCAGTTCGAAAGCACGTCAAAGTGCAAGTAGATAAATAGGTACTGCTCTGGCGGGAAGGTAAACGGCGTTTCCGTGCACTGCTCTGGTTTGCCAGAAGTGGCTTAGTCATGCTGGCCACATGACCCAGAAGCTGTATGCTGGCTCCCTCGGACAATAAAGCGAGATGAGCGCCACAACTCCAGAGTCGTCCACAACTGGACCTAATGGTCAGGGGTCCCTTTACCTTTACCAAAAATTTATAGAAATCCTCACTGCCCTAAAATTTAAGAAGTCGTTTAGAGTTGTACTATTCTAGAAAATTGAGAACTTTGCACACACTCTGCATCAGCTTCAGAAAGAGGCAAGAGAAAGGAGTATATCTACCATGGCTGCAACGGATCCTCAGGAACAAAATGAGTTTGATAATACTCTGGAAACACAAGGAGCCTTGGAAGAGACCAGGTCTACCAAGACCCTATGTACTCTACACATCAACCACATGAAACAAACCAAGTGCTTAGAAAACAGTAGACAATGATCCAAGAAAAGACACAATCCTTACTCATTTGTCTGGGAAATTAAAAAGCAGGGGAAGTGCAGCAAAGTCAATACAACAGAGGCCCATAATCTTATTTCAAAGCACACCATGAAGTGCCTGGAAATCTATTATTTTATTATTAGTATAATGGGATGAAATCAAGGCACACTGACAGCAGAGTATCCTCATATAAAACATCTATTAAATTCCATATTGTACAATAATGAGAGGGAAGTATAAGCAATCGCTGTTCAGCCCCTACCCCTGGCTTCTGAGACTGGCCACACCCTTTGCAGTCAAAAGGACTAGAAACTTGTAAACTTAGGATGTTGGACGTCACATCCCAGCACCAAATTTCACACTTGTACATTGCAGTCCCACAGCAGATGGCATCACTCCCTTTGATCTCATGCAACAGACCAATAAGGGACAAATATGGGCTATAAATATCTCAGAGCTAAACTACACATTACAATGCAGTCACATTTTGGCATGCCTGTTTCTTGCCTTCCCTTTAAAACAATAAAAAAACTAGAAATAAAAGTCAAGGGAGGGGCAGGAACTGGATCAGGAATGTGGGAGTGGGGCATTCATCCTTCTTCACTGTGGTCTTGATGAAAATCATCTCTCTGGAAGCAGCTATTTGCTCCAGGAGGGAAGTATTTTTTGGGGGGTAGTAGATCATGCCCCTTCATTGCCTTGTCGTGGCGAAGGGGCTTGAATAGCTCAGAGAAGCTATGAGCTATGCCTTGCAGGGCCACCCAAGATGGACAGGTCATAGCCGAGAATTTAGACTAAATGTGATCCACCTGGAGAAGGAACTGGCAAACCACTCCAGTATTTTGCCAAGAAAACTCCATGGACATAAAAAAGGAGAAGCTTTGAGAAGAAAGTGAGAGTTTCCAAGGCCTGCTCTAGTTCATGGGGTCACTGAGAGTCAAACACGACTAAGATGACGAAACAACAACAAGAAAGTAGATCATGACTGCTGCTGTGGAACAGTGTTGGCGGTGGAGGGTTGAACCCAGTAGCTGTGGCCCCAATCCTGATCCCCCCCAGTTGCTACTTGGAGCAAATAGATACCTTAAATGTGATCACTCATTAAAACAAGATGTTCTTTGACTCTTACTCATCTGGAGATGAGCTACCTCACATCTTTTAAATTGTAACTGAGCACACAAGTGTACACCTAAGTACAGGTGGCAAAGAAGTGCATTCATTATTATTATTATTATTATTATTATTATTATTATTATTATTATTATTATTAAATTTGTATACCGCACTTCATCCGTAGATCTCAGGGCGGTTCACAACATAAAAATGCAAGATAAAATCAAAACATAAATAATAAAAACAAAAACAAAGCAGTAACTTTCCCTCCCCCTCCCACAAACACATTTTAAAGGTTTCAGTTGTTAATCAGCCAAAGGCCTGGTTGAACAGGAACATTTCTGCCTGACGCCTAAAGGTGTACAATAAAGGTGCCAGCTGAATCTCCATTTAGTTATCTGAATAACTCAAATCCCACTTTTCTTTATCAAAACAAACCCCAAGAGACCTATGGCACAAAGCCAATAAAAACATGAAACCTTTTTTTAATAATAATAATAATAATACAAAATGAAAAGCAGAAAAGACAATTGAATTAAAAGACACTGATGGTTGAAGAACAGGTGCACCACTGTTAAATAGTGAAGTCACAAAGAACAGCACCATGGCAACGGAAGGCTTTCTGGGGAAAACAAAATTCCTTGCCAAGCATCTTAACTAATATACAAGGCAAGGGCCCAGCGGGCATCTCTGAGGAGAGCATCCCACAGAGTGTTGCCAGATCACTGACCGGCTACAGTTCTCTGTTGCGCAGCCTGGCAGCAAACCTAGATTTGGCGCTGCGTAATGTGTGAAGGCCAGATTTGTTGAGAGCTGTCCTGTGCCCACTATCTTGAGAGTAAGCCACCCTGAATTCAAGGGGGGATTGCTTCTGAGTGGAATGGACTGGCAATCAATAAAACTGGCCCATTGTCTGGTGGTATGCTTAAAAGCTTCTGACACATCCGAGAGAACAACCTCTGCAGTATCTGAGCAGTGTACACCACCCCAGTTGTAAATATATAAAAATTTAAAATAGGTTGCGCGGAGGGGGGAGGAGAAGGGATCAGAGTGGTGCAGTCCCTGCTCTCCAGGGGCTGTCCTGCCCAGGGCCCCCTTAAACCTGTCACTTCTCCTGCACAAAAAGTGTTGCCATCTGATTTTGGTGACTGTACAGAAACAGGCCCAGAGAATTCACAAAAGCTCCCACCCACCCTGGGAGATAACAATTAAGAGAGTGTATAAGCTGAACTGGAAGCCATCTGGGTGTCTTCTGCTGCCATCGCGCTTGCAAATGTGGGGGAGAATTTTGTACAGTTCTTCAGAATGCCCTGCCAATTAACTGCATGTTAAACCAGCAAGGATTGTGGGGAAGGAAGGCAATTCGATTTCCATGGAACCTCAACCCCTTAGCCTCTTCTGGCAAAGGCTGTTAGCCATGCCAAATTATCTATGGTCCCCAAGAGATGAGTGTGAACAGCTGTTGGGAAGACTGAGCTGGGAATGTTAAAATTCGTGGTGTAGCCCTCTCAGGCTGAAACCAAGCAGAGGCTGAGGTTTTCCAAGGTGAGAGCCATTTCATTCAACCTCGTCTAGCATTTATCTCTGCTGATAATCACTAGAACCCACCCCCTGAATCAGATTTGTTAACAGACCCTATATAATACAACAGCAACAGTAATAACAGAAATGTTGATAATGTTTCGCAGTTTCCACAGCACACCATGTCCGGCCAAAAATACCTGTCCTCTGAAAAACCCGACCCCATCGTGACTGCCCTCAGAAAACACAACCTCACAATTAACTGATCCGAGACAGGAAACACCTCTGCTTTCTGACTGCTCAAGTAACAAAGATGAACAGAGCTCAGATGCAATTCCAGAAAGAAAAAAAACACTTTGCACAAACTTTGATATCTAAAGTAAACTCTCCCTCCGACCCAGAAAAATAGAAAGAAATCAAAACAAACGAATAAAAATCAAACAACACAAATCTGCCAGCATGCTGGCAGATTAACAACTGCTGATAAATGAATCTGGGCAAATACAGAATAATACTTGCTAATGGAGTGTATTGTTATTCTGGTTTTTTTTTTTGGGGGGGGTAGGGTAATTATAAATCCCTCTGCCCTGAACTCTAATAACAAGAGATTTAAAAAGAAAACCTGCCAATTACTCTCTTTATGTTAAGCCTTTGTTTCGCTCTCCTTCCCTCCCAATAAATCTATTGTCTTACACCTTGTTGTATGCCTGTCTCCTTGGCTAATGGGACTCCCATCACTCCTGTGGTAACACACAAGCTGTAGATAGTGTGAAGACCCTTTCGCTCTTGTTGTTGTGAATAAGGACTGTGAAGGGGTGTCTCTATTTCTACAGGGGGTCCACACACACGTACATTCACACACAAATACGATTTATGCACACATCTGATGCCTGTATTTCACACACACACACACATATAATAAAATCATAGGAATGAATAATCCTGAAAAAAATGGAAAGACTTTAAATTAGATGCCTTGGAGATTTGTTACTGACATTTCCATGTTAGAAGCAAACAGAGAGTTAGTCACCCCCTCCACTCAAATACAGGGAAAAAAATACATTTGTTGTTATGAACATGCAAATCCCACTAACCTTTAATATATATATATTTATATATCAGCATTAGTTTTTTTTGTTTTTTAAAAAAAGAAATAATGCTCTTTTGCATTATGTTCCATGAAATATTAAATAGTCAAACACGGTCATTCTTCCGTACGCAGAAAAACAAGGCATGCACACAGATTCAGAGACATCCGTGCTCTGCTAACAGTGGTAAAGAAACAGAAGCAAACACACACACACATGCAAAATTGTGCCCCAAAGCATGCATACTCAGGGTTTAAGCATCTGGTTTTTTTAGCCAAAATAATTACTAGGTCATTAAAAACAAAGCCACCTAGCAATTATTGAAAGCATCTGTTCTTCATGCTCGCGTTGGCTTCCTCGCTTCCTCCTTTCCAAACAAGCAAAAATTAAGAGACACACACACACGCGTGAACACAAACACACACACAAGCTGTGGCTTAGAAAAGCAGCAGTTAAAGAGAACAGAATGCACCAGGGTTTAAAGTGCTAGTTTCTTGAGCGTAAAAGAAGAAGATCCTGAAATTTAAAAAGCCAGATCGCATGCAGAAATTTGAGCTCCGTATCTTAACGGCATGCAATCTCCAAGAAGACAATTTCTAATTTAAATAAAAACATTTTTTTTTTGGTAAAAAGAAAAAAGAAGAAAAAGTAATTGGTGCAAATGCTTTGCCCCCCTCCTCCTCCTCCTTTATTATCATCATAATCATATTTTTTTTTTGTTTTTTCGACTAAGTCTCTTAAACCCTGCATGCTGCAGTGCTTAGCCTCTGGTCTGCATCGGCCGTGAGAGAAGAAGCTACCTGAGAGGATTCACAGTGCCATCTCATATCCATGTCTGCCTGGCTACCCTGCGTGCTTATAGCTTTTTTCTTAATTCTTAATGGAAATCCTAGGAAATTTAGTCCATCCTCTGAAATCAATACTGGTGACAGGAGAGCTTCCTGACTCAGTGGGAGATCGAGATGATAAATTGCCTGCGCATCAGCCCGGCCTATCAGTGCTCCGCACACAGATGGAAGACGAGAGGGTGGGGGGGTAGAAACAGAGCTCTGCTGGTCACATGGGCGCAGGGAAGCCAATGGCTGGACTTCTGCTGCAAGAGAGGATGCTGCAGTTTCTCCTGCGGATGAGGAGTGCTGTGCCTCACCATTGGGTACCACTCTAAAGGCAGCCTGTTTCCCCTCCTACCCGCCTCTCCGGCTTGCAGATGCGAGGAATACATTACGTGCTCGTATATTATACAATCACCTCCGCTCAGTTTCAGGTTTTCTGCAACTCCAACTGAATGTAATTAAGCCAGAAACTAAGAAGAAGACACGTTGGGAGCGATGGAGGAGAGAAATGAACCCCACCGCCGTAAATCCTACTTAAACTATTTTGATCTATTTCCCTTTGGCTGATTACTGTGTTTTTGCTTCCCATTAATTTGCAAGCTTAAACAGTGCAATTAGCACACAGCCCTCAATCCAGGGCTGCCTCAGAAAACACACACACACACACACACACACACACACACAACCTTCTGACTGTAATTATCATTTTTATGCCCCGGCTAATGAATGGCATTTTGCCTGTGTTATGTTTTATAATGAATGTTTTCTCCACAATGATTCCATGATGACAATTAGGCGATATTGAGAGATGTGTTATGAAGATGCCACGGTGCCATTGAGAACAGCACGTTTTTTAAGAGAGACAAACCCATCTGTGAGAGGCAGGCGTTTGCTTCTCTAAGGTAACAAAAGGGGGAGAAGCTCTGGCGATCCCTTCAGCGCTTCTTGCGCATAAGTAGGTCAGCAGACAAGACAGAACGGAATGATCTATTCAGCTTCAGAGTCCTGGATAAATTTAGGGAATCAGCCCATCAGATAAACAACGGGTGGCATACATTAGCCCTACACAGAGTAAATCCACTGAAGTGAATGGGTCTACTCTGAGTATAACCAATGTTGGCTATTACCAGATTAATAAAGCTTTTGCATGAAATGGAGTGCATGCAGGAGTACTCAACAAACCAAGAGATCTGGGGGTTCAGGTAACAGATCCTGCCACATTCACTATTGGCTGCCTTAGCAGAACGAGCTGTTCCTTTTGGCATTTGAAAGATATAATTATTTACTGTTAACACTGCCCTCACTGCGAAAGTTACAATAATTCATCCACAAAGGAGTAAGGAAACATCTGGGATGCCATATGGGAAACCTTTTTTCCCCCAAGCACATCTGCTATCACTCATCAGTCAGCAATAAGCAGATATATTGCATGGTTCTTCAAGGTAAATTATGTTACAGGATCAGCTTTGATCAAGTTAAAGACGAAAAGGAAGAAGCGACAGAAAAACAAGAACCCCAAAATGCCTCCAAAATGCACACAAACAAGACACAAGCAATCAAACAAAACCCACAAAAGAATTTGAGCTGGTTAATAATAATAATAATCCACTTTTATGTCCTAATCTGGATATCCTGCTGCCCATATGAAAATCCAATACATTTCCAATAGATCTGATTGCAAATCCCATTAACACACATTATGCCATGTCAAAAATATTGGCGTTCCTGTTATGTTTCAACCAGGCTGCGCCAAGCCCCTGGGGTTTTCTCAATATTTTCACCTTTACATCAAGTTGTAATTTTGTGACATGTTAACCCTTTCGCTCCAAACCAACTGTAGCCTGATGGCAAAATCATACTTCAATCTTTCACAGCAAGGCATTTCCACAGTTGCAAGCTGAACATGTGCACAACCTATCTGTTTAAATAACCCAAAGAATACAAAACCCATGATGCAGTGTGACCATTAGAAAAGCATGCATGTACAAAAACGCATGAGAGGCTTTCATCAAAATCCATAAAAGACACAGACACCTTTACTTGGAGATCATTCTTAGTCATTGCAGGCAACTGGAGGAATGGCTGTTTACATACCCCAGATACCTAATTTCTAACTACAGATGCAAGGAAGGTGTAGAAGGAACAAAAACAAACTAACAACACCACCTTCAATAACCAATAGCCAAAAACTGTACATTGGGGAGAGGCTATAAGCACACACATAACACACATACCTGAACTCAGCTGAAATTGATTCACACATGTATGTTTATCATCATGTGATTGCAACATTCTCTTATCATTTGCATGTGCAAATGGTCCATCATGCATAGAATACCACAGAAATAGCATTCACAGCATATGTTTAAATAAGGCACAGGTCACACTTGCAGAATACATTTAGAGTGATATTATACCACTTTCATTTTCACGGCTCCCCCCCCCCAAAGAATATGGGGAACTGAAGTTTGTTAAAGGTGCTGATTGCCGTTCGGAAATCTCTATTTCTCTCTGAGAGCTACAGTTCCCAGAATTCCCTGAGAAGAGAGATTGATTGTTAAACCACTTTGGGAATTGCAGTTCAGGACTCTTAACTGTTTCTGTTTGTTACTGTGTTGTGTATTTTTGTGTTTATACTGTAAACTGCCCCATCATCCTTGGATGATGGGCAGTACAGAAATTGAATAGATAATAATAAAATAATTATAACAAACTACAATTCCCAAGATTCTCTGGGAGACGTCAAATGATACACTGCTTGCAAATCAATTGTGAATTCTGAAGTACGACTGTGTTTTAGTTTGTGTATCATTTTGGGAATTGTGAATTAGGTAGATTCATCTCTAAACGAATCAAGTTTCTCACCCTCCTCAATCTGCCTCCCTCATTATGAACATTCAGGAGGAATTTAAAAATATTCCTGTTTGCCCAGGCACTTGATGGACGAAAGAGACTGTTCCTGGCAATTATTACATGTGAGGTTATGCCATTGTTTTCCAGAGATTTTAGACAAGATTAATATTTCCCAGTGCTTTCCCTCATTTTATTTTTAATCGTGCTGGCTTTCCGTTTGGTTGTTTGCCACCCTCGGCTCCTTTGGAAACACACAGGAACACTGGATTTTGTCTTACACTGAATCAGACCATTGGTGCCTCTGACTCAATGCTGTCTACACTGGCTGGCAGGAGCTGGCAGCCTGTCTACACTGGCTGGCAGGAATTCCCAGCCCTACCTCAAACTTCCAGGAATTGAACGTGGGATCTTCTGAATCCACAGAAGATACCGGTACTTTACCCCTCAGCTACGACCCTATAATATTGGAACATGTTTGCTACGAACCCAGGAATCTGCCTTGTACAAAATCAGACTATTGATCCATTAAGTTCAGTATTGTCAACTCTGACTGACACCAGCTCTCCAGGATTTCAGGGAATACCTGCAGATGCTGGGGACTGAACGCTGGAGATTTTTCTAGCAAAGTATGTTCTTAATTTTATAATTTTTTAATGACAAATAAGGGCCAACAATTTATACACTGAGAAGCACCCGTGGAAGAACTATCCACCTAATAGGGGATAGGCCGTTATACTTTGTGCAAGTTTTTCTTTCTCTCTCTCTCTCTCTTTTTGCTAAGAACCAATGAGTCATGACAGCTCCAAGGGTTAACGTTATCAAGTCCTCCTCTCCAGCTCCCTGAGGGCCTTTTGAGAATCACTCAAAACTACTTAGGATAATGAATGTCTACAGTAAGGAAGAAGACAAGTGATCTTCAGCACAGGAAAGACAAAATTAACTTAGCAATTATTCTAACAAAAGCTCAGAGAGCCCAAGCTCATTTTGAACTCGATTCCCACCATCCTCTCTGTCGGTTCCATTCTGGGGTAAAAATGTCAGATACTTCATCTCTTATTTAGTAATGCCTTTAACTTGCTTCATTCTCTTTTGAGCCTCAATATATATATAGCCACACACACACGCAACATCTTGACCACAGAATCCTAGAATCCTAGAATTATAGAGTTGGAAGGCACCCTCAGGGTCATCTAGTCCAACCCTGTGCAATGAAGCACCCAACCATTCCCTGTTTAGGGAAGTTTTTAATGTTTGATGTTTTATCGTGTTTTTAATATTCTGCTGGGAGCCGCCCAGAGTGGCTGGGGAAACCCAGCCAGATGGGCAGGGTATAAATAATAAAATTATTATTATTACGCACAGTTACATGGGCTTTCTGCCATGGCTAAGGGCCAGATAAGTCATCTGGCCTGAGCTCTTGAGAAGTGATAGATTAGAAATCGCATCTACTAATTATTAACTGTCCCATCCAATAACACTGATCTTAAAGAATGCTTCCAGTGCATTTCAGAGCACAATTCAAAGTGTTGGTGCCGACCTTTAAAGCCCTAAACAGCTTTGGCCATGTACACCTGAAGGAGCATCTCCACCAGCATCATTCAACCCAGACACTGAGGTCCAGCTCCAAGGGCCTTCTGTGAAAAGTGAGGTTACAGGGAAGCAGGCAGAGGGCCTTCTCGGTAGTGGCGCCCGTCCTGTGGAACGCCCTCCCTTCGGATGTCAAGGAAATAAACAACTATCTGACTTACAGAAGACATCTGAAGGCAGCCCTGTTTTGGGAAGTTTCAAATGTTTGACATTTTATTGTGTTTTTAATATTCTGTTGGGAGCAGCCCAGAGTGCCTGGGGCAACCCAGTCAGATAAGCAGCAGCTCTAAACAGAATGATGATGATGATGATGTACTGTGTGCCGCAGACTTCTGCTTGCCCAATGGAATGTGGATTCCATCTCTGCTCTGCTCAAAAATATCTGCTCGGAGAGGAGAGGGATTGGGGGAAAAAAACCCCAGAACAGATTTAGGGGGCATATTAAAAAAAGGTAAAGGTTCCCTGACAGTTAAGTCCAGTCACAGACGACTCTGGGGTTGTGGCGCTCGTCTCACTTTACAGGCTGAGGAAGCCAGTGTTTGTCCACAGACAGTTTTTCCGGGTCATGTGGCCAGCATGACTAAGCCGCTTCTGGCACAACGGAACACCAAAACCAGAGCAGTGCACGGAAACGCCGTTTACCTTCCTGCCAGAGCGGTACCTATTTATCTATTTGCACTGGTGTGCTTTTGAACTGCTAGGTTGGCAGGAGCTGGGACAGAGCAACGGGAGCTCACTCTGTTGCAGGGATTCGAACCTCCAACCTTTCAATCGGCAAGTCCAAGAGGCTCAGTAGTTTAGACCACAGCGGCACCCGCATCCCTAGGGGGCACATTGGGGGTGGGGGGAGATTAAGAGGAAGGGAAGGTTCATTGTACAAGTAGATTGCTGTGTACGGCCAGGGTGACTTTCTTGGATACATTCCTAAATTAATAAATATGGTCTTGTGAGTAAGACATGGTAATATATATTTTTCTTTGAATAATTCCTTTTGGGGAGTGAAGGCCTCCACAAATGCATCCCTTACATAACCGTCTGTGTGTCTCTGATGAATTGGTTTGCATCAACTTTGAAAATATATAAAAAAAGATTGTGCCTCTCAAGAATAAACATGTATGATTCACTGAGCGCAAGAATAATAACACCACCAGATTAAAGAATTGTATTTTTCCATTTTGCCACTTCTGTTAAATGGGAAGTTCTTCAGCTGATAGCTTTCATAAAACTCAGTCGCTGGCTTCTGAGGAGCACTTCATTTTGCGCATGGTTACAGCTGAAGACTGTGTGCCTACACTTGTGTACATTGTGCAGGGTGAATTTTTACACAGAGGAGAATGTTGTGGGTGGAGAAGGAGAATATTGTGGATGCAGAGTATCTTGACTTCGGTAAGGCTTTTGACAACGTCCCCCATGATAAGCAGGTAAAATGTGGGCTAGATGATATTCCTGTTAGGTGGATTTGTAGCTGGCTGAACCCAGAGAGTACATACTAATGGGTCTTTACCATCCTGGATAAAAGTGAAAAGTGGGGTGCCACATGGTTTTGTCCTAGGCCCGTTGTTGTTCAATGTCTTTATAAACAACTTGGATGAAGGAATTGAGGGGATGCTCATCAAATTTGCAGATGACACCAAACCAAGAGGGGTAAGTCAAGGCCGCTGAAAACAGAATTGGGGTAGAGTATGGCCTTAACCGCTTGGAGAACTGGGCCCAAACTAACAAAATGACTTTCAAAGGGACAAATGTCAGATTCTGCACTTAGGCAGGAAGAACCAGCTGCACAGCTTGGCTTGACAGTGGTACATGTGAAAAAGGTGGTGGACCCTTCTTCCTTGGAAGTTATTAAATAGAGGTTGAACATCTGTCTGTCTGGGATTCTTTAGCTGCAATTCCCGAATTGCAGGGGGCTGGAGTAGCCCACCCTGATCAACAAAGGCTGGCGACTTCTGATCTAAAATGTGAGTAGTGTTAGACTAAAGTTTACCATCTTGCTTTAAGTCCCCACCCCAAAGGCTTCGATTTAGAGATCTCTATTTCAGGAAGGGACGCGGGTGGCGCTGTGGGTTAAACCACAGAGCCTAGGACTTGCCTATCAGAAGGTCAGCAGTTCGAATCCCCACGACGGGGTGAGCTCCCGTTGCTCGGTCCCTGCTCCTGCCAACCTAGCAGTTCAAAAGCACATCAAAGTGCAAGTAGATAAATAGGTACCGCCCCGGAGGGAAGGTAAACGGCGTTTCCGTGCGCTGCTGTGGTTCGCCAGAAGCAGCTTCGTCATGCTGGCCACTTGACCCGGAAGCTCTATGCCAGCTCCCTCAGCCAATAAAGTGAGATGAGCGCCGCAACCCCAGAGTCGGTCACAACGGGACCTAATGGTCAGGGGTCCCTTTACCTTTACCTATTTCAGGAAGACAGAGTTCGGAAACCTTTCTCAGTCTGAAGGCTACACACCTTTTCCAGTGCCAAATGCCATTAAAGGATGGAGCCATTGGCAAAAATTGGTGGAGTATTTATTGCAGAAGTTACCTTTATATTAAGTAGGCTAGTTTCTACACACACACACACACACACACACACACACACACACACACACACTTCTTTCCTCAATCAGACAAGGAAGAGGTGCTATCAGGGTTCAAGGGCAAAATCTCTCCAGGCAAAAATGCTTGGAGTGCATAGAGGAGCCAGTGAGGGGGTGTGGCCTGTGGAGAGGGGAGTGGCCTATGGAGATTTCCAAGGGCCAGATAGAACATACTGGAGGGCCACATTCAGCCTTCACAGCTTTCCCACCTCTTCGGTAAAAGTCTGCAGCGAAAATTTTGGGGGGGAAAAGTTGCCACGAACTGTTGAGGAGGCACCTGCATAATAACTTTACAAGACTCTTCCTGAAACAAAAGAGAATACTTTCCCATTGGTATAATTAGCCAGGCTCTTTTTCGCAGTGACCGCCTTCTCGTTTTCAGCAATGCTGATTCCATTTGCAAAGGCTGCCTACCTATAACTAAAACAATAACGTCGCCTCCGCAGTTCCACACACTAGGAAATGCATTATTTACTGATGAATTCGGAAGTTATGAAAACGTAATTAGAGGGGCCCACCTAGGCCGCTGGGTGACTCCCTCCTGAAATTATTGAGATGATTTAAAGAAAGAAATAGAGCAAAACAAGGTGAGTGGGATCCTGTTCCATATCCCTTGTTTTTGCAAAAACTCCGAGATGGATTTCTGCAATATATTGTTGCTTTCAGCTGAAGGGCTCTCCTGAAATTCAGGAACTACAGTGCTCATTTCACACTCCTCTGAGGATTCCGTTTTAAGTGACTATTACCAGAGCTGCCCAGCCAAGTAACTACTTTGGACAAGAAACAATCACTGCTCACCTTGCTGGAGTTAAAAGTTCTGTGCCTGACAAAGTTCTACTCAAGGTAGCCCCATTGAAATTACCTGGACCTAAGTCAGTCACATCCATTCATTTCAATGGGTCTGCTCTGAAGATAACAAAACACTGGGATGCAACCCAATAATAGTAATGATTCTGCTATCTGTTTTGGAAAGTTGCTTGTCTTATCTGTCCACTATGCATTTGGACACCTTTTAAGGTATTGCAACCAAATCTTGCACCATTCTTCCTGAGATCAAGGAATATAGTAAGGAAATGGGGTGGAAGGATGTGTCCACCATAGAAACCTGACACTGGTATTGATTATTTCATTAAAATTTAAGTACCTCTTCTCTGCCCTTGTTCTTCTTAAGCTGCCAGTTACATCGCACAGTGTCACTCAATTTTATCACCCTCCGCTTCCTTGATCCTGAGCTTTCTTTGATGCTTCCCTTTCCTGATTTGCTTATTTACCCTCTCTACTGGTGACACTTCCTCTTCACATCTCCTCCTTCTTGTAAGCAGCTTGCAGGTGCATCTCTTTGGCTTGCCACATTCTACCCCTCTTTTGCCCTTACAGGCCCTCGGAAACACCTGTAGTTACGGCTATCACCTTTACCAAACAATTCCTGTCTTGACCTTGCCTAGCCAGTTAAATCAAAACAATACTTATTCCTGGAGTTCACATTCTTCCCCAAACTGTATATGGAAGTGTGTGCCTGTGAGTCAAGGCTGCCCCAAGACATTGCAATGCCTGAGGCAGAAAATCCAAATGGCGTCCCTTTCCTGCTAATTGTCTATTCTCCTATTCTGTTCCACGAGGCTTGCCTAAGAGAATTTCCCAGGGTCTGCCGCCCTGTGGGTTTGATCTGCCAGTTTCCTGCTCTACCACCCTTAACTGGAGTGTCACTTTGTGAGTGTGTGTGCACACATATGTGTGTTCCTGTATGTAAGGAAAACCGCAACGGAGTTCCCATACAATAGTTGCCACTAGACAGTAGACACCTGAAGGAGCGTCTCCACCCCCATTGTTCTGCCACAACACTGAGGTCCAGCGCCGAGGGTCTTCTGGTGGTTCCCTCACTATGAGAAGCCAAGTTACAGGGAGCCAGGCAGAGGGTCTTCTTGGTAGTGGTGCCCGCCCTGTGGAACGCCCTCCCACCAGATGTCAAAGAGAACAACAACTATCTGACTTTTAGAAGACATCTGAAGGCAGCCCTGTTTAGGGAAGTTTTTAATGTTTGATGAATTATTGTATTTTAATATTTTGCTGGAAGCTGCCCACAGTGGCTGGGGAAACCCAGCTAGATGGGCAGGGTATAAATAATAAGTTGTTATTATTATTACTAGCAGTACATGTGAAAAGGATCTAGGGGTCTTAATAGACCACAAGCTTAACAGGAGTCAACAGTATGATGTGGCAGAAAAGGAAAGGAAGCTCAAGATATTCTAGACTGCATCAACAGAAGTATATTGTCCAGACCAAGGGAAGTAATAGTACTGCTCTATTCTGCCTTGGTCAGACCACACCTGGAATACTGTGGCCAATTCTGGGTGACACAGTTTAAGAAGGATATTGACAAGCTGGAATGTGTACAGAGGAGGGCAACCAAGATGATCAAGGGTCTGGAAACCAAGACTTATGAGGAACCATTGAGGGAGTTGGGTATGTTTAGCCTGGAGAAGAGGAGACTGAGAGGAGATATGATAGCCATCTTCAAAAATCTGAAAGGCTGTCACACAGATGATGGAGCATTCTGCTGCTACACAGGTGAGGACCTGCAACAATGGCTTCAACTTACAAGAAAGGAGACTCCTGACTAAATATCAGGAAGAACTTTCCGAGAGTAAGACCTGTTCAACAGTGGAACGAACTTCCTTGGGAGGTTGTGGACTCTCCTTCCTTGGAGGTTTTTAAGCAGAGGTTTGGACTAGATAACCCTTAGGGGCCCTTTGAACAGTGCAGTTCTCTGATTCTATAACTGTGTCTTTGAGCCAGTCCCAATGGAAGGGCTGAGCCCACAGAGACAGCTTTTCCATAAATTACAACAGCAAATCCAACTGCAATAACTGCAGTGCTGCTTGGTCATGTGAACACCCACAACACTTCTCGACAGTAGTTAATCACACCAGCAGACCAGAGTTAACTAACAGTGTTATCCTTAATGTGGAAACTGGTTGTGTGTGTGTGTGTGTGTGTGTGTGTGTGTGTGTGTAACCTAAATGGGGATAATTGCCCATCTTTCATCACATGGAGATTATGAAGATAAATACACCGCAAACTGATGGGGACCAGATAAGTACATATGATTGATTGATTTTCTAATTAATCCTTACATACGCGCTCAATTAACTCAGCAAACAGCAATATGCAGGGACAACTGTACAGGTTGTTACATCCAGCGCCATAATTTTTGTCTCATTGACTTGGATGCATCACATTTCTTAGACTTTCAAAATGTTAACATGTCCTGATTGTTCACAGTTGACTAGATTACCCATGAGTGCTCATTTTCTCTTTTTCTCTTTAGGGCAGAGGGTGGGTGGGGGGAGTAAGTTGAAACTATTATTTAAGTGCTGAGCTTGTAGCACAGTTAAGCACAAGAGGCCTGATTTTCAAATAAAGGGGAAAGAAGATACTGAAATTTCCCCCCTTGTCACGTATGCTGCAGCCCAGGTCAGGAGTGCTGTTCGGTACTTTAAAAACTGTGGGTACAGGCTCGGGACAGAAATTTACATAACATTTGCATTTGCTGATTTATACAGTGGTACCTCGGGATGCGAACGGGATCCGTTCTGGAGCCCCATTCACATCCCGAACAGAATGTAAGATGCAACAGCACGTCTGCGCATGCGCAGGTCGCATTTCGCCGCTTCCACGCATGCGCGTGACATCATTTTGACCATCTGCACATGCGTGAGCGGCGAAACCCAGAAGTAACGCGCTCGGTTACTTTCGGGTCGCCACAGAGCGCAACCTGAAAATACTTATCCTGAAGCGTATTTATCCCGAGGTATGACTGTATAACCAAATGCTAGGATCTGTCTTTGAATAAATGAAGATGGCTGTTTGGGAGTCTTGCCAGGGTGCTGAAACACTTTTGGCCCAGGGACCAAATTCCCTTCTGGGGAACTTTCTGAGGGCCACATGCCAGCAGGGAGCAGGGCCAGAGGGGGAAGTGGACGGGGCAACAAATGCAAACGTTTCTGCACACACTCGTACACCCTCCTCTGGACTCCAAATTTGCTGTGATGTTTATTTTATTTATTATTTTTTTTACATCGGCCTTCATCTGAGGATCACAAGGTGGTTTGCGATATAAAAATGCCTAACATAGTAACAAACAAAAACAATAACCCCTTACACACACACACACACACACACACACACACACAGAGAGAAAGAGAGAGAGATTTAAAGCCAAAGGCCTGGGAGGAGAGGAATGCTTTTTTTCCTGGTGCCTAAAGATAGATGTCAGGGCTGGAGTCAGATGTAGGTCAGCACGAAGAAGCAGAGCCAACTGTCAGTAAAGTTAACTTTTTATTCAAGGAAATGAACACCCTGCCCTCCTTCTGCCCTCCTCGTTATTCTGCGCGTTCTTGGAGACCAGCAGGGAAGGGAGCTTGTTGCAGCAGGAGGGGGAGACTCCCTGGAGTCTTCAGCGGCCTCTTGATGCCCCACCACCAATTCTCTGGCTCTGAGCCTTCTCTCTCTGGGATTTCCCTTGGGGGTTCCCCGGCTGGTGCCTCCCACCATTCCATCCAGCCAGTCCCTGACAATATGTAACGAAGGTACCAAGCGAGCCACCCTGAGGAGAGCATTCCACAAGTGGGCGATTCCTGCATTGCCGGGGATTGGACTAGATGGGGTCATGTCCAGCTCTACAATTCTATGATTCTGTGAAGAGTTGAGGGATACGTTGAAGCCAGAAAAAACACACGTGTGAAAGCGACAGATATATAGATTATGATGATGGTGGTGATACTGAGTCTAGCAACAGCACATCAGACCCTTGGGCAGTTTATGGGGCTCCAGCAGGCAGGCCCCACTATGATACTGGCACCTGGTCTGGGGCCCCCCAACACTGAGTAGCTCAAAACTTCCATTTGCAAATTACCCACAATGCCTTGGGATAACAAGGATTGCAGTGCAGCTGACTGGGAAGCCTGTTGGGGGCCCTGATCCAGGAATTAGTCTCTCAGGAACCCTGCAACACCCTCTTTTCTTTTTCTTTTAAAAACTCATATACAGTAGCACCTCAGGTTACGTTACCCTCGGGTAATGTAAACTTCAGGTTGCGAAAGCGGCAAACCTGGAAGTGTTTCACTGCACGCGCATGTGCACAAGCTGTCTACCGCTGTGCGCATGTGTATAACAGTGATCCTCAGGTTGCAAAAACTTCGGGATCCGGCTGGACTTCTGGAACAGATCCCGTTCACAACTGGAGGTACCACTGTACAGTGGTACCTCGGGTTAAGTACTTAATTCGTTCCGGAGGTCCGTTCTCTCCTGAAACTGTTCTTAACCTGAAGCACCACTTTAGCTAATGGGGCCTCCTGCTGCCGCTGCGCCGCCAGAGCACGATTTCTGTTCTCATCCTGAAACAAAGTTCTTAACCTGAGGTAATATTTCTGGTTTAGCGGAGTCTGTAACCTGAAGCATACGTAACCTGAAGCGTATGTAACCCGAGGCACCACTGTATTTCCAGTCTTTGTGGGAGGCCCTTCAAATTTCACATTTGTTAACGGTTAAAACTGAAGGCTAGCAGACCAGGGAATGTGATGTGCTAGTGTTGCTGTTGGGCTTTATTTCATTTTTTCCTCCTTAAATCAAAAGACAACATCAGGTGTGCTGCTTCTCCTACTTGTGACTCCACTCTGCTTCTCTCAGGAACACCCAGCCTCACGGTTCAGAAATGAGGGGCGTTGGGTGGCAGGAAAGATAATTAGCAGGTGCATTTTTGAAAACAGATCGTTAGAAAGTGACACCCTCCTTGCAAATTAAAGGAGATCATTCCCTAAGCAATGATTATTATGGATGGTGTTGGTTCTCCTAAGGCCTCCTAAGCAGAGCTCCTAGTTTCTGGGAGTCTAAATCTGGCACTTGATCCAGCAGGTGTTTTGACTATAATGTCAAGTACAGAAGAGCGATGGGAAGTTTCTCTCTGTTCTATTGCAGAAAAATTAAGCGACTAATATTAGCACTATACCAACACCCCTGAATAATTGTTATTTATATCAGAGTTCTATGCTTGCATCTCTCCTCCAGTTTCTCAAAGCTTTAAGTACCCTGTAAAAGAGGCTTCCATTTTTTCTGATTTCTTCTCTGGGCATTTTTAGAAATTCATCAGAAATCTGGTGGCTCCAAGGTTATAAACTTACCTTATCATTACAAATAATAAAGAACAAAAGTGGTAAAGACCTAACTGAAGCAGAAGACATCAAGAAGAGGTGGCAAGAATACACAGAGGAATTATACCAGAAAGATATGGATGTCTCGTACACCCCAGGTAGTGTGGTTGCTGACCTTGAGCCAGACATCCTGGAGAGTGAAGTCAAATGGGCCTTAGAAAGCACTGCAAATAACAAGGCCAGTGGAAGTGATGGTATTCCAGCTGAACTGTTAAAAATTTTAAAAGATGATGCTGTTAAGGTGCTACACTCAATATGCCAGCAAGTTTGGAAAACTCAGCAGTGGCCAGAGGATTGGAGAAGATCAGTCTACATCCCAATCCCAAAGAAAGGCAGTGCCAAAGAATGCTCCAACTACCGCACAATTTCACTCATTTCACATGCTAGCAAGGTTATGCTTAAAATTCTACAAGGAAGGCTCAAGCAGTATGTGGACCGAGAACTCCCAGAAGTGCAAGCTGGATTTAGAAGAGGCAGAGGAACCAGAGACCAAATTGCAAACATGCGCTGGATTATGGAGAAAGCTAGAGAGTTCCAGAAAGACATCTACTTCTGCTTCATTGACTATGCAAAAGCCTTTGACTGTGTTGACGACAGCAAACTATGGCAAGTTCTTAAAGAAATGGGAGTGCCTGATCACCTCATCTGTCTCCTGAGAAATCTCTATGTGGGACAAGAAGCTACAGTTAGAACTGGATATGGAACAACTGATTGGTTCCAAATTGGGAAAGGAGTACGGCAAGGCTATATATTGTCTCCCTGCTTATTTAACTTATATGCAGAATTCATCATGCGAAAGGCTGGGCTGGATGAATCCCAAGCTGGAATTAAGATTGCCGGAAGAAATATCAACAACCTCAGATATGCAGATGACACAACCTTGATGGCAGAAAGTGAAGAGGAATTAAAGAACCTTTTAATGAGGGTGAAAGAGGAGAGCGCATCAGACAGCAGTCACGAAATTAAAAGACGCCTGCTCCTTGGGAGAAAGGCGATGGCAAACCTAGACAACATCTTTAAAAGCAGAGACATCACCTTGCCAACAAAGGTCCGTATAGTAAAAGCCATGGTTTTCCCAGTAGTGATGTATGGAAGTGAGAGCTGGACCATAAAGAAGGCTGATCGCCGAAGAATTGATGCTTTTGAATTATGGTGCTGGAGGAGACTCTTGAGAGTCCCATGGACTGCAAGAAGATCAAACCTCTCCATTCTGAAGGAAATCAGCCCTGAGTGCTCACTGGAAGGACAGATCGTGAAGCTGAGGCTCCAATACTTTGGCCACCTCATGAGAAGAGAAGACTCCCTGGAAAAGACCCTGATGTTGGGAAAGATGGAGGGCACAAGGAGAAGGGGACGACAGAGAATGAGATGGTTGGATGGTGTTCTTGAAGCTACCAGCATGAGTTTGATCAAACTGCGGGAGGCAGTGGAGGACAGAAGTGCCTGGCGTGCTCTGGTCCATGGGGTCACGAAGAGTCGGACACGACTAAACGACTAAACAACAACAACATCATTACAAAGTGGCCTAGGTATTTTATTCTCTAGTACACACTTCTCCAGCACTTTGCAGCCTCCCTGGCTGCCCACCCTTCCTGATCTAAGGAGGCCCCAAGGGAAGAGTTGCCTCATGATGTCTTCCCTGGGATTTTATGGACGCCTGCGCACCCAAGAAGGCTACAGAATAGAGACCACCGGGAAGACGATTTGTAGGATTAAAGAAAGGACACGCAGAAGCACCCCTTGGCCACCCTAAGGTGAGCCCACCATAAACTCTGCATCCCCCCCTCCTGAAAACTTCGCTAAAATGTTCTCTCCCCTTTGATAATTTCTGAATGCAATTATGTTCTCATTTACTTATATAGTATGCCACCCCCCCAAAAAAAAACCAGGAGGGAAATTTTGGGACAGTGTGACTTTATGTATTATACGTACAATATACCATATTTTTCCTGACCATAAGACGCACCTAGTTTTTAGAGGAGGAAAGGGGGAAATCCCTGTTTTGGGGGGGATCAGCTCACAGTTTTGCAGCTTTTTTTGCAAAGGGGAAAAGCCCCGTTTTTGAGGATCAGCTCAAAGTTGTTGAGCTTACGTTTTTATAGGGTTCAACTCACAGTTCTGCAGCTTCTAAAGGAAAGGAATGGAAAGGAAAAGAAAGGAAAGGAAAGGAAAGGGAGCTGTTTCTACAGTTTCCAGACAGATAATCTAATCAGCCAGTCACATGTCGCTGGGGAAACAAACAGCCTCCGTCTGCAGAACATTCAACAATGGAGGCCTGGGCAAGGGGGTGGGGCCAGAAAGGGAGCCAGCGATTGACCACACATTCACTCCATAAGACGCACAGACATTTCCCCTTACTTTTTAGGAGGAAAAAAGTGTGTCTTATGGAGCAAAATCTCTCTCTCGCTCTTTCTCAGCAAGTGCAACACTAGTTGATGCAATGGCCTTTCCCCCCAGTGGCTGGGCAGTGGGTCGGGGTGGAGAGCTGCTGCCATTTTTTGACCGGTGCCCACAGTGTTTCATCAAATGTTTGGTAACTAGGGCTTTTAGAAATGTAAATTGGGCCTGAACGCAAATGAGGTCTGAATGCAGTTGTTATAAAGCGAGCCTTTCATATCTCATCAGAGCAACGTTTCTGGACCAATCTTCTTTTTATCAAACAGCTAGATAATCTTAACTGTTAGATAGGTAAGCCAGAGTTCTGCAAATCTCCCCAGAGGTGAGCTTCAAAGCCAAGCTAAAGACTCATGTTGAGCAAGACGCGGCTTGCAACGCATCTCAGCCGGAAGACGGCGAGAGAACAAGGACGCGGATGAAGTGAGTCATTCGAGACTCCTGGCACTTTTCATTCAAGAAGCTGCTTTGCCTGCCTTCCAGCCAGGAATAGAGTATTATAGGAAGGGGCTCCCAGAGCAGAAGGATAACAGTCAAATAATGAGATATACATTAAAACCAAATGCTATTAAAATCAACCCTAGAGCCAAGAAACTTAAAAAAAAAAAAAAAACACAAGGAAACATGATTGGAGACAGAAATGTATTTGAGAAACTAGTGAAAGAATTGTGAAATTTCATAGGCAGGGAGGCGAGCTGGGAAGGGGTGCATTTTTAGTGGAATGAAGTCTCCAGGTTTACCTTCTACCTATCCCTTCATCCATATTACCGTATTTTTCGCTCTATAAGACACACTTTCCCCCTCCTAAAAAGTAAGGGGAAACGTGTGTGCGTCTTATGGAGCGAATGCAGGCGGGAGGCTCTGCTGAGCGCTCCCTTTAAAGAGCCGCACACACGCTCTGCGCCTTCTTTAAAGGGAGTGTGGCTCTTGGGGGAACCTTCGTCCCACTGCCAGGGAGAGGCTGCGTGCGGCTATCCCACTTGCTG